>NC_045652.1:13765417-16272917 GCF_009829145.1 Chiroxiphia lanceolata | reverse complement strand
GTGTGCACAGCTGACATCAGGATGCAGAGCACAGCTCCTCTGCCCACATTCCCGGGATAGCTGCTGCACTGCATCAGCAAGCAAGCCGAGCCAAGGATGAGCTTGGCAGCTGTGACAGGCACAACACAAGAGATAAACCAGGAGGAGAGCAAGCAGCAAACACAACCCAAATCCACAACACAAGGGACAGACCAGGAGAGGAGCAAGCAGGAAATATCTCCACGAGAGACTGAGGGAAGGTCACACAATGAATGGAGTGGAGCATACCACTGTTCCTGTCCCTGAGGTGGTCAACTTCCCGCACAGTATTAATTGAGAGATTGTTTATGACACTGCCAGGAGTGACGTAAGGGTCAGTCTCGGGGTCGATGTTTGGATAACCTTTCCATGGCTCACCAGGGCGAAACTCTAGGAACACAAATGCAGAAAAGAAGCTTATTTTGATTATTTTTTAAAACATGAAACAGCTGTCTAAACAATACATCTCTTAATGACCAAAAATCCAAACCCTTTTACTTAATTTAGTCTTCACTTCATTCACTTAATTTCTAGTTTCTCTGCTCCCATCACCCCAGGCAGATACACTTTTCTCTGCGCAATAAAACTCCCGCTCTCCATTTCCATCTCTGAAGAACACCCTTTGGGCTCTTCTGGAGGCTGGCTCCTGTCCCCTCCACATGGAACACCCAAGGAACCAAGGACAAAGCCAGGGGAACATCAGGGGGAGGGCAGTGGAGCTGTACCTGGGGGCCAGTTAACACTGCTAGAGCCATTAGGCGATTTGGCACGGGGCCAGCCGTCCCCAATGGAGCCGGGAGGGCTGGCTGGAGAATTACTGCTGTTCATAAAGTCATAAGGAACAAACGGAGAATCTTCCAGCCTAAAACCACTTGAAATAGCACCTGAATAGAAAAAACAAACACAAACAGAGGTCAAATATTTTTTAAAGTCAGTTTTTATATCCCTATATAAAATCACACCCTTGTAAATCATTAATGAAATATATGGCAGCTCACTGTCCTCTTATATAGGAGGTTATATAGGAAATCTAAAATGAAATGTGCCTGAATAACTCAGGAGAAAACCGTAAGAATAATGTTCCATGGAATCCCTTCACTGAAAGTACATGTGTTCAATGTAACATCTATTGAGGGTGAGAGCATTCTGTGGGACCCCAACTGGCTAGAGGGGGTAGTGAATGGATTCTGTGGTGGGAGGGCTCTAGGAAGAAATGGCTACAGCATGTGAAGGACCTTTAGCTACTGCAAAGTTCTGTTTATTCTACTCCTTTATTCTATTCTTGGGAGGGAAAATATATAATTTAAAAATCCCTGGAGACAAAGCAAGGAATGGTTTAAAAGTTATCAGACAGCAAAGCCTGTTCTGCTACAGTTCTGAGGGAGCCAGGGATTCCATGCAATATGGAAATTCCTAGTCCTAGTCAGAAAACATCACCTACAGCTAAAGGAACACCACCACTGCCTGTGGTAACAGTTGGATGGGGTTCAGCTGCAGGGTATGGTCACTACATGCTACAGTAGCAAAGTCACCTCAGAGCAGCAAAGCAGCTGTCACGTCTAAAAATACCCCAACAATCTGAGACTGAACAGTAACAGGAGACTGGGGACATTTATAACTATCTTTAGACACAGAATCTTTGGGCTATAGACTCAAATTTTAACTGGATGAGATTTCAAGCAACTGAAACAGTTAAAATGTCATATGAATCTTGATTACTGCAATCAAACATAAAGCAACCAAGTCCACCTCCTCTAAAACTAAGGACAGCAATGGTACCAGTCTAGCCCTTCTAAGCTCTCCCCAGTTTTAGAATGCAAACATAAGACATTCATAACCAAAACCTGTCAGTAAAAATGTCAGCCATGCCCAGAATGTGGTAAATCCCCAAAAATCGCCTTAGGGCAGCAGGGTGGTGGGAGAGAAAACTTGAAAACCTAAAGCTTTTGGCTTAAAAATATATGAAGCATTCCACTCGAGATTAAGGTAAAACTAGTAGCAACAGTCACACTTACAGAAAAGTCTGGTTAAAAAAGGAATTCTGTACAATGTTTCTACTAATCTCATCACAAGATCACTCTGTAAGCACAGTCAGCAAATCTGTGGCTGCTGTGGAAGACAAGCAGCAGGGTGGCACAGAGAACACAATACAAAGTGTGACAGCCACAGCAACACAGGAGTTACAACCACAGCCCAAACACAGCAAAGCTGCATCTTACACCCAGAACATGACAGGCTGATGTGCCACGTCAGGTGCTGCTCAAGGACAGCTGAACGTACCATGTTTGCTGGAGTTTTGATCTAAGGATGTGTTCACAGAAATGCTGTCGACTGTAGTCCATTTCCTCAGCCGAGATTGTGGCTCTTTAATACTGCTCATATCCAGATTTACATTCAAGTTTGAGTTCATTCCTGAAAGCATACAGAGCTTATGAAATACAGACTGAGCTACTACTTCTGTTCTTCTCTGCTGCAGCCCCAATAAGCACTGAAGAGCACACTGCTATGGTTATGTCATGCTTCCAAGTCCCTGGTTTTGAAGAACATTCTAGCATTTAATACAGTGAACTCAGGGCAGACAGAAGCTAAGCTGAGCAATGCAAAGCACTCCCAAGTTCTCAGCTCAAGTCCTCATGCAAAAATGTCAGTGGAAGAGCCATTAGGAAGTCAGAGAAACTAAAATGTAAATAACTAAAATATGGGGCAAACAGAATTTATCTTGGCCTGCTCTAAGCTGTGGTCTGTACTTCCAAACATTTCTCTCCAGAGAATCAAGACAATGCCCACCCAAATCAACCCAAACACCTGGGAGAACCAGCTGTTCTGGGCTGTGACAATGTGCCCACACTTTTGACTTTGCCTGTTCTCTTTCCAGGTCTGTAAGAATCCTGAACTCACAATCATACCTGGGTACTCTTCCAGCCCCTCAGATCTAATTACTTCATTTCTGAAAATAAACCACTACAACGGTTTCACTTAAAGCCACAGATACACAGGGAGCTTCTCAAATGTCTCCTAGAAATGCCTTCCTTCAGCACTGGAAATGAGGGCTTCGTCTTTCTCCTGAGTGGACATTCATGGCCACAGAGAAGCTGGCTTGTTTCTCTGGGGGTTTTTCTTAAAGGCATGATCAGGAGTTGAAGCCAGAAATGCCTCCCTTAGAAAAGCCTTGCACAAAGTGCTTGGAACAGGATGGAGTTTTAAAAAATGTAGCAACTACCAACAGCTCAAGCAGGAAAAAAGCAAAGTCCGATCGATCCTATTTCTGACACCTCCCTCTGGTATTTTGCTGTTGTCAGAGCAGTGACTGCACCACAGAAACCTTCCTTCTACCTCTGGAGCAACTGCAGAGGCCAGACCTCTGAGAGAAGGGTTAGGAGGATCCCAAACTGGCAGAGGTGCATAGCTCCGACCAGGCCAGTGCCAGCCCCTGGCAGGCACAGGTCTGTCACTGCCCTGTATGAGAGACCTATGGGCTGAGGGATGGACACCAGTCCCTGGACATGATCCATAACTTAAACACTCTTCCCAGAAGTAATTTTTCATATCCTATTCTGGAAGACTTTATATTGTTCAGCTATACTCACTATTTGGCAGAAAAAGGTTGTTTTTATTATTAGAAATACTTAATTCTATAATGAATGGAGACATGACTGCAGGACTGGTCAGGGAGAGAAGGACATACCGGCCCCCAGTCTCTGCTTTGGGTGAGTATCTAGTGAATCCTGACAAATTCCTTCCCTGGAATGGAAACACAACCTCCTTGCTGGGTGCCCTGACAGTTACAAGAACCTGGAGAAAATAACATACCTACAGGATTGTCCAGGAGACAACTGGGCAAACTGGGCTGCGTCTCACATGACCACACGCCTCTGGACTCAATTCTTCACTGAAGAGTGAAGAAATTCCAGCAACCTGCTACTCTTACCCTTGAGCTTTTATGAGGACTGAGTGTGGCTCCACACGCTTGTATCACTATACAGTGCTACTCCAGGGGCATCCCAAAGAAATCCTACCTATTCTGTGGCAGAGTCCTGAGGGATCTCAAAGCCACCTTTCATACACTGCAGGTTCCTGAGACGTGGCCATGGTTCAGGTGAGAAAGCAGCTCTGTAACAGCATATTCCAGCTCCAGGAATGAAACAGAAAGGAACCCAAGGTAGGCAGGATGCAATTCCCCAGCATGGAGTTTGGAGAGGAAGTGAAATATTCCTTTCCTTAGACCCAACACAGTGTCCACAATAGCTAAAAAACTTCATTTGTATGCCTTGTTCTTTGAATGAAAGCATAGTTAGACGTTGATGCCAATCATCACCAGCAACCATGAAGCAGCAGCCTGGACCCAGGAGTGGCCACGAGCCACCTCAGTGTGGCACATGCAGGGCCAGCACTGCCCCGCTGGCTCCACAGCTCCCCCTGCAAGCACAGGGGTGTCAGTCCCCAGGACACAAACTGCTCTGCAAAAGGCAATGGGGATGCAAAGGAAACCAGCCCAACAGAAATGACCCAATTAGAACAAGCGAGAAGAAAAGCAAAACTGAAGGGGAGGAAAAAAATGGGGGTAAGGAACTGAGGTAAATGGAAAACACTTGTGGTAAGTGTAATATAGCAATAAAAAAGGGACCTAAAGAAAGGAGAAAATATACGAGCCTGAAATTTCTGAAGTAGAAATTGGACAGAAGCCTGGAAACATAGGGAGAAAGAAACAGGAGATGTTTTTATTTATAAATGTTCAGACATTTTGCCTGAAATGAGACAACCATTCTTTAAAAATGCAGATCCAAAAGGTTTTTTCCTAGGCTAAACCACTAACAGGCAAACTGACAGTTTGTTCTACCTGTGCAATTCTAGTCATTGGAAATCATTGTGGAAATCCAAAGAAATGTGGCTACATCAATGGATTCTTTGAATGGATTCTACTTCTAAAAGTTTTTTAGCTCCAGGAACCAGGACTTTGTACCACTTTGATCCCAAGGGACCCATGGGATAAAAGAAGCACTAAAAGGAGCCAGCCATTCCTTAGGACTGTAAAGCATTCGGCACTGAGACCCAGACAGTCACCGGGAATGAGAGTACTTGGGGAAAAGCTCTTTGGTGAACAAGGGTAACTGGGTAAGCCCCACAAAGAATTAATACTTCCACTGAAATGGGAAGTGCTGACTGGATTACAGTCACTGTTTTAGGAGACAGGCAAGGGGAAAAGTAGGGTCTGTGTCACACAAGCACTGACTGACTGCAGGAGACCCACCTATAGGGAAGCTGCTGAATGCATTGATTGGTGACGGCCCTTTCTGCAGCTCAGGAGTAGCGTGGGGTATGACATTCTCAAGGAAGGATTTCATGGAGGGCTGATGGAGTGACTGCTGTTGAGAGGGTGGAGTTTGCTGCTTCATTAACAGGTTTGGATCAAGCTGACGGGACTGTTGCATCATCTGTTGCTGCATACTAAGAGATCGACCCTTAAAAAAACAGAGCAGTTACAATATCAATGGGCAAAAGCTTTTCCACATTTACAGGAAGAGAATGAAATGCATCTCTGTGCTCCGTGCATCCTGCACAGCCAAACCCCAGCACCGAGTCCCTCCCTTAGGGCCCATCGAACCCAATTCACTCCTGCACACTTCGATACAATTCACAGCAAGAAATGGAGCTCAGGATGAAAAACAGTTGTAAAGAGAGTTTGAGAAGTTAAAATAAAGGTGTTTGTTTACCTGCTGCTCCTGCTGCTGCCGACCCCCCGAAGGTATGCTCCTTGGAGTCTGCGCCTTCTGCTGCTGAGCCAACAGCCGCTGCGAGACATTGGGGGGGGGGTTAGAGCAGTCCCAGCCCGGGCCAGGCCCCACTCACCCACACAACACCGAGCGACCCGCTGGGCAGCTTACCTGTAACTGGGAGATCTGAGAAAGCTGGTTTAACTGGGACAGTTGATTCAACATGGCTACCTGTTGTGGGCCAAAAAGTGGGCTCAGGCCACCGTTGTTTGGTGCATACTTCAGTAATGATACTGGAACCTGCAAAACAGACCGGGACCGAGAGTGACTGACTGTAACTTAGCCCGGAATATGGAGAACATTATAACCTCTGGTCAACAGCTGCCTGGTTTCTGAAACACTTATCAAGCCAAATATGTTCCCAAATATTTACAGAATAAATATGAGCAACACCAACAAACAAGGGACAATTTTCTGAAGCAGCATTTAGGTAGTCTATACACAGAATGGTTTCTGTACTCAGTTACCTGAGGGGATAGTAATGGAGGAGGCACTTGAGCACGTGGATTAGGCTGAGATGAATTAAGAGGTTGTGCTGGAGGCTGCTGCATGCTCCTGGGCTGTGCTGCTATATTCCCAACACCAAACACACTGGGATTGCCATTCTGGAGAAAGGATGGACAGTCAGTGACAATAAAGGTTCTGCTGCTTCTCCCACCCCACTCATTTCAGTTACAAGTTAAACACATGTCAATCACATAGGCAGCTACAATGTTATATCAAAAGGCATTAAATGCTGTCAAGTAACATGCACATAGCCTTACCTGTCTAACAGAATTCAAGTTTTGCATACCCAGCCCTGCTAGGGAGCCCAGGGCTTGGTTAGGTAGTGCATTATTTGAAGGGGGAAGCTTCATGTTTTGATTGGACATAAACTGCATGTTTTGGGACTCGTCTGCTACAATGCCATCCTGATGGGACAGACAAACCGAGGCGCAACAACCAGCCAGCAAGCAAGCAGAAGGGAGAAACCATTGCCAGGAGCAGAAGGGAAGAGTCACAGGACAGTCCAGCACCAGCAGGAAATAGGCAGAAAACAAAAGAGATCAGGTTAGTCATTGGCACCGCAAAGGGCTACAGAAAGTGCTTAGTACTGTATGTCAGTGAGTTAAAAAGAACAGCTCATATCTCCTGGATTAACCAGAAAGCCCTCGCTCCCCTCTACACTACCCGCAGAGAGCTCAGGAGCACACAGGTAACTGCTCAGAATGCAGAGTCAGAGGAGTTCAGAAGTGTCCACCAGTGAGACTCCACTGACCTTATCGAAGTAAGGACCGCGATCCATGGAAGACTCTTTGGGAATTTGGGGACGAGAGCCAGGGCCTTTTCCAACCACACGATTGTAATCTCCAACGCCGAGGCCGTGCTTGTCCATCTCCATCCGCTTGTCCTGCAGTAACCCTGCGGGCAGGGGACAGTGGCTGCAGCACTCAGGTGTCCTTCAGGCTTCAGCTACAGCAGAACCAGCCTGTGCTCATGAAGACCTGAACTAACACTGCTCTTGGGCAGGAGACTCATAAAAGAAACATCACTTTAGCTTTAAACTCTCTGGGCTTTACTGAAAAGGGAAAGGAAACCTTGTGTATCGATGGCTACAGACAACTGGAAACATGGAATCAGCACCATGATTTTTCAAGGCTTCATGCAAACATTACTCTGTTTTCTCTTAAAACCAAGAACATGTAATTGTTTAAACGTGAAATAATTTAAGTATCAGGCCTGCCATTAATATTAAAATCTAAAACTCAACAGACAGTTTCTTTACACAAGAGACTGTGAGCCTCAAAGTGAAAATAACCAATTTTAAAGTGGAATAAAAAAAGAGTAACTACAATAAAAACTACAATGCTACAATTACTTTTACTTAAACATTCTATCATCATAGTATATTGTTATTAATGTATTAAAGAATTATACTATTTTTTATTTGCTAAAAGATCAAAAAAAACCCCAACTGCTTCCAAGTAATTTTACACTCAGTTTTAAATGTTTCTAAAATAATCATTCAGTATTAATGTAGTTCTTAGGACTGAACATGTGTTTCCAAGAATGAACCCAATGAGTGAGTGTGGGATTTGGAACGTTTCTGTTTATAGCCAGTGAAGTGCCCAGAGGGCAATCAAGATATTTGTATTACAAGAAACAAACCCACCGTGCCCTGAAAACATTCTCTTATGTCAGTTTAATATATATAAATATATATAAGCTTAGCTTGATATATGGTTAATATTCCTATAGCAACCAGGTAATGCAGGTGTGGAACATTACTCGCACACATAAATATTTTTCTCCACAAGAGTATTCCTCTTCTTTAGGGAAATATATATTTAACTACATATAGCAACATATACATTTATATTTTAAAAGTAATTTACAGAAGGATATAAGCTACAAGATAATCTGGGAGGAAAAGCAATAAAGCCCAGCTTGGTTCTGCTGTTCTTACCTCCAGACATGTCCATCTTATTGCTCTGTATGGTTTCTTCTGGTGATTCTCTCTGAAGCAATAAAATGAATCGCAATTATTTAATAATAGTATTTTTAAGAGCTAAAACAAAGATTCTTACACACTATTTCAATTCAAACCTGCAAGAGAGAAAAATCGAGACAATCAGATGCTATTTGAAAGCATTTTCTCCCTTTAGTTGCTATCCAACTGAGAACAGGTTCTCTCACCAAAACTCCCACGTAACATGGAGTAAAGCAACAGATTACGGGATGAACACCTGGGTAGCGGTTACAAACCCACTTTTCATCAACAAAGAGCTCTTTTTGTAATGAGAATGCAAAGAAAAGGGATGGGTGACCGAGGGGAGACGAACACAAGTAAAAAGAAAACCACGATGAAGATGAACACTGAGCATTTCAAAGTCTGTACACGGTAACCAGCCCTGTGGGAAGGCAGCAAAGCCAGACAAAGGCAGTTACTTACTGAAAAACTGAGATTTGTGAATTGCTTAATGAATGGATTGATCCATGTTTCATCTTGCTTATTTCCACCTTTCATTATTCCCTTAAAAACAGAAAGGAATTTCTGTGAAACTCAAGTATTTATGAGCGACTGCTTCAATTACATCACAAAGTGTTAAGAAGAAAATTAAAGTGCAGCAGTGCTGCAGTCATGCAGGAATCCCTTCTGACTTAGCTTTCAGAAATGACAACAAGCCTTGCCCCGAGCTGCTCCTTACCTTTGTGGGCATTTTCTTCATGTAGGGTGGCCAGTTTAACGATGGGTTGGCTTCTTGTGAGGAACTGCTGTTCCACATTCCAATCTCGACATCCTCCTCTTCCTCCCAGCTGGTCTGACGACTGCCTGTCAATGGCATATCATCTCCACACCAACTATCTTGCATAGATTTAGGCCCTGGTTGTGAAAAAAACCCAGCACATGAACATTTCAGTGGCAGCTGCTGTCCTTCACACCAAACACAGCTTGATGCTGACTGCAAGGTAAACACCCTCAAAAACGTGAAGCTTCCACAGAGGTACTTCACCTCCCTCAAACACACTTGTTCCAGGATGACACAGAGAGCACTCACCAGGTTTATTTGGAGGCTGTTGCCCAAGAGGAGCATTTCCCCAGCCAGAGGTGCCTCCTGCATCGCTGACGGGCTCTCCCCAGCTCGTACCAGTGTCCATGGGCTTACCCCACGCTGAAGTTCCGTTATCTACAGTAGTGGCTGGAGTAGAAGGCTCTCCCCAACCTTTGCAAAGCAGGGGGAGTTACTGGCATGGTTTTGAACAGGATTTAAAAGCTATCTAAAGAGACTCAAGTGTTTTGCTTTTCCTAGATCCATAACATACAATAAAAAGCGTGAGAGCACACATTTCCATTTTGTGTGAGGGTCATTATTACAACTGCAAGCTGTTCCATAAATAAAAGTAATCACAGAAACACAAATTTTGTATCTGAAGAATTACATTTCGATAATACAAATTTCTAAGATATTAAGCTCCTAAGAGTTGCTCATTACATCTAAGTGACCCCTCTCTGCACTTGAAAAAGAGATAGAGCACAAGATACTTCCTAAATCCCATCTAAGCTCCTCCCCAAAATTGTTATTCACTGCTCATGAAACTACAAGACCAGAAAGTCTGATCCCAAGTCTGTATAAACCCAGCATCCTTCATTCTGTCTCAATGCTTTTTTCGGGGAGGCTCATTGGCAATATTAAGTTTTAACTGTTTTAGAATCATATAGAAAAAGTTTCATTCCTCAGACACTATCTTAAATATTTTCTCCATGTTCCCACTCCCCAGAACTCAAACAGAACTGTCTAGTCCTTATTACTGCAGCTATTTGAAACTAGAACAGATCTCCCAATCTGTACAAAACCATCAAACCTCTATGAGCCCTGCTGTTCATTTTTCTAATAAATAAAAAGCTGACTTCATCAGCACTTTGTCCTTTCCATCGAACCTTTCCATTGTTCTATGAAGCAAGAATAAAAAATTGTTTTAAAATCATCGGAAAACACAAATCTGGATAAAAGCCAGGCTTACCAGAACCCGAACTGCTCTCCTTGCTAGTCATGGCACTTGAAGACAGTAGCTGCGGATGTACCTGTGCTTGCTGGTCTGAACTGCTGCTACTGTTTGGGACATTTTTATTCCACATATTCACATTTTTGTAGTTGTATTTGCTTGGATCACCCCAAGCAGAAGTTCCATCATCAATCTCCATTTTCCGGCGTATGGATTCAGGGGATGGCTCCTCCCAGCCCGTGGGCTCTTCCTCCTTTGCCGGGGCTGGCATCGGCCCCCCAAGCCAGCCCGACCCAGGGGGTTTGTTTGTGGCAGACGGGGCTCCCCAAGAGCCAACATCTTGTTTGTTCCATTCTGGAGAGCTGACTGGCTTTGATGAGTCCCCCCAGACTTGAGGTTGATTGGATTTTGGAGGGTCTCCCCAGCCCTGGTTCTGATTAGACTTTGCAGGCTCATCCCATCCTGAAGGGTTGTTTGGGTTTGCATTATTACCTCCCCAAGTAACAGAATTCGATTTACCTGGCTCATTCCAACCAGACACCGACCTGTCGCTGTTGCTACCTCCAGAACTGGATTTCTTTGCCTCACCCCAATGGTTACTTCTGGAATTTTCTCCCCAGCTATCACTGGCAGACGCTGCCCAACCCTGGCTGGCCTTCTGTCCATCTCCCCATCCCTGCTTCATCTTCGGTGTGTCATTCCAGGATGACTTTTCCTCTTTGCCACTTCCCCATGATTGATTGCTCTTGACCATTACTGTAGCAGCAGAATCTTCTTCCCACCCCCCTTGGCTGTTTGACCCTTTGGAGTCTCCCCACCTTGTAGCAGACTTTGGATCTCCCCACCCCGATACAGATGAGGTATCGTTATTATTAGGGCTAGGTCTATCCACACACCCCCCTGAGCTGGAAGTCTGTGTCACAGAGCCCCCCCAGGCCTCTGTCCCATTGTCAGTTTTTCTTTCACCCCTCGGTGACGTTTCGGTATCCCAGGCAGTGTTCTGTTTGATTGGAGTCTGTCCCCAGCCAGAGTTGGAGAGGACACGTGGATCTAAGTCAGTTCTGTTCACTATGCTTTGGAGTAACGTGTGCTGGTCAACCTTCCTCCTCTCTCGGTTCTGGCCTTCTGCAGCTCCTCTGTCCTCATGGCACCCAGTGCTCTCCGAGCTCCCCTCGCTGTCCCCCGTACCTGTTTTGGCCCATGTGCTGTTCTGCTCAGCCATCTGGGAAGCAGCAGAACTCTGGCTGTTAAGATCATCCTCCTCAGTAGACTTCCATCCATTTGTAAACTTCCTGCTGTTTCCATTCACACTTTCATTGGAATGCTGATTACTAGGCAGTTTGCTCCATTCCCCGTTGGAAATGTTAGTGCCAGTGCTTTGTGCAGGGTTGCCCCATCCTCTTCTGCTCCCACCAGCACTTGCACCGTTCCCGCTTCCCCACGGCATGTTCTGGGAGTTGACTGTCCCTGCCTCCCACACCCCTCCTCCTTTATTCCCATTGATTTGAAAGTTAGTGCTGCCAGGCCCGCTCCCGCCCGGCTGCATTAGAGTTGCATTCACAGTGTCACCATTAGCTTGGCTGTTTGGGCCTGGACATTTGTCTCCAGAGTAACTGGAACCATAGGCACCCCAGGTAGTACCGTAAGAGCCGCTGGCTTTGGCCTCACCGTTGCTCAGGTGAGAGATGGAAGTGCCGTTTGCCACTGGAGAGGCCTGAATCTGAGAATGATTCATTGTGCTCACGCGCCAGGCCCCGGGCCCTGCGGTGTTGGGCAGCTCGTTCATCTGCACCGAACCAGCAGAGTTTGGTAAACTAGAGGTCATAAAGTTAGTAGTGTTATTTGGTCCATTCATTTCAGTGTTAAGGTTTTGAGGTTGCCCACTGAATGAAACATTCCTTGTACCATTTAATTCAGAATCACAACTTTCCTGAAGGCTTCCCCAGGAACCGTGGGCTGAGCCACCCACTTTCGAGTTAATACTCTGGCTGTTGGCCATCTGACCTATGGTACTGCACTGAATGCTTGTGCCAGGACTCCCACTCCCCACGGACCCTTTCAGGGCATGTCCACTGTTCTCCAACACGGACCAGGCACCATGGTTGCCATTTGAATTCAAAGTGCTTGGATTTAACCCTCCATTTGATGAAGAGTTTATGGTGCCCCAAGCATTCATTCTATTGTTGCTACTTTCAGATTTGCTGTCAGGAGCATCCACAGAAACTTGACATGTGCTTATTATGGATCCATGGGATAACCCCCACGGCCCATTAATACTTCCATTGCCCACATTATTGCTGTTGCTACCAACCACAAACTTATTCTGAGACCCATGTCCGATGCCATTGCGAATGCCATCGCCTTCTCCGCCTGTGCTCCCTGAAGCCATGATAACGAGGTTCCGCTCTGACCCAGAGCTGGAGGCAGAGTCAGTGTCCATACATTCTGAAGTCAGCTCTGGGTCACTGCCAGTGATTGATGGCCATGCTTCTTTGTCAGAGCCGTCTACGATAACTTTATCCCAGTTTGTGCTGGAGTCACTATTTGAAGAGACTGGTCCCCAGTGAGAATTTTCATAATGGGATCCTAGACCACTGTGGTTCAGATCTAAAAGGAAGAAGGAAAGTCCAAGAGCATTATTGTAAGTTCAGTATTATTACTTCATTAAGCAGAAGAGGGAAAAAAGAATAAATATACTAAGCCAGGAATTATTTTGTGTATTATTTTGCTTCTGTTAACACTACAGTCACAGGAGGTGATGGAGAAAGCTCCAAGTACAGCTGCCCAAATGCTGTCACACATATCCCAGAACACTTCTCCCAGGATGCAGAGCTGCTCTGACAAAAAGTTTGGAGAAGCACTCCTAAAGATCTTTTATTTTTCAGAGAAACATTTTTTAAAAAAGTAATCTGTATCATTGCGTATAAAGTATTTTCTAAAAACATATGCATATTAAAAAACTACAATATTATATAAAAACCAAAGACAGCCTGAAAGGTAGAAATCCCAACAGGACAGTTCACAGCACTACCAACTGCTGTGTGACAGCAGCCAGAGAACACACACCTTCCCCCCCATTACAGACATCATACAAGATTCTTACGCACGCGTTACTCAAGATATTTTTATACAACAAAAAGCACAAGACCCATCTGAAGTTCTGCTTCAGAATGCACTGATGCAGAAGTCCATTTTTAATTAATTTTTAATCAATATCAATATTATTTTTCATACAGTGAAAAAGAATCTAGTTCAAGACTCTGGGTCCAAGAGCTGGAGCAGCACAGAGCAGGGACCACCCACCACTCCTCAGCACGGGGCTGGTGAGAGCCCAAGGGGGTCCAGGCACTAAGGTGAGCTCCCCCTGGTAAGTGCAAAAAAGAACAGTGGCTCAGCAGTTTGGAAGAGGAGGAGTGGGGACAGACCTGCTGCAGGCAGCCAGAGCTCTGCCCCAGGGCTCAGCAGCTCCCAGGCCTGCAGTTCAGAGGAACGGAACCCAGAACTTGCTGATTCACGTGCTACTAGAAAAACACTGCCCAACAAACCTCAGGATTTCAACTCTCACCCTGATATTTATAAAAATACATTTAACCTGTACTAAGAGACTGATCAAAGAGTTGCCTACACCCTTGGGAGCAAGAGAACCAACAGCACAGAACAACACCTTGATTACACAAAATCCATCCCTTTCAAAGGCAACACGAAGGCACACAGATGGCAAACAGCCCGAATTCAGCATGGAGAGAGATACAGGTTAGGACTGCAAGTCAGGGGGAAATGGTAAAACAAACCCTAATTTGCACAGCAGCAGAATACATAAAGAAAGCTGGTATTTATTACAATTCTATTCCCCTAATTTAACTGTGATGCAGTTTGTGCCGAGCCAATCCACAACAGCATACAGTGATTAGCTTCCACTCAGCCAGAATCTTCTCCTAGTGCATACAAAACTACTTGGACCAACAGTCTTTCTCCTGGACACAAATATGTGCTAGTGAGGTTTAGTACGAGCCACTGTTCTGGAACATTCCTATCTGAATCTCCTCAACCCACGAACTTTGGAGTTTAAGGACACAAATACTGAACAAGCAGGTATTAGACCAGAGAAACACCCTCAAAACTGACAACCAACAGCTGACAATATACTGCATTTGGTGCACAGCACAAGCAGCCAGAACAGCCTACTCTCGCTTTTCTTCTCAAAACTATTTAAAGTTGCAACTGAACTTTTGCTGCTTAAATTCTGGACAAAACATTTACACAAATCTGAGTTGCTTAAAATTCTGTAATCTGCTGGGATTGTTTCCAATAGTCTGTAATTTAATGCTTTGCAATAATCTGTAATTTAATGCTTTCTAGCTATGAGTTATTCTGCAGGAAATGTTTGCAGGAAACTGTATTTATTTACAAAAGCAGTTTGTTTGTTTTAAAGTACCATCACACAGGCTAAAATAAACAGAAGGATTGAGAAGTGCAAATTAAGGAATACCTGGATCTTGCTCCTTCTGCCTCCTTTTCCTGCTCCAGTACACCTGGCACCCCCAGACTGTCAATACTACACCTTGCCAATCACTGTACCTTTGGGCCTTATGAACAAATGCATTTTAGTAAACAAACTTCTGAGCTTTTAGTGAACAATCAAGACATGATTTCCTCCACAGTGCTGCGGCACATTTCTGATAGAAAGCACAGGCTTGCACAGATTATTCAATTTAATACCACAAAGAGGCAATTTAACGAGTAAGCATAAAGGTAAAAAAAAACACTTAGTGTTTTAAAGCTAAGGTGCCAAAAGCTCTTAGTATGAATTCTGACTAAATTAGAAAATTAAAAATGTTAAACCAAATTAGTATGCAATGGCACAGAGAAAGTATACTGAAGTCAGTCACACAGCACATGCTACTGAAAAACGTAAGCTGAAGAATAAAAAACAATAATAAAAAACCCCAGACAAAACTGTGTGAAACATGTAACTACTACAAACACGGTAGTGCAAAAGCAGGTGAGATGGAAGTAGCTAACCTGACTGGTTAGGGGAGTGGCTCACCAAGTCCCGAATGGGAGGCATGCCTACAAAAAAAAAAGCAAGAAAATCACAGAAGTGTTACTTCAGTAAACGAGAGAACAGTCCCCAAACCACTCACTGCTGTAAACCCAGTCTTTAGCCCCCTTTTCCAGGACAGGTTTCTCTCAGAGCCACCTGCTCTGACCACCTCCCCGAGCAGGGACACTGACAGCAAACCCAGCCTGGGGACTTCTGCATTAACAATTCAGCTGCTTTCACGACACAGTTCCACTACCAGCTCTTTGTTACACATTTGGCATTCAGTGAACCAATTTAGCACGTCCTTAAAAGTTTGATTTACATAAAAAAGAGGAAGAATTTATAGTCAAAGAAACCAAAATCACTTCATTTTGGACTGTACTGACTTAGAAGTTCAGAGGTCAGCCCTGAAACTTCAGCAGTTCCTCTCTGAACAGTACATTTGCTCCACCTCAAAGTCAGTATTGTGCTGCCTGACTGAGCAAACAGCCTAACTCTAACCTAAGCACGTGTATAACTGTCATTTACCCTCTTTCACAGCCTCCTCCTCCTCTGTGTCCCACAGACACTACATGGAATCAAAGTTCATGTTTCAAACTCACAAATTTTACAGTGGCAGACCGTAACTGTTACATTTAAGGTAATGCTTCCCATCACTACCAGCGGCAAATCCTAACTGCTCCCTTCTTCCCGGACTCCTACAACAGCCAGGAAACTTCTCCAAGTTAAAGGAGGAATCTTTTGTTCCCAAACGCTGTGTCTGGGACACAACTTTGTGGCTCTGCTGCAAGATGCACTGGGATAAAGGGAGACAGGAGGAATCCAAACTGGAGCCATGCCAGGAGCCCAGAGGTGCTGTCCTATTCTGCTCTGGCCCACAGTTGTAAGCAGTTACTGGGGAGCATCAGTGAGGCCAATGACTGAACTGGGTATGAAAGTGTGCTGATAAAGAGCTACTTATGGAGAGTTCTTAAAATAACCATCTTGGCACAAACCTGGATGTGTTTCAGAAACACTACATAGCATGAGCTTCACTTACGTGTCTCTACTAAAAAGATATGCCAAATGTCCTAAAACCAGCAGGAAAACAAAGACCCCACAGAGCTAACCCTTCTTCAGCTTCACTTCTAAACCAAGCATGTTCATTTTCCAAACAGGAGATGATTTTGCACACAAAACACAAGCAAAGAGATAGGGTTTTGACCTCTTTGTAATTAAAAAATTCCCTAATATGAAAGAAAAACTTAGTGTGGCCAGGGCAACCAGAGACTTTGAAGTCAGCAGTACCCATGTTCCCTGGGTTTTACAAATCACTACCAAATCATTCCAACCACAGCTGGAACTGGGGAGAGCTTTTCAGGAAGACACATAAACCAACCATAGCCATTCCCAATTCCCGCAATTCTCATTTCAACACCTCAAGCCACAGTTTTTCTTGTAGCCCTAAAAGACATTAATTCCAGTAGCCACTAAATAATGCTTTAAAACAGAAAGTCAAGAAGGTATTCTGCTAAGGTATCAAATTTAACCCTAGTGTCCATGGATATCCTGTCAAGGATAGGGAAGGGATCTACAGATATGTCAAATTTCAAGAGATTTTTGACTTTAGAGGTAACATCACAGAGAGTACCTGGAATAGCTGTTGGAGGTCGAAAGAGGAACTAGGGAGAGTGAGTGAGATGGAGATAGGCAAATGACAACAGCATTTCCTTTCAGACACAAAGGTGTCAGAAGACACTGGGTCACTCTTGGCTGCTGCTGCACGGCCACCTCACCTCACCAGCAACTCCTCAGACAAGAGCTTGAAACCAGGACAAAAATCCAGCATGGGAAAACTATTTGGCTTCACATTATCATTGTGTCTACGTTTCTGAAAGAACATAACAACACATCCCAACCAGATATTATTCCTGGTTTTCCAGGCAAAGAGACCCTCCAAGCACACAAACAAGTGGCTCCAAGAAAGGTGATCCTGGCTGCCCAACCTCCACCAGTGGTTCTGAGGAGTTTTCCTGGGACACGGGGAACACCAGGAGCAGAGCACACAGGGACAAAGTTCTGACAGGATGCTACAGGGCACATAGACATTTCCTTAAGGTGAGAAAGGGATCTGGCCAACCATTCTCTCCCCTGAAGGCTCTCAGAACCCCTTTGGAACCAGCTGGGTGTGTAGATATACTACCCTAACAATTCAGGTATTATTCAGACCACAGAACTCCTCCCAGGGAGGCAGCTGCCCCAGGCACCAGTACAGCACTGGGACATGCTGGCAGTGCCCAGCCCGAGGTGCCCAGCCACACCAGCAGGAAGTCAAGGAAAATGGAGCAAAACTGGGAAGAACAGAGTACACAAATGGGAATCCAGCTGGTTAAATACCAGGCTGGTGTTCACAAAAGGAGTGCAATAGAGGACAGTACACAAACCCTCTGGATACAACTAGGAGGTTCCATAGGTTGTATAAACAGTAACACTTCTTCAGCTGGTTTACCTGCAAACTTGTATTTAAATCACCACTTGCTACCATACAACCTGACCAGCAGAGGATATATGCTGCAGAAAAGGTTTCCTCTTAGAAGCAGCCAAGTATATGAAAGGTGACTTTAAACCTGGCTATGGGCAGGAACAACATTATACAAGTGAAGCAAAAAAATTAACTACTTAAAAATTACTTATTGCAATGGTAAAGAGTTCTATCAGTATGTTACAGAAATAATACTACTGGAAAGTAATAGGGTAAACATTCCCAAAGGGAATAAACTGCTGCCAGTGCTTTGATTACTTTCATTTTAAATACTGCTTCTTCAAGATTCAGTAATCAGAACAGCTCAAAATTCAACTCAAACTTGAAATATCAAGGCTATTTTCAGGGGCTTTTTTGCCTTTTTATTTTTTTTTTTAACTGAAGGGGCTAGGAGTCACATCCTTTGTGGTCTACAAAACACTAATTTTAAGAAACACTGGGAATTTAGTAAAGTCTCGGAAGAAACTATTTGTGGAAATAAATTACATCATCACTGCTATGTGCACATCAAAATATAAATACAATTATAAAAATAAGAAAGTATTTGTCCAACATATTAAGTATTACCATGTACTAATATCAAATCCCTTTGAAAAGCTAGATCCCTCACAGAAAGTTACTTTTTTCCAGCCAGAAACAAACTGCATTAATGTCCTGGAAAATTAACTGAACTGCACACTAGTGCAGTCACTGAACAGCACATCATGCGTGTGTAACAGGTAAGTTTACCTGTCTTAAAAGGGTATTTGCAGAAATGCATAATAAGCTAAAATAACAAAGGATAACTGTACTTAAATAGTAATAAAGGTAAAGTGGATCCATTTTGTAGGGCAACCAAGTTTCAAGTGGATAAACAGAGAAAAAAACTGACCTAACAACAAAAAGCAATTCTGATATCCTGAACAAGCCATAGCCTGGCTGTGTCTGTAGGTATGAAGTTAAAAAAGAAGGAACAGTCTTGAGGTGTTTTTCAGAATCACAGAATGGTTTGGGTTGGAAGGGACCTTAAAGCCCATCCAGTCCCACCCCTGCCATGGGCAGGGACACCTCCCACTAGCCCAGGTTGCTCCAAGCCCCATCCAGCCTGGCCTTGGACACTTGGAGGGATGGGGCAGCCACAGCTTCTCTGGGCAACCTGTGCCAGTGCCTCCCCACCCTCATAGGGAAGGATTTTTTCCCGACATCCCACCTGACCCTGCCCTCTGGCAGTGGGAAGCCATTCTCCCTTGTCCTGTCCCTCCAGGCCCTTGTAAATAGTCTCTTTCCATCTTTCTTGTCTTGGGTCACTTCAGGTCCTGGAAGGCCATAATTAAGTCACCCCAAAGCCTCTGTTCTCCAGGCTGAACAATCCCAAATCTCTTTCCCCATAGCAGAGGTGCTCCATTCCCCTAATGATCTCCATGGTCACCTCTGGACTGGTCCCAACAGGTCCATGTCCTTCCTGTGCTGGGGACCCCAGAGCTGGAGGCAGCACTGCAGGAGGAGCCTCACCCATGCAGAATCCCCCCTCCCCTGCTGCCCATACTGTGGGGTGAGCCCATCTCTGGAAAGGGTCCTAAAGGCCCTTCCTTGTGAGATCTATCTATCAAAACTGGACACAGAAAAGGTGCTTTGTACCACGACCACACTTGGGTCAATGACCAGGACACAGACTGGAAATGTGGAGCACAGCCGTGGTCATACTGGAATCACCACCTGCTCCAAACCTGCCGTGCCTGTCACACACCACTGGCAACAAGAAGCCACTGAGATGGGCCGAGGCTTCAGTCTGGAACTTGCACAAAGAGGCCAATACCATCCTGCAATGTTCAACAGCAAGCTACAACACAGCCAAGTACCTTTTCATGCTACAGCTTACAGTGAAAGTTTAAATAATGTGGGCTTGAATATTACCCTGGCAAGGGAATTTACAATACTGGATTTTAGTTCAGGGAAAACAAGGTGCTTGCCCTCACCTGGCTGTTTTTTGCTGCTGTTGGGCACTTCTCCGTTGGTCACGGGCTGGTTACTGGTGACAGTGCTGCCTCCTGACTGGCCGTTCAACACTTTGGGAGTGGATCCCAGGTTTGCAGCTATCACTGGTAACTGCTGCCCTCGTTTCAGAAGCTGTTTCTGTTCCTGGTGTCGGAATCGCGGTGGTACTTCCCGAGGAGGGTATCGAGGCAAGGGCTGCTGCTGGCTGCTGGCTGGGGCCCGCTTGGCATTATTAGTAGTGCTGGTTCCTGTGGAAGTGCCGTTGGAGGTGACAGGCTGAGGCTGGTTTACACTTGTCTTGGTTTGTTCTGGCACTACCCCCACCCCCAGGAAAAAGAAAGTGGGACAAAGTTATTCATACGAACGGCAACTTAAAAATCAAAGACTTAGTCAATACTTAAAGGTGTTTTTATATGATGCAATGGATAGCATTTCTTCCCATTCAAACTGTAACTCATTCCCCAGGAAAAGCTCTGTTATTCCACAATCACACATTTTCATGGCACAGATCTGGAAGCAGGAGTATGCCTTGCTATCACTCCTAACATCATCAGTTACAGTAAACTACTACTAACCGGCTTTCTGTAGCTTTTTGTTGACACACCAGCACTATGCAGTTTATTTCAGCATTTAACCTTCATTTAGAAAACTACTTAAGTACTAAAAACTTAAGCTTCCCACTGGAGTTAGATTTTCAGTGTCATGTACAGAAAACTGCCCTGGCCTGGCCTGAGAAGAACAAGGGGTGAACAGGACCTGTTGCTAAGACTTCCCTGCTTTGTCAACCCTAATATCCAAAGGGGAAGATATCAATGCCCTCAAGTCACTGGTGCCAGCAGGAACAGCTGCCAGCACAGGTAACTCCAGACACAGCCCAGCAGGATGGGACTGGCACGGGGAAAATGCCAAATGTGCAACTGCAACTCCAAACGATCTCAGTGCCAACAGCACGGCCCCAGCACGGCCAGGGGAAGGTCAGAGCAGCTGCAGAGGTCACAGCGAGGGACACACCAAACCCAGCTGCTGAACAGGGGGAACCCACCCCATGCTCAGCTCCACAGCCCACCCCAGCAGCACAACAGCACAGGGTGAGCGTGGGGCAGTGCAGAACTGGAGTAAGGCAGCTCAGCAGGCAGGAGGGGACACCGAGCTACTGGTGTGTGCCCTGGTGCTGCTACCATCCATCCCAGCCCAGCACAGGGCAGCTGTGCTCCCTCCCTCCTTACTGATGTCTTAATGTACTTTTCAAATTTTCTGGATATCCATAAAATGTGTTAATATTTACTGTGGAACTTCCTGAGATACCTCAAGACTCAATCATGACCTCCCTCAGCACCAGGAATACTGTGGCTACATGACTGAAAATGTAGTTTTCAGGGGCCTTTAAAATTTTTAAAATTTGTTTAAAGACCATTTTATCATTGACATTCAGGAACAGATTCATGGAAATATAACATAAAAAATAAATGCAAACAAACTCAAGCTTTTATTTAAAGAATCAATTTGAATGTTGTCAGTGCTATTATGACTATAATCTCAGTTTATTTTTATTTCAGTATACAAATACATATTCTTAAAAACACAAACTAGAAGGTCTTTAGAACAACAAAAAAAATAAGTAATGGAAGAATCAGCATCCAAGTTGTGTTTTAATGGATTATTTTATTTAGGCTGCTTAAGGAAAGCAGGAAAGAACCTCCTTGTTTGACACAGAGGTGGGCAGACAAGGGTGGGCAGATACAGGTGGGCAGAAGTCTCAGTGTGAGGAGCACCCAGCTCCCCCCACACCCCTCTGGGCACAGCTCTCCCATTTCACAGCTGACTGGAGAGGGACCGAATTAAGGACAGGAATGGCCAGGACATAAGTCAACTTAATGTACAGAGCACAGGGAATAGAAGGGATTCAAAAGCTATCAGATAAACTGGGAAGTTGATAAAGATCACCAACAACATCCCAGATTCCCTCAATTTAAGCTGTTCCCTATATTAACAGGGGGTAACTGATTCCTTGAACAGTGTTTTGATGCACATAATGAACAACAAATTATGATCAAAACTGAACTACACAAATACAATGCAGTCTTAAGCAAATCTACTTCATTTGCTCCTTCTAAAATTTCTTGCTTTAAAAATAAAATAACTGAGAGTGAGTAAGCCCAGGGGGTGTGGGGGGGTGCTATGAAAGCAAATTGCTGTGGATTTGTTGACAACTTCATGCAGAAGCACTTTGCTCTTCTCTGTGGTCTAGGTACTGCAAAAAGTTCTGAAATTAAAACACATTTATTCACACTCCACAATCTGTGTAACCACTGCCCAAACCTTAACTTTCGGCACTCTCCCTGTGCTTCTTGCTTCAGCAGATTCCATGAGTGTGCCCTCAGCCTGGAGCTGAGCTGTGCTGACAGTGACACAGAGAACCCCCTTCCTGCAGCCAGTGTCACATCCAGTCAACAGAGCAGTCCTGGAGCCTGGAGCCACACACTCCTTCACACACACTCCTCCAGCACACCCCACTCAAGCTTTTTTTTTTTTTCCTGTCAGCTTAAGCAGAAAATACAAATACCCCTCGCTTGAGGAGGTTTTAACACAACATAGAGCACCTGGTAATGTGCTCAGAGTCACTTCTCCTTCCTTGCCACTTCCACTGCCCTACAACTGCTCTTCTGGGATAAAGCGAAATAATTTCCATCTGACATTCCCTGGACACCCCGACAGAGCTTGCCAGCAGCACACTCACGGCAGTCCTAACACTTTACTTTCCTAATTAAAGCCACTTTAAGACCAAGTGTGTTAGAACAGACCCCAAGGACCTGCAGGAACTCAAATCGCTTTCGACTATGAAGGAGAGCAACTAATAAACAAGGTACTCTCTGCCCAGCCAGCCCTAAGGCACAGCACCAACAGCACTTCTCTAACAGTTCAAGAATATTAAATTTCTCACATATTCTAAGCATTCATTTCCTCAGCAAATGTAGCAATTCTGTCTACTATGATCACCAAACTAAACAGCAATATGCCAGGTCCCAGGGTTAGACTACAGAGTACGGAGTCCACATTTGTATGCTCATTTTAAACTAAAATTATCCAAGGCACACAGAATTCCCTTGCCTTCTCTTCCCTCAGAATCACAGAGTAAGTTTTAAGCTATACAATTTATCCTGTCCAACATTTTCTGCTCCACAACTTCTCAGAAGACTAAATAACATTAATATTCCAATATGGCTACTATGAATTCCAACACCCCTAAATCGTTACCTTAATATTTTAATTTGTTCTAAACAAGTAGCTTGTTAATAAAAGTTTGTTCTGCATACCAGCATTTTATTTTGAATCTTATTAATGCAGAAATACAATACTAACAGACCTACAGTTTATCACAGTTAATTAACTTGACTAGGAACAGCAAGTTTACAGAAATGAGTATTAAAAATGACAGATTTTCATAAAGAACAAACCTGCTGCAAACCCTCAGAGCAGGGGATGGTGGAGTTACAGTTTACAGAGAGATTCCAAAGAAAGACGCTTCCAACTTGTGTTGCTTTCCCACTCTGCAGATTTCATTAGAAAATGGAGGAGAAGCATGGTGTCATTTTACTGCTCCAGGAGCTGCCTGCCAACTCCTCCTGGAGCAGGGGCCCAGGGACTCACGCTCCCCCTCCAATAAAAAAATGGCAGCTGCTTGAGTAACTTTTAACGCAGATGGAAAACAGTTTCTCCCTCGCCCAAACTCAGCGTACAGAGATCAAATCCTCCCCTAACACACACAAAGAACAGCACCAGGCTGGCAGGGAAACGCTCCTTGTCGCTGCTGCTGGAGCTGCCCCTGAAAAACGCCTTGTGCCGCTCTCCCTGCATGGCATGCCCCGGAGTTGTCAGGGCTGGAATGCTGAAGGGCAAACAGAGGAAGTCTGGCTTTCAAGCTGACACACGTAAGATGTAGTGCTAGAATTTTCGTGGTGGAAAAATGGCCGCAGCTGTGAGCTTGGAGCTGCTCTGGAAAATATCTCCGTGTTTGCCAAGGCGTTAACCCCTGCGGATCCAGAGGTGAGCGCGCCTTTCCTGCGGGGACTGCACAGCCAGCCAGGCCCATTCCCGGCATTCTTCTACTCACTTGCAAGATTTAAGAGCTAACAGAAGAGTTTTTCCAACCGGGAAAAGCAGAGTCAGGCAAGTGAAAACCCCGACGAAAACCAGAAGGGTCAGTGCAGTTGGGCCATTCTGCTTCGCCGAGAAGAACACGAGTAAGTTTCCAAGGTGGGAAATATGAGTCAAAGATTTCAATTCCACACCCAGCTATTTTTAGAGCACTTTCCGTTTCAGTGGGTAATTCAGTTTATTCTGTTCTGCAATGAAAGCGGCACTTTCTGCTGAGGGATCCAGTGCTGCAGTGACAGCTGGGTGCAGCTCGAGCTCCTGCTGCTCCCCAAAGCCCAGAACCTTTCAGAACTAACCCCAACTCCAGCACTGAGCCAGTTTTCTCAATTACTTCGCATCTATACATTAAATGGTATGCAAAGGGCACTTCAGCTCCCGCTGAGCTCTCACCCTGGGGCAGCACAGCCCGACTGCTGGAGCGAGCACACACAGCCAAACTCAAACATCCTCCTTCAACAGCATTTCCTTCAGTGCTTGACTCACCAGCAGCTACCTGGGGCCACAGTGCTGTTTGCAGAGTTCTGGTTTAGAGGGAATTCAGGATAAATGGATTGATTTGTCTATCTTTTATAGCACTGACTTCAAACACAGCAAAAGGAGATATTTTGGCAGGCCGGAAAGAATACCACAACAACCGACTATTCTACAGTACTCTCAACAAATAGGGATTTTCAAATTATCCTTTTTTTCCTAAAGTGCCTGGTAAAAGAGCACTGGGATGGCACGTGTCCATGTGTTTTACCAGTTGCTCCACAAACAGATAAACCTTCCACTTAGCAACTAATACACTCACCTCTAACTGCTCCAACCTGCTCTTCCCTCCTTTAACAAAACCAGCTGGATCAAACCAGACATGTCAGAATCCCTGAAATCCGCAGGAATGCCACACGCGTGTTTTTAACTGCAATACTACAGTAATAAAATGCTCCTGGCACCAGAAACATTTATATTAGCATCATCTTCGTTACTTCCATCCCCAATCCTGAACAGGAAAACCCCCAGCTCTGTGAACTTTCTCGGAAGGTTTCCGTCATTTTACATGAATGCTGGGACCTACTTCAGCTGGCACAACAGCAATTTCTACCTTAGCTAAAACAACAGCTTAGACCCATCCAAACTATGTTTAAAACCAAGAAATATCCTCCTTCTCTACCCCCACCACTTAACCAGCTCCTTTTCTGAAAGAGGCACATAATTCTGAATTATTTAGAGATCCTATACTCTTGTATTTTATCTTCAGCTCATGCACAGAATAAATTATTTAAGACATTAACGTGATGGAAACTTGGAAACTAATGAAACATTAATTTGCATCCTGAATACAAGGAGGCAAAACTGGTGAAACAAGGCAAAAGCCATGCAACACAAGATATGGACTTTGTTCCTATAGAAACTGTGGCAAAAAGTTGTGTATCTGCATTTCATGATGTCTGTTCTTCCAGAGCACTGCCAGCTTGTGTTTCTCTGACGACTCTAAATTCCTGTTAAACTTTCTGAAATACCCTTTAAACAATAATGCAATTAAGTTGGAATTTATTATTTCCATTAGTGAATGTTAGGCCTTAAAAAACAAAAGGAAAAATTAAAAAAAAAAAATTAAAAAAAATTACTTTGTCCTTCAGAAGGAAGGCATTTTCTTTCCCTGTGAAGATTCCCACCAGGTAGCCTCCTGAGTAGAATTCCTGCCCTCCCTCTTCATGCTATTTTTAGCCATTTGCTTTGGCCCTGACATGATGCCAGAGCAGCCCGAGCACACGGGTCAAATGGTCACTCCAAATGTATGTTACTATTTACAGCAAAGTATTCTACTATTTTCCCTCTCCATCTTCTTTTCAAACACATTTTATCACTTCAGAACAAATCTAGATATTTTCCTAATTCTTTAAATTCAAGAGAAAAGTGAAAACAATCTTTGTTCTCCTTTTTAGGAGCTGGTTGGGATGGAGATTTGCACAAACCCTACAAATATTCAGAAAAACTGCAGTGCTCCCACCTGCCATGAAAATGGAAATGACACCTTTCACGTAGTGGTATCTTGATCACTTTGCAGGACGAACCCTTCACAGGCAAGAGTTAAAACTGGACATATCAATAACTTGTCTACCAAGTGTTCCCAATCCCAGCTGCACTTAGAATATCTGGAACCTAAATTTCAAACTGATCATTCCTTAAGTGTTTGTGCACTTGCAATCAAGGCAAAAAAGGGGAAGGAAAAACGCAAACCAGGACAAGAACTCCAGGTATTATGTCTCTGCTTGGTGCTGTGTACTAAGAATGGAAAACAGGAAGACCAGCAAGTCCAATCCCTGGATAAACCCTTTGCCATTACTCATCTAGACTTTTGTGGTCACTTTGAAAAAGTGCAGCTGAATCTCAAGGATCCCACCTTTCACTTCTGAAAGGAGTTTTCAGGTGACACGTTTGATTCAACACATTTAAAACCACAGAAAAAATACACAGAGTAAAACTAACTGTAAAGTAACTTACCTTTGATTTTTTGTTCAATGGCCTAGAACAAGAAAAAAGAAGTGTCAGTGATTTGTGCAGATAAGAGAGAAACCACATGTGCACGTGCCACTTCATAAAGCAACATTAGCTTTTGACTTTCCTCTTTTAATATGGTTTCAAGTTATTTAATTATCTACTTCAGAAGCATCTCTTTAACCAACCCAGGCCTATTATTCCTTATGCCTAAAAAGCTGTTTAAATGTTACAGAAGACAAAATTAATTTGAAAGATAACTACATGAAACAGACTGAATTAAACTTGCAAATTAAGATGTTTTAAGTGAGTTAAAAACTGTGCCTGGAAGCAAAGAGCCGCCACCACTTTTATTGCAGAACAGGGCAGGGAAGGGGGAGGGACCTGGAAAAAGAAAGGAGTAAGAGAGCAAATGCCAAAGCTTCAAGTCTTTCATTTCCAAGATTCAACAGGTTACACCTGTGGTATGGCCAAGATGAAAGATCTATTTGAATAAAACTTTATCACAGCATAAAACTGGGGACAGAGACATTTCTTGTATGTTAGTGCACCTCAATGGTGTGCTCTTAGCTATAAACCACAGTGAGATTGTGCTCAGAAAGCGCCTCCCAAAAGCACAAATCATAGTTCCTCCTATCTGAAACTAGAGTTCTCACTTTTAAAATCAATTATTGCCACAACAAAATAAGATTTAATTTGATGCAGTCACTCTGGAAGCTGCATAAAACCCATTTTAATTGTGATGTTCCATATATTTGCAGTATGTAATAGACTTGCAAAAATACTGAGGGTGTGATTGTCTATAATAAAATCCATGAGGAGGGAGAGAAAGGAGAGTGTGTGAATGCAAAAAGAATTCATGGATTCACTGGTTTGATGTCAGACTTGCCCAGATTCAGACATTAGCACTGCTAGGGCTGAAACTTTAACCACAACTCTTCAGTGCCCCAATCTTGCCTCTCTTCAGGAAATCAAGGGCACACTAACAGAAACCCCCTCCTTTTCACCCTCTTATGCTGACAGAAAAGGGTACATAGTTTGTACTCTCTCCAGTTGTGACCCCACGAGTCATTTGCCTGGCACTTGGCCCATGAACAGGAAAATAAGACAACTCAGAACTTTTCAAAACTTTTTTTGCTGTTTCTGGCAATCCACAGCACCCAAAGAGACCCCTGAAGGGCAAGGAGCTGAGCCCAGGCTCCTGACTGCCTTCTGCACTGAGGTGCAAGTCTCTAAGAAAAAAAACATTGAACATGTTTCAGCTGAGGACTTCCAAAGTGCTCGGTTCAAGACTCTGCAGGTTTTGCCAGCAAGCCTGTGGAAGGTAAAACCAACCAGTGTGTTCCTGAGAGCCATATCCAGCATCAGGCAATGGAATCACAGGAAAACTGCTGAGCAGGTTCACTCTGCTCCCACCAGCCAAAGAATCCCAAAATGGACATATTTAAAACCCACGTTTACAAGCTCCTCTCAAGCTCAGGGTCAATATTTAGAATCAATGGCAATGAAGAGCATCTTGTCAGTAAACAGGGATTCTGAAGTGTTTACAAGCATTCCTGTGATGTTTCCGTCCCTAAACACCTTTGCTATCAATATTTTCATTTTTATCCACCTATCCTACTACAAATTCTCTTATGACATGTTTCCATACTGAAGAATAAGATGTATTAAAATAAGGATACAGCTGAAAGCCACTACCTTCAAATGATACTTTTATTCTACTAATAAATGCATTTACAGTGAGAGGTTTCAAACTTAAAACTGCCTCTAGTGACAATCATTAAAAAGAAGGGTCATCTCAGAAGAAAATTTAGTCTTGTAAGAAACTACACAGAGCCAATTACATTGTTCAGTATGACAGTTACCACTATATAACTGACAGCACATTTGAATCTAAACCACTACATTAACGAGAAAACACCTGTGAGTAACAACAGCTAAATCAGTTTTTACTAGTGGTGAAACAAGTCACCCCTGAGCACAGGGTTTTATTTTTCAGTGCTCCACATACCTTTTTTTGAGCAGCTTCCTTCTTCTTCTTGTCTTCTTTTCTCTTTTTCCTTTCTTCCATCAACTGTTCTTCCTCTTCTTGCACTAAATCCCTGAACCACACAGTTTGTAATTAACTCTCCCAAAACACAATCTGTACACACTTAGATTCATTTTAGAACAATTATTTCACAGTGACACAAAAGGAACTGGGGAATTTTGCTTCTAATTGGATCCTGTTTCTACAGGGACTGTCACTGTCACTGCAAGACACAAGTGACAGGACTTTAAGAGCAGATGTGGTGTCAAGCTACACGTAAGGTGTTCTTCCTTCCAGAGCTTACAATGAAGGCTCAGACTTTAATTTGATTCAAAAGGCAGCAAATTCAGATGTTATTTAATCTCTACCTGAACTGGTACAACTGAGCTCTGGCACATCCCAGCCCAGAGCATTCCCACACTCAGCCAAAGCCACACACCCCCTGCACATCTGCACCAGCTCCCTCACCCCAACCACCTCTGCCAGGAACCACCCGAGCGTGGGCACTGCCAGACCACAGCTGGCACCAAAGGGCCATTTCAGAGCTCCCCAACCCACGGACAAAACTGCAACTTGCCGAAGTGAAACCAAAACTTAGTGCATCAACTAAATTCACTTGATACACAGTATTTTGTGCTCAAACTGGAGGCTGAGCAGCAACATCCCTGTCCAGCTTACCCTGTTTAAAAACACACTTCAAAAGATTTTTGAGGAAAAAGAACTAACAATGTCAATTGGGGCAGTCACTACTTGCCTCTGCCTGGAAACACTGGGCTCCTTTTTAACCCCCAACTGCCCATAACTACACACTTTCAGACAAGATAATTTGGTACCTGTCAGAAACAATGCCAATTGAATGCATTAAACTACAAGATATTCCACAAGTACTAAAACTTTCATTACTTTTTAGATATATAAATAACCAGTTAATTTTACTTTTAGCTCAAGTCCCTTTCAAAGTGACTGCAGGTGTCAGTTTCGGAGTTTTCATTTTTAATTTTTTTAAAAATCCACATGTGAGTTCCAGCTCCCAGTTGCCCAGTTCCACTGCAGCATATTCATATAAGTTCCTCACTGGTTAATGAGACAAACAGCAGCACTCTTGAGCACTGCTCTCGTGCAGGTGGTGCCAGTGTAAGTGATGCTGAACAGCAGCTCACCAGGTCATCTCCTTCTGGTACCCAGCAGCAGTTTATCCTCATCCTGATTTATGATCCCACCATTCCTTTGGGAGAGGCAGCTCCCAGGTTATTGCTGCCCATTTCAGTTCCACCTTTAAGCTCTAAAATTGTTCTTTTGTCCTGATCTGAAGTTCTCCAGTAAGATGGTGAAGGTGGCTCTCCTCCCAGTAAGGACAATGCCATATTATAAATGACATTACATAAAATGCCATTTATACTTAAATTTAAATTTTGGTGGCTGAATGTACTCACAGACCAACCACTGACAGCAATCACTGTCAATCCCTGATTGCAGAGATCCTGGTTCTCACTGCAAACCCCATTCCAGCCACTGCCTGCTTCTTTCCCCAGTGCTCCCTTCTGTTGGAATAACAGTGCTTTACTGCACATCCAGCATCCCTTTTCTCCTCTACGACTCTGAGGGGGCTGTTCCAGGTACCAGCACCTCTTGTTGCATGTGTGAGCAGCAGCAGCAGCAGCAGCAGCCACCTGGTCCTGCAGGTCTGACCAGCAGCAGAGCTGCTCTGACAGTGAGCACTCAACCACCCACACACTGACCTGCTACAGACACACCCCTGCTCTGAGAAGCTTCTATAGACCAAATTCCGGCTTTTAAGATTTTCCAATAACAGACAGCAAGCATTAGTTACTTCTCTTAAGAAAGAATTGCTTCTTATGTGCTAAGATACGCAAAAAAAATATCTAAAGGTGTTACTTCTGAGCCCCCTCTGAGTTTCAGTTGCACTGCCAGAGGAATCACAACCCACCAAACACAACCTGGCTATTTTGCATTTCGCCACAGCTTTATCATCTGGCTGCAAGACTCATCGAGGACTGTCTCACTGCAAAAGCAATTTTGCATTTACAACTGGGTCTCAAAAATGATTTCATGGACAACTAAGAGGTCAGTCATGTAACTGCAGAACCAATTCCAGCTGGCCAGTTTCATTTAGAGCAGTGGATGCAGTGCAAATCCGAGTTTAATGATTAACCTGCAGTGACATCTGCGCACTGCAAAGGTGACACATCAGTCAGTCTTGTCCCTTGCTGTCTCACACCCTGAGCATTTGTAACCAAAGGGAAGTTGGTGACACTGATCCTCAGTTTGGGTTAATTTGGGACAGTCCAATTTTTAACAGGCAATTTAAGTTGGAGAACAATACCAGGTCTGGAATCAGTGTAGAGGAAACAGGTTCTATAGGTCCCAGCTCCTTCTCAACACAACCCCCAGTTCATTTACAGCTCCCTTCCATACAGAGCAGAGTCAATGGTTCACTCCTCGGGAATTCAGTACTTCCTGAGGTACCACTGACAGCAGGAGATGCCTAATCCAGCTGAAAAGGCAGAGTACTGTGTCCTCCTCCCTCAGCCAGGAGAGGTCATGCCCACAGCCCTTCTCTCTCCCAGCCTCATTCCTCGGTGGACACGGTCTGTGGGCAGCTCTGCCCACCCTGCCAACACCCAGGCTGGGACCTCCCCTCGGACTGGCTGCTGGAGCAAAAGCTTAGTTACAGAATCTCTGAGAGCTCTAAGAGCTAAGAAAGCCACCAGCACTTGTTTTGTATAACAAATTTCAGTCTGTCACATGCCAAAACTGCTTTAACTGAAAAACTGTTCCGCTTTTAGAAGAAAGCTGTAGCACGTTCAAGAACAAGCAGAATGCAAAATAGTATTTTCACAGGGAAAAAAAGTAACTCATCAATCCTGCTCCAGCTAAATCAACACGATTTCATTTTGAGAATACAGATGCTCACAACTAACATACCAATATCTCTGGAATATTCTACCACAGCATCATCGGTTTGTTTTCACACAGGAACAACAGAACTCCTAAATTGTGACACATCTGATTTTCATCTAATTTAGAAAAACAGATTCTAGATTACAAAGCCATCTTAGGATACACAAAACCTCTGATGATTAGGATCAGGACTCCAGGCAACCGCTGGATAAAAATTATCCACCTATAGTTCATGCTGAGTTTTTAAGAGTATTAATTACCACTGTAACATTAAATCTTAGTGACTGGAGTGCAAAACTAACCCACTGTACAGCAGCGGCAAAGCCCTTCCTGTTCCTGTTCTTCCCTGAAAACTGAACCCTTCAAGGAAGACAGGCCTATCCACCACCCTCATACATAAACTTAAGCCTGAGACACAAATTCACATTTGCTTATTAAGTCTTCAGTGTCAGGCAGAACTCCTGAATTTTCATCTCTGACAGCAGGAAATGTCAGACTCCCTTATTCTTTCCAACACACAAATCCAGGGCCCTCTCACCAGACAGCAAATGATGGGACTGATGCCTCCGAGTCCACCTCCATTGGAACATATAACAAACAAGCTCCATTTCTGATGCTACTCCCTGAGAAACAGGAGTGGAATGTAGCATTTCCCATTTCCCACCCCTGACTAAGGGCTCCCTGTTCCTGTGTACAAACTAACAGCAGCTCCATGGCCCTTTGCAGCACGGAACAGGAACCACCACAGGAATGCGGTCTTGTGGTAACAACACAAAGCCAGAATAACAACCAGGTTTTTTGCTGGGCTTTTCCCTGTATCTGGGAGATTTAATCCATCGACCTTGTGTGGCCCAAGTGTTTGCAGCAGCACACTGGGCTCGATCTGCAGCGGGCCCCAGCCAAGGCCCAAGCACTCCAACTGAGAACATAAACACACAAACAGGCCCGTGATTCCCCCTATCAGCCACCCCACTTTCACCAAACACATGCACAGGGAACGTCCTTCTCCTCCTGTGTAATGGGATTAGCTTGCTCAAGGTTAAATGGCCTCAGCAGAAATGCAAACCGTATTTTTCAATTTAGATCAAGTGAAAATAAAACACCCCGACCATAGGAAATCCACATCGGAGACAGAACAAAGGCCTCTGGTTTCAACAGCTTAACTTGAAAGGTGCTTTATTTTCAAATGAGACCAAATGAAAATGGATCTTGATCTCAGGAGAGACTGCACATTTGATGGCTCTGAGAATGTGCAAGGAGAAACTGCTGCTATCTGCATAAATTTGAACAGACCGAGGGTCAGATAAATATTTACCTTTTTTTTTTAAAAGCGATTTTTTGCTCCAGGTGTGTACCCCAGCACAATTCCTTGTATAAGTGGAAAAAACCCGACAAACTACCAAAATGTTTTCCTCAATTAAGCCATTTAAAAAAAAAAATCAAAACCAAACTCAGCTTTTTAATCTCCTAGAACAGGTGTCAAGAGAGAGCAAGACACTTTATATTTGTATGGCTTGATTTGTTATTTGGCTTGTGGAAACTGGAAAAAGCTCTCATGCTCAAACTGCAAACATTTCAGGTCAATATTTATATCAAATCACGTTTCACTCATTACTTTAATTCTTGAAAAAGAGTTCTATTAATCTTTAATTTCTAAAGGTCCAGTTTGGCATTGTAAAAATACCTGGGCTGAAATACTCATATTTAACCTTTATTCTTATGTTGCAGAAGGGGAAAATCAAGTTCATCCATATACTCCCTGGCAGACAGGCTGAGGATGCAGTAATTAATGTTTGTGCAGCACTGCTATCTTTGTTGTTACAATATACCAAAGGGCAACATGTTTTGCCACAATAAAACCACAATTCTGTCACCTCACAGAGGAAATGATGGTTACAAGAATTCCGAGTCACCATCCCTGGAGGGATTTAACAGCCATGTGGATGTGACACCTGGAGAGATGGTGGCAACTGGATTAACAGCTGAAGGCAAAAAATAACTATGGATTTTTACCTTCTTCCCATATACTCCATGGAGCAAACACACAAGGTAGAATTAGAAGTGATTGTACACAGAGGTTTTTGAAACCACTCTAAAAATTCCAGTGACAAACATAAAATAAATTTTGGGTGAAACAAACAAATAAATGAATTCTTTCCACTGTTTGCTCTTCTTGTAGTTATAAATTAACTTGCAGTGCTACAGGTGGAACACTGCCAGGTAACTACAGGTAAGCATTAGGAATCAAAAGGTCTTTAACAATTCTGCAAAGCACCATGTGCTCAACCTACAGCTGATCTTCTACACACACTTCCAAACACATCGCTGAGACTGTTTATATTTTGACATAAAGGTTCCCTAATCTTTAAATTTTTTGAAATTATACAATTACATACAACTGCCAATAAAAATGATTTCTCAGGTTCTATAAAAACCAACAGCTTTTCTACTCACCAGAATTCTACAAGGATCAATTATAAACTGTGTATTTTGATTAAAGAGGGATCCTACAGTTCCTTTATCCACGTGTCCCACAGAACAGCAAACTACACCAGGAAGAGTTCATGGAACAGACACCAGGACTTTGAAGTTAACAAAAAACCCCAACAAACGCTCTGGCACCTGAACCCACCCAGCGTGTTCCTGGGAGCACAGAGAGCCTCAGGCAGTGAGAACAAAACAAACCCACTCATTTACAGACGTGTATGTGTGTTAGTTCTTTCCAGCTATTAACAGAAAGGAGAGGTGCTGCCAAGCTAAAAACTGAAACAAATACTTCAATGAATAATTAATTAGTAAATGAGTATCAGCTACCTTCTTTTTTGCTTTTAAATACCTCAGTCTTTAAATTATCACCCTAAAAGTGAAGTGCTAGAATTGCACCTACCATGTCTGCCACTACCTGGAACACACTCAGCTTTCCCATTTTCCCAGTACAGACGCTGGCTCATCAGAACAATGTTCCCAACTACAAGCACTATAAATGCACCATAATTCTGGCACATTTGTGGTAGTTTTGTCCTCAAGTTTCACCCGAGATGTTCATTGCTATGTAAGCAGACAAAAGACAGATCTGTTTCCCAAGAAGTTTATCATCCAACTCCACGAGACTCCAGCAGCAGCCATAAACAATCCCTATCTTCTGTAACAAATGAGGGACCGAAGGAGGCAGATTAAACTGCTCCTCCACAGTCACACTGGTCATACCATAGGAGGCTCTGACAGAAGCACAAACCCAAACAACTGTTCAAAACCAGCACCTTAACTCTGACCCACTCCCAGGCTGCTGCAGCCTTATTGCTGCAGAGGCAGCACTGCTTTGCACAGGGGTTTGCTCTGAGACCCAAAACGCAAAAGTAAATACAAGGTACCTTATGGAGACCACCTGACAATTATATATGACCTGGAAAAGTGTCTGTGGAGGAGAAAGGGGTGTGTAATTTTGCAAAGGTGTCTCTAAAAGTCTTGAAAAGCACAAATAGAATGTTTTTTTTTTCTGCAGTAAACTCTTCCCCTTTCACAGCAGACATCATTCCGTCAGAAGTTTCTCAGGGAAAAGACCCACACCCCCCAAAATCCAACAGAAAACCAACTGCTTAAACATTAACAGAAACAACTGCATTTCTCCCTGTTTCTCTATGCCTCTATCATTGAGCCAGCTCTTTTTTACCCCTGCAGTAAATAAGGAACATATCACAGCAATATTGTAGTTATTGTAACATGAAACCATAAAAATCAATTGTACAGTAGCAACTTAGAATACAAGGATGAAATCTACAGGTGAGAAGTTTGCTCTCCCAAAACATGGCCAGTCTGCAACCAATGCAGATGGAACGTGGAGCAGAGTCACAGGTGAATGGGAGCCATGGAGATTCTTCCCTATGGTTTGCATGCTTGTGAAACGAGACAAACCCCTGGGTTTGGGAAAATAATTGTAAACATATTTCAGATATTTACCTTCTCTCAGTTCCACATAAATGAGGCAGGAAAGCCCTGTTTACCAAACAGAATTGAAAGGTTATTGCTTAAATCAGAAGAACTAAATGGTGATTTTTAGCAGTCCCGATTTTAACCAAATTTAACTCTTAGATGTCCCCAGTTAACACCGGATAGCTCTTGTTCTGGCCAAACAGGTGACATTTGACTCGTAACATTAACAGTGTGCAATGGACTTGTCTGAATTACTGTCACGGGCTTATTTTTGAGACCAGGAATATTTGTGCAGCACTAGGCATGTATGAATTCTAGAGAGAACACAGACCAAATGAGGATTCTTTTTCAAAAGGCCAAGCAAGCCAAATGCTAATCCTGAGTGTAAAATAGGAATCACTCCAACTGGATAAGCAAGCTGTACTGAAATCTGTGATACTTAATCCTGTCACAAACCTACAGTCTAGGCCAATATTCCCAGTAAGATAAAAAATGTTTGTTACCCATTAATTTATAAGCATAAACTCCAGAAGTGACTTCAGAATACACATGAAACAAAACCAGTGTCCCATGGTGTTCAGAGTCTACATCCACACTGTGAAATCTGAGATTAACATAAACTGTAGCACAGGGCTATGTACCTTCCCAGGGAAGAATATTTGCTCTTTTACATCTTGACTAGGTCACTGCAAATTTAATAAGTCTGTAAATAATGCCACTGGAGGACGAACGAGGGCTATCTGCAGAGTTCTACCCCAGTAAAACAATTAACCAGGCCCGTCCAGCGCAGGCACATCACGGTTTATCAGCTGTGTGCTCACACGACCAGGGCTCCCTGGCTAAACATAAACCAGATGGGGCAGCAATGTGAACTTCAAACCAGTTCTGAATCTTTTCAATGAATAAAACATACCCCTCTGTGTCAGAGAGACACAGGGACCCATTCCACAGTACAGTTTACTCTCCAAGCACTGAATTTTGGCACGTCTATAGTTTTCTTTCACTTCTTGTCGCTCTTGGCCTCGCCTGCAGCGTGACAAGATCTCTGCTAAGGTCATAAAAATGTGTAGATCTACTGACTTACTAAGACTGGCACCAAATACTGCTCTGAACTTAGCACTCTGTCACTCTAAGTAACACAGTTCTGAAATCACTTCTGTCATCGAGAAAACACCAAGTGCTTTCACAGAACCCTGACGGGTTAACGGCAATGTGCCAAAGGTATCTTAAAGATTCCACGTGTTCAAATTACTCCATGTATTTATTTCAACAACAACATGGGAAAAATTATTCATGCTTAAGTGTATTACCAAAAAAATCCTGACAGCAGGGGAAAGCAAAGCAGTTTTCACAGTGCGATCCTAACTCGGCCTGGAAGCGGGAGACTGCTCAGGCATGGGAAAGAGGGAAAAATGAAAGGTACCAAATCTGGGATTCTATCAGCTATATTCAGGGTTTGGGCACATTTGGAAATCCCTTTAACAATTAGCAAAAGGCCCTTTAAGGTCTAACTGAAAAAGAACCCAAAAAGGAAGTAGGACAAAAGCTGAAATCAAAGAATGTAAAAACCAGAGCAGATATCTGCGGGAAAGTCACAGGACTAAAAGCAAACGGTGCAGAAGAAACAACTACTTAAATAGAAAAATGATGTGTGATGGCACAGAATTCTTAATTCAACATGACTCTGAACTCCTGCCCATTTTACAAAGTTTTCCTTCTACAAACTATTTGCTAACAGGAAATTCACCAACTAACTCTCCATGGCAAAAGAGGCAAAGACCCAATAGTTCTATGGCAACATACAGTTTATTCGAGTTCTTGCCACAACCAATTGTTTCTTGCCTCCCAACAATATTTGCCTGAAGTGTATAGAAAAAACCCCCCCAACTCTTCCTTTATTTTTTAGTTATTTTTAGGTACTACATCCTAGAGCAGAAAAGTTATTTTTCTCTTCAAAAACCTCCCCTATTAAAGACACTCTATTATGCACCTGACATTGTTATGCGAAAAAAAAACCCTGATAAAAAGGTGTTTAGTCTGCAGAATTAACTAAACTTGCAGAGATTTCTCTACGCAATAGAGGACGTTTTCCAATTCAGGGGTTTTTTTTATCTTTACAATTAACAAGAGATTAAAGCTCCCGATAAAGCCCACAACTATTTCTAGCCCAAGGCCAACTCTCCATCTAAACTGTGGGAGGGAATTTAAATGAGCCTTTTACCTGCTTAGTTTTCTTTCGACTTCTTTGGTAGCTTTAGCTTCCAATTCTCTAGAAGAGAAAGCGGTGTTGGTTTCCATGTCAACAGCAATGCAGCACGAAAATAAAACTGGTGCGGGGTCAGGATGTACAGGGAGCTCCAGGTGGGGTTGGTCAGGAGAGAGCAGGGAGAACACGGATGGCCCAGGGATGGGATGGAGGTGTGTGTGTGTCCCGGGACAGGAGGGGAGCGGGCAGAGCCTGCCCTGCCGGCCCTGTGTGCCCCCTGCGCCCAGCACCCAGCCCGGGAGCCCAGCACCCACCCTGCGTGTCCTACCTGCACCCCAACATCCAGCCCTGCTCCATCCTACCTGCACTTCACCCTTTCAAGGACTTTAAGGAAAACAATTCTGCTGCATCACTTCACCCCGCGGATGCGGTTCCGGCGCAGCCCCGGGACCCTCCGTGCCCCACCGGCGGCCCCGAAGCGCTGCCGGCCCCGCAGGAGCGAACCCCGAGCCGGGGAGGGGAGAGTTCGGCCCGGGGGGGAGGGAACACCGCTCTGGGCGGGCGCCGCGACCCCCCCGGGGCGGCCCCTCCACCGGCCCCGCGACCCGGCGAGGGCGACCCCGACCCCTCGGGCCGCCCGGGGCTCCGCCGCCGCCCGGCCCGTCCCCCGCCCCGCGCGGCGCCGCCCGCGCTCCCGGTACCTCATGTATGTAAAGTGCTCGGAGTCCGTCCCGGAGGCGGCGGCGCGGGCCCGGCGCGGCCGGCGGCTCTATGCGGGCTGAGCCCGGCGCTGCGGAGCGGGAGGGCCCGGCAGCTGCAGCCGCAGCTCCGCCGCCATTTCCTGCCGCCACCGCCCGCCCGCCCCGCGCGCAGGAAGCGAACCCGCCCCGGCCGCGCTTCCGGGGCGCCCCGACATGGCGCGGCCCGGCCCGGGGCTGAGGGGCGGCGGCGCCCGCCGGGGTCAGAGAATCACAGAATCGTCGCATCACTGCACCTCGAGCTGTGTCACGGGGGCTGAGATGGGTATCAGGAGAAGGTTCTTCCCCCAGAGGGTGGTCGGGCACTGCCCAGGCTCCCCAGGGCAGTGGGCACAGCCCCAAGGCCGTCAGAGCTCAAGGAGCGTTTGGACAACGCTCTCAGGGACAGGGTGGGACTGCTGGGGTGTCCTGGGCAGGGCCAGGGGTTGGACTGGGTGATCCGTGTGAATCCCTTTCACATGAGGATATTCTGTGATTCTGTGATCGGGGTTGGAAGAGACTTTAAAATCATCCAGTCAGACTGTCAACCCAGCACCACCACTGTGACCCTTAAACCACATCACCCAGCGCCACATCCAGATGCCTCTCAAACACCTCCAGAGAAGGTGACTCCGCCACCTCCCTGGGCAGCCCCTTCCAATGCCTGACCACCCGAACAGTGAAAAAATATTTTCTAATATCTAATCTGAATCTCCCTGGTCTCAGCTTGAGGCCATTTGCTCTGGTCCTGCCACTGCAGGCACGGCAGAGGAGACCGGCCCCACCTCGCTGTGCCCTCCTGTCAGGGAGCCGTAGGGAGCAGACAGGTCCTGTGTGCTGATGTGTTCCTTCACTCTCCCAGGCGCATACATGGAATTCCAGGTGCTGTCTCATCAAATGCCCTCAGCACAGCACAGTTGTTCCGCAAGCGATGCAGGACAAGACACGGATGGACATAACATCCATTTCCACGTTTTCCGTGTGTTGGGCAGCTCTCCCAGGGCACTGCCAGTGTGCCCGAGCTCTGCACCAATAACTGGCAGGTAAAGAGTGTTAATGTGTAAATAACCACCACAGACCTTTCTCTTACCCTTCCACTGACTGTTGGGTTGAGTCCCCAGCACTGGCAAACCTGGTGAAAGATTGATGTAAGCGAACACAGAGCTTATTCCAAAACACACAGAGATACTGTAACTTCAAATACAGAAAATGAAGAGTGAGGAGTATATGAGCCACACTGTGTTACTGGACTTGGCTTCAGTAACAGTATCCCAGAAATTAGAAAAATCAAGCCAGTCAAAAGACTGAACAGGATAAGGGATGAGAACTGAGAGCAGTAATGTCAGGAAGAAGTGAAACTGAGAGCAGACAAGTCCCAGTGAACAGTTCTCCATCTGACAGGCTCTCCCTGTCCAAGGTTTTGTTGGGGTAGGGAACTTCCTGCTCTCTCTTTGCACCCGGCTGCACATTGTCACCAGCATTTACCAGCCTAGCTTCAGCTCCTGCCAATGCTAGTGAAAAAACGAATGCTATTTGATTCTCCTGTGACGTGAATGGATGCCCTGGGCATATGAGCAATTGTCCCTGGAAATCTGCTGCAGTATCCACTGTCTCTGCCTGCATGAATGAAGTACAGTGTTTTTCAGCTGAAGAAGATCATACATTATTAAAGATGAGGTTTATGACAATGCAGAGTAGCCAGGGAGGGTATTTTTATCCATAGAGGCTCAGCAATGCAGAGTACATTGCTGTGAGCTGAACATGCACAGGCATAAAGTGACTGGACTTAAAGGGTACTGACAGTTTGAAATTGGTTTGAATTAATTGGGTCATGTTTATTTTTCTTCATATGAAAAAGTTTGGACTGTCATGTAATTGTGTGTAACTGAAAGCCATTATTTCCTGAAGTCTGACTCAGCTCCCTCTCACTGTTCCATTCACAGCAGCCCTGTTTCATCTCTCTTTGGAGGTACTACACGTGGTGTAGGAGGGCTGCTGTTAAGTCTGTCCTCAGTTGGGAAGGCTGATGAATGCATTATGTACTCCTGTTATGTCAGTTTGTTAACTGTATTATGCCACTGTCAATAAAATTCATAGTCAAGGTCTGCAGCTTTCTTTATTGTTTTAGATTGTTCTCTAATTTTATTTACGCACGTACTCCTACCAACTAGGCTGCTGCAGTGGTGACTTCCATTCTGTGCTGTAAATGCTGCAGCTGGTTATACACTGTCAGCAAATCAGTGTATATATAACCAGTGTATATATATTTATAATCAGTGTATAAGTGTAAATGTCAGCTGCAGGAACCAACCCTCAATTACCTACCCCATCATCATCTTCCGTCAGCATCATGTTCTTACCTCTTTCACCCTCACAGGTAACACTTTGCTCAGCTGAGTTCTGACACATATGACACTGGCTGGTGAACTCCTGGATACACTAGGGAAATTAATAAACCCTCAAATAGGAAGAACATTTGCTTCTGGAAGAACTGGAAGGTTGAGCTTCACCCATGCAGAAGCCTGTTAGTCAAAGCAGTGGTACCAGGTCAAGGCAGCTGGCTGGAAGCAGCACTCTGATGTTCAGCACTCACTCCTGGTTTTAGCCTTAACATGCACTGAGCCTAAGGTTATTTGGGAACTGAGGTTCTGGGTGACCTTCTCTCCTGCTTACTACAGTTATTTAGTTCATTCTTTGTCCTTTGGTATTCACTGAAGCATGGACCTCGGGACTTCTTTGTTAAGGCCTCAGATTCCTGATTCTGCCAGCAAAGGGACAGCAAAGCAGCATCCCTGTGCTTGAAAAGACATACATAACCACCTGGTTTGGGAGCTGCTTTCAGCCAAAGGGTTGATAAATCCTTAACCCTCATGGGATCACTGTTCCCAGGAACCACCATGTTCCTGAGCAGGAAGGAGAGCTCAGGGCAGTGTGTGAAGGGAGGAACCTCCAGCAGTGCTTCCTCCTCACCCTGCCACCCTTCTCTGTTGTGTGTTTGAATGGCTCCGCAGCACTGTGGTCATACATTACATCAGAAATTAGAAATAATGGAAACAACTCTTCAAGGGCAAACACACCACCCGTGTTCAGGCAGCTGCCAGGGATGATCTGTGCAGTTACACTTTCATCACTCGGCAAACATGCCCTCCTGGGCAGCGATCCCCAAATATCCTCTCCCTGCAACAGCAGCCACCACCTGCACCCTGCCAGCCTGGCACGCACGTGGGTCCTCCCATCATCACATCCCCATTCACTTTTTAATTAGGATTTTCATGTCATCAGAGCAAGAGAACAAACTGCAGGAGGCAGAGAAATGCACTGGCTGAAAACAGTTAAAGGGGAGCTGGCGCCATTTCAGCATTCCCATCCCCTCCGCCCTTCAGCTGCAGTTTGCTGTCAAGGCTTTCCTGGAGTCGGGAAGCCGACATGTTAGAAAATACCATCTACTTCATGCCTGGGGAAAACAGAGCTGGGGCTGCACCGGGAGCAGCACAGGTCTGGGGACACGAGACTTTGCCATCAATAACTCTCAGCCGCTCGTTCCATTCAGTCATTACACGGGGCAAAGCCACTGTCACGGGAGAAACAGATTGTTTTCAAAATTGCTCTTGACTTAAATAATCTAAATGAGCTGATTTGACAGACAAGGGAAAACAGTCTCCTCATCAACACAGCAATTCTCTGTGTTCCTCTGTGAGGAGGCTCCTTTCCTTTTCATTGTAGAGGCTTTATTTACAGGATTTAAAAATAGCCCAGGTGACAGTAAGAGGCGGCAGCATAAAGGTACTGAACAGGCAGCACTTACTGATAGAAACAATCCCTGCCCCGGAGCCTGTTGGTGCAGTGAGACAGGCTGTGTATGTTAGTGAGGGGCATTTGGGACCCTGAGGATCCTTAATTAGGAGGAAAACCCACAAATGACAAAACTGGAAGTTGGTAACAGAAAGCGTTGGGCTTGCCTTCAGAACACCCCTGAAAGCAGCTGGAAACAGCCCTGGAAAGCAGCTGGAAAAAGCCTTGGAAAGCAGTGAACACCATCCTGTGCTGAGGCTGGGGGTTAAACAGTTGGCTCTTTTTCATGGGCTGCAGCAGCAAACAGCCATGGGATCTGTGCTGGGGAGAACATTCCCTGCCTTGCCTCTGGGCTCCAGTGCCTTGGCAGCACTATCACTGTTACACAGAGCAATCAGAGCAGGGCAGAGCAGGCACTTGGGGTTATTAAATGGGGATTTAATCCTATCCTTTAAATCAGAAAAAAAATTATCAAAGATAAAGGATTTCCCTGTGTTTTAAAGCCAGTCCAACTTGCGTTCCCCGATCTGCATTTGGGAAGGCTGCCAACTGCAAAATGGAATTGCTGAGCCTGGATTTCACTCTGCATCCAGACAATTACACCAGCCTCACATCCCTGCACTCAGAAGTGGTGCAGTGCAAGAGATGCTCCCAATCTTTATTGATTTACCAGGGCTGCACTGCACTTCCAAAGGGAATCACGCTGGTGGGCTCCCTATGGCTCTCCCCAGTGCCCACACTCCATACTTCCCAGGCATTAGCAAATATGGCCCAGTCTAATCTCTCACAGAGGCTGGTGGAGGAATGTCCCCTGGCTCTAAAGGTCCCTCGAGATGCTGCTGCAGCAGCAGGTCCAGCCACCCTGGGCGTCACCTGCCCTGTGGGCAGCTCAGCCAGATTTACCCACATGGAGTCTGCCAGGTCCACGCGTGCTGACCTCTCTTCCACAGCTGTGGCTCTTTCTGGTTTGTTTCTATGTTTTTGCTAAACAAAAAGAAAACTCCAAAAAGTAGCAGAGCACTCTTTGGAGAGCCCACAGAGTTACAAACCACTGTCCTTCACCACCAGAAAGAAGGTGTGGATGACGTGTGAAGGGAAAAGTGCTTCCCCTCCTACTTCTGCCCTCCAGTCCAATAATTTGCCATGGCCTCATGCAGTCACTGATCCCCTCCCTTCAGCCCACCAGCTGCACCCATGGCAGAGCTCACCCTTCCTCCAGGATTAATCCCAGGTGGTGAATCGGTGAGAGATACATGAGCTATGCCTCCAGAGAAATGCCAGTGCCCTGGGAGAGGGACGGGAGTGACCAGAGCACCGGCGTGGTCAGTGCTGACACAGGAGGCTGCACTGCCTGGGGCTGCACACCCTGTGTGTGCCTGCTCTGTCCTCCTTCGTGTTGAACAGGAGTGAGCCCCTTTCTAGTCAATGCTCATCGATTGCCTCACTCACACCTGCTCTTTCTCAGCACAGCACCAGATTAACAGATTTCACCTGTTTCCTTTGCACTTCTCACTGACAATGGCACAAACAATTCCTACTCTGCCGCAGACCAGTTCTTTTTGTGCCAGCAATATGCTCTGGTTTAGGCTTCAGAGAGCGATTCATCTACTGAATTTCCTAATTAGGGAGAGTGAAATGGGGCCAGGACACACTTTATTGAGCAACACCACAGACCACAGCATGAGCTCTGGCACTCGTTACCTCACGGGACCGTCTCCAGGTGTGAGTGTGTCCTCATGCAAAGTCACATCGGTGCTGCCAGGGTGGCACTTTGCCTGGGCCACAGCTGGCACTCACTGGGACCTTCCTGTGTGACCCTGAACTCCTGTGCTCTTGATTCTCCCAGTGGTCCCAGTCACAGGAACTGTAATGCTGGCATGGTTGTATCTCACCCTAACAATGCAGTGAATTACTTAGCAGACTGACTGAGGTTCAGCAAGATGAAAGGTCCTTCCCGTGAGACCCTTGAGACCAGCAGCTTCATGCCCACTCCCCGCTGCAGCCCTGCTCAGCACACCCAGGCTGTGAGGGACTGGCCCAAGGCTGGAGAAGCCTCCCCACAGCAGCAGGGCAGGAGTAGCTGCTGGACACACTCCCCACAGCTACTGACCCTGGGCTGGTTGCTCAGCTCCCACCGCCTTCCAAGACACCTGTTTCAGAGGACAGGTTCTCCTGGAGACATTTTTTTTCTGGGCAGGGCTTGACACATGGCTGCTGCCTCTGCCCTTAACAAAGACTTCACTGTTCTCCCATTATCCTCTTCTTTCCCTCCTGCCTCACGCCAAGCTCTGAGGGTTGTAGGGATGCCCTGGGGAGCACCAGGACCTCAGCAATGACACCACATTGCCCTCTTTATGTCCCCTCCTGCCTGCCTCTCTGTGCCCTGGGGAAGGTCCACAGGGACTGGAGTGCCTGGAAACCAGGGTCCCCATAAACCTGCATCAATACATCTGTGCATGCACACACACACTTTCACATCTATCTTTGCACACTTGAGCAGATGTGTAACATCATCCCATTTTCTAAGTCTTGAACTCCCCTGGAAGCGGGGGTGGATACTGCAATTACTGGATCACACCCCTGGCAGGCTGCCTTCACCCTGCCCCGGTGGAGCAGGCAGCCACAGTGGGAAGGGGCAGTCAGCTGGAGCAGGATCTTGGCTTTGGACTCTGAGTTGACTCGAAGCATCTTTTTTCTCTGCCCAGGGGCTGGAATCTCAACTACTGGGCTCAGCAGTTCAGCAGATCTGGCTGTACCTGAGCCTCGAGGACAGCGCTGGAAATGGCACGTCTGACTCGGCAAGGAAATGTCAGCTATGCCTGGGGAGGGGGAGGGAGGAGGAAAATGTCTCCCCCCGCTTGCTTCTGCCTGTCCGATATGAGGCCGCTGGCACAGCCCCGTCGCGGTGCCCCCGGCGGGCGATGTGGTCACGCTGAGCAACAGCACCTTGGCTGGGGGAAAGAGGAAAGCGAGGAAACACAGTGTTCTCGCCCTGATTGAATCCCATGGATTTCTGAGCAGCTATTGCACCGATAAAACAAAGGCTGCTTTGAAATGGATGCCTGGCCTGGCCGGCTGCCAGCGCCGGGCGGGAGACAAAGGCTGGGAATACAAATGCAGCGCTGGAAGTGGCGAGCCAAGGATGCTCTGCGGCAGGGAGAGCGCGTCGCCATGGAGACACGGCGGCCAAACCGGGCAGGAAAGGACCTGCACTGAGATGGACTGGGAGCCACAGGAACCGTGGGAGCCGCGGGAGCTGAGAGACAGGGGCACTGGTCCCACCAGCGCCCTGCTGAACCCACAGAGAGGCCAGACCAGATGCCAGCTCTGTGTCTTGCTGGGCCCAGGACCTGGCCTGACGAGTGGCATGAGTGACATCTGTCAAGCAGACAGTGAAAATGAGGTGGGGATCCATGGAGGAATTCTCTTTCCCCCTCATTTCATAAACACAAAAGCTGTTGGGGGGGAGGCAAGAATTGCTGTAATTGGTTCATGCAGGAGGCACAAGCCCCTGGGCTGACCTGGGCAGGGACACAGACTGAGCAAATCACTCCATACACCCGAGAGCTCTTGGATCATCTGCAGAAGATGTAACAGTTGCAGTTATGTCATGAATGGCTGCTGGTGATGAACATGATCTGCGTGCCTGATAGTGGTGTAGGGTGATTTCTCATTTAGAAAGCAGGAACTGCTCCCATGTCCTGTCTGAACGGCCAGTGGGTCCACGTGGATGAATCCTGTGTCCTGCCAGGAGTGGGCTGAGGCACTGGCCAGGCAGGGAACACGGGGGGTTCCCCACTGCAGGCTGGAAGACCATGCCAGGGAAGCCTCATGTGATGTGGGGGACACCAGGACCACTCCAAGTCACTGCTCCATGACAGGAGTCACCACCAAAACACCAGGACAGCAGCACCCCAGGCAGTGGAGTGAGTCCTGCACATCACCCCACCGAGCCCCTCGGGCAGATCCTTGGGGAGGACCCTCCACCACTGGTATCTCGGAAGGGAATGGGAAAATCAATCCCGTGCGCTTTCCATAAATCCTGAAGCCCTCACGGCTTCACAGAGCAGGGGAGGGAGCAGGAAGCAAACCATCATTTTTTAAGCAATGGGAGGCACTTGGGTGGTGCCGTGGTGAGGGCTGTATAAACAGCCAGAAAGACAGATTAGACAGAACAGAGCTCACTGTCAGCACATGACAAATAATGAATGAAGGATAAGAATCCCAGGAGAGGCACTTTTCTAATAAATGGCATTTTGATCTATAACTTTAACAACTTGTCCCAAGCCATCAAGTTCTGAATTAGGGAAAGGGAACCCGTAATCTGCTCCGTCAGTCCTGAACAGGGTCAGAGAGGCAGAAATACAGCTGTGAGGAAGGTGATGGGGATATTTTCTGTGCTCACAGATTGCCTGCCAGAATTCCTTGTCTGCTTTATCACCGATAAAAATCACCACTGAGTTTTCTATTTTCAGTACTGAATGGCTAATGCTCCCTCACCCGGCCCCACTCCGTCTGATCCTGCCCGCGGGCTCTGCAGCACAGGGAGGAACAGGAACAAAAGCCAGCAGAGTGTCTGCACAGTTGAGCCCTACTGAACTCCTCCTGGCTGGTTAACATCTTCAGGCAGGTGTTTTCCCATGTAAATTAAGTCCATGCTTCCTCTGCAAAGTGCTGGAGGTCCCCACTGATTCCAGGGGGTGGCTGTGACTGCGCTGGCTCTGACAGCCACAGAGCCCTGACCCCACCAAATGAATTACCAAACACCCCCTCCCGCCCTCTCAGCAGCAGCCTGTGATCGGCCATCCCCGGGTCTCACTTGTTCTCAAGCAATCAAAACTTAATTCATCTGATTTTAATTAAAGCTAAAAAATTCAGTAGCCTTCGATTTCTCTCAATGCTTTGCAGAGGATGAAAAAAAGACCAGGAGGGTAAAGGGACAAGCAGGAGAGAAAGGGCTTTGAGACAATCACATGCTGGCCCTGTTGGCTTTTATTTCATATGTAGTGCTTTTCTTAAAAGAAATAATTACGTTTCAAAACCTCCTTCCCTGTTCCGAGCGCTGCCTCTTTCCACATTAATGCTATTTGCATGCGCCATCTCCTCCCACCCTTCAATAATTTAAACCTTCATTTTTTATTCACTCAGTTGTCAGATTCATTTACATATCATATCTCTATATTTAACACCAACTTTGCTCCCCTGGATTTTTTTTGAAAGAGGAAATAGGTTTCCCTTCTAATTTAACCACGTCTGGGGCAGGGCTGGCTGGGAAGGGAACAGCCCTGGTACAGTGAGAGTTAGAGGGATTCTGGTCTGTCCTTTGGCAGGTGCAGAAGTGCTGGGGGGCTCAGCAGCCCCCGTGGCCAAACCCTCACCTCCATGGGCTCCAAGGGGGCTCAGCTCAAAGCGTGGCCTCCTCCCAGGTCCTTCTCTCACAGCCATGGAGAGAGCTGGGCCTCATTCCTGCCGTGGGTCAGGGCCAGGGGAGTGCATTGGCAGGGGATGACTCCAGGCTTCCCCTCCAATATTTGCTGTGGTTTGACAACTCTGCCTTTATTAACAGTGCAGGGCAATTAGCAATTGCTGTTAGCGGGGTGTGATTGGTGGCTCTGTGGCACATGGGGCTGCTGCCAGCAGGGTGGGGGACATGTGCCAGGAACCTGCCCTGCAGCCCCCCTGCAGCAGGAGTGCTGCAACCTGTGCACCAGGTGTCCTCCAGCAGCCTCTGCCCTGAATCTGCTCAGAAAATCGAGGGAAATCATCAAGTAAAGGTTCAGCTGAAGTTACAGCCTCTCCCTGCAACAGGGTCTGGCACCTCCCCATGTGAGTGGCAGTGCCAGACCCAGGATGAGCCCTCCCTGATGCTTCAGAGCAGGCTCTGCCCACCAGCCACCCACCACGGCCCCACGGAATGAGGAAGGCAACGGGGGCACAAACTTCCTACTGCAGGAGACCAGGGATCAGAGAACAAGCCTGTATGGCAGTGCCTGGCAGTGGGTGCCAGGGACCACCCCAGCCTGACCAGGGGGGCATCACGGGCCCCTCAAAAGCATCCCTGTGGTGCCAGGCTGAGCAAACATGTCACAGTGTCTGCTCTGTCCTGTGGGTGCAGTACCATGGGAGTGAAGGGTTACATACATTCCACATGGGTAGGCTTAAGGCCCATGGAAAATAAACAGTATTAAAGGCAATTTGAAGGACAGAACATGAACGAGAAAGGGGTAAATCACAGCACCGGTCACTGAGGAGAGGCCCGGGTCCCCTCCCTCATTTTCCATATTACTAGAAAAAACAGGGAACTGATCTGAGACAAATGAGCCCTCTGGACCCAATTTTTCAAGTTAATGAGCTCCCCTTGCAGCTCTCCCCCAGCATGGAGACTCCCAGCACCTACCCTTTGCCACAGCCTCTAATGAGCAGAGCCACCATCATCCATCTCAATATCTGCCAGGGACACACACTGCCCACACTCGGCGTGAGGAGGGGACAGCGATGCCCTCGGACCCTGCCTGGGCAGCACTGGCAGGGTGGGCAGGCTGAGAGCTCGGAGCCTTGGCTCTGCACTGAGGGACCTGCAGCAGCCCCAGGCAGAACCATCGTGGTCCTGCCCAACCCAGGGACCACGCTGCTCCCAAGAACCCCTTTGCAGTCTTGATTGGGAGATTTCCAGTGGTCTTTGGTGAGTTATTGGAATTCTCCCTTGCACTTGTCCTTTACCAGGCTGTGGGAGGGGGAGCAGGGGGCACAGGATGCAGCTCTGGCACTGCAGTGCTCCCTACTACTATGCTTAAATTAACAGGGAAGTTTTTGTAAATTGAAGACTAATTTTCTCTTGGGAATAGATCATTAAATTACAGAGTACTAATGAAAATTTACAGCATCTGGAGAGGGGTGGAGGGATAGGCAGAGGGAGCAGTTAGTTGGTATTTTCCCTTTTTTCCCTGGCCACAGCCAGGGGAGCTGCCAAGTCCAAGCCCCTGAGTGCGGGAGCTGGGAGAGGAGACAGACACATCCACGGGGGAACAAATGTGCAGCGAGGCCGGAGCTGCAGCTCTGCAGCCCCTGACACCCTGAGAGAGGCGGGGGACGAGACCCCTCCATCGTCCTGCACCGGCACCGAGAGCTCCATCCCTGGCCCTTGGCTCCCCCGGGCACTGACAGCTGCCGTGGGCAGGGGGGTTCCTTCCCCACGCCCCGTGCCCATCACCCCTCCCCAGCCCTGCCGGCTGTGCCCATCGCCCTGGCAACGCGCTGGCTGAGCGGCGCATCCGCCTGGATTAGGGAACAGCAGCAGCACTCGGAGGCCGTATTTTTCCAGTCTAACTCAATTTCTTGGGAGCGATGAGGCTCACCAGCTCTGGAAGTGTGGAGGAAGGAGCTGCCTTTGGGGAGGGGACACTGGAGAGCATTGTGTCTGGGGGGCTTGAAGTGAGAAAATGGGGATTTTTTTATTGCTTTGATCATACGTAATTTAAATATTCAAACTGCTCTGGAATTCATTGAATTATACATGAATTGCACAGGCAGCATTTTTGTAACTCCTGAAAGGCATTAATGGTTTTTTCTCTCCCTTCAAAACCTTGGCTAACCTTAAATTTATTTATTTCTAAATTTTTAAAATTCTAAATCACTCTCATCCCAAATCACCTTGAGAACGTCACCCACGCTGGGTAATTCCACCAAGTTAATGAGGATGTGGTGATCTCGGTTTGCTGGAACATCACGTGTTTTGTAGCAGTGTTTGGGTCAGCATGGCAGGGTGAGAGCTCCTCAGAGCTCCCTCCCACCGGGAGCTCCAACTCTGAGCACAGCAGCCACCACAGACCCCTCCAGCCCTGGCTCCCTGGCACCCTGCCTGGGGTTAGCTTGGGACACAAGGCTGAGGGAGCTGGAGGCACCCTGGGGCAAGGGAGCACCTGAAGCTCCCTGGACATACCATCCCTCCCTCCTCATCCAATTTTCCATGGCCCTGCACAACAGGAGCATGGGATGTGCTGCTGCATCTGCCCCTCAACTGGCAGCTGCTGTCAGCCAGCCCAGTGGCCAGATGTTGTGGGAAGGGAAGGGCCACAGCCAGATGTTGCTAATCTAACCCTACTCTCTGTCAGTCTGAAGCCATTCCCCCTCGTCCTATCACTACAACAAGCAACACTTTCCCTTGGGGCTGGGTTCTGAGTATGCTCCCATCCCCGTTGCCATCAGACCCAGTACAACACTCTGTACTGGGGATCCCTTCACCCCCAGGCAGGGATGAAGCCAGGCAGTGCCTCTGTGTCACTCCAGATCCTCGATTCCAGGGAGAACATTTCCCAGCCCTGGAAAGCTCTCTGGGGAGCAAGTGAGAGGCTGGCAGAGAAGTGGGACCTGCTCAGCCCTGTCTGCAGCCTTTCCCAAGTTAGCTCATTCCTCATTATCCTTCCCTACCCTTTTAATTTCTCTCTAAACTCAACCAGCTATTGCAGTTCAAACTGAAATAATTAATTGGAACAAAATTGCCACTGTAGGAGAAAAGAATGATTAAACCCATCCAGCGGACAATGGGGCAATCACAGCCTAAGCAGCTAATTACAGGGATGCAGGATAATAACAGAGCCCTGGGCAAACTCTAGGGCTGGATCAGCCAGGAGGAGGGTCTGGGCTTGACTTTGCTCCAGGTTTGGTGCCTGATTCCTGGAGTAAAGCTACAAATGCAAGAATGAAAGATCATGAGGAGGGGATACCCACACAGGTCTGCTGGGGACACAGGAGCAGTGGGAAGCCTGGACACCCTGCACAGCTCTGTGCCCGCTGGGCACCCGAGTCACTCCGGGTGGGAGCCACCGGGGGTGCCCAGGGAGATCAGCACCAACACTCCTGGGAGGAGCCCAGAGAGCGGAGGGTTTGACTGAGGAAACTGTTAAAGCACATTACACATGTGTGTGCATGTGTGTGCCCATGTACAGATGGCCACTCTTTTTGGGATTCCTTTTTGGGAATAGCAGTGTCAGGAGGTCTGGATGGAGCAGAGCAGCCCAGCAAGCCCACGGCCATCACCAGGGCTTGTGCCAAAAGGATAGTGAGAAAAACCACTGAGATGTTTTCTTCTGTCTCTGCACAAAGGGTGATCTTGGTCCAGGAGACCTCACTGCAGAGCATCTGGGTCAGTACTGGGGCAGGGAAACTGGAGGAAACATTGGATTGGGACTGACATATTTCAAGGAATAAACAGAGTTATGACAGAAGGGAACAGGAATACCTGCAGCATTACGTGGGTGATGGGGTGCACACCTGAGCCCTGGCTGTGGGGACACACGAGCCATGTGCCCTTCCCAAAATCCCTGTGTTTTACAGCTCTGCATTGGGCCCTTCCCAAAATCCCTGTGTTTTACAGCTCTGCACTGGGCCCAGCACATTGGCTGCAGAGCGGGGGTCACCTCCCCTCACCTGTGGAAACCATGTCACCAGGTGACATGGCAATGGCAAGGTCAACATGTCACCTCACTGGTCCAAAGTGAATGCCACCAACCATCTCCAGGTAGTCACAGCAACAGGAAAACCAAGGGACAATCCTTTTTCAGGAGGTGCTGTGCCCCGACAGGCTCCCAGGGGAGGACAGGGATCACCACGTCCTCCTTCCTGCACCCTTTCCTGCTCTCCCCACTCACATTAAAACTCATTTAGCTCCCAGTCAGAGACCTGTGACTTCCCTTAATAAAGACATTTTTCATCTCCCCAGCCTCAATGAGAGTGAGTTCAAAGTGGTGTGAAATTGGAAGTGGTCACGGTGTGTGCTGGCAGCACTTCCCCGGGTACTGGCACAGGGGCTCCAGCCTGGAGCACATAAATCCTGGCCAGCTCCACATCACTTCAGTCAGAGTTCATTTTCTGATGGAATTTTGACCGTGACTGGAGCTTCTAACAGGGATTTTCAGCAATGGACTTGGCCCGGGGTAGAGGGTAAGTCCCAGTAACTAAATGTAGAATAAAGGAGGCTCCTCCTGGCTTATGAGTGAATCTCTGGGGCAGGACCATTCCAGGAAGGCTTCACTTCATGATGAGCTCCAAGTGCCTTCCAGGCAGAGCTGAGGAAGGAGACCTGATCACCTGACCACTGCACTGTGCCCTGACAGGGGCAGGACACACACATTCATCCCAACTCCACATGGGTCCCCCAGTCAGGGGAGGGCTCCTGGATCCCGAGCCAAGGCAGAGACACTGAGTCCCCTGAGCTCTCTGAGTTCCCAAGCCCCCTTGGCACTGTGGGGAGCCTAAGCTTGACACTCAGCCTGCCTGGGGCTGCAGGAAAACAGGACTGCTGGGGACTCATAACCATGGCCTGGCAGGGATTGCCCGCCTCGGGCTGGGAGCCAACTGCAGCCATTGGTATAATTAAATCAAGGTCAGGCACAACCAGGGAGCCACAGCCTGTCTCTGTGTGTCTGTGCTGCTCCTGCCTTTGTACAAAACATCCCTGTGCTGCCCCTCCAGCTCTGAGCCAGCCCCGGGCTCAGGCAGCCAGACTGCAGGCTCTGCCACACCCAGGTCCTCCAAACTCAGTGGAAGCTTTGGGTTTCACCCCAAAGGACAAGAAGAGCACTCTGCAGGTGTCAGACACTTTAACGGGATCAGGTATGTGCTTCCATCTGCAGGTAGGGATCCCAGGGGACCACCCAGAGCAGCTTCTGCCCTAATTTTGTTGGGTTTGACCCTGCACTCTGCCAGCACTGTCCTCCATTTCCCAAAGTGCACGAGTTCCCCCACTTCCAGTGAGGCAGTTACACCCCACGGCATTGGGGTCACCAGCCTGGGGCTCCCTGACACCAACAGTTGCCCCACGCCCTGGGCTGGGGGCTCACAGGGCCCCCCCTGTCACTGGAGCTGCAGTCCAGCCCCTCAGTCTGCCTGAATGGCTCTTGGATGGTCTCAGAGGGGTTCTGAGGCCCAGGGAAGTCAGGACTCATCCCCACCCTGTGTCCTGTCCTTCCTGCTGCAGGATAACTTGGTGTCAGGAAAATAGCAGCTCCAGGTCTGGGAGCATCACTGGGAGGAGGTGGCTGTTCCCGTCACCGGCACCCTGGTTTGTGTGACTGCCAGCCCTGGGTGGTGTGGAAGACACAAACCTTCACAATCACACTCGTGATGAGGAGGGAGAGAATGGCTGGAGTCAGCCCAATGTTCATGCAACCAAGGAGCAACCATTCGGGGAGGGCGAGCAGCTGCCTTACTGTTCCGAGTCTTCTGGCGCTGCAGGGTGGGACACCTCGGCTTGGCACTTAAAGGGCGACGGCTCTTCTCTGACCTTTATGGAGACAAAAGACAGAGAAGGTTCAGCTCCACTGCAGCGCAGGAGCAGAGCTCTGAGAGCCAGGGGCAGGGACAAGGCACAGGGTCGTGTCCCCACGGGAAGGCTGGTGGAGCTCAGCTCTGGCAGCAGCTCCACCTCTGCCAGGGTTTGGGGATGCTGAGCTGGGGATCATGGACTGCCCAGGTCCTGGTGCCAGCTGTGGCACTGTGGGGAGCCTAAGTGGTCAGGGCTCCCCTGAGGTCAGGGCTGCCAGGGAGGCTGAAGCCCCGACACTGAGCAAATGTGCCTGGCAAGCTGGAGAGACTTCTGTCAAAAACTGGTTTTCCGTGAATCTTTTCACACTGTGGCCAAGCTGCAAACACTGTGTTCTGTCGGGACCCTTCAGACTGACAGCAGTTACCAGGACATGACCTGTGACCAGGTACAGCCCCCCGTGACCCCGCAGGCGCCAGGACCGTGTTCAGCACAGCACAGATCCTGCACTGGGAACTTGTAAAGGAAAATGAAATGGGTTACAGGAAAACTTCATGGATACACTTTTCAGAGGTTCAGTGAGAGCAGACAAGTCTCTGTGATTTAAGTGTCATCCACCCCTGCAGGGCTAAACACGAGGCCAGGCAGTGCTGGGCAGCATCGCAGGGTCCCCCCTGCAGTGCCTGTCCCCTGGAGCAGCTGCCCCACCAGAGGCAGCCCCTGCTCTGCCCCCCCTGCCTCGTGGCTCCCTAGCACACAAAGTGCAGAGTTGGGAATTGTATTTTCCCCTGAATGCTCTGGAAGAGAAGGACTGAGACCGAGTGCAGATTTTGCTGCCTGCTCCCTGAGCCAGCCACCTCCACCTGAGCACAGACACAGGACAGGCCCGTGGCCATGCTGTACACAGCCTGATTAATCACATTGCTCAGGAAAATATATTGGCATAATTAATAACAGGAGGCATCTCTATCAGCCTCTGTGGTGCAGCAAATTATGAGGCAATAACACTTGGACATGTTGACCTGGATTTCATATATAATCCATCAGACTATTCCCACCCGGTCAGGTCTCTGGAGACATGAACAATACAAAAATGATAATTAAACAAAAGCAAGATGGACTGCACTGATACACCATTAATCACTCCCACTGTTGTGGGGAAGGCATGGGACCCCCAGTTTTGCCCTTTTTTGTGCACAGGTTTTGTTATATTTTGGTCCTGGAAGGGGCACCTTCCAGTGCTGCTCATGGTGTGTGAGAGAGATGAGGGTTTGGTGTCATTATCCAGGAGCAGCAGCAAGGACAGGCTGCAGCTTGCCACAGGGATTCAGGGAATGGGTGACGGGGAGGTCACCAGTGTGGGCAATCCTTAAATCAAAGGGAAGAGTGACCAGCTCACAGGGAGAGAGGGGAGAGCAAAGCTCACCCCGTCCATCCTATTCCCCACGTCAGAGACATTTATGCTGCTGAATGCCACTGATGCTGCAAGTGCCACCTGAGCCCTCGCTGCTGCCACACGTGTTCCCTGTACATGTCATTCCCATGTCCTGCAGAACACGGGCCATCCCTGCCGAGGCCAACCCACCCACGGCGATGGCACCGAGTCCTGCCCCGTGCCCAGGTGTGCACCCAGAAGGGTGAACACCAAAACAGAGCCACCTCTGGGACTAGGAGAGGAGCGGGGCTGAGGGAGCCCGGTTGGGCATGGAGTGGTGCCCATCCCTGTGCCTGGTAGCATTCCTGGCACAACACACCCCCAGAGCTGAGGGCATCTTCTTCAGAGAGGTGCCCAGACACACTCCCAGAGGTCCCCAGGCACATTCCATTGACTTTCTATTTCATCACTGTTGTCAGTTCTGAGACACTCGTGTGTTCAGTGGGAACACTTTGAGAGGAGGGATCGGGTGAAAAATGAGGGTGCAGCTGGCTATTAACTGAATCTGAATTTAGTATCCCATTAGGGAGATTGTATTTGGCAGCAGCAAGGAAAAGGTTTGCAGAAAGAGACAAAAATATTTTCAGTAGAGAAAGGGAATCCTCTGATCAAAACAAAACAAAGCTAATGAGTTTGTTTATCTCAAGCGTGAGGACAGGGAGGGGTGGGAGTGAGCTGGGGGAGTTCCTGCTGGACCCTAAGGCTGTACCTGGGCTTCAGGGCTCCCACTGAAGCTTCACCTGCTAAATTAGTTTAATCATATCTGTCATTAGTCATCTTTGTCAAGCCCTCATTTTGAGGCCATTTAAAGGGGATTAGAGGAAATATCCACTCTTTATTCCCCTACAATAGTGATTAAGTCTCTAGACTCACATGGCATTTTCCTATTGAAGAGAAGACGCAAAATTAGCTCATAACCACAAAATCCAGTGCCTCCACCACGGAGTGGAACCCGGAGCCATTGTTAGGGGAGGAATTACTGGGATAACACCTGGGGTTCTCATCTATACTCAGGGGAGCCACCAGTGCAGGGCTGAGGATTAGAGGCTCACAGGAGTGACAGGGCAGCACTGTAAATGTGCCATGTAAGATCTGGCACACTGGCAGGGGAACCACCAGGTTCCTGGCAAAAATTTAGTTCAAGATGAACCTGCCTGCAGGTATTCCAAAATCATCAGACTCCGTGAATTACACACACAGAGGAAAGCCTTTGGCTGGAGATGCAATTGGTGCTGCTCCAACAAGTGGGAAGTCCTGCAGAGGAATCCTCTCCGTGAGGAGAGACTCGGCTCCCCAGAGGCCCCCGCCGGCACGCAGGGCACTGAGCAAACATTTCCTAATCCAAACCAATTCAAAACAAACCGATGGGCTGTGCCAGCTGCCCACGGTGCTCCGTGCCCGGCTGCCTCACTGCCAGCACCACCCATTCCTGCCTCGCAAAGCCAACCTGGCTCTGCCTGCACCTGAGCGACCCCAGAACAGCGGCATCCCTGCCCCGAGCCAGGCGGCATTCCTGGCCACAGCCCGGCAGCATCCATCCTGCCTCCTCCCTTTATCCGAAGAAACACCGCTAACGCAAACAGCCCTTTAACATTATTTACAGAACCGCCGTCATGAAGTGTCTTCACCCCTCTGCCCCTCGCCACGGTGCCCTCAGGGCCCCCCGGCCCCAGCTGAGCTCGTGGCGGCTCCGTCAGGGAATCCGCGGCAGGAATCCCTTCCTCCGGCAGAGAGGAACGTGAGCGCCGCAACAGCTCGGCGGACAGGGGGGACCCTCGTTCCGAAAGCTCATTAATCTTTGGCAGAGTCTTTGGGTTAATTTGAAAGGTTACTCACCCGTCAGCGCGAAGGGATCCCGACGGGGACGCTCCTCCTGCGCGCGCCGCAGCCTTCGTGGGGAGGAGAGACGGGAAATGAAACCTCTCCCAGGAGCTCAGCAGCGCTCGCATCCTCGGCCCGGGCACGGGGGGCGGCCGGCGGCGTGCCCGGCACCCCGGGCAGGGGAGCGTCCCGCTGCCAGAGGCCGCGGGGCGCAGGGAGAGCCCCCGGCCCCGCTCCCTCCTCCCGGGGCGGGACACGGACCCGGCCTGGGCTCCGCTCCGGCGGGGAGCGGCCGCGGGCGCAGCGCGGGGCACGGGGCGCATGTTGGGGGGCTCGGCGGCAGCGGGACCCCCCGACAGCCCCGCGGCTCCGTGCGCTGCCGGCAGCGGCCCTGCCGCCGCTCTGCCCGCTCGCCCTCGCCGTCCCGGCGCTCCGGCCGCTCACTGAACGCATCCTAAATCAAAGCGGCGCCCGTGCAGCGCTCGAGCCGCTTCCCTGGCTTGGGCACAGCTCCGGATTTGGATTTAGCATCTCCCGAGCCAAGTCCTCGGTGCATTCGCTGTTAAATAACTAAGGTTAATTTGATTTGATGCACCACTTCATTACCATAAACAGCTCACAGTGTGTCAGTCCTCTGTAATTATGGTTCCCTACAGCCGGCATCTTGTTCATTTTCCATCAGTGCTGGAGCTTCCCTGTGATCCCCTCCCAGCCAAGCCCTCCTGCCTGAACTCCCCCCAGCCGTAATTAGGTGTCATTTATTCTGCAGCTGATGGTTACACTCATTTACAAAAATAGGGGCAAGGATATTAAATTTACTCTTCATTGCAGCCACACTTGCCTCTGGTGGCTGGGACGAGGATGTGTGTGCAGGAGACCCGGCAGGGAGGAGAAGGGATGCTGTGAAGGGAAGGTGCTTCTGCGAGGGGATGCCACACTGGGGAGCTGGGACACGGGGGGAATCTGGGAACTGATGAACCACCAGCACAGAGAAACCGAGAAGCATCACACTGTGGCTGTGGGTAGAGCTGCAGATGCCATGACTGGCCCGAGCCCACAATGGCAAAGGTTAGAAACCCAAAGAATACAGCAGCAGCCCTGCCCTGATAACACTGCTCTCCGTGCCTGCACCAGAGAGGGGGACATGGTGTGCAATTAGAGTGTCCAGGATAGAAGAGGAATATCCAGTAGTGAAGAGGAATACCTGATAAATGGCACCAATACCCAGTATCCAAGCAGAATACCTGTTACACAAGGCGAAAACCCAGTTCACTAGAGGACTACCCAGCACAGAAGCAGCATACCCAGTACACAACATGAATCCACTGGGAGTGCCCTGTCTCCTGACCACGGGCTCTGCTCCATCTGCTCCTGCTGCCCAGAAGAGCCAGTGGTGGCCACGGCCCCATCCCTGCTGCATTCCTGTGAATCCCCCCAAGCCTGGCCACCCCCCACCCCTCCCTGGGCTGGGCACACTGTCCCTCCTCGCCCAGCCACGCTCTGTGCCAGGATGTTCCACAAGCTGGTCCCACTCCCCACAGAGCAAACACAGAGCTCACCCACAGCAGTCACTCTGTTGTAATTTCAGGGGGTTTTAACTGGAATATGCCCGGAGCTCAAGTGGTGGTGGTTGCAGGGCTGGCAGCATTAGCAGGGCACTGGGCTGTGACAATATAAAATAGACATTGTTAGAAGCCACTTAAGCCTTTCTGTGGGAGGATTGTGGAGCCCTGGAGCAGAGCCCAGGGGATGGTCCTTTATTGCCACTGTGACCAGGTCAGTTACTCCAGAACACAGCAAATTATTTATGAGGCGGTTGGCCTGTTAAAACATTAACACATCCATCACCCTGTCGCTGATCCCACTCCTGTGTTCATGGTACCATTGGGCTTGGGAATTTACTGGCATTTGATTTGCTTCAAAGCTGCATTTGCAAGAAAACCCCCACCTCCAGCTCCCACTGTGACAGAGTTATAGTTGGACCCAGCGGCTCCTCCAAACACCCTGAGACTGTTTTTCCTTCTGGTTTTGTCTTTGCTCCTGTTGCCTTGTTGCATGGCCTAAACAAAGGCACAAATTGGCTCTTTAATTTGTGAAGACGCTTCAGAGCAGACAAAATCAAATTTAGCTTTTACCATCAGAATCTCGACGTGCCCTTTAAGTGCAAATGCTGGCAGTGGGAGCGCAGGATGAGCCAGCCCAGCCACTCCTCTGGAAGTGATAAAGCATCGAATCTGGAGGATAAATGGGCTGACGACTGTGGGCACCCCGTGGTGACAATCCAGCAGCGAGAGGCAGATAGTGCTTCCCGGGAAGTGGGGGCATATTTTTCTGTCTGTCAAGACACAGGGAAGATGGAGAACATACAAGGGATGGGAATTAGTGTCTTAATCTACTGCATTTACTCTTGTCCCTTTTTTTAATGCCTTTGGCTACTCATTTTCCTGCATCTGATATTTTATTATCATGTCTTTTATGACATTTCCAGATATTTATTAAATCAAAAGGGAGAGTTCTGCTTTGTGTGCTGGCTGGAGACCCAGCAGAGTGGCTGGGCATGCCTGGAGAGGGGGTCTGAACCTGGCTGGCTGCTGGGGAGCCTGGGGGGGAGTGGGTGCCCCAGCCCTGCTTGCTTGGGTGAGGGAAGCAGGAGGAGGAATAAAACCACAGTCCAAGGAGTGCTGGGCAGACCCTGGAAGCTCACCCTGTTCTTCTTGCCACAGTCCCTCCAACGGGGGATCCCGTCCATCTCTGTCCCATGCGGGGTCAAAGTCCCCAGGACTGGCTGCTGTCCCCTCTGCGACGGATGAGGAGCTGCCGCAAAGAAGGAAGGAAAAAGCTGCTCTCCATGTCCACTGCAGACAGGTCGGGAAGCAGCCGGTGAAGATCTCTGTGAGGACACTCAGTTTTAGCTGAACAGGCTGTGCTGAGCCTGGAACTCCATCACGGCACATTTTCCAGAGGCAGGAGCCAGGGGCAGGCTCCCTGTCCCGTGGATTTCTTCCCCCACTGTTGGCACCCCAAAGGCTCCTGCACTCCTGCCACAGTGGCAGGGACATGGCAGGGACATGGCCTGCTCACCCCAGCCCAGCCCCACTGGCCTCCCCGGGGCTGCACTCAGCAAACTCTCTGTTTGCTGGAGCCCTTAATTACCGACTGATTATTCACAGCCTCTGAGGAACTTGTTCTTTACTCCCCAGGCTGTCTGTGAGGGGCTGCTCTCCGGTGCTTCCTGCACTCTTGGCTCTGGGTTTGGCAAGAGGTGGGAGACTCAGGGTCCTGGACAGGTCTGTTGGCAGAGTCCTGGTGTCCTGCAGGGTTCAGCTCTCGTGTTTGAAGGTTTAATGTTCATGGCACCCGCAGCTCTGAAGCAAATTCAGAAGCAGAGACTGCTATGGGAGACATGCAGCACAAGGTCCATGTGGATGGAGCACCTGGGAGAACTGCAGAGTGACAGTCAGGAAGGTCCCAGGGGAGGTTCTGAGGAAAGGTCTTGTCCCTGGTCCCGGAGGAAGGTCTCGAGGGAAGGTCCTTGGCGCTGGCACCCAGCTGGCTGCTGGAGGGTGGCTGCCCCCTCTCTTTGCATCAGTATCTTCACTGCTCTGCAGTTCTCAGCTCCTCAGGAGAGACTGGGACAAGAACCACGCTGGGAGCATCAATAGAACCTGGAAGAGAAGCACCCGGGGGCAGCCCTGGAGCCTGAGATCCCTGCAGAGCAACAGGAGCGGAGCACAGAGGGCAGGGCTGGGCCCAGCAAGAGGGATTTCACTGTCGGCCCCAGAGCTGGGAGGAAGGCAATGGGGGTGAGGAGGAGGAAAGGAGAGGAAACCCCCTGCTTGGGGGGCTCTGAGCTTTGCGATCTGAGGTGTTGCTGCAGTGGGATTTGGCTGCCCCACTTGCCGGCCGGCACAGCTGGTGCACAGCTGGGGGTTTGCACCCGGGACTGGCCCTGACCCCTGAGACACGGTGCTGGTGTCCTGACTCCTGCCAGGACCTGTGCCTGCAGCTCCAGGTGCAGTGAGACTCCATGGGACGCTGGCTGGATGTGCTACAAGGGACTGCATGCTTCACATGGCAGGGGGGAACACCAAGCTGGCACAGGGGCTTCCACCACGTCCCCTCCCTCATACTGTGGGGGAACATTCACAGGAGCAGGTTTTGATGGGAGCAGAATTCGATGGGAGCAGAATTCCTGCCATGAAACTATTACAGAGCCAATTAAACCCAATAAAAATCCAGGGCGTGAGCAAAGTGCTGTGGGAGAGCGGAGCAGTGAGGGGGTGGGTCACGGGTTGGTGTGTTCAGGGACAGCCGCCTGCCAGGCAAAGACAATCTGGATGAGCACAGGGAAGAATCATCCTCCAGCAGCGCCACCACGGAAGCTGCTTCCCTGCGATGGAATTACACAGGAGCTGGACTTGGGAGCGGCAGCAAACGTGAGAACAGGGCAGGGCAGACGCTGATGCCAATTAAAAGCTTGTGGAGCTCATTCCCCCAGATGGCAAATCCTGACTCCAAACATGAGCTCGTGTTCGCCGGAGCCGCGCATTCCAGGCTTGCACAAGGCAGCCGGCCTGGACGGTGGGTGATTGGCAGCCGCATTCAGCAGCACTCAGAAATCCCTTTCTCTCTTGTCCCTGCAAGATCCTTGGAGATGCCTCTGCAGCATATGGCTCCCTTCAGCTGCACAAAGGGCCTGCAGTGGCCTGGGAATGCCCCGAGTGTTAAACACGGGATCACCGCACCCGAACGGCAGCTCCCACCCGTGTCAGCTCCAAGGAGCTTTTGTGGATAATTAGTTCAAGAACAAAAATATGAAATTGTTACCGATGGTTGAACCTGCAGTGGGCTCGAGTGACATGCAGGGTTGGCCATCGGCCCCAGTGCCCCGGCTCCCTGCACGCTTCCCCTGCTCCCCCATTCCTGTGCCGACAATGGGGGAACAAAGGCCGGAGCCGGCACAGGGCAGTAATTCATCGGCACCCCGGCACACAGCTGCCCTCTCCCAGCACAGCTGCCACCGCCCCAGACACGACTCACCCGGCCTCCATTCCCATGGTCTCCAGGGAGATGGCAATGGACCTGCATCCTAATGATGGGTGGCCGACGGCACCCACACCCACAGCCGGCTCCCTCTGGCCCTTCCCGGCACCAGCACTCTCAGCATTACGGATGCAGCCCCAGTTCCCATACAACAGTGAGAGGGGGAGAGTGGGTGGCCCCATCCCAGCGGGGACATCACTGGGGACATCACTGGGGAGCACCGATGCACTGACCAAGCACCAAAATAAAACCTGCATTGTCTGGGAGCCGCCACTTTGGGACTGGCAACCCAGCATTGGCGCTGAGCGCCTGGCACCAACCGCCCTTCGGACGAGGAAGGAAGGGAAACCAGCCCCCCAAACCCACCCCAAGCAGGACATGTCACGGTTAAACCCTGGCACGAACGCAGCAGAACCGGTGCCGCAGAGCACCCTGACCCCCGCCCCAAGGAGCCCTCTGTGGAGCGCGGCGATGCTCGGAGGACAGAGGTGGGACACGCGCCGGCAAACCCACCCCGCCCTCACGCCCGACCCTGCCCGAGCCCCCCCGGCAGTGCCACAGCCCCGGGGCCACCGGTGGCTCCCACGGCGCGAGGCCGCACGCGGCAGAGCCCACTCGTGCCCCGCATGATAATGAGCCGGCGCGGCGCCAATTAATTGCTGGAAGTGTCTGTTCACTCACCGAATGGGGAGCCGTGGCGCCGGAGCGGAGGGCAGGGCTTGGCAGCGCTGCGGTGGCACGGAGAGGTACGGCTCCACCACGCTGGGCAGGTGAAGGCAGGAGACAGACCTGCTGATATTTTTGCATTTAAATTTCTTTTTTTTTTTTTGAGCTCACGTAGCACTTAGGGTCACATGCTGCTGCGAGCATCGGTCGCACCGTCACGTGCCGGGGTCAGGGCTCACGTGATGAGCAAACCTGATGAAGTGCCACCACGACCCATTTTGCGTCGACCCTAAAAAACTTAGTTGTGAAAACCTAATTTATAAAGGGGTTAATGAAATAATTAATTTTTGAAGCAGGCTTCTATCCTTAAGGACCAAATAATTTCACGGGGAGGGGGCGGGAGAGCAAGAGATGGGAATGAAATGCTAAGATTTCGATGAATATTTAATACACCCTCCACGCTCCTCAGCAGCTCCTGCGCTTGGAGCGGCGCCAGCGCCAGCTGAATCCGTCCTTTGTTAATAACCAAACCGACGCCGCTGCTGCCGGTCGGTGTGTGCGGCTCCAGCAAGCTGGAATGTGTCACAGCAGACTGGGGGGACGTGGGGCTCAGTGAGCGACCACCCGTCCCCACCACACCACCAGACAGAGCACCAGGCTGGGACCCACCCTGCCACCCCTACAGAACCCTGACATACACACAGCGATATTTAAAAATGTGTATATATGTATTTTTTTTTGCAGCCAGAAATAGCACAGGATGCTTCCAAAGGCTCCTTCCTGCTGCATCAAGAGCAGAATTTTGCACTGTTTGAAATTTTCTTAATTTCAAGCAGAAAATAACAGGGCACATACATTTCTGTGATTCCACAAATAAACATCTCCTCCCTCCCTACCTGACCGACCTTCCCTCAGTGCCTGTGGGACCAGAGGAGCTGCTCACACTACTGGCAAGGACAGGATTGTCGTGATGGCCCCAGCGTGGGCGGGCAGGGCACAGGGATGTGAGGTTTGGTACAAGGATGGGGTTACAAACCAACCACGGCCCCGCTGGGCACTGATGGGCTGGAATTCCACCCCAGCTCTGCCTGCACACGGATGTTTGGATGAGGAAAATAAATAGGAAAATCTTCCCTCTGAAAATCCAGCAGTGCAGCAAAATTGGAAACTCTGGCTCTGCAGAGATGATCGGGGTCTGGCCCCAGAGCTGGTGGGGATGCCACAGGTCCCCGCTAGTCCTCCTCGCTCACAGTTGTTTAACTAATTGGGCAACAGTTCCAGCATAATTCCCTGGATTCCCCCATCCATCGGCTGCTCTGCATCCCAGATGGACGTGCGCTGCAGTGTGGGCGCGTGGTGAGCCAGAGCTTCATTGGCATTCCCGGCACACGGAGCCGCAGGAGAAGGCTGGCTGTGGCTCCGGGCTGTGAGGAACCACGGGGAGGGAACACCCCACTGGCCACGTACTGGGGGGAGGGAGAGAGACAGCCCCAATTTTCAGCTCGTGTTCCATCAGGTCGTGCGTGGCGGGGAGTGGGGTGTGGGGTGCTGGGTGGGGTGCTGGGCGGCTGCAGATCCCACTCCTGGCACCGGTGCCGCTGGCATGGGGTGTGGGAGTGTGTCGGTGGCTGTGCCAGTGCCCCACCCCTGTGCAGGGTCCCCTGGGTAACTCGGCAGGTGCCGCTGCCAGAACGTGCTCGTGAGGGCTCTGGTGCGAGAGGCACCAGCTCAGCCGAGGGGGTGGAGGATCAATGCCAGCAACATCCCCCTCTGGGGAGCCAAAAGAGGTGGAAAACTCAGAGGGTCTGGTGGCCAGGGGTGCTGGCACAACTCCATGGTGGGAATGAGGTCCACCCTTCCCTCCCTCTCCTGTGCCCAGCAGTGATCATGGCACAAGTGCAGGAAAGCACTTCCCAGGTCTTCTCCAAGTCCCCACACTGTCCCTCGTGCTGCCATCTCCTGTCCCTCATGCTACACCCACTGAGCTCACCGTGGGTGGCTCCTTGGTGCCGGGAAGGCCAAGAAGGGCAGGATTTAACACATCTGGTGCTGTCAGTGTGGGGCAAGTCAGTCTGGGGAAGCTGGAGCCCCCAGAGTGGAGTCCCTGGGGTGCCGCTCACGCCTCCCTCTAAGCATGGGCTGCAGATGGAGGGGGAGTCCCTGCACTGGCACCGGTTTCAGCCCAGTGCCCACACTGCTGGGATGCCCAGGACACCACCCAGCCCAAACCAGGGGCTTCTGCTCACCCTGCACCCCTGCCCTGGCCAAGCCCCAGCAGCTGTGCCAGCCCCATCCCGCACCAGGGCTCAGCTTGTGTCCTGTGCTGCACCCCGGCCCTGTGCCAGCGACCCCAGCGTCACCAGGTGATGCCAGGATGGGGCTGGCAGTGGAGCTGGGCACAGCGAGCAGCAGGGGCACAGTGGGGGCCGTGGGGACACCTCACGTACCTGCTCTGCCGGAGCGTGGCCTCTCCTCTCTGGGAGCAGGGCTCCCACACACGGCTGGCACTGCCCCTGCACCAAGGGAGCTGGGCAGCTGGAGCCGGCTCATCCGAGGAGGTGACAGGGAGCAGCCGGCACAATTCCCAGCATTTCCTGGAGCTTTTCTTCCCTCCCAGTGGAGACGAAGGAGCGCCCCAGCTTCATCTGTCACTCCGACACTCCTGCACAGAGCCGCTGGCACCGGGTTATGTCCTTGAGACACAGACTGGTGCCATCTGGGCAAAATGCCACAAGATCCCTGGAGACCGAGGAGTTCCACGCTGCATCCAGAGCCTCACAGAGCATCCAGAGCCTCACAGAGCACCGAGCACGATCAACAACAATTTACTGCTTTGCGGTTGGGGCGAAGTGTGGAGCAGGGGGTGTGCAGGGGGAGGCTGGGCAGGGAGCAGGGGGCTGTTAACCCTGTGCCAGGGTCCCTCTGAAGTGACACGAGGGTCTGGCACAGGGGTGACCATGGGAGTGATCCTTGCCACTGCAACTCCTGAGAGAGCTGGATCCTAAACCAAAGTCATTCCATTTCTTGTGCCGGACATCTGCCCTGGCCACCTTCCTGTGGGATCGAGATCGACCTTAAAATCAGACTTCAAGCACCTCTTACCTGTTCCCCTCCACTCTCAAGATCCCTGGCTACATTTTCCCGGGCACAATTTGTCAATTCCTCCATGACCTACATGGAAACACAGCACAGACACACTTGGCTGGAGCATGGTGGGTCTCTGTGCTCTGCAGCCAGCAGGGCAGCTGGAGGGGCTCATGGTGGGGGGGCAGCTGCCCCTGACCTCAGGCACATGGACCCTCTTGCCCTGGTGTCCAAGACCAGGTTGGACAGGGCTTGGAGCAACCTGGGCTAGTGGAAGGTGTCCCTGTCCATGGCAGGGGGTGGGACTGGATGGACTTTAGGGTCCCTTCCAACCCAAACCAGTCTGAGATTCTCCGATCCCCTGCCTACCCAAGCCCTACAAGAATTAACAATGCTGATGGAATGGATTTCACTTAGAAAGGTTTAAGAAAGGTTTAGAAGCCAAACAGTTCTGCACTTACCCTTGAGAGCAGCTCTGGGGTGGAGGTTTCCCATCTCTCACTTGCCACTTTACATCCCAGTGTTACATGCTAAGACAGAAGAAGTGAAATGTTGAGATCTCACTGGAGGGATGGGGACACGTGCCCTGCATGGACCTTGGTCCCCTGGTAGCACCAGCACTGGGGCGTGGGGGCCCCTCTCCTGCCCCCCCGCGAGGCTGCACACAGTGTCCGTCTGTCCGTCCAGGACCCCCCATTCCCACTGTCCCCATCCCACCCCGCCTCAGTCACCACTTGGAGTTGGGCACGTGGAGGATCCGCTGCGTCTAATTAAAATGTACATCCAGTTAATTACTGATAATCATGTATTTCCCCCTCCAATACAGGCTCCAGCAAAGCTTGTGCTGAGAACAGCAAAGCAAAATGCTTTGTTTCCAGTAGTTTTTTAGAATGAAACAGCCCAATTTGTCTTAACATGACACCAACAGGCAGAACAGCATTCCCGGGCTCCAGCCCGTGCTCCCCAGCCATCCCTGCAGTCACAGACCAGGAGATTCAATTATCTGGCAGAACATGTCCCAGAGGCATCCAGATAATTGCAAACATAAGTACAAAATCTGCCACTAATTATTAAAGAAATACCAAATAAGGAAACCAAGTGATGGAAAAGTTGGTGCTGGTGCAGAGACCATCCCCCCACGCTGAAAGGGCAGCATGTCCCGGGGCTGCTCTGCCGTGGTGGGACCCCCAAACCATGCTGGGATGGGGGAGAGGCACCACCACAGCCCCGAGCCTGGTCTCAGCCCCTTCCTTCCAAAGAAAGTCTGTTCCATCACCTAGTGCACCATCAGGGGCTCAGGCTCCAAGATTCCAGGATGCTCCAACCTGGCCTTAAACACTTCCAGGGATGGGGCAGTCACAGCTTCTCTGGGCAACCTGTGCCAGGCCCTCACTACTCTCACAGCCAAGAATTCCTTCCCAATATCCCATCTAACCCTGCCCTCTGGCAGTGGGAAGCCATTCCCCTTTGTCCTGTCCCTCCATCCCTTGTCCAAAGTCCGTCTCCAGCTCTCCTGGAGCCCCTTTAGACACTGGAAGGGGCTCTGAGGTTTCCTTGGAGCCTTCTCTTCTCCAGGATGAACACCCCCAGCTCTCCCAGCCTGTCTTCATAGGATTTAACTGTGGTTTAAAAAAGAAAAAATGAAAAAAGAGACAAAACCAAACAAATGAGCACCAACCCCACATCCGGATTTGGAATGAGGATGTGTCTGCTTGTAACCCATCACCACTGCTGGCTGGTGCTGTCTGTATTCACCAACCACTTCCATCCCTCGAGTTCATCCCTCTCTCTTCCCCCTGCTTTTCCAAGCTCAGCCATTCATCCTGCCCATGATCCAGATGCTCTTCCCATCCATTCTCCCTTCACCTCATAAACGCCCAAGGAACGGGGCTCTGCTTGGCTGCAGGACGCTCACAGCCGACACCTTCAGCCCCGCCAGGCCCCCCAGGCGCTGCTCGAGGTGGATTTGGGAACAGCCCGGAGCTCCCGTGTCCCCTCCCCGCGGCCGGGGGAGCCGTCCCTGGGCAGGGAGCGCGCTCCCGGCCGGGGGAGGAGGATGCTCCGAGCGATGATGCTCCACCCGCCGCCGCGCCGAGGGGCTTGGAAGGCAGCCCATGTTTGAGGGCTCCTAAAGGGAAAGCAGCTTCTCCCTGACAGCGTTTTGGCAAAAACAGTGTTATTTAAACACAACAGTTTATTCACTCAAAGTAAATAATAATTAAATAAATCCAATTAAAATCAGGAACGCTCCAAAATTTTCTCAGAAGCGTCTGAGACTCGGCTCCTCGCAGGGAGGAGCATGGGCTCGGTTCAGGGCTGGGGACTCGGTGGGCTGGGGACGTGGCCAGCGACTGCCGGGTACCCCAGCTGGGCACGGGCACTCGTGGGAGCACCGCGGGGTCGGGGCTGCAGCTGGGCTGGGCTGGGGGTGCCTCTGCCTCCTCCCAGCTCAGCTTCCCAGCGCAGTTTGCTCCTGGTCCTCGAGTCAGGGACACGGAACCGGCAGCCGAGCAGCCCAGCCCACCCTGGCTCACGGCTTTTGGGCTCCCCCAGGCCCACGGGGCAGAGCAGGAGCTGCCCCTGTCACCCGGCCCTGCCCTGTGGCCCATGTTAGAAACAGCCAGGAGGGATGTACAGGACTCGGCCAAACAGCCAGGGAGGGATCCCCAAATCCTTTGAATCCAGGCCCAGTGCATCCACCCCACGGGGCTGCGGGGGCAGGGGACACACGAGAACAGCCCAGGCCCAGGGCATGGCTCGCCAGCAGGATGTGTGTCAAACAGGACTTAATTATATCTCCACAGTGACTATTCCCCCCCCATGTCCTCATTTCCCTGTGTCCTTAAAACAAGGTGGAGAGTGTTCACCTGCAGCACAGAGGGTTTCATCAGCTCTGGCATCCTGCGCTGGGCAAGGCTCTCCTTCCATCAGCAAAATCACAATAATGACAAAACCAGTGAAACCATGCTCTTTTTGAGAGCATCCTTAGGAAGCCCAGGAATCTGGAGAGCTGCCAGGTGCCCTTGGGGCAGGGCTGCAGGCAGGGAGTTCCCGCCTCCATTTCTGCTTTGGTTCTCATCTGGCAGAGCAGGGCTGAAGGCTGCTGGCTGGGGAACCACAAACGTCACCCACGTTTGCACACATCTCTATTTGTTTTCCTGTGAAAACATCACAATGTCTGTGCTGCTGGCAACTCTGAAAACAAACCAAACCAAAACAATCCCCCCTCTGGCAGCTCCCAACTCAAGGAGCTGGGGGCCATGCCAAGGACGCCAGGGCAGGGCTGACCTGTGCGGTCCCTTGGGGAGCACTGGGGCCATGGGATGAGCCCCAACAGGCCCTGGGCAGGGCTGACCTGCTCAATCCCTTGGGGAGCACCAAGGGCTGAGTCCCAGCAGCCCCAGGAGGCCGATGCTGCTCACGGCCACGGTGCCAGATGAGAGAGTCCTTGCTGGCCTCCTGTCACCACCCCAGAGCCAGTGAGCCCGACAAATAACTGTTTGCAGCTGTCATTAGCTGAAAACAAGCGAATCTGCATATGCTTAATCTTAATTAGGCAACTTGGCAAGGAGCCCTTGCTCGCTGCTACCAAACAGCCATTTCACTCACAAAAGGGCAACAGAAACCCAGTGTGTGCAGACACACACACACACACACACACACACACAGAGACAGGGGATGGACAAACGCCTGCAAAGCCTCGTCCCAGGGGTGATGGGTTGGGGGGTGCCTGGCCGGAGCTGCCCCATCTGCCTCTCACTGCCCCAGCCTGGGACACACGAGAGCAGAGCTGACAGAAATGAAAGCAGAGGAATTCCAGCCCTCAGTGCAGCATTGCCAATTATTCAACTTTCACTTACCTCTCCAAGGCACGGGCGTTGGCCAAAGTTCCAGGAGCATTTCTATGGAGGAGGAGGAGGAGGAGGAGGAGGAGAGCCCGTTTGGAGGCACCTGCTGGGGCGGGCTCTGCCAGCAGCCTGGCACGGGACTGGCACTGGATTAGGGCTTTGTGAGTGAAGCCCTCACCGGGCCAGGGGCTCAGCAGCGAGTGCGTTCCCCTCATGCCCGGTGCTGACATCAGCAGGGCAGCACCGTGCCAGGCGTCCCCTGGAGCCCTGCCAGGCACCCCGTCCTCCACACAGCACCTTCCGCCTCCTCCAAACCTCTCCCAGTGCCACTGCTGCCCAGAGGAGCCTGGCATGACACAAGTAGCTGTTATTCCACTGTTGTGGGCACTAACACAGCTGTGACAGGTCCAGAAAGGTGCCACCATCCACCACAGAGTGTGACCATCTACCAGGGCACCCGCGCTGCCAGCAGGCCGGGACACTGGGGACATGGTGTAACCCCCAGCATGGGCTACACATAAATGCCTGGAGAGTCACCAAATCTTGAGCAAAAGCAGCCCCAAAGGCAGATTTTGGACAAAGCAAGCCCATTATTTATAACCTGGTGCCCCTCTGGATGTGGCAGCTGCCTTTGCAGTCCCTGATTTTAAGCTTTATCAATTTACAGCACATTCTACACAGAGGGGAATTAAAATAAGGCTGGGAATCATCAAAACATTTCACTTTTAATTGAAATTGACTCTGAAATTATACACCAGGGAGGCCAAAGGAAAGACATTTACACCCAAGAAAACTACTCTGCCTGCTGTCCTCAGGCAAACACCGGCAGCTCCAGGCTGAGGCAGAGCACAGTTGACACCACAAAACCTTTCCAACACCTCAACAGCTTGAACTGGGCATTAGGACAGACTTTGACAACGGCTTCCAGCACAAAGTTATATAAAAATACACTATTTTGCTTGGGTTTATGGAGCTATTTAAAAAAAAAAGTTCAAAATTTGACTTCAGTGGAAGTTTACTCACCAATTTGAATCTCAGCAATAAAGCACTTAACATATGCCAGCTCAAGTGAGAATCCCGTCCCGATTCCCAAATTTTCAGTTTCATTAGCCCAAAACATGTGCACAGAGAAGTGCAAAATCAATCCTGTTTTCCAGCCTCATCCCCCCCCCAGCACAGACTGTGCCAAGGGAAACTCTGGGGCTGCTCTCTCCATGCTCCACCAACAGGACTGGTGCTCCCATGGGTGACTCCAGTTCCCTACCCCACATGAACCCCAGCTCAGCACTTCTAACACCATCACCCACCCGTGCTTTTGGGTTCTGGGAAGCAAAAATGGGAGCAGCTGAACTGAAAACCTGCTTTTCCTTAGGTAGAAAACACCTGCAATACACCTGGAATGCCTGACATGGAAAGGCACAAAGTCCCGGGGGTGATATCCAGCGGGGTCCTGGCGTGCTCTCCTTTTACCTTTCAGGATGCTCCATCCCTGGCCCGGGATGCCCGAGGTGACAGTCGCCCCCAGGGAGAACCAGGATCAATGTCCCCATTTCACCATTTCTGTGCCGCTTGCCCCAGGATGGCACCTCTGCCCGGTGACACTTCCTGCCAGCAGGAAATGCTGCTTCCACACCCAGCACTTCCACACCAAACTCCGGGGCAAATCCTGTGGCCAAGGGCCGTCACTGGGATGTCGTGCCCTTAATGACACCCATTCCCCGCCCAGCTGAGCCACACCACCCACTGCCCCTCTTCCTTAAAATTGTATCTTAAAATTACCCAGCTAATTCAATTTCCATTTTCTAGCGATCCTGCCACTGCTCACAGCAGGATCCTGTCTTTCCAGGCTTTCCTGTCCTGTCAAACCCCTTCTGATCCCCACATGGCACAGAGGAGTCAGGCCTGTCAGGTGCCACCACGGTATCCAAAAAGTTCTGGTTAACACACAAACACCTATTTTACCTCTCAGGAGAGAAAATACAATTACAGGGAGCTTAACCCCTGTGTGCAAATGTTTGCTGGCAAATCCTGGAATGGTTTGGGCTGGAAGGGACCTAGAAGAACATCCAGTTCCAACCCCAAAGGACAACAGCTTTCTGAACAAACCAGAACAAGGCATCCACACAACAGCTTTGCGTGCAACGTTACCTCAAGCAGTCAGTGCCAGCTGTAAGAGGGACTGCAGTTTTGGGGTCACAGCCTACCTTCCACCCCACAAACTCCTGGCTCCTTGGCACATGGATGCAGCACACCTCCCCAGCCTCCACCAGGGCAGGACATTTAAGGTCCCACCAGTCTTTCCAAAATTACCGCCCTTGATAAGTTTTCTCACACATTAGCTCCCAGCAAGCTTTTTCTCTGGCACTACTGTTAGAATCCTTCCACTCGATCAAACCCCATCCAACCTGGCCTTGGACACTCCCAGGGATGGGAAGGGTTGGGATGTTCCTTGCTTGTGTTCAGCTCTCACTGGAAATCTCACCACATTGGGTCATTTACTGAAAACTTCTTTATTGTAATCAAAAGGTGACATAACAGGGCTGTAATGGATTCTGCAAATTCATCTGCCGGTATTTGGTAACTGGTACCAGCTGCTTCTGCCAGGCAATTAAAAAAAACCCAAATGTGAAATTCTTCACAGTACAGTAAACTCCACCCAAACTAATTAATGGTGGTTAAAAAGAAGATGCCCCAGGAAAACCTTTCATGTTACATGGTCACAACTCACAATTCTGTACAAAATGTTCACTTTTATAAAGCTCTGATGTAAAAATCAAATAATCAAGCAGCAATATTTTAAGTGCAGCACAGGGTCTTTCATGTCATTATTTACAACGCTTGAAGTCGTTTACATTTTAACAAAATTAATACAGATGACTTAGGAATTAAGTCATTTTTTCATTATCTGTCGGTTTATGTCGTGACAGATTTCACTTTTTGGTCGTCTTTCTCTTTATCTTTGCTCTTCTTCGATTTTTTCTTCTTGTGTTTGTGTTTTTGGCTCTTTTCCAATTCTGGTTCATTTCCCATGTGTTTCTTATGCTTCTTATGTTTCTTGTGCTTCTTGTGCTTCTTCTTCTCTTTCTTCTTTTTCTTTTTCTTGCTGTCCTGACTCTCCCCTGAGCTGGCACTGCTGCTGTGGCTCCGGGTCTGGCTCTCGGAGGGGCTGTGGCTGCGGCTGCGGCTCACGCTGGGGCTGCTCTGGCTCTGGCTCCTGCCGGCCTCCGGCTGCTCGGGTGGAGCCGGGGCTGCTGCTTCCTCTTTCGCCTTCTCCACAGCCTTTTCTTTCGCTTCTTTCGGCGTTTTCCCCGCAGCCTCCTCCTCCTTGGCAGACACGTTGCTCTCGCTGTCGCTCTCGTTGTAGTCAGGCACAAAGGCGGCCTCGTCGGTCTCACGGGTGAGGTCAGATGAGAGGCGGGCGGCGCTGCTGCTGCTGCTCACCGGGGGCTTCGGCTTCACCGCGCCCGCCGTGCCCTGCCCCGCCACCGCCTCCTTCTCCGGCTTCGCTTCCGGCGATTCCTGTTTCACGGGTGGTTTATTCCCACCTGGCTCTTTCTCCTTATTGCTCTTGACTTCTGGTACATGCTTCTCTTTCTCCTTCTCCTTGCCGGGGTTTTTCTCCGGCGGTTTGTGTTCCTCGGGCCGTTTGGAGTCGTGCACAGCTTTGTGCTCCGCGGGCTTGCGCTCCCGGGGGGGGCTGTAGCTGCTGCGCTTGGGCTCCACGGGGCCCTTCTTGGGGGGCTCCACGCGCTCCTCCCTCGGTTTGCTCTTCTGCGCTGCTGTGGAGTCTCTGGTTCGGGACGGGGAGTCTTTCCTCCGTGCTGATTCGCTCTTCTCATCCCTGCGCTTGGAACTCGAATGTTCCCTGCTGCCATCGTGGTCAGACTTCTTGTCCCGGTTGGGAGTGAAGTCCTTCACAGCTGAGCCACGGCCACTGTCGTGTTTCTCCGAACATCTGCCATCTTTGGAAGACTGAGAAATGGTTTTTCCATTTCCTTGTTCAGCCACACGTTCTGAGTGCTCTTTTTCTGGCTGAACACTGCTCTTCCTCTTCTCAGAAGTGTCCTTGTCTGACAAAGAATGATCCCGGTCTTTGGTTTTGCCTTTTTCACTCGACACGGAACTTTTGGAACTCTTGGCATCATGCTGGGCGCTTTCATAACTGGCCTCTTTCACAGCTTTCTGTGTTTTCTCCAGAGGCTCCATCTCCTTTTCAGTGTGTTTGAGGGGGTTTGGTGTCTTCGCACTCACGGGTTTGATAACACTGGTGGGTTTTCCTACAGCTGGGGGCACCTGGGGGGTGGTTTTGATGTCTTCCTCTTCAGATTCGAAGTCATCTTTATCCCACTTGGACTGAGGGACCTGGATCATGATAATGACATCCTCAGCAGGGGCTGTTATGTCGTTGTTATACTCCTCCAGGGTCTTAATGACAGTTCGTTTGGTGTCTGGCTTCTCCTCGGGCTTCCTGACGGGGCTTCCCCCAGTAGAACTCGTGCTGGGAGGAAAAACATGGACATTAGTAACAGGATGCACATACAGCCAGCTTTGCGAACATTTTATAAACTGGCTCATGTTTCAATTCTAAATTCTCATCATTTTTCCTGAAGATGTTCAATTAAGGGAAGAGGCAAGAGAAAGGTTGAGTCCACTAGCTGAGATTACGAGCAATCAATTAATTTCGTATCTTGCTACTATATATTCAATTAACAAAGACACAAGATTATCAGATTGGGGACTGTCTGATCTGGTAATTCCATCATGTCCTATTTCTCCTAATGGCAGATAAATTAGATATCCATTCTTGTTTCCACATGAAAGCAAGAAATTATGCAGAGGTATGGACAGTCAAAGTTTTATCCTCATGTCCCAGTGTTCTTCCTTAGAAAAACAGACATTTTAAAACCCAAGACGCTATCTTAAGTCTCCACCAAATGTATTAACTGTTTTGAGTTTGCATCACCAATGAACTAACCCTACTGGCTTCCTGCGCAGTACAAACTGCTTGTTTTCCTTGATAACATGTGAGTTTGACCCGAGTACAGTTTCACAGGGAAGATCCCTTGTTTAGCATGGATTTAGCTGTTTCTTTCATTAGACACCATAAAGAATTCTATACCTTTTTCTGGAGGGAGGGAGTAGGAAAGAAAGCAAAGCAAAGGCACTGCTGAGGTACCTGGTGTAATCTACAAGAGTTGAGCTCGCTCCATCAGCTGTTGTCACCTTCCTTCTCGCTTTTCCCTTTGCCTTTTCTGGCTTAACTTTGCTGCTGCTGGGCTCAGGTTTCTCCGCAGCTTCTTTTCCAGGTGGTACATTTTCTCCACTCACAATCTTTTTTCCAGTTTCTCGGTTAAGTTTAATCTTTTTGGAGGGGTTGTTAAGAAAAGCAGCTTTATCCTTCTCTGGTGTTCGCTCTCCTTTCTCCCCCTCAGGCTCACCCTTCCCTTTGGGTGATGTTTTCGATTCTGCAGTTTCGGGTTTAGAGGCTTTTGCGGAAGCGGCTTCGTGTTCTTTATCAACCTTTTCCTCTGCTTTTCTTTTTCTTTTCTCAGTTTTGGCATCGGAAGTTTTGCTCTTCTCAGCAGGTTTTTTTGACTTGTCCTCCTTGCTGGAGGGCTTGTCTGACTTGGCTTCTTTTGGATGCTCTTTCTTTGCCTTCTCCTCCTTGGCTGGTCTGGTTTCTGGGTGATCCTTTGCCACTTTGGGGTGAACCTTCCGTGGGGTACCGAGAGCTTTCTCATCTTTCTGAGATGAAGAGGTTTTAACACTGTCTGTCTTTGGCAGCTCCTCCTTCAGTTTTTTCACGGGCGGTTCTGTTCGAGGTGATTTTTCGCGATCGGGGTCCACCTTCTCCTGGGAAGCTTTAGCTGGTTTCACCACGTTGTCTTTCTTCGGAGCAGCCGCCACTTCTACTTTCCGCTTTGTCTTCTCAATCTTTGCTTTTGGCTTATCCTTCTCTTTTTTCTCCTTTTCAGACACTGGTTTGAAAGCAATAGAATCCGCTTCCATGGGCTCATCCCTCACAGGGGTGGCATCATCCCTGCTCGGCAGCATGAACAGAGAGTCTGTTTTAGCATCTTCTGTAGGAACTGGCTCTCTTGGTTTTCTCGCCCCTTCTAACAGCTCAGCATCGGGAAATCCTTCATTCTCATCCCCTTTTCTTCTCTTTCGGTGTTTTTTATGTTTATTGCCTTTGCCATCTCCCAGTGGATTTTCCACCTCCTTCTCTTTCGATTTTGTAGGATCTTTGATGCCATGGCTCTCTCTCCCAGGCTTTTCAGGGTAGTTTCCAGCAATATTACGATTTCTGTGGCTCTGCCCAGCAGCATACTCCTCCCTCCGTCCCCGAGCATACGGTGAATTCTCTCGTCTGGTCCCAGGTGGGCCAAACCTTTCTGGAGAGAAGTTCTCTCTGTTCACTGGAGGCCGTGGCTGAGCGCCCACGGCATAGCCCTTGTAGAACTTCTCATACCACTCTCTGTAGTTCCTCTCCCACTCTCTGTATCTCTCCTTCTCAAACGGGTCTCGGAAGTCCACAGAGCGACCATAGTAAGCCTTCATGTCGTACGGGGGGACTTCTCGGTAGCGGTTGAAGTACTCCCGCTCCGCGTCCCCCTGCGGGACAGTCCGTTTGGTGGGAGACTGGCCCCTGAACACCGGAGAGCGGGAGCGGGAGTGGTATCGCCGGTACGGGGGGGAGCGTGACCGCGAGCGGTGGTACCCGTGGGACCGGGACCTGGAGCGGTAGTTCCGGCTCTTCCCTTTGCCTCTTCTCTGATACGGCGGCGACCGCGAGTAGGAACGGGAATGGGAACGGCTAAAGGAGCGCGAGTAGGAGCGAGAGCGGGAGGAACCTGAGCGGGACTTCGAGTAGGTGTACGAGCTTCTAGAGTAAGATGAAGCACTATAGGGAGACTTGGACCTTAAAAAAACACAACACAAAAAAAGAAAAAAAAAAAAGAAGTTAATTCCAAACAGTCATTCTCCCCAATTCTTTTCCTCCCACACTTATTTTTTTCTTTCCTCTCCACATGCTTATGTCAAAGCTTCTTTCAGCTGCTGACATAAAGCTACTGCAAATTGAAGAACTTGATAACATGTAAAAGTTTCTGCTCACAAGACAGAACAGCTGCTGCTTTGTTAGTGTCAGAACACACAGAAGGGTCAGTCTACTTCCACTCACTCTATCACATGAGCTACCAGAGCTACGGATGGATTTCAGGTGGTTACACTGGCCTCTACTGGTACGGGAACACACACATTTGTCACTACTTGGCAACCACATGCAGTGCAAATCATTTTTGTTGCAGCAAGATGCAAAAAGAGCTAGTCTGAGTGGCTACAGTGCAGAACCAAACATCGAGAAACCACCACTTATCCTGAAGACAGCAAAGCCCAATGTTAAAACAACAGCTCAGTCTAGTTAAGTTCACCCTTTTCTGGGAATTTGGACAGGATGCACAATCCTGGTACTGCAAGGGTATAGACAGGCCTGTGGAATCCACATTGTCAGGTGTGCCAGCAAAATCCTGCACATGCCTCCAGCTCTAACCAAGGCGAGTGACCACATTGCAAGAAAAATCCTATCTAAAAGCTTCTAACCTCAGCCTCTAGTCAATGCCCCAGTGCCATGACTCTGGCACAGCTCCTGACATCAGTGCAAACAGCTACTCGGACTCTTGTCCGAGGGACTTCTGGGGACAGAAAACAGCAGCTACTCTCAGGTTTTCCTTCACAAGTTTTTCTTTCGCTATTTTTTAAAGAACCATTTCACATGATTCTGCGTATGTTCATTAGCATCATTCATCCTCTCCAAGTCCCTCACCAATTTCAGATTTCTTTACAAACAAGTCTGAGCTTTTAATGTCAACAAACTACTAGTGAAAGCCCCCAGTTTGCAGTCCAGGTTCAAATCTCTCGTGTATCCACACGAGACAGACAAAAGCGGAAATGAGGATGATTTCTCTCACCTATCTCCTCCAAAGTGCTTGGAGGGGCCGGTTACAATCAAGACAGGGAGACACAAAAAATACAGCCCTTACAGCTATTCCATCCCCGGCCTCCTCAGGGCTCTCAGGCAGTGAAGGATGTCACTGCAGACACCTCAGACAGAGAGAACCTTCAACACTCCTCAGTGCCTGCTGCCCAATGCTAACTCAGTCACCTGCGATCTCTGCCACACTGGAGCCAATAACTGCGTATGACACTCCTGTCACTGCTCATTCTTTAATCATCCAATCCATCTAACGACAGGGAGGTGGAGTGGAACTCCCCCTGATTCCTCTAGACAATCTGCTTCTCCATTACGGACATGTAAAGCAGTTACCTGGAAAACGAACGCCTACGCTCCTTTTGAATCTTTTTATATTCCATCAATTCCTTAGCAAAATCATTTGTAAACTCATCAAGTTTGGACTTTTTCTTTTCCCTGTTAAAATAAGTTTGACCTTTATTACAATTATAGTTTGACCTTTATTACAAAAGACATCAAGAAACAAAACACGGCCAATATGAGAAAATGTTTACTGCATGCAATGCAAAAGGTGAACATCCTATTTAAGCAAAAACAGTTCCTACAAATTTTAGGAAAAGTTTTAGAATTACATTTGTCTTGGTTTAGCTTTGCATATTTACCATCTGCAATGAAAAATATATTGGAAGAAACACTATGTCACTTTTTCTTAGGTCAGATGCACTTTAGTGTAACTGCAGTCCAACACGCTCCCCTGACAGACATGAAAACAAGGCAATGTTAGCGAGCCGAATACTTACTCCTCTTTAAGCCTCCGCTGCTCTCTGTAAAACTCCTCCCTAGAGAGAGGAGGTGCTTGTGTCGTTGGGATGGTGTTTGAATGAGCCGCTGGCACTGCTGTTGGGACCCAAGCTGATGACATGTTTGCAGGAGCTGGGGGATATCCGGGAGGGGGGACAGTGTACCCAGCGGATGGAGGCTGCCCAGGTGGAAACTGAGGAGGAAACTGTGGTGGTGGTACCCCCGGAGGAAGAGGAAGTGCATGGGGTGGTGGAGGATACAAGGGAGGTGGAGGCACAGGCACAAAGACTGGTGCTGATGCTGGCAGTGATGGGGCCTGAGTCCTTTGGGCACGGTCACTGTGCGGGCGTCCTCGATTTGAACTTTAAAGAAACCCAAAAACACGTGTCACTGTTTGTCACAGCCTGCCCCGAGCGTACAGAGGAAAGCGAAGCGGCAGCACGGCGGGAGCTCTCCTGGTTCTCACTGGTCTCCGGCTTTCTGTTCACTTCAGACTACTCTCAGTTCTGCAGTCCTGGACTTGCCTTCCACAGTCTCGCCCCAGCAGCTCCCTCAGCCTCCTCTCCTTACCCAGCAGCTTTGGGGCTGTGGATGAGGCTGCCACGAGACCCCCATCTCCCACGAGTCAAGTGCCCACTGCTCCTCTGTCCCTCCTGGATACACTTCATGCTCCACACTCCTGAGCTTCCAAGCGCTGTGCGGGATTAACTCACCTCTCAAACCTCTCCTAACCTCTCCCGCTCGTGCTTCCTGTGCTCCTGCCTCATGATGTATTTGGCCTGTTGTTGTTGTTGAATTGTTATTTTCTTGCGTACTGAGTTAGAGATTTTAGATAATCTGGGGAATGGATCTTGGATTTTGTTTTGATTTATCTTTAAGACTTTATAAACACAATGACCCTTACAATCTGGCTGTAACAAATGCATAACACATGAAGGACTACCTTGGCACTGCAATAACAACTAAACAGGCTCCTCTCTCCAATGTGAGAAAGCAGCTTGGCCCTTTGAGATGATTGAAGAAATACAGAAGTGTCATAAAATAACAGCCTCAACTTTTCAATAATTTGCTCAATCAATATCAACTAAGTTTCTAAAGAAAGAATGTTGGAGGCTGATTTCTACTGGGAAATCTATTTCTTCAGCCTTATTCAGCCAGTAATCAAAAGGGTGGCTTTCCATCTGATCTTTTAATTATGTTTAATTTTTATATGTAATTATGGTTTCCTCAAAAAGTGTTCATTATACTGAGTCTTCTTTTCAATTATGTACTGGAGTTTTATTTTTAAATAATCTTACTGTAAGCACAGATCCCCTTTGTTAAAGCCAATTTAAATTAAGCCACTTGAAAATTAATTATTACTTGTATTCTCTACAACTGCTATTTCATTATAAATCAGCTGTTGTTTAAGTGATGTGTTACAGGCTAATTTATCAGGTTACAACTAGAAATACACTGAATTTCTGTTGAATACTTACAGTTCCCAGCCTGGCCTGCGAAGTGCACCAGCTCTCATTGGATGACCTGTTGCAGCGGGCACAGGAAGAAGAAAAATTTCTCAGTAAGTTTCTTTGAAGATAATGTTTTAGAAGAAATTCTAAAGTTTTAATTCCTTACCAGTTGTGGGTATTGATTGTCCTTGAGGGCCCAGAAGACTTGGTATCGCTGGTTGTCTCAGTACAGGAACCTGATAGCCCTTGGGAATAAATGCAAACAGTTACAAAATAAGCTCTACTACAACACAAAAATCATCACACGTGTTGAAATAAAATTTACCTTCTCCTCCAACAAACTGCTGATTGACAAAGGGGAGGATTTGGAAAGCTCAGCCGCGGTCATCAGAGCAGGAGGCAACACAGCATCAGGATCGCTACAAAAATCACAGTTTTGTTATTCAAACAGTGCTTTGAACTGAAATACAATATATGTTTTGAAATAGAAAGTCCAAGGTGAGAAAAGGTTGACTTCTGCAAATGAAAGAAAATTCTAAAATAATCTTCACCTGTGAAGTTGGCAGGTTCCAGAGGAAGCACTGCCGAGGAGTCTGTTTGGATACTGGTATTCAGAGAGGAAGCTCTCTGGAAAAATATTTGATTAGGCTGTACTTCAATGGATGAGAGTCTGTACAACCCACACACAGTCTCAGCTTTGGAAGATGCAAGAACTGACATTCCATCAGAAGATGTTTCTATGCTAGTTGAGGCTGCCTTAGAGGCTTCCTCTGAATCGTGGTCCCTGTACTGACGGCACAGCTGGCTCTGTGCATCCAAGGCAGCAAGGTTAAAGGATATAACCCTAAACAGTGGCACAGATTTTTGCATAAAAATAGCATTTCCTCCATACTAAAAAGAAATGAATGAGACACTAAGGTCTGATGGAACTAAATGGCTAGTTTAGGAATGGCTGGTCATTTCAAATGAAAAACAGTCCCTCCTTCAGGGCAAACCTGTACTGAATGACTGGTAAGGGAACCAAAGAAAAACACTGCCAAGAAAATTCCTGCATGAGGTACACGTTCAACGTGCCGAAGTGTCCTCATCCCAAGTAAAAAGAAAAACACAACTCCCACAAGGACATGGAGCTGTCACTACTGATGCATAAGGTGAAGGCTGGGAAGCTCAAGAAGAATCTAACTTAAGCATTTTGGTGTCTTTTAAATTCCTGTTGATCTCCAGATATCCTTACCGAAAATGTCCGTCCGGCTTTTCCCCACGGAGAGAGAGGGACACTGCTGGAGGGAGATCAGAGACAACCACAGAAGATGGATTCACTGGCAGCCCAGCTGCCATGGACGGCCCAGGGCCCAAGGATGAGAGGGCGGAGCGGGAAGCCAGGGAAGCCAGAGGGATCATGAGTGGATCCTGCTGCCTGGCCATGGCCGGGCGCATCAGCGGCTGCAGGTTGCGCGTTATCGTTTGCCTCATGAGGGGCGGTGGTGGTGGAGGGGGTGGTGGGGGCAGCTGCTGCTGCTGCTGCTGCTGCTGCTGTTGCTGAATCTTACGGAGCCTTTTCGTGTAGCCGGTCTCATTTTTGAAGTTGTTCACAGCCTGGAGGTAAGAAAATATGTACGAAAAGGTGATATGGAACTTGCAGTAGAGATACGAACAAAAGCCTCCTCAGAGGAAAATCACTGTGTATTCCTGTAAATGCATTCAGCTATGAACACATCCCATTAAACTCTGGTATCAATGACTGTACCTCAGAGTGTCTGGATTTAAACTGCTTTGGTGTTAACACCCAGTTTAAAAGTGAGGCCACCCCATTACACAGAAGTGTGTAGTTAATTTCACAGACTGTCTCTAACGAGCTGTAGGCTTCTGTAATAGATTATGTATTAGAAAAATAAATTTAGCCTTATTGAATTTAGTCTCACTTAAGGAGATCTAAATTCATATTTTTTTCCCTTTCAGCTTTTTACAAATAGACTTTTCCACCAAAGAGTTCACGCTAAAGTCACCACATTACCTGGCGCAGGAACTTGTTGGCGATTAAAGCATCAGGAGAAACATCTGTCTGATGGCAGGTTGGGCATGTGTGTTCCTCAGACTCCAGCAATGCTGTTCTAATACCTGGGAATAATTAGAACATTAAAACAATTTTTAATCAAACTAAGAAAACTTTTTTGGTTCTCATCAATTATAAAAACAAGCACATGATTAATGGGGAAATACGGTCTTTAACAGAGAGCATGAAGTTATAAACATTCAGTACTGAAAAAGACTGGGACTGGCACAGGTTGCCCAGAGAAGCTGTGGCTGCCCCTTCCCTGAAGTGTTCAAGGTCAGGTTGGACAGGGATTGGAGCATCTTGGTCTAGTGGAAGGTGTCCCTGCCCATGGCAGGGACGTTGGAACAAGATGAGCTTTGAGGTCCCTTCCAACCCAAACCCTTCTGAATTCTATGAAAACTTTTAGCATGCAGCAAATAATGATAAGTTTGATATTTCACTGTGGCAATATGTGAATATGCAGAGCAGATTGGGGCATGACATCTCAACTGGTCTTTTTTCCACTCTAGTGCAGCTAGAAGTCATTCCAGATTAATGAACAAAACACATTTCAAAAAACCACGAGTAGGTTTGAGTTCTGAAGGTTTTAATCTGCTCTGGGGAAGAATGTGGATGAAATGCCTCAATCTCTGTTCTTTGTAGACCACAGTAAGTCCCTGAAGTTGGAGATGGAATGCTGTGTGAGGGAAAGGGCTGTGGACAAACTAAATGCATTTTATATCTAACACCGTCATCACCTGCATTAATATGCACTGTCATCATCCTCATCCTTCTGCAGGTAAAGAGGATTTAGCTAAATACTAAATACTAAGAAGGGAAAAAAGCTTTCTGCCTTTTTTTCACCCCCTGTACAAGAGAAGAGTCTTTTCCTGTTCAGGACACACTGAAATATTCAACAGAACTAAGACAGCAATTTCCTTATCTCCTATTTCTGCTCTCAGAAGATCAAATTTAATGTTTGGAATTAACAAACGGGGCATTTTAACACTTACATTCATCACAGTAACTGTTTCCACAGCAGGGAATAACAACCGCATCCGTCATTATATCCTTACAAATGAGACACAACAGCTCATCTGGAATAGGATCATCTTCTTCCGAGGAGGAGGACGGCTCCTCGGGCAGGAAGGGAGGCTTCTCCTTCTTTCCTATAGCATAAGCTTCCCTGGAGGGAGGGTGGGGAAAGCAAAACAAAAAGTCAAAAGGGAACTCTTCCAAGCTTTGGATTTTATCAAATAAAGATAATTTATGGAATTCTTGTCCCTCCCCATCAGCCTTCTTAAACACAGTTGTTTATTTTGAGCTACAATCCCAAACAAGAAGAGGTAGGTAGGAACAAATCTCCTCCTGCAGAATTCTCCTATTCATTGGATCAACTAAGAAACCAGCTGAAACTAGAAAAATATTTTGACAGCTCATCTCAGGTGAAATGAATCTCAGCTCTCCTTTGCCAGAGGGTAAATGTAAATTGGAGGCTCAGGATAAAGCTGGTCTCCCAGTAATTACATTTTCTAAATGAAAGAAATCTCTGTGACAGCTTCCACAAAAGGACATCCAGGAGACAAAACCAGAAGGGCTTCCAAGTGTCTTTAGAACAGTCATTATTCTCAGCAAACACAAGTGTTTTCTTAGTTTATAGCAAAAGGAAAACTTGAGCCTGTTTCACATGTGAGATCTGATCAAAATCTGAGGGATGGAATCACAGTCCAACAGCTGTTTTGTTACATTTTGCACGAAGCCTTTGAAACACAAACCAGAAGCAAAACAAGTTTCCAGAGAGAACGATCCCAACTACAAACCCTGCTGAAATGTGCTGCGGAAACAGTCTCTCAGCACACCCCGTGTTTAACCGACTCCCAGGGGTGTGAGCAGCAGGACCCCTATTTTACTGTTAGCCACCATCACACATTTGAAATTCGAGCCCCAGTGACTCCAGTGCTGCCCCTGTAACTCCAGGTACTGGCCAGTGTGGCTGCACTGCCAGTGGGGCACTGCCACACGGCTCCCTCCCCCTCTCTGGGTCAGCCCAACCAACCCCACACTTACGCGTCTATGGTTGGAATTGCGTATTTCCCAGTGTTGGTCAACATGGCACCCTTTGTGTTGGGGTCCTTCACCTCCATCATAAAACTTCTTGGAATTCCTGTGCTTTTTTTAATTCTGGGAACAGACTCGAAATTTTTGTCCTGTTAAGAAATGCAGACATATCTCAAGGCCCGCACTGAAAACAAGATTTCAATGACTATTTTAAGCACTAAAGCCTTTAACCCTCTTCTACCGAGTGTAAGGGTTGTTGGACTAAAATACTCATTTCCCTACAGGAATTCAGCCAGGATGTTCCAGAGGCTGGAGCAATGTTTTGAACTCATCGATATTCTCTGGCTTTAATTGCAGGTTCCTTATGGGTGAAATCCCCCAAACCTGCTCCTCCTCCAAAGGGCAGTTCAAAGGGAACCAAATTCTGGGCTTGGATAAACTTATATAAACCATCTATAAATGAAGGTTGAATTAATCTGCACACCGTCACTGACCCATGTTAAACAGCATTAATGCTCAACTAGGGAGTAGGGTCATTAAAGGTGCAAATATCCAACAGATGGGGGACACAGAAACATCTTGTTTTTAGGCAAAATACTAAAAATTGTGAACTGTCGTAAAAAGAGAGTTAGAACCAGGAAAATGTCCAATAATATTGAGATATATCAAACTGCACACAGAAGTTCACAAAGAAAGATCTATGGAAATACTGAATGCCTGTGACCTAGTGAAAAGAAAATTTCACATTTATAATTCTAGGTTTCCCTTGAATCCAAAGGGCTTTGCAACACTGCCATGTAACCTCTGTATTTCACTCCAAAAGAAACAATTCTTACTGTGAGTATTCATGCATTTAACTCTCAAGGTAAAAAATTAAAAACTGAACAACCCCCACATCCCCCAGGTCTTACCCCGTTGGTTGGACAGTTCTTGATGTAGTGCCCAGGTTTGCCACAGCGAAAGCACGTATAGGAGGGTGGAGGTGGCCCCACGGGTTTCTTCATGTAACTACAAGGTTTTGGGGAAAAAAAAGAAAAAGGAATGCATGTGTCTTTCTCGTTAAAAAAAAAAATCTCTAAAATTTTTAGATCAACTTCAAAGAACAGGTTTCACATTAGCAACACTTACTTGACTGGATCATATTCATGGCCAGACTGTGTCATCATAGCTTTTATTTTATCCTCCTCGGAAGCATTGGCTTCAGCCAGATTGGCAGTCTGTGCAACAGGTAATTATTTGACACACACATTAGAAACACATTTAAGCCCACACAGCCCAAGACAACACCACTCATCCAATCCTGTAAAGAGCAGCGCTACACTAGCTGAGCTTGCATGAAACCAGCTGCTTATATCAAACATTTGTGCTGAAGATGTTCTGGGGAGTCCTTACGCCATGACATGATGTTTATGTGCCTGAGAACCTACTAGAAAGAGCATTCCTGAGCACTCAAACCTTAGGCTCTGTTTGTACCTTACAGCACGACTTGTAGAATCAATCCAATTTCCTTCAGAGGACTGAAGTTATTTGTAGAAAACTTACAATATCTAGTATTTTAAAACTGAGTTTTAAGCTCCAGACTATAGGCAGGAGAAGATCTCCACTGGACACGGAATTAAGACAGATGGAAGTAGCACTATTTACATTTTGCTGCATTAAAAGGACACACAACTCAGTTTCAGACACAGAAGTATTAAAAGGACTCAAGCCTTTTACAGTCCCTCAGCAAGGCAAAAGATTCTTTCCATCAGGAGCTGCAGGCAGCCCAAACTGTTCCCCCCTACTAACTTCCTCCTGTGATGTGATTTAACTACAGTAAACACAGCCTGCAGTTTTCTCCAGTTGACTGTGTCCTTTTAACACACAAATTGTAACATAAACCTTCTGCACAGCTAGATCTTCAAATTACTGAAGGCAGTTGATTTTTCAAGTCGTCTTTGTTCAAATGTTTTTATTACACACTAGTCCAGATACAAGCAGGGTCTAAGGGAGTGACTGTCAATGACTCGGGCCTTCAAGCACCTATCACTCAGCTCAAGCACTCATGGTTTGGTTTTGTATCATTCATTCACAAAAGCAACCAACTAGTTTCAACATTTTATTAAATGGTTGTTTCATATACACAGTTTTTCTCCACAGTAACAGAATCCGGATCGCCAGCTATGAAACCATTTCCATTAACAGTTACAGAAAGCTTTACAGATAATACTTGACTAATTTGTTTGAACCCAAACAGTTTACAAAACACATCCAAAAGCCACAAAACATTAGTAGGAATAGACCAAAATTCAAATATGGCATTTCATATACAGTAATAATCACCAGAGAACTGTTAACACATTGCCTCCGTGCTGAGCCGGGCTGCACTAGAGTGGTTAGAGGGAGCAACAGTGCTGAGCTGCCTGGTGGTATCTTCCTGCATTTTAGATTTCCTCAAAAGTTTAAATGTGTACACCCACCCCTTGGACACCTTTGCACATTTTAGAGTAAAACTTCACATGACGTTACAAACCCGAGGACATGTTTAGGGACAGCACTAATGGGGACCAATTGCTTTGGGTGGTTCCCTTCCAAACTAGATATATATATATATATATTAATTTTTCTTTTTTGGCCAATGTACACAGTTTAATATCTGTAGTGAAGAGGGAAAAAGTTACCAGCGGGAAGAGATCTCTTTTTACAGGAAATGAACTTTATTCTGAGGATGAAGAACCAGTTGCTCTGCCTCAGGCCCTGCCTGCTCTGCTGCCTGTAGCTTTAGGGACCGGTGGTTGAGCACCCGTCTGTCCACACAGTGCAGTCACTAGTGCTTTCCCAGACAAATTACACATTGGTGAGCAAAAATGCAAGCAGTTCCCGAGCAAAACATGGTATTACAACAGTTTCGAAAGGTCACAGCTGCTCAGATGCCACACATCCCCATTGGTATATTCCTATAAACAATGAGGTACATTTACACAATTTACACAGTCTGCGTTCAAACAAATTAGATCGGGTTGTCCACTGTATAAATCCCAGAATTTATGGAATTGTGCAGCATTCAGAGAATGGGTCTGTAACTATGACTAGGAATTCAAAAATGGCCATGCAATTGTCCATGGTACAGAACCGCTTCTCTTGTGGCTGGTCAAACCCCCCTGGAATGTCCGGAATTACAGCCAATTAAATTCTTCTGTACAAACTGGGTTAGTTTCCAACGCAAAATTAATGAAACGTATGAAAAACGGTAAAACAGCTTCTGAAGCGCTTCTTCTTTGTGTCTTGAGGATGAGTAATACTGCAACATTATGCTGAGGCTGATAAGGTACTCCCCTTCTATCTTCCCAAACTGGGAACTACTCTTTACAGGATAGTATCAAAATATACACACATTTTAAAATTAAAATAAATACTTTAAGTTATTAAAAATTAAAGGGTTTCTTCCAATTACAACAGTTATCCAACTATAGATCACAGTATCAATTTAAAACTAGGAAGCAAACACTTTTTAAAGTATTTGACAAGAATATATATATATATACCTTAGTAAGCTGGGCCAGAGAAATAGATGCAGAAGAGTCATCAATCTGTTCACAAAAAATTAAACACATATTCAAGTTCTACAGTCAAAACACAACAACAGTTAACCTCTACTATAGTCTGAATGTCTGCACTATATCCCCTGAGTGGCACCCAGAGGCAACTCCAACCCAGTGTAATTTGTATTTATTCAAAACAAAGTCCAAATCTATGATGGCTTAAGTGTCTACATAGTTATGAGAAGAAATTAAAATAACCAACCCTGATGGAGATCAACTTATTGGTCACAATATCTCAGAGAGGGATCCCTGTCAAAAGGGTAAAGGAATCTGCCAATTTTCAGCTAAAAAGGATTTAAAAAAAGTAAATAATTTTAACTGAGGAAGAAGCATCACTTCAGGTAACTTAATATTAGTGTAGCTGATAAATGAATCAGTGAACGTCTCATTATTATAAATGCACACAGTGATGCTTTTGTGAACCCAGCAGCTGCCAGAAAGAAGGCCAGGCCCAGCAATCCTGGAACACACACTCTGCCCCTCCTGTCAGTACCCAAATAACCTAAAATATAAACCAGTCTAGAACAGCAGCCACAAAAGTAACCTGTCACTTTGCCTGGAAAAAAACCTCCGTAAATAATTTACATAACAGTGTTTATAATGACAGAGCAGACTACAAAAAACTGAAAAAACCTGTACGTTACTAGACCACAGGCCCTGCCACCCAAATCTGTTTGGGAAGTGTGGGAATGTGGATTATTGCTTGCAGTCAGATCAAACCTGATCTTTAAGAGCAGCCCAGCACTAAATGAACAAAAGAAGAAAGTGCAAAGCATACTCTTGATGATGAAAACATGGATTCAGAGCACAACCCTGGAGTTTTTGTCTCCATTTTTCTCCTCCCAGCTGGCTATGGAACAGCTCTCAGGAGTGGAGTCCTCAGGCCAGTAGGTAGGAACAGACAGACTGCAGAGCTTATGGAGAGCTAGTGCTGAAGGGCAGTTTTCCCACAAGTAAAAAGGGCAACTGTGATCTTCTCCAATATATATATATGGAAATCTACCATGCCATGAGCAGCACTTAACCTGACACCAGCAAAGCAGTGCCAGGAAGATACTCAAATCACTGCTTATTACATCTGAATTGCTGAAAAATGTAGAATAAAATTTCTCAGTGTGAACTGAGCAGCTCTCCAAGAGGTCACTAAACAGGTCAGCAAAGAGATTAAAACCTTTCCTTAAAACAGCTCTTGTCCTTTACTACCTAATGTGGTGGGAGAATTCAAGGGGGCAGCTTTGGCAGACTCTGAGAAAAAGTATCTCCACGCAGAAGATGATTCCTCACTCCAGTTAGCTGTTCCTCCTCTGTGTTTTCAGGAAAGTACATATAGCACATATTCCTGTATTACTGACTGAAGAGCTCTTGAAAAGTGTGCCTTTGGATCACCCAGATCGAGACAAAGAGACCTTAATTCCACTGAAAGTCTTACCAGAAGATTCACCTCTCCTCTCTAGAACACTTTGCACCTAGTCCTGTTCAAAAGGAGGTCTGGACAAGCATTTTGAAGCCTCGTGCTCCATATGCCCCTCTCTTAAATGTGAAAAAGCAAAGCAGTGTTCTCTCAGAGCAGGCACAACTATATTTTGTGGCTTTTCAGAAGAAAAAAAAAAATAAAAAAAATTAGGAAAGCTCTAGCATTAAACAGTCTAGTACTGACCAGAAACTGAAGCACAACAGTTAATAAACTATTAATTAGTTCTTGTATTTTTTTTTTAGGAAGCAGTTATTATATGGCCTGCAGGCAACAGTCTAATTTCTTAAAGGAGGTGATATTGAACAGTTACCAAAAGCATCAAAAAAAAGATAATTAATGTACTCTTCAATGCATTTGCCCAATGGCCATCTTTCCATGGTCCTACATTTCTACCTATTTTTTTTCCTTTTAAATTTCTACTGAAGCATTTCCTGGCAGTCCCTCAAAACAGTCAAGTAGAAACAACATCTCCATGAACTTGTATGCAACCCTAAGATACCACTGCAGAAGAACTAGAGAAAAAAAAAAGAACAACCAGAAAAAGCAGACCCCGAACCCTAAACTCCAGAGCCAATGTCTTAACTCCCATTTTCTGCAGCTGACTGACAAAAACTAACATGAAGCCAAGTGGGCAGGGGGGACAGAAGAGAGGAGGCAAAGCCTGACGGCACTGCTGGAGCGCTCCACTGAAATTTCAGGGCTTTCCTAAACCTGGCTACACTGCCAGTTGAGCCAGGAAGGCTCCCAGTTGTGGCTGACAGTGCTACAGCAATGGGCATGGCCCTGCACTCCTGCACTGCAGGGACAGAGCCCTGCATGGACTGCAGCACCAACAGTTCAGTAGAAAGGCCCCACACTCTGGCTCTGGCTGTGCTAATGCCAGCACACAGTTCCACACGTGGAATGACAGCTGGTATAAGACAATGAAGACATTAAAAATAAGCTTTTGTGCATCCTTTAGAAAGAAATCTTAACTGATTCTAACTTTGCAGTTTTACTGTCCGTCAATAATTGACAAAATTTCCAGTGATTTACCCTTACTACACCAAGACCCCGGTTCCACTCTGAAATACATGCAGAAATAGGTGTATTAAAAAAAAAAAAAAAGGCAAACAAACCCCCACACTTCAGACCAAGACCTGAGTTAGCTTTAGGAACAAACTATTTGTGTCTCCAGCCCAGAGAAGTTCCTGAGGCTGCTGGGCTTTTGCATGAGAGAGAGAGGGCTTGTACAGAGGGATGCAAGGGCTTCCACCCTCCCAGACCAGGGACAGTCAGAGCACACCAAGGAATGGCTTTGCTTTGCCTTTCCTTTCCTGCCATTACTTCTCACTCACACTAAGTCTTCCCTCCCACTCCGGGATTTTTCCTTTTCTCTTTTTTGACACATCTACATTAGCTTATGGTAAGATGCTACTGAGCAATGTAATACAGACATGCCAGGGAACACACGAGGCTAAAAGAATGTTAACTTTATTTATGAACATGTGGTTTGTGTTTATACACATGCTAGTAAACAAAAAGAAAAAGAACTGTTTTCAAGAAATAAAACCCCATCTGAATTAGATCAAATACTATAAACGTGGTTTACATAAATGCATTACATTAACTACTAGGGTCACTGGGCCAGTTCAACTAACTCAAACTCACAATCAGAGGCATTTGTGTCTAAAAAGGAATTCCAGTCAATCAGCAATAGAATTACAGATATCACATTTACTGATTTTAGATCTACACACAAAGTTTTCAATTTGAGGTTGATTGTTTCCATGGGGACCAGAGGCTTTATTCTACCCAGAACACAGCCCCAGAGTTCAGGAATTTCTAGATTAAGTGATCCTAACAGCTGATCGAGTGATCAGATCCAATGATCCAGGGTTAGTGTAATGCCTCACACCAGTCTAGTGAAGGAGAAGCAGTTATATTTAAAATAAAGATGAAAAATAAACCCCACCAAATAGTACTCTAAGAACTATTGGAAAGGCAGAGTTGCACACAGTTCTGGCCAAGTGGCACACCAAGATCTACCCCATCACCTGGATTTCCATGTGGGATTTGTATGTTAGCAGCACAACAACAGTGTTTGCAAAACTGAAGGAAAATGCTGCCCCTTTTCCAAATGTGAATTCCAAGTGCTGGTATACTAAAGAAAGGCTTAACCTTTGGGAAATACAGCAGCAGCCAGCCTCGGAGTTACCCAGATCCAAAAACATGCTGCAGGCAGTAGTTAAGAAAAATGACAGGGATTTCACCCCCAAACGCCCCAGGCTCTAACCTGGTGTCAGAATTTGTGTTGTATATTGTCATTTGCAGACAAACTGCTGTTGAACTAAACTGCTTCACCAGATAAAGGGGAGAGATCAAATGCAGAACTTTAGAATACCACTCTGTGTAGCAACGATATCGAAATTCACGTCAGGCTATTAAAGACATTTCTGTACTCAGAGGGGCCCAAACAATATCACTTCAATTATACAGTTTCAGGAACAAATACCCAAGTATTTAAGGACATGAGAAGGAATCATTTAGCTGCACAGAACTGTCCTCAAAACATCTGGGATATGCTGGGTTTGGTATTTGTTTGAACCCCCAAGTCAAAAGTAAGGAACAGCACCAAGTTTCACAATAATGGTTTCTCAGTGGTTTTTGATAAACATTTTCAAAAACCATTAGGCAAAAAAAAGGTATTTAAAAACAAAAGCTAAGTGATACAATGTGAAAATGGCAAAAAATACACTCCAAACAGTTTTTATTGCAAGAAACAAAAAGCACACAACAACCTATACAAACATACATATCACTAGCTATAGACAGACAGATGTAGAACATGGCACCATGTTCAGTGTGCAAACCTCGAGCCTACAGGATCTGAAACGATCATACATTATCTGTACAACACAGAGTCATACAGGAGAGATTCTGGCATATTCAATATGAAATACAATGCATTGCTAGGCACAAATACCAATATTCACATAGGAACTCTGCAAGTGAAGGCATTACTCAGTTTTTACTATGCTGAATCAAATACAATGTATTTACAACATACACTAGGTTTTACTGGAAAAGATATTAAGTTAATGTTTGGCAAATTAATAAAAGGCTGCATTGTTTAGAATTAAGTGCAATGTGTAGGAAAAAAAGTGTGAGATTGTGTTTTTACATACTGCTTTTGATGTCCCACTCACTGGCTCACTTCGACTTCTAGAAGAAGAAATAAAGGTGATCAGAATTGAAAACAAAGCACTTGAACCCAACACAAAGACTCCAGAACCTGAACATCACAACATTATGCTCCAATACTCTAGTGAATGTGGACATTTACTGGTATACATAAACTGTTCTCTCTCGGTACATTCAGTGCAACTGAAAAAACCCCCCAAAATCACATTTCTACCTTGTCACAAATTACTCAAGACTCACAGATCTAGAACACAACAGTGCAAGAGGAAGTCCTCACATATTGTGTCTCTACTCTCTAAGTATCAAACCCATGAAGTCTGTCCTAGAGTTCTGTGTTCTTAAACAATCAATCACTGAAATGTGGAGGCAGCTTTGGACAACCTGTACCTCCCTGGTATCACACACAGGCACCAGGGACAGGGCTCCAGTTTCTACAGAACAACAATCATAATCTACAAGTGCAACTTTGCTCAAGTGAGAAACACAGTCACGTGACAAAGGAGTAACAACAGTGTCAGCAGCACAGTCTCTAGAACAGTGTTTCTTTGTGGAAGCCCAAGCACTGTGTTCAGAGATCTACTATATTTAGCCATCAAAGTGCCAAAATATTAAACACGTTACATATGCTATATTGACTAAAAATAGTAGTAGAAATGTCACCTGAAAGTAGTTTCTAGGATTTTGTGCGATTTAGGAGTCCTGTGACAAAAAAAAAGGTCTTAATTGCCAGAATTTGCTTTCAGATAATCTTGAAAATGCTACAATATTTTAGGAAATATGTATTACATTTGAAAACTTGCTGAGATTCCACATATCATTGGTCTGTATCTGCATGCTCCTCATCAAGAACCACACATGCAACCACTGAGAGAGTTAACAAACAATCCGCACATCATCCAAAGTGTCCCATGAGCAGAGGCAATGCAAAGGCTGCTGGGGAATTTATGTACCAATGGAAAGGCTCAGCTTCCTGCCAGTGCTAAACCCTCCCAGGCTCCCAGCTGCACCATGTACCTCCAGAAGGTGAGGAAGTACACCAAAATACTCTGGATTACCACAGAGTGGAGGCTCCAGCCATTTACTGCAAGGTGGGTAAGGCCTTTCTGAAGGCCTCTCCACCACTCCAGCAGACATTCCCCACCCCAAACATTAACCACTCTACAGCAGGGGCTTCTGCCATGTTTCCAGCTGAAGAACAGAAAGCTCATCTGCTGGTTTCCTTTTGGCCCTACCCCAGCAGCGCTGTTCTTTCCTTAGAGCCCCACACTGGTACTGATGTGATCTTTGATGCCAACAGCATCTGTCCTCCCATTTTAGGGCAGGGTTACAACAGCAGGGGAGGTGCCATCCAACCCAAGGGGAGGGTGCACTGAGAGCACAGTTCTCAGCACATACTGAACTGAACCCCCAAAGCTAGGCCATGGTTACAAGCACAATGCTGTGGGTCCACAGTCTCGAGGGAGTGCCTGGAAGCACTGCACCAACTCCTGCAGCAACAGGCCCCAAGGTTACACACAGAGCCACATCAGTCCAGAGCTTTTTGCTTGCAAATGCTTTATGGGTACCAGGATGATGTTGTACTGCTTGTTCAAGACACTGTAACTCCTCAGGGTACTTTATTTATTGAGAACCAACATTAGAAGGACATGACAAAACCAGCAGTGTGTAATAGCTCCTGCTGGTGGTGGAGAGGCTTTAAGGAGGCTGGAAAACATGCCCATTCCAACAATGCTGATGTAGCTATTATAGATCTGGACTGTATGAAAACATCAATGTAGCAATAATCCTATGGTCAGGATTGCATTTGAGTATCTGTGATTTTAATCAATACACCTGATTCTCTGTCCTCAGTAAATCTCAGGAATACAGAATTAAAGCCTGGAGCACAGGTCCCAGCTTGGGTACAGACAGACTCAGAAAGGTAACCAGTACATTTGGTAATGTGCTAAACTGCCTCTGAGATTTGAGTTTGGGAAGGACTAACTATTCCTTCATGGTACTCGCACAAAAGCCAGTAGGCTTTAGGGTATGGTGCTTTCTGTCTTGCCTGGAACAGACTCTGACTGCAGGAAACAGCAATCACTTCAGAATGAACCTTCTTGTTCGCATGAGTCACCAGTAGGCAACCCCTGGCCTTTCCTCTCCAGCTACTATACAACCCCCTCCCTGATGTGAGGCACAAAACCACCTGCCATATCCTGCCCCACCTCCCCCAAATGCAGGAAATAGTCAAACACCCAGAATCAGAGTCTTGTGAGATGGAAACAAATGCTAAGTTTACACCAGAATGCATAACTGCCTTTACTAAGAAAGCAAACACATATAATAAGGAATCTCCCCATGTAGAGGAAACAGGATCTGCTCTTGGATCTCAGAAAGATCAACCCAAAACAAACTTAATAGAACCACCTTAAAAGTTACCATTGCTGGAGTCTGAACCCCATGTCCCAGCAGACCTCAAAATCTAAGCCTCCTTCGGGACAGACATTAAAATCTACCTCATGCCAACAAACAGCAGCAGCAGCTTTAACAAGGGAGATGCAGTGTGAGGGGCCCTGTCCCTGCTGTCAGCACCACTGTGCACCCTGACCCTCCCAAGGAAGCCAATGCTCGGGGTACTTACATAACGTATGTTTTGCTTGTAGCTTTAACTCCTCCAATGGGGATTCTCCTCACAATCACCGATGAGTTCTTGGGAATCAGGGCACTGTCATCGGTGTATTCTGAAAACAACACCAACACAGAAGAAACATTACTCAATTTGTAAGAATGTATTTAATAGGTAATCATGGAGCACTTTGAAGAATCTCCTTACAAATCTAAAAGCAAAATTTTATATATAACATCTCACTCTTATCCTCTCAACACACCAACAGCGCCTGTCAAGGAATCTTCGGATTTGATAATCAAGCAGCAAAATCTTTCTCATTTTTTAGAGTTAGTTTGAATGCCAACAGCAAAACAGTCTCATAGACATTAAAGCAGAGCCTGACCTTCCCTGATCTTCCTTAAGTTGCTTTTGCTTCTGTTTGATTACAAAATCAAGAAACCTCTGCAGAAAAACAAACCACAGCCAAGTCTCACCTGCATAAAACAGATTCTAAAGTCTGACTGCTTGTCCTGAACAAACCAGGCACTTGGCTGAAGCAGGGAAACTGCACCAGTGCCTTCCCTGTGTTAACTACACTTGACTCCCCCCTGGCTGCCGTGCTCAGGCAGAGGGAGCAGAGCTGCCAGCTCTGCTTCTTGGAGCTGAACCATCCACAGCCTCACTGTGCAGCTGCTCAAGGCCTGGCATAGAAATGGAAATGAAACTGGCACCACTGGAGTTTGGAGCACAGAAATCTGGGGGAGCTTCTGAATTTGCTTTCACAAGCAGGGTAGAAATGGCTCAAACTAAAGTGGTACCTCCCTGCTTAAGTTCATCATCCAGTCTCAATTAACCAAGGGGACATGAGTTCTTTCCATTCACTTTCTGCAGGGAAAAGAGACTCAGACAAAATGACTTCTGAAGACAGCCCTGAAAAGCCTTGGCCTGCACTGTGCTGCTTGTTCAAGGACGAGAAAAGCCTCCTCAAAACCCCAACTTGCAGACACACTCTGAGTAAGCTTAAAACTCAAAGACCTCTCCACGAGAATGATTTTTATATAGAACTGACACAGGCTGGATATGGTTAAATATTGCAAAGCACCACTAGCAGCCATTCCTTGTGATGTGCCTGCAGTGTTATATATTCCAAGCCCTTAATTCTGTACTCCTAATCAGAACAATGGTCTGAAGCCCAAAGTTACTGTGTATCTAGTGAAGTTCCAGAGTGGTTTTGCTCAGTGGTCACACACACAAAATACAAGTATTTCAAAATTTATGCTCCATTTTTCAGGAGGCAGGAACAGATTCCTCCTAAAGGCAGGAACCTCCATTAGACCAAACATACCCACAAGAAGAATTCATTTCAACCATGAAATAATATCTTATTTCTGTTTCCAACTAACAGAATTTTTCTTCAGAAAACTGAGAAATCGATTAGCTGAGACTAATTCCTGGCCTTCCCCCCCCCGGGAAGCAAACAGCAATATTCCTCTGGACTGCACAGCAGTTTCAAACTGTAGGATAAGGGACTTTAGTGACAAAAACAGCAGCTCTAACAGAAGTCACATCCTGAAACAAGCCCTAGAGCTCTGCTCCTCACACAGCCACCTGTCAAGAGGCTGCACTGGGACTTTCAGATGGAGAAAGAGCTCAAACAGTGCTGAGGCCCAGACAAACACCTGGGAGATGGTGCCAGCTGCACTTCTAGAAGCCCAAAGCAGCTATTTCCACCAGTGGAACAGAGTCAGAGTGTCCTTTCTGGTCCAGATCGCAAATCACTGGACTGAGATTTCAGAAATACAGGATAAGAAACAGCAGCTCCACAAAAAGGTTTTCAGATTAAACTGGCATCTCCCAGCAGGAGCCTGTTCCCCATGGGCAGCAACATCCCCTGGCACAGACTCAACTCCCAGGACTTGCTTAGCCCTGTCACTGCCTTGCTGTGGGAGCAGTGAGGCCAACTTCACAGAGCTGCTCCTCACACTTGTCCAAGCAGAGCTCCAACAGAAATGCTCAAAGCTGGAGGTAACATTGTTCACTCCCACTCCCTTCTAGCACAAAGTTGTTCTACCACCAGTAATGGCCAGGAAGTGGCTACTGGATTTTGTCAATCTGAACTGTGATTAAAAATAAAGACTAAACTAACTCAAAATGCTTGTAAAAGCAAAGAAAGATATGGATATTAAAGGCAAGAGCAGACGAGATGTAACAGTCTAAAACTTGCTATTTATCTCTCCAAGAAAACAGTAGCTTGAAAGAGGTCCAGGGAAAGAAGTATTTCAGGGAATGAATGGATGCAGACTAGTTAACAGCAGCTCCCCTGACTGCTGACTCACATTGACTTAGAAATCTGACATCAACAACTGCATTAGTGCCCACAACATTCTTACTGCAAAGTGCAAAGAGCTCAGCTACGTTCTGAAGTTTCTGCTGCTTCACATTTAATGCAGAATTTAAACATCCAATTTTCAAATTAATCTATAATTCAAAAATCTACTAGTTTTAGTAATCTGTGTTCTATGTATGCTATAAACAAGTTACTTGCAGAAGTTTCCCCATTATTTTCTGGCCTGCTTTAATCCACCATTTTGTGTGACAGCATTGCTGTAGCAGCTCTGAGCACTCTCTCCAAAGGTTTTTTTCCCAATTGAAGTACAGAACTCACCAGGAGTTCTCAGAAGGCAAGTTAGGTGTGAAAGGTCAGGGGAAAGCCTTGCAAAGCAGCTGTTATGCTCTGGGGCCAGGATGTGTAGGTAAGAGTTGGGAATGCCTGCTAATAGGCCAGGTTGTCCCCACCAGAACACAGGGAATTCCTAAAAACACATTTTCTCCCTAATGCTTAAAATTCCACTCCCTCATGACAAGATTTGTTAACCCTGTTCTAATCACCAGCACTTGCTCACTCTGTGACAAGCCATGGCTGCAGCTGGCTCTGAAAGCAGCCTTGAAACATCCCGAGGAACAGACTGGGCCACTCCTGCTGGATTTTCCACTTCCCCCAGAACAGGCATCGCTGATCTCATCCTCACAGGCAGATCATCACTCCTGGAACGAGCTGGCTCAGGAGGCCAAAGAGCCCAGAGGAGCTCCCTCTGCACTGTTATCCCAGGGCACTGTGCCCCACAGGAGCCCCTGCTCTGCTCTGGAGGGAGGAGTCCATCAAATCTGCCCTCCTTCCACTGTTAATCGGATTGCACTGCCCGCCCCTCGCTGGGGCGGTGTCAGCACGGGGCTGCAGTGCCCCAGCACTCCTCTGCCTCCAAAACACTCAGCCCACACCGCTTCACAGGCACAGCTTCTATTTATTTATTCAATTAATTCCCTTTGTATTTTGCCCAGTAAGTACAACGGCACAATTTCCAAGCGCTTTGAGTCAGAACTTCACAGGGCAGGAAAGAGCACTCGAGAAACCTCAGTTCTGGAGTTTGCAGCTCTTCACAGATTGTGAGAACACCTGTCAGAGAAGACAGGTCAAGAAATCCAGATCCAATGAAACAGAGGCAAGTTCAAAAGCATCATTCCTGAATGCAGGCTTCACAGAACACGCCTCAACAACAAGCACGGAAGAGGATCCCCCCTCTACGGAATAGGTCCCACCCACCCAGTTTGCATTCCCAGAATTTCACAGAGTCCCTCACATCCTTTTTCCCCACTGATATTTAAAATCCTGTTTACTTTCAGCTTATATTAGCACTGCTTCTATTACTAACTTTCCATTAGGAAAAGTAACAGCTCCTGAACTGTAAAAGCTTCCTGGACCTGGGAACAATGTGACCACACAGCACATCTCCACTCATGGGGCACTTTGTTCTTTCCAAGACCATTCCAATGTTTAGTCAGGACTCTTGCACAGACAAAGTTATAAAAAAACAACACTCATGTCCACATGTAAGAATTCCAAACATCCCACTTAGGCAGAATATCCTGATCAAGTTTTTACTTTAATTTTTGCAGGTGAGCTTAAGCATTTACATCTGATTAATAAAAACAGAAATTCACATTTATAAACCAAAGATTTGGCAGACATATACTTTTGAAATGCACTCTCTAGCTTTGCTCTGCAAACCACAGGGGGATTTTTGCCTGTTCACACGGAAAACACCCTTAGGAAAGCTTCAATAAGCATCTGTGTCACTACTATAGAATTTTAAACTACGTATTTTATATATATTCATAATTTTATATTCATTTTGAAAAGGTCAGAGTGCAACACAATCTGCCCAAAGGACTCAGCATAATCCTTTTTTAACTCCACCTTGAGGCAACACCACATTTAACAGCTTCTAGTGAGGCAAACACTCTTCCTTCCCCGGACTCTGGTTATGTACGAAAACAAAGTAACACCCTGGTAAACCTGGTCTGTTGGATGCTGCAGTAACACTTTATGAGGTGACATTTATGAGCATCATTTTTTCTTCTAAAAACTTCGCTTTCTGTTCACCTGCTACAACAAGCCCCACGTGTTTGGCCTATTTCAAAGCCTTTTCTGTCCTGGTGTCCATAACTGGGCTCCATCACAGCTCCCTCCCACAGCCCCCACCGGCCCAGGATGACATCAGGCAGCTCCTGCATCTGGGAGGCCAAAGTGCCCCGGCAAGGAGGACACAGCTCAGGGGCTCTCCTGCAGCACGACCCTTAAAGCAAATCAAACTTATTTTTCAAAAGCTTTTGAAAATTTCATTCAATACTACTCGAAAGATTCAAGACTTCTTGTTCGCAGAAGTCTCTGTCTCTATGTTTCTGTGTCTCTGCCTCTATGTTTCTGTGTCTCTGCCTCTATGTTTCTGTGTCTCTGCCTCTATGTTTCTGTGTCTCTGCCTCTATGTTTCTGTGTCTCTGCCTCTATGTTTCTGTGTCTCTGCCTCTATGTTTCTCACACAACCCAACAGCTTCCCCAACACTTCCAGCACTGTGAAGGCTCTACACACTCTCCTGAAAATAACTTAAATATCTGTAGAGAAACAGAAGCTTTAAGTCTGACCCCTTTAAAGGTCAGGGCCAAAGTTACACAGCATTCTGATTAAGTTTTAATACGTGAAACAGGCAGAGAAAAAACCACTAGTACACATTTTAAAGCAAAGACTGTTGTGACAAAGAACCACAGGGGGAAAAAAATAAACAGTTTTAACGTTCAAGGGATGAAAACACAATTCTTTTTATTTCTGAAAAGTCACATCCCTTAGTCTTTAGTCACATTTAAACTTACCAAGATGGCAGATTACCGAACTGAAGCACCACAGTAACATAAGCCCATAATCACCTCTCAGAACCAAGCACTATTTATTATATGTAAAAGAATTTATGACTTCACGAAGAATATTTCGTACATATATACATCGTAAATGTTCTGCCATAAAACTTCAGGGCTGCCCTGATCCGGCAAACACACAGTGCCAGGAAGATAAAGAAAAAAAGGTGGACACGAATGATGAAACGATGCTCAACAACATCCCAACGATGGTGTCTTTTGTGTGCAAAAGTTACATTAACCAGGAATTCTCAAGAGTAATTCCAACACAGAGAACGCTCACGAGCAAGAGGCTTTAAAGGCTGCAGAAATTGATACAGTCACTGATACAAATGATGCAAATTGTTGCTTCTGAGCAACTCCTGCAACGGGCACAAACCTGGCTACCAATGAAGGGGGGCAAAAGAAGGTGAAGGCGAAATTCAGTCACCAAACGAATTTTTTTTGTTTATTTTTCCTTCAAATTAGCCATGCATTCTATTCCTATCACCTTCAGATTTCTCTGAAATCTGGCAGGTTTGTTACGATAAGATATCCTCCCGCATTTCCTTATCCTTTTACCTAGAACTCCAGGCAATCAAGGTTTTGTAGCGCTGTGGTGCCCGAGGCCCGCACCGCGAGTAGCAGAGCTCCGACGGTGCCGTGAGAGCAGCAGCTACAAAGGCACAGCTCCGAGCCCGCCCCATCCCCGCAGCGCCGCTCCCGCGGCCCCACGCACCTTCTTTGGTCTGCGCGTTGGTGATCTGCAGGTCGCAGTCGGCCGCCTTCAGCTTCTCTCGGCCCATGATCTGGCGCTTGAGGTCGCTCAGGGAGATGTGGAGCCCGTCGAAGGTGACCGTGTCATAGTTGAGCTTGGAGGAGAACTTGTAGTGGACGCACGACATGGCGGGGCGCGGGCGGCGCCCGCTGCGGGGCCGCGGGGTCGGGCAGGGCCCGCGGGTGCCGGGGCGGCGACGCTGGGGCGGCGGGCGGCGCTCAGAGCCCGCGGCGCTGCGCCATGGCCGGGCCGCGGCCTCGGCGCTGGGGCTGCGGGCCCCTCAGGGCTCCATCGCGGCGAGCCCGCGGCCCCCGCCCCGCAACGACCACGGCCTGCGGCCTCAGCGAGCGCGGCGCGCCCGCCCGGCCCTGCTGCCGCTGCTGCTGCCGCTCGGCTGCGCTCGGCCCCGCTCGGCTGCGCCCGGCCCGGCCCGGCCCCGCTCGGTTCCGCTCGGTTCCGCTCGGCCCGGCCCCGCGGTCGCTCCCGCGGCCCCCCCGCCCTCAGCGCCCGCCGAGGGGTTTCCCGGCCGACAACCGCACGGGCCGCGTGAGCGCCACCAGCGCGCAGGCGCAGCCGCGCCCGCCGCGCCCCCACGTGACCCGGCGCCGCGCGTGACACAAGGTCACGTGGGCGCGGCGGCCCCGCCCCCGCTGCGCCGGGGCGCCCCCTGGCGGCGCGGTCCGGCCCCGCGGGTTTGGCGCTTGGAAGGCGGGAAGGGAAATCGCAATTAATTTAATGCTAATTGTAAACCGTGTATCCGTCATCGGCCTCCGCACGCCGTGTTTTGATAAAGTCACTGTTAACCCCTTGTGGCTCTTGGAGGCGCTGGGTCGGTCCCTGAGAGCAGTGCTGGGGTTCGGTGTTCCCTGCACACCTGGGGGCACCGGCGCTATTTTTGTAGCTTCAAATCGGTTCTGAAACCTTGAACTCTTTCGCTTTCAAATGTGTTCAGCAGTAAATTGTCCTCTAAGCTCTGCAAAACAACCTAAAACCCGTTGGCACTTTTTTGGGTCATTCTAACACATTAGTTTAAGAAGAGCAATAAAGAGAAACTATTTGCTGTAAAATGGATTTTCAGTGTTTTACCATGACACATTACTGGGAACTGCATAGGGAACTCCATCTCATTTACTACTTATTGATTTAGAAGCAGCTTTTATCTGTGCACAGAGCTGCTGTGCTGAGCACCTTTGGCAGAGCACAGTGGTCTGTGCTGCTTTAATTCTCAAATACACAAGAGCTTGAATTCGAGAATCATAGAATAACAGAAGGGTTTGGGTGGGAAAGGACCTTAAAGCCCATCCAGTCCCACCCCTGCCATGGGCAGGGACACCTTCTGCTAGCCCAGCTTGCCCCAGGCCCCGCCACAGCTTCTCTGGGCAACCTGTGCCAGGGCCTCCCCACCCTCACAGGGAAGAATTTCTTCCCAATATCTCCCCTAAACCCACTCTCTGTCAGTTTAAAGCTGTGACATTCAGTTTGAAGCCTTGGACTGAGGGCTGACATGGAGCTGTACCTGTGGTAAGGCTGAACAATGCAAAAAGAAACAAACAAAACCGCCTCAGAACCAGGCAGCACAGATCACTTCTGGGAGCTTCCCAGCCACCGAGGCGGGTCTGTTGGGAAAGGACACTCAAACAAGCACGTTGGCAGGGTGGGAAGGTGGGGATTTGCATTTCCTTCTCCAGTTTGTTTTGTCAGCAGCAATGACTGTACTTTTTTCCCCAATTTTTATGGACTTCAGCTGTGAGCTCTGTGCAAGAGGAGAGGAACCTGCCTTGCCCTGAGCACTCAGGGCTTGGGCGATCCCAGAGCCCAGCTCAGCACAGGCCAGTTTTGCTGGAATATCCACATTGCTCCCTGAGCCCCAGCTTGGTGTCATCACTGCAGCTTGAGGTCACCCAGCTGCTGTAGGCAGGCATTGAATAAAGCTCAGCTTTAATTAAGAATGATGATGCATTAATACACTGAAGAAATGAACCCCAAATCTCTTCCCTGCTCCCGCTCTCTTCCGCTTTGCTCCATGAGCACACGCCACACACCAAACCATTCCCACCAACATCACACCAGCTCATTCCCATGGATAAATTACTCCAGTTTGAGCACAATGACCAAACCTTGGAGCCTGGAGAGTGGCAAACAAAGGCAGCTAATTAGGCCGGGGAATGTCATGCAAATGTCTGGTTTTCTGAAGGAAAGGAGGAGCAGATCTTGGAACCCCTGAACAATCAGTGAGCACATCAGGGACAGCAACACATTGCAATCCCCACATTTCCATGTCAACCTTCAGGTCCACAGACCATTTATGCTGAGATTCCCAATGGGCATTTTTTAAAACTCAAGATACTTTCCAGGAGAAGTAGCTGAAGCTTCCTGAATTCTGGCTTCATGATCCCCAAAGCTTCCCAAGAAAAAAATGCCTTTACAAGGGCAGAGGGAGAATCCCAAATACCTGTGCATGAAGGAGGGGAGGCACATGCCTTGTGAATGCAACCCAAGGCCACCCACCCCTCCAGAGGTCTTCCCTAAGACAATAGTGTCAGCTGAGGAAGGAAACCAGACTTTTCCTTATCTTTGCCACAGCAGCTAGAAAGAGCTTTGTCAGAAACAGCCCAAAGCTCACCAGAACACAACCTCTTGTTTTTAATAAATATCCCATGCTGATTCAAGACTGGAAAATGGTGTTTCGGGCCCTACCTGGGGAATCCCCGTGGAATGTGCTGGCCTGATAGCCCAGCTAGGGAGCACTGTATCCTCCAGATTCTCAGAACCATGCAGAATGATTATGGGATGAAGAGGCAGAATTTCCTTGTTTTGTGCCCTGCCAACCCTCCTGCTGGGAGAAGCTTGGCCATGGCATTTGTGCCCATGCCTGGGAGCTGGGAGTTCCTTTTACCCCACAGCCACCCAGTGCATGGCCCAGTTTGGCCATTACTCACTGGTCTGAACAGGCTATTTACCCAGATAGGGAAGCTGGTTTTGTCAAAGCTCTTCAGAGTCTCCTCACCCCCCAGTATCCACCTGCCCTCCCATAAACTGCCTCAGGGAGCCAGAGCTGGGTGATGGATCAGCACCATACGTCACCACCCTCCCCTGCTGTGCTGATGTACAGCTCCTGGGGTGGCACTGGCCGGGACAAATGGGCTCAAGGGGCCCAAGGAAGGGGTTATTTATTATTTTAAATGCTAATAAATATTACGAATATCTGTGAGGAACTGTTCTGCAGTTTATGAAGTGAAGGGGAGAAGAAATAATTTAACAGGCAGAGGAGAAGGAGCCAGAGACCCTGAGACACTGACTGCAAGTTGATTTCTCAGGACTGTCTTTGGTCTTTTTGGCAATGCCATGTGTGTTTCCCTGGACTGAGGCACTTGACTCTGCCCCCCGAGCTGGTGCTGCTCCTGCAGATCACCAGGTATGCTTGGATGTTTTGGGACACCTTGTCCCTACAGCTCCTTGCAATGTAGCATGTGAACTAAACTACCACAGTGCAGCAGAAACGTGCCCTCTGAGGCCACGGGGGAACATCCAGCAAAGCATTTCCGTGGGTCAGGCCACTTCCTGACCGACCTGTTCATTGGGGTGGTTACGTGTTTTTGTTTTTCATCTGTGAATCGCCTCTCCAACAGTAATTAAGCCTTGAAGTGCAGCAGAAGACAGGAAGGTCTGTGACCCAGCTGAGGGGCACTGGTGTGAGGTGGCAGTGCCAACCTGCTCCAGAGGCTTCCCAGGCTCTGGATCGTGCCTCCCTCAGCCTGTAAATTTGGGCTCCTAATTCCCTCCACACTGTTTGGCACCGGCACTTTATGCCCGTGCAGAACAGTCCCTGGATGCAGAGAAAATGAACCTTTCACCCTCCAGTGCCTCTGGACCTCTCCCTTCCCAGCCCTGGCTGCGCTTCAGCACCAGAAACCAGACCTGTGTGTTTGTCTTGGCCTCCCCAGGGCTGAGCAGAGTCTGAGTTTGGTGTCCTGAAAACTGGGAAGTTCTTCCAGCACAGGTCTATGTGCACTGACACAGCCCATCTGCTGGGTTCCTTTCCAGAGTCCTCTCACAGTTTGTAATCCAGCAATGTTTGCCAGCTCCCTGGGGCTCGAGGGACTCAGAATTGAGGGAAACCAAAAGAGTTGTGCTGGAATACTGAAACAAATCCAGAAACCTGCTTTCATGTCACAGGAAACAAACAAACAAGGAAGCAAACAATCAAACCCAGCCTATAATTACCAGGCGTCCTGGGAGCAGCTCCCTCCACAGCTCTGCTGACACCCTCCAGCACACACCCTGCACTCCCGTGTGGACAGGTGGAAGGTGCTGACCTGGTTTTCAGAGGGTCCAAACCCCGGACAGCCCCTTTGCAGCTTGAATTTATTACCCTTGGTACTAAGGAGAAGAAGATTTACCCTATCAATGAGTCAGAAAGAAGATGAGAGCTCATTCCTCACCACAGAATGAATCAGGAGAGGTGTAGCAGGACAAATGCCTCCCTGTGTGAACAGTATTCAGAGTTAAAGGAACTTTTTCTGATAATCAGAGATAAAGCCATAAAAACCATGTAACGAGCTCCAACAGAAAGAGTCCCCCAAGGAGCCTGTCCCAGGACCAGGGCTGCTCCCTCCTGGAGGTCCCAGCACCGAGCACCCCACAGCAGAGCCTGCCCTCTTGGGATCAGTGCCTTCCCTGGGTCGTGATCCCAAATTAAAGCAAGGGCTCCTCTGCAGAGGGCTTTCCTTTGATCCTGTCCCAGGATGATGCCAGGAGACGTGCCCAGCTCTGGGTCTGGTGCTGCAGCACAGAGCTCGGTGACCCGCCCGCCGTGCGTGGAGAGAGGCTCGGGCTGGCAGCAAAGCCCTCCAGCGTCTCTTCTCCTGCCAGCTCCTTGTACCCACAGGCGTGGGCGCAGAGGGGGATCACACTGCGAGTGGGGACATCTCGCCTTCCGCCCGGGAATCCCCAGGCTCTGGGAAGATGCCGCCTCATTATCCCGCAGTCGCCGGCACTGCCGGGCATCTCCTCCCGACCTGATCCCCCTCGGTGTGAGAGCGCCGGGGTGACCCTGCTGCTGGATTCCCAGTCACTAATTAGACTGCTCAGCAAAAGAAAAAAAAATCAGCTGGCCACTGCCATCTCGGGAGAGAAGGAGCCCGACGCAATCTGCTTTTTCTTTTAGCTTAGTTTTTTTAAAAAGAAAATGCACCCGCCCCCCCCGTCCCCACCTACCACTAGAGGTCATTTTAGCACAGGGATAGGAACCGGCGGCGGCTCCTGGCCACGGGCAGGGACACCTTCCACTAGCCCAGGTTGCTCCAAGCCCAACCTGGCCTTGGACACTTCCAGAGATGGAGCAGCCACAGCTTCTCTGGGCAACCTGTGCCAGGGCCTGAGCACCCTCCCAGGGAGGAATTCCTTCCCAGTATCCCATCTAACTCTGTCCTCTGGCAGTGGGAAGCCATTCCCCCTTGTCCTGTCCCTCCAGGCCCTTGCCCAAAGTCCCTCTCCAGCTCTCTTGGAGCCCCTTTAGGCACTGAAAGGGGCTCTGAGGTCTTCCTGAAGCCTTCTCTTCTCCAGGCTTAACAACCCTACAGCTCTGGTGCCTGTTTTGGGTGGTTGTTTGTATTCAGAAGGGCAGGAAACATCCTCTGGATAACACACAGTCGTGTCTAGTAGCCAGATCAGTGACAGGTCGTGCCCAGTGCAGCCCCACACGTACAGCTGGTCCCAGTGCCCCCCTCGAGTGCTCCCAGAGCCTGTGGATCCCAGGGCTGGGAGCAGCCAGGGCTGTGCTGTGCCGTCTGAGCCCACGGAGAGCAAATGCTGCCAGGCACCACACCCGACTAGCTGGCAGCTCCTGTGCTGGTCCCAGGGCCACCAGTGCTGGAATCTCCCGTGGGAGCACTAGTGTGTCCATCCCCCCCGGTGCTCCTCAGCCCCTTCTGCTCCAGGTCCTTGCCTCCAACCTTTCCTGCCTTCCTTAATCTCTGCCCTCTCTGCAGCCTCTTGGCCACATCCCTCCACCCCCTCACATCAAAGCAGCCCCGGCTTCCCTCCTCATTCTTAGCTGCTCAATACAATTTAAATCACAGTTAATTAGAGGGATCAAAGGCCCCTTTTCCCTGTCCCCTGGAGTCCTCCCCTCCCAGCCCGGCCGTGCCCGGCTGGCTGCACACAGCAGCTATCACCGGCTGCAGACGCCGGGGATCAGGAGGTGGAGAGCCAGAACAGAGCAGTTCTCCTCCGCAGCTCCCCGCGCGGCTGCACTAATCGCTCCGGAGACGGTGCTGACTTTGTGGAATTGGCTGGTGATGGGACTGTGGTTGACTTTATCCCCGGATCCTGCCTGTCTTTGAGTCATCTCCATTGTGAGTCACCAGCAGCCGTTAATCCCTTGGAGATAAGGCCTCATCCAGCTCTCTCCTTGCAGGTACTGCTGCTCTGTGCCTGCTCCTCAGAACCGGGAATAAATCCGTGTGAGCTGAGGTCGTGGTGGGAGCGCTCCAGGACACGCTGTGGGGTCACTTGTCACACCAGCCCTGTGTCACCTTGGGGAGCCAGCCCCACCCGAGCCAGGGCTCTCTTAACTGCTGCTCAGCAGTCCCGGGGGCTCCTGCCCCCCCGAACCATGTACCCCGTGGGTGAACACCGCCTGTTCCTCCTCTCCCCCGAGGCACTGGGGGGCTCCTCTCTCCCCCAACACAGCTCTAGACCCCCAGAAGCAGGACCCCCAGACCCCCCCTGTGCCTGGCACACCGCCCTCAGCAAGGGCAAGCTGAAATTCAGCATTATTTGTTTGCTTCATTTTAAAACCTTCTCCACATCCATAGTAAAATGTTCCCAGTTTAATTTCTCCCTTTGTTAAAACGTGTGTTTTATTCCCAGCTCAGATCTCTCTCAGTCACACAACTCCTTATGCCATCAATCACAAAAACTTCCCACAGGGTGCCTGGAGACCACAGACCTTTGACCCCCTCCGTGACTCACCTCTTTAACTTTGACCCCATGGCAGATTTCCAGCCCTCAAGCAGCTCTCATAGCTCCTGCCAGAACTCTGCAGCTTCTCAGCACCTTGCTGGGAGCAGAGACACCAGCACTGGCCTCAGGATGCTCCTGGTTTGACTGGTGTTGCGCAGAGGTAACACCTTCCCTGTGGGAATTACTTTGGTATTTCCCCATGGATAGCCAGGACCCACAGGAGCCACAACATTACACTGGGGTTGTGTGCAGCTCGTACCTGCTCTGTACCTTGAGCCTTTCAGAGCCCCCCCCTCCAGGAACGTGCTTCCCTCTGCCCATCCCTCTCTCCTGGCTGTGCCCTCACCCTCTGCTGCACCCACTGCAAGCTCAGCCTGAGGCAACACCAACACAGGTGTGGGGGGCACCAAACACTGGAAAACCCTCTTTGCTTCCCTCTTTTTTATTTCTTTTTGGTACCTGTGGTTGTTCATGAAGCCTCTGCTGTTTCCAGGAGAAGCATCCCTCTTTCCAACCTCACCTAAGCCCCACATGCAGGAGGAAAAGCCCCCACCCTCTGCTGCAAGGAGGCACAGGTGAGCACTGGGCACTGCCCGCCCTGACCCAGCCCACCTGTGCTCCCACAGCACCCGCCCTGGCAGCAGGCTCAGCACCCAGCAATGCTGTTCTGCTTTTCCCAGAGGGTGGGATACCTTGCTCAGGCTGCCTGAGCCCAAGTGGGCTGTGCTGGCTTCACCCGTGCCATCAAGGATGAGTTCTCCTCCTCTGTTGCTCTCCCTAACCCAGGGAGTGGAAGCCACATTTGTATGCAGAGTTTGAGAGCAATTAAATTGAATTCTAATTATTGTATATCACAAATTAGCAATTTCTACCGTGCTAATATTAACTGCTAACACGAAGATAAGGCGTATCAGACAGTTGGGATGGAACGGGCGTTTGCCTGCTTGGAGAGATGTGTGGAAGCAGAAATCACTGCAGACATGGGTATCCCACAGCTGGGAGATGTTCCCAAGGCTGGGGGTGCCAGGATTTGGCATCAGCCCCCAGCCTTCCCAGGACTGGAGTTCAGAGCAGGCTGGAATTGCCAGTGCTCAGGAAGGGACACTGTCAAGGTCACGCTGTGAACCACAGAGCAGGTGTGATGAAGATGTGCCCAGTCCCTCCTCCCCAACGCAGGGAGTTTGGGTGTATTTTGTTGCATTTGTGGAAAATTCAGTAAAAAAGGCCAATGAATGGCTGGTTCTTGAGATTCAGCTCCCTAATCCCTGCCCAGAGCTGCTCTCCCAATCCTTCCAGGATGTTCCTCCTATGGAGAGTGGCAGGATGGGTATGGGGCAGGAGATCCAATGCCATCCCGTTTATCACATTCCAGGCAGTCACTTTAGTGACCTTCACCTCTGCCAGGGTGGAATCATGACTAAAACACCACTGGGACTGTGGGGATGGGCACTGGTGGCTGTGGGAAAAGGGACTGGTGGCTGTGGGAGTGGGCACTGGGGCTGTGGGAGTGAGCACACTGGTGTCTTTGGGGGTGGACGTGGACATCCAGCTCCAGCTGAGTGCTGGGACTGACGTTCTGGCTTAGCAGGACCAGCTCTGAGCTTGTCACAGACGCTGTGGCAGGTGCTGCCTGTCAGAAAGTCCTCATCCTGCCCCAGCCAACATCCAAAGCCAACATGTTTAACATCCTTACATCACACAGGGAAATCCGAGGAGATCAAAGGCACAGCTGGACGTGCTGCTGTGGGTAAGCACATCACTGGGGAGAGTTAATCAAGGACACAACAACGCCAGCAGCTGTGGAATCAACCCAGACAGAGCCTTGAAGGGGCCTGTGGGCACAAAACTGGTGCTTTGCAAGGAAATCCTTTCTGAGGGGGTTGCTGCAGTCCCTTGGTGCTCCCAACAGCAGCTTATGGGGGCTTCTGGGAGGGCAGGTGGGAGCACAGGGATGTCCCCAACATCCGGAGTGGCAGCTGGGATAAATCCTGGGTGTGTTTCTGTGCTGGGGGAGAGCAGCAGTGCTGGAGGCAGAGGGAGAGGGCAGTGGTGCTGGGCAGGCTGGTGGCACAGGGGTGGAGCTGGGAGAAGCTCAGCAGGCAGGGGAAGAGCACTGAGCATCCCCTGGGATTGGCATTTCCCATCATTCATGCCCCCAGGACTGGTGTTCCCCGAGGATGTGCCCCAAGCAGGCTCTGCTCACCTGCAACTATAGTGACTTCATATCAATGAGGTAATTTTGTCCCAAGGGCTGTTTATCTGTCTGTTGAGCAGCCCCGGCCCTGTGTGAGTCAGCCAGGCTGCACTGCAGCCCAGTGATGAATTACACTCGGACACAAGCTAAATGACATTTGCCAATAAATTTATGCAGATTTCTCCTGTAATCTTTCTCCTCATCAAAAGCAGTAATGCTTTCTCTAATGCAAATGCATTGCAAGAGCCTCGCCACATCAAACGGGAGCTGGGCTGAGTTGTTCGGAATTCAGAACGATAATCTTCATTGTGCTCATGAATAACCATTTCCTAGAGATGAATATTCAACAAAGCCTTGGCAGAGCCCCCTCCGAGTCCCGACTGTCCCACTGCCCGGGTCCAGCAGCTCTGACCAGCCCTGCAAGCAGATTTCACACTCACTTCATGCTTTGGTCACTCCTTGTGTAGCTGCAGATTTAATGGGCTCCACTGAGTGTGGAGCAGGTGCAGAGCAGTGGCAGATTTGCAGCCTCGTGGATGCTGTCCTGACCTCTCCTCTCCATCCTGACCCCTCCTCTCCAACCCATGACTACACCCTCCCCCAGCAGCCCAGCCCAGCCCAGCCCAGCCTGCAGGCTCTGTGTGGTCTCCAGCACGAGGTCACACCATCACTGAGAGCAGGAGGGTCCAGCACCCAGCTCACCTCATGCCCATGGCATCCACCCGTGCTCTTGACCAACACTTCACAGGTTGCCCAGAGAAGCTGTGGCTGCCCCTGGATCCCTGGAAGTGTCCAAGGCCAGGTTGGACAGGGCTTGGAGCAACCTGGGCTAGTGGAAGGTGTCCCTGCCCATGGCAGGGGGTGGAACGAGGTGGCTTTTTAAGGTCCCTTCCCACACAAACCAGTTTGAGATTCTCTGATTCTGTGATTCTGACTTTTTCTGAAGACCCAGTAAAAACATGGCAGTGGCTGCTCCTTCAGCTCCAAATCCTTGTTGTGTTACTAGGAAAGGCTCCTGCTTCCCAGTCCCTTCTCAGAGCTGCTTACCTGGAGAGGGCAGGAGAAGGCAGGTGGAAAGGTTGGAGCACCAGGACAGGTCTGGCTGCTCAGTGACATCCCTGGCACCCAGGGTGGGGAGCACTTATCCAACAACACCCCAGGCTGGGCACAGGCCAGGCAGAGCAGGGACTGGTGAACACCCCAGGGTGCCAGAAGGGGAATGCTGGATGTACAGAGCCCTTGACCACCTCTGGTCAGTGGGGTTTACATTTTTTGTCATTTTAAAGATGATTACATTCCAAGCAGTGATGACCTAAGCTAATGAACCACCTGCCACTTCGTGGCTTGGCAGGAAAAGTTGAATTGCTGGAGTTGTGGGGTTTTTCCTTCAATTCCAAACACAGAAGATAAGGAAATAAATTATTTCTTTCACAGTTGTTTAGTATAATTTTCTCTGTGCTGGGTTTTATGCTCTGACATCCTGGTAGCCTCAGTTAACCCAGGGCAAGGGCAGCTCCAGCACCCCAGAGATCCCCTGACTCCTGGATCAGGGCGAGGAATGGGACAAGAGCCAGCAGAGGCTGCAGCCAGGCTGCTGAAGGGACAGGCTGGGACATGGACAGCAGTGCAGGGCACTGACTCCATCTCTTCTTCCTTGGCTGAGAAAAACTACCCCAAAGGCACCTTTTGGAGCCCAGCAGCACTGGCTGCAGGGTTTCCATGATCTGAGAGGTTAAAAGGCACTTGAACCCTGAGGTGAGAGCCTCTGGCACACACTCTGAGAGTGATTTATGGCCTCTCCACTCACCCAGAGCCAGCTTAATGCCTTTCTTCTATTTATTTTTTTTTTTGTTGTCACTGTAAAATAAATAGGAAGAGGATTTAAAATTCAGACTCTTAGCCCAGACCTTGCTGCTGCAGGACCAGCAAAAAGGGGGGCTTGGGGCTGTGATTTACAAGCTCCCAAATCAGGAGTTGTTTTCATATTACCTGCTTTGCAAGGGAAGTTCCTACTTGGAAGAAAAATAAACTTGGAAATGCACAAAAACACCCCAAGGGGACTGGGAATGGGAGTGGTGCTGGGGAAAGGAGAGCCCAGCAGGGATTTCCCAGGAGCCATCCCGGCCACCCTGGTTGTACCTGTCAGTGATGTGACCCAAGGAGGAGCTGCATCCACTGCTGCCATCCTGCATTCTCTGCTGCCATCCTGAATCCATGAGTTCCCTCCTGCATCCTCTGGGCACAGTGCATGCGTGAGGGCTGTCATCCTACAGAGCTTGTGGGGCTGCTCCAGGCACGCTGGACACGGTTCCCCACCATCCCACCACCATTCCGGGTCCCCAGCACCACCCAGAGCCACTGCTCCCATCTCTCCTGTGACAGCTTCACCAGTGCCACTGCTGGCTTTGCTAAGGAAGTTTCTGAAGACTCAGGCTGTGAAATCCTGCCCTTTGTATAAACATTTTAATTACAATTTTCCGGGACTTCTTTCCTAAGATAAACACATTTTACTTGCAAATTGCTTCTGCTGTCTTTACCCACCCCCCAGCACTGCTGCAGCTGCTGGGTTTAATATTTAATGAAACTGCCTCTGGGCTGGGCTGGATGTGGCAGCGGGGCCGAGGGGCAGCAGAGCAGCCCCAGAGTGCCCGGGGTGAGCCTTGGGCACAGCCTGAGAGCAGGAGAAGGGCGGCTCCTTTGTCCTGCAGGGCCACCACGGCTGGGAGGGACTCTGGCAAAAGGACCTCGTGCCTGGGGCACAGCAGCTGTGACGTGTGCCCCTGCCAGGAGGGGCAATCACCCACCCCGCCTGTCCTGCGGGATGCCAGGCGGCTTCTGGGCTTGGACATGGCCCCCATGGCAGGGGAGCTGGGCTTGGCCAGCTGCTCCTCACTTCCCACCAATGGCACCACAGCCACTGTGCCACCACAGCCCCTGTGCCACCACGGCCCCCATGCCACTACGGCCCCTGTGCCACCATGGCCCCTGTGCCACCACAACCCCTGTGCTATCACAGCCCCTGTGCCACCATGGCCCCTGTGCCACCACAGCCCCTGTGCCACCACAGCCCCTGTGCCATCACAGCCCCTGTGCCACCACAGTCCCTGTGCCACCATGGCCCCTGTGCCACCACAGCCCCTGTGCCATCACAGCCCCTGTGCCATCACAGCCCCTGTGCCACCATGGCCCCTGTGCCACCACAACCCCTGTGCCATCACAGCCCCTGTGCCACCATGACCCCTGTCCCACCATGGCCCTTGTGCCACCGCTGCCCATCCCTGGGGCCACCCCACGATGAGGAAATGCCATTAGCTGTGCATGTGGCACCTCATGTGCCACCACTTGTAGATCAGGTCTCTGGGCACCACGAGTTAGAGCCTGCCAGCCCCGAGGCAGTGGGAGCTGCAGTCCTGGCAGCCTTGCTCTTGTGCAGGTCCTGTGGGAATGGGGGGTTTGTCACCTGTGAGTTCTCTGTGTGGCTTCTCCAGTGACACTCCAGCTGAAGCCAGAGCTGGCAGAGCTCAGGGTCTGCATGGGCCCCCCACAGTGCTCCCTTGGGGGAGCACAGGGTGACCCCGATCCCAGCCCCAGAGACAGTGCTCTGGCACGTGTGGCTCCCAGCCAGGCAGGCAGCACCAAGCTGTGCCATGCTGGCAGTATCTGCTGTCAGTGTAGATCCCATGGGAACTGGCCCTGGCTGAGCCCCTGGCTCTGCTCACAGACACGGGGTCTGGCTCCAGCTCCAGTGGGGCGCATGGTCAGCACCACACAGGGCCTTGGTTTGCTTTAAACCCACCCTGCTCGCCCCACAGGCACCAGGATCACACATAGGAAACCAACCGAGCGCTCCCACTGCTCTGTCTTTTATTCCTTCACTTTTTTTCCCCTTTTTCTCTCTTCAAATCTTCCTTTGAAACCCAAACTTCCTGCAGTTTGAAATGGACAATCAGGCCGCTCCGGCAGCTGCAGCCCGAGAGCTTCAGCTCTTGGCAGGAGGATCAGAACTACAAAACTATTTCTTTGAGGCAAATTATGCATTCATCCAGCTCATTTGAAACAAAATATGATTTGCAATTTAACTTTCCATAATGAGCTCCTGCTATTATACCGTTTCCATAATGGCTGGTTTCATTGGAACAGATTGTTGGTGCACATGGTTTACAAAACATTTTCAATGCAAGCCCCGTTTTTTCTTATTTTAAATAGCAACAGCTGCTAAGCATGATAATTATTGTATTTCATCAAAATAAACTTACCGAGTTGCTTCTTGATGCCACTCATTGCAGTTTTCCAGCGGACCTGCAGGTTATTAAAGAAGCTGAAACTTTAATTCAGCAAAGTGAGAGCAGTACCTCGGCAGGGACACCTTCCACTAGCCCAGGTTGCTTCAAGCCCTGTTCAATCTGGCCTTGAACACTTCCAGGGATGGGGCAGCCACAGCTTCTCTGGGCAACCTGTGCCAGGGCCTCCCCAGCCTCACAGGGGAGAATTATTTTCTAATATCCCATCTAAACTTACTCTCTGACAGTTTGAAGCCATTCTCCCTTCTCTTGTCACTATATGCTCTTGTAAAAAGTTCCTCTCCATCTTTCTTGTAGGCTCCCTTCAGGTATGGAAGGCCAGGAGCAGACAATGAGAACCTGCAATGACTAATTGCTAATTGCACTTACCTGCATCACTGTTTCCCAGAGCACCCATCAGAGCTCCCCCAGCTCTGGAGCAGCCCCAGAGCTGCAGCCACGGCCACACAGCACCAGTCTCCCCTCCCCAAACATGCCCAGCTCCTGCTGACCTTCTCCAACACCAGCTCAGGGGGTCAAGGAGGATTTTCTCCTCTGGTGACTGTCTGGAGGTTAATGGCAAAGGGACGGGAGTTTATCAGCAAAGAGCAGGTGAAAGTCCTATTTGTTGAAAATTTTCTGGGGGGCTATTGAGAGCTGGGTCAGTCGGAGATTTATGGGTGTGCAGGCACTTGTGGCAGAGGATAACGATGCTGGAGAAGCTATTCCAGCCCCAAGTGAAAGGCTGCCCTTTACAGCACCTCAGCATTTGGATTTAGATGACATACAGTAATGGCACCACAGAAGCCATTACTGTCCATCAAGTAAATAATAAACACACGATATAAATCACTTGGCCTTACCCAGGCTCTCACAAACTATGGCAAACACTAAAAAAACCCCCCAAAAAATCAAAGCCAGAAAGGACAAAGGATGATGTCAAGGAAGGAACAGCCAAAGCTCTGCAGGAAGAGGGACTGGGGAGCCTCCTTTGCAGCAAACCATGGTGAGGGCTGTGCGCTTGTCCTGATGTGGATGTGGAATTAGGGAAGGAAGGGTGAAAAGCAGAGCTCTGTGCTGCAGCCAGGACCCAGCTGCCATCTCCCCTCCATGGGCTCTGTGCCAGTGCCAGCTCCTGCGGCTGACAGCGCTTCCCCGCCGGGCTTGTCATCACAGCACCAACACAGCAATTAAAACCTCCCTTGGGAGGCAAACGGAAAGGCAGCCCACAGGCACCAGCAAAGCAGCGCCCCAGCCATGCCTGGGAGCCATCCCCAGTTCCCACAGCCATAGCTGGGTCCCTCTGTGTCCGCAGGGCTGGTCCCAGCCCCCCTGGGGCAGCCCCCAGCCGTGTGTCCCTGCCATGCCGAGTCCTGTTTCACCCCTGGGGAGCTGTGAGTGACCCACGGTGGGGCCACTGCTGTGCCTGGCACTGACACAACAGATACCGACCTCAGCAGGCACGTTTGCTGCGGTGCCACCTGGGATGGATGGTCCCGGTTCCTCCTGTCTGTGGGATCGTTCCAAGGGCAAAGACTGAATCACCCAAAGTCTTCTTCTCTGGCCAGAAGAGCCCACACGCTCATGTTCATTTTGCAGTGTTTACAGTGCTCCCACGATGATCTAACACTGCACAAAGCCATTGTAGGATAAATATAGAGCACTGCAGCACCATAAATCAGCCTGCTCAGGAGCAAGGGGAGGATCGGGTTTGCTGGTGGGATGTGGGTCTGCTGGGACTCCGAGAAGCTGTATCTGCACATGACATCGGGCTCCTTTGTCACCACCTGGGCTGTCCTGCCCGTGCTGGAGGCGACTCCAGGCACTGCCATGGGATCCATGCCCGGCCTGCCCTCGCCAGCGGGTCGGCGTGGCTGGTGTTGGGAACAGCGCCGGCAGCCCAGCGCAGACCATGGGCTATCATACTGTTTATCAAGGGCTGGCGGAAAGAAAACAAGGTAATGGGGCATTTGCTGATTCAATTCGTTGAATTTGAACAAATCTTTTTAATCTTCCTCCCCTGAGGATTGGAAAGGTCAGGAAATAGGCAGAATGTGCACTTTCAGGTATTGAAATTAAACTTGTTAAGAAATCCATATTGATTTGCACTTCTCTGAGAAATATTGAAGCCTCCAGATTTAGCCTGGGTATTGATTTTCTCTTCCAGGGGAAAGACATGGGCACAAAGGAAAGATATTACACGTGGCAGTAAACACCTTCAATCACAGCCTGCTCTGCCTCCACAAACAAACGGCCTGGCCGTGCTGGGAGAGCAGGGCCAGCACTGACCCGGCTCCTCTGTGCCCACGGGGACCTCACTCCCTGCCTGGGCAGGGGTCGGTGCCCCACACCTGACAGGGCTGAAGAGGCATTTGGGCAGTGCCCTTAAAGCCATGGTTTAGCTTTTGGTTGGGCAGTTTGAGAGGGTCAGTGCAGGTCCCTCCTGGCTGAACTGTTCCACTCTGTTCTATTCCATGTTTTGTGCTTCCAGCCCTTTCACTACTTTGTTTTTAAATATTGCCCTAAGATCCGGGTGCTACTCTTCCTTGACTGTTTTTAACACATGCAATCAGCAACTACAGGCAATTAAGAGGCCCAATTATCATCTGAATCAGTCTTCTCAGAACAACCCCCTTCAAAATAACAGCAAATAAGGGGGAGGCAAATGAAACTCTTCCCTATGAGGGTGGGGAGGCCCTGGCACAGGTTGCCCAGAGAAGCTGTGGCTGCCCCTGGATCCCTGGAAGTGTCCAAGGCCAGGTTGGACGGGGCTTGGAGCAACCTGGGCTGGTGGGAGGTGTCCCTGCCCATGGCAGGGGGTGGGACTGGATGGGCTTTAAGGTCCCTTCCAACCCGTTCTGGGATTCTATGAAGAACGTGCCTGCAGCCCTGTGCTGAGGGGCAGATGGCCCTGCCTGGGGCCATTTGCGGAGCTCCAGGAAGGATTTCACTCCAGCAAAGCTCCTGTGCCAGGTTTCCCACAGTGACCCGACCGTTATTCCCAGATGGAATTAGGATGTGCCCCGTGACCAGCCACACTCTTACTTTGGGTGGGAGACCCAGGGCAGGGCTTCTCAAAGACACACACACCAGGCACCAGATGTTTCCTTTCTGTGAAGAGCAGAGCAAACAGGAGTCTCGCTGCCCCCAGATCACCCCCGGGGACCTCGTGGGAATCCATCACTTCTGTCAGAACATTAAATAAGATTTCAATTAAGTGACACATCATCACAGACCAGCTGCTTCAAAATTGCCTCCATTTAGACAAGCTCTGGTCCAGCAGGAGAGTTTAAAGCCAAACCTCCACCTGCTCACAAGTGTCCTGGCATTCCCAGACTGACCTCCCTCCTCCCTGCCAGCCACGGCGCGCGCCTCTCCGGTGCCCACAGCAGGGTCAGTGTGACCTATGCAGCCAAGGAACTTGCCAAACTGGACTATTTTATTGTTGTTTTTCTCACGGATCTCCCAACCATTAGGGAATCCCACCCCATCCGCGTGCGGCCGCAGCCCAGCCGGCCCCAGCTGCTCCCGCAGCACCACGATCACACTCTGCCTCCTTGGCTGTGCCCAGACAGCCATCTCTGACTGCTGTGTATCAACTGTAGGGAATTAATTCATTTTCTTGCAACATTAGAGGTGAATTAAATGCTGGATACTTGCTACCAGTCACTGGAGAAATTCTGCTCCTGAGTCCTTTCATGGGAAGGAAGAAAGGAAGGAAGGCAGGAAGGAAGGAAGAAAGGAAGGCAGGAAAGCAGGAAGGCAGGAAGGAAGGAAGGAAGGAAAAAAGCCCTTTCAAGACCACAGAAAATTGCAAAAGGATGTTTCTTCCAACCCGACATGACAAAATTGAATTCCAAGCTATTTAATGCATGCACGAAACGCCATAGAGGAACCCAGCCCGAGCACTCCGTCCAGCACGACAGGGAAGGGGGTTTGGAACACGAGCATCGCTCCGGCACCAACTCAGTGCTTCCAGCTCCGGACTTCCAGGCGATTCCACTTAAGTGTAACTACCGGGTTAAGGGTTCTCACGGACAGGGCTATCGCCAGCATTTCCATGGACACACAGCTACGGGAACACTGCGGTTATGATCACACGAACGATGGAGACCTCGGGAAGCCGCTGTCCCGGGGGGTTGGAACCCCACTCAGTCTGCAGGGCGCCAGGGCCAGGGTCCCAGCACGGCCCCGTCCCCTCCCCACCGGGGGTCCCGTCCCCCCGCGGCCGCAGCCACCTGGCCCGGCCGGTGGCTTTTCCAGGAGTGAAAAACCAGCCCCGCAGGCGGGGGCTTGGGGAGCCTCTGGGTTTGTCCTTAAAAACGGGGTTTCACGGGTTACACCATCACAAGGGTGATGCCATGCAGCCTGCCCACGGCCCTGCCCGCCTCAGACCGGCGTGGTTCGTCTGTTGGCCGGGTTGTTGTGCAAAGACTCCTTGAACTCTTTGGGGATGGAGTTATGGACCTGTAAAAAACCGTGGTCCCGCTCCGAGTTAAGCAGTGTCCCCATGGTGACCTTGGAGGGATCCCTGGAGAGGGTGAACATGGAGATGTCGGTGGAGGGGATGGTGCTGAACCCCTTGCTGATGGGTGACATGTCCCGGGAGCGGGGCTCGGTGGAGCGGGAGCTGGACCGCCGGCGGAAGCGGTACCTGTAGGGGGGGAGGCGGGTGAAAGCCGACTTCTTCAGCAGCTCTGAGTGGGACCTGGCGCGGATCTGGCGGTGCTTCTCGATGTACATGTGCACGGCAATCACCCCCACCATCTCAGCAATGATGAAGGACAGGGCTCCAAAGTAGAAGGACCAGCCGTAGGAGTAGCTCTTCTTGGAGTCGCTCTGCCCCGGGTCCCCCGCGTTGGCCGAGATGTAGACTATGATCCCGATGATGTTGCTGAGACCTGCAGGGGAGGACGAGGGACAGGCGCTCACCTGGGTGGCAGGAGCGGGATGGGAGGATGTGTCCCCACGGGGCACCAACCCCTCTGCCAGCACGCTGGGTCCAAACCCCCTCACAGACCTCTGCTATCCCAGTATAACTACATACACCGAGTATATCTGTATATTCCTGGATACTGGAAGGTTAGAAGGAACAACCCCTATTTTGTTTAGAAAAGGGACATTTCAAGAGCTCGTTGTGCTTTGCTTTGCTGAGCAATGAACCACAGGAGCCCAGTCTGTGGCCAGAGCAGAGACATCCCAAAGGGCACAAAGGGATCCCTCCAGCACAAACCCCAGCTTGCAATGACCCGTGGGAGCACAGGGAAGCTGGAATGGCTCTAGGTCTTTCCATTTCTGCTGGAGCTTGGAGGTTTTATTTGAGATGGGGGCAGTTTGTGCCCTGCCAGCAGCCAGTGGGGCTGTGCTGCAGGGCTGGGGAGTGGCTGGTGCATTCCCGGATTTACTTAATGAATCGATTATGTTCTCTCTGCTGTTTTCTCATCTGCATCAGCAGCTCCTGCCAGCCAAGGAGGGAGAGTCATTTGTCTCTTTGTGGGGAGAAGAAAAACACAAAATAGAGCAGTTTCTTGAGACAAAGACATTGTCACACAATAATCAGGGGAAGTGTTGGGGAACAGCACAGAGAAATGAGTAATCCAGCAGGAACGGCCTCTCCAGAGAGTGATTTCCGTGCAGGACTGCAGCAGCCGCTCTGCCTGGTCCTGCTGCTGCCAGCACAGTGCCCGCTGACCGACAGGGCCCCCCGAGACCCGTCTGGGGGCCGGGTAATCCCCCAGTGGGACAGCTGCCACCCTTCCCAGGCTGCAGCACCTGCACGGATCCTGCTTGGCACAGAGCAGGGTGGATGCTTGCAGTGCTGTCCAGCACAGTGACCAAGGCCACAGACCCCTGATGGTTTACCCCTGCCGTGGGGATTTTCCCACCTGGATGGGACAGCTCACAAACCCCAGAATCTGTGTGGACAGCCTGGAAGGACCCACGCCCCGTCTCTCAGTCGCCCCTCTCCCCCCAGGCTGGCAGAGCCCCCGGGCAGCTCCTACCTGCAGAGACGAAGAAGATGCCGGCGCTGAGGATGACGTTGTGTTTGCTCTTGTAGAACTCGCTGGCGGCCACGCACAGGCCCCCGAAGAACAGCAGCCCCACACTGAGGATGGGGAAGACACTGGATGCTCTCACTGCACCTGTGGGACAGGGAGCAGGGCAGGATCAGCTCCTGGGGTGGGGGCTGCCAACACCCCCCCCAATGCCTGCACCCGGGAGGGAGCAGTGCAAGGGCATGTTTGGGGCTGCCAGGAGGGTGGGGAGACCCAGCACAGGTCCCCACTATGCATCCTCTGCTTGTCATGGAATCCTGGAATGGTTTGGGTTGGAAGGGACTTTGGAAATCATCCCATCCCATCCCCTGCCATGGGCAGGGACACTTTCCACTAGCCCAGGTTGCTCCAAGCCCCGTCCAACCTGTCTTGGACACTTCCAGGGATGGGGCAGCCACAGCTTCTCTGGGCAACCTGTGCCAGGGCCTCACCACCCTCACAGGGGAGAATTTCTTCCCGGTATCTCTATTGCTCCAGATCCCAACACCAGCCCTGCAGGCCCCATGATTCCAGCCTCAAGAACAGCTTAATCCCTGAATTTCTTTTCCCCCCACCTCTTAGGCTATTTTTTCCAGCCTTGTCACACACTCAGCACCAGCAATTTACCTTCCCATTACCAAACACACCACCCACAGGTTTCAGCTGTGGATGTGCCTCTGGAGTCTGGGGTGGCAGAAACCACACAGATCTCACCAGGCTGGGGAGGAACTGCCAACCACAGGGTCAGGAACCTTTCCTGTAGGGCCCAAACTGTCACAGCTGCTTTGAAAGCCAAAATTTGCAAACTAATACACCTCAAGTTCAACAAAAAGTAATTTTCTGATGTAGAAGAGGAACATTTTCAAAATGAACAGAGAGCCCAGGCCCTGGAGCCCAGCACAATGCCGTGACCCTGGCACTGGGCTCCATCCCACAGGATCAGCTCTGGCAGCACCAGTCTCTGCGTGCTTGGGAATCACTGACCGGGCCCTACACAAAGAAGGGTCTTTCCTGAATGGATCAGCTCCCAAAATGACAGTAGAGAGTAATGAATACAGCAAATCACTACCTGCTGCACCAAAAATACACTGTGCCTTGGTTTGGGCTCTCATCCCTCGATTAGGGCTGTTATTAAAGCACAGAAATACAGAGCGGCCCCATTAAAATGCCACTCTGGGGGCTTTAAAATAGACTTTTTACTTTAAATGTGGGAGGGGGTGGGAGAACTTCGATGCTAATCTCCTAAAACTGCAAACCTATTCCATTAAAACCCCTCCCCTCTCTGCTTGGTGAGCAGAGCTGTAGCAACTGGGGAGTTCAGAGCAACATCTGGCTGAGCAGCAGCTGGGTCAGGCGGGGGATTGGGACTGAGCACTGGGCACAGGGCCCTTCTCCTGGGATTCCTGCCAGCCCCAGGGGCTCAGAGAGCACCCAGGGCTGCCACCGCCTCCAAGGCTGCCACGTGCTCCTGCTGCCATATGTTCTTGTTTGGAAACACAGGTGTTGGAATGAACCCTCAGCTGTGCAGGTTCCACAGCCTGTCACACACGTATGTGGCTGCTGACGGGCTGGGCATCCTTGCCCGTGTGGCTTTGCATGTTGGGCCGTGTCATTTGTGTCCAGGCTCTGCCACAAGGTGTCCCAGTGCATTCACACACGTGTCTGCAGAGCACTGAAGGGACTGTGCCCCTCCTCTGGGGGGTCAACCTCACCCAGCCTCAGGGGTCCCCATCTCGTCCCCTGAAAGGGGAAATTTAGGTTAGATATAAGGAAGAAATCCCTCCCTGGGAGGGTGGGGAGGCCCTGGCACAGGTTGCCCAAGGAAGCTGTGGCTGCCCCACTCCTGGAGGCGTCCAAGGCCAAGTTGGATGAGGCTTGAAGCAACCTGGGCTAGTGGAAGGTGTCCCTGCCAGTGGCATAGGGGTAGGACTAGATAATATTTAAATACTAAGGTCCCTTCCAACCCAGGCCATTCTAGGATTCTGTGATTCTCTGTGTGGTTCTGCCCTGAGGGTTTGCTCACGCCAGAGACAGGAGAACCTGCTTTTCCCAGGAGAGCTGCCAGTTTGATTTTCCTCTGTATCCCTGCACTCGGCTGCCACTGCAGAGCACGTGGCAGATGCTCATTGTGCTCTCCCAGCAAATCCAGCCTGGCTGGAGACTCTGGGAACAGGGACACCAGCACGAACAGGGCATGAATACAAACCCCTGTAGTGCTGCACCACAGACACACGGGGTCCCAGTTCCCTCTGGGGGACCCCAATAAGCTCAGGCCATGCAGCAGCTCTTGGGACTGGCCATGGGGACGGTGAGAGCCAGACAAATGTGCCACTGACACGTGGTCCTATTGGGTAACCTGAGGATCACTGCTGCTGCACGGGCAGCCAGGGGGGCTGTGACCCATCAGCCTTCTACCAGTAGGTTGGGGGGACCTGCTGGGGGACTGGGATGGGGGTGCCCTGCAGGGGGGGTTAGGGGGTGCCCAGGGAATGTGCACCGTGGGGAAGCAGAACTCACGGAGGAGATATTCGGCCGTGTCTTGCTCGTAGTCTGCATCCTCAGGGAAGTGGTCGATTTTCTTGCACACTCCTCGGAAGGTTCCTGGGAACACACAAGCCAGAAAACACTCAGACCTCCCTGCACTGGCTGGAGCTCTGCAGGATGTGCAGCAGCCCAGAGGCCTGAGTGTTTTAAACAGGGAAACTGAGGCACAGCCTGGGACTCCTCTGGAGGGGCAAGGTAAGAGGAACTGCAGCATCTCCCTAGAGAAAGGGGAGCCCTCTCATCACAGTGGCACTGGAGAACGTGGTCAGGTCATGCTGGCTCTGTCCCCTCTCCCATGGGAGCAGGATAAGACATGTCCCCAGGGGACAGGGCTCCAGGCAGGAGAAGCCCACCCTCACAGTGTCCTGCACACTCTCGGGCTGCACTCAGGGGAGCTGAGCGTCGTGACAGGCATCAATTAAAGCTTGGAGATGAAGCTCTGGAGGAGGCAAGCTGTCATCCAGAGGGAGACACGGCATCCGAGGGAGAACCGCCTGCTCCCGTTGCTTTGGGAACTCTGGGAGAAGGGGATGCACTGGGCACAGCAAGGACACACCAGCTGCACAGCACAGCCCCCAGCCTCCTCTTCCTCTCAGCTTTTGGTTTCCACCCACGTTCTCCCGGTATCCAGAGCCAGCAGGCTCTGCCCCACTCACCCCACAGTCACCCCCCATGTGTCCCTCTGCTCTCCAGCCATCAGGCACTGCCAGAGGGGGCTGCACCAACTGAGCCCTGCTCTGAGTGGGCACAGGCAGGGCAACGTGCCCGGCCGCCCAGGGGGAGGGGGTGGGCAGGGGGGCAGCCCCAGCTCCACTGCAACTATCTCACGCTCTGACATTTATTTTGGCTCCTTTATTCCCTCTGTTCATCAACTGATGCTCGTTGCCATGACAATGCTGAGCCACCTGACACACAACTTCAGCCTCCAAACACATACCACAACAAGGCTGAAATCCCAAAAAGCCCCCCCTGACCTCCAGAATGCTCCCTGAGGATAGAGTCCTGCCTCAGGGAGCTGTGGCTGGAAATGGCTCCGGGGATGGATGAAGCAGCTGCTCAGGGTCAGCTGGGCTACATGGCACATCCTCAGCCATCAGCTCCCCATCCCCTAGTGATGGCAAATGAAATTCCAGGTATTCCTCTCCCAGCTTTATAGCTGGGCCTGGGCTACAGCAGCAATACCACATCATGGACAGCAAAGAAGTGGATTTTGTCCAGGTCCTCAGCTTCTGGAGTCTCCTGCTCTGTCTACATTTCCTTAGCAAGAACTCGAGGCAGCAGTGATGCCAGATTACCTGCTCCTGGATCACTGCTCCTGGCTGCCTCTGACCCTGCCAGATCCAAGGCCACAGCTGTGAGCTCAGGCAGAGGATGTCCTGCTCCAGTGCTGGCCAGAGCAGGACTCATTGGGACACTGTCTCATCAGGATGGTGTCTCACTGGGATATGTCCTGGCTCAGGTATGGCTCAGCCACTTGCTCTGGGCACTTGCAGCCTCAGCCCCTACTCACACCTCGCCTGGGCACACCTCTCCAGCCCTGGGTGTGGATCCAGTGGTGGGCACAGCCCTGGGCACGGCACCAGTGTGGCTCATGCTGGTCCGGGGGGCTGCTACCTCCCACCCCAGACACCTCTCCCCATGCTGACATCAGTCAGACCCCCCTCTCAGCTGGGAGCACACCAGGCTGGTGGTTCCAGCACATCCTAACCTGCTCCCAAGTCCTTTCCCAGGCGCTGGCCGTGCCTGTGCTGCAGCCCCAGGCTGTGAGAGTGAATCACACCTCGGGGTTGGTTCGTCTGCCGGGCGAGCGCCAGTGCAGGCAGCGCTGCCGCCGGGACTCGCTCCCTGCTCGGCTGTCTCGGTGCTGGATCTGCCTAATTTCCTCTCCCTATTAGTATGAATCCCAATTAGGTAGCTTGGCTGATCTCCACAGTTCCCTGCCGGAGCCTGGCACGGCAGCAGCCGGCTCTGCCCCGAGCCCGGGGCTGTGCAGGGATCCCGACCTGCTGACTGCCCTGGCCCGCCCTGGCACCGGGCAGCACAGAGGAGCTACACCTGCCTGTCCCATCTTCCAGCTGGGTTCTGCTCCAGAACCCCCGAATGCATCCAGCAGGTTGACAAGCTTGGCTTGCTCATGCAAGGACACGTGCTGGGCTCCCCCAGACCCACAGACAGGCTGGGACGGTTCCTGGCCAACAGGCACCAGCAAGGAGACATAAGAACAATGTTCTGAATCAGCTGGAGACGTGCCAGCCCCAAAGCCTGCAACGTAATCCTTTGCCACATTCCACAGCTCTTCCATTTTACATCCCTGTTTTCTTTTCCAGAAAAGCATCTGCAGTTGCACAACCCACCACCGCCTCAGTGCTCTCCTGTGGCCAACATGGACACGTTGGCAGTGAGAAATGCTGCTGCCACGTCCAGGGAGAGAGGCACAGCCCTTGAGGTGGCACTTTGAGCCTGAACAAGTCAGCGAACAGATCAGCAACATCACCAGAGTAAGTGCCTGGGTGAGCCAGGCAGAGCGGGTGGGAAGAGGAGCACTGGGGATGAGCTGTGCTCTCTACCACCAGGACACTCATGGTGGCACAGGGACAAGCGTGTTCTTCAAACACTTGCTGTGTGCTGTGGCACTGCACGCCCTGCCCAGGCTACATTAGAACCTCCACCATGAAGCCAGAGCAGCTCCTGACTCCCCTGCAGCATCTTCCACATAAACAACTGAGCTGCTCCATAGAGGGGAGCAGCTGGAGGAGCTCGGTCAGGAGCTGAGACTACCAAGCCCCAGTTGGGGTCTCCTGCTCTGCCTCTCCCTGGCCCTCCTGCCTTTTGGGGTGCCAGGGGTACCTGGTCATGGCAGGGTTAGTGTGAGCAACCCCACCTCTGCCACCAGTTGGGTGCTTACCTCTCTCTTCACCCTTCACAGCAGCTACACACCCCTGGCCAGGAGCAGAGCACATCCACCCATGCTTTGCCCCACCTTCACTCAGCTGCAGGTCAAACTCTCCATGCAATGGTCTCACTTTAACCCAGGGGTGCCCTGAGAACCTGCAGGGATGGCAGGAAGCCCTCTCCAACTGGGAAATCTTCTAGGGCACGTTGTACGTGTCAGCAACAGGACCGTGGGCTGTGTGGTACCCATAACGTGTCCCTGCCCAGCACCTCCAGGCTCCCTGCAGTGAGCCCTGTCTTTAGGTGACACCAGATTCAATTTGGAAGCAATGGACTCGTCCAGCACACTTTGCAGTCACTGTTTTCTACGGGCATCCCTTCCTTTCCTGCCCCACCCCCGGGGCTGTTTGCATCCCATACTCCGCAGAATCCTTCGATCCTTTCATCCCCCCAGCTGGGAGCTCCACCAAGTGCACATTGGAATATGTGAGTGGTGGCTGCCCCCGGAGCCCCCGCTCCCCCCTGGAGCCCCCACTCCCCCCGGGGCCCAGGGCAGGGCGTTGTGGTTCCCCTGCTCTGCTCACTCGTGTTTCTCTGCACACACTGAGCTCCCGGCCCCGCGGTTATCGGCGCATGCAGAGGCAATTAATTGATTTGATCTCAGGTCGTTTTCCTCTCAGAGCCCTTTTCCCCAGAGAGGCCTGGGGGGAACAGGGAGGGGGTTGCAAGGGAAGTACGATGGTGTAAATATGGCCAAGAATATCGATCCCAGCCCGGCGAGCCAGAAGACTAAAGAGCTCCAGTTACGGTGTTAAAATCTCATTACTTTTCATCCAGTGGAACAGTTTTTCAGGGACCATTCTGGGTGTTACTAGTGTGTGCAAAGGAAGAGACAGGCTGGGAAGGATGAGCTAAGACCACTCTTAAATGAGAACAAAATTCCTTGCTTCCCTAATTCTGGCTCAGCTAGGAGGAGTCAAGGTCACATTCCAGCCCTCAGCTCTCTACTCCCAATAAATCCAAGTGAGTTATCTCCCAAGTTGTGGTTTCCAGTAATGGCCTTCCTAAAGACACTACATTACACCAAACCCATTTGGAGGCAATGGCAGTCATTGTGATCTAAGTTCTCTGAAAAATAGTATTTTGGAGAACCAGTGGTCGGAGTTGAGCTGGGAAGTGCTGGGGTAGGAGCCTGTGGCACATCCCAGGGATGCTCAGGCTCTGCATGCACTCCCTGAGTAACAAGAGCAAGATACCTAAATATCTCCAAGGAATTAAAACTTCAGGGCTCATCTTTTTTTACCTCCCACCCACCTCCCAGATGCTTGGAGAGATGGAAAGAAATTCATCTGTGTTCCTTCCCTTCCCCAGCTCCAGGCTCTGCGAGGAATCCTGAGGCTCTTTGCACAAGGTCCCTGGTGTGAGATTGCAGAGCCCTGGGGTTTTGAGTCTTTGTTAGCCATGGCCAGCACCCAGTGGCCACTGTGAAGGGCTCAGTGGGTGGCATTGAGCAGCTCCTGTCCCCTGGGAAGGGCTGTGGGGGTCCCAGCAACCCCCCCAGCACCTTGTTTGCCTCCTGCTGAATTTTCAACACAGCCCAATTTCAAAGACACACAGCAGCTTAGAAAAGCATCAGGGAAGGCTGGTGGGATGGCTACAGACCCCTGACCTACAGCTCAGAGCAACACAGCTGGAATTGTTGCTGGAGCCAAAGACAAGAGGTGCTTACCCCCCAGGGCAAAGAAGACTCGGGGAGCCAGGTGAGGGACCTGTCCTGGCCATTACCTGTGACTCCTCAGACTGTTACTGTCACCTGCCTCCTCACACAAGCATCTGCTGCCCTCAACTCTCCTGGAGAGTGGCTGAATTAAGGCAAAACCTGTGTGCTCATTCAACAAAAGCCCCAGTTCTGCACTACCCTCTAGCCAGGATCTCCCCATGTCGGGATGGGTGCTGGGCTCCCCAGCACCTGGCAGTGGGAGGAATCCTCCTCCTCAGGACCGAGTTCTCCTGCAGCACATCCCCATCGCCCCGGCAGCCCCACACCAGCTTCCCACCGCGGCACCGGCGTAATCTGGCTCCATCTCCACTTCACACCCTCTCCCCCTCTCTGCAGTGGTGGTTTGTGGCTGAGCAGAGGCACCTACACAGATATGCTTGTTCTGAAGGACTTTTTTCCTGTTTTTGTAAAAAAAAAAAAAATAACAGTGGAAAAAACCCAAGTCAGATGAAAGGAGCGCAAGAGCGAGGAGGCGGCAGAGGTGGCTCCGCTGTGCCGGTCGGACGCCAAGGCCGGTGAGAGCACACGCCTGAACACACACAGCGGGGAAGAACCGAGCCCCCCGTGCCTCCTGACAGCTCAGCAGGGGGTGGGGAGCAGCAAATGCCCCTGACGGGCATCCCCCCGGGGGACACCGAGGGCACAGCCTGGCACTCGCACCAGGGAGGGCTGGGAGCTCCCGCCAGCTCCAGCCCGCGAGGTGCCAGCGATCGGCGCGTGGCACAGGGACTTCACTCCCTCGGTGGTGCTAAAAGGGAAAAAAAAATAATAAAAAAAAAAAAAATCTACATTTTGACAGTGACTCATCATCTCCCATTCTGGAATCTGTGGGGTTGGTGCAACCTACACAAGGCAGTTCAGAAAAGCAAAACAATTCTGAATAACAGAGGAGGAGAAAAAAGTTTGCAGCTGATGGGTAATTTCCAGCCCTCCACTCTGAGGGTTTAGCTGGGTTTTCTCATTAGAAAAGTAGTCAGGTAACGCTCTGGAGCTGCTTCCAGGGGCTCCTCTCGTGCTCCCCGGGGGTTCCTTCTTCCCTCCATCTTGCCGCCTTCCTCTTTCCATCCTTCTACATTTCTGGAGCTCATGGCAGGGACACACCGCGCTCCTGGGAGATGCTGGGATCGGGTAGGAAGGTGCAGGGGGCTGAGGTGAGTGTGGGGTCCAGGGTGGCCCCTTCCCTGCTGTCCCCTCTGTGGCACAGCGATGGCAATGGGCAGCAGCTGCTGATGCCAGGAGCCCTCACATCGTGCTGGGGAGGAGAGCACTCATCAGCATGTCTAAGGAAATCATTTCATGTTTTATCTTTAACAGTGAATAAACATTGATTTTTATTTTAAAAAGTAATTGACATTCCTATGAGAGTGCAATGAGCACTGGAGCAGCCAGAATCAGCGTAAATAAGCCATGTGCTAGAAATTAATGAGCTTCACTGATTGAGTTTATCTGTTTAAATTAATACAATTTTAGCAATTAAAAAAAATAATGATCTTTTGTTTGTTTGCCTGCTTGGAGATGTTGATGGTAAGAGACGGGGCAGAGCAGGAGCCCTGGCCCCAGTTGAGCATCCCAGTGCCTGAGGCAGCAGGACCTCTGTCCGTGCAGCCAGAGCAGGATCCCCCTCTTCCTTGTTTAATGAACATTTTAGATTCACTCGGGTTAACTGATGAGCTTCTGGGAAGGGTTTGCCTTCCAGCCTCCTCCTTGGCTGTAACAGGGATGGCCAGCTCAACCCTGGAGATTCCTGGACCACACAGCTTTTTGCTAACAGGACTCGGGGAAAGTGGGTCCATCCTGCACCATAGGAGCTTGTGCCTGTTTGGGAAAGGGGACTTGGGCTCATCCCCATCCTCTCCTTCCCACCCCTCCTGAGAACTGGCTAGAGCTGGCAGAAGCTCACAGTCCACTACTGGTGTGAGTGCCTGGTCTTTAAGGTCCCTTCCAATCCAAACCATTCTGTGATTCCATGATTCTACCGTCCCAGCCACCAGCTGGACAATTAACAGAAGGATCCAGACTCATTCATTTGTAGGAGTGAGTATGACCCATGTGGTGTTTCATGGCCAGAACACTGAAAACTGATGATAAAAACTGCCCAGATGGGACCAGAGGGAAAAACAAGAGTCAAGAGTGTAAAACCTGAGATCCTCTGGTTAAATAAGCTGCCAGTAATCCAGACCAAGAGAGTCTGTGGGAGTGGGTGCTCCGGTGTCTGCTCACACCCCAAGCTGTGCCAGAGGCCGGATCAACCCCAGGCTGCTTAAGCACCTATTTATACTAAGGAGGAGAGAAGCTGCGTTATGATGGGGAGCTGGAGGTTTCACTTCACCAGTATTAAAATGTCCTCTGAATTTCTAAAAAACCTATAAATGACAATTTCATAGCTGTGAAGCGTGGCATCCAGCACAGGGGAGTGCTATTTTCGACTCTGTGTTGACAGCTGAAGGGGAATGGATCACAGAATTAAAAACTAGTTGCAGCTCAAGTCCAAGCAATCACGGCTTGATTACACTTCTTATGGGCACACAGAGGCAAGTCCAAGGCACCAGCACAGACTCCTGGTGCTTTGAGAGGTCAATTCACAGAGCAGAAAACAATTATAAGCCAAATCAGTTAGGAGAATGGATTTAAACATAAAAACATGACTGTGAATGGAGAATGATTTAAGAGTGTTTTGCCCCAAACTCCATCACCACGATGGGAGTTTGTATCAGTTTAGAAACTGCCTGGCTAATACGTAAACAGCTATAAAAATAAAAACAGGCCCAACAAAGAGAAGAAAGGAGATATTCATAACTCTGAATATAAATCAGAAGCACAGAATTGTAGAGCGCTGATAAAGGCGCAAACAAACAGCAGAAAACCAACCAAACGTCCTTCCCCGGTGCACTGGGCTGAGCAGCAGCAGCAGAAAGGAGCAGTGCCGGCGCCCGTCCCCCAACAACGGCAGCAGCGTTAGTCACAGGCCCCAGGAACGTTAAATAACCCATCACAGCCACAGCACTTCACATCCAGCACAGGCACATCCCGGAGCTTGGGGAGACGCGGGGAAGGAGCCGGCTGAGCAACGAACAGCTGCTGGAAACGCCGCGCCGGGAAGGGTGAGGAGGGAGACGCTCCACTGCCCGCCCTGCCCCTGCTCCAGCCCCCAGCTGTGCCACTGCATCCCTCTCGCTGCTCTGGGTGCCTGGGATGGCACCTGGTGGCACCAGTGAGGACTCAAACAAGGGGACAGGCCATGGACACAGAGTGACGAGATCGCTGGTCATGGTTGCTCCAAGCCCCGTCCAACCTGGCCTCGGACACTTCCAGGGATGGGGCAGCCACAGCTCAGGGCACCCTGTGCCAGGGCCTCCCCACCCTCAATGTTCCCTATTTCAAGCTGAAGCAGCTGCTCAGATTTGTGACCAACACTACAGCCCATGTTTGAAGGAAGGTGTTACTAAACTCAGAGGGGGCTCAGAGGCAGAGGTTCGGGAGGTGCCGGAGAAGCCCAGCAGGCAGTGAGCCCCTCCATGCCCTCAGCACAGCCTGACCTCAGCCCAGCACTGCAGTTTGAGGGCTGCTAAAAGCAAATCATTCTCCAAAGGAGCCCCACTGTGCGGAATATCAGGACTAAAAATATGTAAATCGTCATGGAAAGCACTGTCAGAGCTGCAGCGAGACGAGCCAGTTGCCAAAAGGCAATTTTGAATTTCCAAGCTCACTGCACGAGGCATTAAAAAGGTCACTATTTCTGAAATAAGGATCTTTACAAATAAACACATTTGCCGAGGCCTCGGTGAGTCATTCCAGAGCGGAGCAGAGAGCATTTCCACCCTAATGCTCCTGACAGGCCGGGAGCAGGGGAATCTTTTCATGTTTACAGTTCATCAATAGTTATTACAGCTGCACAGTCAATCTTTAAAGCACATTTAGCCTGGGAGGAGGCTCGGCAGGTTGTTTTCCCTGAAAAACTGATATTAAATTTATTACATTCTCCCTCTTTTATAGCATCGATTTGAAGGTAAGCATTTGAACTTCAAATACGTGACTGCCACTCCAGTACCTGCCTTTTTTTAAATATATCTATACTTCTGTCACATCTTCCTGGTATAAATATTTGAAGTTTTCGGCTGATGCGCTAAAAGGGCCTCGATCCATCACAGCCTATTTATTCCAGGGAATGCAGTGGGCATCGTGCTGCTGCTTTGCTGGTGCAGGAGGTGGGTGCTGGCATCCTGCAGCCGCAGCTCCCTGCTCCCCTCCCCGCCGGTGCCGGGCTCGCCCCGGGCCGGGGGTGCGGGTCCGGGCCGGCGCTGCCGCGGGTCCCGCGGGTCCCGGCACATCCAGCACCGCCGGATTTAGCTCTGCCTGCCGGGAGGCTGAGCCGCCTCCTCACCATCTGCGGGAGGGAAGCGAGCCCCGGGGAGCGGCTCCAACGGCCCAGATGGGGAAAGCGACATTCGGGAGTAGCACCATAGTTTCACTCTTGGCTTTTTTTGGAGAACAAGAAGGGACTCTCCTTCCAGACAGAGCATCAGGAGAGAACTTTGCTGGTGAACAAGTGAGTGACGCCAACCTCACCTTCTCCCTCTAAGAAATAAAAGCTGCCTTCCTGATCCGCCCAGAAATCCGGAGCCATTCCCATGGCACAGCACTCGCCCTGCCCTGTGCCTTTGGGAGAGCTCTGCCCTTGGGAACACCTGCACAGTACCAGACTAGCAGCAGCTCCCTGCCTAGGGCAGGGACAGGGGATGGTACATCTTGTCCATTACCCATCACTTTGGGATTTTACAGCACCAAGAGACCTCAACACATGACAACCAGCTGCCCTGGACATCTGAAACACTCCCCTGCCCCCGGGCAGCCCGTGGGACTCCTCTGTCTCCAGCTCTGCTGTTCCTGCCCACGCTGCAGCCCCAGCACTGCAGGCTCCACATCCAGCCACCCTCTGGGCAGGGAGCAGGACCCCCCTCCCAGCTACAAACCAGTTCCACTCCAACACGCGTCAGACCCAGGCAAACTGCTTCACAGTCCCTGAGCTGCTCACACCCTCACCTTGGCCATTAACCAGCCTCACCCTCCCCAGCTTCCCAAACCTGGCTCAAAGCACAAAGTACTCTGCTGGAAGAACTCTGGTCTGTGAAACAATCCCAGTTCCATGGTAGCCCTGCCATTCCAGGAGCAAAACAATTCCAGTTCCCTGTGCCTCTGCCCTTCCAGGAGCCAAACAGAGCTCTAAGGGGAAGAGGAGTAACATAGGAAAGCCCTTGAGATGATGGCACACAGAGCTTCACCACTCATACAATGCTTTCTATCTTCTGCCTCTTTTGCATTCAATCACAGAGACAGCCCATCCTGCTGCTGCTCAGCCAGCTCTGCCACCAGCTGTGAGGACAGTGAGACCATGCCAGGCTGCCTGCTCTGGTTCCACCAGCACCAGTCCCCCAGAACTTACCTGGGGCTGCCTCTGTGGATTCACTCCCCTATTTTCATCTCCAGCTTGTGCCTAGGATGTGGCTTTGCCCTCAGCATGGCTCTGCCCACAAAGCATGTTCCTGCGGGGAGACCTGTGCCTGCAGCAGCCCTTTAATAGCTCTGTCCCAGCTGCAGCCCAGCAGCTCCACCTGGTTAGTGCTGACAGCACCCACCTGCCCCACTCTGGATGATGCACCGGCAGTGTGGACCATGAGCTGGATGGGGAATGGATGGAGAACAACAGCTCTGAGGAGAGCTGGAGAGGGACTTTGGACAAGGGTATGGAATGATAGGACAAGGAGAATGGCTTCACACTGACAGAACAGGGTTAGATGGGATATTGGGAAGAAATTCTTCCCTGTGAGGGTGGTGAGATCCTGGCACAGAGAAGCTGTGGCTGCCCCATCCCTAGAAGTGTCCAAGGCCAGGTTGGATGGGTCTTGGAGTAATCTGGGCTAGTGCAAGGTGTCCCTGCCCATGGTAGAAGGATGAGTCTGAATGGTCTTTAAGGTGCCTTCCAACACAAATCATTCCATGGGTCTATGATTCTGTTATCCCCAGTTTACAGATGGGTAGTGGAGCACTGGAGAGATCACAAGCATCTGCTCATTTTGGTGCTCAGCTGGAGCTGTGCAGATTTCACAGCCTGTTCCAGGCTCTGCGCGGGAGGTGACGGCGCTGTCGCAGCCCAGGCAGCGCTGCCGAGCCTGTGCCACCAGCGGGGCTGAGCCCACACCCGGGAACCAACTTGGGAGCTCATGGGATGTTCTGCTTCTCCTATTTTCTGGAAGACTTCTCATCCTGGAGGGGAGATCTGTTCAAAGTGACATGGCAAGTAATTTCTGAAGGCTGGCTGAGCTTGTGTACCTTGCCCAGCCCCAGCCTAAGGCACGGGGCTGCCGCCGGGACCCTCCGGTGAGCGGCACGGGCAGTGTCACACGCACGGCACCAGTGCTGGGCCGCGGCGGTGGAGAGCAGCTCCCGCAGGGCCGATGTCACCGCAGCCGTCCCCTGCACGCTGCAGTGGCACAGGGGCCGTTCCGTGGGGCGGTCCCCCAGCCCGGGGTCCCCCAGCCCGGGGTGCCCCAGACGGGCCGTGCCGGGGCAGGATGGCTCAGGTGCGGGGGCGCCGGCACGTCTGTCTGTCTGTCTGTCTGTCACCTCAGCCGCGAGCGAGCCGCGATTCCCAGCGCAGCCAGACGGACTCGTCTGGGGGAGGCAGCGCGGCTCCGCCGGGGGGATCGAAGGGATCGGGGGATCGGCCCCGCAGGGGAGAGTGGGCGGTTCCTGCCCAGGAGCTGCTGCGGGCTGAGGGGGGGATGGCAGCGGTGGGACTTGGGGCAGGTTGGGGCAATATGCAGAGAAGATCCTATTTAATGTTATTATCTGTAATTATTTAAAACATGCACACCGCCTCCCCCGACTTCTCTGCGGTGCCCTCACAGGACCACACTTTGATGCCGGGTGAGAGAAGCAGAAGCCGCGGTTCCGGCTCCTCCCCAGCCGAGAGGTCTCACACCCCGCTGCAGCTTTCCTGCTTCCTATGCAAGGCGCGATCGCTCTGATCCTTCTCCAGCTTCTCACGTTGGAGAGAAGGCCAAAGACTGATGTACAGAGAACACTTTCATCCTCGGCTGGAGCGTGCTGAGGAGCGACAAGAGATTCTCCCGGCACGGGGAGAAGGAGTCGCGGGGCTGCGAGAGGCTCCCAGCCCCCGGCAGCAGCCCGGGCGGGCAGGGGGGAGCAGCACGTCCCCATCTGGAGGGGGCCCCGCTCGGCTGCACGTCGGGGTCCCGCTCCCAGCCCGCTCCGCCCGGCACAGCTGCTGCACCGCGATAAGGGCTGCGGGGCTGCTCAGGCAAATGGAGGATTTGGCAAGGATGCCCTGCATCCCGGCAGGAATGACTGCTCAGGTGGCCGGACACACAGCCGGGCTGCGGCAGGAACAGCCGCCGGGAGGTCACAGTCCGCCTCTCCAAGTGACAGTGACCTTTCCCAGCCAGGCAGCGGCCCTGGGCCGGGGTCGGACAGGAGGCTCCCGGGGAAGGCGGCCGATGACTCCCGCAGCCCCTTGCAATGTTCGTGCGGTGACGTTGTGTGATGCAATCGATGATGCTGATCCATCACATACTCTGACAGCTGCAAAAATAACCCTAAGCTGTTGTTTAACCTCCAGCTGAGCATCCCCAGCCTGGCCCGGGAGTTCCTGCTCTGTGCTGGGAGGGAGCCCAGCCCCACCAGGGGGACAGAAGTGCCATCCCTGGGACCAGGGGAAGTTCTGCAGGACATGAGCAGCTCACTGGTGCCAGCAACACAACCCAATGCTGATTTCAACAAATTAAAATCAGGAATACTTCAAATGGCTCATTGCTTGTTGATAACCTCTCTGGGGGTGCTCTCCCTTCCCCTTGTGATTCCAGGCACGAACTGAGAGTAAAGGTGTTATTAGGGGACAATTACCAAATCACCAGTGAAATTGGAAATGTGAGGGTTTGAGAGGCACAAACCAAAATGTCACCCTCAAATGCCACCTTCTGCCACTGCTCTCCAGTGCCTGAGTCCCACGGGGCACATCATCAATGCCAACACCCCTGAGGGTGCCCAGCAGCCCCCAGAAAGGCTGGGAGGTCACATGTCCCTCCCCTCTCTCTGTGCCCACCCTGGGGCTCCTGTCCAGGCCCAATTCTCCTCCTTCAACACGAAGTACTTGGCAATGAGCAAATACCCAGAGCCTTGTGGAGTGTGGCAGGATGGCACGAAGAGCTGCCCCACTCCCACACCTGCCCTGGCATTTCCTTATGGTTCTGCACAATAAAACACTACCATTGCCAAAGATCTGACGTGGGAATGGCTCAGCCCTCCTCTGCTGCCCACCAGCACGAGGTTTGTCTGCAGACTGTGGTGTCCAGAGATAAGAGAAAGGCAATATCTGAGAAAATCATCACGTGCTATAACCCATCCAGCAGCCACGATCCCTCCTCCTGCCTCTGCCCGCTAGGACTGTGAAAAACCCCACTATGTTCCAGCACAGTCACTCACCAGTGAGTGAGGGATTCCTGCAAGGGGCAGGGGATGAGTGAAGCCCAGCGGTCCTGACACGTCTCAAAAGGGACCAAAAGCCTGCTGTGAGAAGACCCTCCACTCCTTCTCCTCTGGGCAAGTGATCATAGAATCACAGAACCCCAGAATGTTTTGGGTTGGAAGGGACCAAAGGACATGGGACAGTTCCAAGCATGCAGCACACCCTGGCCTGGACTTTTCCTCTTGAAGACACTGTTAATTACCTGCTGCAGGTAGATGGCTGGAAGGTCACACCAGTGTAGAATCAGAACATTGCACAGCATCCCCGGTGTCCCGGGCTGACCCAGCGGCTGGGACACGAGGGGTGTTTCACAGCAGGGTTGTGTAACAGGTCTGGGAACGGGACGCAGCCCCTGCTCCTCCTCGGCTCCTCCCCGCGCCGCAGAGCTGTCAGCACACACACGCCGGGGGAGAAGGCACCCGTTGTCACCCCGGCACTGTCATTCTTTATCACAGCAGGTGTCTTCTTAATCAGAGCCTTTATCTCGAGCTGCCAGTGCCACACTCCCCGAGCGAGCCACGGCTCCTCACAGCCTGCGTGGGACTGAGCAGAGCTCCTGGGTCCTCACCCCAAGGAAAGCTACCCAAAACCTCTGGAGCTGAGCCTGAAGAGTCAGCCAAAGCAAACCCACCCAAGAACCCTCAGGAAGGACATGAAACCCCCCCCTCCACACCAAGCACTAACCCAAAATGCAGCCACCAGCTCCAGGAATCTGATTCCGAGGGTCATTTGAAAGACTGAAGCGGGTTGTAGATGTTGTAGCCCAGCAGCAGCCCTTCCTCACAGGAGCAGGGCAGTGGGCAGGAGCCCTCCTTTCCCAGTGGGGAGTGGAGCAGCAGGCAGGAGCCCACCCTTCCTGACAGGGAGTGGGGCAGTGGGCAGGAGCCTCCCCACCTCCTCCAACATCACAGACGTGTGGAGAAAGCCCTCGCTGAGCACACAACACTGCTCCCTCCTCACCTCCCCAAGGGCACTTCACAGGGACTCTGTACACAGGTGGGCACCTTGGATTAACCCACCCCCAGCTCGTGTCAGTGCCCTGTTAATGACAGTGGATACTGGGCAGCTGCATCCTGCCAATGCTGTGAGTCAGCCAGTGACACTCATCAGCAGGTGAGGCAAGGATGAACCCCCCACACAGGTGGGACCCCTTGGGCAGGGCAGCAGGTGAACCAACCCTCCCTCCCCCATACTTAGGGGTTAGTGCATTTATGTAATTTTAAGAGCATTTTTGATTTTCCCCAAAAAGGAGGTTAATGTCTATTTATGAAGTGCACACTGTGTTCATTAAAAATCCATGGTGAAACCCATGTGAACAGGAACCATGGAGACATGAGAAGCACTGAGGAAGCTTAATGCCTCAGCTGCCTCACCTCCCTCACCTCACCTCATCCCAAAAGGCTGAGCATCACAGGTCTCTACCCCTGGCCCTTCACCCTGAGTCACTGTGCCACAGCACAGCATGGCCCAGGGAGGCTGTGCCAGTGGGCACAGGAGGGTCTTCACCCTGTGGACCCATGGTCACACTGCTGGCAGACTTTTCCAGATCCATGTGAGATGAACGCTAATGAATCCACCTGGTCTCACCTTACAAAGGGCAAAATTCGTGCTGAGAGAAGGGATTTACCAAAGGCCAGGTAGCTTTCGGTAGCAGAACTGGGCATCTCTCCCTGCTCCCTGGCTGCTCCAGCAAACATCAGCACTGGCACCTCCCGGCCAGTCCCCTTCTCCCTGAGGACCAGAGGATCCAGCATCCATCCGTGGGCATCCTCCCCAAACCACAGCTATCCCCAGCCACCAGCCCCAGCACCAGGGCTCGCAGCCTTCATTAGCCAGCCCTAATTATTTACAGCCTGCGTGGAGCTGGTGACCTTGCATGGGAAAAAACCCACTTGAGCCTCATTCAAATTCAGCCTTCCACCTCTATTACACGGGAACAGCTCTGGAGATGACAGGCTCTGCACCACGCCTATGCAGCAGTAAAATGCCTCTTTCTGAGCTGTTCACAGCATACATTTTACTCATCACGTGCTGCTCGCAGGCAGTGAGGGAACCAGCTCTCTAACCCACCCCAGAAGTCGTGATTTTTGCCCAGAAAACACTGCAGCCTCCCAGGAGGGTGAATTTTGCACCCTGTGCACAAAGCAGAGCTGGTGGCAGCGAGCTGAAGCGCAGCTCCACCCCGGACACTCTCCAACCAGCCGTGGAGCCGAGGAACGGCTGCCTGGGGCCACGGTGCCAGCTGGCAGTGGCACGGGACCCTCGGAGTCCAGAAGGATTTTTATGGCTCGTGGCATTTGGCCACGTGCCACAAGGACGTGGGTCTGGAGCAGCCCGAGGGTCCAGCCAGCCTCATTTCCATCTCCATTAGAGGACAGTAATTCACGTTTATCCAGCACATCCTCCACCAAGGCAAGGCTCAGGGATTCCCCAAGTCTGAGCTGTGCCTGGATACCGTTCATACCCGACCCCTCGCAGAGCCCCGTGCCCAGGGCACGTGTCCAGTCCCATGTGAGTGCAGTGCCAGTGCCAGGCATGGGGGCTGTCCCTGCTCTGTGCTGTCTTGGCAGAAAGGCTCGCTGGGTGTCAAACCTGCAGCCTGGTGATTCCACCAGGGGGTCTCAAACAGGTAACTGGTCCCTCTCCACCTTCATCCATCACCTCACCTTTGGTGCCTCCATCACATCACACCCTCTGCTCCCATCACACAGGTTAACTCGACGCCTCCCAGCTCTCAGGTAACGAAGAGCGAATAACCCCTCTCCACCACCTCCCCAAACCTGCCTGGCTGTACAGACCAGCCCTCTATCACCTCCAGCCCACGCTGATGGTCCCCATCCGTGGATTCCTGCTGGCACAGCTGCCATCCCTGGGCTCTCCTTGCCGTGGTGCTGGAGCCAGCAGGCACCCCTGGGCAGAGCCATGGTGGCATCGGGGCAGGGGGCCATGCCAGGGGTGGTGGGCCAGTGGGCTGGGGCAGGGTGGTCAGTGTGGCCACAGAGGGCAGCCTGGCAGCCACAGCCACACCATCACCAGCGCTGGCACCGAGCTGGACCGAGCACTGTGGAGAAGGGCTCGATGGCTCGTTGGGGTGTTGATGAGAATCTATCACAGACACCGACCAGACAGAGGAACAGGATGAGCAGCTCCTTAAATACCTGCCTGTAATGAGTAGCGAGAAAAAGTGCTCCATCATGGGTGATTGCAATCTCAGGGACATTTGCTTGGCGCTTTTAAAAATTAAAGATAATAACTTTCTAACAGAAACAATCTTGCTGTCACCTTGGGGAAATTCTCTGCTTGGCCTCACTCAGAGGGCTGAAGAGCTGGAGGCGGGGGAAGAGCTGGTGGCTGGCCAGGGCAGCCGCTTCCAGCCCAACTTAATGCCTCCGCTCAGCAGAGCCAAAAACCAGCCAGACAAAACCAACAGGGGAAAATTCAGGAGCAAAGGCAGGTGCCTCCCTGCACCTCACGCCTCTGCTAGGCCTGCTGAATGGAAAACTGAACAAAAAATTAAAAATCAGGGATTTAGATATGGGAAGTAGCAGGACACTCACGTGGTCGATGGGAGAAGCTGATGGAGTCAGATAAAATAAACCTGTAACCAAAAGGTCAAGGAAAACAAGGAGGTCTCCTGAAGGTGTAAAATACCACCAGATCATGACAGGGCAACTGTCAGTCATGGAGCAGAAGTGACACATTATTATTTATTCATTAGATACTTCTGTTCTGTACTTGGAGACAAATAGGCTCCTGTATTCCAGCAGGAGCTGGGGGGATGCTGAACAGCGACTGCGATGTGTAAACATGGAACTGGGAGGACTAAAGAACTTCCTCCCAGGAGCATTCAGAGAATAGGCTGAGAAGGTTTCTGAAGATCTAAAATGGATTTTAATAAGCCTTGCAATTCTGTTGAATTTCTAGAAGATGAGAGAAGTTGGTTTAATGCCAGGAGCGGTGGGATGGGCAGTGGCAGGAGCTGTGTACCTGGCACTGCCCGTGGGTTAGCAGAGGTGGGAACTGTGGATGAGGAAAATGTCAAACAGCCTTGTGGAAAATAGATTAATCAAAGTTCATAAATTTTTCTTGATACGGTTACAAATTAAGTTGATAAAGGAAGTCGGTGACATAATACATTTAGAGTTCCACAGGGTATTTGATTTAGCTCTCCTGAAAAACTTAAAGACCTGTATTACACAGAATCAACAGTGCTTTATTAATGGGACTGGGAGCTCACAGAGACAGTCCCTGTCATCCGAGGGATGTTCCTGCACAGCATCACCTGTTACCAGAACAGTGTTGAACTATGACAACATCTTTGTTGACAGTACTGAAGAAAACATGAAATAATTGCGGGTGAAAGAGGGGAAAGGCAGAGGAAAGACTGATGGGGATATTAATGAAAAAGGGAGCCAAATTTGGGCAGCTCAGTACCACGGGATCATTCAGCAACAGCCATCTTTATACAGTCAACTCCAAGGATTAACAGCGAAGAACCAGGAGAGCAGGTTCCATTTTGCGGGGGGAGGTGATGCTCAACCACACAGGATGGGCCGGGCGCTGGGGTGGGAACTCCCTGTGAGGGGCTGCAGCCAAGGGGGCTCAGGTGACCTGCAGGTGAGCAGCCAGAGTCACAGCAGGCAGGATTAATGACAAACAGCTGCATGACTACGGGACAACTGGGTATCAGAGATCATTCCTTATGCTCAAAGAAGTTTGACGGACCCTCCACCCACCACACACCCTGAGCCACACAGGAGCTGCAGGGCAGGTGTAGAAATAACTGGGCAGGCTCCTGAGGGCTGTGGGGTCAGCTGATGACACCCACAGTATTATGTTTCAATCTAGACAGGATCCCTCCGAAAAGACCAGCCCCAAGCAAGGCTCTCCAGGCTTGGCAGGGAGGAACTGCCAGTTGGCAAAGGCCACGCTGGAGCTGCTGTGGGGGACACTGGAGGGGCCAGGATGGGTCCAAGGGGGACAGTTTGGCTGAGGAACAGCTCTGGGACATAAGATGTCTGTCTCCTGCAAACCAGCCTGCATCCCACCCCAGAAGGATGCAGGATGCTGAGCATCCTCCATGAGGGAGGCAGGCAGAGCAACGCTTGGCCTCCTCCAGAAATGACAGAGCACTTTATTCTGATGAGGGAAATGAGGGAGGAAAGAAAAAGTACCACATCGCCTTAAAATATGGTATTTTGAGAAGCCTCGGCCAAATCCTCCTGCTCCTTTTGCCTGTTTCAGCTCCGCATGATGCCATGGAGCCAGTCCCAATCTACACCACGCAGCAGGGAGGACACGGAGCCTCCCTGCATTTAATGATGCTGCATTTAATGATGCTGAATTTAATTAAGTTTGATGAAAACCAAAGTTCTTTTACTTTCTTAAAAAACACCACCAGCCTAAGCAGCTATTTCTCAACTTCAGCTCTCTCCTCAAAGTGCCATGTCCGTCCCTCCTTTCTGACAAAGCAGGAACAGAGGAAAACAAGTGACGCTGAAACAGCAGTGGGGACAGACACCGACCAGCGCTGGTCACGCCTGAGTGGGACACACGAGAGGACACCTGCTAAGGGTTTGCATATTGTAAAAGCAATAATTAGGATCCAAATGCTGCGAATCCAACCAGTCTATCCCAGCCCAGCAGTCTCGGAACACCTGCCTGGGCTCTACATATTGAGTCAACCGCTAATTTGCGTTTCCCAGTGTGGGTGTCTCTCCATGGGTCTGCAGCGGCTTCATTCAAGATTTATCTGCTCTCGCCGATGGGCTTGTGATGCTCACGTGGTGCAGCTCCCACGCAGGCGCTGCGCCGGGGCTGACACGGATGCACAGAGCCGGCACTCACGTCGGGCAGCTTCGGGATCTGCCCCGCGCCCAGCCGGGAGAGCCACTGGGGCTCCACACTTGATTCCTCCCTCCCTACACACACTAAACCCCTGTTAGCGGGGGAAAGTTCAAGGCTGAGGTGGTTCCCGACGGGCACAGAGCTCTGCTCAGTGCTAAGAGCATCTTCTGCACCGCAGAAGAACCGGTCCCTCCAATCGATCGAGCTCGGTCCTGGCACAGGGGGATGAAGCCTCTGTCCCTTTTTCAAACCTGGTACAGTGAGTGCACAGAAAACAGGAGGCAGCGAGGCCCTGCAGCAGGGATCACACAGGACCTGCTGCATGTATCAGGTACAGGGCTCAGCCCCCAGCGCTGCACTGACCATCCCCAGCTGGGGGGTTCTCAGGCCCTGCTGCTGCGCGGTCCTTCCCCCGTGCCAGCACGTGAGCTCTGCACAGCTCTGCTGGGCAAGTTTTCCCTTCCCAGCATTGCACCAGTTAACAGCCTGCGAGGCACCAGTTAACAGCCTGCGAGGCACCAGTTAACAGCCTGCGAGGCACCAGCGCGCTCCTCCCGCACAGCCCAGGAGGGTGACGAGCAGCCCTGTCACGTCCCCCCAGCACCATCACAGCCCCGTGTGTTCCCCCAGAGTGCAGGCTGGGACCCTCCCTGCCCTGCCACCGACTGTGTGCTGCAGCCCCCTGCAGCCCCACTGCCACCCACGCCCACACACAGGGGTTGACAGAGCCCATGTCCAGCGCGAGGCCTCGGCTGTGCCGCAGGGATGGCACCGCAGGGATGGCACCACAGGGATGGCACCGCAGGGCTCCCGCTCCCACTGCCACCACAGCAGCTGCCAGAGCACCAACACAGGGTAGGACGTGGAGCTGGGAGCACTGAACCCATGGTGAGCCCATGCCCTGCTGCTCTCAGCCCCACACCTGGGCTCAGGGTGACGGGCTGTGATCCAGCTCCAAGCTCTGCCATGGTGCTGCCAAGCCCTTTCCGAGTGAGCTGTGCCCAGGGGAGCGGGGCCTCTCTGGCTCCTTCCAAAGCAGTGATTGATCACAGTGAGGGAAACATAAAACATTGGCTGGAAAAAAAAATACAGCTAGCAAACCCAAGAATTTTGGAAATTACTCATGCCTCCAGCAATTCCATCTTTCACAGCCCTGGCTCCTGCCTCCTTGGCTCCCTCAGCCCAAGAGGGGAGACAGATTATCTCAAATTATTTATTACAGAATTAGAGCATGATCCAAACCCTCCTTGAATCAATAAGAAAGCTCCAACTGACTTCACCGGGTTTAGGACCAAGCACCAGGAAGAGACCGGGTATTTCTGCATCCATGGCCATGACTCACCGAGAACTTTCCAACGTGGAGGAGCAGTTTGGCGTCGTGGCTCGTCTGCCCCCACCATTGGAGGGGTCACTCCTGGGCTGGGGGAGCCTGATGCCCCTGGAGCCCCACAGGACAGTGGGGCAGGTCCCCTCGAGCACACAGCACACCCACTGCTGCCACTAATTTTAAAAGTTAGGGCCCAGAGTGATGCCATCAGCCATTTTTTTGCTGCGCAGGTACCAGCACCTGGCTCTGTTCAAGCTCATCTTTGAGCACAGCCCATGGGTGCTCAGAAACACCTCAACCAGCAGCTTTGGGGCAAAACTGCCCCAAAGTGTGGCCTGTGCTGCAGGAGGGCAGCAGCTGCCAGGGCCTTGCCAGCCAAGCACCGCTGTGGGAGGGAGGCAATGGGGCAAAGCAGTGAGGCCAGGCAGGCAAGACAACGTCCGTGAGGCAGCCGTGGTGGGGCAGCCCAGCCCTGAGGCAGCTGTGGTGGGGCAGCCTGGCCGTGGGGCAGCCCAGCCGTGGGACGGAGGGACGAGATGCAGCTGGGCAGCAGCAGCCCAGCTTGCCCCACTCTGCCGCTCGGAGGGGAAGGGCTGGTTCTGGTGCTGGGGCTCAGCGATGACACCGCCTGGTGCGGTGTGTTTTCCGGTGACAGGGACGCGGTGCCCGTGCAGCCTTGGAGAAAGACAGCGGCAGCGGGGCTTTGCTCGCTCCCACTCCCACAGCCCCAGTCGGGAGAGGGACCTGTGGCCCCTCAGTCCGAAGCTCCCCGAGAGCATCCCCGGGCAGACACAGCGCGGCTGCCGCCGCCAGTGCCAGTGCCCGGCACGGGGGCGACCCCGCAGCCCCACTGCCCCCGGCCCCGCCACCCGCGTGGAGGAGCCCCCGCGAGCTTCCACCGCGGAGCGACTGCAAGTGCCCGGGAAAGGGAGCGGAGGGCGGCAGCGGGGGGCGGCGGGGCCGCCGGGCAGGGGGGATGCTGGGGTGGCCGGAGGATGCTCCGCTCGCCGGGGATCCGGCTCTGGGGTGGGGGGCCCCGCGATGCACCCCCTCCCCCGAAGTTTTGGGGCCGAGGGGGTCGGTACCTTCCAGGCAGCACGTCCTCCAAAGCCCCGAGTGGGTCATCACCTCCTCGTTCTTGCGGCTCGTGTCGTTGTCGCTCGTGGACTTAGTCCTACACACGCCGCGCGAGTAGAGCCAGTAGTCAGTGCCCACGGCGATGGTCATCAGGCTGAAGGCTGCGAAGGCTCCCACCGTGGTGACGAGCATCTGGACGCCTCTGTCACACATCCTCATGCTGCTTCATCCTCCGGCGGCGGCTCGCAGGGGAAGGGCCGGCGCCGCCGCCCGCCGCCCGCCGCCTCATGCCCCCGCGGCCGGCGGAGCGCCGGGGCCCCGCGGCGGCGCGGAGCGGGGCGGCCCGGCCCCGGGGAGCCCGGCAGGCATGGCCCGAGCGGAGCCCGCGGAGCGCAGCACCGAGCCCGGCGGAGCGGCTCCGCCGTGCGCTCCCGCCGCCTCTCCCGGCGCCTCCCCCGCGCCGCCCGGCCAAGGCAGCGGCGGGGGGCGGCGGGGGCGGGACCCGCGGGGGGCTGCGCCGCCGGGACACCGCCCCCCGCCCGCACCGACCGGCCGGCGGCGGGGACAGCGCCGGGGACCGGGACGGGGAGGGGGACGAGGGGACCGGGACTGGGCACCCACCCCGGGGTGCCGGAACTGGGCGGGGACCGGGGCTGCTCCGGGAACCCCACTCCGGGATGCTGAGATCGGGACTGCCCCGGCGGATCGGGAGAGAGACCCTACCCCAGGACACTCGGGTCGGGCGGGGGAACCCCACCGCTGGGTGCCGGGACTGATCGGGGACAGTCACAGTGACTGCCCCGGGGACCCCGCCCCGGGGCTCTGGGACCGTACCGGGACTGTAACAAGGGACCGCGACTGGGTGGGAATGCCCACCCCAGGGTGCCAGTACCGCAGACAGTCCCGGCAGACACCCACTTGCCGCAGCCCCCTGGCAAGGGGCAACCCGCGCCTCCCCCCCCCCCCCCCAGTCCGCACAGCACTGGAACTGCTGCACCGGTACCGGGCACCGGGTGGCATCTGGTGCGAGGGGCTGGGGGCCACACACCCACAGAGCAGACCCAGGGAGGGCACAGCCCCTGCCCACACTGACACAGGACTGTCCGTGCCCCGGGGACACGATATTTAACCCCTGCCCAAGCACCAATTCATCCCGAACATCCCTGATACCCACAACCCGCTCCTGAACCATTCCTACCAGTCAATCCCCCTGTCCACTTCCTCTCCACTGTCTCCTCATCTCCCTCAAACATTCCTCAGTCGGTTGCATGAGCCCATGACTCATACGACCTTTCCAACAAGCCCTAGAACACACTTACCTCTTGAATTCACAGTCCTGTGAGGGCCACGGGTGAGACGGGAAAGCGAATGATTTACGCGACGGCGTGTGCTTCCCCAGCCCTCATCTGTATGCACTCGCATGGAATTACTAGTTATTTACTCCAAAAAGGCAAACAGAAAATTATGAAGGTACCGAGAAATTAAGAACGTGAAAATTAAGTAGCTCCTCAACCTGAAATCACCGTCTGTGCTACTCCCCAGGCAGGATACGCTGATTGCTGCCCCGCCGCGCTCCCTCCCCGGCTTCCCGCTGGCTCCCGGCCGTGGATCACCCTGGTTCATTCCCTGCTTCCCCACGGCCCCGTGCCTGGTTCCCAGCTCAGGCTGGAGGCGGTGCAGCTCTGCCCAGGCTCTCTGGGCGCACAGCACCAGCTCCTGATTCTCAGCATTTCCATCCGGAGAGTGGCAGTGCTCCGTGGGCTGGGGGAGGACACAGCCCTCTGAGGAGTGTGAGGATGGGGCCACAAGGGCTGGGGTCAGCAGCACCCACCCAACCATCTTTCCTGTGCATTTTTGAGGAGGGGTTATCCCTGAGCAGTTCCTGGGACTGGTGCTGAAGCAGCACACAATGGTCACAGGTCACACCTTGGTGTCACAGGAGGCTGGACACTGAAATGAGCCCTGCACGTGGCTGCACTGGGACACTGGTCATAGAATCATAGAATCCCAGAATGGTTTGGGTTGGAAGGAATCTTAAAGCCCATCCAGTCCCACCCCCTGCCACGGGCAGGGAAAACTTCCACCAGCCCAGGTTGCTCCAAGCCCCGTCCAACCTGGCCTTGGACACTTCCAGGGATCCAGGGGCAGCCACAGCTTCTCTGGGCAACCTGTGCCAGGGCCTCCCCACCCTCACAGGGGAGAATTTCTTCCTAATAACTAATCTAAACCTCTCTTCTTGTAACTTAAAACCATGCCCCCTTGTCCTGTCACTGTCTGCCCGTGTAAGAAGCCACTCTCCATCGTTTCCAGAAGCCCCCCAGTCCTAAACAATCCCACGGGTACCACAAAGGTGGTTTGGGGCACAGTACAGGAAGAGCCCAAGTTTCCCTGGGGCATCTGCCTGAGCCGTGCCCGACGCCCCCATCCTGCCACCCCCGGTGCTCCCCCGCTCACCCCGCAGCGCGTGGGGCAGCGCCTGACGCAGCACCCCCAGCCCGCGCAGAGGCAGCAAAGATATCTCCCACCCACAGCTGAGGGGCTGCAAATTGCGTTGCAAGTGGGGGATTTTGCAGCCTTAATTGTGTTATTTTAACACAGCGTGTGTAGGTGTGAGCAGAGTGCACATGTACCGTTTCCTAGGCTTTGAACAAAGCGAGCTCAAACAGAAGCAAAGTCCGTGGCAGATCGTGTTGGCCCTTGTAGGGTTGGTGGTGGGGGCACCCTTGCCAAGCCCTGCACCCCTCTCGCTGCTCCATGGATGGAGTGTCAGCCCCGGGAGCAAGCTCAGAGCTCTGGAGCAGTTGCCCCAGGGTAGATTTGTAATGAACAAGAATTTGGGGACCCTGGTGTCCTGCTCTGCAGCTCAGACGGTGGTAGGCAGGGTCTCAGCCTGGCACCCTGCCCTGGGCACTCCGGGCTCCTCCAGCTCCTGCTCCATCACCTCTTGCTGTTCCCTGCCCTATCCATCGGCACCTACCTGCTCCTGGTCCCGGACCCTTCTGCACTGGGCAAAGTAGAAACAAATAACAACATCCAGCCCACACTGCAAAGACTGTATGACTCTTGCGAGAAGAAGGCTGTCCTTGCAGGTAAAAATGTCCTAACACAAGATCTGTTAGGCTTTGTCCTCCCAAATCCAGCCATGAAAGCTCTGCTGCATTTAAACTGGCAAAGTGACAGGAAGTAAGTAGTCAGAAATAATCCCTAGCTGGATTAGGTTTTTCCTTGAAGGAAGAGAGGCTGATAGAAGGCTAGTTTGGGTCATTAGCAATGCAGAGAGATGCTCCAGCCTTGCCTAGTCTTCACTTCATTTCCCTGCTCCCAGGGGCTGTGAGGGTATAAGGGCTCCAGAGCCTTTGACACATGTGTTCGTCCTTCCCCACTCCTACGAGGGGATTATTTATATCTGCACACTCTTTGGAAGTGCTGGGTGCAATCCACTGGCTCCAACAGGACTCCAGTGGGGAGGCTGGTGTGCCCCTGTGTCATGTGCTGCTGAGCTCAGTGGCGTTCTAGGAGTGACAAAGGGCAGTGATGCCACATGTGCCACCAGCCCTGCTGCTGGTGGCACGAGCTGGTTCACTCAGTGCGTGCTGGTGCAGTTCCCTCCCTGCTCCACAGTCTCTGCTGGACTTCCGACAGTTGAGTAGCAACAAAAATAGCAGGGGAGGAACAGAAATCCATTCTGATTAAGCCTCTTTATTCTGAGATGCAGAGGGAGCAGGGGTGGCTGTGCGTGGGCCAGCAGCAGCAGCTTCCGGGGACTGGGCGACCACACTGGCAGCAGCTGCGTGCCTAAACCCAGGTTATTTTGCCCACACTTGTGACATTCCATCAGCTTTTTTTTCCTCTGTATCGATGCGTTTTCAACAACTCCCTGACAGGAGGGTGTAGCCAGGTGGGGTCAATCTCTTCTCCCAAGTAACAAGACAAGAGGAAACTGCCTCAAGTTGCACCAGGAGAGGTTTAGATGGAATATTAGGGAGAATCTATTCACCAGCAGGTTGTCAAGTGGTGGAGTCTCCGTCCTTGGAGGGATTTAAAAGTCATGTCAATGTGGCATTTGGGGACTGGGGTTAGTGGTGGCCTTGGCAGTGCTGAGGGAACAGTTGGACTCGATCGTCTTAGAAAGCTTTTCCAACCTGAATGATTCCATGGTTCTTTGATTCCCTGGCAGACAAAACAAGCTGAGGAGAGGGAAAGGGATGACACAGGAGAGCAACCATTATGGCAGTGCCCCAGGGTTCCTCCAGCTGCTCTGGGCAGGTCAGCAGCTCCCCATCATCCCCATCCCAGGCTCTGTGAGGGAAGCCAAGAGAATCCCTTCCCCAAGGTCATACAAAGATCAGGCTGTGCATGGAGAATGCCTGCATGGGATGGGTGGGAAGGACAGACTATTACCAAAGGGATCTGTGGGCAGTGGTACCCCAGAAGCAATAAAAGAACAAACAGCAGAAGATTAAACCCCTTCTGTAGCCGGGTCCGGCCGGACCACGCTGAGCCACAAGGAAAGGTTCACTGCTGCTCCAGCCGCCACAATTTAATTGATTTGATTTAAATCCTTTGAAGAAGAAGTGGATAAGGAATAATGAGGCAAACAGGATTGTAATGCAAATGAAAGAGATGAAAGATGGCTTCAGGGAGACGCTCTTGAAGGTCAGCGCCCAACGCAGAGCTGCTCCTGGTCACTCACTCCGACGTTAATGAGGCTGTGTTTCCCTGGGTGCTTTGATGGATGGACGGACGGAGCAGGAGGCAGCACTGGGATGTCTGGCCTTTAATCCCCTCACTCTGCTCCGGGTGGATCATCCTCGCAGCCGTGGGGAGGGTTTTACCTGGCTGTCACAGGGACCGGGTTCCTGCTGCCCGTGTCACGCTGGGGAAGCAGACTTCCTAATCGGGTTTTTCCAGATACTCCAATGGAGGCTTGAACTTCAGAATTAATTAACTTCACTATCAAAAGCTGAGTCATTTGTCACAATGGTTTTGTCATTAGCTCCCATAATTAAGGAAAGTGTCACAAAACCAAATGTTTCACTTACACAAGCCAAGAGAAGCAAAGCTCAGGAGCGTTTCTGATGTGCTGAGAAAGGGCATGGCAGTGAATCTGGGGAGGGGCTCAACCAGGCACCCTGAAACCCTGCACTGGGGCTGAGGGGCACCTTCCTGGCATGGCTGGGGGCTGAGAGCAGCAGCAGAGGCAGCAGGGACTGGGGCCTGGAGGGGGGCGGACAGAGCAGGGCTGCCCAGTGGGAGAAGGGATGCTGGGGTACGTGGGCAATGCTGGGGTACATGGGCAGTGCTGGGGTACGTGGGCAGTGCTGGGGTACGTGGGCAGTGCTGGGGTACGTGGGCAGTGCTGGGGTACCTGGGCAGTGCTGGGGCTGGTTGAGCGGGGCAGTTTTCCCACCCCCAGGTGAATTGGGGTGGTTCCCAGTGACCACCTGCCACACCAGGTGGAAGAGATGAGGACATCTTACTGAAAGCTTAGCTGAAGTCCTCAGAGATAGGAGGAGAAGCCCTTCCCAACGCACTCACCAGCTTTCACACGGACACTTCCTAAAAAAGCAAAGTTCCTCGATGGAGAAAGGCAGGTACAAGCTGTGGAGCTCTCCTGGGAGCGAGCAGAGTGTGATGGTGCACTTGGCCAGGAACCCCCACGGGCCCTGGAGCACGTGCAGGCTCTGGGGGATCCCAGAGGATTGAGATCAGCTCTGCAGAGCTCTGATCTGCCCTCGCCTGCTGCCCCCTGACCTCGCTGCCAGACATGGTGCCCACAGAGGGGCTGCTGGGCACCCAACCCCCCAGTGCCACCAGCTCAGCCCCACAGCCCTGCACCAGCTACACAGCCTGGGAACCAGTGCTCACAGGGTGGTGAGAAGAGCCTCTGCAGCAGCATTAACCCATTAACTAGCAATTAACTGAAGATGCAAACAACCTGCACCTTGCCCTGCTCCCCCTGGTCCATCTGTACCTTGAAGTGGCAGCTGAAGGTCTCCACTCCAGGACCTGCACTTGGGCAGCTTCATCAGCTGATACTCTCCAGCTGTTCAGATATGCAGCTTTTTGACCAAAACCCTACAACTTCTCAGCATGCCAGGGCTCTGTAGAGCTCCTCCTGGTGACCCCGAACCCAGAATCCCTGGCTAGGACCCCTGGGCATGCCCAGCCACTGGCTCGCCCCTGGAGGCTCATGGGGAAAGAAGCCAAGCTCTCAGGGTTTCTTTAAAATTATATATTTTATTTTCTCATACATGCAGCAAATCGAATCAAGAGTATATGCCCATCTAAAAGGAGATCTTAATGAGAACCGTTTGACAACACACAGCAGGTAGTCTAGGATGTAGAAAAGTCATCAAATACTTGCAGGTGAAATCAAATGCACAAACACAAACTGTTCAACAATAAACATTTTTCTTTTTTTCCCCTTGTTTTAATTGCCACTTTGAATGTGATCAGAAATAAACAGCTCGGGTGACACTTCCATGCACAGATCCAGAGGCGTGTGGTCAGACAGGCTCACCTGCTCCTGCCACCCTGGGCAAGTCACAGAACTCAGCAGTGGGAGAGAGTTCCACCCTCCAGGTGCAATCCTAACCTTTGGAACAGCATGATCCTTGTGTTCTGTGCTAGAACTCCCCTGGTTCTTCCCTTAGATCAGAGCTCTGGGATTCACAACCATCAGAGCACATTGACTGCCCTGTGCTTGCTCATCTTCCACCCTTGAGGCTCTCTGTCTACATGGGTTGGCCACTGTGCAAACTCGCACTTATTTATTAAATGGATTAAATCAATCGATAACTGCTTGGGTGATGGGACCCAGCATGAGAAGGCTGCTCAGGGCTCCAGCCAGGGGAGGCAAGTGCAGCAGCAGGTCCCCAGCCCCATGCAAACAGAGCTGCACTGGGAGCAGGAGTGGGGCAGGTTTTGTGCACGGAGCAGCCACCGGCCAAGGTGGAACTGTCTGATCCATCCTGTCCCAGGGAAACCACCTGAGAGCCTGAACCCCACTTACCTGCAGCACTAGGATGTAATCCAGCCTTGCACAAAGTCAGGACTTGCCATCTTTGCAGTGCATGTCCTGCCCCCTCAGCCCTCCCCCTCTGCCACTGGCAGGACCCTGCTGCCAGTCCCACTGCATCCAGGTGGGACACCAGACCTGCACCCACTCCCCCAGCAGCAGCAAATGGCCAGGGGCACCCAGCAAGCCCCCCCTGCATCAGCGGGCTGAGGTGCCACCTCTGTCCCCCTTGAGCATCCTTCTCCTGCCTCACACTGTGCCCTTGTCCCCAGCACTGCTCTGACACACACACAGCAGTGGGGACACCATGTGCTCCAGGTATGGATTTACTGGTATGGATTTACTGGGCTTTCTCCATCATTAGAGCACCTGGGGATTGGTGAATGGGGCTCTCCTGAAACTCAGCTCTGAGCATCCTCCTGCAGCTCTGCTCTCCCCATCCAATAGTGAAGAATAAATCATCAAATTACAGTAAACAGTGACTCAACCCCTGTCACCCTGCCCTTCCTTGGAGGAGTCCACACAGATCTGAGCGTCTGTGCAGGGCCAGGCACATCCCATTACACGTTTCTCCACAGAAGAAACAGGTCATCTGGAAATAAACCTTGAAATAAGAGTTTGGCAAGCAGCAGAATGGACAACATCAGGAATAATGAAGGTATGAGCCCTGTGAAGAGGACCCAGCCCTTGCCAAACTCTCCCCAGAACATGGATCTCAATCCCAAAGCTGCCACCCAGGCTGCCTGGTGCCAGCCCTGGCTTCCCCACAGGTCCCCTCCAGGGCCACCCAGTTTGTTCAGTGTCCAGCAACGCCTGCTCCACACACGAGTGTCACCCCAACACAGACACAGAAGTCCTAAACAGAAAAGATGTGACTCTCCCCGCAGCAGCCCCTGCACGTGCCCACAGCCCCGGGGTGCCCCTCAGCCCTGGAGACCTTCCAGCAGCATCCTGGGCAGACCTGGGAGCGCCTTCAGAGCCGAAGATACGGAGATTAAAAACATTCACCACTGAAGTAATACTAATTCTGCAGCAACAGGTTTGAAGGTCACAGTAACGCACATGCTCTGCCATCAGCTGTGGGCTGCAGAGGATGGTGGGACGTCCTCGGGAACAGCGCCGGGCCCACGGGAGCCCTCACCAGCCCCCAGCCCCCCGAGCCTGCCTGGGCCTCTCATAAACACCCTCCTCCATCTGGCACAATTTGCAGTTTTTCTGGGTTTGGTTTGGTTTCCTCCAGCCCAGGGCAGGACCCGGGGCCGCGGGCTCAGCTCACGCCCCAGCAGGCACAGGACAGTGCCCGTGGCTGGTAACAGAGAGGACACCTGTCCTGGCACCGGGACATCGGCTTCGCTGCCCGCAGCCTTTGTTCTCAAGGAATCATCAAAAGAAAAGAAAATTTCCAAAGGTATAGCTTGATGTTTATAAAAGATCTAGAAGGAACTCCTCCTGACTGATAAAATCCCACCCCAATTCCCCATGGCATGGAGGAATGGCTGTGCAGCAGAACCGCTGCTGGTTCAGCAAACACACATGTGGGGGTTCTGCAAACCAGCCAGACCGGGCTGGGACGGGAGTGGGGACGGGGATCCAGAGGCCTCTGTGTGCCCAACAGCCAGAGCCACTGCCCAGCTTCTGATGGGCAGCCCCTGCCTGCCCCTGTCCACATCTGTCTGTCCCTGACCACCCCTGCCCGCTCTTGCCCACACCTACCTGCTCCTTCCTACCTGCCCCTATCCACTCCTGCCCTCATCTGCCTGCCCTTGCCCCTGCCTGTCCATTCCTGACCTCCCCTGCCTGTCCATTCCTGACCTCATCTGCCTCCTTCTTTCTCCACCTGCCTGCCCTTGCTACTATCTGCCCCTGCCCACACCTGCCTGCTCCTACCTGCTCCTGCTTGCCCTTGTCCCCTCCTGCCTGCTCCTGCCTACCCCATCCTACATCTGCCTGCTCCTGCCTCCACCTTCCCACTCCTGACCACCTCTGCCTGCTCCTGCCTGTTGTTGTCCCCTCCTTCCAGCCCCTGCCCACCCCTGCCTCCTCCTGCCCACCCCTGCCCTCCCACACACCACGGCTCTGCCTCATGAACAGCTACAAAATTGTCTCTTCTCATTCATTTTTTTTTTTTTTTAAATGATGCAGAAGGTCCTGGATTACTGACTAAAACCCCCAGGAATTTTGGTGGAAATCAGGGAAATCAAGATGCTTGTGAAATCCATGGGTTTGGAGCCTGGAAGAGAATAGCAGAGGGTGTAAAGTAGAAAAGTTTCTGTTATAAATAGCCCTCAGTGCAGCCCTTTGGTCTTGGGCGTGTTTTCAGTTGGTAAATTGTAAACCGAGAATATAAATGTGTTCTGTTTTGGTAGAATATTAATATCCTTTACAGAGCTGTTACATCTCGACAGTGTCTGCGAAAGATTTACGCGAGTGCTGACAGAGCGTATCAAAACTGCAAACTGTTCCAGATGTTACAAAAAACCCCCCACCTTTCACTTAGAAAAAGATTTGCTCTGATTTACAAGAACTGGCATGGGATTGGTTTGGAGTCGTAATGCCCGAGCACGGGGAAGGCGGATGGTGGGGGAGGACACTCCAGAGAGCCGGGCTGACCCTATAGACAATGCATTGAAAAATATAGGTCTATAAGCAGATTTTTCCACACTGATCAAATGTATCCATGTCTTGAACAAAAGGCTCCTCTAAGACAAGCTCACACTCATTGCAAGCTTCAGCACAACGCTTTAAGCGATCAACCATGCTTAGCATTCCACAGCAACGCTTTGGGAGTAGCTGGGTCACTGGGATCTCAGCATTCCACTGCAAAAATTACAGAGACTGTAGCAATTTGGTATATTTCTGTTTGAAAACTCTATTAGTCACCACCAACTATAGTTCCTAGAAGTATCACTGATCGGTAACTGGCACCCCGGACACCTCCGGCTAGGGAAACCAAGCTAGCGAGTGGCACGGACATGGAGAGGCCTCCTAGGAGAAGCGGTCGGCGTGTGTGGCGGGAGGGAATGTGTGTCTGCACTGCTAATCCCGGAAGACTAGTGTCGGTATGTACAAGGCGACCTGGAGTTGGGACAGCGAGGAGAGGGCTGGCACCGCGACTACACGTTAATGACAAACTCGGGGTTAGTGTAGGAGAATCCAGCAAACTCGTTCTGGTCCAAGTTCATGATGAAGAGTTTATCCGTGGGCGTGAGCTCCACCGGCTGCCGGGTGAACTCTTTGTCGAAGTTGGAAGTGTCGCGCTTGTCTTTCTGTTAAACGGAAAGCACAGAGTTAAACTGGGAAAGGACTGAGCCAGCGAGCAAGAGAGCATGGCAGCACCCAGGGGTCGTGGCAGCACCCAGAGCTGCACAGCCATGGGAGCTGTGCTGTCCCCAGGGAAGCCGTGCTGTCCCCAGCACTCCACATTCCACACCAGTTTCTCAAGCTGCCACCGATGAGGAACTCACCGCCCTGTACAAAAGAAGCAGCCCCACACCACCAGCAAGAAGAGAAGAAAACCAGTTTAACAGGCCTGGAACACACAACCGGGACACAAAGGGACACACGAGAGCTGAGGGTGTTGGGGAGGGAGCACCCCTCCTCTCCTGTTCACTGTGAGAGAGAACACAGAGCAGTTCTTAGCATGCAGAACCCCCACTGCAACCAGAGCTTGGCACCGCACAGGAGGAAGGAGCCTGGAGGAAGCAACATGCCTCAAAACAATCGGTACAATGTTAAAATTTAAACAAAATAATCAGCTGTGAGAGCTCTTTCTGCTTTAAGCTCAGTTTTTGAATGATGTCATGATATGGTGTTAACCAACACTGGTTCATTGATGGAGGATGTGATTTGCTCCAGGGTTGTACAGGGAAAACACACAGCACTTCAAAACCTCCAAGAAGGAAAATTCCACATAGGCAACCTTTTCTCCTTTTAATTTCATAAGAAGAACCACTTTGCAGCTACACCCAAGCCAAAAAAGGGAAAAAAAAGGACGTTAGTGTCAGGATTAGCGCTGGGAACCTGCTATCAGCACTGCGGAGCCAGCGCTGGCAACGCGTGGGCTGGTTTTCTAAACCCGTGTGGATCAGAGACCGCCTGGCTCAGGGGTGTCCCACTGTGGGAGGTGACAGGGCCGTGGCTGAAGGGGTGACTGAGCACTGAAGGTACAGAACAAGCACCCAGGGTCCTTCATCCACAGCAATGGGAGGTGGGGGGACATCGGCAGCCGGGAAACTGGCTCTGCTTTGCCTCATTACTAAAGCCAACAGGGACAAAAGATCTTCTCCATCCCTTCTTCCATATCTCTGCATAAGAGAGACCCCAACACTGCGCTGGAGGTGACCTTCCCCTCCTATGACACCGGCAGGACCCTGTCACAAATTCAGTGCCTCGCAGAATCCTGCAATATATTTTTTTTCATTTTTCCCACAGTTTGCCTTTGAAGGGGGCCCTGCTCTGCTGCACCAGGATTTCCAACCCTGGGTTAATCTGTCAGCTCGAATGAGAAAAAGAACTGTGGGGGTCCTGCAGGTCCCACATCCCACCCTGCTCCCCCCACCTCCTGCTGCTGTCCTGGTGAAGGACCTGGCAGCCGAGATGCTGTGTTCTCCCTGCAGCCCCTCTCGTTCCAGCAGCTGCCACTGTCCCAGAACTCTGGGCAGAGCCATCGGCATCTTCCTGCCTCAAGCAGGAGCATGGCCAGGACACGGCACAGAGAGAGGTTCTCCTGCCAGCCCCAACAGGCAAGGAGCAGCACAGCACAGCTGCAGTCAGACCGAGCCTCGGGAGATGAGCCAGCAACGGAGCACGACCTACAAGGGTACTCAGAGACCCCACTCATCACAGGAGACATCCCATCAGGATGGCTTTAGCCTGGTGGGAGGAGGATCAGAGAGAGGCAAGGGTGATGCAGAGGAGACGAGGTGGGAAGAAAAACAGGGCTGGATGGAGCTCAATGAGCAAAGAGAGAAAAGCCAGGAGAAGAGCCGGGACGTGGCTGTGCCATCAGGACTCAAACACGTGGTGAAGCTCAGGGCAGGCACCGGTGTCTGTGGGTCCCAGACCGTCCTTGAGCCATCAGAGTCTCTCCAGGGCTCCACTCCCAGCACAGAGAAGGAAGAAGATGCAGATCTGGGGGCACAGAGCAGGAGCAGGGAAGGGCAGACAGGGTGAAGGAGCCGCCTTCAGGTGCAGAGTTCTGCAGGCAAAGGGTGAAGCAGTTGAAGCGCGAGGACAAGCCCACCTTGATGGCAGCAGGGTCCCCCCAGGGACGAGGGGCTGGGTGGTCCATGGCAGGTGCTGTCCTTCGCTGCAGAGGGGGTGGGCACGGGGTCCTTCCTGCACCCCAGCCTGTGTACAGGGAGCTGATGGTGGTACTGGGCTGCTGCTCCATTCCCAGAGGGATGCTGAACTGACCAAATGGTTCCTGAAGGCCACATCCATCCAAACCAACATGTGCCAGGACACCACCATCCTACCGAACCAGGAGCTTCTCCTGCAGAGGAACACTGTGGGATGCTGCAAAGGGGAATGACACATCTACACCTGCCACTGGTGCAAGTTGCCACCATGGACCCCAGCCCTCCAGAGTGCTCAGCCTGGGGGCCCTGGGGTGGGAAAAACGTCCTGCTGCTGCTTTTTGGCAGCAGAAAGCTCTGGAAAAGGCAGTGATGTGCCCTGGAGGGGGCTCAGTGCAGCCCACCCCCGTGTACTGCCCTCTCCAGCAGTCCCCCACTCCTTGGGGGCTCAGCTGGGAAGCTCTGAGTTCAGCAAAGTGGGGTTTGATGGTTTCTTACCTTGAATTTTGTCTGAATTGGTGGCAATTTGGCTTCTGTCAAGATGATGAACAGCCTGGGAACAGGCACAGAATGGCTGCATGGACCTGGTATGGAGAGAGAGGAGGGCAGGGGACACTCTGGGCTGAAAGTGCTTCCAGCAATGGGTGAATTGACTTTGGGAGGTGACGAGGAGCACAGTGGGACACCCTGGGCTCCCACTGTCCGGGCACAGCTGGCCCAGAGCAGTGTTTCTGCCTGGACCACAGGGATGGGAGTCCTCCCTATCCACTGCCCCTGAGCCCCTTCCCCATGGCAGAGCTCTGGGGCTGCCCGGGTGCAGGATTCTGGGGTCAGGCCCTGCCGGTGCTGTCGGTGCCGCCGTTCGGTGCTTTCGGAACAATCTCGAGTGTCCAGACCCGCAGAACTCGGCAGAAGCGGAATCCCAAAGGCAGGAGGGAGGTTCTGCCGGCACTCAGGAGGGAGGTTAACAGGAACCTGTAATCCCTCTTTAGCTGAAACTGCCAATTGCTTTGAACAACTGCTCCTGGGAGAGCGGGGCAGGGATGAGTCACCGGCACACGCCGGGCGCTCGCCTCTGCAGTCTCCAGAAATCCGAGGTGATGCCGCAGTCGGCTCCGCTTAAGGCGTTGGAAGACATTCCCAAGTGGCAGAGCTCTGCCATCCTCAACCCCAGATCGTCCTTCCTCCAAGGGTCATCCCAGAGAAGCTCCTTCCCTGTCCACGCTGGAGTCCACGAGCGAGCGGGGCCGTCGTTGTGCAGCGTGGGCTGTGCAGGGGACTGTGGGCAATCACCCCCTGCTTGGACGATGCTTCCAGCACATCCCACCTCCGTTTTTTTGGGACAAACGCTGTAGAGGAAGAACAGGCCATGGCTCCAGTGCTGCCTGTGCTGTCCCTGAGCCGGCATCCCCCTGTGTTCAGGGAACCTTCCAGCCCTCAGTGCGGTGCAGCCTCAACTCCTGGAATTGCCTCACTGAACTGCAGAAACTCATTATTGCCAAACACATGCAGGTTTCTTGGGCATAGTTTCTCACTTTTTATTTTATAATCAGTGTCAGAAAAAAAAATTGGCACATTACAAGTCAAAGCAGATTGATACAGTGACAGCCCACAAACATCTGCAAGGGCATAGCAGGAAGTGGTGTGATTGTTGTTGTTTCAAGAGAAATTCACCCTTCCCGAAATGTTTCCTTCAAGGCTAGAAACAAAACTCAGGCCAGTTAAATATCTAGTGGCAATTTTTAAGAGTAGGACTAATAGTTGAAACAAGTTTCTTTACAAGGCTCATATCAGAATTCACAATACTGGTCAGAGTTAAATAGGTCCCGTTTGGGTTAATACCATTTTTTGACACATTTAAAGCACAAGTAACAAACTTCATCAATTGCTTTGGCATTTGAAAAGAAGAGGAAGTTTCACTATAGAACTGGTGTTGGTGGTGTTTACTGGGGTGACCACGGATTCAAAAGCAGTTCTTCCAGATTTCTCACTTAGCACTGGATATTGTTTGTTTTGATTAAAAAAATGCCACTTAGGAACTGCACAATCAGGAGAAACCTTTGTCAACAGCAGCTCTGCCTTCCTGAATAACTTATGCCATTGCTGAGGACCCAGCACTGGGAACATGCCATCCCAAAGCATCTTTGGAGGGAAGGGGAGCTATGGTGGGGCTGGACAGACAGCAGGACACAGCTAAAAAGGAGCCAGAATCAGCATCTTGGCTCTCCAGAGGTTTTGGGAGGAGCCAAAAGGCTCTGGGGAAAGGTTCCATTAAAAACACTTACTTGCCACTAAGGCTAAGAAGGCAAAATACAAAATTTTCATGATTATATTAAAAGACTAGAAAAATGAAAGAGCAGGAATTAAAACACACAGTGAAGGGATTTCTCCCAGTTTTCCCTGTGTCTCTGTTTTCCTTCCATCATCCACTGAACTGGTCCTATTTTCTACCAAAAAAAACCATCACAAAAGCCCATTTGCAGCATTTCCTGCACATCACCTCCCCTCCAGGGACACCCCAAATCACAGGAAGACACTTCTGGCTTTGAAATATGGTCACTCTAGTAAGGGACTGAAGAAAATCCACGGATGCAAGTTTCGCAATGGAAAATGTCACCACAACGGCAGCTGGGACTGGATGATGGATGTGGGGATGAGATCTACACAGCTACTTAGCTCTTGGCTTCAGGCATAAAAAACTCAGAGTTAAAAAAGGAAAATCCTTCGAATTCTGACTGGTCAATGTTCCTGATGACTTCCTGGTCGGGAGGTGTTAGCACGGGTGGGTGGCGAGTGAAAAACCGGTCGAAGTTTTCAGCGCTGCGTCCGCACTATGAGAGGGAGAAAAGAATGGATGGTGGGTGGGGCAGGAAGTGGTGGGATGGGTTTGCACCAACCCCCTGTCATGGCACAGCCACGTCAGGACAGGAAAAGGTGCAAAACACACCTTGTTAGTCACAGGGTGCTGGCATGGCATGGCGTGGCACAGCCAGGGACTGGCACAGCCCCAGCGGTGCCACGGGAAGCGGCTGCAGCAGGAATGGGATGGGGTGCAATGAGAACAAGGGCCCTGGAACTGCCCAGGCTCTGGGTTGTGATTCACTGGACTAACAAGAGCAGTAGTTCACATCAGTGGGTGCCAGGTCACTGCACAGCTCCAGCCCAGGCTCAGTTCCTGCCTGTCACACGTCACATCCCCACAAACAGCCTCCTCTGCTCCAAGGGCTGGGGACTCTCCCTCCTGTCACACGCAGCCAATGCTCTCTGGGCCCTGTTTCCTCCAAGAAGCTGCTCAGCCAGCAAATCCCAGTCCCTCAGGTCTCTCTCCCATTGCCCCTGAGAGAACACACGCTCCAAGTGCTGCCACAATCTTTCCTGGTGTTTAACTTTCATTTGTTAAGTAAATAGATTTGCAATTTTAATAAACGTCAGACTAAATTTAATAAAATATTAACGACAAATACATGTAAACTTCAACATTTCCCATTCCCTCCTCTGCTCAGAGGTTTCAGGGAAGACAGTGTGAAAATCCATCAGCCCCCATCGCACGTTCCTTTGGCAGCTCTTATATGTCCTTATAGCACCAAGTGAGAACATTCTTCTCAAACCTCTAAAAACCAGCTCAATGGGTCATGCTTGAGTTGATTTAACTTCAGCCTGAGCCCATCCTTCCAATCCCATGGTTCCCCCTCAGGTTTGTATGGCCACATCTTCACATTTCTAGTCTGGCTTTGTTAAGCTTCTGCTCCCAAAAGTGTCTCCTGCCCACAGCCATGAGCTCAGCCCAGACACGAGTCCAGCCCTTCTCCCCTCCTGCACCTCTCCTGGGCTGTGGCATCCCATGTGCTGCAGCCCCAGCCCCGGGGACCCCGCAGGAGCCCTTGGTGGGGCTGTTGGGCAGCCTAACACCTTCCCAGAGCCATCTCATTAACATCAAACCAGCAATTAAACCCTCCAAATGGGAGCTGCCACTTCCACAAAGCCCGGGGGGCCAAAGGCAGGACACAAGGAGCCCAGCTGGGCTTTTCTGGGCCACCAGTTCCCCCCGAGCACTGGGATAACACAGACCCCCAGCAGGATCCCTGGGAAAGCTGCAGAGCTCCAGCCACCAGCCCAGGGACACCACACCTGGCAGGGGTTACCTGCCCCTGCCATCAACCCCAACACACCCTAGGAGCCTTCCAGAGCCTCCCAACCCCACTGTCATTCCCTATTAGCTTCAGAAGACCTCAGTGCAGACACTCAGGGCAGCTCATGTGCAATGTCTGACAGCACCAGATGCCTTTTGGCTACAAAGAAACGTGCTGTCTTAAAAAAAAAAAGTATTAAAAATAAAAAAAAAAAATCAAATGAGCAACCCCCTCGGGAAGATTTAAAAATTAATCCTGACGAGATGCTACCAGTTATTGTAAAGAAAGCACAAATATATTTTAATATGCATATTGGCAAGCAAGAATTTCTAGCTATCATGCAATAAGTTAAGTATATGTGGATGGAAAATCTGAAAAGTTGCATCTATCCATAGTATTTCCTGTCCTGCTGTGTGGAAATCGTGGACTTTCTATTTGGATATAGATAAAATGGATGGATAAAATCAATACTTTAAAGCTGAAAATTAGGTTTACAGAAGTCACATCCAAGCCCATCCCTGAGGTCTGAAGGTGGTGACCTTGCCCTGGCTGTTCTCACTCCATGTCCCGAGACAGCTGGGGGCTCTGGGAACGGAGCAGGGTTATTCCAGCCCAGCTGGAGTTCCAGACTCCAGGTTTGAGCCACCCCTGTGATAAGGGAGAGCAGGAAGGATCTGTGCCACTCTCGGCAGCAAATGGTCTCTATCTGCAGGAGCACCTTCTTTACAGCTTCCTAAATTAAGTTCCATGTTATTGGACAGGAGATGCCATGTGAATTTTTACATTTATCTAAAGCCACCTTGTGAAAAATCTGCCTCCTTTTAGTTTGATATTAATGTACAGGCATCACTCCATCCCGACTGGAGAAAGGGGGAGGGTGGGAATTTATCTTACATAAATCCCAGCGTGTCCTGTCTAATATTTATAGCCAGCACAGAATGGCTTTTCTTCCTGAGCTGCAGAAATAAACCTGTCAGCTCCGAAGATGGCCTTGTGTTTTATCACTTTCCTGCTTGATTTCAAATAGAGACAAAAGGCATAATAAAATATTTTCCATTGATCCCTGGGATGCAATCAAGGACCATAAGAAGCCAAGGATGCTGCTGCCACCGGCCCTCGTTCCCAGCACCAAGGAGAGGTACAGCCACAATCCCACTGGCCTTGCAGGCATCTCCTGGGCAAGTCTGACCTTCCTGGTGCTGCTCTGGGTCAGGAAAATTGGTTCCTTGTACCCCAGGGAGGATCAGGGCTTTTCTGGCAACCGTGTTTAGGGAGATTTGGGTCACAGCAGGAACTTGGGGCCAGGCTGAGCGCCCCTGTGCTCATCAGGAGGGATGATGGTGCTTTGGGATGCTCCAGCGCATCCCTTGATCCCTGTTGCTGGCAAAGGGAGCATCTGCTGCAGGGGCTCCTGATATAGGGCCCTGCCTTTCATCCAACTCCTATGGAAAAAGCCAAGTTTCTGCCTAATGTACCGAAAACAGTGGCTGATTAGTCTGGGGAATCTCAGAGAAAGTCTTTACAGGACCCTGGGAATCCCAGAGCAAATCCTGACTGGATTACCAGAGGAGATATTTAACCTTAGCACTTCCACCTGCCCACTGTCAGCCCCCCTGAATCCTTAAATCCCACCTAATTAGGAAATTACTTATGCAAACATTGGAACTCACCTCGTACAGACTGAACTAAGGCTACAAAACCCCACACGCAGGGAACCAGCCTTTTACACACCCAGGTCTATAAATGGCATTTCAATATTAATTAACTCAAGGCAGCCAGGGGAAAATTAATTTATGCAATTAAAAATTATTAGATTAAAAGCCGTTTTTTTAACCCCCTCATCCTGTTGTAAGTAATCCTGGGCTCTGCCATGTGATTTCAGTACTTTCAAAATGAGACTTTTCAAATCACTAGGCTTTATGTAAAGTAAAGGAGTAATTAGATACCAAAAACAATAATTATCTCAACGAGAGACAGGGAGAGCAGAGAAGTGTAAATACACTGCCAGGGTAACTGCAGACCCAGGGAAGGAATTGTTATGCACCAGCCAAAGCAGGGAGCAGCCAAGCACAGCCCCACGTCAGAAGCACCAAAGACAACCCAGCCCCTGATCTGTCTCGTTCCTGACTCTCTGATAAAGGTTAATCAAGCACAAAGCAACACAAGAGCTCTTGGGAATTCACTTCCAGCTCCGGGCACGGAACAGCCCAGCCAGGCAGGGGCTGCAGCCTCCATTTCCCTGTTGGGGTACAATGATTGAGGGTTTTGGGAGGGGTTTGATGCCCTTCCCAGAAGCAGGGCTGGGCAGGCACAGTGAGCCCTCCCCAGCAGCTCTCCGTGCCCTCCCAGTACCCCCCTCAAAACTGCAGGGATGCTACAACATCAGGGAAATGTGTGGAGACGGGGTGTGGATGAGGAACTGAGCCACCAGCTCAAATCAAACATGAATTAATGACACTTCTGATAAGCAAAATGATGCTACAGACAATTGGAATGGGTCTCTGCTCCTCTTGGCTGGTGTTCCTGGGGCTGAGCATGGGCTGGATCAGGGGATGGCTGGGGGCAGACACCCAGCCCTCATTTGTGTGCTATGCCTTATTTTGAGGCTCGGGATACAAACAATCCCTGCAGCCTGACCTTTATAGACATTAATTTATTTAAAAAAAAAAGAAAAGAAAATAGACTTAAGCCAAGGGGAAGAGCCAGGTTAGCAACAACTCCTCTGCAGCAGTGCTCAGCCCTGGTGTGACCCCTGAAGGTCACAAACACGCAGCAACATCTCCCCTTGTCACCCCCCACTCTGTCAGTGCTCCTGCTCCTGCTGCTCCGCTCTGCACTCACTGCTGGCACGGAAGAAACAGCTTTTTGCAGCACAGAGGCACTGCTGGAGAAATATCAGCTATCAGCAAGTACCTGAGTTGTCTTAATCCTCCCTAAATCCCAAATCAGCTGCTGTTAATCTCCCTGTCCTATCAAACGAGGAATTTTCCCGGCGCCAGCCGCTGGGTGAAGCGACAGCCGGCAGCTTAACCAGCCCCCTCCCCAGGCCGGTGTCAAAGGGATTTTTAAAGAAAGAAGACATTTAAAGCAGGACAAAATTTGCACATTTTAAAGCAGAAGAGCAGTAAGGAAGTACTTTTGATGGAATTCAGTTGTTTTTCACTGCAAAACACCAAACACCAATGTTGTGCCCCAGTCCAGGGCAGGTGACACTGGGGACCTGCTGGGGAGGAGAGGGACAAGGTAGAGAGGGGACACAGCAGCAGCAGCTTCACTGGAAAACAGACACAGAGAAAGGTGGGAAATGGCAGGAGCTATGGATTTACCTTTGTGCCTCAGCATCCCTGGCACAAAGGTCCGACCTCACCCCCAGAAAAATCACGGGGTGCACAAACAGCCCCAACCTCTTCACACTGTTACACTCTGGTATCAAAGTTAACGCTGTCCTGGTAACACTGTTCCTACACAGTCCAATGGCTTTAAGATCCCCTTCCTTCCCAAGGAAAGGCAAGCAGGCAGCTATCCAGACCCCTGGATAACCATCCCATCTGCTTCCCAGCACCTGGGTCTCCCCATTTCTGAGGCAGGCAGGGAGAACAGGAGATTATCCCTCTGCAGATGTGGGGACAGCCTGGGCCACCAGGCACAGAGTGGAAATGAGCAGCTCTGAGGACAGGACCCCGTGGAGCTCCCTGCAAAGGCATCATTGCCAGGAGTGAACTTGGTAAAAATATCTGCCTGAAACCAAGACAAGTAGCCCCAAATGTAGGCAGGGCATGGCTGGCAGCTGCCCAGGTCAGCACCCCTGCCCTACCTGTGCCACGTGCTGGAGGGAGATGGGGCTGTGGAGGCTCAGACACGGCCACCAAATGGGTGGATTGTTCCTATTTGATCAGTCAGAAAAGGAGCTGTAGGAGGGAGAGCTGCTGGAGCAAAGAGGCATTGAGAGGGAGCAGAGCTAAGGGTGCTGAGCACCCTGCACCAAATGGACTCCCACTCCATGTGTTCCCTGAAAGCAGAGCTTTTCCAAGCACCAAAATGAATAGAATAACTGTAAAGCAGAGGAAAAGCAGATGTGTATGAGGCAGTGGGACAGGGGAGGGTTCAGGTAAATACATGGAGCATCTCTGGACTCCCAGTTGTGACCCAGGACGACGGATTAAGGGAGCATGGAATGTCCCCACCCTCATCTCAAATATCAGCCATGGAGATCAGATTAACTGTGGATTCAGTTCTCTGTGAGACACCAGTGCCCAAGTAGGGTACAGCAGCCAAGAGGCACCTGGGGGGGAAGCACATGAATAATCCCAAGCCTTAAGGAACTGGAGCACCACAGAGAGCCTTGGACATGGCTGTGACCCTGCCAGTCCCACCAGTGACAAGGAGAAATAGAGAAAAACCAGGGAGAGGCATCCCTGTTCCTGAGCCTACACAGTCATTGCTTCCTGCATATCCTCTCTGGGGGAGGGCAGGGAGAGCACAGGGAGAGAGGGGGCCTCACAGAGTTTGGAGTCACAGAGCAGCCACAGCACTGCAGGCAGGAAGACCCACAGTGGGGTTCAGGCTGCACCCCTGCACTGGTGTTACATGGTCAGATGTTGCTGCAACGATGGCTGGACAAGGAGCAGTCAAGTATTCCCATCTTTTTCGACAAACAGGTTTCTGATTGCTCCTGCCTCCATCTCCCTTTGGTTCTGGCAGCTCATTCCCCCCAGGCTGCACTCCCAGCACCTCTCTCGGGCAGAGCCAGGCAGGACTGAGGGAGAGCAGCCAGGCAGGATCCCCTCACCACAGAGCTCCCTCCACCTGCGAGCCAGGCTCCAGCTTTCCACCTTGGAGAGACACTGTGGGGTCAAATTCAGCTCCACTGTCCTCTCAGGCAGGCTGAGCTGATCTGGTGCTAAAATAAAGTTGAGATTAAAGAAAAGAGAGACCTGGTCAGCTTGAGAAGAAGGAAGGAAAAACCCAACAGAGAGACTGAGCCAGGATGACAGACAGACAGTGCTGCAACACAAAGGGATCCAGGAGCTGAACATGTGGAGCTTCCATCCCTGCAAGCCAGAGTGGGACCAGGCATCCCCAAGTTCTCCTGCCACAGCAGAGCTCTGACACGTGCCAGACCCCAGGAGAACCGATCTTCCAGGCAGACAGAGAAATGGCACCTCCAGGACGAGCAGCACCCGCCCGTCTGCCCGTGTGTCCCCACGAGCGGGAGCAACCCTGGAGGAGAGCCCGGGCACACGGGAGGGCAGGACAGGGGGCACGGGACACTTACAGCCTTTGGCTTGAAGGGGGGCTGGATCTCCTTGCGCTCCAGCTTGTCCCAGTCGATGTAGCGGAAGAAGGCGTGTTCCTTGATGTCCCGCTCCCCCTCCGGGCCGCAGCCCAGGCGCTTGGCGGGGTGCTTGGTCATCAGCTGGGGGAGAGCAGGAGAAGACACGGTCACTCACAGGGTGTCCAACTGCTTCCCACGTCCCCAGGGAGCTGTGATGTCCAGCTGGACAGGCAGCACCGTGCGGCTGCTGCCCCGGGACACCCCAAGTCAGGGTCTGTACCCCAGAGGGGTCCTGTCTGCTCCACCTGCTTTTGGGGCTCCAAGCAGAGGATCGAGGGAGAAGCCAGAGCAGCTCCAGGGACAGGGAAGGTTGACAATGGCTTATGAAAGCAGGTGGCAGGTACACAAGCACTGGCAGGATGGGCACATCCCCTTTCCCTCTGGGAATGAAACTGGTTCACCAAGAAACAACCTCAGGGTGCTGGCAGAGCGCCCCACAGTGCTGCAGCCTCTCCTGCTGCAGTGGGGGGCAGGACGGGAGCAGAGCTGCCTCTACTTGGTACAAACTTCTCAGCATCTGCAGAATCAACTCTAAAACCCCCTGCCCATTCAGGATGAACAATCTGCCCTTCAAAATTTTCATCAGCCCTCCTCCAGTAGAACCTCCACTCCTCCAGAGCTGTGGTAGCACAAACATGAGGTGGATTTCTAACGAAAGAGTCAGTTTGGAGAAAAAAAGCAGAAACAGTCCATTAATGTTGTTTATCATCTAAACTTCTCCTCTTCACTGGCTCAGTAACAGAAAGGGGCCCCAGGAATTAAGGGCAGCTGTACAACATTAATATCCTGGGGCAGGGTTTGAGCCCCATTCAGAGATCAGATGGAGATTCCAGAGATTCACAGGACGTTGATAAGGATGGAGAATATGAGTTATATACCTGCAACAAAAGCACTGCTTTATTAAAAGCAAGGCAGTTCAAACTGGTCCCAGGGCTGTGCAGAGGTTGCAGGAAGTCTGACTCTGTGTCCCAGGGCTGGGGGAGCCTCTGGGAGGAAAAGGAGATGCCAATGCTCCAGCCAGAGAGCTGAGGAAAGAGTTTCAGAAGCAAGCAGAGAAGCTGTGGCTGCCCCATGCCTGGAAGTGTTCAAGGCCAGGTTGGATGGGGTTTGGAGAAACCTGGTCTAGTAGAAGGTGTCCCTGCCCATGGCAGGGGGTTTAAACAAGATAAGCTTTAATGTCCCAACCCAAACCATTCTAGGATTTGCAGACCAAAATAAGCCCATCAGCCCAGGCAGCCATTGGCAGCACCCACCACCCCATGGGGATCTCACAAGCCTCTGCCAGGTCTCCATCCAGGGAGAGCTCCTCTGCCTGGGGTGCAGGTGTTGGATACGAGTCAGTCCTGCCACCCCTGACGGTACAAAACAAACTTGCTCAGGGAAGTTGATCTTTAACAGCAGTGCTGCAACAGCGTGCTGAAAGCAAGGAAAACTCCAGGAAAAAAAACCCCAGAACCCTAAAAAGACAAACTCCAACAAATATGAGGCAAGAGCAGAGGCATCAACCACTCTGTGAGCAAACAGCTCTACATCCCTGTCCCCCAGCCGTGATGCCATCTGCAGCTGGGAGAGTGATGGAGCGTGGCTTCCCTGGATCAGCATCCCCCTGGAAAGCCCATCTGCAGACAGTGAGGGCCTGGCAGGCTACACAGGCTGGACCAGGGATTTTCCAGCCTCTGCTCAGGAAGAGGATGTGACTGGCATCAGCATCAGCTTTGCAGAGCCTGTCCCTGTTGGAGCAGCCACGCTGGAGCATGGCCAGTGGGCCCAGGAGGGAGGGCACAGGGGGCCAGGTGGCAGCAAAAACAAAAGCAAGGATTTTTTTCTAACTTGTTTTTTGTTAATAACCAAGTTTCCCTTGGCATTGCAGCACAGAGCCCTTTATAAAATAAAAACCCAACAACAAATCTCAGAGTAAGAAGCCTGAGAAGGTGGTAGAGGTAACATGTTTTGGCCTCTTGAACATGTGGGGCAGCAGCACGGACAGCAGCTGTGATGGGCTTTTCTCAGGCACCAGCACCAGGGGAAATGGTACCCAAAATACCTGTAAATATTCCCAAAATGCTGCAGAAAATGTGCCATTTCATGCCTTTGCTGCCAGGCAGAGATTAAAGAGGGAGCTGATAGTCACAGACAATCTGTTCCCCTGGAAAGGGCTGATTTGCTCAGGCACCATCAAACCCCTCCATATGGGATGGAAAAGGCTGAGGGTCTGTGCCGGTGCCCACGCGCTCCTGGGGCCAGGACAGGAGTCTGGCTCCTAATAACCAAACCTGAGCTACCTGCCCATGGAAACAGCAGCTCCAAGATCAGCCTTCAGAAACAAATCCGAGCTGACAGCACAGGAGGGAAATGCTCCGTTTGATCCACTAATTGCTGCTGACTGGAGAGTCCTGGAGCCACGTGCCAGTGAACTCTCCAGTTTCCTTCCCAGCCAAGGATCCCTGATTAATGCTTGTCTCTGGGCTCAGGCCGGTTCCAGGCTTTCAGGATCAAACACGTTTCATCTCTGAGTGGTGCAGGGATGACTGGCACCAGCACACTGGAGTGAAACCACGAGGGAACAAGGAAATGCGTTTGGAGAGCGCGGCAGTGCAACACCAAACCTCTCGCAGGTAAGGGCAAAGGCTTCTCCAGTGGCTTGTTCCCTGCACTAATGTAACACCAGGTTTGTGCCCTCCTGGCAGACCTACCACACACCAACACAACCAGTTCAGCCTCAGAGCAGCTCACCGAGATGTATTCCACTGTGTTCCAGGGCAAAACGTACATACTTAGTTCCCAGCTTACTAAAAAGTTCTTAAATCCTACACAGTTTTAATTCAACTTTCGGGTGTAGCAGTTTGGTGGTGGCAAAGAATGTCAGGAGGTTTTGAAACAACTGTAGTACAGAGGGAACCACCACTTTGGTACAAAAAAAATCTGGGAATTTATAGAGAATCAACCCTCGGTGCGTGGCCAAATATCCTCCCATGCAGCCAAATATCCTCCCATCTCCAGAGTGAGAAAAGCCATCGCAGCTACACCCAGCAGACGCTGCAGTCACGGTCCCTGCTCATCTATTTACAGCACCTACACTGTGACTGATGCAGCAGCAAACAAAGCTGACACTGAGCCTGGTCCCTGTTCCAGCCTCAGGGACAGCGATGCTCAGCAGCACCAGGCACCTCCCGCCTCCTGCCTGACCAGGAACACGCTGGATTCTCCCTTTACATCCCCAACATCACAGTAAGAGGATGAGAGACGGTGACAGGGTCAGTGGGAATCCCCCTCTGACCACCCGTGTGGTTTCTAAATTAAGGACTTGATTTTCCCACATTCTGCTGATGGTGGTGGGGCAGCACCCCTCCCTGTGCCCCATTCCAGGTGGGAACACCTGCTTTTCCCCACAGGACAAGCGAATATTCCTCTTTAACACCAGCTCAGAATCCTGGCAACGCCAGGAAGAGGCTTTGAAATGCCGCAGTGGGAGCGTGAAGCGCAGGATGTGTCATTTGTAGATAGAAACACTATTTTGAGAGAGAGAACATTCAGATATTTTCAATATTAACTATTATAAGCAAACATTTCTTAAATTCCTACACAAACACATATTTATAGCAGTGTGTGGCACTTGGGGGTGAGATGAGGCTCAGTCCCAAGCACAACAGAACAACATCAGGACCTCGCCAGCCTTTATCCATCACATCCCAAATTAACTCAGGCTGCATTTAAGTCATGACTAGGCCCAGTCCATGGGGAGGTCGGGATGCTGGGCAAGGCAGAGCTTCACTGCAGATTAAGAGACAGGATAATGAAAATACTGCCCTGACACCACAGAGATACCATCAGCACTGAGCTTCAGGTCATCTTGAAGGGTGACATCAGAGCTAAACAGAAGGATGAAAGTGTCTGATCTTAGAAAAACTATTTTGGGATCACGTTCACTTTCCCTGAGCATCATTTTTCACTTCAGGCAAAGATTTATAGAGCTGCCCTGTCCTCACCTGATGGGGCACAGGGTCTCTGGGGATGCCCTCCCTTCCCACCTCCCAGCCCACACCCCAATTCCCTCCTGAACTTCACCCAAGCCCTCAGAGCAGCCCCTGAGTCCCAGCTGTATCTCTGCTCAGTGTAACAGTACAGAGAGGATGTGGGTGTTATTTTTACCTGGTTTTAGTACACACACACACACAAATGACATAGGTTGTAGTTTTAGGAGTGGAGAACCCACCCAGGTGTCAGATCCCCTCGCGCTGGGGAGCAGGGGCTGAGCTGGGACCCCCAGGTGTGCAGGATCTCACTGCTCCCACTGCCCATACACCCCCCCAAGCCAGCAGAGGACCCAGCCCAGCCCTTACCCCTTTGCAGATGGCCACTGCCTCCTTGGACATGGACTTGGGGTAGGCGACGTTGTGCTCCATGATGGACTGGAAGAGCTCGTCTTCATCTTCTCCCTCAAAGGGGGCCTAGAGCAAAGCAGACACAGGTTCAGTGGCATTTCTGGGTCCCTAAGCTTCCATGTGCTGTTGTTGTCCTTGGTCATGGACCCAGCCCTGGCTGTGCCATGCAGGGATGTGAATCATCATCACAGTCCCTGGGGCTGCACCCAGAGTCGCCCCAAGCTCCTAAGAAAATGCCCCAGCTGTGTGCCAGCAGCATGGCAAATTCCACATCAGTGAATGCTCAGAATGGAATGTAACACAGCCCAGAGGAATCAATTAAACTCAATTACCTGGCCAGCCAACATCTCATAGAGCAGGACTCCAAACGCCCACCAATCCACAGACTTCCCATAGGGCTGGTAAGCAATTATCTGCAAACAAGAGAACAGCAGGATTACACTCCCAGGTCTGACCTGGTGGCACAAGGCAAAGTGACTCCAAGCTGCAGCCCAGGTGACAAGGACGAGGTTGTTCACTGGGACACGTTTCAGCACTGAAATCCCTCGACCGCGCACACTCGGAGTTCCTCCCACCTGCTCTTTACCAGCGCTCTGGGAAAGCCAGGTGTGAACTGTTCACATCATAAGGGCCTTTAAAAGGAAAGAGCACTTAGAAGAAATCCTCTGTCCTGTGAAGTCCCCACCTGCCCATTGGGGAAGGTCAAAGCCCAGCAGGTGAGGAACAGCTTTGTTCAGCGGGGATCGCACGCAGGGCTGTTCGCACGCAGGACCTGCCACCTTGGCATGCAGAGCTCTGGCTTGGAATAGGAAAAGTCCTAAAAATGGGTCAAGCAAATCACAGGACTGTTTTACCCCGAAGCCACGTTGGCCTGAGCACATTGCAGCTCCCTAAAGGAGGAGGCAGGGAGCAGCAGAAGGGCCTGGGCTGGAGCGTGGTCACCGTGCCACAACCTTATTGCTATTCCCAACGAGGAGGTGTGAGATCACTCCTCTGAGACCCACTGCCAGCAGGCTTTAATGCCATTCCTGGGTGCCACAGTGATCTGCATCCTAATTTCCTATTTTCTGTTTTTCTTTTGGAAAAAAAAGAATTAGAGCAAGGAGAAGAAAATAAGAGTTAAAGTGAAAACACTCAGGCAAATACTCAGAGAACTGGTCATCTGTCCTGCTTTGAAGGAGCATTAATCACCCACAGCAACCAGCTCTGCACCAACACCCCCAGTATTAATCCTGGTGGGATGAGGGGATGGAACACATATTTGATCCAGTAATTGGAAACCTCACTGGCTGCAGCAAACACAACATGGTTTAGCACACGAGTGCATCGATGTCCTAACAAAGAGAATCTCTTTCCCTAAAATATTTACATGCATAAATATTAATCTCATTATTTCAAATTCAGCAGTGACAAGATTTTAGAGGGATGTTTTTATGCGAAGGAAACAGACACTGGGAATAATTATGCCCCTGAATTTCACAATTGTGCCCATGCAGCACCTCATGGAAGTGTCATGTTTGACTCCATCCCATCAGTAATAACCAAATGCAAAGTCATTTTGGGGTGATCTAGGGCCACGGATGGGGAGTGTCTCCCCATCAGACACACGGCCTCTCACTGTGAACAGTGAGCTGGATAGATCTAAGGATTGCCACTTCACAGGGAAATATTATCCACTGGTAATTCCCTGTTTCCCACTGGTCATGTTGTGCTGGAGGTGTCACACACAATGAGGGACAAAGCTGAGCTCCTGAGCTCTCGTCTTTTCCAGGAGCAAGGGAGTAGCCCATGGTGGTCTGAGTGTGCCAAGGGTCAGACAGGCGTGGAGCTGCCAGCAGGACATGGGAAAAAACCAAGAGAGGGAAAACACACTGCAGGGAGAGCAGCATGAGGATTTGCTGCACTTTGAGGGGAAGCAGGGAACAGTCCAACAAAGACACAGATCCAGTATCCCTGCTTCCTTAAGGTCAGCAGGAGATGGACAGCGCTGAGGGGATGAACTTCCCAGGCTGATAGTGAATCCCTTAATGTCCCTGTTTCAACAAGCAACTGCCCAAAGCAAGGTTGTGCAGTGGGGAGGAGCAGCAGGGAGGCTGCCGGGCCGTGCCCGGAGCAGTGGCCGCCCTTCCCAGCTCACCTCGGGCGCGATGTAGTCCGGAGTGCCACAGAAGGTCTTGGTGGTCACCCCGTCCCAGATGTTCTCCTTGCACATGCCGAAGTCTGCGATCTTTATGTGCCCCTCGCTATCCAGCATCACGTTGTCCAGCTTCAGGTCTCTACAGAGTGAGAGCAAACCCATGACACAACGGACGACACGAGTCTCCCGACTCCTGGAGCTCTGCTGGACTGCTGAGCTCCAGCTTTGTCTCACACCCCAGACTCTTTGCAGGGGAAATGAGTAATAATAAGTCAGAGATCTGTCAGGATGGAGTGTTTATTTTACTTTTAACCCACAGGAACACCATGCTGGGCACAGCGCTTTGAAGTGTATGATGGAAACTACTCATCTGGCAGGGGATGGATTGAATTGATTTTGGTTTTTTGCTCCTATGAAAATCAAAGTGCACTTAAAGCTCCCAGTGATGAAGAAGCCCCTATTCAGCACAAGTCCCTGTCTCACCTGTGCTCTGCTCCCCATGAAATACAAATCAGCTGTGTTTCTCTCTGATCCTCACCCACAGAATACCTGTTTGTGGTACCCAACTTCCCAGAAGCTCTGCTCCTTAGAACAAGCTGCAGGGATGGATCCAGCTGCAGAGCCTCGGATCCAACTCCCAGCCCCAACTCGGAGGTGGGTGCTCCAGCCTCAAGGACACTTCTGTAGCAAACAGTATTTTGGTGCAATTTCTACACTCTTGCTGGTTTTAAGGCTGCTTTTCCCAATTATCATGTCAGTGCTTAGAACTCCGACAGGCCAAAGGCAGATGGACAGGAGCTGGGATTCAGACTTGGAGGAAGGAAGGAAGCAGGGACACTGGGGACTGACAAACCAAGAAATCTCTCTGCAGTAGAGGATGGCAAAAAACATCCCTTATGTCAAGTTTGCTCTACTTCTTTCATCTCCAGCATCTCCCTTTGCAGGGCACTTAATGGTATCTGACACTCATTAGGATGCTCTGCTCCACCCTGGGCTCTGGGAATTCTCCTGAGCAGGGAGGAGCAGTGAACACTGGTTTCAGAGCTAAACCAGCAGCCTCTGAGCCTGGTCTGGCACGTGGCAGCGACCCAGATCCTCTGGGTGCTGTAATCATACTGGGAATAGCAAAGGAGATGCAGTGGCTGAAGCAGAAGTGACACTCACACTGCAGAGCTCAGAACCAGCCACCGGCGAGCGCTTCCTCCAGTGTTAATGGTACGAGAGAGGTGCCCTGAGGGGCTGGGAGCTGCTCCAGGCTGCCAGCCAGCATTTGTGTTGTGTGGAGAGAAACACGTGGAACGGGGGTAAGAGAGAACCAGAGGTGCCTTCCTATAAACCGGGATAAAGCAGGAGCCTCCTCCAGGGGAGGGGAGGAAGGAGGAACCTGCTCACCTACCGATAAATGATGCCTTTGCTCTGCAGGAAGAAGAGGCCAATGGCTATTTCTGCTGCGTAGAACCTGAAATGGGAGAGTCAAAAGGAAGGCTGATAATGAAAGGAGATGAATCAAAATGAAAACCTTTCAAATCCGATCGCAGTGAATGAAGCATCTGAAGGTTTTCAGGAACACATCCTGCTCTGTCCAGCTCACAGGGGACAGGAGCCAAAAGGCACCAGTTAACACTCAGGCTGGCCATCCCAGCATAGACCCAACACCCAGTGTCCTTTTTGCCCCCCAGGGAGGGGGAGAAGCCTCCAAAACCTCCCTGCCTTGTGCTTTCATTTACATAAATTTATTTATTTAGCTCAGTTATTTACAAGTGCAATGTACCTCAAAGGTGAGGTGGAGGTACCAGCATCCTTGGCAAAGACTTCTCCTGCTTCTTCCCAGTCCTGTTGTTTCCCCTCCCTTTCTGCCCAGGAATTGCACCGCAAAGCCTGTGCCTTGGGCTCTATTTCCAGCCACATGACACAAATACATCCCATACCTACCCCAAAGGTGCCAAACTACTGCACTTACACTGCGTGGGGCTCCTTGAACCTCCCAACCTGCTGGATCTGGTACATCAAGTCCCCACCATTCACATATTCCATCACAAAATACAAGCGATCCTAAAGGAAAAAAGAGACAATTAACAACAGAATTATCAGAGCAGGGAACCTGCAGGGGCCAGAAACAAGGACTGAGGCGATGGGCAGCTCCAATCTGTATTTCCATGGCAATACAGTCATCATCCCTGTGCTCCCCACGAGGTGCAGGGGGCTCATGTTCATACAGAGCCCAGAAGTGCTGATTCCTTTGCAACACTCGGGGCTGAAGCTCTGTACCTCTGCAGACAGCTCTGCTGGAGAAGGCAAGTGGAGGAATCCCTAAACCAGAGGATTTTCACTTCCCAGGAATATGTTTGCCCTTCTTCACGGAATCTGTTTTCAGAGAGTTGGTCAGGCAGCTCCTCGCTGGCATTTCCCCACACACTGCATGGCTTCAATTAAGGGATGCACAGGAGACATGAGCACTTCCAGTGGGGACCAAACTCCACCCATGCCCACCATGACTTGGCAAAGCACCAGGAGGACGTGTGACATTGCCAGCCCTCTCCTGGGCCAGCAGTGCCGGGGCTGCACAGGTCTGCAGAGGATCCAGCTGCCCCTGATCAAGCTGGGGAGGCAGGAAGGAGCTGCACCCCTTTTCCTCACTCCTCCCAGCCTGGTCTGAGGGGCCACCTCATTTAACCACATATGGTTAGTTGAGTCCTGAGGAGTTCAGAGGTGCTCTGAGGGCTGGAGCCCCTCTGCTCTGGAGCCAGGCTGGCAGAGCTGGGGTATTCACCTGGAGAAGACAGGGCTCTGGGGAGACCTGAGAGCCCCTTCCAGTGCCTAAAGGGGCTCCAAGAGAGCTGGGGAGGGACTTTGGACAAGGGCACAGAGTGACGCATGCCCTTGACACACAGGAGCCAAAGGACACTCTGAGCTGGCCCCATCCCAGCTCACGGAAGGAAGGACAGAGGCTGGAGCACTGAGAGCTGCAGGTTGGCAGCTTTACATAACAGTTCATAATATTTCCTCATTTCCTCCCTAAATAAGCTTTGTCCTGCTTTTCAGACAGGAAGGACAAGGAGATCCGAAGAGATGCAGATGGAGCACTGCCATAAGAAGGGCCATGGAGGAACTGGGGTCATGAGCTCCAGCACTCCACAGGGCACAGCCCAGCCTGGCGGTGCCCAGCCGGAGGAACCGGAGTCATTGGCTCCTGCCTCCTGGCACAGCCCACCCAGACAGGGGGCCAGCACCAAAGGGAATTAAATAGAGCACCAAAGGGGCAATTGGGCCGTGTAAAACACGTGACACTGATGGGAGAGAAGGGCAAATTCAGTTTGGGGATTTTGGAGCCCCCCACTCTGTAAGGGACTGTCCTGCCAGCCCGCGGGGGAAGCACGTGCAGGCAATGTCACCTTGAGCAGGCAGAGCCACGGCAGCCAGGCTGTGACAGCCACGGGAGAGCAGAGCAACGCTGTGCTCGGCTGCAGCTGCTTCCTAAATATATCGATCGGCCTCAAGAAGGAAGAATATTAAAAAGACGGTCTCTTGAAACAGCCAGCTGAGCTCTAAAAGCAGGAGCTGAGCTTTCCTCATTTGGGAGGGGAAGGGAACGCTGGTGCTTCAGAGAAAAATGCCATGAGTAAAGCAGGCAGATGGCTGGGCAGCCCACGGGCTGGGAGGGAGGGATGGATGGGCACAGAACGCTGTCCTGGCTCCTGCTGGAGGCAGAAAGGACGGCGTCTGTCCAAGTCTGGAGCATCCAAACTCACTGAGCAACAGCACAGTTCGGAGATGTAAATCCCACTGCAGAGCCTGGCATGGAGCCAGTGACACCCCCCTTTGCTGGGCAGACAAGGTGCAGCTCCCAGGCTCCTTCCAGTGCCCTTCTCCTAATTAACCACTTATTAACCTAATTACCTGTTTAGTCCATCCCCTGTCCAACCCCACACTGGAAACAAGTGGCAGTGCCAGGACAGCACCCAACCCCTTATTAGACACTAGGGAGAAATCCATCCCTGTGAGGGTGGGGAGGCCCTGGCACAGGTTGCCCAGAGAAGCTGTAGCTGCCCCATCCCTGGAAGTGTTCAAGGCCAGGTTGGAGAGGGTCCCTGCCCATGGCAGGGAGTGGAACTAAGTGATTTTTGAGGTCCCTTCCAACCTAAACCATTCCAGGATTCTGTGCTCCTGTGATTTATCATCTCAATGTTGCTGCAGCTACTGTGCCCTTTGTGCTGTGCCCCAGAGGGAACTGAGGTCACCAGTGAAGGCACAGCTCACCTGGGGACACCCAGGGACCTCTGGCTCACACCCTTCCCTGGAGCCCAGGATCTCACCAGGATCTTTCAAAGCAGAGCACCCCAGGACACGCCAGCACAGGCATCTCTTGCCCTTCAGCCCCAGGCAGGAGCTCTCTCTCTCATTGCTCATCTTCACTCTTTCTTTAACACAGACTCAGGGCTCGTGTCTCTCCCGAAGCCGCTGAGCCAACAGCCTCGGCTGAGAACTGTGCTCTGGACTGTGCTCCCAGAAATCAAAGTGCTTTGTGCCAGCCTTTGATAATACACCCTGCTATACATTTTGATTACATTACAAATACGATTACTATTAAGCTACTATAGGTCTGCCAGGAATAATCCCGCGCTGACTCACTTCAGATGCCAGTGAGATGCTGTGTGAAATAGCTGCTCCTGCCACATTCTGATTACTGTGCTGCAAAGCCAGGCCGCAGGCTTTAAACACTCAATGTGTTTGGTAAATGAAATTTCTGGAATAATATTAAAATGTAATCCTCCTGGAAAGCATTGTCATCGTTCTAAAGGACTCTACTGATTCCCTCTCCCGGCTCCCACTGACACGGGCCTGGACATTCTCATTCACAGGTTGCTCGAGGGCTGGGCAGGAATTGTGTTAAAGGTCCCCTGTCCCCCTCTCCACTCCTGACTCATACAAACCCAATCACATGCCCGTTTCAAACTGGATTTCCTGTGGTTTGGATTAGGTTTCTCCCTTTACTCAGGGTTTTGATCACAGGGATGAGTTCTAGGAAAAACTGCAGCACTTGGCAATTGAATCATAAGGGACATTGTGGGCTGGGGGTGCCTGAGGGGCTGGGAAATCACTACTAACACCATGAACAGCTCCCTGATGAAAACATCTCAGGAGAGTGCAGCTATTGGACATTACACTCTCATTTCACACACCCACATTTTGTCATGGAGACACTTTTGCCAGAGAGGTGGACAAGCTGTGAGGTTGCCAAGGCAGAGAATACAGGGCTGCTTTGGCAAGAGCAGTGATGTACAGAGAATCAGGGAGTCCCAGAATGGTCTGGGTTGGAAGGGACCTTAAAAATCATCCAGTTCTACCTGTGCCATTGGCAGGGACACCTTCCACTAGCCCAGGTTGCTCCAAACCCCATCCAATCTGGCCTTGGACACTATTGCAATCCATTTGCCAAGGGTCAGGCTCCCAGGGCTCAGGGTCCACAGTCCCTCCTGCCCCTTGCCCAGGGACAAGCTGTGGCACCAGCACTTACCATGGTCTGGAAGCAGGAGTGGAGCTGGGTCAGGAACGGAGGCTTCCCGGAGAGAGCCAGGACGCGCTTTTCCACCATCGTGCACTCCACATCATCATCCTGGATAACAACGTCCTTCTTCAGGATCTTCACAGCATAGAGCTCGTCTGTGCCCTTCCTCTCCGCCAGCATCACCTACTCAGGGTGGAGGATAAGTGCAGGATCAAGGGAAATGTGGATTTTAAATGCCTTGACCTTAAATAGTTAAACTAACGGCTTGCTTATTATCCTGCGGCTCCTGTTACAACCCCGAGAAGAGCTTCAGGTGCCAAATGATGCAGAAAGCTATCAGGGGTATTGCCAAAAGCATTTAGGGACACCAAGTCTAATGAGTAACAAGTCTACTCTCTCACCACCTCATTGCCCAGAGGAGCCCATCCCAAGGGTTTGCCGATGTCTGAGCCCAGCTCACCCCCCAGCACCCCCAGCCCTGAGTCAGGGCCCAGGGCAGCACCCTCAGAGTGTCACCAGCAACAGGGGAGGCTGTCAAGAGTCTGAACACAGAATCCATCAAATTACAAAGTGGTAAAAATTTAAAGTGGAAAAGAGTCAGTCTATAGTGAATAGTAAGGAAAAAACCACACAATTTTCTCTGTTTCACCCTGCCCCTCAACAGTGACCAAACCCCACTGTGTGCGGGTCCATCCCCCAGCCAAAGCCCCTCCCAGCCAGAAGAATCCATCCAACCTCTCATTTCAAACCAGTCTCACCCATTTACAGGTTTATTTATTGCAGTAAATGGGATTCACTGCTTCTGATGGTGCAAATTCCCCGGGTTAATCCCATCAGCCCAGCGAGGGTCCCCATCCCGGCCCACCACGCTCCATCAGCCTAAGCTGCTCCTTGTGCTGCCAGCAACACAAACTGACTCTGAAACCACACTTTGCCTCCCATTTTCCCTCTTGCACTCTCTCATCACATTAGATTGGAGTGCTGGCTGGAAATGAATTGCTTTTCATTTGAAGGAGTCGGCAGAAATCCTCCAGTCACATTGGGAACAGCAGCTCGGGGGTTTTGGAAATAAATTATGTGAAGTCAACACCAATAGGGTGGAACTGAAATGCACTTCAGGCTGGGGCAGACTGGCAGAAGACACACAAGTGGGTCTCGGGATGACTTTTGAGACTCTAAGGACAACCGGATTAACCCTCTTGTGTTCCAGCCCTGGCACAGCTGCCTAGGGCAGGGGTGGAGTCCCCATCCCTGGAGGGATTTAACAGAGTGTGGATGTGGCACTTGGGGACATGAGTTAGTGGTGGCCTTGGCACTGCTATGGGAAAGGTTGGACTCGACGATCTTAGAAGGCTTTTCCAACCTCAGTGATTCTGTGATTCTGTTCTATGACACAGCCCAAGAACCAGGGATGACAAGGCAGGGACACAGCCCAAGGATTGAGGTCTTCATTGCCCACCCACTTGTTTGAGTGAAAGTACCAGCGGGAGAGGGAACAGCCCCTCCCGAGCACACACGGCTCCGGCTCGTTCCCGGTGCTTGGCCCTGGGGAGCTCGGCTGTCCCGGACACGCTGCCCGTCAGGATTAGCTGGGAATGGCGCTGGAGCTCCTCAGAGCCAAGTGCTCTGGAGAAGGTGCTGACATTTCCCTCTCATCAGCGGGGTGGGACTGCAGCGGCCACACACCGACTCATCCCTCACAGGGCTGGGCCGTGGGCTGGCGGCTCAGGGACCTCGGCAGAGCATTGATTCACTCGCTGGTGCTCGAAAAACACTGTGAGCCCAGAGCAGCTCGTTGTGCTGCTGGGACGGAACCCAGGAAGGCACAGGCACTGGGACCAGCTCTGGGCTTTGCCTTTTCCCGCTACCAGTTCCCTGAGATGTTTGCAACAGCCCTTTGCACCACACACAGGCACGGACAGACGGACACCCTGCCTGCAGCCACGGAACAGTAACGACAGGACAAGGGGGAATGGCTTCACACTGCCAGAGAGCAGGGTTAGATGGGATATTGGGAAGAAATTCCTCCCTGGGAGGGTGGGGAGGCCCTGGCACAGGTTGCCCAGAGAAGCTGTAGCTGCCCCTGGATCCCTGGAAGTGTCCAAGGCCAGGATGGATGGGGCTTGGAACAACGTGGGCTAGTGAAAAGTGACCCTGCCCATGGCAGGGGGTGGGACTGGATGAGCTTTAAGGTCCCTGCCAACCCAAACCATTACATGTTTCTCTGCCAGGGCAGCAGACACAGCTGTCTCACATGGAGTCTGCACCTCTGCCCTCCCTTCTGATTCTGCCCAAACTGAATTGTTTTGGTTCATCGCCTCCATTTATCACCATTTTTACACAAGTTGAGCTTTACAAGGTGCTGTACACAGGTGCTAAAACCAGGGCTGATTTCTAAGTGATAAAAGCAGACAGGCTTTGCTGTTCAAAATTGGCAGAAAAGAAGCAACTGCTCCAAGAATAGAGTTTGTGGGAAAATTAAACCTGTTACCTGGGAGTAAGGGCATTATATACAATATTAGTTATATACAGACCTGCCCTGCTATCCATAACCCTTTCAGAGGAAAGTTAACTAAACCAGGGAGTCTCTGAGCCTGGCATCTGCTGCTGCCCTGAAGGGACCTTGCTGGGGACGTGGCTCCCACCCCCCTGTGCAGCGAGGCAGAGGTTGGCTGGGGTACCACCACAAATGCAAAAAACTGCTCCAGGGCACACATGGGCTGTGAACACTTCGTGCAGCAGCTTCCCAATGACACAGCAACCCCCAGCACAGCTGAGCCAGCCCTGCTTCGCTGGGATGTGAAAGGCAAAAGGACCCTCCAAGCTGCTGAGAACCAGCGGGTGACACACGGGGGACCCCGGTGTGAAGTGTGTGCCCGGGAGTGCAGGGATGGTGGAAACCACCCACTGCTCTAGCCCTCAGTCACATCCGAGCTGTGTTCCCCTCTCCTGTGCTAAAGAATCACAGAATCATTGAGGTTGGAAAAGACCTCCAAGACCACAGAGTCCAACTTATGACTGATCCCCACCTTGTCCCCCAGCCCAGAGCACTGAGTGCCACATCCAGTTATACCTTGGACACCTCCAGGTGGACACCTCCAGGGGACTCCACCACCTCCCTGGGCAGCCCCTTCCAATGCCTGACCACTCTTTCCATAAAGAAATTCTTCCTGACGTCTTTCTGATGTCCTGATGTCTGGAGGTGTTCAAATACCAAGAGATGCAAACAGGCAAATGCCCCAGCACAGTCAGTGATGCCCTGACCAGAGCCATGCACAGATTGTGGTTGATTATCACAGCACATGAAAACTGTCTTCCATTGCTCTGGAATCCAGAACTGCAGCGGCCAAAGGCTCCACCCTGCTCAGCAAAACACCACAAAACCCCCCAAAAGCCTGACAGCTCGAGAGCACAACAGATTGATTAGCTGCAAAAATATGAGCAAGCCACGTAATTTCCTTTTCCTCTATTTATATTACAGCAAAGCAAACCCAGGGTGGGCTGTGCCAAGTGCTGCCTCCCTCCCTGGGAAGGTCTCCCTGCCCATGCCAGCCCATGGAGTGCTGCCATCAGCCACAGTCCTGGGGGCTTGGTGGGACTCATGACCAGGGGAGCCCCAGGGAGATCCCAGAGCACCCAGGAGCAAACAGGGCCACCCTGTGTCCTGGGGCTGAATGCACCAACCCAGGATTCTGCACACCCAAGCCCCTAATTTCCAAACCACATCCATTTTCCACCCCCTAAACTCTGCTGCCTGGCTCGGGGGACCTCCATCTGCCAGCACACTCGCTGGGAAGCAGATTGCATTCTTTTTTAATTTTTTTTTAGTGCAGAAAAAAGCTGATATTTAACTTGATTTATTCCTGTAATATAGACTATTGTTTGGGAATGCTTCAGCATAAAAACTGGAGATATTCTGAACATAGAGAAAGCAAGTTTGTTAAACTCCACCGAGGCCAACATATTGGTACTGCTGACCCGGACTGCCAGAGTGTGGAGAGAGGAAAATACCAAGCAGTAAATCTGAGATCCTGATGCCAAAGAGTTAACAGAGAGAGACAGAGACTCACTAAAACAGTGTGGTTATAGTCCAAGAGCTCTCACAGCCAGCAGGGACTGGGAAGAGAGAGGCTGGCAGCAGGCAGCCAGCAGAGGAGCAGGCAGTGCCAGCCCTAGGAGGGAAGGTCACAGTGCCAGCCCTGGAGAAGGACAGTGATGCCACGAGCACATTGTGGGCTGCTGGGCACACCAAGGGCTGCAGGGGGCTGAGCCCGGGGCTCCCTCCCCTCTGTGCCCCCTGCCTGGCTCTGGGCACACGCCCTCACTGTCCCTGACCAGGAGCAGGCACAGCCCCCTGTGCTGTGCCAGCCCGTGCCCCCGAGCAGGGGGATGCCGTGGGGAAGTGCAGGCACACGTGAGCGGGAGGCTCTGCCCGCAGAAACCAATGGTGCCGTTTTAATTAGCGCTAATTAGCATATTTATAACATGCTGTTCCAGGGAACAGTTTCTGTCACACATTCCCTTATATAAGCCACGGAGCCAACTGAAGAGTTTGCTAATGTTTCTCAAATTTAAGGAAAGAAGGCGGGGGGGCTACACGATGCACAGCCACAGTCTCCAGATGCCAGCGCTGAGTTTGAAAGGGATGAGGTGTTGGGAGGGAGGGAAAGGGGACATGGATATATTTCTGTGTGAGCAGCATGGGCACGAGGCTTTCCTGCTTCCCAGGATACCAACCCACAGCAAAGGGGTCCGACGGTGAGTTCTGGGCAGGAACCCCAGGCTGATGCTCTGGGTGCTGGGGACCATCAGGACCTCCCTGTTTTCCACCTGTCAAAGGTGTTTCCATGGATCTCTGAGCTCTCCATCTCCAGAGAGGGAGAAAACACCCAAACAGAGGCTGGGACCTCCCCAAGCTCCACGGCCACCAGGAGAAGGTTGAGGGAGGGAAGGGGTGTCCCTGCTGCACCCCTGTGCTCAGGTGATGGGGCAACATCACTCCTCTGCACACCCTCCTCATCTTCGCTACCTGCCCAAGGAATGAGTCTGTTGGCAGAGCAATATTTCCTGCAATTAAGGGGGAATTCACTAATGACACTGGTGTTGGGCCAGTCATCACACCAGCAGACACCAGGCCAGTGTCCAGTGAGAACCACCCACCTCCCGTAGAGCCCCAGCAGCCCCTGGAGCACTGGGATCCCAAATGGAAATCACGAGAGAGTTGGAAAGACCCCAAGAAAAATGAAGGCTCTGAGTCACATAATTATCACAAGAATGAAGTTCTGCTACCGCTCATATATCCCACATATTTGTAATTATTAGGAAAAAAAAAGGCCAAATAAAAAAGAGCTTTAAAGACACAGCTCAGCCCCTCACTTCCCAAAAGGGGCCAGATGGGTTTTGTGATGGTCTCATCAGCCATCTCAGGTGTTCCCCGCTGTGACCCAGAGGTCACAGCCCAGAGGGAGCCAAGCTGGGCTCCCAGCACCGTGACACCAGTGCTCCCAGTCAGAGCACGGACAGGTCACACTGGAGCAGCCGCACGAAACTTATGGGAAATATAGACAGTGTCAAGGAGAATTTGGTACCTCACCTTCCCAAAGCTTCCTTTTCCCAGCACCATCAGGAAGTTGAAGTCCGAAAGCTTCATCCGATCTCTGCTCCCGTTGTTGTCAAATTTGGAAATGGCATTTCTTGTCTTCTCATCCGCGGCCTTGGACCCAGTCCCGATCTTGGCTCTCTGCAAGGTGGACACGGGACAGGGAGAAAAGAAAACACATTACTGAAAACAGCAGGGAGAAAGGGTGTTACAAACCCAGTTTTACCCCCCCAAAATCCCACCTAATCAGCCCTTTCCCAGCTCAAACACCACCCTGAGCTTCAGGAACCTTTTCCATCACATCACCAAGAAGGGCACTGGAGGAGTTACCAGCACTGGCACATGGCACAGATCCATTGCTGCCCAGTCAACCTCTGCCAGAGCAACTGGGAACCACCTCTGCCCATTGTCACCCCTCTCCCCATGCCAGAAGGTAGCCTGCCACGCCGCCCCATGCTCCAGGTCATCCAAAGCATAGAACAGAGCCTTAAAGAAGCTTTTTTTCTCAAAACAAGCTTCTGTCTCTCACCTCCCCAGAAAAGGACGGGTGAATATCTCACAGAATATTTCACAGAATATTCTGAGTTGGAAGGGACCCACGAGGATCGAGTTCAGCTCTTAAGTGAATGGCCCATACAGGGACTGAACCCATAACCTTGGTGTATATAAATATATTAAGGCAAAACACAAGGTTTTTTATCCAGCTCCACCTCCATTACTCCCCTTATGGGTCCCTTCCAACTTGAGGTATTCCATGATTACATCTGATGCTGAAGAGAATCACACTCCTGTGCCAGTTCAAGTTGAACATAGGAAGCCCCAAATCTATTTGGAACAGCAGAGAACAGAGAGCCACCCTCTCACACCTCCAACCACCCTCACAACCACAGCTGCTCACTGAGGACCCCCATAACCCCCCATGTTTAAACACCAAACCCCACCAGCGTCCTGGCACCTCCTCCCCAGGCCAGGGGCTGTCTGATGTGCCGAACCACTGCTTGAAGAAGCTATCTCACAATTTATTCTCTTTTAATTTATAGAACTGTGTGGCAGTGTGAGGCCTGTGCCGAGCTCAGCCTAGCATGAAATTCCATTAACCCGATCCCGGCGGTTCAATTTGGCTGCTGCTGGCAGCCCCTCCAGATAGCACCTCACGGGTAATCTCAAGCCTTTGCTGCTGCTAATTGGTTCTCACAAGGTTCTCCCTGCTGCTGAATTCCCCACTCAAGGTCACCTGCAGCACCTACGAGCATCTGAAAAGCTCCTGCACTGAAAACCGAAGGACTGGTCTCTGGCATTTTCAAACACCATTGGTGGGACCACAGCTCTGCCCCGGGAAGAGGCTGGAACCCCAGGATGGGACCTGCTGCTGTCACTGGAGCCACACATATCCCGTCTGCTTCCCAATGGGAAAATATTCATACAGCGAAAAGGAAATAAAGTCACGTCTCCCAAAGCACAAGGTGTTTCCTCAGAGTCATCTTCAGGCTTTTCCAGCGTCCCCAAAGGACAGGGAGACCCAGGCAGGCGCTGTACTGACAACCAGCTCAGGTGACCAACAGCAGCTCTGACACAGCCCAACGTGTCTCATTGAGCCCAACCAAATCACAGAACCATGGAATGATTTGGGTTGGAGGGACCTTAAAGATCATCCAGAGAGGATGATCAAAGAGGGGGAAATAAGAGGATTTTCTTTTGCTCCATCCCAGCAAACCATCCAGCCTCAGGCCCAGCACCAGCAGACACGGGCTGAGCACCAGCACCCAGACATGGGGTGTCCTGGGCTCCCTCCTGAGGCTGTGTCTGAAGAGGGGCCAAGTCAAACCCAGTCAGTCCAGCACTTGACCTGATATGCAGCACCACAGTATGTTCAGGAAGATCAGATGAGGATATAAACATAACCAGGCCTCCCTGATAGAGCAGGCTCAGGGTGTGGCTTAGCCAGGAGGGTGAAGGTCTTCCCAGAAAAGAGCCCAAAATAAGAGCTGGGGCAATGTAACGACCAGCACTCCCAAGGGAAGGGTCTTGCTTCTGCTGTCAAGCATCTCTAAGGACCCTAAGTGAACACAAAAGTCCTGTAACCTCTTTTTAATGCACTCATAACACCTCCACAATCTCAAGACCTCTTTGAGGTTTACAACCAAAGCGTGCCAAGTATTGCTCACTGACTTTTTTTAAAAAAAAGCACTTGACCTTCGTTATCCAACTCCATTTGTCACAGTTAATTTACTACATCTGAATTTATGCAAGAGCAGCTGACAAACCCATCTCTCCAGCTGTCCCAGTGAGGGGCTGATAAAGAGTGAGCAGAGCTGGCAGGGATGTGGTGCTGGGATGTGGTCCTGGGATGTGGTGCTGGGATGCAGCACAAGGTTCCATGCTGGGCTCCTCTCAGATGGTCCTTGTCCAGCCCAGGACGTGCTGGCTGTGACATGGCTGCAGGGAGCACAGCAGCACCTTGCTCAGGCTGTGGAGAGGGGCATGGCTCTGGCAGCAGCTCCACAAGCTTCCAGGCAGCTCTGTGTCCCCCAGGCTGGCACTGTGTCCTCCCTGCCAGGCTCTAGCACACTCCACTCCTCCCTCCCAACACCAGCACCAGCCATGGCCCAGCTGGAAGGAGATCCCCTGCCTGTAACACTGACTTCCTCACAAGGGAGGAGGGGAGACACATCAAGGTCAGGGCACGGGTGTACTCTGGCACCTCTGGACAGTGTGTTTTCTGATCTGTAGAAAACTCATCATCTGACTTCCAATACACCATTTTAACACCACTGGAACATCATGAAATGCAACAGAAGACAGTTGTTAGTTCTTTATAGAGCCAACAACCATTGTTTGTAGCTAACTGTTGTATTAAAACTGTCTTTTCTTGTATACTCAGGAAAGTTGTACATAAATAAGATAAAAAAAGAAAGGAGAACTCCAGTCTCTGCTACAATTATGGAGTTCATGCTGACAACCATAAGGGCAATTCTTTTATGTATGGCTCATTGCATGTAAGTCTCCAGATGTACCATGCTCATTCCCAAGGTTCTGGGGAGATTTTAGCTACGCTGAGAAATGGCAAAGACCTGTTAATTCAGCAATGTCTGGATCAATCATTCAGCAAGATCTTCCACGGCTTATTAAGTAGTAAATAGACATTTCTCCTTGAAGCCAACTCCTCTCCTTGGGGAGTTGGACCCTACTCCATGTTCCCTGTGCTGCCAGGGAAAGAGCTAGCAGGGAAAGCCCCTTGCTGAGGGCACTGCAGGCAGGCAGCAAAGAAAACACCTGAGTACAAGAAAAATCAATTCACCTCAAATTTCTGCCTCAGTTCCTCGTTTCCTTCTTCTCCCTCGGGAGGCACTGGGACGTTGAAATACTCCCCCTCCTCCTGGCTCAGCAGCTTAAACCTGGAGGGAGAGTGAGAATGTCAGGTCAGGATGGCAGGTGGGGCTGCAGGTAGGCAGGACCACAGGCAGGACCTCCCCCCTGCTCCAAGCACGGCATCCAGGTGAACCTTCCCCAAGGTCAGAAGACGCCCCAGACCATGCCCCTCAGCAAGCCCCTGACTCTCAGCCAGGTGGAGGGATGTTTCTGGGTCCCTCGCTGTGCTGGGGACCCCCACAGCCCGGGGAGCACATCCACTGCCTGCTGTGGGGGGCACACAGAGCACTGACATCACTCTCAAATGAATCCTGACCCCAAAACCCACAGACAAAAGCATGTCTTTCTCATGACAGGCACAGGCACAGGCACAGGCATGGGCAAACCCCCTCTCCATCAGCTGCCCCCCAAGGACAGCACGTGGAATGTGCCAGTGCCAGGCTGGTGCTGCCAACCCTGAGAGCACAGACAAGATGCTCCTCAAAAGAAGGAAAAAAGCTTAAGCAGCAATTATCAGAAATCATGGAAATGCCACTCAGAAAAGAGGCATTCCACCCCATTAGGAGTGAAGCCCAGCTCTGGCAGCCAGGAGGGTTCTCAGCTGGGTGTTATCCCAGAGGCTGCTCCGAGCAACAAAGCCCTGTCCGCATAACACAGGGACAGGCTCTGCCTTTGAGCTTGTTTTCTCCATTAACTGCAGTTGTTTGGATATGAAATATAGATCAGAGCTCCTGCTCCTTCTCCAGTTTACTTCAACCAGAGCCGTGACAAGGAAAATTACTTAGATCTCCACTTACATGATTTTTAAAAGGCTGGAAAACGCTCAGGCTTCGGGCTGCGTCAGAAGCCAGCAGCACATGACACACATGCACCCTTACAGGTGACTGGGAATTTGGGGGGAAGTGACAGCTCCCTGCTGTTTTCCAGAAGAGGAGCCATGTCCCCATCAGGGTCTGGTTGGTGATGAGGAGGCTGAAACCCTGCCACGTGTCCCTGTGCTGTACCAGGTGCTGCCCACCTCATCGGGGGCAGGGAGGGGCTGGACAGTGACAGGAGCACCCCCAGCTCTGCCCTGGATGTGCCAGGGTGGGGAGCAGTGGGTGCCCCCTCCAGTCCCCTCCTGCACTTCCCAGCTCTCTCTGGGTACCCAGACTGCCTAATTCCTCCTCCTCCTCTCCATTCTCTGCTCAGAGGGAGACACATCCAGCTTCTATGGTGGGAAAATGCAGTCTGGGGCATTCACTCAGCTCATGAATGCAGATTAACAATATGCAGGAGTTGGTTTCCAAAAGACATCTAATATCTCTTTTCAATTATTACACTCGCCATGGACAGGTAACACAGCTCCCAGGCACCAGTGCCCGGGGAAAAAACAGGGAAATAAGGCACTGTGTGTCCTGCTGGGGGAGATAAAATGAAAATGGAGAGACCCACTGAGGGGTGTTCCAGCCCTGCTGTGTTCATCACTCGTGTGGTAACGAGCGTTGGCAATTACACACTTTGGTGGTTCCTCCTTGTACTGAGCTGTGCCCTCCACACCAGCACTGCAGCCCACGTGCTCCAGCCAGGAATCACAGCTCCAAGGTGTCCCCACCACCACCCCCTCACAGCCCTGCTCTCCCACATGCCTGAGGAAGCCACAGTGCCTGCCTGGTACAGAAACTGATGGGAATCCAAGCAGAAAATGCTGGAAAATGCTGCCTTGGCAGATGAGGGCAGGTGATGCTGGCTCCTCCCAAAGCCCACGCAGTGAGAGCCCCCGGGAGCACCAGCCCTTCAGGAAGAGCAACCCTGGGGCTGGGAGGGGAGTCTGGAGGAGGGAAAAGCCCCACACTCCCCCTGAGCAACCCTGCAAGGAGCAGGAGGACACGCAGAAGGTGATGCTAAGCCAGTCCATGCTGAGCACCCCTACACTGTCCTGACTCCACTGGGCACCCCATGGACACCCCACACAGCACCAGCCACCCTCTCCAGCCCGAGAGGTGGAGCAGCACCTTACACAGAGCCAGGCCAGGTGGGCCTGGAGCAGAAGGGAGCTGGTACAAGGGGCTGTCACGTCTCTCACCCCCACAGATGATCCGGGCTGCTTTCTGCCCATGGTATTTAGGAAACAATTACATCTTACCATCCATCCACTCCCGACTTCTGCAGCTCAGAGATCCCAAAGGACAAGGAGCCCATGAAATCATTCCTGCTGGTCAGATCCCAGTCCCAGATCTCCACAGACAACCGCCTGTCTTTGTCTGCCTCTTTCAGTTGGCTGGAAGAGAGGAAAAGGGACGGTTTTATCCTGGAAGATGTTGCCACACCACCCTGTCCCTCCATGCTCTGCAGGAATACGGATGCAAAGTGAAGGGATGCTCCTCGATGCCTGTTGAGGTCTCCAATATTTAATTGCCCAACCACATCTGACTCACATGGAGAGCACAGAGTTCGTGCCCAAACACTCAGCTTTGATCGGGGTCAGGGCAGAGGTTTGAGTGTTTCTGAGTCACTTACTGAATAAAAAGAATCATTTCTCAGTCGAATCAGTTCAGTGCCTCTGAATAATTAAATAAGAGCAAATACAATCACATTAATTCTTGGGGGTGAGAAAATTCAGCTTACAAATTTAAACATTTTCCTTGTACTTACAATTTAAATGTCTCGTTCCACTCAGGATTCAGGGAGCACTTGATAGTTTTGGTCTTCTGTTTGCTTTCATTTTTGGGGTCAGGGATTAGTTTAAGCTTCACGTAGGGATCTGACAAGCCATTAGGGTCCATAGGAACTAGGTTTTTAGCATCTCTTACTGGGGAAGAGAAACAGGATTAAATTCAGTATTCCAACTATAAAAATACCCGACAACTGACAACTTCCCTGCGTGCCAAGAGTAAGTGTGAAAATAGTGATTAAAAGCAGAATTAAACTGGATCTGTGCAGACATGGGCACTACATGAGGAACGACATAATTAACGCAGAGCAAACGCAGCTCTCGTGGACGGGGGAGGCTGAAGGTCGACTCAGGAGATTATTTTTATTTTCTGGTAGGATGGTTTTTTGTTTGCTCTCAGTTCTAAGCAATTTAAAGCCGGTTTGTTTCCTCTTGCCCCTTGGGAAGAAGCATTGCACTGATTTGGTGGGAGCACAGAGATGGAGCTTTCCTTGGAGAGTGGAAACAGCAACGTTAACGCCCCAGGAAGGGGAGAGCAGGGACCCAAAGGCACCAACCTCCCCACTGGGCCCTCCCAGGCTCAGCTGGGGCCCTGAGGGAGGATGCCCACAGGGCATCATCACCTGCCCACTTGGCAGCATCACCCCAGCTCTGGGAGCTGAAGTGTCTCCTCTGGGAAGCAGGAGGAGAGAGGGAAGAGCAAACCTGAGGTGACTCGGTTGCTTGTAATTGGATTGCAGCTTGGACAAATTAAATACAGCCAGGCTGAGCTGAGGCTCTTTGCCCAGATTAAGTCAAAAAGGGTCTGTCTGCCAGGAGAAGGGTCTTATCTTCCCTCCAGCCCAAATGGAGATATCAGAGATGGAAAGCCTGACGGCCACGATGGAGCTGAGCTGTAACCTGCAGAAAAGCTGTTTCAAGGAAGCCCAGAGCAGAGCTCCCCCCTCCCCAGGTCCAGTGCACACCCCAGGGATCAGGCACGGCGGGTTGTGCCATGTTGGGAACAGGAACTCAGTGCTGCCTGAAATTCCACCAGATGCCACCAGCAGCTCGCTGTGAAGGCACAGCTTCACCCTAAAATCCCAAGGAGGAGGAGAGAGGACTCTGGCTCTGTGTGTGGCACCACAGGACATCAGAAGATACTTTTAGAGTCAGAAGAGTAAAAACAATTGCCTACTTCCCAACTCACCAGTAAGGCACTTCTGATGAGGTTGGGAACCAGAGAGTTTTGAAAAGCAAATCAATGCCCCAAAATCTGCCCTCTAGTGCTGTCCTGCCAAAGCATTGCCCAATTTTCAGATCCATGGAATCAAACTTGCAGCCAAAATGCAAATCTGCATTTATAAACGAGCTCATTTATCAAACGTGACAGCCCTGCCAGTAGCTCGTGAGACGGGGAGAGGCGGGAGCCTGCTGGGAACCACCGCCTGCCACTGCAGGAGCCAGGCAGCCCCAGCCATCCTGCTGCTCTACGTGCTCCTCAGACTCCTGGGATGAGGCAGCTGCAGGAGACAGTCACCTCTGGCTCCTCTGGCAGAGGGGGAAGGATTGACTTCATCCCTGCCCGTGGTACACAGGGACCTTGCCGGGGATGCCGTCATAGAATAACCAAATCCCAGAATAGTTGGGGTTGGGAGGGACCTTACAGCTCATCCAGTGCCACCCCTGCCACGGGCAGGGACACCTTCCACTAGCCCAGGTTGCTCCAAGCCCCGTCCAACCTGGTCTTGGACACTTCCAGGGATCCAGGGGCAGCCACAGCTTCTCTGAGCAACCTGTGCCAGAGCATCACCACCCTCCCAAGGAAGAAATACCTTCCTAATTTCTATTCTAACCCTGCCCTCTGTCAGTTTAAAACCACCACCCCAGGGCTCCCTGCCTGCACCCCCCCACACTGCCAAGGCACGGGGAACAATGCCCCCAGTGCCCCACTGAGCCAGAGCCTCACCACACCCTCCCCCTGAGCTCTGACTGCTTTTTATTGCCTTCTTGGCCTTAGAATTATCACACAAATGTGTTTCAGTGCCCCTGCCCACCTGCAGCACTCAGGCCTGTGGGAGCCTCAGGGAAAGTGGGGGACAACCACTGCCACTCACAGAACCACTTACATTGGGATGTTGTGGCACCAGGCACCAAACAGTGCCCACCCTGACCCCAGAGCCCAGGGCAGGAGAGTGGGCACAGTCTTCGCTGGTGACCATCACCCCTCACCTGCCCTGGGGTCAGCAGAAACCACTGAGGACCCTTCAGATCTCCTGTGTGAGCAGCAGAACCAGCCCAGGGGCTGGAAGAAGCTGCTGGCTCTGGGGTCTCACACCAGCCAGTGTCCCCTCACTGACAGGAGATGCAAAATGATGTCACACAGAATCAGCTCCGGCTCTGCTCTGTGTTTCACCATCCCAACAGTCAACACAACATCCTCTGGAGACTAATGAACCACCCTCCATCGTTTATCAGGCCGTCCTTCGCTTCTTTAAGGAACAGGAGAAGTAATTCCTGACCCTCACAGTTAATCAGTTTATGCCCTGAAGCATGAGATTTGATTACCTCATGTTATTATCTCAGTGTGCAGACCTCACAATTTCATTAATGGGAATAATTTTATCTATTCATTTAAAAAAACAAAATGCTTCTGCTTGACCTCAAGAAACTTTCTAACTTTTCAAGCAGAAATCAACAATTAAGTGAAGGGAAAATAAAAACGTGAAGCAGCACAGCAGTGATACCTCCCAGCAGGAGAGTTGCGCTCCTTCCTCGCCAGTGTTTATGGAATTTATTTGACAGTTAAATTTGATGTAAAATAGTTTTACATCTGTCATACCCTGACAGTTTTGTGCATCATTAAGAAGTAGTAACATCATTATTAACGGTGATGAGTAAGAATATTACGATCCCATTTAAAGCAGGACTTAAATCACTGTGGGTACCAAGTGCGGCCAAGGAGCTGCCACTGTGGCCTCAGGCCATGGGCAGGATGAGGCATCCATAAGTCTTGGACATCCCCGGACTAGGAGGTTTGGGGGGGCAGTGGTGGCAGTGCCCACCTCCTCCACACCATTCCCATGGCAATGGGGACACTCCTCCACTGCCATAGGAAGGAGGCGTCACCTGCTCTGCCTTGCAGGGCCAGGGCAGGTAGAGCTGGGTGAATGATACCTGAATAATTTATTCTGCAAACAGCTTCCTAATAAATGATTCAGACAAGAACTTTTAACTACTCAGGCAGCTGTAACTGCAGGAACAGGCTTGGGAAGAGACACTCCCATTTCTGATGGCAAATGTGGGGAGAAGCCTCACTCTGCCACCTGTGCAAAGCAGGAGGGAGCAGGGCCTCTCCAGGCACTGCAGGCACTACAGAGGGCATGTCCAAAGCTCACTGTGGATATGGGAGCAGGGCAAGGCCCTTCCTCCTACTCCCAGGTCTCCAAGGGAGGGTAAGAGTAATATGGTGGATAAACAAGGACCAGAAAGTTCTTTGCTAAATATGCCACGGGGGGGTCACTTTTATGCTAAATAAAAAAAGCCTACAATAAATCAACTCCTACCCCACTCTCCAGATAGTTCCATGGGCTGTCACAACCTTTCTCCTCCTCTCTGAGCACGCAGGGCCATGGAACATGTTCAGTGCAGGGAATTCTGCTTCTTGCTGCCCTCCAAAGGGCACAGGTTGCCCAGAGTAGCTGTGGCTGCTCCATTCCTGGAAGTGTCCAAGGCCAGGTTGGACAGGGCTTGGAGCAACCTGAGCTAGTGGGAGGTGCCCCTGCCCATGGCAGGGGATGGAACTGGATGGTCTTTAAACCAAACCATTCCAGGATTCTATGGTTCTATGAAAAACCCTTCCAAAGCCCGGCTCAGTGCAAGGAGAGGTTAGAGCTCTGCCACCTCATGCCAGCCCATCACTTCTCCATGGCCGTGCCAGCAGCACCCCCAATTCCACAGCTCTTGGAGGGGATTTTGGAGAGGGGAAGGCTCTTGGGCTGGCCTGCAGCACTCATCTTCCTCCCTCCAGCAGCACACACCATCCCCAGCCAGGAGCAGCCCCATCCCAGTCAGTGCCCGGCACTCAGATGAACACCCTCGCGAGTTAAAACATTTAATTAATGCTCTGATAAGAATATATTTGCACATGCTCATACAATGAAAAAGGCACAGGACTCATTACAGCTGCATCTGCCTGGGCCGGTGATTATTAATTAACACACTTCCAGCTCGTTTATCTAATCACAGCATAATTGGTTTCAGTTTTGGTCAATGTTTTCTTTCAATCAGCTCAGTAAACAGCGAAGCTCTGTCCCAGCAGCCTCTGCCATGCTGCAGGAGCATCGGGGTGTTGGGCTCGGCTTCGCAGGAGCCACTGGGGGCCAGGGCACGGTACCAAGGCTCACAGGAGAGAAGAGGGAACCCAACATGGTCCCCACACTCAGCAGCCCTGGCACGAGGACAGGGTACACTCTCCTTCCCATGCACAGGGTCAAAGGGACCCGGACGCGCTGAAGAGTCTCCATCACTCAAACACACCCTGTCCTCGCAGCATAAACCCACCACAGCTTTTCTGCCTCCTCATCCCTGTTAGACTCTCTATCTTTTAGGTCTCTTTTTTACTCCAGCACTTCCCTGAGAGATGAACACATGCTGGGCTGCACTGGCACACGGCGGGACACACCTCCCACCTGCCTGGGGTGGCAGAGCCAGCTCCTGGCTGCTGGAGAGGAGCCACACACAGAGTCCTCAAAGCAACTTCCATCTTGGAGCAGCAACAGCTTTAATGGATTCCCAGCCCAGCCTTCACATTCTCCCACTCCTCCATTTCCCAGACTCAAATATTCATGTCCCTTAATACGACAGGCTCAGAATAATCTGCATTTGGAAGCTTTTCTGTTACGGAAGCCAAAATGCACAACGCCTTGATGACACTTCAATTTGCTGTGATTTCCCACTTTATTCCTTAGTCTTTTCCCACTAATAAGACACTTGATCAAAGCCCAGAGCAGAACATGGACTGTGAACATGCATTTGCTCCTGCCTCATTTCACATCTCCCTCCCACACTGGGGGTTCAGAGACACAGAACCCACATTCTAAATATTAGGAAGAAAGTCTTCCCTGTGAGGGTTGGGAGGCCCTGGCACAGGTTGCCCAGAGAAGCTGTGGCTGCCCCTGGATACCTGGAAGTGTCCAAGGCCAGGTTGGAGCAACCTGGGCTAGTAGAAGGTGTCCCTGCCCATGACAGCGGGGTGGAACAAGATGAGCTTTAGGGTCCCTTCCAACCCAAATCATTCCAGGATTCAATAATTCTATGAAAAACTGTGTCTTCCACTGGGAGGGGAAGATTAGCTTCACAAATAAAAGGAAAAAATTAGAGCAAGAGAAAAGAAACCCACAGAGCTGAACAGCAGCCAGCAAATTCCTGTTAAATTTGTCAAGCCAGGAAGAAATCAAAGCCCCGAGTGGGTCCGCGTTGGCCGTGCCCGTGCTGCCACCTGCAGGCACCGGCCCTGCCCTGCCAGCCCTGCCTGCTCCTGCCAGGGGCACCCGGGCACCCTTCACACTTCATAGCTGGGATCCTCTTTGCCATGGGAAAGCTTCCGGAATTCCCGGGCAAGGGTCTCCCCCCTGGTGGCACAGAGAGAAGGTCTTGCCCCACCGCCACTACCTGTTTTTCCCTGTGCAGCAGGACCAAAGGGGGGCTCAGCCTCCTACCCATGCCAGGCTCAGGGGGCTGCACCACCCCCCTGCCACCCACCACTGCACTGTCACTGCTGTTCTCGACAGAAATCCACCCCCTGCCCGCCCCAAACTGAAATTCCTGCAGAAAACGTGTAAAGGGCATTTTCCACCAGAAATCTGCTCAGAGGAATCCTGGCTGCTGCCTCCACCCACTGCCTCCCTGGGCTGGGCTGGGGCCCCAGTGGGGACACTCTCCAACTGTGCCCCCCTGGGATGGCCAAGGCAGGTCCTGCAGGAACTGTGTGGGTTGGAAAATCCCTCCAAGATCATTGAATCCAACTGTTCCCCCTGCTAAGGCCACCACTGAGCCATGTCCCCAAGTGCCAGACCTACACAGCTTTTAAACCCCTCCAGGGATGGGGACTCTGCCACTGCCCTGGGCAGCTGTGCCAGGGCTGGACAGCCCTTTCCATGAAGGAATTTTTCCAATATCCAACCTAAACCTCCCCTGGCACAACCTGAGGCCATTCCCTCTCTTCCTGTCCCTTGTTCCCTGGGAGCAGAGCCCGATATCCCCCCCAGCTCCCCCCTCCTGTCAGGGAGTTGCAGAGCCAGAAGGTCCCCCCGAGCCTCCTTTTCTCCAGGCTGAGCCCCCCCAGCTCCCTCAGCTGCTCCTGGTGCTCCAGCCCCTTCCCCAGCTCCCTTCCCTTCCCTGGACATGCTCCAGCCCCTCAATGTCCTTCTTGTTGTGACGGGCCCAAAACTGACCCCAGGATTCAGGGTGGCCTCCCCAGTGCCCAGCACAACATGAGGTGGTTCCATCTCCCAAGGGCTGGGTGCCCACCCATGCTTTGGGGGGCTGGCCAGGCTCCCCAGTGTCCAGCCTCTCCTCTCCCAAAGCATCCCATTCCTCCAGCAGCTCCACAGCAGAGCTGGAGAACTCAGCACGCTTCCCTGCCTTCTGGAAAAGCCAACAGCTGACATGTTTTCACCAACACCTCCATAAAGGGCCAGAAATAAAACAGCCTTTCAAAGCCAGTGGAAAAAATGAAAATCCAGCTGCACAGAATGGGGCCAAGGGAGCTCCTCCCCTGCCTCCAGAGAGGTGGGAACACAGTGCCAGGGAACTCATGGTGCCAGTGGGAGGGTGAGCTCTGTACCCCACTGGCATCTGATGGAGGCTGGGTACCAGTCCCATCTCACCCCCAGAGGGAATTACAGAATCATTAAGGTTGGAAAAGACCTCCAAGATCACCAAGTCCAACCTTCAGGAAGGTGCCTGGGAAGCAAGACTTCTGAGAAACATAGTTCTGCCTGGTTCACTGATGCTCTCCTTTAAGGACAAATCAAACAAAAAATAAATTAAAAAATCCTCCACAACTTCTTTCAATTTTTCATTAACATTTTCAGCAACTTGGTATTTTTCTTGAAAATACTCCCGATGGCTCTGTAGGCCAGAAGGATCCTGGCTCTCCTGCACACTCCTGGATCATACCTGAGTACCTCCTTCCATGTGGGTGAGGTGACCTGTGCCACCACTTGCCCAGGCTGGGGCACCTCCTGTGCTGTGCCCACCATGGACCAATGCTGCCCTCTGCCTCCCACCCCCCAGGGGGTTGGCTGGGCTCACCCTCCCTGGAGCAGAGCAGGGCTGGAGCCCTGCTGGGTCACAGCAGCCACCCCTGTGGGATGCGCTCGGCCGAGCCAGGAGCCAGCCTGGAGCAGCAGGACCTTGGCAGCCTCTGCTCTCCCCAGGGAACAGGTGCCCGTCAGAGTGACGAGGAGCACCACGGGATGCACGGAGACAACCCAGTCCCACAGAAACCAACCCTGGGGCTGTCACAGCACCTCCCGCTGCAACACGAAACCAGACTTCTCCATGGAGCCGGTGGGATGGTGGAGAAGGATCTGGTGTTGCCATGGATGTCCCAGCCCAGTGCCCCCTCAGGGGCACTGCAGGGGGCACTTCACAGCCCACGGCTTTAACTCATCCAGGAATAACCGCGACAGCTCGGCCGCCCCTGCGGAGACCGCGGCACCCGGAGTGTCTGGGCACCAGCGTGGGCAGGACCTCCCTCCCACACAGCACCGGATCAGCCCCGGCAGACAAGCCCCAGAGGGACTGACAGTGCCCACGGGGAGCAATCCCTGCCTCCAGCCCCCGCTCCATGAGACACCCGTGACCAGCATCCAACAGAGCCACAGCTCTGCTCTGATCTCCTTGTGCTGGGCACAGGAGGCTTCACAAGGACATGGCTTAATGTTTGGGGGGATGCTCAAAGGTCATGGGGGAAGCAATATCTTTTGGGAACTCAAAATCTGGGTGGCAAAAGTCCTTAAAGACGGGATAGTCCTGTTTCCTGCCACAAACTGGGAACAGAGGAGTTTCAGGACAGAGAAAACTGGCACTGGGAACAAGGTGTTTCCCCATGGATGGCCACCGGGCCCCTGGGACACTCCAGGCAGGGAAGGATCCTCTGCTGAGCCCGGCACCACCTGGCTCCCTGCAGGCTCCTCCAGCTCCATCTCCCACCACTGGGCACATCCCTGCAGGTGGATGCTGTGGGATGGCTCCTGCCCATCATGGCTGGTTGGATCCTCTCTGCTCCCCCTTCCCGGGGTCCCACGGATGCTGAAATTTTACAGCATTTAAAAAGCAGTTTGAAAAATCTGTAACTGCTGTTGATACATAGAACCCCTGGAGCCCCAGCCAGGCTTTGCCAGAGGGCAGGAGGGTGCCCAGAGAGGCTCAAAGCCTTGTCCTGCCCTGCCAGGCATCTGCTCCTGGGCGCTGACACCGGGCACGGCGCTGCCTGGCCCTGCAGGGCCACCAGGCTGTGGGTGTGCTGTCCCACACTGTCCCACACTGTCCCACAGTGTCCCACACTGTCAGTCACACACGTACCTACGACGGTGAGCACGTCCTTGTCGATGTCTGCCCGGATGTATATCCGCCCCCGGCGCTCCGTGTGGTCCGTCCCGCACAGGCTGGGCACGTTCATCACACAGCGCTTGTGCACGTTCATCATGCAGGCTGGGGACAGAGGGGACACACGTTCATCAGGCAGGGTGGGGACAGAGGGGACACACGTTCATCATGCAGGCTGGGGACAGAGGGGACACTCTGCACCCGCTGCCACGGCGCGCTCAGAGGGATGGGGAGCACCTGTCCTCCTCCTAATGGGATGCTGTGAGGGATTCTGGGATAAACATGCAGCAAATGGACCTCTGAACACAGCTGGAGACTCTGCAGAGCCCTGCCTGGACACGGGAGCCCACGGCAGCAGCTCTGGGTCCTGCCTAAGAAACCCCAGGGCTTTGAGCCCGTTCTCTGATCACTTGAGTTTTGCTGACTCATTAAACTTTTCTTCCATCACACCCAGGGTACAATGCTGGATTCACCAGGAGCCCAAGAAGGGGCATTAAAAATTTGATATATATAACATAGACAGATATAAATATTTATATTTCAAAGCAATCCATTTCCCCTTGGTAAGATTCCCAAGGAATACCCTGCTCCCACAACAGCCAAGCCTCTCTATTCCTGAGCAAGGACCAGCCGAGTTTGCTGCTCCTGCTGCCAGCACACACTGCACGTCCCAGTCCCTTTAAATGGAATGTACAGGATTAACTTGGAAAATTACTGATTCCATCCTCTCCCTCTGCTTCCAGTCCCCTGTTTTCTCCTCTCCACTGGCAGCGCCGAGCGCCGGGAGCGGCAGCGCATGGCACGGCCACACGGTGTCACTCGGAGCCAGCGGGAGCCGAGGGGATGTGCAGGGGGATCCTGCAAGGACGCTGCAGGGGGAATGTGGGGGCACGCAGGGCAGGATGTGGGGAGCGGGAATGCCGCAAGGATGCTGCGGGGGGTGCTTCCCGAGGGGATGTATGGGGGGATGCGGCTGCAGTGGGATGCAGGCAGGCTCCCCCCCAGCCCAACACCTTCCCTCTCCCTGCAGCCATGGTGGGGATGCCCCACACCGGGTGAGAAGGTGCCCACTCACGCCCCTCGTGCCCCCAGCAGCCCCACAGTAGCTCTGCACCACGGCCAGAGGGAACGGGCTCTTGCCTATAACTCAGGTGGGTCGGGAGCCCCTGCCCAGGACCTTGGGGTGCCACAGCCTCCCACGGGGTGCCAGAGCCCCCCACTGCTGCAGCCAGAGCCCCTGGTGCCATCACTTACTGTCACATTTCATGCCCTGGTGGATGAGCCCGTACAGCAACGACCCGCAGTGGTCGCAGAAGGTGGGGCTGGAGTACGTGTGGATTTTGAATTTGTGCTTGCTCCGGGGATCCTGGGAGGAAAACAAAGGATAAAGATTATAAACTTGCATCAAATATTGGCAAGACACCCCCGCTCTGCCCATTCCATGTGCCAGCTGGCTCTGGAGGTGCTGCTAATGGACTTCAGTCAACTGCCCCCGACTCGTGGGGACTTTTCCAGTAATCACCAGGATCCAGCTTTATTCCTCTTTCTATATGTTGCCATAACAATGAAAAAGCAATGCATTGGCTTGTCTGGGGATTTATTCTTTTTCAATAACTCGGTCTTAGCATGGAAAACACCAGGTGAAACTGGTAGGTACGAACCAACAGAAGGGCTGGACACTGCCCAACTTCCATGCAGAGCAGGACAAACCATCCATGATTCCATTTATATTAAGCCTGCCCAGGAAACATCTCTGTGCTCCAGTGCCAGCCCTCCCCAGCATGATCCCATGGATTCAAGCTGCTTGGGGGATACTTTAATATTTTGAGCTTTCTTAAAAGCAAGGGAAGATTTTTCTGCAGCAGAGTGTGCAGACCCAGAAGAGCCCAGTTTATCCCTTTATTCCTTGTGCAGGCACCAGGCAAACAGGGCTGCTGGGGCTCCAGCAAAGGCAGCAGGAGTTAAAGCCAAACAAACTCAAATCATAGAATCCTGGAAGGACATTGAAGATCACCTCATTCCACCCCCTGTCATGGGCAGGGACACCTTCCACTAGCCCAGGTTGCTTCAAGCCCTGTCCACCCTGCCCTTCCAGGGATGGGGCAGCCACAGCTTCTCTGGGCAACCTGTGCCAGTGAAATAACCTCCAGAAGAAACAACTTCTCAGCCAGGAGATAGGATGAAGCACTGAGGCATAGCAAGGATTTGGTATCTCTTGGTATCTTCCTTGCATGAAAAGACAATTCTGGAAGGCCAGGAGAGCCTAGAGCAGCTGGGCTGTGCAGAAGAGGGCTCTGGGGCTTCACACCTCTGGGAGCAGCACAAGCTGGCCAAGGGGAAGATTCCATCATGGAGCAGCTTGATTTCATCTCAGGTTAATTGTTTAAGGGTTAGGGATAAGGCACAGCTCCTGCTCTGTCATTTGAGCTGAGCAGCTTTTTAATGGCCTGGAAAGCTGCCCAGGTATTAGCAAAGACACCTTTTCAGGGCACTGAGAGCAGAGTAAATAAATAAAGAGTGGAATCAGAAGCGAGCTATAACATCACTGCCAATATACTCCTTCCCCCTGAAATTAATTTCCCAGCACTGTTGCATTGAAGCTTCCAGCTGCATTAATCACCAACATCCTGCTTTGTTACTCAGCACCACAGATAACCCCAGGACACCAGCCAGGAGCAAAACTAACGGAGCTTCCTCTAACTCGACCTGTGAAGTGCCAGGAATCAGGTACAGGCTTCAGCAAATTCGTTCTGAAATGGGAAATAACTCACCTTGTACCCCAAGCAAACCACTTCTAGACACAGAGCCCAGTGTAGCTCTGCCTGGCAGCTCACTCCTGTGCCAGCTGTGGCACAGAAAAGCCAAGGGGAAGAAGGGTCATGATCAACCTGCCTTCTGGACACCTCAAAGAGACAGTTCTTCAAGTGACACTATAGGTTTGAAAGCCTTTTGCGTTCCTCAGAAACATAAGAGAGCAGAGAAAACTTAAACCTGGATTTTTGGCTAGAACGGGAGGTGGGTGGGGAGTTCCCCCCAAAAAGCTTGGGGCAGGCAGCCTGGGCTCGACTTTACAGGATGGTCTGTAAGGTTCCTTCCAACCCAAACCATGCCAGGATCCTGTGATTCCCTTGCCACTGTCCCAGGAGAAAGGGGGTCTCTGGCTGGCTGGTCCTGCAGAGCCCTCCGGGCATCAGCCACAACTCCTGACCCTCTGTGGCAGCAGGACAGGGCGAGAGGGACACGGGGCAGGGTGAGGGGGACACGGGGCAGGGTGAGGGGGACACGGGGCAGGGTGAGGGGGACACGGGGCAGGGCAAGGGGGACACGGGGCAGGGCAAGCAGGAGCCCTGTACCGGCGTGTGACACAGGGAGGAATCGCCCCCAGGCGCTCCAGCTTCTGTGTTCCCTTCTAGAAATACATATTCCTGTTTAGGCAAATGAAAGCTTTAGTCATTCATAAAAAACACAAGCCTTATGCAAAAGGAGACAATTCCCACTTCATGCGAAGGATGTGAAATTCCCACTGGAACCCGGAGTTAAAGAAGGCAGAGCTGGAAAAGCAAAGTGTGTGTTGAAGCACACTGAGCTCCCCAAACTCAGCACCACAGCCCTGTGGGAAGGCAACCCCTGCTGGGAGGGGCTAAATCCCTTATGGGAACACTTCAGGCTTCACCTTCTGCTCCCATCTGCCCAAGGGGCTGTTCTGGAGAGACCCACGCACAGAGGGGCAGAGCCCAAAGGGTGTGAGGGTGATGGAGCAGTCAGGAGCAGGGAGGCAGAGCTGGTTTTCTGGCTGCTGGGATGTGTGGGGCCCGTGTCACCTTGACCAGTGCCTTAGAAAGTGCCAGAAACTGGCAATTCTGGATATCATTTTTGACCAAGGCTGAAGTCGCTGTACAAAGAGACTATTTTTGTACCACCGAGACAGGGATGACGAGAACACTGCGCATGCAGATGCTGAGACTTAAAACAAGAATGGTTAAAAAGAAGTTTGCCAAGAAAAGAAAAAGCACTTCTCCTCCCCCAGCAGCACAGAGCCGGCCTGAAGAACAGGGCAGGAACAGCTTTCTTTGGAGCAGAGCTGGAAAATGCCATTTGGAGAATGTCAGTGCACGGCAAGACTCTGCCCTTCCCAGGCAGCGCTGCCTCAGAGGGGTGTGAGCCCAGGGCAGGGAGCCAGGACGGGAGCCAGGGAAGAAGAGGAGCTGCTGCTGGCTTTGACCTGGTGCCCTGCAGGCATCGACCCTGCAGAGGTGGCAGAACCCATCCCTGGCCAGCTTGGATGAGGTTTGGGGCTAGTGGAAGGTGTCCCTGACCCTGGCAGGGCAGTGGAACTGAATAATCTTTAGAGTCCCATCCAACCCAAACCCGTCTATGATTCTATGAAATAACCCCCCAGGCCTCCACTTCTTCAGTGGAGCCCTGGGAAGGGGCAGCCAGACCCACACTGATGGCTTGTTTGAATCCTCTGTACTGACATTTGCTGGATTTGACAGAACACAGCTTTGCAACAAGATCACAGGTGGCTGCCTTCCCCGTCTCATTGCAGAGAAAGCTCTAAATTATCTCTCCCAAAGAAGAATTAACACAGTTCCCATGAAGAGACCATTTAAAAGTGAATTTCATAGCAATTTAAGCAGCATACTAGCAAATAGAACACAGCCAGAGCTTACTGCATGCACTCAGTAAGCCTGGGCAGGGGACAACCCAAAACCTCACACTTGGTTCCCATGATTCCCATGTGGAAAATCCCCCCGGCATGCAGGGAACAACTCACAGCAGGCAAAGGTGGCCTGTCATCCCTTCCAGGGAAAGACTGGATTACAAGAGGTCAGGGATGAGAACGTGACGGCTCCAGGTGGCATCCTGGCACTGTGCCAGCTGTTCTTTGGGATGCCAAGACGGGGCAGGGGAAGATGTAACAGAGACCACGGCACCCACCAGAGACAGGGAGCCCGGGCTCCAGCAGCACTGGTCCATCCTGTCTGGGAGCTGCTGCCCTGGGGATGCACCTCCTGCATCCCCCCACCTGCCTGCACAGGGCTGGAAAAACACCTTTGGTGAGAAATAGCTCGAGTCTCAGCAAAAAAACAAGCAAGGAAGTTCAGGAACAAGGGCACAAGAGCGCTGGGTCTTTGTTTCAATGAGAAGAGCCACAATAAACCAGAGACTCCATGGAAAGGAGGTTACAGGCAGGAGGAAAACACAGGTCCTATTCAAGGTGAGACAGCAAAGATTTGGGGCTCTATCAGGTGTCCTCACCCATGGCAGAGGGATGGTCCCTTCCAACCCAAACCAGTCTGTGATTCCAGGATTCTGGAGCATCTTTTCTACCACCACATCTCCTCGGAAGTTGCCTCAGTGTGCCACAGCTCAGAGGCAGGTGGACATTGCTGTGCCAGTAAGTGACACCAGAACTATTTTTCTGTATTTTACAGCATTCCAGCCACAGAGAAGCTCACAGAGCACAGGGCCTGGGGGCACAGCTGTGCAGGCAGCAGGATCCTGGCAGCAGGATGGAGGCAGCTCCTGGGGAAGAGCCAGCAGAGCAGCACGGACACGGCTGTGGGCACAGGCACCACAGCGGGGCTGCTTCCATGTCAAACAGAACCTGCCCCTGACAGCTTCCAGCCAGTAAATACATTTTTATTGACAAAAGATCTCATCCTCTCGTCACACAACTGCAGTGGGATATGGACGACAGTTGTTCTTCTCTTGCTGCTGACAACACTGAATAAAACGCTTTCTCTTGCCAAGCAGCAAAAAAAAAAAAGCCAAACTCAGCTTCTCTCCCAGAGCAGCACTTGCATCTCGACACCCTTTAGACATGTCTGGTATCTTGCACATACCTTGAGAGTCATTTTATTATACCTCCATGAGAGTGGGGCTTCCACAGCACTTTCCCTGCAGCCTCTGGGTGCTGGAACAGCACAGAGACCCCTGATCCACCTCCTGCCTGCAGGACCCCCAGCTGGTGCCACCTTGAGCACAGGCTGCACCACCCACCTCATTACCCACCTCAGACCCAGCCCTGGTACCCTGGAGCCACAGGGAGGGCACAGACCCAGCCATCTGCTCCAACCTCTCCTTTAACCAGCGGCCGTGTCTGACGTGAAGTAACCAGACACAAACACGCTGAGACAACGAGAGAAGAGCTTTCCAATGCCAGGGCTGAAGCCATGTGCAGGCTGGCAGGAGAAAGAGCCGGGCTGTGGCGGAGCCAGGGAAGCACCAGAAGGTGCTGGGAGGGAGCAAGGCAGATACATCTTCATCCCATGGGAACTGTCACCGGCTGCTGGAGCAGCGAGCAGGTGCCCGCCCTCGAGGGGCAGATGGCACAGCACGAGAGCTGGAGAAGTTAATTAGCAGCACAAAAGCAAGCAGAAAGTTGCAGGAAGGTTGTGAAGATTTGCCAGAGCACTGGACAGTAAATCCCAGAGGAATGTGAGATGTGAGGAGGGATCAGATCCTGTGCTCTGAGGCAGTGCATGGGCAAGAGGGTGCTTGGAGTCACCAGGAAGGTCCTGACTCAATGGGCACATCATGGAATGCTTTCCATGAAGAAATTCCTCCTGAAATCCTCTCCTCATGCTGCAAAAGGGGACAAACTACAAGCCAAACTGAAATGTAGCTACACTGGCCTGTTACCTTCCAAGAGCAACTCTGATATTCATTAATGCATCCTGATTAGATGACCTTTAACAGGATCATGCAAAGAAGGTCATTTTAATGATTATTTTGTCTACAATTTAAATAATTATGCATTCTACTAATAGCTCTGGCTATAATTAGGTTTCCCAATGGGAATACATTACACATGCCTGACTTCAGTTCCTGGAGACCTCGCTGTGGGTCAGAGTGGTCATGGCAGCTCTGCCTCCTGCCAAGAGGAGACACAGGAGTGCCAGAGCTGGGAATGAGGAACAGCAGAACTGGACAGGGGAGGCAGGGCTTTGGGCTGCCAGCCCCTCTGAAGCACCTCACCAGTTCTCACTTGGGAATGCTGGGGAGAGACCACAGCCTGGCAGCTCCTTAACGTGGAACAGAAGTCCTGCCCTGGCCAGTGTCGCATGAATGCAGCCTGATGTCTGCAGCACCAACATCTGCAGCTACAGCCTCATTCTCTGCTGCAAGAAGCAATTAATCTTTCATCTTTTTTCTACTTAGAGGCCCTATCATGTGTAATTAGTCCTCTCTCCTAGATGCAAGGCTCCTACTCAGCAGGCTTGGCAAGGTTAAACACACAACCACGCTCTCACTCTCTACAAGGAGGTTCAAACACAACCAGATCAAAAAGAAACACCCCAAAGCCTGTCCAGTCAACACTAGACAAACTCTGACATTTCAGTGGTCTCCAGGGATTCTGCTCTGCTCCCCAAGTGTGAAACACCAGCTCACCCCAGGTCACCTCTGCATGCATCAGCCTGCATCCCCCACAGCACTTCAGCACATCCTGAACTTCAGACTGAGGAGTTTTATTTCAGTAATTAGAATTACACAGGTGTTTAAATGTTCAGATAGAGGATAAGCACTGTACAGGGACAAAAGGGTTTTCTCCTTGATTCTCCTTGATTCTATGAAGACACAGAGATCAAGGAGCAAAGTTAGAAGATATTTTTTTAACATATTTTTTTCCCTGGGCTCCAGGACCAGGCCAGAGGAAAGAGCAACTCTGGGCTGCAAACCAGCAGGCAGCTGGCACCAGGAGCCCCAGCAGCCCTGCACTGCTGAGCTGTGGATGCCAGTTCACTGCCCAGCTCCCTTCCCTCTCCAGCTCAGCACAACCACGGGGCCCACTGTGAGGATGAACCCACTGCGAGGTTTAACACATGCAATAAATTAAGCTCCTTATTTCTGCTGGATTCTTTGGAGATTCATATCTGGGGAAAAGTTACCAGCTTGAAGCACCAACTGAAAAAACACATCACTGTAACCAGCACAGCCTGATGGCACCAGATCTGACACCAGCACAGGTGCCTCTGGATTCACATCATGGTTATCAGCAACCACAGGGCATGGGGAAAGTCCAGCTTTCCATCAGTTCAAAGCAAAGCCCCTGGCTCATTCTAAAGCTGACAGGGCATTGCTGTGTGTTGTAGTTCTCCCTCTCCTGATTCAAAGCTCCTTAAGGATTATATGATTATGTAATTATAAATATCATATATTATAAATATAATGATATTGCTGTAAGAGCATGACTGACTGTGCAGGAGGAAGGAATTTTGTCCTGCATTCATCCCCCAGTGACAGAGGGGCAAGGGTACAGACCAGAGGGGCTCTGGGGGGCTTTGCTAAATAGCAAAAAAAAAAAAAAAAAAAAAGCTGTGAAAGCACCATTTTCTCCCTGCTTTAGTCCCAAGCACCTGCATCCCTCTTCATTTTCAGAAATTTTGTAATAAGAGATTCACTAACAGCACTGGGCAGCTGTTACCTGTCTGAGGGCTGTGCCATGGTGGCAATACTCATCCAGGGATAACAGTAAGCAACAGGGAACGTGACCAAGGGTCTTTACATCTGCCCTGGTATTGTGGGGCCTCTTAAACTGTGACAACTTGGATTTAAATTAGACCGTTCCCTTCCCAGGCAGAGGCTGCCCACAGTCATCCAGAGCTGCTGGAGAGACCAGCTGGGACCTGGCTGCCCAAGGGTTCCTCCTGCTCCTTGTGTGCTCAGCCTGGGCAGGGCTGCTGGGGAGGGACAGCAAAGCATCGTGTCCCCCATCAGCCACAGCTCCACGGGGACAGGAGGAGCATCCCCATCCTGCTGCCCCTCCCGTGGGCTCACACTGCTCTCCAGCTGCCCAGGCAGTCAGTGCTGGGCAGTGCCAGCTGCCAGAGCTGCTCCAGAGGTGGCAGCTGGATCCCAGCCCTGCTCTCCACTGCCAAACCTCATCTTCCTTCAGCAAGGCTAAGTGCTTTCAGCCTTTCCGTCTCTCTTGGCATCAGAGTGCCCTGGGCACCCACCCAGCTGCTCTCAGGGCCCCTCACAGCTGCAGGGCTGGTGCCCCCCTCACCCACTGCTGTCACTCCCTGGGTGCCCACAGCTGGGGTGGGAGCCAGGGCTCTGCTCAGGCTCCAGCTCCTTCTCCATCACACTGCACCTAAAGCAGCCTGAGCAGCAAGATTCCATCTCAGCACACACAAATATCTAAGCACTGACCAGAGCAGATATTTTGCAGAGGTGCCATCCCCCCACAGCCCCAGGCAGGTCAGCAGGGTGTGAGATGGACTGTGGGTCTTGCTGCTGCTGCCTTGGTGTGTTTTACATGACAGGGAACAGAGAGAAAGTGTGAGTGTCAGAGCTGCAGCCACATGGCCAGAGGGAACTTCACAGTGTCACATCATGTCACAGCAAGGGTCTGCAAACCTCCAGCACTGCAGGCTCACTGGAGGGAGCCCAGCACACACCAGTGGCACCCACAGCCCAAGCACTGGCACTGCCCAGAGGACACAGACCCCTGTGCTGCCAGGGTGGCCAGGCTCAACTCTCAGGGAAGGGATCCCCCTCCACCACTCTCCCCTCATTTCTCCATGCCTTCTCCAGCTATCCTTGCCCTAGTTCAGTGGGCACCTGCTGCAGAGGGGCAGCAGCAGAGGCAGGGAGTGAACCTTCCCAGAAAAAAAAGCAGAGGCGGGAAGTTGAGCAGTCTAAGGGCATCACTTCCCTCTCCTGCAGCTCCATCCCCTCGAGTGACCTGCTCTGGGCCAGGGCTCTGGGACAAACACCGTGCAGGCACGCTGGGTATGCACACACACACACCCCAGTGCCCCCCTGTATGGACCCTGGCTGTGCCCGGGCACCCAGGGATGGGAGAGCAGGGCTTGTGTTCCAGCCAAGCCTCGCCCTTGGCCTCACTCCAAGCAGGCAGCAGCTCCTGCCCACACCTCCATTGGTAGGCACAGCTTGTCCCTGGCACAGCAAAGCCCTCAGGGGCTTTTGTCCTGTGGGTGCCAGCAGTGCCACTGTCACTCCTGGTGTGCTGTCCCGGCGCAGGAAGGGCCGTGGGTGCTGCGCGGGGCAGAGGCTGCCACGGCTCAGGCAGAGGGTTTGGCCTCACCCGGGCCCAGGACAAGCCCACCCACTGCTGATGGCCCCGGGAGCCTCACCCCTGCAGGCCCCCATCTCTGCCCACCATGGCACACAGCCCCAATTTGGGAGGGCGACCGACAACATGTGTTTAGCCTCCACCTTCCGCAGCCTGTTACACCTCCTGCTCCCACCACTTCTATTTTTAAGGGTGAGAGTTGTGGTGCTCTGTCGTTTCCCCAATTTGAGCTCTTTTCTCCCAGCAGTTCCCCAAATTAGCCAGTTTCCACGGTAAAGCACAAAACCTGCCAGACGGACCTGAACGGTGCTGGCAGAGCCCAGCTCTGCTGCCCCGGCTCCCACTCACCCCAAAAGATCCACTGGGAAAGAAAATCCTTGTGAAAATAAGGATGGGGACTTAGATAGCAGGCATTTGGGTGGTTTTGTGAAGCAAGAGATGAAAGGACACTGGGGCAAGGCTGTGGGGTCAGCCCCAAAGGGAACTCTCTGCATCCCCACACATTCTCCCTGCTCTGCTGAGAGCAAGTTATTGGGTGACTTAGGTGTTTTAAGTCCCAGAAACATGAGAGTCCCCATAACTAAGGAATCACTGTCCCTGGAGGGATTTAAAAGCTCTGTTGATGTGGCATTTGGGGACATGGGTTAGTGGTGGCCTTGGCAGTGCTGGGGGAACAGTTGGACTTGATCTTGGAGGCTGGATCCAACCTAAACTACTCCGTGAATCAGAGATGCCTGTGAAGTAATGGCACAGAAGTGCCCTCAAGCAAGGAGGAACATCTTCTCCAAAGGGCTGTGAACCACAGTGAGCCCCTGAGCACCATGCTGTGCCCACAGCCGGGGCATCAGAGCTGTACTTACATCAGAGGCAGGGCCTTTGTCGGCGCCAGGGCAGGAGAAGGTGACGAACTCATGGCACCGCTTGTGCACGACGAAGCAGCAAACTGGGAAGAGAAGACAGGGACGGGGTGAGGAGCATGTTACAGGATCAGCACCAGGAGAACCGAGAGTTAACAAAATAAAATGCGGCTACATCTGATTCACGAGCAGAGACCCCACAGCCTGAGCAGGTTTTTTAAGCCACGGCAGAGTTTCAACCCTTATTGAACATCACTGACCAGACCAGGCTATTAGTAAAAGTCAGTAGAACAAAGTGTTGAGCAAATGTCAGAGGAGGGCTGGGAACCCTTCTGTTCCTCTGAGCTCATTGTCACTCGTGGCACACGCTGAGGTCACCGCCGGGAATAAAAAGAGGGAGAATCTGGCGTTCGCGGGTATCTGAGCTGAAAAGTGCATGTGTCCAAAAATGGAAGATTGTACTGAGGGAACAGGTGGGCAATTTTCCTCCCACAGCTCTGCTTTTCTTCAGCATCTCCCCAGCCTCCGTTTGCCAGACCAGAAGACACGCAAGTCTTCCTCCCCTCACGCACGTCGACGACAGTCGCCCTTCTGGGAACAGCACAGGGAAATCAATCCCGACATGCCACTACCCAGACTTCCAAGCAGAAGTATCCAGAGCTAAGTCCCCATCCCCTAAACTACCAAACCCTTCCAGCACATGCCAAACCAAAGCTGCCAGTGCTATTTCTGTAGTTTTTGCAGTCAAAGCACCGTACTTCAAAGCTAATGTTTTCCCTAAGTGACAAATAAGCACACCACCTTCAGTAACAGACCTTGAAGAGCCATTTGGCACTGCAGGGAACCTCAGCTGGTGGCCCAGATCTTTTTCGAGGGTCTCAGCCCACCTCACCCTGCAGCTGGAGGTGGCAGCACTGCTTTGAGGAGCTGGGATGTCCCAGGTCTGGGGAACAGGCACCACCTCACACCCCACGTCACGTCCTCCTGAGTGCCAGCTCGTGCCTGGGTGCACCCACACTCTGCACCACATCCACACTGTGCCCCATCCCTAGGGATGGGACCTCAGCTCCCAGGGGCACCACTGTGTCCAAAGGGAGCCCAGGCAGGAATGGAGCAAAGGGAACAAGCACTGATTCTGAGGGGAAGCCTGGGCACCACTCTCTGCTCTGCCTCAGGGGTCTCACCTGCCACATCCTTTTCCAAAGAGCCATGGTTACACTAAATAAAAGGCTCTTTGGAAGATGAGCAGGCATAGAGGTTTGGAGACAGAGCTCAGGAACCAAACTGAGCCATGAACAAGAACAGAGCAGGTTTCAGTTGCAGCACTATGGGACATTTCCCAAGGAATAAGGAAAAGGTGAGTGACATGGGCCATGAACCTCACAATCCCCTTTGTGCTCTGCTACATCCAGCTGTAAATTCCTTTCCCTTTCCACATTTTTCATTGTGAAAGAACCAAACCCAGAAGCAAAGGCAAAACATCTGCCAAGAGCTCTCTCCTCGCAGGACCTCTCACTTGCTTTTCTGAGGCAAACAAACAAACATTTTCTTGAAAGCGTTGCTCACCATCTCTGTCATTTGTATATGGAGACAGAAGCATCTGGGAAGCAGGAAGGAAGAAATTAGAACCATATTAGCAAGGTTTTCTCCTGAAGTGTGTGCATAAACTCAATAACTGTGACACGCCGGAGCTCAGGCGCCGTCGGGAGGGTGCTCTGCTGCCAGAGCCTGGGCTGCAGCAGGAGCTTCCCAGCAGAGCAGGGGTAATTCCAGCTCAGCAAAAGAAACAAGATTGCTACTAGGCTGAATTTATCATGGAATGGTTTAGGTTGGAAAGGATCTTAAATATCATCCCTGGTAGTGTCCAAGGTCAGGTTGGACGGGGCTTGGAGTAACCTGGGCTAGTGGAAGGTGTCCCTGCCCATGGCAGGGGGTGGCACTGGATGGTCTTCAAAGTCCCTTCCAACTCAAACCATCCAGGATTCTCATACAGATTGTAAGAATAATATAGACTGTAAAGAGAATCCACTGGAGGACAGTGGAGCAGAACACTTCCCTTTGCATCCAAGCACAAACTGGAGCTCTCTGCTGATGGCACCAGGCTGGGCTTTGCCTCCAGTGCTTCAAAGGAAGCTCCACAAGCCTTGGAAAGATCCATTGGAACACTTCACACATGCTTAGGTGAATGCTCCATCCGTGCAAAAAACAAAAAGAGGGCCAATAGAATGAGTCAGGTACAGGGTCTCATGTCAGTAAACCCATCTCAGCTCCCAGACATGCATCCCACCCAACAGATGTGAGGAGTTTTGATAAATCTTTCCACTGCTGTACCCTCCTGCTGTCATCACACTTCAGCAGTTTAAGCCCATGTCTTTGTCAGTTTAGAAACCCCAGCACGAGCAGCAGCTTTCCCAGGTTGCTAATTAGACAGTTAATTTGTAAATCTTATTATTTGGATAATAAAGTTATCAAATCCCACTGGTGAGCTACAAACATCCCAAGTCATTTGTATACAACAAGAAGGAAAGTTTAACCTTTCCCATTCCCTACTGCATAATGCGAGAGTGTTTCCTGGTCCTAAATTATCCTTCAGAGCCAGCTCGAGCCAGCTCCACTGCAGGGGTCTCAGGAGTCATCTCTGTCCTGAGACAGGATCCAAACCCTATGGAATCCAAGAGGCAGAGACCCCCAGCTCAGCAACTCTCCACAACCTTATGAGACTTGCTGGAACACATACCAGCCCCAGCACAGTGTGTCACATCTGAAGAGATTTGCACCAAAGTATCAGGGCCAGATCACACACATCCCATTCCCTGGGATCCTGACACAATCCTGGGAAGAAAGGTCTTCTGTAAGGTTGGGTTTGAGGGCTAAGAAATCACAATAGGAACAGGGCATTTTCAAACCCCAGGAAATAATCTTATTGTGGAGGATGAAAAGAGAGAAAATGCTAGAAAATGCTAACACAGTATTGCTTAAAAAAATATATACACACACATACATGCTGAAAGGCTTCTTGGCTTAAACCACTGCTCAAAAACCCTCCAGAAAAACATAAAGCAATTTCCTAAACTGATCCCAGAACCTGCCAATCAGAAAAACCTCATCAAAATGTGTTCCAGGAGTTTGAAGTCTGCAAAGCAAATGTCTGGCATGGGAAGGGACTTCCTGGGGATGGGACACCCCGGGGAAGGGACCTGCCAAGGCAGCGAGGGTGAGCAGGGCAGCTCAGCAGAGCATCCGCCAGCTCCGGGCTGCCAATGGCCAGAGCAGCCCATTCCCCTGAACACAAGGGGACAGGCTGCAGAATCACAGCTCTATCTGGCAGCAGTTGGGGCTGGGAGCAGTTGGCTGCCTGCATGTTTTGGAAGGATGCTGCCTGTTCCTGCAGCAGCCAGAGGCAGCCGAGCAGCTGCTGCTCCCATGGGCAGCGCGGCCGCTGCTGCCCAGAGCCCACACGGGCACCTTCCTGCTGCAGAACGTTCCCCTTTCTCCTCTTTACAACATGTAAACAAACTCCAAAGTGTTTCCCTGCCATCTCTCACCTCACAGGCTCCTTCTCCCCTCAGTCAGGCACTTTGCCCAAAGACACAACAATGCCCAAAGATTTGCTCTTAGAATACAAAATCCTTCCCAGGCCAGTCGCTTCTGCCCAGGGAAAGCCCTTTAGCAAAGCTTTAAGCTCCTTATACTGGCATCAGGCTACCCAGGGAGCCAGCCCAACACAAGCATAAGCATTCCTGGGAATATCAAAGCCCAGGAAAGGCTCAGGTCAGCATATCATTTGCAGACCCCTGAGACTGCTGAGCCTGTCCCAGAGAGCAGCAGAGCAGCAGCCCCTGCCTGTGCTGCTACTGCCAGGACACACGGCATCAGAGAATCCTGGAATGCTCTGGGTAGGAAAGGACCTCAAAGCTCATCTCATTCCAACTCTCTGCCATGGGCAGGGACATCTTCCACTAGCCCAGGTTGCTCAGAGCCTTGTCCAACCTGGCCTTGACACAGTGGCCAGTCCTGCTCAGAGCAGGTCTTTTGTGGTATTTTGAGCACTATTTCTCCAGCCTACTTTGTCCTGGCTCTGGATCAGGTATTTGGGATGCTACAAACACACGAGAGAGGGAAAGCTGTCCTTGCCCATACCATGGCTGTGCTGTACAGATCTACTTGTGCAAAGAAAACAGATCATAGAATATCCTGAGCTGGAAGGGACCCACAGGGATCGAGTCTAACCCCTGGATGGGCACAGGACTCCCTAGGAATCCCACCATGTGCCTGAGAGCTGTCCAAACCCTCTCTGAGCTCTGGCAGCCTTGGGGCTGTGCCCAGTGCCCTGGGGAGCCTGGTCAGTGCCCGACCACCCTCTGGGGGAAGAACCTTTTCCCAATATCCAACCTAAATGACTGCAAAGGCTCACAGACAATGGAAGAAAAGCCGTGGCATTGGGCCACCCAAAGCCCCACATCTCCACAGAGCCCAGAAAAACCCAGGAGAGCCCCCAAACTGCCTCCAGCCCTTGTGGAAGCTCTTGGCCCTCTGCAGGGGGACCTGGCACCAGCCCACAGGGAGAGCACAGACCCACAGCATCCCTGGCACACAGAGCAGGGCTGGCCCGGGGTGATAAATCCTCTCCTGCCCCTGCTCCCAGCCTGCCACCCGAGCTGAGATCAGCCTCCTCTCCCACATGGAACATCCTGAGCTGCAGGAAGGTGTCCAGCCCTCCCCAGGGCCCAGCCACTGTGAGAAACTGCTCCCTGCAGGAGTGAACCCTGCCTGGCAACCCACGGAGCAGCCCTGCCTTCCATTTGATCTCCATTTGGTGCTCTAATTTCATTGCATGCACTCCTTCTCCTGATGTTCTGAAGAAGGGGATAATCAATTTTCCCTGAGTCCTTCACAAAATGAATAATTCAGTGAAGTCACCTCTGCTGCCTCCCCTGAGTTCATCCCTTCCCAGAACACACATTCCCACTGAAGGGAAGCCTTCGTCCCCCTCGTTAGGCCAGGGAGAGGTCTGGAAGCACCAGGAACAGTCTTGGATACAGCATGTCAAGTAAGGGAGACAGATGGAGAGTTAACAGAGACAGAAGAAGGTTCAAGTAAGATTCATCTAAAAATCAAAGCCAGGGAGGAGTTCAGCCCTCCCCAGGGAGCTGACGGAGCCGAGCTCTGGCAGATGGTTCCAGTATCACGAAGCTCAAAGATTATTTCGAGCATATCTCAGTGTGTAGCTGCTCCCTTCCAACCTGTGGATATTCTCATTTGGATAACGTCTCCACTTCCCAACTAACAACAGACTCAGGAAACAGCTTGGAATTCAGATTAGCAAAACTGAAGAAAACAAAAAACACCAGAAAAAAAAGATTTTTTTTTTTTAAAGAAGCTTTGTGTTGATCCACCTACAGTGGGCAAACCCCCGGGGTCAGAGGCACTGCCCTGGGCTGTGCCCCAACGAGGGACTGAAACGCTCCAAAGCCAGAGCTGCCCACGATTTTCCATTCCAGATCAAAAAAAAATAAATCAGACTCACGACATCAAACAGAGGCAGTGAAGCGTGGTAATCATAAAATAAGGGGAAATAAGGGCTCCAGGAGGGGAAGTCCTCAATTTCTGACAGCACTTTACAGCTTTTAATCACTTAGAGCACACAGAGAGAGAAGCTGAGCTAAAATTTGTGCTCTTTGGATTTAATCCCCAGCTTTGGTTAAAAGCTTTCTGGGGTTCTTACAGCACAACAAATGTCTTCAGCTCCTCAGACTTCAGTGGTTTTCCCACTGTCAGCTCCAGAGAGACACAGTAAAAACAACCATGATCCACAGGGATTTTCACATAGCACTGGGAACAGGGATGGGGATGTCAGGATCTGGGCTGATGCATCGGTTGCTTGGTGGTCGGAGGATGAAGAGAGTGACACAAAGGACCTTGCCCACCCTCCCTGGGTCTGTGCCTGCTCCACCACGGCCCAGCAACCACAAGGAATGATGAGAAACTTCTGTGCCCTGGAAGACACTGGAATTTTGCTGATTTGCCCCATTGGGCACACGGCCCAGGTACAGCAGCATCCTGGCACTGGGATGAGCAGAAAGGTTAAGGCAGAGGACAGAGACCATGGGGGACCAGGAAGAAGGGGAGAGGTCACTGATTCAAGTAAAAGATGAAGTGATGAAGTGAGGTGCAGGGGTAAGAAGTGTGAAAAGGCATTTCTGCCCAGTTTGGTCTTGTTACAGAAAAGGAAACAGCTGTTTTCCTTAAGGAAAAGGGGAAAAAATAGATAGCACAAGACATGAGGCTTCTCTTTCATGAAGTCTCCTGAGCCTGTTGCTCTAGAAGGTTCTGATTGCCTGGACAGCTACAAAGATTTCAACCCCAGGGAATGATTCTCCCCCAGACCTGTTAATCCTGCAGCAGTGGGACACAGAAACCTCTGTCACAGACCTGAGGAGGCCCAGCCTGGCAAACCAGCGCTGGGAGAGCTGCCATCGAGTGCCAGGCAGAGAAAACTGCATTTCCTGATATTTCTGAAGCAAAAGCAGCAGGATGTGTCTTTTTAAAGCTGTACAATCTCTCAGCCATTACAAAAGCAATTCTCACTGTCCCTTCTGCTCTCTGGGAGATTCTGGCAGCAGTGGCCGGAGTTGGGACCACTTAAGATCCTACATAACAGGTAGGGCTTTTGCCCACCACTACTCATCCCAGGCTGGCTTCTGGAGAGGGATGGAGCATGGACACAGACATGTGGGATCAGGGATCACACAAGGATATCCCCTTTTGCAGGGAGAGGAGGATGTTCAGGTTCCTCTTGGCCCCCCAAGGTCTTCCAGGTCAGGAGCTCAGCAATAGGGTCTATGTGCCCGAAGAGCTGGAATCCTCTTTTGTGCACATCCCTGTTAGGAAAAGGGCACACTGAAATACCCTAATTTATTTAGGCTCCTCATCTGCCCAAAAACCCAACTCCAGGCTTTTTTGCTCACATGTCCTATTGACTCTACAGGGAAAATTCCAAGAAAACTGCCCCCTCACTCTTCTGCCTATTTGCTCTTTGGGAGGGGAAGAGGAGCAATGTTGGCTCTTAAACAAGAAACCCAGGATGCTGCAGAAGAGCCTCGTCTCCCTCATCCCGCGATGCCACCGGCCAGCAGCCCGTCCATCCCAGGGCTGGCAGCTATTTCCACAGACACAGAGACATTAATTTTGCATTAGAGAGCCTGTCCTGGCTCTGAGAAAATCGGCTCAGAATTTAAATACTTCATCAGCATTTCTCCCGGACTGAGCTGTAACAGAGATTCACTTTCAGGCTGAATAATTTAGCCCCGCGTGTGCTCCCGGCCGGCGCGACACGCGGAGCAGCTCCTGCAGATCCACCGGCTGTGCTGGAACCACCCATGCTGACAGGAGTTCTGGGAGCCCACCAAGACCCCCCGCCCCAACAGCACGGGCAGGGCTCGAGATGGTTCTTGGCAGCAGCACCGGGCTCTGGCTCCAGCAGCAGGAACTGCCACAGCCTCCAAAACTGGGCAAGAGCCCAGAGCTCAGCTTTACCCCTTTCCTCTGTGCAGTAAAAGTTTTAGGGCTCCTCAGAAACATTTGTGTTATTGATACCCTGGGATGGGGAGGAAAACACTTCCAGTACCAAGGTCTGGGGGGCTCCTCACGTTGTCACAGGCTGAGAGCTCTGGGTGGCTCCTGCAGACCCATCACTGTCCACTGCTGAGCTCCAGCAGCATCCAGGGTCAGAGCTGGGCACAAGTGGCACCTGCTTCTCAGGGTAAGACCTTGTCAGCAGAACTCAGGTGAATCCAGTGCCTGCAGTGCCCAACACCTGAACCAACCCCAGCAGCTGCACTGAGGAGGGGGAGGAAGGTTCTCCTGAAAGGTGTATCTTTAACATTCCTCCTTTTCCATTGAAAGGGGTTGAGTATTTTGAGCCCAGCCACGTGCTTTCAGAAGGACTTGAGCCCACATGAACAAACACCCAGAACTGCCTGCAGCTTTTCCATGACATACCATAATGAATTGACAACATCCTCTGCATGACAATGAATGTGCTGGAGCCAGGCAGGATGAGGAGCATCAATCATTTCCAGCAGTGGAAGAGGAGTGGGTGGGGACAGGGACGATGACAGCATCAGAGCTGGGATGGGGAGAGAACTTCATTCTCCCACTGCATGTGCCAGAAGAACACCTAAAGCCACATCCAGGCTACCAGGGACAGGGTTGTCCAGGCAGAGGGTGGTCCAGGATGCCAGGGACAGGGTGGTCCAGGCCCCAAGGGACAGGGCTGTCCAGGTAGAGGGGTTGTTCCAGGAAACAAAGTCCAGCTGGCCTGGATTTTGTGACTCTTGCTGGTACAGAGTTCACTGGACGTGGCAGAGGGTGAATTCCTCCACCAAGCTTGGGCCAAAAAAGCTGCTTGGGAGCAGCAAGCAGAGCATCCCAGCATCCAAAGACACCCTATAGGAACTGTTCTTTCACCCCACCATGTGCCTGTTCCTGGACCATGCAGGTCCACAGCTGCGTCCCACCACAAAACAAGCTACTGAGAGCCCAACAAAAGCCCCTGGCAGAACCCTCACAGAGAGGCTGTTTGCAGCGTGGGGGTGACCACGGGGCACACAGACACTGAGCTGCAGCACCCGCCCACTCCCCAAACCCAGCTCCCCCAGGACACAGCCAAGGCCAGCAGGGACGCTGAAAGCCATGAGAATGAAGCCACCAATGTCTCCCCATGGACACCTTTCTCCTCTGCTCCGTTCCCTGTCCCAGGTGCCGCTGCACAGACCCACACAAGGGCAGGGGAACTCGCCGGGTTGTGCTGCCCACACACGGCCCCGACAGAGCCCTGAAGGAACGGGGGGGAACGTGCTGTTCCCCATCCTTAATTATAGCCCGGCCACACACTGCTGCTACACTAACAGGTAATTTCACAAGGTGGAATTTGGTTCTTCCCATGTTAACAGTCCCCTCTAACCTGTTTCTTAAAAGCCTGAATCACGAGCCTTGTGACACGGCATGGAGGGAAGGCTGGCACAGGGAGGATGGCCCCGAGGCAAGCAGGGACAGGGACATGGATGATTTGGGGATCACAGGCACTGGAGGAGGAGCAGCCAGGTGCTGGCCAAGGTCAGGCAGAGGAGACACTTCTCGAGATGCACAGCTGATGGACAGACTTGCTTTGTACTTGGACAATTGGGGACAGGCATCGAGGACACTGCTGCAGCCCCCACAGAGCCCTGTGCCTTTGCAAGGGGCTGGGGGCTGGGTCCCTGGGGACATCCCTGGTGCCTGCAGCCAACTCTGCTCACAAACACCCACACACCAGCTCCAGGACCAGTCCCAGCCCCCCAGCGACACCCTCAGCATCTCCACCAGTGAGAGATGAAAAATAAGCACTCTGTGATTAATCAAAGCCCCGAGGGAGCAGATTAAACAGTCTTGGCAATTAGTTCTGGATTTCTTACGAAGGCGCTGGAAGACAGTGGAAAGCTGCTGCAGTCCCTGAGGATGAGCACCGAGTCCTCCTAAAACCCTGCACCAGTTACACAACTCGCCGGCGCTGTGGCGATGTGTTAAATTACAGATGGTCTCAATTAAAAGTGCAGAGATGGAAAGGAGGCTCGGAAAAAAAAACCCCACATGAGAAGAAAGAGAAGATCATTAAAAACTTGGCAGCCTACTTTGACTCTGGTGACCTGGTAATTTAATATTGTAATTGAAACTCTGGGTCAGGCTCTTGAGAGGAGGGAGAAATATGGAAAGGTAGCCCAGCAGGATCAGTGCTGCCCAGAGAACAGGTCAGGCATTAAGAAGAGGGCAGTCCCAGTGGCAGATAACCCACCACCAGCCCAGTTATGACTCTTGTATCTCCCAGCCTGAGAAGATGCTGCCAGCCTGCTTTGAAGCCATTCCTTTTTGTCACAGTGTATTAATCCTGTTCAAGGCAGATAAAAACCCAGTCCCCAAAGTGCTAATAATGTAACTCAGTTAAAGCTGGATTTCGTTGCTTATCTTCAAGAAGAGAGGGGAACTTCACTTCCATTTTCTTTCTCGTGTCCCCCCTTGCCCTTAAATTTTAATATTCTGAGCACTGTCGTATTTCCAAAAGCAGAGACCAAGTCTCAATGCCCCAAGAACACTGCCTGCACCTCCAAACAGGCACTGAGCCACAGGGACACCAGGCTGGGGAAGGGCCTTTCAAACATCACCAACAACACCCCTTGTTACCAGTGCCATGTGCCCATGTCCCACCCTGTCCCAGTTCCACCTCTGCAGCCTGGAGTCCACCCAGTTCTCCCAGCACAGCCAGTGGCAGTGGGAACGAGCCCCATGCACTGCCCTCATCTATCCATTAGATAGGATACCAGGGAAAATTTGCACGGATCCATCTGGGAATGTTACGGTTTCATGTCCCTAAAAGAGCTGGTGTCACACACACCTCAGTGGTGCTCCAGAGCTACAGTGAGAAATCACAAGAGGTGGTTCCTGCCCAGGGACAGGGACACCTTACTAAGGAAAGGGGATTAGGGAGCCTTTCCTACAAGGGGCAGGTGTCAAACCAGTTTCCTGAATAAATCACAGAGCTGCATATGTTTGGAGCACCTCGGGATGATGGGATCAGAGGGTCAGCCAAAGACATCTCAGCAGAGACCCAAATCCCCCCTCTCTCACTGGTGCCCCCACCACACCAACTGCCCCAAGGCACTGTGGGGTGGGGTCCAGGTGTGCCCCAAACAGCCTGTGCCTCCTCCTGAACCTGGAGCACGCTGGAATCCATGGATTTCCGTGAGGATTTCATTGTGCTCATCCTAAGCCTCCTCTGGCCAAGAGGCTTCACAGTCCTGATAGGAGTATTGATTTTCCCTGGCACTGGAGATCCACAGACTGAGCTGCTTTTTGCCCCTGCAGAGCAGCAGGAGAAGTTTATGCTGAGTGCTCACAGTGAGATGCTGCACTCGTGTCCTACAGCTACTGAGGGTAGAGAGTGGAGCTCATACATGGGGGAAACCTCTCAAGTACCCCTGGCCAGAAGTGGTGGTTTTTTCCAGAGCACTCACCTTCCCTCCAGAAGCTCATCACCAGTGAGCCAAGGGCCTGGAGTTCAAAACCAGCCCTACAAATGTGAATAAATGAAGCTCTTTGACCAAGACACCATCGAGAGTAGACCAAGAACACAGAATTACCACACAGCAAAGGCTGGGAGGCATTTATACACTGCTAAAGAGATGGTATGGGCTGTACTCTTGCTCCTCTGTGTATTTCTAAAAAAAACCCAGAAAGCTGCATGGTCCCTTGGCTTTTCAGGAAGCACAAAAAACCAAAATAATCATGAATACAACAGGAACATATTTTTTTTTGTCTGATATGAAGAGTAATGACTTCCCTGCTGCTGCCTCAGGCTTATTTTGAGCTGGCAGCATCTTGGGAGGGTTTGTTCTCCACACACTGAATGATGTTTGAAGGGTTTCTTGAACACCCAGGAACGTGAACAGCTCAATTTAAGTACAAGTGAAAGCAGCAGTCAGCCAGGGTCCTGGTAAGGTGAAGCTGCCTACAGAGGATATATTTAGTGTTGCACAGCCCTGGGCTTCCGACACAAAACACTGACCGTGTCCCCTCTGCAGCTGCACCAGCAGCACGACACCTCCCTGGTGACCAAGCACAGCAACCCATGGCATGAACTTGAGGTTTTTAAGGTTCCTTCCAACCCAAACTTGCCCTGGCAGCGCTTTAAACACAGGCACAAACAGCTCCTGACATTAGCACACCTCCTGTCCATGCCACTGATCAAACCAAGCGTCCAAACAGCCTCAAGACATTTTTCCATCCATCTCTGGCCTCTCTCTCCTGTTGCACACCAGGTTTTGCCCCAGCTGGGCAGTCACCAGCTCGCTGCTGGGCACCTGTGCCCCAGTTTGAGGGTTGGAACCCAGTCCAGTGTGTCCTTCAGCACCTCCACTTCCCCCTGGTCAACATCCAACGGGCTGCCCAGAGGAGCTGTGGATGCCTCATCCCTGTTCAATGCCAGGCTGGATGGGGCTTGGAGCAACTTGATCTAGTGGAACGTGTCCCTGCCCATTGCAGGGCCATTAGAACTGGATGATCTTCAACAGTCCTTCCAATCCAAACCATTCCAGGATTCTGTGAACTAATCCAGACAAACATCAGCCAGCATGATTTGGAGCTTCCAAGCCCATGAGACACCTCAGGACCTGCCAGACAGCAGGAGATAAAGCTCTATCCCTGGTCCTGCATGGTGGGAAGCCAGAAAACACCCCCATGAGCCTGCTCTGCTTCCTCAGCATGGCCACCCATGGCAGGGACGTGGGACTGCAGTGCTGCCCCTGTGCCCCGGCAGAAGAGAGTGGTCAACTGGACTCCTTATTTCAACCACTTCCTCCAGCAGCACAACACAGGCTCAGTGCCACAGCTGAGACACAGAGCAGGGGTTCCCTTTGGGTTTGGACTCTCCCAGCCCCTCCAAGAGGAGCGTGTCCCCCAGACCTCAGCAGCTGGCAGCAGGGGGCTCAGAGGGACCCCGGGGCTGGAGCCCGAGCGCGGCAGCACCACCAGCCCCTGCTCCCGGCAGAGCTGTCGCAGCAGCTCCATCTGCACGGGCAGCTGCTGACTCACAGTGCCCACGCTCCACCCCGGCCCCCCACGCTCTGCACCCTCCCACAGCACCAGCACCCCCCGCAGAGGGGGGCCCAGGGGGCTGGGCACCCAGCAGCCACCATCTGTGAGCCACGGGCTCAGAGAGAAGCTGTCCCATGTGCATTAAGGCTATTTTAACATAGGGATAAAATTAAATCAAGCATTTTGTCCCCACTGTCTCTACTTTAAAAAGATCTGGCAGGACCATCAAATGCCGCAGGCAAGGAAAGGATGTTCTCCATCACCCGCTGTCACCGCAGGATGTCCCCAAAAAGCCACCAGCAGGTCTTCCCCCCCACCACAGTTCTCCAAACGCCCATCTGGCAGGACCAGGAGCCAGTCAGTCCCCAGGAAAGCAGCAGCAGCCCAGGGCACTGGACCCTGGCAAAGGGAGGGGACACCAGGCAGCCCTTGGGCAGCCCTTGGGCACCCCCAGCCCCCTGGGGAGAGGGCTCTGTGCTGATGTGACACTCGCTGCAGGGACAGGCGGGGGTGGTGGCACACGGGGCAGGTGACACACCACAGGGTGACACGTCAGGGTGCCCCCACTGAGGAGCCTCCTCAGACCCAGCAGACCGAAGCAGGGCACAGACTGCCAGCCCACAGCGGGGGATGCCCATCCCCAGTGTTCATGGTCTGAGTGGTGAAGGGCCCAGACGCTGCTCAACCAGCAATCACCTGATGAAGGCTAAAGCTCACCTGGAGCTGCTCCAGCTGCAGCAAGTGAGCACGAGCCACGCAGGGCATTGGGAGGGTACAGTAAGGGAAGAGCAAACCTTGAGCTGCAGCCTCACCTCGCTGTCAGGTCCCAGCAACACCACTAATTTGATGAGCTCCACTCTCCAAGGCCATTCTCAATCCCTCCCTCGTGCTGCAGTGGGGACACAGGGACAGCAAATTCCCTGTGATGGGGCTGGGCAAGGCAGCACAGGAATCCCTACCCATGTCCTCCTGGACACAGCCACATTCTGCAGCACCACACAGCCCTCCACATGCTTGGGACAGGATCCTATTTCCACTCCTCTCATGTTCTCTACACAGAGGGGATCAGACCTGCACCCAAGCCCCCCTCCCACCACCAGCCCCTCTGTGGGGCACCCCTATGGGTTGGGCAGCAGGTCAGGTTATCAGCAAACACAGCAGCAGAACAACAGCCAGAGACTCTAATGGGCATCAAGGCCCTGCCACACACACCCAGAGGATGTTTGTCTGTCCATCTGGAGCCAGGATTTGTCCTGAGCCACACACCAGGTCTGTGGCCAAGCAAAGGACAGAGCATGGCTGCCCCAGTGCTGTCCCAGCCTGAGCAGACACCCTGTGATGCCATGGAGAGCAGAGGCACAGAACCTGCTGGGGAATTGTTCTGCTGACGCTCCTTAGGAACAAGTTGCTCCTATTTTCCAAATCCTGTTCAAACCATCGGCAGCCAGGTCAGCCAAAGGTTTCTTCCAGTGATGCATCTGATGCACTGGGCAGGATCCAGCCCCTAAGCAGCACCCTGTGAGCAGCCTTGCACCCCGGGAGCCCTCTGCCAGCCTGGGCTCAGCTCCCAGCCCTGTCCCACAGCCATCACAGCAGGGACTGCAGGCAGCACCCACCAGTGCCCAGCAGGAGCACGGCCGAGCTTCAGGCTCTCCCAAGGCAGGGAGGAGCTCCAGCTTTACATAAAAAACTGGATGTTACCAGGGGAGGACTCGCTGGGGTAGGAGACACTGTGGATGAGGCTCCCATGGAAAGCCTCTGCTGGAGGCTCCCGAGGCAGCACCACAGTGTCCGTGCCAAACCCACTGGAGCCGCAGCACACAGGACTTGCCAGGGGACAGGACAGCAGCCCTGGCACTGTTTGCAGGGGCAATTTGCTATTTTGGCAACACATTGCCTGTGCCAGGTGCTCTGTTAACCCCATCACACAAGGCTGACCCTCCACTGCCAAAATGCCAGGGAACAGGAGTGAGGGGAAGCACAGGACTAACGCTGACAGTGTTAGCCCCCCAGACCTTGAGGGCCTTTGGGACCACCTGACCCTTCACTACAGCACATTGGGCACGAAGGAGAGAAGAAGGCAGGGAGGGAGGGAGGATGCTCGCCGTGGTGCTGAGCACTCTCCTGGACTCCAGCCAGGAGATGAATGTTCACTTCCCAGGAGAGGTTTGCCAGCAGCACCACAAACAGCAAAACCCCTCGGCGCTGACCCTCGCAAGACGAGCGCTCCCACACTGCAGCCCCCACATGCCGCAGGAAGGGGAGCAGATTACACGGGGTTCTGTTGTTTTTCCTCCCTTGAAAACAGGCCATTATCTCCTGACAGGCTGGAGCGCTGTGTGTTATTACACAGCAACATCGCTGCCTTGAAGACATTCAAAGGGCTGCAGCTGGCAAGAGCGCTCGTGTACTTGGCACCGCGTTTGATGCTCCACGGATAAGATATTAAAATAACATTTCCAACATGCAGAATTACTGTGTCTGCTCGCTCCTCATGCTCCAGCCGGAGCCGCTGAGAACAAGGTTTTATTGATGCTGCCAGACAGGCAGCGCCGAGCACGGCGCAGGCTGGAGGAGTCACCTTGCTGCAGGAGAGAGGGGGCAGCTCTGTCCCGGGGATCCGTCTGTCCCTGCCCCAGGGTTTCCTGGGGGAAGCTCCGGGATGCAGCACTGTGTAGGATGGACTCAAAAACCTGTTCAAGGTGATGGCCATGGAGAGGCGGAGCAGAGAGGCACCAGCCCTAGGCCAAGGTCAGCAGAGAAGGTGGGAATCAGACACTACCTGCAGTATCACCTTAAGAGAAGCATCTTAAAACACGGTGGAGAGGAAGAAAGCAAACCTGTTTGGTATTTTACCTTTTTTTTTTTTTAAAAAAAATAACATTTAGGTGAATTTTGTTTTAACAAAGCGGAGGAAACGCTTGGCTTCCGCTTCCCTAACAAAACTCCATCAACCCAGGAATTGAGTTTGCTCTTCTTGGACAACAGTCCTGTGCAATTACACACCACTGGGTTCAGTGAGAACATTATCTGGGCTGGCAGCTTTCGGAGGAGGAGAAGAGAAAAGAGAGGAGCCGTTTTATTTACACGGAGCTCTGCAAAGAGCTTTCCTGGCTCACTCTCCCCGTCCACGTCCCTGCCGGCCAATACGACTTTATTAATGTTTACGATATGCCCTACTTTTTAATGCGGCTCTGTCCCGGGGAAGGAATCCATTTGCATTTTTAATGAAATTTGGATAAGCAATTTAGCCAATCCCCTGCACACCAGGCTCCCAAACCCTCGCACAAAGAAAGCCCAGGTAGCAGCAGCCCCCCGGACACCCCTTGGACAGCCCCAGTGTCACCCCGAGCAGCCGGGGGTGACATCTCATCCCGAGCCGGTGCCGCTGCAGCTGGCACAGCACCCGCACCCTCCCTGCCATCACCACCTCGCCCAGAGGCAGCTTTACATCCAGTCTATTTTAATAAGGCAATAAAGGGGAAAGCTCCATACATAAGAGACTAAATGGGACAATAAAAATCTGTGAGCTCGCCCGAAATGTCTCCCAGCTGTTCTGCAGCACTTCAGAGAAACAAAATAGGGCAAATTTCAGAAATACTGAGTTTTGCTTGTGCATTCCCAGCAAGTCTCTCCAGTTCACATTGGCCTCTTCCCGTTTCCTCTCTGCTACACAGATAAAGAGAGGAACCTCTCTGCTGAGCCATGAGGAGCTGTCAGCAAGGCTGGGAGGAGAAGGAACAGAAGTTTCCAGTAACCCGCTAGTTGCAGCACCAGCCCCCAGCCGTGTGCTCACCCTCAGCCCCAGACAGACCACACTGGCTCCTCTACACCGAGATCTGCCGCGACATCCAGCTTGATTTTTGGAATAAAAACCTGATCTCCAGTAGAAGAGACACTTGCCCTTCACCTCTGCCTTACTACAGGTCCATGCCACCTCACCAGGGCAGGAAAACGAGCTGCAGCAGCTCAATCAAAAATTCCAGCCCACCTCCCAGCAATCTTTCCATGTGGTGTTTCCCCTTCCCCTTGGAGGGGAGCACGGTGCAGCATCCCCCCCAAGGCATCTCACTCACCCTGCAACACCTCCCAGCACATGCAGAGCCCAGGGAAAGACACAGGAATGTCCCCAAAACTGCTCTGCACAACCACCTCTTGCATATCCCTGAAGGAAGAATAATGTTCCTGGGAGCTTAAAGGCCACCCGGAACTGTTGGGGTTGAACGAGGAGGCACAAACCCATCACCACCGAGGGGATGTTCCCCCACAGACCAGGGCATGGCTCCCCCACTATGCTGCCTCCAAAGCTCCCACAAAGCCACCCAGTGCTCTTGCAAACACAAACTTGTATCTGTTTGAAGAGTTTGGGGTGATAAAACCCCTAAAAGAGGTGCCTGCCCAAGCAGATTTTGTTTAACCCCCCGTCACTCTGCCTTCCAGCCTGTCCTTTGCCCCAGCACCCCACTGACCATCCTGAAGGTCCCCCACCAGCCCACCCAGCCCTCAGCTGCCAGCTTCTGCCCTTCCACATCAACCACATCCCAGATCCAGCCTCATCCCAGATTGGCAGCTGCTCGGGGGCGGCTTTCCATTTCTGCACGCACGCACTCGCTCCTCAGCACATGATCGAGTAATAAATATTTGGAAAGATCTGTTATTTTTACATAAACAGCCACAACACGCTGTAGAGGCTGGGGAAGGAGCCTGCTCCTCACTGCCGAGCCCCAGGGTCACCTGCTGCCCCTTCCCCACCTGCCCCAGCACCCGGAGAGGGAGCTCTGAGGGATACTGGACACAGGACTCACTCATCCCAAGCTGCAGAGGCTCCTGGTGCTTCACTCTGGATGTCAAACAGCCCCTCTGAAGCCCCTCCAAAGTTTTGCCAGAGCACAACACATGCAAACACCTCCATCACCTCTCCCAGGTCCCTTTTCATAAAATCACGGAATGGCAGAGGTTGGAAGAGATTTCTGGAGGTCCTTCTGTGCAACCCCCTGCTCAAGCAGGGCCACCACGACCATGTCAGGGTGGTTTTTGAGTATTTCCAAGAAGGCAAACTCCACAAACTCTCTGTGCAACCTGTTCCAGCCCTCTCTTTGCCATGGGAGTGCTGTAACACGGAAAACCTCAGGCTCATCTCCCCTTCCTCCTGCTCCCATCTCCCAACACCGGCAGCCTGACAAATCTGCCAAAGAACCCAGTGCCCACATACAGCTCTGACCTGGAATGAATTCCATCTCTCTGTAAAGAATGGCCTGTCCCACAGGAATCCTGGGAATTATGGAGACTGGAACTACAGAAGAGGAAGCAGGTTCAGCCCAGGACTCAAACTCACTTGCCAGCCACCCCCAGGGAAGCACTTCTCTGCCTTTCAGACTCCAGGAACATCAAACACACCCACCAAAAGGTGCTTCCCAAAAATTCATGTTTTGCACCCTGCCAGGATAATTCACTGCAAAGTGGTTCTCAAATACAGTACATTTACACGGCTGCATCTCCTAGACTGCGGGTTTTCCTGCCTTACATCATCCTTCCTCCTTCAGCAGCTCCAGGACTTTCCTCCCCTCCCACCCTCACCGGGCACCACTGCTGGGCCGTGGCCCAACGTGACACCCACTGCCTGCGTCAGCCCCCTTCCCACCTCAGGGCCATTAATAACAATTACCTTATAATTCTATTTCATTATAAGGTTATTTTGGATGGCAAAGGCTGAGCCCAGCACATTCCCATCACTAATGGAATTACGGCTCCTTCCACAGCCTCGAGCGCTGGGGGAGCGGGAGATGCAGCCCCGGATGCTGGACCTGCTGTGTCTCCACCTCCACGAGCTGTGGGGATGAAGCTGCAGCTCTGGGGTTTTGTCTTTGCTCAGTGAGCAGCTATTCCCACCCACATCGACTCACTCTGGGCTCCAACTCCAACCTGCAGACACCTCCTGTGCCATGATCCCTCATGTGAGCATCCCTACAGCTCCTCCAGCAGACAGGCTCCAGCTTTAGAGAGCTACAGGCTCACACAGTGCCCAAAAGGGAGGAGGGGACGACTAAAGGAGGACATTGATGCTGCCTCAGCCTTTTTTTCCTCCAAGGTTAGTGTTTACAGACCCATAGCCCCTGCTCCTTACCAGCCCCTGGCTCTCCAAGTGCTGTCCCAGTTCACATCCTGGGATACAAGGAAAACATCAACACGCAGGACTGTCATTTCAGAGGAGTGCTTTTCTATCAAGTTATAACTCAACACAAATGCTTTTTGCTGCTCTTTTCAGTGAGCAGGTTACCAAAGGAGCAGGAGTGAGTGGCAGAGCCCTGGGGAGCACGGGGGGCTTGAGAAGGGCTGTGGAGCTGCAGTCCCAACACACGCACCCCGTCCTCATCCTCACCTAAACAAGCCACTGCCATGGGCCTTTGGAAAGCAAGAGAGGAAAGCAAGCTCCCTGAAGGAGAACACAACCTCCCACAGTGCTGTTCTGAAGCTGCAGTGCCCTTCAAGGGGGCCAAGGTCACCAAGAGCCCAGAGAGATTTCAGCTGGGCAAATGTGACTGAGGAACAACTCTGGAGCTGCTTGCCCTAAGTCCAGGATCTGGCCGACATAAAATCCTTTCGCTCCTCGAGAAGGCTGCTGACATCCCTCCAGTGAGGAAGGAACATTCTGGATGGTATCTTTTAGAAAAAACAACAAATGTAAAAGTGTAGCAAGAGCTTTGAGCATCACCTCCATCCTGCAAATTACAGGCTGGCTGAAGGCCTCCCCTCCTTCTGTACCTGCCACTCGTGCACCTGACAAAGGCAGCAGCCCCTGCAATGGTAGTTTTATAGAAAAATATCCCAAATATCAATTGATGCAATATTGGAAGGCAAATACTCTCTATGGCAACCTGAAAGGTCTTAATTATCCATGCAGGTGGCATAGAGAGCAGCCCCACACACACCGAGCTGGTAAACTGGGCTTTTGATAGTGGGTATTGAGGGGAAAAATCCCATTCAACTCCTTGAGAGTTCAGGCAGGTCCTTCATTAGGGAAAGATATTCTTGAACTCACTGCACCACCCCAAAAACTATTATATTTGCGACTTAAAACCCATCTGAGTGTTTTAACCAGGAGGGAGCTGGGAGGAGAAGGAATTAAATCAGGTTTCCAACCCAAGAACGCCCGTTCCCGTAGCAACAGCAGCACCGCGCTGGCGCGGACAGGCAGGAATGCTGCATCCAGAGCCTGCTCCAACCCACCATCCAGGGCCATGGGAACCCCAGGACAGGCAGGAATGCTGCATCCAGAGCCTGCTCCAACCCACCATCCAGGGCCATGGGAACCCCAGGACAGGCAGGAATGCTGCATCCAGAGCCTGCTCCAACCCACCATCCAGGGCCATGGGAACCCCAGGACAGGCAGGAATGCTGCATCCAGAGCCTGCTCCAACCCACCATCCAGGGCCATGGGAACCCCACGGCACAGTCAGTGCTGGACCCGGGGCAGGTCGGGTCGGGTGGCTGCAGAAGTCACAGAATCCCAGAATGGTTTAGGTTGGAAGGGACCTTAAACCCTATCCAGTGCCACCCCCTGCCATGGGCAGGGACATCTTCCACTAGCCCAGGTTGCTCCAAGCCCTGTCCAACCTGGCCTTGGACACTTCCAGGGATCCAGGGGTAGCCACAGCTTCTCTGGGCAACCTGTGCCAGGACCTCCCCACCCTCACAGGGAGGAATTTCTTCCCAACATCTAACCCAGATCTCCCCTCTGAGTTTAAAACTGTTCCCCCTTGTCCCATCACCATCTGTCCACGTAGAAGTCTCTGAGATAAGACATATCCTGGTCTTGCAGGAATCCCAGTGCACAAACTGGCTGGTTTTTAAAGACGTGCTCTGATGGCTCAGAACAAACAGAGGAGCACCTGCAGGAGGAGAAAGTGTTTAACCACCACTGAAACAGTAATTGCCTCCAGGGAAAAAGCATCCAGGCGGGGCACACATGAATTGAGAGTTCCTGTGTAGGAACATTTCCTTTGGGAATTTCCAACTCCCCAGTGAATTCCTGACCAGTTAGTAAGACAGTGCTTAGACATCATTATTTCTACAGACACACCAACCAGAAAAAAAGAACCAAACAGCTGTAATCTTCAGCAGAATCAGCCTGAAGTCAACTTCCAGGAGAAATTTGCTGAGTGACTCTGGAACAGAAAAAGCTCCTTTTTAATTCCTCCCTGTGAGGGTGGGGAGGTCCCGGCACAGGTTGCCCAGAGAAGCTGTGGCTGCCCCATCCCTGGAAGTGTCCAAGGCCAGGTTGGACGGGGCTTGGAGCAACCTGGGCTGGTGGAAGGTGTCCCTGCCCATGGCAGGGGCCTTGGAACTTGATGGTCTGTAAGGTCCCTTCTAACCTAAATCATTCCACAACTTGGCAGCTTTCCTTCCCCCAACACTCCTGTTCCTTGCAAACACTCTCCATGCAATTGTTGAAAATATCCAAAATTTGTGCCATGTAGGTTTGGGTACATCTGACTGCAAAGAGACAGGAACACAGTTCTGCTGAGCTCTGCAAAGACAAGACACCTGGGGGGACAACACCTCACCATCCACCTTCGGCTGCCAACAAGGCCACTGAAAACTGGTTGTGAGGAGCAGCTTTAGTAGATGCAGGACTCCAGGTTCTTACAGAAGCAGGCAAGTGCCAACCAGCCCAGCACACAGGGCAGGAAAGATGCAGCAGAATTTCAAAGCTCCAGGCAGGTTACAGTGATGCTGATTTGGAAAGGACAGACCCACTCCTGCATTCAACAGCATTACAGTAGCATTGGCACAGCCTTCACAGAACTGTTCCTTCTGCAGGAGCATGGCAAGAGACAGGTCCATGGAAAGCCCTGGGTCCACTCTGTCCATCCCTGATGTCTGACAAGTCTCAGCACTACCAGAGCACTCACACACTGACAAGCAGCTTCGTTACAGAACATCCCTGAACCGCTGTCTCTCTGAAATCTGGGTTTCCACCTCAAAGCCCAGCCCCAGGGCTGTTGCTTTATACAACCCCAGACCATGCTCAGCAGATCAAGGGAGCTCCTCCTGCACACCCCCAGACCTTCCATCAGCAAAACCTCCTACAAATTTTATTACCAGCTTCTAGTAACAAGTCTGGAGCAAGGAATTCTTCAGGCAAAGGCTGGGGAGCGAGCCCCGCTCCCACGCCATCCCGCTGCTCCTCAGCACCCATGGGAACCGTCCCGAGCGCTCCTCGCCCCCGCTCAGGAGCTTTCACCACAGCCCTTGCATCCTCCACCGTATCAAGAGGCAAATGGATCGTTCTCACGTCAAGGGAAAGACGGACCGAGTCAAAACAGAGAAGGATGGCTTTTAAACGGCCCCATTGCGGGGAGGGTGCCAGTGCAGCTGCTGGGGATGACAGAACCAGGCAGTGTCCCCAGGGACGCAGCTCAAGACAGCTCTTCGCTCACTCGAGTACAGAAGTGGGAGAGCAATTAGGAGGAACAGCAAGGAGCTTCTCCCCCTTCCAGCCTTCCCACTCGAACACCCTCCATGGTGCCGCAGTGCCGAGCGCGGCTCCCGCCGCAGCAGGGCCCCCCACGCCCCCCAGAGTGCAGCCCCAGCCCCCCAGCCAAGCCCAGCCAGGGGCCCTGATCCTTTGAGCAACAGGAGGTGACAGTCAGAGACGTCAGGAGGGTGCAGAAGGGCTGGGGATGGAGCTGCTGGTTGGTCTCACCAGCGGCCAGGGTGGGCTGTTGGAGAGCCATTGGTGCCAGGAGAGGACAGCTCAGTGACACTGCTAAAGCAGCTCCCCAGCCCCAGCTGCGAGCTGGGGGTCAGCACAACAACCAACATCTGGCTTTTAAACTGAGCAAGTGCAGAGCAAAGGCTGCACAGCAGCACAGTGAGGTGGCAAAGAGTGCAGGGGAGGGAAGGTGCAGAGCTCCTGGGGTACCAGCCATCACCACACCCCCACAGAGAGGCACAGCCTTGGCTTACAAATCCTGAACCATCCTCACAGGTGGATAGATCACAACAAGATCTATCTTGGCCATGATGCCCCAGTTCAGAAAGCAAAGGAGGTGAATCCCATGCTACTGACAGGGAGGATCCAGGAGAACAATGCTCCAGCACCAAAGGAAGAGGATGAACAGAGCCAGAAACCACACATAGCAGCAAGGAGATGCTGAGCACAGCACAGAGATCCTCTGTGAAGGGAAGGACTCTGAGTGCTTACCAGGGGAATACCCAGGGGCTTCAAACCTCAGTCACCCAAGAACAACCATGTGCCAGCCACTTCCCTTCTGCTGCAGGATTTCAAGGAGCAAGAGCAGAAAGCAGCTGGGTGTGGGGTGTCCAGGCTTCACCGTACTCCCCAACTGCAGCTGCTTGGCACCTTGTATGTGACCACCAGCACAGCCACTGCTCCTGCCCCAAAAACTGCTCCTTGGAGCAAGGACGAGCAGGACCCTGCACAGGACACACTGTCACACCATGGCAATTAGTGCTCAAGCCCTGCCAGACACAAAGCAAGACAAGTTCAGGCTGCTCAGTGAGAACCTCCAGGCTCCACAAATAGCTTTGGGGAAGTGATACTACAGACAGTGCTGCGGGGCACACACAGGGACTTCTTGGGGCACAGCTCCTGGCACTGCTCTGCTGCTGCAGCTTCCTGCTCTCCCACGGGCACCGGTGGGACCATGGACCCGGGACCAGCAGTGCCAGGGCTCGGTGGGCAGCTCAAATCCCAAAGCCCTCGCTGAGCAACTGTGCTGCAGGAAAACCGAGAGCAAGCTGAAGATGCCATTGCTGCTTCTCCTCCACCTCCAACCCAGTCCCCTTGTAGCTGCTCTGAGTGGAGCTTGACCTTGGGCTTCCCCCAAAACCAGGCCCCCAGCACAGCCTGGCTCACGCCAGTGCACTGCCACCCTCCCTCATTGGGATTTCTGCTCCTCTGCCTTGCCACAAAGTCATGTGTTGAAGTTATCAGAGCTGGAAGTGAGTCAGCACAGTAAACGACAGCCTAAGAATGCAACTAATTAAAACTATTCACTCAAGCCAGCCTGTTCCAACATACCCAGGACCCCACATGGAGCCAGTTGCACCAGTGGGACACAGGATGCCATCCCAGTACGTTGGTTCCTGTCTCCTGCAGCACATGCATGAAGAGTGAGTCCTTCCTCACGCAGAAGTCAGGGCCCGTGTTCCTCACCAGACATTGGAGATGGGCTCGGGGGAGCTTTACTTCAGCCTCATGACTGCAGAAGTCGTGCTTCAGTTGGTGGAACACCTGAAGCCACCAGCAAACCACCCAGGGGTGCTTGTACAAGACAGGACAAATTGGTGACTTGGAGGAAGCAAGTCAAACCAGCAACAGGAACGAGCTGGGACTCACCTGCAGGCCATGCAGGAGCAGCAGGCCAGCCAAACATCTCACTGACTTTAACATTTAACCCTCCCCTTCCCTTTTTCAGGAGTCAGAGTGCAGTTTGCTGATCAAGACTAAGAAACCTCAAGGTTACACAGGTGGCTTTACAGCAGAACAAGCATTTCCCAGATCCAAAAGCAGGGAAAATTAGGTCTGAGCAACTCCCAAGAACTGGGCAGGACCTTAACACTCCACTGTCACTGACTGGTGCTGCTGGTGTTATGGAAATGCTGTGCCAACAGATGCTGGTAGATCCATTTGCAGGATGATGCCCATGGGGACGGGACTGGAAAGCTGGGGAGAGGGGAGTGTGTTGCTGTGCCCATGGGCATCCCCCAGCACAGCAGCTGCAATAGGGCTGCCTCGGTCCTCCCCCCTCAGACACAAAACAGGGACCCCCCTCACTGTGAACAGAATCATTAAGGTTGGAAAAGTCCCCTGAGCCCATCAAGTCCAACCATTCCCCCAGCACTGCCAAGGCCACCACTGCCCCATGTCCCCAAGTGCCACATCCACAGGGCTTTTAAATCCCCCCAGGGATGGGGATTCCACCCCTGCCCTGGGCAGCTGTGCCAGGGCTGGACAGCCCTTCTGGGGAAGACATTGCTCCTAATGTCACCAGATGAGTGAGGAAGGCACCTTCCACACCCCACTGACATCCAGGCAGGCAGCTGGGCCAGTCCAGTGCCACCTCACAGCCCAAACCTGCCCATCCTGGAGCTCAGGAGCACGGCAGAGAGAGAGCACTTGAGTCACTAACTTACATGACTAGAAAGTATTTAGTTAAACCCTCTCTGCTGCCAAGAGTGTTTCCTTTATGCAGTTGAGATGGAAAATGAGCACGAAACCTAATCGGGTCAGTGCAGCAGGCAGGAGGGCAGCAGAGCCCAGCTGTGGGTACTGGCTGGGGCAGGTCCTGGGTGGACAGCGGTGCCCCCTGAACCCAGTGATGTGCCCACCACAGCGAGGGAGAAGACAGATTTACAAGAATTCTGTAGCATTTTTTTTGGCATTAAAACAGAAGAGATGCTGAACACTTTATCCCTCGTCACGCTCCCAACCAAGTAAGGCAAACCAGATCCAAACCCCTATAATGGATTTATTATTTAATGCCACTATGTAACAAGACCCAGCTCATGCTAACAAAGTTTGACAGAAGATAAGTAACCATCCAGCCACAAGAGCTGCAAGAATCACACCAGACAATTAAACAGCCCTTCCAAAAATAGCCTACCTGACCTGCTACCACTCCTGACTATCAATCCAGCTCTCCCTGCAGAGAAGCTGCTACAGTTGAGTCAAACCTCAAAATACTCCCTCAAAATAGAGCTGAACCGGTGCCGTGTCTGTAAGTGATCCTCCCCTTCCTCAATTTAGATCTCTCAGAAACCTTCACAGAGAGAAAAATCACTACGTGTCAAGGCAGAGCAGAGACAGATATTGATGGCAACAACGCCAGCAGTGGAGGGAAGGCTGCAGAACCCGGGAGCAGCGGGAGGGAGCTGACAGGGAAGGCACAGGCAGTGCCCAGGCATCATCAGCACAAGGTCACTGGGGAGCTCAGGAGGTTTGGTAAGAAATTAGGAGTTTGAAGTCTTCATAGTTCCTCTGTTGGTGCTTTCCAACACTTTTTATCTCCAATGCATGGGAATGCCAGGCAGCACAGACTGGCTGCCTGCGTGGGCACACAGGGCTCTGCCTGCACCCCATGGGGCTTCCAGCACCCACCGTGTTGCCTCCCCCACAATCTCCCCCTTGGCTCTGCTGATTCCCAGCTCCTTTCCAGAGTGCTGTTTCACACTGGAGCTGATCCTCAGCTGCTGAGGATGAGGTGGGCTCTGTGCCACAGGCTCCTCAGCTCAGGTTTGTAACCTCTGCACGCCTTGTTTCACCCCAAAGCCTGTACACAGCTCCTCCTGCCTTCCAGCTCTAATGGAAACAGTGGGAAGGTTGTGCCTGAGGAAGCACCCGTGCTCCTGGTTCCAGAACTGTAGACTGCTTTGGGTTGGAAGTGACCTTAAAGCTCATCCAGTTCCAGCCCCGCTGCCATAGCAGGGGCACCTTCCACTAGACCAGGTTGCTCAGAGCTCCACCCAACCTGCCTTGGACACTCCCAGGAAGGGCCATGCAGTGCCAGCTCCATGCTCATACTGGGCTGGCACAGCCTGCCACGAGCAGTGTTCCTGTGGGAAGGCAGGGCACAGTGACAGTGAGCTAAACCACGCAGGAAAAGGTTGTAACTGGGTATGGTGACACCAGAGAGACTGGGTGTCACCTCCCCCAGACACACAGATGAGTTACCCCGTGCCCCAACAGAGCAGGATCCTCCATCAGTCACATAGAGGCAAACAACCTTAAAAAATTGACCATTTCACACACATTACACAAAGACCTGAAACACATAATTTGATTCTTCATTTAATCCCTTAGATTTTTCAAAGGCTGTATAGTTTTCATTCCTCTGCCAGTGAAAGTCTCTTACAGGAAGTTACTCCACGGTTTCCGTGTTACTTCAGCACAGCCCTGCTTACAAGACCTGAGCCTGGGCCACAGAGCTCCACAGTGAGCCCCAGGAAGGGACCAGGGCCACTAGAACTGTCCTGCCAGGATGTGCCACCTCCTGTCCAGCTCACCAGCAGCAAGGGGGACACCACAGCTGGCAGTTCCCAAAGGACAGACAGCATGGCAGCAGCAGGGGAGCCCGAGGCTTTGGAGGAGACGAGGAGCACCCTGACCTGCAGTTCCACATGGAGCAGGGCAATTATCCCATCCATCCTTCCCCCTCCAGAAACAGCCACAAGGCAGCAGTGGAATGTTATTTGACAGCAGAGCTGAGCTCTGCTCCTTGGGAGGGAAGACATCAGGGAACAGCACACGAGCATCGCCAAGGAGCCCCAGTTTGACCACACAGAGGTCAGAGGTTCCTGCCAAAATGTGCTATTATCAAGTACAAACACGTGATTTGAGTGTCTGAGCAGACTCCACTGTTGGGTCTGACTGTCCTTGCAGAGCATCACCCCGCAGGCTGCCCCACTTCCACCCAGAGCTCATCCCCTCCAGCAGCTCCTTCCCCCCTCCGCCACAGAGGGGTTCACTGCACACCCCAACAAACACCAACAGCTTCAACAGCAGAGGAAATGTGGGGGTTTATCCCATTCATCACCAACTGCCACTTTCCTGAGCTGCTTCAGCACAGGTTTGTACAGTCTCAGCAGGCACAAGCCTGGATTGGCAGCAGCACCCCCAGTTCCACCAGAGGACCCCCACAGCTCCTGCTCCCACCCACAGCATCGACCAGGCACAAGCCCCTGCAATTAAGCTGCTCGTTTCAGTGTAATGGCTTGGTAGGACCTGGACAGCAAATAAAACCTGAGCAGGACAAGACCTGAATGTGCAATAACCCGATCAAAGGCACAGCTGTCCTGACAGGCAGCCACCTCCCACAGCCACTGCAGAGCAATTAAGAGCCCAACCATCTCCACAGCAGTGGAAGATGAGACACGAGCTCTTTGTTAGACATCCATTGGCCCTGGCTCATTAGAGGAAAAGCACATCAAAACCAATGGCCAATAAACTGGGATTTAAACATAAGCAGCAATATCCATGTACAGACACCTCTGGTACTAAAATACCAGGTGATTCCACAGCTCCAGCACTGCCAGCACACAGGCACGTGCCCATCAGCACTTCCACGCTTCAGGATCACACACCTGCCCCAGAAATTTTATGACTAAGAGAAACTGCCTGACCCCAGCTCTCCTGAAAGTCTCGTTTCAGCCTTGTAATAAATGGACGGGTGATAACAGATCCCCCAAATCTGTAGGATGTTCTAACAACAGAAGATCGTGGTCCTGAGAGTGCCCATCCCAACACAGGTGCCCTGTGGGACCAAGCCACAGGCACCTCCGGTCTGGCTCCAGCCCACCAGCATTTTTATTTCCTAAACTGTCTTCCCAAAGCCAAAAGCTTTAGCACCCTGTGCAAGTCAGCAGGGAGCTGACAGCTATTATTTTAGGAGTCTCCATATGGACCCATTGCAGCATCTTGCTGCTCTAATTTAGGGCACAGGCTGACGGGGAGGGGATGCTGCTTCCACCTCCAGAGGATGTTGATCTTGGAGCACCTGCCAAGAGGGGTTCCAAGAGAGATGGAGAGGGTCTTTGGCAGCTGCAGCTTCCCCATCCCTGGAAGTGTCCAAGGCCATGTTGGGTGGGCTTGGAGCAACCTGGAACAGTGGAAGGTGTCCCTGCCACGGGTGGGACTGATGGTCCCTTCCAACCCAGGCAGCACCACCATCCTACTGGTCCCACAGCATTTTCCTGAGTGTCCCAGCACAGGGCAAGGAGGGCAGCCCAGCCTGGGAGTCCTTTGCTTCTGCCTTCGGAAGGGACCAGATGGGCCACGTTATTTTGAACCCTCTCTAAGTGCTGACACACCACTGCTCCCTCACATGACTGTCCTCCTGCTTTTTAAAGAAGTTTTCTTGTTTCACTCTGACATGGTGGAAGCAAAATTACAGCCCAGGCAGCAGCGATAAGGGAGGAACTCGCTGCAGAGCCTGAGGCACCCGATTCAGGAATAAGATAAATCACCAGGCCTCGGAGCAAGGAAGGGGCCCCTGGGGCTGGGGGGATGCAGGGCAGCCCCTCCACCCACAGCAGAAAAGACTTGCTGCCCCCAAACCCCCAGGGAGCAGGAAGAGGTCCAGAAAAGGGTGACATGACCACAATTACAAGTTGGTTGTGTAGTGGAGCATCCAAAAGTCAGTCAGCAGGTACCTGCTGGAGTCGGTATTCCTTTACAAGAATCCCAGCCTTATAATTTCTGCAATTAAAAAGGGAGTTCTTCTACCGTGAGCTAAAATAGAAGTTTTTGTCACAAATTACCAGCTTTCACTCCTCTCATACCTGAGCTTAAACTGAAACTTAAATGGAAATTTACAGGAGAATGAGAAAGTGAGTCAGCCTGCCCTTCCCAACAGGCATTTATTTTCATCTTTTCGGACTCAGTTAATAGTAACAGCAAAGAAATTAAGTTTATTCCAAATTTACAAAGCCCAGAAGAGGGGAGGAGGTTTTGGAAGGAACTCTACCACACCAGGGACCATTGGCAGTACCAGGATTTGCTGTTGGCCAGGGATGCTGTGCTGTGGCTCCTGTCCCCATCCCAGCAGGCCCAGTGGGATGCAGGGAGGGCTCCCTGCTCTGTCCCACCCTGTGGGACCTGCCCCCACAGCAGGAGGTGCCACAGTGTGTTATGTCACCCATGTTATCCCACTTTTCCCACCCACACAAGCAAGTGACACTTCCACCAGCCTGGGGAAAGGGCTAAAGTGACCTAAAAGATAAATAACCCTCCTGCCTCATAACGAGCCAAAATGCAGTTGGGTGAAGGCAGGGGGACTCTGCCTCCAAAACGTGGCACAGAGGCCAAAATAGCCAGAGATTTCCAACTTCCATTTGGGAAAGGAACAACAGCCACTTGCAGGGAAACCTTTGATGGAAGAAAAGCAGATCCTCCCACGATGCAGAGCAGGACCCGGGCAGGGTGAGGAGCTGCTCCCCAGGAGGGCCAGCCCCAGGTTCTCCATAGCCCAGGTGAGCAGGGGGCCAGGGGCAGCTTGCAAGGCTGGAGAAATGGTCACTCCTGCCCAACACAAACCACAGAGCCACCGCCCTCAAACACCCAAGCACCACTGGTCTCACCTCTTGGGTGATGCCAGTGCAGAGTCTGGAGCAAGAGCCAGCCCAAGAGTATGGAGGCTTGCTCTCATTTTGCACTTGTGTAAGCTGACAATGCAGAAGAAACCAAAAAGAACGTCCAAAATACATTTCAAAGCACCTTATTCCCCCGTAGCAGCAGAGCTGAGGTTCAGGAGACACACTGCAAAGCTTCCTACCTTGCTACATGTCTCCTGGGTATTTAGGTCAACAGAGGGGCTGCTGGTAGAGCAGAAAAATCCTTTTAGGTGTATAATAAGGGAGAATTTAATTGTGCTCCAAGGTGGAGAGACACAAGCCATTTGTCATGCAGCATTTGCTGACAGGATATGTCCACAGCCCAGCCCTCGCCTCCTTCACTGCAGAGCCAGAGCTGCAAACAAAGGAATTCAAACCCAAAGTGTTTGGCACCAAAACAGATATTCCCCCAGCTGCAGAGAGAGAAGAAATCTGAACTATAGTTTAAAGTTATTTTCAAAAACTTCTCTACAAGGGTTCAGCACCCAACCAAAATGCAAATCACCAGCACGGCTTCCTGAGCAAATGAGCTATTGCTGCATTTTTTCCAGTCCGGCAGCATCTTGCTCTGAAGATCTAATAGCAGCCCTACTGAGCAGCAGCTAATTAAAGCCTTTCCTCCTGCCAAAACCCCAGATTCAGAGTCTCTAAGTGACCCAGTAAGTGAGACTTTTTCCACCTCAGAAGCCCTGGGAGACACCAGGTCAGCAGCTCTGTCCTTGTCGCTGCTGTGCCTGTACAATGGGCTGTGCCCTCCCCACTAATGGCACCTCGGGCAGAGGTACCATGGGCTGACCCCTGCTCCTCTTACACACCCACAAGCCTTCTTTCCAGAAGATTCTGGCCCTGAGGCACCTCTCCATCAAGACAAGCGGGTAAGACAAATTTGGAAGTTAATGGACTGAGCTACTGGAGACAGCCCTTAGATCCATGATCACACAAATGTGAATTAGTTCAGTTTTAGAGTTGTTCCTGGGGCAGGAAGCAGTAGAATCTCCTGTGACAGGTTTAGGGGAGCACAGACAGGTCCTGTTCAGCCTTTCTTCCCCTAATACACAGGGATGTCCCCTCTTGGCAGCTCTACCATCCTCAGAAACCCACTGCCAATGACAGCTGTTCCATGAGAGGGCTCCAATGAGACCCCCCCAAAGGCAAGTTATTCCATCAAACTCTTCAGAAACCAAGTGACCATGGAGATGTCAACCTCTCCCCCATCAGTGCTGGTTTCCCAAGGAGCCCATACAGAATCCAGAACAGGCAAAAGCAGAGCCTCTACCACAGCCCATCTCCAGAACCACGGCACAGCCGAGGTTCCTCCGCAGCAAAAACGGTGCCGAGCTCCAGACAGTCTATAAATAACCATTTGGGGGGATTATTTCAAGCTGTGCATGAATCTTCCAGGTGACAATGCACTGGCTGATCCTGAGCGACAGCTGGGCACGGAGGGGCTCCCGTGCTGTCCCCGCCACAGCCTGGCACAGCCTGGCACAGCTCCCCTCCACAGTGGGCACAGCCTGGCACAGCTCCCACTCCGTGGTGGGCACGGCCTGGCACAGTTCCCCTCCACAGTGGGCACAGTGCATCCGCCTCAGACAGCGGGGACACACACCCACCGGTTTGATCCCTCAGGCAGCCTTCCTCCTCTTGGTTACTCTCAGTTAAGGGCAGGTTATGGAGTATTGCCAAATATTTTTCCTAAGCCAAGTTAAAGTACTTAGTGTAACGAAAGCAAAGAATGAAAAGCTCTAAAAACAAATTACTCAGCCTCTTGGGGCAGGTACAATGCTAACAGCCTTGACAAGCACCATCATTTTGCTTACAAGGCAAGTGCTAACGGTCCCCACCAAGTAGAACAGGGAGCTGTAACCATTTCTGAATCAGCCTCTCCAAACCACCCTGCTGAGAGAGGCAACAGATCTGGAGACACAGTAAATAATGACTTTGCACTGCGTCAGGAGCTAATCCACTCAGTGATGCAAATGAAATTCGTGGGCCACTTCCCCCTCACTCCGGCTTCTCACTGATATTATAAAACAATCTTTGCACTGACTCCTGACTTCATTGCTATGTCACCACTGAAGCTGCATGAAGCCATTCAGAAGAGCCAGGACGACTTTCACTCCTCTTCACAACCTCACTCTCTCATTCTTCTGCTATAATTGGAAATCATGAAAATGCATTTGCTCATGTGCTTGGAGTGTCAGCTATTCAATGAGCTTCTTCTCTGTTCAGACCATCAGAATAAAGGTATTTAACTGTTCCCCCCCAAAGGTGAAGCTATTACTGCTGCATCCTTTCAGATGGCAACAAAGGACTGGGAGGAATCCACCGGCAGGATGGGCTGGAACGCACCCGCGTCACAGCGCGAGGAAGAGGAGGAGCAGCTGAAGGCTGAGATTTAGACATCAGAATCTTTTTTAGCTTCCCTGCTGCTGACTAAATACCAAATGTAGGAAGACGGGATCAGAACTACAAGAGACTGAAGATTTTAAACATAGAATCGTAGAATCCCAGAATAGTTTGGACTGGAAGGGACTTCAAAGCTCATCTCGTTCCAATTCCCTGCCATGGGCAGGGACACCTCCCACCAGCCCAGGTTGCTCCAAGCCCCATCCAACCTGGCCCTGGACATTTCCAGGGATGGGGCAGCCACCACTTCTCTGGGCAACCTGTGCCAGGCCCTCCCCACCCTCACAGCCAAGAATTTCTTCCCAATATCCCATCTAACCCTGCCCTCTGGCAGTGGGAAGCCATTCCCTGTGTCCTGTCTCTCCACCCCTTGTCTCCAGTCCCTCTCCAGCTCTCCTGGAGCCCCTTCAGGCACTGGAAGGGGCTCTCAGGTCTCCCTGGATCCTTCTCTTTTCCAGGTGAACCCCCCCAGCTCTCCCAGCCTGGTTCCAGAGCAGAGGGGCTCCAGCCCTGGCAGCATCTCCGTGGCCTCCTCTGGACTTGTTCCAACACATCCATGTCCACAAACACACGTCCTGACAGCAGAGGCAGAGCCACCCTGAGGAGGCAGCAACTGCTCCAGCCCAGCAGCTCCCAGGATCTCCCTGCAGAGACACCAGTTATCTCCTCATTTTCCCAACCATCCCCTAAAAATCATGCACCTCTTATCTCCTGCTTAGAGAGAGAAAGCTTCCCTTGTTTCAAAGATTGCTCTGGGGAGGCAGCTCCCACCCAAAGAGGAGAGCTCCAGTAGACTGAGTCTTTGGAAAAATCCAGATTTAAGTGGATGCAAAGAACCAATTTACAGAGAGCTCAGCCATAATGAGCCTCAGGTTTGCAAATCCAGTAATTTCCATGTACTGGAGCCTATTAATATTGGATCTTTTGGCAGGCACTGCCTTGTCCAGCTCAGATTAGCAGCGAGTATATTCTGCTTGTCAGATTTAAACGAGATGTATAAATCTGGCACAAAAGCAAGACCAAATATGGAAGCAAATTATTTAAACTGACAAGATGTAACTCAAAAGCGTCGGGCACTCAGCAGCCAGTGCCCATCAGCTGGGGCAGAAAGGCTCCTGCTCTGGGCACAAGAGTTAAACTCCAAAAGCAAGAGGTCACCTGTGTTCATTTCAAACACTCCCTGATTCTAGTATCAAGCTGGATTGGAATTTTTTTTTTTCCCCACGTGATGGGAAAAGCAGAATGTCTATAAACAGGTGAGGAAGTCAGCCCAAAATCCCTCAAAAGCAAACAGCTTGAGCAGAGCTGCAATAGTGCCTGAGGTCAGTGCCATGGCACAGAGCCTTGGCCAGGCAGCACATGGGCTGTGCCATCCCCCGAGCCAGCCCCTGTCCCCTCCCCACACCGGATACACTGGGCAGGCAGCTCAGGCAGGGAAAGAACCACAACTTTGTCTAAACAGCATTTATCAGCAGCCAGAGCCAGTGCCCAGCCTGGACAGCTTCCAGGAGAGAGGCATTCCATGAACACGGAGAGAAGAGACCTTGCTCCCAGGAACCTCTTTGCAGGAGGGTGACACGAGTCCTGTTCCCGTTTGTGCCCCGGGGTTGCAGGGGATGCTCCCCAGTGATTCCATGCTGAGAGCAGGACGTGCCCAGCACTCGGTGCCCAGCACTTGGTGCCCAGCACTCGGTGCCCAGCACTCGGTGCCCAGCAGCTGCCGAGTGAACAGCAGTGGGAGCAGCAGCTCCATCTGCACCGTGATGCTGCGGGAGCAGAGCTGTCATGTCTCATGAAATGCATTTCCTTTCCCAGGGAACTGGGATCAGCTGTCGGAAGCGATGGCAGGGGCTGACTTATGGCATCAAGAGGGACCCTGGGAGGGCTCGTGTGCCTCCTCCCCTATCAACGAACAGCAATAATCCTGAACAGGAGAAAAAGGAGTGTTGCAGGCAGGTTCTTAACTACACAGACTTCAGGTGCCTACCCATAAGAAAACATTTTAATTTATTTTTCCAGGGAGAACAGGATTCATGAACCCTTCCCAGCCTGCATCAAGGCAACCACAACAGACCAGGACTGACCACGGAAAAGCCACACAAGCCACTTCCAAGCAGGAGGAAGCTGCTTGGCTGGAGCCATCCCTTCAGCCACTCCAGCCAAGCCTCGGCCACACTCAGGGGAGGACACATTTGGGGTGCTCAGAGCAGGAGCTCCCAGGGCACAGTTCCCCGTTACCCCACACACTCTGGGAGCTGCAGCAGCCCCTCACCACAGTCAAAGCCATTTGCTGCCCCTCAGCTCCTTGGGATGAGATCTCGAGAGGGAACAGAGCATTGCCCGGGAGAGACCCTCCAGCTGCTGTTCTCATGGTGCCTGCAGGGATCCTGCTCACCCTGGGAACCCCAGCTCAGCACTGACTGCCCCTGCCCAGCTCCAGGTGCAGCTCAGCAGGAGCAGGTCGTGGCTGGGAATGCTGCCTGCCCTTCCCAGGAACAGCTACAGCCAGCACAGCTACTTCTGGGAATTGCCTCTGCTTGACACAAAGCCCTTGGCTGCTCCCGAGCACCACACCACTGGAGTTTCTTCCCATCTCCCCCACCCCTCCTGTGGCTTTTGTGGAAAAACTGACTTCTTGGTGCTGGCTGCTGTAGGCTGGCAGGGCAGGGCCAGCCAGGGTCACATCTCTCCCCTTCCCTGCTGGGGCAGCAGCCCCTGTGCCTGGGAAGCAGCCTCTGACAGGGCTGAAGAGCTCCAGGGAGATTGGCACCTTCATCCATTGGGTCAGTGTCTGGAAAACTCAGCCACTTACTGTGTCATTTTACATCCCTGGTGTTCCTATCACCTCTCTGCCTCCAGGGACTCCTGGCCAAGGCACAGAGGCCACCAAGACCAGCCCAGCCCTGGATGGATGAATGGTGGGTTGGCTCAGAGCGGGGGAGCAGCAGCCCACAGTTGTCCTTTCCCTGAGGAATGTGAAACCAAGGGACAGCCCCTGTCTCCTGTCACACTCAGGCCCAGATGTCCCAGCCCCACATCTCTGCTTAGGTCCCAGGTGTGTCACCCCAGGGAGCCCCTGAAGGATCCCGCTCCAAGGAGCACAGTGGCTTTGCTTTCTGGGTATGGGACAACAGCAACCCAGGGGATGAACGAGCCCTTGGCCAGGCTTCATTTCCTACAGCATCACCTGAAAAGCCTGGAGGGGCTCTGACCCCTCCCCTCACCCAGCTATGGGGACATCACACCTACCACCAGCATGGAGGGGGCTTGAGGGGCAGCACACAAAGCAGCCCCAGAACACAGCAGTGGCAACCCAGGGCTGCACCCGAGATCCCCATGCAAGGGCTCCTGCTTCCCTGATTTTGTTTTATTGTCTTTTCCAAAGGCAGCCTGCAGCCCTCGAAGAGCACAAGGAACACGCTGCCCAAAGACCTGCAATTACTCCTCCCCTACAGGGAGCTTCTTACTCACCTTTTCTAAATGGTTCTAATCTATGGACTTTTGGAATAATGATTCATGAAGCCATGAATCCCTTCTGCTGGAGGGATTAACTGCTCCCTCCACACACTCCGAGCTGCCCTTTGGGACTGAGCTGGACCACAGGCACACACAGGCACCAGCCCACGGTGGGGTCTGGCAGGTCCTCAGCTCTCTGCTAACACACAGCACTAATCCTCTCACAGCTGGCTTCTGCAGGAAAAATCCACCCAAACACTTCTCCTGAACAACGTCCCATCCCACCCACCATTATAAACATCCCCTCTCGTTACCACAAGCTCCAATCCAGACCAGGGGATGGCACTTCCACCTTCCCCTCCTGATTGCACACACATTACAAGGACGTGTTTCAAGCAGTTCTGCCCTCAGCTAAATTATGGGCACAGCTAGAAGTTAATTTCTGAGTCACTGTGATCCTGCAACTTATTTGCTGATAGATCCGACGGGGGCCTGGATGGCACTGAGGAGCCTCTCCAGCCTTTTTAGGTTTTTGCCTGTTGAGCTGCAGGCAGGAGGAGGAGCTGTGCTGGCCGGGAGGGAGGGCAGCAGCACACCACAAGGGCTTGTGCAACCCCTCTGCTCGAGTTCCTCCATAAAAACCCAGCAGTTAACAGAGTCCACAGCAAGTCTGAGAGGAGACTCAACCCCACCTCCTGTTCCACAGCAGATACCAAACCCTCAAGGTCTTGCTCTGTTTTGCAGCATCTTGGTCCCAAGACAGGTGAGCGCCTGCCCACCCCTCACTGCCAGTGATGGTGCCCTCTGCACCCTCCAGGAGCCCGTGTGCTGCAGGAATTTGCAGGATCACATGTGTGTGAGCGAGCAGGCGTGCAGAAATGCACTGTTTGCTGAGAAATCTCCTTAGAGACAGCCCAGGCATCAAATTCCCCAGGAAGACTCAATAGCTGGAGGATAATCGTGGCAGAGGCTCGTACACCGGGGTGATCCAACCTGTGCAGTGGAGCCAGAGCTCACAGGCACCAGGTAGACGTGCTGCAAACCCTCCTGCCACCCCCAAGGCACCCAAACCCTCGGGCAAGCTCTGAGCCCCTCTGCCCAGCTTCCCACTGCTGCCACGGGTCAGCAACGAACACCCCGGGGAGGAAAGAGTCCACCCCATTATCCGAGCCCCAGATCGCTGGAGGATGACAGCTATCTCTGCAGATAAGAAAGAAAAATCTACCCTGCTAACAGCAGAGGGGGAGGGAAAGAGAAACCACTTCCACTGAGAGACTCAAGCGAGCCCTTCTGCACTGCAAGGGGACACTGATGGGCCTGCACACAGAGTGGTCCTTGCTGAGCCCGACAGCTTTGGCCTCAGCAGGTCCAGATTTCCTCCAAAATCTCCTTCCAAAACAGATCTCCACCCCCTGCCCCTCCCCTGAGCCGCAGGTATCCAGCGCAGGAAAGAGCAGGATTAGGGAAGCCAGCTCAGGTGACAGGCTTTAAAACCAGCCTGGGAAGGGGCACATCTTCCCATTTTCCCTGTCAGCTCTGTTTGCACTCGGTTGTGCAGGACACAGACCATCTGTGCAGCGCAGGGCCCAGACCCACTTCCCCTTTCTATTTGTACCTGCTCCCGACACCGAGGACAGGGCTCCCACTGCCCCGGGGCTCCAGCACCAAGAACTGCCTTATCACCACGAGGCACACAAAAAAAACCTACCAAATCATGTTTCCAATTTCTGCAGCATTATATAATTAGCATCATTTGTGTTGCAAAAGTAATTGCAGTAACATTTTTAATTAGTCTATTTGAACACTAACATTTCTCCAGTGCGCATAATATGTTGACACGAAATTACTGGGTTTGAGGCAACTCTGAATGATTGGAGTTTGTTTTGCTTTTGTTTCTTACTTGCTTAATGCAGTCAATAAGAGCCGGCAGTGCACGGTGAGGAGCCCAGCCCGCAGCACACAGCGAAGTGTGATGGGTTTCACTTCCGTCTGGAGGGCAGAGAGGGGGAGGAAGGGTGGGTTGTGAAGGCTGAGAGCAAGAGAGAAACACTGCTCGAAAGGTAAGGCCTGGGTGACATTCTCCAGCTGCTCAGTTTTGGTCTCAGATGTTGAATTGTGAAAGCACAAAACAAGACGAGGGCGCTGGCCTTGGAGGACGGGGAGAGGAAAAGCTGGAGGGAGGAATTCTATCTGGTATGAAGTTTAGGAAGATTTAATCTGAAGTGTGTCTTTGCTTACCGAGTCATAACCAGGGACAAGAAGTACACATTCTCCCCAGAAAAGTCACTGCATGAAATCCAAGCACCCATTACCAAATGATGCTTCCCCCCCCTTCTCTTAAGGACACAAGATTTTCCTTTCCAAGATCTTTTCTACTTTGTACACATGAAAGCTGTAACAGATGCAGATTATTTTTTGCTCCCAAGTGTGAATCCCGTTACATGGCTCCTCACCTCTGCAGGGACACCTCTGCCCAGGCCCCCGGGGTGACAGCCCAGCCCAGCCCAGCCGCTGCCACAGAGACTCCAGCTCGAGCAAACAGCTCTTGGGGACCCGTCCCCCTCACCAAATCTCCAGCACAGCCAGTACCCCGATCCACAGAGGGACCAAGAGCTGCTTGGACAACAGGAGAAACAGACCCTGAGGATGCCAAGGGGGGAACACCAGCAGGAAAGACAAAGAGAAAGCTGCCAGTTCCCAGGAGCAGCACATTCCGAGAACGAGAGCAAGAACTTCGCTCAGCTGCTCTCAAGCCAGTTCCCTTTCCTTTACCATCCTCACAGCACTTCCTACATCAGGAGAACAGAGACAGAAAGCCACCAGCTGCGACTGGCCACACGTTCCCTCTCCAGGACAGCCTGCAGATCCGAGGGGCTGCTCTCTCCCTCTTCGTGCATTCCTTGGTAATGGAACTGGACAGATGGATCCCAAAGCCCAGGAAGGGAGAACACGTACACCCCCTTCTCTTTGTTACTGATGAGTTCATGCACCTTCCAGCTACAGCAGGTCCTTACAGCAGGGCCAGGAAGCCACTTTGTGCCAGGGGCTGACAGGCAGCCAGGGCACATGGAGCTCATCTTCCAGGCAGCTCCAGGCACATCCTCAGCACTCCAGCCTTCCAATGCCCACAACGTATTGATATTTTCTGTTAACCTGCAGCACCAGCCCTGTTCTGGGCTGCCTGTGCACAGACCTCTCCTGCCCACACTGAAAGGCTTTCTGGCTTGGGAGAGAGAAGTTGGCCCAGGAAGTCTTCAGATGCACACGAGGATAAGGAGGGGATTGCATACAAGGATAAGAAGCAGATTAGCAGGCAATTAAGTGGCATTTGTGGTATCCATTAGTATTTCAAGATACAAAGAGTCAGTTTCTGCTAACTTCCTGCCAAAAGTCACAAGTAATGAGCTAATTAACAATCTAATTATTGCAAATGCCCTAGAAAGAAATCAGGGCACAGGTGAAAACCTACTTAGAGTGAGCACAGCAGTAGGAACAGCTGAGAACCCAGACAGGCGTGTGCCTCAGCTGCATTTCCAGCCATCCCACGGAACAACAGGGTAAAATACTCAGGGAAGTTGTGAAAAAGTTGAATTAAAGCTGCATTCAGTAAGGGGAGAGCTAGACCCCAACATCAGAGCTTACTGCCAGCCCTGTGGGGCTGAAGAACTCCTAAACAAAAGCCAGCCCTGGGGTTTTCTGCTTCCATGTCAGCATTTACCGAGTCCAACAGCAGCTGCAGCACAACCTGTGGGGCACAACCCCAAAGCTGGTGGTACCCACATGACCCAGGGCACCCAGGGCTCTGGTGGAACAGTCTGACCCCCCGGCAGCGTGCCAACCCTGGCACCCCAAGTGCTGCCTCCCACCACAGGAGAGCTGCACCCCGGGGTGGCTGTGATCCCAGAGCAGATGGCAGGAGGGAGCGACTTCTCCTCGTGCTCGACTTCCAAACCCGGGAGTGTTCTGCAGGGAGACACAGTGTGTCCTCCACCAAGGGGCACCAGCTGCTCTGTGCCCCCACTGAGATGGGCATCACCCACACAGCTGCCACACCAACGGGAGCACTTTCACCTGGGCACCTCAGCACCTCGCAGAAGGGAGGTCTCTGAAAATCCACAGGTCACTGACTGTAGGAAAGGAAGGACTGGGCTGTTCTACAGACCCAAATCTGCAAAATCTCCTATTGCACAGTAAGGAGGTTTTCATGTCTGTAATACCAGAACCACCTGGAAAGTGGTTTCTTAAAGCAGAACGGGATGTCACAGACCAGCCACACACCCCTGGAGACATCACTGAGCGCTCCTGGAAATGCTACTGGTGTCACTGCAGCCTCACAAGGGCTCCTGCCCCACCACCCAGGGACAGGACTCTGCCCAACATCTACTGGTGGGGGGAAGACCCTTCACCTGTGCATTGGCAACTCTGAGACCACCTTCATGGACCCACCCACTGGCCTTGCACCGAGGACTGATTTGATACTGGTTACAAACACGTAAGGATAAACCTTGAAGCAAGAGCACAGCTCCAGGTTTGGATAATAGTTCCTGACAGCTGGATGAGACTTGGAAAGGCTCCAGCTATCCAGCCCTGGATGTTATAGGTAGAACTGAGCAAAGCTCTAGAAATAATGCAGGAAAACCCTGCCCTGCTAACACATGGTCCCCTCCAGCTTCTCCAGCACACTCCAAATTTCAGGGGCATTGTGTTTGCACCGTAAGGAAAGCCAGGGAATGAACAGCCAGGTAAGGCTGGGAAGAGCCACAACAGAGATACAAGCTGCACAAAACTCCTCTGAGTAATGTGACTGAACTGCCCATGTGTGAAACCTCAGGTACCAGGGGAAGCTGTGACCTTGAGAAACAGCCCTAGGACATGTTTTAGTCTCCATATCTGCTTTCCACTGCTTGCCAACACCTGCCCAGGCCTTCGGGTGGGGGGTTGGGAGGCAGCAGGGAGATGGTTTTGGTATTTTAAGGTTATACTCCTAGGGCAAGCGTTAAGGATGAGTACCAGTATCATTTAAATTGGATTAGACTTACACTGCTTGTACAAGCATCTGCAGAGATGCTCCTGAGAGCACCCAAGACAGAGCCCTCCTGCCTGCAGGTACAGCTGCCCTCGAGATCCAGACCCACCACAGCACCCCGAGCCTGGGCTCTGTGCCACACCACAACCCAGACAGCTGCCAGGAGGAGCAGTTCTGGAGATATTAGTGCTCTACAGCCAGTTTGTTTTCATGCCAAATACCTCCACCTGGGATTCAGCCACCCGCCAAAATAAAACTCTGTCCCAAATATTCACAAGAGCAAAATTTCAGTGCCAGCAGCTGCAAGTACCAGCCCCACCTGAACCCCACAGCCAGACCTGGACCCCACACAGGTGGGACCCACAGGGCAGGATGAGCTGCAGGCAGGAACAGCTCACAGCTGGGTTGGCAACGAGAGCAACCAGATAACGCCTGGCTAATTCATCCGAATTTCCCAAGAGGACATCACCAATCCCTAAAGAGCCCCTCCAGAATCCCAGCATTATCAGAACAAAGAATTCTGGTCGTAGTAACCCAGCTACTGCATCATATTTTGTTGTAAAGCCTCATTTCTTTCCCCAGCAACACAACTAAGCCATTCAAGTCCTTGCAGGCTGCGCAATTCCAGCCCTAGAGGAGCCCTCACCCAGCCCGTTTGCCAGCCAAACACATGTTTTCCTGTTAAGTTCATTAAAAACCAAGTCCCCTCTGCCTTTTTCGGGGGATTTCGCTGAAGTCCTGGGCGCTTATCTCTGGAAACGAAACCCGACCGGCTTAAAGGCAGCGACCAGTTGCTCGGTTGATTAAAAAAATGACTAAGCTGCTTCCCCGGCTCCGCGGGGATGCTCGGGGACGGTGCCGCGGAGATGCTGCTCGGGTGCCGCGGGGACATTCAGGGCCGGTCCCGGGGGACGGACACGGTGTGTGGATCCCCCCAGCCCCCCCGGCACGGCGACACTCACCTTGACACTGGAAGCCCTGCTTGCCGAAGCCCCTGCGGAGAGAGAGGCGGAGTGAGACACCGGCACCGCAACCACCCTGCCCGGAGCGGCCGGCGGGAGCAGGGAGCGGGCGGGACCGGGATGGGATGCGGGGGGATGAGGGGACACGGGACGGGAGCGGAAGGGGTGCCCGGAGGCGGGCGAGGATGAGCTCCAGCGGGCTGGGCGAGGACGGGCGTCCCGGAGCGGGATGGGGATCTCGGGGGGGGTGCGGGGAGGTCCCGGGGAGAGGGGGGGGGGGGGGGGTCTCACCAGATGAAGTCGGTGCAGTGGCTGCAGAAGGTGGGCTGCTTGAAGAACCGCGCCGTGAACTTGTGGTTCTTCACCTCGTGCACGTTCTTCTGCCGCAGGGCGCCCTTGCGGGCGAAGCGCACCGGGCCCTCCTCGCCCTCGCGGGCCGGCGCTGCCGGCGGCTCGGCCATGCTGTGCGGGGGCTGCCGGCCGCCGGCTCGGCTCGGTGGGGCTGTGCGGGGCTCGGTGCCCACCGGGCCCGCTGCCGCTCGGTGCCGCTCCCGCAGCCGGCGGGAGGCTCCGACACCCGCCCGGGCGGCCCCGCCCCCTCATCTACATCGGCTCCCGCCCCGCCCCTCATCTGCATCCCAGGCCACGCCCCTCAACGCTCTCCACACGAACAAGCCCCGCCCCCCCTCCGGCCGTGGCCCCGCCCCCCCGTGCTTTGCATGTCATTTGTATATCGCCCCTCGCGGGGCGCAGTGGGCGGGGCTTAGCCCGCCGTCTCATTTGCATACAGCATCTGCATCCCCGCGATGATGCTGCCCCGGCCCCGCGGGGACCGCGGCGGGACCACGGCCCCAGCCCGGCCGGGCAGGGACACCGTGAGCTCCCGCTGCCCGTGCAGACAGCGCTGGAGCCCGCAGAGCCGGCGGGAGACAGACGCGCGGTAATAACAATGGCGGTAATAACGACGGTAACAAGAACAGCAAAAACAACAATAAAGCCAGGGAAGTCCCGACTTCATACCAGTTGTGGTGGCACCTGCCCGACACCCACCGCAGATACCCACCCCTGTACCCACAGTGACAACGACAGGTGTTCCCCGACTCCCTCAGGAGTCCCAGACCTCCCACTGCTAAGGCCAGAATTATTTTTTTCTGCCTTGATTTTCTGCACAACACGAGTCAGCAGCAGGGGCAGCAAGTCTGGAGGGGATCCAGGCAGGAGCTCAGACACAGCAGAGGGGCATGGCTCCATGCCAGGCCGGGCACTGGAGTGACCATGGCTTGGGGCAGCAGGACTGTGGCCACGAGCAGCCCATGCAGGGCCACGCTCCCAGGGCTCACACACGGGCACAGGGACACAAACCTGACCAGCTCAGTGGTCCTCTCTGAATGATTTTTTAAACTTACAGTTGGAATAATGATCTTCTTTTACCCAACCCACTGCAAACACCTCAGCTGGCTGGCATGGAGGAATTTTCCAACCACATCCACCATTCGTCTCTCTCACTCCCTGCCAGCACTAACAGACATGGAAAATCAGATCCATCAGTCTCCTCTGACATCCAGGTTTCCCTGTGCCCACCTCGTGCTGCATCATCCTGGTCTGAGCACTGAGGAAATAAGAATTCAAATCAAAACAGGAGACACCTTCAATGGAAGCATAACCACAAAAATAATTCTGTGAACAACAGATCTTTCTAAAGTCTCATTTGTGGGATTTAATTCTGGCTCTGTGGCCACGTGATCCTCTTCCTTTGGGGCCCAAGACCATCCCTGCTCTGCTGGGATCCATCCTACGTGCTCTTTCTCTGAAGAAAGCCCCTCTCCCTTCGTGGAATTAAATGCCCAGGAGGCTTTCTCAAAATAGGCTCAGGGCTGTTATTATATTGCTGTTTCAAATGGTTCATTACAGTAATAACATGTGGCCGACCTGTCCTGCTGATGTCACCCTGCTAGAAACAGGCAGGCTGGTACCAGCTCCCAGCACCATCTGATTTTCCTGCTAAGAAGGAGAAACAAATTGCAGGCGTCCCTCCTCGTGCTGCGCTCGTGTCGGGAGGGAATGAAGGGAAGGTTCCTGGCGTGCCGAGAGCGTGGGGGCTGCAGGGGATGCTTTCTGTGCCCATCACAGTGCCAGCCCTGCTGCGGGGTCCCCACTGCCCCGGGAGCCCCGTTCCCTGCGGGCTCACACACAGAAACCTGCGCAGCAGAAACAACCTTCCTGCGTGGAAAGGAACCGGAGCAATAATGGAAATAATAACGGGGCATTTGGACTCCTGCCCCGTGTACTTTCACGAGGAGAGTGGTGTGTTACCCTCAGTGCTGCTGCACTGCTCGTGTAGCCACACCAGGCTGAATTCTACTCATTTTAATTGTAAACTCTGGGCTTTGCCTGTTTCTCCTTTGTTGTTCTTTTACTGTATGTTCCCATTTCCCTGCATAGCTGCTGTGTGTGGAACCCAGAGAATATGGCTTTAGTTTGCCCCTATGAGTATAAATAATCATGATAATAATGCACAAACTTTTGTCACTGCTGGGCCAAGGAGTACAAAAGCCAGATCCTGCTCTCAGGGGATTGCTTTCTTCTTTCCTTAGTTTACATCATATTACCTTACTTTACCCTTTTCATTACTTAGTGTACTCTGAATCATGTCATATTAAAGGCAGGATTTTCATGACTGTGTTAATTTTCGTGGAAGCTGAGGATCCAGATCCCCTCAGCACTTTGAAATGTTGGGATGAACATCCCAGCAGCTCCTTCCTCTAAGGAAACTGTTATATTTATTAATGCAAGTGAAGTCCCCACAGGTGTGACGAGGGACTAACACAAACAACCCTGAACCCTCACTCTCAGGGGAGCACAGTGGTGGAGCAGAGGGGAAATCAGCCCAGTTCATTCCCATTTCCATAAAAGTGCAGGTTCTGGTCCTGTTTTCCCCTCCATCTATAGAGGAGGGCACCAAAACCCAGCCGGTGGTGTGGGCAAGTGGTGACCCCATTCCTTGCCACGCAGGGCTCTCCACGGAGCTGTCAAATCCAAGCTCGCCTTTCCCGGCGGATCTGCAGCCTCCCTCCACTGCGGGGGGTGGGAGAGCAGCCCCACTCTGTGGGAGACAGCGGGTGCAGGAGCAGACTCCCAGAGAGACATGATTCACATCCTGAGGAAGGGACCTCATCCTCCCACCCGGCAGCGAGGAGCTGCTCTGGGGAAGGGAAGGTGCCGAGCGCCTCAGGGCTGGGCTGGGGAATGTGGGAGCAGAGCCCAGCGTGAGGCTGCAGGGCCGGGGGGGAGGAGACCGGTAACACAAGCCCTTTCCAGTCAAATCCCCCAGCCCCGGCTCACAATCCCCAGGGGTTCAGGTCAGGGACCCGCTGCCATTGCAGGATCCAGCTCCAGCCCCACAGCTTCGCTTCACGCTGGGTGAGAGCCCACACTGGTGAGAGTCAGCCAGCCCCAAAGCTCAGCAGAGAGACAGAATCCCCCAAATCCCCCAAACCGAGGCGAATTCTCCCCATTTCCTAGGCAAGCTCTGCCTCCACACGAGCAGGAACCCCTGCAGCGGCGGGTGTGGGAGCACAGCGAGCGCCTGCAGCCTCCAGCCTCCTGCTGATGTGGGGATGCTGCTTCCCTCATGCCCACACTGGCTTCCTCTAAAGAATTCAAAGAAGCTGGAGAACAGATTTGGCTCTTTTTTTTCAGCTTTCTTTTCTTTGGGACCTAAATCCACCACAGGAAACAGGTGGAGGAAGAGCCCGACTCTAATTAGATATCAAGGTGTCTCAGCAGCCTCCACATCCGTTTGTGGATGTCCTCTTGCCCCCACTCCACATGCCAGGAGGGCCAAGGCCAGGAGAGCGGTCCTGGAGCAGGAACAGGGATATTGGAATAGGAATGGGGACCCTGGATGTGGGACAGGGCACCGTGGAGCAGGAGTAGGGATCCTCTAAGGAGGAAAACCCTGGTTCCACCAAACTTTGGAGGAGCTTCTCACTGCCCACAGCAGGCAACTCTCAGAGGCTGCCCAGGGGGCCCTGGAGATCATGGGGCAAAGGGTCTGGGAGAAGAGACACAGCTGGAGCTGCAGTCTGGGACATCCTGGTTTGGGGCAGCACTGGCCCCACTGGGCACCCACTGGGGGAGGGGGTTCTGCCCTGGGTCCCATGGGGACACTGGGGACAGAAGGGGTGACAGGCAGCCCCCCCGCTGCAGGGTGACATCAGCTGTGCTGGTTTTTCCCTTTCTGCTTTCACAGTTTTCCATGTTCCACGGCCTCCGTGCAGCGAGGATGCAGCGGGAGAGAGACGCTGCACTCGTGTGAGGAGAGACCCAGCTCCCCACCCACCGGCGGCAGGAGATCCTCCACAGCAGCCGCTGGGGAGAGGAAGCCCAAGTGTTGGTGCCTGAGCTCACAGAGAGCTCAGGAGGGGCCGGGGAGCGCGGGAGGAGCCGCAGAGGCAGGGGCAGGGCACGGCTGGAGCAGCCCCTGCTCCACTCTTGGATGCAGAAATCCATCGTTTCCATTTCCCTCCTCCTGACTGTTCCAGCAGCCTTGTTTCCCCCGGCAGCAGGGATGAAGAACAGTTGGCAGCTCTGGGAAGCAGGGATGTGACGGAGAGGGATCAAACCGGGCTGTCACGGGGGCATCGGGATCACTGCCCGCGGTGGCAGAGCTGCCGTGGGGCACGGTGGGCTCCAGCTGGCCATGGCCCCCCAGACCACCTCTGCTCACCACGGGGGTCAAACTGAGGGAGCAGAGGCAGCCAGGTGTGTTGGGAAGAGAGGAGGAAACCTGGGCAAAGCAAACAAAGGAATGTCAGCCCTGATGGCCCCCTGGGAGCAGGTGATGCAGTGGTTGGCAGAGCTGGCACAGGCTGACCCTCCACCCAGGGGCAGGAGGGCACGAGCAGATGAAGGGGCTGCAGTAAGTGGTTAACAGGGCTCCATCTCCCCCAGCCCACCTGTGTGGGGCAGGGCAGGCAGGATGGCATCTCCCCTTTGCACCAGGGAACACCATTTCCTGCCGAAGCAGAGCTCATCTCCTGTTTCCAGGCTCCCAGACAGTCTGTGCTCCTTTGCCCAGCACTCATGGATACCCAGGAGCAAGCTGGGGAGCAAGGATGTCCTGGGGATGCAGTTCCCGGGCTGTGAGGGGCAGCAGGGCTGTGCCAAAGCAGTCAGCCTGTTCCCAGCTCAGCACACAGACCTGCAGTGCGTGGTGCTGGGGGCTTGTGTAAATACATCCCTGTTCTTCAGAGTCGACAGCATTCCTCCATCCTTCCTCAAGGCAGAGCTCGCTGCAGATGAATAAATGAGATGAGAAGCTTGTGTTGTTCACTGCCCAGTGGTTGTACACCCTCTGCCCCCTCTGGTGAGGGGCACAGGCACCAACCCTGCCCAAAAGCTGCAGACCCTGAATTTCCCACCCTGTGTGCTCAGGCAGCAGAGGTACATCGGGTGCCTGCATGGCTCGGCACATCCCAAACACGGTTAGGCTGTTTAAATATTTCATATTCCTGGCTGCTGGCTCTCAGGGAGAACAAATTAATTCTGTTTCATGTACCCAGAAACGGCCCACATCAAACTGCCTTCCTGCACAGTTGGTTAAGCAAAGTTTGTGGTAAAATCCTTGGGGTTTTGCTGCTTGGTTCCCAAACCATCTGATCAACAAGTGACTTCCATATCCTATGACTCTTGGGGAAGTGCTGTTGATCCCCCCTGCTATTGATCCCGTGCAGGGGGGATTTCCCGCTGCCGTCCAGGCTGGGTTGGTGCACGGTGAGGTCGGTGTGGTGGCAGGAGCACAGGGGCACTACCACCTTCACATGTGTCACCAGGGTGCAAAGGGGAGCTCCGGGCCCCAGGCAGCCAGGCAACAACTTGGAGATTTAAGGACAGCATTGCATTTCTGTGCTGGGTAAAGAAAGCAAGACCCAAACTGAACAGCAGCAACACCGAGTTGTGAGCGATGGGCTCGAGCTGATGCACGATGAAGAGAAGGCTCTGGGGAGAGCTCAGAGCCCCTTCCAGTGCCTGAAGGAGTTCCCACAGGGCTGGAGAGGGACATGGGACAATGGATGGAGAGACAGACCAAGGGAGCAGGGCTAGATGGGATACTGGGGAGGAATTCTTCCCTGTGAGGGTGAGGAGGCCCTGGCACAGGTTGCCCAGAGAAGCTGTGGCTGCCCCTGGATCCCTGGAAGTGTCCAAGGCCAGGTTGGAACAGCCTGGTAACACAGCCCAGCTCTGGAGGCAGAGCAAAGCCACCAACCCTCTCCCATCCCTGGGCTGAGGCTGCAGCACCTGCCTCTTCTGGGCTGCAAAATAATTCTGCTTGTGCCATGGCAAACTCCAGCTGCTCTCCCCCAGGAGCTGGATTTCTCTGCAGCCTCCTTCTCCCGAGGGATGGCTGGTTTTATATCCATCATTCATCACATCTCTCAGAAAAATCATCTGATGATGAATTCTTCACCCAGCCCTGCCAGGAGCCTCATTTAAATAACAACGAGGCTCATTAACAGCACAGAGCTGATCCCTGCACAATGATTTCTTCATTAAGCTTTGCCTGGGAGGGTTTTCCTCCCAGCCGAGCCAGCAACCCCTTCCCTTACAGCCACTCTCTGCTGCTCCACATCCACGAGTGCCAACGGGCCCAGCTGTGAGCAGGGGTGTACCCAGGGATGCTCCAGAGCCTGTTTTGTCAAGAATCCTCTCTCCTGGGTGCCTCAAATCCTGGGATACGGAAATTCTCTGATGGATGGATGGATGTTCCTGTGATGGCTTTGGCCTTTGTCCACTCCCAGCTTATCCTGGCACAGCCATTGGTCTGCCCTGGGCACGTAAATCCCTGCACACAGATGCTCCACAGAAAATCAGTTGGCTCTTCCCTGCTGGTTCCTCCAAGTGAGCACGGGGCTCATTTGGTTTGTGCTGCTGGGGCATCGTGCCCTGCTCCCTTTCCCCAGCAGCTCCACTCCTGGCTCTCTCCAGCTGCTCCAGTCTTTCCCCAGCACAAACAAGCCTGGGATGAAGCACTGGGTGGGGGTTGCTGTTTCTCACTGCATTTATCTCATGGGGTTTTTTCCAGTGGAGATTATTCCAGCTTGAGGGGGAGCAGGCAGGCAGGAGCTGTGGGCCAGACATGCCAAGGTCCTGCCTCTCTGGCCCCTGATGTCCCACTGGCCACCCTCCCCTGCCCCTCAGTGGGTGGGACTGTGCCTGGGCAGGGGGCTTGTGGAGGCTTTGCAGCCAGGGATGAGGGTTTCCCTCCTCCATTCTCCATTCTCCATTCCTCTCCTTCCTGCTGTTTCTGCCTTCTCAGTGGCCTCACCCTCGACAGCCTGAGCACACACACACACACTTGCCCTCAATGCCCCTACTCAGCTGGCACTCCCCCATTCCCCAGGCACTGAGCCCACCCCAGCTGACATGTCCCCCCACTGCTGGTGGCTGCCAGGCTGTGGATCCTTCCTTACACACAGATTTGTGTCACTGGAGCATCCCCAACACCCTGTGACAGCTGTGACATCCCCCTTCCTTCCAAGGAGAGGTGACCCTGGGAGCTCACCCCTGGCTTCACCACTGACACCACTGTGGCATCACATCCCTGAGGCTTGTCCCTACAGGTCGTCTCCAGGAGGAGAAGCAATGAAAAAAAAATTGCAGACAGAGGACAAGCTACCTGTTGATGAATTTCCAGAAATATTTGAAAAAGTTTCATTAAAAAAAAAAAAATCCCCCAGAAAGACCTGGTGCTTCACCAGTTAAGAAACCAAGAGAATTTTGGAATGGAAAACATTTGCATGAGGTTTTCCCTCCTCTCTAATGAAATGACTGGGGCTGGTTTGGGCCAGCAGTGCCTCAGCTGCTCTTGGGTTTCGTTGGCCCCAAGGGCATCCCTGGGGCAGCAGGTGGGAGGATGTGGATGCCCAGTGGCCCCAGGGTGTCCCCTGGGTGCCAGGGTCCTGCCCCAGCCCCTCACACTGCCCACCCCGGCGCAGGGGAGGGGAGGGAGCCAGCACTGGCCGAGTGGGAATTCTCTGCAGTAAATCACAGCAGGTTGTTTTACTCCATGAGCTCCGAGGTTTATTTATCCCTCCCTCACGCTTGCTCATCTGTGTTTGTCAGCCAGATCGCACCAGTTGCCATCTGCAGGAAGCTGTAAATTGTTTTCTGGCTTTTCCCTATCGACCGCAGCTCCTCCAGCTCCTTCCTGCTGCCCTCGGAGCTGGGAGCTCTGCAGCACCTGGGAACAGGCAGGGCACGTCTGGGTGGGCACAAAGCTCCTGTCTCCAGGTGGTTTTTCCTTGGACACCAGGCCGTGGCAAACACTCTGGCTGTGCCCAGCCCGGGGCCGCTGTGGTGTGCTCAGGTGAACATCTCACAGGGGTCACTCACAGGGGTCACACTACTCTCCTTCTCTATTCTTTTTTCCAACCTCCCCATGAAACTCAGTTGCTTCCCTACCCCCGGGGCAGAGGACAATCCTCAAGATGTCACCTTGTGCTTCCCAGGCATCCTCCCTGCTCCAGGGTGGTGAATTCTCCACAATCCCAACTCAGTCTGGATCACTTCCATCAGGTCCTGCGGGCTCCTTTATCACCGCACATTTGGATATTAAGGGCCATCCTGCCGTTCCCCCCGTCCCCCGTCCCCAGCCCGATTCGTTCCAGGCAGAATTTCCTCTCCTGAAAGGACTCGCTGGTCTGGCAGCAGGTACCTAAATGTAATTAAATTCCACTGCTCTTTTCGCTGGAAAGGGAATGCTTTAGGGGAGTTCCCTGCCCGTGGGACGCCCCCATTCGTGGGATCCCGCAGCCGTGGGACCCCCGCCCGTGTCCGGGGCGGCCCCGGGCATCCGCGCTCCCTCCGCTCCGCCCGGCTCGGGATGTCACCGTTCCCATGGCAACGGAAAGGCTGCAAAAAAAAAGTAGGAGACGGGAAAAGGAGCTGAGGGAAGAACCAGAATGGGGGGGGGGGGGGAAGAGGCGAAGGGGGGGAGCAGGGGGAAGAGCAGCCGTGGGGGGTTCGGTCCCCAGAGGCCACCCCCTCCCCACAGGGACATCCCCGCCACGCTGGGGGAGGCTCAGGGTGCGTGAACCACGGAGGGGACCCGGCACAACCCCTGCGCCCACCCACAGGTCCGGCACCCTCCGACCGGCAGGATCTCCGCTGCTGGGGCAGGGGACGGTCACCCCCCGGCACTGCACGGCGGCAGCCACGTCCACTGCTCAGAAACCAAACCCGCGCCGTGAGCGGCGCTGGGCAGCTCAGCAGCTCAGCAGCTCCTGCCCAGACCTCCCGGGTCCCCTTTTGGCTGCGCCTCACTCGGGCTGAGCTGCCAAACCCTGCTGGTCCTGTTCCCCCCCTTCAGCCCAGTGTGGGGACCCTGGTGCAGGAACCTCATCGCAGGGACCCTGATGCGGGGATCCCAGAGCAGGGCCCGCTGCTCCACCTCACCCGGCACTGCCGAGGCTCTTTGCCACCTCCCCACTGTGGTCGCACAGCAGAGGAGGCAGCACCGAGGTGCTAATTCCTCCTCGATTAGCAGCCCATGGATTCCTTTATCAGCCCTGTGCTTTACTGTATCGTGTTGATCATTTTGATGGAGCATTTGTTTTAATTTCCCAAATGAGGAAGCAATCTTGTAAATATTGTGCAGTAATTAAAATGGCTATTTATTGTGCAGCATTCTGGCTGTTGCCAGCACAGAACATGATTAGCATTCCCCTTCCGCCGAGCCTTTGCTCCAGCCGTCCGGCAGCTCCAGACGGCTCCGGCGCCCTCACGCCTCTGGCTCCAGTGTGGGAAGGGCTGGTGACACGTGCCTGGAGCACCTCCCCACCCTCAGGTCCTGCTGCTCGGGGTCCTCGCTGCTAAAAACAACTGGAGGTTTGATATCGCCCAGAAGCTGAGGAACACGGCAAGGAGAGAAAGGAACTCTCGTTGTTGAAGCAAAACCCACTCCTTGGGGTCCTGCTGGTGCAGTGGCTGTGAGCAAATCTCTGTGTTGGGGACAATAGAAGGGCTGGAAGGGGGGTCTCCTGGGGCAGTGATTCCTTGGCCAGCTTTGAGCTTGGGTGAGGGGGTTCCTGCCTGCTCTCTGCCCCCTGACCTGATCCATCCCCACTGGCATGGGAGAGGGGTGCACATCCAGACAGAGGAGCCTGGAGGGATCCATGGCCCCAGGAGCAGGATCACAGGCTGCTCACACACCTCCACCACTATCCTCACACTCAGCCGTCCCTCAGGGTTACCTGTCTGAGCCCAGACTGCCACTCTCACCACATTTGCATGAGCACAAGTGAGTTCTCCAATGCTTTGCCTGCTGTGGTTTCTGTCTGTTATTTCCTCTTCACAAACATTCAAAGTGGCAAATGCTGAAAAAAATAACACTTGGAAATAAATGTCCGCCCAAATCCATTTTAAACCCCCTTTAAAATGTAAATCCTTCAGCAATGCCGGGCACAGAAACACTTCAGAGCTGGGGAAAGAGAGGCTGGATGTCAGCGGGGGTGCAGGGAGGGGGTGCAGCCCCCGCTGCCTCCAGCGGCTCTCTTCCCTCTCCAGCCGAGGGAAGCAGGGCTCCGGGGGGAAGCAGGGCTCCAAGGGGAAGGGGGGCTCCGGGGGTCCCGGCTCCCACACTGCCCCGGTCCCAGGGGCACATCTCTGTGCCAGCTCCTCCCCAGGGAGCCCAAGTGGGTGGCCTATGCCAATAAGAAGTGAAAGATCGAGAGAATGAGGAGTAGAAACAGGAGCAGGGTGGGAAGGAGGAAATAATCCCCTCTTCCCACATTTCCTTTCCTTTCCGTGCTCCAGAGCCTCTCCTGCTCTGCTGCAGGAAACAGGACTGGGACCACTGGGGGAGGGGGAGCTGGAGATGTCCCTCCCTGACCCCGTGCAACAGCCCAGGTCTCTGGCAGGAGCCCCGGAGCTTTGCATGTGGTGGGGAGGCTCGTTAGTGCTCTTTGCATACCTGCTGATGGGCAGGGGGGGCTGCTCCAGCTCGGGGGCCTTGCTCGGGGCAGGAGAGCAGATGCAGCAGTGGAGGCTGGCACAGTGCTCCAGGACTGTATGGTGGCACAGTGGCGAGGGACATGGCACGGTGGTGGGGGACATGGCATGGTGCCAAGGGCCTTGGCATGGCAGCAAGGGACATGGCAAAGCAGCGAGGGACATGGCACTGTGATGAGAGACATAGCATAACAGTGAGGGACACGTCACAGTGTCAAGGGACATGGTACATCATCAGGGGACATGGTACATCATCAGGGGACATGGCACAGCGGTGAGGGACGTGGCAGAGCCATGAGGGATGATGCCCAGTCTGGGGGCACAGTCCTCATCCAAGGCCAGGAGGGCAGGAGCCCATCCCCATCCCTGTGCCCGCTGATGGCGTGGCTGTAAAAGCTTCCCCAGAATATGTCCCGACTCCCACTCCTCCATCCCTCGCTCCCGGCTCCTACATGCAGCTGCCAGCTCACGCGCAGCGCTGGCTCCGCACGTCAGCGCCCACCTCCGCTGTCCCCGCGCCCCCGGCCCTGCCCACGCAGCCACCCAGCACCCCGGCCCGGCTGAGCACCCCCGGGAGCTCCCCGTGGCACTCGGGCAGCGCCGAGGGCTGGCACAGACACTGGGGGATGAGCTCGGGGTCTGCCCTCCGCAGCCACTGCGGATCCGCCCGACGGGCAAAATGGGCTCAAAGGATTCATTCACCTTTCCTTTTCAGGCTGTGATTTCTCCAGCTGCAGAAAACCTTTAGAACCGAGCAACGGGAGAATTCCCAGATGCTCTCATGGGGCATGTTCTAAAAGCATTCATCCATCCTACCCTGCCACATTTGGGCACCTCAGTGTGCTGCCTCTGCTCAGGGGTGCTGCTCTTTTAAGACCAGGCTTTGGGGGAATACACTGGCAGCCCCCCTAATCCTGTTGGGAGAAGGATTTGGAAGGGAAAACTCTGGGAGCTCCTCCTTTCCCAGACTGCAGGAGAGGGCAGGCAGGCAGCGGGCACAGGAAACAGCTGGGTGTTGTTCTGCCCGGATGAAAAGCCTTTTGTGCGGGAACACGGCCGGTGAGGCCCCAGCACCGAGACAGCCCCACCACGGGGACAGCCTCGCCCAGCTCCCGGCCCTGTGGTTCCTCCTCGTTGCCTGATTGTTGCTGACACACAGTTATCCCTCCTTCAGCCCCTGGCTCCCCACTGTCCCTCCTGCAGGCGAGACCAGGGGTGCTCGGGCATCCAGCAACAGAGCTGGATCCTCCCAGCCAAGGGACTTGTGTGCCGGTGTCTGGGCTCGCCAGGAGCAGCCCCTGGCACAGGCTGAGCTGTGCTGCCCTGGGCGTGGGCACAGAGTGATTCCTGCCCAGCTCTGTGCCAGGGCAGGGGCACCCAGTGCTGCCCCTCGTTCCCCCCAGCTCCCCAGCCGGGAATTCCCTGTTCCGGGGGGGCTGCAGTGCAGCAGATCTGGGGAAGGGGGGAGGCTCAGCCGTTCATTCCCGCATTCCCGGGCTGCACATCAGCACTTGCAGTGCCAGGAGCTGCCAGCGGCCGTGTGCCCACGGCCACCAGCCGGGGACCAGGGACCGGCTGCGGGTGGGGGCACAGGGCAGGACATGAACCCCCCTCACAGGGGGGTGGGAGCCAGCTTGGACTGGGACCAGAAACCAAAGTCAGGGCCACAAGCCGAGTCGGGCTCAGCCAGTGCCAGCCGTGCTGTGGGCGAGCAGCTCAGAGCAGTGGCTGTGCCACGGACCCGGGGCTTTGGCAGGAGCCTCTGCCATGGCCAAGAACCTGAGCGTTCCTGTGGCTGGGCTGGCACCGGGAGCCCGACCACAGGGCGAGCACGCCTTTACTGCCCTGTTCCCTGTCTGTCCAGGGTGTTTATCCAGAGTGAAAGAGCTGCAGTGTGAGCGCAGGAAGGGCGGGGGCAGAGACAGGGGCACACAAACATCCTTCTGTGCTCCTGGAGCACACCCTGATTTTTTTCCCTGTGTCCCCAAAGCGCTGGTGCCAGACGTGGCTGGCAGTGCCCAGCCGAGCACGTGCCCAACGTCTGCAGAGCCTTTGGCATTCCTCTGAAGTGCCCTGGGCTCTCCCAGCTTTCCATCGTGAGGGGGGAGAGTGTTGGTGTCCTCAACAGCCCCACACCTCGGTGACAACCACTCCACTAGTGACTCCACTAGTGCCCACAGCATCAGGGCCCCGTGCCTGCCCTGCTCCCGAGCAGCATCTCCATCCCAACAGGAGCCATTTCCATCCCAACAGGCACCCAGAACCTGGAAAACACCAGGCAACATCCCAGGAGATCCGTGTGCCGAAAAAACATGGTGCAGACCCGTGTCCAGGCCTGATGCAAATTTAATTGAATGGGAATGAGATGTATTTTATGCCCTTAAAGCACATTAAGTGCTCGGAAGTTAATTGGTATTTGATTAGCATATATTAAGCACTTTAATAATACTCAAAGAAAAACAACGTGGCGCTACAGATGCTTTACCAAAAGTCACCCTGACAAACGAAAGATGAATGTGCTGAACACAGCAGCAGCCAAACAGGGGGGCACTCGGGGCTATGTCCCCTCCTGCCTCCCCTGCCTGGGGACCACAGGCAGCAGCATCACTGCCCCAGGGGGACCTGCTGAGCCCCCCTCTCCTGCACCCACTGGGAGAGGTGCCTTGGAACAGGGGTGCAGCAGGGAGATGGGGTGAGGGACAGAGCTGGGGTGCAGGAGGGAGCTGGGGTGCAGGAGGGATGGGAGTGCAGGAGGGATTGGGGTGCAGGAGGGATTAGTTCAGGAGGGATGGGGGTGCAGGAGAGAGCTGGGGTGCAGGAGGGATCAGAGTGCAGGAGGAATGGGGGTGCAGGAGGGATGGAGGTGCAGGAGGGATTAGTTCAGGAGGGATGGGGGTGCAGGAGGCCCCCCCGTGCAGAGGCAGCCGCAGCCAAGCACGTTTCCTGCGGGGCCGAGGGGCCGAGCATCCTCTCGAAAGGGGAAGGGGGGAACCCGTCACAGCCCAGTGACCTCAGCCCCGCTCCCACAGATCTGCACCCTGAGCAGGGGCAGGTGAGGTCCCCGTGGTGACTCCCCACAGCACCAGCTCCCACCAGTAGCTGCTCCCCCCAGGCCCCTTTTAGGGAAGAAACAGTGATTCTGGTCCATGTTTGGTTTGGCATTTTTTGTGGTGTTGCCATGACAACCATCCCAGTGACATCTTCATGCTGTTTGTCTCCATCTGAGGGTTGCATCATTTTCCTTCCTGAGTGAGCAGCTGCTGGTTCCCGGGCTCACCTGGGGCCCAGGGTGCCCCCGGGCCCATGGACCTCCCCAGCCCCCAGAGCCGCCCAGGGCAGGGGTGCAGCAACCCTCCAGCTCCCAGCCAGCAATGCTCCAATCCAGGCATTCCCTCACTCCAGCATCTCTACAGCATTGTCCTCTGTGAGCACATCTTTGTGTCTGTGTCCCTGTGTGGGTCACCTCCCGGGCTGGGAAGTAGAAAACAAGCTGAAAATAGAGAGGTGACATTGGCAGGGCTGTGCCAACCCCACGGGGACAGGGGAGAGCTGGGAACTGCCCTGCCACAGCAGCTGCGAGGAGCTGCCTGTGGAGAGAGGGACAAGCATCTGCCTCACGCCAGGGTTTCCTCCAGACTGCTGGGGAGGGGAACAGCCCGAGCCCAGCACGCAGCTCCTGCCCTGGGGAAGGTGCCATTGCCCCACTCAGGGCAGCTGGGCCCTCTCCTACTCCTGCCTCCTCCTGCCCTCCAGCCCCATTCGTGGGCAGGGTGGGGGGCACAGCTCTGCCAGCACAACCCCTGCCCAGGGCCAGCCCAGGGCACCTCTGAGCCGTGCTGGGAGGGGCTGGGAAAGCAACAGGCATTTCCAGGGTGAAAAATTTGCAAAATTCAGAGGGTCTAAATCCAGGGAAGAGAGGGGGTCCTGGCTGGGGCGGGGAGTACTCACAGTGACACCCTTGTGCCCGTTCACCACCCTACAAGCCCCTGGGGGGGGAAGCCAGTGAAGCCCCCGGGGGAGGCTGGGGAGGCCGCAGGATGAGTCAGGGCAGCTGCTGGAGGGGACGGATGCCCGGCTGACGCAGAGCTGCTGTGCTGGCTCCTCTCCCCCTGCCCACACAGCTCCAGTGCTTCCCTTCTGCTGCTGCTCCTGCCTGTGGCAGCACCCCCTCTGCCAAACAGCCCCCCCCTCGGCCCCTACCCCACTCTGGACAGGGGAGGGATGACCCGCCCTGAGCTCTGGGGGGGTGTTTAACTCCCCCTACCCCTGTCCTTCTGATGCCCAGAGGGGCAGAGATGAGACTGTCCCCAAAGCTCCCTTCTTATGTCCCCCTCTGTGGGATAGTCCATGAGGCAGGCCAGGGGCAAGAGCTGCTTGGAACATCCTGGACAACTTGAATGGGGGGCAGCAGTGCCCACCCAGAGGGCACAGGGCTCTCTGGCACCGCAGATGCCCAGGGACACCCCTGGGGGACAGACACTGTGCATGGTGATGCCGAGGGAGGCTGGGGCACCACAGGCACCATGGCTGCTCAGAGGGGGCTCACACTGAGCTGGTCTCATGGCAGAGCCCTGGCAACCACGGCTTGGCTGGGGGCTCCCATCCTCCCTCCAGCATCCAGGGAACCATTGCTGGGCCACAGGTGCCTGGGAGATGCGGAGGGGAGGCAGGAAGGTGAGGAGGGAGCAGGAGCAGGAGGTTTCACACGGGCTGTGCTGAGCCCCACTCATGGCAGGTCAGGGCCCGGTGCTCGGCATCACCACAGGAGCAGGCGCGTGCTCCGGTCACCCATCAGGAGCCTTTGGGGAGGCAAAAGAGAGAGGAATCCAAGGTCAGCCTTTCTGCCATTGCAAGGGAGCAACAGGGACACGGCAATGGCAGCAGCCCAGCACCAGTCGGAGCTGGATTCACCACACAAGACATGGATGGAGCAAACACAGGGATTTGGACACAGGTTGGAACTCTGCTGTCATCTGGTCCTCATGAGAAGGAAAAGGGAAAGGACTTTCCAGCCCTTGGACACCTTTCTGGAAAAGTGTCTGCTTGCAGTGTTGGTGTAGGGAGCAGAGCAGCAGCACAGGGGACACAGGGGGTCAATCTGCATGGCCCTGCTCCCCCCATCCTGCCACAGGCACCACGTACCTCACCAGCACAGCGACCAGCAGGGCAGCGACCATGGGCCCTACCCAGTAAACCCAGTGGTAGTCCCAGTAGTTTGCCACCAGAGCTGGTCCGAAGGCTCGGGCAGGGTTCATGCAGGCTCCGGACACGCCGCCCCTGGAATGCAAACAGAGCAGCTGTGTCACTGGGGGGGACATGGGACCAGCACCATCCCCTGGCTCAGACCACCCTGGTCCCATCCCAGCACGGCTGCTTGGTCGTAGGGATGGTTTTCCTTGGCAGCCCAGACTCGTGTGGCTGCTCAGCTGCCACACAGGGACCAGCCCTGGGAGCGGCCACTCACCAGCACCAGCCTTCACTCATGGCACTGGTAAGTTACTGGGGAAAACCCAGAGTGAGGTAAAAGCACCAGTGCTTTTATTTTGGGACATCCCAGGAGCCAGGCTGTCAAACAGGGAAGGCTCCATGTCATGCACAGGTTGTGGAGCAGGGGATGGGGATGGAATCAATTACAGGCTAAAGAAAACTGCAAGGGATAAATATTTGCCAAGAGGTTTGTGCTGTGTATAAACATGGGCTCGGGGTCCCACTAGAGCAGGTGGGCACTGCCTTAGCCCAACACCCCCTTACCATTCCTAATTGCATGTGCTCATTATCCCATCACAGTGGCACCGGAGCTGGGCTGCTCTCCCGACACATGGAGGAAGCTGCAAGCTTGGCAGCACTTCCAGCAGCCATGGGGACATGAAGGACATAAACCCTCTCCTGTTTGCTCAGGGCTTCCTACAGCAAACATGGCCCAGGAGGACCTGGGGTTTATCACCCACCACTGGTGCCCGTGATGGCTGCGCCAGCTCCGGTGCCACGTGCCAGGATGAGCTGACAGACACCCCTGTGCCTGGCCAGGCTGCACACCATGGCTCTCCCAAAACTGCCAGGGCACCCAGTGGGCCCATTTGACTCCTTCCTGGTGTGCCCAGCTTATCTCAGTTTCCCTGGACAGCAGGGCCTGTGTTGTGCTGCATGAGGGCATGTCCCACCCCACCCCACCCCAGGCACGGGCACTCTCCTCCCTGGGGCACAGTGCAGCTGGCTGAGCAGGGGAGCCCTGACTGCGGGTGTTCAGAGCTGCCCCTGGGGCTCCGAGCACCAGCTCCATCCCCACAGCCAGTGGTCCCACCCTGACCCCCTGCCTGGTGACTCAGCTGCTGGAGTGGTGGCACTGGATGGCACCGTCTGCCCGGCAGGAACGGGCACAGGGCTCAGGAGCTCACCCTGCCAGGATGTCGGCCGTGACGGTGAAGCCGATGCAGAACGGTGCCAGGGGGGTCTTGGTCTTCCCGTTGACGGTGCCCATGCAGACCACCAGGACCAGGAAGGTGGTCAGGACGAGCTCTCCCACGAGGACAGCCGGGACCTGCTCGTCGGCCGTGATGCCCCCGAAGGCTCCCCCGCTGGCGTTCCCGTAGCGCTCGCTCGGTGCCACGACCTGTGCAGGGGGAGCCCATCAGGGAGCCTGTCAGTGCCCTCCACGCTCCATTTGTGGCTTTACCGGGCATATGTGCTCACTGTCAGGGCAGCGTGGGCGGGCGGGTGGGTTAAAGAGGAGCTAAACTCAGCACTTGCCTCCTGAAAGCCAGCCTGGCAAACATCAACTCATCGGCAAGGGCTCTTAATGTCTCCTGGGATAACGAGCCAGGCACGGCTCTCCCGGCGGGATGAGCCTCACCCAGTCACCCAGGGGGTTGTGGTGGCCAGACCACTCGGTGCAGGTGGGTGCTGGCTGCCAGGGTGGTGGGCATGGGCAGCACCAAACCTAAACTGACCTTGGGTGCAGTGCCAGAGGTACAAGTGCAGGGAAACGCTGTGTGAGAACACGGCAGGGGCTGCAGGGGGACCATGTGTGTCCTTCTGTGCCTAATTAGTGTAGCACAGCAAACCTCTGGAGAACAGCTGCAGCTATTCATTAGTTAATTAGCCCGGCCTTAGAGCCCGGGGCTGTGGCAGGCTGGGGTGGTCAGGCCAGCTCTGTCAGAGCAGGGAGAGTCCCTGTGTCCCAGCCCTGGGTGGAGAGGACCCCGGTGTCCATACCTTTACCAGGCCAGCTCCTATCACCCCTCCACAGAGCTGGGAGAGCCAGTAAGGGATGAGCATCATCATGTTCAGCCCCCCCACCAGCCACACGCCCAGGGACACGGCGGGGTTGAAGTGGCCTCCGCTGCAGAGGAGAGAGGAGCATCAGCAGGGGTTCACTCCCAGCACAAGGTTCCCGCCCCGGGGCTCACCACGGGCTGGAGCCACAAGTGCTTTTCCAGTCCTGTCGTGGGAAGGTGCCACATGCTCCAGAAGAGCAGAATCCAGCTGTTTCCTCTCTCTGCAGTCACTGCTTCAAAGCAGCAGCATCGTCAGGCTGGACACCCAACCCATCCTGCAGTGCTGGCAGGGGAAGTTTCAGGGACAGGGTTTGGGGACGGGTCTCTGGAGACCCCCAGGAGCTTCCAGGAGCTCTGGCAGAGCAGGTGTGAGGAGAAGGGGTCTCTTCCAGAGCTGCAGGAATGCCCTGGGGGGGCTGGTACCCAGCCTGGGAGGTCACACATCTGCAGGGAGGCAGGGACAGAGCAGGGCTGTCGGGCTGGGCACCACAGTACAAGACCTAAATCATTCATCTTGAAGACCACAAGCAAGACAGACTGAGACTCTCTAATTAAAGCAGATTATCATGAGACACGCTAACGAACAGGTTTCATAACCAATCAGCCCCGATAATTGCTGGTGAGGGATGAGTCAGAGTGTCTGGGAGCGATAATCACACCTCATTCCTCAGCTGGAATAAAGACCCATCACGAGAGCAAGGCATTGTGCTGTTCAGGGCAGCAAATGCTTCAGCTGGATGGGGCCTGGGCTGTGAACACCCCAAGGACAGGAGGGAGCCTGGGGGCTGCAAACAAACCCCAGCCAGAGCTCCCACCTGCTGGCATGGCTGGCAGCCTGGCTAGGGACCCCCATCCTGAGCCAGGCCCCTCTCCAGCCTCTCTGGACACAATCCTTCCCTGGGAGGGTGGGGAGGCCCTGGCACAGGTTGCCCAGAGAAGCTGTGGCTGCCCCTGGATCCCTGGAAGTGTCCCAGGCCAGGTTGGATGGGGCTTGGAGCAACCTGGGACAGTGGAAGGTGTCCCTGCCCTTGGCAGGGGGTGGGACTGGGTGGGCTTTAAGGTCCCTTCCAACCCAAACCATTCTGGGATTCTGTGTGAACCTGATTTAAGATTAAAACATCTCCCTGTGCAGGACCCTGAGATGGCTCCTCTTTGTTTCAGAGCTGATGGGGGACCCCCAGGACTCTTCTGCAGCCCCTCACCATAAAGCTCCCCTGTCCTGCTCCCCTGGTTCAACCAGGCCCAGGGCTTGGGGTGCAGTGGGGTCTGGCTTGGCTCTGCCAGCACAGGCACCACGGGATCACTGAGTCCCCACTGCACAAACCTCACCTGGGGCGTTTTCCCTGCTGATCAGGCACTGCTAAATGATCAGTCAGCTTGCTCTGGACGCCAGGGCTCGCCCATGACCCCAGCCAGGACACCCAGGACAGCCTGGAGCCATCCCATGCCTGGGCTGTGCAGAGCTGACACCAGGGAAGGGAATAAAACTCCTCAAGGACTGTTTCAGCTCCTTCCTTGAGGATAAATCTATATCTTAGCACCAGACAACACTTTTTTCAATGAGCAGGTTTGTCTAAATGTTGCTTTTGGGGAATTGAAGCCACTTGTAAATGGGATCTAAATCTTTCACCTGCAGATACCCAGTGGAGTAGCACACTTGGGTCAAAATGTTTTGCTCTGACATCCCTGTGAAAGGAATTGCCTCAGCTTTCCAGAGAATCAGAGAATCATAGAATGGTTTGGGTTGGAAAGGACCTTAAATATCTTCTTGTTCCAACCCCCAGAAGAGGATGTTTCTATTTCAGCTTCGACAGTTTTTATTAAAAGGGGCTAAGAATTAAAATGGTCAATCCGAAGCCAGGTGAACCCCCTCCAAACCCACAGCATTATGGGTGCCACCACCAGTGCCACCACCACCACCAGTGCCACCACCCCCACCCCCCAGGCAGCCACGCCACTGACCAGGGGCTCTGTGGCAGGGCAGGGGTGCTCAGGCACCGAGATTTGGGCAGGGAGGGTCCTAAGGGTGGTGTGTGGGAGCCCCCAGCATCCCCCCTGCCCACGTGTGGGGCTGTGTGGGCACTGCAGCGGGGTGCGTGTGCCACCCCAGCCGGGGGGACGTGCAGCCCCAGTGCCAGCCCCCCTTACCTGATGTTCCCCAGGACGGCGACGGCGGTGCCCAGGGCCAGCCCGTGTGCCAGGGCGGGCTGCAGCCGCCCCGCGCCCCCCGTGTCCTCCACCACGGCCAGGCAGCCGATGAAGATGAAGAGGGCAGTGCCCAGCAGCTCGGCCACGCACGGCTGCACGTGGTGCTCGTACCAGGGTGGCTGCCAGGCCTTGGCCTTGACCTCCATGTCCAGCAGCTCCCGCCCCGTGCGGGCTCCGCGCTCGGCACCGGCCATGGGGGCACGGCAGGGGCAGTCCGGGGATGCTGCGGGGCAGGGAGTCAGTCCGGGGATGCTGCGGGGCAGGGAGTCAGTCCGGGGATGCTGCGGGGCAGGGAGTCAGTCCAGGGATGCTGCAGGGCAGGGACTCGGTCCGGGGATGCTGCAGGGTAGAGCCTCCAGACACCACACTCGCAGGACTGAGGTGCCTGGTGCAGGGCCAAGGATCCTGCCTGTCCTGCCACGAGGCTCCCCCCGGACCTCTGTGAACAGGCAGCGCAGGAGAGGCTCTAAAATATGGATTGGATTTGCATTGCTAAGAAAAAAAAAAAAAGGAGAGGGGCAATAAAAACTGTTGGGCCGGCCCCCAGGGATATAAAAACTGTTATCATTGCCAAGCCTTGGTTCAAGGCTTGGGGGGATTTTTCCTTGGACTTTATTTTTTTCTTCAGTTTTAGGTTTTTATGCCAAATTCAGGATGTGATTCCTTTCATGCAGAACCCCGTGTGCAGCCCAGCTGGCCTCCTCACCTGCTCGTGCTGCCAAGAGGCAGCACCTGCCAGAAGGGCCATGGCATCGGGCACACGGATCCAGCAGCACCCTGGGAAATGGCTGGTGCAGCTATCCCAGAATCACAGACTGGCTTGGGTGGAAAGGGACCTTTAAGAAACAGTTCCAACCCCCTGCCATGGGCAGGGATACCTTCCACTAGCCCAGGTTGCTCCAAGCCCTGTCCAACCTGGCCTTGGACACTTTCAGGGATGGCGCAGCCACAGCTTCTCTGGGCAACCTGTACCAGGGCCTCACCACCCTCTGAGTAACAACTGTCAGTCAAAGTTTCCCTAAAGCTCAGTCCATGTCCTGCCCAGAACTCCCAAAGCTGGGGGTCTGTATCCCTCTTGTACTGCTCTCAAATAAAAGATGCTGGCAAGGGACCCAAGGGATCCACCAGCAGCTCTGAAAATTGACATTGATCATAACACTTACACCCTCCCTAAATCCTCCTTACCCCAGCAGGGATCACTCCCTGGAACACCAGATTCAGCCAGGGCAGAGGGAATAAGGGGACGACTGAGAGCTGGAACCACTGTCCCACAACCCACAGCTCCCAGCACAACCAGTTCCATTGGGAGGGATTCTAACTTGGGCAGAAAGAATCCAGATTTAAATTATTTTTGGGGTATTAATTATAAGATTAATATAACCCATATCCAGTGATGGGCACAGCTGATGCTGCCCGAGCGATGCCAGTGCAGGTCCCTGCAGTGCAGCTCACCTGGAGCAGCAGGAATGTGCCCACTATCCAGGCAGGGATCAGTCCAGCCCCCCAGGGTGTCCCTGCCCTGTGTCACTGCCTTGAGCAATCGCCTGCAACGTCCCATGTTTGTGGTGGGTGATTAAGGATTGCCGTTTATAGGGATTTTTTTCTCTCGTAAGCAGGGTAAAGAACGCCAGGGATGGTTTATGATGTTGTCACAAGGCACTGGGGATGGGAAGGAAATTTCCACTTGCCTGTCTCTGTTGCTGACCTCACCACAGACAAGGGGCAGGCCAGAGAAGCCCAGTCCAGGCCCCTCTAAATGAGCCTCCATCAAACCATTTCCCCTCCCAAGAACTTGGTTCCTACAGACAAAAGCTCTCAGCATCAGGTGATAGAAACCACTGGGATGTGGAAGTGAGGGCCAACTTGGGCTGGTCTTGGGCTCCTGTGAACCCTCTGCATGGACCTGTGGAACATGGCTGGGACTCTGTCCATACTCTGTCTGCCAACAGAGTGGTGGCTTTGGAGCACTGGGAGGTCACAGCCCAAAAGCAAGGATTAACCCTGTGTCCTTGGCTTTTAAACATTTACCATTCTTGAGGGAGTGGGATGTTTGCCTGAGCCCTCCAGAGGAAACGCTCCACGTTCATGCAACAAAGGAATTAATTATTACTGAGCACAGGCCTGCAACAGGACAGAACAAAGGAGCAGTCCTGAGGGAATGTTTTCCCTGGTGTTGGGAGCTCCAGCCAAGTGGTTCTGCACCCAGAGCCAGCCAGTGCTGCCTGGGCATCCCGTGTCTGCCATGTGGGACTGAGGTAAAATCCTTGGAGAAAGCAGCCTGGGAAATTTCAGTGCTGTGCAAAGCCCTGACTGATTTGTTTTGGAAGATTAGGGAGAGGGAAGGTTTTTTTGCAGGGCCATGGCTGATGTGCCATGGCCCTGGGACTAACCCAAGAGCCCAGGGAACACTGCTCCTCCCTAACTACTGCTGGGCATGAGGATGGTTCCAAGGGAAACCAGCACTCCCTGCACACAGTTCCAGTTAACCCAAAAAACAGGGACAAAACCAAACCAATAAAAGTAGGATGATATTTTCAACACCTGCCAGCTCTGACTCCTTGAACACATAAATTCTCAGGGAATCTCCTGATGGATAAGCGAGGTCAGGTGATCACCTGGCTCCTACCAAACCCTCCCAGCACAGCCAGCAAAGGGGCAGGACCAGCCATGGAGGAATCACCAAAAGTGCCACACCAGGAGGTGCCAGGGGAGTGTGCAAGGAGAAGGGTGGTGGGGGTGCTCTGTGAGGTCACAAGTCACTGCCAGCGAGATGAGGGTGGGCAGAGCAGGGGACTGGAAGGGCACAGCATCCCCCCAGCACTGCCCTGCCCTCCCACAGCCAAAGGCTCACAGCAGCAGATACCTGGCCTGGATTTACCAGGGGGTGGAACAGGATAATCTTTGAGGTCCCTTCCAACCCAAACCATTCTGGGATTCCACACCTCAACCCAGCCATCCTCCTGTGTCCTCCTGAGCAGAGGCTGCCCCAGCATCTGCCTTGTGTTTAGAGGTGCCACAAACATGTAAAGACAACAGCCCTGCTCTGAGCAGCCTTTGCCCCTCACAGAGATGAAATCCTTGGCACTAGGGTTTGCTTGATAAGCTACATGGAAACTCTGCCCGTGGGAAAAGGCGTGGGGATGAGAACAGATAAATCTGTTCATATTAACAGACACTTATTTTTGTCCTTGTTTGGGCTTGCACCGATTTGTTAAACAAGTGACAACAGCAACTGTGTCAATGAGAACAGGAAACAGTGGGACCAAACGAACCACAGCTTCCAAAAACCCTTTTTAGGAATCACAGAGAACATTTCCTACATCCATCTACCCCAGCAGAAAAGTCAGAATACCCCTATTTTACCCACCCCCTGTTTTCCATTGTTTTCCTTTGCTTCATCATGCAGATCTGCCACCTTTCCTTTGTTTTTCCATACAATCCAAAGTACCCAAACTGGGGTTTGTATGGAAAAGCAGACTTGGGGATTGGAACTGGGTGATCCTTAAGGTGCCTTCCCATGCAAACCATCCTGGGGTTCTAAATCCAAACCACTAAAAATCCGAAAAGCACATAAGCAGACTCTTAGGGACATGATCAAGTACCATTAACAGCTAATTACAGAATCCCAGAATTATTTGGGTTGGAAGGGACCTTAAAGCCCATCCAGTCCCACCCCTGCCATGGGCAGGGACACCTTCCACTAGCCCAGGTTGCTCCAAGCCCTGTCCAACCTGGCCTGGGACACTTCCAGGGATGGGGCAGCCACAGCTTCTCTGGGCAACCTGTGCCAGGGCCCCACCACCCTCACAGGGAACAATTTCTTCACAATATCCAACCTAAACCTCCTCTTCCAGCTTGAAACCATTCCCCCATGTCCTGTCACTTCATGCTCTCCTAATGCTCAAGTGCTCTCTGTGGATCAGTGCTGGCACATTTCAAAGGCCCCAGTTCTGCCTGGATTGCTATGAAAAAGTTATCAGGAAGAATTTTGGTGCTGCAGGACGTGCTGCTGCAAGGAAAGACCCCAGCAGAGCCAGCATCAGGGTCAGCTCTTTCAAAGAGCCATAAAGAAGCAGAAGCAATTCCTTTGACACTGCCTTATCTTTCCATGTTTATCTTGGAGACGGATAATCCCCACGATTACTCAACTGGGGCTGAAGGAGAACTGGCAGAATGATTTGCAGCTGGGAGCTGTGGCACAGGTGAGGTGACCTCTGCCCCTCCTGAGAGCCCACGTTGGGTAAGAGTTTCCCTTCAAATCGCTACCGTAACGCTCCAGTGTGATGGAAATTTCCAAGGATTCCTAAGACAGACTTACCCCCGTCTGCTGGAAAACAGGGACAGATTTGGGTCAGTTCTGCATGCACAGACTGGTTTCTGAAGAGGGAAAATAACCAGTAGGATGAAGCCACACTTAGACCTTAATTCCGGTATTGAACATTCGTAGTTCTGGTGTTTAGCGTTAAAATCCCCCGAGCTCTCACAGAAAGGATGGATGCTCTGGTCCCACACACACCTGCACATCTCCCCTGCAATGACCTGGCCCCTGTTTCCCCTGCCTGTCCTGTCAGTCTGATGACAATGGAGCGTTTCCATCCTCACAACCACATTTCCTGTGCCCCGGCAGCACAGAGACCTGGAAACTCCTGTCAGCTCAAAACAAGGAGCTGTAACTCTGCAGAGGGGTTGAAATGCTGGGCACTGAGCTAACAAGTGCTTTTCATTCACTACTGGGCAATCCCAGTAAGGAACTAAATAATTTAATTTCCTAGAAGGTAACTTCTTTTATCCATCTTTTCAGAGTGAGCAGGTGATGCTCGGGCAGGTAACGTGGGTGGGACACACATACAGTGAAGTGTGATCATCCACAACGTGCCTGGGCCTTGGACAGAGCAAGGACCAACATCCAGGACTCAGCATGGACAGACAGGAGGATTCTGGGGTACCTGTGGGAACAATTTGTAACAGGCAGCTCACAGGCAGGGCCCACGTGCCACGACTCCCTCACTTTGCCATGGCAACTGGACTCAGCATCCTGCTGTGCAAAGCTTCCCAGCCACAGACTGGGGGAAGGAGAGAGGCCTGACAGCACCCAGGAACAGCCAGCTGGGCTGGAACAGGAGGGAGAGGCAGAGATCCAGGGACAGCTCCAGGGAGCCCCAGCAGCCACACCCGGCTCAGGAAGCAGCAGCAGAAGGCAGAGGCCACCTCTCCTGGCTGGAAAACCTTCCTCAGCCAGCAGCTCCCAGCAAAGCAGTACTGTTTCAGCAGCACCAGGCACCCTCCACATCCAAATATTCCCTGGAGAGTGGTGAAAGATTTACCTCTCTCAGTCAGTGGAACCCTGAGTGCTGGGCTGCCCACACCATCCTCCCCACACAGCTCCCAGGGAACCACACACTCCTTTGATCCTGCTGTAACCCTGAAGCACAAGGTGACCCACTTTCCTCACCACTGATGGCAACTGAGACAGGAGAGACTCTGGAATAGCTTTTGCAGGAATGATTTCCCTTCTCCTAGCTGGATGCTGTTCAGCTCAGCAGCTGCAAATGGAAAGTCAGACTCACCCAGTCAGAGGGTGATCAGGCCACCATTGTGTTCTCATCCCAGGGCACAGCTCTGCTCCTGTGCCACACTCTCCAGTGCTCCCCTTGGATGAACAAACAATACAGGGACTTAAAAGAGAAGTGATGAGCAGAAATTCCTCCAAGATCTAATCCAAACCCATCTTCTTTCAGTTCAAGGCTGTTTCCCCTTATCCTATCACTACACACCCCTTCTGTTTACTGCTTCTGTTCCTCTGAAATTGTGACTGTAACTTCCAAAAACTGTTTACTTTTCCTGATATCTCAGCAATATCCATCCCTTCATCTCCAGTCCAGGCCCACATCAATCTTTTCTTAAGTGCTCTCACACTACAGAAAGTCACACCCAGCACAGAAATGGTGGCCTGTCACAGAATCCCAGAATGGTTTGGGTTGGAAGGGGACCTTAAAGCTCACTCAGTCCCACCCCCTGCCATGGGCAGGGACACCTTCCATTAGCCCAGGTTGCTCCAAGCCCCATCCAACCTGGCCTTGGACACTTCCAGGGATGGGGCAGCCACAGCTGCTCTGGGCCTGCCTGCAACTACTTTAAAAAAATACTCTTGGTGAGGCATTTGGTGAGAAGAAACTTGTAATCGCTAAATCAGATATAAATAGGTAATTTCTAGTGAGTAAGACAGGAGACAAATTATAAATATTAAACATTTATTATTTTTCTTATAGGAAGGTTGCAAGATTCAATTTCAAATAACAGGACAAGGGCTTTCGTTACTCTTGGGATTTTGTTTTGCTTCTTTTAAGGGGAAAGAAGAAACTGGTGTAAAGATACTACCAGAAGCAGTGCAAATTGAGATTAATTTCTTTCTTTCTTTCATCATCCCAGTGCTGAACTGCCAAGCTAAGCCCTTCCCAGTTAAATAACATCTACTTTCCAGTTTCTTGTACACCACTGAACAAAATCAGGGCTCCCCTTCTCCTTTACCCTTCCCCTACAAGAACACCCAGCACAGTGACAGCCTTGTACAACAGTGAAGCCTGGAGAGGCCAACACGGTGACACTTCATCAAAATTAGACCTGAAGAGAATGAAAATGAACCAAATTGCACCTTCCTGATCAGCCATGCACAGTGCAGGTACCCAGTGCTGTAGCTCTCCAGCATTGCTCTTCCACCTTCCTGTCACAAACACATGTTACACATCCACAAAAAGACAAAGGAGGAAAACCAAAGAACCCAAGAACACTTTCAGCTTTAAACTATGGAAGGCAAGCTTTAGACAGGAATCACTGACACCTTGTGAAAGTCCATCATTAGACATCTGGGAATGGAAGGCAAGTCCTGCCTCATAACAACTGCTCACAAAGAATATTCCTCAAAACCACCCAAAGCCACCAGGACAGTTCCCAGCACCGTCACAGGGACACAGACTGGGGTTGGCACATGCAAAGTCCATATTTCTGGATCCTGGCCCAAGCCAAGGCAGTCACTGGGGCTCCTGGGCTCCCTTCCCTCCAGCCAGACCCTCAGAAGTCGATGTTTGCCAGACCTGTGTGAAGAGAAAGAGGGATCAGGGAGGAAAAACAAGTGTTTATTCTTATCCTACCAGTCCTTCACCACTATTAGGACAGTCAGGCACAGGAAGAAGGATGCTTTGAGAATTACTTAATTTTTTTAAACTTAAATGTAAAGGATTTGGTGGGAGGATTTTTGATTGTGATGAAGCAATTAATTTGAATAAGCTAATCTGCAGGAATTGTTCATGGCAGAAGGAACGACACAGAATGTTCATGAACCTCAGATTCTGCCCATGAAATTAAAAAGAGAAATCTGGGGAGAGTACCCTTACTGAGGGCAGTGAATTCACATGGATTTAAACCCCCTGCTTTAGATTAAGGCATATCCATGCCATGTCCAAATGCCCATTGGACATCTGATTATCTCCTTTGAGATTTGTCTTTTTTTAACTTTTGAGATACCCTGCACCACTCAACCTCAGTCCCCAAAACTGTTCTCAGTCTTTCTCTAATCACAGCAAAGAACAATGCTGAGATCCCAAAAGAGTGGTTACTATGAATATTTTGCCCTTAGCTCCCCTAGAAATATGTTGTGTATTACAGTCATCACTTTTTAGCCCTAAGAAATGAAATGGAAAACATGGATTTTTGAGCTCAGGACTATGGAGGCTGGAGGATTCAGGTGACCAACACCACAAGGCAGCAGCTCTGCTACAGCAGCAGCAACAGCGTGTTGAAGGTCTCCTTTCACCAGATGCTTGGCTGCTCAGAGATCACAACTATTCCCATTTGCTGGGCCTAGAACAGCGTGGTCTTCAATCTGGACAAGTACAGGCTGTAGCCATCTATCCCTCACCTAAACCACAGTTCTCCTGATTTTATTATTTGTTAAGCAGCAGCAACATAGAAATGCTACAGAAAGCATGAATCGAGTCCCTCCATTTCAAAGAAATCCCAGTCTAGGAGAAAGAGAGTTTTAAGACCAAAAAGAACATTTAAAAGAGTTAATTTGAGAGGGAATTTTTTTCCCTGGGAGAAAGTGGTGTGGAAAACTCCAGTGTCAGATGGCTGTAAATGGGGACAGTGCAGAAAAGCCTGGGATAAGTAATACAAATTTATTTTTGTGTTGTCAGGACACTGTGATTTCATATACCATGTGTCCATATGGCACTTCCCATGCATAGGATTTGTAAACCTTTCAATTAGCACTGATAGGATAAAGCAGGCAGTTATTTAAAGTAACCCATACGGCATCTTCTGGTGGAAAAATTCCAACTCTCCTCTACTGGACAGGCTTCCAACTTGGATGCCCATGAACCCTCCAAAGGCTGTGGAGAAGCAATCACCAGCTGGGAGGTGCTCCCAGCCCCAAGGACAGAGCAGCAGAGCCCATGCCCGGGACAGGGTGTCTCTATCCTGCACCCAGTGTAACATCCCAATCCCAGTCTTTCCACATAAAATTCCATGGGAAGGATCACTCCTGCGTGTTGGAGAACATTACCCAGGTTGCTGCTGTCCTTTGAAGCCCAGCAGATGCAGTAGTGCTGCATTAGTTGTTCGAACAGTTCCTTTTCATCCAGGAATTCAAGTGCTTCTATTCTGTAGGAACAAAGTAAAAATTGGGATTCGAGTTGGAGTCTCAGTAGAGTCTTTAATAAACTCTTCACTCCTCAGGAGTGAAAACTCTGGCCAGTAAGGCAGTTACCTTTCCAGTCAATCATACAGGAGTTTGTCCATGGTGCCCCCACCTCTCCCACCCTTGCTGTCCATGTATGAATCAAGTGACCCACGGGATGTTTTCAGCTTCTCATTCCTGGACTAATATTTCGTATTAGTCTGTACTTCACAGTTCATTTTCCAGGACTAACCTGTGTAGCTTCTCACAAATAGCAGCATTTGTCTTCCAACCCCTTTTCCTGCAGATATCTGGCCTTGCTGGCCCTGAGCAGCCACAGCAGTGCAGCCCAATGGAAGGAGATTTATCCTGACCAAGGGACGGCAGGGAACAGCTGAAGACTGTGTTTTCTCCAGAGAATCACAAGTCCATACCATGTCTTGGGAGAGTGATGAGTACAGCAGTGCAGCTCCCAACAGCTCTCCCACAGGAGCCCATGATGAAACACAAACTCAGTGGTACAAATAGAAGACCCAAGGAATTGTTTTCCCTAAAATGGTTCCCACCTTCCTAAAGGAAGGTCTTTAAATGTCTTCCCCCAAATGGGAGATTTTCTCCCGAGCTGTGCCTGCTCTACAAAGCTTAACCTGGCCCATTCCTCTCCCCCTCCAGACTACTTGAATATCAGTGTTTATTTTCCATGCTAAATATTTGGAAGAGCTGCTACTGAGGATCAAAAGAGGCTGAGGGGCAAAAGTTTCAAAATACACTCCCAGATGTAAGTGCTGCAGAAGAACACTTCTGTAAAGACTTTTATAAATAAAAAGCATTATTTGCCTCATTAATACTGAAGGACAGAGTTTACATAACCTATTTCCTGGCATTTGGAACAAGTGGAAGGAGCTGAACAGATCTAAGGTAGTCAAAAATGCTGCAAAGAAAGCACAGGCTCTGTGTCTCCACCAGTGCCATCTGGCACCACCACACACCACTGTTCCTATTTAAACCACCTCTGATTTCCACCCTCACCTGTTCAGTTCCAGGGTTGGAGAAAACCCCATATGTGAATATTTGGACCAAGGTAACTTGTTCAGCTAATTCAAACTATAGTTAATGACTCACAGCAATTCACATTTCATATTATATCCCTAAGTTACTCCTTAAAAAGTTTCATGTTTTTTAGTATTTCTTCAATGCAAAAAAATTAACAAAATCCACGCAAATTGTGTTAAAATTTGTTAAAGACTGTTAAAACAGCCTTTAGTTACCCCCTCTGTTCTCTAAGCTCTGCAGACCCAGCAGTTTCCCTCGTGAAGATGATTTCAACGTGTTGTGGTTTAACCCCAGCCAAAATGTGCACAAGCAACATCTCAGGGACTGCAAAAACTCAACACAGCACTTTTGGGGCATCTTTTGTCTGCAAATTCCTGTCATGAGATGCTTTATATTGCACCCAAATCAAACACTCCCATGGCCAGTGGATCATTAATGCTGCTCCAGGCACAGCTTCACACTCAGCCACGGCCAGCAGGTGCCTGCAGCCTCCTCTGTTAGAGCAGGGAATCCCACACTACACATGGATGTGAACAGCCTTGGAAATGGCACCTGAGGATGACTTTTGGTTCTGAAATGAATACCTTTTGACATCAGCCTGTGGCAGGAAGCTGTACACCTTCATCATGTCGATGGCCCGTGCGGTGTCCCAGCCGCTGGCCAGCAGCCGCTCCCTCTGCAAAACACAGCACAGCTTTGAGGGCCAGGAAAAAATACCAGAGGGCACTTGCTCCCCCCAAGGATTTCGTAGGGCAGCTGCTTGACCTGTTCTCTGAAGAGCTCAAAGTCTTTCCTAAGCATGTGCTGCTGATCTCTGTGCAGAGAGGGCAGGGGGCAGGCAGGGCTGGGCTCTGCTCTACTGCAGCTTTGGGACAACCACTGACAGTCAGTGGGATCAAAGAGAAGGCGCCAGGGTGACCCAACTGTGGCCTTCCAATACCTGAAGGAGCCAACAAGAAAGATGGAGAGACACTATTTACAAGGGCTTGGAGTGACAGGACAAGGGGGAATGGCTTCAAACTGACAGGGAATAGGTTTTAGATTGGATATTAGGAAGACATTCCTCCCTTGTGAGGGTGGGGAGGCCCTGGCACAGGTTGCCCAGAGAAGCTGTGGCTGCTCCTGGATCCCTGGAAGTGTCCAAGGTCAGGCTGGACGGGGCTTGGAGCAACCTGGGCCAGTGGAAGGTGTCCCTGCCCATGGCAGGGGGTGGCACTGCTCCAACAGGGCACACCCAGACAGAACGTGCAGACTAATTAATGTCGATATCCCAGCCCCCCAGAGCTCTGTGCCCCTCTCACCTGGGAGTCCAAGGACCTGCAGACCTCCACCCCAGCCAGGTTGCACTGTCTCCTCTGCAGGTTCTCGATCATGATCTGCCCGAACCGGTCCGTCATGTTCACCTCAGGTAGAGAAGGAGACAAAAGTGTTCCCCCTTCTGCACCCAACGTGACCGTGGGGAACAGCAGGGCCCTGCTTAAACTCTTGGATTGCCTATGCCATAAAATGTACAGGACAACAGCAAAGTGAGTGCACATCCTTACACTGGGCCTCATTCCCACTGCCACCACCTCCTCAGCTCCCCCCTGGTCACAGCCTCAGCGCCACGGTGACAGTGCCCTGCCCTGAGACACAGGGACTGACATGAAAACTGATCTGCTCTGAGCTCTCAGCAACTTGCTTCATCTCTCCAGCAGTGATTTACAGCTTGGAAGATCCTGTTACTAATTCCTGGAGCCACCTAGTTCCCCCGAGGCAGCGTTTAACTTCCACTGGGAGAAGCAGAGTTCGTGCTGATGTGATTTTTGCTCCACTTTGCCAAAGAACAGAGAGGTAATTATGTAATGTTATACACTCAGAGCCAGCACTCAGCATCATTTCTTTTTCCTCTGTCTTAGCTAAACCAATATTCTATGGTTTTCTCCACATATGGATTAAGTCTCAATTATTTTGCTTCAACATAGCCCAGAAATTGTCTTTCAGAATAGCTGTATATTCTTTCTAACAAGCTAAGCAAGCTACAAGTTAAAACACATTACTACAGAAATTCAGAAGAAACTGCTGTCTCTACAAAAGGACACAGCCCACTCCTATTTCACAACAACTCCCACCTTGGAAAGCAATTGTTATGACAACAATGCAGGTCTGAAAATGCCATTTTGGTTTTACCTGCTCATAATTGATAAACATGGCCACGGGAAAGGTGCCTGCTGCCCACTTGAGCAGGTTTGCAGACTGCTGGGGGGTCATGTAAACCAGCACACACTCTGCCACCAGCAGTGTTGGCAAACTGCAAAACAAAACCAAACCACAGAACTATTCACAGCAGAAGAACAAGACAAATCTGTAAAGAATTGTTAGTGAGCAGTCATTTCATGTCTTGAAAGAGCTACATTTTTTATGAACTAGACACTGAAGTTTGAATGAAATCTCTTCATCAAGTTGACTAGAACTAGGCTTTCTGGCAGCTCATGAATTAATTAACCACAGGAGACTTCTGTGGTTACAAACCAGAGATTTTGGGAAACAATCTCCTCTAAGCCAGCCCTGAACACAGAATAATGTGCATTCTCTAAGTCTTCTCTTACAGCAGGAACTGAGGAGTCTATTAAAATTCCCTTTGCAGAAGAACTGTACTCTGTATACACAATCCACACTCTTCTAGAGATCAGTAAAATCAGGAATAAATTAAAAAATGAAAAAAAAAAGTTTTTACGAAAGTTCTAAGAATTTTAATTAGTCAAATTTGTTCAGTATCTGTAAAATACTCTTCACATATTATTATCTAACGAAATGCAATCCATGGTTTGCACGTTGCCTCTTCCCCCTCCATCCACAAACCAACAAAAATAGACATCTACACGAGTGATTTTCTTCAGAATTATTGAGTTTGCTTTTAATTGCTAGAATGAAAGGGAAAAAAAAGTCACTAGAAGCAGGAGAAATTCCACAAGGAGCAGCAATGTAGGCAAGCAAGGCAACATTTCAGAAGATGGAAGTGTAAAGAATTAAATGGCAATTTGATGCATTCTGCTTCCCCATATGCTCTCTCCCACCCAGCCAGATCGCTGCTATTTATACAGCTCAGATTTGAAAGGTCTGTCCATCATCCACTCAGAAACTCAACTCCTGCCCCCTCCAAAGCCTCGTGTTGAACAATAAAACCCCACAGAGGAGCTTCCGGACTCAGGTCCACGGCAATCCCTCCACCAAAAGGTTTAGGGAACAACAGGGGTTCAAGTGGAGGCCACAGAAAATTACAAAGATAAAACTCTAAAGTCACAGAATGGCTTGTGATGGGTGGGAAGGGACCTTAAAGCCCATCCAGTTCCACCCCCTGCCATGGGCAGGGACACCTTCCACTAGCCCAGGTTGCTCCAAGCCCCGTCCAAGCAGGGCTTCCACAAGCCCTCATTAAAAAAGAAAAATCAATTAAAAAATATATAATCTTACTGCTTATCCAAGTTGTGTTTCTTTAGCTTTTCCTCCAGATCTGAGGAGAAACGGAGATCTGCTCCTACAATGGAATATCGACTGGAGTCAAGGCTGTGGGAATCTGCAAGGGGAATATTTGGAGAGACTAAGGTTACAAATAGGAGGGATGCTGAAATTATGAATTAAAAAAAAAAACAGCACAAGAATACGTGAATTGGAAGCCAAAGTTTGGTCTGTTATATCTAACTATGAACAGCAAACTCTTCTTTTTAAAACATTAATTTCCCTTATACTTGTGGTTTACAGTGATATATCACCACCAGACCCTGCAGCGAGCCCACTCTTTCCCTCTGAAGCCACTGTGATGCAGAGAGGTTATCCCAGCCGTTACCATGGCTCCCAGGAATGCAGAGAGAAGAAAAATGTGAAGATTAAAGACAGGATTTTCATTGCATTTGTAGAGTCTTTTTAGATGACCCAATGTATGTACACAGAACTACATAAAAGTACATCAATTTTTGAAAACTGGAGTTAAGAGTAACGTATTTCAAACATTAACAACAGATACAGCCATATAAAATATTTATTTTTATAGTTATAGAATGTATATGGGGATCAGGCACAGATTTGGGGCCAAAAAATGTTACCATTTATACTTTTGGTATGATTTAGTGATGGTATTCAAGCAAAGAGTCAAATTAGAGAAGGTATTCTGAGAAACAAATATTGCCCAGGGATACAACAGGCCTCACGAAGCAGGAACAAATCCCAGAGGCAAAGGACACTCTGCCATCCCAGCACAGCTGAGGAACCAGCAGAAACGGAGCCTCTTGCTGTCCATAACTCTGACACCCCTTTGCAATCAACCCACCCAGGGGACCCAGTGCCACAGACAGCACTTCACAAGGGCACCAGTAAACCCACTCGAGCCCTGCAGAACACACTGGGGGGCTCTGGCACCTCCAGCTTTCCTGGGGTGAAGGCCCTGAGACAGAGGAAGGCAGAATGTCCCCCCTGTACCGTGTGAGTACGTGTGAGATGGGCAAACAGTAAAAGAAGGAAAGCAGTGAAAAAAATCCCCAGAGTCAGAGTTTAAAGTGGCTTTGGAATGGCCAGTGTCCAACTGCAGGAGCAGCTCCCACAGCTCCACGTGGGACCTGCTGCAGACACAGCTCCTGAATGTCCCATGGGAGCAGATTCACAGAATCCCAGGATCACTGAGGCTGGAAGAGCCCTCCCAGCCCATGGATCCCCCCTGTGCCCCAGCCCCACCTTGTGCCCCAGCCCAGAGCACTGAGTGCCACAGCCAGGCCTTCCTGGGACACCTCCAGGGATGGGGACTCCAAACCTCCCTGGGCAGCCCCTTCCAAGGCCTGACCACCCTTTCCAGGGAGAAATTCCTCCTGATGTCCAACCTGAACCACCCCTGGTGCAGCTGGAGTGAGGCTGGCTGAAGAGGGAAAGGGAAGCCAAGTGGCTGAAGAGACAGGATGAAAGGGGATTCCAATTCCAGAAAGGGAAAAAAAAGTTTGGGGACCAGTGGGGTTTTTTCCAATTATTATATCATTTATTAGATCAAGCAGTGACCAAACATTCCAGAGAGTGCACCTCTGTTTAGCTTTCAAGTGACCAACTGTCTGAAAGTGGGGCTAGCAGGTGACAATAGCTGCCTTTCCTAGAACATTTCTGAGCAGCTCCAGGAACCAGAACAGTTCATAAAGAGAGTTACAGGGCAAAAAAAAAAGGGAAAAAAAGAAGTTGTGTGGCAAATGATTCAACATTTTGAGTCAAGGCTTTTTCCATGTGCATGTTCTGTAATAGCTTTACTACTTCCCACACCCTTCTATTTCAGTGATTACATCAAGGCCATGATAATGGCATCAAAAAAAGCCACCCAAAAACCCCACCACACACAGGGAAGTATTTAAATAGGGATTGGTTTCTGTCCATAGATAGGGCACAGCGAGCGTCAGCCACTACAATTAGCAGGGAATTATTGCCAGCTCCTTGTCCAGCTTTAGAGACTTGGATACAGAAATACATTAATGAAGAACAGAAATAAAAGCCAGAAATAAACTACAAAACTTTTTAAGTGATCCAATAAAAAAGGAGCACAAACACTCCGAGGTGGAAGTAAATGTCCCTTGCTCACACCACATTGACTCAAGCATTTTTACTCCAGAATCATAGAATGCCTGGCTTAATCCACTGAAAATCCCATATTCCAAGCACTAGTTCCTACCCAGGCACCAAGACTTCCAGCTGGTTTCCAGTAGGGTTGTTGGGTTGGGATATTCTCCTCCAGAGCACATTCTCTAGGCATTCTCTAGGGTATTCTCCTACCTTGTGGCTCTGTGTGTGATGCTCACACCCAGTCAGTCATGTACAAAGACTCTCTCTTGCACTTGAAATGAAGGTCTGAGAAATACCAGACTCAGATTTAATTTGAGGGATTCAAGGGAGGGGAGAGAGGAGGAGAGAAGGAAGAGCCCCACCATTCCAGCCCACCCCATCCACCCCACACAGGCTCTCCCAGCCCAGAAGCAGCACTCAGCTATCCATGGATATCAACAGAAAATGCTTTGCTCTGATCACACCACTTCAACGTTTATTTTTCATGACTTCTGGCACAGAAATAACAACACAAATGGCTCAAATTTCATAGACTCATAGAACAAGACATCCCTGCAGTAATGGAACAGTAGCAGGAGCTGCTTATAGTTGCCTTTTGACCTCACTGCAATACATGTTTTCTTCACATAAATGTTAGGAACGAGTAACTGCTGTGTTTGAGGATGGCCCCAGGCCCTCCCCTGGCTCCTGGAGCAGCGTTCCAGCCTCACAGGCTCAGAGAGCTCAGTGCTTCCTCTGCCACAAGAATTCAGTTTGCTTTTCCTACTCCCTTCTCACATTAGTGCAACAATTTCCTGGAGGTTTTCCAAGAGACAGAATGCAGGATACTATTGACTCAAACTGATTTCATTAGGATTTTCATCCTAAGGTATCTTTGGCAGCTTTACAACCCACCAGCCCATACAGCCTATTCCACAGGCGGGATATGGCTCTGCTTTCACTCAGCTCCTCGTTCACTACACCAGAGCAGGGCACGTGCCAAAACACAAATCTGGTTTGCCTTGGAAGCTCAGGATCATCCCCAACACAAGGCCTGCAAATCACCAGGACAGCAACACCCCTGACACCTGCATCAGGTCACAGGACAGTCTGGAAAGGGAGGGAAAAGGAAGCTGAACCAACCAGGTCCCAAAGCTGGAGTAGGCAGGGCAGAAGGTGTGAGAGGCACAGGAGGGCAACAGTTCCCTGAGTGTAACTGGCACTTGCAAAGGGAACAGAGGTGGGGCACTGACTTCCCAACACGAGCAACTGCATCACCCAGACAGTGGAAACAATTTACTGTGTGCTTGCCACAGCAATGTCAAACTGCTGCACAAATCACTGCTTTCCCTGGAGATCCAACATTCCCCAGGAAAGCACAGAGCTGTGCAGTGACAAGTGTCATCCTGCTGCATCCAAGGGCAGAGGCCACCAACATCTATATCTGAACTGCACACCATGCAGTCTCTGCCTTGTCCAAAGGGCAAGCACAGCAGATGCTGCCCTGAAGCCAATAAAGTTGTCTATTAGCTCCAGCTTCATGGAATGAGAACATTCAGGGTGAGCAGAAGAGCAGTGAGAGAACAAGAATCATGTCAATCCATATTACAACAACTCAAAAATTAAATTCCAAACAATCCAAACAAATTATTCCCGGTACACCAGAGACAGCAGAGTGGAACTTATGTGAGGGAGCAGGCACAGGATGGGAGAACCTCCTCCCCAAGATTCTAAAATCCTGGTCCATACCCCCACAAAAATGGGTAACATTTCCCTACCTGGCAATGCTGCTTCACTGCAGCCCACTACACTCCCTATGTCAGGTGGTACTCCCTGAATATTCCACAGTCTAAAAGCTGTACCAGGTCAGACCAGAGGTCCCCCTGGTGTGATATCCTGCCTCTCACAGAGCCAGCAGCAGCTACAAAGGGAAAAGTCAAAAAAAAGGGTAAACGCGTACTAACCAGCTGTTTTCTAGGTTTTTCCCAAGAATGCTTAAACTTGATTTGGATTTCTGGACCATTACTGAGCTCGTGCTTTCATACATCTATTTATTCTAATACCCAGATCCTGCAGGAAGGCAGCAATAATCATTTACATGTGAGGCACAAACTATTTTTTCCCCCCATGTGCATCACTTTCTATTAATCCACATTGAATTAATCATCAAGTCACTAATTTCACAAGATTCTTCTACAGTTCTTTGCCACTCTGAAGAGTTTGGATTTGCCAACAAGCTGCCATTTACTAATCACTGTATTTTCACAATTATTCCTTAGTGTTGAACAACAACATATCCTTAAGCACAGATCTCCATCTCCTCCATAATGAAAATTAACAACATATGCTCACCCTCCATCCCAGCTCCTCATCCATATGAGAACCATTCCTTCTCCACAACCACTGTGCCATTTCTTTGGCACACTTTGGTAAGGGACACTGTCAAAACACATTTTTGAAATCCAGGCACTATACTGATGTCCTTTTCCAACAGAACTGCTGACTCAGAGAACTCCAACAGGTTTGTGAGACATAACTCACCCTTCCAAAAGCCATGGTGAGTCTTTGTCAACACATTCTACAATTTCTCTTCTGCACTAAGTCTGTCTGTTAGAATTCCTATTAATTTGTCCAGTAGAGTCATCAGTCCTACTAGCTTGGGGTTCCCTGATTTCTCCATTTGAGTCAGAGCCACCACCTTCCAGTTGGAAGTAAGTTTTAAAATGAGAGGGTACAGACCAGTCAGTAGCTGAGCAAATACACTGTCAAGTTCCCTTAGACCTGTAAGAAATCTCTGCTCATCTGTTTGATTTACCAAGTTATTCCACCACCTCTTCTGGTGGCACTTCCACACGAAGCAGTTCCATTAATATATCCTTAAATGAGAGTTCCCACATGGATCTCACTCCAGCCAACCTGTGGTTGAGTGTCAGTTCAAACTGGGATTCCACAACATGCTTCCAGCATCTCCAGGTTATCCAGACATGATGCTACACCCCAGAGATGTCGGTGTAGCAGATCCTACACCAGCCTGGGTACAGTGAAATTGCTACTCTGAGGTTTTAAAACCCAGCACTGAGAAAGAACCAGAGAACCAGCTTTAGACAAACCAGTCACTCCACTCCACTCCCCCAGTGCCACAGTAATTGCTGATCACTGCTCCGAGTTGCTATTAATAGCTTTTGATCACAATACAGCCCTGCAAGCTGATAACTGCAGTTGTTGTGCTGTACCAGACACATTTACAGCTGTTCAGGAACACAAACAGACACAGCCCTTCCAAAGGCCCAGGATGCCTTTGGAACAGTGCTTATGCAGCAGATCCCACCGTGGGCAGGGGATGGCACAGGCAGGGGCCCGGCCAGAACCCAGGGCTCCTCAGGAGCCCTCCTCCTCAGGTGGGGCACTGGACTTTCATCTTCTGAGGCCTGAAGGTACAACAGAAACTCCTGACACCTGAAGGTAAGTTAAGACACTCTAATGTGCAGCGAGAAAATCTGCATAACTCTGCCCCAAGAAGGCAGAGTGTGGCAGTGTGGCAGCACTGGGATCCCAGGGGCAGCCCGGGGGTAAAACCTGCATTTTCCCACTGGAACACGAGCACACCTCCTCACTCTGCTCTTCCTCACCCTTTGAGCCCTGGGGGTCAGGAAGGCCAGTGGGATCCTGGAGGACATTGGGAAGAGCCTTCCCAGCAGATCAGCCCTGGGGAGGCACATCTGCAGTGCTGTGTCCAGTTCTGGGCTCCTCAGGACAGGAGGGACATGGAGCTCCTGGAGCAGGTCCAGAGGAGGTTGTGGAGATGCTGAAGGGATGGAGCATCTCCCTTATGAGGAAAGGCCAAGGGAGCTGGGGCTGTTCAGCCTCAAGAAGAGACACTGAGAGGGGACCTCCCCAATGTCTGTCAGTGCCTGCAGAGGGGGGGCAGAGGATGGACCAGGCTCTGCTCGGGGGTGCCCAGAAATGGGACAAAAGGAACGGGCAGGAATTGATGCCCAGGCAGTTCCACCCGGACAGGAGGAAGAACTTTGCTGTGCAGTGACAAGTGCTGAACAGGCTGCCCAGAGCGGGTGTGGAGTCTCCTCACGGGATATTCCAGACCCCTCTGGACACACTGTGTGCCACGTGCTCTGGGCTGGCCCTGCTGGAGCAGGGAGGTGGCACCAGTGACCCGCTGTGCTCCCTTCCAGCCTGACCCGGTCTGGGATTCAGTGAGGGCCCTTTTAAGCCCTCCAGACCCTGAGCTAGAGTTGTGCTTAATAAAAGCACCAGTCCAGGTGATCACTCAGGAAGCAGCAAACACGATGAGTTCTGCTTTAGGGTCACACCTGCTCACACAAAATAGTTGCTATCCTAGATGGAAGTAATTAGTGTTCCTCGGGATGGGGAGTCTACAACATCCTGTTCCAGAGTAAGGTTATAAGCCAAGGCAGTACAACCACATGACACCACCTGAATTTATTACCCTTTTAATACTAAAATATAACAAACAGCACTGGCTCCTGAGCTTGGACTTTGCAGCTGTGTTTCTACTGTGAAGACTCTGCTAAATGTAAAGACTTGTTCTCCTAATGAGACAGAAAGAAGATAAACACTCAATAGATATTTTAATCCTGTATCCATGCCTCTCAGTAGCACTTCTTCTTTTCCTGTGACAGAAAACTTAAGCTACATATGAGAGAAAAAGAAAAAAACCCAAAAACTTTCTGGCAGAATAAAACCACTTAAAGAGAAGACATTTCTAACATGACACAGAACGAATGGGCAGAAGTCTGTAAGAGAAGAAAAAAGCTTCTTTTCCCTCACAATTCTCTGTCCAAACAGCATTTCAAACATTAAAAGCCTGCCCACATAGCAGAACAAAATGATCAGAAAAGTTTTAAAAGTGCTGCAGTACATCACTGACTGAGTTTGAAGATGACTCACCTATTAGAAGAGAGTCCCCTGAATGGGATTCCATAATTGGTTTTGACAGGGGAGGTTTTGATCTGTGGGAAGAAGGAAGAAGCATCTCAGAGCAGCTAAGCCTGTTTAACAGTGTGCTTACATCTTTTTTTTTAACATATATATATATATCTATGTGTGTGTGTGTCTGTGATAAAAGCAGCCAAGAGAATATCTCTGCCCTCTACTGGAAATGAAAACCTTTGCAAGTTTGTGAAAGTTGCAGTTGCCTTTTATACCCGATTACTCCTAATTTCTGAGGTAATCTTTCAATAAAAATCCAGATACTCTGTATGTATCCTCAATAAGCCTTAATGGATTCATCCAAACAGAACATTCCCATATAGCACCAGCTATCCTACCTCTCTACCTGAACAGGCAAGTCTGGGAATTTACTGCTGTCTTCAACAGTAAGAAAAGACTTAATCACTTCTAATCATCACGAGACTTTCCCGGCCCCAGAATGAGGTCTGCTTGGCTCCCCACAGCTTCCACATTCCACCTTCTCCAGTTTGGAACAGTGGCTGCACAGTCACATGTAGGAACTTGCCTGCATAATGAACCTTTACTCTACACAGAATCCCAGAATGGTTTGGGTTGGAAAGACCTTAAAGCTCATCCAGTGCCACCCCCTGCCATGGGCAGGGACACCTTCCACTAGCCCAGGTTGCTCCAAGCCCCGTCCAACCTGGCCTTGGACACTCCCAGGGATGGGGCAGCCACAGCTTCTCTGGGCAACCTGTCAGTGCCTCACACCCTCACCACCCTCATAGCCCAGAGCATGAAATGTTTCTCAGCAGAGAGATGAAATAATGACACTGACTCACATCCAGGCTCACACAGACAAACACAGGCCTCAGACTTACTTGATATTATGTATTTTTCTTGCAACGATCATTGGAAAATCCACTTCAAAATATTTTCTAGGGAGAAGATTTTCATCCTGGGAATTGGAGGGAGACACTAGAATTAGGGAGACTCAGGTTTCACATACACACAAGAAGATATAACCTCAAGTCCTGAACAGTTCTGGCATTTCTAACAATGGTATAACAATGTCCTACAGCTTAAAACAACCTAAAACCCAACAAAAAGCAGTTCACAGACATCAGAATGTTCTCTAGGCATTAAGGAAATTATTTAACATTTTATGTAATCACAGAATCCCAGAATAGTTGGGGTTGGAAGGGACCTCTGGAGATTATCTAGTCCAACCTCCCTGGGGACTGGATGATATTCAAGGTCCCTTCCCACCTAAACCAGTCCGGGATTCTGTGATTTACATATATAAACTCACATTTATACAGTTCATTCAGAAACATGTACACAGAGCTGTACAATCCTGTGCTTTGGTACATTGTTCCTGTTTTCTTATAGGATAAAACAATGAAATCTAAAGGTTGAAAGAGGACAGCAAACCACGGTATTCCTGCTGCTCCTGGAAGCCCACTAGAGGTCAGTTCAGTGTCACACACTTCTGGGGAAGAGCCAGGGCAAACCACAGCCCCTTCCGAGCTCTGAGGTTTAAAGGCACCTGAACTGATTCTAAACAAGCAGAGAACTGAGGCAGAGCAGCCAGACATTGGGATCCTGGGGGGCATGGGAAGAGTGGCCAGTGGGTGAGGGAGTGATCCTGCCCCTCTGCTCAGCCCCAGAGAGGCACATCTGGAGTGCTGTGCCCACATCTGGGCTCCAAGAAAGACAAGGAGCTCCTGGAGAGGGCCCATCCACAAAGGTGTGAGGGGTCTGGAGCATTTCTCTGCTGAGGAGAGACTGCAGGAGCTGGGCCTGGTTAGTCTGGAGAAGGGAAGGCTGAGAGGGGATCCCATCAATCCAGACAAATATCTCCAGGGGTGTCACAGGATGGTGCCAGACTCTGCTCAGTGGTGCCAGTGACAGCACGAGGAGCAATGGCCATAAACTAAAACACGAGTTCCACCTCAGCACGAGGAAGAGCTTCTTTCCCTGGAGGGTGGCAGAGCCTGGAACAGCTGCCCAGGGGGGTCATGGAGTCTCTCCCTCTGCAGACATTCCAACCCAGCTGGACAGTCCCTGTGTCACCTGTTCCAGGTGACCCTGCCTGGGCAGGGGTTGGACTGGGTGGTCTCCAGAGGTCCCTTCCAACCCCAACTGTTCTGTGACTCTGTGACAGCCTGTGCAGTGCTGCCTCCCTGCCCACCTCCCCCTGGGTGACAGAACTCAGCACTGACAAGCACAGAAGGGCAGCTCAAACCTCCCCATGGACCTCAGTCCTCAGCCAGGCCTGTCACCTCAGCTCTCCTCACCTTCAGTCTCCAGAACAGGGTGTCCATGCCAGCCCCAAGGTTAACAATTTGACAGTTGCATTCTGTCTTCTTTAGAAAAGCTTTAATCAGATAACTGACTCCATGAACACGAGCATAATAACCTGTTAACACACACAAAAGCTTCGGTTTAATTATTATTTTTATGTAATACTTGATGTTTAACACTCATGAAGAATTTCAGGTAGCCTGTTTGAACAGTGGTGTTTCTTAGGAAGAATAATGCCCTCTTTTTGAGATACCTAAGGGCTTTTGTTTTTCTTTTTTAATTTCTAACAAAATCTGATGCACTGATAAAACAGAATTCATTGGGTAAATAGACATTCTAGTCAAGTTTCACCTCAAAAAGAGCAAAATAATTCTGGTTGGTGTCCACACTTGCAGAGACCAGAGCTGACATACCCAGCTGTCCTGGGAAAGAAACATTTCTGACTGCTTTGAGGAGATTTCTGCACACTGAGACACACAGTCACATCCCACTTAAAACAGAGAAAGCAAAGGATGAGAGCACTGATTTACTAAATAATATTTAAAAGATCAGCTGCAATATGGAATCATTTCTGTGAAGAAAACTTGTCTCACTCTTTCCTGTATTCCCTACCCCCCTAACACCCAGCGTACATGGGTTTTGTCAGCCTCAAGACCAGTTCAGTGTCTCCATCCCCATTCCAACTTGCCTCTATTGATCTCAGGTGCTTTCCTTTCCTTGGCTTGTCTCACAAAATACTGGATGTAAGGGTCCTTCCAGTAGCCAACACTGACAGCAAACCTGTCCAGGAGTGGGGAAAAGAAGGAAAGGATTAGGAAATAAGGCCACCAAGGGTACACCTTGGTGTACCCTAAAAGCCTGTGTACCCCAAAAGATACAGAGACTGGTAAGGTCCCTCTGCCCTGGGTGTGCACATGCAGACATAGACTAAAAATCTGTTCCATACGTGGAACCATTTCAATTAAGAGATTATATAAAGATTAGTTAGAAAATCTGGCTGTTGCCATACTAAAGAAGCAACTTTTTAATGGGCTCTGTGCTGTTGGGTAAAATTCTGTGGGCGAAGACCCGAATCTCAGGTGTTTCCTCCTGGAGGACCCAGCAGGGGAATTGTCTCCAGGTCCTCAGACAGGCACAAATCAGGCTTTACTTCCACCCTTTGTTATGCCACGAGCTGTTTGCACTTATTCCAGAGCTTAAACACAGCACTTTAACACAGACAAGTATTATTCTGTTCTAACAGAACCCACTGGTTTTCCAACCGATTCAAAAAGGGAAACTCTCAAGCCAAATTCAACCACCCAGCAACCTCCTGCTGCAAAAACCAAGAGCGACAACACAAGTTAAATTCACGCCCAGGCACAAGAGGGCAACCAACTCATCCCCTCGCCGCGCCCGTCCTACAGGGGGTAAAGAAAGAAACCTGAAATATATAGAGACAGTTTTTCCCAGAGATATCCAACACTACTGGAGTTTCTGACCCTGCTGTGAGGTGCTGGCTACCCCCGTACGCTGCTTTATCACCCTGAGCCGACCCCGCACAGGGCTCAGACACGACCAGGGGTCCGCGGCACCACTCGGGGCACACCCCGCCCTCACACGGGGAGTTCACCTCCGCACCCCGTGGCACCAGCTCTGCTCTCCCGGGGCACCGGCACCGCACGGGGCTGTTCCCGCTCCCCTCCAGCGCCGCTTCCCGGGAGCCGCCCGTGCTTCGCTCCCCGACCCAGCAGCGCCCCGGTGCGGCGCGGGGACAGAGCGGAGGTGCCCGTCCCGCCCGCCCCCCCGGCCGGTACCGTTTGCAGACAGACGCGTCCTCGCAGGTGCCGCGAACCGCCTCGTCCGCCTCGTCGGGGCCGCCGGCGGCCGCCATGGAGCGCGCGGGGCCCAGCCGCTGCCACCGCCCCTGCGGCCCGCCCCCCGCCGCCGCTCATTGGGCCGCCTCCGCCGGGGCTCGGCAGCGATTGGTCCGTGGGCTCGTCCGTCCCCACAACGCCCAATGAGAGCGCGTGGGTCGCAGCGCCCCGCCCGGGAAGCGGCGGGAAAACCGCAAGGCACGCCGGGAGCTGTAGTCCCGGGGACGTTCGGCTGTACCAGCGCGGGCGCGAGGCTGGGGCTGTCCCGGGACGGGCAGTCCGAGCAGCGATCCCGGCCCGGTCGCCCCGCAGAGAGCAGCAGCGCCCGAGACTTCCGAGAGAGCGCCGGAGGCACCGCCGTGGTGGAGAGGAGCTGCCACATCCGGTCCGCGGGCGGGACATCCGGTACGTGGGCGGGGCCGATGACGCGAGGCGGGCGGGGCCGGAAGGGGCGGGGCGGGGCCGGGCGGGCGGTGCTGGGGCGGCGGCGGGAGCGGCGGGGCCGGGGCAGCCCGGGGGGAGCAGCGGCGCCGGGGGAGCCCCGGCAGCGGCCGCCGCCATGAAGAAGCAGTTCAACCGCATGAAGCAGCTCGCCAACCAGACCGTGGGCAGGTGCGGGCCGGGCCGGGCCGGGCGCGGCGGGGGCTCCGCGCGGGGAACAGCCGCTGTGGGCTCGGGGCGAGCGGGAGGGGGCGGCTGCGGCCGCCCGGGGCTGAAGCAGCGACGGGACGCGCTGCCCTGGGCGGTGGGTCCGTCGGTCGCCGTGGGTCGGTCCGTCGGTCCCCGCCGGCCCCGGGCACTCCCCCTGTCCTGCCCCCGGTCACACCGGACCTGGCTCTCTCGGCGGGTTCGACAGAGCCCTGGGGGTCCCCGGGCCCCCCGTCGAGCCCCGCAGGGCCATTTGCATCGGGCTCTTCCTGTCTGGGTTTTGGCGAGTTTCGTTTCCTTTCTCTCCGCGTTAATATTGAGGTATTCGGTCTGTTTCTCGCTCTTTCTCACATTTAAGAAGTGCTTCCTGGGGAGTGCCTCCCCCAGGACTTAATTTTAACAAAAGTAACAGGAGCCCTGTAGGTACAATTGTCACCAATTTCCAGCTGTTGGAGTCTGGGAAGGACTTGAGTCTGTGGAAATAAATCTGTGCCCAGACACGTGAGCTGAACATGCAGATATCACTGCACTGGGTTTCTAGTAGAAGTCAGTATTTTCCCCCAGAAACTCTTCTCTGCTTTTAGTAGAGATTTAATCTGAAAGTTTGCACCTATACTGAAAGTGTAAACTGAAAGCCTGTGCTGATACCGAGAGTATAAATTCATTTATTATCTGAGTGTATTTTGGTGGCATCCTCTCCAGTAACTCCCTTAGCAGGGTGTTTGTTTTCCTCGGGGCCCACACAAACCAGGGCAGGTGTGTCAGCTAATAAAGCCCAAGGAGTAAATTTTTAATAGGTTTGTTTTGCTAGGAAAAGGGAACAACTTCCCAACCAACCTCCGTCCTCTCATTCCATATCAACTAATGGATTTTTTTACATTGTTGGAGGGATTACTGGCATTCCCTGTTTGCATGTGTCAGCCCCTCAGCTCCAAATCCTGAGTGGAATTTCGAGTAATCTGGGTTGTACTGAGTAGGATAAACAGCTCGGGGTGCTTTCTGCTTCCAGGGGAAAATGCAGCTGAGCTGTGGAGCAGTGTTTGGAGCAGGGTGTGTGGGGAGGTTGGGCACTGACCTTTGGCCATGGGCAGGTGAGGGCAGTGGCACCGTGGGGTGCTCGGGGTGTGGTGTCTGGGCAGGTTCTTGCTCACACAGCTGTGCCAGGGAGTCTGGGGTGCCCTGGCAGTCTGAGCATGTGGGATGGGGGGTTCCTGGTTTCATTAAAACACGGACAATGCTGTCATTGTTTTTCATTTTGAACTTTTTAAAATGATGCCGAGTCATGTGTTTTTATAAGCTTGATATTAATTGCAAATATTTCATATTACTCAGCTCCTTACATTTCATGTACTAGCCAAGCATTCCTGTACTCATCAGGGTTCTTGTAAAACCATGTAGTGGGGACAAATTTTAACTGGTTTCACTTGCAAATATCAGGGCTGAGGCTTTCAAATGTGGTTTGAGAAGTACTGCAGGGCTCTTGGAAGGCATTCAGTGGGATCTTGCAGGCAGTTTTATATGTTATATTGAGTTGGTTAACTCATATATTAGCTTTTTATGCTGGGGCAGGATGAGGAGACAGGCCCTGCATAGAGGGACCCGCTAGTTCTGGAGCTGCTTGAGGAGGTGATGGCTCAGTGTTTCAAGAGCCTGGATGCCCTTTGGGGAATCCTGTAGAGGAATAAGCTGCTCCACAAGAGGAGCAGTTTGGGATCTGTGCTGAGGGGTCACGTCCCCCCTCACTTGAGGTGCTCAGGGATGTTGGGGGAGCTGCCCCTTCCCACTTACCCTCCCTGGGATGTCCCCCTGGGTGTCACCTCTAGCTGGCTGTTGTGTTTCCTGGTGGTGTGTTTGGAAGGGGTGTCTCCTCCTGCTTTGCTTTTCCCCCATTTAGGGTTTTTTCCCCCATAACTGGGTGTGTGGAGAGCAGACACTCCCCCAGGAGGTCAGCAGAGCTCGGCCGTGCCTCAGCGATGCGGCTCTGCCTGGGTTTGTGCTCTTTAATGAAGGGGTGTTTGAAATAGTTCAGGGGTGAAGGTGGGAATGACACTGCCCTTCTCCCAGCCCACTTCCAAGGTTGGCATCCTTGGCCTTGGATCCCACATGTGTGATTTGGGATCAGGGAAGTAACACCTTAGTGTGGAAAATAAGAAAAGATGGGCAAGAGCTCCATCAAAGCCAAAGAATGGCATTTATGGGAAGCCTGTGAGTCCATGGATAGGATTATATGGAGTTGTAAAATACATGTAGGAAACTAATTAAAGAGGGGATTAGCTGAGTGGAACAGGATTCCACAATAATTAATGGATGTGTTAAATATTTTGCTGCAATTGTCTGGTGGATGTGGTTGGCTGCCTTAAGACAAGTGTTCAGTCTGCTGTTGAGGATATTTTATATATCTGCCAGATTTGTTGTCAGTGCTGCTGAGGGGAACAGCTCAAGCTCTGGGAAACCTGAAAAGTAAAATATCAGTCACTGTCAGAGTGTGGGCCAGGTGACTGAGACAGAACCTGTCACTGGAGGTGGCATCACAATTTTCTCAGGGCAGCCTTAGCTGGAGTAGTGAGTGAGTCTTGGGATGTGTTGGTGCTCATGCTATTGTGAAGGCTCTCTAATCCAGCCAGGATAATTCCCAAAAAGCAGGGCTGAGCGTGCAGGTGAGCAGAGGCAGGGCTTGCCAGGAAATCATTAGTTCCACACGAGCTGAATTAATGCATGGGAAAAAAGTGGCACCTTGCCCGTGACAGGCACACAGCTGATCACCCAGAGGAGCCAGCTCAGAGCTGGCTTTGTCTTGAGCTACATCCCAAATCCAGCTGGAAGCAGCTTGGAAGTTTTAGATAGGCTTCAAAACTAAATTGGGAAGGGAGGGGAGAAGAAAGGAATAACCTTAATTCTGATTGATGAATTTCAGGTGGTCTGTGATTCCTTAGAGGCCACGTGCCGGGATTGCTTTTAATGGGATTTATGTACTAATTCCTCTAAACCTTCCTCTCTCCTGAGGACCACGGCTCACATCCCCTGAGAACAGCTGTGTGTGTGCTTGGCCTGGGCACAGGGCCCTGTGACATGGAGCTGTGGGCTGTGTTTCAGTCCGTGCTGTCTCACAGATGTGGGGAGGGGAGGTTCCCCTGCTGTTTGTACCTTTGTGCCTGTCCTTGGGACGCTTCCGGAGCAGCTCCTCACTCCAGCAGAGCAGCTGAGTGTTAGGCTCAGAAATTAAAGTAATTATGTGATGTATGATGTCAGCAAGGTGATTCTTCAGATATCTGTGAGTGCTTGTCTTAGTTTTCATACCCTTTTATAAATTACAAAGGAGACAGATTTGATTAGAAGCTCGGGAATATTCTCCTTTAAGCTGCAGTCATCCCTAATGAAAATAAACCTTCAGAGCTATTGTCATCAAAGCTTTGCACTGATACACTAATAAGCATTTGGAGTACATAGCAGAGTAATTTCCATGAGGAATGAGCCCACGGAGGGTCTGGATCGTGCTGTTTGCTCACAGAACTGGGGCTGTAATTAATGGCATTGCAGGCTGTGACAGTCTCACACCAGTTGGGCTGCCCGGCCCCTGGGGACCAGCTGCTGCTCTTGTTGCCATCAGGTTCTTTTTCCATCTTTTATGTGCAGTCACCAGCGTACCATTCAGATTAAAATGATTCCAGACAACTGGTGTGGGAGGTTTAGGTCTGGTGAAGTCACCCAAGATCAGACAGGTGGATATTCTTACTGCCTTTACTGGGAGAGATACTCGATCTGCCCCGAGGCTCTTGCAGTAATTTAAACCAGGGACAGACAGCTCTGACTAATTAGAAATCTGGAAGAGACCACAAACTGCCTCAGAAAGCTCTGCTTTTATGCAAGAAGATGACTTACCATCACTTCTGTGCTTTTTTTCCCACTGTCCCAATGCAACTCCTTGTGTACAAATAGGTTTTTCCAGGGCCTGTACTCATGGCATTGCTGTGACTCACACGGGGCTTTGGAACACGGCTTTTAATAGCTCATGTCCTGCATGAAAGTTTCTGTGCTGAACTATATTTAGTGTTTCTTCAAGCCACTTGGCAATGTGTAAGTCTTGAGCTGGAACTGGAGTGGTTGTAACATAATTATTACATTAAAGTGAGTTATGTTAAAATGCCTGTTATTGGATTGTTGTACAGGAGGAGCTGCCTCCGTTTATCTGTACAGGGAAAACCTGCTGGAAAGCAATAACTTCTAGTAATACTTCATGGAAAAGGGGAATGGTCCAAGTTATTCTTTTTTTTTTTTCCTGCTGAAGCATTATCCACTGATTCTGGTCTTTCTCAGAAGCATTTTGTGAATTATTACTTGAGGAAGTTCTTTTACTTCTTCATTTTTTGTTGTTAGTACTTTGAAACTAGCTTTTTTAAAGCATCCAGAGTGATGAAACAAGAGTGCACTCATCTCTGTTAAGTCCAGAATACTTCCATCAATATAACATTAACCCTACAGTGCCATTTAATATCAAAGAAATTCTTCTTTAATGTTTTTCTAGTTCTTGTATGGAGAAAAAAAAGAAGGAGCATGACCCCAGTGTTTGAAAATTTCTGGCTCACCCAGACATCCTTTAAAAGAAGTTAACTTTGCTAAGTGTTATTTATTTGCAGTGCTTGTTGTCTTTGGCAAAGATATTTGAAAAAAAGTGGTAAACAGCACTGAAATATGAAATATTTATGGCCAGAGCAAAGTCCTCTTTGTGCTTGGGCTCTAGGTTGGCATTTGTCTCCATCTGAGTGCTCATGAAGAGAAAAATCTCATTTCAGTGTTTATAATCGTTATCTTAAGCATTTCCTGTTTATCTCCAAATGAAGTTCCAGGTCTCCTTAATTAGAAAATTGCATGAGATCTCTGGTTGGCAGCTGAATTCAGTGATGGGCTTAAAGTGCCCAGTGGATTGAATTAGGGCAGGTGTGTTCCTGAGCAGGGCAGGATTTGGGGCTGCAGGTAGGGCTCTGAGGGGAATGGAGGGTGTGTGAGTGCCAGAGTACTGGGAAAACAGCCCAGGAATCACTGTCTAAAGAAACCTCTGGGGGGTTTGGCTGTTGGACACCCAGCTGCAAAGGGCCGGTGCCCCCGGGCACTGCCAGGGTACTGTGGGCTCTGCAGAGGCACAAAACTTGGCAAAGTGGGGGTTCCATCCCAGAGGGAGCAAGGAAAGGGCTCAGCCACCCCATCAACACAGCTCAGCCTCGGCAGGGTCAACAAAGTCTCTCGGTATCAGTGTATTTGTCTGTTTCCTGCACCCCTTGGGGAGCTCTGACACAATGTAATGGGTTGTGCAGCTCAGGAATTGGGTTTTTCTACCAGGACAAACTGCCAATTACAGAAAAACGTGTAGCTATTTTGTGTTCAGTTTGGGGCTGCTGCTGGTGGGGAAACTTGGCACTGGCTGGGATGTTTGGAACTTTATTATCACAGTCACAAACAATATAAATCACAGATTACATAAATAATACCATAAATATAAATGTATAGATACAGATTGGGCCCAGGCTATGGTCTAGATCAAATTTTGTGGGGGTGTCTGTTAATCTCATTGATTAATGTCCCTTTCAAAGCAGATTGCTAAAGCCAAAGGAAAAATCACCTGAATTTGCCTGAGGTGAGGACTTTGGGGTGACTTTCTTCAGTTGTTCTGTCTTGGTGGAGGGTTGGGAGCTGGGTAGACCTGTGAGTCTGAGCTGCTGCTCCTGCTGAGCAGCTGCATTGCTGTGCTGGAACCCCTGGTAGGTGAGAGGTTCTGGCTGTGAACAGAAAACAAAGCACTGTGTTCTGGCCTAATTTTGGTGTTCCCTCTAAGTTTTGTGAAGGCAATCAGTTCATCAGGATCTCCTAATTCCTCAGGGACCAAGATGATCTCGTGTTTAAAGTCCGGGTCATTAAGAATCCTGAAGATTGGAAGCTTGAGAAATTACGTTGTGGTTTTAAGAAACTTTTTTCTCTGCAGAACTCGTAGCCTTACAAGGGCAGCAACAGGTTTTAAATCAATGAGTAAGGATTTGCTCAGCCCTCAGTTTAAAAGCTTGTGATCTTCTTCCAGACCACATGAAAACCTGGGAATGCCTTTCCTGGGCTGCCTCTGCCGTGCCCATGTCCAGGAGCGGTGACGTGGGCAGGGTGTGGGGCTCAGGTATCCCGTGGGTGGCATTTCCCACCTGTGTCCTCACAGACCCAGCTCTGAGCAAGGGGTGGCTGCTGAGAGCACCAGGGCTTCCCAATATCCCATCTAACCCTGCCCTCTGGCAGTGGGAAGCCATTCCCCCTTGTCCTGTCACTCCAGGCCCTTGTCCAAAGTCTCTCTCCATGTTTCTTATTGGCCCCTTCAGGTACTGGAAGGGATCCCTCCAGAGCCTTCTCTTCAGAGAAGACTAAACAACAAACTAAGTTCTGTTGGCTTGAGGATACCTTAATAAAGTGGTGTGAATTCCAGGGAACCAGCTAAAGCCTGTTGGTCAGAAGAAAAAAGTTATTATGTAACTTTGTGTCCCACTTATGTGTCAAGTGCTGAGTGGGCAGTGGGTAAAATAGTTGAGATTTTTGTGGCAGAGAAAGAAATTAAAAGATTCCAAACTCAGAGATTTGGGAAATATTAATCGTCCATTTGCTTATGTGTCCTCTTCTCCTTTGGCTCTGCTGCTGCTCGATGAAGCAGATGAGAGGACTGATAAAATATTCCCACACAGACACTGTGGGATCTGTTCTGCCTGGATCAGCTTGGCCTTCCTATTTTGCTGGGGGGTCAGGACAGCATGACAAGGATAAAGGGAGAGTCTGTCTCAGGAAAGCACCATCTTACCTTGCCTTCAAATGGTGAATGAAGTGTCACTCTCCTGTGCAGGTGTTTCTCAGGGGGTTTGGGGAGGTTTTGAGGGTCCAGGGCAGCAGGAAGGGTTGTGCCACCCCTGGCACGCTGAGCCTGTGGCACAGCACGTAACCAGAGCCAGAGTCACCACTCCTGGGCAGACCTGCCCCACTGCCAGGGGGAAGCACACAGGGAAGCACGGGGAGCTGGAAGGGTAGGAAGGGATATTGTCCAGGGGGGTTAGGTGTGTGCAATGTGGAGGTTTTGGTGTCTGACATAACAGCAGGATAGGGGAGGTAAAAATACACCTGAATGTACTTTAGTGGCAGCTGCTCAGCTGAAGGCTCGGAGGTGCTTTTTTTCCTCCTGATACTTATTCAAATAAACAAAATAATCCTCATCTCTGGGAATGAAGCTGTGATTCCTTGACTCTAACTTGATCGGATGGTGGATCTTCAGAACAAATAATTTTAATGTCAGGTTATGCCCACAGTCAAAATCTCGAAATAGTAATGATTTGATCAGCTAAAATAGCCAGAAGTGATGTAACAGGCTGTTTCAGCCTGATACTGTAATGGGATACACTTGGAATTGATGGAAGCAAATATATTTCTTAGACACTTGCGTGGTATTTTTAGGTAATGATAATGGATCTGTGGCCAGAGCTGCTTTTCAGAGATCATTAAATTAGCAATGATGAAATGCCAAAGAACAGGATCTTTTTAGGATGGGATTAAATAACAAGTGTCTTAGTGTGTTAGATATGTTTTCTAATATTGTGCACAGTTTCCAAAAAGAAAGGAGTTATAATTTAAATGGAATACCTCCATTATTTAGCATTTTAAAACTTTAAAACATCTTGTGGCCTTGAGCCTGACCTAAGGCAGCAGTTGGCCATGGCACAGCTCTGACCTGAAACCTGTGGGAGTTTAATTAAACACCAATTAAACTGAGGAAGGAAGTCTGATTTCAGTCATTCAGAACCGAGTGCCTTCGCAGCAGTTGGTGGTGACAAAGGGAGGGATTTTAACACATCACTCTGCTCGATTCCCTTGTTTTTTGGGGCTGTTGGATTGTTACAGGTACCAGTCTTGAAGGCTTAATTGGATCTTTGCTGACACTGTCGTGCCTCAAGCAGCACTGGGTGTCTGGACAAGGAAAAATAGGGAACTTTGGGATATTGTTTTTAGCTGCAATGTTGCTTTATTGGCTGAATTAGATCATTTTAATTAGATATTTCATCAGGAACTGCAGAGACGGGACAAGGAGTAATGGGTTCTAGCTGAAAGAGGGGAAATTTAGGTTGGATTTACAGAAGAAATTCTCCCCTGGGAGGGTGGTGAAACCCTGGCACAGGCTGCCCAGAGAAGCTGTGGCTGCCCCATCCCTGGGAGTGTCCAAGGCCAGGTTGGGCAGGGCTTGGAGCAACCTGGGATAGTGGAAGGTGTCCCTGCCTGTGGCAGGGAGATGAAACAGGATGAGCTTAAGGTTCCTTCCAACCCAAACTGTTCTGGGATTCTGTGATTTTTGTTTAAATTTATTCCTTAGACACCAAATAGCCCTAAAAGTTTTGGGTTTGCAGTCTCTGTTCCATGGCTGATCCATAGGATAGCAGAGTTAATCGTGTGTCTTCTGCTTAGCCAGTGCTGCCTCTCACCAGGAAACGACTCCACGGTCCTGGGCCAGCTGGGTGAGGTCACAAATGCCTCTCTCAGTGAGGTGGAGCCTTTTTTCCCTGACAGGGATTGTTTTCTGGTGAAGTTAATTGCATTGCAGTGTGACAGGAACATCCTGGAGTGACTGCAGCGGAGTGAATCAAAGGGCCAAGGGGTCTGCAGGCACTGAGAGTGAGAAGGAGCAAGAAAGGAGTTTTTTCCTTCTGTCTTGCAAGCTGTCCTGTGCTCAAGATAGCTGCACTGAGATTTTTGTGTGCATAACCTCACTGGCTGTTTCTCAAGGTCCCAATGACATTTCCATATGAAAATTAAAATTAATAAAAGGAAGAGTGGTAACTTGTACAGCTGAGTGTGGCACAGACAAGGCAGGGCAGTGCTGGGAGCTGTTAATTCTGTTGTACACACAGGTACACACATCCTGGGTGACACAGTGTTAAGGCTACAAAAAGCTACTTTAGCCAGTGACAGGAAAATGAAGTTCAAAGATCAGCCCTTTCTTAGAAGATAAATTGTCCCGTGGGCAGGTTTCAAAGTCACTGCTGGGACATGGCTGTGGAAAGTACAGCAGTTATTCAAATTCAGACTTTTGGCATCTATAATTTAATTAAAAAGCAGTTGTTAGGAAATGTCAATCCCCTGGTTAAAAGTTATGTTTTCTGTAGGAAATGGAGCTAGAAAGGTGGTGTTCTCACACGGAAAAATCAGTGTGTGAGCTGAACTTGCAGCTTGTGTTTGGGCCGAGCATTCAGCTGGGCTGCCCTGCTGCAAGGGGATTTAACACGCAGATTAAGTGTTCTGAGCTGCTGTTTTTTATACGAGTGGAACAGCAGGATAAAGTAATCCTGGGTTTGTACCAGCAGGTCCGAGCGTGTGTTGAAGTGCGGGGTAATAAACGTCGAGTAGTGCGAGGCTCGCGTTTCCCTCTCTGCAGTCCAGGGGCTGAGTTAACTTTCACTTTGGTGCTGAGCTGCAGGAGCCTCGTGGCAGGGTGGGAATGGCACAGTCTGTGTGTTGGACACGTTTGGTGCTCCTGTGTTTGCTGTGTCTAAGCAACCCAAAAACAGGCGGCGGAGGGCAGGCCGGGATCCCGGGAAGGGCTGAGCCGTGGGGATGCCGGGCTGGGTCACACGCTCACCTTCCTGTGGGTGAAACATAATCAGGGGCTCAGCCATTAATTGGTAATCATGGCCACGCTCAGGAAATCAGTGCAGAGGCTCTGTTGTGAAATTGTGGGCATAGGGAATAATCCCTGGTTTGTCACTAGCCTAGTAGTTGATTTTATGTAACTTCAGATCCCTGAATTCCCTTGTAGTCTTTTTACTGTTGTTTCAAAGCTTCCAGCTCGTTTTTGCAGCCTCACTTTCTATTCCTGCTTCATTGTTCTGCCTTTTCTGTGTTTCCTTGTTTTACTTCTTGTGCTGATTCAGTTTAGTTCCTTTTCCAAGGCTTTCTCTTGCCAGTTTTGTGAATCCCCAAATTTAAGAGACCTGGCTGGGCAGTACATTAAATAAGAGCAGCATTACCTTTGGTGAAATGGTAATTTCTGGACTGGAGATTTTTTGACTCTTGTGCAGGGTAACAACATGTGGCTGAAATCATTGAATCCCAGAGTGGTGTGGTTTGGTTTGGAAAGGACCTTAAAGCCCATCCAGTCCCACCCCCTGCCGTGGGCAGGGACACCTTCCACTAGCCCAGGTTGCTCCAAGCCCCGTCCAACCTGGCCTGGGACACTTGCAGGGATGGGGCAGCCACAGCTTCTCTGGGCAACCTGTGCCAGGGCCTCCCCACCCTCCCAGGGGAGAATTTCTTCCTAATACCTTATCTGTTCCTACCCTCTGTCAATTTGAAACCATTCCCCCCAGTCCTGTCAAAGTGCAAAAAAACAAACAAATGTGCAAAAGACAGCCACGACTTTTTTAGCAGTTCACTGAATTTTGTTCATTCTTGTAGTGCATATTTTTCGTATTCAGACATGTCTGTGCTGTAAAAAGTTTGTCTGTGCAAAAGGCAGTGCTGCTTCTTGGAGTCTTTTCCAGGGATTGACAATGCAGGACTTCTGGGTAAAGAAACCATAAAATTTAGAAATGTCCTGAGTTGGTGGCAATCCACCTGTTTTGTGGCTAAAGTGGAAAGTAAGGTCCTGTTTGGCAGTTCAGGAGATGTTTCAGGTGTTTTTCAGGGTGTTTTGGTGAGGTTTTTTATTCTCAACAGTGGAGGAGTTCTCATGTCAGCAGGTGGTTTGCAAGGGGACTGGACTTTGCTTAAATGTAAAAGCTGCCAAACCCACATGTAGAGGATCCATGAGCTGTCCTGTTTTATCCAGAGCCATCAGCTGCTGCCTTGGCTCTGGTCAGACCTACACCTGCATCAGGCTCTGCAGCACTGCTTGGATTTCTGCCCAGCTCTGACTCCTGAGCTGCCCTTCCACTTGTTCCCACTCCTTTGTGCTTGCACCTCTGGTCTCTGACTGGAAAATGGGGTTTATTCCAACCAGGTGAGTGTTGAGCCAGCTCAGTTTGAGCTGCTGACTGGTGGGGATGCTCGTGCTGGGCCCAGGAGATGGAGCAGGAGGAGGAAGGACACAGCCACTTCTGTCAGCAGCTCTGCCAGCTGGTGTCACCTCGTGGCAATGGAATGTTGGCCCCAGGCTGCAGTTTCCTGATCAGTTGAAGCTGATTTTGAGTAGCTGCTGTTGCTGAAAGGGACAGATTTCCCCTGTTCCTGCCCAGCCTGTGTTGATCCCACCTCCCCTGCCCTCGGGCTGGCCAAGGAGAGGGCCAAGACAACAGGGAACCAGTTTCTTTTGTTGCGTGATTCCAGTCTGAGCTGCTGCTGGTGCAGGAGAGGGATGTGAGGACCTGCACCTGAAGTTTGGGGAAGGACTGCTGCAGGCAGGGCTCCTGAGGGGAGAAAGGGTGTAGGGAATTGTGTGAGGGTGAATCCAACACTTGCTCCTCACTGTGGGTTTGACGTGGTGGTGCCTGGAGCTGGCCCAGATCTGGGCTGTGAGGGCCAAGGTGAGCAGCCCTGGAGGGGCAGCCTGGGAGGGAGGTGGCTGCAGGATGATTTGTGGCTGCTGCTGCCCAGGCTACATTTCACCACTTCCCCTTGAGCTGTGCCCTGAGTGCTGCCAGAGCACAAAGCGACTGTTCTGGCAGCACCTCTGGTTGTCTTGGCACACAGGGGTTGTAAAATTGCATCTGAGATTAAGGAATAATTCAGTAATTATTTAAGTTCCTTTCTGCTTGACTGTGTCCTCTGTCAAAATTGTACCCAGCTAATTTTAGGTGAAATGATTTTGCATAAGTAAAAAGTTGTTGCCTGCTTGTAAGGGAAAGACCTGGTGTGGAAAGAAACTCTTCAATGTGAATAAATACCAGGCAGTTCAATATTAAAACCAGTTACTTGCCAAGACATGGTGTGGGGGTCTCTGTATGCATTTTTTAAATAAATTATATTAATAAACTGACATGTTTGGAAAGTTCAAGTTCTGTAGTAGAGTGTAACATGAGAAATGTTTATTGTAATACTTAAGGGGGTAAAGCAAGGCATAGACAGTACATTATGATATGATAAGCTTAGAAAGTTTCCAGTGTAGCTTAGCTTTGACTCAGGTTCTTTAGGGTTTGTTATCACTAATTTATGACAGCTTGTCATAGGAGTTTTTACTTTGGGGAACAAAACACGAAACCACTGCTAGATTTCATCCTGCCTGGATTTGAGCAGTTAGAATGTTAATCCCCTGCAGCAGCACTTTGCCTTTCCTTCAGAAGTTATTAATACTTTCACAAATCAAATGTACTTTATTAAAGAAGCCACATTGTTATGTTGGCCTGCCAGACACTGGGAGAAGAGGTTTGGGGCTTTTCAAAGTCAAAAAGAATAAGAGGAGAGCTTTAACAGCTACAACTTTGCCCATGGTATGAAATAGCAGGTTAGCAATCAGGGTCTGATTTGCTGGGACAGTATTTCACTGAAAGCACCGAATTGTAAATCGGTATTTATACCCAGAAGTTTACAAGCTGCTGGACTGATCGAGCTGCTCTCTGAATCATCACATCCTCCCTCAAACCAAACTTTAAATGCGGTTCTACATTTAAACCACAGTTGTATTTTTGCCATATAGAAAGTTCAACTTAAATTAATCTCAAATTTTCAGTGCTGTGGCTCAAAATTATCTGCCTAGGTTTGAAACATAGACTTAACTGTGTGAACAGTGATTTTGTTAAACTGCCCCTTGTTTGGTGTAATACTCAGCTCTAACATTGCAAGCACTGCGATGTGTGTTTTACAAGAAGGCTGTGCAGGGCCTCGCTGCTGAGCCCTTCTCTGGGAGAGTGGCCCGAAAATAGGATTTGGCTTGAGCTGTGGTTGTTCTAAAGAGCTAAATTTACTGCCTCGCTCCAGAGAGGAGCCTTGGATCCATTTCACCAGGGCAGGAATTTCAGATCCACTAATGTGAACAGTCTGTCATGGGTTTCCCTGCACTGCCCAGGAACGTTCCGCCTTCCTTCCAAGGTGATTATCCCCCTAAAGCTGCTCTGCCTTTCATCAGAGCTCCGTGCTGCCACATCCACGGCTGACATTACAGGCAGGATCAAAGCTGCAGCTTTTACTTGGAGTGACCAAGCACAGTTTGATGGGGAACTCTGGAGAAAATGAAGGAGGAAGACAAAGGAGCAGAAATCTTTATCCATTTTTTGAGACCTGAACTGTAGTTTTGTAGCTCCAAGGTGTCTGGTGCCTTGGAGGTGATGCACCATTTTTAAAGCCATTCTAAAGGACTGGAAGCACAGAATTTGCAGCTGGTGGGTGAGCTCCAAAACAGCAGCCTTTGATGTGATTCTGAAGCATCTGTTGTCACCAGATTTACGATGAAATCACTTTTAATACTTGTACAGAAGTTTATATTGTTAATCTGGGTAAAAAATGGGGTAGGAGGCAAACCGAAAGTCATACTAGTGACTGGTTGTGTGTGGTGTTCCCTAAACACTAATACTGAAAGTAGTGACTGTCATCTGACAGTTTTCTCTGAGTTATTTTTAAACATTTTAAAGCCACTTCAAAATGTTGATACTTACTTTGGGTTGTGTTGGCTTCCTTTTGAAAATATTAGCACAAGGGCAAACGGGGAGGAGTGAGCTTGTGGTCCTGAAACACCTTGAAGCTGTATTTTCTATGAAGTTTTCTTGGTGAGTGTTAAAAAAGCAAACCTTTTTGAAGGGCAATTGCCATCATTAATTCTGGATTCCTTGTTTTGGAACAGAGTTGCTGATTCTTCCATTTTTCCTGGCAGCAAGTCCTGTCTATTGTATGTGGAAAGCAAGGCAGGATGTGCTGCCAGCCCCGCGAAGGTGCTCCCAGTGTTACCTCACCAGCGAGCTGAGCTGGTTACTCCTGGTAACAAACACAGGCTTTGTTTGAGGAAAAACCACCCAGCAGGGAAGGCTGGCTTTACTTCTGTCTCCTGTGTCGAGTGGATGTCTCCTGCTTCCACTGAAACCTTTCCAGAGTTCGGGATCGGGGCCTTGTCGCTGCCCTCCCCTGGCATCACCTCTGCCAGCGCCACTGCCCAGCCGAGCGTGAGTCAAGGGTTCTGTTTCCACAGTGACATTTCAACTGAGTCACTTGTTCTGCTGGGAATGGCCAAGGTTTTATGGCTCTTAGATCAGGTTTGCCCTTGTTCCTTCCTGGTTCGCCTTTCAGGAGTGTGGATTTCATGGAATCATGGAATGGCCCAGGTTTGAAGGGACCTTGAAGTTCATCCCGTTCCACCCCCTGCCATGGGCAGGGACACCTCCCACTGGCCCAGGTTGCTCCAAGCCCCGTCCAACCTGGCCTTGGACACTTCCAGGGGTGGGGCAGCCACAGCTTCTCTGGGCAACCTGTGCCAGGACCTCCCCACCCTCCCTGGGAAGAATTTCTTCCTAATATCCCATCTAACCCTGCCCTGTGGCAGTGGGAAGCCATTCCCCCTTAACCTGTCACTATGTGCCCTTGCCAAAGGTCCCTCTTGCAGTGGTTCTGTAGCTTTGACCTGCCTTGGAGATCAGGACTGATGCCCTGGTGATGGGTAGGACCAGTGATATCTCAGATATTGTTTAGCTGAAGATTTATTTTTTTAAAATCTCCGGTGTTGGTTTAGTGGAGCGCCTTCGTTTTATACGTGGAAATGTAAATTCTTTCCCCATGGAAGATAAACACTATTATCTGAGGAATTCCCATCTGCTGTTTCCAGATGTGGCCTGAAAATGTGAAGGAGCTGAAAAATGACCCAAGTGAGGAGACCAGTTTTAAACCCATGGGGTGGGAGCTGTTCTGCCCACCCTGCTCAGGGCTGAGCCAGGCCTTGAGCTGCAGCAGAGCCTGGCATACTGGGTTGGGCTTTGGGCTGGGCTGGGCTGGACCAGAAGGAAGGGAAAATAAAAAGAATTATACCATAGAATACTGAGAGGCTGACTGGTGGCACATGCAATACATTTTTAAAATGTCACAGCAGGCTAAGTTATTGTAATTAACATGTCTAGAACAAAAAAAAACAGTCTTTCCTCTGTAAAACCAATTGGTTTTTGTTTGGAGTGAGTAAAGGCAATTATTCTGGCCATGCCATCCCCAAACAGGAAATGGCTCCAGCTTTGATGTTCTGTATCATATTTCATGTCAAGTACGGCACTTGCTGTCCTGAAAAGAAAATTTGCTTGAAGAAACAAGGGTTTTATTAAAGATGACAGTTCTCAGTGTTGTGGTGTCCCAGAGTGCAAAGCCAGCTCTGCTCAGGGTTTGGGCTGTCCCTGAGGAACCTGCTGTTCACATGCTCAGAACCTGCCCTGCCCTTCGGTACCTTCCCACTCCGAGCTGTGGCAGGGAGGCTGTTTGCCTGAAGGGTGACCCTGGGGAGCTGATCTGGCTGAAAAGCAGCTGTTTCTGTGACATTATTGCAGTTATTATATCCCAGCTGAACCAGTGGTTGTATCCATGCAGGAGAGGAACAGTGCATGGACATAAGGAGCAGCTTGTGGAGCTCTGCACAGTGGGCAGGACTGTGGGAAAAGCAGTTTAAAAGTACTGGGTTTAAGGAATTCGGTAGTTTTATCCTCTTTGTTCATTAATGGGGTGATTATAACCATAACAAAATGATTGTTCAGTTTTGGTTTTGCAATCAGTCTTTTAAAATGTGCTGCTGACTTTTATTAAGACCTTGGTACCAGTTGATTCATGTCAAGGTTCTGGTGTTGTAGCAGAGAAACTTCAGTTCTCAGAAACCTTCTTTCCCGGGGGACCAGCTCTGTTCTGCTCCAGTGGAGCCCTGCCAGCCTGGCAGATATTTTGGCTGTGGGCAGCTGAAGGCCCATGTGCTGCTGCCGTGGTGGTTTGGGATGTGTGCCCGGTCCGGCATTCCCGGACTGCTGCTCGTGCTGTGCTCTGTCCCGTCTGCCAATACCACCTCTGACACCTCTGGGAATGCCACCTCTGTCACCAGAGGTGTTGGGAGGCTCTGGGCTGGCCAGGTCCCGGTTTTCCTGGGGATCCTGCCCTCCAGAGGCACAGGGCCAGCTGCTGACCATGGCGGTCACGGTCCAGGCGTTGGGGCCCGGGAGGGGCTGGGGCAGGGCGTGCTTTCCCCATTAGTAATGGCTTGGAGGGACCTCGTTTTGCAACCCAGAATTAACTGTTTGGGCTGTGTGGAGTTGAGCTCTGGGAATGTAAACAGCCCTGGCTGGAGTCTGGGCTTCAGAAGCTCAGCTTGGGTTAGGCTGGGCTGTGCTCAGGGTGTCTCCTGGGGGAAGCTCCAGTGGAGGGTCTCCAGGCTGATGGCCAGAAACCAGCACTGCTGGGCTTGGGAGAGCCCTGGGGAACACTCTGCTGCTCAGTCTTCCAGTTCTTAGTTCTTGAGTCCAGAAGGATTTCTGCATCGCTTCCATTAGATAAGATGCAAGTAAGCCCTGCCAAGGGCTGAGGACAGAAGTTTGGTAGTGAAAAAGAAATTCTGTTTTTTTTCTAGAAGTTTACTGATTCCCTGGTTAGCCAGCAGAAGGAATTAGCATCCCACAAAGCTGCAGTTGGGTGTAAACTTTAAACTGGTCATACCTGTAATTCCGAGGGAGACAGGTCCCTTTGATGGTTTGCTGCTTCCCCTGCTCAGAGAGGAGATGGGCTGTGCTGCTATCACAGGGTTGCATTTTTTCTTTCATGGTTGTGATCACCGAAAAACAATATTATTTAGTGGCTCTCTCTTGGCTTCCTCATTAAAGGTGGAATGTGGGCCTGCAGGAAGGGTGAGGTCTTCCCTTGCTTCACTTCCGAGCCTGACATCATCATCAGTGGCTGTTCTGACCCGCCTGGCCTGGCCATGCTCCTGCTGCCACCCAGGCCTGGGAGAGCATCCCTGATTCCAAGGACATCCAGGGTGTCCAGCTGGGACTTTAGATCCTTGACAGACTGGTTCAGTGTACAAAGAGTGCTAAAGATAAACATATAAAATTATCCATAGACTGTGGGTGGCCAGATTTAAAATGGGAACAAAGTTTTGCTAGCACAGTTCTGAGCTGTCATTGCTTTTCATTCCAATGGATATAATTTCCTAGGAAAAAGGAAGGGAAGGAGAAATCTATTCATGATTCTAAAGCTGAGTGGAAGCTCTGTTCTGTGTGGTGGGTTTTTCATTAATGTTGTGGCTAAAACCATTCAAAAACATCCAGTAACTTTATAGTAGTCTAATGGAAGGTTCTGTAGAACACAGATAAGGAATAATATTAATAGGAGCTCTTTAGAGTTACCTCTAAAGATAACTGATACAAAATGCATTTTGTGATTCCCAAGAGCTAAAAGTGAATTTCAAATCCTGTAGTGGTTTGCCTGTTGCTGCAGGGTGGGAGGAGTCCCAGGAGCTGTCAGTGCTCAGCAACTCTGTGGGTTAAGGATGTGCACGTACCCAGCTCTGAGGGCTCGGCCGGTTCTTAGAAGTTGTTTTGAATTGCACCACCCAGGGTGGCTGTTTAATTTCCCAAACTGCTGGTTGGGTTCAGGCTGAGCCTTCTGGTCTGTCAGATCTTGGCTCTGTGGTGCCTGTTCTGGAGCATGTCAGGGTAAGTGTGTCAGCACCGGGGGAACGACCTCCTGGAACGCCTCTAATCTGCCTTTCCCTGCTCCCAGCCCAGGGCTGGGGACAGACAGGGCAGTGGGAGCTTCAGATTTCTAAACAGATTTCTAGCTCATCTTGTTCCACCCCTTGCCATGGGCAGGGACACCTCCCACTATCCCAGGTCACTCCAAACCCCATCCAACCTGGCCTTGGACACTTCCAGGGATGGATCATCCACAAATGTATCTGTGTAGTGGAGATCCATGTACAGATGATGATCCAGATGTCTGTAACAATGGAGAAGGTGGCTGCTCTCCTGTTCCTTCTGCCCCAGTCTCAGACACACTTAATCCCTGTACTCCTCCGGAGGCACTGCCCTGTCTCGCTGCTTTTCCAGGTTACCTTGGGAGGGTCGAGCCCACTGGCAGTTGAGCTGCTGGGGCTCCAGCAAACTGCCTTGGTCACCTGCTGTTAAATGCTGGTTGTTTCAACTAGAAAATCTTAATACATTTGGAACTGGCACAGGGTGCCCAGAGAAGCTGTGGCTGCCCCATCCCTGGAAGTGTCCAAGGCCAGGTTGGACGGGGCTTGGAGCAACCTGGGATAGTGGGAGGTGTCCCTGCCCGTGGCAGGGGGTGGGATGAGATGATCTTCAAGGTCCCTTCCAACCCAAACCATTCCATGATTCTCCTATCAAACCAGTTAGCTGACTTGTGGGGTAGCTGCCACTTAAGGTGAGATCAAAATCTGTTTAAGAATGTGCTGCTCTAACTGGGGTGTTCTTACAGTGTAGTACTGCCATGTAATTTCTAGTAATTTTGCAGGGCTAAAAAAATAAAAATAAATAATTACTCTCTAACAGGATGTAATTTCCATCAGACAAAATATTTCCGTTTGGGTGAGAGAAAAGTTTATCAATCTGGTCTGTGTTTTCCTCAACAAATAAATATTCAAGTGCTGTCAGAGTATTTCAGGGTGTTTCGTTTGAGTCTGGTTGATGTTTTGAGCATTACTTTATTCTGGTATTTAATTATTAAACACCTTCTGTTTCACAACTAGTTCAAGCAGATAATGTGCCATGAAATTAAAGTCAAATGCCTTAAAAACACGAACCCAAACCTGAAGGAATCTTGTCCTTGGAGGTGTTCAGGGTGTTCAGCTGATGAAGCCTGATCAGGAAAATGAGCTTTCTGTACATGCCCAGGCTTGCAGTGGCTTATTAAACAGATTGAGGATCAGATAAAGTCTGTAGGAGCTGAGAGACTGACAGCAGGGAGGGGAAACTCTCTGAATAGGAGAAGGGAATCCCGGAGTCCCTCCAAGTGCTCCATGGTGTAAAGGTGTAGTAACAGTGAGCAGCCGAGTGGAAGAGATCAGGGAGAGCTGGGTTTGTCATTGTTGCAAAGGTGGGGTGGAACACTGTTAGAGCCAGTGAGCCAACAACAAATAAATCTGTGTCCACATTAAACAATTCAATGTTTATGTGTAAACTGGGATCAGAAGGAGGTGTGGAATTGTGTGTGTAAAGGTTGGAGTATGTTTGTAGCAAGTGAGAGTATTTTATCTGGAAGTGTGTGTAAGTATTCAGCATTTTTCTATCAAGGTTAGACCTTTTCTGTGATGAGCTTTTTAAGTACCAAATCTTTTCTATTGTTTTAGTGTTGTGGAATTCAGCAAAATGAGGCAGTGGGAGGTTTCTGGTGAAGGGGAGGTGTGTGTGAGGTTAAGGGAAGGCTCAGGCTGCCCTTTCCACTGGTTGCTGATGGACAAAGCTCTGCAGTGCTCAGATACAAAAAGATGAAGGTGCCTCTCCTGCTTTTCTCATGTCTTTATATTCCTTTTCATTCAAGTGTACTGATACAAGATGTTTTAAGGTGGATTACCAGCATGGAGTGAAGCTCCAGTTGCCTCAGTACTCCTGTGCACTCAGTGGAGTGACTCAGGGCTCTGCTTTGCTCTGGGTTCATCCATGTGAGGCTGGAAGGACCATGGAGAACTTGGTGCAGAGGATTTGTGCTGCAGGCTGGGATTCCAGGAATGTCAGGGCTTCCCAAGCTCCCTGTGCTGGGAGTAAGGGCTGTGTGTGACATGGTGGACATGGGGGCGTTTCCAGCAATGGTTGTAATGGGATTCTAATTTGGAACTGAGCAGGTTTTATTGGAATTGTTGAGGCAATCTTTGACCCTGAACTTGCCAGTTGTCTGACAATGTCTTTTTTCTTCCCCTAGGGCTGAGAAAACAGAGGTACTCAGTGAAGACCTCTTGCAGGTATTGTAACACACTTCTTATGTGTTCTTTAAGTGCTCCTTGTGAAGTTTGAGCCTTCTGAGGTTTGTGGAGTACCTAATGTGGGGATAAAATCCTGCACGTCAGGGATAGAAACCTGGATGTCTTTGACTTCTAAACACATGAAAAAACTGGGGATACATTTTGAATAAAAAACCTCAGTACTTCTATTTCTGAATCCAGTCACGTGGCCTGATACAGTGAAGGAGGGAGCATTTTCTTTTAATTAGATGAACGAGCTTGATAAGCTCACAAACCTCTGGTGCTGATACTTGCCAGTCTGTGGTGGAGGGTGAAGAAGCTCTGACTGGGCACGGCAAATTTCTGTCCTCACTTCTGTTTCTCTTGAACAGGCCTTAAGAGAAGTGGCAAAAAAACCATATCAACTGCTTGCTAGTAGAGAATGGCAATTTATTTCCTTAAAGTCTGTTATTGCTTATTGTTATAAGTGTACAAATCCTTCTTGTTTAGCTTCTGATGTTAAATAAATGTACAAATGCTTCTTGTTTAGCTTGTGATATTCGTTCTCAAATTTGTCACGCTGACAGTTGATTTGTTTGCAGACTTGTCATCTTTGTGAAAAGGATATCATTTCATCAAACATGACTTTCATGGTGGAATTTGAGTTGCAACTGTCAGATTAACAAGGGTGACTGACTACATAGAGCAAATTTAAATACAGTCTTGTCCTACATAGTTCTCTTCCTCTGGTTTCTTTATGAGAGACTTGTGAAAGGAACACAAATTGTGAGGGAAGGCTGCTGTGGCACCTCGAGTGTGCTGGTTCTTTCTAATGAATTCCAAAGCAGCTCAGGGTGCCTGAGGTCAGGACCTGTGCCTGGGACAGGAAGCCAAACAGATGATGCAAGTGCTTCTAGTTCAGATCTCTCCAGCTGCTCGGGTTCAAGGAGAAGATGAGGGAGCGTATCAGCCTTCAAACTTGAATTAGGCACATTAGAGGGGACTTTAAAGCTCATCCAGTGCCACCCCCTGCCATGGGCAGGGACACCTTCCACCAGACCAGGTGACTCCAGGCCCTGGCCAGCCTGGCCTTGGACACTTCCAGGGCTGGGGCAGCCACAGCTTCTCTGGGCAACCTGTGCCAGTGTAATGGTGGAATGAGCTGACCTGAAACGTTTCACCCCGTTTTCAGGGGACTGCTTTGGTTAAACTATAAACACCTGAACAGTTTGACAATCCTGTTCTTATTTTCTGAGCAGATGTACAATGAAATGACATAAAGGATGTTAAACACCTTGATAGCTTGCAAGGGCCCATCTGTTTTCTTGCTTAGCTGCAGAACAGTAAAAAGAAGTGAAAGCCAAAAGCCCTGCTGCTTGTTGCCAAAAAAATTTTGCAAGCAAGGCTTTCCCAGGCCCTGAGCAGCCTGGCTACACCCAAGTGGAAGAATTTACTCACTTGTTTGTTTGCTCTTGGGGGCTTGTAGAGGGGCAGGAGGCTCTTATCTAACCCAAGAGCTTGGAAACGTGGTGCTGCTTGCTTGATAAACATGGTTCACAGTTGGCCTCTTTTTATATTTAGCTCAAGCTTTGCCTCAGGATTGTCATGGCTTTTTTTGTTCTGTTTTCTGAAGGGTTGTGCTCCATCTGAAGTGTCTGTTAAATGTGTTCCTGTCTGAAGACAAGGGATATAATTCAGTACTGGAAGGGCTTGTACAATAGCCCCACTTTCTGGCATGGCTTTGTAGCAGATAATAAAGCAATTGTGTGATGTTCTGCGCTCTGCAGATGCCCTGAGGGGACAGACAGCGTGGCCTGTGGGTCACATTGTTGGTTCAAAGGTGGCTTGAAGGAGATTAATGTCCTTTATGGTTTTCCTGACATCTTTGAACTAAAAAGCAGATCAGAGAGGAGAGTGTATTATCATGAAGTTCTGGGGTCATGTTCCTCCTATCAGTCATCTGCCCTCTGAGTTTGGCATTTAGGGTGCCTGGAAAGAGCCTGTTAGGAATGTGTGTGCTCCAGAGTCTTTCTAAGGAACATGAGCCACCAGGCAGGGCTGCCCTGGGCTGCAGGGATCCCTGAGGTGCTGCAGGGACAGGGTGTCACCATGTGTCAGGGGTGGAAAAACCCTGTGCTCAGGATTTTAAGAAGTCTTAAAAAGAAATTAATTCTTTCATAACTAGTGGAAGGTTTAGAATGTGTTGGGGGTATTTCTTCCCTGTGAGGGTGGGGAGGCCCTGGCACAGGTTGCCCAGAGAAGCTGTGGCTGCCCCTGGATCCCTGGAAGTGTCCAAGGCCAGGATGGACGGGGCTTGGAGCAACCTGGGCTAGTGGAAGGTGTCCCTGCCCATGGCAGGGGGTGAGACTGGGTGGGCTTTAAGGTCCCTTCTCTAACCCAAACCATTCTAGAATTCAGGCATTTAATTTTGAAGATAGCACATCAGTATACCACAAACAAGATCTTCTTTTTCATGTATCTCCATATGGGCTGGTTTTTACCTGGACTTAATTTTGAAGTTGTTGCTCCATGCTCTGTAAATAAAAGATGAAGCCTTGTGCTTTCAGAGCAGTCCCTGAGCAGTTTCTCTGCACCTTATTTTACTCTTATGGATTTTTACTGAGCTTTTTGAGCACTTCAACTTGGATTCATCTTGCCTCCTGAAAATATAACTGAAGTAATTTTAGAGCTGTATCAAAAACTGGAGTCTGTTCAGATTATTTCTACAGATGAAATCTACTTCTTTTTCCTTGCTTTTTAAATAGAATCCATTCCAAAGGGCCTCCTGTTATTCTTGGTGAGTCATCAAAATGCAGATAAACAGCATTCTTTGGGTGCTGTGCACAGAGGCTCGGTGCCATGAGCAGTTCTGTCCCACTGCTCATCACTTTGTTTGCTTTTGATGTTCTTTGAAATAAAATAGTCCAAATTCTTTACTTAAAATCCCTTAAAAGAAGAGTTTACCATGTATATATTTGTCATATTCACTGTCTGTGTATTAAGCCATGTTTGAATTATATGTTGATAAATAGAACTCTTGTTTGTACTTTGACACTTATTATTTTAATTCCATATCCCTTTCGAATCCCATTAATCTCTCCCTGAAAATACTGTATTGCTCATCATGTAGGAGCTTTGTCCTTGTAGTTAACAGCCAGGGAAGGACATGCAGGGGGAAGCCTAGAGTACAGTTCACACTGTGAATGAGCTGTCAGACATGTCTTCGGCACCTCCTTTACAAGGTCACAGTGAAAAACCGAGTTTTCCCCCTAAATCAGTGTCTTAGATACCTGTGTGTGCCATTCATCTCAGATGGCAAGTGTCAGCCTGATTCCTTTGGCCGAGGTGACAAGCAGGGGCAATGTTTTCTCCCGCTCTGCAGTGCTGTGAGCTCTGACTGAGCTGCTGTGCCACTGAGGAAAAAAAACAATTTAAATCTCTGTCCAAGCATTTTTGCTGCCGGGCACTTCTGCTGAGCAGCTGAATTGTGAGCTGGAGAATTTGAGAAAAATGCAACCCGGAGCGGAGTGTGGTGCGGGGGGAAGGTTTTCTGCTGAGGCCAGGGAAATAACTTCTGTTTTCTGTTTGGTTTTCTCTTCCTCCTCCGTCCCCCTCGGGCCCACCAGATCGAGAGGCGCCTGGACGCCGTGAGGTCCGTGTGCCACCTGGCCCAGAAGCGCCTGATCGCGTGTCTGCAGGGCCAGCATGGCACAGACCCCGACAAGAGACACGTAAGTGCAGCTGCCAGGGCCTGTCTGCCCAGGGCCTGTCTGCCCAGGGCCTGTCTGCCCAGGGCCTGTCTGCCCAGGCTGGGCTGGCGAGGGCTGGCCCTGAGGTACAGCTCGGCTGCTCTGCCCCACATGAGCCAGGGGAGGAGAACTGTGCCCAGTCAGCTCACGTGTGGGCATTGGTGAAATACCAGCTGCAATGCCCCATCCAAGCAAAACAGCACAGCCTTGGAATACCTTGGCAGTGTCAGGACACTCACTTATCTCTGCAGTCCCCTGAGTGCTCAGAGCTTTCAGGAGACCCAGCTAAGAGCAGCTACTCTGCAGCTCTGATCAAACCCCTCATGTTTAGAATTGCCTTTTGGGCACTGACACCTCCAGTTGACTGTAAATGTTTTTCTGTACACATTTGACTTCTACCACTCTTTAGTAAAGCCATAGGTAGTTTTTCTTAAAGCATTAGAACCAGAAATAATTAACATTCAAGTTTTCTCCTTTTACTGAGTAACAGAGACCTGAAAGCAGGGGCACACAGAATCTCTGGGAGAGAGATGTGACAAGCTGGTTCCTTAAATCTCAAGTTAAAGCTGTTTATCTCTCATTGGCAGTAGTTGAGATAAGTTTTGGGCCAGTCATTCCAGCTAAGACTGAAAAGAAAGTGTTTTTCAGAGTATCAGAGAACAGGAGTCTTGAGGCTTGAAACTTTCTGTGACTTGGCATTTTCTTCAAGTCCAAGAATGAGCTGCGTGTGTGTGTAATAGAAACCATATGGAAGAGGAGAAAAGCTTAGAGGGGATGTACTGGGAAAGCTGGAAAGAGTGACTAGCACTAAGCTAAGCACTGTTCCTTCTGTTCCACAGAAAAAACTTCCTCTAACAGCTCTAGCTCAAAATATGCAAGAAGGATCAGTCCAACTGAGTGATGAAACTCTGCTGGGGTAAGTATTTGCCTTCCTTTGACTTGCAGTCTGACATTTTATTGCCTGCAGGGCTCTAATTAGAGACTCTGGGTGCACAAAGCCTGGTTTCAGTGTAATGAAACTTAATATTCCCAGATTCCTTCTCTAATCCAAAGGGAGAAACAGTGAGCAAGCAGTTTTTCTGGAATGATTTGGGGGCAAGTTTTAGGCTGAATTGCATTCCAGAGGATTCCGATTCTCTGCTATCATAAAAGCTTTTGAAAATGGCTTTTGTCCTGGTGGATTAGCTGAATTATTATCTCCATTTGAAGTTTAAAATGTAGTGTATTCTACAATGAAACTGCATTTTTATTATATTATGAACTGCATTCTCAGGTTTGATTTAATGACTTAATACCAATTTGTATTAATGGCTTCTAGTTTAAAATAATCCCAATTTAACTATCCTGGCAAAGTGGTTATTTGCAATTTACAGTAAAGTGGCTGAAACAAATGAACATCCCATATTCTGAATTCCTAGAGCAAGTGGGTTTCCTCATTGCTGTTGGTCATGGTAGAATGACCTTAAAAACCTTTGTGTATGTAATTGTGAGCCACTGCAGGAGATGTAAATGTGGATAAAACCCCTAGGGAATAGGGCTTTTCCTTAGAACAATCTTAAAATTAAGGTCAGATCATGGGTTTGGAGCCTAAGACTGTTGCATATGGGGTTGCTTGGCATTAGGGTGTTAAGACTTTCACATTAAAAGGGCTTAGGAGAAAATCAAATACTGCATTGAGCAGTTTTCCTGCATCTGGTGAGATGGAAGGATGGGCTTGGAAATAAATACTGACTTCTGTGCCTTTAGGGCTGGTATAATCACCTGGATGTCTTAAAGCCTCCAAAATGTTGTCATGGCTCAGGAATTTTAGAAGAGACAGGTTTAATCACACTCCTTGCCTGTCCCAGGTTTGTCCCTGACAGCACAGAGTGTTTGGGTTTATGCCAGTGAGTGATAATTTGCTCTGTACAGCACAAAGCTTCCCAGAAGGGCCCCCACTGCTCTGGTCTGAATCTTTCTTCTTCAGTCAATAGTAACTCACTTGACAATTTCCTGTAATTCTTAAAGGAAAATGCTGGATACCTGTGGGGATGCAGAGAATAAACTGGCAATGGAGCTCTCTCAGCATGAAGTACAGATTGAGAGAGAAGTTCTAGATCCACTGTGCCTGTTAACAGAGGTGAGTCACCTCAGCCTGACTGAAGAAATACATCTGGATTTGTGGATACCCTGAGCAAAAAGGGTTTCTCTCATTGCTAACAATAAAACTGGTTTAAGGAGCCCTGTGTGGTGGAAAGTGGATGTGAGGGCTACAACATGGAGTTTATTGCAATGCACAATTTAAAAATCTAAATTCTCATTTTAGACAGAGATCCCGAACATTCAGAAGCAGAGGAAGCAGCTTGCAAAGCTGGTGCTGGACTGGGATTCTGCAAGGGGAAGGTAAGAAAGAATTTTAATTACTGGGTGCTTTTCTAGTCATGTGAACTTCTTGTTGGCATCTCATGGCATCTGATCTGGTACTTGCTTTTGAAATGCTATTGTGTGCAAGGAATGCTTAGGTGAGAAAAGACAAACTTACATTTAAGTTGCACCTAAAAAGAACCCATGACTACTAGATCCAAACAGAATCAAGATCTTGGAGCTCTTAGATGCCTGTATATAGTTGGGAAAATGTCGGAAATTCTTTTTCTTTCCAGTTCACTTCAGTGTTCTGCTTTTCTTCCACAGATACAACCAAGCCCACAAGACTTCAGGAACAAATTTCCAAGTACATCCTTCGAAAATAGAATCTCTTAAGGAAGAGATGGATGAAGCTGGAAATAAAGTGGAGCAGTGCAAGGTATGGACAGGAGGAGTGTCCTTCCCACATCTCCCATTAGCAGGAGCAGCGATCGGAGCTGCTGCTTCAGCCTGGAACCGCCCGAGTGCTGCAGCTGCAAATCATGTGGCTGTTCAACTGATTGTCTTAAGGCTATTTTAGTGCCAGCTGATCTCTGAATTGCTTTAATTTAATGAGGAACTCTGGGGATTTTTTTAAGTTGGGTATTTTACACTGTTTTCTGTTTCAGTCTGAGGCAGTTCTGAGGAGGAACTGTGTCCCAGCCCTGATGAATGTCAGGGTGCTGGGTGCTCCGAGCCGTGGAGCAGCCGTGCAGTGGGAGCTTCCTGGATGAAATTCAAGCTGTGCCATCCAAGGAACACTGTGACTGTTACAGCTCCGAGCAGCTCACATTCAGTGTCACTTCTCAGTTGGCAAATACTTCATTATGCTGCAGCTGAGCTGGGGACCGAACCCGCTTTTATTAGTCCTTGTCTTTGAATGCCATAAATATCATATTGCCATTCAGTCCAGTTGTTGACTGAAGTGGGCAACTGCTTTGCTGTATAAAGCAGTTAAGCATTTTGAATTCGTTTTGCTTGAGGAATACATGTAGCAGAGCAGGTGCATTTCTGCTTCCTGTAGTGCTTGAATTGACAGTTCAAACTTACTGCAGGCAAAGTAAACACGGGGAAATCTGTCTGTCTGGGTAATTTGAAATGCTCCTCTAAATTTGATGTACTATTTTACATTCTTCTCTTTCCCAAAGGATCAGCTTGCAGCAGACATGTATAGCTTTGTGTCCAAAGAAGGGGAATATGCTCGATGTTTTGTTATGGTGAGTATTTTCAGTATGACTCTGACTCAGCACATCTGTGCACAGACACTCAGTTCTCAAAGATGACATTTTGAGTGCTAAACCTTCTAGTCTTGTCTTATGTGCTCATCAGAAGCTAATGCTCTTTTTGTTTTTAAAATGTGGCTTCTGTTCTCAGTTATTAGAAGCACAAGCAGATTACCATAGAAAAGCATTAGCAGTCATAGAAAAGGTCCTTCCCGAAATTCAAGCCCATCAAGGTAAAGTAACCTGTGCTCTGGCTGATGCTTCTCCTTGCCTGTGCCACCTATGCACAATATTCTCCTCCTTTATCTTGATTCTCTTGCATGCACACTGATTTAATAAGGCCATTTTGATCTACTTAACAATTTTACATTCCCAAGCATAATTCCATCTTCGTGTTCTCTGGAGTTCTCCAGCCATATTTAACACACTAATAAAATATGAAGGATCTCTCTGATACCTCTGATAGGAGGGTAAAGGAAGGATTTTTCTATTTGCTTACACTTCTTCCTTGTTATCATGTGCCCTTTTGCTGATTCATACCTGGCTTTTTAGGCCAATGAAAGTGTCGTTGTGATTTAGGAACATATTAGGGGTCCTTGGTTCTTGAATGATTACCAGGTGATTATCAGGAAAACTCCATGTATTTAAGGAGCTTGATTTTTTTTTTTTTTCCCCCCCCTCATTTTGTGCAATCCTCTTTCCTGGCATGCACTTTATGCTGGAAAATGGAGGGTTTAGGTTCTTGTGCTGATTATCAGCTGTTTAAAAAAGGGTATTATACAGCTTCACTTCTTCCCTAAGAAGAAATGGAACTGCTGCAAAGCTTCCTGCTGTCAGTAAGAGCTTAAGGTGTATCACTGATATCACTGAGGATTTGGGATGAAGATGCACCATGTGTTTTGGAAACTGCTCTCCTAAAAACTGGCTGTGCTGGCCCTGAATTTTCTGAGTGCCTTGGAGAAACAGGTGAACAAAGTCTAAGAAAAATATAATCTGAGCTGAACAAGGCTCAGTATCTTCAGTTGTGGGTCACAGGCAAGTTGTAAAAGCTGAACCATTTAATACATAAATAAAAGGGAGCATCATGCTGGAAGGTGGTACAGAATATCTGTACCCTGTCAGTTTGGAGATGAGAGAAAGCAAGCAGGTGATGTCTGTAGAGCAGCAGGGCTGCAGAAGGGCTCTACAGAAGGCTCTTCATCACTGCTTTAAATTTGTTATTGTATGAAAAGTTTGTACAAAGCAACTGAGGAAAAAGTGTTTCAGAACTGGCCTCCCTGGAAGGTGGGTTGGGAGCCATGGTGGGTGAGTGCTCCATCAGCCAGGGTAGGGAATTACCTCAGCTGTTTTTCTAGCTGCAGTGGAAATTGGAATCACAGAATCCTGGGATGTTTGGGGTTGGAAGGGACCTTAAACTCATCTCGTTCCACCCCCTGCCATGGGCAGGAACACCTTCCAGTACCCCAGGTTGCTCCAAGTCCTGTCCAGCCTGGGCTGGGACACTTCCAGGGATGGGGTCTGAGACTTACTGTGACTTTGAACAAGTACTGAGGTCTCTTTTCCTAATTTTTGCTGTAACTTGCAACTCTTGGGAAATGCCATGTGCATCTCATGGCGTGTTAATGAATGAGAAGGACTAAAGCCTTAGGAGGGAAGTGGGTGATGTGGTTTTATAAAGAAAAAGGGTGAATTAAATCTTTTGCAGAAACACTTTGTATCTTCAGAGCACTCTTTCAAGTCCTCTGAAGTTTTTGTCTTTCTTGGCCTTTTTTCCACGTAAAAGAAATAACGCATATATACTAACAATAACCTTTTACATCTGCATTTTTTTCAGTTAAAACAGTAGAAATGGGTGAAAAAGTAAATTATAGGAAAGAATAAACTCGTGTTCAATTTGGAGAAACTTATGTCAATTTGAGTTAAACAACAAGTAAGGAATTGAACTGAAAATTTGTACATTACAATGCTGGGCTGTCACCATGGTGGTTCTGATGTGAGGCACTGGGGCTGTTAATGTTCATTATAAGTTGCTGATTTCAGGAATCACATTTCAGGAATAAACTCTGTATTAACAGCTCAGTTTTTATTCACCTTTTATACAGTTAAAATGAAAATCAGCCCAGGTCATGCAATCTGGACAAAATTTTTCTCAGATTCTTGCAAACTGAAGCCAAATCAATGCAACTGGAAAGTGCAGCTGCGTGCTGGCACTTGTGTTGAGCTTTATTTATAATTCCAGTTACACACAGGATTTGCATGTGATATTCCACCCAGAAAGATGCAGAAGTATTTTTTTCTTGACCACCAGCAGCTTCATTTTCCCTTTCCTCATGATACAAGGGACTTTACCAATCAAGGGCTGTAAAACTCCTGCTCTAGTCTGAACTTTTCTCTGCTGTACTAGAGGCTTTCTTCTCTTCTTGCCTGGGGCTGTAATTCAAGGGTTTGGTAGATATTCTGCTCAGTGTTTTGATACTCTCCAACTAGACAAATGGACTGAAAAACCAGCTTTTGGAACTCCATTAGAAGAGCATCTCAAGCGCAGCGGGCGGGAAATCGCAGTCCCTATTGAAGCCTGTGTGATGATGCTTCTGGAAACGGGGATGAGAGAGGAGGTGGGTAATTCCAGGTGGCATGCCAGGAAGGATGGGAAAAAGAGTCCAGTCGAGCTCGTGGACTGATGTCTGTGCTTGTTAATACATAGCTGAAGTAATTTGTTCATTAATGTAAATGATAAATGTTTTGCAACAGAATAACCTTGAGCACTGGTTGAAGTATCTTTGAGATGAATTCACATACAGTGAAAATCAGGGATGAGCCAAGGGTGAGAGGGAACTAAAACATGGTCAGGTGACAGTGACGTGACACATTAGGGCTGTAACACTGTCAGGTGAAGACACCAAACCTGAAATGTTCTGAAAGAGGCTGTTACAAAACTTCTGCTGTTCTGTGCTTGTGCCAATGCGTTGTTACCAGTCAGTCAATTTTATTTTTATGATGCAGGGCTTATTCAGAATTGCTGCTGGAGCCTCCAAGTTAAAAAAGCTGAAAGCTGCCCTGGACTGTTCAACTTCCCAGCTGGACGAGTTCTACTCCGACCCCCACGCTGTTGCAGGTGTTGTGAATGTTCCGAGTCAAAACCAGCTGGAAACTGATACAACACAGCTTTGTGCTGTTAATTTAATTGCTGACCTGCTGCAGTGTGAGATGTCAGTCTCTGCAGATAAAATAGGAGGGAAAATAAATTGAAAGTTCCCTTTGTTGCACAGTTTGACACAGATAAATGTAGGGTGCCCATGCTCAGCACACCTGGGATATCCTGTCTGTGTGACACCTGTAAAATTCAGGTGATTGGCATAATCCAAGTGTCACATTTCCTTTCATGACAAGAGTGTTAATGTGATCAAGGGAGATTAGAGCCATGTGTACACCTTTGAGAAGGTCTTCAGAAGTTCTTTGCTCTGATGAGATGATTCAGAGTTTTAGAACACATGTTTCTGTTAAATTACAGTAATTACTGACAGACCTTTTGTGTTAGGATTTGAGCAGCTACACTGTGGAAGTGTTGGGTCTTCCCACTGTTTCCCTGCTACTTGGGACCTATTGCATAGATAAAACTGCAAATCCGAGGGCAGAATTTGAACTGAGGTCTGAAGGCAGTGGCTGAGGAGCCAACCTGTTCCTGTCTGCACTGCAGGTGCCTTGAAATCCTATTTGCGGGAGCTGCCAGAACCTCTGATGACCTACAGCTTGTACGAGGAATGGACACAGGCTGCAAGGTGAGCATGCTAAAAATAGCTGGAGAGGAAAACATGCTGCATGTTTTATCAAATTTGGTTCTTCATAGATGAATTCAAAAGAAACAACCAAGCTCACACAGTTACTTTTCCTATTTCTGCTTTAACAGGTGTTTTGTGTAACGAATTATTTTAAATTTTATGGTTCGTAATCCTAATTATACAAAATGTGGTGAAATATCTACTTTTTGTTTAACCATAAGGGCTGCTTCATACTGCTGGATGCACACTGTTGATACCCAAGCAGTTTTCTTTCGTTGCAGGTAGAGATAATTCAGGGATCTGACTGGCAGGTTACTGAGTCCAAAACAGTGCATTTATTTGGCATAAATGGAGGGTTACACCATCATCTCTTTGTCACTCCAGAAACAAGAAATTGCTGATCTGAAAATAAGATATAATGGAGTTTATTTTCCTTTCAGTATTCAGGACCAGGATAAGAAGCTCCAAGAGTTATGGAGAATTTGTAACAGGTTACCTGAGCATTATCGTGTTAACTTCAGGTATGTGTGAACATCTGTTGGCTCAGCTGCTTTGATGCTGAGTTACTGCTTCTCAAAGCTGATTAACCAAAACTCAGATGCAGGGATGCTTTCATGGCCAGATTCAGTGAGATTTATAAAAATACATCGTATTTTATCCAGCAGTCTGTATGCAGAGGTGATGGTAAATTTTTCAGTCAGGTTAATTCACTGTTGACTGTCAGGAAATAGTGATGCACGGAACCCGAATACTTAAGGGTCATGCTGTGCTCTTCTTTGTATTTGCCAGTCTTAGAAATCATGGGAATTTATCTTAACTCATTTTTCCTTATGGTTTTGCCTTTTCGGAATGAATTGGAATAAAACCAACTCTACTGATTCCCAGAAGCTTGGAAGTTCCATTACAGGACATGAAACTAGCTGAATCTAAATGTTTTTCTCAGAAAATATAATAGTTCTCTAGTTTCATTTTGCTAAGGTGGGAGCTGCTTTCATGGCTACCCAGTTCAGCTTTTATGATGGATGAGTAGAAGCTGAGGGCCAGGTGCCAAGCCCAAGGCTGCTCATCTCACTTCTGTGTTGTTGGGAGCTGTTGTTACAAGTTCTTGAGTTTTTATTTACTTGCTTTCGACAAGAAATGCTCTTAGTTTCTACTGTTTAATGATTTCTTTCCTTTTTGTAGGTATTTAATCAAATTTTTAGCCAAGCTTGCACAGAACAGCGACGTTAACAAAATGACTCCCAGCAACATCGCCATAGTCCTGGGCCCCAACTTGTTATGGGCAAAGAATGAAGGGTGAGTTCTTCAGGAAAGCTGCACAACAGAACTTCATCAAGCTTTCTTTTAAATCTTGTAGACTATTCACAACAACAGACTGCATACCTAAAAAATATTTCAGGTGTTCTTTCAGCCTGTGCCCCCAGGCTGTTTTAGGCACGAAGCACTTCGGGGGTGTTTTCAAAAGCTGTGGATGTTACTGGAGTTCAGCACAGTTGCTCTTTATATGGTACTGAGGAGTCAATCCATCATGCTAAGCATAAGTTGTCATTTAGGTAATATGAATTTTTAGTTTTCTTACTGTGATAGAACTCTGTATAAAGTGTTCTCCAAATCTCTCCTGCAGATCCCTTGCTGAAATGGCAGCAGCAACTTCAGTCCATGTGGTAGCAGTTATTGAGCCAATTATTCAGCATGCAGACTGGTTCTTCCCTGGAGGTAAATTCCTGCCATAGTTGAAAGAATTTTATATTACTCTGCACAGGTAAACCTCCAGTAGCTTTTGCAGTGAGGCACCATTTGGCATCTGTGTGTCTTAGGATGTATTGTCTGTCTCTCCTCTAGATGAAGATTTCAATGTGTCTGGGGCATTTGTGGCAGTTCCTGCTGTTAATTCCAATCACTTGTCACACACTGGGAATGACTATGAATGTGGGACACTGGAAAGGAAGAGGCCTCTCAGCATGACTGTGATGGAAGGGGATTTGCTGAAGAAGGAAAGGTAGGTGTGACTCACAGATTAGGTGTCAATTATTAGCCCTCTCCTGAGGAGGCTTTAATGACACACTTTTATTGGTCTCAGGAGAGGAATTTAACAGAAATACTGTAGATAACAATAGTGATTTATTTCATGTTGTTGCAGCCTGAGGATGGTTCAAAGGTAATGTACTGTTACTTCCATTACACTCCATGCATGGTAAATCCCAAGCAGATATTGCTGCTCCCAGTTACCATTTTCCCAGCACAGACTTGGGGGGTCTAAAATTCACTGCAACAGAAGTGTTTGTAGTAGCATCTCTCAGTCTCTAACGTCTGATATTCCATGGCTTCTCTTTCAAAGCCCATAAGCTGAGGTGGTGTTACCTGGTGCCTTCATGATAAGACTTCTGAGTTGATGATGGTACAGTATTGCCACAGCAAGCAGTAGAATGCTAAAAAATACCAGTAAAACGTGCTGTTTCCCATATAACATGTAGTGTAACGTTCATTATTATCACTCATCATGGATATTCAAATGATGTGCTGTTTTGTTTTTAGCTGTTGATGCAAATGTTAAGTTGTTACCTGTTAGCTATGGCCAGCCACATGCAAATTTGTCAGCACTCACAGAGGAAGAAGAAAATCAGTTCAAGATTCAGTCTTTAACACAAGAATAAAATTAAATTCTAGAATGAATGTGCTGTATGCATTCTAAAATCTGTTAGATTTGGGGTCTATTTATTTGTAGTTGTCCTTGAAACACAAATAGAATCATAGAATGATTTGGGTTGGAAGGGACCATAAAGATCATCTCAGTCCAACCCCCAAATCACAGCCTACATCCAGTAGCTTTTTTTGAATCTGTACTGCAACTTAGTGGGTAACAGAAACAAAATTCATGTGGCAGAATACATTCAGTGAGGAACTACTCTGGTGTGCGAGGAAATGTCTGTATTTACATGTGAAACTCTGAGTGCTTTGACTTCATTGTCATCAGTGTTTGTCTTCAAATGTAATGGAGTAGTTTGTTCACTTATGTTTAGCTTATCCCTCTGTGTGGATAAGCCAAATCCTGTTGCATGTCTTAACATTCCTGGTGTTCTGCAGCCCGTGGAAGCTTTAACATTGTGGTGTTCTGCAGCCAGTGGAGGCTTTCCTTGTTGCTGCTTTGCATGCGAGCGACGGGGGTTTGTCTGGGGGGTGTAACATCCCGTGTCCTGTTGCTGCAGAGCCTGGTGTTGGCTGCTTGGTGTGTTCACTCTCTCTTCTCTCTGTAGCTTTGGTGTGAAGGTTCTGGACTTCCCTGGGAACCCTCGGAGATGTGGCACTGTAAACAGAAAGCACACATCCCCGGCCTTCCAGCCCCCGCTGCCGCCCACCGAGCCGGCCGGGCCCGAGCAGCACCCGCCGGCTGCGGGGGCTGACTGCACCCCCGGGGGGGCTGGGCTTGCTCTCTCTGCTGCCTCAGCAGAATCCCAAGCTCAAGGCCCTGAGGATGGCAGGTAAGAGGCACAGCTTCTGCTGCAGTGGCTTGGCGGGCGGCTCCAGCAGCAAACCATGTGTCCCCTGTGTCTGCTCTGCCACCTCTTCCACCTGGGGTGTGCTTTGTCAGGGGTGAACCTTTCAGGCCTGGACAGCAACACTGCAGGAGCTCTCCTGCCATGCTTCCAGAATTGGTCTTTTGAAATAACATATGTAGTCCTGAATGTCCCTGAATTAATTTTCCAGGATAATGGAATTCTTGGGGGGAAAAAATTGTGATGAAATACACAAAAAAAGACTCTACTTCTGCTTCCCACATTGACCTTCCCTGGTTATACTCCAGAGGTGTGCACACAGGGTGATATCAGTTTACTGCTGAAAGAACAAAACCTACCCGTGGCAATACCCATTGGTCTTGTTTGTTGTTTCTTACACATGTTATCTGGATATTGTCTCTTGTTTTGTTTGTTTATTTGTCTGTAGCAAGTATTAGTGATAACCAGACTTCCTTGCTAGAAAACTGGAAGTCAGTCTGTCATATTTCAGTATTAGTTTCTTTAGGACAAGTATTGTAGCCAGGTTTTGTGCTATTTAATTACTATGGAAGCTCTGCAGTCGTGTCCCCAGGGTGAATATACCTGGACTCCAAGGCTAGTTGCAGTAACCTGAGCCTTCCTTCCATGAGAGGTGAAAGCAGCACTTTGCTTTCAGTACTTCTGTGGTCTGAGAGGTGCAACAAACCACGTGTAAAGCCTGTGGTGCTTCCAAATGTCCACCTCAGCACCTGGGGGTGAAGCCCCACTGTGGAGTTGGATGCAGCACTGACTTTTGCATAATAAAGCTTGTTCTCAGGTGACAAACTTACAGAAGCAGCTGGTGGAAATCCCCTGCAGACCATTACTTCCTCCACAGAGCTTTTGTGGCAGAGGCAGCTAAAACGAAACCTCGGGGGTAGTGCCTGAAAATTGCACTTAAGATCTGCACAGACTCTGTTCGAGTACTTTCACTTTATTGACAGCATCTGGAGAAATGAGGATTGAAAGGTGCCAGTAGATGTGACTGAAAGTTACTCCTTTTGAGGACTAAATTGCTACAGGTGACTAAATATAAAGAGATGAGTGACAATCAGCAAGTCCAACCATCAGCCAGCACCCACCACCATGTTCACCATTAAACCATGTCCTCAAGCTACATCCACACATTTTTTGAACACTTCCAGGGATGGGGACTCCACCACTGCCCTGAGCAGCCCCTTCCAGGGCTTTACAACCCTTTCTATGAAAACTGTTTGCTGATATCTGACCTGTAGCACAGATTGTGATGAAAACGGGACAGGTGCAGCTGAGCTGGACAAGGCATGTTATCATCATCTTCTAATGCAGGACTTTTAATTTTCAGTACCTCAAAATCCAAGGACAGCACGTCTGCAGCCACTCCTCCCCCGGTGAGGAACGGGGGGCACGCGGGCACTGCCCCGGGCCAGGCAGGGAGCAGCAGCAGCCAACTCTGTGTGACCCAGCCCCAGAACACGGCAGGGCCCAGTCCCCATGCGCTGAGGAGAGGTGGGTTCTTATTGCCTTTCAAGCCACTGTGTACCAGCTCTTGATGTACTGCAAAAATGCTACTAAAGTAACTTTATTAGTATCTCTGCCCTTATTACAGACAGCGGGTTGAGGCCTGGCCATAAAGCCTCTGCGACTTCTGCCCTCTTTGAATGCTGATAGGGGTGTCACCAGTGCTGTTTAACAAACTCTCTCAAAGGCTGTTGATTAGTAAATGTGTGCACACTTCTGTAGTTTCCTGCTGCACTTGATAATACACCATTGGTCTGATTACAGACCTTCTGTCTGGTAATGTCTTCCTTTGGGAGCTTGGTCTAGAATCACTGAATCCCAGAATGGTTCGGGTTGGAAGGGAACTTAAAGCCCATCCAGTCCCACCCCCTGCCATGGGCAGGGACACCTCCCACCAGCCCAGGTTGCTCCAAGCCCCGTCCAACCTGGCCTGGGACACTTCCAGGGATCCAGGGGCAGCCACAGCTTCTCTGGGCAACCTGTGCCAGGGCCTCCCCACCCTCACAGGGAAGAATTCCTTCCCAGTATCCCATCTCTCCCTGCCCTCTGGCACTGGGAAGCCATTCTCCCTTGTCCTGTCCCTACATGCCCCTGTAAGAAGTTCCACAGTCCATGATGTTGAAGTGTTCCCTCTTCTCTCCACAGCTGTGAAAAAGCCGGCACCAGCCCCCCCCAAACCAGCCAACCCCCCACCAGGGCAGCCAGGAAGCCAAAGCTCTTCCCCAGCTGCTCAGCCACCTTCTGTCTCTCCAAAACCACCTGCCAGAAGCTCTTCTCCTCCTGCGCAACATGCAAACCAAGGAGCAGCCCAGACCTCCGCCTCCCAGGTTTCTGCACCTCGGAGATACTCCAGCAGCCTCTCCCCAATCCAAGCTCCCAGCCACCCACCCCCTCAGCCCCCAACACAGGCAACTCCTCCCCTGCAGCCCAAAGCCAACAGCCAAGCATCTCCCGGCGCTGGCAGCGAGCACGGACCAGAGCAGCCCTGTTACACCCTGCCTCAGACCCCAACCCCACCTGACACCCCCCCGCTGGGGAAGCACCCCAGCAGCTCCCCATCGCCCCAGCCAGCGACTCCAGAGCCCTCCCAGGCTCCCTCCTTACCTCAGAGTGGCACCCTGCCCCGGCCACGGCCCGTGCCCAAACCCAGGAACAGACCCAGTGTGCCCCCTCCGCCTCACCCTCCCTCCCAGCTGCCTGGAGATGGGATTGTTGCAAATCCCACGCAAACAGCTTCCAAAATAGTCACAGGTGAGTGGATCCTTCCCTATTTGATGTCTCCTCGGGGAGTGGAAATAAAGAAAGTAGTGCCTATTGCTGGAAGTGAATATGGAGGGAAACCTGAAAAGCACAAATAACGGTTAAAATGCTAAATAGCTCATTTCCAGTTAAGTGCCCAGCCAGCTGCTCTGCACACGAGGGTTTGGGGCAGTTCCTCAGTGAGGGTTTCATTCCTGAGGCAGAAAGGTTTGGGGGCAAGTGGAGATGAGCTTGTTTTATTATTTTTTGTGTTGAACACAAAAGCTGAACACTGATAGCAGCTCACTGGGGCTGTCTCCAGGCTCAGATCTTGGCAGGCAGTTCTGCTTGTGCATCTGTTGCCAAAAAGCAAATATTTGGAGGAGGGAGAAGATGTAGCCAAGGATAGTGGATTTCAGCACATACTAAGATAAGAAAAGGGCAAAAGTGGTCACTGGCATGTGTTCTAATAGTCAAAACACACAGAGAATGTTTTAAAAACCTTAGGAGAACAGAGTCTTCTGATGCTCTTTTATGTTGAACATGCAGAAGCTGAAGATTCACTTACACTCAGCTGTATTTCTTAGGTCAGTACTTACAGAACTTCATATTGTAAATGCAGTCTTTCTGTTTTGAAAGAATTGTAAAGTAAAGAGGAATGTTGTCTTCTCACAAAAACTTCATGAAGCTACTAGTTGCTAGTTTGGTAGGGATAACGTTAATTTAAGTTAATAAAGTTAATTAATTAAGTTTATTTTTTTTAAATGTAATGCTGAGGCCATTCAAAACCAGCTGATTTTGAAATGTTCTCCTGCTGAGTTGCTGTTTATTCTGGGAAATTCTGAAGGAGGAGATAATGAATGTAGAGACTAATGCTTTTAAATCGACCTATAATTAATAGTGGTTAAAACTTTCCCATGACACTGCTGCTCTAGAACTAGACTAATGTATTGGAATGCAAAGTATCAATTCTGTTGCCTAACAGCTTTACCCCAATGCCTTCACAGGTGGGGATGGTTACTGCGAATAAGGTTTGTACTCACAGAAATGTGCAATATCAGCTAAACTGCTCCTGTTTGTAGCTTGAGTTTGGACATGCGCTTTGGAACATGTGCTCTGTCAACTCTGTGTATCTCATCCCTACATAGCATTCTGTCTGTGAGAGGGTTTGAGACCTCTGCTGCTTCATTTTAATAGTCCTGTGAACATTGTTACTCCACAAGTACCTGTCAAGAAGTAACAGTTCACGCCAAGTCCCCAGAACCAGTTCCCAAGTCAGGTGCGATGAGTGACCCGTTCCCAGCAGGTTTGTTCTCCTCAGTGCAGGCAGATACTGCAGCCCATGTTTTTCCTGCAGTTTGGTGGGTTATGGTTACGTTTTAATGTAGGTCTCACTTTAGGTTTGCACTTACTTTTAACCACTTGGAATTTATTTGGCAAAATCCACGTTGCTGTGACTAAACCCGTGGCAGAACAGCCCCAGCAGCACCTGCACTGTGACACGTTGGCATTTGCACGTGGCAGCCCCAGCCTCACTAATAGCACCCGTGCTCAGTCCCAGCCCCAAGCACACCTTCCTCAGGTGGAAGGCCTTGGGGGTGCTGCTGCTGCCCTGCTGAGGGAACAACTGCATGGCAGACTGGGAAAGGCAAGGCTGTGTTTGGAATCATCTTGAGACTTGGCTGTTTACAGCAAAGACACTGGAGTCAGTGCTGGATTGAGAAGTCACACTGGAAATAGTTTGGGTTTGTTTTTTTTTTTAGTTGGAGAAACAGGTTGCCCAGAGAAGCTGTGGCTGCCCCATCCCTGAAAGTGTCCAAGGCCAGGTTGGACGGGGCTTGGAACAACCTGGGCTAGTGGAAGGTGTCCCTGCCCGTGGCAGGGGGTGGCACTGGTGATCTTCAAGGTCACTTCCAACCCAAACCATTCTATGATGAAATTAGCAGTAAACAAGCTGCTTATGCAACTAAAAAGTAGCTTTGCTTCTTAAATAACTGACTTTTCCTGATTGTACTTCTGTTATTTTTGTCAGTATATTTAAGTACATTACAAATCCCAAGCTCAATTCAGAAATAAGGCTGGGCTCTGGATCTTCACAGCACTTCTACACACAGTTAAATAAAGAACAGCAGCTGTGCCAAGGAGTCAAACTTTAAGGAAAGACTTAACCTTTTTGTCTAAGTGTTTCATAGTTTGACTGTGTGTGTTTTCGTTTTGAGGTTTTCCTGGTTCTGAGGAAATTGCTTTAATGATGACAAACAGGGAGGGTTTGTTTTTCCCCAGTGTAACTGGAGGAATCCTTAACTTCTAAATCCCAGCCAGCTGGTGTGCAGGGGCTGCTTCATTAGTGGGGGAGTTGGAACTGGGCAAGGCAAGCACCTGCCAGGGGGGAGTGATGGGCACAACTTAATATCACTCCTTTCAAGTGCAAACCATAGCAAATTGGCCAAGTTGGGTACTGTAAACACAAAAAGAAGTTTCCAGGAAAGGAAAGCTGCTGAGGAAGGATTCTCTCCAAAACTGGCAAAGAGACCTAGAAAATACAGTCAGTTTTGCTAAAAACCCCTTGGGGAAGAGTTGAAGTGATACTCAGGCTCACCTCCAGCAGGACACTGTGCAGGAGCATCCACCTTTTCCAGATCAATCTGCTTTTAAAGGATTAGTATTCTGAATTAACACCACTGCCTGTCACGTAAGAGTATGTGCTCTAATATTTACACTTGCATATATAAGCACTTATAGACTCACCTAATTCACAATGTACAGTCGCTGTTTTTATTTTAACCTGAAAGAGCGAGGAAACAACAGAAGCCAAAATTTAGGTTGCCAGCAGACCTCATAATAATACCAGAACAGGAATTCTGAATTGTTCTCAGTATACTGTTGATTCCTTTGTCCACGTCCTGGGCATTAGCAATACCTCAAATTCTATTTATGGTGTTAAAGGAATAAGCCTTAGAATATTCTAATCAAGAATTTTATTAAATAATCCAGATGTTTGACCAGCATTCAGTAGGAACTGTATTGGCAAGTTCAATGGTAAGGAAAAGGCACCTGATTGGCCAGAGCTGTTGCTGACTGATAATCATGTGTGTGCTAACCCCAGTACTAACCCTGGCACAGGAGCTGCTTGCTCGTGTCCTGGGCAGGCATGGCCCAAATGTGGCTGCTGCTCTCACTAAACCTACTAAAGTGCTGCAGGCAGAGTGTGTGGCTTTGGTGTCTCACTGCCCACTGTCACTTGTGCTGTCTCATGTACACAGATCTAGACAGGGTGTGTTTGGTGCAGAGGCTCCTTCTGTACCAGATGTCACTGAACCCTGGGGTGTCACAAATGCTCCTTCCCTGTGCCACAGAACCACGGAATTGTTGGGGTTGGAAGAGAAGCTGTGGCTGCCCCATCCCTAGAAGTGTCCAAGGCCAGGTTGGACGGGACTGGGAGCACCCTGGGCTAGTGGAAGGTGTCCCTGCCCATGGCAGGGAGTGGGACTGGATGGGCTTTAAGGTACTTCCAACCCAAACTATTCTGGGATTCTGTGGTTTAACTGCCTGATCAGTGTCAGGCCAGAACATGATGGAATTCCAGCTGCTGTATTACAGTATCCTGGAATACAGATCCCTGCAGGCTGTGTGAGGCTGTGATGGGCTCAGAGGAGCAGGGGAGGCTGTGCTCCTGTGCTTGAAAATAAGGCCTTTATTTGGATTCTTTATTGATTTTAAGTGATCTAAATTACTTTCTCTTCGGAACAGCTGCTGGGTTGCAGTAAGGGATGTCGTGACATATTATAAATCAGCTTTTCCAAGCATCGACAATATTTTCAGTTATCTTTTTTGAACTCTTAGGGATTTTTCTGGTCTTATAATTCTAGCTATTAGGGCAGTCAGTCACCAGAAATGCAGCATTTTGGGGTCCTTCTTAGACACCTTGGCTTGAACAAAATTCTCCTCACCTTAGAAGTGGCAAAGACCATGATGTGCCCTGTTACACACAGGGGAGGGATACAGGGCTAAGCCAGGGTCTGTAGGAGAAGCAGCTCCAAGCTGTTTAGTCTGGCTCACCTTTTGTGCCCACCTGCACAGGGTGCCAGCCCTGTTGGAAGAGCCTTTGTTGATCTTTCCCTTCTGTGTCTAAGGAAATGCCCGGGAGTACCCGAGTGAATGAGCCAGCCCTGTCCTGGCTGCTAAACTTGCTGTTCCCTTTTTGTGCAGACTCTAATTGCAGTATTCCAGAACCACTTCCAAACCCTCCTTCAGAGCTTCCTCCGGAGCCAGCAAGCAGAGAGCTGCACAACCACCTCCTGCTGGACCTGGACACCGACACGGAGAGCACCGCGCTGTGACGGGAGCGCCGCGGCTTCCCGGCCTCCTCTCCTGGTGGGAAAACCCTCAGACCTAACAGGGAAAAGCTTCTTCTGACCACATGGCAGAACTGTGCACAGGTGGGACTGGGGCATCGTGGAGATGTGATTTACGGACTCATTTGGGTGGGAAAGGCCAACCTGTGGCCAGTCTCCGATTCAGCTGCTCAGAAGAAGTTTGATGATCTGTGTCTTGACAAGGGTTTTCAAACTCTTGGATGGAAGGAATGAATTCCTACAGGAACTCTCCTAGGAAGCGTAATCAGTGCTGATACAGGTGGTATTAGCAGAAATTCCAAAAGAATAAGCAAGCAAAACATTAGTTATTTAAAGTGCATGTATGTATTATGGAAATAATCCTTTTAATGTCACGGTTAGATTTTATTTGTAGTTCTTAGCCCGTACCAGGAGCTGCCTCGCAAGGGACATTCCCTCTGGGATTTGCTGCACATTCTTCTTAAACCATGAACCAACCCCCTGCCCGAGTGCTGGTGGTGACTGCTGGTTATCAGTCACCCTGTCAAACTGTGGATGTATCCAGTGCCTTGAAGGACTGTCGTGCTGTAGGAGGAACTTTCTGTCTCTTTAATAATTTCATTGCTACTTAGGATCAGTAGTTACCCTCATTTCATAGTTATTTGTATTAACCTGGTTTTATTCATGTGCAACTGGCAACTGTTCCATGAGGAAACTGTGGAAGTGGGGTTTGTGCTTTTATTGCAAACGGTTGAATTTCGGAAGAACTTTGAAGCAGCTGTTTGGATTCAGCAGTTGGGTGAACATGTATAAAATTAAAGATTGTCTTTTGTCAACTTAAGGCTTCTTTTTTCTAGTTTTGTTGCTTCCAGTGGGCCCTGAAGGTCACAGTGATCCCCTGGGCTTTGTTGCTCGGAGTCACTGGCTGCTCAGCTTGGTTTTCCGTGAGGACTGCAGTGGAAGCACCCTAGGAGTGCACATAGGTTGATTCCTTGATGTGTAGATTCATGTTAAACAGACTGCACCCAGCTGCACGTTAACCCAGCCCCAGAGGGGCCTGGGGCCACGCTGTGCCCCAGGCCTTGGCAGCCCCATCCCCACAGACTGAGGCAGGCAGGGAGCAGCTCTCACTCTTTATTAAGTTTATCTGCAGCTACACAAGGCCCCAGGGTGGGAGCAGGGCACTCATCCCCCTCCTGCCCAGGCTGCCCCGGACGAGGGGCCAGGACAGGCGTTGGTGCTCCTGACCCAGGGCTCTCTGTTGGATTGCTCCCAGAACAGCTGGGGGGGTCCAAGCAAGGAGGGGCTACTGCTGGGCACCCCTGCCCTGGCAGCACCTGCTGGGTTTGGGCTGGTCTAGGTCCTTCAGGTGCCCCTGGAGGCAGTTGTGGGGCAGTTTCCACGCTGGGTGCTGGTGTTGGTCGGTGTCACTGTCAGACCACGAGCAAAGGTAACTCAGCAGGAGCTCCCAGGACGGGCCCCTCAGCGCTCGGTGCACACAGAGAGGAGGCTGAACAGGCACAGCTGAGCCAGTGAGATACAACAGAGCGTGGACAAGGCCTTTGGCCTCTCCTCTGGGCACTCGGAGCTGCCACTCGCCCCTCAAGGCTGGAGAAGCTGAACCAAAGGGGACCCAAGTGCTTGTAGCTGGTTATAGAGGCATAAATAGGAAAAGAATCCAGACTTCCTGAATTCCAGGCACTGCTCTAATGCCAAAGAGCAAATTTAAATATTTAAAATAACCAAACCTTCCTCAGCTGTTTGGGGCCAATTGGGGTCTGACAGTGCTGGTGCCAAGCACTCAGCCCTGGTCAAAGCCAAGCCCTCATTACAAATAAGGAAGGGATTAGGAAGAAGGATCTGTCTTCTTAAATAAAGAAATAAAATTTAGAAAGCATTAAGAATTACATTAACCCTCTGCTAGTTATTAATATTTACACCAATTAAAATTAGTTGATGTCACTGGACTTGCATCCCCCTGGCTATGCGAAGTACGCCCAGAGGAAGACCCCAGCACACAGACAGATGAGCAGGTTGATGTTGAGGATGTGTTTCACCAGCGGCTTCTCCTCCAGGGAAGCCACGGGCAGGGGCTCAGGTTTGGGTGGTGCTGTGCTCTCGGTGCTCTCCTGCCTGTGCTCCATCCCACAGAGCCACAGGAAGGTGCTCATCAGCTTCGAGCTCCCTTTGGCCTCAGTCGCACCTGAAAAGAGAGTCAGGAGTGAGGGATGAATCTCATCAACAAAGCAAATCCCAGGAATGTCCCGTGTGCTCCTGTTCAAAGGGTTTTGATGCAGAAATGCACCAGTGGTGTCTAAGTGAAGACTCTCACTACACTGAGCTGTAGGAACCCCTTCAGTCATCATCTTTTGGGGCTGCAGTACCTGAACTCAGATTCTGCTGTTCCCAACAGTTTAAGCCGTGGGAACAGTAAACCAAACCTCAAAACTGAGCTGTGGCAGCGTCCCTGGGCAGGGCCCTGCTGTAGGCCAGGGGGGTTTTCTCCATGCCATACACATGTAAACTGAATTTGCCCAGCTCTGGTATGGGTTGGGACACAGGGCTAAGTGCTGGGAAGGCAAATGCTTGTGCACAGCAAACTCAAGACTTCCCAGCAGTGGGAGAGCTGTGCCCTAACTCATTAACTTACAACAGCTTTTATAGATCAAAGAAACACTCAGCAAAAGCTGCAATGTTACATAAACAGAGTCCCAAGCCTGGCAAAAACAGGGGATTCAGATCATCACTGGAGAATGCAGTGGGTCTGCACATGGTTGTACCTAATACCGACAAGTACAAGTTTTAAAAAATGCAAATCCTCCTTCACTGATCTGTCAAGAGCTCGGCCCAGGGCTCTGGGTTCTCCCTGCTGCTAGAGCCGATCAGAAAACACCGCTGAAAAACAGAAATGGAATTTCATCAACATAGCTGTGGTTTTCCTCCACCCTCCCCTTCTCCAACCAGTTCTCCTGGCAGCAGGTGCCACAGCACTGGTCACTGACGTGGGATAACGGGCATGGCTCTGTATCCCATCCAGCTCCTTGGTTTCAAGCTTAAGTAATGCCATCAAAAGATGGGAAAGAGATTAAACTCCTGCTTAGGTAAAATGTCAGGTAAAGCCTTTCTCCACCTGGACGAGACTGAGGTCAGACCTCACCAGGGTCTGCAGCTTTTTCCCGAGGGGCAGTGGAGGGGCAGCTCCAATCTCTGCTCTGGGTGAGCAGTGACAGGACCCGAGGGAACGGCTGGAGCCGTGTCAGGGAGGTTTAGGTTGGATCTCAGGAAAAGGTTCTTCCCCCAGAGAGTGGTGGGGCACTGACCAGGCTCCCCAGGGCAGTGGGCACAGCCCCAAGGCTGCCAGAGCTCCAGGAGGGTTTGGACAATGCTCTGAGAGACAGGGTGGGATTGTTGGGGTGTCCTGTGCGAGGCCAGGAGTTGGACTGGATGATGCTGATGGGTCCCTTCCAACTCAGGATATTCTGTGATTCTCTAATTCTACGATTCTTTCAGCACACCCTGAAGCTACGGAATTCCAGAGGAAGGAGTTTTAACGTCTCTCGTCTTCAAAGCCTCTACGAACGCCAAGGGTTGTTGGGTGTGGGGTTACTGAGCACGACGTTGGAGCACTTACATTTCTTCTCCTCTGCACTACTGCCAGAGGCAATGTTTAGCTCAAGCTGGAGAGCGGGGCGCTCGGCGTCGCTGGGGCAGGGGCCGACTGCCAGGTCTTGCTTGGGCGGTGGGTCCCCACGCGTGAACCAGGTGAGCCGACTTATCTGATGGCATGAAGAGGGGTGTTAAAGAAACTGCTGTCACGGCGCCCAAAGGAGCCCCAGGGCTGCCTGCAGGGAGAACACGTGGCTGGGCTGAAATCTGCCCTCCTGCTCTGAGGAGCAGGGGAACAGCCGAGCTCGGCTGTGCTGCGGGGTGACGGTCACCGTCAGAGGGGGTTTGGAACAGCACAGCTCCACCTCAGGAGGATGAGTCTTCACTCTGTACTGAGGGGACATTTCTCTGTGGGCCCATCCCTGGGTGCAGGCTGAGAGTGAGTCAAGAAGGAGCAAAAAGAATGGAAATTGTGGCCAGGGAGGGACGGCTCAAAGAACTGGGGTTGTTGAGAAGAGATGACAGGTAGGATTGTTTTCTTCAAATATCTAAAAGACTCATTAAAGAGGGATGTTCTCAGCAATAGTGTGGATAGAGAGGGATGAGCACAACATGAAGCTGGAAAGATTCACGTTGGAGATGAGGAAAAATTGCTACAGGGAGGGCAGGTGAGCTCTGGATTGATCACACACCTCTGGGGCATCTCCCTCTCTGGGGATTTCTGAGTTCACCAGGACTTTTGGGTTGGTCCTGTCTTGAAGCAAGAGGATGTGCTGCCACATGATCCCTCCAGCTCCCCTGCCCCTCCTCCTGTTTCTCTGTAGCCTCAGTACATCTACTGAAAATAGTCAAACTGGCACAAACCTGGTTCAGAGGAGTTGTGCTCTGTGCCCTGGGTTTCTCTTTCCTGCGAGTAAAAATGGTTCCTCACTAAGTTAGTAAGAGAGTTGGTAAAGATGACCCAGAAGCTGGAATTTCTTGGAAAATAGAGGGAAAAAGGCTAATTTGTCGTGGATTAAACACACATGCTTGAACAACAGCTCTTGGTAGCATCTACTGTTGAGCAGTTTCCAGGGTGGGATTTATGGGACCCAAATCAGAGGCGGCAGCAGAGGTGCTGGAGCAGAGCAGGGGTTGCTGCTACGAGTGTGGTCATAAATAAAGGACGAATGGAAACTTCCATCTCCAGGTTATTTCTCCCCACATTATTCCCACGGGTGGAACGTGGGGCATCCTGGCAACCACATAAGCAAAGAAAGCAGGAGGGGTGACGCACCATTTCGGGGGCGGGGGGCTCGGTGGCCACGCTGACGAGGAGCACGGTGAGCGTGGAGACGGCCGCCAGCACCATGGAGAAGTACAGGTAGTGCATGTACTTCACCACGCCGGGCCGGGCGTCGGCCTCGCCGCACCGGGGCTCGGGGAAGATGAAGTCCAGCACCAGCCGAACGACGCCCAGCAGCAGCCCCACCACCAACCCCCAGAAGGCGCCCTGCAAAGGAAGGGAATTCCGAGCTGGAGCGAGGAGCAGCACCCGCCCCGGACCCGGGGTGGCCAGGCTCCAGTGGAGAGGTTACCTTCTCGTTGGCTCTTCTCCAGAAGCAGCCCAGGATAAACACCATGGCCACGGGCGGCTGCAGGTAGGAGCTGATGGACTGGATGTAAATGAAGAGCTGCCCACCCTGGCCAGCCTGCACCAAGGGGATCCACAGGATGGAGATCACAGTGAGCAGCAGCACAAAGACCCTGGGCAAGACAAGGATGCCTTTACTGTGGGCATCTTTACTGTGGGATGTTCTTTTCCAGTTGCTCAGCGTGTGAGACTCTGACTGAGCTGCCTCACAGCCATAACTCATAACTCCACTCTGGTCCTCCCCCCAGCCTGTGCAGGGTGAAGGTGTTCCCTCAGCAGGCTGTGCCAAGGTGTCTCTGACACGTCCCAGTTGTCCGTACCTGCCGACGATCATGAGCTCCCACTCGGAGCAACGCGGACGGAAGTGTTTCCAGAGGTCCATGGTGAAAATGGTGCTGGCACTATTAAAGATGGAAGTCAGGGAGGACATGAGAGCTGCTATCATCACTGACATCATCAGGCCCCTGAGTCCTGGAAACAGAAGGAGAAGTAGAGCTGCCCTGAGGGACCCCCAGTAGCTCCACTGCAAGGTGACCTTGAGGTGACCTTCTATGAGCTAGAACAGACTTTTAAAAGTGGTTTTAGCTCCAATTTTAAAATAACAGTGATAGGGAATTTTTAGCCCTTGATTCTCATCATTAAACATCCGTGCTTTATCTCTTATCCAGATTTGACTGAATGAGGCTCTGGATAGGGGATCATCCCCTCTCTCTCCTGTTTCCTGCTGCCCTTTGCCACTCTGTCACCAAACCCAACACAAACCCCACTGAAATGAGTTTCAGGGTATTTTCCTCTCTGAACTTCTCTCACTCAACCTGTGGTTGGAGTGTACAGAACCCACCAGTGCCAGCACCAGCTCTTACCTACAGGCAGAAGCTCCAACACCAGCTTGGGATAAGCGATATCAGAACAGCCAGAGGGGTTGCCACAGATTTTTTGGCAATTTTCCGGATCTGCACAAGCCACCAGATCTGAAATAAGCAGTGGGGAGTGAGAGGCAGCATTCCCCAGCCACAATAAACCATGTGAATAAACAAGTTACTCTGCTGAATGCTGTAAACTGCTTTTTAAGGAAAATACTGGAGAGCTTGGGAAGCTTCCAGGAAATGGCAGAGGACCATCTCAACACAGAGATGTCTGGGGCTGCTGTAGCAGGATCTGCATTCTCCAGATTGTAACTGGAAGAAAATTTTTTCATACATTGGGCATTTGATGCATTGGAACCTCTCAACTTATTCAGTAAAGGTGCTCCAGCTCTGTGGAGGAGGCAGAGCCAGAGAGAGGGAACAGATCTCTCCCTCAGCACTTACCTGGGAAGAGAACCCTGCTGATCATGCCTGGCATTACCATCATAAAGAGGGGCAAAATCTTCAAGTAGGAGGTCATCAAGGAGCCTCCTTTGGCGTGGGAGAGGTTTTTGGCAGCAAGGGACCTCTGAACAATGACCTAGGAATGAAGAAATGGGTTGGTTGGCTGCCAGCAGCGAGGAGCTGGCTGGGATGGAGCGATCCCGACTTTGATCTCCACTGAGCTGTGGCAGTCCCAGACGGGTGATCACACGGCTTGGCTGTGGCTTTATGGTTGTTTTGGATCCCGAGCACCTTACAGGAACACAGACCTGAAAGGCACTGCTTGTGCCATCCCAGCTGAGCCTGGCAGGACACTGTGCTGCAGAACCTCATCCCCAGCTGACCACACTCAGAATTTTCTATTCTTCCTGCACTGGGGAATTCCCTGACCCTACGGATAAGCCTGGCCAAGGCAGCAGCAGGACAGAATCTGAAATGAGCAGAGTGAGTTAAATAAAAGAGCAAGAAAACACAATAGCAACATAAAAAGGTGACTTAGAGCTTCATCTTCCTGGCTCTGATGGTGTCACTAGGAGGGATGGGAGACAGACCCCTGGAAAGTTGAGAAGGGGAATTCACAGGTGGTTTGCAAGGAATGAAAGGTTCAAGTTAAAAAACAAACCAACCAAAAAAAATCTTTGTAGACTGAGGTTGACTCACAAACACATTCTCACCCCTTTTTATGTTGAGATGACTCCCAACATTCAGTTGTGCATATCAAGTTTTGCATTTTTAGTATTGAAGCAACCAGATTTTACTAAATCCCCATAAGAAACAGTAAATCAGTCCAGGTGATTTTGCAACCCCAAGGTTTGTAATCAGCTTCAAACAACCAACAGCATTTTCTTGAAACCAACCAAAGAAACAAACAGGGACCCACCTGGTCTGTGCACCAGTACCACAGGGATGGGATGGTCATTCCCACCAAAACTCCTGGCCAGGGAAGGTCAGAGTGAACAGGGTCTCTGAAGATGTGAAAAGCATCTTCTCTGGGCAAGCCACAGCTGCTGTTCTCCTTGCGGGTGCTGGGAATGGCACTGAAGTATTTTGTCTGCAAACCTTCCAGGCCACCGACTTCAATAAAGCCTAAAACGGGTCATGAGAAGCTGTTATTGCATCTTCCCAGGTCAGAACTCTGATTTCAGTGTCTAGTTGGCTGTGGGTAATGTTACACAAATGGTCATCCAGTCCCACCCCCTGCCATGGGCAGGGACACCTTCCACTGTCCCAGGTTGCTCCAAGCCCTGTCCAACCTGGCCTTGGACACTTCCAGGGATCCAGGGGCAGCCACAGCTTCTCTGGGCAACCTGTGCCAGGGCCTCCCCACCCTCACAGGGAGGGATTTCTTCCTATTATTTAACTTGATAAAGCTTTTATCATATTTTTAGTGATAAACCCCCAGGGAAACACTCACTGAAGACCATGAGAGTCACGGCCCCGATGAGCATGATGAGGGTCTGCAGAGCATCCGTGTAGATCACAGCTGCCAGGCCACCTGGGGGAGCAGAGAGGCACCACACTGGGGTAAACTGGGTTTGTTCTGTTGGAGCAGCTCACACTTTGCAGAAGTTCTTGCCCAGCAGCACAAGCTGAGCCCCCAGCCTGGCCAGGGGGTTCTCACTCTGCTGAGGGGCAGTTTGGCCAAAGACACTTTGGCTGGAATTTCCAGTGGTTTGAATCATCATGAGTCACCATTTGGTCGCTAAACATTGAAGTCCAGTAGAAATAATTCTACGGGAAATACATGGAAAAACTCCAAAACAAAGCCCAAGCTGCAAAAGGAGGAGAAGAAAGAAAGAAAGGAGGGGTGATTTTTCATCACTGGGGGTGAGCACTGGGAAAGCAATAACCTTTCTTTGTTTGGGATCTCTTCTTGCTCCGTGCGTGGCTGTTTTCCATTTGGCCACTCATAAGCCCTGAAAGGGCATCCAAGACTGGAGTCTTTCCACATTACACGGCTCATTGTCCTGTAAATCCCTCACACCTCCAGAGAGCCCGAGGAAAACGGATCCTGCAAATGCCTGGACTGGAGCAGAGCTGCTCCTTAAAGCAGGGCTGACATGATCCCACCTAGGGTGGCCTGTGAGGGAAGTTCACTTACTCTCACCTGGCAATTTTTTCTAAAAAGGGGAGTTTTCAATTGGTTCCCCCCCCCCATCCCAGTATCCATATTCATGGCAGAACCAGGCTGTAGGGGATGCAGGACTCCTACCCCAAGGACACAGTGCATGGCATGAATCACAGAATCCTGAAATGGTTTGGGTTGAAAGGGACCTTAAAAATCATCTTGTTCCACTCCCTGCCATGGGCAGGGACACCTTCCGCTATCCCATGTTGCTCCAAGCCCCATCCAGCCCGGCCTGGGACACTGGCAGGGTGTCTCCCTCCCTGGGCAGGCTGTGTGGTGGGCAGCCCTGGCACGTACCCGACACGGTGTAGATGGCAGTGATGGCCAGCAGCCCCACCACGGCGATGTACAGGTCCCAGTGCAGGGCCTGCTGGATGAACAGGGCCCCGGCGTACATGTCCACCTGCAGCAAAGGACAGTGGCACAGCTGCAGCCATGGCCTTACCAGGCCCTTCAAAGAGTGGACATTCAGCTGGCCAAGCCATCTCCTGTGCTGAGCCCAGCCTGGCTTGGAGCTGCTCGTGGCCCCCCAGCTCCCCTGGGCACAGCCCCTGCAGCCCCAGCCCCTGCCACCCTGCCCTCCACCAGCAGGGCCAGGCACAGGTCACTCTGTAGCCAGTTCATTGTTATTGCTGGTCACAGGGGTGACAGTGAGGGGAGGATGGGGCTGTCACAGGAAGGGGAGCGTGCACAGCTCTCTGTGAGAAAGGCATTTGGGTGGGGTGAGCTTATCTCTTCCCCGAGCACCAGTGAGCAGGGTGGGGAGCTGGGCTGGGCTGGGGGGGACTGGGGCACCTGGTGCAAACTCCCCAGGCACCTCAGCACCCATCTGTGGATTCCTCCCTGCTGCCGTGGGGACAGGGAGGTCACCAGGAAAAGTGTCCTCGGGGCTGGGCCCAGCCCTGACCAACCAGCTCTGCAGCTACGTGAAAATGCTGCGGTTTGGGAGAGTTTAGGACAGGCAAACTGCCAACCACAGGAGGACAGGCAGGTGTAAAATCATCCTGAACACAGGAATCGTATTATCAGACATTCCATCAAATAGTCAATCTTATCTAGAGGAGAACCTGAGCCTTCCTCCAGCTGCCCAACCTGGCCTTGGACACTCCCAGGGATGGGGCAGCCACAGCTTCTCTAGGCAACTGTGCCAGGGCCTCCCCACCTTCACAGGGAAGAATTGCTTCCCAGGATCTAATCTAAACCTACACCCTTTTAGTTTAAAGCCATTTCCCTTTGTTGAAAGTTTCAGGGGGGACAGAGGGAGGGTCACACACCGTGTCCCACTGTGGCCCCTCTGTGCAGGAGAAGCCCCAGCAGGATCTATTTTCACGGATCCGTGCCCTGCTGGGCTGTTAATGAACAGCCACCAAGGTGTTGTGCAAGAGTTGATTCAGTTATGTATTCAAACAGGTGCAAAAAATCACTGAACACTTTTCTCCTAACCCTAGACCAGTTCCTACGTCGTTCTCCATCCTAAAAAACAGCACCTGGTGTCTGCACAGGCAATAAATGGGCAAAAGGGGAAAAACTGGGTGAGCAAAATCTAACAACAACCTCATCCACACTCACAGCTCCACCTTTCCAGGAACTATTGTTCAGGACTGTGGAGGAGCAAGGGTTTCAGGCATTCAGGTGCTTAATGGGCAAAAAAAGAAATTGTTCTTTTTTGAGTCGGTTCTCAAAACAACTACAGTCTCTCTTCCTTGGGCATTTTGGTAATAAACCCTTCTCTGCTCACCCAGGGAAGTGCCACTGGTTGAATTTCTCAGCCTCACTGCTCAGCCCACGCTTCCAAAGTGAATCAAATTCAAGCCATTTCCCTTTTTTTCTACTTACCGATATTTTGGTGAAGATGTAGATGAACAAGTAGAGGATTGCCAGGAACATCTGAATCCTTTTGCCTCCGAAACGTTTCCTCAAGTACTCGGGCATGGTAGTGACCTGTGGAGAGACACAGCTCAGGGGAGGGGGGACGTGGTTGTTCCCAGAGCTGCCAAGGGCTCACCCAGGGAGCCATGTGGGTGTTTGCACTGGTAGGAGACCAGAAGGGCCCTGAGAGCTGCCCTGGGCTGGTATTTGACTCGCAGTTGCTGACTTAGGCCAGCACAGCAGCTTAGCAAGCACTGGCTTTGCTGTGATGCCTGGCACAGGGCTCACTATAAACCAGGATACGGGGGTGTCCATCCACCTCCTCAGGAGAAGGAGCAACTCTACCCATTGCCAGGGGCTACAGAGCAGTCTGACCCCCCAAACCCACTGTGCTGACCCCAGGGAGCAGCTCTGCTGCCTGTTAGCCTGGACAGTGGAGCAGCTGCAGGAGCAGCCACTGGAGCAGCCACTGGATCAGCCACAGGAGCAGCCACTGGAGCAGCCACTGGAGCAGGCAGGTGCCCCACAGCTCAGTCCAGGAGCCACAGGAGAGGTGCAGGAGAGGTGCAGCCCGAGGCACACCAGTGGTACAGATGAAGAGCAGAGGGACACAACACCCCCCGACCTACCCCCGATGCGATGTAGATGGGCAGGAACAGCCAGGCCAGCACCAGGACACAGAACATCCCCTGCAAACCAAGGGACAGGGAGGTCAGAGAGGCAGGTCCAGGCTCTGATCCCGTGGATCAGCAGGGACACAGGGACTCATCTCCCCCACAGCTGGTGACTTCAGGCTCGGGCAGCAGGATCTGGAGTGCCAGAGGTGCCAGGGCTCTGCCCTGCTCTGGTGACTCGTTGGGGCCCCCTGTCCAGCACGGGGAGGGCTCTCCAGCCCCGGGCACACTCACATTCCACTCATAGGCTGTTGCAGCAATTCCCGAGGCAGCTCCTGACCCAGCCAGGCCGATGAAGTGGCCACTTCCAACATTGCTGGCGAACAGGGATGCACCCACCTGGAGAAACACAGAAAATCAGGTCTGGCCCTGGCACAGGGCGTTGTTCTCAGCCTGGTGAGAGCACAGTGATGCTGTTCCCCACTCATGACCATGCAGGAAATTAAATCCTTGCCACCCTCTGCCACCTTCTTCTTTTGCCTACAGGTTCAGTGACTCTGGCACCTCTGTCCAGCTTCTTTCACTGTTCACTGCCTATTTGTGGGCATGTTCAGAATCATGCTCCTTCCAAAACAGCGTCTGAATCTCTTACAGGAGAGCAGAGCAGAAGGTGGAGGGAACAGGTAGAAATGTCAGGTCCTGTTATCAGCACATCCTCAGGGACCAGCCCAAAGGAGACACCCCAGCCAGCAGCCTGGCTCAACACAAAGCTGTGTTCACAATGGGGACCCCCCAGTTAATTGTGGAACTCTCCAGAGCAGCCAGGCCTTGTGAGGCATCGGGCTGGCCCTCTCCCTGCAAGTCTCCACTTCCCAAGTCTCAAATGCAGGGGCAAAAAGCCAGTGTGTAACTGGGTCTTTGCAAAACATGGGAGTGATGTTTATTTATTTACTTCTGTTTGGACAAACAAGCTCTGCTTGGGCAGAGATGCTGGTCAGTGTGGCTGCAGCCCAGGGACACGGGCAGGGTGACCACACAGATACTCACAGGCCACCAGACCATCTGTCCTCCTGCCAGGAAATAGCCTTTGACGGTGCTGCGCTGCGTCTTCCACATGGACTGGGGAGCAGAAAACAGGGACATGGATTCAGCCATCGTTTGGGGGCTGCTCAGGGCATCACCCAGAGATTTCCCCACAGGACACTGAACTGTCATCAGGTGGGAGTGAAGGGTTTCCTGAAGGACAGTTGCTGCTGGGAAACCCTGGGGGAGGAGGGATGGGACCAACCAGTGCCCTGAGTCACGCACAAACTTTTCCATCATCTCAGCATCCTGATTGAATGTGATAAGCAAAATAAGTCCCTCCAGATCAGAAAGGAAACCAAATACTTTTGGACAAGACCTGTGGAATCCACAGGTATTAGGTGCAACCAGGAGGAATGCTTGACATGGCAGGTATGACCCATGGACTCCTCTTCCTCAGACAGATTCATGCAATACCCTGAGAGTTATGCACCGCGTGTGAGGGGAGCAGCTATTCATCTCTGCCTCCTGACAGCCAGGTTGTGCTCTTGCTGTTACAAAAGCCATGCCAAAGGATGTCCTTCTGCCTTAATTATACACAGACAGCGTTTTTAATTTATGGAATCTGCTGTCGGGACCCCTGTGGACAAGCACAGGTGATTTATAGCACAGCAATTCCTTCCTGGATGAACAAAACATTATTATTAGCAATACTGTGTACTCAGACAGCCTCTTCCTCACAAGGGTTCTCAAAACCTTGGCAAACAGAGGGCTGACCAGCTCTGCAATGGAGCAGTCAGGACACTTCCCCAGGCCAAGGTCAGGGGAACAACCTGTAAACTCCCTCTTTGCATTTGTTCAGTTGAATCCAGCGAAGTGAAGCCTGACTCCAGCCAAAGTAAAATAATTTGAGGCCAAGCCAGCCATGTTTTTCAGCCTAACAAGGCACACAGGAAGGTTTTAACAGTGTTTGCTTACCCACAGCCCGACTGCGAGGACGAAGAGGAAGTAGAGCACGAGGACAGCGATGTCGACGGGCTCCAGCGTCTGCTGGGGGAACGCGTCCCACGAGGGGGTCACAGAGCCTGGGGGGACACTGGTGGGCTCCATGGCTTCCCAGGCAGGCTGAGCACTCCTTGGTCCTGGTGCATAAACCTGTTAAAGAACAGGTGACATGCTTAGAGGAGGATGTGGCAGCCCAGGGAAGGTGGTGACTGTTCCTTTAGGAGTTCAGGGTTCTCAGCTCTGGCTCCAGCTGCTCCTGCTGGAGCTGTGGGGAAGGGTCTTGTCTCTGCCACTTGACTTCACCCTTTCTGTGATGTGGAGATGCTGTCAGCAGTCAGGACAGCACAGCTTGGTGAGATTTCTTATGCAATTTTCTAACTGAGGAGAAACAGGTGCATTAGAGAGAAGGTAGAAATAGCTGAAATACGAGGAGGAAAGGAGCGGGATGTGGCAGAGCTGGTGATGAGAGCTTGAGGGTCCCACTGCTGCAGCGCTGCAGGACTGGCCTCAGGGAGCAGCTGCTGCCAGAACTGTGCCCATGGAGAGCCGTTGGTGTGAAGCCGTTGGTGACGAGCCGTGGGAGGTGAAGGCACATGAACTGCTCCAGCAATTTCCGCCTCCCCTCAGCTCAGCTCAGCCACACTTTGAGAGCAGGACAGGAGGTGAACGGCATCCAGGGCCACCTCAGACAGCCCCTGGCTTGGAAATGGCTGCTGTCGGTCCCCAGAGAACCCTCAGTGCCACACAGAGCAGGTTTGGGATTGTTCCTCTTACCCTGCTGAGCCAAGGAGATGATTCCTCCAAAGAGGAGCAGGACCAGCACTCACCAGCCCTGGCACTGCCTCTCCCCGGCTCAGCCCTGGCCCCAGCCCCAGTGTCACTGGGATGCCCGTGCTGGGTGTCTGCTGGTCCCTGCCTGTGCACCTGGCCGTGTCCTTAGGCCTCTCTTGCACTTGTAAGGAGACACTTATAAGCCTACCCCCTGCAAAAAGCTGAAGAAGGTGGGGCGGGGGGTGGCCTGCAGCAGCCCGGGGCGCTCGGCACTGGAGATGGGACGAGCAGCCAAACGAGTTCTGCCTCTGAGCCCCGGGAGTGCGGCACAGCCCGGACCAGGACCTGTCCCACAGCCACGTGTGTCACAACTGCCACTGGCTTCACCCGGTGCTGAGGTGCAGGGACTTGCAGCACCTTGACAGAGCCTTTTCTGTGCCTTACAAACCCCCTGGATCCCGCTCCCTTGGGAGCTTCTGCCTGGCAAGGATGCAGAGCACTGATGACTAGATCAGTGCTATCTTACCTCTTTAAGAGCCAATGTGTCTTGGCTGCTGCCGAGTTTTTACTGGCATGCTTATCCTCTAACTAGGAAAAGAAAAACAGGGTTTGGTATGTCAGCCTGGGGAAGTTGCTAACCCCACTCTGACACCTCCCACTTTCCCTCTGATACTGCTGTTTCGGGAGGCCATAGGATGACAGAATCATGGAAAGGACCCACAAGGGTCATTAAAGTCCCACCCTGGGTTGCACTGGAGGGGCAGCCAGTGCTGCAGCTCCACACGCTCACTCACACTCGGGATTCAGCCACACGGGTGAACAGGGTCATGTCTGCTCCCTCTGAAACACGTGTGGAGCAGGGCAGAGCTCTGCAGGCATCTTGTGCCTGTCAGTAAACATGGAGAGGTGGGATGAGCTCCAGGGGAGATTCCCAGAGCTGAGCACAGGTGCCTGCTGAGCTCCTCCTGCACTCCCGAGCCCGCACACAGGCTGGTGGTAGGAAAACAGCAGAGGCGGCTGCTCTGGTTCCAGGTCCCAACTCTGCCACGGCCCAGTGGAAATTTTGCCCGTTTTGTGAATTCAGCTCACAGCCTGCTCTCCCTCGGTGCCTGGCACAGGCGGCGGCGCTTTCCTCGCCAGAGATTGTGAGGAAGGAACATCCGTGGCATTGAAATGAAGCCGCTGAAGCTGCCCTTTATCGACGGTGCCGGGGGGACGCAGCCCACGTGGCTCTCGAGGAACCCGTCGGCACCGTGGCGCTCTAAATGCCTCCTCAACAGGTTTTTTTAAAGCGTTCCCAGGTCCATCCACCTCCTACAGACACCACTGCTCACCCAGGCCGAGAGCAGCCCAGCACCAGCCCCGAACCCGACCGGAGCTCCCCCACTCGAGGTAGAAGCCGAAAGGAAACTTACTGTGCTCAGCTGGGTCTTATTCTGCTCCCCGCGCCGGGCACCACCAGGGCTCTGCCAACTGACAGGCAGCTTAAATATTGCCAGAGAATCGGGGTTTGCCAGCGTAGCTGTTAACAGGGTCACAAGGAATGAGAAGGAATATTTATAGTCAAAGTTAAACTAATTGACCGAAGTTACTCTTTTGGTCTCCTGTGGTTCTGGTGAGAAGTGTATTATTTTCACTATCAGGGCTCCCGGGTCAAACTCCACAGAGTGCCATTCTCTTAAGCAATCTGTGCAGCTACAGAAGGGACACAGAACAATAAGAAATCCGTGCTGATGTTCTCTGGAGCTGACAGCCCGTGGTACAGGGAGGAGCTGACCACTGGTCCTGTCCCTGTGTTTATGCCTGAGCCTTACAAAGAGCAGGATCCATCTGGGCTGGGATTTGTAACACACTGCTGAGGCTGTAGGTTAATCCCAGAATCAAATCCCCCTCTGGGCCAGGCTGGAGATTTGTCTTCAGCATCATCTGTTTGAAGATCCTGATAAACCACTGGGGCCCAAACACACAGAAAGTGATGATGAAGAGGGACCTCTCAGCACAGAGACCACGGCAGGAGGCAGCTCACAGACCCCTGGATTGGGGTGTGTGGAGCCCGAGGCAGCATTGCTGAGAAGCCCCTTGCTGGGCAGGTAACCCCTGGGCTGGGGGGGCAGATGGAGCACGAGCACTGTCCTCACACAAACTTAATCCATGTCCCAACAGTGGAGTTACCAATGGGAATTTTACTGTAGGTGACCCCCTAAGGGCATGTTTTAACCTGAGAGTGGCAGGGTTAGATGGAATATTGGGAAGAAATTCTTCCCTGTGAGGGTGGGGAGCCCCTGGCACAGGTTGCCCAGAGAAGCTGTGGTTTCTCCATCCCTGGAAGTGTCCAAGGCCAGGTTGGACGGGGCTTGGAGCAACCTGGGCTAGTGGAAGGTGTCCCTGCCCATGGCAGGGGGTGGAACTGGATGAGCTTTAAGGTCCCTTCCAACCCAAACCATTTTGGGATTCAATGATTCCATGAAAAACCCAGTATCTGTATTTGATCTCATGTTTCCCACTCACAGTTCTGATGAACATAACAAGGCCTCTGAATCCTGCCATTGGAAATGCTTTAGTTTGATCTGCTACAATTTGGAAACCCCAGATTTTCCTAAGTCGTGTTAGAACAAGTTGGATCCTCAGGGGCTGCAAGTGCTGCCTCCCAGTCTGTGCCGCTTTTTCCTGACCCCCAACCCTTCCAGCCTGAAGCTGAGATCTCTGTTTGTCTCTTTGGCATTTTTCTTGGCACCTGGAAAATAATTAGAGATTGTGGCCATTCAAACCATTATCCAGATACTTGGAGGGAGGGTTCGAACGTGGTTCCACTTTGCCCAGAGGTGCCAGCCTGGAATCCCAGCTCTGATCCTCTTTTCACCGTGACTTACTCAAGTTTATCATTTCCTCTTTGAGGTCTTTTTCACCTTCCTTGCAGGAAAGAGTGAAAAGCCTCAAATAACCCAATGTTTGGGATTTCCAGGGTCACTGTTTCCCATCTGTGCCAGGGGATGGCAGTGGCACCCCTGGAGCAGGAGCAGCCACGGCCGCACTCCCGGTGCCGGCCCCGGCTGCTGCCCAAGTTGTTATTTCCTTTCCAAGGACAGGCTTTCCTGTGAGGACGATCCCGTGACAGGGCTGACGCAGGAATTCTGTTCAGGCTGGGCTGAGGCTCCAAGGAGAGTGCCTGGCCAGTGCCAGGGCCAGGGAGGAATTACCTCATGTCTGCAGTTACCAAACCCAGCAATGGGAGCGTGCAGGGAATGATGAGGCTGTTGTGTGGGACACAGTGCAACAGGGGCTCTGGGACATCACTCTGGGGGTGGTTTGTGGGCAGTGGGAGGTGTGACAGCCACACGGGGCAGCTCAGGCTCCTGGGGCTGCAGCAGAGCCAGGTGGGACCAGCCAGGAGGGCTGAGGAAACATCAGGAGGGCTTTGAGCACTTCAAACAGAATCAAAGGATGGTTCAGGCTGGAAGGGACCATGGGAGGTCACCTAATCCAACCTCCCTGCTCCCCTGGAACATGTCACTCAGGACTGCGTGCAGATGGGAAGGAGATGCACATGCTCAGCAGGGGCTATTTTGGATGACTCTGCACAGAGCCATGTTCCAGCCTCTGGGGAGCACCCAGGGATCGAGCAGGTGCTGTAAACCAGCTAATCTACAACCAGGACATCTGATATGGAGCTGCTCCCTATCTATCTTCCATTAGTGTCAGGGGAGATAAATGGCTCCTGGGACATAAACTCAACCTCAGCCAAGAATTCCTTTTCAGAGGGGAACAATTCACTGGCTCATATGCTCATTAAATGTTTTCTTCTGAAGGCTGGAGGAAAAAATCCATACTATTTTAAGAATTTGCTGCTCATATTGATCACACCAGCCTGGATGCTGAGGTCCTTTAGGCAGTGATTCTGCCCATACCAGCCCCAGCCCAGGCAGGTGAGACCCTGTATCTCTCTTCTGCAGGTGTAAAGGGCCAACATTAACAAGTGCAGTTGCACAAGTGCCAGATGCAGAATTCCTCACACCATCACGGCAGCAATTTTGGACAGAAGACAGAGGCCCATAAAGTCAGGAGGCAGAAGGCAGTAGCTTTATTTTAGGAGTAGCACATAGGCATTGGGTTGAGACTGAATTGTGAATATACAGAGTCCCATTATCAAATCATATAACCAGAAGTTCTGGTTCTTTGAAAATATCACATAAAAATACCAAAGGGGTTGGAGTTCTAACTATCTCGGAAAGTTACAACATGTAGCAAAATCTATGTACAGCAGTTACTGTCATGACAGCTTCAAAAGAACCTCCGGTGGTTTAAACAATGAATGTATTTAAAAAAAAAAAAAAAGAAAAGAGAAGAAAAAAATCAATGGAATGCAGTGTGCAACATCCAAGAGGGAAAATGGAGCAGAGGGAGCGTGGCCTTGTCACCTCCATCGGGGCAGGGACAGGTCTGGACCTCTGGGAACACAAGGCTACACACTACCTGGCACTTAAAGCTGTATAAACGGAGAACACTTGTGAAAATATACTTCACTTTCTACAGCAGGGTTTAAAAAAATACCAAAACCTGGAGATTGGATGGTCGTAAGGTCTCCCATAAATAATGCACCGGTTGGTGGTCGTGTCCTTGAGCGGAGCTGCAGGACGAGCCCTTGCTCTGGCAATGGGGGGGGGTCCCTACACTATGGTTTGCTGGGGCACTGCCATGGGGTGGGATGTGGGAGCGGGACAGGCTTGGAAGGCAACAGATGTGTTTTGCACAGGGTGATGTCTCACAGCAGCAGCGCACTGGGGGTCTGCTGCCAGCAGCTCTCGGGGCACCCTGTCCCTCTCAGGTGCATGCACTGGCCATGGGGTGCTGCTCCCCTTCCATCCCACATGGGAATTCAGTGACAGCCAGACTCGGTGAAAGATGGGCATGCACCTTGACAGAAGGACGTGGACACTGGAGGATGGATGTGCACAGCTCTGGAGCTCCCTGGGACGGTCACCATGAACAGTAAAGGGATTCAGGACTCTAGCTCTTGGAAGTGACTGGAGGAGGGCAGGGGATGCATTTCCTGCTGTCTCTGCTGTGCCTTGGAGAGGCACTTGGGGCTGCAGAGGACTCCCACTCATTTTCAGGCTACCAGGGGTTCTGTGCTTTCCAAGGAGGCACCAAAATGCTCAGGGATTTCTGGCTGCTGGTGAGTTCCAATAAGCCTTGTGCTGATGTGTTAAACTCTTGAGAAGTTTTCAAGATCCATCAGCCTCTGGCACAGCTTTAAGCAAAGCTGATGGGCGGGATGAAGCTGGGTAGGATTAGACCAGATCCATCCTTGGGACCACGTGGACATGTCAGAAGGGTTCTGCAAGGTCCTATTGCTTTCCATGGCCACTGGCTGGCAATGGCAGGGAATTAAAGCCTGCAGACCACCTCCAGTGATGTCTGTTCCACTGTTACAGTCTGTTCCACTGTTACAGTCTGTTCAGGTGGAGCTCCAGCCCCACATGCTCTGCTCCAGGGCAGACAGGACTGGGGAGGGACTGGAGAGCAGCTCAGCAGCATTGTTATGCAGGGTCCCGGGGGAGCAGGCACTGGTGGCCTCCCTTCTCCTCATCCCCCCACATCCCCTCCCCTGCCTGACCTGCTCGGGCTTCCCAGGGACTCTGTGGCTGGGCTTTAACCCCAGCCCCAAGGCTGGCAGGGTGAGTGGTGCCTGCCTGGGCAGAGCCCCCCGTGCTGGGCCCCCCGTGTGGGGAAGTTCTCTTGTTCTGGAAACTCGAGCGAGTGGAGTTTCACCAGATGGGTCTGAAATCCTTGACTCAGGAATCCACTGGAGATGGAGGGTGCTAGAAAAGCTGTCATCAAGCCCAGTGCAGTGTTTGCCTTCGTGTCCCTGTGCCTCACCCTCACACCACCCACTGTCACCCGCGGTGCCTGCTCAGTGCCCACCTGCCCCGGCCCCTCCGCCCGTGGCTCTGCTGGGTGGGAGCAGGTGGCAGCAGCGTATTTACAACCAAACTCGACAGGAGCAAATTGCACTTTGTTGGCAATGAACTGTGGCAGCTCGGGTCACCGCAGGCCCCTCACCAGGCGAGGGGAGAGGTCATCCTGGGGCTGCGCTGGCTCTCGCCCGCCTGCACGTCACTGAGAGCCCGCTGTGGGGAGAGAGGGAGAGGGTGAGTGTGGGACACGGGCTGGGGGGAGAGGTGGAAGGTGTCCCTGCCCATGGCACAGGGGTGGGGCTGGATGGGCTTTAAGGTCCATTTCAAACCAAACTGTTCTGGGATGCTGTGATCAACTTCATTACCCTCCCTGGGGCTGGTGCTTGGACCATCAGCCGTCCCTCAGCCTCCCATCCCTGCCAGCCAACTTGGATGTTAGAAAAATTGCACTTTATCAGTGTTATAAAAATTGCCCTTGCAGACACTTGGGTATAGGTGCTCACAAAACCCCATCTCATTCCCACCGCTCACACCCAAGTAAAACACCTCACTGACACTTCACAGGGGACCCCTGGCTGGCTTTGAAAGGTTCAGCTCACCTCAAACTTGCTCATGAATTCTGCAAAGATGCCAAAGAAAGCTTCAGAAGTTGTCATTTTTGAGTCTTCCCCAAAAAAGGACAACACCTTGCTGAACTCTTCCATGGCCTTGTGCTGCAGGTCATCCAGAGACCGCATGGCAGGCTGGGCACTCTCCAGGAAGGACTGAGGGAATTGGCTTAAGGACAAACAGCCGTTCTGTGGGTCTGGTACGGATCAGAATCACTTATCAATCTCTTATCAGTGGCTGGATTCCAGCTCAGGTGTCAGCACGGACCTGCTGCACACACACGTGTGGAGGTGCTGGCACGCTCAGCTGTCCCTGATGGTGCTTCTCTGAGGGACAGACAATCCAGCACATTCCCTGGCACCATGGCACATTCCCTGGCACTGGGGCTGTGCCATAGAGGGGCAGCTGAGCCGGTGGGCACCACAGAATCTGTTTCCCTGCTGGCTGAGAATGAGGGAGTTTTCCACAAGTACTGAGACCGTGCCAGACATGGCCCGGCTGCTTCCCAAGGAACCACAAAGACAACAGAATGGTTTCACTGGAGGGCACTGAGCCACCCTGGTGACCTGCCCCTCTGACAGAAGGATACAGTCATGACAATGGCGAATCTGTCCTCCGCGGTCGCTGGCATGTTGTGACAGGCCAGCTGGATGTCACTGACCGTGGTGTGCAGGTCCTTCAGGTCGGCTGTCAGTGTCCTCTGGTTCACTGCAGGAGAAGACAGGAGTCAGCAGTGTTGGGGGCACAGGTTGGGTTGATTCCCACGGCAGAGCACAGACAATGAGCATGGGCTGTCAGTCAGGGGGTCGGGCTGTGTGTCTGCAGGGCTCTGCACAACCTGTCCGTGCTGTCCAGGCACAACCAGACTGTCCTGATGGGATCAGCACATTGCCAGCAGCTGTTGGTGCTCAGACCAAGAATGTCAAACCTGGACCGTGCCAAGGACGAGGAGCACGTGGGACTCACCAGCATGAGGGCAGTGACGGACACACAGGGACTTGGAAGGGGACAGGGGGACACAGGACAAGGGGTGACACAGTGGCAGGAGCTGGGAGCCTCCAGTGACAGGAGTGTCATTTAACAGTTAGGCCAGATACAAACTCCAGCTGGGAAAGCTACAGGTACAGACCTTCCTCAATTGGAAATGTCCTGCTCCAGGCCTGAATTTGCTCCTCTATTTATCCACTGTAGCACTAATTCCCAAGGGAATTGCTCACAAACAGCAGGGAATGGTGTGCAACAAGAATGTAGCTTGTGCTTTGCAGAGATTCATAATATAATTTAAATTCACAGAATCGTGGAATCATTCAGTTTGGAAAAGCCCTCTAAGATCATCCAGTCCAACTGTTTCCCCAGCACTGCCAAGGCCACCACTAACCCATGTCCCCAAGTGCCACATCTACATAGTTTTTAAATCCCCCCAGGGATGGGGACTGCACCACTGCCCTGGGCAGCTGTGCCAGAGCTGGACAGCCCTTTCCATGAAGCAGGTCCCTACTCTGTCCTCTCACTCAGGACTATTCCTCACTTGTTTTGGCTCCCATCCTGCTCATGCCAACGCTGTGCAGCTCATGGCTGACCCCAGACCCAAACCAAACCACGAGGCAGTGCAAGGGGACACGGGGCTTGCAGGTGCTTCTCTTCCTTTACCTTTGGCAGCGAGCGGCACTGTCGGAAGATCCTTGGCAAAGCCCAGGAGCTCTGGGAAGTGTTGGCTAAGGGATTTGGCAAGAATGTGCAGGAAGGTGGATTTCCCATCAACAGTCTTGGTTGTGTTCAGCTGCAGCAAAGCAGAAGCAGTGAGGAGGTGCCCCTGCACAGGGGGTGGATCTCCCCACACGCTCGGGGTGTCCCTCCCTCGGGGTCCCGGCTCACCCCACTCACGTGCACGGCAGTGCCCGGCCACACCACGTGGTTAATGGTTAAATGGCACATTTAATGTTCACACAGCAGCGTGGAGATGCTCCCTCCCACAGGGCAGGGCTGCCCCCCTGTCCCCCATCCCTCAGGATTCCCACCAGAACCCACGTGGGATGAAAACCTCCTTCTCCCACCCCACAGCTGTGGGCTCTGACCAGCCTGAGGCTGGATTCCCCAACACACTGAAGCACCAAACCCCCATTAGGGTCTCTCTGAAGTCACCCCTATGGGTCAATCCAGCTGCCTCCCCCGTCCCCCCTCTGGCAGGCGCTGCACTCAGGGGTCTTTTAGGACAGGTTTGCTGCACGAGACACTCAGAGCTCCCAGTGGTGGTTCCTCCTGCCCAGGAGGAGCCTGCCCTGCCTCACCTCAGTGAGGAAGTTGATTTTAAAGCCCGTTGTTTTGCTGGTCTTGGGCTGCCCGTTGTTCAGGTAGTTTCCCATCGCCAGCACGAACTGCAAAGAGAAAACCAGGGAATGAGGGGCTGGTGACCTCCTGCACCTCTATCATCCCATTTCCCAGTTCCTGGGGCTCTGAATTCCTGTTCACCACCCATTAATGTGCAGACAGCCACTGCCCCCCAAGGATTTAAGGAATTGTTGGGGGGTTACTGGCCAGGAGCCACTAAGGAGATTCATCTCTCCTCTGGAAATGCATTTGGTCACATGGTGACCTCATTTATCCCACCTGCTTTTTTTAAAGGCAAAACCAAATGAATTACTTAATGACAGTAATTTGGGGCAGCTCGTCTCAGGAGGGTCAAGGACGAGCTACAGTGGGATATACTCTCTCTCTGCCAGGCACAGCCTGTCCCAGAATGCCAAAATCACCTGTGGGGACCCTGCCCACACCACAGCAGGGCTGGCACAAGCCCTGGCCATGCCCAGGGACCTGCCTGAAGTGCTGCCCAAGTGTGGGACACACACAGTGACTGCTGGGACAGACCCAAAACATCCTCCAGCCCCAGCACAGCCCAGGACAGCCTCGGTGGGCTCTGCTGTGTCCCTGCCTGGCAGGTTTCTGGCTCCTACAGTCTTCCCTGTGCTGCAGGTGGGTGTTTGGCCATCGGTGATTCTCCCTCCCACATCCTCCTGAGGCCAGGACCCCCACAAGCCAACACCAGGGGATGGACCCTGGCCCAGCTGGTCCTGGAGGGGCCCAAGGCTGGAGCTGCCCTGCAGCTGCCCAGGGGTGCTCCTGTGGGATGCTGAGGGCCCACGGTGACTGTTACAGGAAGGAAGGACTGCTCTGACCTCCAGGATTTTTGCCAGCTTCTTGCTGCTTTTCAGCTCTAGGGAGGCCTTGCAGATGCACTCGTAGCTGGCTTTGATCTCCTCTGTCTTCTCCTGCAGGGTGGTCTTGAAGTGCAGGCTGCGCAGGCGGATCTTGTACTCGGGTACTGACAGCATCTGGGAGCAAAAGGAGCAGAAAGGGATCGTCCCCATTAGCCACAATCCCTCCTACACGGTGCTTTTCCTGGCATGCTGCCCTGTACATGGGAGCAGGATGCACTTGCTTGGCACAGGTGACACGTGGAGCAGCTGGGCCAGTTTGCTGCCACGGGACGGGGAGTTTCACGCCCACGTCCACGAGTGACTTTGGCAACAGAAAGTAAATCAGAGCTGGGCGACGTCACTCTCACCACGGAGCAAACGTGGGGGTAACTCTTCCGTTCCAAACCAGCCCCCACGGGAGCTGCCAGACCCCTCAGGCATCACCCCGAGCACCTCTGCCCCGCGGTCACAGTGACCAGTGCCACCAGCTCCTCCCGTCCCCCCCGTGCCCGGTGTCCTGCTGACAGGGGACACGGCACACGCAGCCCCCCGCTCCCGCAGCACGTCCCTGCCCGCAGGTACCTGCAGCACAAACTGGTCGGGCTCGCTCAGCTTGCCGGGGTTCTCCTTGTAGCTCTGGAAGCGCTGCACCTCCTCCCCGTCCGGCGCGTAGAGCAGCAGCTGCTTGATGTGGGAGGGCTCCAGCCGGTCCGTCTCCATCGTCATCAGGATCTGGCGCAGCTCGATGTGGGACAGCTTGAGGTGGGCTATCAGGATGGCTGGGGGCAAGGGAGGCACGTCACTGGGGAGGGGAGGAGTGTGGGACCCCTGCCCCGGGCTGGCTGTGCCGGGGACAGACCGCCTGGCAGGACTGGGACAGGAGGTGAACTCGGTCCCTTCACCCTGTGCCCACTGGGACAGGAAGGGCTTTCTGCTGCCACAGCCCTGCAGAGGCTGCAAGGGGACCTTAAGAGCCACTCTGGTCCTGCAGGCCCCTCCAGGGCACTGCATCACCCACACAGTCAGGGTGGGCTGCACTGGAAACAACCCCCACTCCCACCTTCCCCGCAGCCAGGGGATCAGGGGATCAGGATCTTGTAGGTCCCACCCAGCACTCTCACCCTCCTTCCTACCAGAAGCACATCCTGGAGAAGCAGCACTGCCCCACTTCACCCCAGGGGGGCATGCAGGCTCTGCCCCCTCCCTCCCCAGCCAGTGAGTCACATCCCATCTCCAGCCTTTCCCATAAAAGTGACTTCTTCCCCTTAATGGGGTTGAACCCAGTCTGGAGGGGCTCTGGGCTGCAGGAAAAGTCCATCCCAGCCAAGCTGTGCTCGTGGGATTGTGCTCATGGGATCATGTCCATGGGATTGTGCCCATGGGACTGTGCTCATGTAGCCTCCTTCCCTTTACCTTTCCAGTTCTCTACATCCCTGGTCCCACCTGGCCTGTTTTGGGGGGTACCTTCCCTGTGGAGTTTACTTACATGTGTTGTAGGCCTTTTTGTGGGACAAAATTTCAACCACGTCTTTCTTTTTAAAGTTTTCAGGCAAGAGAGTTGGCTCTGGAAGAGAAACTGAAAGATTTAATCACAGGTAAGGACGGGCTCAGCCGGCTCCAGAGAGAAGAAAACTGTCCTGAAAGCAATGAAACCATGAATGAAAGAGGAGAACTGATGCTTTGCACACAGCAGTGGCTCCGGAATCCTTGAATTCTGTGATTCAAAGATCTCCTCAATGGAGGACTCAGTTGGAGCTGAAAAAGGTAAAACGAGAGGTGAAACACACAGAAAATCTCAGACTGCCCAGAAACATCCCCAAAAAGGTGTTCCCTGAGAAGAATCCCATTTTATCCCACCTCCACTGGCAGTTGGGCACAGTGTCCCTTGCAGGAGGGCTCAGACACCCCACCGGAATGTTACCCCAGCCACCACCACTCTGCACCTCCAGCCTGGACCCCCTCTCTGGGTTTGTGGTACCCAGAAACTCCGGTGGGTGGGATATCCCAGCTGGTGGGGCTTCAGGAGACCCCAGTGCCAGAGCAATGGGGGGCTGCCAGGCAGGGAGCTCCAGTGCCCATCGCAGCTCTTGGGGGAAATCATCAGCAGATGTGTGTAAAAAGAAAAGTGCTGCTTGTGATGATTTCTATGGACACAGGAATGTTTTCATGGCTTTTTCAGCTTTTTCAGGGTTCTCAAGCACCGGAGCTGCAGTTGGTGAAACCCTCCAGCTGAGTTTCACTGCCCAATGAAATGTGGAGAGAAAACAGGTCATGGCAGCAAAGACAATTAAGAGAGAGAGTGAAACCATCTCTTCCTTAATGATCCACTGTGCCACCAGCCACAAAATCCTGAGTATGAACAAATTCATGCCATGTGTGATGTCACAGACCAGGCATTGCCTTGCTGCCCATCAAGCCCCAGTTCCTCCCAGTTCTTCCCAGTTCCTCCCAGCTCCCCCCAGGACCTATTTTGGGGCTCAGGTACTTACTTGTGGGCTTCTGTGTCCCAAAGTGCAGCTCCAGGTCGAGGTATTTGACCATATCACTCAGCTTGTCATAATCTGAGTCTTCACCGAGCTGCAGGAGGAGGAAGAGTCAGGAGCTGTGCTGGCACAGGCAACAGCCTGACAGTGCCTGCCTGTGCTGGGCCTATTCCCTGTCCTCCAGACCAAGCTCTGCATCCCCAGAAAAAACCAGGACAGGGTGCTGGCATCATCCTGTGACTGAAGACTCGGCCACTGCCACGCAGATTGACTCCTGGCACAGCTGAAATCCTGCAGAGCATCTCTGCCTTCACTGCTACTTGGGCACTGGTGGATAAAATGGGAATTCCAGAAACTTCAGGAATTTTTTGCTTTAAAAAAAAAAAAATCACTGGGAAAAGCATCTTTCTCCCTGGAGTGACAGAGAGAGGGATCTGCAAGATTTCAAGTGCCTGTGGGACTGGAAGATGATCCCACAGCTTCCCCCTCACTGCTCAGGGCACAGAAAATACAGCATGTGCTGAACATCAGGACAGACACAGGCTGGGACTTAAAGCCCAGCAAGGTCAGTTCTGCACCACTTCAAGTCCACGGTGCCAAAGGATTGTCACGTTTTGTCTCACCCTTCATCTCTGCTTCCCCCCTCCAGTGTTCTCCCATCACTCTGCTCCAACCATCTTCATTGTTTCCCGCTGATAAAACCTCCCACAGCTGCAGAACCCCTCTGAAGGCAGCTCCTGACTCTGTCAGCCCCCGAGGGCAGGAAAGCACGTGCTCCCCAGGACACTGCAGCCTTCCCAGGGCCTCTTCCCAGTTCGGTTCAAACAATTCAAAGGATGAAAAGAAGGCCCGCACAGGTAACCAACCCCAGAGCACGGTGGGACCCCCACCCCCGCCCCGCCCCCGGGCCGTACCTGTCCCCAGATGGTCCCTTCCGAGTTCTCCACCTGCTCCCAGCGCAGCCTCTTGACGCTCATGTGGTTGGACTCGCTGCGGCGGTGCAGCAGCCCCCGGTGCAGGGGGGGGGCACAGGGCACCGGGGGGGGCGGCGGGGGGGGCGGCGGGGGCGGAATGGGGTGCAGGTGGCTGACGAGGGATTTGGGGGCGGGTGACGCGCTGGCCTTCGCGGCCTCCGCCTTGGTGGGGACGGTCTGGGGGTCGTGGAACTGCAGGGGGGGCGGCGGCGGCGGGGGGCTGAGCGGCGGGGGGGGGATGTGGTCCGAGAGCGTGGAGTAGGTCAGGGAGCTGCCCTCGTCACTGCTGCTGATGTACTCGCTGCTGCTGACGTCGTTGGTGACATAGCTGCCCTGGTCATCCTGGAAACTCATCTGGGCGAGGGAGAGAGGAGAGGCTGGAGGTGGCACCTCATCCTCCATCCACCCGGCCCGCGGGGTGTCCTGCCCCCCTCTGCCACCCGCAGAGCCCCAGAAGCTGCACGATCGAAGTCCACGCCCCGAACACCCCGTGCCGCGCTCACCTCCTCGTAGTCATTCTCGGGAGTGAGGAAATCATCCACGATGGTGACGCGGTGTCCCAGCTGCTCACTGAGGGCGTCCAGGAACCGATCCGTGTCGCGGCTGCGGGGGGGCCTGGAGAAGGTGAAGAGCTTCTTCCGTCGCGACAGAGGGCTGAGCGAGTAGTGGCGGTGCTTGGGGGACGGGGCCGGGCTGCTGTCGAGGCTCACGTAGGGGTTGGACTCGGTGCTGCACGGGGAGGCCACGCTGCTGTGCAGGCGGTAGTAGCACTGCTGGGAGCCCAGCGGCTCGCTCGGCCACGACAGCCCCATGCCCGGCCGGCGAGCTCCTGCGGGACAGAGCGCTGCCGAGGGTCCTGCACGGCGGCCCTGCAGCCCCCGGGTGCAACGAGCCCCTGCCCCGACGGAATGTGGGGAGAGGGAGAAGGAGAGGGAACCTCCGCGGGCAGTGCCCTGCGCTGCACAGCAGCACTCCGGAATCCCACAGGATTCACCACCCCACCCACCCCGCTGCCCTCCTGCAGCTGCAGCTCTGCAGGGGCGTCACACGTGGCACTGTCACTGCTCCATTAGGAAAGGGCACTGAGAGGTGCCAAGAGTTGTCTTCTCTTCCACGTGCCTGAAGAGCAGCACCCACCATCACCTCCCCAGAGCGCCCCTGTCCCGCCGTGGGCAGCCGGAGGTACCTGGGGCCGGTGCCCGCTCGGGGGCCGGGGGCGATGTCCTGTGCAGGGCAGCGTTCCCCACCTTGCCGGCAAAGCCACCGATGAGGCGGTTCTCCAGCTCTGCGTACACGGCCGACATCTGGGAAAGGGCAGAGAGCTGCTGCCGTGCCTGAATCGAGACAGGGCTTGTGGACCCCCGAGACCTGCAGTGTCCTGAGGACAGGACAGCCCCCACGGACCCACCAGTCCCCCTCTCTTACTCTTTCAAGGAGGATTTCAAGGGGCTTTTCTGAACACCGTCACTGTTCATTAATTAACTGTCTGTTGATAAGGCAGACACCAGCCTCATTAAAGGTGACTAATTGCCCAGGGAAGTGACCTCAGAGATGGGCTCCAAGGCAGTGACACTGTCAGCCAGTGGCAGGTATTTACCCACATCCTTCCCCATTCCCTTTTTCCTGCTTTCCTGTGTTAACAGTAGTGGAATCAAACTGCTGGCCCTCCCCGTGGATGCAATGGTCCCAACACACCAGCAAAGCTCTCCCCAGAGTCCCCCCCCCATCACACCATTTTGGGGTTGGGTGTCTCCGGGAGGGATGTGCCATCACCAGCCTGTCTCTCTCCAGGGATCAGGCGAACTGGGACCTCCACGGTGTCACTGCCTGGGGAAGGAAGAGGCAAACCAGTCACTCCTCTGCCTGTGCCCCCACCTCCCCATGGCTCTGGCCTATCAAAGTCCCCCTGTCTCCTGCTGGGACCCGGAGTGACCTCCCTGCCCCAGCTGCCGCCTCTGGGGGTCCCAAGGGACTGGCACGGGTGGGCCCGAGGTCAGCACAGCAGTTCCAACCTGCTCTGCTCTTCCCTCGGGGCAGCTGAGGACAGGGCTGCTCCCCACAGCTGGTGAACATCTGCCCAGCCAAGCAGCTTCCCTCCAGCACACACAGCTGTCGGATGCTCTCCGAGCTCTAATCCCAACCAGAAAGGCTCCTCAGGTTGGAATATCTCCTCTGGGAAATGTCTCAGACCCCCCTGACAGCTGAGGAACACCACATGGCCGGGAGGTCCTGGCAGGGAGGTCATGGGGAGGTCGTGGTGGGGAGGTCCTGGTCAGAAGCCGTGAGCACAGACCAAGGGCCCTTTGCCATCAGTCAAGAGAGATGGGGGATAGGCAGGATACCGTGTCCTCTGAAGGGAGGGAGGGTTTGTGTCCTGAATGTGGTTCATCAAGAGTCTCAAAGTGGCCCTGAACCATGATCTTATTCCTCACAGGGATTTCACAAATGCTGTTTTCCCTGTGAATTTGATGGGGTGTGAGAATATTCACAGGGAAGCTTTAAACTGTGTCCCCCAGAAGGGAGGGCTCAGACCAGCAGGACCAGTTCACATCCAAGCAATGGAAGGGACTGGAAACTGTTCAGCCTCAGACCAAGCACCATCTTATTCAATTGGTTATTTCAGGTTATTTCAGTGTGGAATCGCTGTCCCTGGAGGTGTTCAGGAAATGACTGGACGTGGTACTCAGAGCTCTGCTCTAGTTGACAAGGTGGTGATTGGTCAAAGGTTGGACTTGGTGATCTTGGAGCTCTTTTCCAACCTTAATTATTCTATGATTCTAACTGTTTCTGAAAACATGGATTTCCAGTCAAAGCCTCAGTGCTGGCTTTACTCTGACCTCAATCCTTTCCTCCATCTTTTCCCACTGTTCAAGCTTAGGAATAGTTCAGGCTTTTGGCTTGGGGCAGAGCAGAAAGACACCATAGGCACAATCCCCCCATCCCAGCCCCCTCCTCCCCACACCCCCATCACCCACCTGCTGCCCCCCCTTCCTCGGGGCGGGGGGTCCGGAGGCTGCCCCGGCACAGGGAGGCCCCTCGGACGGAGCTGCGGAACCGATCCTCCACCTCTGCCTCGGCTGCAGCAGGAGACACCTTTGTAAGGCAGGGCCAGACCCCACAGCTCCCCTGACCCTATCACCACAACACAGGGCCCCCCAGCCCCAAGGGACCGGGGGCTGCCATCTCCTGGTACCCACTCCCTCCATCCTACACCATCCCTGGGGAGCTGAGCAGGTTCCAGATGCTCCTGCCAGCACAGGGCAGGGATGGATGCCCAGAGATGGGACATCCAACTGCTTTTTCCAGCAGGATGGGCATCGACCAGCTCATGGGGTACATGAAACTCCAGCTGGTCCCAGCAAACTCCTTCCTGTCCTCACAGGGCAAGAGGGAAGTGGGGCCAGCACTGGAATGCTGCTGCACACTGTGTGTGCATTGTCCACATGCAGTTCAGGGTGGCAGCTTGGGGAGGCTCAGGCTTGCAGCAGGATGGAGGTACAGGAGCATGTCCGAGGGACCCGACAGAGCAGGGCTTGGACAGCCCGGCACAGACACCAGAGATCGCCGGAGTTTGGGAGCCCGGGAGAAGGACCAGCCCAAATTCAGAGATCTCTGGCAGTGCACTTCCAGGCACAGACACACAGAATGGACCAGAACAACCAGAACTTCTCATGGTCAGAGACTGCCCCGTTCACCTGAGAAACTGGGAGGAGCCAGGGACCAGCTGGGAACAATTGGGAACAATTCCAGCCTGAAACAGTCTGGGACAGAGAGACTTACTCCCGTGCTTCCCTCCTCCCCTGGCCGTGGATACCTGGCCTGTATTCCTGAAATACAGCTGCAAATTTCTTCATTTATACACTAATAAATCCTTGGGAATCTACAGCCCCTCATGCAGGCTGGGCCATGGTTCTGCACACACAAAGCAGAGGTGTCTGAGAGTGCAAACCCAGGGTGCAGGAGCACAGCATTCCATGCACAGCAGGATTGCACCAGGACTTGGAGGTAGGTGTTTATTGCTAAAATAACTGTGTTCCTCCAAAAGTCTCTCTTCAAGCAACATCTCTTTTAACTTTACTGAGTCTAAAATGAACACATCAATGTAAACAGCTGAGAGCAGAAGAATTTGGAAGCAATTAAGGGCCCAAATGCACAGATTAGACATTTCATTCCAAATTTGCCCTCAGCAAACAAACCACTGCCGAGTTTGTGCTGCCACAGAACCAGGTGATGGTGAGGGGACAGGAGGACCAGGGAGAAGGGGGATCACCAACTGCCCTCCATGTCTTTTTGGGAGAGCAGCACCTCGCTCCTCACCTCCTCCAACCACAGATGCCTGTGTGACTGCTGGGAACATCCCGAGGGACATTGTGCCACACTTACTTTACCTCTCTGATCTGAACACTGCCCTTAAACCAGATACTCCCTTCCTGGACTTCCTCACCTCTAACAACCTGAGCAGCTTCCAAAAGCCTTTGCTCCCAGAGACACCCTCTCAGGTGCCATCCCTCCTCTCCGTGCAGAGTTTCATTCCAACACCACACAGCTCCCAGTGCAACGGGACATGGGGGGACACGGCGTGTCCGTCTCGGAGCACAGGGACTTTCCTCTCACCTGCCAAGGACTTGTACCCAAGAAACCTGTCAATCTTTTGCTGGCAGTGCTCCTGCTCCTCGTACGTCAGCAGCTGGTAGATAAACTGCCAGATGACTTGCTTGGCTGGTGTGTCCAGCACCGGGTACACATCCACAATGAGAGTGTCAATGTTCCTGCAGAACGGGAGAGAGGGGGCTGGGCAGGGAGTGCATCCCCACAGCACAGTCCCCCCATGCTGCTTCCCGGGGCTCCGGCACCTCCCAGCCTGTCTCCACCGGGATCTGGGCTGCGGGATCACCTCGGAGCCTCCAGCACGAACCGATGGTTTCACAGCACAGGTGCAGGGGTTAAAAGCTGTGTGGATGTGGCACTTGGGGACATGGGTTAGTGGTGGCCATGGCAGTGCTGAGGGAATGGTTGGACTCGATGGTCTCAGAGGGCTTTTCCAGCCTAGGCAATTCCATTATCCTGAGTAAAAAGGGTGAGGAAGCACCAGAAAGCAGAGAGAAACCCTGGAAAGACCTGAATTTTGGCGAGCAGCAGGTAAGCAGGCTGAGGGGCAAATGCACCAGGGAGGGTGGCTGGGCTGGCAGCCTCCCACGACTGAAGATTTTCATCTCATTTTGGCTCTGTGGTGTGTAGAGATGGGGAAAGGGCTGTTGGGAATAGCAGGGCCGAGCACCTGATCCAGGGAGGAGGATAAAACAGCCTACGACAGGAAGAAATTCCTCCCCTGTGAGGGTGGGGAGGCCCTGGCACAGGTTGCCCAGAGAAGCTGTGGCTGCCCCATCCCTGCAAGTGTCCAAGGCCAGGTTGGACGGGGCTTGGAGCAACCTGGGAGAGTGGGAGGTGTTCCTGCCCATGGCAGGAGGTAAGACTGGAAGCCCTTTAAGATCCCCTCCAATCCAAATCATTCCATGATTTTGTGACAGGCCTCAGTAAAAGACTGCTGGAAGACCAAGCAAGGGCAGGAAACAAGGTCACTGTTGAAATCCAGAATGTGCCAGAGGACCAGTTTGGATCCCTGCAACAGGACAGGGGGCATGTGCTCCATGGCAGGACAAGGGCTCTGCAGCCACAGCCATTCACGTGCTGCTTCCAAGGGAATGCTGCAGCTGAGATGCTGAGAAGAGTGAGAAGACGAGGATGGAACATGGAGAGATTTACTGAAAGAGGTGGAACAGGATCTGCAGCTGTCAAGGACAGCTGGACAGCACGACAGCCTTCACTGGGGGGACCAAGGGATCAGGGGTGACCAAATTAACCTGAAAAGCTGAAGGGTCTGCCCTGCCCTCAGGTGGGACACTGGACAGAGACGGGCTCGTGCCCTGCGGATACACACCAGGGAACACCCAGCTGGGGACAGCAGAGCTCACTGTGACTGACCCCCAGCCCAGCTCTGCCTCTGCTGACACCAGCTCTGCCTCTGCTGACACCAGCTCTGGCCGGGCACTGCCACAGGCCGGGCACCAGCACGGGAGGAGTGGAGCTGCCATGGAGTTACCGGTGTTGGAAGAAGCCTTCCAGCGCCTTGCAGATGGTGTAACGCTCGGGTGGGGTCAGCAGGTGCTCCAGCTGCTGCGTGAAGGTCCTTCCTTGAATCTTGATGCTAGAGGGGAGAATCTCTGCAACCCACTGCAGGGAGGTGAGGGAGGAGGAGCTGCTCGGGGACTCAGGAGAGTCAGAGTCTGCAAAAAAAAATTCCGTCTTTTCTTGGTTTCTTTTGAGGGCAGTGGAGCAGTTTGAGTGCCACTGGCTCTGTACTCTGAAGGAGGTCAGATTGGATGGGGTTTGGAGCAAGCTGGTCTAGTGGAAGGTGTCCCTGCTCATGGCAGTGGGGTGGAATGAGATTATCCTTAAGGTCCCTTCCAATCTGAACCATTCTGGGATTCTGTGGTTATATGAAGCAGGGGGTTGCTGGGTTTTGTTTCTGGCACACATGCAAACGAGTTGGCATCCCAAGGCTCCTAATGTGGGATTAAGGGCAGCCCATTGCTGCTCCAGAGGGAAGAGCCAGTCCCTAATTCCTGGGTCTCTGCATTGTGGAGCAGCACCCCAACAACACACTGACCCTCCTGCCTCCACACGGCTCTGGAACCGCAGCAGCGCCCGCGCTGTGCCCTGGGCTGGGGTCCTGCTGACACCACCCCACTGCCCCACACACCCTCAGCTCCTGCTGACTCCTCACCAGCAGCGAGTAAATTATTGATCCCAGCAGCAGGATAATTATCCTGCAGAGCACAGCCCATCCACAGCCATGGGACTGCGCAGCCACCGTGGATGCACAGGGTTGGGTTACTGCGGCCAAGTACACGGCACAGACTGCACGGAGAGGACATTGCCAGGGGACACCAAGGACAATCACACAGCAGGATGAGCCCTCCTGGAGAGCAGCCAAGCCTGAGATCCAGCCTGATCCCAGAAAGCAAGGGCTGTGTGCCCCGGGGAGAGGAGCAGCCCCCAGGCAGCGCCTGAAACCTGCTGAGCCTGTGGAGGTGCTCAGCAATTCCCTCCTGCACCAGGAACTGAGGAGCTGCTGTGGGCTTTCTGCTGCTCCAGACCCTCCTCCCCACTCTTACCATTGGAGATGTTGACGATCCCCTCTTCCACCACCAAGGTGGGCATTGCCCCACTGCCCTGCAGCATCGACACCACCTTGTCGTGGGAGCAGTTCCTGCGGGCACAGCAGAGCCGGGTCAGTGCCGCCTGTCCCCGTGGGCAGCACTGTGGGCAGCACTCCCAGGAGAGCAGCAGGGAGAAGGAGCTTGCAGCTGCCTTCATTTCTCTTGGAAAAGCCTCCTCGTGCTGCTCAGAGCCGTGTTTGGGACCTGCTGTGATTCCCCTGGTTTCTCTCAGTCTTTGCTTGCTTTCACCTGAGCTGCACAGGAAGGAGCTTCCGAGAGAGAGAGCCTGGATCGTGCCCCAGGAGTGGTCTCCTCGCTCTACCTGCCCCAAGGAATAACCACAGGGATTCCTGTGGAGCTCATGGCACATGAAGCCAGTGTTCAGCTACATCCAGACCCAGAAAATGAATTTTCCTTTAAGTGACACAGTGCTGCGGGTCTCTCCTTGCCTGTCCTAATTCCACGCGATAAGAAAATGCAAGGTGAATATAAAGTGTAATTTTGTAGGCAGAAAAAAGAAAAATCTTGGTCTGCCCTTGGAGAAGGGTATGGGCTGGGCTGGGACAATGACTGCCAAAACAGGCTCAGAGGACAACCCTCAACTCATCTCCTCTATTTTCTGGCAATGCTGCATCAGCCAACAGTTTGCTGGATCAGCTGAAACGTGAGAACCTGAGCCCTGACAGAAGCAGCATCAGATGTTTAACCTTTAAATATTCATCACTCTCTCTTATCCTACAGCCTCCTCTAACCCTTTGCTCTTGGTTTTTGTGTAGAAAGACCAACCAAGGACACAGGGGCTGCTGCCCTGAGCTGGTGAGGGCCCCTCTGATTCCATTGCTTTGGTGCACAAATAATATACGGAAGAATAAACTTCTGGGTGGAAACGTGATTCCCATGTGGCTTTAAGCCTGTGATCCCACCCTGGAAGTGATTCATGGGCTGGATGGTGCTCTGCTGCTTTCTAAAGCAGGTGTTTAACATGCACAGATTAACTCAGAGAGGCTCAAATTGGGGTCTAGGGTTGGGCTGCAGTCGGGACCCCAGTCATATAGAGTGTCCTGCATTATACATCGTTATTTGCACAGAGAAATCAGAGGAGGAGCAGGGATGGAGAGAAATGCTACTCTTAGAGCAAAATTTTGTAAAAGAATATTAAAGGAAATGTCCCCACAGGGCAAAACCCCTCGTGCACCAGAGCAGACACCTCTCCAGGCCCAGCAGCTCTCATTTCTGGGGCACCAGAGTGACCCCACATGTGTGCTCAGCCCCTGCCAGCCCAGCCCCTCACACAGGGGTCCTGCAGAGCTCTCACCTCATGTCCAGACCGTTGAGGAACAGAATCCTGTCTCCAGCTTTGAGAGCAGCCTTCTCTGCCGGGCTCCCTAAACACACAGGGACAGGAGGGGCTTCAGCTGGTGGCACCTGCTTGGGAGGGGGTCCCAGCTCCCCAGCCATGCCCAGGACACCCCAGGCAGGGCACCCACTGCTGCTGGGTGTCCTGGGACCCTTCACCCAGCTGGGTGCCAGCACCCAGCCTGCACTGGGAACACTGGTGTCACGTCAGGACATTCACTGAACACACACTTTCCACTTTTCACAACAACGAGTGGATGAAGCCAAATAAATTGTATCAAAGATGCTCATTATTCCACTGGGAAAACTCCATCACAGAGCCTTGGAAAAGTCCTTTTTGCTCTTTTCTAGCAAACAGCACTTCACATTTCAAGTTCAGAGCTGAGATCAATAAATGACTTTGAATCTCATGGCTGGAGCTGTTCTTACCTGGCAGGACAGACTCGATCCACACTGGGGCATGGCCACGGAGTGTGAAGCCAAAGCTCCTGTTGCCTTTATAAACTCGCACAGTTCTGCAGGACAAAAAAGCAAATGGGATGTGAGAGTCCAAAATTTGGCCCTTGTTTCCTTCCCCAGCCCCTCCACAACCCTGTCAGCCCAGGTGTCTCCTGAGTGCTCAAGTCCCCAACACTCCCAGTGTCCCCACAAGGTCCCCTTTGATACCAAAGTCTTTCAAATGTTGTTTTAAAGTGAAATGTGGGCTAAATATACATATGTTTAAAGGAGATATATATGTATATATATATATATATCCAGTCTGTGATTCTTTATTATACAGAATTAGAGGGACAATGTGGTTTAGGGAGCAAAGGTCTCATAGGCTGAGGTGAGAGGAATTAAATTCTTCTAGGAAATTTTGGAAGGAGCACTGGGAAATCTCCCTGCTGGGAGGCTGATTGGAGCTGGGAGTTGTTCCCGCAGGGAGCTGGGGGAAGGCAGCATTACCAGCAAGATCCTGTGCTGGCAGGGAGGGAGACTGTGCTGGAAATGGGTTTTGGACAAGTCACATGGAAATTATCCTGGCAGGAAGGCAAGCTGAAGACAGACACCCTGGATTGCCCAGATCCTGCTCTCTTGTTGGTGAGACGGAGCTGGATCAGAGCAGGAGCCACGGCCAGGGCTCTGTGCCCTCCAAGGCTGCTGAGGTCTGGCCATATGGGCACGGGAAGTGGGTTAATCCCTGTGCTCCAGGGATTGTCTGTCCTTCCTCCCACGGCCTCACACCCAGACACTTGCTGGGGCAGGGCAGGACCAGCCATAGACTCACAGAATCATGGAATCGTTTAGGTTTGAAAAGACCTTTAAGATTAACAAATGCAACCATCAACCAGCACCACCACCACATTCACCACTAACCCATGTCCTCTAGTGCCACATCCACACGGTTTTTGAACCAGTGATGGGGACTCCACCACTGCCCCAGGCAGCCTGTGCCAGGGGTTGACAATCCTTTCTGTGAAGAAATTTTCCCTAATACCCAATCTAAACCTCCCCTAGCAACTTGAGACCATTTCTTCTCATTCCATCACTTGTTATCTGGGAAAACAGGCTGACTCCCACCTGGCTACACCCTCCTGTCAGCCTGCTGTCTGCTCAGGTACCCTGCATCCCACTGGCACAGCTGGGCACCCTGGATCCTGCTGGCACAGCTGGGCACCCTGGATCCTGCTGGCACAGCTGGGCACCCTGCAGCCCCCCCAGCAAGGAACCAGCACCTCCTCTCAGCCTGCTAGTGCCACCTCAGCTCACCCCAGCCAGCCCTGCAATGCTGAGGGGACCCAAAGCTGTCCCAGAGCCAGGGCGGGGCACAAACCTGCCCAGAATTTGAGAGGGAGGGGTGTTTGTTCATCCCGATCCCAGGAGGGTTTCACAGGGGACACATCCCCTTTCCTCGCGCCCCTCCCTTTCCCTGGCATCCCTCCCCCGTGCTGCCCTCCGCACCGCAGCAGGCGGTGCTGCCACGACCCGGGGGGCACCCAGGAGAGGTGTTACCTGCGGGCAGCCCCCGAGGCCACATTGCTGGTGACGAGCGAGGTGCTCTTGCGCAGGCTCTTGCTGAGCTCCTCGTGGCTGCGGGGCACGGAGCTGGCGCGGGTGGACACGAGCAGCCGCTCCTGGTGGTCCTCGCTGCGGCTGCGGCGCAGGCGGTTGCTGTGCTGCTCGCTCTTGGAGCGGCACAGTTTGCTGATCAGGCTCTGAGACACCACCTCGTCAAAGCGCTGCCGGTGCTTCTTGGGGATGAAAATCCTGGGGAAATGAGACGGGGAGTGAGGAGCGGGGCCGTGGCAGCTGTGGCACAGAGCTCCGGGTCCAGCCACGCCTGGAAAGGAAAGGCAGAACCCCTCATGTGCTCTTGACCCCAGTCCTTCAAGAGTTGTAAGTGCCAAGGCTGAGGACACCAGGGGTGCTAGGGACACCAGGGACACAAATGCACCTCTTCCCCCATCCCATGCACAGCTCCACTGGGGCAGTGATGTCAGACCCCTCCTTACAGACCTGCTTCTTCCCCAGCGCATTCTGGAACCCCCACAATGTTGTCCACCACCTCCTGCCCCAAACTCTCTGCTGGGAGCTCTGGACTTTGCTATCCTGGGCCCCTGCCATGCACATCCCCACATTCCAGCTCTCTCCACAGCCGGGCAGGAGCCTCGTGCCCTTTGGGAGATGTTGGTGCTGGAGGGGTGGGTACGGTGACGCTGCACTCAAGGGGACAGCACTGGGAACTCACTCTGTTTCAGGTCACCTCCCCTCTCCTCGCAGGAGCAGCCAAGTGGCCTTTGTGCCCCCACAGGGACCCCCAGGATGCTCAGGGGGTGCACAGGGGATGCAAAGCAGGACCCCAGGAGGGTGCAAGAAGGCCCCGTTGGCACAGCTCCCACCTTGGCCAGGGTGAACCCCCTGACCCCAGGAAGCACTTCTTTTCTTTTGCCTTCTGCCATCACAACAGCGAGATGCTGACACCTGCTCACCTACCCCTACCCTCTGTTTGCACATTTAGGGGCTTCAGGAGGAGCCCTTATCCCTGAGTGTTTCTATAGCAACCCCTCCGTGCACCTCGCAGCTGCGGTGGCTCGTTAGACAAAACCATCTCGTGGGGTTCATTAACGCTCCTCACCTCGAGCTCCCTGTGTTATCACAGCCTCACTGGGGTGTGAGCACATGTGAGCACACTCCTGGCTGCCTGGGGATCACGTCTCCCATGGGAGCAGGAACTGGGCCAAGCTGGTGTCAGAGGACCCAGAGGAATCTGCTCCGAGGGGCTGCACCAGCGGGACGCGGCTGGAGAGGCTGGGGCTGGTGGGGGGATCTCACAGGGCTCCCTTGGGCAGCTTCACCAGGGGAACACAAAAACCTGGGTGAAGCCAGAGGAGGAGGAAGGGGAGGCTTCAGATCCCAGATCTACCAGAACCAGGACATCTTTATTTCCCCCCAACAAAAGGCAGAACTCAAAACAAGAGCTGCTGCAGGAGGAGAAGACACATCACAAGCCACCCAAGGCTGGCAGATGCTCACATAGAGCATCTGGTAACAATTTAAAACAAGTAACATATTGGTGCAATTCCCAGGCGATGTGTGATTAAGCAGCAACTAGAAAAGAGTGAAACTGTGCTAACAAATAGTTCACCCAGATGTGAGCTGTGGGACAGGGCGGCCACAGCCCTGGGGCAGGGGAGGATGTGGGTCCCCCACACCTCTGCCCCAGGCTGGGCACCCACCAGGGAAAAGTCTGGGTTCCTCCCAGGCAAAATGAGCACAATCCCATTTAATTGGCCAAATTAAATCGGCCCTGCTCATTCCAGCAGAGCTGTCCCACTTTACACCAACCTCTGCTTCACCACGGGGCTGCCAGGCACCAGGATGGAGCACAGGTCCCTGCCCAGGCACGAGGACATGAGCTGCACCATCCACTGCCTTAGTGCTCCAGGTACAACGCTGCCTCAGCAAGGAGACAGCTGAGTGACTACAAATAATCCCACTAAACATGCAGAATAGTTCCCTTCTCCAAAACCTGGATGGCCCTGTGCTGCTCGGGGATCCCTGATTTCCCTGATCCCTGTGATTCAGCGGGTGCCAATGCCCAAAATGTGTGCCCAGGTCTGGTGCATCAAAGGGACCCATCAAAGACAGCATGTGGGGGGTCATTAGAGTGGATGCCTCAGGTCCAGCAGGATACCACCCATGAACCACACACTGACACTGACACCAGCACCGGCCCGGGGCAGGTGGTGCCTGGGGCTTTGCAGAATCCTGCTATCCCATGGGATAAACCTGGTTCTACCCATTGGCATGGCACAGAGGAGCAGCACCCAGCTGGGATGTCCCTCTTCCAGCCAATCCCACCGGGATTCATGGAGCAGGGATGCACCCACCTCATTTGAGGAGGTCAGCCTGGGAGCAGCAGCAGAGCCATAAAGCACTGACCTCATGCACCTCTTCCTCCTCCTGGGGTGCTCCAGGTCAGCCCTGGCTCTGTTTCCCGTTGGAGCAGGGATGGGAAAGGCATCCCCATCCCCGGGCACTGCAGCCCTTCGCCCGCTCTGGCCCGTGCAGGGTGTGCTGAGCCCCAGGGTACCAGCCCTCCTCTGCAGTGGTTTGGCACCCGCTCGGGAGGATTCCCTCTGCTCCAACACACAGATGTGAATTCAGGGCGTTTTCCAGGCCAGGAGAGGCCCCAGAGGCTCCAGCCTTCTTCACCTTCACCCCATCCCCAAAACAGCCAGGCCAGGACAGTGGCACAGTGCTGTGGGTTGGAAAAGCCTCTGCCAGTGCCCGGTGCCCATCCCCAGGGCTCAGCTCTGCTCAGGCCTCCCTTTGGCATGTTCAAACACATCTCAGTCTGTGTCACACTCGCTATTTTTCAGCTCCTGGGTGGGTCAGTGGCCGCCCACCCCCAGGCAGACAGTCCCACTCCTGCAGCCCACCCTTGCTGGGAGCTGGCTCCCCGATTTCCCAGCCCAGCACTCTGGAGAATCCCCTCTTCCACACGCACATGTCCTGTGATGGGTGCTGAGCTCACCTGGACGGCCCCACCCCAGGATGCTGAGCCTCACTGGAGCAGGATGTGTCCCCCTTGGGAGGGCAGCAGGGTCAGCTCCAGCCCTGGCTGGGGCAGGTGAAGATGCCCCAGGTTTGCTCAGAGCTCATGCTCAGCCAGGCTGGGGGCGAGGGGTCCCCGGGCCTCGCTCCATCACACCCAGCACCCCAAGACCCCTCCTCACCACCCATCCCTTGGCTGGCCTACAGCCACAGAGACAAAGCAGGCCCAGATGGGCTCTTCCTGCTGCTCCCCAGCATCCCCATCCCAATTTTTCATCTGAGCTTCGCTCGACTCCCCCCAGCAGCCTGTGCCACCACCACGGTGGGCACGGGGCAGTGGCAGGGCTGCCCCGGTGCCAGAGCAGGGTCCCCACAGCCCCGAAGGCAGCAGAGCCCTCGTGGGGATGCCCGTGGGGCACGAGGCTCTCCCAGCACCCCCCCATCCACGGAGCCCGCGCGGGGGAGCGGAGCAGGGACACGTACCGAAAATGCCGAGAGAAACTCCGGTCCTTCCCCATTTGTCAGGGTGCGTCGGGAACAAAAGGGAGATGCTTCAGATCCTCATGCAGCTGAGCCCCAGCCTCGGCTCACGCCCACGACGCGGCCGGATCCAACAACCCAACCCGCGCCAGCCGGTGCCGCCCTGGCGCGTGGCACCCCCGCGGTGCCGGGACCGCAGCCAGATGGGCCGGAGCGCCAGCGACCCACCTGGGCCCAGCCCTGCCTGCCCTCGCCTGGCTCCCGCCACCTCGCAGTGCCAGGTGGAGGTTTACCATCGACCGAGAGCCTCCGTCCGTACCCGCCGGCCCTCAGTGCCACTTCTGCCCTCCCTGCCCGGCTCTGCCCCGGCTCGCAGGCACCAGCCCTCTCCCTTTCCCTAAAAACTGCAGTCGCTGTGATTTCCAGCTGGAAGGATCTCGTAACAGAAAGGAGGGCACGGCTCGGCGCCGAACTCCGGGGGGATGCCTCCCTGGTGCTAATTAGTTGACTTCTAAAGTGCTTCTGTTTAAATTACGTGCTGCCGTAAGGGGTGAGAAACCTTAAAGGCAAACGGTGGTGGGTGTGTGGATGTGGGTGTGGAGGTGGAGCTGCCGGGCTGCACCGGGATCAGCATCAGGACCAGAGTCCTGGGCCCAAACCCCCCCAAGGAGCATCCTTTACCCCCAGGGTAGCACAGCAGTACTTTGCAGCAGGAATAAAAGATAAAACCTCATCTCTAATTTAAATAACGCCATCTTTAAGTGCAGCACTGGTGTTTGATGAAGAGGATGTGAAGCTTCCCAGAGCTGCCAACATCAGATATAATCTCCAGGTAGCAGCAAAGGAAGGAAAAATGAAAAATGTATGATTTAGCCTCAAAACAACTAGCAAAGACCTGACCTTGACTCTGTTAGTTGTGCAGAAAAACACGTCCCAGGGTGGATTAAAACACTGAGCTATGCTCGGATTATGTCTGAACTGTGCTATGGAATCAGCTACTGGTCTGGAAAAGCCCTTCTGCCCTGGCTAAATGCTAAAATTTGGCCTGTTGGCTTTACCCATGGAACAGGAATTCTGCTTGTGTACCTCAAATTCTGCTTCTCAAACCTCACGTGCACAGGAGGGGGTCACAGCCTTGCACTGGCCTCCAGCACCAGCAGCTCCCACAGCTCCCACAGCTCCCACAGCTCCGGGGGGATGTGGTGCCTCCAGACCCTCCCGCACGAGTGGGACTCGCTCCAGCCCAGCAGCAAGCACGGAGCTGTGATTTCCACGGGGGCTGCTATCCCATTATCCCGGTGCTGGGAGGCTCCATAATCACTCATCTGGCTGCAGGTGTTCTGCAGATGGGACTGTCATTATCATTAAAGAAGAATGAAGGTGCTTTTCCGCCCGGGAGTGCAGACAGGGTGGGATGCAGTGGCCATGCACTGGGGCTGGGAGCCCCTCCCAGCCCTTCCCTGGCCACCCAATTCATCCTTGGGGATAGCCCAAGACCCTCGACACCCCTCGGGGAGGTGACACCTCCCTGCACCAGCTCCAGTAGCGACTGATGGAAGATTCCCCCTGAAGCAGTGCCACAGCCCGTGCCTGGCTGGGGGTGCCCCCTCCCCATCAGCCCTGGCACCCTGCAGTGCTCTCAAACCCGGTGTCTCTGAGCCAAAACCACACTGTGCACCAGGAGCCAGTGGTTTTGTCCCTGTCCTGGCAGGGATGGGCAGCCCCACAGCTTCTGGGGACACACCAAACCGTCAAAGAAACCCCCAGAAAGACCTTTTCTGCAGCTTCCACCCTGCCTGGCATCACCCCACAGGTACTGGGGACAGCAGCCAGGTCAGTGGGTGCAGATGGGGCTCGAGGCCACCCCACCCTCATGGACAGGTCCCCAGACCCCCTGTGACACAATAGGGAAGACACAGGGCCATCTTCAGCCCATGTGCACCCTGTGTCCCACACCAGCACCCTGGGGTGCAGAGACCTGTGTCACCCCCACTTTTCAGACCACACCTGCTGCCCCCCCCACACTTTCTGCCTGGAACAGCAGCACAAAAGCAGCTTTTCCTGTTTTCTTCGAGACACTGGAAAACTTGGACCAAGCAACCACTTCCCCAAACAAAAGTTGTGACTCCAGCAGGGTGCAGGCGGGCCAGGCTGATCCCATCTGCATCCCAGCCAGACTTTGATTTGACAAAGGAAATTAATCTCCTATCAGGAGATTTTGCACTGAGGCATTTTGGTCATGACCTATTTGAACTCCACCAATAAAAAAGGAACTCACTCCCAATTGTCTCACTGGTAGCACGTTTTGTTCCCTGCTGCCCTAATTCCCTTTTTTTTGGGCAGTTGAGCATATGCTGGGCTATCAGATTAGGGATTGTTTTTAAATGGAAGAAAACAAGAGCTGCTTTTCCTCCATTACTGTCCTGCCAGTGGCTTTTCAGTGGGAGTGCTGGGGCCCTGGACAGCAGGACAGTGTCCCTGTCAGCAGCAGGGGCTCAGGGGGTCACACGTGCTGCATCAGCATCCCAGAGAGCCGGGAAGCTCCCCTCAGCCCTGCAGGAGTGGGTATGTGGAGGGGAGGGATGACAAGCAGGGAAGCAGCACAATCCATAATATATAAATCCTGATGGCTACAATGAAATTTCTTACCCAGGCACGGTCACAGATGGTTGGAGTAGTTTAATACGGGAACACGCCAAGTGATTTTATTGCCGTGCAAAACAAGCTGAGACAAATAGATTGGGAGTGTTATTAACAGGAACTCGGTGGAATTGCTCCCATAATGAGGGAACCCCTGATGGGCAGCAATTTCATCTGTGTCAGGGGGATCAGAAGTGGCTGCTCACCTTGGCCCATCATGGCACCCTCTGGCTTTCCTAAAGGAGAAAGGGGCAGGAGCAGGGGCTGCTCGGGAAGCAAACGGAGCACAACCTAAGCAGTGAAGTACAAACTACCCCCAACTATCCTCCCTGCAGCACTGAAGCACAACATGACTTGCAGGAGATCCAAGACAACGTCTCACAGTCCGAACAGCCCCAGAGTTATCCCCCAAGGATGTGGCCAGGGTGAGGGGCTGGATGTCACACACATCCCCCTGTTCCAATCCAGGTTACCAGGACAGTATCTGTGTAACCATCACTGCCGGTGGTTTATTCACCAGCAATGTGGGTTGGGGGGGAGGAGGGGATCTGGGTTTCCCACCAATCCTGCTGCAAACAGATGTTTTTCACCTAAACAGTGCTGCCAGAAGCTGGTGCATCTCTGGTACTGCCTGGAAAACGTGCTGTTCAATGGGAGACGGTGCCCAGGACAGCGGGGTGGGAAAGTACCACAGCCCTGGGAGATGCCAGAGGGGATCCTGCTGTCCCACTCAGCTTGGAGGGTCACTCTGAGCCCCAGAGCCCAGGGATGAACCCTGGGGTGGTTGTGCCAGCACTGCAGAGCACTGGGTGCAGAGCTGGTGCCACTGGAATCGCAGCTCTGCCCTGCTTTGAAACCAGCTCAGAAATAAGAGCAGCGCTGAGAGACGCACACCCCTGGGACCCCGACCTGCCCAAAATAACCCCCTCCCCTCCCCAGGTCGGTGTGGGGCACAGACAGGCCCTGCACACACATCCCCAGCACACACATCCCAGCACACACAGCCCTGGCACACACATCCTGGCACACACAGCCCCGGCATGGCTGAGGGGAGCAGAGGAGACAAACCCGGGGCCAGACCCAGCCTCTGGCATTGCAGGTGATGGAATAACCCAAATCAGAGCTTCCCTCTCCCGGCAGAGCCCCTGACCGGAGCAGCTCTGAGCCAACACGGATGCTAAGAGTTAATTAACTTCCAGCACCCCTTGTTTTTGTGGTGCCAGGAGTTGCTAGATTCCAGAATGGACCTGATTTAAACCCATTGCCCTCACTCCCAGGAACGGTGCGCTTGTTACTCACCCGAGACAGCTCATCTTCCCCCCTGGCAGCCGGATTTCAGCATCCTTGAGCAGAACTACAACTGTGCACTTTGCCTACACACATCAGCCATATGGGCAGGGGATGGGAGCGGGGAGGACCCGGCGCAGCACGTGCATTATCCCTGCTATCCACAACCAAGCAGATGAAAAAATGTCAGCAAATTAAAATCGGCAGGAGCTTAATTCTGGGCAAATGGGATGAAATCCATTTGAGATAAAAAGAAAGAAAGAAAAAAAAAATCCAGTACTGGAAAAGCCCAGCTCGAGGACGTGTCTGCAGCACCGGCTGGATCTGTGTGCTGAGTCGGGGGGTCTGGGGTTATGCTGAGCAGCAGCACTTTGCAGGGAGCACGTTAAAGCCTGGGGGGAGCCCAGGGAGGGGACAGCAGGGAGGGAGGACAGCCGGCAGCAGCAACAGCCCGAAAATAAATACAGCTGGTGCAGAGGGAAGATCCAATCAGGCCAGCGCGAGGGTCAGCGGGAGACGGGGACGTACCGGCCGCTGGCTCTGCATGGCAGGGGACACACGGACACCCGCGGCCACCACCGTGTGCCCACAGCGGGGCTCGGGCAGCTGCCCGGGGCCGGGGGATCGGGGGAACCCTTAGTGGCATCAGCCCAGCATTGCCCCCAGCATCGCCCCACCATCCCTGCCCGTCCCTGGCCGATGGCACTCCCATTACTGGATGGAAGTGGCTCACCCAGCCCTCCGAGGGCTCCTCTCCTCCAGGCTCTGCAGGGTGAGGCCACGGTCTGGGCTGTGTGGGACTGCCCCCCACATCCCGGGTGGAAAGAGCTCACGGAGAGCTGGGCACAGCCTCGCAGGGATGCCGATGGATACCCCCCTGATCCCAAGTCCTTCATGGGGTGTCCCACAGGACAAGCCCCAGGACACTCCCTGGGTCAGCTCTGATGGGCTCTGCTCACCTGAATGCACCCACACCCTGCCCGAGGGTGGCTGCCCTGTGCCCTGGGGACAGCACAACAGCCACACCAGCACCCCCACACTGGCACCCCACTCCTGGGCACGGCATCAGAGCTGGGACCCCCCTGCATGGACCCCCACGTGGCACAGACCCCAAACCCCCTCCTCAGTCACCAATGGACTGAACCCGTTTGAGCCATGTGGAAATCAAGGAATTTACAGCACCTCTAAATCCAGAGCACCCGGGAGCCCTCACCACCTTCAGTGAGAGTAAAACACGGAAAGCTCTTTCTGGGAAGCAAACTCGTCAGACAGACGGGAGAGCCCGGGATCAGCACCTGGGATCAGGCATGGCAGCACACACAGCACTGCCCCCCAGTACCCACAGCTGGGAAACCTGGTCTCCAAAGCACCTTTTTTTTATTTTCCTGACTTCATTTCATTAAGATTATATGGTAAATCTTTTCCCTGAGCTAAATATTTCATTTCCATTAAACCCAGATTAGCTGCCTGATCTGGGCGCCTTTTGCCCAGGCCCTGGCGTTAACATTTCACACGAGGGCATGGGCCAACCAGGGGGGTTGACCCCGTTTTTTGGGGTGCTGCCCTACAACATCCTGGGGTGGGTATGGGGCAAGCTCTGCTCCCCTCGGGGGGACAGCGGCACCAGCTCCAGCCACGCTCCCCTCACTGACATGGGGATTTCTGGCATGGGGACACCCTGGGGGGAACCTGCTGTGCCCCCCACAGAGGGGCTTGGGTCCAGAAGAAGATTTGGACACTTACTCAAATCCCCTCTGTGGGGGGAAGTAATCCCGTATAATTCCCTGAGGATGATGACAGAGGGGATAGTGAAGGCATTCGAGGCATTTCCATGGATCTTGCTGGGGAAAAGAATTTTCCTGAACTGTGGGGGTGGGTTTCTTTTTTGATTTAGTTCAGGGTGATGGCTCAGACCTGGCTCGGTGCCATCCACCCCTGCCCCCAGCCCCAGCTGTTTGCAGGCTGGGTCCCTCCAGGATGCCCAGTGGGGACAGGACAGCCTGGACCTGGGCGCCTGGACAAGGTGGATATGGGGAGATGATGGTCCCCTCTGCACCCTGGCTCTGCAGGGGTCTGTGCCATCATCCCCAGGTGTGGGGGGCTGTAGGGGACCCACATGCAGTCACAGCAGAGCAGTGGGACGCTGCGTGACAGGGCCACCGACCCGCTCCCCCCGTCCTCCCAGCGCCAGCCCGGTGGAGACCCCGGCACCGGGGCGTTGTTATGGAAACTGTAATATCTTACAATTCCACTGATTAAAGCAGGAATTGGAAAGCCGGGCCCGGAGCGGGGCCAGATGGAGACCTGATTCCCTAATGGCCATCGTCTCAGCCTGGCCATAATCCCACCACGTGTCCCTGTGCCAGCACCAGCTCTGTCCCCAGTGCCAGCCACGCTGCGGAAGAGCAGCAGATCGGCTGCACCGGCTGCACCCCCTTGGCACGGCTGCTGCTCCAGGGGCTCCAGAGGTTCTGGGGACCCGGAGCCCCAGGGGAGCATTGCCAGAGCACCCTGGGATGTGCAGCCCCTGCCCAGCAGAGCTCTCCCAGCTGCTCCTGCTGCTGGAGCTTCGGCAGCCCTGGCTGAGCCCTCGCCAGCCTCCAGCTCTCACCCTGCAGAACTCAGTTTATTTTTCGGCCACGCTCTTGGAGAATCTCCAGTGGTTCTGCAGCTAATCCCATCTCCCTTCCCAACAACAGCCAGGAATGGGAGCCCTGTCCCCTGCTGCAGGCAGGGGTGGTGGCTCTGTGGGGCCCGTGACCATGGCTCCTGGTAGGGGGGATGTCCACCCATCCGTCCTGGGCAGAACAGCCACCCAGGCTGGCAGGCACAGGGATGCCAGGCTGAGATGCCACCAAGCTCAGCTCAGCTGTCCCTTGATAAGGGAGCTGGCATCCTCCCTGCAGGATCCTCTCAACCCCTTCCCAACAGGAACCTCCCAACCCATGCGTGCACCGCTCAGCGCTGCTCACCCGTCACGGGGGGCAGAGGGATGGATGCCCATGGTTTGATGGCACCACGGCAGCAGGGAGGTGGCACCTCGTACCTGATGTTGTCAATGAGGTGCTGGTGGGACTCCTGGGTGAGGACCATGCAGAGGGCATAGGCCAGGCACTCCACCTTCCTCTCGGCCGCGTACTGCTTCAGCACGGTGAACACCCTCTCCTTGAGCTCTGGCTGGTCTCCGAGGATGTCGTCCACCTGCCACGTGGGAGCCAGGAGAGGAGAGGGAAGGGGCCCTGAGCAGTGGAACTGTATGCACGGAGGAACATGCCACGTATGCACGGAGGAACTGCCAACTCCCTGCACCACCTGCTCAGCACACGAGGAGGGAACCACGCAGGGAGGAGAGGGAACTTCGGACAGCAGCCCATCACACAGCACTGCTGGAGTCTCACACACAACCCTGGAACTGCTGTTCCAAACATTTCACCAGGACAGTGGCATGACCCCAAACCCCACACTTTCTGGGTCACAAGTGGCCCCACAGGAGTGGCTCTGGCAGAGCAGGGATGGGATCAGTCTGGAGTCTGCCTGGCAGAGGACACTGCAATGAGCTTTTGGAGCTATTTAAGCTTCATACTTCATCTATCACTCCCTGATGCCCTGCACTGTCCTGCCTTTAGTGCTGGGAAGCTGCTGGGAAATGGGGAGAGGGAGTGTGAAGGTGAGCATCAGCCCTGGAAACAGCACTGGCAGCTCCCACTTGCTCTCGTGTCCTCTCCACCTGCCACAGGCAGAGTAATTACCTAATTACTATCGAGCCAATTACCCTGCATGGGACCCTCCTTATGTACCTCTTCCCAGGCTGGGGGGCTGTCCCTTTTCCTTGGGCAGTGGGAGCTGGTCCCTCATCTGGAGCATGTGCCCAGAATGCAAGAACTCCCTGTGAGTGCCCCACCACACCTGTGTGTGTTTGATTTTCCTTCAAGGGGATGTTTTTGTGCTGACAGCAGGTGTAACTGCTGGGTTTAACAGTAGGAAGCAGAGAGGAGCCCCTCACCCTTGCCCAGGGCACTGGGGAGGGTGTGCAGGGCTCTGTGTGCACCCCTGTGGTGGTACTGCCAGGGAGCCAGCAGGCATCACCTGCCCGGGGAAGGGGGAGAGCCATTCCTTCCAGGTGCTTGTCCCACTTGGCAGCTCCCTGGGGAGGCCAACAGCAGCACCGTGACCCCAGCACAGCCCCCCCGGCTCTGCGCAGGCACCGCGGCAGCGCCGGCAGCAGCAGCACTTCAAGGTCACCAAATCTGGGGCAGCCACGGCAGCAGCATCCCCTGGGCAGGCTCGTGTGTTTCTCAGTTCCTGAGTCCAGCACAGGAACGACAGCCCGTGGTGTTCCTGGTGGGATGCATCCCAGAGGGCTGCTCTTAAATTTTTGCCTGGGCTGAGATTGCAGGGTGGGTGGGAATCACAGAATGATTAAGGTTGGAAAAGACCTCCCAGACCGTGGAGTCCAACCTGTGACCGATTCCCACCTTATCCCCCAGCCCAGAGCACTGAGTGCCACATCCAGTCATTCCTTGGACACCTCCAGGGATGGGGACTCCACCACTATGGGGGTGCTGACACCCTTCATGTGGCCCCCAGAGTGTCCCCGAGCATGCAGGGGACAAGAGGAGATGTAGACCTGGGACTGAGACCATGATCACCTCCATTGCCTCCTGGTGATGCCCTCAGGTTACTGGGACACTGGACCAGCCCAGCTCCAGCCCTGCCCCAACACTGCTGATGTGGCCACTGCTCCGTCTGCCAGGCAGGTGTGACTCAGCCCAGGGCTCCACAGAACGAAGGAGGCTGGGAAAAAGTGACCTGTGGGCAGTGCAGGTGTGAAACACGAGCCACCAGCACCCTCTGACCTTCCAGCCTGGTGCTGGCTGTCGGCAGCCCCTGCCAGAGCTGAGCTCCCAGGAAAGCAAGGGGGTCAGGCACCCCTCTGGGTTTGTTATTTTCTACCTCATATGAAACAAATGAAGCCACTTCAAACATCTGCCCTGTTCATTCCCTCTAGAGAGGCATTTGCCAGCTGAGCTGTGCTCCAGCACCCAGAAGCCAGTGGCACAATGCTCCGTTCTCTGCAGTCCTGTTTCTGTCCAGGTCCTCTGGGGTTGTCACAGGTAGCTTTGCTCAGCAGGGCAGGGAGGTGGCAGAGGTGTTGTGGGTGCTCATGCTCAGCAGTGAAGGGAGGAGACAGAGACTGATCAGGTATTTGCAGCACTATAACAAACTTGCTCTCCCGTGGTCACCCAGGAATCTTTTGCTTGGCTTAATGTGGCTTCATGAGATGGAGGTGGATGGAACAACCTCCCCTCCTCGATGATCTCCTGTAATCAGCAGGTATCTGTTTCCCGTGCCATGCTCAGCCCTATGAATCCAAACCTCAGCGTGTATTTGTAAATCTTTAATGTAGAAGCTGACTGAGGGGATTTGCCTGATACCCACAAATCTCTTTATGGATGTCTTGTTCCTTTATTAACTTGGGATCAAAAAAAAACCCCACCAGCCTGGTTATTTTCATAACTGCATTTTAAAAGGCTACTTTGAAATGGAAATTAGAAAGATTGAAAAAACAAGTGTGATCAAATTTATAATTAGCACGAGGCAATGTGTTTGGTAAAACACCCACTAGGAAACTTTCGGGAACACAATGAAGATGTAATCACATTGATGTTTTCTCTTTTGCAACAAAGTAAGAACTAAAATGTCTGCAGGGTGACAGGCTCAGACTTTGAAGGGACATCCAGACATGAAGCAGAGCAGGATCTGCCCCTGTGAGTTTCCCCAACACTTGTAATGCAAAGGAATGAGTACTTCGGGTCACCCCCAGGGGATCTCCAAGCTCTTCACACCATCCATCTGTTCTCCCAAGTAATTCTCTCTGGTGTTCATGCCCCAAATCCGCACCCCAGGTTGGTGACCCAGCCAGGAGCATCCCCCCATCCAAGCACACTGCTAAATGGAAGAATCTCCAGACCTCGGCTCAGAGGGTGCCCAGCGCCCCAGCCCTCTCCCCATACCCGGCCTTACCTTCCTGCTGAATTCCTGCGCTTTCTGCCTCCTGTCCCTGCGCACGGCATCGCCGCTGCCCGCGGGGTCCCTCGTGGTTGCCCCGCGCTGTGGCCGCAGCAGCCCGAGCCGCAGGGCCCGCCCGCCGCACGACCCCGCCAGGGCGGCCGCCGCCTCCGGCAGCATCACCGGCATCCCATCGACCTCCAGCACGTAATCCCCCGGCTCCATCCCGCAGGCCGCAGCGGGAGACTCCGGGCTGACGGTGGCCACTCGCGGGGGGCTGCCGCTCGCCAGCTCGAAGCCGAAGCATCCCCGCGGGCCGGGCGGGAGGCTGGCGCGCTGCAGCCGGGACACCACGCCGATGCTCGGGGGCACGTTGCCGCAGCTCCGGGCCAGCGCCAGCAGCGCCTCGCAGCCCAGCTCGGACACGGGCTGGCCCTCGATCTCCAGCACCTCGTCCCCCGGGCGCAGCCCCGCCCGCGCCGCAGCGCTGCCCTCCTGCACCCGCAGGATGTAGCACGGGCCGCAGCCGCCTATCTGGAAGCCGAAGGACTCGGGCCAGCCCTGGTTGGTTGCCGGCATGGCTGTGACTGGAAAAAAGAGGGAAAGAAAGGAGTTGTGGTGGTTTTCCCGCCCCTAAATCGTTCCTGTAGATGCCATGTGGATCCCATGGCACGGGGGGTTCTAGTCTGTGCTGTGCCCTCCTCACTGCGGGAAGAAATGCCCCAAGATACTGGATTTGCCCTAGATTTCCCTAAAATAACAGCCTTTATTCTTCTATCACTGGCTGCTGGCAGTGCCATTAGCAGTGAGGAGGCCACGTTGGCTGGAAAGGTTGGGGCTACACATGGCACCCAGACCACGGCCTGGCACAGCCTCTGTCTCTCCTGTCAGTGGCACCCACCTACCCCCTCTGCCCTGGAGGTGTATTTAGGCATCTGCTTGTGTTTATTTCTCTGGAAAAATGCTTATTTAATTTTCCTGGCAAAGCATATTAATGAACAGATGATCCAAGGACTTAAAACCACCTGATTTTAACCAGCTCTTCTCAACACTCAGTATTTTAGCTGTTTGCAACTATAAAATTACTGCAAATTCATTAGAATTTGCCAGATCCTCTCAGCTCTCCCCGGAGCATTTCTTTGTGCCTCCCTGTCCTGTGTATGGATTGTCCTGATCACAGCATCCTGAAATGGCAAGATGAGGATTTTCAGAAGGACTTGTTTGTGATTCATGAGAAGGACTCAGACAGGCTTCATGGATGCTCAAGGAGAAATCGGGCACATCAGCCCTGAACATCTGCAGGAGCTGTCTTTGCCCAAGGTAGATCTGACCAGCTGATGTGCACAGTGCACTTGGGTGCCCTTTCCATGCTGCTCATGCCCAGATGACCTCACTGTGGTCCCTTCCAACCCTCCCACTCTGTGACTCTGTGATGTGCTGACCCTCACTAAAATGATCCCATCTGTCTGTAAAAATGCTTTTTACTCCCATGTTTATTCCATCTGTGTTACTGAACACACATTAAGCTCTTTCAAAAATGAAACCAAGCTGTTTGACCTGGACAAATTGTCTTACAAGCTGTGAAGACTCAGCATCGCTCAAGAAAACATCCTCAGGAACACACGTTTGGTGCTCTTCAGATCAAAAAGCCTCAAAGAGGCACAGAGCCCAGCAGCAGCCTCAAGGCAGCTTTTGGGGTGTCCCCCCCCCACGCCTGGGCAGCCCAGGAGGTCCCAGTTTGCTCTGGTCTGTGCTACTGCCAGCACAACAAAGGCATCCCTTCACCCCTTCACCTCACCTCTGCTGGGGCAGGTGGCTCTCTGGGCTCTGATCTGAACGACCAAAGACATTTCTTCTGCTCTTTAGACCTGGAAAATCTTGCTCAAAATTCACTGCTGCTGAAAACACTGTTTAATACCCAATTGCAGACGAGGGAGAAGAAAGGAGCTCTTCTCATGCCCATATTCAGCAGAGAAATACGGCCCAGCTTGCTGGGAGAGCAGGATTGTGAGGATGAGCAGGGAATGAGGCATCACCACAGAAATCTGGGTTCACAACCTGAGTCTGCTCTGCTGTTTCAAACAGCTGCTTCAGGCTGTGTTAGAGGGCACTACAAGTGCCACGTTCATCAGAAGATATTAATAAGGACCAATACACTGTGACTAACATTGTAAGTGTAATAATCTCATCCTCCTTTGTGCAGCAGTGCTGGTCAAATACTACCTAAAAATTAGGGACTACGGTTATTATTTAAAGAGAAAACAAAGCTGTTTTCCACATTAACAGTGTGGATGTCAAGGACCAGAAGGGAAGAGCTGAGGGTGAAGCATGGGACAGCAGTGGGATGAAATCCATCTGCGACCAAACACCATCCCTGGGGCTGCTGAGCACAAGTTTTGACAGCTCCAGCAAGAGCCCAGTAAGCTCTGGGACAGCTCCAGCCCCACTGCTCCGGGCTGAGCTCCGGGGAAAAGCCCAGCAGAGCAGCGGGGAGCTGCACCCCCCTTCCACCTCTGCGCCCGTCGGCTCGAGCACTTACAGAAGTCTGCAGCCATCCGAGCGAGCCGGGGGCTCTCACCGGCAGCAGGTTTGTCCCACTAAGGGGTCGAAGCTTTCTCGATTCTCCTCCATCACCCCTAGAAGCCAGTCCCACCTACCCGCAGGGCTCCCGGGAGCATCTTCCCGGCTCCCCCGTCCTCGCTGTAGCCCTCGGAATTCGGGCCCAGCCCTCGCCGGTCTGGGGGTGGCAGAAACGGCTCCTGCACCAGGGCAGGGGGTGGCTGCCCCTTCCTGCACTTCTCACGGGAGCCCTGCGCCCTTCTGGCCGCTCCGGGTCAGCGCCAGACACGCACTAAGGTCTTTCTTGCCTTTTCCTTTCCTAATTAACCTTATTTCCATCGCAAAGAGAAGCCTGGACGGAGTAATTGCCGTGCTCGTCCTGGCTGAGCCTGTTGCTGACCTGAGCCTGCAGATCTGGGGGGAATTAGGAGCTGGAAGGAGGGAAAACAGATTAGCGCCCGTGGAGGGAAATCCTTTACCCACAGGGCAAATCTGAAGCGACAGCACTTTGCAAAGCAGCAGGGACACAGCGCCGGGGGGACCTGGGAGTGCTGGGACCTCGCTGGCAGTGCGAGTTGGACACCGGGATTTTGGGAGTACAACCAACACGCGGTTTGCTGCAGGGTTATGGGGGACTGGACCAACTTCGGGGCTCACCAGGAGAGCTGTCCCCATCCAGGCTGCTCCAGGCAGGACAGCAGGGGGCCCTCACAGCTGAGTATTTGGCCGCAGGGCCCCCCGTGCTGACACCGACTGTCCCTTAAGCTGCTATTTCTGATTTTCTCCTCGGCTTCCTCAGCACTCAGGAATCCCAGGGCTTAGCACACTAAGAGGTTTTAGGGAATTACACGTCCTGCTGTGGCACCATCTCTTCGTGGACCACACAGCAAGCCAGCCTTCCCTTGGCTCCAGCGTGGGCTGTGCAGTGTTGGGAAAGGTGGGAAACAACCTCCCCAGGGAAACCTGGGAGAGCTGACATGGGATCAGGTAAAGCCTTAGGATGGAGAGCTGCAGGGACCTGCTCTGCCCAGCCTGAGGGTGAGCAGGATGTGCTGGAGGGTCTTCCTCCCACTCGTGCCCTTCATGGTCACTGCTGCAGGGGATTGGAGCCCTCTTTCCTCCCACTCCTCCTCCTCCTCCTCCTGTCCTCTCCAGCTCCTTTCTGGCAGGTTCTCCTGCACAGATCTCCCTGAGCAGTGATCCCCAGGCGTAGGGGATCTGCCCTCCTGTGCTGACACAGACACACACACTCCTCCTACAAACCTCAGGGCATCTCCCACTATTCCCTGCCCAATAGACAAAACTGCAATGAATTCTTTTTTTCAGCCAGCAAAGTAATTGCTTCTTTCCCCCTCCCATCGCCCCATTTTTAAGTGACTTGAGCATTTTAAACACTGACAGTGAATTTTAATCCTTGCAAGAACAGAGTTCTGGGTTCCCAGGCTAGTGGAGATGGTTTCCTCGAAGATCTTCTGCCAGATTTTGACCAGCCAAGACTTTTTAAGTCATTTTCACAGTGTTTGGACTGAATGAGCTTCATCTCTCTGTGTCTCAACCTCTCTTAAGGTATTTGCTGGCAGGTTTGTCCTTGGGCACAGCCAGTGAGGGCACCAAGAGTGGACAAGCTCCTCAGAGGTGCCGGTGTCAGTGCCAGTGGTGCCCTCCCTGCAGCTCCTGCCCTGGCTGTGCCCAGGGGCCTTGGCACACAGACCCTGCCTGTCCACCCACAAATAACCCACCACGTGCCCACCCCCATCCCTTCTGTGCTGCCAGACTTGCCAGGTGACACCCAAGGTCCCAAACCAACCTGTTTCTGTACCTGCAGAAATTTTGATGCCTCAGTAGGATGGGAAAAAATGGCTTTTCCCCTCCAACCTCCATCAGGAACCGAGTGTCTCAGGCTGCACGCCGAGCGAGCTGTGCCCCAGGAATATTTTGGCTGAATTTCTCTCTCTCAGGGTCTGGTTTGGTGCATTGGGGGCCTCGAACTTATCGGGGGAAAAAAGTCCCTTCCTGAAACTTGCCCTCCTCTGCTGCCTCCAACCAAGCCCATTCATCTCCTCTGGGTGCCAAAGCCCCCGGAGCACCCCTGGAGCTCTTACCTCAGCTGCCCCAGCTCCAGCCAGCGGCACGGCAGGACCCGGAGCTGGGAAAACCATCCCAGCAGTTGGGGAGCCTTTGGGTCGCTGACGCGGCGGCCGCGACCGGCCGAGTTTCTCTGGCAAATTCCAGCCGGGCACCGTAACCCAATCGGCCCCTCGGCGGCTGCACGGGCGGTTTCAGTTGTCAGACACCACGGAGGGACGCGGCACAGGGCTGGATCCTGCGTTTTCCCACCTCATCCCGGCCCCAGGTGAGATCCAGCAGGTGCTGGAGCAAACCCACCTCACCTGCAACAGGGCAGGGTGAGGAGGCTCCGGGTGAGAAGGGAACGTAGTGCTCAGAGCTCTGATGAGGCACGAGGATTTTGCTTTAGACATTCCCACAAAGGCCACAAAACTGAAGGAATTACTGGAAATTCCTAAGGCATGGTGAAGGCTGGGCCAGGGCAGCGCCACGGACCCTCTGGGGAGAAGGAAGCAGCGCATCGGCTGCTCGGGCTCCCCCGGTAACTGCCCGGGGCTGCGAGAACGCGGCACGCGGCGCTGGGGTTATAAAGTCATTTAATTTACACTTTGGCGGCTTTAACCCTCCTCCCCCGCCGCCGCCCCGGCGCCCTCCGGAGCCGAGCGCTGGTTCCTCGCTGGGGCCGCTCCGGGAACGGTCCCTGCGGGGCCGCCGGGGCGCGGGAGGGCGCTGGAAGCCGCTGGAGAGGCTGGGAAGGGCCCTTCCGCAGGGCTGGACGGCGCGGACCGGGCGGCAGCTCCGCGGTCCCGGGATCCTGTGGGATCCCCCCGGATCCCCCCGGGGCTGGAGCGTGTGCGGGGAAGGGAGGGGAGCTGGGGAAGGGTCTGGAGCACCAGGAGCGGCTGAGGGAGCTGGGGGGGGCTCAGCCTGGAGAAAAGGAGGCTCAGGGGGGATGCCAAGGGAGACGGGAGGGGGGAGCCAGGCGGGGGTCGGGCTCTGCTCCCAGGGAGCAAGGGACAGGACAAGGAAACGGCCTCAAGCTGTGCCAGGGGAGGTTTAGGTTGGATATTGGGGGAAATTTCTTCATGGAAAGGGTTGTTAAACACTGGAAGGGGCTGCCCAGGGAGGTGGTGGAGTCCCCATCCCTGGAAGTGTCCAAGGAATGACAAGGTGGGGATCGGGAACAGGGGGGACTCCATGGGCTGGGAGGGCTTTTCCAACCTAAAGGATTCTGTGAATCTGTCTTGGCCCTCACAGAAATACTAAAAACCTTGACCTCAGTCCTGTGCACCGGTGGAGAGGACTGGGATGTGCTGGTGGAGGGGACTGGGATGTGCTGGTGGAGGGGACTGGGATGTGCTGGTGGAGGGGACTGGGATGTGCTGGTGGAGGGGTCCAGGGGGCCCTACCTGGGCTGGGGCTGCTTCATTCCCATGGTCAGTGAATCCCAGGCCCTGCTGCAGGGACTCAGCCCCGGGGGGCTCTCACAGCTGCTTCTCTTTCGTTCCAGGGCTCGGGATGGACTTCCTGACACTCTTCTTGGTTTACCTGTGCTTTGTGCTCCTTGTCACTGCTCTGCTCTGCCTCTGCTCGGGAAGGAAGGAGAGTTTCCTCACAAGGAGTGTCACCAGGGCAAGCCAGGTAAAGAACTGGCCTTCCAGGCAATGAATGAGCTGCCAGGTAAAGCACTGAGCTTCCAGAGGAACCATCATCTCCTGGTCTGGTGGTCTACCCTGCTTCATTGTGCTAAAATTAGTGCAGCTGCTTTATTTCTGCTCCCTAAGAAATGCCAGTGTATGTGGTTAGAGTGATAATATAGTGTATTTCATATTTCATCTTGTTTTGACAACTGCTCTCAAGGAAGTGGGGCTGGAAATAGAAATAAACTTCCTTTCAGCTGTTTAAATCCTGCCCAAGCAGGTAGTAAAAAACCATTTGAGTCTCACAGCTCCTGTCCCTGCCTGTGCCTGTCTGAGGTGGGGGTGAGGATGGAGCTCCTCAAAATGCTGGAAGCACCTTTTCTGTGACACCACAACATGTCAGCTTTGAGAAATTAAATAATAATCAGGCCCCGGGAATTTTCATTTTTATGTTATTTGTTGCTGTCATTGAGGGGAAAAAGATGGGGGAGGTTTAAGGATTAAAATAGAGAATTATAACTGGTGGCAAATATTTTAGGGGAAGCTCTTTAATGTGTGTACTAATGCTGCAGGCTGTTATATGCTAAGAAAGAGGGAGGAATGAAGAGTTTTAAAAGAGGATTAAGAATTGGCATTTTATTGTCAAAACGGAGAATTGGAAAAGCACCAGCTCATTTTTCTGTCTGTTGGGCTGTGTCTGAATGAAAAGGGAAAAAAAGCTGTAGTACTCCTGGAAGGGAAACGATGACAGAATTATCACTTCTCTTGTAAATTATATTTAATGCTGTTCACAGGAGTTCAGACAGACTTTGATTTTCATTACTAGTATTATACTCGATCTTGGTTTATGGACACACTGTGCAGAGAAATTGATTATTTTCCCCCATTTCTTAATAGAAATGTTTAACAAGCAGGAATTAAAATACTGCTGTGGAGCCACTGTCTGGAGGAAATTAATTGGTATTTGTACATATGAAGTAAATCCATGTGAATATAATCAATACTTTACCTGAACAGGCTCCCCAGGGCAGTGGGCACGGCCCCAAACCTGCCAGAGCTAAACAGGCATTTGGACAACGCTCTCAGGGGCAGGGTGGGATTGTTGGGGTGTCCTGTGTAGGGCCAGGAGTCGGATTTGGATGACCCTCCTGGGTCCCTTCCAACTCAGGACATTCCATGGTTCTGTGATTAAATAGTTTCTCAGGACAATATTTTAAATTCACTTCTAGCTGTAATTGATGAATGTAAATAATGTAAGTATGTAAATAACGAAGTGTATAAGCCTGGAAGGCTGCTGTGGTTGCACTCAGGGTGCTTTCCTGCTGGGTTGTGTCTCCTCTGGCAGCAGGCTTTGAAAAGTCTCTTCTCACAAACACTTGCCCCTTGAACCGCTGAGACGAGACGCGCCAGTTATCACCAAAATATTTAGCATCTTCTCAGCTCCACATATGCTTTTTGCCTCCTGGTCTTTCACATCCGAGGCAGGAAGCTCTCGCTGCATATTTTCTTTCCATGTCAGCCAGAAATAGGCTCAGCTGCTCTAATTCCTCCTCCAGGAGCTGTGTGTTGCTATAGAGATGTGTGGGCTCGGAGCAGAGTCAGGCACAGGCACAGGCCATGGCTGGGGATTCACCCCATGAGCACAGGCAGGTCCTCCCTCACAGGCAGGTCCTCCCTCACAGGCAGGTCCTCCCTCACAGGCAGGTCCTCCCTCACAGGCAGGTCCTCCCTCACAGGCAGGTCCTCCCTCAGCACGTTGGACTGTGCTTGAAGGGGCAATTAGACATGGAGCCATCGGGCTGGATCAGACGAGTTGAAGAAACCAGATTTTGGGGGGTTTGGTTGGGTTGTGGGGTTTTTTTTCTTTTTCTGGAGGCCAGCAGGCTTTATCCCTTTGCTTATCTTCACTTGATCTGTCAGATGGCCTGATGGAGCATATTGTAGCTGGGGAATTGCTCAGTTCTATCCCCTGCTTAACCAGTGCCCAGCCTACACCCACCCTAAGCTCCTTAGAACTTTCACACATTAACCCAGATACATTTGTTTGGGCTCCCAGGAATGTGGAACCCCAGCAGCATGCCTGCCTCTGCCCTTTCCTCATGGAAAGTGTGGAATTGGAGCTGCCCAGGGAGGTGGTGGAGTCCCCAGCCCTGGAGGTGTCCCAGGAAGGACTGGCCATGGCACTCAGTGCTCTGGGCTGGGGGACAAGGGGGGGATGAGGCACAGGGTGGACTCCATGGGCTGGGAGGGCTTTTCCAGCCTAAATGATTCTATGTGTGTTATGGTTGGGCTGGATGATCTTGAAGGTTTCTTCCAACCTTGATTCTGTGATGAGGAGCTCAGATGCTCCTGAAAATGAGCCTCCTCCCCGGTGCTGTGACAGTACAAACACAGAACTGAGGGGCTGGGGGCTTGTGTTTAAATTTGAGCTTCCCCAAGGCAGAGGTGATGTGCAGTTCAGGTAACACAGCCTCTCCATTTCCCTCAGGTGCTCTCGCTGGTGATCCCCACCCAGCTGCAGAGGGTGGCACACAGGGTGGCACACGGGGCACTGCACAGGCTCTTCCACACCAGGTATTGCCCTTTCCTGCCTTTGGGGTTATTTTTCACTAATATTTGTGGTTGCTGTTGGGCTCTCCTGCCACCACCAGAGCTTCCATTATTATCCTGAGATGTTCCCTCTTTGTTAGGGATGTTTGTCAGGGGTTACAGGTTCCCTTTAAGGTTTGCCACGCTGTTGTCTCTCTCTTCCTTGCTCGTTGTTTAGAAGGTGGTGCCCTGAAACGTTTGAGCATATTGACAAATGAAGATAATGTGGCTCAGTAACAGATGTTGCTCATCACACTGGTGGGAGCTGTGTCCCCACAGGAATTACCACGGCCTCTGTGGCAGCTGCAGATGGAGCCAGACAGACTCACAGGCTCCATCCTCTCCCTCAAATCCCATTAGTCCTAGTCCAGCAGCCTGGATGTCCAGGTGGCTCGAGGGAAGCTGCCCAGCTGCCAAAGTGCAGCCTGCTGGATTCAGGTGGATTTTGTAGGGTCTGTAAACTCCAGTGCTTCAGGAATCATTTAAATACCTTTCCCTGGGGACAGGAGCTCCAGTGTGACAGACACTTCAGGGTGTAACATCTCCAGCTGTGCTGTGAGTGCTGGGCTTGTTGTGCTGCCTGTTTTGCAGATCCTCTGCTGTAACCCAGCCTGGGACAGAGAGGTGACCCCCCATGCACTGAACTGCTGTCCACCCCTGCCAGCCTCCTGCCACTCTTACTTCATGCAGCAGCTCATATTACTACAGTGTTTTTAAGGTTATTTACTGGAGTTTTCTTTGCTGTCAGAGCAGCAAATGTCTTCTGGCAGAATGTTTTATGGCCTGTTACTGTGGCATGTTTTGTCAGCAGCAAAGTGATTATGAGACTTTGTACTGACAGGGAAGAAAAATCCAAAGGGCGTGGAAATAATGCAGTGAATTTAACTGGCATATTTAAAGGAGTGTATGTGGGAAGAAGAGAAAGAGAAGCCAGTGGATGGAGAAAACACTATTAATATGCAATCCATGCTGGCCTGAAAACCTAAAAGAGGTGTCTCCTTGCATTTGGAAAGTCTTTGATCACCTCTGAGTGTACTTGACCTGTTAATCAGGATGCTGAGTATTAAATAGACTGTCCCCTTTCTGTTCCAGGAGCTGTTTGTTTGTTGTCCTGCACATAGCCTTGCAGGCTGCAGTGTTTGGGGAATACACCTGGGAAGTGTTTGGGTACTGCTGGGAGCTGCAATTCCACCTCCTCCTCCTCCTCCTGCCCTACCTGCTGCTGGCTGGGAACATGGGCTGCTTCCTGCTCTGCTCCCGGGCCAATCCTGGTAAGCTCATGCTCGTGCTGGAGCTATTTGAAAACCAACCTTGGAAATTCTATGAAAACCTCTTTTTTTCACTGTTTTCCTTGTTTCTTTGACAGGTATAATAACAAAATCCAACCATGCATCCCTGGTTAAGGTTTATGCTTATGATGGTGTGATGTTCCAGAGAGGCACCGTGTGCCCCACGTGCACCATGGAGAAGCCAGCCAGGTCCAAGCACTGCAGTAAGGGCCTGAGCTTCCCTGAGAAGTGATCCTTTCCCAGAGGAATCCTGCACCAGGAGCTGCAGTTCACACTACAGCTGTTCTGTGATGAGCTCAGTGCACACAGGGCTGTGCTTGTTTTCCTGGGGTCCCAGCTCATAGCTGCATTTGCCCAGCCCTGGAGCTGCTCTGTTGCTCTTTCTTCTCACAGAAATTGCCAGTTCTGATGGTCTAATTCAGGGTCAGGAACAGCCAAGTTTGTGAGCAGCTGGAAGTTAAATGACAAATTATCACCTGTCAAGACATAAGTTCAGGATTTTGTGTTTCACAGAATCATAGAATCCTGGAATGGTGGGGGTTGGAAAGACTTTAAAGACCCTCTTGTTCCAACCCCCTGCCATGGGCAGGGACACCTTCTACTATCCCAGGTTGCTCCAAGCCCTGTCCAACCTGGCCTTGGACACTTCCAGGGAGGAGGAGTCCACCACCTCTTTTTCAGCCAGAGAGTTTGCTGTTATCTAAAATAAAGGTGGGAGCTACAATCTCTGCCTTTCAGGTGCTTTGCTGTGCAGTTCTGTCCGGGAAACCAAAGCCTTGGTGCTGCTGCCTCGGTGAATAAAAGAGGAGAGGGGACACATGATTTTTCTTACGATATGTATCTGTAATTAATTTCTTTGGCTCAGAAGCTGTCAGCTAAATCCCAACCATCATCCTCCCGTATTTTCGAGTTGAAAGCTATCCCAGAGCTTGTAAAAATCAAACTGGTTCCTTGGCAGCCCCGTGACCAGGCTGCTGTGGTGTCCCTGCCCCCAGGTGTGTGTGGGACGTGCGTGCATCGCTTCGACCACCACTGTGTGTGGCTCAACAACTGCGTGGGGGCCTCCAACGCCGCCTGGTTCCTGCTCTACCTGCTGTCCCTGACGGCCACGGCCACCGCCCTCGCTGCCATCACCCTGTCCTTCCTCAGCCACGTGGTGCAGCTCTCCAACCTCCTGCACAGCACTTACCTGGATGCCCAGGGCCAGGAGCACCCCGTGGAGATTCCCTTCCTCGTCCAGGTGAGTTGATGCTACGGAAAGTTTGGCCTCGCTCTTTGCTGTCAGGGATCTTTCCCCGCTCCCTGCAGTCTGTTCCCATCCTGAGAGTTTTAGCAGCTCTGCACAGCTGATTAGGTTTGGAAAGCTGCCATGGCAGAACACTTGAAAAATGTGGGGGTTTTCTCTCGGCACTTCCTTGTGCTCTCCCGTTCTTTGGGTTTCTGTCTCCAGTATCTGTCACTCAGCAGACCTGGTTCACAGAGAATGAATTTACATTCCATGGCCTCCCACTGCAGTAACATTTAGGAAACAGCTGACAATCCTTGACATCCTCATGGAGATGTTAAAGCAGGACCCGCTACCCTGGAATTTAGATACTGGGAATATTTTCTCTCACATGCAAGCAGAGGGTGACTGTGAGTCTCTCTAGCACTTGAGTGATTTTTATCTCAGTCCCCTCATCCCTGTAGTGTGGCAGTGAGGTGATAAGTACCAAATGCTTTATCTTTTCCTCATCCTAGACAGCAGATGTTTCAGCCTTGGACTCTTACAAAGGCATCCTGGTCAGGAAGTGTTTGAGCAATGCCATTACCACTCCCCAGGAGTGGGATTTGACTCAGAAAAGAGCTGCTTAAACTGTATCATGTCAGCAAAACCCAAAGTTGTACCAGATTGTTGCCCCTTCATTTGGCAGTTTGTTTTCAGATGATTTATGTTACTGTTTTGCGAAGTAAAACAACGACAAAAAACAAACAAGCAAAACTCCAAAACAAACAGTTGGAAATAGACGGGTGTAGAAAATCCTCCCACGTATTAGCAAGGCTTGGGAGAAAATACATGTCTGGAACTCTGCATGCTCTGCTCAGAGGTTCAGGTAGAATCATGGAATTGTTAAGATTGGGAAACACCTTTAAGGTCATCAAGTCCAACCATCAAGCAGCACCTCAGCTCTGTTCACCACTAACCCACGTCCCCAGGTGCCACATCCACACGGTTTTTGAACACTTCCAGGGATGGGGACTCCACCCCTGCCCTGGGCAGCTGTGATAATGCTTTGCAACCTTTTCTGTGAAGAAATTTTCCCTAATATCCAACCTAAACCTCTCCTGGTGCAACTTGAGGCCGTTTCTTGAGGGATGGAGCCTTGCTGAGCTGGGTGGGAGTCGGGGCTGGGACCTTGTTCCTGGGGCTCCCCCACAACTCCATGTGCACATGGATGTTCATTCCAGCTGGGGTTTTACAATGGCCATGTGATTTTAATCCTCCAGTTTTTTAACTAAGTTATTTTTCTCTTTCCTTGCAGCACCTTTTCTTGACTTTCCCTAGGATTGTCTTCATGCTGGGGTTTGTTATCCTGCTCACACTCGTCCTGGGTGGATACAGTGCTTTCAGTCTGTACTTGGCCTTCACCAACCAAACCACCAATGAATGGTGTAAATCCAGAAGATTTGGGGTGTCCCACCATCTCTCATCACAGCCCCCTGACAGACAAGTTGTCTACAAAAACATTTATTCTAAAGGAATCTGGAGGAATTTAAAGGAAATCTTTAGGCCTCCTACAGCATTGGAAAGGAAGAAGAAAACATGAAGATATTTGTGCATCTTTAAACTTTTTTGGTAAGATTTTTATTCCAGCAGTGGGTTTGGATGCCCCAAACAGCTTTTGGAACAAGATTACTGCAGAACTCGGGTTGATGGTGCCCCAGCAGAGCAAGGTTAAGATCCCTCCCTCTGTGAGGTGTCTGAGGTTCAGCTCAGTCCTGTCTGCAGGATACAGGGACCAGTAGGAATTTCCTGGGATGGAGAGGCTGGTTTGGTCCATCTTCCTGCAGTGAATGTTCCTCTCTGGGAAGGGCCAACACAGCTGCTGTGAATTTTGAGGAAGCTGCACCTTTTGTGAGTATCTTTGTGTGGGAAATGATTAACCCATTACTGTAACAGTACAACAGGTAGTATGTATTTAACTGGAAAAAAAATGGTTATTGACAGGATCTTAACCTACAGAGACCATGTTCTGCTGCAGATTTTGTACTAATGTGGAGCACCTTCATTTCAGGAAGGACAATTAAGTGCTGCATCCCCTTACCTGTCTCTTCCTTGATCCCTGTTTTCAGCTCCTTCACAATGAGATGCCATTTCAGCCTGAAAATTGTGAAAATGGGAAAGTCTGGACTGAATCCTCATACCCATCTCTGGACAGAGAAGGGTATCACAGATTTGATACCGAGCTCTGGACATACAGATTCCAGACTTAATCCTTCTGGCATTTCCCATCTTTATTCCATTGTTTGATTTTAGGCATTTCTCTGTATTTTGGGCACTTTGCTGCTGGGGAAGTTGGAGTTTCCAGGGCTGCCCCCCTGCAGTCACTGACCAGGCCACATAAAAGCACAGCAGTGACTAGTCCCCCACTTCTTAAGCATGATATAAATACCCCCATGTCTTTCTCCTTCCAGAAATTCTTCTGTTTGTGTGATAATAGAGCAGAAATTAGAAAAAAAAATATAGTAAGAACTTTAAATAATTTTATTTTCAAAAATGTATTTATTTACATGCTGAATCTGTACAATATGCAATTAAAAATCCATATATGGTTTAAAAAAAACCCCAAATTCCTATACAATATGGCTTTCCAGCCCCCAGACTGGCTCTCAGAGCAGCCTGGCTGGCAGTGCAGGGTACAAGGATGCACTCAGAGACCAGTACATAAGGCTACTTGTCCAGGATATCAAATAAAAGAGAAATACTGCAGTACCATGCCTTGGGAGGCCTGAAGGAGTGAGGTTAAAGGCATGAGAGTGTTTGAGTGGTGCTCAACACACCCCACAATTCCTTAGGTTTGGTTTTCTCCACTTGTTTTAAATGCATATGATTAAATAGTCTCTTGTGAGACCCCACACTTTCTGAATCCCTCTAAAAACCAGACCACTGCTGTCCTGGGGACAGTGGGAACTGATTCCCAAAGGCTCCTCCTTAATTTGAGGCTGCTGTACCCAACAGAGAGCATCCCCTGTGGCCTGTCAGTCCCTTCCCCATGTGACCATGCAGAGGGTTTATCCCCTGGTGCTTGTTTTAAACTGGGAGCACCTCGGGCCCGTCCCACCCTGTCCCAGGCCTGGCCTATCCTGCCAAGCCACCTCCCTCCAGCGCGTTCTCTCGCCAGGGACGGGTCAGGGCTGCCCCAATGCCCCGGGCTGGGCCCCCCAGCTGGCTCTGGGTGCCCTACACGATGACAGTCTGCACCTCCAGCTCCCCCTCCTGCGCGGCGATGACGAACTCGCCCGCGTGCTCCATGATCTCGATGTCCTCAGATGCCACCATGGTCACCGTGGCCTCCTGGGCGGCGACGGCGCCGTCGGCGGCGAGCACGGCCCCGTCCCCGATGGCCGAGGCCAAGGTCATGGCCACCTGCTCCGTCAGGCTCTCGGGGGTGGCGATGGTGATGGTGTCGGCGGCGTCCGCGGCGGCGCCGGCGCCCTCGGCCACGGTGACGTTCTGCACGATGATCTGGTGGCCCGAGCTCGCCTGGTTCACGATCTGCTGCACCACCTTCATGATGTGGCTGTCGACCTGCGCGGGAGCAGAGGCACAGGCGGGCTGTGTTCACCGGGAGCAGCGATGGTTGGTGCTGCACAACCAGCCAGCCTCCTCCTGCTGGGAGTTCTCATCACCCCAGCACTCTGCAACCCCTCACCCGCATGGCACTGGAGGTGGGTCACTAGTAAAGTGCTTCCTACAGAAAGTCAAACTACTGTTTGTAGAAAAGCCTCAACAGTCCACACCCAAACTTAAACTGATGGAATCAGTTCAGGAGCTGAGCCGGGTCTGACTCTGCAGCAGCCCTTGTCTCCAGCATTCAGGAATGCCTTAGAGGATCACTTCCCCAAGGGTAGAGTGTTACTGTACAATTTACCCAGCTGCAGCTCTGCTCTTGTGTCTGAAGCCCCCGAGTCACCATCCCTGAGAGGGTCTGGGGTTATCAAACCCACAATGAGCCACATTGTGTTTTCAGATCTGCAGAACTAAAGGTGTGGAGTCACAGAATCCCAGAGTGGTTTGGGGTGGAAGGGAACTTAAAGCCCATCCAGTCCCACCCCCTGCCGTGGGCAGGGACACCTCCCACTAGCCCAGGTTGCTCCAAGCCCCGTCCAACCTGGCCTTGGACACTTCCAGGGATGGGGCAGCCACAGCTTCTCTGGGCAACCTGTGCCAGGGCCTCACCATCCTCCCAAGGAAGGATTTCTTCCCAATATCCCATCCAGCTCTGCCCTCTGTTAGTAGGAATCCATTCCCCCTTTTCCTGTCACTCCAGGCCCTTGTCCAAAGTCCTCCTCCAGCTCTCTTCTAGGTAGGTAAATGAATGATTTGAAGTTGGGTTTACTTAACATGACTCTCAGCCACTAAAAGTGACTCATTTCATCTACATCAAGGCCCCAAAATCACAGTTTGTGTGGCTGCTTTACCTCATGTCTTGTTCCCTCTATTATTTCAGTAGCTTCACTGGTCTCCATGTCTTCAGTAGAAGTCTTGAAAGACAAAATGAGAGGATTCCCTTTTTAGGTTGTTCCAAAAAAATCCTTTGTTACCAAAATATAATTCACTAAGATCTTTCACACAAGTCTTTCTGTCCCCCCCCCATGATGCAGTAGCTACTCCAAGGAGACCTCCAGGACATTCCCTCCAAATCCCATTATCATGAGCTACTTAAAATTAATGCAAAATGGTCACACATAACTGGAAGAGAACCTCCTCTCTCAGCAGGATTTGGCCAAGCAGCAAATTTTTCTCCTATTGGAGAAAAACTATGGCAGCACTAAAGGAACTCAGTAACTGAGCTCTGTTATCCTGCTTGGATAAGAACTGGCTCTGTGTCATGAAGAGGGAGAAAGTGAAATACATAATTCATTGCTTTTGGCAGCCTCTGTTAGAAACAACAGAGACTATCTAGGACAAAACAAGCTTAACAGAAATGGGAGAAGAGAATAGGGAAAGCTGAAGTGAGTTTGTGAGGCCGTAAAATCCGGTGTGTCAGAAGTTTCCCGACTCAGCCTCCTGCTGAGGCACTGTCACCCTGCCCTGTGTTCTGCTTTTCCTGCCCATGTCACACACAGCACCTCTGGAGGGTGAGGAAAGCTCCAAGTGCTTTCCTTCCAAAGCAGGTTAATCCTACTGACTCCCAGGGCCCTGCAGGTAGGGGTGATCCTGTTTTACCTTCTCCCGAGAGCCCAGAGGAGGAACATGTACAGCTGCAGTTTTCCTGAGCAAATCCTGTGCTAAATTCCGCAGGAGCAGCCGTTTGCCCCCTCTCACCTCGATGATGTACTCCTGAGTGTCAGCCACCACTGAGGAGAACTCCACCAGCACAGTGTGGGGATCCTCCGAAATCACCGTGGCCGCCAAGTTGTCCGCTGACTGACTCTCCTCAGACACCATCACTTCTTCCACCTCTTTCATAGCAACGAGGCAGCCACCTGGAAAATTCCCAAAGTGCCAGAAAAACATCACTTTTCATGGCCATCTCACATAGTACCTGGAAGGTGCTACACAGCACCAACGAGGCCTCTTCATGGGATGCCAAGGACAAGTAAGCAGTGTCACACAAGAGGCTCTCAGCACACCAGGACAGGCCAAGGAACAGCCTAGGAAAGCCCTGTGTGACACCAGGCAGCTGAGCCTCAAGCAGAGCAGCTCTCCAGTGCAATACCAAAAAGTACACAGTTAAATTCAGATGATAAAACCACATAGGATTTCAAAAGCTGTCTGTGAAGAACCTACAGGAAGAGTTTGGGTATACTTTAAGTCACTGTTCTTTTCTGCTGATGCATTTCAGTATCTCCTAGGAAACTTCTTTTTCCCCTAAAGTAAGCTTGTAGTGTTCCTTGGAACCTAAATATATGGTCAGCACTACCTGAAGGAGTCTGGAAACCCATGCTTAGGAGCTAAAGGAGCAGCAGGTCCAGTGCAACTAATCCCATCAAAGAAGATCATCTGTGAGAACTTTACTCAAGACATTTTCCCCACAGAACTCGTAGGCCCCTTCAGATACCGGAAGGACTGTTGGGAGCTCTCCACACAACCTTCTCCAGGCTGATGTGACCATCTCCAGGCATCTCCTGATGCACACACGGGCACAGGGCACATCCACCCCAAGGATCATTCCCTCTCAGCCAAAGAGCAGCTTGTCCAAAGCCCAGCCCAGCCCCGGAGCTCACCTTTGGTGCGGAGGTGCCTGTTGAGCGTCCCGTGCTCGGCGAAGCCGCGCCCGCACTTGTAGCACTTGAAGGGCTTCTCTCCGGTGTGGTGGCGGATGTGGCGCACCAGGGAGCCCTTCTCCCGGAACCCCCGGCTGCAGAACTGGCACACGTACGGCTTGTCCTCCAGGTGCGTGCGGAAATGCACCTGCTGCGCGTTCTGCACACACAGGGAACAAGGGGAGGGTGCTGAGGGGCACGGCAAACTCACGGGGAGGGATTTCAGCTGCCGGGGGGAGGCTCAGTGTTTTGAGGAGCTCTCGCGCAGGACACAGGGATTGGTTTTGTGGTGGCGTGGTTTAGGGATGGCACTCCCCGATTTAGTGCTCCCACTGAGACTCTCCAAAGCGTGAGCCGCTCGCTCCCCCTCCCTCTGCAGTGGGATGGAGAGAGGGGGAGGCACAAAAGGGGAAGATCGTGGGTTGAGGTAAGAACAATTTACTGGAAACAGCAATGAGATAAGAAAATGAACAGTAACAGCAACAATACCAACAGCAGAGGGTGCAAGAAAGAAATGAACGATTCCCACAAAAACCTGCCAATAACAGACAACACTGGACAGCTCCATCCACCACTGTTTTCTCAGCCCAAAGGAACTCCTTCTGCCCAGGAGAGACTCCCTTCCACCGCCCCCAGCAATGACATGGGTGGTACAGAATAACCTCTGTCCTAGCCATGCCCCTCCTGGCTAGTGCAAAAATTAACCCTGTCCTGGCTGGAACCAGGACATACTGTTATTACATATTTGTTCCACACATGAAAGAAGAGTTTCTTCAGAAATGAGACAGTTTTATGAAGACTGTCCTTTTGCCCACTAAACCAAAACCTCCTTTTGGTGTTTCACATTATAGAATCCCAGAATGATTTGGGTTGGAAGAGACCTTAAAGCTCATCCAGTCCTACCCCTTGCCATGGGCAGGAACACCTTCCACTAGCCCAGGTTGCTCCAAGCCCTGTCCAACCTGGCCTCGGACACTTCCAGGGGTGGTGCAGCCACAGCTTCTCTGGGCATCACATAAGAGGCAGGTGGCACTTGTTCTTTCAGGAGCAAAGCCTCCTAAGCTCTCCCAAGCCCTGGCTCTGGGAAGGGCAGTCTGCTGCCAGGCTGCTGTGAGGGGGACACACCTTTGTCTTGTAGCGCTTGCCACACTTGGGGCAGGGGTAGGGCCGCTCGTCCGAGTGCACCCGCCGGTGCCCCTTCACGTGGGCGATGGTCTTGTAGAGCTTCCCGCACTCCCCGCAGCGGAACCGCCGCTCGTTCACGTGCACCTCCTGGTGCTTCTTCAGCAGGTAGGCCTTTGTGAACTCTTTGCCACACTCCTCACACTTGAAGGGTTTGTACTCTAGACAGAAAGAAAACGTGTGGTTGGGCCAGGACAACCAGCAGCAGCAGCAGCAGCAAGGATCCAGTACAGGCTGTAACCAAATTCTGACCAAAAACTAACCCAGACAAGGAGAGGAATTGTATTTCCATCTGCATATGTGGGCTTTCATAGAATCCCAGCTGGGTTGGAAGGGACCTCTGGAGATCATCCAGTCCAATTCCCTGCCCAGGCAGGGTTACCTGGAGCAGGTGACACAGGGACTGTCCAGCTGGGGTTGGAATTTCTCCAGAGAGGGAGACTCCACGACCCCCCTGGGCAGCTGTTCCAGTGCCCTGCCACCCTCAAGGGAAAAGTTCTGCCTCATGTGGAGGTGAAACTCCTTGTGTTTTAGTTTATGGCCGTTGTTCCTCATCCTGTCACTGGCACCACTGAGCAGAGTCTGGCACCATCCTGTGACACCCCTTGGAGATCCTTGTATGGATTGATGGGATGCCCTCTCAGCCTTCTCCAGACTAACCAGGCCCAGAACCTCATCAGAGAAATGCTCCAGACCCCTCATCACCTTTGTGGCCTCCACAGGACCCTCTGCAGCAGCTCCTTGTGTTTCTTGAACTTTATCTCAATCATACACGAATTCTGGTCAGAAGTGGCTCTGTGAGCCACGGCACGTGTCAGACAACTGCACCAGCACAGCTTTACCTGTGTGACTTTTGATGTGTGTCTCCAGGGCAGCAGTTTCACTGAAGGCTTCGTTACAGTGAGGGCAAATGTACCGTTTGTACCCGTTGGTTCTTTCTGCAGGTGCCTATTGGAGAGAAAATGGTAAAGCTTCACTTTGCTCGTACTGGTGTGCAGTGTAAGGATTGCTACCCAAATTCCCATTTAAATACTCCAGCTTTGACAAGAAAGAGATCTCTGTTGCTGAGAGACACTGCACTTAAATTACACGTGAAAAGTGTAACTATAATGATGGACACAAAGCCCCAGGCACCAGAGAGACACGTGAGGACAACACAGGGGAGTGAGGCCAACAGTGCTGCCCACAACCAAATACAGGCAAGGAAGATTAAAAAATAATCTATTTATGGAATACAAACATACAGACTCTGCTTCTTCTAATTTAACACACTGTTCTCCACACGGCTCCTCTTCTACTTCCACCACTTCTAGTTCTGGAGCAGCTCCAGCAGGTTCATCCGGCTTCTGCACCTCCTCCACAGCAACTCTCTCGATCACAATTCCCGAATTCCTCATGGCCTGCCTCAGCAGATTCTCACTGTTCACTTCCCCCTCACAGGGCAGCTCCTCAGGATGCGACTGCTGAGGGAACAAACAGGAAGTTTGGCACAGCAAATCAACAGTTTGCCCTTTCTCACAGCAACATTGCTGCGACAGTCACACTCTGTGGGGTGTCTAATGCTGTGCTACGGGGTTGAAAGATCAACCAGGGAATATCTTGGGCTGGGGAGGAACACGAGGTGGATCTGTACTCTGAAAAGCCAAGGGATGACAAGCCTTTGCTCCTACCACAGTCTTGTAGCAGGGAATGGTCAACAAAAACATCCCCTCATCCTCCACACCCCTGTAATCTACCCACTGCTCAGCTCAGCAGCAGAAGGGCTCAGGACAGAGAACAGTGCCTGCCCACGTGGAAAAGAACCTAATTAACCACTTAATTCCTACACTCAGATTTATTCTGAGCACCCATGAAGATTTTGTTCGTGAGGTGAAACATCCTTTGCACAAAACACACAAAGGGTGTTTAAGAGAGACGACACTCACGTCTGGGTCCAGGGGTTTTCCATCCACCACAGGAAGTTCCTGCATCTGGACATGGACTTCGTGGAGAACGTTTCCCTTTGCATCTGTCACGAGGTGGATGACGGGGGAGGCCTCGATGGACTCGCTCGCTATCGATGAGACCGTGTCTGTGTTGGAGCTGCACGAGCCTGCAGGGGAACAGCACAGTGAACCTCGTGGGGAACAGCCACCCCTCAGCTCCCTGGGCCCTACAAAACATCTGCCTCAGAACAGTGAGTGCTTGTTAACCAGCTTCTCACACATTCCTCAGTCAATGCCTGGCTACAAGCACTTCGGGGTAGTAGTTTTGCTCCATAAATTACTTTTTCCTGTATAAAGAATATAAAGTGAATACCATAGAATTTGGGGGTTTTTTTCATAAATGAGGTTCTGGGAACGGTTTGTGTTGGAAGGGGACCTTAAAGATCATCCCATTCCACTCCCTGCCATGGGCAGGGACACCTTCCACTAGCCCAGGTCACTCCAAGCCCCATCCAACCTGGCCTTGGACACTTCCAGGGATGGGGCAGCCATCTGGGCTGCTTCTCTGGGCAACCTGTGCCAAAAGGAATTTATATTCCAAGTGCAGGAGAGTTTGGCTTTATCAGACACAAGGTAGGTCCTGACAGCATCACTGACCTGATGGCAAATCCTCTTTGTTGACAACTATTTCTTTGGTCATGTTGAAGCGAATCTTTTCGGTGCAAGGTGTCAGAGATTTAAGGTGCCGAGTCAAAGCTCCTGATTCTCGGAAGCTTTTCCCACATTTCTTGCATTTGTAAGGTCTCTCATCTGGAAATGACAAGGATCAAAACAACAACATTATGCCCTGCCAGGATCAGCTCTGTGTGTCAGGCTGCTGGAAAAACATGTTCAGCTTCCTACAGCACACCGGCTGTGCTTATCCCAGAACCTTCCACTGCCTCCCAGCACCCCAAATACTGGGGAGCTCAATGGCCTCAGCTCAGCAGAAGGTGGAAAGCACAAGAAATTCCACTGGAAGGCAAACAGATAACCACACACAGCTCCAGCAACGAGGAACTCTTATTTGGAGAGCCCTTACCAGTGTGCCGCCGGTGGTGTCGGATCAGAGACCCCTTTGTCCTAAAGGAAGTTCCACAGAGTTTACACTCATAGTCCTTCCTGCTGCTGTGAGTGATCATGTGAGCTTTGAGGATGCTGGCCTAGGGAAAGAATTTCCTTTAAGACATTTTCCAAATGGTTTCAGGGTTCTATATTTCAACTACGGAGAACAACAACGCTCCTTGCGAAAGCAGAACTTCCCTGTGGGAAGAGTGTAGCAGGCAGCAGAGAAGCTCATTCTCATTCTTTTTGAGATCTCTTAGCTGACAACTCCCTGACTAAGTCCCATGAGCAGAGATGATACTCACAGTTTTGAATGTCTTCTGGCACAGCCCACACACGTATCGCCCCTCCTTGTTCACCTGCAGCTTCACCTTGACCAGCTCGCTGGGAACGTCCTGCTCCTGCTCCTCGGGGCTGCCCTGCTCCTCACCCACCTCCCCGTCCACGGGCCCGTCTGCATTCTCAAAGACATGGTCTCCTGCTACAATGACTTCTTTGATGTGCCCGCTGCCTGGGAAAAGGGTGGGGAGACACTTGGGTTCTTTACAGGATAGAGCTTTACCCAACAAACAAGTCACTGTTCCAGCATTTCGTGCAGAAAGAAGGGAAAAAGGCACTTTAGATCTGCAGCTCAAGTCTTTGCAACCCCCTAGTTATTGCAGTGTAAGTATTAAAGTGGGCACTCCTGGAATGGAGCTTTAAATCTAATTTGCATTAACTTATAACTCTAATTTCTGTGAATTGTTCGCACTAATTAAGCTGAAAGAAGTCAGATTTAGGTTGGATGTTAGAAGGAAGTTTTTCCCTGTGAGGGTGGGGAGGCCCTGGCACAGGTTGCCCAGAGCAGCTGTGGCTGCCCCATCCCTGGAAGTGTCCAAGGCCAGGCTGGACGGGGCTTGGAGCAACCTGGGCTAGTGGAAGGTGTCCCTGCCCGTGGTAAGGGGTGGGAGCTTTCCAACCCAAACCTGGGTTTGTATTCCCTGATCCTAAAGCAGAGAATGGCAGAGCTGACCTGGGGATGCCTCTCACAGCTCTGAGGGAACACCCAGCCCCAAATTCCAGTGCCACAGAAGTGCCACAGACCAACCACAACCCAAACCCACCAGAGGAGGACATGGACAAGGTATCAGGTTCCAAACTCCCTGAGGTGCAAAGGCAGCCCCTCCGAGCTCACCTACGATGGTCGAGGCACTGCTGATCTCCTCTGCTATGGAAGAGGCTTCAACAACAATGTGGGCGACAGTGATGGACTCCTCGACAGCAGGAACCCCCTGCTGGCACACGGACCGTCTCAGCAGGCAGGTTTTGCTTTCTTTAAACACAGGTACCCCCCTCCAACCCACCAGGCCGCTGCATCCCAGTTATCTGCAACCCCGGCGCGGAGCAGCCGCTGTCACCTTTTGTCCTTCCTGGCCGAGGAGCCCGGCGAGCGCGTCGGGAGGGCGCTGGCAGCCCTTCTGCAGCTTGTGCTGCACGAACTCCTGCAGGGAGCTGAACTCGGCCTGGCAGCGCCCGCACTTGTGCACGTCATCCTCGTCTGCGGGGGAAAGCTCCGTCAGCGGCGCCGGCACACGGAGCCACCGGGCCGGGCGGGACCGCAGCGGGTCACTGCTGTCCCCCCGCTCCGGCGGGGCCGTCCCAGATCACCCCCGGAGAGGGACACCCCACACCCGCCTGGGCAGCCTGACACACCGACAGCCGCCGCTCTGCCCGCCTCGGGAGGTGGGAGGAGAGCGGGGCGGCCTCGGGGGGGGCACACGGACCCCCGCCCCGCTGGCAGCACCGGCGCAGCCGGGCCGCCCCTCAGCCGGCGGGCGGGGGCGGTGCGCGGGCGGTACCTTGCTCGGCGAAGGGCGGCGGGAGGCCGAGGAGCGCGGCGGGACCCGCGGGGGCCGCGGCCCGACCCGGCCCGGCCGGTGCTGCCGTAAGCGCCGCCGGCCCCGCGCCCGTTGCCATCGCGGCCCCCGTGTCGCAACGCGCCGCAAGATGGCGGCTTTACGGCCGTGTCGTCATAACAACGGGACAGGGCTCGGCGGGGAACGCGTCCCGCGGCGCGGGGGTTCCGGGGCCCGTGCGTGTTGTCGGGGCACCGTCCCCGCGCGCCCTACGGCAACCTCTGAGCGCCGTGAGCCGGCGAAGCGGAGCCTGGCGAGCTACTGCCGGATTACCGGGGGGTTATCAACGAGTTACCACAGAGTTATCCCAGCGCGTTACCTAACGAGCCCCTCAGAGCCCGCCAGCACCGCGTGGCCCTGGCCAATGGCAGCGCGTGGGGGGCGGGCCCTCGGAGAGAGCGACCAATGGGAGCGTAGGACGCTGGGACGGGCGGGCGGGGCGGCGGGGACCGGCTCCGGCGGGGGGCGTGGCCGCCGGCACCGCCACCCAATGGGGACGCGGTCCGTGCGGGGCGCTGTCAATGGGGAGGCCGAGGGGGCGGGCCCGGGGCGCGGCGCGGCCAATGGGCGGCGCGGGGCGCTGAGAGCGGCGGGCGGTCATGGCGGGCACGGCGGGGCCGCGGCGCTGCCGGCGGCTCGAGGGCGAGGCGGCGCGGGCAGTGCTCGCCAACGCCGACACGCTGCTCTTCGACTGCGACGGCGTCCTGTGGCGGGGCGACACGGCCGTCAGCGGCGCGCCCGCCGCGCTGGGCCGGCTGGCGGCGGCGGGCAAGCGGCTGTGCTACGTGACCAACAACAGCGGGCGGACGCGCGTGGCCTACACCGAGAAGCTGCGGCGCCTCGGCTTCCCGCCCGCCGAGCCCCGCCACATCTTCGGCTCGGCCTTCTGCGCCGCCCGCTACCTGCGCCAGGCGCTGCCGCCCGGCGCCGCCGCCTACGTGCTGGGCGGGCCCGCGCTCGCCGCCGAGCTGGAGGCCGTGGGCATCCCGCACCTGGGCCCCGGGCCCGCCGCCCTGCCCGGCCCCGCGCCCGCTGACTGGGCAAAGGCGCCGCTCGACCCCGCCGTGCGCGCCGTGCTCGTGGGCTTCGACGAGCACTTCAGCTACGCGAAGCTGTGCCAGGCGCTGCGGTACCTGCTGCAGAACCCCGACTGTCTGCTCGTCGGCACCAACCGCGACCACCGGCTGCCGCTCGAGGGCGGCGCCGCCATCCCCGGTGCGCGGGGCGGGAGGGCGGAGAGGGTGGTCCCGGTCCCCCGGCTCTGCGGGGCTCCGTGCTCAGCTCTAAATCATCACATCTCAGTGCTGGCTTGATAAAATAGGAAGTTGCACCTCGACATGAGGAAGAACTTCTTTTCCTTGAGGGTGGCAGAGCACTGGAACAGCTGCCCAGAGGGTCATGGAGTCTCCCTCTCTGGAGACATTCCAACCCCACCTGGACAGTCCCTATGTCACCTGCTCCAGGTGACCCTGCCTGGGCAGGGGGTTGGACTGGATGATTTCCAGAGGGCCCTTCCAACCCCAGCTATTCTGGGGTTCTGTGTGGCAGCCCAGGTGTCTCAGAGCCTGGACTTTGTCTCACAGCACCCCTGCAAGAGGGATAATCCATGCTGAATCTTTACTCGGGGAATAGTGGTTCCTTTTTTGGCTGAGTGTGGGACAGAATTCCAGCCTCCCGAGAGGCCTCATGTGCCGCCTTTGCCGGGGCTGGCCCGTCCCTGTGGCTGTAAAGCCAAGCTGTTGTGTCCCCAGAGCCCTGGGCGGGTGTGGGTGCCGGGAGCCCTGTGCTGGCCCTGACTGTTCCTGCTGTCCCCAGGGACGGGCTGCCTGGTGAAGGCCGTGGAGACGGCGGCGCAGCGCGAGGCCTTCATCGTGGGCAAGCCCAACCGCTTCATGTTCGACTGCGTGGCCAGCGAGTTCCAGGTGGACCCCGCCCGCACCATCATGGTGGGGGACCGGCTGGACACGGACATCCTGATGGGGAACAGCTGCGGGCTCACCACGCTGCTCACCCTCACCGGTGTCACCGCGCTCGACGAGGTCCAGGCACACCTGGACAGCGACTGCCCCGCCAGGCACAGCCTCGTGCCCGACTACTATGTCGACAGCATCGCCGACCTGCTCCCGGCCCTGGGCGAGTAACGGGGCAGCTCTGCCCCAGGGACAGCCCCTGGGCTCGCCCTGTGGCAGTAACCTACTCACTAGGTACTCCCCGGAGTTAGCAACCCTTAGCTTCTCACCTCTCTGTCCTCTCGGTATGATTCTGTTTACATCTCACTCCTGAAATGCACTTTGGAACAAAGGGGGCATTACAGTGGCCCCCAGGGCTGGGGGCTTGGGGCTGGTTTTAATTATAAACACATCTCTCCAACATTAGTGATGCTCCACGGCACAGAGTCCTCTGGACTGGGCTGGGGAAGTGGAGCTGGTTGATGTGAGGAGAAGGGCTGTGTTCTGGCCAGACTGGGCCGTGGCTCAGCCTGGTTCGTTCAGGGAAATGACTCTGGGGATGTGCAGGACCTGTGGCTGTGTTTGGAAACACTTGTGGAGCGGGTGTTTGCCCTGGGGATGATTCTTTTTCCCCTGTGTTCCAGGGCACAGCCCCATGTCAGGTCACAGAAACAAATTTGTCTCCTTCATTTGACCCCTGCAAATTGCACCTGTGACACAGGTGGGGACAATCCCACACGAATCCAAACCATGGCTGCTGCACACTGTGTCTATCCGGGGTCAGGTGTGTGTACAGCACATACACACGGGCACTCCCTGAGCCTAAAAACAGAGCAAAATATATTTAAATTATAAATTTAAGCAGAGTCTATGATAATATATCTTGTTTCCCAGGAGGGAGGATGAGAGGAATGTATTTACTGATGACAGTAGCTATAATTCTCCTACATGCAGAGTCTGTAGCCATACAGGACTGTCCTTCCCTCCTGCTGCTTCCCAGGAATACCCAGATCGATCCGTACCGAGTTCTGTGCTTCCCTCAGCATCAACACAGCTGCTTGCTTTGGCTTTAGCTGCAGACCCCAGATCCTGCTCAGTCCCTGGATGGGTGTGGGGCCCAGGGCAGCTCTCCCCAGGGGCTCCTGTGTGTGACAATGGTACGTGCTTCCTTCCCACCCTGAGGTGCTGATCTTCCGCGGGGCCGGGCGCGGTGGGGCTGGAGGAGGGCTGGCTTGCTCAGGGATGATTTCAGTTTGGTCTCCAGGTGGGGTTGGGTGACAAAGGGCTCAGCCATGGGGTGGGATTCTGTGCTGGCTGAACCCACTGTATAAGCTTTTGCATTATAGAATTAACTGAAAATTATATATGCAAATAACACACTTCTATTCCATAGATTCCAGTATCTACAGTTCGATTTCAGCACTGGTTTTCCTTCCTGTCCTGCTGTCCAGCTGTGGCAGTGCTGATGCCATTTCCTGCTTGGTAACTTGTCACCTTGCTTGTACAGCAATAACTCTGTGGTCCAGAGGGTCTTGGGGTTCCCACTGTGTTGGCTGATCCTTTAGAAGGGTGTTTGTTTGTAATCTGGAGTTGTGGCAGGAACTGTGGATGATCTCTTCCCTGCTCCTGTCTCAGCTGGAAGGACTGTGTGAAGTCACCCAAGTAGAACTTGCCCTGGACCTGGATAATGTGGAAATGGACATTATGGATTCACTGCAGGTCGTGTCTGATGTAACCATGTGTCTTTGGATTCAGTCCCTGTATCTGGTGCTTTTGGTGTCAGGAAAAGGCCAGGAGAGGTCCAGCCTCCCTCTGGCAGCTCTGCCCTGCCGAGGGTTCTCTCTGGCCAAGGGAGCTGTTGCCTGGACTCAGGGATGCTGGAATGTGCTGATGGCGCTGTCAGTTGTGCTTCAAAACACTCTATCAACTTCCAAATGGTTTTTAATCCTCTACTTGAATTCCCATTAAACTCTCAAATGTGCTCTCCCTGGTACTGTCATTTTGTGGTCTCGTCTCCACAAGCTTTGGTGCAGCTGTGCAGTGGGAATCCTGGGACTTAGGGATGCGGTTTGGAAGGGACCCTGAAGATCACACAGTTCCACCCCCTGCCATGGGCAGGGACACCTCCCACCAGCCCAGGTTGCTCCAAGCCCCGTCCAGCCTGGCCTTGGACACTTCCAGGGATGGGGCAGGCACAGCTTCTCTGGGCAACCTGTGCCAGGGCCTCCCCACCCTCACAGGGAAGAGTTTCTTCCCAATATCCCATCTAACCCTGCCCTCTGGCAGTGGGAAGCCATTCTGCCCTGTCCTGTTGCTCCAGGCCCTTATCCAAAGTCCCTCTCCAGCTTTGTTGTGGGCTCTCTTCAGCCAGTTTGGTCAGCCCTGGGTCATGCTTGGTAGGAGAATGTCCCAAAGCTTCACTTTCCCTGGGTAGACACCACGTGAAGGAATTCTGAGCTTTTCCTTGCCTCCACACCTCGGTTGTGTCTGGCCGGCAGGTCTCAAACGCTCCGAGGGCTCCTGGACTGCGCAGGATCTGGTGATCTGGGAATGCTGTTCCCTGGGGTGTTTCCCAGGGCAGGACACGGGTGGTGAGGGTGACACTGTGCCAGGGCCCTGCCCGGGCTCTGAGCGAGGGCTGCAGGCGGGACAGGGGTGTCTGCGCGGGGCAGCGGCAGCGGCGCTCGGCGGAGCACAGAGTGCTGCTGGAACGTGGGAGCAGCCGCTGCCAAGGGCAGGCTGCCCCTGTCCCCTGCCATCCGATCCCTCAGTGAGCCCTCCCGGGCCCTGCCAGCCCCGGGGCCGCACAAAGCCCCCGATTGTGGTCCCGCAGGGGCAGCGGAAGGGCCGCGCCGGGCACTGACAGCAGCGCTGGGCTCCGCGCCGGGCACACCTGCGGCTCCCGTGGGGCCCTCTGGCTGCGAGGGACGGCTATTTATGTGTGGGGGATGCACGTTCTGGTTTCCCAGGTGTGCCTGGAGCCGGGATCATGCCCAGTCTGCGCGTGGGCAGGAGGCAGAGCGGCAGCAGCAGCCGGGTCCTCGCCTGAGGAGGAGGATGGAGGGTGGGGACAGCACCAGCCCTGCTGCCCCTGCAGTGAGTATCCCTGTTCCCGGCAAATCCCAGGCAAAGGCTGACTCTGTCCTTCCTCTGGGACTTGACTTTGGACAAGGGCGTGACAGGACAAGGGGGAATGGCTTCCCACTGCCAGAGGACAGGGTTAGATGGGATATTGGGAAGAAACTCTTCCCTGTGAGGGTGGGGAGGCCCTGGCACAGGTTGCCCAGAGAAGCTGTGGCTGCCCCATCCCTGCAAGTGTCCAAGGCCAGGCTGGATGGGGCTTGGAGCAATCTAGGCTAGTGGAAGGTGTCCCTGCCCATGGCAATGGGGTGGAACTGGTGGGCTTTAGGGTTCCTTCCAACCCAAATCATTCCAGGATTCCATGATTCTATCACAGACAGAGCCCCTGCTCTGTGCTTGCCTGATTCTGCTCTGAAGTGGCTGAGATCCCCCCATTCCTCTGGATCCTGGTAAGGTTTCGTTCGTTCCCCAGCACCCCCAGTTCAGCTCCTGTAAGGCTGTCAGCTGGATAGGTTGGAAGTGCCTGGACTTACAGGGGTTAAACCTGTTGGGTAACAGGTCAGAGGTGCCAAGGAAGCCTGGTCTGACGCTTGGGATGAGTGTGAGCCGTGACCTGCCGAGGGCTGGGAGCTGCTGGATTGCTCTATTTGCACCTTTCCCACCTGAGGGAATTCCATTAGCTATTGAAAACCTGCCAGTTACTGCAGGGCTGGGGCTCTACTCTGTTGGAATCAATAGGATTTCAGATATGTGCAGTTTTAACTCGCTGCTTTTCTGGGGAATAATCTGGAAGTTCCCTGTTTCCAATCAAGATCTGTAACTGCCCTGAAGCTGGATGAGCTTGTACAGTTGGAGCACATCTAACCCTGGGCATGGATTGAATTTCTCTGTCTCAGAGAACTGTGAAACATGTTAATTTTTTTAAGTGTGGCTTGTGTTTGAGATTATTGAAAGCACATTTTCTGCTTTGTGAAAATCCTGTTATGTACCATGAAGTTAAATTTAATTGCTTTAACATAAGAATTAAAGTAAATTAATAGAGCCAATGGAAGCGTCACAGGACTGCTGAGCTCTTTTGCTTGGTCTCATGGACAACAACTTAGCAAGAGAATTCAACACGACCAAACACAGGGAGGAGCATGGAAGCAGGATCATTCCACATGGGGTCTGATTCCAGTGCTGGTGGCTCCTCTGGGACTTCTGCTGTAAACCAAAATAATTTAATTTGTGGTTCCCTGTGTGTGGAAAGCTGCAGCTCCAGCCCTGCCCTGAGGGTGTTGCAGCTTCTCTGGCCATGGCAGTGCTGGTTACTGGGATGTGGGATCTGGAATTCCAGCACTGTGGGATGAAAGCTCCATTATTCCAGGTGCTGTGATGGTTTGGCTGTTCTGCGCTGCAACCAGTTTGCACAAGGATTTGTGTCATGAGCAGGAAGCGTGTTTGATGATGAAGAATTGGCAGAAGGGTCAATTTTAACTCCTGTTCCTCCTTCCTTTGCCCGGTTCCCAGGACAGGAGGGCCACAGCACGATTCCCAGCTCCCCCCAGGACCTTCTGGATCACCCTGTCCATTGCCTTGATATTTTTTGCAGTTGTTGGCATCAGTGTCGTGGGGGTCCTCAGCTTGTCCCCCAGCTCTGCCCAGGTAAGGGATCCCGATCCAGGCAGGAAGCCCCTCCTGCCCACAGCCCTGGATGGTGTGGGAAGCAGTTCCCAGGAGGGATAAGCGGGGTGAGATCAGGGCTGGGTTTGGCTGGATCCCATCCTGGAGGAGGCAGAAATGTGCCAGCAGGCTGCAGGCAGGGCTGTGGCAGTGGCTGGGAGTCCCCTGGCCCTGTCCTCCAGCACCTGGTGCCTTTGGCATGAGGGGCACTGGTGCCTCTCCCAAACCCTGCATGATGGAGAGCAGGCTATGACAGATCATCCTTCCTGTGGGTCAGAGCTTCCTTCTCTCCGTTCCTAAATCCTCCAGGCAAGCAGCAGGGACCAGCACAGGGCCCGAGGGGGGATGTTGGTGGGAGATGCTGTGCATGAGCAGCTGCTGGTGGGTGCTGCCTTTCTGCTCCTTGTGCCCAGGTTGGCTCCCAGCTCGTCCGACTGACCCTGCAGGGCCAGCAGGACCCTCTGAGGAATCAGACAGCCTTGGTGGACAAGTCCAGGAACACTGTCACCTACTACATCACCTCACAGAGCAACCTCAGCGCCGTGGTGCTGTACGACAGCAGGAATGTGAGTGCCTGGGGCTGGGGGGGGTGAGCAGAGCAGTGCCTGGGGCTGGGGGGGGTGAGCAGAGCAGTGCCTGGGGCTGGGGGGGTTAGCAGAGCAGTGCCTGGGACTGGGGGGGTGAGCAGAGCAGTGCCTGGGCTGGGGGGGTGAGCAGAGCAGTGCCTGGGGCTGGGGGGGTGAGCAGAGCAGTGCCTGGGGCTGGGGGGGTGAGCAGAGCAGTGCCTGGGGCTGGGGGGATGAGCAGAGCAGTGCCTGGGACTGGGGGGGTGAGCAGAGCAGCCCAGGCTGCTGGAGTGGGAGCAGGAGGTGTGAGCCAGCAAGAACACCCACCAGCTCCTGCTTGGTGCCTTTCTCTGCACCTTTAGTCAGAAAAGACAATGCAGGGGAGAGGAGGAATGTCCTGCCCACTCTGAGGGCTGTCTGTCTGTCTGGCAGGGCTACGTGTGCTACAAGCCCGTGGAGCAGAGCACGTGCTACCTGAGGAGGATGGACCCCTGGGACCTGCAAACCCTGCAGGCAGCTCTCAACGTGTCTGAGCAGAGGGTGAGCAGCTGCTGTGGCAGGGGCAGCTGTGGGGATGGGGGATGGACTGGCCTTTGAACAGGGTCCTGGCTCACTGAAGGCACTCTCCTGTGTGGATTTGCAGTGGTGACTCCCCACAACCAGCACCCCAGGCATGGCTGGAGGGCAGGGGCTCTCCCAGCTGAGGGGAGCAGTGTCAGCCCCCTGTTCTCTGCAATTCCTGCCGGGGGGGCTGGCACAGGAACAGGGCTGTGCCCACCAGGTTGGGCTCTGGGTAAGCTCAGAGCAGCAGCTCCCGGGTTTGTCCATATCCCAGGTTTGTTGTGGCACAAGGAGGCATTCCAGCTCCAGGCCTGGGGACAAACAGCCCAGCAAGGGGCCCAGGAGGAGCCACGTCCCCTGCCTCCAAAGCTGCAGGGATGTGGAGGGCTGGGGGCTGTCCCTGCTCCAGCCTCACTCCAGGAGGTGGGACAGGGCAGCTGGCAGGAGAAACATGCCCGGCTGCCAGGGTACAGACCACTGCCAGGGTGCCCTGGAGGGCAGAGCAGGTCTCTGGAGCTGGAAGGACAAAGTGCCTTGGGAGGATTTAACAGGGATGTTTCTTTCAGGCCGAGCAGCTGCTCCATCACAACAACCAGACCAAGTACTACCGGGAGTTCCTGGGCATCCTGCCGGGGGAGCAGGTGGAGCCCAAGGGCCTGGGGGAGGCTGTGCAGAGCCTGTGTGAGCACATGCCCATCTTCTGGGTCCGCAGAGGGCAGGGTAAGTGGGACAGTCCCCTTGGCAGGGGAAGCACAAGCTTTTCTCACACCTCTAAGAGGATCAGGCTCTGCTGCACAAAAGCTGATGCATCCCTGGACAGGCTGCCAAGGCCCAGGACAGGGACAGGTGACCTCTAGTGCAAAATCAAACCATTGTTCACCATCCCCCTGTGCTGGCTCGCACCCACACCCTGCCCTGGCTGGGATGGGCTCCAAGCCCCCACCTCAGGCAGCACAGCCCGACTGCACAACACAGCCAGCACACAGAGCTGTCCCCTGGGACACTGCTGCCTTCATCCTTCTCACCTTCATCCTCACCACAAGCAGCCTGCCGAGCTGTCAGTCTGCTCTTTCTTGCTCCAGCTTTAATGAGGAGGGTCATTCCCTGAGGCTTTCCACTTGCTTGGCTCCCCAGGGAGTCGCAGCTGCAGCATCCAAGCATTCCTCTCACCTGCTCCTGTCCTTGCTTGTTGGCAGGTCCTGGGAGGCAGCGGCTGATCTACCTGTGCATTGACATCTGCTTTCCAAGCAACATCTGTGTCTCTATCTGCTTCTATTACCTCCCTGAGTAAGTGCTGAGCCGTGGACACCCTCTTGCTGCCCTACATACTTGAACTGGATTCCTGAAAAGCCTCTGATTTCCACAAGGAAGGTAACACCCACACCATCCCCAGAGCCTCCTGCTGATTTCATGCTGCACCTCAGGAAGGTTTAGAGAAACAAGAGGCCTCTGCTCAGCACTGTCAGCACAGACAGTCCCTGCAGCTCTGCCCCAGGGCTGCCACATCCATAGGAATTAGGAGCCCCAGGCCTAGAGGAATCCCAGGGAGTAGCTGGTGTTCTGGGGCTCCATGCCCTGCCCAGCACAAGGTGGTTACATTTGTTGGGGTGGTTGGCTTTAGGAGAGCAGCTCTCCAAGTCACTTTGTGAGACACTTTGAATAAAGGGATTGCAAACCAAGACAAGAGCTGCCTTTCCTCTTTGCTCAGCCTCTTCCATTCCTTAGAAAGTCTCATTTTTATTTTTCTCCCACTTTGGGGTACAAGAACATACCAAGCTGTCAGCAGCTGATGCCACAGGGACTCCTCCAGCTCAACTGTACCTGTCTCCCTGCAGTGGGATCGTGTCTCCCTGTCCCATTCCCTCCCTCAGAGGCCACAGACATTTCAGCAATGTCCTGCTCAGAGCTGAAGCCTGGTCTCACCCCAGGCAGCTGCAGCTGCTTCTGCCAGAGCCCAAGCCCTCTCCATCAGGGAGGGGATGGGCACAGTGCGTGTCCTGGCTCTGCAGAGGGTCCTTGTCACTGCAAGGCAAGGGGAAACACAGAGCTCCTCTCCTTCCCACACGTGCCCATTATCCCAACACACTGTCGTTGAAGGCAAGGCAGACCACGGCTTTCTGGTGGCCACTGTACTCCCTCTTGATCTCTCCTGTCTCCACACACCACAGTCTGGCCAGGTTATCAGAGGAGGCTGAAACAAAGAGTGAAAAAAGGAGTGGGATGTATATCATTACATTTTAAACTTCTTCCTTTACTATTATTATTAGAAATAGTTTCCTCTTGCTTCATTCACCACCATCCTTAGGGCTGGTGATGAGCAGCAAGGCAGAGCAGCTCAGTGCATTTCTGTATTAACTGGGATTTTAATAAAGAGCAGTGACTGTGGAAATCACCACAGGTTTGTTTTGAAGGGACAACCACACTGCACACTGCAAGCAGCACTGATCCCAGGTGAGACCAACTGCAACCTGGAGCCCCCCTCTCTGGTTTAAACAGGTGTCTCTTGCAGCACAGGCAGAATGCTCCAGGGAGTTCAGCAGAATGTGCTGGGGGGGTGAGCCTGGGTGCTCCCACCCCACCCATGCCCAGGTCTGGCAATGTCTCAGCCACAGGAACTGGCTGACCCTGTGCAGGTGCAGGGCCCTGGCACGGCCCAGGTGCCTCACCTGTGACAATGTACTGGGAGTCCCCGGAGAAGGCACAGTCCCACATCCAGCCCCGAGACGTCTCCCCGGGGTTGTTGCTCTTAATGCTCAGCTCTGTCATCAGAGAGAAGTTTGAAGTCCTCCAGATCTTGCAAGTCTGATCTGCAGAACAGGTAGCCAAGAGCCTGCAAGGAGGAGCCATGTGAGAGTAACCTTGTCAGTCACACTGTGCACCTACAGGCCTCTGGTCACCATGGGCCTGGCCAGTGATGGCCTGGAGACCTGCCTTCACTGCACTCACTCACATCTCCTTACGCCTGTATTGTCTGATTTATGAGATTTCAGCTGAACAGACTCCAGGAAGGAGCCCACACTCTGCTCCTGGAGATCAGCAGTGGGATCCCAGCTGCAGGAACAGCTCGTGGCTGTAAACCTTGCCGAGCTCAGGGAGCACGAGTGGGACACGACTGAGAGCAACCCCGTGGTGACACATCCCCTGCCTCCTCCCTGGGGCCCTGCAGTGTGGAGCCAGCATCAGCCACAGCTGGGGGCACAGCTGGGCTCTGCCTGCCCGGGAAGGCCCGTGTTTCCCATGGGAGGGAGGAGAGGGCTGCCCACACTCACGTGGAGTCGGGGCTGAACTTGCACTGCAGGGCGTAGCGATTGTGCGCCGGGATCTTGGTCTTGGGGATCAGCTGCGTCACCTCCTCGCCGATGCCGCCCGTCAGGTTCCACACGTAGCAGTTTCCCTGCGGAGGGACAGTGGGATCTGTGCCCCCCAAAGCCAGCCTGGATTTCCCCGTCCCGCCCCTCGGTCCCCGAGCTCACCGAGCTGTTCACAGCCGCCATGTAGCTGGCGTCGGGGTCGATGTGCACAGAATTCACCGACACCTCGGGCTCCGGGATGAGCTGCTCGTTGTGGTCGGTCTTCAGGTCCCAGATGTGGATGGCACCGCTCTGGTCACCCACAATCAGCTCTGCCTGCAAGGGAACAGCCCCCCGTGAGCAGCAGCCCTGAGCTGACACCCTGATCGTGCCCATGCAGCACGATCTTCAAAGCTCTGCTTTGAAGCATCAGGGTCCTGTTCTGCCTCCTTTCTCCCCAGCACAGGGCTGTTCCACACAGTGGCTGCACGGAGAGCAAGCCAAGCCCTGACTCCTGTTACACTCTGCAAAAGGCTGTTTCCCTTCCCAGAAGTGTTTGTTAATTTTCTAAAGCCCAGAGCACACAGCAGCTGCCTGAATTCCAGAGCTGTTGCACACCTACAGCTCCAAACAAAATCTACAGGAGCCAAGTGATTTTCAGCACATCTGAGAGGAAGCATTTAGATGCAGATTGGCCAGTGAACAACTGAAGCACTCAAGAGTGCACAGATACCTGAAAAACACAACCTGGAGTGGTTTTTTTCTCTCTCTCACGCCTTCTCAGGGGAAGGACAAGAGCCAGCTGAAGGGCAGAGTCCTGGCTCTGATCCCACGCTCAGAGCAGAAGACAATGCTGGCATCCCTCCACTCAGGCAGGGCTTTATCAACGGCCCTGCACTGCCCACAACTCCAGCAGAATCCCTAGAGGAGATCAGGTCATCAGGCACAGCTAATCCTGGGCCTGGGAGCACAGCCTTGTTCTGAGGAAGACAAACACCACTGATATATTTACCTGACTGCACAGAAGCCTTTTCTGGGCACCTTAATCCTCAGCCCCTCTTAGCAGGTGTAAAGTGCAATTCCTAAAGCCATCATGATTTACCCAGGCCATGAGCAATGTGGGATAACTGGAGCAGCGTCTCTGCAGAGGGAATTGCAGAGCCATGGACCTATCTGAAGAAATGCTGCCACCTTCGGCCTAATTAACAACGTTCTGCTCACAAACCAACACTCTGCACCTCAGCAGCATTTTGGTCAGCGATTATTTCCCATCTGAGACCTATGTGCAGCAATACTTTTTTTTACCATAACGTATTTTCACAGCACTGACACTACAGGAGCATTTGGGTAAAGTCTGGTCCAAATAGCTGATCTCAAATCTGGTCTGAAATTCCCCATTTGCAAAATTAAACCTTTGCCAAATGAAATGCAAAGGAACACTTCCATTACTCAGCACTTTACAGAGGTCTGCACTGCCCTGTCTGCAGGCAAACCCACAGCCCTGCAGCCCAGCAGAGTCATTAGCACTGCAATGATCCTTATTGATTTCCCTGCTAATGCACCACATTCCCTTCAGTCTCATTCCAAGCCCCAGCCCTCCCTCTGCTCAGCAACAGCTGCTGAACCCACTGGTGGATCTCAACCAAACCTGATGGGAATTGTGGCTGTGGGCCCTGAGATGCTTTTTCTTGCCAGCAGTGCCACCCAAAGCTCCTGGCACCAGCAGCTTGGCCAGGCAGGGGGCAGATGGGGGGTGGGAAGGAGGCTGCTGCCCATCCTGCGGTGCCACCAAGAGCCCATGGGTCTGTGCCACCAGGAAGGTCACCCATCCCAGCCACCCTCCCAAAATCTTCTGCTGGGATACAACTCTGCAGCCTCTCAGATTTACCCAGAGGAGCTACATAACAACTTGTCCAGAGTAGCTGTGGCTGCTCCATCCTTGGAAGTGTCTGAGGCCAGGCAGGACAGGGCTTGAGCAACCTGGGATAGCAGAAGGTGTCCATGGCAGGGAATTGGGACGAGGTGAACTTGAAGATCCCTTCCACAGGATTCAGTGTGCTGGGAGCCCACAGAAGGAGCCAGTTTGCTCACCTGGTTGGGGTGCAGGCAGACACAGTTGATGGGAGCGTTCACCTGGAAAATGCGCTGGCACTGGAGGTTCCGGGACCTGCAACAGCCCGTGAGGAAGGGGCGTGTTTGGGAGCCTGGGATCAGCCCCGCAGCCCCAGGACACTGCTGGAGGAGGGGAGCCCCCCGTGCCCACCTGAGGTCCCAGATGCGGGCCATGCAGTCCTCGCCGCCCGTGTACATCCAGCGCCCGTCCTCGTGGAACCCCACCGACGTGATGTTCTTGCTCACGCCGTCGTAGTTGATGACGGGGTTGGGGTTGTTGGAGTTGAGGTCGTACATGCGGATGTGCTGGTACCCTGCAAGCACCGGGCAGGGCGTGGGCGCCGTCCCCGTGCCCGGTGTGCCCGGCGTGCCCGGCGGGACGGGCGTGCTCACCTGCGGCTGCGATCATGCTCCGGTCCGGCGTGATCTCCAGGGCGTTGACCTGCTGCGGGCGCCGTTAAGGTCGGTACGGAGCATCAGCCGGGCCCGCCCCGCGGCGCCCCGAGCCCCGGGAAGGATACGGAGTCCTGGTGCTGCACCGTGCGGGTGCAGATGCCGCTGTGCGCCTGCCAGAACCGCACGGTGTGGTCGTAGCCGGCCGTGGCCAGGATGACGGGGTCGCTGCCCACCGTGCCCTGGGCCGCGTTCATGCTGCCGCCGCGGGGCCCGCTCAGGCCCCCCGCACTCGCGATCCCGGTGCCGCCGCGCCGCTGGCACCGGCAGGGTGTCTCTGGCACCGGCAGGGTGTCTCTGGCACCGACGGGGTGTCTCTCACAGCGGTGGGGCTCCCCCCGCTCCCTTCCCTGCCCGCCCCCGCTCCACCCTTCCCGGTGCTCCCGGTGCTCCCGGATCCCTCCCGGCTCCCGGCTCTGCGCATGCGCGCGGAGCAGGCCCGGGCCGCCACTGGCGGGGCGCGCATGCGCGGGAGCGGGGCGGCGGGACATACCATGGGCGGGGTGGAGGGAGGGGGGTAAGGTGAGACCACGGAGCACGGGGAGGGGGGGGCAGCTTCCCGAGCCCGCGCCAGGGGGCGCAGTGATGGGGGGAGAGGGAACGGGATGTGGGATATAGGGGGTGGGATTTGGGATAGGGGATATGGGGTATGGGCTATGAGATAGGGGACATGTGATGTGGGATATGGGAGATGGGACACACACCGGGAACCGGGTACACATTGGGCATGGGACATGTACTGGGCGTGGGACGCACCGGGCATGGGGCACACACTGCACACGGGGTACCCAGTGGGCACGGAGCACAGACGGGACACACACCAGGCACACACGGAGAGCACACCGGGCACTGCGGGGCGAGGCGGGCACTGGACACGCAGCGGGCACCAAGCACCGGGCACCGGACGGGCAATGGGAGCCGGGCACGGGGCACGCACCGGGCACGCACCGGGCACACAGCGGGCACACAGCGGGCACACAGCGGGCACGCACCGGGCACACAGCGGGCACACGGCGGACACCGCGGAGCCGCCCGTTGTGCCGGTGCGGCCCCGGGCGGGGCGGGCGGCGGCTCCGCGCGCTGCCGGTGGTCCCCCCGTGCGGGGTCGTGGGCACGGTCCCCGCTGGGTGCGGCGGCTGCTGAGGCCCCGCCACCCCTCCTCTCCTGCCGCACCGGCGGGCACCGGGCCCTTTAAGAGCGGCGGCGGCCGTGCCCGTGCCCGTGCCCGTGCCCGTGCCCGTGCTCGCGCTCACACCCGCTCCCGGCGGTGCCCGCGGCCGCCCCGCACCTGCCGGTAAGAGCCGGGACAGCGCGGGATGCTCGGGGCCGCGGGGAGGCCGGGGGGATGCGGGGATGCCCGTGGCCGCGGCGGGGAGCGGTGACGGGAGGATGCGGGGATGTTCGGGAAGGATGCAGGGATAGCCGGGGGGATGCAGGGATGCTCGGGGCGATTGCAGGGATGCTTGGGGGGATTGCCAAGATGCCGAGCAGAGCTTGGAGGGTAACATAGGGCACGGGAATGCCCAATGGATACCCTTGGTGTGGGCATTGTGGGGTGCCCCAGGTTTGCAGGGTGCAGGTAGTGCCCCACGGCACAGAGGGCTGGGTGGGTGGTGGAAAGGCCCAGGGGGTGCCTCAGTGTCCTGGGGGGATACAGGATGGGACAAGGGCCAGCTCTGCCCGGGGACTGGGGGAACAGCCCCTCCTGCTGCCAAGGGGCTGTAGCCCCAAGGGATGTCCACAGCCTCTCCTCGCAGGAGCCCCGGGCTGTGGGGCTGCAGCACCGTGGCCTCTGGGGAGGGGCAGCTCATCCTGTGGGGTGGCACAGGCTGGGAATACAGAATGGCCTTGGCCAGGCTGGCCATGGAATGCTCTGGAAGCACCTGAGCATGTGCACATGTGAGTGTGCAGATGTGTGAGTGTGCACATGTGTGTGTGCCCATGTGAGTGTGCACATGTTTGAATGTGCATGTGTGTGTGTGCACACGTGTGAGTGTGCACGTGTGTGTGTGCACACAAGTGTACACGGAGCAGTGTCACTCCTCCCACAGCCGCACTGTCGTGTGTGCGGAGGGAGCGAGGGTTTGGCACGGAAACAGTGGGAACACTCAGTGCTAGGCAGCTGAGTGGCACCTGAAACCCTCACTGCTGGTCCGTGGGCTGCAGTGGCACCTGCAGGTACCCAATGGGCAGCAGTGGCACCTGCCACCCTGGGGCACTCGGCTCCATCCTCCCCATGGCCTGGCACTCTCCATGCGCAGGTTTGGGTTTGCTTCCATCTTCCTCGGGGCTTGGGGCTGAGGCAGGTAGGTGAGGAGCTGGGCTGGATTCGGGGAGCTGGAAGCAAAATCCACGTGGGCTGTGTGGAGGCAGGGAGGAGGGTGAGGGTCTGGCCCCTCCCATCACCATGAGGGCATTGAGTCAGACTGGCCGGTTGTGAGGGGCCGTGGGCTCTTCCGAGCCTCCCGGGGACTGTGGCAGTGCCATCCCCGAAGTGTTGGCAGCAGAAGATGTGACATTAATAAATATAGCGGGTGCTAGCGGCGAGATGGGTTAGAGGGGCAGCATCCATCAGCTGAGCCCTCACTGCCAAGGGATCTCCCGATGGCACAGGGATGTGGTGTCCTGGCTACCCCCATCACCCCTTTGTGCTGCCCCCCCCCCCCCCTCTGGCCAGCACCCATCCCACTCCCCTGGCTGCCTGGGAACTCAGACCCTGGGAACCTGCCCCATTTAAATAACATAATGTACATTAAAAACGCCGAATCCTGGCGAGCTGACAGCATCTGTCTAAATATTTATCCCTGTTCCGGTCAGGCGCTGTGTTCCCATGACAGCCCCATTAGCACTTGGCATATTTATGGCCTTCCTGGGTGCTGGGCTCCCCATACCATGCGCCACGGGGCCACTGACCCCCCTCTCATGTCCCCTCTGTGCCTTCCTGTGCGCTTGGGGTGACCCCCAGACTGGCAGCTGTCCCCAGCCTGGCACATCCCTGCTGGGCTGTGCTGGAGCTGCCAGGAGCATCCTGGACAGGGCAGGAAGTGGGTACCACACTTATCCCCTGGAGCACAGGAGGTGCAGTGTCCGTGCAGGGAAGGGAGTGCAGGGAACAACCTGCTCCCCAAAAGCAGGCTCCTGCCCCCTGTCCCTGCCTCAACAAATACAGCAGGACTGGAAAATAAAAGAGGGGGGGAAAGGGCGGAAATGATGCTTGTGTGCGGCTCCCGGGAGAATCTGTGCTGCCTCCTGCCTGTCGTGCTGCAGGGCCATGGGAGATGTGCTGCCCACAGGAGGGCAGCTCTGGGCTCCTGGGGTAGGAGCTGGCATCACCGAGGGTCCCCTGTCACCTGGGAGCAGGGCTGCGGGTGAGGAGGAGCCCGAGGGGACTGTTGGAGTGGAGGACACGGGGTGCTGTGGTGTTTTTCCAGGGTTTGTGTTGGGGCTGCAGAGGCTGGTGGCTCCTGGGGCTGGCGGGAGTGGTGCCCCAGTGACAGCAGTGTCCCCAGCGCTGCACTCACCAGGGTCTGGCCTGGCTGAGCATCTCCTGCTGCAGCCACAGTGCCCCTGTGTGGGACACTGTAGGCAGTCTGGGAATTGGGGCTGGTCATGTGCCACTGGATATGGAATTTTGTGCTGTCCCTCAAGCTGTGGCTGTGGGAGATAGGGATGAGGCAGCTGCCACCTCCTGCTCCATGGAGGCTGCTTTGATTTAGGCTCACTTTCATCTGAGTTGAACTCCTCATCTCAGGAGTTCTCAAAATTAGTTTACAAAGAAAATATGTCAAATGAAATTTATTCATCTTAATTGTGACACCTCTGTGACATGAGCTCATCCCTGCAGCCTGCATGGCCTGTCCTGTGTCCTGTCAGGGATTGAGCACTGCTTTAACTGGACACAGAAAGGTTTCTCACATGGCCCCTGTGGGTGCCAAGGGGGTCCAGGCTGCCACTCTCACCCCGCTAGTGCCCATGGCTGTGCCGGTGCTGTCCTTGGAGCAGCCCAGTGCTGACGTGTGCCCGGGTGGTCCCCAGTCACCTCTCCTCCATCAGCAGGGCTGTGCCGTGCCCACCCCCTGATGCCACCCCACCCCGCCGCCCTGTGACACAGCCCCCATCTAGGGGGTGACCCCGCAGCCGGAGGGGATCCCCGTGGAGGACCTGCCCTGCAGCACCGCCCTGTTTGCTCTGGCACTGGCCACGCCCTTGCAGGCAGAGGGAGAGGCTGATCCAGCCGCTGGCCCCACGCTGGGGCACACGAGGTAGGAGGGACACGGGGCACCGCTGTGCATGTCCCTGATGGGGGCCAGGGTGCCGGAGGGGTTGCCCCCATGTCGCCTTTCTCTGGGTCTCATGCTGCCCCAGTCAGGGGAGCAGGGCACGGTACGTGGGGCTGTGCAGGGTCACCTGTGCTTGGGGTCCCTCTGGCCACTGCTGGACCCTGTGTGTGTCCCCAGAGATGGCCTTCCAGCGGAGCCACCGCCTGAACCTGCTGCGCCTTGTCGTGCTGCTCCTCATCGCCTTGGCCGGCATCAAGTTCCTCTTCCGTGACAGGTGAGGTGACAGCAGGACCCCAGGGGGCTTGGGGGTCTGTGGGGAGCCCCTGGGTCATGCCCAGGTAGGTGCCTGGTGCTGGGGAGCAGCTGGTGCCCTGTGTCACCCCCATCCCTGCTCCACTCCCTGCAGCTTTACCCTGGAGCTGCACAAGCACGTCAGCAAGGACAGCGGGTTCTGGGGGGACACAGGTGACATCATCCAGGATGTCATCCCCCAGAGCCAGGTTCTGGAGCTCCCTGAGGCGAAGATAACGGCCCTGAGGCAAGAGCCTGGGCAGCAGGTCCCCAGGGATGTCAGTGCCACCGAGATGAGGCTGGTCCACTTGGACCTCAAGGGAGCTGCGCCCAGGGTCTCCTACCTGGAGCAGGTGAGAATGCCCAGCGGCAGGGAGAAGGTGCCAAGGAGGGATGTACTGGGGGTGCTCAACCTGCCGTGCTGTCCCCACTGCTGAGCCCACCCTGCCCACCCTGCAGGTGTTCCCCTTCCTGTCCCAGCTGGGAGCCAACGGCATCCTCATCGAGTACGAGGACATGTTCCCCTTCAAGGGGGAGCTGGAAGTCCTCAGGTCCCCGTACGCTTACAGGTGAGCAGGGCTGTGTGCTGAGCTGCCCAGCGGGGTGGCCCCGGCGGGTCCTGCTGTGACAGGGCTGGGTGTGACCCACCTGGCCCCGTGCCTGCGATAACCATGGTTGGAGTGCCAGGCTGTGCCGCCGGCAGACCGGCTTCCTGCCCTGCTGGGACAATATTTGTGCCCCTTAGTAAAGTCCACACATGTGTGGGGTGGCGGGGGCCGTATGGGCAGGGTGCCAGAGGAGGAGAGGAAGTTCCCCAAGCTCTGCCCTCTGCCCTGGCATCCCCCGGTGAGCCTGTCCCTGCCCTCCCAGTGAGGAGGACATCGAGCGGATCCAGCAGCTGGCGGAGCAACACAAGCTGGAGGTGGTTCCCCTGGTGCAGACCTTTGGCCATGTGGAGGTAGGGGGTCCCGGTCCTGCTCCCCATCCCAAATCACAGGGGGTTCCCCTGGAAACCCTCCTCATGGCTCCTTCCCGCAGTTCATCCTCAAGCACGAGAAGTACCAGCACCTGCGGGAGGTCGAGCGCTTCCCCAACAGCTTCAACCCCCACGTCCCCAACACCCTGGCCCTGCTCAGGAGCGTCCTGGCGCAGGTGATTGAGAAGCACAGACGCTCCACCTGGATCCACATCGGCGCAGATGAGGTGGGCAGTGGGCTGTGCAGGGACCCCAGCCCTCGCCCCAGGGGTGCTCCCAGGGGTGCTGAGCATCCCCCTTCCCCCAAGTCCAGGTTTTCCATCTCGGGGAGGGGATGGACTCCAAGAACTGGATGAGCCGCAACAAGGGCGATGTGGGGACCATGTTCCTGAAGCACATCAAGGAGGTGTTGGGCTTCCTCTCTGCGCAGTACTGGGGGCTGCGGGTGCTCATGTGGGACGACATGCTGAGGAAGATCAGCGTGGGAGCCCTGCGGGGTGAGGGGACAGGGACGGCAGTGGTGTCTGGGGTGTCAGCCGAGGTCTGTCCTGTGTCTCGGCAGTGCCAGTTCACGTGGCTGCCCTGGCACGTGTCATGCCTGGTGCTGGCAGGAGCCCATGCCTAGCCCTGTGGGAATGTGGGTCTTGGGCTGAGGAGTCCCAGGCATGCTCCTGCTGCTGGCACCAGTGCCAGTGTCCCCGTCTTGCTCTCCCTGCAGAGTCTGGGATAGCGAAGCACGTCTCACCCGTGGTGTGGTTCTACGCACCCGACTTCGAGGCTGAGCAGATCGGTAAGGTGACGTGCCAGGCTCCTGGGGATGCTGGGAGGATCTGCCCCCAGCTCCCCACAGCCTCCTGGGCGCAGTGGCACTGACGGCTCGTGCCTGTCCCACTGCAGGGCCGTTCCTCACCAAGTATGCAGAGAGTGGCTTCGAGGCAGTTTGGTTTGCCAGCGCCTTCAAGGGCACCACGGGGCCGGCACAGACCTGGACCCCCCTGAGCTACCACCTGAAAAACCACCTGAGCTGGCTGAAGGTGATGCAGGCCCTGCCACGGCTGGCCCCGCTGCGCTTCCAGGGCATCGTGCTCACCGGCTGGCAGAGGTGAGGGGCACCAGAACCCCCTCCCTGCCACCCCGGTGCCCACACACCATGCTGGCAGCAGTGCAGGAGGCGATGGCATGGCTGTCCCCACCCTGCAGGTACGATCACTACTCGGTGCTCTGTGAGCTGCTGCCCGTCGGCATCCCCTCGCTGGCCATCTGCCTGCAGACCCTGGTGAACGGTGAGCCAGCGACCCTGCCAGCACAGCCAGGCTCACCCCCACCTCCCACTGCCTGCCAGAGCCTGTCCTGCTGGGAAGGGGACAGGGGGGAGGTGGGAGGCAGGGGAGGAAGAGCTTCAGTCTCTCCAGTTTTGGGGGTGTGGTGAAGCCAGGGATGAGCCTGATTGTGGGGTGGCCCAAGCCTTTTTGTCCCTCTCCTCACCCTTCCCAGGGGGCTTCACGGAAGAGGCAAAGAGGAAGGTCCTGGATGTGCTGGGCTTGGAGAGTGTGCAGCTGGAGCAGAGCACCTGGTGCGTGACCACCCCAATTGCATCAGAAGGGATGCACTGGAGGGGACCAGGGAGTTGGTCACCCAAATTCCCCAGTACCAGACCCTTCTGGGCTGAGGGTGGGCACCCTGCAGCCATGCAGAGTGCTGGGGTTCACCCAGTCCAGTGCATCCCACATGCTGGGCTCTCACCTTGGCCTCCCCTTCCCCAGCGACGGCAGGGGAGCGTTCCCTGGTGTGGAGATCTACCATATGGTGGAGCAGGTTAATGGTCACCTGAGGGAGAGCATCCTGAAGGCTCTGGAGGAGGAGAGGTAACAGGCGGTGGGAGGCAGCGGGATTGGTGGCTTGGGCCACAGGGCTGGAGTACGAGAGTTTTTCCATGGGAGGGGACCTGCCTGACATGCAGCTCCCCATCCCTGGCCCCTGTGCCCCCCACTCCCTCGTACCTCCCCAGTGCCATCAAGGGCTGGTTCAGCCCCTACCATCGGAAGCACCACTTTGGGAACCCCCGCAACATGGAGAGCTTCGGCAGCAAGGTGCTGAAGTATGTGGTGCTGGGGGCTGGGAGCCCCCCCGGGTGCCTCTGCAGGGCTGGAAGGGGTCCCAGGCTCACAGAAGGGAGCTGGACCCCTGCTGTCCCCCCACCAGGCTCCATGAGGACTGGGAGAGTTTTGTCCGTGACCTGCGTGCCCAGCTGGAGAGGGTCTACTTCCCAGACACGGTGGAGGAGTGGATGGAGGAGAACGTCAACCCCTACCTGGACCAGCTGCGGGACCTGGTGCGGGACTACCGGGCCATCATCCGCCTCAACGGCCGGCCCAAGGCCACATAGGGGCTGCAGCCCCCCAGCTCTCACCGCCCCCCTGGCTGGTCTTTGGGGGCCAGCACCACGTGTCTGTTTGCTGGTGACGGCGCTGCCGCTCGTGCTGTACAGGGCCCTGCACACCCAGCTCCACAATAAAGTATTTTCATAGATGCTGCTGGTGCTGGAGGGGCCATGGCTCTGTGTCATGGCCCCCATGGAGGGAGGGGGAGCTGGGGCCGGTGTGGAAGGTTGAGGTCTGTCCTGGGCCCCTGCTCTGGCTCTGCTGGAGCTGGAGAGGTTGGCAAGCCTCAGGGCAGAGTGTGACAGAGCTCATGGGGACACCTCGTGCTGGCCTCCAGGGTGGCCATGCCCTCCCTGCAGGCGGGATCCAGCTCGGTGCTGGGGCTGGGTGCTGCATGGCACAGGGAGAGGGCTGGAACCCGGGATGGGGCAGTGACAGGGGGCTGTGCAGGGGCCCTGTCAGGCTCCCACCAGCACCCACTCCCCAACCCCATGTCTGCTTTCAGCCACCATGAATCCCTGGTCGCTGGGAGGGGGGTGAGCGTCCTGAGCCAAGCCATCCTCCAAACCCTGCCTTCATCTCTTCCCTCCTCTCCATTAATCCAGGGCCCAGGGCCCCATGTGTTCCCAGACCCCTGCTGCCTCCTGCACCCAGGCAGGGGCCTCAGTGCACTCCTTTCCCATCGGAAAGGCAGCTGGGGGGGATGCGTGGGGATCTCTGCGTGGGACGAGCCCTCCTGCTGCCGGTGGTGCCTCCGGCTCCCACAGTCGGGTTTCCACGTGCCTGTTCCCTGCAGTGCCCACCCCAAACCCACCGTGCCTGCGGCTCTGCCCGTTCCAGGCGCTGGTTTCTCTTGGCGTGTGCAAGGCAGGAACAGGGACATTTCACTGCACATTCTTCTGCTCTGCAAAGAGCAACCCGACTTGGCAAGAGCCCGAGGGAGCCGCAGGAACGCGAGGCTGGAGCTCCTCCTGCAAAGCCTGGCACAGCCAGAGAGGAGGGACAGCGTTGGTGCACCCCACTGGCCCCACAGAGCCCCGTGTCGTGTCCCGGTCACAGAGGTCCCAGTGCCCGGTGAGGCCACCGGGGCAGGGGCTGCCCCGTCCCGTGCCTGTGTTGGGTGACTGGGTGTGGGAGCCCAGCAGGAGGGAGCTGTGGGGCACAAAGGGACCTTTGTTGAGGAGCCTCGTTTGTTATCAGGTGGTGGCAGATGTGAAGGAAGCCCCTGACCCGGCGGGGCCCCCGGACGCGTGCGGAGCCCCGGCCCCAGCCCCCAGCCCGGGGAGCCCCGCGGCGGCTCAGGGCCCGTGCGGCCGCCCGGCTGCGGGATTAGAGGGTAGATTAGACGGCGTTCCGTGCTGGCAACCCAAATGTCCTGGATTGGAAAGTGGGGGTGGGGAGAGGAGACGACCCCGCCGATCCCGAGGCGGGGTCAGCCTGGAGGTGGGGACTGGGAGGGACTCAGGGGCTACAGAGGGAGCTGGGGGCTGCACAGGGAGTTGGGGGATGTGGAGGATCCTTGGGCTCTAGCTCAGGGGCATGGGCCAGCACGAGGCGGGCAGGGGGCATCAGGAATGATCTTAGTTCCCTCCTCCATCTTTCCCTCTGCCACGGGCACACACGCGGGGCTGCAGCCGCCCGTCCCCCTGCACCGCACACAGCCGTGCACCGCATACACCAGTGCACTGCACCCATCAGTGCCCAGCGCTGCGGTGGCCAGCTGGCTACCAGCCTTCTGGCTCAATTGCCTCAACGTCGCTTTGCTGGAGCCGGCACTCCACAAGGCTTTTATCCAGCTACTCGTCCGGGAGGGGAAAAATTTGGGCTGATTTTGCGTGGGTGATGACCGTGCTCTGCCCTGAGGGCACTGTGGGGACATTAATGACTTGTCCATCACTGGCCCTATTTCCCATCGCGTTCCTCAGCGTCCTCATTCCGGGAACACCACACCTGGAATGTCTCCGTCATTTCAGCCTTAAAAGTGAAAGGGACGAATGTCACCGGCCACTGTGTCAACAAAAGTGGAAAATGACGCGGTAATGAGGGCTTTATTTACAGAAATGGAACAGTTGCTCCTGCCCGGGTCCTTACCGGCACCGCAGGCTGCCGGCCGGTCCCTGCGATGTCCAGGCGGGACGGGGATAGGCAAAGGGCACCCTGGAGAGGGACTGGGGAGCACGGGGTGCCCTGGGTGGGGGTCTGCCGGACCCTCTTCAGGTCCTCCTCGAGGAGGAAGAGGCCCCGAGCAGCCGTGTTCCCTCTCCTCTCCTCCCGCCGAGACCCGCCAGCTCGTTACACGCCACGGCTGCGCGGCGGCGGCGGCGGCTCCCACCGGGGCGTCCCCCGGGCCCCGGCACCGGGGAGGGGGATCCCGCGCTCCGCCCGCAGCACCGGGAGGCCCCCGCCCCCTCCTCCTCCTCCTGCTCGTCCTCCTCCTCCTCTTCCTCCCCTCCCGCGCTGCCCCCCGCCCTCCCGGTGCGGCCCCCCCGTCCCGCCGCGCCCCGCCCCGGGCGCCCGCCGCCGCCGCCGCCCCCGCCCCCGCCTCCGGAGCGGGCGGGCTGGGCGGGGGGGCCGCACCGTGCCGAGCCGAGCCGTGCCGAGTCGCCCCGAGCCGCCCCCCGCCCCTCGCCGCGCCGCGGAGGATGCTCGGGCCGTGAGCCCGCAGCCGGCAGCCCCGGCGCGGCGCAGCCATGGGCAAGGACCAGGAGCTGGTGCAGGCGGTGAAGGCGGAGGACATCGCGGCCGTGCAGAAGCTGCTGCAGAGGCCCAAGCCCGGCAAAGCCAGTGAGTGCGGCGGCGGCGGTGGGGCCGGGGGGGGGGCGGTGGCGGGAGGGGGACCCGGGGGGGGACACACACGGACACCGGCGTCGCAACAGCAGGCGGGGCGGCTCGGGGCCGCATCCCAGCGCTGCTCCCGGGGCCCGGCCGCGTTGCCGCCCTGCCCGCCCCGGAGCATCCCCGGCCCCGGAGCATCCCCGGCCCTTCCCTGGTTGCGGCGCGTCGCAGGCGGGCGGGGGCCGTGGACGTGCCGGGGACCCCCGGTGGCGCCCCGGGAGGGGCGGGGAGAGGGCTGCCCGGTGGGGGTCTGAGCATCCCGGCGGGGCTCGGAACATCCTCGGGCGCTGCGCGGGTGCTGGGCGCTGCACAGGGTCCCCCGCCGGTCCCGGGGTAGCTCCCGGTGCGGCCGGTTCCCAGTCGGGCTGCCCTTGTCCCGCGGCCGGGACCAACTCCCGACCCCCCGGGAGCCGGGCCCGGTGCCCCCGGGATGTTTGGCCTGGGCAGGGGCTGCGGCCGGGCGGCGCCGGGCACATCTGCGTGTGCGTGGAGCGAGTGTGCCCGGCCCGCGTGTGAGCCCCGGGGCTCAGCGCCCGCACACCTCTGCGTGTGTCCGCGCTGCCGCGGGTGCGTGTGCGGCTGTGTTTGGGTGCGTGGGGTGTTTGCGTGGCGGTGTGTACCCTGGCATCTGTGTGTTTGGCTGGGCTGTTGGTGCCTCTCGGTGTGGGGGTGTTTGGATGTCGCTCCGCGGGTATCTCCCGGTGCGTCCCTGCGGCTGGCTGTGCACGGCTCCCGTGTGTGCACCGAGTGTGCGTGGCCAGGTGTGAGGCTGCGGGGGCGTGCGTGTGGCTGTACGTGTGTGTCTCCAGCTGTACGTGTGTAGCTCCATGAGTATCTACTCGCTGTAGGATATAACTGCTCTGTCGAGGCGTTCCGCCCCGGAGTGAATAATTCATGGTGCTGATGCAGCCGCAGGTTTCAGGCCTGGTGCATGGGATGAACTGGGGGGCTGGGGACTGTCACTGGGTATGGACAGGGACCTCATGTGGCATCTGGACACACAGCCCCTTCATGGCTGCACCCAGTGTCCCTCCCTACAGGGCCAAGCACTCCCCGAATGCTGTTTTCCTGGAATTGTGCAAGGCTGGTGTGGTGTCCCCCATCCCTGGTCATGCAGGGGTGTTCCTGGCCGAGCAGGGCCAGCGTGGTGTCCCCTGTGCTCTGGTGCTGGGCAGGCACCCCCCATGTCCCTGCTCTGGTGTGGCATCCCCCATGTCCCTGCTTTAGTGTGGCATCCACCATGTCCATAGTACCACTTGGGGCCAGTGTGTGTTTCCTTGTGCCATGCAGGGCCAACATGGTATCCCCCCATGTCCTGGTGCTGTGCAGGCCTGACATGGTGTTCCCTAGGGCCCAGTGCCATCATTGCTGTCATTGCTGAGGGACTGTACAGGACAAGAAGAGCCTCCAGCTCAGAGCCCCCTTCATTCTAACCTGCTCCAGGTGCTGCCACTGCAGTGGCCTCTCGGAGTGACACGTGGGGATGGAGACAACACTTGGCCTGTCCCCAGCACTGTCCCCCACACACCCCTCTCCAGTCCCTGCTGGCAACAGCCAGAGATGCCAGAGTGCCACCACCTCCTCCTGCATCTCTCTCCTTCCCTGTGCTCTGCTGCATCTCCCACTGCTGAGCCCTCCAGGTACCAGGTGGATTGGCCACGGGTGGCCAGTGGTGCTCCCCATGTCAGGATCGCAGGGTAGGGACAAGGGACACCCAGTGAGGCTGAGCCTGGTCTTGGGCAGATTCCCACTGTAGGCCTGGATGCTTGCCCCATTCCCTGGCTGGGCTGTCCATCTCCAGCTCTGCTGAGCCCTCCAGAGCCAGTGCTGGGCTGCTCTGGTGCCATTTCCCCCTGGACCCGGCTCTCTTGCCTGGCAGAGGGTGCCACGTGTGCGTCACAGGTGCTGTGCTCCCGGCCTGGGGTGCATGAGCACCTCTGACCATGGCAGTGAGGCTGGAGGAGCGGTACGAGGAGAGGGACAGCACTGAGCAGAGCTGTCCCCATGCCGCCCCATGTCCCCTCCAAGTACCAGTCCCACACATGCCTGTGGTGCTCCCCGCGCTGTGCGGCACCAGGAAGATTTGTAACTTAGCTCTGTTATCTGGATAATATCCTATTCATGTGGGGTTTAATAAATGAGATTTTAAAAATCCTTGCGTGAATTAGCGCGGGTTGCCATGGCGACATGGGGCCCGGTGTGGTGTGTGGAGTGCGGGGCCGGGGCCCGGGCCGGCCGCAGCGAGCACCGCGCCTGCTTCCCGGGCATCCATAATTGATGAGGTTGTCTGAAAGTTGCGCAAATCAGATGCAGGGATTTGGCAGCAAACTGTTTCCCTCCCTGTCCCCTCCTTCCCGGTGCTACCTCGAAGAATTGTAGTGACTTGGCGTTTTCCCCTTGGCTCCAGAACCATGGGATGGGATGGGATGGGATGGGATGGGGCCCTGGGGTGTCTCCAGTAGCACCCGTGCCCACTGTGCCATCCCTGTCCTGGGCACCCAGGGCTTCAGGCAGTGGGAGATGAGCCGTGCTGTGCTGTGCAGGGAATCCACAGCTCCTCGGCCATGGAGAGTTGGAGCGAGCTGGTTCCTTCCCCGTGGGGCCAGTGCTGCCAGTGGCTCATCCTCTTTGGAAATGGCTTCTGTGTGGTGCTGCCAGTGCTGTGTGAGGGACCTCGAGCCGAGGGTTGGATCCTCTGTCCTGGCTTCTCCTCCCACTGGGCTGGGGGGCTTTGTAAAGCACTTCCACACGTGGCAGCTTCATGTGGCCAAGGAGACGTCCCAGCACGTGGCCCTGTGGTGCCAGGATAAGCATCCAGCGTGTCAGGGGCTGGCTGTGCGGGCGGAACACAGGGCTGTGTCCTGGGGGGATGTGCTGCCCACCCCGTGCTTGGTCCTCAGGGCCATCCTGGTCCCCCAGGCTGCCATCAGGACCCGTGTTCTCATGTGCTGTTGGAGCTCTGGGTACCTCGCTCTGGGACACCCGGGGATGGGCAAGCCAGGCTGACTGGCTGGGATTGGGAACTGGGCATGGAACTCTGCAACCCTTGTGTCCTGCCATGCTGGGGTGACCCAGCCCAGGCTGGTCTCACTGCCCGGGGGTGCTGTGCTCCAGCCCGGGCAGCTCTCCGGGTAACCATTCCCACGCTGCCGCCTGTGCAGGGCTCTGCATCCTGCCCTGCATGTCACTGGCAGTACTGCTGGCATTTCAGGACTTAGCCCAGCCAGCCCTGGCCCTGCTGCCATGTGCCAGGAGCAGGTCCTGGCCTGCTTGGGCAGGGACCTCAAAGCTCAGCAAAAACTCCCAGGCTCATCACCCTCTGGGGTGCTGCTGTCCCGTGGTGAGACATCCCGGGATGTGAGTGGAGCTGCAGTGGCTGAGTGGGATCATTGCTTCTCCAGCGCTCCAGGGAGAGTGGGAAGCAGAGCCAGACCCCTTGAGAACATGGGCTTCTGGGCAGGGCCTCAACCAGCTGCCTCCTGCCCTCCAGAGCATCCTCTTGCACTATGGCCAGTTAATTCTGGGTTTTTTTGCCTGCATTTGATTGCATTAATAATCTCCTCTGATAACAGTATTTAATAAAACCGGGCTAATATGGCGCAGTTAGGAAATGTCTTTGACATTTTACAATTCAATTTCTATGCAGTAAAAGGCAGGGCAGCTGCAAATCCAATTGTGGTGCAGTGCCCAGGGCGTGTGTGGCCGGCAGCCACCGGAGCTGCCCAGTTCCCCCTCAGCCCTCTGGGAGAGCAGGAGCCTTTCCTGGGAGGCAGCCACCCCGATGGCTCCCCTCTGCTGCTCCCTGGTCACAGGCACTGGGCAGACCCTCCTTGCTGACAGAGAAGCCCGGGTAGAGGGGAGCAGACAGTGCTCACCCATGTGCCAGAGCCCCTGGATGCTGCCAGCCTCTGGAGCCATTGGTGCTGGTCAGGACATCTGGAGTTGAGAGGAAGGGGCTGTAGGACCAGATCCTGTGGCAGCTTGGCCAAAAGGGTGCTGGGCCCCCATGCATCCCCTGTCCTGTGGCCAGGAGCTGCTCCTATGCCTCTCCCAATCCCCTTGGCATGGATTAACGGGTGGAATGCCAAGGGGGTGGGCTGGGATGCAGGTGATGCCAGCGTCGGGTGATGCTGGTGCCTCCCAGCCGTGTCCCAGGCACGGGGCTGTGCTCTGAGTACCACTGGCAGGCAGGCTCCCGAGTCAGGGCCGAGCAGCTCCGGCTGCTGCCGTGCTCATCCACGTGTCAGCGGGTCCCTCATAAACTTCTTGGGGTTTCCAGCCCACGTGTGAAGCTTCGCTCCCAGCAGGACTTGGCAGGCGGATGCGGGCTGGAGCGTGCCAAGTTTCCTTCCAGAGGGGCACTATTGCTCAGCCTGGGGTGACTTCTCCTTATTTTATATTTCTTGCCTCTCTCTGTGGCTGGGCTAAGTTGTGGGTGCAAACCATCCTCTGCCACCCGCCCCCAGCACAGCCCCCATGTCCATGCTGGCTGCCGGGTCCCTGCCCACCGGGAATGCTGCAGGGCACCCGGGACTGTTGGCCACAGCCACCGAGGAGCAGCAGGGTTGCCGGCCAGCAGCTCTGTTCCCAGCTTCCTTACTGGCCTGGATTTTCTCTCAGCAGTCCCAAATTCACCTGGCTTGACACCAACCAGCCCTTTGCCAGCAGCGGGTGGCCCCTCGTGCTGGGGCTCTCTCACGGCCGCCGGCTCCGGCTCTTCCCCGCACCGGGACCTTGCTGCCGGTGCTGTGGTGCCCCTTGCTGCCCGTGCACTGTGGGGTGCTGCTGTGGGGGATGTGGCAGGGCCAGGCTCCACCCAGGGGTAATGGTGCTGGCAGTGAGCAGGGCTGGGTGCTGTGGGTGCTCCTAGCCCTTCTCTGCAGCCACCCCCATCCGTGCCAGCCCATCGTGGTTTCCAGTAGCCAGGCTGGCGCTTGGCTCCTATCCTCTGCTCTGCACTCCCTTTAACTCTTCCATCCACTTCCCAGCTGCTGGGAATGGCTGCAATCAGTCCCCTTCCCCTCTTGGTCTGCCTGGGTGCCCCCAGCCCCTTCCCATTCCCCATGTGCCTGCACCAGCCACAGCAGCAATGCCCATGGATAGCAGCTCTGTGGTGCTGTGCCAGGGCACTGGGTGTTCCAAAGCAGTGGTGAGAACTCAGGGAATGTATTCCTCAGGCACATGGCAGGCAGGAGCTGTGACATTGCTGGCAGGGTGAGCAGTGGACGGGAATGCCCAGCTCTGGCTGATGCCTGAGGTTGTGTTTGCCATGGTGCTCTCTTCTGCCCTGGTGCCGCTGAGAGAGTGGTGTGTGCTGGGAATGGTGCTCAGGCACCATTGGGAGAGTGTTGGAGAACAAATTTGCTGATATTTAATGACAGGTGCTGTTACTATCAGGCTCCTATGGGCAAGGGAGAGGCATTGGGAAGCAAAACTCAGGAGGGCCTGCACGGGCACTGTTGCTGTCACCGCTTTGTGTCCCATCCACAGCCAAGTGTGCTGTGCGGACAGGCCATGCTAGGGACATCATCAAGCCAGTGTGCAGTGCTGATGTCACCTCTGCCCCGGGTTACCATCCTGTCCCGCAGCTGGGGCACGTGGGACTCACCCTCCTGGTTCCCCTCTCCCCAGAGGAACATGGCCAGCGCAGCCCACCTGGCGCAGGAGCGATGCTACCAGTGGCCCGGCTCCTTGTGCCAGGCTGAGAAGGATCTTTAAGCTCTAATGAAATGTTAATAGTATTTTCCAACTCAATACGGGAGCAGAAAATGAGGTGTTTAACGCTAGGCTCTGCAGCGACAGGAGCAATCAGCCTGAGAAATGGGAAGCTGGGATGCAGTGCCGGCCTCAGCTCGGCCTGACAGTCCCGTGCTGCTGGGACCACTCTGGTGATGGATGGGTTCCAGTGCCGGCACAAGCCATCCGGTGGGGAAGCACGGTGCCGGGAGGGCGTGGGAGAGCGTCTGGCTGGGAGTGCCAGCTCTGCCTGGGTCTCCTTGGGTCTCCCCACCAAGGTCACTGCTGGCTGCCTGGAGAGCACCGAGCAGATGGAGGCAGCAGTGGGGCCGGGGTGCCCCAGGGTGCAGTGGGACACAGGCCCCCAGCACTGTGCCCTGCCACGGCCTGTGTCAGCTGGAGACAGAGTTGGCTGGAGATGGTGCCCGCAGCCACCACAGGCACGGCCGAGCTCTGCTTCTCCGAGCACCGGCAGCCAGGTGCTCTGCCGGTGTGCCTGCATGTGCCCCGCTGCATCCACGTCCTCCCTTGCATCCATGTGCACGCATGTACCCGTGTGAATGTGTGCATCCATGTGCACGCATGTACCCGTGTGAACGTGTGCATCCATGTGCACGCGTGTGCCTGCGTGAATGTGTGCATCCATGTGCACACATGTGCCCGTGTGAATATGTGCACCCATGTGCACGCGTGTGCCCGTGTGAATGTGTGCATCCATGTGCGCGCATCGGCCCCTCTGCATCCGTGTGCCGTGTGCCTCCGTGCACGCGTGTGCGCCCTGTGTCCATGTGCCCCTGCCCCGTGCGTCCGTGTGCCCGCGGCCGCCTCCGCTGCCCGCGTCGGCCCTGCCTCCTCCCCGGCCTGGCGTGGGGCTGGCGCCGGGGACGGCCGGCCCGCGGCGGCGGCAGCCGGCTGATCCCTTCCAGATGTGGCTGCCGGAGCCCGGCTCCGCGCCGCCTCCTCGGGAGGCCCCCGCAGGTTGTCGGTCCGCGGCCGCCGGAGCCGCTGGATCAGACAAAGCGCGGCTGCCCGGCTCCTGCATTGCAGCTGGGCTGTTTACGGCAGGCACGCTCCTCGCAGCCCTGCGGCTCCGCAGCAGCTCCGCTCCAGCGTCTGTCCCGGCCGGTCCTGCGCTGCCCCTGCCAGCCCCCTTCTGGGGGACACTGGGGACACTGGAACGGGTGCTGAGAGCCCTGCGCCTCCCCTGCAGCGGTGCCAGCCCGCTGGGAGCGGTGTGAGGCCTCTGGCCGCGCTCCCGGTGCTCCTGGATGATGCACGGCACCGCCTGGCCGCACATCCCCGCGCTGTCCACCCGCCCCGGCACAGACCGCGGCACCCCCGAGCTGCCAGCCCTGCAGAGCTGCCGTGACCGTGCCCGTCCTGCCCGCGGGGTCCCAGGCACACCACCGTGGTGCAGAGGGTGGGCACGGTGCACCCACACGCGTGGAGCCAGGCTGTTCCGTGCACGAGGACAAACGATGGCTCTAAAATAGACCCTCGGGCCTGTTTTGCCGGCGTGTGGTGGGGAGCTCAGAGCTGGTGCTGCGGCAGCACCTGGTGCCTCTGATGGATCTGGGCTGCCTGCACACACACACACACACACACACACACACATGTGCACACTTGTGCACATGATCTGTGTATGCCAGGAGCTCCTGCCAATCCCCAGCGCTGCTGGACTGCACTGGGTTCATGGGAGGCCAATGATGAAGACTGTGCGTTAGTTAATGATGCTTTGAGATGCTCAAAGCTCCTGATCCCTCCCTGCAGCCAGCGAGGCCAGCGCTGGTCCTCCCAGGGATCCCTGATGCTGCAGAGGGGGCAAGGATGGGGAGGAGGTGGGGAGGATGAGGATGAGGCAGGACAGGATGGTCTCTGCTCCCATGTCCCACAGGGGTGTGGTGCTAACCATGGTGAGATGGATGGATGGGCAAACACAGGTGACAGTGGCCCTGAGCAACCATGTCCCGTCCCTGCCGTGCCAGCCTTGCCGTGGCAGCAGTGACTGCTTCCAGCCAGGGTGATTAATGAAAATTACCTGTTTGCCACAGGCTGGCAATTAGGGCTCCCTGGCAGCAACACCAACACGCATTTCTGCACAGACGAGGGTGGGCGTGCAGCTGGCACCGGGCACGACGGGCAGGTGGGACGCTCGGTGCTGGTCCCATGGAGCTGAGCACAGCACCTCGTGTCCCACCTGTGGGGCAGAGCCAGCGCATCCCTGCGCTGCCCACACACCTGCCCATTCCTGTTGCTTCTTCCCTGCATCCCTGGGTGCACAAGGCCGAGTCACCAGCAGCCACTGCTCAGCAGAGCCCCGTGGCTTTGTGTGGTACTCGGGGGGATGGGGGGAATGGGGCTGCCCCAAGGGAGTCCGGCTGGTGCAGCGTGGCTTGGGTAGGCTCTGTGGCACCACACAGCAAAGGTTGGGTGAGGATACATCTTGGGAATACAGGGAGAGCAGGGATCCTCACAGTAGCTGCTGGTTCACCGTGGAGTGCTGGGTCCCACTCCAGCCCCAGTGGTTTGGTTCTGTCCTGGGTACACTTGTGTCCCCTGTCCCCGCCTGCCCTGGCAGCCCTCAAGGGCAGCCCCTCACCCTCCCTTGGGATCAAAAAGTTTCCTTTTTGTAAAAATAAAAGCATCACAGCGGAGTCCCCGCTGCCTCTTGAAAGCTGCATTTAAGCTGCTTCCTGTGGCCCCAGGGGACAGCCCTGTGCTGCCATGACTCAGGCTGCCAGAGCCCAGCCAGCCTCCAGTGCGGATTTCTCCACTCCCTGGGGAAGGCTTCGCAAGGGCTGGGCATCCAGAGTGTCCGCAGGTGTGCTGGGCACAGGGCCAGCGTCCCCCAGGAGTGCCTTGGGATTTGGGGAATGGCTGGTGATGGGCAGCAGGGCACCCAGCTGTGGGTGTGCACTGCGATGTCCAGATGTGATGGACAGTTGTTATCCTGCTGTGTTGGGCACTGGGGCGTCCAGTACTGATGAACTGTTGTTGTCTGGCTGTGATGGGCACTGGGGTGTCCAGTACTGATGGACAGTTGTTGTCTGGCTGTGATGGGCACTGGGGTGTCCAGTACTGATGTACAGTTGTTGTCTGGCTGTGATGGGCACTGGGGTCTCCAGTACTGATGGACAGTTGTTGTCCAGCTGTGATGGGCACTGGGGTGTCCAGCTGTGGTGAGTGGTGTGTGTCCAGCTGTGGTGGGCAGTAGCTACCAACTGTGTTGTGTACTGCTCTGCAATGGCTCCATCCCATCCCAGCTACCTCTTAGCCCCAGGCAATCCCTTTTCCTGTACAGCGGTGCATTATTTATACAGTCCAAATCGATCGGAAGATGATAACGGCTTCATTAGCATCTGAGCATCGCGCCGGCCTCAGCGCCTGACACGACCTTGGCTGCAGGAGTACAAGCTTTTCCCTGTCAGGACCAGCTCCCTGATGTCACCATCATCACTAGACCCAGCCAGGGGTGCTGTGCCCACTCGGTGGGGTCCCCACACTGTCACATGCTGCCATGGGGAATCAGACCCACCCATGCCAGGGCTCCTCGTGCAGCCCCGTTGTTTGCGTGGCGCTCGTCAGCAGGGATATAATTAAGAGCAGCTATTTTGGATGCTTCCTTTATCCGGCAGCTCCCAGCGATGCCACTGCAGGATCCTCCCTCTGTCTCTGAAACAGGCGCTTGCCTTGAATGTCTTCCCTGTGGATATTCACTGCCTGTGGGGTCCTGTTGTGTTTGCGGGAGGGCACACGCAGGGGTCCGGCTGCCCACGTCAGCTGGGGAGTAGGTTACAGCAGGGCTGGGGTTGGAGGGGAGGGGGATCACTGCAGAGGGATGATGGAAGGGATGGAGAGGAGCATTTGGGGGGGGTTCTCCTGGCTCATCCACTGCCACCATGCTTGGGGGGGGCAGCCATGCTTTCCCCTCATTAAGGAGATGTTGATTTAGCAGAGGCTGGAGCCATCTGCTTGGAGCAGCCGCCTGCTCCTTGCTCCCTGCTCCCTGCTCCCTGTTCCCTGCCGGGGGGAGCTGGGTGAGGATGTGCTTCGTCAGCGGAGGCTTGGCTGGGGGCCCCCAGCCCTGGCTGGGCATCGATCGCTGCTGGCGCTGCACTGGCCGCAGACACAGGGGCTGGTGTGTGAGCACGTGAAGGGGTGCTGGGAAGGGAGAAGAGTCCCCCCCAGGCACCGAGGAGTCCCACCATGGGGGGCCATGGCCTCGGACATGTGTGCAGGGATGGGGCTGGAGCAGCTGGGAATGGGATTCTCCCACCAACAGGTATTGGGGTGCCTGGAACTGTGGTTGGTCTCAGTCTCATCATGGCATACACCGGGGTGCCTGGAGCACCCTGGAGCTGTGCCTGGAGCTGGGCACAGGGGTCTCCATGCAACACGTGCTGGGATACCTGGAGAAGCAGGGGCCCAGGAGTCTCCCCACAGCATGCACTGGGATGTGTGGTGCAGCAGTTGGGTGTGGGGGTCTCCCTGTGGCCGTGCACTGGGATGCCCAGAGCTGTGGCTGGGCACAGGGGTCTCTCCCCAGCGTGCACCAGGGTGCCTGGAGCAGCTGCCAGGCCCGGTGTGAAGAGCCAGGGTGGCGCACGGCTGGGCCCTGGGGTCGGGCAGTGCTGCTCCCCCGTGCATGCCCGGCTCTGCACGTGCGGGTGGCTCGTGCGTGGCCCGTCGCGGTGCCCGTGGCCGCTGCGGGGCCGGCGCGTGGCGGGGGAGGCCGGGCCCGGCCAGGAGCTCGCAGCACACGGAGCGCCAGCCTGAATGCAAGCGTGCACTGAGCTCCCGAGCTCCCTGTGTTTAAGTGGAGGCATTTCTGGGAGTAGTGGCAGGGCTGCTCCCCGCGGCGGTGTTTACTCTGGCAGACGCTGTTTATAGCTGGTGTCGATGGCAGACGCTGCGGCTCCCGGTGCACGCAGGAGCCGCCGGCTGCAGCCACATCCGGAGGTGCTGGAGAGCGCTGGATGGATCCCGTGTTTCCCCCTTTCATGGGGCCAGTGATGTGGTCCTGCCCTGGGATGCTGCTGGGGTGCAAGGTGCTCTGAGAGCTTTGGGGAGCCGTGCCAGGAGAAGGAAGGGAGCCCTGTGCTCCCACATGGCAGAGTCATCACCTGAGCAGCCTGTGGGGAGCCAAGAGGGGACACTGTGGTGTCCCAGGGATGGAGGGGGGGCTTAGGAGGTCAGAGCAAAGAGCAAAGAGCCACCCCTCCCACAACACCTGCCTGATGGCATCTGCTTGTGTGTGGAGAGGGCAGGACGGTGGTTACAGGTGTTCAGTGGTCCCCGACACCCCTTCAGTAGTCTCAGCAGAGGGGACAGCCAGGAACACGCTGGGTGCCCACTGGCAGCATGGCTGTGCAGGAGCCCTGCTTTCCTCCCTGCTGTGCCTGTCTCCTTTTGTAGCTGATATTTTTAATTAGAAATGCTCAGGTCCCTTCTCTCTCCCTCGTTAGTGGAAGAGTTTTCCTTGTGCTTCCCAGCCATTAATGAGCTCTCACAGTTCTTGCTGCCCTCCGACAGGCTGCAAATCCCACTATGGGTCTGGTGATGTGTCAGGTCCCCATCCTGCTCCCCTGCTCTGGGAACTGGGGTTATTCTGAGACCCCAGCTGGGTTCCATGCTCCAGCTGCCTTCAGCATGCTGGCGGCCACTTCCAGAGCTTTAAGGAAAGTCAAACCACTGCATGGCTGGAAGTCACTGACTAAGCACTTGGCACGGGCAGTGATGGAAGTGCTAAACAGATTTTGGCAGCCGCAGCCTCTCCTGCAGGTGCAGGGAGGAAAAATTTGCCGCTATGGTGTGTTGGAGTGCCGGTGGTTTGGGTGATGCCGGGGTGGCACACGTGCCTGGGGATCGCCAAAGGCGTCACTGCCGCACCTGCCACCCCGATCCCCGGGCACTGCCCCGTCCCAGCCCCTTGCTGGGATCAACCCGTGGGAAAGGCCAGGCACCGCAGACCTGCTGACATCCGTCCGTCCATCTGCAAGGACCGATTAGCCGGAGCGGGGCCCGTCTCGGGGCTGGAGATCGGAGCCAGTGCCGGGCACGGTGCCGCTCCTGCGCCCACCGGCTCCCTTTGTCCGCTGGCCCTTTGCATCCCTGGGGGGCAGCCTGGCCCCCTTCTCCTGGGAGCTGGTTCTTGGCGTGGGGAGGCAGCGGAAGCGGCGCTGGGCTCCTCTCCACCGGAGCTGAATGGCACCTTTGTTGGGGACGCTGGCGGCAGCTCGGGGCTGGCGGGGACCCGCTCGACCCCGGCCACTGCCATCGGTCCCAGTGTTGGGTCAGCTCTGCCCACCAGTAATGTCCGATTCTTGCCAGAGGAGCATGGGGATGTTGGGGCAGGGGTGGCATTTGGGGCTTCTGTGGTGTTCCTGTCTCTTCCCGCACTCAGGACCCTGCAATGCCCCTGTCCCTCCCTGCGCCCTGGGGACCATGTGGTGTCCCTGTCCTCCATGCACCCTGGGCATCCCATATACCCTCATCCCTCCCTGCATTCTGGGTACCCCTTGGTGCCTCTGTCCATCCTTGCACCTTGAGACCCTGCAGTGGCCCCTTCCCTCCCCACATCCTGGGGACCTTGCAGTGCCCATCCCTCTTCACACCCTGGAGAACCAGTCATGAACCATCCCTCCCTGCACCCTGGGGACCCCACAGTGCCCCTTCTCATCCCACAGCCACCCCATGGCACTGCATGCCAGGAGGAGAGCCTGGGGACCCAGGGGCCAGAGGCTGGTCACCGTGGCTGATGGAGCCCATCCCCGGCAGCTCTCGCCTGTCACACTGGGCTGTCTCAGCGTTAGCAAATGTCCTGCAGCTCAGGCTGTTGGGCAGCCATGGAGGGAGGGAGGGAGGGAGGGAGCGTGGGCAGGGGGAAACCTCTGCCACTGTCCCAGCCGCTCCTGGGACCACGTGCACCATGTGGCACAGGCAGGGCTGGCTCAGCCCAGCACCGCTCCCCAGGCCTGAGGATCAGGGCTGGACACAGCCACCCTTCCTGCTGCTGCTGCTCTGTTTATCCATGTGGAGGCTTGTGCCCAAGAATTCAGTATCTCACAGGGATGCTGACAAGGGAACATGGTACAGGGAGCATGAGCAAGGCCATGGCTGTGGTGCACAGGGAGCATGTCTTTGGCCCCATATCCCTCTTCCCTGCCTGAAGTAGCCCCTTCCAGTTGGCTTCTCCTAACGAGAGCTTGTCCCTGGCATCCTGGTTCCTGGCATGCATGCTTCCAGCTGAGCTTCTGAAGTGAGGATTCAGGGGAGGAGGATGGCAGGGTGAGTGACTTTGGCTGCCCCTTCTCCTGGCCAGGCCATGCCACCTCTGGGTCATCTGCCACAGACTTATGGCTGTGCCGGTGCCATCTCACTGTGGGGGACACAGAGGCTGCTGTGTGGGCCCCCAGCCCGGGGCTCTGCCAGGCTGAATCCACCCTCCTCCTCCTCCTCCTCCGGCTCCCGCTGGGGGAAGAGCAGCTCACTGGAAAGCCTGAGTGGCATTTTTCGGGTAAATCTTATGTAAATCTGGCTCCATCCTTCCTCGTGCTGCTAATTGGATTGCCCCGACGGGGTTTAATTTCCCACGCAGGGAAGCGTGGGGTGGGCAGTGCCGGGCGGGGGCTGCAGGGCAGGGGCTGTGCTGGGGGGCAGGGGAGGGTGCTGAGCTCCTCCCTCTGCCAAAGCAGCCCAGTGTGAGCCCCATGGGGAGCCCCAGGCACGTGAAGCAGCCTGGGAGGGAACCCCAGGCAAACCAGGTGAATGGGGAGAACCTGGTGCCAGGAGGGGCCCTCAGGCTCTGCCACCTTGAGGGGGGACCTCCACCCTGAGCCCTCCTGCCTTCACCTGCCTGCAGCTTCGGGCAAGCCTCACGCAGCACCTGCGGAGCTGCAGGGAGCCCCAGCCTTGGTAGGGAGGGAGACCTGGAGCTGCCACCTCCCTGATGTGTTCCTGCCCTGGCCACCTCCTCTAACATGCTGTCCCCTTCCCTCCCAGAGCTCCTTGGATCGGCAAAGAAAGTCAACGTCAACTTCCAAGACACCGATGGGTGAGTGGGAGCCCTGTGCCCAGATGTGTGTGCTGTGGGGTGCACAAAATGGGGGGTGTGCTGTGGGGTGTACAAATGGGGGGTGTGCTGTGGGGTGCACGAAATGGGGGGTGTGCTGTGGGGTGCCATGAGCAGGTGTGTGTGTGCCATGGGAGCCTGGTCCATGCAAGAATGCCAGGCACTCTGAGCGGTGCAGCCGAGCTGCTGAGTCTGGTCCTGGGGCTCTCAGCCCCATTAGCCCACGTGGCCGAGCCCTGCCTGCACCCAGAGCCAGTGGACTGGCACGGAGCTGCCGCGGGACCCAGAGGAGGCAGGAGGTGAGGGCTGAAGGGCGGAGGAATGGCCATGCTCCACATCTCACCACCCCTTTCCCAGCCCTTTGGGGCCCTGTGGGCGCTGTGCAGGGATCAGCCCTGCAGGGTGCCGGGTGGGCGAGCCGTGACCCCGCCGGCTGTGCCACCGGCGCTCCGCAGCCGGCATCCAAGGGGCGGGAGCAGCGGGAAGGGACCGCGGGCTCACGTCCCGCTAATCACGCTAATGAGGCCGCCGGCACAGGGAGGCAGTCGGGGCCCCGCGCAGGAGGGGCTGCGATGGGAGCGATGCTTGTGGGGCTGGGCAGCAGCTGCCCCTGTGTCCTCGGGCTCCCCCCGCCCTGCGATCCCACCCCTTGAGCGGGCCAGCAGGACGATGCCACTTGGTCCCTGGGGATGGCTCTGCTGTGGCCGTGGAAATGGCAGTGAGCAGAGGGATCGGGAATGGGAGGCCATGCCCTGGGGAACATGCAGCCACAGCATCAGGGACTGTCCTCATCCCCATCACCGGGGCGGTGGCAGCGGCATCCCCTGGTACCTGTCAGTACATCAGCTGTGCCCGTGTGCACGTGTGTGCGGGCACACACAGGCAGCACATGTGCAGCCGAGCATGCCTGGCCACGGGAGCATGTCTGTGTGTGCCGTGGGTATGCACAGCGTGGGGCAGCAGTGGGGCGGGTGGGCACGACCGTGGGCAGGGTGAGAGGGGCATCACCCCAGGGGCCACCTCGTGCTCCGCAGCGCTGGCAGGGGGAGCTGCAGGCAGGGCCCTGCTCGTGTGCTGCTCATATCCTGCCTATGGATCCTGGATGGCTTGGGGCTGCAGGAGCAACAGGCAGCAGCCTCCAGCCTCCAGCACTGCTCCTGGGAAGGATTCCCCCGGGAAGACACAGGGCAGACCGAGGCTGCAGCCTGTGTGTGCTCTGCCCTGCCGCTGGCGTGGACTCAGCCTTGGTTTCCCCATCCCTGCTGTGCTGGCTGATTCCTGGCTGGCGGACACCGTGGGCAGGCACCGTGGGCAGGCACTGTGCTGCTGTCCCTGTGCCCGCCCCGGGGACGGTGCCCTGCGTGTGGAGACGTGGCCGGCTGGGCCGTGCAGTGCCCGGGGGAAGCCCCCAAGGCAGCCCCGGGGAGGGCTGCGATTTGCACCATCTTGAGCGGATTTGAGCAGGGCGCTGGAGCGGAAAATGTTGACATTTCCCAGGCAGACGTTGGGGATCGGCCTCCTGTGCAAGCTGTCTGCTCACATCGCCGCTCCCCGCCGGGGATCGCAGGCAGCAGCTCCGTGGGGATCGTGGTGGCCAGAACATGTTCCTCACGGGGGTGTGTCCCCCTCAGCTGGGGGCCTGGGGATGGGGGGCAGAGGAATTGTTATCCCACCCCCACCTCTCGGGCACCGGGCAGCCCTGGGGGCCCCACTGGGGTCCACAGCCCATTCCCATGCTCCAGTGACACCGGGGTGGCCCCAGGGATGTGATAAGGATACTGTGCATCACCGGGGCCCAGAGCAGTGGGGTGGTGGGTGCCAGCACAGCCACATGGAGGATGCCACTGCTGGGAGCAGCAAGTAGGTCAGCTCCTGGCCTGCTTCCCAGGCGTGAGCCTTGGGGCCGGGTGCTGTAAGAGCAGAGCAGGGTACAGCGCCAGGGCCTTCCCCCGCCCCGCTGCCCGGCTCAGCGCCCGACAAGGGCACCACTGCCATCTGTGCTCGTGGCCGTGCTGCCGGGGCCAGGCTGGGGGAAGTGGGTCAGTGGGGAGTGGGCTCTCTGGCACCGTCACCCTCCATGGGACACCCCTGTGCCTGCCCTGCCCACCACCTTCAGCCCTGTGTGGTCTCAGCATCCTCAGGGAGCTGGGTGTAAGCTCAAGGCCACGCTACCAGGTGGACAGGATGTGGACTTGGGTCCCTGACTCCACCCTGGTCCCCAGGTTCTCGGCCCTGCACCATGCGGCGCTCAATGGCAACACAGAGCTCATCTCACTGCTGCTGGAGGCACAGGCTGCTGTGGACATCAAGGACAACAAAGGCGAGTCCCCGGGTGTCCTGGCCATGCCCCCCCCGTGCCCCTCTGTGGGCTCTGCCCTGGTGTGTTGGCACACTGAGGGGCTCACGGCGTGCCCGTCCTGCCCCTGCAGGCATGCGGCCCCTGCACTACGCAGCCTGGCAGGGCAAGAAGGAGCCCATGAAAATGGTGCTGAAGGCAGGTTCCTCTGTGAACATCCCATCGGATGAGGGCCAGATCCCCCTGCACCTGGCGGCACAGCACGGGCACTACGATGTGGTACAGCAGGGCAAGGGGGTGGCGGGGAGGGGACGGTGCCACCCCCCTCCCCTGCCCTCACTGAGTCGGGGTCTCACTCCCCCACAGTCGGAGATGCTCCTGCAGCACCAGTCCAACCCCTGCATCATGGACAACTCGGGGAAGACACCCTTGGACCTGGCGTGCGAGTTTGGCCGGGTTGGGGTAAGTCCTTGCAGGGCTGGGACCCCCCCGAGGAGGATTGGAAGAGGACAGGGCATGGCAAGGTCCCTGGGGGTGCTAAACAGCTCAGGGGGAAGCACAGGGCAGCCCCAGAGGTGGCCAGCACTGGGGACCTGCGGTGCCACCACTGCAGGGGATCTCCTGCCACTGGCAAGAGGGCAGGTGGGGGCCGGGGGCATCGGGAGGGCCAGGGAGTCACCCACAGCCCCGGGGGGCGGCCGAGCCACCCTTGCAGCCCTGCTCCATCTGTGTTTGCTGAGCCAGGTGGTCCAACTGCTCCTGAACAGCAACATGTGCGCGGCACTGCTGGAGCCCAAACCGGGGGACACCACCGACCCCAATGGCACCAGCCCCCTGCACCTCGCCGCCAAGAACGGCCACATCGACATCATCCGGTGGGTGCTGTGGGCGGGGGGGCAGCGCCGGTGCCCCCCATGCCCTGCTGACCCCCTGCCCCCCCGCAGGCTCCTGCTGCAGGCTGGCATCGACATCAACCGGCAGACCAAGGCAGGCACGGCGCTGCACGAGGCTGCTCTCTGCGGCAAGACAGACGTGGTGCGGCTGCTGCTGGATGTAAGGGCCCCCTGGCATCCCCAGACACCCCCTACCCAGCCAGGGACTGCAGGAAGAAGGTGACCCTGCAACTGGGGGCTCAGAGCAGCTTGTGCAACTTCACCAGGGAGTGGGGCTGAGGGTCCTGGAGGGGATACACTGAGGCAGTGAAGGTCCTGGAGCGGGGGGACACCAAGGCAGTGAGCTGTGCCCTCCAGCTGCTGGTCTCCTGGTGGCCCACAGGGTCTAAGGGGGTGGCAGGACAGTGGGCAGCCTCCTCCCAATCCCTCTCGGTGCCGTTGCAGAGCGGGATCAACGCCCACGTCAGGAACACCTACAACCAGACAGCTCTGGATATCGTCAACCAGTTCACCACCAGCCAGGCCAGCAAGGAGATCAAGCAGATGCTGCGGGGTAGGGGGTTGGGGGACACATGAAGGCCGTGCTGGTGTGGGGGGGCATGGGCTGGGGGTGCCAACCCCTGTGGGGCGGGCAGGGGGTGACGCTCCCGCTCTGTCCTGCAGACGCCTCCGCCGCTCTGCAGGTCCGGGCCGTCAAGGACTATTGCAACAATTACGACCTGACCAGCCTCAACGTGAAGGCCGGGGACGTCATCACCGTGAGTGCAGTGGGGGGGCCGGGACACCCCGGTGTTGGTGCTGGCCCCTGACCTGGCCCCTGCCCGCAGGTGCTGGAGCAGCACGCGGACGGGCGCTGGAAGGGCTGCATCCACGACAACCGCACCGGCAACGACCGCGTGGGATACTTCCCCTCCAGCCTCGTCGAGGCCATAAGCAAACGAACAGGCAAATAATCCATCCCCGCCTGCCCCCACCCCAGGGAGCCCCGTGTTGGTCTGGTGGGGACCGGGGTGTTTGGGGGTTGCAGTGGTGCCAACAAATTGGGACAATGCCCCGCTGTGCATGTGGGGTCCGTGTCCCTGCTGTGTGCATGGGGACAGTGCCTTCGAGTGTGCAGGGTCAATGTCCCTGTTGTGCACGTGGGGCCAGTGCCCACCTGGTGCCTGTGGGAGTTGGTGCTAGCACCCCCAGGGTGTTCATGGGGCAGCCCCAGGCTGCCCTCAGAGGGAGGTACTTGTGGTGCTGGGAGCTTGGTGCATGAGGAGACCCAGGGGCATCACTGTGGTTTCGGGGGGCCAGCGCAGCAGTGGGGTCACAGAACCTGGTGCTTGGGATCTGCACAGGTGGCTGGGCACCAGTGCCAGGGACCTAATGCTGCTCCATGGAGACCTTCTCCCCAGCCAGGGGCCGTCCCAGGGGTCGGACCCTGCTCCTCTGTGCAGTGCTGTCTGTTCCTGTCCCCATTCCATCCCCATCCCTTTAGGGTCCTGGTGGGGTGCATGGCCCCCTTGGGATTGCCCATGGTTGTGCCCATTGCCAGGAGCATCGTAGTAGGCTTTGAAAGGCCCCATATCAACCATCTCATCCCCTCTCGGGCGTGTGGACCTTGGGGGCAGCCACATTGTGGGGACACAGGCAGAGAATGGTGGCAGTTGAACAAGATCTCAAGGGAACAGTGGCATGAGTACTGACTGGCTGCTGGGCACTCCACACCAGCTGCGGAGGTGCCAGGCGCTGGACAGGCGGGGACAGAGCCACCCTCCCGGTGTGGGTCACGTGCCAGTGCCACGGCATGCGGTCCGTGGCTCCTGGAATGCGATCTGGGCTGCAGTCCGTGGCTCCTGGGCTGCGGTCCGTGGCTCCTGGGCTGTGGCTGGCCCCCCAGCAGCATTAGCCAGGCTATGAGGTTCCATAGCCACCCCATCGGCTGCAGGGCTGGCAGAGCTGGGAGCGAGTGCTGAGCCAGGGCTCAGCCAGCTGGGCATGGGGGTGCCGGCACTGCAGCCTCCGGCCCAGCCGTGCCTGCAGCCCTGCTGCCCCGGGATGCCTCCATGGGGAACAGGACCCCCATGAGCCCCCACACTGCCCCATGTGTGGGGCTGTCCCGATGTCCGTGTCAGATCCACGGGATGTGCCCGTACCCTGCACCGGGCTGGCCGTGTCCTGAGCTCCCGCTGCTGCTCCTCGGCTCGGCTCTGCATCGGTTGGGTCTCAGTTCTGGCTTCTCCACATCCCTTTGGTTGCTTTTTTGATTTGCTGCTTTTTTTCCCCCTTTCTTTTATTTTCTTTTCTTTCCTTTCTTTTTTTTTTTTCTTGGCGGCACTGAGAGTGTCTCTATTATTTTGATTCTTTTCATTTTGTCTCTTGTTATGTTTTATTATCAGGTTCATGGGAGACTGTAACAATCCCCCAACACTTCCAAAAGATCCCGCTCCCGGCTTACGGGGCTGCTGTGCTAAACGGTGACGCCTCGTCCCATCCGTTCCATTCCCTGCCTCCACCTCCACCTCCACCACCACATTCCCATCAGACTCTTTTCAGTTCCTTTGGCTATCACAGGCTCTCCCCTAGCAGTGCCGACGAGCCGCATTATGGACAAGGTAGTTCACCGCTCGCTTCGTGCTCTCCATGGATTTTTCTTTCTTTTTCTTTGAAGCGTGTGTCGAGTCTTTTCTCTCTGCTCGGCCTCTCCCTCCTGGCCGGGGGGTTTGCACGCGGGTGTGCACAGGCGTGTGCACGGGTGTGCATGCAGCGTGTGCATGCGTGTGCGTGTGCATGTGTGCAGTGGGTGCAGTGGGTGCACACACGTGGCACGCGCATGCCATCGTCCCCCTGCCCTCATACCCGCGCCAGCGCCGCTCTCACACCGTGTGTCCCACGGCTCCGCTGCCAGCACATCCCACCCCCCCGCCCCGGCGTCCCCGTGCTCTGCCCATGGCCCTGCACTCCTGTCGGAGTGCGTAGGGACCCCAAACCACCCTCCCAGCTCTCTGCCAGGGGCAGGACTGGCAGCACAGTGCCCAGACGGGAGCCACGGGCACAGGCACCCTCTGCCCGCCTCAGCCTCCCTGCAGGGTGGTCGATTCCCAGCTGTGGCTGGGTTGGGACTGCACACTCGGAGTGGGAAGGGGCTGTGGCACCGGGGGGCTTTCCCAGGGAATGCTCCTGGGGCTGGCCCAGCGCTGGTAGAGCCCAGCGAAACCCTGGGGACCATCCCCGTGGCACAGGCAGGTGATGGATGCTGTGGATCTACGTGTCAGGAGCGCCCTGGAGCAGGGGGATTGCAGGGGTGCAGCCCGTGCTGTGCCCACAGGGCTGCCCCAGCTGCCTGGGGCCAGGATCTTTGCATGTTCCCTGGTGGCAGCGGCACAGGAGGTCGTGTTGGGGAGCACCGGGTGACGTGCTCGCAGGGGGGACAGGGCAGCACATCTTCTCCCGGGGCTTTCTCTCCCTGTGGGGTCACACGGAGCCACACGCCTGCCCAGGCTCCTCTCGGTGTGACCTGGCATGTGCAGCTCAGGGATGTCCCAGCCCAGTTTGTTGTGGACGTTTGTTCCCCCTGTTGCTCCTTCAGTGACTTTATCACCCTGTACCACCTGTCCCCTGCTATGCTTGGCGCTGACGGGGTGAGGGCTCCGTGAACAGAACCGGCCTGGGTGGCAGTGGGGTGGCAGTGGGGTGACAGTGTCCCACGGCTGGCAGGGTGGCAATGCCCCATGGCCAGTGGCAGGGTGGCAATGCCCTGTGGCTGGCAGGGGGCTGGCTGAGCTGTGGTGGGGCTGCAGCAGCACTGGCCTCGTAGGGCTGTTGTCCATGTCATCTGATGCTGTTTTAACCCCTGGGCTCAGATGGGTGTGCCTGGTGCGAGTGGGACCTGGCAGAGGTGGGCAGCATAGAGGGTGAGGAGCCATGGCCGCGGGTAACCCTCAAGCTGTGCCTTGCCAGGAGGATTGGATCCTCTTACCCACTGCTGTGTCCCCTGTGTGTTCCTGGGGTTTCACTGCTTGAGTTTGCCCAGCTTCCTTTGCTCCCTGCACCAAGTCATGCCCCCATCCTGCTCTGTGCAGGGACAACACTGTCATCATCCCCTGCCCGGGTTCAGCTGGGGCACTGGGACACCCCACCACATCTGTCCCTGGCTGACAGCAGGGAGGGGATGTCCTGCAGGATGGCATCCTAGGGCTGGTCATTGTCACCCTGTGACAGCTGCTTGGGAGGGGAGCAGCCAGGGGGACAGCTCTGGTGCCCTTGGGCACGGCCGCAGCCGGGATCCCCACGCCTTGCCTGTGGGGTTCTCCCTGCGTGGGGCAACACCAGGCCTGGGGTGGTGGGTCCTCCGCCCTGTGCCCACCCCAGTGCGAGCCAAGCGCTGAGCCACGCGTCTGATGGCCCTCTCTCTGCTCTGCCACCAAGGCTCTCGCGGGGCCGACATGAGCCCGTCCCACCTCTCGCCGTCGCAGGGCGGATCGGCCGCGCCAGCCCCCGCCGAGGAGATCTGGGTGCTGCGGAAACCCTTTGCAGGTACAGCGAGCGCGGCCGGGCCCCTCCCTGTCCCCGGGGAGCTGGGGTCAGGACGTGGTGGGGGCTCTGGGGGGGCATGGCCGCACCACAGCGTCCCCTGACCGTGGGGCTCAGCGCCCTGACAGCCCTTCCTCTCTCTGCAGGTGGTGACCGCAGCAGCCTGGGCAGCACGGGCAGCGTGGCCTCTGCCCGCAGCTCGGGGAGCGGGCAGAGCGCGGGCAGCGGGGCGCACGCCCTGCACGCCGGCTCCGAAGGCGTCAAGGTAAGGCAAGCCCTGAGGGGGCCATGCCAGCCGCTGTGGCACTCGGCTCTGGTCCTGGCAGTTTGCTGCCCGTGACCTCGGCTGGTATTGATGCTTGAGCGGGTGTTGTGCAGTCCCATCGGTGCCCAGCGGGCCGCCAGCCGCGCTGTCACTGGCAGTGGCCACCAGCGTGTTCCCTCTACCTGGCCCCTCACTGCTGCCCGGGCCTGGGCTCAGCCCCCGGCACGACATTCCACAGGTCCACCCGGAGCTGCCGCGCCTCTGCCGCCACTCGCAGGGGCCTCCGCACTGCGCTGCGCTGCCCACGCTGCTGCTCCCGGCACCGGGCACTGCCCCCGGACCCAGCCCTGCACGGCACAGCGCCCACCGCCCGCTGCGCTGCTGCCCCCGGCACGCACCGATGGCACACAGCCCCCTCCCTGCACCGCGTGTGCTCTGCCCCTGGGCTGTCCCATGCCCGGGCTGTGGCACAGCCCAGCTCCCCTGGCATCCCTCCTGCGCCATGCCCACGTGCCCCCGGGCCGCACCGCGCTGCCAGCCAGGGGGGCTCTGTTTCGTGGGCACGGAGGACCCCGCAGCCTGCACCAGCAGCCTGGGCTGGGCACATGCCAGGCTGGATTTGGGGTGCGGTGGTGCCGCGGTGCCGTGGGCTCCTGCCGCCGGCAAAGCACCATCTGCTGCTCCCGCGGCTCCATCTCTTCCCGCTGCAGCCGAAATCTGCTGCAACCCTCCCTTGCCCACCCTTGCCCGGGCTGGCGGCACCCGCAGCACCCACGGCACCCACGTCACCCGCGGCATCCGCAGCACCCGCGCCACGCGCCCCCCGCGCCCCCGGCCCCCGCCGCCACCTCACTCCTGCCTTGCTCTCCCCCCTTCCCGGGGTGTTTTTCAGCTGCTGGCAACGGTCCTTTCCCAGAAGGCTTCTGCGCAAGAGTCTGCCGTGGGCGATGGGCCGGCCAAGGCGCAGGACATCCCCGCAGGTGCGTGCTGCGGCCGCCCGGCTGCCGGAGCAGGAGGAGCCCTGGCCGTGCCGTGGATCCAGGGATTTGTCTTTTTTTTTATTGCCACGGCACCCATCGCCAGAAGAAAAACGTGTGGGTAAAAAATGACTCTCTCGCCTTTCGGCTGCTGCCAGGCCTTCTCCTGCCTCGGTTAGTGGGGGCCCGTGGGGGGCGGGGGGCGGCGTGGGCGGGCAGGGGGGGCACCGCTGCTCCCCGGCCCCTTCCCTTCCCTGGCCCCCCGCCAGCCCCGCCGGAGCCCGAGCCGGGGTCCCCCCCGCCACCGCCGTCTGGGGGGGCTGCGGGGAGCATGGCCACGCCGCGGGGGTGGCCACGGCACGGGGGTGGCACATGCCTGGGGAGGGGGATGCACACGTGGGGGTGTGTGCGGGGGAATGTGTGAGCTGTGGAGAGGGACAGGCAGCGGGGAGAGGAACCCGGGGAGGGGGATGCGCACACGGAGAGGGGATACACACATGGAGGGGATGCACACGCGGGGAGGGGGGTGCAGACGTTGCCAGGGAGGGGGGAAAACATGCTGGATCGATGCAGACACAAGTGGGATGCAGACGTGAGGGAGATGCACATGGCAGAGGGATGCACATGGGAGGAGGATGCCCACGCGAGTGGGAGGCCACCCCCCACACACAGCAGGGAGGTGCATACACACACACACAGAGCAGAGGGATGCACACACCCACACCCACAGAGCAGGGTGATGCACACACACACACACACACACACACACACACACACACACACACACACGGAGGATGCAGTTACTGGTGGGGGGAAGGATCTGCTCTTGCTCATCCTGATCAGAAATATGAGGCAGAAATTTCGGGGCAGCCCCCATCACACCCAACTGGAGGGTGGTACCATGGGGTGCCTGTGTGGGTGTCCCAAGTGGTGAGTAGCTCGTGCCAGCCTGCCTGGTTGGTGACGTGGCTGGAGGAGCAGGGCCAGAGGGTTTTGGGCAGTGGGACCCCTCTGGCCGCTACCTGGGGAAGAGGGGCGGCCAGGAACACCTGCTCTGAAGGAGAGGTCCAGCTGGAACCTGCTGCCCAGGGCTGGATGGAGGGCACAGCAGCCCCCCGACCAGGCTGGGGGTTCACCCACCCATCCCAGAGGAGCAGACCCCCTGTCCAGGGCACCCCAGGGTGCTCCGGGCTGCTGTGCCGGGGCAGGTGTCGCTCTCCTGTGCCTACCCTGGCCCTGCCAAGCTGGGGGCTGTGCCATGACATCCCGCCTGGGGTGGGGGCTCGGCTCCCCCCTCCGCGTGGCCGGAGCCCAGGGGTGGGAGCCCCCCCGCTGACCGCTGCCCCTCCGGCAGGTTCGTCGCGGTCGCAGAGCGTGGCCAGCTCCCCGTACGCCCCCCAGCCCCCTGCCGAGCCCCAGCTGAAGAAAATGGAGCCACCGTCAGAGGGGAAGGTGAGTGGGAACACTGGGGTGCCGTGGGGAGCACGGGCAGGGTTGGTGGGTCCCTGTCCCCAGAGCTGCCTCGACCCATCTGTCCCTCTCACCCCAGAGCTCGGAGGCCGTGTACCAGTGGCTCTGCAAGTTCCAGCTGCAGCTCTACGCGCCCAACTTCATCAACGCCGGCTACGACATCACCACCATCAGCCGGATGACGCCGGAGGTGAGGCCACGGGGCCGTGGGAGGGAGGCAGGGCTGGATCAGGGTGGCACTGACCCCCCTCTCTGCCCCAGGACCTCACGGCCATCGGCGTCACCAAGCCGGGGCACAGGAAGAAGATCGCGTCCGAGATCAACAACCTCAGCATCCCCGAGTGGCTACCAGAGTACAAACCGGTGAGGGCTGCGTGGGGCCGTGGGGCTGAAGCCACATCCAGGACAATTAATCCCCTCCAGGGAGGGGGTGGCACAGGGGGATGAGGGTGGGAGCTGGCTCACTGCTGCCGGATGATGCACACATCCTGGAGCTGCTCATATCCCTCCCCACAGCTCTGCAGGGACTGTCAGGCTGGTGCCAGCTGTCACCACGTGGATGTGACACTGGTGTCTCCTGACACCCCTCCTGCCCCATCATCTGTGCGCAGTGAGGGGCTTCCCATGGGAACAGGGCTGGGCATGGCCCTGGGTGCTTGTGGGGCACAGGGACAGCACAGGGACAAGGGAAGTGCCCTGGAGCTGATCCAGGAGCAAGATCGGATCTCCTGTGTGCCTCAGGTACTGGGGTGCCAGGGGTGTCGGGGTCAGACCGTGGTGCCAGCTGGTGCTGAGCCGTGCCCTGTGCCCCACCCCAGGCCAACCTGGCACTGTGGCTCTCCATGATTGGCCTGTCCCAGTACTACAAGGTGCTGGTGGAGAACGGCTATGAGAACATCGACTTCATCACCGACATCACCTGGGAGGACCTGCAGGAGATCGGCATCACCAAGCTGGGTAAGGCCCTGCGCACAGCGCTGGCTGTGGTGGCCTTGGCGGTGACACTGATGCCCTGTGTCACCCCCAGGCCACCAGAAGAAGCTGATGCTGGCGGTGAAGAAGCTGGCAGAGCTGCAGCGTGCTGAGTTGGGCAAGTACGAGCCGGGCACGCTGAAGAGGAAGGCGTCGGGGCCGTGCCCAGAGGTGCTGGCCATCGAGTCCCCCCCACCGGAGCCACCTGAGTGCCAGTCGCCCAAGATGACCACCTTCCAGGACAGTGAGCTCAGCAGTGAGCTGCAGGTGGCCATGACGGGCGAAGCCCCCGAGGAGCCCCCTGAGAAGGCGGTGAACCCCGCGGCCCCCGGTTACCGCTCACCGCCGGGCCTGGGTGGCCGTGCCAGGCTGATGAGCAGCTCCCAAGAGCTGCTGGGGGATGGCCCGCGGGGTCCTCCTGCCACTGCCATCTCCAAGAGCCAGGAATACCTGGCGGAGGGAGCCGGTGAGGGCCCCCCTGCGCCACCCAAGGAGGGGCGCCCGCCCCGGCACGGCCACCCCGTGAAGCGTGCCAGCGTGCCACCGGTGCCCGGCAAACCCCGGCAGCCCTTCCCGCCCTCCACTGGGCAGCTGACGCCACCACAGACCCCCGGCAAGGCGCGGCCCCCCTCCCCGCAAGGGCCAGCTGTGCCCCACGCCACCGCCAAGGTGAAGCCCACCCCGCAGCTGCTGCCGCCCGGCGAGCGCCCCGCGTCGCCCCGCTCCCTGCCCCAGTCACCCACCCACCGCGGCTTCGCCTACGTCCTGCCACAGCCCGCCGAGGGCGAGGGGGCACCCCCGGGGGTGCCCGTCCTGCCTGTCTCGGTGCCGGTGCTGTGCCTGCCTCCGGCAGGCGAGGGCGAGGAGGAACCGGGGAGGCCGAAGAAGCGGGCACACAGCCTGAACCGCTACGCCGCCTCCGACAGCGAGCAGGAGCGGGATGAGCTGCTGGTGCCGGATGCGGGGCCCTACGCCACCGTCCAGCGGCGCGTGGGCCGCAGCCACTCGGTGCGGGCAGCCGCCGGCGGCGACAAGAACGTCAACCGCAGCCAGTCCTTCGCCGTCCGCCCCAAGAAGAAGGGACCCCCCCCACCCCCTCCCAAGCGCTCCAGCTCTGCCATCTCCAGCGCTGGCATGGCTGAGGACTTCCCCAAGGAGGGTGAGGGCGAGGCGGCTGTCGGACCCCCGAGCGCTGAGGGGGAGAGCCGGCGGGAGCAGCGGCGGGCCAGTGACCTGGGCGGCAGCGTGGACACGGGCAGCGCCGGCAGCGTGCGCAGCATCGCGGCCATGCTGGAGATGTCCTCCATCGGCGGCGGAGCCCGCGCACTGGCCCTGCAGAAACCGCACGTGGCTGGTGGGCCTGGGCCAGCCAAGGCACCCGACGGCTACTACCTGCAGCCGGGGCCCCCCCCAGGCAGCCCTGACCGTGCCCGTGTGGCCACCGTCCTGGCCACCGTCAAGCACAAGGAGGCCATCGGGCTGGACGGGGAGGTGGTGAACCGGCGCCGGACCATCAGCGGCCCTGTCACCGGGCTGGTGGCAGCCGCCCGCCGCGAGCGCGCCGACAGCGTGCGGTCGGAGGCGGGTGCCGACAGCCCCGGCGAGCGGCTGCGGGTGGAGCGCGGCGGTTCCCCCGACGGCATCCCCTTCGCCGAGGAGGGCACCCTCACCATCAAGCAACGGCCACGGCCCCTGGGGCCGGCCCGGGGGGAGGCGGGCGAGGGGCTGTCCCCAGCCCACCGCCATGGGGAGCTGGCCAAGGTGGAGGCCAGTGCCACACTCAAGCGGCGGATCCGGGCCAGGCAGAGCCAGCAGGACGGCGTCCGCTTCGTCCTCACCGAGTCCGACACCGTCAAGCGCCGGCCCAAGGCCAAGGACAAGGAGCCGGCGCTGGAGCCGGCCACACTCGCTGTGTACCAGAACGGCACCGGCACCGTGAAGCGGCGGCCGGCCTCCGAGCTGAGTGGGGCTGAGCCACCCCCAACCCCGCCACCCACTGCCCGCCCCGACGGCCCTGACTACATCCCACCGCCTGCCGAGCCCAAGAAGCCCTTCAAGCCACCGGTGTCCCCCAAGCCTGTGCTGACGCAGCCACCTCAGAAGGTGCCTGGGCCACCAGTGCCCATCCCCAAAAAGGTGCCCATCCCGAGCCCTGGCAGCCCAGGTAGGTGCCCCACCAGATCCCTGGGACAGGCTCTCCCCAGGATGGAGGCCGGGGGTCCCAGCTGGCCCTGCCGCCCTCCTGCCCCTCTCTCTTTTCTCCGCAGAGGTGAAGCGGGTCCATGGCACGCCGCCCCCAGTGTCCCCCAAGCCCACGCCGCCTCCCACGGCACCCAAGCCCCCCAAGCCCCACGCTGCCATCCAGTCGGTGAGCGCCAGCTCCACGCCAGCCCCATCGCCCGCCCGACAGCTGGGCCCCGCGGGCACCAAGCCCTCCAGCACCCCGCCCTCGCTCTGCTCCAGCCCTGCCAAGCCCCTCTCGCCCGGCGCGCAGCCCCAGCAGGTGCCGGTGAAGCCGCCGCGCTCCACCATCGCCAGCCCCTCTGTGGACAGCGCCGGCCCCGAGCTGGCACAACAGAAGCTGGAGGAGACGAGCGCGTCCCTGGCTGCTGCGCTGCAGGCTGTGGAGGAGAAGATCAAGCAGGAGGACAGTCAGGCAGAGTAAGGGGGTGCAGGGGGTGGTTGTTCCATGGGGAGGATGCGGGACCGTGCGGTGCCACTGAGCACCAGAGGCCACAAGCACTGCAGTGATGGGAGTGGGATGGTGCCAGGAGGGATTCTGGGGGACACTGCTGGAGCATCAGGGGACCTTGGCTGGAGCTGCACTGGGGAGGTGACACTGGGGGACACCGTGGTGGAGCAGCATGGGCAGCGAGACCTGGGCATGGGGGTGCACTGGGGGCTGTCTTGGAGAGGGGACATTGGCACAGAGCACTGTGTAGCAGCCCTGGGGTCTGTATGGACAGTGACACTGGGGACATTGCTGAGCACGGAAGGGGGGCAGGAGGGCTGTGGCACGGGATGGTGGGGGCTGTGTGGTGTCCTCATCCCGCGCGTAGCCCTGACCCGTCCTGGTCACTCCCCAGCTCGGCCGTGGAGTCAAAGAGCACCGTGAGCATCCTGGACGACATCGGCAGCATGTTCGACGACCTGGCGGACCAGCTGGATGCCATGCTGGAGTGAGGGGCGCCAGGGCCCCGCGAACCTCAGGGCTTACGTGGGCACAAGGGCACAACGATCCACGACCCCCCGGCCCCGCCGCCCTCCCCCCGCTCCCTTTGTACAGCCGTCCCCTCCCGGACATCCCGTCCCTCGGGGTTTGCACAAAGAAGAAGATACCTCAGGATTGTGCTCACAGACTCGGCGCCGGCTCCGGCAGGACTCCCTTTTGCAGAAGCAAAAAAAAAAAAAAAACAAAACCCACAAAAATAAAACCCAACAGAAGAAACAAAGCAACACGTCCGGACCGAACCGCTGCCGGGGCTCTGGGAGGCTCCGGGGGGCTCTGGGGGCTCCCGACCTCCCTGTCTGGTGGCCGCCCGTGCCCTGCCAGCCCTGGCGCCGCGGGTCACCGCGACCCGAATGTAGCACAAGCCCTGCCCGGCGGCCCCGGCAGTGGCTCCGCCAGCCACGTGGCACCGATGGCGTTTGCAGGTGGCGGGGCCGGGTGGGCAAATGCACTTGGGTTTCTTTGCTCCGTTTTTAATTTTTATTTTTTAAACTTTGTTTTCTTTCTCGGTTGGGGTTGGCGGGGGTGGCCAGGGCAGCTCCGGGCTGGCGGCTCCCCGGGGGCAGCGGGACGTGCCCCTGCCCGGCCCCTCCCCGCCTGGGGACAGGACGGTGATAAGCTATAAAAGAAGTATTAATTTATTGGAGGGGAAGAAAAAAAAAATAAAAAAAAAAAGATATAAAGCAGATTTCCCCCACCCCCAAAATAATAAAAAGAAATAAACTTTAACAAATATATATTTAAAAGATTTTAAAATATTAGCAATTATATATAAAGCAGTTTAAAAGAAATCAAGAGAAAACTGGATTTTAGCTTGAGAAAAACTATTAGATTATACTAAGCTGTGTGTCTTGTGGCAAACTCATTCTACGAGTAGCACAATATTTACCTTTTCTCTGGGTGGAAGGTACGTGCGAGCGGTTCTGGTCGGGTTTTCCGTTGGGATTCAGTGTCGCGTCTTTCTTTTTTCCACCGTTACGAACTCAAAGGATGTGCCTTGTTTTATGGAGGTTTTTGTTAATTCTTACACCGGAGGTGTTTCATTTCTTTTGGAGTGTCTTCAGGGTTTGGTTTAGGTTTCTCCTGGTTCCTTTTGCTGTCGGTATTTGTTTGGGGTGTGTGTGGTGTGCGTGGGTGTGCACGCGGGGTGCGTGTGCTCGCGTGCGTCCTCCGGGATGCACCGCTGTATATTCCTGTATAAACTGGAGTTGGAGTCTGGTTCAGTCGCTTGAGTCCTGATGAATGCATTTTTTGCTTGTGGTTTCCAAACAAAAGTGTTGCTGTTCCTTTCTTTTCTTGAGACGTAGAGTGGTCTCTCCCCTCTTCTCTCTCCCCCCATCCCTCTCCCCTCTTCCCTCTCTCCCCGTCTCTCCCGTTGTGGTCGCTGATCCAGATGTGTTTGGCACAACTTTGAAATTTCTTTTAAAAAAACAAAAAATCAAAAACAAACAAACAAACAAAAAAAGACTTTAAAAATAATTAAAAAAAAAAATAAATCACCCGCCTGAAAATATCTGTTGAAAAGAAAAAAAAATATGTATCTTAAAAAAAAAAATCCATAAAGTTCTACATGATGGATATATACATATATATATTTTTTATGATTAAGTTATGGACTCTGTATTGTATCCCATCTGTCCAGCTCTGCATCTTGGTGCTGCTCCCTGCTCTTCTGTGCTTAGATTTCACCTCTACTCGTCCTTATTCTTCCTATTCTGAATAGTAGATGGCTCGTGGTGCTGTGAAGACGTTTGCTCCTATACCAAGTCTGGCAACAAATATTTAAAGAAAAATAAAAAAAATAAAACCCCTGCCAGGCTGCCACCACTGTTTGTGTCCCCAGAGCATCCTGAGTCCTCGTGGCGTGGTCGTGTCATGCCGGGTGTTCAGTGTTGTGGGGGGTTTGTGCTGCACGGTCTGGGGGCCCCCTTGGGTGCCTCTGTGGGGTGCTGGGGCCTGGCTGGCTGGGAGCTGCTGTCCCCAGCCAGGTGCCTGGTCCCTGCATCCCAATTTTCACCCCACAGGGCCAGTGCTGGTCCCTGCAATAACTCACGCTGGGCAGGAACAACTCTTTCTGCTTTTATTGTCAATGAAGAAATAATCAAATCTATATTACAATCTTAAAAACAGTAGAAAATGTGAGTAAAAATGCAACGGAGGCTTTTTGTCTTTAATGTGGAGACCATTATTACAGGGTGGTGAACAATGGGCTTGTGGAACTTGATTTGAGAACTAGCTGTGGCATAAAAATCGTACCTGGCTACTCAAGGAAATACCTCTTCCCGGATGGATCGGCCCGGCGCCTTGGCAGTAAAATTAAATACTAGAGACAGAAAGGGGTCAGGTGCCCACCTAGGGCAGGGCCTAATGCTCAGTCCTACCATGGCCAGGGGAGCAGCCTCTCAGTGTCACCACTGGGACACGCTGATCCATCCAGTCCCATCACTGGCCAAGGGCTGTGCTCGCCCAGCCCGGAGCCCTGGGGCCCAGAGTCACCCCAGCCCCGGCCCCAGGGGTGTCCCCAGCTGGGGGGACACAGGCAGAGGAAGGCACTGGCATTGGAACTGCTTCCTCTGCTTTTCCAATCATCTCGGGCAGATCTGGGGGAACATCTGGAGCATCCATGGGGCAGACCCATCGGGAGAGCCGCCAGCCGGGATCCCTGTGGGGGGGGCCGGCCCAGGGGCAGCAGCAGGCAGTGGTTGGTGCAGGAGGAGCTGCAGCAGTCATTTCGGAGGATGTGGTCACCCACAGGCCGATGGAGGGGAGAGTTTTTGGTCTTTCAGTGTGCAGGACTAGTGTGAAGCTCTCACTAGCACGTCCAGACCTGCGGAGACAACAGAACCCATGGCAGTGACTCCTGAGCAGCTCTGGGGGCTTCTCTTCATCCTCCCACAGCACCTCCTTTGGGCTGCCACCATCCACAACACCCTGGCCAGGAGTGGAGTCTCCCACCTGTTGACAACTACCCCCTCGTGTCACAGAACCACACAACCATTTAGGTTGGAAAAGACCTCCCAGCCCATGGAGTCCACCCTGTGCCCAATCCCCACCTTGTCCCCCAGCCCAGAGCACTGAGTGCCATGTCCTGCTGTTCCTTGGACACCTCCAGGGATGGGGACTCCACCACCTCCCTGGACAGCCCATTCCAGTGTTTAACAACCCTTTCAGTGAAGAAATTCTTCCTGATGTCCAACTTGAACCTCCTCTGGCACAGCTTCTTGTCCTGTCACTTGTTGCCTGGGAGAAAAGGCGGATCCCCCCACCTTGCTACAACCTCCTGTCAGTTTGTTTGAAGACAATTCCTAACTCATTTAATGCCCCGATTCCAGCACTGGAAGAGCACAGACCATGCTGGAGCAGGCTGGGGTGACCCACCTTTACAGTGCTGTCCACAGCGCCTGAGAAGAGGCGGCCGCGGGACACGGCGAGGGCGGTGACGCTGCCCTGGTGCCGCAGCAGCGTCTGGGTGCAGATCATGTTGTCCATGCTCCACACCTGCGGGGACACGGCAGGCGTGAGCCACAACCCGGGAAGGGGATCTCATGTCACAGGCCCCGAGGCAGGTGCCACACCGAGGGATGGGGATCCCCGTCCCCCTTCCCTCGTGGTCCCCCGTGTTGTCACAGATTGCTGGGGCAGCCGCCCCTGAGCACACGTACCCTGAGCGACCGGTCGTAGGACGCGCTGAAGACTTTGGTTTGATCTGGTGTGGAGATGACAGCGAGGGCATAGACCGTCCCCACGTGCCCTGTCAGCGTGCGGACCTGCTCCTTTGTCTCTATATCCCAGACCTGCGGGGGAAGAGCTGGGCTCGGAGCTGTGCTGGGATGAGGCCACCGCCCTCTCCTCCGAGAGGTGTTTCCACCTCCACGCACACTCCAAGGTGGGTGCTGTGCCCCTGCGCTCCACGTGTGCCAGGGGGGACAGCAGGGCCAGGTGCCCATCTCCATGCCCCTCTCCCCCAGGCTCACTGCCAGGAATGCATCCCAGCCCGTTCCTTACGTGGATGAGGTTCTCGTAGGTGCCGCACACGATGTGGTGGTTGGTCACGGCGATGGAGTACACGCTGCCCCCGGACGTCTGCAGCACGTGGACACACTCCAGGTTGCGGATGTCCCAGATCTGATGGAGACACCGGAGCAAAGGCAGGATGAGACCCCTGCAGGAACCCCTCTCCAGGGGCGAGATCCCTTGCAGCCATTCTGCCACGCACTGAGTCAGCCTGGCTCCATGTGTGCCCAGATCACACCTTCAAGGACAAATCTATCCAGCTGGGAATGTTCAGTACTGATGATGAGCAAAGCCCTGCTGTCTTAATTGGCTGCCCAGCTTTGAACATCTGGGCTGAAAACGTTGTGGAGGCTGCTCGCCCCGTGTGTGTGACTACACACACATGAGCACACACAACCCACTCCTTGATAGCACTACAACCTGATGCAGACAAACTAACAGGGATTTATTAGCACTGAGGAGGGCAACTTCCAGTTCTGTGTCCCCCAGATGCTGAGAGGTGAAGTATTCATCAAAACCTGAGCCAGCACAGAGTGTGGAGGGCACTGGGAACCCTCACAGATTTATGGTAACTCTGCAGCCAGCCAGTGACCTTGCCCTGTTATCAGCAGCAGTGGGAGCACAGATAAGGCTGTGGCAGCCGCAGAGGCGGCACGAGGTGCCAGGGCTGAGGCCCCAGTTTATCCCAGTGAGCCTCCCCAGCAGCCCCCAAGGCCCAGCCTGCAGAGATGCAATCAGCACGGGAGAATCCCGTGTGTCAGCAGTCATCTCACATCCCAGCAGCTGCCTCTGGTCCTGCTCCACAGGGGAGCAGAGTACAGGGGGGCACCGGGAGAGCCGCTGGGTCCCACCAGTGCCAGGGTCCCACCTTGATGGTCTGGTAGGATCCACTGTAGAGATAGTTCTGGGAAGCCACCAGCGCTCGCACCCAGTGATTGAGACCTGTCAGCTCCTTCTTCAGCTTGAGCTCGGTACCTACAATATCCCAGACCTGTGGAAAGCACATACAATACACAGAGATATGGAGGAGAATCCCAGTGGGGCTGGGCAGAACATGACCAGTGCTCCCCACCCATGCCCACCCCGCAAGAGGCCCTCACAGCTTCTGTGGGGATCCTTGTGCCAGCTCTGCTGCCTGCTGGGAATGGCCTGAACCCACTGACTTGCAGACAAAACACAATAACTGCTGAGTCAGCACGTTCCCTGAGGGAGCCAGCCTGGACACTGCATTACTGCTGGCAGAGACCCTTCCCTAGCACAGCCACGGGCTTGAAAACCTAAACCACAGCTGCAGTAAGGAACTGCCCTGAGCTTCCACTCCCAGCCTGTCTCCACAGAGCTCCATTCCCAGTCCCTGGCGTGCAGGGACTGGCAGATCTCACTCCCCCCACTCTGAGCAGCACTCCTGGCCTGCTCAGCTCATCTGGCAGGAAGTGGCTGGGGATGGCAAACCCAAAAGGCCCCATATTCTCCTTCTGCTCAGTCTGGCTGCTCCCCCAGCCCTGAGCTCTCCCCAGAGCCGAACCAGTCCAGGTCCTAGTTAAAGAAAAGAGCACACATCCCCTTACAGATGGACGGGCCCATAAGCTGTCTCACCAGGAGCTGGAAGCAGAACCATGGGAATCCAGCCAAGGCTTTAAAGGGCAGCTTGCAAAGCTGTTCTCTGATTTCTGCATGTTTTAGGTAGAGAATGCAGACTCAAGATTCATTGGAGGCGGTTTCAAAACAGGCAGCCTGAATCCCCAGCCAATTCTGGAGCCCAGACATGATTCCCAATGGTCTTAGCAGGTCTGTTGGGGGCCCAAGGACACACACACTTGGGACTTGCCAGGATACTCCACCTGCAGCCTCAGGTTTTCAGAGTTAGAAGAAATAAACTGTTTTTGGAGCCAGGTCCCAGAACACCTTTGACTTGAGTGCAGAGCATGGGCTAAACCTCTGCAGTGCTGGCTTCTCTGTGGCTCAGGAGAGCGTAGCAAGGTCACCCGCAGATCAAAATGCCACTTTCTTCCTGTTTGGACACTTCTGCCTGACAGTTTGTACCCTTGGTCCCACACCAGCCCCGGAGGAGGCCCCCTGAGCTGTACCTTGATGGCTTTGAGGGAGCCACTGAAGAGCATGTTGTGTGAGGAGACCAAAGTGCAAACAGGATTGTCGTGTGCTCGGATCGTGTTCACCTTCTGCAGGTTTTGAATATCCCAGACCTGCAAAGGAGAATCACAGAATCACGGAAGGGTTCAGATGGGAAAAGCCCTCTAAGATCATCGAGGCCAACTGTTCCCCCAGCACTGCCAAACCCACTAAGCAAGAGCACCCATGAGGGGCAGGGCAGGTCCCTTGTGCTGAGGCCCTTCTTCTCTGCCTCTGGAGGCAGGGAATGACGTACAGGTAGGACAGGGCACTCGCCCGAGCCACTGTCCTGGCTGATCAGGACCAACCACCCTGTCCCAGCTCACAGCACCAGTCTCCTGCTCCCCACACAGGAGCAGGGACTGGGAAATCCAGCCTGTAGGAAACCCCCTAATCCAACCCATGAGTGACTTGGCTGAGGCAGTGGGTACAGCACACACAGGTTATCAGTCCCACACCACTGGCAGCTGAAGAGCCTTCCAGAAGAAGGTCCCTGCTCCTGAGCAGCCTGTGGCTCTCCCAGCCCGGCTGCAGAGCAGGGTCAGGTACTCACAATGATGGTGCAGTCAGCAGAGCCACTGTACAGCTTGTTCCTGGAATGTCACCAGAAGACAAAGGGGGGTCAGGGGATGACAGCACCATGTGCAGGGTCCCAGCTTGTCCCCAGGCACTGTCTGGGCCAGGAGCTGCAGCCCCACGGCCTCACTGGGACAAGACTTCACACACCCACCCTGAGAGCGGGACTCCTGGCTCATGGGAGGTCAGGCTGGACTGGCCCTTGGAGCAGGAGGCCAAGCACCCTGCTGGTGACCAGGGACAAAGCCAGGACACAGGGGACACCACAAAGATGCCGCTTTGCCCATTTTTAAAAAGCAAAGAGGCAAGATGTGCCTCTGATGCACAATTTTGGCCTGTGCAGGCCAGAGGATGGGAATTGTCAGGGCATGCTCAGGAGCCCCCATGTTCTCCTCCGCTCTCCCCAGGGGCAGATGTCCCTCTCCACTCACCCCTGGATGCAGAGAGCCAGTACAATTCCATCATGACCCTCCAAGGTCTTTTGGCACTTGTATGTGGTACAGGTATCCCACACCTAACAGGAAACACAAGGCAAGGTTGGGGAGCGGGCAGGATGTCAGCAGCGGAAGGAGGAAACAGGCTGTCTGTCACCTGGGCACTGCCTGCCGAGCCCTGGGCACGGATACACTTGTCTGGGAAAGGAAATCTACTGCAAAGGGTCAGGCTGAAGTCAGTGAGACCCAGGACAGCAGCAGGTATCAGCCCTCTGCAGCTCTGTCCTCCTCAGCCCAGGCCAACACAACACACCAAAGCAGAGGAGCAGCTCTCAGGCTCCTGCTTCAGCAATTCCCACCCTGTCCCGGTGCTCCAATGGCACAGCACAGCCTCCTCTGCCACTGCAAAGCTTTCCCCCCAAGCACACTCTGCTCTCTCAAGAGGGAATGTGGTGCCCAGAGCAACCAGGACAGGGGAGTTTCTTTCCCTAAAGTACAGCAATACCCCTTTTCTTCCACGTGGCTCTAACCAAGGAAACTAAACCAAAGCTCTGCTCCTGGCAGGATTAGTCGTGGCAGCCCGTGGGGGTCCCCAGCCCAGCCAGCAGCCACCACAGTGACATTGGGAAGGGCTGTTTAAGCTGCACCAGAGCAGTGCTGTCAGTTTGAGTTACTGCAAACAGGACAAAGGAAAACAAACATGCCATAAAATGGGAAAAGGACACTTCGGACCAGGGACAAATGTTTTGTTCTAAGATGACTTTTTATAAGAAAGGAAAATAAAATCAGAAGCTGAAATAGGCTTGAATACCCTAAACACCACATAAAGCAAATCCAGCAGCAGCAGGAATGAGATTCTAATCTGAGCTTTGCAAAAATAACTCTTGACTCTCAATTTCGCTATCAAGTAATGTTTCCTCACAGAGAATTTTGCCCAACTATAATCACAAAGAATCATTTAAGATTCTTTGGGAGAAAGTTTAGGAAGTGACATCCCCCCACCCCACAAACTGAACTCAGCTTCTGTCCCACGTGACAGCGCAGAAGGTGCACGGAAGAGACAAGCTCTTACCTTAATGGTTTTGTCTGAGGATCCACTGAAGAGCAAGTCTCCTATGGAGTACACACACAGACACCACACAGGGCCCTGGTGGCCCACAAAGGTCCCCTTGCACTTGAAGATCTGCTGAGGATCATAGGCTGCAGAAAGGAGAGGGCAGGTGAGAGGTGGGAGGACAGTGCTGCTCCTTTGCACACCTGTAAACACCGCCCAAAAGGGCTCCCTGGGCCACCACCCACACCCAGCCCCAGGGGAGGAAGCCCACAGGGATACTCACATCCAAGGATGCCCATGTTGAGCCGAGCATTGATGTGGGAGAGCTCATCCTGAAAAACAGAACAAGCCGTGTGAGCTTTCCACAGGCAGGGTACAGTGTCCCTGGCAAGTGTAAAAGGCCCAGGCTTTGGAGCAGAGGGTTCTTGCTGCAGGGTTCCTTTCCTCTGTTAACACATTCCCAGAGCAACAACAGGCTGAGAAAAGGCAGCAGATCCAGTTCCAGCAGCAGCCCAGATGCAGTGACCAGCACGTGCTCCCCGGGCTGCCTCTGACTCAAACCCTTCCCCAGACCTTGACTGCAGTACAGGCAAACCAAACCTGGTGTGAGCAGAGCCAGCAAGCAGGGGGGACCCCGGAGCCCCTCCCACTGCAGGACAAGCCCAGCTAGGAGCTGAGCCAGCTAACACCATGCAATCCCTGCTCCATCCCAGGGCCCCTCCTCACATTCAGCATGGAGGCGTCCCTGCGGAATTCCATCAGGTCCTCGCTCAGCTTGCTCTGGTTCTCGTCCAGAACATCTACAAGAGAAGGTCAGGCCCACAGTCACTTCAGAGCCACTGAGGGCATCCCAGGGAACAGGCAGAGGACACCCAACTGCCACCCAACCTCTGAACATGGAGGGAGGACACACTGCTGCTATCGGCCGGGAAAGCAGGAGGGTGTCTGCTCCTCAAATGGAAGTTGTACCTGGATGCTAAGAACCAGCAAGTCTGGGAGCACAACAGGGCTGGCACAGCAGGGGTGTCCGAGAGCCCTGCTCACTCCATGAGAGCTGCACGATTTGACTGGCTGATTTTTACAGGGGCCTGTGCCCATGGACTGCACAGGAAAAAGCCACAGGAGAAAGGCGGCAGCTGCCTGCAGACATTTCTAGGACTTGCCACGTGACCAGTGACCGCGGGATTAGGTCCCAGGATGTTCTGGCAGCAAAGTCAATGGAACCCCTATTTGTCCCTCTGCAAGGAATATCTGAACCTCCTGAAACCTGCTCAGCACCAGTTTTAAACATGGAATGAGTCCTGTAATGCATCATCCAAACAAAGAGCTTCCCTGTCCCTACAGCTCTGACCAGAGAGCTCGTCCAGAGCAGACTCACCAAACTTCAGCTCCAGGTTCTTCTCCAGCTGGTCGATTTTCTCAGAGAGCTTCCCCAGCATGGAGCGCAGGAAGGCGATCTCCTGGTCCTTCTGGGCCATTGCCACCTGCATCTCATGGAAGCGATCGTCTGTCTGCTGCAGGAACTCCTTCAGACCCTCGAACTTGCACGTCTCCAGGTGGGTCTCATAAGTGTCTTGGTTTCCTATGAATGTACACCTGAAGGGAAGGCAGATGCTGGCTGGAGCAGGGCTCCCAGGGAGACTCCTTGCTCAGCTGGCTCCTCACTGGAGCTCCAAGGCCTGTGTGGCTCCCAAGCTGTCCTGCTCTTCCCACCAGCAGCAGGGCTACTGTGGTTCACTATCCTTCAAAGGATGGATTCAATAATTCTGGATGTCTTTTCCAATCTTAATGATCCCATGATCCTGCTGGGTGCAGGCAACTGCAGGGCAACATGGAGGCCAAGCAGCTCCTCTTCTTCCAGCCAGAGCATTGGCCCCAAACCAGACTGTCAGTCTGGGTAGTTGCAAGGAAAAGCAGATCTTGGGCAAGAGACAGTGTGGTGTCAGTTTATGTGCTCACCAGGAGCACCAAAATCAGTGGAAAAAACTGGAGCTGATCTCAGCAGATGCTGACTTGGGCCTGCAGCATGGCAGGGAGTCAGGGATGCTCTGCCAGGACTTGTCTTACCCTGCCTCTGCCAAGACATGTCTTAGGATCATACAATCACAGAGCTGTTGAGGTTGGAAAAGGCCTCTAAGACCATCGAGTCCAACCATTCCCCCAGCACTGCCAAGCCCATCAATAACCCATGTCCTCAAATGCAACATTGGCTTTTAAGTCCCTCCAGGGATGGTGACTCCACCACTGCCCTGGGTGGTGGGCTGGACAACCCTTTGTGTGAACCCTCCTCCTGCAGTAACCCCAAGCAAGGAACCCCCAGCCCGAGCTGTCCCCCTGCTCTGGTGACAGTGAACCCTCTGGGGCAGATCAGCACTTCCCTTGCCCTGCTTGGCGAGACACTGCCACGGTGCTCAAATTACTCTTGTAATCCTCCTCCCTTCATGCTCTGACTCTCCTCCAGCTGTTCTTCTGCCTCCTCACACCTCACCCTCCTCCTGGGCTCACACCTGGGAACCAGGACCTGCCTGTTCCCACCAGGAGAGGGGTTCAGGGGCTGCCTCCTGCAACCCCTGTAACCCTGAGCTCAGCCTCAGGCCAGTGTACAGCACTGGGGAGAGCTGCTCTGAGTCCTTGGGGCCACCCCAAGGCTGCAGTGACCAAAAAGCAGCTCAGAAGTTACCTCAGTGCACTTTCCCCACTCAAAAGCATCAGGTCCTTACCCGTACTTGGAGTGGGGACACTTGATGTGCTCGCACTCCTTGAGGTGTGCCTCCAGGTTCATTTTGAGCAGAGGAGGGCAGCTGGGGTTGTTGGGGCAGCGCACGGGCCGGTAATCACAGCTGCTCTCATGGTCCCTGCCCACGGAGAGAAGCAAAGGGAGGGAAAATCAGCAGTGAGCAAAAATTAATGGAAGCAACACAGGTTGTCAGGAAAGGAGCAAACCAGCCCTGTAAGGCTGTCAGGTCCAAAGCCTCCTGCTCTAAGGCTGCAATTCCAGCTTTTAATTCTCATTTGACCAGAAAATTGAGAGTAATAACAGGCCACGTTTACACAGGGTATATCTACTTCTGCAGCTGAAGGGCTGAGCCTCCAGGCACCCACAAACAACAGCTTTCCACAAGCAGGGAAAGCTTGTGGAAATCCCTCTCAGTCCAATCCCTATCAGCCAGGTGATAGGGAAAACAGGGAATGCATTTAGGAGGGAGAGGGAGACAGATTTCAGATTCTCAGGATATAACTAGGATAATTCCTCTCACAAAAAGAATCCCAAGGTCTCTGCTTGACCATATCACAGTGTTTCACCCCAGAAGTGAGGGGGCTGCTCTCACAGCGTCCCTGTCCCAGTGCTGGCACTCAGGTAAGCTGGGAGCAGAGAACAGCATCCTTCCCCTGAGCCAACCCATGTACCACCATCCCAAGACTGATTTACCCCTCCACCCCCCTGCCCACTCCCACTCCCGGCAGCGCTGGCAGGAGCGGCGCGGCCCCGGAGCCGCAGGGCAGCTCAGGTGTCGCAGGCTGGCACAGCCCTTTCCCTGAAGAGGCTGGAACAGGGCACTTACTTCCTGGCACTCAGCTTGATGGTGAAGGGGCACCCTCGGGGGTCCACCTCGAAGGCGGTGGGCTTGCTGCTGGCCGCGGCTCGGCACCCGTACTTGCAGTGGATGAAGAGCTCCCCGATCTGCTCGGCCACCGCGATGTTGTTCACCACCACGGTCAGTTTGGCATTGTCCACGGGGCACTTCTCTGCCAGGGAGGGACGGAAAACACAGTCAGCAAGGACTCAAGACAGTGCAGGAGCATTTCCAGGAGCCTCTGCATGGAGATTTTGTTCTTTTGCCTTCCCTGGCCAAGTCAGCCAAGTCCCAGGTGAGTGGCCGTGGAACGAGCCATGAATATTACACAAGGTCTGTGAGCCACTATCTTTAGCTAGTCTTGGGGCTTGGAAAAGTTACAGTCTTTGTTAAACCATGATAATTTGAGCAAGCTACCAATGAAGGATGGCCACACTGGGACAGGCTCCCCAAGGAAGTGGTCATAGCACCAAGCCTGAGTTCAAGGAGCATTAGGACGATGCCCTCAGGCACATGCTGGGATTGCTGGGGTGTCCTGTGCAGGGTCAGGAGCTGGACTCAACGATCCTGATGAGTCTCTTCCAGCTGACCATATTCTATAATTCCAATTCAGACTACCTTGTGCCTAGTGAGGTGTGAGTGTTCACAGGCAGAAGGCCCATCCATAATGTGCTCCCTCACCCAGGCCTGGGCTCAGCTCCTGCTCCCAGCAGCACCATGGGCCAGCAATCACAGAATCATTCAGGCTGGAAAAATCCTCCAAGACTAATGACTTCATGCTTTGACCGATGTCCACCTTGTCCCCCAGCCCAGAGCACTGAGTGCCACGTCCAGTCCTTCCTTGGACACCTCCAGGGGTGGTGACTCCATCACCTTCCTGGGCAGACCCTTCCAAGGCCTGACCACCCTTTCCAGCAAGAAATTCTTCCTGATGTCCAACCTGAACCTCCTCTGGCACAGCTTGAGGCCCTTTCCTCTTGTCCCATCCCTTGTTACTGGGGACAAGAGGCCGACTCGCATTTGGCTACGACAGAGGCAGAAACACGAGCTTGGAGGGCAGGAGCAAAGCTGAGCAAGTTGGGATTGCAACTGCAAAGCCTTCTGCTACAGAACATGTGGGTTGGGATATAGCAAAGCACAGTGAGGGGATTAGCATGCAAAGCAGAGGGACCCCTCACATGTGGAAGGTGAAAATTCTAAGGCAGAAAGAGCTGCTTTTCTGCAGAACTTGCCCCTCCTGGGCTCACTGTGCTGGTAATGCCAACAGCTTGGCTTTGTGCTGAACAACAACTTGCCAAGAGGGGCACAGGCTTGTGCCAAAAAAAGTCTTTTTTGCAGTGCAGAGTCCAATCCAAGTGGGAGCTGGTTATCCCAGGCCAGCAGCCAGAGGCTTGGGCTCCCTCAGGGTTCTGGAAGAGCTGGGTGAGCTAAAGCAGCTCTGTGGGGCACAACCAGGGGCCAGAGCGCTGGCACTGAGGGGCTGGGGGAGGAGGGGTTGATGGGGCTCTGCCAAACACAGCCCCCCTGTTCCTTAGCCAGGCAGCCACAGAAAGCTTTCTGTCTGAAATCAGTGGGTCAGCTCTGGACGAGACGTGTATTATCCTGGGATTATCCATGGCATACTCCATGATTTGAGAACATCCTGTGCCCAAGAGCTGGGCCCAGTCCTCTCTCCAGTGCCCAAGCTCCAGTGTGTTCCATGGGAGCTGCATGGCCCCCGAGCCCCAGCCCCTCACTGCTGCAGTGGCAGATCTGACTGACAGCTTGTTTTAAGCCCTTTGAACATTTTTCTGCAGGTTTCTTTTTAAGTGAAAGCAAACAAACCAGAAAATAACAGTGTTTTGGCTGCATCACACAAGAGCAGTTCTGTACTCACCAGATGTTAAGGCACATCTTCTACAAAACGTGTGCTGTGGAGACAGAGAGGAACAGCAGCGTCAGCGTAAAACGAGAGCAGGCTAATTATTCCCTGTGGACAATGATGGGAAAGGTGGAAGATACCCAAGCCTGTGGCTCAGGGGCCTCGGCAGCTGTTCTGCCTGCTTTAGCTCAGCACCACAGGGCAAAGCCCAGTTGCTTGCTCAGGGTGCAGCACAGGTCCTGCTCCTGAGAGTATTAAACTTTGATGTTCTGCCCCGTTCAGGATCAGGCCATGATTGTGGTGACAGCCAAAGCCACAGGCATGTTCTGCTACACTCTGATATTCACAGAATCACAGAATGGTTTGGGTTGGAAGGGACCTAAATATCATCCTGCTCCAACCCCCTGCCATGGGCAGGGACACCTTCCACTAGACCAGGTAGCTCAGGGCTCCGTCCTGCCTACTCTTGAACATGTCCAAGTCCTTCCTACCCTCCACATCTGCATGGGGTTTCCCTACTTTTCACCTTCCACTTTAGCCCATATCATCCCTCTTACAACCCTGAGAAGTCCTCCAGGGAAGGAGCAAGGGGAAGACTGGCCTCTCTCTGTCTTTGCCCAGTCAGCCCATTAAACATATGCCCCTGAAACTCTTCTAAGGCAGCTGGTGCTGCCCTGTCCTGCTGCCAGGAAGATGGAACAGCTGGTTTGTGAGTCCATTAAATGCTCTGCAAATTGCAGCACGTTAAATAGCTCCCTCTCTCTGTTCTTGTAGTTTAACTTGATGAAGTAACAAACACAATCTACCACACTCACGAATATAAAGGCTGCAGCATTTCACTGCTCCTGACCTTGCCCCATGGGCTCCCTGGAGCCTCCTCAGCCACATTCCCCTGCCACAGGGCCAGCGCCCGGCAGCGGCTGCGAGTCCCTCCCCAGAGCTGTTATCTGTTATCTGCTGCCCGGATCCTTTTCCTGCCCGGCACAGCTGCACAGAGCGCCCTCCAGAGCTGCCAGACCAGGACTGCACACCAAGCCAGGCTGCTTCCTGCAAGTGGGGTTTTTTCCATGTTATCCAGTGCATTTCAGCGTCTCTGTGAAGAGCTGCTTTCTGAAATGGTGCAGCGAAACTGCACCAATTTCCAGCTCTTTTGGGGAACAGCACCCTCACTGCAATAAACAATCCGGAGCTGTTGTTGCTACAGCCCCATCCTGGTAATCAGAAGCACATCACAAGCATTAGAGAGCCCATCTCGAAGCCATCTTTCTTCACAAGTAGCACAGAAGCAGGAATAATTTACAGCTTCTATTAAATCCCACTAAAATGGAATCCAGAAGAATATTCATAATGCTCTGTGCCTTTCATTTGAGGATCTCAAATCCCTTTGCAAGCATTAACTACATGAAGCTTCAAGCCATTTTTGTTTTATAAGCAACACTTCCCTCCCAGCTGAGGAGCAGCCGTTCCCGGGGTGCCCTGGAGCTCCCTGCAGAGCCCTTCAGGACAGACTGAACATGGCCAGGACAGGGCAGCTCTCCTGGGAAAAGCCATAGCCAGGATTGCTGGACAGTCAGTGGGGACAGGCAGGGCTTGGCACTGGCTCACACAGGACACGTGTGGAACCCACGCTGGTGATTTGAAGAGCTCTGCCTTACCCCACAGGTTGTGATGACTGGATCCTTAAACACACTGCAGCACAGCTGGCAGCACAGCTTCACAGAGGGCTGCTCAGCAAACACCAGGGGCTCCTGCAGGGACAGAAAGGGACAAAGACAGCACAAGGATTAGTCCAAACACAAGAGCCTTCCTCTGCAGAAGGAACAAAATACTCCTCAGTCTCGGGGAGCCTGGGGCACTGGGCACACTGGGGGGTTCACTATCTCAACCAAACAACCTGTCTGGATCTGCTGAGCTCCAGTAAGAGGCAGGGGAAGAACAAACTTGGGAATGGCTGGAGATCCTCAGCTCATCACAAACTGGGGGCCACCAGCATCTAGCAGGATCAGGACCTGACAGCAAACTGCTCAGACCAACTTCTCTGTCAGTGACTCAAGTCACCAGACCTGTGTGAGCTGCACTGGCTGAGACTTTGTGCTTGGTTGGACTGAACAGAGCGTTGTCAAAAATGTACTAAGCCTGGAGTTTGAAAGCAATTTTAGAGCAGCCTGCCCTTTTGTATTTTTGAAACATCCTGGAGGAAGGGCTCTTTCATTCCCTTATGAAGCAGAAACAACATTGTTTCTGCTGCAATGGGCCCATCTCTCCAGTTCTGTTTACCAACTACGACTGCCAGCACGGGGCTCTGAGCACGTCCTCCTGGAGCAGCCTGGCTCTCCAGGGCTCCCAGCACGTCCTCCTGGAGCAGCCTGGCTCTCCAGGACCCTGAGCATGATCTCCTGGAGCAGCACAGCTCTCCATGCCATACCAGAGCAGGGCTTCACATTTCAGAGCATTTCAAATCAATCTCTGCAGCTCAGTCTCTCTTTTCATCCCATACTGCTCTCAGAAACGCAAACACAACCCCCTGGGTTCCTAAATATGAAACACACTTTTATCCCAGATCAGTGGCAAAACGCCACCTGACCTTTCATTCATCCAGTCTGGGGTTAGTTACTGGGTCACAAGCTAAGCTCAGCTTAAAAGTGTCCTCTACTAACATGCAGACAACTCCTTGCACTCTCCAGGGGCTTACAACCAAGTCAGTGGGGTGCCACGCAGCCCTGAACGTGGGATAGGGCTCCAAATCTGTGGGGAATTGTATTTCTCTTGCTGCCTGGGGCCAGACCACCAGCCTGAGCCTTGCAACCCCCACTGCTCTGCAGCAGAGCCAGGGAATCACACAGGACTTTGCAAAGATTTATAGTTTATCTGGGAAGCAGAAAAGCCTCACCATTGTCCTTGCTCCACAGACAGGGAAATGGCTCAGAAGGAAGCAAAGCCAGTGGTGGAAACAAAGTTAAAGCCGGAGTCCTGACAGCCAGGCATCACAAAAAATCTGTCTGTGACAGCTCTGTGTTCTCACAAGAGTCCACTGAATTACTCTTCTGACACTGCACTTCCTAATACTGCTCCTTCAGACAATCCCAAATACCTACTGGCTCCTCCTCTTCCTCATGGAGTGAGAACGTCGAGCGCAAGGACATGTTGGACTCGGAGTGCAATGAACGGACGGAGATGGCCGAGTCAGAGCGGCGTGGGGTGCTGATCGGGGGCTTCAAAGAGATAAAACCAGCTCTGGTTAGTCCAAGTAATTCCCAAACTCTCTGTGAACACTTCAAGTTCAGTCCTATCCCTCCCAAAACTACGCTGCTCCACTCCAAGCTGCACTGAGTGGCCCTGCTGCTGTGTGCCCTTCCCTGCACTGTGCTCAGAGACAGGATTAAGGTTTAACTTCCTAAACCGGGCTGACATCTAAATTCCAGGCACGTCCCTTTCTCCAAGGTGCATTCGCTGTGCACTTACCGTGGGCACCCGCAGAGCAATGGTCTGGAAGAATTAATCCTTCATGGAAAGCTCTGTAAATCTCCCCCAGAGACTGCTCCAGCTCCTGCCCTGTCTCCAATCTCTGCAGCAGCACTTGTTGTTGCACTCGCTATCTAACTTCTGCCAAATTTCTTTGCGTAAGTGTGGAGACTTCCTTCTATTGAATTCCCTCACAGCCCGGCTCAGCCGCTTCCTGCTCAGGAGGGGAGAGCGGAGCGGACACCGCGCACCGACCAACGACAATCCCCCTGGCTGCAGCGGCCTTGGGATTGGCTTTGAGGGAATGCTGCCTCGGGAATATTAACCAGCACGGCACCTCTGAGGGGGGAATATCAACCAGCGGCACGCAGCCAAGATGAAACTTGGCGTCAAAGCAAAACTGGACACTCTTCAGATCATGAAGTGTCTGGATTTGGGGGTCCCAAATCCATCTGGGAGTGCAGCCAGGGCTGGGTTACTCGGGAAGAGATGCTCCTGGTAGACTGGGAAGGGTGCAGAGGGAAGGAATAAAGGTAGTCGTGGAGCAGAATGGATGTTTTGACAAAGAAATGGGAGAATGAAGCTGTAAGCTTCCGACACCCGGCACCAGGAGGTGACCGATGGCACCTGCACACGTCACCTCTACATGGCTTGGATGTAGCTATGTCAGCCACCAGCTCTGAGCAGTGCTGGCTGGAAGCAGCTCTGGAGACCACTGGCTGGAACTGAGACTCTCCCTGACCCTGGACCAGGCCAGCCCTGGCACTGCCCAGCTGGAACAGGAGAAGCTGCACGGACCAGACTCTGCTGCCCTGGGTTCCTGTGCAGCACCCTGGGAGCAAAACACTTTCATTTCCCTCATACTCTATCTGAACCTTGTGAGCTGCAATCTGTGTGTGTACCCTGGGTCAAAGGGGGCGACATCAGACTCAGGGACGGACAAAGGCAATGTAGGAGGGCAGTGGGGCAGTCAGGAAATCCAGCAATGAAAGCTGTAGGATGAGGTTCCGAGGCTGCAGCCTGAGTGCAGCCTGGCTGGGCTGCAGAAGAGGAGCAGACCAGGATCCTGCCGGTTCCTCTGCTGCTTCAGTTTTATGATCCTACGCTCCCAGGAGCTCAGAACTGCTGCATCTGCTCAGAAGCCAAAGCATAAAGCTTTTTCTTAAAGACAGCATATTTATTGGCTAAACAGGTAAACCTTGAGGAGGAAGGGTTATAATGAGTAAATCAATTTTATGTGTATCCATTCAGCTTATTATTTTCCTCCACTAGTAACAGAAGTTATTAAAATAACAAGAATGACTGCATAGTTCCCACTCTGGAGGTGACACGGAGTGGAGGGCAGCACAGGCAGGCTCTGCAGGGAGGCAGGTTTATCACGAGCAGCATCCTGGGTGGTCAGCAATGGAGAGGGGGGGCTGCTGCCCAAAAACATTTCCAGGAGAAAAGAGGTGTGAGACACAGACTTTCAAGGCTTCTGTAATGCTGTGGGCTCAGAGCCCTGTGTCCTGGTTGGGGTAATGCTGGTGTTAACTACACAGGGGACAAATCAATGTGCTGAGAAAGCTCCCTCATTCCCTCGGCTGCAGAGACAATGTGGAATGGCAGAGGATGTGCTGGCATTTACAGACCCTCTGGGTCTCTTCAGCCTTGGTTCTTGCCGAGCAAACAAGGACAAGACTTGAGAGACCTTATTTCTGCACTAAACATCAGGTGCATCTTCAAACAGCCCAAGGATGGAGCACCCAAATCTTCTAATGGAAGATGGACAGTTTTTGGCTGGTAACTCAGTCCAGCCTCCAGTTCTGAGGTGAAGATCCCTGTAAATAACAGACTTTGGGCAGCCAGGCAGCCTTCATCCACTAGTATCTATTTGTGCCAATGTTCAGCTGTAACCTTTAGCTGCAGTTCCCATCACCTCAGCTACAAGAGCAGGCTCCACGTGAAGGCTCCAGCAGAGTCCTCACAGGGACCTGTGGCACTATTTTCATGGAAAGCTGACAGCATCTGCTCAGTAATCCCTGCCTTGCACACAGAACACACTGCTCTGCTTCGGGTTTCATTAACAGAAGCTTTAAAAAGAAAGAAAAAGGGGTGGTGGAGGTCACAGAAGGGCTCTGACGCGTCTCCAGCTGTCTCACTGATGGCTGACAAGCCCTTGGCAGCTTCTGGAGGAGGGAAAACTCAGTGATGAGGAAGGGAAATCCCAGATTATTTCTTGACAAAGCAAATGAAGCTTCCTAAAAGGGTTAGTGAGTCTGTCTGGAGCAGCAGGCAGAGCAGGGCTGGGGTGGTTCCGGATTGCCAGCACCTCATGCTGTTTCCTGAACCACTCATTAATTCTCCTGCTATTTTTGCTTAAGAACATTTAGCACTCCGGGGAAGGTGGGCTGAGACTGTCCAAGAGGATTGGGGCTGGATCTCAGGAGAGATCTCCCCCATTTTTGGCTGCACACCTCAGTTCGTGACACTGGGGTTTTCAAAGGAGCTTTTCCACCAGACGTGGCTAAATGAAGTATCCCCAGCATCCCCTCCTCAGCAAAACTCCTCCCCTCTGCCCTGTGAGAACTGCCCAGCTCATGAGAAGGGCACAGTGAGCCCAGCACTGAGCCCACGGGGGTCGTGCTCACAGCCAAGGGTGGCCTGGAGCAGTGGCCCAGCTCCGTGGGGTCAGTGAGGGGATGGAGAGCTGCACTTGCCAAGGACACCAGGCAAATGTTCAAAGGACTTGTTAGGAAAAAAAACAAACAAAAAACCCCATAGGCTCACATAAAACACAGCAAGATGTCTGAGCAACAGAAGGAACTTTATAGGATGCTGACAATAAAGCTCTTTGCAATCTGGTGTCAAATTTATTTTCAGAAGTGTTGTAGCTCCATACTGTTGCTGACCCCAGTCTCTGTCAGGGCATAACTCCAGCAGCAGGGATCCCATTTACCTCTAGCTTGGAAGCTGGGTCTTGTAACCTGACTAAGTCTACAAGTACTTTATTTGAAGTTTACTATCAACATGCTTAAATCTAAACAGAGCTTGTGGTTGTGAGATGTGGTTGGAGCACCAGGGACAGGAGAAGGTCCAGGCCTCAGAGCTGCCCATCCTTTTCCTGAGGTTTGCTTTGCTGTTGCTGTTCCTGATTTAATTGATTTAGCTGATTTAATTTCTCTCTAAGCACCTAACCCTGAGGCCTGTTGAATCACTAAATTCCCCAAAACCAGCTTACTCAGAAGTGAGTAAGAAAGCTGGATGCAAAATTGGGAAGTGCTTTTCCGCAAAAATATTGGGAGACACGGGAATGGTTTGTGTGAGAAGCCCCCAGGAGCCCAGTACAGTCTGTAGTGTCCAACATCCCACTCTGCAGGTTCCAAACCCGCTCCCTGTGGCCAGAAGCCCCATCTGGAGGTGGGAATAGGAATGGATTCTACGGCCTCAACTGCAGAGCCAGCTGGGATCCATCCAACAGACTGCCTGGGCTCAGTCACAGCCCAGACATCCCTGGCTGTGCCTGTTTCCTCCCGAGCACCTGTTCCCCCAGAGACAGGTACACCTCACACACAGCTCTGTGGGATCTGTACTTCCCAGGCTTTGAAACCACATAACCATTTCAAGCAGTGTGAAAACGAGCACCAGCAGCACCAGCTTAAAACCCCAGGTCAGAATCAGCTGCTTCCCACGGCACCAACCACAGGAGCAGCCAGGAATGCTGAGGCTGGTCCTGCCCCCGGTGCAGGAATCTCCCTTGGATATAACAGGGCACGGGAATGATAAGGGAGGCAGAGGACTCCAGAGGAACACCAGACATCTCTCATCTCTCAGCTAAGCCAGTCAGGAAGGCCCTGGCAACACCTACCATGCCATCATCCTCATCCCGTGGGGAATAGGTGAGTGTGCTGGAGGAGGACGGGGTCCGGCGGTGCTGCTTAAAAGTGTTGGTCCCGTCAGCTTTGAAGGGAATCAAAGAAAGAAAAACAAGCATTTAGGCTCCTCAGAAACATTTCCAAACTATGAGTCAGCTTCTGTAGCTGTAAGTGTTCCTTAGAAAAGGAAAAGACTCGGGATTCTCCAACTCCTTCATGACTGGACATATCAGCACAGGTAGAACAACCCTATCTCTGAGAGCTTGCCCAGAAAAGAGCACAGGTCATATTCTGTCAGGTCCACAGGGTAAAAACACTATTAAAAGGAAACTTTATACTACCACATATCTCAGTCACCAACAAAAATTGCTTGGATCCAGGAAGGTCTGGATACTCTTGCAGCACAAGGGAAGCATGGTAAATTAAATATGAGTATTTGTATAGAGATTGCGTTACTGACTCATGTAAAAGTTTGAATGTAAATATTCAGGAGTCCAAAATCATCCAGAGTCCAAGACAAATGTAATCCAAACATCTTCCTCAGGCACATGTTAATTTTCTTACCTAAATCAGTGTCTTCTTGTTTCTACTAAAGGAAGGATATTTTTATTCCAAAATAAAAACAGACCTCTTCCTACATTCACCCCACGTGTCAGGCCTCAGGCTTCCCTCACCTGCCGAGCTTTGAGGAACAAGGCACAGGAATTCTAAATAAGTAGAGGCATTTGCATCCTCTCCTGCCTGAGCTAAAAACGGCCATGGGGGTTTCACCAAAGCTCCAGAGTGACTCACAGTCAGGCACAAGAGTGAAGATGGAATTTTCAGTGCTGGTGATGATTGTCACAGGGATCAGTAAGATTTGGTGCTGAAATCAGTATCAAACCCTGCTGTACTATCCCAATTTCAACAGGAGCTTCCCAGTGGTGCTGCTCAGTCTGCCTAAGGGGAGACAATTCCTGTGCCTTCTCATTTCCTTCATGTCTGGACACTGGGGCTGCAAAGCACTAAAACCAGCCCCTGGCTGATGAACACAGTGATTCTCCCAACAGCTTTATGGTTTGTAGAAAACAACAACAACCCTGGAATCACCCACAGTGCACTGGTGAGATGCTCCAAGCATGAGATACTCACGCTTTGTGATGGTGGTCACAGCAGAGTAGGCTGGTCCAAAAGTTGTTTCCATTCTCGTCTGAAATATTGAGGAAATGAAGGTCAGGGCACATAAAGGCTTCAGATCTTTCCCAAACCGGTGAAAAAATGTACATACATATTCCTAACTTTTATCTGTGAATGCTGAGAATTTTAAGAGGCAAGGAAATACCATATTTCAGAAGGCATCTAGTCCCTCTGCTCTGCCACCAGCAGTGACCTTACCCCGTTAGTGTTTTCTGAAGGAGTGATGTTTGTTGTGCCACTGGAGAATCGATTGTAGCGAGCGTTCTTGTTTGAGCTCATAATCTAGGCCAGCATCTGTTAGTCATGGGAAGCTTGCTCTGGGGAAGAAGGGAGACAGAAAGGGAATTAGGTTCATTGTACGTATTTTCCTGGGCTCAGAGAACACTCTCCTGCAGCACTAAGTCCAAGTGTTTACCTAAACTCACATAAACCTGGATTTTCAGGAGGAAGAGGCAAGGACAAAGTCAGATTCCTTTGAAACATTCCTGGATGAGAGTTCAGCATTTTCTAAAAATATTATCTTTTAAAAAGGGGCTCATTTCTCTTTTTCCACTGTTTACACAGACTTTCACTAAGCTCAAGTTTGCAAAGTCAAGAATTCCACAACAATAACCTGCATAAACACCTGGAGTTTGCTTTCTTTAACCTCAGCTGGAACCTGATGGTGCTTCAGGGCACAATCATGCTGTTATCCCAGTGGATCTGACAAGATGCTCTCAGTCTCCTTCGGAGCCAGGTACCCTTAAGAAGGAGTTGCACCTCCTCTGCCATCACACGGAGGCACTTCTGGCTCAAGCAGGAGTTTCCCTGAGAGAAGCCAAGGGCTCAGCTGGGCACTGAGCTCTCCTCCCAGGCTCCATCCCTGCAGCTAACAGGTTCTGCTTGCACTCCCAGGCTCTCCCAGCCTGCCCAAGGGGCCCTGTGCTCTGGGAATAAGCTGCTCCACAAGGATCCTGACTAAGAGACCCCCTTCTGTCCAAGGTGAGTCTTGGTATTTTCACTGCCAGCAGCAGAGTCCAGGGGCTAAACAGACACACACCTGCAGTGAGGACAGACAGGCCAAAAAGGGTTTACTGAGACAACAAAAATCCCTTTCTGCAGGACAAGAGTCTTGTAAGGAACATCCCACAGGTGTCCCCAATGCAGAGCTCCTGGTCCTGTGAGATGGCTCTGCCCCAGCCAGGCTTCCACACTCCTGCTGCTCCCACTGCCAGCTGTTGGGAGGTGAAATCTCTCAGGGGTTTCCAGCAGTTGGTTTTCCCTGGTCTGGAGGTGACAAGTCCTAAATCTTCAAGCTCCTTACAGAACCACCAATGGATTTCTCCACTTTACAGAAAGGGAAACTGAGGCTCAAAGAGAGACAGGGTCCCACCATGTAGCTGTGACTGGGGACTTGTCCAGGGATTCCCCTCCCTGGAGAGCCCTGGCACAAGGTTGCCTGCACATGGGGCTGGGCACATCCTGCACCTGCATTTTAAACACTGCAAAGGTGACACTCGAGCTGTCCTTGACCAAGGCTCTGCTCAGGGCCTGACACAGCACTTCCTGGTGCTCCCTGCAGCTCTGGATCCAACAGCTGTCAGGCAGCCAGAAACAGCAGCAGCAGAATCCAGGGAATTGCTGCTCAGGACTAAATTCTCAGAAAAAGCTACAGTCTAAAACAAAACAAAAAAATCCCACAGAAATTCCAATGAAAAACCAAACAAACAGAAACTCCGAAGCCAAACCCAAAACCATCTTAAAACCAGGGATCTGGATAATGTTTTCCACACATGTGACAGCACTGTCCTGGCTCTTTGCAAATGCCAGATCCCTGAGGAGATGCTGAGCAGAGTTGCTGGAGCTGTCTCAAAACCAGCAGGACTGAAGCAGTGTTGTGCTGCTGCATCAGGGAGACCTGCCGAGTTTAAAGCTGGGCTCCAGCAAGCCAAAGTTTGGCTGTGGCATCAGATCCTTTTATTCCTGTCAGTGTTCCTTAGGGCACAGAGATTAGAGGGAACTGGGAGGGTGGGTGGTGGGAGAGGGCAGGCAAAACTTTTGGGTAACACTGGCTGTGGCCCCATGAGGTCTGAACCCCACCCAGCCTCTCACACTCCTTGGACCAACCCCTGGAGCTCTCGGCTTCCTCCCAGCAAAAATTCACCTCTTCTGCACAGCATTTCTGGACTACAAAGCCTGAAGATCAAAGAGTCAAACAGGTCTCCAGCTGGGGTCTCCAGATGATGCAGTGCTCATAAATAAAGCAAAGCCAAGTACTTCCACGAGTGATGGCACAAACTGCCACATTTCCTGGGGTCTCACGTCTCAAGGCTGCATTATCTCATCCTTAATCATCGCCTGCATGTATCCCTAAATTTCCCCTCTCCCTAGGTTCCCTATGTGTAACAATGCAGCTAAGCTCTGGTCATTTCCACTAAGGCAGAAATAGAGGGACTCACTTTTCAGGGATATGAATCCATGATTCTTTCTTCAGAGAACCTCAGCAACATCTACCCAATGACCCTTTATCCTGCACTGCTCAAAGCCAAGAGCAGGGATATGCTCCCACCTCACCATTCGTGTCAGCGTTAAGGGAACCACGCATCTAAAATATTCCTATTGGGTTTTAGGGCAAACAATCATTCCCAGATGGAAAGGGAAGAAGCCCATCCTAATGGTGGATTTGGGGCTGTCTGGAGACTCATACAGAAGCTTCATTCCCTTCTCATTTTCAGGGTATGTATCACCTTCAGATGTAACAGATGGAGCGATGGGAAAGCACTCGGAGACAGGGAAAACCAAAAATGGGGACAACCAACAGCTTGAGGAGTTCTGGAATATCCTTAAACGTTGGATCAGACGTGCAACCAACAGTGACTGCAGGCACCTGAGCCACTACAATGACCCCTACAGCACCTGCCTGGGAACTTCCCAGGGATAACCCACAGGCCATGGAAAAGTGTCCTGGAGAGGCACTAAGGAAGCATGTCCAGTCTCACCCTGCCCCAAAATCCCACTGAAACAGATGCAACAGAGCTTGGATAAATCCGAAGTGAGAAAGAGAACGGGGATTTTCCACTCATTGTCTATAAGCACAACCTGTGCTCTAAGCTTGGCTGAGCAACCTACCTGCAAGCAGCAGCAGAGACCTGCTCTGTCTGCTCTGAACAGAGAGCAGAGGAACATGAGCAATGGGAAAAATGCTGAGTGGAATATCAGCCAGGCTGCAGAACACCAGCAGCCACAGGAATATCTGATTTCAGCCCAAATCTCTGCACCCACCATAGGCAGGAGCATTTCAGCAGAACAGACACCTCCCCAGAGCACTGTTGGGCAGCTCCTCCCATCTTCCCAGAGGTACTGAGAAAGGCCTTTTCCAACTGGTATCAAGCAAGTTAAAAGGAGGCAGAAAAGAGCTGATCCTGTCAATATTAATATCAGATTTCTACAGCACTTGCAAAAATCTCTGCCAGATTTCTGCACCTTTGCCTGGCATCTGAACCCTGCCTGCTACACTGTCCTGTGCTCCCAGGCCTGGAGGATGAGTGTCCCTCCTGGGGATCCCAGCCTGTGACCCAGATCTCCTTGCCTGGAGTTAATTTTTCTAATACTTTTTTTTTTTTTTTTTTTTAACATGCAACTTCAGTGTTTTTTACAGTAAACAAAGAGGGGAAAAAAAATCTACCCTGGAAAAGGAAGCAGTGGGGACCGGCTATCCAGTAAATCCCACGGCTGATCGTAAGCAGATGCGAGGGAGGGGAAGGGATGAGTTTCAGCATTTGCACACCACGGGGATCAACTCAGGCTTTTGAGACTCAGCGAGAAGAAAAGCCTTAAAATCCTTCTGTAGTAATCCAGGCAAGGAAAAACCCAACCACCAGTAGCTGCAGAGGCAGCTGGGGGAAGCAGTGCTCTTCCTACTGCTGAGTGGAGATCCAGTGGGATCAGCCACGGATCACACTGCTGCCAACCCTCCCACTGCACCTCAAAGCACTCAAAGTAGGGAGAAGAATCACCTCTGGGACCAGTGGCCTGGCTAATCATAGAATCCTGGAATGGTTTGGGTTGGAAGAGACCTTAAAGGTCTCCCAGTTCCAACCCCTGCCATGGGCAGAGAACCGCTGGCCATACTGAAGAGGGGTCTGGTGGCATCTGCCTTCTCTCCGCCCCCAGAGCAGTTATTCCCAGAAGATCCTTACAACCAAGCACAAAGGCCAAGGCTTTGAAGGGGGACATGGCACAAGGAGAAAGGACAGCAGAGTATCCCAACCTTCACAAACATCACATAACCTGCCTGGTCCTGATTGAGAGCCAGTTCCCAGTGCAGGAACCCCACCTTTGCAGGCACCAGGGCACTGCTGGGCTGTGTGCTCTGGCTCCTCTCCAGGTGAGCCACGGGCACGGCAGTGGGTCCTGCAGGTGACACATGCCACGACTGGCAGCTGCAGTGTCCCACAGTGTCTCCCTGCCAAGACACCAGCAAGAGTCTCCTTTGCCTTACGCAACCGCCAGCCCGTGACGCTCAGTGTGTCCTACATCTGCCGGTTCTTCTTTCCCCCCTCCTTCCTCTCTCCATTGAAGCCCTCTCCAAGGTTATTCACCCCCAAGGAAACCACTGGAGCAGCAAAATCATCCACAGCAGGAGTGTTTGCCAGCGGGAAAGACAGGCATGGGTTATCCTGCTCCGTCTGGAACAGCCCCTGGGTGATGTGAACTTCCTTATCTCACAGCCTGGGTATTTATGGCATAAGAGCTTCTGTTCCTCTTACAACACCACAGTGAGGACGAGCAGGGTTACACATCCTTGACAGTATTGGCACATCCCCACGGAAATACTCTAAGAAAAGCTCCCACAGCCCAACTCCACAGGACAAGGGGAAGGCACACGGGTGCCGAGAGCAGGGGGTGGCTTTGGGGGCTACCCCCACTTCCTTGTCCATATCCCAAGCTCTCACACATCCAGGGCTCCTCTGGGGGAGGTCACAGGGCCAGTATATCCAGCCCAGTCAGGGCAGGCTGTCTACCTTGTCCTTCTGCAGGACCAAGGTGTTGCCCACACGTTCTGTGAACTGGTTCTTAGTGGCCCACAGCGACCAGCAAGGGAACGTCTCAAATCCCAGGACAGCCCGGTGACAGTCACACTGGCTTCCCTGGTATCTGTGGTGGAAATAGCACCCAAAAGAGCTTGTGAGCTGCATTAACAGGGCTTTAAGAACATGGTTACCTGCTCTAGGTGACCCTGCCTTGGCAGGGAGTTGGACTAGATGGTCTCCAGAGGTCCCTTCCAACTCTAATTAACTATTCTGTGACTACCAGTATCTCATGGTGATGAGGACTATCAGCATCTGGTCTGACTTGTAAAACACAGGCCTCAGAATGCTGAGCTACCCCAGATCCCTCAGATAGACACCTCTCAAGTCAGTCACTAGACAGGAAGCAGAGGGTGGAGCCCAATGGTCCCTCCTCAGGTTAGGGTAAGGTCCTTCCAACATAAACCATTCCAGGATTCCCTGATTTTCACAGCTGCTGAAGACAGAACTGATGCTCTGACCCAGCAGGACATTTCTTACACTCTTTGGGAGGCCTCTTGAAGGCCAGGATCATATGCCAAGATGTGCAGTCAGTGCTAGAAGGACACAAAACAAGAACAGAAGTTCAGCCTTACTGACAGAACGTGGCACCTCCATCTGGTGGGCGTTGGGTTCTGGGGAACAGTCCTTGTATTGTTCAGAAGTTTCTCCTGTAAGTCATACAAACTTTCCCGAGACCAAAATTGTATTGAGCTGTCATCAATAAAAATAAAACTGATATTTTTAATTGCTGCTGCTTTTACCAGTGCTTCCACCAACTGCAGGGCTGTGAGAGCACATTCAACAGCTGCTTGAACGTGGCCATGCCTTTGAGCAAACGGGGTTCAGAATGGGAAATCATGTCATATGGTGCTTTTCCTAATGGATAATGACTCCTTGGGATAGAAGATTTTTTTTGTAATAGTTCATGTCAAAACCTGAAGCAGTAACTTTCAGATGTGCCCATAACTGGATCAAAAGTGATTGCTCTGGTGGAACAAAGTATCTCACTTTTCCCCTCCCCCCAAAAAAATGAAGTTAAAAGGAAGGACAGAGGCCAATGTTCAATACTGTCCCATGACACAAAAGCTACATTTGAAGCTTTACTTCCATTTTTGGTAACCTGGAAGCACCCACCTACTACACCATTTTTGTTTTGCAGACCAGGGCTCAGTAGTTCTGACCCCTCCAACCGAAATTGCCGTGTCTGGGCTCAGCAGCTGCACAGTCACTGCTGGGCAGCCAGGCTGGCAGGAACAGGCACGTCCAGAGCTCCTCCACACAAAGACTGGAATCAAAAGGTGCTTTAAAAGTTGGCCCTAACGCTGCAGCTTCGTGCTGTGCCTCTCACAGCCTGTGCTCTTCCACAGCCTCCCTCAAAGAACAGGCCCACTCAGACACCATCACATTGTTAAATTGGGGATTTGGTTAAGGAAAAAGAATAAAACCCCAACCAAGCCCCCAAACCAACAACATCCTACCCCTCCAAGGCAAAAATCTCAGTCCTGTTGCAGTTCCTTGGGAGGAAATGGCCACCCCTGTGTTGATAAGAATTATCAGGCTTTAAAAGCTGAGAATAGTCACTTACACCACTCACACCACAACTGGTGCTCACTGGTGCTCCTCAGCCTTGCTTGACAGAGAGACCAAATGGCTGCCAAGACCCCACAGGGACCTGTGGGCTGGCTCAGGCCCTGCTGCTGCCAATCTGGTTGAGAGAGGGGCTTGCAACTCATCTAAAAAGCCTCTAAGACATGGCAGGTCAGCAGCAAAGCCTGGGGTATGGAGAGATTCAGCCTCTGTTCTCCCAAGGGAGCCAGAGGAACATTTGTCTCACCTGGACCCTCCTCCTGGAGCCCTGCTAGACCCAAGGCAATCACAGCTCCTCCTCTCCTTCATTCCTCGAATCCTGTGCCACCACTAAGGCCTTTTCCAACTGCTTCGCCTTACTGGCTGCACTGCACTCCTCTGGAAAGCTGTAACCACCCCATCACATTATAGGATTCTTCCAGATTAAAGTCATAAGAAACCTGAGCCCATAAACATAAATCAAGAAGCACAAAGTATCACTTCCACCCCCTGCTCCCCCCCAACATCCTCCAAAGCTTTGAAACTTCATGACACACTCTTGCCCTCTGGGTGCAATTGGAGCACTTCAAAGATCAGGCTGAAACACATCAGTTCCTTCACAAAGAAAAATAACCCAGTAAATTCCAGTTACCTGCTCTTTTTTTTGTACAGTTGCCTTGGACTTTGCAGTAAGAATAAGCAGGAGGCACAACACAGACACCTACATTCATTGATCAAACTGTGACCCTCAGAGAAACAAATGCTGAATCTTGGATTCCAAAAGGAATCAGTGGCTGTGGACACTTGCACCATGGCAAATCTATGGACACCTTTGAGACAGCAGCACTGTTCAGCATCCCACAGCCCCCAGACACTCCCCCACGGTGACTCAGGATACAAAGGGGAGGCACCTGGACACAGCCTCTCCTCACAAACTTGGCTTCATGCTCACAACTCTGCCTAAGGAAAACCGAGGACTTCCCAGCCCTGAAACCACCAGGAACAGCCCCGGAACACACTTGCTGAGTGGCAGTCAAGAGTTCCACGTCCTCGCAAAGGTCACTCTGAAGGATCATAAAACCAGCACAGCAGGGCTCTGGCTGTTGGACAGGCCACAGGTACCCACTTCCAAACTGGTGCTGGATTCCAGGTCTCCACTAAGGGATGGAAACAGTTCCTCCCTCCTTGCTGTGGCAGTTGAAGCAGAGCAGCTTCCCAGGGAGCGCTGCCATGGGCTGACACCCAACACCCGGAGCAAACCCCTCTCCTGGGGGACACTCACCCTCGGCCATCCCGGCTGGCCCGGAGCGGCAGAGCCCGGCAAGGCGCCTCCATGCCCAATTCCTGAGCCGTGCACAGGCTCTTCCCGTGCACAGGCTCTTCCCGGCCAGGCCGTCCCTCCCGCTATCTGTGTGCGTGTGTGCATCGCTCCCCAGTGATGTAAACACAAAGGCATGCGGAGCAGTGGGCGAGATGTAAATCCAGCTGGAAAATCCCACAGCTCAGCCAATCTCCACGCTGCCTCCCAGCATTGCCCTGGCTGCTCCGGGAATGCTCCCTTCCCGGTTCAGCTTAGTGCAGGAAAAACAACCCTCTCTGAGCACACACGGATTTATTCCCCCGATCCAAGAAAGGGACTGCTCGCTTCATGGGAAGTTTGGATTTCTCTCCCTCTAAAGAGAGTTCCCAAACTGTTCAGAATTCTGAATATCAAACAGCAACACGGTCTTTGCTTGGAGAGACAATCCAGGGGAATCCAGTTAACTAAGAACCACCACAAAGGCTGAGCTGGGGAGCAGGATTCATCCAAAATACAGGCACTGACAGTGGGGGACTCCTACTGCCAGGACACCCACCCCCCCAACAGAGGGTTTCCCAAGAGCGGGACTGCCCCACTCCAGCCCAGGACACCTCATTAAAAGCTGATGAAACTCTGATGAAACTCTGAGCTTGGGCTGTGCTAAAGGCAGAGCAGGAGCAGCCTCAATATGTAATTTGGGGTGCTGCTGCCCTGGGCTCCAGGGGGACTTGCTGAGCTCCAAAGAAGGGTGACACGTACCCCTGTGAGCAACCAGCCACCTTCTTCCTTGTCCCAGCTGCCACTACGTCCCTCAATCCAATCCATGGATGAGGGGATGTGCCGGTGTGTCCCTCACCATGCCCATGGCAAAGGGTCACAGGCAGGGAAGGGCTGACAAAGGGAATACAAATCAGGAGGGATGAGTTCTGACAGGCTGAACCTGTCCACGGAACCCAAGTGCTGAGGTAGTGAAACCACGAAGAATTTTCTCTCCAGCACCTTTCTCCTGGTGCAGCTGGGCTTGGCTGAGACAACCTGTGAGACAGGTACAGTCACACTCCAGGAAATCCCACAGTGATGGCCAGCAGGGCCTGGAAGTTCCCATGGAAGAGGGGAACGCTCAGCCCACGAGTTGACCGATGGCTGAACCCCAACGGAGGCTACAGAGTGCTCAGCACCACCCAGGGCTACCCCCAGTGCTGCTCAGCAGCAGCTCCTGGCAGGGTAGAGCTGGCTCCAGCTCCAGCTCCAGCTCTCAGTGCTCAGCAACACCCCAGAGCCTGGGGGGGTCCCTGCGGCTCTGGCAGCGTCGGGATTGTGGAGCCCCGGGAAGGGAATGTTTGCCTGCACAAAGGTTCCAGCCAGCGGGCACAAACTTCCATGTGGTGCTTCACATGTGGCTTAAGGCCCTTGAAGGCTGTGCTGCCACAGGAACAGGCAGGTTTGGGCCCGCCCTGCAGAGCAGCCGGGATCCCCCAGGGATCCCTCGGATCAGGGAACCAAACTGCCTGGAAACTATGGATTGGGGATTTTTCCCCTTGGGTTCAATCAGTATCCTGAAAATTCATGTTGTGGTGTCAACCAGTGAAGGTACCAGTGTTTCTTGACAGGAAACTCCACTCTGGCTCAGGTTTCCCAGAGCCACTGGGTAAAACTGAACCTCCCTCAGGGTGAAACAAACGTTCCTTCCCTTGGGGAAGTCTCACCTGCACACAAATCAAACCCCAGCATCTGAGATTTCTGGCTGGACTCACCCTGTCCCTTCCCTGCTCGAGACAGCAGTGCCCTGGGGGGACCCCAGGACATGGAGGGGGACCCAGCAGAGTGTGGACAGCCCCCTGCTCCTACAGCTTCCTGCATGACCTTAGGAAATCCCAAATTTCTCTCACTGGGGGTAGGTTCAGGTTGGACATCAGGAGGAATTTCTTCATGGAAAGGGTGATCAGGCACTGGAAGGGGCTGCCCAGGGAGGTGGAGGTGTCCAAGGAATGACTGGCCATGGCACTCGGTGCTCTGGGCTGGGGAGACAAGGTGGGGATCGGGCACAGGGGGGACTCCATGGGCCTTTCCAGCCTCAGTGATTCTGGGATTCTGTGTTCTCACTACTTTTGCTCAGCCAGGGCTTTCTAGAATCATCCTTCAGTCCACAGTCCTCTCCTCACAAACCCTGTTGTGGCTGGAAGCTGAAACCCTGACAGACAAACACTCAGACCACAATGCAGCAGCTGCTTAGAGGAACACAACAGCTTTGTCCAGGCTGAGAACACATTTCTGGGAGGGAAATGCACAGAGAGGCAAAATTAGAGCACTGGGATTGAAACGAAGTCAAAGCAACTCTGTCAAAGTGGAAAAAATAACTGCCAGGCCACAGTTCTTAACACAGCCTGGCCCTGGCAGGGACAACAGCCCACACACCAAACCTGAGTAACTCCTGTCCCGGCTCCTCTCAAACTCAGAGCAGCACCTCAGCCCTCGTCTTTGACCCCACAGGGCTCTAAAGCATCTGAACACAAAGGGAACCCGCACCCTGGGCTGCCCTGCACAGCCCCGGCACAGCCCGGATCCAGCAGGAGCAGGGACAGTGCCTGTCACCGGGAGCAGGACCCAGAGCATCGCCGGCACGGGAACACAACAACGCCCGTGCCTGCCCCGGGACCCGCGGGACCCCAAACACCCCCATCCTGAACCTCGGGAGAGCAGGGCACGGGGAAACGAGGGCACCGCGAGGGCAGGGGAGGACAGGCAGCGACACGTGCCAGGGTCGGGCAAGGGACGGGGCAGAAAAAGGCAAAACTGGGCAGAGTCTGCGATGAGACCCGGGAAACACACCGGGAGGGCACGCGGGGCAGAGAGCAGGGCACGGGCGGGATCCACCGGCACCGAACAGCGCGGAGACGGCGCTCGAGCCCCTCTGAGCGCCCGCACGGCCCCGCCGGCACCTCCGAACACACTGCCCGGGGCCGGGACCGGGCGGTGGGCACGGGGCAGCGCCGGGAGCCCCCGCGGGCACTCCTCAGCCGTTCCCCCCAGCGGGACCCGTCCCGCCCGGCCCCCCCGTCCCGGCCGTACCTGGGAGCGGCGGCGGCGGCCGCAGCGCCGGTGCCCGGTGCCGGCACATCGCGGCCAGGCCTGCTCCCCGCTGCCGCCCGGCCCGGAACCGCCGCGCGCGCCGCTCCTCGGGACTTGTAGTCCCACGCACCGCTCGCCGCTCGCGCGGCCACGCCGCTCGCACTACAACTCCCGGTGGCCCTCGCGGCGCGGGCGCTTCGCCCTACAACCGCTGTCGCCACTGGCTCGGCCCGGCCTCCGGCGGTAGCCAATCAGACGGCGGCAACCACCGCCTCGGGCCACGCTGCGCAGCGCTCCGCCATTGGCGCGGGGGAGCGCGGCGGCCAATGAGCGCCGGGAGGGGCGGGGCGGCAATCACGCCAACCGCTAACGATTGGCTGCGCCCACGGCGGCCTGACCAATAGCGGAGTCGGGGAGGCTATAAAGCCCGCGGCGGGGAGGTGCCCGTTCTTTTTCCATGCGGAGGTGAGGGAGGGGACAGAGCGCGTTAGGGCGCGCTGGAAGGGAAGGGAAGGGAACGGGGCTGGTAAAGAGGGCGGGCCGCTGATGATCCATACTGACCTTTCTGACACCTCGTCTGAGGGCGGCGGGCGGCCGCGGCCCCTGCTGAGCAGCCACGGCTGAGGCCCGCGGGAGCCGCGGCGGGGCCGGGCCGGGCGCTCGGGCCCCCCCTCACGCGCTGCCTTCTCCCCTCAGGGCTCGGCGGGAACCGGCGGCGACGCGGGACGTCCGTGCCCGGACCCCGGCTGCTCCCGGGGCTCTGAGCAGGTCAAACGCCTGTGCCGGGTGTGCTCTGTGGTAAGTGGGGCTGAGCCCCTCTGCTGCTGCTGTACAACAGGGGGGTCAGGGCGGCTCTTAAAGCACAAAGATGCGGCCGCAGAATGGGCTGGAGTGCAAGAAATCATCGACTTTCACTCTCTCACGTGGGTTAGTTCCAGGTGAATGCCCTGAGTGCGATAGTGTGGGTAACTGAAAGCATTTACGCTCTACGGCGTGTAGATCGAGAATTTAAATCTTTATTCTGCTTAGTTGTGTGGAATATAACAAGTTATTCCAGCAGTGTTCTTGCCCCAGCCTCAGATCCAGCCTTGTCATTAAACTCTTTGCTGCTGTACCAATTTTTTAGCTTGCAGGTTAATAAAGTTTTCAACGACTTGTTTGGCTTTTGTCTCCGTTATTCAAAAAGCCCATGAGTGACATGTAAAACCACTGACTGACTTTATTTTTGGGCACCCAGCAGGACCAGGGTGTATTGAAATAAACTGCAGCTCAGCCCAGCTCCCTTTCATTGGAATCTTGGAGTCACTTAGGTTAGAAAAGACCTTTAAGATCAAGTCCACCTGATCCCCCAGCACTGCCTGGGCCACCACTGAGCCATGTTCCCAGGCGCCACATCCACACAGCTTTTAAACCCCTCGAGGGATGGGGACTCCACCACTGCCCTGGGCAGCTGTGCCAGGGCTGGACAGCCCTTTTTTGGGGGGAAATTTCCCCTAATATCCAACCCAAATGGGTCACATCCCCTGGTGGTTCAGCCATGTGGATCCAGATGGGTTCAAGGCAGGTGAACTATTTGAGCGCTCTGTGCTGCTGTGTTTAGACAATCAAAACACCGCTGTAGCCACAGAGATTATAAAAAATTTTATTAACAGGAACGAACCAAAAGCTGTAAACAAGAGCCAGCAGAAACGAGAGCTGAATGTACCGAGCAATTAACGCTGCATCAAACAATTAATGCTGCACTGAGCAATTCCTGCAGCATCGCGTGATGGCAGCAAAGGCCCGTGGAAAAATCCCAAATGGCCACGTGAGGAGGAGCTCTGGGGTCAGGCCACTGTGCAGGCACTGGGAGACCAGTCCTACATTGGGAACTGGTGACTGGGAGAGATGGGGCTGTCTGCTCAAAGCTTGGGTCTAATACCACAAATGTGGCTGTGAGGGCTCTGCTCTGGCAGAGTTTGCTCCCCACAGGTGGGTTGGAAATGCTCCAAAGGGAAGCATTTAGATCTTCTGAAATCCCACTCTTTTCCTCAGGCAGCAAGTGAATGCTGCAGAGCCCAGGGTGGGATTCTAAGAAGCATTGGGGACACCTCAGTACAGCAGCAGTGGGAGCAAAGTAAAGCTCACCCAGGCACCTGGAACAGCGAGTTCTACACATTCCTGCACAATTCCTTGTCTGAGCCTCTCTCAGAGCCTGCCCTGGGCTCTGCTACCTGCTAACAAATCTTGAGAGCACCTGCAGCAGGTATTGACACTTTTCAGGTGAAGAGAGTTGCTCCAGTTATTTTAGGGAGAGGCTCGCTGAGGAACGGACCAATGCTGCTGCTCCAGTGGGAGTGTTGGCCACTGTGCCAGTGCTGGCCATCCCTTGGATCTGTGGGATGCTGAGGGGGGACATGGGGGGCCCTGACAGCCATCCCTCACCTGCCTGCTCCTGAGGGACTGGCAGCAGGGTTTGCCAGGAATGCAAACATTCCTGCAGGAATGGGTTTTCTGCAGATTACTTTAAAATTTAAATCAGACAATTTTGAGACTTGTCTCTCCCTAAAAAAAAACTAGGAAAAAAAATGCTCTGTTCTCAGTAGGTTCATTTCAGGATCCTTTTTCATCCTGTGGAGCTGTAGCTGCTTGTGTTGTTGCAGCTCACAGAGGAGCTTGGAGGCTCCTTGTGCCCATCAGGAAGGGGGTGCTGGAGCCAAAATTCCGAGCAAAACAAGGGGCAGGGCTGTCTGAGCCAGCTGCTGGGGGGCTGGCAGTGGCTGGAGGGCAATGGATGGGTTACTTCCTTTCATGTGAAGTGGCCCAGGAGGCTCAGCACAGCAGGCACCTGCTGATGTGCGCGGGGAGTTTCCAAAGGAAAAAACTGCCAAAGGCCAAACACTTCATCCAGATTCAGATTTGTACTTAGAAGTGCAGCTTGACAAAAAAACAGCCAAAAGCCTGACACAGACCAAAGGGGTGAGGAGGCCCTTGAAGAGAGCTGGCAGGAGTCTGCAGCCTGTAAAATCACTGCCTGCAGCTTCCCCCCAGCTCTCTGCGGCGAAAAGAAAGAGCTGCCCAAGAGAACTTTGAAGATATCAAAGCGTTGTTGCATCTGAAAACGCCATCACACTTACAGGAAGGTATTTAGAATAAGCTGCAATACATTAGATTTCTTCTCAATTAAAGTACTAGAAACGGCGGAAGGAGGAGAACCAAAGCCTTTCCTGAAGGGATAAACATTCAGGAATCTCTGTACACAGCCAGGTATGCAGGAGCTCATCCAGACAGACAGCCAAGCTCTGTGTTTGCAGGGAACAGGAGAATCCCTCACCCTGGAGGGGTGTCCCACCTCACAGGGATGCACAGACAGGAGAAAGCAACTACAAAAATGTTTGCCTTCAAACACATCCTTCCCGCACGCCCCAGGCCGGGGGCTGAATTCCAGGGATGCAGGGAAAGAAAGGGGAATTCAGGTGGGGAGAAGGTGTTGGTTCCCCTGCGTCGTAGCACGACTCTCACTAAGGTAACAGCAGCCTCACAGAGTGGGCACAGCTGGCCCTGGGAGGAGAGCCCAGCCCAGCCCAGCCCCTTCCCAGACGGCCAAGCTCCCGGCCGGGAGCCAGGCGGGAACACCAGGGGACAGAGCCAAGTGCTCTCAGCGCCCATGGCTGTGCTGGGGCTCGGGCAGCAGCGCCCAGCACGCGGCTGCAGCATCCCAGAGAGCTCCTCCTGCTGCTGCTTCCATGGCCCACGGCACAGCTCACCTTGGGGGCAGACACAGACACGACAGACAGACATGCACACACTGCCCACGGGAGCACGGAGGGCACGGCCAGAGTCTCTGTACAAACAGCATTAGGACCTGCAGCAGCCCGAGCCTCGCACTTCCTTCTTCACGTAGTCGTGGAGCTTGAATTTGGGCTCGTTGGGCAACTTCATGGACCTGTGCTTCAGCTCCCTGTGGGAAGGGGGAACACGGTACTCCTATGCTGCCTGCTTCTGGGTTAAGGGATTTTGTCTGGAAGAAGCTGGGGAGGGACTTTGGACAAGGGCCTGGAGGGACAGGACAAGGGGGAATGGCTTCCCACTGCCAGAGGGCAGGGTTAGATGGGATATTGGGAAGGAATTCTTCCCTGGGAGGGGGGGGAGGTCCTGACACAGGTTGCCCAGAGAAGCTGTGGCTGCCCCATCCCTGGAAGTGTCCAAGGCCAGGTTGGGCAGGGCTTGGAGCAACCTGGGCTAGTGGGAGGTGTCCCTGCCCATGGCAGAGGGTGGGACTGGATGAACTTTAAGGTCCCTTCTAACCCAAACCATTCCAGGATTCTGATTCCAAGCTGGCCCAGCTCAGTAGAAGTCAACTTGGCCAGGACACTTCGCTAAAGCTCCCCCTGATGAGACATTTCATATCTCATGTGAGAGGGCAAGTTCTTGCCAGCACAAGAGCTGAAGGTGGGACCCAGGGCATGAAGAGGGGGTGACAGTGCCAGCCGTTATCCCAACGGCTGCTGTGTCCCTGCAGGAGAGGTGTCCAGCACAGCTGCTGCTCCAGGCACTTACTTTGCAATGGCTGTGAACGCTAATTCCACATTGAGGCCACTTTTCGCGCTGGTCTCCATGAAGGGCACCCCGTACTCCTGTGGGACGAGACACAGCAGCATCAGGAATGTCACCTGGGATGTTCCCAGGGGCTCCCAGGCTCTGGCCAGTACCTGCCTAGGGAGCTCATACCCTGCCATGGTGGGCAGGGAAAACTGAGCCAGGGATCACAGCTCAGGTAACTTTGAGAATAATTTTTGAGGACAAAGAAACAAGAAATGTTAGTGGAAGCTTAGAGAAAGAAGGTGAGGAGGAAGGGGAGAGCACAACGAGGAAAGAAAAGCAAAGTGGTCCCAGGCATATTTTGGGTCAGACTGGTCTCCAGGTGACCATTTCCTGGTGCACATCCTCAGGCACCTCACCTACCTTGGCAAGTTTCTCTCCATCTTCCCTTTTCACCACTCTGTCCTGGGCTGAATCCACCTGCAATGGGAACAGCAAATACCAATAGGTAACCTCCACATCCCCTCATGCCCTGCCAGGCTCCCCTGCCTGTGGCTCCACCGTGGGAGGAAGAGGAGGCTCTGGGAAGGTGGGGCCGGGCTCACCTTATTTCCCAGTAACATGAGGACCACGTCCTGCTGTGCGTATTCATGGATCTCTGTCAGCCAAGCCTGGAGGGAGACAGCCAGAGAGAGGGGTTGGCAACAGCCCCAGGGGGAGGAGGAGGAGAAGGGGGAGCTGCCCCAGTCCTGGGCATGGACACCCTCTGTGGGAGCCGCTGCCATCCCGAGCAGTGCTGGGGATATTCCGTGGATGAGCCCTGTAGACAAGTGGTGCCCTGGGGTGCCACTGAAGGGCCACTGTGCTGAGCAAGCCCAGCATCTGCTACCAGACCCCCATTTCCAAGGGTAACAGCAGCCTTTCGACCCTACTGCCTGCTCTGTCTGCCCACAGGTGCCTCTAAGAATTTAACCCCAATTTCCCCTTGGTTGGGACATTCAGACTAAGACTCCTTTTCGAGGGCAAGGCCAAGAACTGGCTTTGGGATGTGCACCGTGCCCATGTCCTGCACGTGCTGCCCCCATGCACAGCACACTCATCCCAGCAGGCCCCTGAACCTGCCTCCCTGAGCCATGGGGTGGCTTCTCTGCCTTCTAATCCAGCCTAATCTAATCAAACCTGCCCTAATTCCCTGTAATCCCTGACCCTGCAGTGTGAACAGCCGCTCGCTGCCTCCTGTGCCGACACTGCGCTCACAGCAAGTGCCAGCGATCCCCAGCGATCCCTGCTCCACCATCCCCAAATCCAGCAGCATCCTGCATCAGCACCCAGCCAGGGAAGCGAGGGATGATTCGGGATCAGGGTGTGTCACTGACAGTACGTGGGAGCCCAACACAGCAGCCCCGGGACCCCATCACACCCCGGGGGCTCAGGGTGCTCAGTTCCATGGGGGGCAGGTCCAAGGGATGCAGTCACTCCCGACTACACCCCTCAGCTCCCTTCTGACTCCACTCCTGCTCCACCCCTCATTGCCAGTGCTGGCACAGGTGGCCCCCAGCAGCCACAGGGGACTGGTGGGGTGAAGGGGAGAGACACTGAGTGCCTGGGTGCTCCTGACCCCCCCACAGTGATGTGCCCAGGGGCAGCATTTGCTCTTCCCCTCTGCCAGGTTTAAGAGCCCTCTGCTCCAACATCACTCCCCAGCACCCCTGGAGGACCTGCAGGGGGTCTCAGGGTCAGCTGGGGGGCTGGGGGTTTGGGCAGGGGGCAAACTTGGGCAGCACAAGGGACCCCCACAAATGCCATCAGTCAGGAGGGGCAGGTGGGCTGGGGATGGGCAGCAGGACGTGACCCTCTCCCTGCCAGGTCTGGCACTAAGGTGGAGGGCAATGAGGTCCCCAATCCCGACCGGTTGGGACCTGAAGGAGCAGAGGGGAATGAGGGAGCAGCTTGCTGGGGAAAGCTGCCCATGCTCAGCAACTGCAGCAGGTTCTGTGCCAGTGCTGTAATTACACAGGTTAATTGACCAGAGCAGTGAATCCATCACCCCTTTTATTTGCTGTGAGAGGGAAAACCTTCTCCACCTGTGCCCTACCTGTCCTTGTAAGTGCTCAGAATTCAAGGAAGCCCTTCTGTAAGTGCCCACTGCTCCTGCCTCCATCACACCCCTCCTCCAGGTACTCCCTTCCCTGGATCAACCTGCAACCAGCCCGGCAGGAGGGGCCAGGGGTGCTGCTGTACCTGGATGTTGTCAAAGGACGCTTTGTTGGTGACATCGTAGAGCAGGAGCAGAGCTGTGGAGAGAGGGACAGGGCATTAATGCTGGCTCTGCTCCGGTCCCCATGGCAGGTCACCCCTGGGGACGGCAGGTCCCTGCTGGGAAATGTAAAACAACTCTAAAATCCACCACAGCAACACCTCACGCTGCTGGTGTTTGCACCTCGAGCCTCCTCCATCCTGGGCGGCTGCTTCCCATGGGAAACTGCTCCGGTGATTCCCGACTCACCTGGCCTGGAGTGGCAGCTCCAGGGGCTCCCCCCAGAGCAGAGGTGGCCGTGCTTACCGTGGGCATCCCGGTAGTAGGCGTGGGTGACGCTGCGGAAGCGCTCCTGCCCAGCCGTGTCCCAGATCTGGAAAGCAGACGGGAGCAGAGGGGTCAGACGTGACCAAGACCCACCAAAACCAGCCCAAACAGCACGGTGCAACCCCAGGAAGCCTCTCCAGCTTTTGCTTCCAGGGACATCAACAGGAAAAACAACAAGAGCAATAAATATGGAAGCAGCACCTCCTCACTCCTCAGCACAGGGACACGACAATGAGTGGCCGAGGGCTCCTGACACGGCCCTTAATCAGAAAATCCATGGATCAGATGGATGCATGGGGTCTTGCTAATGTGATTTATCAGTCTTTAATGCAGCAGGAGGTTTGCAGAGTGCCACGCTGCTGCTGGGGAGGATCCATGCTAATGGTGTTACTGAGCTCCAGGCAAATGGTCAGGTCTTGGGGGGGCTGGAGCAGTTCTGGACACAAAATCTACATTTCCCAAGGGCTGGATGCTGGCTGAGCCAGGGAATGTGGATCCCTTCAAGGATCAACCATCCTTTGGCTCTACCAGAGCAGGAGGTGCCTGGAAAAGCTGAGCAAACCCCACAGGTGCTGCTCTGGTTTCACTGTCTCCAGCTGCAGTCACGGAGCAGCAGGGAGGCAGCGGGCTGGGACACGGATCACCGTGGCCAGAGCAGCCCCCAGCCCCGAGCAGGCTCCCACCAAAGGGGCAGAGCAGCCAAAAGGCCTGCAGGGCTGTCCTGTGGCAGGAGACACAACGGCAAAGGCTGGAGAAGGGGAACCTGTGTCAGGGGTGCTCCTCTGCTGAAGGGCTCTGCCCAGCGGGGCGAGGGAGCTGCTCCCAGGGCCACAGGACGTACCTGCAGCTTCACCTTCACCCCATCCACCGTCAGCACCTTGTTCTGAAAGAAAACAGAAAGGGCAGTGAGGGGTGAGTGTGGCTGTGGGACACCCAGGACCCCAGGGAGAAACAAACACCCGGCCCCCCATCCCAGACAGAGTTTCACCAAACCCTTGGGCTGATCCCTCTCCTGCTTTTTAAACTGGCACACATTGGTCCCAGTGCCTGCAGAGGCGTTTGCACCATGGCCCAGCCAGAGGATCCCTCCCTGTTTCACCACAAGCTGCATCTATTTGGGTACCTAAACCCTGATGGTACCACGAGTGGCTTGGGCTGGAGACCTCTGGCCATAAATTAATGAGCACCAGCATCCCACCTTAACAGCCTTCAAAAGACAGAGCCTACCACTCCATATAAAAATAACTCCTCCTCCTGCCTCTTGTACCTGTTTTTCTCCTAATTTCTCTCTCATTTCCCCCCCCCCCCCATTTTTCTTGGTTTTAGGAAAGGTGGAAAGGAGGAGGGGAAGGGGCACACTGGGTTTTCCCCAAAACAACGGGATACTTTCTGCAGAAGGATGCCCTGGCAGAGTTGGGAGCAGTGTGGGGAGCCCATTGGTGCCCCTCCAGGCAGCTGTGCTGGACAGTGAGGGCAGGGGACAGATCCTGACTGTGTCCCAGAGCAACCAGCAATCCAGTGAGCCTCACCAGGCTCTCCAAACACAAACCAAACACAACCCTACAGACCAGCAGTCCCAGGTGAAGGAGCAGAGATTAATTTGCCTGCCAGATGCATAGAAATTAGCACAGTAATCATTGGAACGTGCTGGAAATGCAGCCAAGGAACAGCGCACCAGGGGGATGAGGCAGCCGGTCGCTGCTCTGGTGATGATTTGAGTCCCATTTCCTCCAGAACTGGCATGGGGTGCTTCCCTCTCCGCAAGCACATGGCCATGGGATGGTCAAGGCTGCCCTGACCCTGGGCTGGGCTCCCCCAGCTCAGCTCTGGCTCACCCACCTCCAGCCCTGGACACGTCACCAGCTCCGGTGCCACCAAACCCCTCCAGGCACGGGCCAAGATCCGTCCCTGCACATCCCACACTGCTCAGCACCAAGGACCAGGCACCTCGTGCTGGTGCCCATCCTCACCCCACCAGGACAGTGCTGGTGAGGCTCTTCATTGATGGTTTTAATGAGGGCACAGGGAGCATCTCGCTTCCTGCACATCTACACTCGGATACAGGCAAGGAGGAGAGGGCAGGAGGAGCCGGAGTGCTGCATCCACCGTCTGCTCAGGCAGGCGCAGGGGAGACGGTCGAGGTTTATAAATACCTTCAAAGGCAGCGACTGAGACGGGGGAGCAAAGTGATTCACAGCCCAGGAGCGGTAAAAATAGGCAGCCAGGATGTGGGGAGGGGGAGCTGGAAAGTAGTTGGGGAGCAGCCGGGGGCTTGGGGAGCTGGCTGGGGGCTTGGGACTCACCAGACACGGAGCTGAGCCTTTCCCAGGATGGGAAGCCGAGGCTGCTGAAGGCTTGAAGTGCCTAAAACCCAGGGTTCCCACTGCCATGAGGTGCCTCCTGGACCCTGGTGCCTCTGCCCAGAGCTCCCAGGTGGGTACAGACCAGAGCCATCCCCAGGGTGGGACCGCGTGCCGTGGTGATGCTGCTGAGCGTGTCCGAGCTGCACCTTCACCCTCATCCCAGAGGGGGCACAACAGCTCTGCCCGGCCCCTGTTCTGCAGGTGAGACAGGGCAGGTTTACAATCTGCAGAAGATCCACTCTGAGCTCACCTTCCCCTCAGGTCACAGAATCACAGACTGTGCTGACTTGGAAGAGACCCACAAGGACCATCGAGTCCAACCCGTGGCTGGTGCCACAGGGAGGCACCGGCACATCCTGCAGGGTGCAGGGGCTGGGAGCCCCAGGCTCTGTGCTGGCACAGCGTTTGTCCAAATGCCATTCCCAGTTGGCAACAACCAGCTGCCAATACCACCTGCCAGGGACTGTGCCAGGGCCACCGTGCCAGGGGCTGCAGAGGAAGGAAAACACTCGGCACTTCCCCATTGGCCCTGGATCTCGGCACAAGCACCTTGCAGGGGAAAAGGACACTTGGTGTGATGGATGAGGACAAGGACACCAGGAGCTTCACGTTAAAACCAGCACCAAAGAGGTGCCCTTCCCCATGGCAACACCAGCACGTCCAGCTCAGAGCAGTGTGAGGCTGTGCCTGGGGACACAGCCATGTCCCCAGCGTGGCCGTGTTCCAGGGGTGACCGACCACCACGAGTGGGAGGGAGAACATGGCCCAAGCCCTGAGCATGGACCATCTGAGCCAAAGCCACCTTGAAGCATCTGGTGAGCAGCCGAAAAGGGTGAAGCTCCAAAGCTGCCCTTCATGCACTGACCTGCACTTCAGGAGTTAATTAACACAGAGCCGCAGCAGCAGGAGTGACACTAATTACGACTGACCTACATTTTAGGGGCGGAAATGCTTAGACCTAATTAAAGTCTGCACATGGATCCAGGTGCTGCTGGACCAGGCTGGGGAAAAAAATGGATTTCCTGGGGTTTGGGTGTGGAACAGAGCGGGTTTCCAGGGCAAGGAGCTACAGAAATGCTCCTGCAGGCAGGAGACACAGCCAGAGCCATCCAGAGCATCACTCCTGCTGGCACCCCTGCCTGCATCCCAGAGACATTTGCCAAGAGAAACTGTGGCTGCCCCACCCCTGCAAGTGTCCAAGGCCAGGCTGGACAGGGCTTGGAGCAACCTGGTCTAGTGGAAGGTGTCCCTGCCCATGGCAGGGGGGTGGATTAAGGTCTCTTCCAACCCAAACCATTCCAGGATTCTGAGACCCCTGGCTGCCCCCAGGCACAAGGTGGCTGCAAAACGTGGGTGAAGAAGGCAAGCAGAAGATAGGAGGAGCAGGATGGGAAAAGGCAGGATCTGGGGTGGGAAAGGGCAGGAGCTGAGGTGGAAAGAGGCAGGAGCTGCTGCCAGCAGCACAAACTGGTGTGGTTCAGATGAATCAGATGCTCAAGTCTCCCCCCATACCACGGCTAAAAGACTTTCCAGCTTCCAATTATTATTATTATTATTTTTTTAAGGAGCTGCCTCAATTCCCTCCTGACAGCCTTTCCAAGGCACAGCTGGGGGCTGAGCTACTAATAAGCATCCAAAGACAAAAGATGACGTGTGTCAATGCACTGAGACATGAAATGTGCTGCCAGCCCTGCGGGCAATGGGAGTGCTTATGGTGCTCAGGGCTCATTCCTCATCTCACACAGTTTGTTATAACAGAGGTAACACTCCCAGCAGCCTCCTGCCATGCAAATTCGGGCAGGAAAACCATCCCTGCGACTCAGCTCTGCTGTTGCCCTTCCCAATTTCAGATTTTAATGTGTCCTTTTTCCTGGGGCGATGACAGTGTTATTAAAATCTCGTCTAGCAGGGGCTGCAGTGGAACGCCTGGAGTGCCTGGGCTGGAGAACACGAGGCTCCAAAGTTAAATAATCCTCAGGATGTCAGATAAACAAAGTTGGAACCTTGCAGATGTAGGAAAAATCAAATTACCAAGTGCAGATGGTCCTCAATTAAGAGCAGCATTATCGACACGCCGAGGCTCCGCTGGCTGCAGCCCTGGCACGATCCCACCCCCTGCCCGGGAGCAGCCGTTCGGAAGCAGAAAGGATGGAGGAGAAGGTGATGGAGCAAAACCACATTCCCCAAAACATCCACCCTGCAGCAGATGCTCCCACCCAAATCAAGGTGCTGCTGCCCCGCTCTGCTCTCGGGGCAGCTGCAGGATGGGGAACTGCCATTCCCCTGGTCCACAGGGTCCCCACGGTCCTGGTGAAGCCCACTGGGAACGACCAGCACAGCCCAGCCTATCCCCAGGTCCCTGAGCCCACGCCAGGGAAGGCTGCAGCACCATCCAGGGTCAGAATCACAGACAACCCGGCCTCCCCCAGCTTTTCCACACATTAACTCATTAGGCAAAGCCTTAAAAGTTAAATTGGATACATGGATTAATTTGCTTCACAATTAAGTGGACTAATGGGAGCTGCTCACTGACACCACTAGGGCTCCAACCAGGGGAGCCCCTGCCCTGGCTCCCTGGAGCCTCTGGTGGGTGTTGGCTCCAGGAGCTGCCCAGGAGCACCCACCATCACCCACCCACCCAAGCACCCCCCTGTGCCGGGGGCTCCACTTTTACCATGTCATTACTGGGCCTTGGAGGCAGCTCCTGCGGCCAAGTGGGGGAGAATTCCTGCCAAAATGGGAACAAATGGCTTCAGTGACTATAGATCAAACCAGGCCCCGGGCAGCAGCTGAGTTAATTAGTGGCAGTAATGAGCTGTGGGACTGACAGTGCAGCCACCCAGAAATGTCATTAGGTTGTGGTGTCACCCGGGGCAGGTGGCTGCCAGGTCCCCATCGCTGCTCAGGGGTGGGTGGTAGGCTGGGTTATCCTTTCTTCTAGGAAGCCAGGAGGAACCCAGCAGCAGCAAACTAACTGGCTGAAGGGATGTCGGAGCACCCCAGCCCTGTGCCAAGGCAGGACCTGGATCCAAATTCCCCTGCGAGCACAAACACTCCTGTGCCAGGAGGAAATGGGATGAGTTGTGATGGGGCTGTAGCAGACACACAAATAACCACCACCTCCAACAGCGGCTGCAAAAATAGATTAAGGATCGATATGGAAACCTGCCCAAAACAGCAGGACACTGCATTAAATTTGCTCGTTAAAACCCTGAGGTTTTCCCACACATGCGCGTGCGGCTGCCAGGGAGTTGGTCCTTGTGGCTCAGCATCTCCCCGGGCACAGCACCGGGCTCAGGGACATCCCGGCCCTTTGCCAAGGCCAGGGATCAAGGAGCATCCCCCCCTTTGCCCCCTCAGTACAAACAGTGCTCCAATGTTGGTCCCTCCAAATTCAAGCCACACTCGTTCTGCCAGGCCATGGGGCAGCGGGTCTGGCACTGCCCGGCCATGCAGTGCCTCCATGGAAAACACAGCCAGCCCACCACTCCAGCCTGGGGAGAACCCTTTCAGGAGCACAATCCCTGCCAGAGAGCAAAGGGAACAGCCCGGAGCCTGCGGAAAGCTGCTGGGAACGGGAAGAGTGGGGCAGGGACATGGGCTGGATGCAGAGCTGTGCCACGGTGTGGCTGGACATGGTCCTGCCCCAGCCATGCTGAGTCCTGCTGGAAGATATCCCAGGTACTGGGAATCATATTCCTCCTCTCCTCAGCTATGCCACCACCAGAGACATTCCTGAGCATCCCTGTCACCCATCCCAGGGGACACCTGGGTGGCCAACACGCCCAGCAGGGTTCCCTCCACCTCATCCCGTAAGTCTTCCACTTAGAGAGAAATCCCAACCATTCATCTCTCAGGGCAGGTGATTAATTCCTCAGCAGCTCTGTGCATTTGCACTCTGCAGCTAAAAATAGAAACTTCTGCCTTGTTTTTTTCCTCCCCAGGCCTTGCACACTCCACACTCCCACCTGCAGCGGAGCTGCTCCAGAGCCAGCGCCGGTCCCCGGTGCCAAGATCCCTTCAGAGCCCACAACGTGTCAGCACTCACTGCTCAGTTCCTGAGCAGATCCCGTGAAAAGCAGATTAACACCACGTCACCTCCCAGCACACGGTGCTTCCAACCCGCTCTGCTGCCGGAGCCAGCCCCGTGTCCCCTCCACACCTCCTTCCAGGGGTCACCACACGTGTCCCCTCTGCCCCGCACACCGGGTCCCTGCCAGGAGAAGCCACAAGCCCTGTCCTACATAAATGACCCTACCTGTGGTCTCCAGGTGGGCATAGCCCCTTCCCTGCAGCACCCCAGGGATGTCAGAGCTCCAGCCTTTGTCAAGAGCCATGTTCACTACATTAAATCCCAATTAACATCTCCCTGGTTGCCAGCCCTGCAGAGATAAGAGCCGAGGCTCTTGTTGGAGCAGACACACTGAAGAATTAGTGACTTATCATCTTCTATTCACATCAGTCTGCAAATAAAAGGGTTTTCTGGCAAGAAGAGAATCCTGTCTTAGGGACAGATTAGAGGTAAGAGGATCTGCTCAGGATCCTGCATTTTAAAGTACAGCCATGCTCTGCTTCTCGGCATCGCCCGCGGCAGCCACGTCCTGCATTCCTTCCTCTGCCCGGCTGCTCCATGGAACCACCTCAGTCCTGGGATTATTGGAGGGTCAGTCCTTGAGGGAGGTACAGGCAGGTGATGCTTTCAAGCCCAACAGGGCTGCTCAGACTCATCCCAACAGGCAGAAGACACAGCCATGCAAGGCTTTGAGGTGTCTCTGCCCCATCAGAGCGAGCCTGTGCCCCAGTCCTGCAGGCAGCCAGGGAAACTGGGGTTTCCAGCCTTAAAATTCCATAGGACTGGATCTGTTACAGCCACCCTGGAGATCAGAGCCACCAAAACGCAACAGTCAGCAGGAAGGCTGCAGCCCATCCCTGCAGCTCCAACACATGGTCGGCTTCCAGGATGGGATGGAGCCCACGGCCACATCCCTCCTCCACACCCAGGGATGGTCTGTGTGGCTCCCCCAACACCCTGGGCTGCATTACTCACCCCTTACATCTCTTTTTTCCCTACTTTATGATAGAAGAGATATTTTTAAAAATATCCCTGCTTACTTCCAAAGCAGGCAGCCTTGGAGACAAAGGGGGCAGAGATGGCTCACGCAAATCGGTGCCAATACCGGGAATAAGTAACGTGGCACTCCACATATTTATCTTCATTTTCCTCATCAAGGACACGCCACACTGCACAGCGGAACAGGGATCTCCACAGAGCATTTGCTGTGGGATCATTTCTCATCTGCAGCAAACACGGCACCGTCAGTGCCGTGGGGATGAAAAATGGCTCATCAAGTCCTGTTAGACAGGGAGTCATTTATCTGAGGGGGGAACAAAGCCTTGCAGCACTTTTATAACCTTAAAGGTCTTTTCCAACCTAAACGATTATAGGATTCGCCTCAGTGACTGCAGCCAGCCCCAGGTTGTGCCCTGGGCTGAAAACTTGCCTAAAGTTTCTCAGAAGACTCTACAATCCAATTAAAAAAAAAATCAGGGCTGAACATCCAGCAGCAAACACCTCGGCAGCAGCATCTGCAGACAGCACTGCAAACAGCATTATTAAAGAGCGCTTCTCATCCCTAAAGAAAATAAAAACCCCAGAGACCTGACAAAGGAATCTGTAGCTTTTTATCCCAAGCACACCCATCCTTCACCTGCAGCCGAGGCAGACAGCTCCCGAGCGCCGCGCTCTCGCTGTGCAGCAAACCCCAGCCCAGACAGATCCTTCAAAGGATTCGAGGGAAAGGGAGAGACTCAACAACTATAATGAGATTTTCTGATGGCCGTAGGAGTCCAGTCAGCCCCCAGGACTGGCATCCATCAGGTCCCAGTGCTCCCTGACACCCATCAGGGGTCCCAGTGCTCCCTGACACCCAGCCCATCTCTGCACAGTGTGGTGGCAGCAGCGACAGCAAGGGCTGACGTCCAGTGGGCTCAGTGGGCACAGCCCCTGTCCCAGCACCTCTGTCAGCTCCGGGGTGGTCGCTCAGATCCACTCACTGGTGGCACAAGGAGGAAGCCACGGCACGAGGAGCCCTCCTGATGCTACCGGCACAGAGCTGCACCAGCCCAGGCACTGTGGAGTCAAAGCTTTGATCTTTGCAAAGCTTTTCCTTCTTTTCAGCAGCAGTCCCAGCTCTCCCATTTTCTGCTCTACTAGAGCAGGCTCTTCCCAAGGTTTGGGCTCCACTGAAAGCCCCGGGAGATGGAGAGGTGTAAGGAAGCACAGCACACTCGGCACATCACCGGCACTTCCACACCAAAACCATCCCAGTCAGTCAAACCAGTTTGTCTAATCCAACTCCACCATTTGCTCTCCCAGTGTGGGGCACTGGAGCAGGGCTGCAAGCCAGGACTGCGCTGGGAAATCACCCCAGGCGGGCAAAACATCCCAAATCCTGCCACTGTGGTCGCCAGGAGGTTCAGGCAGAAGCACCAGGACAGGAACACAGCGCAGACAGTGCTCCTGGACAGGCAGGTGCTCTTCCAAGACATTGCCAACCTTGTTACAAATAAAACTGGACCAAACCCCACACACAGTTGCCTTGTTGCACGCTTGGAAAGCCCATCTTCAGCCAAGAACTCCAGCTGGAGCAGCTGGGTCCTCAGGAGAGGATTTCCACCCCTGCACTGGGCTACGGGGCAGATCCCTGGAGAATCAACCCCCCAAAGCTGCTCTGCTCCTGCTGCTCTTCCCTGTTGGAATAATTTGACCTCACGTGTGTATTATTCAAGGGGGAAAAAACACATCTGCGAAGCATTAACGCTTGCTTGGGAACAAGGTTATTTTCGGCACTGCCGAGCACTTCTCCCGTTAATTCATGCACATTTATAAGTGCAGCTCGTTAACATGTTGAAGGAAGTTCGGGCTGAGCCACAGAGACACTCACTGAGCTCCAGCCCTGCCTGGAGCCACCTTGACAAGTTACCCCGGTGCAAAGGGGCCCGGGGAGCACCCCCACACAACAGGACCCGCTCCCCAAGTTCAGCTCCTCGACACTGACTGATTGAAGAGCTCTGGGTGCTGCTCTCCAGGGTCTGCAGCACCACAGCAACTCACTGGCACCACGCTCTGAGTCCTGTCAATGTCCCACACCCCAAAGCAAGGTGATGCTGTGGGAGCTGGTCTCCTCCTTTTATTGCCCCTCCTAACAACACAAACTCCTGCTGTCAGGCAGACAGCTGGGGTCACCCTCTCTCAGGGCTCTGGCTCCCCCAGTCCTCCAACTGCTTTTTGCTGCAGGGCTCCTGCCCCTGCACTGCTGCAAGGCAGAGATGCTCCATGGCAATACCCTGCAGGGATGCCCTGGAGATGCCCTGCAGTCAGCCCTTCTCCCAAACACAGGGCAGCAGAATTCACCGGGAAGAGATTCCCAGCCCCGCTCTGATCCCATCACATCAACCATGCTTCCCCAAGCCTCGCCAGCAAACCATGGTGGAGCTGAGGAACCCCAGCTGAGGAACTGGGGCAAGGAGCCGGGGAAGGAGCCAGGAAGGGAACTGCCTGTGGACAGGCTCCCTGAGCAGGACAGGGGACCCTCCAGGCTCAGGACTCAGCATCTTTCGAGGTCCTTGGCACTGGCTTCAGGCCACACGTGCCTCAGAACTCAGAGGAAGAAGAGAAATCACTCATCTGAAACCTGCAACGTGTGATCTCCCGGGAACATGGGAGCCCCAGGAAGCCCACACCTGCAGCACAAGGGCTTGAGAGGCTTCACAGCCCTGGCTCCGCTCCCTGCACACACCGTGAGCACACCATGACCACACAGCCCCCACGGCCCTACAGAAACACACAGGAGCAGTGGTTACAGCACACACCACACACCAGTGACAGGTGCCCAGGGCAGTGTGACACGGCTGTCACTGTGCCAGGGTCTCTGATGCCATGGGAAGGTGCCTGGATGCAGCACAGGGGGCTCACCCCTGCAAAGCCGCATCCCTGGTAGCCCAGCAGAGCTGCCAGCCCTTTGCCGAGGCTGGAGCTGCGTGGGCTGGCTGGCACTGCTGCCAAATCCGGGCTGAGCTCTAAAAATTGACACCGAGAGTAGCAACAATCCCCCGGCGCTTCCGCCGAGGCGCGCGGCACACGGGGCGATGGGAGCCATGACCCCGCAGAGACGGTGCTCCCCCACAGCCCCCGGGAGCAGGGAGTGCTCACCCACGAGCAAAGATACACCAGTGAAAGCCCAGACATCTGCCTGCACGGGAAGGGCTCCCTGTGCTCCCGGGAAAGGGTCTGTCCTGCCCCTGCTCTGCCCAGGGCACCGTTGTAAGACGGATGCTCATCCAGGGACCGTTCCATGCTGACAAAGAGGATGTCCCTGGACAGGGTCTTTGCTACGACCCCCCCAGCAGCAAGGCTGGGCTGAATTATTCATCCAGCCACGCAGTTGTGTTTTTCTTAGTCATCAGCTCGGAGGAAGCAGCGAGGCAGAGGCACCAGTGGGACCTGCTGCTGGTGAGCAGCACAGGGAGCAAATCCAACAATTCAGACCAAATTCAGCATCCAGCAGAGAGCAAGGTCCTCACCAGTGAGGTCTGCACTCCCCGGAAGGGCTGGGGCTCCCTGGATGCCTCCAGCAGCCTCCTGCACTTGGCTCTGGGGGGAAAAAGTCATTCCCAGGGAGTTGTTCCAAGGTTAAGAGCACAGGGCACAGGAGTGTCGGCACCGGCGGCTCTCCCAGGGAGGCAGTGCCAGGGGCTGGGGTCGGTCCAGGCTCAGCCCCAGTGAGGAGGAGCAGCAGCACCGGCGCTGGGGCAGGACCCCCCACCCCTCCTCACCTCCCTCCGTGCCCGGCACAGGTCACACTGTGGGGGCACACGGCCCGGGGGCTCTTCCCCGATAACGGCGTTAATGCCACAAACCGGTGCCGAGGAAGAGCGCTCGCCCCGGGCGGTTGCCGTGGTGATGCTGCGCAGGCAAAGCTGGAAAAGCCAAAGACTCCATTTCCCCAGTGTGTCACTGGGCCTGGGAACATCAAGGCTTGGCAGAGAGGAGGAAAAAGTCCCGAGATGTGGGCAGATGGCATGAGGGTTGGCAGTGTGGACACAGATGGATGGCTTTGTGGCATCCAACCCAAGCAGGCTCGGCTGCACTGATGCAGCTGGGCAAGGCTCCTCATCACTCCCCGACTTTCAATAAATTAAACAGAAAATCGCCACACAAAATGGAACTAAATCTGTCCAGGTGTTCCCTCCAGGACCAGTTGCATCCTCAGAGACATGCTGACCATGTTGCCTCCCCTACAATCTGACCTTCCCTGCCTGCTGACCTCCTGCAGACAGCAATGACCCCAATCTTGTCATACCAACATCTTCCTCAGGCTCTGAAGCATCACCGAGACCCCCAGACCCCTCTTTGACTCCTCCTCACCCGGGGACAACCACAGCCCAGGGCAATGGACATCACCCATTGAGGCTGAAGCAGCACAAGCTCCCAACACACGCTAGTTATGATCAGGGAGAAATATTTTTTCCCAGAGCAGGCATAAAGATGAATTCTTTGCTGTTGCTTCCGAGAGATTCTCCAATCCCTCAGGGCAATGACTCGGTGCTGAGCCAGGATTTAAAATGCTGTATGCCCCTGGTAGACAAGGCTGTGTGAGCTCCACTGCTCTGCTGGAGATTCCTTGCCAGGGGAGCTGGGCAGCTCCGGAGCCCTGGGATGAGCCAGGAAGCACACGGGCAGCGCGGTGCAGCCGGGCACCACCCGGCTCTGGCACACGAGGGCACAGCACTGAGCCAGCCCCTGCACTGAGCCAGTCCCTGCCCCAGGGCACGGGTGTCCCCGTGGTGCCAACAACAAAATATTTTGCTTCTGAAGGCTCTGCAGGTAAACAAGCCCTTGATCCCTAAATCCCCCATTGCCATCCAAGGACTAGGACAGCTGCTCGGGCACACACCACACTGTGGCTCCTTCCCCCATGGACACAGCTATAACCCACTGGATGGGGTTGTTTTTCCCATGTTTTTCCCTGAGGGGGATGATTTGCCAGCACTCACTGTTCCAGGCTCTGGAGTGGCTGATGTCTGCCCTGCCCCTCACCACAGGGATGCTCAGTGTCACCCTCACAGGATCTGGCAAAGCCCCACAGATGGGACTGACCTAACCCCTGTCCCCACGGCTCAGGTGACAAGGAAGTGGCTCTTTGGGGAAAGGACGAAGGGAAAGGTGGTTTTCAGGGAAGGACAACGCACAGTCAGTGCCCGGTGAGCTCGGCTGGAGCCACTGCTGAACCCGGGAGCAGCACCTCCCCCTTCCCCATGGAGATCATCAACATTTGCTCTGGGAATAACCCAAAGCCCGCTGGGGGCAAATAATTAATTAACAAAATGAGGCAGCAGCTCAGTGGAAAGGCAGTGAGGGCTCAGGGGATCACAGGGGCTGAGCAAGGCAGAACCATGGGACAGAGATGCCACTAATGGCCATCCCAAGGGTAGCCAGGGGGTTAGAGGCACCCCAAAACCCACCTGACCCCCTTTCCCAGCCACTCTCCATCTGCTTTCAAAGAACAACCCAGTTCTGCACAGCCGAATTCAATATTTTATCACAAATAAAAGATGAAAGTGAAATTAAGCCAAATGTATTCCATTAAATATTCAAACCATTTAGACTTACTCTGGGCCCATATAAATGTTTTATAGCCAATAAAACACTCCCTCACAGGTCCTGGCACCAGGAGCAGACCCAGCCTGGCTCAGCACCGTGGCAGTGGATGCTCCAGAGCCCAGACTGGCCTCACCAAGGCCAATTTCCCATCTGGCAGCACCCAGAGAGGCACTGGCACAACACAGCCGTGTGCCCACAGCCCTCCTGCAGCCCGACCTCCTCCTCACCCTGCTCCTGCACCAGGATCCTGCTGAGCTGGAAAGGGGCAGGGAGTGGGGGTCTGACCCACAGCCCTGGAGACACTGTGGGTGGGTGGGAATTGCATTTTCCAGCAGTTTCCATATGTCCATCCCCATCCTCTAGCTGGGTTTTGGGCTCCCACATAGTTGGGAGCCCACATAGGAGGATACAGAGGCAGGTTACGGTGAACATCTTGACAACCACCCTCCCTCCACCAGCAGCTCCCAAGTGTATTTTTTCCATGTTTGTGTCCTGGCTCTGCAGCACCTGAGCATCCCAGGCCTCCTGCTCCCCCTGAGCTAATGAAACCCAGTATTTCAACTACCTCAGACCAGGACAGACCCATGGGGACACCAGCTATCGGTGAGCACCAGGAAGCCACTGGGCACCAGCAGGGATGCAGGAGCCCAGGAGACACTGGTGCCCTTCCAGAAGCATCTCCCAAACTCCACATCCCCAGCACTCCCGTGTCAGATGAAACGGATGCAAAATTCCACACCCGAACTATTCCAAGTGGTATTTCCAACACTGAGGGGGTGGGAGAGTGGGGAAGGCATCTTCCCACCATCCTGTAAAGAGGATTAAACTGGTTAAGAGTTTTCTTAACCAGGCTCTGGGGCTTGCTGCCATTCCAGCAGTTCACTGAAAGAGCAGCTCGAGCACTTCTCTGCTTTGAAGACGTTCATCTTGTTTCTCTGCCTCACCCAAGGCAGGAATGGAGCTTCTTGTCCACTGGGATTACTGCCTGCACATGGGGGTTTGCATCTCCCTGGTGTGCTGCAGAGCTGGGGGTTATCATTTTTCAAATGCAGGAGGCAAAGAAAGATGAATAAAACACCAGCAGCTGTGAGAGGAGCGGGCGCAGCCGCCACGGGCACCGCTCGCAGCATCTCTTGGCAACTGAGCCCCTGCATGCAAATGACAGGCACCACCAACTGCAAAGCTGTGAGTGTCCCTCTGCAAGGGAGGAAGCAGCCACTGACAGCAAAGCGGGGTTCAGCTTCCCAGGAAAAATGAATATTTACTCCCCTGAGAGCCCGTCCTGGGAGTAGGGAACAGGCACCAGCAGCAGCTGGGGAGAAGGCGTCGCCCTCAGAGCCACACACGGCACAAACGGGGGAATCACGGCGTGTTCCAGCTGACAGGCACTGCCCTCCCTGTGTAGGGCACAGGGATCTGCCTCACTGCTGCTGTGTTCAGGCACACCTGGTCCTATGGCACCGGGGATGGCATCACATCCGACCCCTGAAACCAGACAGAAGGGGTGGAAGCACTGCAGGAATAATCAGGGAATCCTGGAATGGTTTGGGTTGGAAGAAACCTTAAAGACCATCCAGATTCACCCCCCTGCCATGGGCAGGGACACCTTCCACTAGAGCAAGTTGCTCTAAGCCCTGTCCAGCCTGGCCTTGGACACTTCGAGGGATGGGAAACTCCTCTGGGCAAATTGAGCCCAGCTCTCCATACAGTGAGAAATGCAAAAATATGAAATCAGCTCCTGGCTGCTGTGAAAATTCATCCATCAATGAGAGCTGCAGAACAAACCAATTTCAGACAAAGAGCTGCTGGAAATACACACAAATACGGAATAGTTTGTGTTGGAAGGGACCAACCTAAACCCACCCTGCTGCAGCAGATCCCCATCCTGACCCCACACACATCACAGTGCTCGTGGCAAAGGAGAGACTGAACACTCTGCCCAATGCCAGAGTCCCTTCCCTCCAACATCCAGGGCTAATTTAGTACAGAAAGACATGCTGAAATTAATTTATTTCTATTTCTTTCTTCTGGCCTAAGCAGCTCCCCTCCCACTTTTTCCAGATTGATCCATCAGAAAATGAGCCCTGCTAATGCTCCATGCCAACCACTGAGATAAAAGCCAGCCCTCGGCTTCCAGGAGCCTCGAGGCTGCTCCAGCCCTTCCAAGGGAGGCACCAGGCAAAGGCTGTGATGAAGCATCACTTAGAGGGCAGGGATGTGGGCACCTGCTGGGAACTGGAGCATCGCCCCAAGGACAGGGATTTGGGTGCCCACTGGGGACCAGCAGATGCTCAGGGCATCCACAGCCCCCTGCCCCGAACACATGGAGATCCAGGACCAGTCTTGGTGAATCCAAACCATGGTCACTGTTCCTCTGCACAGCTGGAGCACAGCTCCCATCCTCCTGCAAGAGCTCAGCTGGCTGCTCGAGGCACAGGCGGCCGCCGAGGGCCGGTGGAAGGTGCACACACAAACACAACAAAATCTCATGGAAAAAAAATATTACACACCGTTGATTCCACCCCCTGAGTAGCACAGGGCTGAGTGTAATCAAGAGTCCTTAGAGCTCAGGGCCACCGGTGGCAGGTTTTGTTTACAGCACAGCAGCTGTCCTGGAGGGCAGATTATCTGCGGCGCGGCCAAGGCTGGAGCCCGGAGCCTCCCGAGGGGACTGCGGCGGGGGCAGCAGCAGAAACCCCCCGGGCACACCGGTGTGAACCGGTGACATCAAAGCTGAACCTTCAAAGGAGGCAATGCCTGTGTCCACTGCCTGCTCGGGCAGCCCAGAGCTGTGTCGAGGCGTCAGGGCTCCCTCCTGCTCCTCCTCTTCCAGCAGCACCAAACCCGGTGCCAGGAGGACGCTGGTTTTCTCCCCCTCCTCGGGACAGCAAGTGAGGAGCGACACCACTACACACCTCGGAGAACGAGAGAAGCCACCCTGCTCTGAACTCCACCAAAAAGTGTTTCCCAATGGTTTCATCCCCCTGATTAACACAGAAACCATCCCCCCTGCTAATGCAAAGAAGCTCATTAGCACCTCTTCCCAGGGAGAAAAGGCTCATCCTTAATTTTATTTTTCTTTCATGTTCTTCTCTTTTCAGGTCCAATTAGTACAAAAATCCTCACCTGCCCGACCCTGCAAAGCTCGGGGCTGTGAGCCCCGGGCTGGGCAGCCCCAGGGAGCTGGGATGTCATCGGGGACAGGGACACGGTGGGCTCACGAGGCCCTGTGGCTTCTCTGCTCTGGCAAGACCTTCCTCCCGTTACTCAGCTGTCACGACAGGACAGAAGTCCCACTGGCTGCTCAGCTTGGGTTTCTGTCGAGGTTTCCGCAGAGTTGCCAAAATTACAGCAAGAGGCAGCTCCTTCCGTGGCACTGAGAAAAATGGGATTCACACCACTGAGGGCTAATCCTGCTCTTTTCCAGGAGCCCCTTCTCCCTGGAATCTGATCATATGAAGGCAGGAAAGCACACATGACCTGCCCAGAGACCTGCTCTGCCCTCATCAGTGGGGATCTGTGGGGAAAGACCTGCCAGGTCCCCAGGAGGAAGAAGACCTTGTGCCATGGCTTGGAATGAATTATTCCTTCATGGGAAGGAATAACTAAGCCCCTTGTTATCTAGTAATAGCTGGAAACCCTGAAGGTGACAACTGTAACCCAGACACCAGAGACAGAGAGGGGTTTGCCCCCCACCCCAGGGTTTTCTCCTCAGGGGGAAACAACACAGTAACTCCAACGATGTTTCTGCTGCTCCAAGTGACCCCCTGCTCAAGACCCCACACCCACAGCATGGAGGGGTCACCCCAGCAGAGCAGCCCCAGCCAAATCCTCGGCTGTGGATACCCTGGCATTGGTCTGGCTGAATGCTGAGGCTGGAATTTTCTCAAGGAGCTAAAGATGCTCCCCCTAGCAAGCCCAATTTTCACAGGAAGGAATGTCGAGGACTTGACACCTCCAAAGCTCGAAGCCAACAGGTGCCATTTTAATGCCTTTTTTAACAATACAATCATCTTTATTTCCCCAGCATCAATGGTTTGTTTTCCAAATACATTCAGATCAACATCCTTCTTTGTTTAAGAGATGATGATAAACAAACACGATGTGGGAGGCTCTCCCTCACATCAAACAGTAGGAGGGAACAAACCTTGGGGGCCATTAGGAATTGTACTGCCAGATTAATTTTAAATGGATTTCTATTCATTTACATTCACTCAGGCCTATGTAATCCATTAGCTTTGCGTGCATCTAATGGTTCAACATCCTTGAAAATGAGCAATGGATCCTGGACCCCCGAGACCAGTGGGTGGATTGGGAGAGGAGGCAGAGAGTGTCTGGGTGGGCACAGGGGCTGCTCATCCCATCCCAGGGAGCCTGCAGGGACCAAGTGGCAAAAAGAAGAGTGGAGATGGCCCCAAAAACAACGTCAGGAGTTGGGCAGCTCTGTCCCCGCGGTTTCCCCAGCTGGGATGGGATCCAGGGTCCTGGCAGGTCCCGGCTCCCACACCCAAACAAGGTCACACGTGCACAGGAGTGCACCTGCCACACGGGCTGGCCTTGGGGAGGTCCCTGCGGTCTCTGCTGCCAGCAAGGCTCAGAGACTGCCACAAACCCTGCCACAAACCCCCAAAGCACCGACATAAACACTCTGTGCTCGCTCAGCACCTCCAACACCAGGTCAAGAGAGCGCAGCAAACCCCAGTGACGTCCTCCCACCCCAGCCCGCCTCGCCTAAAACAGCCTCACTCCCTTCAGCCAGCAAACCCCAAGCAAATTCTGGAATTTTGGAGAGAAGGAGCTGCCATGTGACAGTTTTCTGATTAGAAAGACACAAATTAAAACCAGCAGAAGCCTCCAGCGTTGCCACCCCAGAGCATCATCTGCACCACGGTGCCAACGGCGAGAGGGACAATTACACAGCACCTGCAAAGAGGATTATCTCAATGGGAATGGAGATGCACATCAAAAAACTATTTCCATGTCCCCCAAAAATTATGAGTGCCTTAAAAGGATGATAATAATGAGTTTTAGGGCATACACATGATCTTCCCCACTGCATAATCTGCCCATTTCAGAGCAATGTAGCTCTAGCAGCTCTGTTAGAGAAGTAAATTAACCCTAATTTGATTGCTTCTCAGTAACAGTAGTTTCAGTGCTCTAATCAATAAGTCACAGGGTTTTACGACTGCCCTTGGTATATCAATCATTGCAATCGGTAATAAAATGCTTTTCATTTGAAGAACACCTGAAATACTGTGTAATTACCTTTGTATAAAATTACAGACTCCAATTTACCCATTTCACCTGCTGCAGCCAACAGCCTCACTCTGCACCAAACATCATTTCCTTCCTAAAGGCTTTCTGAGCCTTTCTGAGCCGTCCTTCATCCCTTCCCCATGTCACTGCAGCAGCAAGTCATTACTCACACCCCACAAAACAGCAGGTTACAAGAGACACCCATCTCCCAGGAATCCTTCAAGAAAGGGAGAGATCCAACCCTGGACCACAATGTCCCCAGGCAGCCACAAGGTACTGATGGAGAAACACGGCCAAGGGAAGGTTTCAAGACCCCTGGCTGGCACTGAGGTGTCCCTGCCTGGCAAAGGATGCTCTGGGCACACCAGGCCATTGCAGGGCATGACATGTCTCCCCTTCTGCCCCCTCAGCCAAGCAGATTCCTGCTGTCCTTGCTGGAGCCATACAGCTCCGACACACCGACTGCAGGACTCTCCCAGCACTGGGATGCTCCAATCATAGACAAAACAGACATCTCAGAGACCCCTCAGCACAACACACGCCCCCAAGCCAGAGGGAGCAGGGCCACCTGGCACCAGACCCCCATGTCGGCACCCCAAAGCTGTGCTCAGGAAATGTTTCCAGGGAATTCTGGTTCATGTCAGTTTTGGTTTTGTTTCAAGAAAGAAAAACAAACTACTCTTATAAACACTGAAAACGACTTAGGGAAATATTTTCACTGGCAGATGTCAGGCCTCAGCAGTTCTTACAGGAATTACCCCCAGGATCCTGAGCAGAGGACACGCTCCCCCATCCCTGTGCAAAGCTGTAACAAAGAGGCTGCTGTGCTGCCACCACTGCCATCAGCCCCCGAGGTGCCCCGGGGGGAGCTGAAACAGGTCAGGGTGACGAGGTTTAAGTCCTTGGAGCAACGTTTAGTAACTCCTCTGCAAAATCCATCTCTCACCTGCCAGACCCCCAGGCAGGGGCCAAGAAGTGCCCCGGGCACTCACCCTGAAGTCGATTCCCACCGTGGAGATGAAGCTGCCGGCGAGGAACGCGCCGTCTTTGAACCGCACCAGCAGGCAGGTCTTGCCGACCCCAGAGTCGCCCACCAGCATCACCTGGGAAGGAGGGAGGGAGGGTTAGACTCTGGGTTTTGGGAAGGAAGCCCCCTGCAGCCATTAGCCAGCTCCATCCCAAGAGCAGGTAGCAGATCCCATACGCTTGGGAGGAACAAAGCACATCCAAGAGCGATGGACCAAGGGGAGGGTGGGGGGGAAAAGGGGGACTCACAGCAAAATTATTCCCCATCCTGCACCACGTGTGTCCCTGAGCACTGGCTCAACTCGAGACACCCTACCCCAAGCTGTACTTAACAAGTCCTTCATGGGTGCACAAACCCCCCCTGAAAACCAAGAGGTGCCAGCTGGGTGCCACAAGCTGTAACCCGACGGCTGCAGGGTCCACGGGCTCCCCAACACACCCACAAAACACCCCACCACTGTGGGGCTTTCTGGGAGTGTGGCACCACCCATGGGGAGACTTCAGGAAGTCCCCAACCATAAGTGCCAGCTCCAGGGGTGCATCAGCCCTCTGCAAGCAACTGCCTTCAGTGGGACCCACACGTGCCCACAGCTGCCCTCCCGGTCCTCCGCAGATGCCAAGGGAGCAGCTCCCGGTGCCCCTGCTTCAGTTTCCCCACCCAGCAGCTGCCCTGGGTGCAGACAGGGCAGGCAGCCCACAGAGACCACGGCAGAGCTCAGCCTGCTCCCAGACACAGCTCCCCAAAACCTCAGCCCAAACCAACAGCCCCCCTGCCCCCTGGGGCACCCAGCCCTCTCCCCTCACTGGGATGACAACATCCCACCACTGAGAAATCTGGGACCATGGAGCCGGGCTGCGTGAGCTCCTTCTGCACCTGCCACGGCAGATTCCCTCTCTCCCAAGGTGCTCCCATCAGCCTTCCCAGAACCATTAGGCTGTGACAGGATTTAAATGGTTTTAAGGCAGGGACTGCCCTGGGTCACACCGAACCCTCCCAGGAGCCATCCAAGGTGGCAAACGCCACCACGGCTCTGCAGCTCAGCCCTGAGAGGTGGCAGCAGCCCCGGGTGCAGGTGTAGCTCGTTTTGGGGCTGGAGGGCTCTGCCCAGGAGGGCAGGATCCAGCCACAGTGCCCCAGCCCCCACGGTGCAGAGCCCCACACCAGCATCCCACAGGAGCCCCACACACTGAGCTCTGGCACGAGGGTTGAGGGCAGCCAGTGAACCACGGGTGTATTGGTGCAAAGCCAAGGGAAGGGGGGGAAGTCAATTTTAGCACAAAATATTGGGGTTCTTTAACTTTCCAGACCTCTCTCTGAAACAGGTGACCCTCAGCAGCGGCTTCTCCCCACTCAGCACCACCAATGCCTCACCAGTCATGCAAAGCGCCCGGGGCCAGGATGCAGCCCCGTACCCAAAACTTGCATTTGGCCACTGCCTCAGGCAGAGCTCAGGAGCCTCAGAAGAGGGGCAAGGGAAGGAGAAAGTTTAACAAACCAGGTTTTTACTGGATACAAAGCAATTTCTCTCTGCCACTGGTTCAAAATCAGCCAGACCATTAGCAGAGGTTTTGGCTAACTGGGGTATTTCGGCTTCTCTGAGACCCATTTGGCTCATCCCTGTGCCATGGGCAATTCCCAGGGAAAGCCACAGCCTGGGCAGGCAGAGGTGAGCTCCAGGAGCCAGGAACCAGCGCAAACACGGAGGTGGCTCCATTTTAGGGAAGCCGTTAAACCGTTACTGCAGCTGTATCAGGACCAACCGCCTACCAAAGCAACCAAATCCACTTCTGGAACACCCCTCACCTCCTACCCCACATCCCAAACCTTAACACGATGGCCACGCCAACTGCCACCGGCACCGAGCTCTCGACACCACACACCGCGGCAGGACCTGCCCCAGCAAAGCCCGTGTTCTCCCGGCTCAGTCCCCCACGCTCGGTTACAGAGATCCGTGTTAGAAACACAGCCAGAGCGTTGGCACTGAGTTGTAGCCTCAGCCAAAATCACTAAATGAGCCCCCATATCGCTAAGTGCACCCTAAAATCATCAAGTGAGCTTCAGGCTGGGCTTGCATCAGGTCGTATGATGAAGTGGGGGCAACGCAAATTAATTTGTTCTGTGACTCTCTCGGCAGGATCTGAAGCAGCGAGAAGAAGCCATCTGAGCCCAGAAAGCTGGAGACATCTCAGCAGCAGCCAGAGCAGACTCAATGCCACTCAAGGGGTGCCATCACCCTGCTCACAGCCCCGTTTTTTGCAGGTTAAAGAGGAGCCGGGAGGCCACAGCAGCTCCCCGGAGCAGCCTCTGGCCATCACTTGCACAAGTCCCGCAGCAGCAGCCCCGCTGCCGGGAGGGTCTGCGAGCGCAGCCCCCGCTGATCCCGACCCTGCCGCCCCGGGAGCCCCCGCGGAGACCCCGACCGGGCGGCTGCGGACGGACGGGATGCCGGGGCTGGGAGGGAGGGAAGCAGGGATGCAGGGACTCAGGCAAGCAGGGATGCAGGGATTCAGGCAAGCAGGGATGCAGGGATTCAGGCAAGCAGGGATGCAGGGATGCCCGCCCGGTCCTGACCCCGGGAACTTCGGGGACGCTACAGCCGACCCCGCATCCGACTGACCCCGCGCTCCCGGACCCCTCCCCGTAGCACCCCCGGCCCCGCACCTTGAAGGCGAGGTCGTAGAACTCTCCGCTGCTGCTCAGCGAGGGCCGCCCAGCCGCCGCGCCGCCGTTGCGGGGCAGCTCGGGGGCGGTGGCGGAGCTGCCCCGGGGCGCGGCGGTGGCGGCCCGGCCGGTGCCCTGCGCCGGGGGCAGCGCGGCCGAGGGCGCGGCTCCGCCGCCTTTGCCGCGAGCCGCCTTCTTGCGCGACATCGCGGGCCGGGGCCGCGGCCGCGCCGGGCGAGGGGGCGCGGGAGCCGCCGCCGCCCGGCCCCGCCCCCTGCAGCCCTGCAGCCAATGGCAGCGCCGAGCGGCCGGAGAGGGGGCGTGGTTTGAGCGCCGGCCACGCCCCTCCACGCCCCGCAGCGCCGGACCGGGGGCACCGGGGGGAACCGGAGGGTACCGGGAGGGAACCAGGGGGGCTGGGATTGGGGTGCGCGGGGTCTGCGGGAGCGAAGGGAGCCGCGAATGGGGGGGTTACACCCACCCATGGGGTGCCCGCACGCCGAGGACCAGCGCGGGGCCCCCCACGCCGCCCCCGCACGCTCCATCCCTGGTGCGGCTCCCCAGCGAGGTCTGGGGTCCGTCCTGTAGCGGGTCCCCTCTCCGGGTTTGCTACAGTGCAGGGGGGGCCACGCGAGGCAGACACGGACCCTCCGCTGCTGGCAGCATCCCTCGAGGAATGCGGTGTGAGGGGGTCGTGGAGCAAGGTCGAGGCCACCGCGGGGACACGGCGTGGGCTGCGGGGCATGGGGACGGGAGCCCAGGTTCCCCCCGGTCCGTCTCAGCAACTAGTTTCAACGAGCAACACTTGGCATCTCTCTCTGCTCATAAATGTCACCTGAGGCGCTGGCGGGTCTCTCGGCTGGAATAAACGTCTTCAGCTGTGTGACAGATTCCAGTAGCACAACCTCAGCCTGGCTGGGAACGGGGGCTTCAACAGCACGGCAGAGTAAGACTGGGAAATAAATCACTGTCGTGAGAAGCCAGACAGGCAAACGGTGAGGATGGAATAGGTGACAACACTGGCACAGGGAGGTGACAGCGGGATCAGCATCCCAGCGAGCCTGGGGGCAGCTCCAGAGCTCAGGTGACAGCTGTGAGAGGTCATTCTCACTGTGGCCATGGACGAGACTTTTCCCTTTGGGAGCATTTAAAATCTATAGTTAATCCCTTTTCAAGGGCTCTGAAGCACCCCGGGGGAGGAGCAGGGGCAGGCAGCAGGGCTCTCATGGATTTGGCCATGGACAGGGGAGGTGGGCCAGGAGCTTGTGTGCATGGCTCCTGGGTGGGATCCCCCTTCTCCCATCCTGAGTTTCGAGCATGGCCATGGCTGTCACAGGCTCCAGGGAATGCTGAGGAGCTCTGTGTCTGCAGCACTCCTCCGACACAGCTGAGGATGAAGGAAAAGCTGTCACAGTCGAGGTTCATCTTCCCACTTCCCTTCATGTGCTCTTAATCCCGACGATCGAGCTGGGAGATGGAAGACCTGCCTGGCAGAGCAGACTGGATGCCAGGGTTTTGCACTTTAATCTGATTTTCTGGGACAGCTGCAGTCAATAGAGGCTGAGGCCTCAGAGCAAAGTGCAATGCTGGAACTACGTATGGGGCTGCAGGTATTAACCAGCCCCTGTGCTGTGGCCAGGGTGCAGCTTTTCCCAGTGGAACGTGCCCAGAGGAAGGGGGTACCCAGCCCTGGCACCTCTGTGTGCCTTCAGGGCACACCCTCATAGGCTGACTTGCTGCTGCACAAGGATTTTCCCCTCTCCCATCCCCAGCTGATGATGATGGAAATCTCCATCAACAGCTCAGGAGCAAACAAAGCCAGCTGCTTATCGAGGCCGCATCAGGGCAACGCCGGAGGAGATGGCCCCTTATCAGCAGCAGCAGCCGGCAAGCGGGCCTGGAAAATTCTGCCTGTACCAAAGGTCATGTGCTCCAGTGGCTGCAGCAGGGCTGATCCCCATGGCCCTTGGCCACCCAAAATCAGCTTTGGTGGCAGCAGAGCTCAGAGCACCACGGCCGCGGTGAGAGGCACCTCCAGCAAGTTCCTCTCCTGTAGGAAAGGCGTGTGCAGAGACACAGCCTGCTCAGAATCGCAGTCACGCCTGGAGATGTTGCTCCTCATATAGTTACAGGAACTAATCAGATAACGGCAGCTGAACTAAGGGGGATATATTTGCTAAAAATAGCTTAATGGAACAACAGACGCCTGGAAATACGGCGTGCCTGGGGGAAGCGGGGCTGGCAGGGCTCTGAGCGGGGCTGGCCGTGCCAGTGGCTGCCTGGTGCTCACAGCCATCTACATATCTGTAAATTTGTTTTTAGGGGTAGAAAATCAGCTCATCCGCATCAGGTGGTCAAGCCAAGAGGGCAGTTGTGCTGCTGTATGGGGGGCTGTGAATACAAGCACAGACAGGCAGCTGGTGCCACCGTTGCCACCTGTGCCAACGGCCATGGGGACAGCACCTGCCCTTGGCTCAGCCACCCCCGCTGGGGGACAGAGCTCCACACAGGGCCAGAGACACAGCGAGCCCACCTGGGGCCGAGCACCATGCTCTGCCCAGCTGCTCTGCACAAACACTCTGCTTCAGGGGTTTAAATCTGGCTGTTTTCTTTGGCACGGAGCTCCGCAGGGTTCTGCGTGCCAGAAGTTCCGCGCCGTGCTCAGAGCCAAGTGAGATATTTCGGTGCGAGGCCATCTCTCCCTCCTCCTGCTGGTCCGGGTGGTTCCATCGCTGGCTCGTGCTGCAGCTGCCCCCGCGCTCCCTCAGCTGCTCCATCCCCTGCTCCTGGTCAGGATGGAGCCATTCCTCTCCCGGCAGCCCGGAGCCTGCCGAGCCTGCTCTCCTCCTGGTCCCAGCTCCTGGTGCCAGCTCAGACGGAGCAGAGCCGTCTCTCCAGCAGGCAAGGACGAGCTATTCCCATCAGACACGATGTCAGCTGCGCCAGCTTGGAAGATATTCATCTTCCTTGCCTGGTGGCTGCAAGAAAGATGGTGCAGGCTCTTCCCATGTGCTCCTCGTTGTGCCTCTGCTGTCACCTACTGCAATGCCACCAAGCCAAAGGTCAGGGGGCTTCTCTGTCCCCCTGTGCTGGGCACTGGTGAGGCTTAATCTTGAATCCTGGGGTCAGTTTTGGGCCTCTCACAAAAAGAAAGATATTGAGGGGTGGTAGCATGTCCAGGGAAGGGAACGGAGATGGGGAAGGGGCTGGAGCACCAGGAGCAGCTGAGGGAGCTGGGGGGGCTCAGCCTGGAGAAAAGGAGGCTCATGGGGGACCTTCTGGCTCTGCAACTCCCTGATAGGAGGGGGGAGCTGAGGGGGGTCGGGCTCTACTCTCAGGGAACAAGGGACAGGATGAGAGGAAACGGTCTCAGGTTTTGTGCCAGGGGAGCTTGAGGTTGGATATTGGGAAAATTCCTTCACAGAAAGGACTGTCCAGCCCTGGCACAGCTGCCCAGGGCAGTGGTGGAGTCCCCAACCCTGGAGGGGTTTAAAAGCCCTATGGATGTGGCACTTGGGGGCATGGGTTAGTGGTGGCCTTGGCAGTGCTGGGGGAATGGTTGGACTTGATGATCTTAGAGGGCTTTTCCAACCCGAACAATTCTGTGACTCCCCTAATCACATCTAACTCTGCCAGCTCTTCCCACTCTGTTCAGCTCCAGGTCCTTTGCCAAGGGCACACACAGCTCTGGCTCCAGAGTGGCTGAAGAGGAAGGGCCTGAGGGCAGTGGGCATCACCTGGATGGGAGGTGCAGGAGGGCAGCTGGGGACAAAGGTGACACCAAGCTCACAGGGCTGACTCAAGAATACAGAGAGCTTGATTTCATGTTGCAGATGAGCAGACACCCATCAGAGATATCAGGCAGAGGGGACAGCTCTGCTGCAGCCAGCAGCACCCCACAGAGCAGAGCCAGGGAGGCAGGGAAGGGTGCACAGGGCACGGGACACGGGCTGGAGTTGGACCCCAGCACCCTGCCAGGCGCAGCGGGCAACAGCTCTGCCACCTTGGGGAGGGCCCAGCCCACGCAGCGCTGAGCAGGCACCGTTCCCTCCCTCACCAGTTATTGTTCTTCCCTCCCCATCGCTCACTTACCTCCCAACACTTCAATCCCATCGCCTTTGTCAGTGTCGCTGGCTTTTAATTGAAATTCCTCAGACATCTCCTCATCAGCACAGCCCATCAACTAGTTTTGTGTGGGAAGTCATTGTTTTCTCTCTGCAGCTGGGAAAGTTAAATTCCAGCGTTTTGCTGGGAGACTGCTTTTGTCTCTTCTCTTTCTTACATTGCCAAGCCTGATCTTACATTGCAACCTCCTTCCTTTGTCTGGATATTTCATTTTCCATCTCTCCTCCACACAGTCCCTCTGGTTCCATCTCGGGCTCCTCCACTTCCCTGGTCCCTCCTTAGTGGGAGCTCCCACGTGCAGCTCCCTCCAGCCTCTCATTGCCAATGTTTTCCTGCAAAGCACCCCGGAGGTTTGGAGAGCCCAGCCTGTTACTAAGTCTTTGTTTCTTGGTGTTCAAATCCGTAGTAGCTCCACATGAGGGTTTGGGCACCACGGAGCTGGGCAGATACTGAGGTGTCAGCACATGCAGCCCAGGGACAGAGCTTGAGCACTCCTTCCCCCACCAAACTGCCCCCATTAGCCCATTCTTCAAAGGGCAAAGCCAAGTCAAGAAACCACCAGCACTCGCAACCTTGGAAGTGTTTGAGAGGAGGACCCAAGCCGGCAACAAAGCTGGGCCAAGACATCACTTCCATGGGCAGCAGGAGGATGGGATGGGGGGTCTGTCCCCAGTGCCAAGCCAAGGGGGCTCAGTCCCCTCCTCCAGAGCAGAGCAAGAGTCCTTTGCTGTAACACTGGTTGTGCTGGGCTCAAGCTGGTAAACGAGACATGGGGCACAGCTTCCCCCTCTGCCCTGCTCCAGGACTGGCACCCTGGGATTACCCAGGGCACAGCACAGCACTGGGAAGTGGCAGCAGCACCCGGGGCTGAGCAGGACACAGTGCAGCTGCTGACACTGTAAAATACAACAGACCCCAGCAGGTCGGTCCCACATCCCACTGGAAAACAGGACCTTGGCACGTCCTCCAGCACTGGCATGTCCCCACGGGCATCCCGAGGGAACCATGGTGCTGCCCTGGGCCCCCACCATCCCATGCACAACAGGGTGATCGTGCCAGGTCCTAATGAGGCTGCACTGGGCTGAGGCCAGGAAATTAATTTTCCTTGTGCCAAGACCAGCACGAGCCGAGGTTTCAGGAGCAAAAGGGCTGAGCACACAGTCACCCACAAGGGCTTTCGGATGGGATGAGGAGTTGGATGTTCAAAGGCTCTTTGAAACACATCCTACAGAGATAGAGGAAGGGCAGAGCACGTGCCTGGCCTTCCAAATATGAGATATTTGCGGGCTGTTTGGTATATTTTAGACGCTTTTCAAACATGCCTCAGCAGCATCAAATATTTTAGGAATATAATGTCAGCTTGAAAATATCTGAGGTATTTTGTAGCTGTATAGAGGCACGTCCTGAGGCAGGGAAGGGTTAGAGTGTGGTTGTGGTTTCAGAAGCAAGGGGATAAATGTCACAGGTGCCTCTGTTACCTGTGCACACTTGGCTGTTTCCATTCCAGAGAGTTTCACACCAGTCAGGCCACAGCTGGAGCACAATCCCAGCCAGTGGCCCCAAGCCTGGCACTGCCTCTGGAGCCACCACAGCAGAGCCCAAGGGACTGGAGCAAATAACTCCCCAAAAACCTTCATCTTTGGAAATTAGTTTGGCACTGCAGAGCTCGAGAGCTCCCACGGGCCAGCCCTGGGATGTGAGCAGTGCTCTGGGGCCTTGTAAAACAATAAACAGCGGTAATGAGTGAGCGTGGAAATGTGCAGAGGGCAGATCCCATGGGAGGACAGGGAAATCCACCCCCTGAGTGAGACAGAGGGCTAGGGAGCAGCAGGACTGCCTGTGTCAGGAACTGAGCTCCTGCTTGCCAGGGGAGCTGCAGATGTGCCCACAGCGTGCTCACAGCTCACCAGAGCTAATTTGAGGCAGGCGGCTGATGAGACACGAGTGGGACCCATCAGCCTGAGGATCAACAGCTGCTGTCTTTCTGCTCCTCCTCTGACACACCTGACGTGACATTCCCCATCTGAGCCATCAGCCAGTGGTGCTGCTCCAGGTAACTGACAATCCGGGGGATGATGACAATACAGCTTCGAGTTTTGATGCTCTTTGTTAATGTTTTCCATGGAAGGCTGGACATTTCCTCTTAGCGAGGCACTGGTAAGTTTGGGCAATTAGTTTTTATTTCAAGATGACAATGTGTGAGCAGCATGGCCAGCCTGGATCTGGCCAGGCACTTCCAGGCACTCTAATTCCTCCTAATTTCTAATCTAACCCTGCCCTCTGTCAGTGGGAAGCCATTCCCCCTTGTCCTTTAAAAGCCGTGTGAATGTGGCACTTGGGGACATGGGCTAATGGTGGCTTTGGCAGTGCTGGGGGAACGGTTGGACTCGATGGTCTTGGAGGGCTTTTCCAACCTAATGGATTCTATGATTCCATGATTTTAGGGCGCGTTGCATCCTTTTCGCGGGTTCTATCCCGGCGGCGGTGCTAGAGGGCGCCTGGAGTCCGCGAACCGGCACCGAGGGCCGGGCACAGCGGTGAGGGGCCGAGCCCGCCGGGTCCCGCACGGCTCGGGGGCCGGGGGGAGCCCCTGGGTCTGCCTGCGGCCATCTGGGTGGGCGATTAGAGCAGGGGAATGGGAATATGGGCGGGGAGCGGCAGCCAGGACTGGCGATGGAGATGGTCCTCGTGGGGGTCATTCCTCAAGTACCACAGCATCAATCCCAGGGCAGTGGCAGAGTCCCCGTCCCTGGAGGGATTTAAAAGCCGTGTGGACGTGGCACCTGGGGACATGGATTAGTGGTGGCCTTGGCGGTGCTGGGGGAATGGTTGGACTCAGTGGTCTTGGAGATCTTTTCCAGCCTAAAGAATTCATGATTCTATGATCATGAAAGCGAGAGGGACACAAAATGCAGCCACAGAGTAACACACTGCAGAGATAGGAACAGCCACTTCCTCCCAGGAGAAACAGAGATCATGACCTTCTCTGGGATACTTCTATTCCATACCTAGTGGGAGAGCTCTCTCCCCACAACATCAGCTGAGGACAAGCTGTGCTCCTTCCATCAGGTGAGAGTTCTCCTAAGCAGAGAAATAACAGCCATGCATGAATACAGCTGCAAGGGACCTCAGCTCGTGGCAAGGGAGCAGAGAGGTCAAGAGAGGCATTTTTCCTGCCTTTTTCAAGCTGCACACAAGGTACAGTGGACGCATGTGGCTGGAGGTAGAAGGATCCTGTCCTGGCTCAGCCATCCTGGCTGCAATCCCATCTCCATCTGCACAGAGCTTCCCCATGAACACGCCTGGGCGACAGGATGTCCCCAGCAGCTGCTCGTGGACCTGCACTGGGCACTGCAGGCGTGAGCCAAACAGTGTTCAGTGCACTGAAGAAGGGGTGCCTTGGGGTTTGGGGCACACAGTGGGGTTCCACGGCTGTCTGGGTACTGCTGAAACCATCTGTGGTGGTTCTGGGATCTGGCTGGAGGGCCTGGAGGCAGCAGTGACATTCCCAGCCAGCCACAGCTCCGTCACGTTCTGCTGACCACAGAGGATCTGCCCATGTGCTGGGTGCACTCGTGCAGGGCTGGAGGGCTGGGGGAATTAACACCCTCTTGGTTGGGGTTTGAATTCTGCTGCAAGTAAACAGTGTTGAGAAACTCTCCAGTTCCTTGCCAGTGGGAGGAACCAGCAGAATCCCTTCCCCACAACGAGCCATTCCCAGCCTCGCAGTGAGCAGCAGCCTCCCAGCCCCAGAGTACATTTTCCACTTCCATCATTTTCTGCAGTTACTGCTCTCAAAACCATCATAACTCAGCGAGAAGACCTTCCTCCGAGATCAAAAATCGTGACTCAATGTGACCAAATGATTCTGTTACTGCTGTGTCGAGGTTTGCTGTCTCCTTGCCCACTCACTCACATATTTCCTTGCTCGTTGCCCTCGTTACAGCTTGGCAGCCCTGGCTTTTCAGGGACAGCCCTTAACTTCATTCCATCGGCTGGATTCCATTAGCCAGCTAGTCTGCTGATTGCAATCCACACACAGGATATTTTCTCCTTGCTGTTATCTGAAAAAATATGGGCATCAGTACAGAAAAAAGGAAAAAAAGAAAAACCACCCAAAAAAAGCAATTCACATTTGAGGGAGCGGAAATAAATACATTGTAGTCACATGAGGAAATAGTAACTGCAGGGCTATTTTGGGCACAATACATCATGCAAAGGATGATGTGTCTTTCAAGCAGATTTCAAGCCTAAAAGGCACAAAATGTTTTTGGAAAGTAAATTCCCACACACATTAAGCACCATGCCAAGGAGTGGGATCAGATGCTGTCGGGCTTTGAATAAACCTGAAATATAGAGTTTGGATATGGGAAGCCGAGGCTCCAGTTAACATCACCCCTCGGGGTTCAGCAGGACAGTCACACACCTAAATCCACAAAGGTGCTTGTGGACTCTGTTGGATCAGGACCATCCTGGATCAAGCCAACCAGGTAGAGCTGGAGGTGATGAGCAGCTCTGGAGGAGTAACATGGTAGGAGTCACCTTCTTCAGGTAACTAGTGACAGGATGAGAGGAAATGGCCTCAAGCTGCACCAGGGGAGGTTTATGTTGGGCATTAGGAAGAATTTCTTCATGGAGAAGGTTGTTAAACACTGAAATGGACTGCCCAGGGAGGTGGTAGAGTCCCCAGCCCTGAAGGTGTTCAAGAAACAACTGATGTGGCACTCAGTGCTCTGGGCTGGGGGACAAGGTGAAGATTGATGAAAGATTGGACTTGGTGATCTTGGAGGTCCCTTCCAATCTTTTGTCTCTGAGGTAAAGGAACAATGCCTGTGTTTTGTTGCTCACAGGAGCTGAGTGTGCAGGACAATCACAGCCATCAAGTGGCACATGCTGAAACTCATGACCTGGCCCCAACATGAGTGTGTCCTCGTGGAATGACTCAGTGAGGGCATCCTACACAGACACAGAGACGAGGTTTAGGCAAGTCCAGCCCACTGAGAGAGGCAAACCTGCCCCCCAGGCCCTCCTCTCCCCAGGTCTGTTCTCAGCAGAGGAGAAGGGGGGGTAGCAGGCTCTGAGGCTCCAGTCCTTCCTCTGGTCCCACCCCAAACAATTGTTCTTGCTCCCTGCTGCTCTCACTCCTCGGATGCTTGCAGACAGTGAGCAGTCTCTCTCCCACCCCTTTTTGTTGTGGTTTCTCCCTTGAAAGCTGCCAGGCAGAGCTCCTGAGCCCAGTGATTGCCAAGGCCCTACTGCCACAGTCCCTTGCTGCAGTGTCAGGGTGGCAGCTCCTGGGCACACTCACCATCGGAGCACTGGGAATGCCGGGGAGCACACGTGGGAGCAGCAAAAGCTGGCAGAGGCACGGGGTGCAGCTCTGAGGGGAGGCTGGACAGAAGGCAGCCCTGCTTGGCTGTGCAAGCTGCTTCAGACCACTACCAAGCACCTCTCACCCTGGCACTGGGGCACGGGCTGTTCAAGGGGAGCAGCCTGTGATGGGTGACCCATCTTTTTGGGGAGGGACAGCCCTTCTCACAGGGGTGCTCTCCAGGCAGCGCTTCCAGAGGTTTTCCTATCAACAGTAATTGCTGGAACAGCCATGACTGAACAGAGTGTGGGCTCAGCTTTGCCCATGGGCAGTTCTGAGGCTCCAGTGGACACTGGCATTCCTGGTGCCAAGGCTGACCTGGGGAGATTTGCTGCACTAAACTTCAATGTTACATAGCAATGTTTTCAGGGTGTGAATGGCTGCAAGAATTAATGGAATTGCATAAATGAAGAGCAAGATTTTCCTGTCTCTATTTAGCAAAAAACCTGCTGGAAGTGTTGTCTGGATCAACAAATCTCAGGAGAACCAGTTCAAAAGCAGCTTCTCCCATGTTTTATTTCAGCTTTCTCATATCCCCCCCTCAGTGGAGGGCCAGGGCCATGTTCCATATGTCCCATCACACTGTAACAAGGCACATGTGAAAGACCAACAAATTAGGGTGGGAAATTATCAGCTGTCACACCTATCCACTGCTTCCAAATGGGCTGGGGATGGTTTTGGGGAGATGTCCTGTGTAATGATGCTTCCTTTCATTGTATGGAGATTTTATTTGAGTTATATCCTTCAATCACTTTAAACTAGAAGCAGTTCAGATCCCCGAGGAGCCACGGTGGAATGATGGGATTGACCTCACCAGGTGTGAGCCAGGACCACTGCCTGGGCCAGTGTGGGGTGTGAGTGGTACTGAAACCTGATGGATTTGCTGTTTAATGGTAAAAAAAATGCACTGAAAAGTACCTGACTTGTTCTTCCTCCATCTCCAAGGTACCTGCTGTACTGTAGGTGTGCAAAGCACCCCACAACCTGAGCTCTTACTGGATCCTACAGCCCTTGGGAATGGGCACCAGCCACGGGAACCGAGTGCCGAGGGCCTTCAGGAAGGGCTCAGGTGGGTGTGGGTGTCTGTCCACTGCCCTCTGTGCCCGGGGTGGGGAAGCCCCCCTGGCATTGTGAGACACCCCGCCTCCCCTGCCATCTCCAGCACAATTCCATCCTGCATCGTCTGCCCTGCCCAGTTTCTGAGATGCCCCTCATCGGGATAATCCTTGTTTCCTGGGATGTCCGTGTTCCCCGGGATGTCGCTGCTCCCCGGGATGCTCCTGTCCTCAGGACGCTCGTGTTCCCCGGGATGTTCCTGCCTTCTGGGACCTCCGTGTCCCACGGAATCCTCCTGCTTCGGAGACCCCCTTCTCCAGGGATCCCCCTGCCCCCGGGACACCCGTCCCCCACGGATGCCCCTGCTCCCGGGATGCCTCTGCCCCGTCAGGGACACTCATCCCCCGGGGCCTTCTGCTCCAGGAATCCCCCCGTTCCCGGGACACCTCTACCCCCCGAGACCCCCGTGCCCCTCGCGGCACCGCTTCCCCGCGGGATTCTCCCGCTCCCGGGACCGCCGTGCCCCCGGGACACCCCATCCCCGCGGGACTCTCCTGCCTCCGGGACCGCCTGCGCCCGGGACGTCCCTATCCCGCGGGACCCCCCTTGTCCCCCCCGGGCCGGCCGGCGCGGGAGCCCCGCGGTGCGGAGCGGATCGGAGCGGAGCGGGGGCGGCCCGGGCGGGCGCGGGGCTGGAGCGGCGCCGCGTTTCCGCCGGGCGGGAGGCGGAGCGGGGGCGGCCGCGGGCCGGGCGGAGCAGCAGAGCCGAGCGGCGCCGGGCCGGGCCGGGGCTGTCAGCGCGGCGAGCGGAGCCCCAGCGGGCCGGGCCATGGCGGGCGGGCGCTGAGCCGGCCGAGCCCGGCCGAGCCCCGGGGCAGCGGCGTGCCGGGGCCATGCCATGCCCGTAGGGAGAGATGCCTTTGGGAAATGGAGACACTGGATCACAGCGCAAACATGGCGCCCCCGCGGCGCGGCTGCCGCTGCCGGGCTGGTGCCTGCTCTGCTCGCTGCTGTGCGGGGGCATCGCGGCCGGCCCGGCCCCCGCCTGCCGGCCCTGCGCCCCGGGCTGTGCCTGCGCCGCGCCCGCCTGCGCCGTCAACTGCTCGGCCCGCGGCGTGGAGCGCCCGGGGCCCGCCGTGCCCGCCGCCGCCACCGCGCTGTGAGTACCGCGGGCACCGGGGCGGCACGGCCGGGGGACGGAGCGCGGCACCGGGACGGAAAGTGGGCACCGGGACGGAAAGCGGGCACCGGGACGGAAAGCGGGCACCGGGACGGAAAGCGGGCACCGGGATGGAAAGCGGGCACCGGGATGGAAAGCGGGCACCGGGATGGAAAGCGGGCACTGGCCCGGCCCCGCCGCCGCTCGGTGCCCGCGGAGCCCCCGCGGGGGATGCGCGGACCCGCAGCCCGAGCCGCCTCCCCGGGGTTCAGCCCAGACCCAGGGCGGGATAACCCCGCGTGTCCCGAAAGGGGCAGCCCAGCGGGGCCGTGGGGGGATGGAGCGGGAGGTTCTGTACGCGGAGTTTTGATTTCTGGGGGAATGCGGGAGGTTCTGTGCCCAGAGCTTTGATTTCTGGGGGAATGCGGGAGGTTCTGTGCCCGGAGTTTTGGTTTTGGAAGTTCTGGGGGAATGCAGGAAGTTCTGTGCCCGGAGTTTGAATTCAGAGTTTCTAGGGGATGGCAGGAGGTTTTCTGCACGGAGTTTGATGTCTGGGGGAATGCAGGAGGTTCTGTGCTCTGAGTTTTGGTTTCTGAGGTCCTTGGGGAGTGGCAGGAGGAGGGTGTTGAGGGAATGCGCAGTTGGATGTGGGTTAAATGCTGTTAACAGAAAATTCAAAGGACCCAACTAAAAAGTTCAAATAAACATTTGCCCATGGAAGCGCTGGGATGGGATGACAGATGTGTGTGTATTCAGATGCTGGTTTTGTTGTTTTGGGAAGATCAATCAGGCACGTGGAGGGGCACTGGAATGGTCCATGTGCACAGTCACTGAAGTAAAGTTACTGTATGACACAAAAACAGATATAAGGGAGAAGTTTGGGTTTGAACCTGAATTTGTGTTCTGTAGGAAGCAACTTTTCAGTTCTTGATGAGACAAAAGCATCAGGTGATTCATATAAGAGAGATGACGTGGGGCCCAGCGCAGTAGATAAATCTCACATGAACTTACTTCTGCTGGTATTTCACTACATTAAGGGTCTGCTTTTCTCTTTGCATATTCTTAACTAAGTTTCCACTTCTTAGTGTCAATACAGAGATACTGTAGAAGTTGTGGAGCACCACATTAAACATAAATTGTAGGTTTTGCAGGATGTGTCTGGACTAACCTCAGGAAAATGCACATCTCTAAATCCAACAGGCAAGGTATTTTCCAGCTCTTTTCTTACAAGATATATTTAGACTTTTCCAAACAAACCGGCCATTGTTTGTCGCAGAAAGTCCCTAACTGGGAAAGACTGGTTTTTATTAAGGAGTTTCTGGGTTTGTGTTATCTGTTGTTGGTTAGAGATGGGGAACTGCAGCTCCCGAGGCTGTGACAGAGGTGGAACGTGCCAGCCCATCGCTGGTCACTGTAGAGCAGCCTCCTGAAGGCTGTGGTGATCTGTCCTTCATTTGGCTTTTTGTTATTGCTGTTCAGAGACGCTGAGTTGTAAAAGCTCTCAAAACGTTTTGGATTAGATGCTGTTTGTGCAATGACAAATGGAAGCTGGACATAAAGCTCCTGCAAAAACATGGGACAGGGAAACCTCCTGAAGCAATGGATGGTGTTACTGATCTGCCTCTGATTCCGAGGGAGAAGTGTTTGTGTATGGCACTGTGGAGAGCACTGCGTGGAAGGGAGCAGCTGTGGGATGGGTGTCTTTGGAGTTAAGACCATAGGGTCATCTTTGTCAGGCAGCACATCATCTTGTGCGTACAGTCAGCTGAAAATGTGTGCTGGTACTGTTCTCGTGGCTGGTGGAAGATGTGCTGAAGTGGGTTTCCTTTAAATTTACTGCCCTGTTTGACCTCCTGTTGCTGGCAAAGAAGGCAGGTGTACTTACACCTTTGTTGTTACCATGAAGGATTTACAGTTTCCTTTCTGTTGGGGTGAGAGGGGCTCTGGCTCATGGCACAGTGAGATTACACAAGTAGCTTTGTCTATTAATTTCATGTTCCCTTTATTGAACACTGACAGATAAATAATATTTTTAATGATTGCTGCCTGTTCTCTCATTAGAGGAAAATTTTTCTTTTTTTAATATCTCAGCAAAACCTTTATTAAAAAAATTAATTATTCTGAAATGAAGGCAGCCTTTAAGAAGGAAAATTCAGAAAGTTCCCAGGGCCAAAGCTCCCGGACCGTGTGGTGTGTGCTCACACTCAGCAGTGCCATTCTGTTCCTCGAGCTGTAGAAGTAAGGCCTAGGCATGAATTCCCCCCGGGTCTGATGTTTTAGTTGTAGCAGCTTTGGGGAAATAAATGCCAACTGCAGCAGCCCCGTCACCAGGAGCCCAGAGAAATGCCCCGTCCAAAGAATCACTAAGGAAATCAGCTCTGCAGCCCACAGACACCACATACCTTGCTGGGAACAGTCTCCAGGCAGAGCCTGGGAATACTGGCCCCTTCCCATGGCCAGAGTGGGGTTCTTGAAGTGTAAGGCAAAGTCTGGCTGGAACCAGGAGCAAAGGCTGTTTTTTTCCAAGTAATCCGCAGTGCGCAACATAAAAAACTGAGCTTGAGGAGCAACACGCTCTGAGTGGCAGCATTTGCACTTCTGAGCTCCTCCGTCCCAGGAACGCTCTGATCCATCTCTTTTCAAGTGCTTTGCTCTCAGCGTTACCGGATTTTGTTCACGTTTATTTGAGCCTGAACTGTTCCATGAGCTTTCGTCGCTCCTGTCATTCCTCAACTGGAAATAAAGCTCATCGAGGTTTTCCGACTTTCCCTTGCAAATATTGATTCTTTCTGACACGTCTTTGGTGTCATGGTGGGTTTGAAGTGGAAATTAGAATCTTGATGTACAAAGACGAGAGTTGAGACTTCCTTAGTTTTCCTTCATTAACGTGGAATACTGTTTGTGGACGGGTGAGAAGGAGAAGCTGGGATCAGAGGAGCTCTGCTATCGCCAGGCTCTGGGTTTGGGGGTCAGAACTTTCATCCAAAACCCAGCGGGGTTTTTTGTGGATTTGGCAGTGAGCCCTGGGGCTGCACTGCCCAGCCGGTGACTTCACCCAAGCAAACCTTAAAATAAACAGATCTTATGATTCAGGAACCTGCAGTCTGTGATATTTTAAATTTCAAGAGTCAGCAACCATCAGTGGATTTTGGTATGATTACGTGATGCAGGAAAAGCCTTTTCAAGGCTTGAGGTGTCTTCAAAAGTTATCAGGGAAAAAACCAATCCAATTTAAATTAAAATCTTATTCAGGTAAACCCACAGGCAGTGGAGTATCTGTGCAGTAGTGTCCAGGCCACAGGCAAAATAGCTCTACTGCTGTTCCTAGAAAAAACCTGAGACAGCCTGGAATGTCATTCTTGTAGGAAGCCGTATCCCAGCAAAAACAAGGCTGCGTTTCTCTTTTGTATGAAATTCTGGAGGGGGGAAAAAGGCCCAAATGAGGTGCTAGATAAATATTTTGCCAATGAGATTCATTCAGCCTGTGGAAGGGACCAGTCCCATAAGCAACCTTAGCTATAGTTTGAGCATGAACAAGGAGGCAATTCTGTGGTGTTCTGTCAGCAAAATGGGCTCCGGTGTTAGAGAGGACTGGGTTGTTTATTGTCCTCCTCCCTAAAGCTTCAGGGAAGTCTGAGTGCTGTTCCCATGGCTGAGAAATTTACCTTTTTTTAAAATTAAAATGTTGGCTTTTTTTTTTTTTTGATGGTGTTTAAAAGTGTGTTAAGAAAAACGTCCTCCTTGTAAGAACAGGCATCCACCAGCGAGGAGGGTTCGAAGGTGTTTCTGCTCTGTGGCAAAAGTTGTAATTAGATAATCCTGAGCAGCATCAACGTGTGTCTGCTTTTGTGATTTGCAGTTCAGTGCAGCCAAATCTACAAACCCCGGTAGTGATAAAGAAACACACATTAAAGCACTGGAATTAAACATCTCGAAGCCCCAAGGGGCAGAAGGATGAGCTGCTGCCCTCACCTTTTGGGGCTCCTCTGACATCTGGTGTGGTTTTTCCTGTGTACTGTTTGAACTGATTTTTCCCTGTATTTCCTGCAATTTTTAAGCTTACTGGTGGTGTTTTTCTGCGTGTGGTTTTTTCCTTGTTGAAGTGAAAATGTGGGCTTGATCCTGCTCTTCTCCTGCTGGTGAGCCTCCGGCAGGTCTCTCTTGTGTTTCACCCAACTCGTTTCATCCTGCTCTCACAAAAAGTGGATTTAAAAGAAAATCACTCACTCAGAAGGTAGAACTCATATGGTTTGTTAATGCTTCTCTCCCTGTTTGCCATTTAATGGGATTCCTTGTTTTATCTCTTGTCATGCCACGTTTTCCACACTCTGGTTTCCATAATGTGTCTCTGCGTCATCCTTTCTGTTTCTTCAAGATTTGTTGTACTTTCATTGTTGTAGTTCAGCTTGATTTTGTATTTTATTTACTCCATATGTCCCCAAACATTTATCTGAGTTGTAGTAAACGAATAAGAAAATAAACAGGGGTGAAGAAGGATAGCTTGGGAGCAAAGCTGTGTATTTCAGTACCAGGGTGGAGCGGGCTGGGAGCTGCACGGACAGACGATCTTGCTCTTACTGTGAGGAGAGTGCACAGGAGAAGGTGGGGGACTGTGGGGGAAACAGCACTTGTGAATTAGTTCCTCCACGGCCAACACCACGATTTAGGCAGTCGCTGTCAGGCTCAAAGAGAAAATTTCTGTCTCTTCCGCAGTGGAAATTTGGCAGCTCCGCTACTGGGCTGCACTGAAGCACTATTGCTGTTCAGAGGAACGGCTGCTGCCCCTCATCAGCCCACCCCTCTCTCCCCTCCAAATTAGCCCACCCTCCTCTGACACCCCCCAGCCCACCCTCCTCTCCAGGCCTTGCTGGGATGTGGCTCAAAGGCTGGAAGCTGCAGTGGCTGCCGGGCTGTGGAGCTGCTGCCCCCACTCCCCTTCTCCTGCTGCCCCCACTCCCCTTCTCCTGCTGCCCCCTGCATGCACAAGCTCTGCCAGAGGTCAGTGCCTGTCCCAGAGGAGGATGAGGGTGCCACATCAGACCTGTGCAGCCCTTGTTTCTCAGCCTTCCTCTGCAGTAAAGAATTAGCTTGTTTTTCGCATCGTAGCACTGTTCTTTACTTAGGCACTAGAGCCAAGTTGGCATCTCTATTTGCCAAAACTAAAAACGTCAGTTGAAATATAACGTTAGTTTTTTGCTTTGCAAAGGGCACAAAAAACAAAACCCATGTGTGTGCAGCCATTCCCATGTTTTAAAGGATAGCTATCATTAGGAAGAGCATCTACAGTGTGCAGGCTGTAGCATTTGTGGTATATTACAGGAACCCTGACCAGTATGAAGAGATTCTGTCTTAGAATCCTGGAATGGTTTGAGCTGGGAGGGACCTTAAAGCCCATCCAGTCCCACCCCCTACCATGGGCAGGGACACCTCCCACTAGCCCAGGTTGTTCCCTGCCCCATCCAAGCCCCCCTGGACACTTGCAGGGATGGGGCAGCCACAGCTTCTCTGGGCAACCTGTGCCAGGGCCTCCCCACCCTCACAGGGAAGAATTTCTTCCATATATTGAACCTAAATGTCCCCTCTTTCAGTTTGAACTCGTTCCCATGTGTCCTGGCACCACAGTTCCAGATGCTGAGTCCCTCTCTGGTTTCCTCATAGGCCCCTTCAGATACTGGAAGGTGCTGTGAGCTCTCCACACAACCTTCTCTTCTTCAGGCTGAACTTTCTCAGCTTTCCAGCTCTTCCCTTTCCTTCAAAAGATCATATCCTTTCTGATGATGTGCAAAACACGGATAATTAAAGTGTGATAGTCCTCAGGGAGCTGTTTCTACCATTCTAACAGCAAAATTGCCCCCCCCCCCCCCCCCAGTTGGGAACAGGTACATCTCTTAGGCTTCCTGGCACTAGGTCTTGGAAAAAACTCAATAAGCTGAGCTCAGAGATGAAGTTTCAGATGTGGCATATGGTCTTGTGTGATTCTGTTTAACCTACTGTCATTTTGAATTTAATTAGCATCCCATGATGACAGTGTGATACTCTGGGTTGGTGACAGTACTTGATGTTCACTCTGTGGTAACGAGTCTCCCACCTGCGGCATTTTTGGGTGTTAACTGTGGTCCTGCTTTACCTCCAGGCTGGGGCTGTGGGTGCCCTCTGGCAGTGCAGGGCTGGGAGGTGATGGGACTCTCTGTCAGGAGAGGGCTGTGCTCGTCTGACAGCAGCCACAGCCCGTGGCAGCTCTGGCTCCTGACGAGCCTGTGGGACAGTCTGCAGTGACAGGGATTCTGGATCCGAGCCAGGACTCAGCCAACCTGTTCCTGCTCATCCGAAATCTGCCCTGGCCACCACACCAGGGCCTTTTCTCCCCTGGTGACAGCTGGGCAGCTTGTTCTCTGCCCGCCTCCATGGGCAGCTCCTTGGATCGGGAGCACGTTTGGCTCCGTGCAGTGCAATTTTGTGTGTCTGATGAAGTCACGGGGTCTAATCACTGGTTTGAAAGGGAGATTTCCAGGGTGGAGTTTGCAGCCTGTGCCCACCTCCTTGGACAGACCCTGGAGCACCTTCTGGTCCCTAAAGGGACAGCAGGAGAGCTGGAGAGGGACTTTGGACAAGGGCCTGGAGGGACAGGACAAGGGGGAATGGCTTCCCACTGCCAGCTGGCAGGGTTAGATGGGATATGGGGAAGAAATCCTTCCCTATGAGGGTGGGGAGGCCCTAGCACAGGTTGCCTGAAGAAGCTGCTCCATCCCTGGAAGTGTCCAGGGCCAGGTTGGACGGGGCTTGGAGCAACCTGGGCTAGTGGAAGGTGTCCCTGCCCCATGGCAGGGGGAGGAACTGGATGCTCTTTAAAGTCCTTTCCAACCCAAGCTGTTCTGTGATTCCACGGTTCTGTGGTACTTGCAGATCCCCAGCAATGGCCTCTCCACAGCTCCGTTGCAACATCCCCTGGCAGCACCTCAGCCCTGGCTCCCGCAGGGTCTGTGCTGCTCTGGGCTCCTCTGGCACGGAGCAGAGCCAGGAGCAAAGGAGCAGTTTTCCCTGCAGCTTTGGCTGGGACGGGCAATGACGCCTCTCCTTCCTCTCCCTGGCCTGGGGGCTTGCATGGGATTCTATAAACACCTTTCCCTGCCGGTCGGGGGGAATCAGGTCCTGCTGGGAATGGGTTAAATGGGTTCAGCAAACTCTCCCCGGTCCGGGAGCCGTGGGAGTGGTGCTCTAAAAAGAGGACCCAGGGTGTGGGTTGAGTCCTCTGGAGGGAGGAACCCGAGGAACAGCTAAGCCTGGGAAAGCAGAGCCCAGCCGGATTGTGTTGGCCAAAGCTGTTCGTTTCTCTCTCAAACCACGCCTCGGGAAGGGGGTGGAGTGAGGCCGGGCTGGAGCTGCGGGTTTTGGTTTAGGGCAGGTTGGTGGAAGCATCTGTGTCCTGGTGTGGGGCACTGTGTGTGAGTCTTGCACTGCAGACAGCCCCAGAGGGGAGCTGGGTACACTGTGACAGAGCTGGGAGTCTGGGGGATGCATCCTGAAACTCTGACGGGAGCACACGAGTCCCTCTGAGAGCTGGGAAAAAACCATGACCCTTCTTTTTTTGTGTGTTTTTGTAGTGCAAAAATGTTGCTTGAAGAAGGACTAGAGAAGTGTCTATTTTTGTACTTCTCTGTTCATCCTCTTGCCTCACAGCTGGCTGGTTGAATACAGCTCAGCCTTTCCACGTGTGGCTTGGAAAAAACAGATGTTCCGTTCCTGTCTCCACTGCCAGTGCTCCCAAATGCCACATTTCCAACAGCAGGACACCAGTGCTGGCACAGGGGCCATGGACTGAGCCTGGGGGGTACCTGTGGGGCTTTTTGGCTCCGTGGTGTCTGTGTGCTGTCAGTGGGGCTGTCAGGAGAGCTGCCCACACAAGCCTTACCTTCCAGGGGATATATGTGGCAGCCCGCCCCGTCATCCTGCTGGCAGCAGGAGTGGTGCCATCAGTGTGGGAATGTTCATGGATTGTCCCTCGTGGGTTGCTTCTGTGCTGGTCCTTAATGGCTTTCATGTGCAGGGGCTGTGTGGCTGTTTGTGGGCAGAGGGGACTGTCCAGCCACGCTCTGCAGCCCGTGCCAGGCAGTGTGTGGGGTGATAAGAACAATAACCACGGGCCCCATCCCACGCCGTGTGCCACATTTCCTCTCCTGGGGCTTGGAGAGCTGAGGGAACAGCTGGAAACCACAATGGGATGCGGAGTGGAGCCTCTAAGAAAAAGTGTTGCAGTCACATTCCCTGTGCTTGGTTATGCTTTGTACTCCCTCAGACACCTCTGCTTAGGCTGTGTTTCATCACAGGAAGAGGAGTGGGACAGGGTTTTGGGGATGGTTACTTGCCTGGTCACCCCCAGAGAGATCAAAGGGGCACAGGAGACTTGGAGAAAGGGTCTGTGCTCTCCCCGAGCCTGTGCAGACAGTGTTGTCCTACTGGGAGTGCAGAGCTGGCCCTCGGCAGAGCTGTGTTTCACCCCTCCCCAGATGAAAAAAAAAAGGGTTGGAAAGCTGTCTGGAAAGAGTGAGTTTGCAAAAGGAGGAGTTTGGATATGGAAAGAGCAGTCAACTGGCACCTTTCTTATTTTGTGTTGCTGTACCAGCTCTGGGATCTCATAGCTTGGGCACAGTGCAGGCACAGCAAAGGGGCAGCTCTTACCTGAGAGCTGCAGGTGGTCCAGGCAATCCTGAAAAAAAGCAGAGGTTTGGAATATGGGCACTTGCCACTGAGGTGTTGGCAGAGCTGCTGCTGTTCCGGTCTGTAAATGATTCCAGCAGGATGTACAGTGACCCCTCAGTGATTTGTGTCACAGAACTGCCCTTGCACCCAAGCATAGCACAATTAAAAAGAAATCTTCTCCTATTCCCTGAAACAAAACACGGCGCTCATCGGAAATAGGATGCAGAGTGATTCCCTGGGAGAAGAGTTTCCCTTGGAAAATATCCTGGCTTCTGACCAACCCTCTGTAAAGCAGTTGTGGAGGGCGGCTCGTTGTTGCTACCTGGGTGATTTTCTGCAGAAGGACTGTTAACATGAGCAGTGAGTTGGTGAATCCATTAGTCAGGACCCCATCTCAGCTCCTTCACTAAATGGTAAAAAGAAGATTCCCTGTCTTCCCAGGCTTGGGAGGCGACTGGAAGCAGAGAGCCATTGCCATGAGCAGGGTGGCGTTGGCCAGAGATTCATAAGTAATGAATTAAATCTGTGCAGAGCAAAGGTTTCCATCGGAGTGTGGGAGCGTTATTTTACTCCTACAGAGGGAAAACATGAAGTCAGTGGCTTTATAGACTCGGCTCTGCAGCCTCTGATTGCACGGATCGATGCAAAGTTTGGATCAGGAGTCTTAAAAAATTTAGTGTAGACAAAACTGAAGTGGGAAAACAAAAGCTAGAAGAGGCCAAGGGTTGGATTGTTTTAGTCTTTGAGTTGTGTTAAGAAAATTCGCTGTAGCTGATATCTGTGGTGGATTGTGTTTCTACAGCAGTAAGGAAGGGCTTTATTAAGGAAAGTTAAAGAGGAAAACTGCTGCCCCTGTGTGCAGGAAAGCTGTTGCAGGCATAGCACAGATCAGGCAACACCATGGAGACAAAGCTTAAACTGTCTGGGTGGCACTTGAGGTTCTGCTGGACTGACACAACACAATTCCCAAGTTTTAATTGAGAGGGAGGACACACCCTATTTTCTGCAGAGAGTGCCAGGAGCATCACTGGCTCCTGAATCTGTGCTTCACAGAACACAAAATAACAACTCCAGTAGCCCAACAGCCTGACCACGAACTCTGAGCCCCAAAGGCCTCGCTGCTTTCCCCCTTGTCACTCACTGCATCCAGCAATTAGCCATTTCTTGGAAAACTCTGCCTTGCCAACGCAGGAGAGTGAACTGTCAAGGTAGCAATGTCACTGGCCTTGGATAATTTAATTTCTGATGACATGCACAGATTGCATCTGGTACAGCCACAAGTTTAATTTGCATAAACTTGGATTTGCTTTGCATTGTGTACAGTGACCCATGTGCAGCCACTCAGATTGGAGTGTTACCCCCTGGCACAATTTAGTCTTTGCAGCAATTAAAGGGTTAACTACAGCTGGCCATCACCTCTCTAAAACAAGCCATCAGAGCCCACTGCTGCTCTGTCTTCCTGTGGATTAGCCGTGACACATCCAAGTCTGTAGCTTGATCCAGTAACTTCAGAGAGAATTGGGAGAGTTTGGAAATTCATCTCCAACAGTCCCGCTCCCACAGCACCCACAGCTTCCCCTGAAGTAGATCCACTGTAGCTTGGCAAACACATTTCATAAGTCGTGGGAGAGTCCTGGATCTTTTCACAAAATCATGGAATCATTTAGGTTGGGAAAGACCTCCAAGATCATCGAGTCCAGCCTTTGACAAATCCCCATTTTGAGGGCAAGCAGCCCTGCTGTGGATCCTCTCCTTTTGCAGGTGGGTGCTCTGGGGCACCTTTTCCTCCCTGTGCAGACTGACCACAATTCCTCTGTTCTCATAGAGTGGGGAAATGGCAATGGAGTTGGTGTTCCATTTCTTGGCTTGTTCTGCAGCTCCTGGAAGCTGCTGGGTTCTGCAGCAGCCATGGAGGCTGTGTACAAGGCCAGGGATTGCTTCCCTGTGCCCTTCTCTGCTCCACAATCGGGGAGTTGAAGTGCATACCTTGGTTTGGGAAGAAAGCCGAGCTACTGGGGGCAGTGTTGTCTAACAGCTGGAACACGGAGGGGGAAGCAGGACTCTGGGTTTTGTTTTCAGTTTGACCCTGGTGGTGTGGGCTGGGCTGTCAGTGATTCCTTTGCATCAGCTGCCCTGACTGAGCAATGGGGCTGGGAGTATTCTGCTTATTTATGGGAATTAAATGCTTGTGGAGGGCTTGAGTGCTTGGCTGCTGGATAAATGCCCTGGATTTCTAATTCCTGCTTACCTGGTGCTCTGCCATCCTTGTGAGAAGGCAGTAAAACATCCTATACCAGCTCTTGGAAGGACGAGTCTTCACTCTGAGCAAGGTGAACACCAGGGCAGCAGAACAGAGATGTGGGCTCACTTTGACAGGCTCACTGGTACCCTTGATCCTGCCTTCCCACCCCTGCTTTTACTTCAACTTCCTCATCCTCCAAACCAAACACACAGCCTTGTGCTTTGCAGATACATCCTGTGTGGCAGGTCTGGAGCCAGCAGGATCCCACTGTGCTCTCAGAGCTAGAGAACCATTCATTTTGCTTCTAAAGCATCTGAAAAAAAAGTTTTGTTTTCTACCCAACTTTATTTTTTGTTTCATGGCCGTGCCATCGGTTTCCCAAACAGACATCCCAACCCCAAGTGGGAAGTCAGGCATTGACTCCAGCCCAAGGAGAGGGACCGGTTCCTGAGAGGAACATGGCTGTTCCCTGTGGGCTCCTTGGGGTGGAAGGATGTGGGGCTGGGAGTGTTTTCCTCACAGGAACATCCTGGAGAAAGGCACCAGGCAGCAAACACAGGGATGGATGTGCAGAGTGCCTCGCAGTGAGCTTGGACTCAGCTCCAAGAGCCACCAAATGGCCTGGGCTGGGTGAGCTGCTGCTGTGCCTTGGGAATGCAGGGCTGGGCCTGCTGACTCTGGGTTTGGGATCAGGCAGCTGGGAATGCAGGGCTGGGCCTGCTGACTCTGGGTTTGGGATCAGGCAGTCAGTAGCTCTTGGCTGTAGCGTGTACGACAAGGTCCCCGCTGTGAGTTGTTTGTTTAGTGATGGCTGATTGGAGGGAGAGGGGACTGGCCCTTTCCCCCTCCTTAGGGGTGCATTTCACTATTCCAACTCGAGTTTGAGGATGTCTTGATCCTCTGCCTAATCAAACTGGGTGAAGGGCACGAGGAGCCGTGTCTCTGTGGTGCCGCTGCCCAGGCAGCCTGGAGCTCGGCTGTCAGGGGAGGGCCTTGGTCCTCAACAACATGAAACATGTTTCAGCAGCAGCAGTTTTTTCCTTTATTGACTCTAGAGCAGAAAATCCCTCAGCAGGAGCTTGAGCTTGCTGTTGGGATTAGACACAGGCTTGTGGCAGGGATGGGCCAGTCTTCCTTCTGGCTGCAAATCAACTTGTACACTTGTTTCTTTTAACTTCTTGGGGTCCTAATTCTTGCTGGCTCAGGGGCTGTCTGGCAGTAGAATCGTGGAATCATAAAGGTTGGAAAAGCCCTCTTAGACCATCTAGTCCAATCATTCCCCCAGCACCACTGTTTTCACCACTAAACTGCATGTCCAAGTGCCACATCCACGTTTCTGGAACACCTCCAGGGATGGGGACTTCACCACCTCCCTGAGCAGCCTGTTCCAATTCTTGACAACCAGAAGCAATTCTTCCTGATGTCCAGCCTGAACGTACCCTTCCTGTTTTTCAGCTGGGTAAGGCTGTAAGAGCTCAATGCATGGAGTAGGGGAGTTGCCTGAGGTCACACAGGGAGTTTGTGTCTGAGCCCAGCCCTGAGCCCTCCCAGTCTTCTGAGGTGCAGCTGAGCGTGGCAGGCACGTGGGATTGCACGTGGGGCCAATCCCATGTGAAGGTCTTGCAGTGTGATGACGTGCTGGGGGTGCACGTGCATCCAGCTGCTCCTGAAGCTTCTTCAGGCTGGCAGAGCTGCATGTGCTCTGTCCTAGTCCCAAAGGCAGCACAGCTGAGATTTGGGTTGTTTTGGAGTGCAGAGAGTAACATCTGGTCATTGCACCCCTTTGCCTCCTTGTGAAGAGCTGGCCTTGCCCTGGCCCTGCTCCTGGTGTCCGTGGAGGTCGTGCCTCAGCAGGTCTGTGACACAGAGACCGGTGACTTCCAGGCCACAGGACTCATTTAGGTACATTAGGTGTGACAAGAGGAGCAGCATTTCATCATGAATCTGTGCCAGGGCTCCGGATTAATCATTACTGCACTTAATGGGTTGTAACTCAAAGCAAGGACCGTCCACATCACCTGAGGACTCCCCAGGCCAAACCAGTGGGTATCAGATGCTGGCACGGCTCTGCTGCCGGGAACTGGGGCTCCTGTGGGGCGTGAGGGAATGGAGAGCCGTGGTTAATAGGTAGGATGGAGTTAATCATTCACTGAATTCCTCAGCTGCACACTCTCTCCTCAGTATTTTTTTTTGGTGCCTCGCTGGAAAGGAAATGGGGGTATGTGAAGCAAAACCATACTTAACAAGTCACAGTAGCCCTGGTGTGTGTAGGATTCCTTGCCTTGTGCTGAGGGTGGAGCTCCCCTGTGAGAGGAGACGCTTGAATGATCTGATAGAGCTGAGCAGGGCTGGGATATTTGATGTATCTGCACCTTTCACTTTGGATGCTTGGGCCAGGGACTGGAGAAGGAAGTGTCTGGCCTTTCACCTACCTGAGACCCAAAGCAGAGATGTGTATTTTTCTTGCAGCAGTCCATCACCAACAACTCAAACAGAAGTGGGAAAACTTATCTTAATTAATAAAATAGAAGGATGCAATTACTTACTAGAGTCCAACCCAGCCAGCCAAAACATGAGTCAGCTACCTCTCATAAATCTTGAGATTAAAAATAAACCAAAAAAGGCCAAATGTTGTTGCCTTCTATGTTTTGAACCTGAACTCCCATGTAGGAGACATCTGGAGGCATCTATACCTCTCAATAAGGAGATATAGAGGAATAAAAGACTTCAGCAAAATAAAAGGGAAGGAAAAGGTAGAGATTATGATTTAATGTTGTGATTCCAGGAGATGGCTTTCCACTTCTTTTAGGTCAAGGTTGAGTATATCTTCTAATTCTTTTTGGGGTAAAAGTGGGTTATCTAGAACCACATACCATGGGAGCAGATACAGGAGTTGGTTGGAATTCCAGTGAGGTTGATACAGGTCTTGAGGTTGCCAAAGAAACAGCTGAAATCTCGAGGGTCAATTTTAGAGGATTGATCATGTGATCAGATGGATTGTATGTCATCTCTGCTGTTTAGAGGTAAATATTTAATCTGTGGGTAACCCAAGGCTGATCTGAATTCTGTACCAGACAGAGTTTTCTGTCAATCCAGGAATCCGAGTGTGCCCTCCTCTCCCTCCCAGCCCCGATTCACCTCCCGGGCATCACTCAGACCTTGAGAAATTTTATCCCTGAGCTTGTTTATGCCTCTTCCTGAGGCAGAAGAGTGGTCGCAGAGTCAGCGATGGTGGTTACGGGGTGGCTGCAGAGTTGGGATGGTGGTTATGGGGTGGTTGAAGAGCTGGGGTGTGATGTGCCCAACTGGTGGCAGATTTACCCTCTTCCTTGGCAACAGATTCTTGCACGGTTTTTTTCTGAGACTGAGCTCCCAGGTAGGATGAGCCTGCTGGCTGTTTCCAGGATCCTCTGGGAGCAGTTGTTGTGCAGGGAGGGGCTCCTGGAACCAGCTTTGTGGTTGCATTTCTTGGGAAGTCTCTCCCAGTTGTTCTGTCCATGCCATTAGTGATGTTCCCAGCCCAGTTTGCCTCGTCCATTAAGATGAAACCACAGTCTGGCAAGGGGGGGGAGAGGTCCTGGAGGGAGGATTCTGAAGTCACCCAAATCCACAGTTGTGAAAGACTTTTCCTGGTAGTGAAAGTGTTGATTCCACAGGGTGTTCCATAAACCACTGCCCGTGTCCCGGGCCTGCCCCTGTCCCTGCTGCCAGGCTCTGGCCAGTTCAGTGCCCACAGTCAACCAGTGTCTGCTGGTCACTGCTCAGAAAAAAAGCGAGGGAGGAAGAAAATCCCCAATGTCCTGGAAGCACAGGGCCAAGGATTGATTCCAGGAGCGTTGCTGCAAGTGCAGAAGATCCTTGCTAGGTCAGGAGAGGCCCTGCAGCCTTTGCTGAGGGGCACCTTCCTACTTTAACTTCTGTTGCTCTTCACTGTTTTCCGTCTACCATTCCACAGTTGCAGTTGCCCTTTAGCTGAAGGAAAGCCATATTTACGCTCCCTTTTGCTCTCTGAACTGGGGAATGCAGCATCTTGTCCCTACACCTCTTCAGTGGCAGGTTTGCTGGGGAACTCCTGTCCCAGCTCTGTGCACACCCAGCACACTCTGTCACTCACCTACTACTCTGCTGCTCTCCTGTCTGCTGTGACAGGCAGATAGAGAGAAAAAATAGCCAAATGTGAGAGAAAAAATAGCCAAATGTGAGTGAAAAACAAGCCAGTTGGTGTTAGTCATGCTGCAAAATGTGTTAGCAGTTCAACAATGACCTTAAACATCGAGTGGGATCCAATTTAAACCCATAAAAGTGAGGAAGTCCGGACTTGGAGCCTGTTCCTCTACCTGTGTAAAGAGGTAGAGGAGTAGCTGTGACATAAACAGCCTAGGAAGGTGTTGGGATTTCTTTTTACTCGTTAAAAGTTTGTCATTTGTTTCCAAGGATTTGATTTTATTGCTCCTCCTGTTTCACACAGCAGGAAATTAAGAAAAAAACCCAACACACAAGACACAGATGCAAATTTTTATTTGCTCAAATGAGTCTGAATGTAGGAGCTGGGGCTCCAGGTCGCTTCACAAAAATGTCTTAATATTTGATGATTCTGAATGTGGTAAAAATATATGAAATCCATGCTCAGGCCTCTGAGACTCTGATCTTAGAGGTCTTTTCCAACTGTGGCGATTCTATGATGTGTCTTTGTGTGCTACAGGGGAACACCAGTCACAAGTACAAACCTCTTTCTGCAGTTACAGCCCAGGCTGAGCATGGACAAAGGGTGGTTATCTCACTTCTGGTGCCTTCCCTTCCCTCTTCCCACCCCTGGAATTGTTCAGGGCCAGGTTGGATGGAGCTGTGAGCAGCCTGATCTAGTGGAAGGCGTCCCTGCCCATGGCAGGGGGATGGAATGAGATGAACTTTAAGGTCCCTTCTAACCCCCAAACCATTCCATGATTCTGTGATTCGCTTCATCCACAGTCAGCCTCAGCATCATCCCTCTACCTTAGAAAGCTTCCAAACCCCGTGGGAGCTGGGGAGCTGCCCTCCCTATGGAACACCCAAAATGGCTGATGTACTTGAGAGACACCTCTCACTCTCCCTGAGTCCTTCCTGGGCTGTCAGAAGGGTCTGAGCCCCTCGGTGAGGAGCAAGGACAGGGCCCCATGGAGGTGGCTGGTGCGGTCCCTCCGTGCGGGTGTGCAGGCTGTGCTTGCTGGGAATACTCTGCACAGGGAGCTTTAGCCAGACATGGCAGGCAGCTCTCGGAGCTTTCTTGGCAGGAAGGGATGGAAAATGTTGGAAAGGAAAAAGGGAGCTCAGGCAGTCTGTAGGTCCGTGTGCCTCGGGCTCAGACGCGTGCGCGGGGCTGGGAGCTCTACACCACACACCCTCTGCACCCACTGCCCCACTCAGTCCTGCCTGCTCCTCATTGCTTTGTTTGGAGGGAAACAGGAGCCCTTTGATAGTCTGCCAAGGACCAAGATGGGACAGGCAGACTGCTTATTGGGAACAGTCTTGGGGTCTTTGTCTTCCTACCCCCCTGGCTAACACGGGGCACAGATCCTGTTTGTCCTGACAGGGTGAGCCAGCGTGGGCTGGTGCTGAGTGAACAGGCACGACTGGGCAGCGATCCCAGCATGACTGAGCTGAAAAGGGACCTGTTTTGTCTTTTAGGGCATGACCCAGGACCTTTTCTGCCCACAGGTGCCCGGGCCATGGCTCTCCATCTGCGGGAAAGCAGCATTCCCAGCAGCTCTGCCTGCCCACAGGGTCTGGGGGGGCTTAGTGGGGGAGAGCTGCTGCTGAAGAGGGGGAGCTCCAGCACTGGAGAGCTCACACCTTGAATGCTCTGTCCAGTTCTGGGCCCTCACTGCAAGTCATTGAGGGGCTGGAGCATGTCCAGAGAAGGGAACAGAGCTGGGGAAGGGTCTGGAGCACCAGGAGCAGTTGAGGGAGCTGGGGGGGCTCAGCCTGGAGAAAAGGAGGCTCAGGGGGGACCTTCTGGCTCTACAACTCCCTGACAAGAAGGGGGAGCCGGGGGGGATATCTGACTCTGCTCCCAGGGAACAAGGGACAGGAGGAGAGGGAATGGCCTCAAATTGTGCCAGAGGAGGTTCAGGTTGGACATAAGGAGGAATTTCTTCATGGAAAATGTGGTCAGACATTGGAAGGGGCTGCCCAGGGAGGTGGTGGAGTCCCCATCCCTGGAGGTGCCCAAGGAAGGACTGGCCGTGGCACTCAGTGCTCTGGGCTGGGGGACAAGGTGGGCATCGGGCACAGGGTGGACCCGATAATCTCGGAGGTCTTTTCCAACTTAAAGAATTCTGAGATTCTATGATTTGTCATTGTCCCAGAGAGATCTGGGTTTAGTCTTGTCAGCAGAAAACAGCAACTCTCACCTGGCAGATGTGCAGAGAGCACGCCATGGATCAGAGTCATCCTCACATCAGCAGTGCAATGAAGGATTCAGTTCTTGCTCCATGGCATCCCTTTCCTAGTGCACTGGTGATCCTTTCCATCTCAAACTCTGCTGCAATGCTGGATTACACCCCTAAGAGCAGTGGCTGTGATGGATTACATAATCCCTGTGCACAGAGCCTGCTACAGCAAGGCCAGTCAGTAATGTCCTTTTGGATCCGAGGGGAAGAGGGATGCTATGGAAACCTAACTTGTTGTTATTATATGGGAATGAAATTTATTATTTTGCTCTTCTGCCTCAGTTTGTGATTACAACATGGAGCAATTTTTAGCCTTGGCAAGAAGGTGATTTAACATGAGACCAAAGATGCAGCTTAACTCGGTGTCTGCCGTAAATCCTGAGGAGCGATGGTGCTGTCTGAGGCTCAATGGGCCTCGGGAACTGGGCAGATCCTCCTCCTGCCAGCAGAGCTGATGGAAGGGCTGATTTGTGGGTGTCATACTTCTCAGTGTTGCTGTGGTGTCCAGAGTTTACCAAGGATGTTTACTGAGACCGTCCAGAGTCTCCGTGTGGAGCCTGAGCAGGGATCAGACGTGTCCCGCTGTGCCAAACCTGCTCTTGGGAGCCTTCCAGTCTCACAGAGCTCAGAGCAGAGACTGTGGATGGTGCTGGCAGGGCACAGAGCACACTGCATGCCCTGGCTTGTTGGACCACTCTGTCTGTCCCATTTTATTTGTCTTGGCCTTGGCTTGGTGTTTTGTTGCTCTTCTTTCCCTGTTAAACAAAGCAGATTTGCTGGTGGTTTGTATGTACCACTAACACCCTCTGACACAATCGCCCTCGTGGGTTTTTATGTCCTGTTTATGAAGAATAGGAAAGAGTAATTTTGTGTTCAATCATTGAGCTGAGCCATAGTCCAAGACAGTTGCCCAAACCTGAAGTGAAGCATCAGCCTCCCCAGAGACTCCTCTCAGCACTGTCAGCGTTTGAGTCGCCTTGTGCCAGGGAGGGGGCTCGGCTTTGGGTGTCTGTTTTATTCAACATAAAGTTGAAATAACAACAACAAAATCAATCTGTTTACTGAGAAAAAAAACTCTGTGAGCTGAAAGGGGGGTGACTTTCTCTTTTGTAAGATGTCTGGCTGCTCTGGGAACATCTGTCCTGGTGGGTCTCTGATGGTTCATTTCTTTTTTGGTGTGTGATGCCTTTGGGTGTTCAGACTTAGCAGTCCCAGCAGTAAACACCTGCAGTTCAGGTGAATCATCACAGGACCTGTGCTTGGGAACTCTTGGGGAAATTGCAAATTGAGGAGGATTTGAGTAATCAGGGAAAGATTTCTGAGAGGAACAATGAGCTCAAGTGTTGGTCCCAGCGTGTGCTTGGGTAGGGAGTAGGTAATAATTTATTATATTTTATATATTTGGTATATTTAATAAGTTTGATGTGCCTGTACATATTGACCTGAGAAAGAAACGTCTCTTGGTTTTGGGTATGCAAAGAAAAAATAAAAGGCCATCGTATAGGCTGACTTGGGTGAGGTTCATCCTGGGGCACAGAGCCAGCACAAACATGGCCCCTGAAACCACCTCAGCCTTATTCTGAGGTCTTGAGGGGCACAGAGTGTTTCACAGGCTTTGTTTTGGTCTTGTACACTGTGGAATGGCCAGCCCTGGCTGGCTGAACCACAGTCTGGGGCATCTCACCGTTGATGCAGCGTCGTGGGCAGTCGGAGAAATCAAAGTGGGGACTCTGGGATGTGCCCTGTCCTTGTCAGTGTGATCAGGAAATCGGGGGAAAAAAACATCACAAAAACTGCAGGGAAGGGCTGCTTGCCAGAAAGATGGAATAATTAAAGAAAAAGAGTGGCTGTAGTGGAAGGAAAAATGCTGATTGTGAATCATGAACTGTCCGTGACTTTCCTGCTGTAAAAGGTTGAATGGTCCAGGCTGTGTATTTGTGCTGGCAGGGAGAGACCTCTACAATAACAGCCATACCCTGTTTAGCTTTGCTACTATTTGAGGGATCTGTGCCAGGACTTATTGGAATCCCCCAGGCAGACCTTTAGAAGATCTTTTAAAATTGGTGGGGCTGTGGGATCAGAAACCCCTACTCGGTCTCCAGAGAAATTGGCTTTGTTTAAAAACAAAATCCACAGTAGGATGCTGAGGTGTGGTGAGACGTTTCATACGGCAGCATTTAATGGGATCGGGAAAGCAATACCTCCCACTAGGATTTGCAGGTATTAAATCATTAGGAAGATTAGCAGAGTTGCAAGACCTTCTTTTTTTTTTTCCCCCCTAGAGTTTATTCCACATAATGATGTTCCAAAGAGCGGATTATAGTCGTTGGTCCTGTGAGAGAAGGGAACAGACACCGTAGTGATCATCCCTTTAACAGATCCCTGGCATGACCTGTAGTCTGAAGTGAATGGAATTATCCTTTCTCTGATTCCTCACAGAAAAAATCATAGAATCCTGGAATGGTTTGGGTTGGAAGGGACCTTAAAGACCATCTGATTCCAACCCCACTGATTCCACCCAGGGACACCTTCCACTATCCCAGGTTGCTCCAAGCCCCATCCAACCTGGCCTTGGACACTCTGACTGTGTCTCTGTTATGTGTTTAATTTGAGGAAGAGACATCCCTTTTCCAAAGCTGGTCAGAGGAAGGAATCTGCAGGAACAGGCAGCTCCTTGTGAGGAGAGGGATGTGGGCACTGCCAGTCTGTCACACCAGCTCTGTCCCTGCTGTGGTTCCCCTGGGAAGCAGACTGGGACTTCCAGGCCTCTTTCCTGCAGGCTATGGAATGGCTGCTGTGGTTTCCTCCTATTTTTCCCCCAGGCTGAGTTGAAACAGGTGCTCTGGAGATAATGTGTCCTTGACCTGAGACACGTGTGACCTACATACGTGTAGGGATGACACTTGTGCCAGGACGGGATGATGCCTGGCACAGAGCTGGGAAAGTTTTGGAGGATCAGAGCCTGCCTTGTCCTTCCCCAGGGAAGCATGGAAGCTCTCCCTGAAAAGCACACATCTGCATTCTCAGCCTGTGGTGGCTTTTTCCACAGCCCCATCTTGTCCCCTCAGCCTGGAGCATGAGGAGCTGGGAGCTGGAAGTTCTTCTGTTGCTGGAGGTCGTGTGGGCTGCAGTGAAGCAGCACAGAAGCTGTTTTACAGCCAGCAGAGACAAGCCCAGGAGGGTCTAACTGAGCCAGAGGTCAGAGGTGAATTGTTTTTGTTGCTCTGGACAGGTGGAGGTCGGTTCCTGTCAAGGGGGAGAGTTGAGCTGAGGGGAGCAGCATAAAGCAGGTTATCTCAGGGTCAGCTGCATCTGGTCAGGATAAGCCAGTGACTCGACTGAAGCATTCTTCCAAAGCTCTTTCCAGGGATCTGTCCTTTGGTCTCCACCCCATACCTCCAGATATGTTGCACAGTGGATTTATCAGCTCCTGATATTTGGCAGAAGTGTGGATAGTTATTTGTCTCAGGCAGATCATGTAAAAGCTTTGGCTCTCTCCTATCTGGAGTTCAAATTTTCAAAGGAGTGGGTAAGAGAATTAGATGTGCAAGTCCTGTTTAACCCATGAGGTCCAGAACCTTCCTTTCTGTGGTGTCAGGCTCGGGTTGTTCCAGCTGTCTCACTGCCAAGATGTCACCTGTGCCACCTGAACCCTTGGAATGCTGAGGGGCTGTTGGCATCTCATGATGTACAACTCGAGGAAGTGAGTGGATTCCTGGGGGTGTCTGTTGGTCTGGGTGGGTCCAGAGGAGGACACTGAGCAGGCTGCTGTGGGCAGTGGTCCAGAAAGAACCAGAAATGTACATCACCTGCACATGATCTGACTTGAAAGAACTCTGAAGAGTTGGGTTAGATTGGATATTGGGAAGAAATTCTTCCCTGGGAGGATGGGGAGGCCCTGGCACAGGTTGCCCAGAGAAGCTGTGGCTGCCCCTGGATCCCTGGAAGTGTCCAAGGCCGGGTTGGACGGGGCTTGGAGCAACCTGGGCTAGTGGAAGGTGTCCCTGCCCATGGCAGGGGGTGGAACGAGATGAGCTTTCAGGTCTCTTCCAACCCAAACCGTTCCAGGATTCCATGATCTTGTGCAGGGAACAAATGAGTTGCTGTTTCCCAAACCCATTCCCAAGGCCTTCTGGAGGGGCAGGTCTGGTGCCGTACTCGGGGTCCTGCCGGGGCCCCAACAAGCTGCTCACTTCCCTTTGTACCTACTTTGGGGCCTCTGAACATCAGCATTTTTTTTAAGCAGAAATATTCTGACTCCATCACAGAAGACTTTCTAATGCTAAAAGGAAGCAGCCCAACCACACACATTATTAATGCCAGAAACATGCAAATGCCTTTTGTACGGGAACCAGCAGGTCTATATTGGGTTCTAATTGGTTTTTGTTTTCAGAAGGAAGATGTTTAAGGTTCCATAGTAGAGAACACACTCCAAAAATATTGAGAGCAGAGCCCTCCAACCCAAACAACCACATTTGAAAAAATATGGGGGAGCTCGTATCGGTACCAGCCCCGGGAGAGGGGGATTAGGGGAAGGTCTGTCCTTTTGGAGTCCTTTGGCCTCTCACAGACCATTCCCTTTGCTCCATCTGTCCCGTTGCAGAGCAGCCTGGCTCTGGGTTTTACCTCTGATTTATGGCTCAGAACGTCAACCAGAGCTGCTGTTTAATGAATTCCTTGAGTGTTTCTGTTCCAGTAGGGATTCGTGGTCCTGACTTTGAATTATGGAGCCTTTGTGCTAAAGAGATGTTTACAACAGTGACTTGGAAGCCCTTTCTCCCAGGGAATCATGGAAATACTGTTATCTCAAGCTTCAGAAGGAACTTCTGCAGGGAGACCTCCCAGGACTCAGGCCTACCTGCCACCAGAGCACCTCTGCTCCTCCATGTGCCTGGGAGAGACAGAGAAATCTGGCACAGGCTGGGCTGAGTCCTCATCCCCTGGAAGGGCTGGATCCCCTGACAAGCAGAGATGGCGATGTCCCCATCAGTGTGGTTTCTTGCTAGGTTTATGGTATCTTCAGCCTGGTGGATAGCAGAGCTTTGCTCTTGTTTCTGCTGGGAGAATGTCCCTTCCTGAGGGCCTGCAGGCTTTTCCCTGGTTGCTGTACCACAGGGCTCGTTTCCCCTCCGTACTCGTGTCACTCCTTCTCCTGCTGCTGGCAGAGGCTGCCAAGCATTTCGTTTCTTCCTCCCCCGTAGCTGTCTGCATCCACTGCTGCTTGTGTTCCTGCTTTCCTTTAGAGGCTTTTTTTGGTTTTTTTGAACATCAGTTGCATTTTTATGATGTTTGGATCCTGCCAGTTAGTGATCACTGCGTGAGGGGGAGGACAATGTGTAGGCAATGTCCCTGTTCTGTCGCCTGCCCCAAGGCCATCCCAAACAGACCAGGTGGACTGAAGACCAGTGCCCACCAGCAAACCAGTTTAACCAGCAGATCTGTAGCTTCCCTGCCCTGCAGAGTATGATGGGAAGCAGTCAGGGCAGAGGGCTGGGAGAGGTGCTGCTTTTCAGAGGTGATGGAGAAACACCCCTTGTCCTTGTCTCTCCTGGGGTTTTCTTTAACACAAGGAAAAATTGGACACCTGGAAGTAATGCGGCCCCCAGGCCTGTCTGGAATCTCTTGAGAGAGACCTCACAGGAGGGGATGGCAGCCCCCAGGCCGTGGTGGGTGCGGGCAGTGGGTGCTGGGTCCCTGGCTCTGTCCTGGCTGAGGGCTGGGAGCGGGCACCGGGCTGGGGCCGGAGAGGAGCGGCTGCGGGCGGGAGCCGGGCGAGCGTTACATAACGCGCCGCTCCGCTCCAGAGACACGTTCGGGTGATTAATTTGAGGCCCTGGCAGCCGCTTCCCTGTAATAATATTTTAAACATTACTTTTCCACTGGCCCTTGCCAGCGATCGTTACTTTGCGCTGTGGAGGCTGTAAAATTTCACTTCAAGGATGGGTTTCACTCCCGTTACAAAATGTGTCTGGAATGTGCAGATGTTTCCTTCGGGGAATAGCGAGCCAATCCGCTCTAACACATCATCCCCGCGGGGAGGACTCAACGTGCTAAGCAGCCCTATTCACAAAATCCCAAACAAACACACACACAGAGCCCCGTGGAGCTGTACCCGGGCTGGGCATGTCGCTCCCAGCCCTGCTGATGTAAAACCCGGTGTCTGCTGGAGCTGCAGAGGGGTTGGGGCTGGGCTGCGGGGGCACACGGGCTGGGCACAGAGAGCTCTCACAGTTGGCTCTCACGGGGTGCCACATAGTCCTGGAAGAGGTTTTCTGGAAGAATTATGAAAAATTTGGCTTCTTGGGAGAAAATTAGGAGGGTTGGAACTAGGTGATCTTTAAAGCCCCTCCCAACCCAAAACATTCCAGTGTCTGTTGGTTTTAAACTGGAAGAGAGTGGGATTAGATGGAAGAAATTCTTAGCTGTGGGGGTGGGGAGGCCCTGGCACAGGTTGCCCAGAGAAGCTGTGGCTGCCCCTGGATCCCTGGAAGTGTCCAAGGCCAGGTTGGACGGGGCTTGGAACAACCTGGGACAGTGGGAGGTGTCCCTGCCCATGGCAGGGGGTGAGACTGGGTGGGCTTTAAGGTCCCTTCCAACCCAAACCATTCTTGGATTTGGGATTCTATGATTAACATCCTACAGGTATCCAAGGTTGTGCATGCCAAGGACAAAGCAGCTGTAGGTGTGCCAGAATTAGAGAAAATGGAAAGATGGGATTTAATTGCACAAAAAAATAGTTTGCTTGAAGAGCAGAGAACACTGAACGTTGCTTTTTACAGACCAGCTTCAAATTAAGGCTGTAACCATCCCTGAGGGATATCTGATGGGGCCGGTCCTCCTTTATAGGAGGATCCAGGAGATCACTAATTTTTTTACTCCTCTGATTTTCTCTTTTCTTATCACCTTTACTGCAAGGAATGGGAGAACAAAGCTGTTAGGGGCATCAGGTCCCTAAAGAGGACCCCTTAAAGGTGCTGTCTGTCATGGACACAGGGAAAGCTGGAGAGGGACTTTGGACAAGGGCCTGGAGTGACAGGACAAGGGGGAATGGCTTCCCACTGCCAGAGGGCAGAGTTAAGTGGGATATTGGGAAGAAATTCTTGGCTGTGAGGGTGGTGAGGCCCTGGCACAGAGAAGCTGTGGATGCTTGAAACTCTGCTTCTAGTGTTGTGGGAGCCTGAAGAAGAAACAGAGGCACTTATGGAAAATAAATATACAAGATAGAGCACTGGGAAAGAGAAATGGTGGTAGTGATGAGTGTGGGCTGAACTCGAGCCCATCAAACACTGATAAGCAAAAGAATCTAGGGAAAAGTCTGTGGCCAGCAAAGTTGAGAAGAGTAAAGAGTTTTTTGAGTATATTGGGAATTGAAGGAGTTAGATGATACTCGTCTGTTAATAGATGGACATGGTCAAATTATCAATGAAAATACAGAAAAGACAGGACTTCTAAGTAAATATTTCTGTTTTCTATTTGGAATAAAGCCACATGATGTATTTGTATCATATGAGGATGATGAAACACTTTCCACTCCAACAGTAACCGAGGAGGATGTTAAACAGCTGCTATTAATGTTAGACTTTTTTAAACCAGCAAGTTCAGGTATTTTGTATCCAAGAATTTTAAAAGATCTGGCTGAAGAGCCCTCTGGGCTATTAATGTTCACTTTTAATGGATTTTTGGGCATTAGGGAGATTCCCAAGGACTGGATCAAAATGAACACGGTGCCAGTGTTCACGGAAGGTAAATGTGTTCACGGAAGGTAAATCCCAGTGTCCTGATTTTCTATCCCAAGGAGAAACAATACACTGCATAGCATGGCATTAGCTAACAATTAAATGGGATAGTGTAATTAGTGGCAGCCTACATGGAAAACCCACTTATGGAAAATTGATCTCACGAACCTCTGCCTTTTAAGTAAGTTTACAGATGGAGGAGATGAAGATGCTGATGTTGATGTAATGCACATCTGACTTTGGTAAGAGGGCAGAATTTGAATTCTGAGTTAAATTTTTGAATTTGACTCAACATCACCTGCATTTGTCAGGAACTGGAATGAAAAAAATTAGCACTAATATTAAAGGAATTAAATACTGGCACCAGAGTATATCGTGAGACTTGCTGTCTGTTCTCACACTAGGTTGGATCCCGTGTACCCTCTGTGTGTGCGCTTGACCTGCCATGGGAGGTGACTTTTGCTGGCTACTGGTGTCACTCCTGAATCCTCAGTGCTTTGTGAGCTCGGGTTGGACAGGGCTTGGAGCAGCCTGGGCTAGTGGAAGGTGTCTCCATGGCAGGGGGTGGAAGAGTCCCTTCCAACCCAGCCCATCCCAGGGTTGTGTGAGCCCCCGTGAGGGCTGGGCTTTGCTGCCCCGTGGCTTTGTTTGCTGTTCATTGTGGTGCCAGTGGAACCCACTGCCTGTTCTCCCTGGGTGAGAAATGAGAGTATTAGTTCCCAGCTATTGGAAGAAATCACTTTTGATCTGATACTGCCTTTTCAGTCTCACTCTCTCTCAGCTCGTTTGCTCTCTGAATTCAGCTCAGAAGTGGCGTGAGGTTTTTTACAGGTCTCCCCAGGGTATTCTGGAGGGATCAGACAGTCCCTGGTTTGTGGCTCTTTTGCTGTATTGATGATGCCCAAGTTGTTCCTTTTGGGATACAAAACACAGATACCCCAGAGGGTTTCCCAGGAACAGGCCATGTAAATATTTTTTTGTACTGTATCAGTGTTTGCAACGTTTGATGTGTACTTTGGAGAAGCCCCTCTGGAGTTCTCTGTGTCCCTTGGCTCCAGTGTCAGGGACATATCAGTGCTATTGGTCCAGCAGCATCCCGAGCCTCCTGCATCCTGTGAACCTTGTCTGGGACTCTTGTTTCTTGTGTACTGCAGGATTTACGGTGCTGGGACAAAATAGCATTGGATTTTTATTATTGCTCACAGAGAAGTAACAACCCCAAAGGACAGTTGTCCAAGGAAAGGCCTCACATTAAAATAAATACAAATTGAGTAATAAAAAAAGATTATGTACTCCATCCCCTGTACCAGTGGTGAATTAGTATCAGCAATACCTAAACATTTATTGAAAACTCTTCACTTCTGTAAGGAAGATTAGGCACTAAGTAGCTCAGCTGTGTAATCCCTAAATTACAGCTTCCAGAGGGCTCACTTTTTGTGATAAAATCAAATATTCCTGGGCTCCCAACATACTGACTTGGAAACATGCAGGGTTTTCAGGAGAGCAGAGCTGGGCATTGGAAGAGCTGTGTGTTGGCATGCAGTGCCACAGGACCTGGGGGCAGGTGTGTTTTGGGGGAAGAAGTGGGGGCCTGCATGGAAAGTGGTTGGCTTTGGGCTGCAGGCACCTAACAGAGTCTGCTCGAGCCCTGCCACGTGTACTGGGAAGATGCTTGAATTTATCACATCTTCGGTTGCTTTAACGATTTTCCGTGAAACAAATGTGTGTTTGCAGGGCTGACATTTCCCTGGCTGGAGCTGCAGACAGCTCGTTTACGTGCGGCACTAATTATGGACATCAGCTTGACTTAAATATTTGGGTTGCTGCTTTCCCAAGCCGAAGGTTTTCCCCGTTCCCATCCTCTGGCGCGATGTTACAGGGGTGATGCCCGTTTCATCCTCGGTTTGTGCCACACGAGGCCACCTCTTGGCAGTGGGGGAAGGACCACGGCTCGTGCTGGCTCCTGGTCATTTGGGTGGCTCAGAAGGTGGGACGTGGCATGAAGAGCCTCTGTCATAGCAGTGGCCATCCCTGTATCCAGCCCCTTGTCCCAGAGTGCCCTCCTGACCTCCACAGGCACAGGAGGCTCCTGGTGACACCCCAGTGCCCCCCTTGCCCTTGGCTCCATTGCTTGGGTGTTGGGAATGAGGAGATGAAGTCAGTTCAGTGTAAGAATAACCCGTAAGAGGAGCTGCAGGTCCTGGGAGCCCCCCCGAGCCCCCCTGGCTGGGGAGAGGGATGGGGCTCCTGGTGCCATCAGGCCGGCCCTGCCAGCGCGGGATGTCGCTCCGTGAGGTAACACGGCCCCTCTGCTCCAGTGGCTTCACCCCTGCTCTGGCTTTGTAACCATATTTGGGAAAGTCTGCAGAGAGCTGCTGGCTGTGGGGATCTGAGGAGCCGCTCCTGGAGTCACAGCTGCACTGCAGACAGCTCCCACCTGGAGAGAGGGCTTGTCCTGACTGGCGTGGGGATGTGTGCCCATGGCTGGGGTGCCCTGGCTGTGGTGGGGGTGTTCTGGCTGTGGCAGGAGTGCCCTGGCCATGGAAGGAATGCCCTGGCCATGGTGGGGAGTGCCCTGGCTGTGGCAGGGATGCCTTGGCTGTGCTTGGGGTGTCCTGGTTGTGGTTGGGATTCTCTGACCATGATGGGGGTGCCCTGGCTGTGGCAGGGATGCCTTGGCCATGGCAGGGATGCTCTGCCCGTGGTGGGGATCCCCTGGTTGTGGCAGGAATGCTTGGGCTGTACATCCTGCAGGTGCAAGCAGCCTCACCTCCTCTGTTTGCTCCAGGGATAAGGCACAGGAGCAGGGGCAGTGTGGGCCAGCAGCACCTGGGAGGGACTGCTGTGTCACCTGGGGTACCCCGAGCTCTCAGCTCAGACTCATGCAGGGCTCAGTCTTTCCCTGCTTCTCGAAGCCCGGGCTCTCCCAGCCCCTTTTCCTGACCTGTGAAGAGCCTGTGGCCCCAAGCCAGCAAGATGAGTAGGATTTACTCCTACAGATCCAAGGGTTGTGTTGTTCTGGTGCTCGGGGAGAGGCTTGAGCAGGACAAGGCAAGGCAGGGAGGTGAGGAAGGAGTGTGGCTTCATCCCACTGCTCAGGGAGTCTGCAGTGATGGAGTGACCTGCTCATGGTCCTGCAGAAGCTGGGAGGGGCATCTGGGTCTGCTTGGTGTCAAACCCAACCCACCCCTGGCACAGCTGCCCTGCAAGGGCATATTGAGAGAGCTTTGTGGTTCTTCAGGAGGGCACAGAGTGTACAGAACATTGCAGAGATGCTCCTCTCTGTACCTTGTATTTTCCTATCAACAGTTAGGATTTTGCTGTGGGAAGAAAACCATTTTGGTTTTAGATTAATATTTGTGAAAATGTCTTTTGGGAAAAATTCCTCAGAGAGAGCCAGGACTTGGGTCAGCATTTGAAATTCATAAATTCAAAATGAGCTAATAAATTGTCATCGTGCTGTGTCGGCCTCGGGGAGATGAGGGTGCTCACAGCCGCCTGCCACCAGAGAAAGGCCCCTCCTGGTGCTGGGCTACAGCTCTTGGAGGTGGAGTGTGGTGGAACTGGTCTCCTTTTGCCTTGGAAAATCCCTGCTTCAGCATGATTGAAGCCAGTAGCTGGTGATGATCTCCATGTGCTGTTGCCCTCCTGTCTGTGCTGAAAGGCAGAGAGCTCAGGGTGCAGGAGAGCTGTGAGGCTGTTCCTACCAGCCAGGGTGTCTCTGTGCCTACTGAGACCACAGCATTGCTTCCCGTGCCCAGCACACAGAAAAATCCAGGTTTTTTCAGATTTCTGTAGCCACTGTAGAAATAATCTCTATCCCCACCTCTGCACACAAGCACTGTGACTTCTGCTGTGCTTTCTGGGAGAGGTGCAAGCCAAAAGACGAAGAAAAAAGGAATCAGATCAGCAAAAACCTCTAATTTTTCCTGGCTCTAGCATGCAAAAGCACATAGAGTTTTTCCTGCTCTTTTCTGGAAAGTCTGTTCTGTACGTCAGGCAGGATCAGCACCACGCTGCCTTTTCTTCCTGGAGACAGGGAAGTGTTTGCCATGGCAACATGGCAGGCAGCATTTGGGCTGTGCAGGGGATCTCCTGGGCATTTATGGCTCTGTGAGCTGATGGAAGGCTCTGGAAGCAGTGGGACCTCCTTGTGTCTCACCAGCCATCTCACCTGTCCCTCTCTCACTCGTCCTCGCTGCTTGCAGGGTGTGGGCAGTGCAACCTGGCTTTGCATAGAATCCTGGAATAGTTTGGGTTGGAAGGGACCTTAAAGACCATCTGGTACAACCCCCCTGCCATGGGCAGGGACACTTTCCACTGTCTCAGGCTGCTCCAAGTCCCGTCCAACCTGGCCTTGGACACTTGCAGGGCTGGGGCAGACACAACCTGGATGGTGGGGTGAGAAATGGGAGCAGTGCTGGGTTTTGCTGGGTGTCGTTGGGAGCTGTCTTTCCCTGGTGCCTCTGGAGCTTCACTGCCCCACAAAAATCTCAGCTTTGATCATGGCTTACAGACCTGGAGCTTCTTTCCTCCCGCCCCAGCCTGCACGGAGGCTCCTCTCTGCACTCTCCTCTCCATCTCTGGATGCTTTTCCCATTACTGTTCTGGCTGGGCTCCCTGCACCAAAAGGGCTGGGGAAGGCACAGACCAGCGCTGCCCCCTCCCCTCCCCTCCCTGTTTGTGAGATGGGGGCAGAGCGGGCCCACAGATGACATAATGAGAGCATGACATCAGGCTTGGCAGCGGGGCCGGCCCTCCTCTGCCGAACATTATATGTTCCGTGGAATTAAGAAGCAAACAGCAGTGCACCAAAAAAAGCCTGCCCACCACAGTGCTGCAGAAATAACCCTGAGCTGGGCTCTGCAGGGCCTGTCTGAGCATCCTGGAGGGACAGAGCGAGGCACTGAGCCCTCTTGCTCGCTTCCATCCTCGGTGCTCCTGTGTGAGGAGCTGGTGCTCGGTGCTCTGTACCCCCACAAGGTCCCCAAGCCCATCAGCAGGAGGTTGGGCTGGTGGTGTCCTCACAGATCCATCCTCTCCAGGGAGGTGGGCTGTGGTTATCCACAGATCTGGAGAGGTTCAGGGATGCACCCAGCATCACACAGGGACTTGGTAGCAGGGCTGGGATGGAGCTGAAGGCTCCCAAGGCTCAGGTTGATGCCCTCATTACTAAATGTTCCCGTAAGCAAAGTTTCACCTTCCTTGCACAACCAACTCCTTTTCCAGAAGGATTTTAAACCCTTCCTTTGCTAGGCTGGTCAGTGAAACGTGGCTGTGTTTGCTGGGGCGTTTGGGGAGCTGCAAGGGGAGCTCTGTAACATAGTTCTTGTCCTGTACCATAGTTGGTGGTGGGTTTTGGTGCCCCGTATCTCACAGAACATGAGAAGCCTTCCAACCTCCTCTGACACTGCATGACTCCAGTTTACAGGTGTGGAAACTGAGGCAAGCCCAAGAAATTGTGACTTGTAGCTGCCCTTTTCCAGGCAGCAGAGCCTATTTTCAAAATCCCCTGGAGCACAGGAAACTACATTTTTCTTTCTCCTCCTGGGGAGGGCGTCAGGCTGCATGTGCAGAGCATGTCAATGGAGAGCCTTGTTTGCTGCTGGCTTCAGCTCTGCTTTGAACCTGCTCCCAATTTCCTCCAGCCTGGCAGTGGGCTGGGAAAATACAGTCGTGGCAGTTTGTGGCACCGCCAGGCTCAGCTCTGTCCCACAGCCTTTGCCTTGGCTTTTATTGCTCAGTATTTCCTGGTTTATTTCTTTGCCGCAGCCCAGCTTGGTTCACAGCCACCTTTCCCATACCAGGAAGGCATGATATGATTTTCCATACAAGCAGGAGAGGGAGCAGTGGGAGAGGGCAGGCAGGCAGCTGGGAGCCCAGCTCCCTGACTGGTGGCTGGAGGTGGCAGGCACTGGATCCACCACCATTCCTCAGCTCTCCCTGTCCTGTCAACAGGAGCTCTGCTTCCCTTGCAGGCTCAGCACTAACGGGGTTGGGGAGGCCTCGAAAATTGGGTCCAGCCATTCCCCCAGCACTGCCAAGGCCACCACTAACCCATGTCCTCAGGTGCCAGATCTACACAGCTTTTAAACCCCTCCAGGGTTGAGGACTCCACCCCTGCCCTGGGCAGCTGTGCCAGGGCTGGACAGTCCTTTCTGTGAAGGAATTCTCCCTCCTATCCAACCTGACCCTCCCCTGGCACAGCTGGAGGCCGTTCCCTCTCCTCCTGTCCCTTGTTCCCTGGGAGCAGAGCCCGATATCCCCCCCAGCTCCCCCCTCCTGTCAGGGGGTTGCAGAGCCAGAAGGTCCCCCCTGAGCCTCCTTTTCTCCAGGCTGAGCCCCCCCAGCTCCCTCAGCTGCTCCTGGTGCTCCAGCCCCTTCCCCAGCTCCACTGTCCTTGCATTTCAGATAACTTTAACATTATTCAGTGAAGCTGACTGACCCTTGGGAGTCAAGGATTTGGGTCTTGGCTTCCCCTTATCTGAAGTTTAAGAGTTTCCTCTGAGATGGAATGGAAATAACAACAAAGGATGTTTGTAAAGGGCTGGGGACAGCGCTGGACCAACCCCTCCCGCCTGGCATCATGGCAGAGGGATGGAGAAGAGCAGATCTGCCCTGCTGGAATCCTTCCCTTCCCAGCTGGGAAGCAGCAGGATGGGAGAGATGCAGGGAGGGCTTGGGGCTGGGTGCCCCAAGGGTTTGGTGCCCATTGTGCCATCTGTGAGGGTGAGAGCCTCCCCCTGCCCCGTGCTCCCCCCTCCCTGCAGCCAAGCAGCACTTGGGAGAGACTCTTGGAAATGGCAGAGCCCTGTTTTTGTAGCAGCTGAATGGTTTGTTTTGGAGGTTTTGCTTGTCTGGGCGAGGAACAGGAAGGCATCTGAGCTGGAACACCATTTCCTTCAGTCGTGGACTTGAGGTGCTGCCTAAAACTAAATGGGCGATTTCCAGGTCTTTCAGAGGAGCAGAGGAATGTTTGTACTGCTCTCCCTGTCAGGTAACTGGTTGGTGGTCTGGTGCTTTCCAGGATGGGGCAAGTACTGCAGGAAGGTGCAGGGCCAGAGGAGTACGAGCTACAGGGAATGCTCAAGGAGAAGTGGAACCAAAGCTCCCTGAGGAGGGGTCTGTCCAGGCTGGCAGCAGCTGGGATTCCAGTCCGAGCTGTCTTGGGTGCTTGTCTTCCTAATGGGAGCTGGAAATGGGTTTGGGGGTGACTTTGGTGTCCCCTGTGCAGAATGTGACCCCCAGTGAGCTGTGTCACTTCAGCCAAGGGTGCTCTGTGCTCTTCCACTGCTGTCCCAGCTGCCCCGAGACAAAGATCGCTGGTGTGATCAGATATTTTTGCTAACATCCTTTTTTCAGTGGATTTGTTGAGCTTTTATTTTGCACATTTCTTGGACTTCTGTATTGGTGTTGCTGGTGAACTCTTCTGAATCCACTCTCAGCTTGGCAAAGAACTCCCAGACAGCAAAATCAGGGAAAATAAACCTTTTAGAGAGACATCCATCCCCATTACTTACCCCCAGAGTTTCCTGGAATCATACACAATTTTCCTGCCAGTTTGGCAGAATTATTTTCATTTGGATAAATGAAGTTTAAATGTCAGATCAGACCAAGGATTAATTGATTAAGGGGTAAAAATAAGCAGTGAGACAGCCAGGAGAAGTGAGGAGAGGTGCTTGTAGGGTAAAAGGTGAGAAAGGAGGAAGCAGGACACGGTGTGCCCAGCCCTGTCTGCTCCCTGGAGCTCTGCTGGAGATCCAGGAAGGATAAGGACCATCCCATGGGCTCAGAGTAAGTGTTTTGATGCTGCTAAAAGAAAGTTTGGGCCAAAGGAGATTTGTCTGAAACCAAAATGTGAAGTTTATTGGGAACAAGTGGAGACTGATCAGTGAAACTTTCACCTCTCTGAGTGACATTTAAAATTAGGAAAGAGGACGGGGGGTGAGGAGAGAGCTGGGCTGCACAGGCCAGTTTGGTTTGGATGAACTGGTGCTACTGGGAGGGAGTGGAGTTTTTTTTAAGCAGTGTTCCTTTTAGAAGGATAATCTGCCCTGATATCAAATGGAAAATATTCTTTGTTGCTTCTTCTTCCATTTTAAACTTTTCTAAAGAGACAAAAAGATGTTTAAAACGTAGAATTGACGCATCAATTGTGTAATTGCTTGATCAGGGCTTTGGCACGAGAAACACTCTTGGAAGTTCCTCTTAGATTTTTCTTAAACTTAATTACTACTTCAGTCTAAATTATTTCTTAATGACTTCTTTGAACATATATTTGACCTGACTGTTTTTTAAAAGGATGCATCACGCTTAGTGCCACGTTTATCATGGCTGTCATTGCTCCAGGTGGGGCACACAATGAGAGTCCTGATCTCTGTCTGCACATTACATGAGGAGCCAATGCTTTATGGTTGGGAAAGGTGTTTTCTTTGGCTGGGAAAAGTCTGGAGCCTGGTTGGAGTTCGGAGAGAGGCTCTTCTAAGGTCTGGTGATGGAGATGTGACAAAACGGGGTTGAACAAAGGCTGAAAATGGTGTTTTCTTTCCCTAGGGATCTTTCCAACAACAAGATCAGTGGTTTAGATGTTCAGCTATTCAGAAGCCTGACTTCGCTGGCAAAGCTGTGAGTACCCCTTGCCCCCCAGTCCTGCAGCCCCTCTGCAGGGCTGAGCTGGGCCCTGCCCATGTGCTGCTGTTTCACAAGTTGCTTTGTTCGTGTTTGGCCTCTTCTGCTGAGCCCCAGATAGTGGTGTCCACAGCTCCCTCCTCAAGGCCTTCAGCTGCTCAGTGCAGTGATTTGCTAAGTGGCATTGAGGGTTGGGCAGGATTTTGACCCTCTGTGCTGCTGGATGGAGAGGAGGTGGCGGCCAGAGAATGAGAATTGTCACAAGATGTGTGTTAGTGCATGGAAAATCACAGAATCCCGGGATGGGTTGGGCTGGGAGGGACCTTAAAGCCCATCCAGTGCCACCCCCTGCCACGGGCAGGGACACCTTCCACTAGCCCAGGTTGCTCCAAGCCCCGTCCAACCTGGCCTTGGACACTTCCAGGGATGGGGCAGCCACAGCTTCTCTGGGCAACCTGTACCAGGGCCTGCCCACCCTCCCAGGAAATGGTGACAAAGCTTCAGTGACCAGGAGGTGACTACAGACGTGATGAAGTTTCCTTTTCCTTTCCCCTCTTTTACAGAGATATAAGCCACAACCAGATTTCTACATTAGAAGATGGAATATTTGATAATTTATTTAATTTAAGTGAAATGTAAGTTCATTTGCTTTGTTTCCCAGTTCTTTTATTTAGGTCTTTTCTTGGAACAGCTCTTGCCTTCCTGGTGGGGTGGGATCTCTCAGGGAGATCTTGGGCATGTACCCAACCAAGGTGCTGCCTTTTGGGGTGTCTCCAGTCTCTTAGTCTGTGTCCTACTCCTGGGTCCTGTTGTTGTCCTTCAAGCCTGACCTCTTCCTAGATTTGCTTCTGTCTCCTGGATACCTCCAACCTCTGCCACTGCCTTTTGTCTTCCCTGCTTCTCTCCCACAGCAGCTCTGCTGAGGTTCTTGTCTCTGACCATGCTCTGGGTCACACTTACTGTCCTGTCTGTGTGGTCACGCCTTGGGACCAGGGATCTGATGATTCTGCAACATGGTAGGTCCTGACTGAGGTGTCCAAGGCACTTGAAGGCACTTGAAGGTGGTGTCCCTCAGTGAGTCAATTATTTTAGGTTCTGTTTTTTAATTGAAGTAAGAAAGCTTTTGTTGTTATGTGGAGGGAGGCAAGGGGAAGCCACGCATTTCCAGATAGATCCATGAAGTCACAGCAGTAGTGGCAGTTCTGTGTCTGAAGGAGCCAAAGGATTAACCCCTTGCAAGCCCTCTTGGCAAGCAAGAGAAAAGCTCAGACTCACCTTCTCCTCCAGGAGGGGACACAAAGGGCATTCTCAGCTCTGCATTTTTGCTCTCAGGTGGCTCTAAAAGACACAAAGGCCCCGGGCTGGGTCCCAGGGAGCCTGTCCCTGCTGGGGCTGGTGGCAAAGTGGTACTTTCAGCCCCAGAGTCATGGTTCAGCTCAGCCCTGATGGCATCAGCTCCACACACAGCTTCCAGCTCCGTCCTGCTCGCAGCTGAGTGCCAAAGGCTGTAATTTGGATCAAGCTTAGCTGCAATTAAAGTTTCCATCTTTTCATTAAACTGCCACATGGAAAGATTATCATTGACTTTGCATTTCTTTTTTTGACAGATCAATTTTATTCTCTTAGCTATTTTTTAATGGAGCTGTAAATAGTCTCCCAGAGCAGGAGAGGCTCCCTCACATCCAGGGGCTGTTGGATGTCAGATTATTTTAGATATAAGATTGTGTCTGTCATTTGCTTCTAATTGCGACAATTATTTGTAGAGTTAAAAAAGTACTTGGAGTACTTGCCTAATTCTAGCCTCTAGAAAAATCACGTTAATTATTGCTTGATTCCCTATTCATTAACTCCCCTCCCAGTTATTCCAAAGCCTTTCTAGTGGAGTGGCACAGATGGGAACAGGGAGGGCTCGGCACACTGCTGTAATTAACGCTCAGCACATGTCACACTAATCCCCAACTATTTCTGATCTCCCTCTGACAGAAACTTAAGTTGGAATCCATTTGTTTGTGACTGCAAACTGTCCTGGTTGCCCCGCTGGGTGGAAGACAGAAAAGTGAGAGTTCTTGAGGCGTCAGACACGAGATGTGCCCACCCCCCCGAGGTGGCAAACCTGTCCCTCTTCGACATCCCATTCCCCAATGCCACCTGTGGTAAGGAAACGCTGGGGGTGGAGATGGTTAAACCAGGGGCAGTGATGGGCCCTGGGGCAGCTGGGCTCACATCGGCCTCTTTAGACCTCAAGTCACCAGTTGTGATGTAATTAAGCAAATACTGGGCACACAGGCTGTACCCTGGTGCCTCAGGGATCCAGTTGGTCACATCAGGGCTGGGATTAACCTGATCACACACCAGGCATCAGGCAGCCACCACAGCACACTGGCTCAGTGACCTCCAGCCTCAGGCTTTCATTCTCCCAAGGTTTTAACAGTGTGACTTTAAGCAGTGGAATCTCATGGAAGCTGATGGGACCTGAGCACGTGCTGGGTCTTTGCAGGTAACAGGAGCGTTGAATGAGCACTGCCCCGATCCACAGCCCGTCACCTGCTCCTGGGGCATTTTTCTGACTGCTTGGCCAGCAGAAACATCAGGCAGTGATTAACTGGAGGTGGAAAGGGGGAACCCAAGGAAAACTAATGGTACCTGGATGCTCAGCTATCCCTGAGTGAGGGAGAGGGAAGGAGAGTGCTCCCCACAGCAGGGATCAGGCATCTCCTTTAATTCATGACAGGAGGATGCAGGGCTGGGGGACCTGGACCTATGTGACAGGAGAATGCAGGGATGAGGCTGAGGGATCCAGAGCTGGTGGGAGCCAGTTGAGCTGCCTGGTAAAGCACAGCCCTCCCCAGGAGCAAAATCTGCATTGTAGTTTCTCCTCTTTTCCCAGCAAAGCCACTCCAGCTTGCAGCATCTTGCAGGAATTATCAAAGGGAAAAACACTGGCACTGTTACTCCCCTTGATAATTAGTTATTCCCTCTTGAACTACTTTAAGCCAGGGTGGAAACAATAATGCGAGGCTGTCTTCTGGGTAGTTCAGTGTAATGGGAGTAGGCTGGGACAGCCTGCCAGCTACTGACAGTTGTTACTGACGGGCAGGGAGTGAAGAATGACCAGGCTGGTGGTAAAAACAGAGTAGTTCCCATGCCGTGGTCCTCCTCGTGGGACTGCTCTTAGGAGAAGTGGCTCAGCATTCACAGGGAGGCTGTGGAGGAAGCTGGACAGTTGGATGGATTCGATCTGGGAAGATCACACAGAGCTGTTGAGATGTTTGGGGGAGATGTTGTAGCAACCAGCAGGAAGAGGGAGCCAATGTGGCCGAGCTGCGTGGGCAGAGGCCGAGGGAGAGGCCCTGCCTGGGTGTTTGTGGCAGGGAAACGTCCCACCCTGTGCAAGCCAGAGAGGGGGAATTAAACTCAAGGGAATGGGCTGTCCCTCAGGGAATGGGGCTGTCTTGGCTGCCATTGCTCTCTGTGCTGTGTGTGCATGTGTGTATTGGGGCACGTGTTGTTTCCGTGCATGCTCCCAATGTTTATCCTTCCACAGCTCTGGGTGCAGGCTGTGCCTGGCATTGCCCTCATCTCTAGCACCACATTTTGTGGGTAGCTGGGAAGGTCTTGGCTCTCCCCAGGGAGGAAGGTGGCTGCAGGGTCTGCCCAATTCCAGCATGGGCCTGGTGGAGAATCCATCAATGTCTCCCCAAAGTCTCCGATGTGCCACTGCCCAAGGGTGTTTGATTATGGACTTGTTGCTGGCTGTCCCTGACAGCACTTGGTGAAACAGGCTGCACCAGACCTGGGTACCACCAAGGGACAACCTTTTGTCATGGTCTCACTTGGTGGTGAGTCCTTGGGGCTCCTCTGAGTGTCAGACACAGCGGCTCCGTGTCCCATGGGACTGTCAGGCTCTCCAAAGCCTCGTTTTATTTACTGGGTGTAGCTGCTCCATAAATCTGTGTGACTGGCTTGTTATTTCTGTCATCATTAATTAGCATAAAGAGTTTGGAAACTGTTGCTGAGGGATTAAAGACTTCCCAGGCAAGTCTCAGAAAGGAAATGCTCGGAGTAGGAGCTGCACGGGAGAATTCCATGCCCGGGAGCGTGGGGTGGTGTCTCTTGGAGGGTCTCACCAAACCATGGCTTCACAGTGTCAGTGTGCAAGAGGATCTTCTGTTCTGTCCTGCAGGAGCTCAGTACATCACGTGTCTGACAAGCAACCACACGGAAGGGGCTGAACTTGTCATCCTCTTCACGCCTGTGCACACCGGGAACCTCAGCGAGGAGACCTGCAGTGCCCTGTGCTACGCCCAAGACCAGGAGTACGGAGGTTTCAGCTCCCTGGGGCAGTGTCTGTGTGGAACTGCCCATGAAACAAACTCTTCCTCTGGCTGTTTGCCATTTTGCACTGAGCATTTGTCCGGGCAGGGCTGTGGTGGCCCGTCACTCGTCCCCTCGCCCTTCCAGGCACAGCTGCCTGTGTCTTTCACAGGACTCCAGCCCCGGTACGGCCTCCACCAGGCTGTGCTCTTCAATGTCAGTATTCCCATCGCTGTCAGCACTTTACTGTGGGAATTTGGGGACCAGACAGAGGTTCTCAACACCACTGGAAATGCAGCTGTGCACACGTATGCCTTACCTGGGCGGTACAATGTCACTGCCACCATCCTGGTGGGCACCAAGGTCTTGTACGAGCAGACAGAAGTTGAGGTGGTGGCTTCACCCCAACAGCTGGAACTGCAGTGTCCTTCCTTGGTCAAGACGAATGAGAGTCTGGACATCCGGATCCGCAACAGAGGCGGCACCGGCCTCGTGGTGCTGTACGGGATCACACAGGCTGGAGAGCTGGGCAGGGGTAAGCAGGGCTGGCTGGGGGTGCTGGGCAAGGGAGGGGTGGCACTGCATCCCGGGCCTTCCCTTTGCCTCCCTCCCCAGTGAGGGATGGGAGGGGATGACTCCTTTGGGGGCTCCCCTGGCTGGACAGGCAGTGTTCTGCACTTCATCAGCGAACGGGGTTTATTGGCTTCAGGACCAGGACGTTCCTGGAGCCTCTCTTTCCAGATTGGCTTGGGACATGTGGCCCAGAGAAAGGACACCACGTTTGTGTTCTTTATGCAGCAGTTCACCCCATGTGCCCCCCCGATGGCTTGGTGTTCCCGGGCAATAACCACTGCTACCAGCTGGTGGTGGAGAAGGCGGAGTGGCTGGAGGCCCAGCGGCACTGCCAGGAGCACGGCAACGGAGAACTGGCTTTTGTCAGCAGCCCCGAGATCCAGAGCTTCTTGGTTGCTCATGTCATCAGGTGAGTGAGGAGGGTAAGGGTCAGGATCACCTAGGGACAGATTTGGCGTTCCAGGGGTCACATCTGCACAGGGGTCCGGAGGGAGGGTCCTGCCGTGGTCCTGACTGAGTGTGGGAAGGTGATGAGAGTGAGGCTGCTGAACAAAGAGGAGGAGCCCTTTGAGCAGAGCAGAGCTTGAACCCTTACTGGCCTTGGCTACTTTCCTTAAAGGCTGTGGAGGGAAGAAGAGGAATGGGGACAGAACGACTGGAAGTCACAGTAGGGAATTGAGGGCACTTGTACCTTGTGTTTGTGCCTGTGGGTGCCTCTGAAATGGTGCAGAGAGGTGCAGGGCCAGGAGTACACGGGGCTGGGCTGAGCACACCTTCCACTTGGGAGTGGCTGTATACTGAAAGAGAGTAGGTTTGGATTGGATATTAGGAAGAAAGTCTTCCCTATGAGGGTGGGGAGGCCCTGGCACAGGTTGCCCAGAGAAGCTGTGGCTGCGCCATCCCTGGAAGTGTCCAAGGCCCTGTCCAAGGTTGGACAGGGCTTGGAGCAACCTGGGCTAGTGGGAGGTGTCCCTGCCCTTGGCAGGGGATGGAACTGGATGATCTGGAAGGTCTCTCCCAAACCAAACTGTTCTGTGATTCCATGATTCTGTGAGTGCAGCAAAATCTGCAGGCTCAGGCTGGACGGTGGAGAGGTCCAGGTGCTCGTGTCCTGAGGCTGACATGAGGGTGAGGATGACAGGAGGGCGAGGGTGACACAAGGGTGACATGAGGGTGAGTGTGACCAGCTCCCTCCCTCAGCAAAACTGCAACTGGATTGTCCCATGTTGACACCGTGGCATCGAGAGCTGCTGTAGCAAAGCCCAGGGCAGTGCTGCAGTCCTGCCTCCCAGACAGGATCCTGCACCCTTCCAGACACAGCTGCAGCCTGAAGCTCAGACCCTTTTTTCCTTTTGTTTCTCATCCTGTTGACTCCTCTCTGAGTTTCAGGCTCCAGCAGCATCTGTTCCACCTCAGGACTGAGCTTTATAAACAGAGAGCACTGCAAGTGTCAGCCTTTGATTAAATCCGCCCCTCTGAGTGCCCTTTCCCCAGCCAACCCTTTTGGGGGGAGGGAGGACAACCAGGAGAGCTCTCAGGGCCTGACAGCCCTTGTCAGCACTCCCAGCTGCAGATGTGGGAGATGGACTCTTCAAAAACACATCCCAGACAGCACAAGGAAGGGAACAGCTGCGTGTGACGTAGGCTTTGAACGGTCCTGCTCGAGGGCTGACAGCCCCTTCTTCCCAAACTGGTGTCCGAGCCCTGTTGCCTTCACACGGGGCTTTATCCTGAGATTGTAAACATGTGTTCCCTGCTCTGGGGCAGAGGAGGCTGTCCCTCTCCCGGGGTTAGGAGCTGGTCACTGGGTGCTCTGGTGTGTCAGGCGTTGCGTGCGGGGCTGACGGTGCACGGAAACCACGAGGGCTCTGAGCCGCCCAGGCTGTTCCCCAGCTGCTGCCCCACGCTGGTCTCCCCCTGGCCCCCTTTATTCCCTGTGTTTATTTTATTAATCCATTCAGATAAACATGCAGGAGGCAGTTCCAGGATGCAGTTTCCCTGATGATAAAAGGCAAAGCGGCCAAGCTGCGGGTTTTTGGAACATGCAGCTTCCATAGCTTCTGATGGGAAAATGGTAGAAGCAGGAAGCTGTTTTCCATTAGAGCAGCAGCACCACTGTCCTCTCCTTCTCTCCTGATGTGGGATGGCCTCCCCAGGAGCAGCATGTGCTGAGTTAGTCTCTCCCTACCTCCAGAAGCAGAGGATGGAACCTTCCAGGGAAACTCATTTTCCCCTCTGGGTAGCACAGGGAGCCCCTCTCCCATTCCAAGCCTCCCCAGGCTTGTTCTGCTCCTGCTCCCCCAGCAGGGTAGCTCGGTCCTTCCTCAGAGGCAGAGGGATTCTCACATCTTGCTTCAAAAAAGTGTGTTCAGAGTCCTCCTGTTCCTCTCTGCAAGGGAACGGGCCAGGCAGTGGGGCAGGATGGAAGCCAGCCAGCAGCTTCTCTTTTAGTTTCTCCCTTTTTTCTTCCCTTTTTTTTTTTTTCTTTTTGCAGTTAGGTCATAGCTGGAATTAGAAAAGGAAAATCTCCACTGAGTTTTCCTGATGGCAGCACGCAAGCAGTTTCCTACCCTGCTCTCCCTAATCCCCTGCCAGTGGTTTGGGAGCAAAACACAGCCCTTATTTACTTTTAAATCATATTTGCAGTGAAAACTACTGATTCACAGAACAGTTATTTTTGTCATCGTTTTTCAGCATGACCTCATGAATCATTTCATCTGGCGTGGGCCTGGGGGTGGAGAGACACCAGTTATCTCCCCAGCCTGCTTTGCAGAGCCGTGGTACCACCCCAGGAGCACACTGGGGCAGGCAAGGTCATGGCAGGATTGATTGCAACCTGCAGGAGGGAGTACGGAGAAGAAGCTGAGGGGTTGGAAGGGTGCAGGATGTTAATATGGAGAAGTTAATATGGAACAAGTGCCTCACTTTCTGCTGGGTGCGATTAGAAACAGTTGTCCAGGCTGTCTGTGGCTATGAAAGACCGCTCAGCACTTCCCACCAGAATCTCTGCTGGGATTCAGCCAGTTTCCAAATGGGGAAGGGACATTTCATATTCCTAAAACAAGCCTGGCAGTTTTGTGTGTATGTGGGGTTCAGCTGCCTGCAGTGCTTTGCCTCTGCTTATCCACCCTGGCTGCTCCTTGGTGGCTGAGGAGCCGGTTGGCTCCAGGAGCTGCATCCAAGAGAACAGGAGCTGCCAGACCTGGCACCACTGAGCTTTGATCCTGCCCTCGTGCCCATTGCACTTGCAGTGGAGAATTGGCAAATCCCCCAGGTCTGCACAGATGAAGCACAAGTTTTCTGGAGGATTCAGCTTTCTCGGACAGTTCTGTTTGACCATAACATTCCTCTTAGGTCAGGACTCAAAACAGGCTCAGAAGAGTCTGTGAGGGTCATTTAAGCTGCAGTGTGGGCAGGTCATGGTAACAGAGTGCTCTGTTCCGAGGGGAGTGAGGTTCAAGTTAACCTGTTCATTACAGAATCATAGAATCATAAAATCACAGAATGATTTGGGTTGGAAGGAACTTAAAGCTCATCCAGTCCCAGCCCCTGCCACAGGCAGGGACACCTTCCACTAGACCAGGTTGCTCCAAACCCTGTCTAACCTGGCCTTGGACACTTCCAGCTTCTCTGGGCAACCTGTGCCAGGGCCTCCCCACCCTCAGCAGGCTTGTGGGACAGAGGTGTGAGGGGCTGTTGGAGAGCAGTGGTGTGCTGTGCAGGGGCTGTTACTGAGGAGCCAGGTTCTGGTGGCAGAACAGAAAGTTACTGAAACCCTTTAGGAACTAAAAGGCTCCATTAAATGCAGCCTGTGACACCCCAATGAAGCTGTTATTATTTTTAGAGAGAACCATAGATGGCAGCTCTCCCAGCTCTTTCTAATACTCATGATTTCCTGAAATCCCCCCTCCCCCTTCATATTTTTTTTTGAAGGAGCCTCGATGTCTGGATTGGATTCAATGATTTTGCAAGCTCTGGAGCGCAGCAAAGAGGGGAAGGATTTAATCTGGAGAGCTGTCAGAACTGGCTGCCAGGAGAACCCCATCCCTCCAACGCTGACCACTGCGTCCGGATGGGCCCGACGGGCCAGTGCAACACCGACCTGTGCATGGCCAAGCACAGCTACGTCTGCGAGTACAAACCCAAAGGTGGGCTCTGCCTCCCCCCCTGGCACCGTGGGCAGGCAGGTCACTGGCACATCCTGCTCTCAGTGACACGTGGCAAGGAAAAGTAGGGCTTCATGGAGAGAGAGGGTCGTCTAGAGCATCACCACAGAACAAGTAGGACTTGTAACAATATTCCCAACAGAGGCTTGGCTGATAGCTTCCAGAAACCCAACTTTAGCCCAAAGGGAAGAATTTGGCCTGCTCCAGTCTTTCCCATCAGCAGAAGGAGGGAGAGGAGTGAAGCTTTGAGGCAGAGCTTTGGAAATAGCTTTTCCCTGTTATTTGAGCAACCTCTGCTGCTGGCAGGAGGCCAGTGGTGATGCCTTGGTGACTTGATGGCCCTCTGTGGCATCATGTACTTTGTGAGATGTTGGGGCCTGATGACTTAAAGGGTGTGAGGTGGTGTGTGCTGTGCAGGTCTGTGTTTATGCAGCTTCCCAAATATCCCAAAGCAGTGTAGGGAGGAATAAACAGCATTAGAAAGGTCATGAAATATGGGAGAAGATTTAGGCCAGAAGGAAGAGCCATTGCTAGGAAGAGGCCACTGGCCCTGGTCAGAGGGGCAGCATCAGTCCCCAGAGCCTGATCAGAGGTGTTTGCTGCTGGTGGAAACCAACTGGTCCTGGACACATTTCCCAGGAAGTCCGGGGGCACAGGGAATATGAGGGGTGTGCTTCGTGCTCTAAAATTCAAAGCAAATAATTAGTTGTTGGAAGGAAGAAGTGTTTGCAAAGTTCCTAGAAGTCAAAATTGCTGCAAACGTGACTTGTGCAGGATGAGAAAGAAATCAAAACACGTGTAAGAAGAAGAAAGGAGGGACAGAGTTACAGAGCTGCTTCTCCAGCACAGCTGGAGTGACAAATGGTCAGGTCCAAGCCCTGCTGCAGCTTTGCAGGGTGGAGGGAGTACCCCAGTCCTTGCTGGGTCTCATGGGCTTTGTTCAAATATCTCCTTTGTAAACAGGAGTTCTCCTAAATGCTGAAAACTTCTTTGAGGGCGATATTGTGTTTGACACACCCGAGGCCGTGAGGAACCTGACTGGAGCTGTGCTGTCAGAGCCATGGCAGGCTGAGGAGGTGAGAAGGGTTTGCTCATCCTGCCCGTGCCCGGGGAGCCCAGGGGGAGACAGGCAGGTGAGAGCTGTGTGTGTTTGGCAGGTGATGGAGTTCCCTGAGCTGGCATTCAGGCACGAGGGGTATCTGACTGCCCTGGAGTTTGTGACACAGGATCTGCATCAGCCCATCCAAGTGAGGTTCCAGGTGCACAGGCCGATGGATGGAGAAGGTGAGGCATCTCCTCAACACTTGTAGGGTTGTGGGAGGGGATGGCATCAGGGCCATGTCAAACTACGTGGCCTTGTGGCCCCTCTGGCTTCAAAGCTTTGACCTTAAAGGCTCAGAGATTTGATTCTGTTTTTTGAGGAGGTCAAAATGCAGGATCTGCGGGAAGGGTTGGACAGCCTGAGACTGCCTTGGAGAAGTGGTTATCCTAAAAAAAATAATAGAGGGAGAAGCCTCTCTCCATGCATGAAGAGAATGTGAGTGAAAGGAGCGTGTGTAGAAGTTAATTAATCTTCTGAGCTGTACTTTTTTGCTTTGGGAAGACACATGTCAAATGGGAATGTGTTCTGGTCCATCTGGCCCCACGGGTTAACAAGGAAGAACATTTTCCTGAGCCCATTTCTTCCTGATGGATGAGATAATCTAAAAAGCCTTTTATTCCTTGTACAACAGCTCAACAGTCACAGTTTTGGCAACAATTAATTCTGCAGCAGAATGTTTGTTGTAGCCGTAGGGTTGGCTGGTTACAAAAGGATCTTTTTTGACACTGACAAGCTGATACTTTGACATGGAAACATTAACTTCAGAAAAGTTGCTTAATGTGTTTTCAAAGTCAGAGCCAGCTCTGCTTTCTCTTGGACTTGCTTTTGCTCAAGCACAGATCTCTTTTAGAGTGCAAATTGGTGTGTTCTCACTGGAAAAGAGACAACTTTGGTTTTAATGATCTTTGTGAATTTTTCCAGTAAAACAAGGCACTTCAGTAGCACCAGCATGTGCTGCAGCTTCAGCTTTTACTAAGAGTGGAGCCATCATCCAAGCGGAAAAAACAGTGGATTTGGAGGAAAGAAGTGCAGCAGGAGTGTTACTTGTGAGAATGGTGATCTCTGCTTTCTTTTTCACTTCTTCCAGACTACCAGGAGGGAAGCAATGCTACGGAACCATTCCACCCTGCTCAGGATGACGGGAACTGGACGCTGCTGGAATGTCCTCCTGGTTTCCAGTGGTGTCATTTGACTGATTTGTGCTCGTCCCACAACAACTGCTGCAACGCAACCGAATGTGCCAACAACAGTTCCTTTGCCAGCAGCCCTGCCCCCGGGGCCCTGCAGCCCAATGACAGCCAACCCAGCTATGAACTCCACCAGGAATTTCTCTTTACAGTACCAGCTGGCCCCTCTTCCCGGTATCAGGTCAGTGTTTACACTAGCTGTTGTAACCAGTGGGTAGGTGGGGCAGTTTTCTCCGGAGGGCTTTGGGTAAATTTGAGTTGTGGCTGATGGAGACACTGAAGTCCACTGAAATGGAAGGATGTGCCCAGTGTCAGACATGCCATGACTCAGCTCTGAGCCAGGGCTCTCTGCAGTAACCTGTTGCCAAGCACAGTTGGTCAGAGAGGTCAAAAGAGGGTGGGGAGGCCCTGGCACAGGTTGCCCAGAGAAGCTGTGCCTGCCCCATCCCTGGAAGTGTCCAAGGCCAGGTTGGATGGGGCTTGGAGCAACCTGGGCTAGTGGGAGGTGTCCCTGCCCATGACAGGGGGTAGAATGAGATGAGCTTTCAGGTCCCTTCCAAGCCAAACCTTTCTGTGGTCCTATGAAAAGGCTGTGCAAATTCTCTGAGCTGTTCCCATGGCATTAACACAGTGGAGATGGAACATAAAGCTGATTTCAGCGTTGGCGCATTTTATTCAGTGTGACCAAGGAGAACAGAGTGGAGAAAGGTCTCCTTGTGCTGTGTTTGGATTAGCAGCTTTTCTATTGGTTTCTCCTTGGCAGGACATCCAGCATCATGCCCAGACAGGAGCTGGATGCTGTGTGCTCTTAACGTGATGCATTAATCCAAAAATGTCTCCACTCTTTGCAGGTCTCATTCAGAAAAGAAAATATCTTTGTCAGGGCTGGGGATGTCTTCAGCATCCAGCACAATGCAGGCTCGGGCTCCTTCCTGCAGTGCCAGCCCAGTGCCACATCCCCATCCAGAACCAACGTGCTCCGTGTGAACTCCTCCGAGTGGGTGCCAGGCCCGTCCGAGGGCTCCGTGGGCCCCCGCTGGGTGAACAGCACCGTGTGCTCGCTGCGTGTCCGCTATGCCGAGGAGCAGCTGGTCCCGGTGCTCAGCCCCCACAACGCGGGGCTGGACCAGCTCGGTCTCTACACGGTCAGAGCCAGCGTGGACAGCGGGGTCTTCAGCGCCAACCTGTCCTGCAGCTTCCGGGTGGCCTCACGGGTGTCGGGCCTGCGCGTCATCCACCCCGCTCCCCAGGGCAGCAGGGTCTACCTGCCCACCAACCACACCACCCTGGTGCTCAAACTGTCCTCGGGGGTGAACGCCACGGCCACCTGGCTGGGGGACAACCGCAGCGTGCCCTTCACGGGGGCCTGCCCGGCGGCCGTGGCACCGCTCACGGCGCAGTGTGCCAGGGACAACAACGACACCTGGTTCGCTGTGGTGCAGCTGAGCGGCCTCAGGGAGGGGCTCAGCACCCACGTGCTGGTGGCGGAGAACGCCGTGAGCTCCCAGAACATCACGGTCACGGTGAAGGTGGAGGAGCCGATCCGCGGGCTGAGGGCCACCCCGGACCCCGAGAGCAGGGTCCTGCTGAACACACGGGTGGTGAGTGGTGGCTGCCGCCCTTAATTTATCAGCTGGGTTTTTAGCCTTCCCCTTTAGCCCGTGGGTGTGTGTTTGGCTCTGGGGAGGCTGGGCTGGGGGGAGCACTGCTTGCTGCTAAGCTCCCAGGCCGTGCTGCCCGCGCTGCTGCAGACACAGGCATGTGGCACACGCACTGGTGCTCTCCAGCAGGAAGGCAGCTTGGCTGTACGTTCCCTTGAATCCCCTCAGAGGTAAGGCAGTACCTCCTGCGAGGGGGATACTGGCTTTCCACTTCCACAGGAAACCAGAGACGTTATGAGAGGCCAGTATTTACCTTCTTTTGACTTGTCAAGACGTTCAGATTTGCTCTACTAAATCCTTACATCAGCTGGCTGAAGCTGCAAAAAAGCTTCGTCCGTCCAAGTCTTGGGGTTCCTCTGGCGTTTCCAGTCTTTTTGTTTTCCAAGCCCCTGTCCCCAGAGCTGCAGCCCTGGGAACCTGTTCAGCAACTGCCCCAAATGCTCTGTTCAAGCTCTGGCTGCTTCCAGCAGATCCTGCACCTCCACCTCTTGGTCTCACCCTTCCTGGCTGCCACGGTCTGCTCAGGAGGCACTATTGGAGTGAGGACAGGGCAGGTCAAGCCCTTCAGCCTTTGGGTCAGGCACCATCCATGGGCGAGGGTCAGAGGCTCAGCTTACAGGTGTAGCTAAAGCTGAGTTGTTTATTTGCAGATATCAGAAGGTTTTTTAGACCTGATCCCAAGAGCAGAGTGCTGGGCTGTGGGAGCAGGGAGTGTGGGGTGTGCTCCCTGCTCTGCTGGTCAGGGTCTGCATTTCTCCATCAGCAGCAGAGCCTCAGACGATGTGTCACCTCTGTGTCATGCTCTGAGGGCACTGTCTGCAGGTGTGAGGTGCCTCCCAGTCTGACCCTGCTCCCTCTCCAGTTCAGCTGGAGATCTCCTGGGAAGTGCTGGGCATGCTTTTCTCTTGCACTAGTATGAAATGTTCTCATGCCTTTCAGAGCTACATCCCTGTGATGGAGGCTGGGTCAGATGTGACTTTCCGATGGACAGTAGATGATAAGCCATCTTTCACTTTTTACAATGTTGTCTTCAACGTTATCTACCAAAGCCCAGCCGTGTACAAGCTTTCGGTAAGCCAAGGCCTTTCCCATGATACCATTTCAGCCCTGGGTTTCCATCTCATCCCACAAACTCAGCGGGAAGAGCAGCAGGGAGAGGAGAAGGCAGAATTGAGCTGAGGTTTTCACTGTGCTCCCAACGAGCTCGTCTGCTATTTCTCATTGAGCTGCTCTTGCAAATGCAAATAGTTCCTTCTGTTCTTCCATTACTTTGCTTTATTCCTCATCTTTGCTTTCTCCTCTTTTCTCCTTGTTCTCCTTTCTGCTCACGGAGTGTCTGTGCTTCCTCCTCCCCAGCAGGAATGAGGCAGGGAGCCCCTATTCTGGGAGGCAGGAGATACGAATTCAGAACCAGGCAGAGGCAAGATGCAAACATAAGACTTCTGTAGGCAGGACAGACCTCCCACAAGCTCTTCTGCTCTCTGTCCTATTCTCCTTCTCCTGATGCAGACTGGAACTGGGTTTTGTCATGGCCCCAGAAGGATGGAGCAGAGAGTCTGGGCCAAGGGAGATGTGTGCTGTGGAGCAGGAGTTTATCTCTGGCCAGAACATCTCTCTGTGTCGTGCCCTGTACTGCCAGGTGGAGTCTGCTCTCATCCAGGGTGCTTGATCCTCTTGCAGGGTGACTTAGCTTCCTGAGGAGACACCAGGCCCAGCTCCAAGGCCACGCTAGCACTAATTTGCTTGGTGCAGCACTAATTTGCTGGGTGAAGCACTGTGCTGACAAGCCTGGGGTGCTTTCACTTACAGAGCTGACAAGGTGCCATTACCCCATGGGGGCACTGGGTTCAGTGTAGCAGAGTCACAGAAACCTAGACATGAACTTCCCTTACACGTTGGGGTGAGACGTCTCTACTCAACTGGGTTTCTGGGATCCCTCTGTCAGCAGCTCCTGCAGGTGAGGAGGTGGCAAGATGCTGTCACCAGCTGCCCTGTCAGTGTTTCATGCCTAAATAATCTTGAGGATCCTGCTCTGTTTCTGTTGTGTCTCTTACCTCTCTTTCCTCCTTGACCCAGCCTTGCTCTCTCTCTCTGTGCCCAACACACCAGGATCCTGGAGGTGCACTTCGTGTGCTTGATTTTATGAGCCTCTCTCATCCCTGCTCTCTGTGCTTGGAGCCACTCATCTGCCCCTGTCCCAAGGTGTCTGTTGTCCCCTTGGTGGCCTGTGCTCAGCAGCTAGAGACAGTGTACAGGGCATGTTGGAGCCAGCACAGGGGTAACTGGCAAGTTCAGAGCCAGAGGAGCCTCTGGATGAGAAGCTCCTCTCTTTCTCTCTTGCTGTAGCACCAGTCCTTCCTTGGACTGACTGTACTGGTGGTTCCAGCAAGAGGTGGCTTTGCCAGGTGGGTGACCTGCCAGCCTAGGCTGCTTTCCAATGCCATCCAGGCTCTTGCCCTGCCTCCCTGCCCCAGGAGCCACTCTCCTCTGCGCTGGCCTGCTCGCCTGCCTGGTGGGACATCTTGAGTGCAGTGAAGCCTCACGCTCAGAGGGCAGCACGATGAGGTGATCCCCAGCACAATCTCTGCCCCACTGTCCTTCCCAGCTCACCGCCTCCAACCACGTCAGCAACTTCACGGTTAATTACAACGTCACGGTGGAGATGATGAATAAGATGAAGAACCTGACGGTGGTGGGTGTCCTGCCAGTCCTGCCCCAGAACAGCACTGTGGAGCTCACGGCGAGGGTGCACGTTGATTCGGCTGTGGAGGCTCTGTTCCTGTGAGTCCTTTGCTACTTCCCCAAACTTAGGACCTTTCTGTGCATATCTTACCTTGCCTGCACTGTTTCTCTACCCAGGGCCAACTGGTCCATCTCTCAGATGCTGCCTAGTTAATTTGAAATCCCTGTGGGTCAGTCAGACTGGCTGGGACCTGTAGTTCAGTTCACTCTTTTAAAGTATTGCAACACTGCTCTAATATTGGGTTCCTCCTCCTCTTACCAGTGCTGTGCTCCTCTCAGCATCAGGCACAGCTACTGCTTTGATACTTGTCGTGCTGCTTCCTATGTTTCTTTTGGAAAACCCAGCCCTGACGTTAAAGACAGGCCAGGATTCCTCTGGGATTTCCATGATTTTCCTGTTGTGCAGTGTAACACTGTTTACCTGTTTTTCCAGGTGGGATTTTGGAGATGGTGTCCAGGAGACATACCTGTTCAAACCTCCCTACAACAAGTCTTTCCTTGTTCCTGATCCCAGTGTCCATGAGGTTGTCATTGAGCACAATGTTTCACACATCTACCAAGACCCAGGTATGGTCAGGAAGGTTCTTTGGGGAAGAAGGGGCTCGGGTGTTTTTGTTGTGAGGGGACTACAAGACACCATCCAATAAAACCAAGGCATGGGAGTCATTACCTTGTTCCTGAGCGAATGGCCAGTGACTGGAAGTCTCCAGTTGCCATCCTCTGTAACTCTGTTTCTTGGAGAGGTTTGGCCACGCTGTAAGAAGCAGGTCCACCACACACAGTCCATTTTTGGGCAGCCTCAGTGGATAGATAGATGAGGGGCAGGGTGAGTGCTGTGCTGGTGGGGAGGGTGGGCAACATGAAGGGTCTGTTCTGTGGGAAAATAGAAAGAAAATCTTTTCTCTGTACCTGTTGGACTGGCTCCTTACTTGGTGTTTGGTCCTCATGCACATGTCCTGGTGTAATTCCTGCTGGTCCTGGGCTGGAGCAGGGAAAGCCCAGGGTGTGCATGGCACAGGGACAGACAGGCATGTCCTCACCCTGGTCTTGCTCTGCTCTCTTCCAATGCAGGAGAATATGCCCTGATGGTTGTCGTGTCCAACCAGTTCGAGAACCTCACACACTTGACCCCAGTTCACGTCCACAGTTACCTGGTTGACGTGAAGGTGGAAGCAGAGGAGGAAGTTTTAGTCGTGAGCCGCCCGGTGACCTTCCGAGCCCATCCCCTGCCATCCCCCTATGGCGTCGTGTACACCTGGGACTTCGGGGACAGGTCCCCCCTGCTCACAGACATCCAGCCTACAGTGACCCACAGCTACGCCCAGAGAGGGGTGTACAACGTCACCGTGACAGCCAACAACACCGTGAGCAGTGTGGAGACAGTGGAGTGCTACCAGGTGTTTGAGGAGATCACCGGGCTCCGTGTTTCCGCGGGCGAGGCAGCAGAGCTGGGAGCGTCTGTCACCATCAACGCCTCCGTGCAGACCGGGGACAGCATCACCTGGGTGTTCGACCTGGGGGACGGGACGGTGCTGAGGAGTCAGGAGCCAGTGGTGGAACACGTGTACATAAAGGACATCAACTGCACTGTGAATGTGACTGCTGTGAATCCCGTGAACTCCATCTCCCAGACTGTTCCTGTTCGGATATTTGTCCTGGAAGTGCTCAAAATAGAGCCAGCTTCTTGCATCCTGGAGCACCCGGACGTGCAGCTCACCGCGTACGTGACGGGGAATCCTGAGGAGTACATCTTTGACTGGACTTTCGGAGATGGCTCCTCCAATGTCACAGTCAGGGGGGACCCTGGGGTGAGGCACAACTTCACCCGAAGCGGGACGTTCCTGCTCTCCCTGACTCTCTCCAGCAGGTTTAACAAGGCTCACTATTTCACCAGCGTCTGTGTGGAGCCAGAGATAGTCAACGTCACCCTTCTCCCTTCCAAGCACTTTGTGAGGCTTGGGGAAGAGAGCACCTTCCAGGTCAGTGCCGTGCCTCCCTACCAGTACCGCTACCGCTGGGATTTCGGGAACAATGAGTCTGCCAGATCGAGTGGGACTGAGGTGACCTACACCTACAAGAACACAGGGGTCTTCCTGGTCACAGTGACCGTCTCCAACAATGTCTCTTTCAACAACGACACAGCATTTGTGGAAGTCCAGGAACCAGTTGGGGTAGCAAAGATTGAGTATAACGGGACAGATGTTTTGGAGCTGAACCAGATCTACCTATTCTCTGCCAGCATGAATGGAACCAAAGTGAGTTACTGCTGGGACTTTGGAGATGGCACTACCCAGCCTGGGCAAGTAGCCACCCACTCCTACAACAGCACGGGCCATTACAGCATTACTGTGATGGGCCAGAACGACGTGAGCTCTAACGAGACCACCATCGACGTCACCGTGAAACGTCGGCTCTTTGGCCTGACCATCAATGCCAGCAGGACAGTGGTGCCACTGAATGGGTCGGTGAGTTTTGTAGCCACCCTCGTGGCTGGCACTGCCATCCGCTACTCGTGGATCCTCTGCGATCGGTGCACTCCTATCCAAGGCTCCTCCACAATTTCCTACACCTTCCGGTCCGTGGGCACGTTCAACGTCATTGTGACAGCAGAGAACAAGATCAGCTCGTTGCAGGACAGCATCTACGTCTACGTCCTAGAGCAGATTGAGGGCCTGCAGGTGGCCAGCGGTGACCTGGTGGAGGACATGTATTTCCCAACAAACAAAACACTCCATTTGCAGGCGGTGGTGAGAGAGGGAACAAACATCTCCTACAGCTGGGTAGTCCAGCGGGATGGCAATGCTGTGCAGACCTCCACTGGGAAAACCTTCTCCTTTAGCGTCCCCGAAGCTGGGAACTACACTGTCTATCTGAAGGCCACCAATATGCTGGGATGTGCCACTGTTAACAGGACACTGGAGTTTGTTGAAAGCCTTGGTCTCCTAAAGCCCTATGCCTTCCCCAACCCAGCTGCTATTAATGCCTCTGTTAACATAAGTGCCACCATAACCAGTGGCACTGGCATCACGTACGTGTGGTACCTCGAGGATGGCTCCTCTCCTGTTACTTCTGAACCCTTCATTATACACTCCTTCCAAAGCCCTGGGGTGATCGAGGTCGTCGTCGGAGCAGAAAACAAGCTGAATTCAACCAATTCAACAATTTCTATCTGTGTAGAGGAGGTTATAGAGGGGCTGAGTATAGGGACAGCAGAGCTGGACTGTAGGTACGTCTCATCAGGCTCCACGGTGGTCTTTGAGGGGGAGCTGCAGAAAGGGACTGAAGTGACCTGGCTTTGGGAGGTGCCCAATGGCACCTTGACTGGCCAGTCTGTGGCAGTCACATTCCCTACGGCAGGGCTTTATACAGTCCATCTGAATGCATCCAATGACATCAGCTGGGCTCTGGCCAGCAGGAATATCTCAGTACTGGACAGGATCCAAGGTCTGGAAGTTCTCGCCAGCAAGAAGGTGGTGGAGCCAGGGGAGCAGGTCACCTTTGTGATCAGGATGTTGTCAGGTACCTCTGTGAGTTACCTGGTGAGCATAAGCGGGGACTACTCTGTGGTGCTCAACGGGTCCAGGTACACCCATGAGTTCACCAAGAGCGGCGATTACCTGGTGACCGTGACCGTGCAGAACCAGATCAGCATCGCACACGCCCAGGTGCTCATCTCTGTCCTGGAGGCCATCCGGGATGTCAGGCTCCTGAACTGCTGCGAGGAGGGCATCCCCACGGGCACGGAGAAGAGCCTCAGTGCCCGTGTGGGGAGCGGCTCCCGTGTGTCCTTCTCCTGGCGGTTCTCCCTGTGGAAAGAGCAAGGTCAGTCCGTGGTCACTGTGTCAGGAGAGAGCGTTTCCTACACTCCAGAAGCTGCAGGGCTGCTTGAGATTCACCTCAGTGCCTTCAATGACTTGGGAAGTGTCAATATCACCAGAACCATCCAGGTCCAAGACCCGATAGTCCAGGTCTCCCTCTCTGCCTCCAATGCCTTTGTCAACAGGACAGCACTGTTCGAAGCCACAGTGGTGCCCAGCAGCAGGAGCGTTGAGTTCTTGTGGAGCTTTGGGGATGGTTCTTCCACTCAAACAACCAGGGTTACAGTGGCCAACTATTCCTACCTGAGCCCTGGGGATTACCTGGTGGAGGTGAATGCCACCAATCTCATCAGCTTCTTCATAGCCCAGCTCACTGTCACCGTCAAAGTCCTGGAGTGCGAGGAGCCGGAGGTGGAGTTGGCCTTGCCCCCCCAGGTGGTCATGAAGCGATCCCAGAGGAACTACCTGGAGGCACAGATTGACCTCCGAGGGTGCATCAAGTACCAGACAGAGCACCTGTGGGAGATCTACCGAGCACCCAGCTGCATGGACCTGGATGACTCCAGCAGGATCCGGCTGCCGAACGTTGACGTGAACAGGCCCCAGCTGGTTATCCCGAAGCTTGCCCTGCAAGTTGGGAACTATTGCTTCATGTTTATTGTCTCCTTTGGAGATACCCCACTGTCCAAAAGCATCTTTGCCAATGTGACTGTGATCCCAAGTAAGCTGGTCCCAATCATTGATGGGGGATCATACCGTGTATGGTCCAACACTCAGGATTTAGTCTTGGACGGGGAGAAGTCCTACGACCCGAACTTGGATGACGGCGAACAGACCCCGCTGTCGTACGAGTGGTCCTGTACGTACTCCTCCAAGGTAAGAGCAGTCTTGCACAGCCAGGGTGACTGCTGGGGAGCTCCAGCTGCACGTCAGCTCCACTACAAACATGTCTGGCCTGAAATAGCTGCTGACTGCAGTTCTGGGGGCTGAGGGCTCTGGTCCCTGTCCCATTAACAGTTAAATGTCTCTAATGCCATCAGGGGACAGAGTTAGACTTCATAGAGGTCAAGTGACCACAAGTTGTGGTCACAAGCAGGTCACTGTCCTCACATGCTGAAGTGGTCTGACCCTGCACTGATGGAGGGGCAAGAGAGAACTGCCCTGCAGATCCTGATGGGAGATCCACCTCAGGAGCACTTTTTGATTGAATGTGGGATTCTTTTGCTTGTAAAATGTCATGTTTTCTATATTTGCCTCAAAATAGCAAGATATGAAGTGTCTGTGGATTAGACCTTTTGAGTTAATGTGAGCTTGTGATTCTTGGCAACGTTTATAAGCTATTTAATGAAGAATTAATTGCTATAAAATAAGAATCTGAAGCTCAGATGAAACACAGGAGTATTCCAAGTACTGTTTACTAACCTGAAGAGTAGGATGATGTGTTTTGTTGTCCACACACGCCCTGTTTCTCCCACCCCAGTGGTGGCACTGCACAGCGAGGTCTGTGGCAGTGACTGTGTGGACCTGAATGTTTTGGCTGTGGACTAACCCGACTTGCACCCGTACCAAGGAGGGTTTGAAAGTTCTTTTCTCCTTGCAAGCAGAGCTCGGCTGCAGGGTGCTCTCTGAATTTCAGTGCCAGTGAAGGAATTGTCACAATTCCCAAAGCTGAATTAGAAGCAGATGTGGCGTACACGTTCGACCTCACCGTCAGGAAGGGGGACATGAGTCCTGAGGCCACCAACCAAACCGTACGTACCACAGACAGCTGTCACTGCTCTCCTTGGGTGCCTGTTGCTGGACACAGCCAAACTGGGAGTCACAGAATTATAGAATGGTTGGGTTGGAAGGACCTTCCACCCCCTGCCATGGGCAGGGGCACCTTCCACTAGCCCAGGTTGCTACAAGCCTTGTCCAACCTGGCCTTGGACACTTCCAGGGATGGGGCAGCCACAGCTTCTCTGGGCAACCTGTGCCAGGGCCTCCCCACCTTCTCAGGGAAGAATTAGTCCCCAGATTTTAGGGCATCTCTGGGGCTCTGTAACTGATCTCATCCAGGTCATTGGCAGGAGGAGACATCGGTATTTCTGTGAGAGAGCCATTTTACAGTCATCTTCCTTGGGCAGCACTTTTTGCTTCTCCTACCAAGTTCTTTTAGTTTCTGTATAGAATCATACAGGTTGGAAAAGACCTTTAAGATCATCGAGTCCCACCGTGGGCCAGCGAAGGAGCCCGGCCGTGGTCGGTGGCTCTCCCAGCACTTTTTGCAGTCTTGGCTCTTCACATGCCACAGCAGCAGGGTCTTCCCTGGTTTTTACCCAGAGAGAGCTTCCTTAGACCTGGTGCTTAATTCTACTGTCAACAGTTCCTCTCTTCTCTCCTTCCAAATTTTTTGAAGGGAGGATTTTCTTAAGTGCATGTTGTTTATGACACATTAAGCCCAAGGCCAAGTGCACCCGCAGCCCGACGGTTCATATCAGGAACGTTCATCTGGTGCACTTGGCAATTAGAGGTGTAGTTACTCTGAAAGTGGAAACTCTTACTGCCGGGGTTTGAAACCAGAGCTGGAGGATGAAAAGAAAAAAATGAAATTGATAGTCTTTCAAGGACATTCCGTACTATCTGGTTTCCATGCGCGAGCGCAAAACAATGATCCCAGTGTCGCAGGAAATTTGCAAATACTGGAGGAATGAATGGAGCTTCAATGCTCTCAGGCTTAATGCTGGGGAATATTTATCCTCCTTTAAGAGTCTGCCATGTTAAACAATGTCTTCATTACTGTCTTTGAATTCCTAATGCTCGTTATGCCAGGACAGAGGGCTCTGTCCAAGACTGGACAGGCCTGTTTCCTTGGGGATTAAAGGAATTTAGACAAAGTACAGGGGTCAGAGCTCAAAAGCTGTTGTGTCTGAGCCACCGGTGCCTCTGCTCTCTCTGGGTGCTCTGCCAGGAAGGTGTGGTAGATATCTTGAGAAGTGCAGTTAGATTCCAGCTAAAACCCTGGAACAACATGCTGCTCTCTGGAAAAGGTGGTTCTTCCATCCCTAACCTACAGCCAAAACAGGGTTTGCTGGGAATTTGGCACAGGGGGCCAGAGGGACATTTTGAAAGCAATTTATGTTGTTAAAGTATAGATAAAGTAAATCCAGAATGACCTAGATTGGCCCAGTTTGGCATTGAGTGGCTCTTGAAAACCAGTGACAGAACTGGGCAGTGTGAGAGCAGTGATGAAGCTTAAATCTGACTGGAAATCCTTTGGGAATCCCTTCTGTTTCCTTAGCATAGGCTGGGCTGGTGCACATCAATTCCCCCTTTCAGAACCGGGTGCTGGGATGTGTCCTTACATTTTAGTTGTCTGTATTTTGGTGTCAGATCTTCTGATGGAGCCTCTTGCTTTCCCAGGTGTTCATCAAGAGGGGAGGAGTCCCTATCGTGTCCCTGGAATGTGTTTCCTGCAAGGCTCAGTCTGTCTACGAAGTCAGCAAGAGCTCCTACGTCTACCTGGAGGGGACCTGCCAGAACTGTCACAACGACTCCAAGCTTGGGGTAAAGTCATTGGTCTTTGCTTCACCTTTGGTAAAGTATTTTTTCTCCATGCTGGTTGGCATTTTGTCTGTTATTCTGGTGGCTCAAGCAGAGGTGGTTTAGTCTCTCCTGATCCCCCGAGTACCTCCTGCCCTCCTCTGATTCCTGATTCCACTCCACAGCATCCCTGCAGCCTGTGGAGTGAAGCAGGTCTCAGAACAGGCAGTCCTGTTGCTCCCAGCAAGCCCAGCATGTCCTTGCCTGGCATTTTCTGCCTGGTTATCTCACTGTTTCTCTTGTTATCACAATTGTACTTTTGTGCTATTAACAGTAACCACCCAGGCCATGTTCAGCTTGAAGCATATAAAACATGGTATCCCGTGGAGACTCCACCAGTCCTTCATTTATTTCCTGTGTTTTGTACTCTGTATTATGAAATATTCTGTCGGAGGGTGATGTAATCCCAGAAACTAAAGTAGATCTCACAGTGGAAATATTCCCACCAGACATTTTGGAAAGGTTCCAGTTCTTGTTGCTGTAGCACACAAGACTAAAGCTGAATTATCAACTGCAAATTTGGCAGACGCTCCCACTAGAAATCTGTTACTTTTTATAAGAGACTCAATCTGAAAACATTTTAAGGACATAACTACAGGTTTAAACAAAACTTCTCCTGTCTTTCCATCCCTGCAGAGATGGGCAGCACACAGCTTTAAGAACAGGTCTCTCATCCTGGACAAAACAACGACCTCCACTGGGGACACGGGGATGAACCTGGTGCTGAGGCCGGGGGCACTGAAGGATGGCGAGGGCTACACCTTCACCCTGCACATCACAGACCTCACCACGGGGGAGGAGGGCTTTGCCTCCATCGACCTGCTCCCCAACCAGCCCCCTACGGGGGGAGAGTGCTTCCTGTCTCCCCAAGGACCCCTCAGGGCGCTCATGACCAAGGTGCACTTTGAGTGTGCAGGTGAGAGCGTTGGGTGGGCACCTGCCAGTTCTCCCTGCCCCTCACAGGCAAAGCCTTCCCACGGCCAGTGTTACCAGATGCTCTTCCCACAGAGGTTTCTTTTGCCCCAAACTCCTACCCCAGGACATTGTTGGCCAGGGCTGAGCTTGGAAGCGGCTTGGCCCATGAGCAGCTTTGTGTCCCCAAATTATGGAGCTCTAAAACTCATGGTAGCAGGCAGGCAATTTTATAAATCTTAATTCCTGTAGATGAATGGTGACATCCAGGCCAGGCCAGCTCTTGGGGAAGAAACTGGTACTTCGATGCAGGAAAAAGAAGATGGTGCCCAAAACTGAGTCACATTTATGTGGGAAGAATCAAAAGACAAATCACTGGGGCCAACTCTGCCATGTGGGCTGGATGTTCCCGCCGGCAGTTACCTTCCCAACCAGCTGCAGAGACAGCAACAACAAGCCCAGCTTTGGAAAAGTGGCCTGGCTGATGTCCCGTAGCCTTGGGCCAAGGACTAAGTGCCTCTGGAAACCAGATTTCCCCAAATGATTAGTGTTAGAGATTAGAGCTGTTTGTGCACAGTGCTGGGAAGCCACGCGGAGAGGGGATGGATGCTACTGCTTCCAGGGGGCTGGTCACCAAGGCTGGGGGAGCAGCAGAGTGTGTTCAGCGTGATGGGGTTGTAACTTCGGGATGTTTTGAGCTATCCAGAATAATGCTGAAATCCATTCCTCTTTGGAACAGTGGGAATTTTAGCTCTTAGATTGTTTTTAAGCTGAAGCGATAGACCAGGACACAGACCTACTGGTGGATGTCCAGCTCAGTGAGCCCTGGCAGAGCCAACACCTTCACTGGGGCTCACTGGCAAACATACAGTGCATTTTCCAGCCCCCATGAAACTCCCCATAATTCCTAGGATCTCCAAGGAAACCTTTCTGCGGGTTTTATCCTTGACTCAGTTGTTCCTGAGATGCTGAACTGCCTGAGGGCTGAGCCTCTGTCTAATGTCAGGCTTTGCAGGGCTTGTACAGAAGCCATGGCCTTGGTCAGTGCTGTTCCCAGTCCCAGCAGAGTTATTCCCATTTTTATTTTGATCATGGATTTTTCATAATCCTTTTAAACGTTACAGGACCCAAACACTCCCTCTCACCAGAGCAAGGTGACCCTTGCTGGGGACAGCAGCAAGGGCAGATCTGTAGAATCATCAGAGAATCCTGGAATGGTTTGGGTTAGAAGGGACCTTAAAGCCCATCCAGTCCCACCCTCTGCCGTGGGCAGGGACACCTTCCACTATCCCAGGTTGCTCCAAGCCCCGTCCATGCTGAAGGGCTGAGCGGGGTGGGACACCCCGGGGGAGGGAAGGGGCGCAGCCCAGAGGGGTGGCCCAGGCTTTGGGAAGGTGTGTGCAGCCCCCCCATGCCCTGGCCCCCCTCAGCCCCCCCGTGTGGGTTTGCCTTGCAGGCTGGCGGGACACGGAGGACGCGGAGGGCCCGCTGGTGTACATCCTGCTGGCCTCGCGCCGCCGCCGCGGCCACTTCCACGAGTTCTGCCTCTACAAGGGCAGCCGGGCCGAGCACGGCGCCTTCCTGCCCCCCGGCTTCCACGAGAGCGGCTTCCAGGTGTCCGTGTCCGTCCTCGTGCAGGACCAGCTGGGAGCCACCGTGGTGGCCATTAACAGGTAAGGGTCACCGAAAGCATCAGTGTCCAGCTTGGGCTCCCTGTCCTGAAGGGCCTGGTGGATCCTGGGTGAAAGGTTTGCCTCCTGGAAGAGGCTGTTAGTAGGAAGGGGAGGGGAGGCTCAGCAGAAGTGCAGTACAGAGAATTCCAGTCTTTGTGGGTCATCGCTCAAGGGGAAGATTTTCCCAGAAGTTGCTGTTTTCGTAGAATCTTGGAATCATGGAAATGTTAAGGCTTGAAAAGGCTTCTAAGATCATCAGGTCCCAGAGCTGGGCTGATGAGGAGCCAGATCTCAGGTCCATAGTGGTTTTCCATACAGCTCCTGCAAAGTGGGTGCCAGGGCATCAGCAGTGCTGTCTTTGTGGTTCACCCACCTGCTTCCCTGTTCTCTCCCTTCCCAGCCCTGGTGACAGTCTGCTCTTAACCCAAATCCCTCTTTCCCTTGCAGCTCCATGGAAATTGGCTTACCTGAGGGCTTTCCCAGCCTTTCCCACTGGCTCTACAACCAAACTGACACTGTGCTCCAGGGATTGGTGAAACAGGGGGACCCTCAGCAGGTCATTGAGTACTCCCTGGCCCTCATCACCATCTTAAATGAGGTAACGCAGCTCTTTCTGCCCAAGAGAGGCCTCCAGAAGTCCTTGTAGTCACCAGTAAAGTTCTTGGGCCAGATTTTGTACAATAATGTAGGGAAATTACTAATTCTACAGCATCACCCTCCTGGCAGAATTCCCTTTCACTCCCACCTGAAGTGGGTCCCATCGCTATAGGCAAGGCAGGAATTTTGGGCTATACTTGTGTTTTCCTGCCTGGTAAGGGCCTGCTGCACTCCTGGAAGCCAGGCAGGGATGATCCCCCTGAGCACAGGACTCTGCTTAGCTGGGTGAGGACTACACTGGGCACTACTTAGCTGTCAAGTGCAAGGCTGTTCAGATAATTGCTTGGAAAGCACAAGCAAAATTGAGAAAGTTCTGCTGGGAAACCAGCTCATTAGATCCCTCTGGGGAGAAGCAGAGTCGGGGAGGTACAGAGAGCATGGAAGAGGAGACAAACTCAGCTCATCATCCTCTGAAACAATCTCCTAGATTTCCTCACTCTAAGAGTTTTTCTCCCCGCAGTATGAGAGATCCGTGCTTCTGGAACCTGAGGCTGGGAATGAATTTGAACTCCGGACCTGGACTCGCAACAACATCACGGAGACCCTGAACTCTCTGAAGGTGAACACTGTTGATGACATCCAGCAGATCTCGGCGGCCCTGGCGCAGTGCACGGTACGTTCCCGTCACCACCTCCCGCCTCTGGCCATCCAGCTGCAGCTTAGGTGCTCTCCAATCCTTGTTGTGCTTCCCTGGCTCCCTCCCCGACACAGGGAGGCTCCAGAAATACTGGAATAAAATGCTGAGGGAGTCGCAGAATCTCCGAGGACAGACTGGGCTCCCATCAGGAGTAGCACGAGTAGAGCTGGACCTGCCTTGGGCCAGGGGCCAGCACCAAGGCCTGATGTTCCTCCCAGCCCTGTTTCTACCCTACAAGATGAGAAACCCTCCTTTGCTCTGCTCTGCTGCTGACTGGAAGCGCCTTGTTCCCCAGCCAGTTCCCAGTGCTGGGGCTGCTGCCTGGTGGATTGAGGAGGGAAGAGAGCCCAGTTATATAATGCACTTGGGGTTTGGTGGTCAGCCAGGCTGCTCTGGCACGATCCTCCTCCCTGCCCTTCTAAATCCTTGCTCTGGGGACTGGAGTCTTGGCTGTGCTTCGCCTCCAGCCAGGTCAGGGCCTTGCGCAGCGGGAACAGGCGTCGGAATGATGGACAGACTACTGCATGCCACCCACAGAGTGCCTGTCCTGGGCTCCCTTCTCTGCTTCAGAGCCTGCAGACCTCAGAAATCCCATCTTTATGTTCATCTTTGTCCGGGGTTGGGGCTCAGCACATCCCTTTCCATGCTGGATCGGTTTGTTTCTGTCTCTCCCACCTCCTCCTGCCTCGTGACTCGGTCTTGCTGTGGAAGCTTAGATCTAGAAATAGAATTTTTATTCTACGAGAAAAGCTGACATTCCAGGATTAGTTTGTGCTCTGGATCAGAATGAAAAGCTTAGGAAAACAGTAATCTAGAATTTCCCAAGGGGTTGAGACAAGTGGAGTTCACACATTCCTTTCCTGTAGAAAGGTCCATCAGGGCTGTTACAGTTCTGATTTTACCTACAGGGGAGGGGAAGAATCAGAATTAGTTTATCCTGGAGGGAAAAAAAAAGAATCTCAGTCTTTTCTCCTCCCTAAGTAGGAGCTGCCCTTGGGTGGTTCCTCCCCACAACCCAGTTTCTTCCCCACCTCCCTGATTCCTGACTTGTGGACTCCGATTCACGCACTATGTCCTGGCTTCTCAGAGCTTACAAATAAAAGCAGAAAAGGGGGAATTCGAGACCTGCAGATGCTGTTTTGATTCTTCACCAAAACATGTGGTGAATCACGTCTGAATCCTGTGATGATTAAAAGAAAAAAAGATGAATAAGAGCGAGGAACGGGGTTGTGGTAACAGCTTCCATGTGTTGCCTCAGTCCCTCCCATCCAGCCTCGAGAGTGCGGGAAGCTCCAGGCCATGGCTAGAACATTCTGTTTCTTGGACACATCTGGGAGCAAAGGGAGGACATCCATCATGCTGAGTGGCAGGGTCCCTCCCACAGCTTTCAGGAGTATTTGGACACTGAAACGGATTCAGTTAGGGCTAAACCCTGCTTCCATTGGTGGGAGCGGAGTGGATGGAGGAATCCTATCCAGCCTTTTCTGGTTGGGTTCTTTGGGAATAGCGTGTAGCCCCAGAGGGAAGATGTGCATGGTCCTTACAAGTGAACTCCAGGGAACAGGAATATAGACTCATAGAATTCTGGAATGGCTTCGGTTGGAAGGGACCTTAAAGCTTATCCAGTCCCATCCCCTGCCATGGGCAGGGACACCTTCCACTATGCCAGGTTGTTCCAAGCCCTGTCCATCCTGGCCTTGAACTCTTCCAGGGATGGGGCAGCCACAGCTGCTCTGGGCAATAATATGCTCCCTTTATTCCTCTTTCCAACCCAAAAGCATCCCCTGTCAGTCTCTGCCATGCCTGCCTGTGTGCTGGCACATTGGAATGTCATGAGAGGTGGATGGAAGAGTCTTGGAGACGCCGTAACTTGTTGGCCCCTCTCAGTGTGGGCAGGGCAGCCATGGTGTCTGCTGTCCCCTCCCCAGGAAGAGCAGGGGTGACTTTCAGAATAGAAAGATCTTTGCAGGACTGAGCCAGCTGGACTTGCCCGCACCTGCCTCCTCTTTTTCTGGGGATGTTCCTGCTCCATCAGACCCTGTTTCCCTTTGCAGGTGGCGAGCAAGGAGCTTGTGTGCAAGTCGTGCCTGACAAGGACCTTGAACAAGCTGGAGACCATGATGACCATTCTGCAGGGGGAAACAACCCAGGGCACTGTGACTCCGACCGGCATCGCTGACAACATCCTCAACATCACAGGTGAGCTCTGTCCTGCAGCGTGGGGACATGTGACCAGGGCACAGGGCTCCTGCTGAGGGGAGCTTTGGAGGCCTCCTCCTCTGCCATTTGGGGTTTGGCCTTCTCAAGCTGTTAGGAAATTGCATCTGACACGTGATTTGGAGTGTGGCATCCCAGTATTCTCTTCCCCCTCATGTTTCCCAGGGTTGTCCTGGCTTTGGCAGCTTCTCTGCGGACATTTAAATATGACAGTTGTTAATAAACTCCCTTAATACTCCTAAGAAACTCACTAATTCTCCAGGGATTTCTCTTTTCAGTAAACAATGAGTAACAGCTATGGCTTCCAGATGCTTGTCTTCTGGTTGGAGTCTGAGGAGGCTTTCAGACTTCACTGGGGCATCTGTGAACACTGTGTGGAAATTCCCACCTGGTTGACCTGGGAGGAAGCAGAGGCACATTCTCTGCAGTCCTTTCTGAGTGTTCTCCACTTTATAGTGCAAAGAGTTAGTAACATATGTTTGTTTTATCCTTTCCTTCCCTATTTTCTGATCTGTGGTTCTAGTCACTACACAGGAGGAAAATAAAACCAGTTGTGATTAAGTATTTCTCACCAAACTTTGTAGATTAGAGAGGCTGCAGGAATTTCTGGCAGCTCTGTTTTTAGCTCTGGGCTACAAATACTTCCAGTGGGGAAGGTCATGTGCAGAGTGTGGAGTAACAGTGAGAAGACAGTAAGGGAAGCCTTGTCTAATTGTTTTGGGAAGGTGTCAGGTGTTATCTGGACTCTAGAGTTATCCAGGCAATTTACCACTTCCTCTGTTTGCACCTTTGTTTCTCTCCTGGCAGGTGACCTAATCCACCTTGTCAATACGGTTTCACAAGAATCCAATCCCCAGGAGCTGCTTGCTGATTCCCACAGCTTGCTGCTGGCTCCCAAAGCCTACAACCTGTCTTCCAGCCTGATGCGCATCCTCATGAAGTCCCGAGTGCTGAACGAAGAGCCCCTTGAGCTGGTGGGAGGAGAAATTAAGGCCACAGGCAAGAGGTCTGACCCCTTTAACTTGCTTTGCTACGAAAACACACCAAACTGCCAGTTCTCCATCCCCCAGGCCTTCAACTCCACCCTTTCCAACCTGACGGATGTCATTCAAGTCATGTTCCAAGTGGACTCCAATCCTTTCCCTTTTGGTTACATCAGCAACTACACTGTGTCCACCAAGGTGGCCTCCATGGAGTTCCAGACACACAACGGGGTGCAGATCCCCATCGGGAGCCTGGACTCGGAGAAAGCCATCACTGTGATGGTGTCAAACAACACAGATCCCGACAACCTCGCTGCTGGCACGGAAGTCATCGAGCCAAGGACGTCTGTGAACCTGATTGTGAACATGGAGAGCAACAACAGAGAAGCAGGACTGCATTTCCAGCTCACCTACAGAGTCCTCAATGGTAGCACAGACAAATGCATTTCTTCTCGCTCTTTGTTCTTCCCGTGGGAGAGGAGGGCTGGGTGCTGCTGCAAAGGAGAGCTGTGTCAAGGGAAAACTGGGGTGAGAGAGGATACCAGGGGTAGCCTGCAGGTTCCACACTGCATGGTTGAGGTTCTGGCTGTCTCAGGCATTATCCAGTGCCCAGAGTCATCCTTGTTTGTGGATTCTGGCACTGAGAAGCCTTTTGCTGTTCTCAGCCCTTCTGTTGAGCCACATTAGCACTGGAGGGAGTTGGTCCAGTCCCAATCCTGGGCAGGTACGATGGTATCCAGTGCTCAGGGTTCCTCTGAGCTGCAGACTGAAGGTGCAGTCTGGAAAAGTATCTCTCCTGACTTTCTGCATTCCTGATTCTCCTCCCTGAGCACCCAGTGCTGGCAGCAGGCTTGTGGTCGAGTCTCCCAGGTGTTTCTGAAGCCCCCTGTGTCTGTCCCCCCTCCCCACACAGATCACTACCTTGCCAGCGAGCCCGAGCCGTTCATCATGGCCTATCTCCATCACGAGCCCCAGCCCAACGAGCACAACTGCACTGCCTCCAAGAAAATCGGCCTGGATGCCCTGGCTGGAAGTGACCACAAACTCTACACCTTCTTCACCTCACCCAGGTAAGAGAAATCTCCCTGGTGGTCCCTGTCACCCAGGGGTACCTGATACCTGCTGGAGTCTGGCTGCAGCTTGTCCAGGCTTCCATCCTCTGTGCACCGTGATCCCAGAGCTGCCCAGCTTTAGCAGGACTCTTCCCAAGGGACTCACACTGACCTTGGTGGGTTCAGGGTTTGCTTTATGCAGCTCATGAAACCCTTTCCCAGAGCAAATCTTGTTCTTGTTCTGTGGTGAAACCTTCAGAGATCACCTCTGTCCTCCCAGCTCCCCTTCCCAGTGGGTGAGAGGAGAACACCACATCCCTTGTGGGCTCCCAAAAGCTCCTTTCTTCTTATCAGAGCAGTCATTCCTGCAACTCCAGTTGCTACCTTGCCCTGGAGCACGTGTTCATGCCTTGGATTATTTAGGAGCCATTCCTAGGCATTATCTGAGGAGAAAAGATGGGCAGCTTGGCAATAGGTGGGGCAAGAGTGGAGCCACTGTTATGCAAGGTGGCACAGCTTCCATGGCTTTTGGGAACAGGATGCTCAAAGAGGAATAAATCATCCTAATCAAATCTCCTCTCAGCCAAGATTCATGGAAGTGTCGTGGGAGTCAGTGGGACACAGGGAAGGGCGAGTGGGAGAGCTGGGCAGGGAGGATGTGCAGTAGTGCTCCAGGTGCTGAAATAATACAAAATGAAGGATTCAGGTGGTCTGAGTATCTGCACTGCCAAAGAGTGTAAATCATACCATTTTCACTGAGCTTCTCCTCTTCACTGTGTGCTCCCCTGCCCCTGCAGCTGGATGCTTTCCATGGGCACACATCCATCGGAACAGGCTTTGTGTCCCTTCAGAAGGTGGGTTAGTCATCTCCTTGCTCTTTCCCTTCTCCAGAACGGATGATCCCATCCAGAGATACTACCTGAACATCACCAACCACTTCAGCTGGTCTCCGGTGGAGGTGACGCTGGGGCTCTACACGTCCCTGTGCCAGTACTTCAGCGAGCGGGAGAAGCGCTGGAAAACAGAAGGAATTGTCCCCCTGGAGGAGACCAGGCCAGACCAGGCTGTGTGCTTAACCCAGCACCTCACTGCCTTTGGGGCCAGCCTGTTTGTGCCCCCAAACTCTGTCCAGTTCATCTTCCCTGTGAGTACCCCCACGCAGAGGCTGAGCAGTGTTGTCACATGCTGAGCAGTTGTCACATGTTGTCACCTCGCAAAGCCTGGGGTTCCTGTCGCCTTCCTGTTCGAGCTGGGTCGGGCTGCCCTGTGCCCACCTGGCACCAGCACAGGCACCTGGGAGCCTTTTGGAGGTGCAGATGGGCACAGCTCACAGAGGGTTGTGTCCTCTGGTTGGGAATCCTGGCTGCTGCTGAAAACAGACCTTTGGCAGATGGCTTTAGTCCCCGATCTGGACACCTCGCAGCCTGTTCACCTCTTAGGGAGATGCCAAACTCTCCTTCCAGCTGTCACCCACCACTGTTTTATCCCAGGGAATTGCACCTGCCAGCTGCTCCCTGCTTCCCAAGGGTATCCAAGCCCTTCCTCGCTCTGTCCCTGTGACGTGAGCGGGAGCAGAGAGCTCCTGGCAGCTGCTGCTGTGGTCCGTGGGATCACGTCTGAGCGGTGATGAGAGCCAGGAAGGAGGCAGGGAATGGGAAGAGAGGTCCTCCCGGGGAAGGAGAGTTGCCTTTCAACGTTTTTCTTTCCTCCCAGGCCCCAGGCCCAGGCCTGAACTACATCGTCCTGCTGACGTGTGCCGTGTGCTTTGTGACCTACTCGGTGGCTGCGCTGATCGTGCACAAGCTGGACATGATCGACCTGCACCGGGTGGGAGTGATTCCCTTCTGCGGGAAGAACGGGATGTACAAATACGAGATCCTGGTGAAGACGGGCTGGGGCAGAGGATCAGGTGAGCCCACAGGCTGCTCCCATGTGTGGTGCCTCAGGTGACATCTGTGTAGTTCACCTGGTCTGACCTCAGCACGTCACCCACTGAATGTCCCCTGCAGGGCCCAGAGCTGAGCTGGTGCTTGAAGCAGCTCTGAGCAGTCAGTCCAGAGCTTCCCAGAGTGTTCCCAGTTCTTATTGGGTGATGATGGGACAGGTCAAAAACCATGGAGTCACAGACTGCTTTGGGTTGGAAGGTTCCTTAGAGGTCATCTCACTCCAGCCCCACTGGTGCAGGTCCCTGGCCGGACAGCGGGGCTGGAACGGCCACACCTCAGGTGGGCTTCAGTCAGTGAGCCCCTTCCCTGCAGGTACCACGGCCCACGTGGGGATCGCCCTGTACGGGGTGGACAACAGGAGTGGTCACAGACACCTGGATGGGGACAACGCCTTCCACCGCAACAGCCTGGACGTGTTCCAGATCGCCACGGAGCGCAGCCTCGGCAGCATCTGGCGCATCCGCATCTGGCACGACAACAAAGGTGGGACAGCAGCAGCTGTGTGGGCTGGGGCACGTGGATGGTTTGGGCCAGAACCAGGCTCTGATCCACCCGATACCTGGACCAGGAGAGAGGGACGAGAGCCTACAGTGGCTCCTGGTGACCTGCTGGCTTGGGGGGACATTGCTGGGGAGGGATGTGGAGTCTCCATCATGGGGAATTCCACAGGCTGGCCACATGTCATCCCAGACACATATGATGCCATGTGCTCTGTGCTGTGACAGTATCTGTAAATGTCACCTCAGGGGTGAGCTGGCTGTGCCAAGCTTTTCTGGGTACTATGCCTTTTCCCATTGGAGATGATTATGGTGTCACAGGGAACTGCTGCTGTCCCACTGACAGGTCCTTGTGTGGCCCTCTCAGCTTTGCAGGGAATATCTGCCATGAAATATTTCTCCATCTCTTCCCTTTTAGGACTCAGCCCCTCCTGGTACCTGCAGCATGTCATCGTGCGGGACCTGCAGAGCAGCAAGAGCTACTTCTTCCTGGTGAACGACTGGCTGTCGGTGGAGAGCGAGGACAACGATGGCATGGTGGAGAAGGAGGTGTTTGCTGCCAGTGAGTGCTCACCCCGGGTGTGGGTTTGGGGTGCTGAGCGGTTCTCGTGGCACAGGAGAGCAGGGAGACCCTGGAGCCTCCACACTGGCTCTTCCTCATGGCAGTGATGCCAAGTGCTCTGCTGGGTCTTTTGTGCTGGAGGACAGGGCACGGCAAAGACCCGTGCAGGAGAGAATCACAGAACCATGGAGTTGTTGAAGTTGTCTGTGGGGAGGGGTGTGGTGTGCCCAGCCAGGTCCCCTCTGCAGCGCAGCCACCCTCAGTGTCCCTCTCTTGTCCCCAGGTGAGACGGAGCTGAGGAGCTTCTCGCGGATCTTCGTGGCGGAGCTGCAGCGAGGCTTCTTTGAGAAGCACGTGTGGCTGTCGCTGTGGGACCGCCCGCCCCGCAGCCGCTTCACCCGCGTCCAGAGGGCCACCTGCTGCTCCCTCCTCATCTTCCTCTTCCTCTGCGCCAACGCCGTGTGGTACGGCGTGGTGGGCAACGTCCACCTCAGGTGCGCTGGGCCCTCGGTGCCCTGGCCAGCCCCCACCCTCCTCAGGGCCCCTCCTGCCCGTCCCATTGGGGCAGGACAGACCTTAAACCCGCGGGAAACAGCTACCTTGGTTGTGGCCTTGAGCCTGTCCTCATTCTAAAGAACTGGGAGCGGGGCATGGATGAGGGATGGCCAAGGACAGTCAGATTTTGGGTTTGCTGTGCCATCTGTTAGCACTGCCCAGGCCTGTTTCTTTCTCTGCCCATCTGAAATACCTGGTTGTGCACTTTTGTCTCCTACTTTCTTACCTGGCAACCCCAAATGCTCCTGCTGACACCTGCCTCTGGTCTCTCTTGATTCTCTGCAGCAACGTGGCCGTTTCCAACCTGATCCCTGTGAGTGTGGACACAGTGGCTGTTGGTCTGGTGTCCAGTGTGGTGGTTTATCCCCTCTACCTGGTCATTTTATTTCTCTTCCGGATGGCTCGTGGCAAGGTAAGGAGGAGGAATGGTTGCAGGCTGCTCTGATGGGTGGGATGCCACCAGCTTTGCTAATCTGAGGCTAAATTTTGCCCTTGCTGGGACCTCACCCCTCCAGCACTCACCACTCCACACCATTCCAAGTGGTCTCTGCACTTGTGCTCCAGTTGTGCTGCACCATGGCCAGACCCTTCCCTTAGCGAGTCTCTGCCTCCCTCCCTGACCTCAGATCACTGCCTGGACTCTGACAATGCCCAGAGACCAAAAGGGCAAGTTTTAGAAGCTGTTCAGGCACCTCCTCCCTCTTGATTTCAGTGTGTGACAGGCACTCAAATGCCATGCAAAGGCACAGCCCTTTGCTGCACTGGCAGGAGCCCTGGAGGTGCTCAGTGGAGTCTCTCTAATGGAATGTCTGCCCTGGGTACAGCTCAGCTGGCTGAGCAGAGCTGTGGTTAAGCAGCTGGGAAGGGATTAGCTGGGGATTTAATGACTAGTTAGGCACAATTAACAGCCCCATTAAGTATTGCAGCCAGCTGCTCAGGGACTGATGAGCAGCAAATGTGTCTGATGTTCCTTGTTCCTGTAAGCACACAGGAACAAACTTTCAAACTTATGGGGCTTCCTGGGAGCTTGTCCCTGGGGAAGCCTGGGTGGCACTGGGCTGTGGTGTATGTGGGTACAGGTGTCCAGGGGGCCTGGAAGGCAGTGCAGGATGGGTCTGTGTCTGTTCTCAGCCCCCCTGGGCAGGTCTGGGCTCCCCAGCAGAGCAGGGAGCTGGAGGGATCCTCAGCAGCACTGACAATGTCACGTCCATCCCTCCTTCCTGTCCCCTGCAGGTCTCCATCAGCCACACAGTGACTCACTCAGACCAGCAGTCCTTGGAGATTGACAACTACCTGGACTCCTCAATCCTCGACAGCTCCTTCCCCACCTTCCCCGGGCTCCAAGCAGAGGTAACCTGCTTCCTTCCCCACAGCTGGACAGGCTGCACAGGTCTGTGTGCTCCCTGCAGGGACACAGTGCCCACCCCAGCTGTCAGGGGGAGAGCTCAGGCACTCAGGTGCCTCTGGAAAATGCCAGTGCTGGGGGAGAACACTTCATCCCTTCATCCCTCACCTGCCCAGGCCAATCCCAGATCCAGTAGCTGTCTCCAGCTGTCTGTGGACATGGATCTTCCCAGGGTGCCTGTGGGTTATCTCTGGAGGGGAGCAGGCTCCTGGAGGTGTGGGCCCAGAGCTAACAGCACCTTCAGCTTCCCAGTGACCGCTGGTGTTCACAACCTGCTGCTTTAACCAGGCACAGACCAGTGTCACGTGCCTGAAGTGCCTCTGTTTCCTCTACAGGCTTTCTCTGAGCAAACCAAAACAGATCTGTTCTTGGAGGACTCCAAAAGGTGAGGAGGTTTCTGGGGATGGAGTGAGCAGGAGTCTAGTTTCTGCTTTGCTGGGCTGGGGTTGTGCTGTTTCCCTGCAGACGTTCCTACCCACTTCCTTTTCTCCTGCTTCCCCACATGGACCTGACGCCCCCATTCCTGTTTTCCTGCAGCCTGGTGCGATGGCCCTCCAGTGAGGCCCTGCTCAGCTGGCCAGACCTCCTCAGTGACCCCTCCATCATGGGCAACACCATCCAGAAGCTGAAGAGAGGCCGGGCCAGCCGCCACCTCGGGCTCGAGGCCCCGCTGGCCACCGAGGAGGACAGTTTGTCCCTTGGCATTCACCAGGGACAGCCTCGGTACTTCTCTGCCTCAGGTTAGAGAGGCAGAGGTGCAGAGCTGCTGCCATCACCACTGGCTTCACTTTGAAGGGCAGAGGAGGAGGGTTGGGTCTGCTTAACAAGGGTTTTAGTCTGGGAAAGCAGAAATCCTGGTAGGGATCAGTCTGAAGTGAGCGGTCCCACACTGCCAGCAGACTGGGAGCAAGGAGGGGTGTGTTTCCATGGGAGCACTGCAAGCAACCAGTTCTTTCTCACTGGTTGCAAAGCCACAGTGTGTCCCTGAGCCTCTGTAAGTGGCTGGAGAAGGAGAACTTGGCTCCCTGAACCAGCAGTTTCCTGCCTGGCTCTGCAGGAGCTGGGGCTGGACAGGAGCTGGGGGACAGGGAGCAGGGGAGGGCTGTCCATGGAGAAGGACATCACCCTGGCCCTCCTCCTCCTCCCCAGGGTGCAGAGCCATGCCCTGGTGTGGTGCTGGGCGCTGTGCTTGTGCCAAATGCTCTTTGTGCTCTGTCCCTTTCCCAGACGAGGATCTGATCCGGCAGATCCTGGCGGATGGAGCCAGCGGCATCTCCCACTCCCAGGACCTGGGGCCGTACATGAGGGCTGAAACAGATCTGATCTCAGGCCTGTAAGTGTTTGGGGGGCAGAGTCCCCACTGAGCCCGAGCCTCCTGCCCCTTGTCCTCCCTCGCAGCCCCAGTGTCACCCCAGCTGAGCCGAGCTGGATTCGGGACATTTCCATGGGTCACTGTGTTCCTGCTGGCCATGATTCCCACAGCCCCCACAGCCAGCGCTCCAGGAGGGCATGGCTATCCTTCCAGGAGCCACCTGGAATATCCCTTAAAGCCTCAACTGTGCCTCCAGCACTTCTGGGCTGCTGGCAAAGTGCTGGGATTCGGGTTCACTTCATGGCACTGAAGGAAGGGAGAAGGAGTTGAATCTTTGTTATAACATGCCCAGAGCACCCTGCTGGGCACCCTGACCACCACCCAGCCAGGCTGGCAGCCCACCAGTGGTAGCCACTGCAGAGTGGCAGATCAAAGGAGGGAAAAGACTTTCAGCCCTTGCCCATGAGATGCAGAGCAGTGTCTGTGTCCCTTGTGTGTGTGTCTGTCCCAGGACTGGTCACTGGTGCTGACACTGGAGTTCAGCCCCTCTCAGTGCCAGCAGTGACACAGCTCACCTTTGCTCTCAGTGCCAGCAGTGACACAGCTGTCACCCCTTTGCCCTCTCAGTGCCAGCAGTGACACAGCTGTCACCCCTTTGCCCTCTCAGTGCCAGCAGTGACACAGCTGTCACCCTTTGCCTCGGCAGGTCCAGTGTGTTTGGGGAGAAGGTGGAGACTGTCATGATGCAGAAGCTGAACGACAAAGGGCAGAGCATGGCAGCTCCTCCCAGGGAAGTGAGCAGATCAGCCAAGTCCACATGGACAGGTACCAGGGCTGTGCCCATCAGGGCAGGGTGGGGGGGTGCAGGGACAGGGGCCATCCCACACAGCAGCACTTGGGGGAGCAGAATGGAAATAGAAAAGGAGTCTTAGGGAAGGCAGCTCCCTGCTTGGGTTATATCTGCTGTTTCCTACCAACTTCTTCTGGAGCTTGGATCTCTTCATGTGCTGTTTAGTGGGAAATGTTTGGGATAATCCCTCCAAACTCACCCAGGATGGGTGATGAGCTCAGCCCTTCCTGTGCCCACTGGGACCCTTTGGCAGGAATGTTCACATTTGCTTTCCCTCCTCCTCCCAGTTGCAGACCAAACGTTCAGGAAGCGCTTGCTCCCACCCTGGTGCTCCTACCTGGCTCATGGCATCAGCCTCCTGCTCTTCGCCACCTCCACGGGGGTCTCCGTGTGGATCGGGGTGGGCTTTTCCTCCAGCGTGGCCCTCATGTGGCTCATCTCAGGGATATTCAGCTTTCTGGCATCCTTCCTGGTCTGGGAGCCCCTGAAGGTGAGGATACCATGGCACACCTGTACTTGTGTGTGTGTGTCAGCTGTAATTCATGTCTTGTCCAGCTACTGATCACAGAATCACTGAATGGGGGGGGTTGGAAAAGCCCTTAAGGTTGTCGAGTCCAACCATCAGCCAACCACCATGTTCACCACTGACCCATGTCCTCAAGTGCCACCCCCACACGGTTTTTGAGCATTTCCAGGGATGATGAGTCCACCACTGCCCTGGGCAGCCTGTGCCAGGGCTGGACAGCCTTTTCCATGAAGAAATTGAGTCAGGCTGGACCTGATGTTAACTGAATGGTCTCTGTGTCCCTCAGAAAGGGAAGGATGTGGATGAAGGATGGGGAGGCAGGGCTGGTGGCAGGACTGGTGGCAGGGAGGAGCTGTGCTGTGCCGGCTGTGCTCGAGGGCCCTCAGGAGCTGCTGCTGGAATGTCCAGGTGACACAGCTCTCTGCAGGCTCAGGACTCTACAACTCTCTACAACTACCTGAAAGGAGGTTGTAGCCAGGTGGGGGTTGGTCTCTTTTCCCAGGCAACTATCAGCAAGACAAGAGGGCATGGGTCTCAAGTTGTGCCAGGGGAAGTTTAGGTTAGATATTAGAAAGAATTTCTTTACAGAGCGAGTAATCAGCCATTGGAATGGGCTGCCCAGGGAAGTGGTGGATTCTCTGTCCCTGGAGGTTTTTAAGAAGAGACTGGATGTGGCATCAGTGCCATGGTCTGGAGCTGCAGCGGTAGTGGATCCAGGGTTGGACTTGATGATCTCGGAGGTCCCTTCCAACCCAGCTGATTCTGTGACTCTCCCTGCCCCCCAGGTGCTGCTGGAAGCCCTGTATTTCTCCCTGGTTGCCAAGCGCCTGCACCCCGAGGGGACGACACGCTGGTGGAGCAGCCCTGCGTGGAACACGTGTCGGAGAAGATCAGCAAAGTGCGGCCCCGCAGGGCTTCGCCCTCTTCCAGGCCAAGGAGGAGGCCAGGAAGGTCAAACTGCTGCACAGGATGCTGAAGGTGGGACATCTCCTGCTGCCTGGTGCCCAGGGCAGAGGGCTGAGATACATCCTGGCGTGGGTCCTCCCAGTCCAGCTGGGATCCCCTCAGCTAGTGGGTACATGTTTTCAGCTTCTGCCTCAGTTTCCCCATCTGTAAAAGTCTGGCAGTGATTTCATCTTCTCTTTGGAGCTCTGAGGGGGCTGGAAAGCAGAACCATGAGGGGGTTGATTTGGAGCAGCTGGTGTTTGGCTCCATAACTCGGGTGTTTGAGGTTAGGGCAAGGTTTGAGTGTGGAGCAGACACCAACTTGCATGGGAAAATCCATTAGTTGAGTCTTTTGAAATGCAACTTCTTGTCTGGGAGCAGAAAATTCAGCCTTTGTAGTTCATTCAGTACTGATCCTCCACTTGTGCTGGGAATACACAGCTGCTTTGATGGAATCAGGTTATTTTTAACTGAGTGATTCCCCTTTAAAGATGGAACTCCCCATAACCATTGGCTAAGCTGAACTGACAGCACATAGGAGCTCTTTCAACAAAGAATCTTGTTATGAGCCTGTGATCTGGGTTTCATTTTAAACTGCTCCCCATATGAAAAAAAAGAGAACAGCCTGCTCAGAGTCCTGATCCTGCTGCACAGCAGTGGAAGGCACTGCTCTGCTGCAGGATTGGGATCCAGCTCCTCCATGCAATCCCTTTCTACTCTCTTTTTCCCAGAATTTCCTCATCTACATGATGTTCTTGCTGGTGATCCTGCTCCCAACTACGGGGACACGTCCCGCACCAGCCGGGCCTTCCTCCTGCAGAGCTCCATCAAGCAGCAGCTGGGCAGCAGTGAATTCTCCTCATCAAGAGGTATGCCCAGGCCCTGGGATGGGGGATGAGTGCTGGTGTGTCAGGGAAGCTGGATGTGGGGTCGTGCTCCACCAGTCTCTCCCATAAAAGGTTCCCGACTGCACTGGGAGCACTGGTGTGGAGCTGGGACTCGCACACGAGCCTGGCTTGGCAGTGAGCAGGTCCCCTTTGTGCCTTTGGTTTCTTCTCTCTTGGAGAACAGAGGGGTCTCTGGAGGTGGAGAGGTTTAATTTCTCTGTGGGAAGGGGCTGTGTGAGTTACTGACATTGAACTTACTGGAGCTGTTCTAAAGGACGCAAGTTTCTCTATGTCCAAAATTTACAACAGTAAGGTTTAACATGAAACAGGGTCATGAACCAGAAATGACACCTCGTGGAGTCCTGCCCTTCCTTCCTCTGCACTTTTGGTTTAACTGGGTGAAATTTTCCCAGCTGAGTTTTCACACCACTGGGAATTCCACAAGTCCAGCCTGACCCTGGAACACTGCCTGGGGTTGAGGGTGTCTCCTCCAGAGCCCTTGGTTCTGTGCACATCAGCGTGGCTTGGCTGAGCCAAAGTCACTGGAGCTTTGATTTCACCACAGTGTGGCAGGAGTTATTCCAGTGAGTTTGGTAGAGTTTTTGGGGTGAAAGTGGTGTAAAGGGGGATAATCTGGTCCTAAGTAGCTGTCTTCCCACTGCTGCCACATACCCCCTGCTCTGATCCTCATCCAGGTGCCAAGTGGATTCAGTCACTTTTAGGTCTGTCAAATAATCCCTTTTCTGACTCATCCCAGCCCCTGGAATGGGTGGGAATGTGCCTGCTGGCTGGGAGGAGAGCAGCCAGCTTGGCTCAGTGCCTCATCCAGGTGACCCCCCCAGGATGGGTGGGACTGCAGAGCTGACCTGGCGAGCTGACATGGGACTCTGCTCCCTCACACACCGTGTCCCCTCGAGCAAGCGGTCGAGACACGGGTGTCGGGGAGCTGCACAACAAGGGCGGGAGCAGGAGAGCACGCACACGCTGGGCACCGGCCGGCTGAGCGCCAGCTCCGCGCAGCAGGGTACGTGGGCAGGGAGCTCTGCTCCCACAGCGGGCTGGGGACAGTCCTGGAGGACCAAATGGGCAGGTATGGGTGCAGCTGGGGCTGAGGAAGGCAGCAGAGGTTACACAGCGAGTTTTGGTTTGTAGTTGTGGCTTCAGTGAGTCCCGGTTCTGCTCCAGAGATGAAGGGGCAGATGGTCATGGAATACTGGAATGGTTTGGGTTGGGATCGCGAACACGCCAAAGGGTAACACACACAGCCAGGAGGTCTAATCCAAGCCACAGAACAGTCGCCAACTGGCCTGGACACTTCCAGGATGGGGCAGCCACAGCTTCTACTGGGAAACCTGTGCCAGGGCCTCCATCCTCACAGGGAAGAATTTCTCCCCAGTATCCCATTAACCCAGTTAGTTTAAAGCCAGTGGTGTATTCCAGGAGCAGAGTGGTGGTCATAGTTACCCCAAGGCTGATTGGGATGCCGTGTTTCCACTTGTACCCAGCAAATCCACTCTGAGATGGCGGTGTGGATATATCATGACTCCTAACATTTCCTTATTAGATCCCTTCTTTTCTTAATCCCTAATTCTGCATGCCTTTCCCCTCACCCTGGTGAAATCATGAGAGAAAGGTGGGTTGATGTCTGGAGGGTGGCTGAGGTGGAGGTGGAGGGTTTGGGGAGGAGGCGAGTACTGGGGGTGTGAGCTCAGCTGTACCCAGCACTGGCTGTGGACTGCCTGGGGGTGACAGTGTGGTCTACATTCCAGCCGAGTGCCATGCCAGGACATCCTGCCTGGCGTGGGCAGGGCCCAGAGAAGCTGCACTGACCAGCACAGCTTTGCCACCGTGACTATGGCACAGGCTCGGAGAGGGCAGCGGGGAATGTGACGGCGGGCGTGGCCCATCCCCACCGGACATGGCAGGGTAAGGGGCTGCCCAGCCTGCTCCCACCCCTGCTCCATCCCCTGTCCTGCAGAGATGGGGCAGCTGGTCCTTGCAGACCTTTACAAGGTCTTTACTGTGGGTTTTGTGCCCTGGGTGGTTCCCAGCCCTTCCTCAGCGAGGCCAACTCCAGCCCCTGAGCCTGGCAAAGGGCAAACAGACACAAATGCCAAGAGGCTTCCCATGGGCACAGCCACACTGGCGTGGGAGGAGTGGTGGGGGGCACCCAGCTTCCCTGGGGATGTGAATGTCACCCCGAACTGTGAACCGCACAGTGTTGGCTGCTCGGGGGGCCCAGAGGCAGAGAGTTCAACTCTCCACCTTCCAGGGTAGAGACAGGGGGGTAACCCAGCACCCACAGAGCAGCACTCGATGTCTGTCAGGGGGTGATGAGAGGTTGTCTGCACACTGGACATAAATCACTGTTGGTTTCTGCTCTAGTTGGACCCTGGAGGCATCTTCTGGGCCACCACAGGGCCTGGGGCTGTCCTGAGGTTGGAACACTGGGGTGGATCAATGCACTACTATGATTGTCTTGGGAAATAAATGCTGAGGCAGCTCTCGAGGGGCAGGATCTGCATCTGCACACGTGCTCTGGCCTGCCACGAAGGAGAGCAGCCAGTGCCCTTCAGCCTCACACCGTGGCTCCTCTTCCTCTGCAGGATCTGGTACTGGGGTTACATCTCCTTCTACGACAGCAGCGGGTACGTGCAGGAGCTGGGCCCTTCATGGAGGAGAGCCGGGCCAGCTGGACTTCCTGCAGCAGCACACGTGGATCGACAACATGTGAGTGTGGCAGGGACAGAGGACGGTGTCCTGCTGCAGCCAGGGTTTTCAGGGATTCTGATGGGGTGTCACAGGGAACAGGATCAATGATCCCACCCAGCAGTGGCCCTGGAGCTGGTGTTGTCCCAGTCCCTGAGACTGCTCTAACCCCACAGGAGCCGGCAGTGTTTTGTGGAGCTGCTGCAGTACAACCAAGCGGGACCTGCACGTGGCCATCACCCTGCGCCTGGAATTCCGGGATCTGGCCAGGCCATCGCGCCGCTCACCATCAGACCCTTCCCGCTGCTGCGGGGGGGTCACCCTGCAGCTCTCATGATGGTCAGTGTGGTACCTCCCCTGCACCCCTCTGCCCTTGGGGTCACTGCAGGGGTGGCTCTGAGGACCCTCACCCGGGCTGGTCACTGTGCACTCAAGCTCCCCTGCTGAATCCTCTTGTCCCATGCCTCTCTATTCCTGCTCTCCTGGTGACCTCTCTGTTCCTCCTTCCCTGGTGACCTCTCATCCCTCCCCCAGGTCTTCCTCATGATGTTTGTGGTTTACTTCGTGTGTCGGAGTCACTGTCCATCAAGAAGGAAGGCAGAGCCTATTCACCCAGTGGCAACTACGGCCAGTGGCTCTTCATCCTGCTCACCACGAGCACTGTGGTGGTTCACCTCAGCCAGGCCACCCTCGTGACCAGCAGTGGCTCAAGTACCTCAACAACCGCAGGGGCTTCACCAACTTCTACCAGGTGGCCTTTCTCAGCTCCGTTCAGCAGCCTGGCCGCCCCGCTCTTCCTCCTGACTGTGCAGGTATGGGAGCTTGGGGGGGAGCAGCACATGGGCATTGGGTGCTTCGGTCCTCCCGTGCCAGCCTGTCATCTCTGTGTGGTCCCTGGCAGGGCCAGCAAAGGGCTCTGAAGGAAAACATGCAGGATGAGGTCTGATCAGGCATGGTTGGATGCTGCTGCCACATCAGACCCTGCTGCAGGGCAGAGGGGTGGCAGCGAGGCCACGTGTGTCTCTGCTGTAGCACTTTGGGTCTCTACAGCCTCTGGGCCCCCAATTCCCTTGGCAGATCCAGCCAAGTATGGCTGATGGGATGAGTTTGTCTGCAGGGAACCTGTGGCCTGGGATGGTCTGTGCTCTGCCAGGGTTTGCATTTCTCGGACGTGTGTGAGAGACCCTCCCCGTGCTGGAGGGGTCCGTGCTGTAACACCCCTCTGCTCCCCAGGCTGCCCAGCAGCTGCGCTTCGTCAGGCAGTGGCAGTGTTTGGGAAGACCTTCCAGAAGTCGGCCAAGGAGCTCATGTCTGCAGGGGTGGCCTTCACCCTCCTCCTCCTGGCCTACGCCCAGCTCGGCTTCCTGGTAACAATCCCTGTCCCGTTCCCTCACAGGGGGGCTGGTTCTGGTCCTGTTGTCTCTCATCCCTCACTATGACACGACATGAGCAAAGCCCACGGGTCCCCTGGGTGCTCCGTGCCCACCCTGCCACAGGCAGCTTTGGCCAGGGCTGTCCCTGTCACAGCTGATTCACAGGCCACCCCTCAGGGCCCATGTAAGAGGGGATATCTTGGCTTAGGGGAACACTTTGCCAGTGATCCCTTCTCATCACATCTCCGATGTCCCCTTTGCAGCTCTTCTCCTCCTCCACCGAGTCGTTCCGCAGCGTGGGCAGCAGCCTCCTGCTGCTGGCCCTGCTGGGGCAGCGGGAGCCTCCGGCCCTGCCTGCCCGAGGGGGCCTCTGCTGCCTGTTCTGCACCAGCTACATCGTCCTGGAGGTGTGGATCGTGCTGAGGCTGCTCACGGTGGTGCTGATCCACAGCTACCGCGAGTGCACTTCGAGCTGTACCGACCTGCCTTCGAGCCCCAGGACTACGAGATGGTGGAGCTGTTCGTGCGCAGGCTCAAGATGTGGATGGGCTTCAGCAAAGCCAAGGAGGTGAGAGCAGCCTGAGGGCTCCATGGAGAAGGGGCCAGGTGGCAAAGAGCAATGTCCACCATCCTTAGCCTCCTTTGCCTCTGCTACGTCTCACTGCTGCTCACAGCCAGGTTCCTCTGGCAGGCGAGGCTGGAGCAGTCGCTGCCCGAGGGCCCCGGGGCTGGGTTAGTGATGGGGCACTGCAGGGACATCGGCTGCCAGTCCTCAGCCCCACAGTTCCATGTGGTTTTAACTGGGATCTCCACAAGGTCCACGGTTTGTCACACAAGGATAGCTGGGAGCAGCCCCAAGGTGTTTGGAGTGTTCCCACTGAGAGCTCTGAACTAACCCTGCCCCTGCTCCCCTGTTCCCTCCAGTTCCGGCACAAGGTGAGGTTCGAAGGGATGGAGCCGCTGCCCTCCCGCGACTCCAGTGACTCCAAGTCCTTCCGAGGCCCCACTCCCAGCGCTGCCTCCGACAGCTCCAGGGCCTCCACGTCCTCCAGCCAGCTGGACGGCTGAGCCTCGTGCTGAGCACCCGGGACAGCCTGGAAGTGGACGCCGAATCCAGCGCCTCCTTTCCCTCTTCGAGATGCTGCTGGCCCAGTTCGACCGCGTCAACCAGGTGACGGAGGACGTGTCCCGCATCGAGCTGCTCCTGGAGGGCTCCCGGGGCCGCCGCTCCCGGAGGAGGCTCCGCGGCCCGAGGGGGCTGGGCAGGGGCTGTGCGGGGGGACCCTCCCCCGAGGTGTCGGACACGGACGTGCAGCCCCCGCGGTCCCCGCGCGGTGCCGGGCCGTGCCGGGCGGCCGGGGCTCGGTGCCCAGCCGGCTCCTGCGGGCGACCGGGGCGTCAGCGCGGTGGCCCCGGGCAAACCCTTGCTGTGGCCGCGCCGGCCGTGAGGAAGAAGCGGCCCCTCCGTGCCAAGAACAGGGTGCACCCCACGGTCAAGTAACCGTGGGGGGTTATGGGTGCGGGAGCGATGCCCTGGCAGGGCACAGGGAGGGTTCGCCAAGGGGGGCTGTGCCCGCCCTGCAGCCTCAGGAGCTGCCCCGCGGCTGGGCCGGCCGGGGCACACGGGGCGCTCCCCCACGCCGCTGGCACGGCCACCAGCCTTCCCGGCCCCCCGGGGCATTCCAGTTACAGAGCGGGGAGAAGGCCGAGCCTTTCCCTGGGGCCGGGCAGGTGCAGGAGATCCCGTTGGAGAGGGGACTGGGGTGGGTGTTAAGTGGCCCCAGCTGCGGGTGGTGACGGGGGTGGGCATTGGGTGAGGGGGGCAAAGCTCAGCCCCTTCCCTGCTGGCTGGCCGGATGGGAAAGGACAGGAGAGCCCCAGGCCTCGAAGGTTTGAACCAAGTCTTGGATTTTTGTCGACCAGACGCACTGTGGAGGAAAGCGACAGCTTTCGAGAAGGTATTTAACCCACCTTGTTTTTTAAGCGTAAATAGATTATAGATAAATGCTATCTACGCCCAGATCAGTTAATTTCCAGTATTGGCTACTTTTATCCTCCAGAAATTGGTACTATTATTTGTATTTAAAGAAATCCAATATTTAAAACAAAGGACATTGCAAGCTCCAGCGAGCCTGGCCAGGCTGGGGGGGACAGGGAGCAGCAGCTCAGCCCGAGGGCTTTGAGACCCCGGGGCTGCTCCAGCCTCCTCCAATTTGGGGTTCCCAAGGTGCTGGTGTCACCGTGGTCCCCACCCGTCCCTGTCCCCCCGCCGTGGCCCCGGGCACTGCTGGCTGCTTGGCTTCTCTAACCAAGGAATGTATTGCCCTAAGTATATGTATTTTTTGGTTTACTTGTTCCTATGTACTGCCCAGCACTTTAAACAAGGCTTTCCTCGGCTACAGTGACACGTGCGAGCTAAGAACGGGATAATATATCACAAAAGCAGTATTTTGTTTGTTTAAATCATAAACTGAAATGGGCAGGAGGCGAGTGCAGCCCCTGCTCAGGCAGCACCTTCCCTACAGCACAAAGGAGCTCCTGAGGGAGGTTTTTTCGGGGTCCCTGCAGCCCTGCCCCCTGGGACTGGCCGTGTGCTGGGCTACAGCTGCTGGGCTACAGCTGGGCTGTGCCACGGGGCACCCCCAGCTCACAGCATGGGGGTGCAGAGCAGGGCCTGGGCCCCCCCCGGGGTCTGCATTCCCCTCCTCAGCCCCATTTCACCTTATGGCTATTGTAAGTAATTTATATGGGGTGTTTGGTTTTTAAATGTTATATTTTGTATGTTTGCTATTATTGCATAGCATCGGTACCGGTTTGAAAAATGTAGATAGGAGACAGAATACTATTGTCAGAGTTATTTAAAGGATGTATTAAGTGCTTCTTCCTGGGAATGTCCCATGTATATAAGGATTGGGTGTCTGTGTGTGTGTGGTGCGTGTGCTCCCCTGGCTGAGGGTCGGCCAGGCTGGCTCGGGGCAAGGGGGGAAGCCCCCAGGGGGTTCCTCCGTGTGTTCCAGAACCTGCTCCAGGCTTTGGACAGGCCAGAGGGTGGAGGGGAAGCTCAGGTGGGCAGTGCTGCAGGGGAGGTGCCTCGGGTCAGCTGCACTGTGCCTCTGATGCTCCTGGAAGCACCTTCCTATGGCAGGGGAGACCTTTCCAGGCAGAGAGAGGGGTCTCCTATGGCACTTCCATCGCTCCATCACCTGCTGAGCCTCCCAGCCCAGCTGTGCTGGATACTTTTTAAGATTTCATTCCATGATCCATGTGCTTCCTTGGCTACATCCCATCTGGGTGGCTGCAGGAGGACAGTGAGTACTCTTGGCTTTAGACAGGTTAAGTTACCTCTGGAAAACTCGGCTGCTGTGCAGGATAGATGCTGTGGAAAGGTTGCAGAGGGATGAGGGGGGAGAAGAGAAAGAGGATCAGTTAAAGTGAGCTGGTGGTTGGTCAGTGTGGAGGTGTTGGAAGAGCAGATGGCACAGAAAGTGGAGTGTAGAGGGGAAATCCAATCCTGGTAACCAGGACACGTTGGTAATGGCAGGAAGGCAGGTGGGAGATGACAGAGAAGGTCAGAGGCCCCTCCTGCTCAGGGGCAGGAGATTACTGGAGCAGGCAGAACCAGCACTTAGTGGCTGAGCCCAGGGCTGGGGCCAGGCATTGGTCAGCTTTGTGCTCTGTGCTCCAAAAAAACTCTGGTTTTCAAGCCAGAGATGTAAAACTGTTGGCCTTGGATTTTTTTGTCCCTTTAGCTTCCCAGGCAGCACAGCACCAGGCTCTGCTCTGGCAGATGTCTGTGACTTATTTGGTGACAATTCCAGTGCAAGCCCTGTCCCCAAATCCCCAAGGCAGTAACAGGAGCAGTGGTGAGGTGTCCCAGGGACCTGGAATGTGTCCCTGCAGCTGATCATGGCACAGGGCTGGAGTCACATCCAGCTCCTAAGCTCCTTGCTCCACTCACAACTGCTCTGGCACAGCCACGTGGGTGTAGATCCAGGATCCAGCCACCCCGAGGGCCCTGGGGGAATGTTTAGTGATTGAAATGAACCAAATGAACCAAGCAGGTCTTGGAAATCTCTTGAAGAGCCAAAAATTTCAGTTCACGACCCAGAGTTTAGTTCTCAGCTTGAGTATCCTCATTAAAAGAGGTCGGTGGTGAAGTGCAGGAAGGAGAGATGGAGGCAAGAGGGGTGAGCAGGGCCCCAACTGCCTGGAGCAGCCCTTCCTAAGCTAAAGGGGAAGCTGTAACAAGGACACTCCCCAAATCCATCAGGAGTTTTGTTCCCAAGTGCCTGTTCCTTACTAAGCTTGCCCTGTGTGTATGTGTGTGTGTGACTTGATGTGTGTGACTTACCAAGTGTCTTCTAATCAAAGAGGAGCAGAAATGGGATCAGACAACTGCCCTCCCTCTGTCCTCCCCTGGAAGAATGGAGAGCAGCTCTGCCCCCCCCCCCCAGGTGTTTCCTGAAGAGCCCAACCCCTCTGTGGTGGGCAGCACCCACAGCTTCCAGCACTCACAGTTCTCAGAGCAGCAGTTATTTGTTCAAGCATCCCAGGGTCCCCTCAGTGTCCCAGCTAAGGCACAGCTGCAGCCACAGGGACTCAAGTCAGGAGTTACACCCTCACAGCAATAAACTTGACTTGCAGCCCTTGCCAGTGAATCCCCCTGAATGTATATTTCTGTGTCTGTAGTCACCAAGAGATGGTTTCTTATTTATTGTCATAAATCTCACAACGCTGCATCAGGATCAAGCTGCTTAAATGAAAAGCAAACCCCGATCCATTAGTTCCAAGGGAGAGGGAGGGACTTCTCTAAGTGCCTTTTTTCTTTTTTTTTAAAGAACAGTGATTGTGAACAAAATGCCAGTGGTTCCTGTCGGGTCAGCATTTCACTGCAAACAAAAATGGTGTTTTGTAACTGTGGGGATGTTTCTTAAAAACTGACAAGGTCAAATAAACACTGACTGCTACAACCTGGCTTGGGTGGTTTTGCCTCAGTCCCTGCAGCCTCTCATTGGGGGGGAAAGCAGCTCCAGCCAGGGCTGCTTCCCCACCCCATACTCATGCTCTTGTGTCCAGAATGTTAATTAAGGTCTCCTGCACAACACAAGATGCTTCCTTAAATCCTCCAGCCTCTTAGGGCAGCTCTGGGCTGGCATTAGTGACATCAGCTCCTGATGTCACCTAAAGGAGACTGGGCCAAGGCAGAGTGTGGCTCCAGGGCTCACACAAAGCTGCCCTGGCTCACAGGTGGTGGGCAATGCCCACAGAAAAGCCCCCTCCCCACTGCAGAGGTTACCTGAAGCTGAACCACAAGGAATATCCCAGTAGAGGGGCTGGAACACAGCCAGGAATCCCCCGTGTCCAGCACTGGGAGGGTGGGGGGTGGTTACAGGAGCAACACAGATCAGGAAGCTGAAAGGGGGGAGGAGGAAGGATTTACATGATTAGGAAACAGTTGGAACCTTCCCAGGCCAGCAAGAACCACTGACCAGACAAATACTTTATTTCCTTTACGACTCAAACACTCAAACACAACAGACACTTGGTTCCCAAACACCCTGCACGGGCCAGGGGGGCCTTTCTGTCCCCTCCCCTGGCACTTCACAGTCCCACGTGCACATTGCACTTGTCTTCACCTCACTGCTGTCAGCCATTCCCAAATCCAGCTTCCCAGGCAGGGCCAAAGCAGGAGATAAAGTACTCACAGTATAGTCCAGCTTACGTGGTGTCTCCCATTTGGGTAGTGTAGTGTCTGGTGCCCATCTCAGCTCAAGGTGGGCTACAGAATCCCATTCCAGCTGTGCACAGCTGGGCTGGAAGGGCCTGAACCTTTGAGGAGTCCCAGGAGAGACTGTCACTGTTAGTGCAACAGGCAAAACTCAGGCAGAGATGATGCCCCAAGACATGACAACAGTCTCCCAAAGGGGTTACAGGTGCATGGAGAAGGCTGGGATACCCCAGCATTCCTGCAACCAGTGGAAGTTCTGCAGATGGACCTGGAAGTCGGGTCTGGCCTTGGGGTGAACACCTGGAGTCAGCCCCCTGGGTCAGACTGTTCATCCCCAGGGATTCCTGGCCCAGCTCTGCCATTCTGCTGCTCCACCTCCCTGTTTGCTGTTACTTCTGGTGGCAAAATAATTTCTGCTGTGAATCTCTCAAAATGCAGAAAAACTCTTGGGAATTTAAGCAGCATTTTGGGCAGGAGAGAACCCAAATTAACTCTTTCCAGAGCTGGTAGCAGAAAGAGTCGGAGCATGGAGAGTCCAAGTGCTGAGAGACTCCAGGTCCAGGTAGGAGCTGGGATTCCAAGGTGCTCAAAAATAGCAACTGGATTTTCAATACTTCATATTTCCTTCCCAATGAAGTAATCAAAAATCCCACAATTCCTGCACCTTCATGTAAGGATCTGCAGAATATCATCCTTTGTCTGCTTCCCCCAGGAGCTGGTGTGGAAGGAGTCCAAAGGAAGGTTCTGCAGGGAAGTTCCCAACAGAGACAGAAGCCTTGAAATACACCAAATAAAACCAAACACGGTGGGTTGGTCCTCTCAGAGCTCTGCTGGGAATACAGTGTGTCCTCCTCGGGGAAGGCCGAGGCAGGAACATCCAAACCTGGCAGGGTTCAATGCCAAGTCCACATGCAAGGAGCACATCCAGGCCTCCCAAACCCTGTGTCCACACAGGTGCCAGGATCTACACGAACTCGGTGAAGTCGTCCACGGAGGAGATGAGCCGCTTCCGCTGCCCCGTCTCGTAGGTGGGCGGCGGGTCCTGGGGCGCCTGGGGAGGGGGCTTGCTGGGGGCAGAGGGGTGCAGCTGCAGGGGAAGGCCAGGGCTCTGGTACTGCGTTTCCTCCCGGAGCTGGAAGGCAAAGGAGAGAGGCGGCAGCTGACTTTACCTGCCTTGCTGGCGCTGAGCAGGTTCCAAAGCCCCGGAGTGGCCGCGCTCACCCGGTGCCGCAGCCTCTTGATGTGCCGCAGCCTCGCGATCCACTTGGAGGGGTAGGTGTCAGTGGGGTTTGAGCGGCTGTGGTGGACCTGGGAAGCCATCTGATTTGGGAAGAGAGGAGCCACATCAGCATAACCATGACAACAAAATTAACAGAATTTTCAGTGCAGTTTGACAGCAACCGAAACACAGCTCTGAGTTGCGACTGTTCGTGTGCCAGCTCTGACTTCAAGGTCAAGTAGAAAACTTAATTCTTTGCCTTAGCAAGCCCAGCTTCTTTCCTTGGCAGGTGGTGATGGCCCAAGACACCAGCTGGGAGCCAGGAGGTCTCGGGAAGCTCAGGGTACTCACGTTGGCGTGCAGGGCCATCTGACGGGCCACGAAGGGCAGGTTCTTGTCCGAGATGATCTTGGCAACGCTCGTGTCCACGAGACCCTCCATGTCTTTCATTTAAAGGAGTAAGAAAAAAAATATTTTCGCACCCTTAAGAACAAGCCAAAGGTTGCCAGTAACTAAATAAGTGATAGAAACCTGAGGAACTGTATCACAGAAGTTCCCACTGAGCTCCACGGCTCCCACTGCAACAGAACTTGTACTGTTAAAAACAGCCTGCTGGGCTCTCACATGAACCAAACATGAGCCAGAAACACCCACAAGTGCCCCCCTGGTACGAGGAAAACACCAGCACCAGCACTGTTGAACTCACATGGAGCCATGGCTGGGTCCTGCAGTGCCAGGAGGGACAGCAGAGGCCAAAGCCACAGGGAGCTGCACCTCCCCTCTCCTCCAGCATTCCCAAGTATTGCTGGAGGGATTTACTCTACTGTTGGCATTTTGTCTTAACCTTGAGTATGTGGTACAATGGGAAGATACCTCTTATCTTGGGGAAGATACAGGAATAGGACAAACCCACATGCAACTGGGCAAACTGGTTCCAGAGAGTTTCTCCTGGAAGTTTTCACTTTTGAAACACAAACCCACTGCGCAGTGAAGGCAGTTACTGACCCCCAACATGGGAAAGGCTGAGGGATCCCACCTTTCCGACACTGCAGCGTCACCAGGTTACAATCATAGTCCAGGGGGGTGATGATCACGTGCACAAAATTGAACTGGCCCTAAGGAGGAAGGGATAAAACAGTCAGAAACATTTTCCTGGCAGCATCGTGGCCTGTGAATGCCATGAACACACATGTGAACCCACCAAGGCCAACAACCCATGCTCTCCACACTGTCTGCTAAGGTACCACACCTGATGGAGATTTACAACACACCCACCAGGAAAACCTTGTACCTTTATTGTTCCCAGTTTAAAGTCCTCTCCTGAATCATTGTAAACGATGGAAACAAAATCATTCCCCAGGTGCCTCTTCTTGTCACAGCGATATTTATCCAGATCCTTGGTGGGCATCAGAGTGGCAATGTGGAAAATGGCTGGAGAGGGAAACAAAAGTCCTTAGGTTGGGCTGGGAGAGCAGCAACAGTCACACGGCAGAGAAAGCAGTACCAGCACCAAAATAATAAAAATACAAGTTGTGCTCCCTCAATAAGTTTGTCCCTGTGTGTGACAGCTGAATACAGTCCCACGGGCTGCTCCGACAGTCCCTGGAGCACGGAATGCAAGTGGTCAGTGGGAAGGAGCAGAGCACTGTGAGGAGCAGAACTGGCCTTAAGGAGGAAAGAGTTAAAATAGCTTAAATCAGGACTTGCCCTAACTGAGCACCAGGACCTGCAGCATGGAACTGGACTTGTGATGAGCAGAGTTGTGTGGAAAAATCGGGGAAGTTCACCATGGCCTGTTGGATCACCGCTGATTTCTGCACTGTGGGTGCTGCAGGGTGACACTGCAGTGCAATGAGCAATGGCCACAGCAGTGACACCCCCTGCTCAAAACCGCTCTTCAGAGAAAGAGAGCAGAGCTTTGACACCACCTTCAGTAAACAGTCTTCAGAGTAGCTCAGGAACAACCAGCTTATTCTGCAAACCTCCACACCAAACCCTACCGACCCTTAGAGAGCAGGCCACTTTAAAAGTGCAGTGATTTTTCTTTTCTTAAATAAGGCAGGTCTCTTTAACACGTGGCTTGCAGAGATATCAGAAAGAACAAGAGCCCCAGGTCACCTTCCCTCCACCCCAGAAAGGAAACAGTGTGCAGAGGGCAGGTCAGTCAAGGTGAGAAGAGACAGACCCTCCTTCCAACTCTGGAGTCACCTCACCTTGCATGATGTCATCGTGCCAGCAGTAGGTAACGGCCATCCTCCCCACACACGTCCAGGCCCCCAAGGTAGATCTGTCTGGCTGACAGTCTTTGAGCTCAATGAGCTTCCCCAGCCCCGTGAGGAACTCGGTGTAGCGATAGGAGCCGTGCTCGTTGGACAGGATCGCGATCTCGTTGTTGCTCTGGGACACAGGAACGTGGCAGAGTCACTGAGTGCCGAGGGCACCAAGAGCACCAGTGACCAGGTTATCACCTTCCTGGGATTAGGTCACTGCCCTCCTAGAAGGGCTTCATGCAGGCACTGATTTTTTACTGCAAGAAACTAAGGAAAGTAAGGCCTGCAGGAGCACGACAAACCCTTCAGCTGCAGGGGTGCCTGGCCCTGTGCAGGGCCTGAAGACCCTGCTCACACTCACCTGGCCCTCCCCAACGTACAGCACTGCAATCCTGGGTGTGTCACACTCACCTGGCCCTCCCCAACGTACAGCACTGCAATCCTGGGTGTGTCACACTCACCTGGCCCTCCCCAACGTACAGCACTGCAATCTGGGTGTGTCACACTCACCTGGCCCTCCCCAACGTACAGCACTGCAATCTTGTGTGTGTCGTACGACGGGATCTGGTCCAGGAGCTGCACCGACCTTTCAAACGTCTGCAACCAAAGCACTGGTCACACCTGAGCAGCCTGGGCCAGGGCTGGGTCTGGGGGGGCTTTAAGGTCCCTTCCAACCCAAGCCATTCCAGGATTCTGTGATCTTTAAAAAATTACCTCCACACATTCAGTGCCTGCGCTAAAACCCCTTCGGGACAGAGCAAGCACAGATTCCTGACCTTCCCTAGTGTTTTCCCTGCTGGATGCTGCCCTGCACGGGCACAGTGCCCATCAGCCCAGGGACAGGGCAGTGCTCTGTAGCATCTGGCAGCAGCTCTCCCAGGTTTACACTCCAGGTGACACTGAGCTGCCCAAGTGCATGGGTTGGGTGCATTTGTCACGACAAATCACATCCTCTCTTCACTTCAGCTCCAGGCATGGAAAATGGTTGTGTCTCTTGCTCTGAAGAACATTTCTGGCCTCATCACACCTGGGCTCCCTCCTGCCTGACCACCCACACCCAAAGCGAGGGGGGAATCTGTCAGCAGGAGCCTGTGTGGGGCTCAGCACTCCAAAACCCCACTCCAGCCACTCTACTTCTCCAGGAATTTATGACCAATATCCCATAGAACCACAAAATGCTTCTTGCCCATCCCCAATTACACGGACGGCTGACAGGTCACCTAATGCTCAGTTCTCATCCTACCAGCAAACCCCCAACTCCTCAACTGTCCCTGCCTTCTGTCCAGGATTCTGAAACACCACCAGTAACATCTCCCAGCACCCCAAATCCAATCCAGAGCCATAAAGCAGGAGCCACCAGGATTGGGGCACAGAGAATCTCCCATCTGTGCCACTGCTGGTAGGAAACGCCTTTAAACTGCACCCCTGAGCTGGACTTTTGCAATTATCATTTAAAGTCAAAGAAAGTAATGAGGTTAAAAAGTAACTACGAGAATTTACAAGAATTCCTTGCCTACCTCATTTGGCAACAAGAGGGGCTTGTTGTTTTCATCACCAAAGAATGGGGAGTGGTACAACTGTAAAAACACAAAGCTAAGGGAGAGAGGGAGGAAAAAATTCCATTACCATAAAAATTAAGTCAATTTTGATCTGTTGGATGCAAAGAACATTATGTACAGCAGAAAAACAGGAGCAATGAAAATGCTAACAGGGTATTACTCATCTTTCAGACACTTCAGGTGCCTGGGCTACCTGCAGTTTGTAATAGACCCCTGTCAGAAAAACAATGATGTGTCAAACAGCAGCAGCCACACAAATTCCCTGTCAAAGGCACAGAATGCCCTCCTGCCTCACAGCTCCAGGGGTATTTCTGGGCTATCAGACACATGACTGCACAGACATTTCCATTCTATCTGCCCTCAGTAAGATGAAAATGGTCTCATCATGCAATTTTGGGCAATTACCGTTATCTCAAGTTCAGAAAGTAACAATTATAACCCTTCTATTTTTCTTAGGATTTTACACATTATATTTCTTGAAATACAAAACTAGCAATTCATCCTGCTCCCAGCAAAATTAACTCCAGGTGACCTGCAGTTGAGCCACACACCTAAATTAGCATAGATTAAGAACATGAGGAAGCTATTCATCTACTTCTTTCACAGTTTAGAAGTTCTGTTTCCTAAATCATAAATCTAATTCAGTAGTGGGTTCAATATTTCTGTATTGGCTCCTTAATAAAGCAGGTAATTAACCTTTCCAATCAGGTACTGCTTTGCAGACCCCATGACAGCTCTGGATGAGCCCAGCAATGACGCAGCAATTCCGAGCTCCCATTCTGGCCCAGAGAGCCCCTCCACCCACCTGGGGTTTATCCCGGGGACTTTCTCAGCGTTGGAAGCTGCTGTCCTGCCCTTGAAGGCGTCTCTCTCGATCCTCTTCCCCCTCCTGGACGGGGCAGAGTCAGAGATGGTGTATCCCCGGGGCCGGTGCCCCGAGGGGGAGCGGGGAGAGGTGGCGGCTCCGGTGCCATCCAAGCCTGAGCCGGTGCCCCTGGAGTCCTCCCCCCTGCCCAGCCAGCTGCCCAGCCCTTCCCCTTCCAGGTTCCCAGACTGGGATTTGGATTTCACTTCTGTGCTCAGCCTCCTCGTCACTTCTCTGCCATTTGCATCCTTGAGGACCTCCTGCAGCGTCTGGAGCTCAGGGGAGGAGCTGGACTTGCTGAGTGGCTGGGATGGCTGGAAGGAGAGTTCCTCCAGCGTCCGGCCGTCCTCTCTCCCGATGGGAATTCCACCCTCCACCAGGTCTTCCGACTTCATTGATTTGTCTTCTTGGCTGGAGGTGGAGGAGGACTTAAAGAGAGAGAAACAAAGATGAACAGTTTTCATGGAATCATAGAATCCCAGAATGGTTTGGATTAAACCCCATCGCATCCCACCCACTGCCATGGGCAGGGACACCTCCCACTAGCCCAGGTTGCTCCAAGCCCCGTCCAACCTGGCCTTGGACACTTCCAGGGATGGGGCAGCCACAGCTTCTCTGGGCAACCTGTGCCAGGGCCTCCCCACCCTTATAGTAATTAAATTCTTCCTTTTCCTGAGAGCCAAAATAAAAGCTGGCAACAGCAACGCTCGAGGCACCCCGACACTTCCAGGGGAAGGTGAGCAGGGAGGTGCCAAGCACAAAGTAATGTGGATCAAGGACCCTGATAAAACAGGGTTTTCCCCTGCAGTCTCCCAGGCCATCCACACTCTCAGTGATGGCTCCACTTGGATGCCATTAGTGAGTTGTTCCCAGGGTGCCAAGAGGGAAGTCACGGGCAATTCTGCCGTGGCTCTCACCCAGGACACGCTGCTCCCCCTGGTTCTCCTTACCCTGCTGTAGGACTCCTGGCCTTTACCAAACCTTTCCTCGCTCAGGACGTGCTCCGAACACGACGTCTCCATGTCCTCGCTCTCCGGAGACTCCACGGGGGACTCGGTTTCCTTGAGCTCCATCTCGCCCGCGCTCCCCTCCTCCAGCACCACGGCGGATTCTACGGAGACACAGGGCAGGGCAGCTGAGGCGTGGGGAGGGCCCAGAGGGGCAGGCCCCCATCCTCTCCTCTGAAGTACCAGCCTTTTCCCTAGGGGATCTCAATGGAAGGCCATGTGGAATGAGTGCTCTTTGATTTCTTGGCATGTCAGACTCGCTCCAGGTTCCCCTTTGGCACCGGAATAAATCCCCCTCACAGCAAAGGGCTGCCTCGGGCAAAGGAAGTGCAGTTGTTTCCAATTGTTACTGATGAACGAGGAGGGGACAGAATGAGGAAATGGGACCTTGGACATTGGTTACCAGGACAGACAGGAACTACAGAGATGTAGGAAAGCACAAGACTAGTGCTAAAAGTTCACTGAGACATCAGTTCTGTGCAAGTCTGCAACACAGGGAGTTTTTCTTGTACTGAAATGCAACACTCCTGTGCCTTGAGGCCTGGAAGGAGATAAGAAATTTTCCTAGGAGCCATTTCCTTGCAGTTTGGCAGTTTTCCTGGTATATCTCAGGAGAAGCAAAACAATTCAGCCCTGAACATGTGGAAGGACAGGAGCAGGAGTGACACGGGCACTGCAGCAAAGCTGCACTGGCACCTGCTCAGACAAACAGGGAATGGAACCACACTGACAAGAAAACTCCTTGGAATCCCTGCCTACATGGAGGATTTAATGTGGGATCTGCTCCAGGCACTGACCACAGGGATGAGTCTGACCAAAGGCTCCTCTTGGCCTTGCTTTTTGTCCTGAGGAAAAGGCTGGAGAACAGGAGGCTTCCCATTATGCACACAAGGGACTGGAAGACCAATCTGAAAGGCCAAGATTTGTTTTCCAAAATAATAATAATAAAACCAAAAATTAGCACACACACACAGAAAAAAAGAAAATCAGCAAAATTAAAAAAAAAATACAAAGAAAAATCACTAAAGCAGCTTTTCCTGGATTGATTTCAGCTCGCAGGACCAAAGTTATTTCAAAGAAGCAATTAAGAGTTAGCATTGCACACACAAACCTTCTAAAAAATACAAAACAAACCAAAAGGAACCAAAACAACGTGCTGATCTGGTTAGCTGTCCAAGCCAGAACACACTTGCACATAGCCAGTCCTTCCAAGCTTCCCTCTTACACCTCTGCCAAGATTGCTGGTGCTTTGAAATAATCCAAGCACTAATTATTCTTTAGGTGGGAAGAGAATAACAGGAGCAGAGAGAAGTGCAGAAAAATATTTAACTGCAGCAGCTTTGTGTTGCTTTGAGAGGCCTCTGACAACACCCACCAGCAGCTCAGAACACCCCAGTGCTCTACAGGGAGTTTTCCAGTGAAGGAAAGAGGCAGAAAGACATTTGAACCCCCTAATTAAAATCACAAAGCACTGTAGGTTATCAAAGCAATGCAGGTGTTGTGCTCATAAGGTGTGTAATTTGATCTCCACTTCATTTAATTACAAAATCAATTTTACTGAAGTGGAGAGAGATTTTACACTGTTATAGAGCCTCTAAAAGGTAGAATTTAGCAGGTTTTCTGCTGATATATTTTTTATTTATAATACTCTTAACCACCATCCATGCTAGTGTCAAACTTTACATATACTTCAAAAATACATATATTTTTCTTTCATATCTTTGTTTTCTGTGTCCAATTCTGGCAGATTCCTGTGGGCTGAGCAGCCAAGGACTCCATTTCAGGGGACCTTGTCCTGCAGCACATGCTGCTCTTCTCACAAGTGGGAGCTTTTACACTGAGCAGAACACAATGCCAATTGTAAACTGAAGCTGAAAATGAAGAATTCAATTAATCAAGGCACCCAGACAGGTCGTTTAACACTCTGCCTCAGGACTCACAAGCCACCCCAGCTAAAACCAAAGTTTCTTTAGGAAATTGTCTGCACTTGCAAATGTTGGATCTGGCTTGGACTTCTTCATGCTAGTCAAGATCCCATTTGTTGAGAGTGATGAGACTGGGGACAGACAGGAGACATGGAAAGGGAAAATGAGGGATGAGGGATACATTTTCTATGAATCAGAGGTGTTCTTCTATGGCAATACTGTTTGTTGGTTTGGTTTTTTTTTTTTTCCTTAAAGATATATAAATATACCTGCCCAGGATATGCTCCTGTGCAACTTCCCTTGACAACTGGACTGGTACATGGAAGAGAAAGAGGCCACTGCAAAGGGAAATCAAGTGAGCAGCTACATCAAAAGGAAGGAGAGACTATATGAAAATAAAAAATATAAAAAAATTAAAAAGCACAGAGTTCAAAATGTAACCAAGAGCCTATTTTAAAACAAATAAATAAATAAATGAAACAAAGGAAAGAACAAGCTGGGATAAGCTCACTAGATGCCAAAGGGGTATTTTAGGGGTACAAGGTCTCAACACAAATAAGGGAGGCATAAACACATCCAACAGTGCAGGCTCCAACTGCTCCCTTTGCAGAACACATTTGGTGAGGTTTAGACACAGAAAATTCCTTCCTGCTATCCCAGCACTCACAGGAAACCAGGCTGAGCCCCTCCTGACCTACACACTCTTGGCACAAGATCATTTTTAAACCCACAGAAGAGCAGAAACACAGGTAAAGACTCACAAAGGTTTAACCTCTGAAGAGGCAGAACAACAGGCACGTGACAGTCTGACAGCAAAACTTCTTCCAGTCATTCCCAGCCAGCTCCTGCAAGTCTACTGGAGATGTTAACAAGGATGTGGCCAAAATGACTCAGATTGGCACAGGAGTGGCATTCGGATGGTGCTTTCAGCTCATCACTTAGCTCCTATACACCTCAAATTTGAAGGTTCACAGATAAGTGTTCACAGACAAGAATTTAAATTTTTTTGGTTTTAAGAAAGGATAATTTGATTTTTACTCCAATTCTGTTTGCACTTTCTGAAATCCTAAAATCATACCCTGTCCTGTTTAAAACAAACCTCAAAACTGGCATTTTTACCAGATTTCCAGGCAATCCATCTCCCTGCTCCCCAGCAAAGCCTTCTCTGCTGGTACCACTGCCAGCAGTGCTCAGAGCCTCAGTGTGGGCATCATTGATAAAATAATGAGCAGGGATTACAGAAAGCTTTAAAAGCTGTGGGTCAACACTAATCTCCCAACATTAACAGCTTTTTAGAAGCTGAACTAGCATCAAAACAAATTGAGTGAAAATCCTTGGCCACTGTGTTAAAAGAAAGGCAGCAAATGAAACTCAAGTGGTTCAACTAAAGGCTGAACAGTCCTTTTCAGAGGTGGATAAATCCAACAGGATTTGCATTCTGGTTATCTCCTGCTGTCAAGGCCAGTGGCATCTACCTGATCCTGGCTGGCCAGGTTGGGAACAGGCCCTTCCCCCAGGAACCTACAGCTCTGAGTGCCTGACACAGACTCCCATACTGAAGACAAATGGAAATGGAAACACTGCATGGAAAGATCCATCCACAAGTGGGATGCCCAGATCAGCCCCAAGCAGGTGGAAGAGGGAACAGATCCATGACTTTGCTCATTTTCATTTGGAAACACACGGAACACAGGACTCCTCTCGGGAAGCTCCGGGACTCCTCTTCCTCCTCCTTAACAGAGAGGTGCTTTTCCCACGGAGCAGCAGAGGCAAGGAGGAAGGGAGTTTTTCACTGAAAACTCCCAGGGACAAGAACTGATTCCCCTCATGCTCCCAGCTGTGCTGCCCTAGAAACCCTGCAGCCTCACAGTTCCCCCCCGGGCCAGGCTCCCTGCCCGGAGCTCTCACCTGTGTTGGAGCGCTGCAGGAGCGAGGGTTTGGCTGTTCCCGTGGCCAGGCTGGAGGAGGGCACCGACAGGGATTTGTAAAGAGCCGTTTCCCGGTGCTCCTTGAAGCGCTCTGCAGCCATGAGGGCATTGGAGAGCTCCTGCAGGGGCATGTTGTTGATGTCTGAGGAGAACGGGCTGAGAGGGTTCTCCAGACTCATCAGCCAGCTGGTGTTACCTGGGAGGGAAAATCGGGGAAGGGTATTGAGTATTCCCAGCTCAGGCTGAAAAAGCACAAGTTGTTTTGCAGTTTGCAAATCAAAATCAAACTGGACCAAGCTCTCGGTTCTTCTGCAGAATCACTTGATTCATTTCCTCCTCCCGGTGCTCTGCACCTCAACCCAAGCTCTTCAAAACCCATCCCTGGTAACTCATTACTAAAGCAGATTCCCCAAAGTCATCCAAAACACTCAGGTATTTTAATTAATGATATCAAGTCAGTTGTTTTCTCGTGAACCAGATTTCAGCTGAAAGAGACAATTCCTGTTATGTTGTGGAACATATCAGTGTTCAAGAATTTTGACCTTGAACATGTCGTTGTTCCTTCCCCAAGAGCAAACATCACTGTGCAGCTGCTCAGAGCTGTAGATGCCCCATCCCTGAAAGTGTCCAAGGCCAGGCTGGACAGGGCTTGGAGCAACCTGGGCTAGTGGAAGGTGTCCCTGCAAATGGCAGGGGGTGGAACTGGATGGCCTTTAAGGTCCCTTCGCACCCAAATCATTCCATGGTTCTACAGTTTCAAAAGGCAGCAAGCAATGAAGAGCAATCCATACACAACTAAATATGGGTTGTTCTTCCCCCATGCTCTGGTTTCTCCCCAGGTCCAGGATCTCACTTCACACTCAGGGTTGTACCTGTGGGTCTGCGCACCAGGATTTCTGCCCAGCCCTGGGTCAGCAGTGGGACATAGGCAGCCAAGTTTGCTTTTTCCTTCTGCAGGGGTGTCTGTGGAGCAGGATTAGCCTTCTCTGAGCGAGCTGCAGGAGCAGGAGGGCCCTGTGCCCCTTGGGGGGTGGAGCCACTGGCAAAATGGGAGCCTGAGCTGTCTAAGGCACCAACACGTAAGGCATGACCACCTGGTAGGACAGACACAAACCAAGGGAGAGTTAGCCCCCAAAACAGTTCAGGAATAAGGCTTTTAAGATCCTCCAGCAGCTGCATGCACAATATTGGGAACTGACCCAGTTTTTATTTTCCTTTTCATTACAATTATTACTGTTACTATTATCTTATTTCCATTATTAAACCGTTCTTCTCTCAACCCACAAGTTTTCTTACTTTTCTCCTTCCAATTCTCTCCCCATCCCACCACAGGGGACTGAGGGAGCATCTGGGTGGGGCTTAGCTGTCAAATGGTGTTAAACCACGACAAGAACCCAAGGGAATTTTACCTTCCCCGTGTTTCCTCTAAACCAACTTCTGTGATCACCAAGGCTCTCCTGCAAGGAGAGGGAAGCAGGGGAAGCCCCACCCGCCCATTATTAAACACCAGACAGGTCCAGAGCCTCAAAACAGCTCAGCCACAGGAGGCACTTGGACATTCAGATCTGTGACATGAATGCAGGGATGGCAGAGAGACTCCAGGACAGGAACTCACCCGACATGGATCGGACTCTGTTGCGAGAGCTTCTGCAAACCTGCTGCCCAGCCTGAGATTCCAGTTTGGCTGGAGCTTCTTTAGTCTGTCTCACTTGCAAAACAGGGTCTGAGCTGTGGGAAAAGAAGATACTGGAGATGTTGAGACGAATCAGTCATGCTGGAAAAATAAGACATCCCTCGTCTAACAGGAGGAAAAACTAAAAAGATACACTGTAACAGTGGGTTAGGTTAAAGTTAGGTGGAAACTTCTAGAAATAGGAGCAAAAATTACCTTGATTCTGTGGGGCTTTGGAACTCTCCAGAGTCCAGGCCAAGCAGGGACCTTGTCCCTGTTCCAACACTTGTAGTGATGGTCACCAGCTTGTTACCAACCAGCCACGTCTTCGTCCTCCCTCCAGCCAAGAGAAACTCGCCCACGGGAGACCTGGGAACACACTTGTGATGAAGACCTTCCTCAGGAGGCAGGGAACAGAGCAGATTTCATTAACCATGCAGGAGAACCTGCCTGCTTTCCTTCTTTATACAGCATTTGTAGCATTCCCCTTGGCTGTCAACATACACATTATCCATCAGGATAACGCATGACCTTCTGTAGCAGAGACTGTGACCATCCAACAAGGACATGAAACAAAGCACTGCTCCCAGAGCCTTCAAGGCATCTCCTTCAGACAGTTCCAGGCTGAGACAAAGGCTGATTGTCTCCAATGGACTTCACAGAATCATGGAATAGTTTTGGTTGGAAGGGACCTTAAAGCCCATCCAGTTCCACCCCCTGCCATGGGCAGGGACACCTTCCACTGGCCCACATTGCTCCAAGCCTCGTCCAACTTGGCCTTAGACACTTCCAGGATGGGGCAGCCACAGCTTCTCTGGGCAACCTGTGCCAGGGCCTCCCCACCCTCACAGGGAAGAATTCTAACCCTGCACTCTGGCAGTGGGAAGCCATTCCCCCCATCCTGTCACTCCATCCCTTGTCCAAAGTCCCTCTCCAGCTCTCCTGGAGCCCCTTTAGGCACTGGAAGGGGCTTTAAGGTCTCCTTGGAGCCTTCTCTTCTCTGTCTTCTTTCATTGTAACCTCCTCTTTATCCAAGCCAGATTTTATCAGTCAGGAAAGGCTTCAGAGCCTGGGCCTGCCAGAATCCCAACATGTCACAGGAATTTTCCACTAATGAGGTGAAATCTGATCCCCAACCCAACCCCTCTCTCCCGTGGTCAGTGACTGGCCCTGTCACCTCTTTGGCACCGCAGTGAAGTTGGAGAAGACATATCGAGCCATCATATCCAGGCAGGTCTCTGTGAGCTCCAGGTGGAGGTTTTTCAAGTTGTCATCAGCCTGAGCCATAGAATTTTCATCTGCAGAGCCCAGGCTCGAGCTGGTGATGGACGTTTGGATCCGACTGGAAGAGAATGTTTCCGACTGACAGATCACACTGCAGGATGCTGGTCCCTGTCACCCGACAGACAGCGGGACACAGACCCTGCCACACATGCACGTGCCAGATCAGAGAGGTGGCCAGGCACCAAACCCAGGGCATAGCAACGTATTTTTGGATCAGCCTCACGTTGTGCTTCGCTGCCTGCCCTTGCAGAAAGCGTATTTTATCTGGAGAGACTGAGCACACTTCAATGTCAGTCAGCTGGCCAGTGCTCTCTGAGATTGGTGGCCCATGGGCAAGTGCCCCAAGCGAGGAGTGAGTGGCAGCATCATGCTCTGAGTTCACTAATCTATGCTGAGGGCAAGCATCCCCTGAACCAGCACCAGCTTCCCAGGCAGAACGTTGCCCATGAGCCAGAAATTGGGGCACTCCAGATTTAATCCTGTGGTTTGCTTTTTTCTCTGTTGCATCTCTTCCATATATTGCTTTTTCCCCTCCAAATTCAACAGCTATGTAAAACCTAATTTAACTTGAAATAGAAAAAAAATTGCACTCTGAACAGGAAATTGGCCTTCAAATCAGCCAAGTTAACAAGGCAGCTTAAACCAGTTTCTGTGGCAGCCTGGACTGCAGTATTTTACAAAGAAACTCCTTATGCCATTATAATACAAACTAAGCTGAAGTACAGCCAAATTTTTTTATGACATGACAACTTCTTTGGTATCATTAATGGTAATTATCTGAATTTTTAGTTGCTACTACTTATACATAAATACAAGAGAAAAAAATCACCCAGTGATTAATGGGGATGTCAGAGAATCACAGAATCCTGGAATGGTTTGGGTTGGAAGGGAACTTAAAGCCCATCCTGTCCCACCCCTGCCATGGGCAGGGACACCTCCCACTAGCCCAGGTTGCTCCAAGCCCCATCCAACCTGGCCTTGGACACTTCCAGGGATCCAGAGGCAGCCACAGCTTCTCTGGGCAACCTGTGCCAGGGCCTGAGCACCCTCACAAGGAGGAATTTCTACCATTAAATGAAGTGTCAGAATTATATTTATATCTGCAACTCAGTCACTTCGGTCTCTTCTCCCCACATATCATATATAGGCAAAAATAAAAAAAAAAACAAACCAGAAAATCAAGTTCCACTGAGAGCAATCCTACAGATTAAGGCACAAATCTTCAGGTTCAGAATTAAAACCAACAGTAGTTTAACTCTCGAGGGAAGTGATCCAGAAATACGTTTTAAAAACTGGCATCAACTGTTTCATCTTTCATGGGAGCAGATCAATGTCTGCAATCAAATCTTGTCAATCAATCAGATCAGTGCCTGAAATCAAATCTTGTTTTCTTTAGTTGTGAAAGCAACAGCTTCCCATGGGCTGAGCACACCCTTCACTGCTCTGGTATTCATAGTATCTTACTGGAGACCTGAATATTTCCATCAGCTCCTTTACCTCAACCAACAAATCCTAAACTGAGGCCAGGACTGTTCCTTCTAGGCTGGGAGGAAGGTCTCTATATAACTTTGCAGAGCTTCTGAAGTGTCTCCAAAGTGGGGCAAGTCACTGTTTAGAAGGCTCAGGTTTTAGTCAGTTGTAACCAGATCTCTCATTTGCACAGAATGCAACCTTTTTCCTCTTTTTTTGGTGGTTTTTTTGGGGTGTTTTTTGGTTTTTTTCCCCCCCCTTCACCATCTTTACTTTGAAACCACAATTTTTCATCGCTATAGCACCAGAGAACGCGGCAAAGTAACCACACACCCACACACAGGGTGTGATGGGACAGCCCAACATCCCACCTTGGGAAGCCACAGGACACCCGAAACCTTCCGCTGGGGCCAAGGCCAGATTTTGGTTGGGTACCAGAGTCATGCAAGCATCCCACATGCAAATCCCCCCTGCTACCACCCACCCCTGCAGGAAAACCTCCAAGGGCTGAGTTGCTCTTGGATTGTCCCCATTCAAAGTGCCTCTACCTGCGGACCACATGTTCAGACACACTGATGCTGCGGGACCGGAAGGCATCAACTGCAGAGGGTTCTTTCAGCTCTTTCACTGGAGGAGAGTTATTCAAGCCTTGCTTTGCATTTTTGGCTAGTCTTAAACTACTATGTGGAGAAGCACCAAGCCCCCAAAAGAGGTCACAGGAAGGGAGGAAATCATTGTAGGGATGTAGGTTGAAAGGTCACAGTCACGGGGTCAATATTGGGGGATCCCGGCAGGGTGATGGAAAATAAAAACAAATGCCAAAAAAAAAAAAAAAAAAGGGAAAAAAAAAAAAGGGAAACAGAAAAAAAATTAAAACGTACAAACAAGCAGAGCCGAAAGCATTAAAAAGACAAACCACATTTTGAAAACAAGATTTTTAAATGTGCTACAAAACAAATGAAATTAGTACAAGTTAAAAGAAAAAAACTGGTTGAAATGAGAGTTGGAATACTGAGCTGTTCACCAAAGGCACCTGAGGGCTCACGGGGCACAAACTTCTCAAGGATGAGAGGTTTTGTGCAGTTCAACCACGTCTTGTGTTGCCCCAGCTCATCACCTCAGCACAACTAAACACCTGAGGACTTCCACAGATCCTGAAGTGCTTTACCTACAACGGGCAGGAGCAGGTTTTTCTAAGAGACACAGGAACACATCACCCATCTCTGTCTCTGCCAGGCCTGGCTCAAATCTCAGCTTTCACCCCAGTCACGACACACCCAGGGCCTCTCAGAGGTGCTCCCCAGCTCAGCTCGAGGCACTGGGGACACTCAGCCCACCCACACGAGACCCTTCCCACACTGCACAGCCAGCAAACACCCCCTTGGCTGCTGTGGACTCTGTGATGCTTCTTTGCCAAACCAGCTGCTTAATTCCAGGGGCTCCGGGTAACCCACTTGACTTTCAACTGGAACAGAGAGGAAATTAGTGTTCACACTGTCAAGTGCCAACCACATGTGGGAGATGACAGCAATTAAGATCTAAGAGGCACTTTAATTAGTCACCGAGATGCTCACCAGGCTTGACACTAATTTGGACAGAACAGTTGGTCCAGCAGTTCCCACTCCCGTGTGTAAAATACAGACACTGACTTAACCCCTCTGGCTCTTCTAACCACAGTTTATTTGCCATCCTCCTTTCAGTGAGTTAGTACATCTCAGTTTGCCACCTGCAGGGAGTAGAATTTATCTGTCCTTCTCCCAACAACCTGTCTCAGATCACTTTTGGCCACCACTGGGGATGTGCTGCAGAGAGCACAGGCTCACACTGGGAAACCATCACCTCCACCAGCACCAGGACATCCAGAAGCCCTGGGAACCACTGGGATTGTGATCTCTTGGAACACCCAGTACCTCAACTAAGGCCTGGGAATGCTCATTCTTTGGGCTTAAGGAGACAAAACCAAGCACAGAAGCTTTTCAAGCAAGGAAATATATCTGCTCCAAGCCATTTCCTCTCTCCCCTGGTCAGAATCCAAGCTCAGCCAGACCCAGAGGCAGTGGCATCCTGCCATTCCAGTGCTTCAGGTCACTGCCTGAGTACAGCCCACACTCCTCAGCAGAGACTCCTGTGCAAAGTCATCCAGCAAAAGCCTTTAGATACAGTAGTATTCCAACCTGGTAGAATTTAACAGGGTTTTTTTGGGGGGAAAAAAAGGAAAAAAAAGATTAGTTGAAATTCTAATTGGAGAGATGAGTGTCAAAAGGCTTCTCTTCCAAGTTTCTGGATGAAAGAGGAGGAGGTGGGAGAGACAAAACACAACACAGGGTTTACAGCTGCAGCATTAGGGCAGGGATGGTGTTTCTTCAGTGCAAGACTCTCCTTGAGCCTTGCAGGTAAAGTAGAGGCACTTTCCAGGGTTCAGATGCCACCGTGTGCTCACTGCTCAGAACACTGAAGCAAGTTAAGTGAACCAATTTAGGTAATCCCTGCAGGTAAAAGGATGTTGGAGAAACCCTGAATGCCTTCCAAGGAATATGCAAAAGGCTGCTCTGAAAGATTGCTGGAGAGATACACTCTGACTTCTAATTAGAGGCTTTGCCAAAACTGACATGAGGGCTTCAAAATTAAAAAATAAAAAGGAATCAGGACATCCAGACAGACAGAAGGCAGCTCTGTGCCAGCCAGTGCACTGATCCAACAGGGAACATCATGGAAAAACACAGCACTGGCTCTCTAATTTATCCAGGTTGCTGATCACAACCAATTCTCTGGCAATCATTTAAAAATCAGTCGTTACAGATCAGTTATGAAAGGAGTTCACACAATCCATATGAACATGGGATTCTGTTCCTTCTGGTACCACCCTACCCTGTTATTTCTGGTAACACTGTATTGACACACATCAACCTGAAAGAACTGCTGATTTTCAAAAATTAGCACCACAAAGCCCCACACCTCACTGCAAAGGCTTCCAGGCCTGGTTTGATCCCAACTTCCCACCAACCTGTTTGTCTTGGCCCAATCCCCTGACCTAAAGAGGTTTACTTTCCTTGCTTACTGCACTGACACATTTTGGATAACCAGACCCAGCCTCCACAGAAACACAGGGAGGGGTGTGAGCAGAGAGCAGGGAACACAGGCCCTGCTGGGCTCCAAGGGAATTTACCTCTTTGGCCTCTCGTTGAGGCTCGTGCTGCGAGCCCTGAAGCTGTCCTTCTCAGGGGTGTCATCGAAGGAGAGGAGCACGTTGGAGCGCAAACCCTGCCCATGGGGACAAGAGGGAACAGTGTCAGTGGCCACAACAGGCAGCTCCAAGTCTGCAACCTCCAGCCGGCACACGAGAGCTCACGGGCAGTTTTAAAAGAGATGTCGAGAAAAAAAGTAGATTTTTTTCTTGCTTCAAACAGAACCTTTAAAGTCCTCAATCACTTTGTAAGCCATCCCTTTTACTCTGTGCTGCTGGACTGAGCTGTGCCCGTTACCTTGGTGATGTAGGGGACGAAGTCCTTCCGGAAGGGGAGGCGGCAGCGGATGAACCACATGGCGATCACATGGTGGGCCAGGCAAACGATGTACTGGTTAAACCTGGAACAGCAGAAACACCTCCAGAGCTTAATGCTGCATGTTTCAATCTGAGAAACAGACCTCATCCTTCCCCTACTCTAAATATAAAGAAAAAAAAAAACCTCAAAAGTTCTGTTCAAGAAAAACAGGTATTTTGTCCAAGGTGACCACGTCATAGAATCGTATCACGGAACCCTGGAATGGTTTGGGTTGGAAGGGACCTTAAAAATCATCTCATTCCACCCCCCTGCCATGGGTAGGGACATCTTCCACTAGCCCAGGTTGCTCCAAGCCCCGTCCAACCTGGCCTGGGACACTTCCAGGGATGGGGCAGCCACAGCTTCTCTGGGCAACCTGTGCCAGGGCCTCCCCACCCTCACAGGGAAGAAATGTCCCTTCTTCAGGACAAGCCTGGAGACACCAGAATGAGCAATATCCTATAAATAACCTTGAGCCAAGTACTACAAGAAAGGCATCTCCATACTGTTAATTTTAGAGAGGAGGAAGCAGCACATTTGCTGTGGCCTTACTTGGAGGGGTTTGTGTAGGGCAGGGAGATGGCGAACACGCTGGCATACTGCTCTGCTGCAAAGTTCCTGTACAGGTGAGGCAGCCTGGCCAGAGCTGGAACAGTTCAACAAGAAAATCAACACAGGTGAGGACTGAACACAAACCATTCAACATCACAACTCAGTTTAATTTGAATTATTTTGTTTCTTCTGAATGATTGGCTGACATGGAAGTAGCACGATGGCATAATGTCACGCAAGGAGGAGAAAGCACAGTTGTGTTTTCCAGCACTATGGCTGCACTATGCAGAGCATGTCTCTCTCTTCAGTGCAAGTGCTTTAAATAGAAAACCAGTAACAAAAAAGAGTTGATCAAACATTTATGTCTTGAGGATGGAGCAAGGGCATCACTGAAACCCTTACAATGCATTCCATATGACCAAGACAATCAAAATACCCTCATTCAGCACAAACAACACAACCACAGAAGACCAAAAGGAGAAGAACATCACAACTTACTTGACAGGAATTCTAGGAGAGGGATTGCCATGTTGGCTGTGGCAGAAATGTGGGTTAATTTGACTATGAGGACAGGGAGTGCCTTGATGATGATGTCGGGCATCTCCACACTGCAGACTGACAGTGCCACCACACACTGGTTGGCACAGCGATAGATCAGCCCGTGCTCCAGGCAATACACGATCTCACGCTGCAGGAGGGGACAGGAAACAAAGCCTTAACACAGGAAAACAGAAAATCCCTGCTGCACCATCTCCTGACTCCAGTCAGCATTCCAGAACAGCCTGCAAGGCCTGTCTGACACACTGGAATTCTAACACAGAGCCTTACATAGTGCTCACATATTATAGGCCAAAATCTTAATGTGGGACTTTAATCAAGCAGACAGTTTAGACATTAATATTTAAGCTTCTGATTCAGCAGAATTTTGGGGTCCTAAAGGTCTTACTGCAGAGAATAAAGTGCAAGGGGGAACAGGTGAGCAGTGAATCCATCCGACCAGGCAGCTAGTCCTGCATGGAGTTAGCAAAGTACTTTTTCCCCCTGATCCCACCCCAAATTCAGCAGATGCAGCTTTTCCTAACAGCAAAGGGCAGTGCTACCTTCCTCTCTGTCTCCCAATAAGCTCATGCAGAAAGTGCTCTCTCTATAGGCTCAGGCCCCAACCTCTTACACCCTCCTACCTCCCCCATACCTGCTTAGCTTTGTCCAGGTAGTTATGGTAAGATATTAATGCTGTCAGCACTGGGACCACAGCCAGGTGCAAATCAGTGCGGGAAAAGCCTTCTGGGGTTCCGTGGAGCCGGTCCGTGGTCTTCTTGTCTGTGAGCTGACACATCACAGCCACTCAGGACACTGCACACTAAAAACACTCTCTAAAAGGCAGCAGACAGGCACTGCCATAGCTCCCTTTTCACACACATGCATATATATATAAAGAACACTCATTATTACCTACTCTGTACCTAAAACGACCCTCACAAAAGAGAAGGTGAGTGAGGATTGACAAACAGCCTGCTCATCTTTAAAATATCAGACTGCAGACAGAAAAACATCCTAAAAACAAACCCCAGCCAACTCCCAAGCAAACCAAGGCCATGGTGACTGTGCATAAGTGGCATTACCATGTAGCTCAGCGCAGAAGCCAGGAGGTCAATGTTACAAGGAGAGGTTAAAAACAGCACTTTATAGCGGAGAGATTCGGGTAATTTGTTGAGAACCAACTTCAACACCTTCCAGTCTGTCTCCTGCGAAGAAAGAAAACGCTAAAGTTGAAATTTTTGTGTGAGTTCAGTTTGAAAGTAAGATCAATCAAATTCCAGACAACGTGCCATTTCCTAGGCAGATGTGGGTCTTGTCATGGCAGGTCCAGAAAAAGAAGTAGCTGTCACAAGTTTCTCCCTGTCTGTCACCCAGCTCTAGGTGCAACATTGGCACCACAAACTGGAAGAGAAATTGTATCCAGATCTGGCAGAGCTCGACAAGACAGAGCCAGAATTCAATTCTCTTAAGCACCAGCACAAATTAGCTTCCAGAGCCAGCCAACCCCTCACACAGAACCGTGTCCAATTCCACCCTCAGGAGCAATTTATATTCACAGCTCATTAGTGACCGAAACATCCATCAATTCTAAAAACACCTCAAAAACCTCCAGTAGGATGGAACTTTCAAATGCCCTTTCAGAAACAGGATGACTTGTTTAATCTTGTTTAACAAGCACATTTTTTTGCCCCTGTCTGCTCTGAAGCAGTGAAATGAAAGGTGTGCTTATTTTCTGAAGAGCTGAACTGCTGCTCCCACTGGTGGTTGTGAAGCTTCACAGTTACACTCAGATTCTGGCCAAGGAGGAGAAGAAATCGCTTTTCAGGCTTTAATTAGATATTTTGGGATAGAATTCCCCAGCCAGCTGGTTTAAGGGGACACAAAGATGACAAGGGTGGACGTACCTGCTTCAAGCACTGCAGGAGGACACCGAAGACCATGGAGTAGGGAAGATGCCCAATCCGGATGGTGGCATTTTGGGAAGGCACACTGGGGCTGCCTGAAGGTGGAGAGAGTGTGCCAGGGGGCTTTTTGTCAGCAGCCCTCTTCTCTGCCTCTCTACAACATGGAAAGGGAGAAAAATACATGTAATGTAATGTAAAATCAAGCTCAGAACAGGTTACTATTCATGTAAACTACAGTGCTGCCCTATTTGGTAGCCAGTTTAAAGACCAAACAATAATATAAATTGCATTTTCAATTTAAAAAACAAACAGGATTGCTCAGTAGAACACAGCAATGAGTTTGTCTGGTCAGGTGAAGGATTTTTCTATCCAGGTCTGTAGCAAGTTTAGAAAGGTATATTTTGGGGTGTGTTACACAGAGAACTTTAGACAAGCTATAAAATTAAAAATTATCAGATTTGTACAAATCATCAGATTGAAACTGAATGTGAAAACTGGCTTAAGGCAGGAAATTGCAAATAGTTTTGTGAAGTTTTGTGAAGTTTTGTGAGCAGGACCATAGATTTCATGTCTGAGATTGAGAGCCCTGCAGGCAAGTGATTTGTAAGAACAATTTATCAGAGTTATTGGCTCAGACAATCCTAAATTGTAACTTTAGAAGATAAAGAAAACCTACAGATTGCTACTGATGGGCCATTAAGCCCATCAGTAGCAAACATTAAGCTCATGCAAAAAACCCCAAATAGTTTGAAAAACAGGGCTTCTTTTTAAATAAACAAGTCAATTAAGATGTGTTCAAGGCCAGGCTGGATGGGGCTTGGTCTAGTGGAAGGTGTCCCAGCCCACAGCAGGGGGTAGGAAAGAGATGAGCTTTAAAGGTCCCTTCCAACCTAAACCATGTTGGGATTCTTTTGCTTAACACAATGAGGAACCTACACAAAATCACACAGGCAGTAGGGGCTGAACCTCACTGCTCCATCCTTGTTGGAAAGGCCAAGGCGGTGGAGGGAGTCAGCTCGGAGCATCAGCAGGAAATCAAATACCTGGAATAGGGAGGACATTGGAGTCAATCAAACCCCAAGCAAGGGGAATACTCTCCCACCTCCCCACATGACCTTTTTACAAGTACACAGGGATTTTTAAGAGATGCCACGGCTACAGTACATTTACACACTTCTTTGAGCCAAGAAACATTTCATTCTACATCTGGCAAGGTCTAGAACACACCTACCCCACCTGCCAGCCAGGAATTCCCCAGACAGCACACTGCTCTGGCCCTGAGAGCACGGGGGACTGTTCCTACCTGCAGCCTGATGCTGCTGGCCACAGGCAGGCTGTAGGAGTAGATGTAGTGGCGCTGGACGTGCTGGATCAGCATCTCGTACACCCGCATGGCGTGGCTGGAGGGCAAACTGTACAGCTTGGTCTGACAGGGACACAGACACACAGCAGAAGGACACTTGTTACCCAGTCAGAAATGTGTGTCTGCACCGAGAATCCCAAGAGGCATGCAGCAAAAACTTGATCCTGAATGCGAGATGAACAGATGGCTCTGGAAAGAACCTCTGCAGGCTCCAGAGCAACCCTGCCTGCTCCAGAGGGGCACTGGCAGGAACAACCTGCTCTTCACAACTGCTCAACCACAGCTCAGAACACCCCAACCAAACACAATGAATCCATTCAAGGTTATGAACTCCTCTTTTCTGCTAATTTACAAACACATCTGCTCTCCACATGAAAATGTGCTCATAATCCTTATATAATGGAAATTAAGAAAGTAAAACATTTAGCAAACAGTCCTACAGCATCCAAAAGCAAAAGGAATGACCAAAACAACAGTTAACATATTATATAGTTTAAAAAAAAGTCATAATATTTAACGGTGGAGGAACAGTTATCTAAAAAGCCATGTCCAGCAGAAGACTATTATAAACAATATGTTTAATGCTCTGGAGCATTTACCTGAAGAATTATCAGGAGCCCAAGAACTGCTGTTTTGACATCCTCCAGAGAAGCTGAATATGACAGCAAGTCCCTCTCTTCCAGTTCAGAAGGAGATGAGAGAGAATGTGCAGCCACCTTTCAAAAAGAAAAGTAACACATAGTTTAAATCTGGAACACACCTTTCCTTTCTGTCCATCCTGGAAGGTCAGGAAAGCCCACAGCAGGTCATCCCTGCTGGCAGTGCTGCCAGCCCTGGCAGGGAGCTCACCTTCTCTATGATATCCAGCAGGCTGTTGAAGTGATGAGTGTTGCAGCCCTCAGCCAGGTCCACGAGCAGCTGAGTGGCCAGTTTTCGGACCTGGTGGTCCTTATCCTCTGGAATGTGAGCCAGCTGAGAGATCACCACCAGGTTTATCAGCTCCTCCTGCAAGAGGACAGACCTTCATAAGCCCTGACATGTTGCTGTCAGCTGTGTGTGCAAGATTTCAAGCACAGTTTTGTGCATCCTCTCCCCAGCAGAGAGGACCTGGAGCCCACCTGGAAATGTGCCCCTTCCCACCCACCTGACATAACACGTGATCATCAGAAACAGGTAAACACACACCTCATAGAACTGTCTGTTAATGCTCAGCACAAAGGACAGGACATCCAGAACCTTAATTCGAACAGCACTACGACTCTCATTCCTAAAATGGGAAGAGCAAATTCAGAATGAGTAAAATAAGGTTGTTGATACTTAGGGAAGAGGGAAAAGGAAAGTAAACTTAAAGTAAAATAAGAAACTTCAGAGTAGGAACAAATAACTGTGAGAGACCAGCTGAGCCTTCAGCTGATGTCCCTACATACAAAATCAGATTCAAAAACTACTGGAAATTCAGATCCCAGTTCAGCTTTTACTACTTCTGGAGACCTGTAATTGCAGTTTACCCATTTCCAATCCAAACTAGGAAGCACATGTCAGAAGAACAAGTGCTCTGGTGAGCAAATTTAAAACCAAACACATGGCACTGAGGAAGAGCTGCTCTTTGGCAGCATTTCACAGAGGAGACACAAGTTTGTTATTGCTGCATGTTGATGTTTTAGAGCACAGAACCCTTTTAGGAGCTCCAATTCAAAACCAGATAACTGGAATACTGAATAACCATATGCAATCCTGATGCTTAACAGGAAAATCTTGTTTGGTGTCAGGACTACAAAGTGCTGTGGAGTGGAACACAACTGCCTAACCTAATTGGAGTAGTATCCAATGGAAATAAAGGGGGGGAAAAGCACCATAAATAACTTAGTGGAAAGCTTTTATCCTGTTAAATAAATCCTTTCATGTACTGTGCCCTGGGACTACAACACTTCTAAGCTGTCATTTACCAACTTGGAACTTCAGAACGTTAGAACTTCAGAAAACAAAATTCTCTAACATGAAAAGGTGGCAAGAAACACTTCAAAGTGCTTCTTAAAAAGAAGTTCACAAAGTTATGATTTCCTACCTGAAGAATCTCTCCATTAACAGCTGCAGGTTGTGAATCCAGCCATCTTTGGCAGGATGGATGGACTGAGCTCTGTATGTTATCAGGTTTAATACAGAAGATTCCTTTCATGGAAAGATCAAGAATTATTCTTTTACTGTATAAGCAAACACAATTATTCATTCTCCCAACCCCACCCCGAGAAAAGGCTCATGGAAGTCCTTGCTGGGATTTTCTGACCATCTGCTATTTTAGGACTCCCAAATTTTAAGCTGTGACAGAATAGATTCAACTGGCAACAAAGGAGGACATTAATAAAGCCTTACTGGTCTCTGATCAGCACATTTTTCCACCAGCTCAAAAAATCTCTCTTCAGAACCATGGAAATCATTCTGGTCACAGAGTTCTTCCACTGTAGTCAAAAGATCATGTACAATGGACTTAAGTTCTTGGCTCTCCAGACCCTGAAACAGAGATAACACCATCCCTGAAAGAGTTCTACCTTACTGGAAAGTGTTAATGTTAAATACAAACAGAAAGCTCAGTTGAGAAGCACAGCAGTGAGAACTGGGCTAAAGCTTCCTCAGCTCCCAAGTTCACTGGAGTGTAGAAACAGGAGAGTAACTTGCAAAAAAATCTATGGCAAAGCCTTTGGAATGAGAGCCCACCAAGGCAGGCTCAACACCCACCTGCAGCTGCTGCAGCAGTCGCTCCATGATGTCCAAAAGGATATCCCAGGTCACAGCTTGCAGCTCCTTCCCATATTTCTTTATCAGGCGTGTTATGGACAGAACTATCTCGTAAGACACAACTGCATTGGGACACGTCATGGCCTGGGACACAAAGCATTTCAGTCACTGAACAGCTGGAAAGTAGTGCTCAGAAAGCCTCTTAATTCAAATGAAACACGCCTTATTAATTAGGAAATTAGCCTGGAGGCCTGAGATAAATATATTCAAGTCCCTACACACAAAGGACACAGCAAAGAACGGTTTTCTCAAGAGGATTTCTGCACTCCTGCATTCAGCTGTAGCTCAGATGTCAAACACAGCCTCATCCTACACGCAGACACAGGAGTTCAAGCCGGTAATTCCTGCTTGAGGCACCTGGATGAGGAAGTTTTGAGAGCTCTGAGGCTGTACCTGAAGACACTGCCCCTCACTTTTTGTACCACACACTGGAAAGAGTGAAAGTTGTTGCTTTGTTTTTATTTTTTTAAGCTGAAATACTCACAATGTAGATATTTGCTAAAAAGAATTCAGACTTTGCTTTTCCCGCCAAAAAAGATATTCCAGGAGGATGCCTCAGCTCCAAGACCTAAACCCTCTTGTTTCACTGTTTCTCCCTGCTTCCCCCTGCACCCAATTTCTCCTTCTCATCTTCCGGGCCTACAAAGATCTCTGGTGTAGTGGACCATATTTTTTGTTCTAAATTTGTACAACTGACTTAAAAGTTCCCCCAGCATCCCATCCTACCTTGAGGAAGGAAGGCAGCACCGAAGTTGGGGAGTTCTTGAGGGAATTGAGGCGATGAGCTCCCCACAGAGCCATCCCCACAAAGAACACGGCCCCTCTCAGCAGCGCTGCGTCTGCCATGTAGGCTCTGAGAACACAGGGAAGGCAAGTTTCAGACCATACTGCAATTATTTGGGCTCACAAAGTCAACAGGAACACACACTGCCCCGACAGGAATTCCCAGCTCTTACACATCAGGGCCTTGCACAGTGGTTGACAAACACGAAAAGCCCAAAATCCTCCACCACAACTTTAAACAGAGGAAAATTAAATTCAGGAAGGCCCAAAAATGAGCACTTCAGCAGCATAACTGCTGGGAATTAATTAATTAACTAGGAAGGGAATAAATTTCTAAGCACCAGAACCTTCAGCTTCTTCTACTGAGGTCACTGACTCCCCACCCATCTCAACAGGACCTCTACTGAACTCCTCGGGTTTGTGAGGAGTTTTTCCTCCTTTACCTGTCTTCCATGATCCTGCACATGTTGTAGATGGCACTGTGTCCCAGATGAGTTCCCAAGAGGTTGCGCATGAGCTGCAAATTCAAAGAGAACACCTGAATATCCACTTGTTAAAACACTCAGAGCCTAAATATGCATTTAGCTGGCCAGTTGTGCTGTGTTTGGTAAATAAATGTGTCCAGCCTTTTCCATGCCACGACAGAAACCTGGCACATCAGCTGAGAGGAACCCAGGGGAGAACTCCGTGGATGTGGCAGGACTCACACTAACAACATGCTGATCCATTAATACTTTAGCAATTCTTAATTTACCCTTAAAACCAAACTGAAGTTGATAGCAGATGTGCACAGGCACGACTGATGCTTTATCCATGAGGCCAAACCAGTGAATCCATCAAAAACCAAACCAGGCAGGGGGTTCTGACCTTCCAGCAGGGCTCACAGAGCTCCTTCACGTTGATGGTACGGCACAGAGTGATGATGAACACGGGCAGGTTCTCTGAGGGCAGACAGTTGTAGCAAACAACTGCGTCGAGGACTTGCAAGGAAATCTTTGAGAAAGGGAAGGACAAAATGGTTACACATTTCTCTACCAACAAAGCAGGTCAAATGCTCATTGGCAGACCCACAAAATCCTCTGGAAGTCAAAAAGGATGAAGGTATTTTTGGGGTTTTTTCTCTCTAAAAAGCTCTGTTGAAAAATTGATTCACTTATCGAATTGATCAGTGCTCTGTTTGGTTTAAAATAAATAAAATTATTATTGGTGTGTGAGATCCAATGGCTTACAAATAGTAAAATCTTGTATCAGCTCTCTTGAAAGATGAGAATAAACCAAGAGTCTGATGATCTGATTTTGTTTGTAGAAGCCACAAAGAATTTCAAAGAATTCTGAAGTACAAAAGGAGACACAAACCACTGACCTCTATGTCCACAGATGATGAAGTCTGAATGCACAAGAGGCAGATCTTGCTGTTAGGAAAGAACATTTAATTTTAATTGCTTGCTTCATATGATTTTAGGCAAATTACAAAGAGCCAAAACAGACAGGTTAATTGCCATGTTATTTAACTCATCATTCCCTTTCCTGTGGCAATGGTGGTAACACTGAGACACTGAGCACTATAACCTCTTTATAAAGTTAAAGTGGCATTTAAAGGCAACTCAGCAGGTCTGTACTAATGCAACAGCACGAGCCCTTTGTGAGACTAAGCAATGCAACCAGGTCTGCCCCATGAAATAGGAAAAGCACATTTAGTTAAACTAAAACAGATCTGGACACTGGAAGAACTGAAAAATCAAATATTCGTCAGAAATGTCAGGTATGGCCTGGAATGAAACAAATCCAGACGGGATTAAAAAAATTCTTTATATTGATCTACAACTTTCTCCTCTAATTTACCAAGAATAAGCACATATGAGTTAAAAAACCAACTTACTGGACCATGTCAGCTACATAGCCTTCCAGATAGCAGCTATTGAATTTCACCAGGTTCACTAAAACCAGGAGGAACTCAGAAGTCAAGCCAACATCCATCCACTGTAGGACAAAATCAGCTAAAGGAAAAAAAAAAAAAAGCCTGTTACAACATGCTTTCTACCCAGAAATGATATCACTGCCTTTCTGTCTTATCACTGGATGTCTGTCCCTTGACTTATTCCCACCAAAGTGAGGAGGGGGAGGGACAATGCTCACCCAACTCTTCTTCTAGGTAGGTGATGTATCGCCCGTTCTCCGTCAGAGCCTTGAACACTTCGAGCCGCTCGTGCAAGTCTTCATTGGAGGGATAGTCCTTAATAACCTTAAAAAAATGGGCTCTGAGGATCCCTAATCTCTCACCCTTCAAAGGAAAAAAGGGAGGAGGTTAAGGCCTGGATATTATCAAGGTTTATATCAGCAATCTTCATGCTTGAAATTATATTTTTTTATTGAACCAATGCCTACTCTTTTCATAAGCATCCACCCCTGCTTTTCCAGAACACTGAAAACTACAATTTTGAGCTAATCCAGCCTCATGTTTGTGCAGCACATTGTGAAATCTGAAGAATTCACAGTATGCTGAACTTGGCCAGGCTAGAAAAGTGTCTCACCCAGAACCTCTTGGATACCTAACATGCTGAAACATCAAAACCAGCTGCAGGCTGGGACTAGAAGGTCTGGGCAAAGACCATGCAAAATTTGCTGAATTATGCTGAACTTAACGCAAATTATTTCCTCTTTTTCAAGAATGTTGCCCCAAACCAGAAAAGCTTTCTACGAGTTGTATGACAAGTTCTGCTATGAGGTCAAACCAAGACTTAAACTAAAACACTTCCTCTTCCCATTTACGAAGCACAACCAAAACAAGAAATACAAAAACCCGTAGAAAAGAGACACCCAGTATTTTTTACGTTCCTCCCCTGCACAAACCCCAGCTTAAGTCAGTGTTTCTTCCCCAGGTTGGTTGTTTTCACCTGTCCTTGAACGATCGACTTGAGCAGGTGAAGCACAGCGTGTCTGGCCTCGGCCGGACGCTCCGGCTGCAGCATGTCAGCCACCACCTTCCAGATGGCTTCCACGGCGTGCTGGGAACACAGGACACAGCAGGAAAGCTCAGCTTTTCCTGGCATCTTTAGCCAGTAGGTCAGTCATTAATTATGGCAATGAATGAACCCAGGGATGAACCCCATGAGACACCAAATCCCGTCCTACGTGACAAGTTGCACCCCAGGAACTGAAGTTCCTCGTTCACTCACTTCAGTGGGAAGATTTGTGCAGAAACCTTCACCCATCTACCAGATGAGTTCAAAAACAATTTGAGGCTTCTTATTAGCAGCCAGAAGAAGACAGAAAACCCCTCTTAACATCATCTTCCATGAACTGCCCTGAATATTCACAGCATTGTCCCTCCAGTCAGTCCAGGAAGCCCATCAGCTCCATCCTCTCTGCTCCAGAGCTGGTAGGTTGGACAAGACTCGTTTCCTTTTACAGCTCTGGACAGCACAAACCAGCCCCTGGGACTGTCAATTTTAAAAGGCAGTCTAAACTACAGGAGCCTCTTATGATACGTTAAAAGCTGCTGCTTAAATTTCCTTCTTTCCAGTACTCTTGGAACTTACCTCTTCAGTTACTTACTCTGGAATTCAGCTCTTACTCTGGAACTTACCTCTTCAATTTTTTTGGTTTTTGCCACTTCACAAATCTGACCGATTGCTCGTATCCTGTTACTCAATCCACATTCTATGCTCAGTTCCTGGAAAGAAATGGAGAAATAAGCTAACAATTTATCCTACTAGAAACACCCCTTTCTCCAAGGGGAGAAGGAATTCTGGTCTCCTTCTTCCTTTTTTGTGTTTTCCTCCTTGTGTGCCAACTATTCTACTTACAGACTTGCTCTACCAATTACTGGAATCAATTATTTTATTTTATTTTTACTTTCCACAGAACTGTAAGGTTTTTATAAAACAGAAAGAGTTCCCAGCTTGTTCAGAATGCTACCACAGAGACTTCATTGGGCACAGAGTATAGAAAAGAGGGGAACAGGGAAACACCTTGTAACCTGATATGAGACACCACCATCCTATCAAGTATCTCCAAAATATTCCAACACTGGATAACTAAAATGCTGGAGCTGCAAAGCAGGTGATTTTTACATCCATTTCACTAGAGACTGAGTTGAGAGATCAGGAGAGGGAATGATCCAAGAGAGACTGTGAGCCAAAAGAGCAAGGAGGAGGAGCAGGCCCTCCTGATCTCTCAGCTCAGGTGACCCAGGCACTCTCCCCACCTTTACTCTGCTCACTTCTCACACCTTGAGTATTTCTGCAGTGATGATAAACTCTGTCTGCTTGCCCTCCGATGACTTGGAACTTCCCCGGGATGTCCCCAGCCCCAGGAGGTTCCTGAATTTCTCCTTCAGTCCGGAATCCTTGCTCTGAGGCTTTGCCATTGCTGCCGAGCACTGAGGCCCTGCAAACACAGAACGGGGTTCTTGTAAGGGAGGCACAAGGAGAACGTTTAAGCAAGAAAACACCAACAACAGCATCACACCATGGCTTTTCCAAACAGCTCTGGTGTTGTCTGAAGCCTTTTCAAACTTGGGAGAAGCCCAACACTGAGAAAACAGTGAGGAGCCTGTGCTGCTCCTGCTTTCAGCATCTGCATCCTGCAGCTCCCTGGTGAATGTGGAGCTCTGGGGTGCCATTTCTGGGAGCTCTGAATGCCCAGCCCCACCCCACAAGCTCACCTGTGAAGTATAACCAAACACACACACACTTTTTGGAGGGTGTGAGCTGGATGTTTGTTCCCAGCCCAAACTGGCCAAGCACACAGTGCTGCACAGTACATGCGAGGAAGGACTTACAGATCTGAGCGTTGGAACATCCAAGTGCTGCCATGGCAAGAGGAAGAGGAGGGCAAGAACAAGCACAGCCATTACAGTGATATCCTCCAGAAACTGTCTCCCCCCAGCCTGCTGCCCCTTGGGGACCCCAGAACCCCACTCGGAGCAGGACCCCTGCTCCTGGCACAGTCCCAGCCCCCTGCCCTGGGCACAGGCCCCCACACAGCCCCGGCTCTGCCCCACAGCCTCCCCCACACCCTGGGCACAGCAATCACTGGTGCTCCCGGGATGCACCGCAGAGCCCATCCCAGCATCCCAGGGGACACGCCCTGGAGCTCTGCCCAGCATCACCAGGGGACAAAACACAGCCCCCTTGGGGGGGGGGCACTGCGGCCCCAGCCCACCGTCCCAAGGGACACACCATATTCCCTAGCCTGCTGTCCTCGGGGTCACACTGCAGCTCCCAGCCCAGTGTCACCAGTGTTACTGCAGCCCCCTGCCCAGTGTCACCAGGGGTCACACTGCAGCCCCCAGCCCACCTCCCCGAGGGACACACCATGACTCCCAGCCCACCGTCCCTGGGGACACACACAGCCCCCAGCCCATCACCCTGGGGCACACTGGGGTCCCACGCCCACCACCCCCGGGGACACATCACCATCCCCAGCCTCGGGGGGTCACACCGCAGCCTCAGCCCGGGGGACCCCCCCCAGCCCCTCATACACCCCTGACCACGGCACACTGTAGCACCATGCTCCCAAACAAGCCCGCACACGCCACATCCCCCTCCCACCACCCCGGGACACGGCACAACCCCTTAGGGACACGCACCGGGGGTCACCGCGGCCCCCCCACCCCAACACACAGCGGGGGTCACACCACAGCCCCCCCACCCCAACACACACCGGGGGTCTCTCACAGGGGACACCGGGGACACCCCGGCCGGGGGCTGCCCCACACTCCCCCTAAGCCCCGACAGACTCCCGCGCCCCCCGGCCCGGGCAGCGCCCCCGGCCCCGCCGCTCACCCCCGGCCCCGGCCCGGCCCCGCCGCCCCCGGCCCGCTCCGCTCCGGCCCCCGGCCCCGGCCCCGCCCCCGCGGAAGTCCCGCCCGTTCCGGCGGCCCCGGAGCGCTCCGGGCCCGGTAGTTCGCGGGGCCGCCATGTGTGCGGGCAGGGCCGGGCTGAGGCGGCTCGGCCCGGCCGGGGGGAGCGCGGGTACGGACTGGGCACAGGGACAGGGCAGAGGGGGTACGGGAGGGGGATCGGGGGTACGGACAGAGGGATCGGGGTACGGGAGGGGGGATCAGAGGTGAGGGGGAGGGAGGATCGGGGTGCGGGAGGGGGGATCGGGGTTATGGGAGAAGGGGATCGAGGGTAGGGAGAGGGGGAGATCGGGGCTTCTCGGGGGTACGGGAGAGGGGAGGATCGGGGCTGATGGGCACCCGTGCTGGGTACGGGGCTTGGGGCTGCACCAGGGGCAGTGAGGGTCCCGCTGGGACAGGGGCTGGGTGTCCTTGTCACATCCCTCTCGCAGCCCGGGATGTGGCAGTGCCCGGTGGCTGGTCCTGGTAGAGGCCCTGGGATGCTTCTTCAGCAGCCTCACCTGTGTTAGTGTCCCCATAGTGTGACATGTGACCCCACCGTTGTCACCTGTTGTCACCTGTCTCCCAGGTCCTTCCAGCCCTCCCTCGCCCCGTGCTGGCTCTGGACAGGACTGGGGAGGTGTGAGGTGTTGCTACTGGGTTGGGACTATGGGGAGGGTGAGTTCAGCCCAGGTCAGGGTCCCCTGGGTGGTTGGTGGCACATTGGGGCCATCACTGGGCTCTGTGGGAGACAAAGGTGCCTTTCCTCAAGCCTGGAGTCTCTCTCATCCCTTGCAGCGAGCCAGACCCATGGCACCCCCAGCACCCCGAGGCGCAGCAGGAGGAGGAAGAGCATCACCATTGCCTATGAACCTGAGCAGGGGGATGGTGTTGAGCCCCAGAGACCACGCTGGGAGCCCAGGGACTGGCAGGAGCAGCTGGAGCGTATCCGGGAGATGAGGAGGAACAGAGATGCTCCTGTGGATGAGATGGGAGTGCAGAAGTGCTATGACAGCACCGCACCTCCACAGGTAACAGCACCTCCGCAGGGAACAGCACCTCCAAGGGGAACAGCACTTCCACGAGGAACAGCACTTCCACAAGGAACAGCACTTCCACAGGGAACAGCATCCTGCTGCCTGCTCCATCAGGCACAGGAAGACACGACCCCAACCTCCCTGATCCTCGTGTTGCCCCTGGATGTTGTCCCACTTGGGATATTTCCAGAGCAGAAAAATAAACATGGGGTGGATCAGGACTCTGGGCTGGGGTTGGTCCCACAGGAGGTCATGGATGTGAGGGACAGTGCTGTCTTCTGGAGCAGTCTGGCAAGGCATGAAGCCATGTCCCTTTTTCCCTTAAAAACCTCTGTAGGATGGCCTCCTTCCCTCTCATGATCCACTGTTAAGGGATACTTTTTGTAAGGAAGGGCGGTGATGCTTCCCAAGCCCAGGAACACAATCAAAGGACATGCAGATGTCACCTCCCTCCAAGGGGACCATTGGCATCAGTACAAAAAACAAAGGCACGGTGGGACCTGGGGCTGCAGGGCTGCACTCCATGCTTGGCACTGGAGTGGGAATGGGGGGATCTCCCATGGGCAGGCTCGGAGGAGCAGTGGGAGTCCCTGGAGTGGGAATGTGGGGATCACCCATGGGCAGGCTCGGAGGAGCAGCGGGACCTGCTGGGCTCTGAAGGAGGGGTCTGGAAGACACAGCTGCACAGGCTCAGCACATGGAATGCTGTCCTTGCTGCTGGCATCATGCCGTGGGCTTGGATCCCTGGGGAGAACGATGAGCTCTGACCCCGGATCCGGACAGTGTCACACACTCCACAGCCATGTGGGCTGGCAGCTGCGGGGCCAAGGGAACGGTGCAGCACACGGAAATAACTCCTCTTCCCTAGGGAAGCAGGGTTGTTGCTTCCAAGAAAAAGTGGATGCTTTAACCCTCAGCTCCACACACCATTTCCTGGTACTCAGAGATCATCCTACTTCCATGCACTCAGGGAATTTTCCTGAAGCACCTGTGGTTTTATAAACTTTGTACGAGAGCTGGAGAAAGGATTGTGTCCCATTTTATCCTGGGTCATTCCAGGTTAGTTGCATCATCTGCCTAGTTCTGGTGGGGACAGAATCACATCTGGAGAAAAATAATTGGGAAATAGGAGGTGAATGGCCCGGCTAAATCTTGTGGGGCAGCAGCAGAGGAACTTCTGGGTTTGTCCTTCATCTCCCAGTCTCTGTCATCACAGACCTGCAGATTTGGTTCCATAAGGAGCTCACTGGAGCCAGATACCCAGTTCCTCCTGAAGCCTAGTGGGAAAGGAATGGGATTCTCAGAAGCTGCTTAGAGCAGAAGTTGCATAAAAAGTCATTGGGCATTTGTACTTGTGCATCCTGTGCATTCTGAGAATCCCATCCTCAGGAAAAGCTTTGGCCCTTTATGGCTCAGTACTGGTGTCTTTGGATGTGAGATCCCAGCAGACAGAGCTGCTCCCTGCTGACAGCTGAGATGGAAGGTGTTTCTTTTCTCCTTGAATTGTGTGATGGAATTATCCAGGCTCTGGATTATTCCTGTTGCACCCTTCCAGTCTCTTGTAGGTGGATACAGCTGAACCTGGGCAGGAGCATATCCTGCACTGGACTGCAGATGGTGCTGGATGGGAGAGCCGAGCCCTGGAGGTGGCTCTGGAGATCTCAGGGGGTCTCACAGCCTCCTTTCCCCCAGGTCATGCGCTACCAGGTGCTGCTGTCGCTGATGTTGTCCAGCCAGACCAAGGACCAGGTGACATCGGCTGCGATGCTGCGCCTGCGCCAGCGCGGCCTCACCGTCGACAGCGTCCTGCAGATGGACGATGCCACGCTGGGCCAGATCATCTATCCCGTGGGGTTCTGGAGGGTGAGTGCGGGATCACGAGGCAGAGGAGCCCCCCACGCTGGGACTCGGCCTGTGTGCCCTTCCCTGGGGGGATCTTCCCCCTGGAGTCAGGCTGCAGGCTGGATTTTACACCAGTTTTGGCACTTTGCATTCCCAGCGAGATGAGATTGTTGGCTGCAGAGCCTGCAGCGTGCAGGGAGGTTGGAGCTACCAGCTCTCAGCGTTTTAATTCCAAGGAGAAATCAAGGATCTGTCTCCCCTCCACAACTCCCATGTGTGGCCTTACCTGTTGAACACACTCAGGAATGGTTCATTTTCTTGTCTCTTTGCCCTGTATGGGAGGGCAGCTTGAATTTTGGGCCTTTCCCCTTGGTTTTCCAGAACAAGGTGAAGTACATAAAGCAGACAACAGCCATCCTGAAGCAGAAATACGGAGGTGACATCCCGAGCACTGTGGAGGAGCTGGTGCAGCTGCCAGGGGTTGGGCCCAAAATGGCCCACTTGGCCATGAACATTGCCTGGGACAGTGTGTCTGGAATAGGTAGGTTGGACTGTGTTTTTCCCATTCCTCTCCTAAATCCTGCCTGATCCATTCCTTGGGCAGAGGGGAAGCATTGCAGCTCCTGCCCCAGGACCCTGGTAGCATTCCTTCAGTTCATCAGGTGGGGTGGGAATGTCTCTAGAAACCCTCCCTGGGCAGCTGTTCTGCCACCCTCCATGCAGAGTTCTTCCTCATGTTGAGATGGAACTTGTTGTGGTTTAGTTTGTGGCCATTGCTTCTTGTCCTGTCACTGGTACCACTGAGCAGAGTCTGGCACCATCCTCTGACACCCCTTGGAGATATTTGTATGGATTGATGGGATCCCCTCTCAGCCTTCTCTTCTCCAGACTAGCCAGGCCCAGCTCCTGCAGTCTCCCTCAGCACAGGGATGCTCCAGACTTACCCTGTCTGTCGAGCAGCGAGTGCAGGAGGAGCAGAGCTGTGCCCCGGGAGCTGTTGGCAGATCACCTGCAGGTCCCAGCCTGGGGTTCCTGGGGACAGATTAATATCCAGACTGATTTGCTGCTTCACGGAAGAGCCCTGGGAAAGCCAGGAGTGGTGTGACCCGATGAGTGAGTGCTGGAGGCTGGCGTGGGCAGGAGCTGGATCCTGCAGCCCCACCGGGGACCGTCAGCTGGACAAACCGTGGCTCCTGCTCTACATTTGACAGCCCTTGGGGTCTGTTGTTCTCCCTGCTGTGGGGGAGGGAAGTTCAGAAGCAGCCAAACTAGCCAAGTGTTTTCCAAATAATTGTGTGCTCAGTTTTGATTTAGGAAGCAAGGCTTAGTCTTCCTGTTTACAGCAGTTTCCTGAGTTTTGCCCAATTAGCCCTAGAGACAGGTTTATCACTGCTGATCTAACAATAATACACTTTGCATTCAGAGCTTTTTAGCTCAAAGCACTTTATAAACACTCGTTTAAGCCTCCCAAACCCTCCTGTGCTGGTGGGTATTATGAAATGTGTTTTCCGTCTGGGTAAGTAAACGAAGGGGCAGAGATTGCAATTTGCGTAACATCAGCTGAAACACCGGGAGGATGAGGACGGAGGGAGGAAGGGAATGGGGGACAGGCTGCCCTGTGCCTGCTCCATTGGAGCAGGGGAACCTTTGGAGGGAGGCTGGCTCGGATTGCGTGAGCGTGGGGAGAGATATCCATCCCAAATGCTTTTGGCTCTGGGCCTGGGAGGAAAACAACACATTTGTTCTTCGAGTGAGTCTCCCCTCCCCTCCTCTCCCATTCCACCTGCCTGTTCCTGCTGCCTGCAGGGGAAGCCCTGCAGGGCCCTGGTCTGGTGGGCTGTGACAGGCAGCTCTTGGCTGTGCTCTCTCCGTTCAGGTGTCTCTGTCCCACCTAAACTCTGGGCTCTCCCTTCCCAGCTGTGGACACCCACGTGCACAGGATCGCCAACAGGCTGAAGTGGGTGCAGAAGGAGACCAAGTATCCCGAGGAGACTCGGGTGGCACTGGAGGACTGGCTGCCCAGGTGAGGCTGCAGGAGCCATGGCTGCACACAATCCTGCTTCCAGCATTTTGGGACTAGTTGCACGTCTTTCTCCTCTCCCAGAGAGCTGCAGCAGCAGCAGCATCTCAGCTGCTTGGGTGTGTCCTGGCTGTCAGATGTATCAGTCACCATTAGTGCATCTGGAGTCCTTGATCCCTGATTTTTGTCCTGACAAGTTTACCGTGTGCTTTTCCACCCTAATGGCCACAGCAGTATCAGCCCAGGGCTGAATTCTGGCCTTCAGTGATGTTTAATTTTCAGTATCAAATGCCAGCTGACAGGTACACAGGGACATCTCCACACCTGGCACATGCCTTGGCACAAGGGAATGACCACAGGCACTTGGTGTCATTGTCCTTTGCTCCCACTCAGACCAGCAGGATCTGGAAAGACTGGGAGGGCTGTTCCTAGCAGGGATCAGGAAAGGCTGGGAGTCGCCTCCAGGCTCCTGGGGAAGCCAGGAAGGACAGGCAGTAGGGGAAAGGGATCCTCAAACAGCACAGGCTGCTCTCTAACCCCTCTGAGCAGCTGTATAGGAATGCTCATGTTTCTCCTCTCACTGCAGGGATCTCTGGAGGGAGATCAACTGGCTCCTGGTGGGCTTTGGCCAGCAGACCTGCCTGCCTGTGAACCCTCGCTGCAGCCAGTGCCTCAATCAGGACATTTGCCCAGCTGCCAAGAAACACTGAGGGATCATCCAGCCTTTGGAGAGCCACAAAGCTGCTTGGGCTGAGCAGCAGCTGAGCTGGGCCCTGGTAAAGCTGGGCCTTGCACAGGGCTGGCTGTGTGACTGCAGGGAACAGGAGCTGCTGGAGCCAGCTCAGCACCTCGGGAGGGAGCAGCTGCTGGCTCAGCTCTCGAGGGGAAAAAGGGGCTTGGAGAGTGCAGCAATCCTGCTGTGCCAGTGCTGGAGGCTCCAGCCTGTGTGAATGCCTCAGCAGGGCCCAGCTGTGCCACACTGAGTCATTGTGGAGAAAAGCTTTGTCCTCAGGGACTTGCTGCTGCTTGTAAATACACATTTAATAAAGGTGGTGGGAGCTTTTTTGCACCCACAGGATTTGCTGGCGTCTGTGTGACACAGGGCAGGGAGAGGAGGGCGTGGGTGACCTCAGCAAAGCTGAGACCATGGCAACCAGCCCTGCCAGCTGGGAGCAGGCAACACACCCCTGCTAGCCACCTGCCAGCCCGGGTTGCCAGGGGCTCTGCCACAACAAGGTGTGGTGGCAACAGGACAACGAGGAAACAGCCTCAAGCAGAGGGTTCAGGTTGGACATCAGGAGGAATTTCTTCACAGAAAGGGTGGTCAGGCCTTGGAAGGGGCTGCCCAGGGAGGTTTGGAGTCCCCATCCCTGGAGGTGTCCAAGGAAGGCCTGGCTGTGGCACTCAGTGCTCTGGGCTGGGGGACAAGGTGGGGATGGGGCACAGGGGGGATCCATGGGCTGGGAGGGCTTTTCCTACCTCAGTGATTCTGTGATTTTAAGGCACAGCTGAAGCCTTCCCAAGCCAGCATCAGAGGTGATCACTGCCTGGACAAGCCTTTGGGTCCTGGCAGCAGAAGAGCAGGGGGTCACACAGGAACAGATGAGCCAATGTGCCAGCAAGGGTTACAGTGGCCACAGGACCCAGGCTTGTGTTCTCAGGAGCTGCCAGGAGGGACACCACCACCCCTGTTTTGTTCTTCAAAGAAAGGGCAGTGCTGACTTCATTGTGGAGCTTCAAAGGAATAATTTCAGCTCCTCTTTAAGCGGGCCAGGGAGGAAGCAAAGTTTATAATGTGCTAAAGGCGGCTACAATTCCGCTCTGAAGTTCCCTGCAGCAGCTGAGGAACGAGCAGATAAGTCCTGGGTACATGGGAGACCAAGTTTATTACTGACATTACAGTGTACATTATGGTTTTGCAATGCAGCTGACAGCCTTATACTTTTATTGAATTTTTTTTTTCCAAGTTAAATGTACAGGAACTGAATAATTACTACTGAGCTACAAGATGTCAGGAATATGGTAACGCTTCAACCAGGAGCAGTTTCCATGGACTAAGCAGAGATTAAGATTTTAAATCTTATCAGTACGGGTTTGCACACCTGATTTCTTTTGATCTGCATTCAAAACTACATGTTCTTTTTTTTTCCCCCCACCTCAACTACAGCAGTCTTGGATGAGAAATGGGGTATTTACAACAGGTCTTTGCTCTCTGAGCTGTATCAGGGTGTCCTGGGAACGCTCTGCCCTGTGCAGCCCGGGCACTGCCGGGGTTTGGCGATGCGGGCACAGGAAGCAACGTGCACACCATGAAAAAGAGCTCCTTCCAAACATTACCCACTGATAGAAGATCCTATTTTGGGGGCCCAAAAGAGAGCAGGTAACTTGAGGAGGGGTAGGGAAGGGGTGTCTTAATGGCAGAGCCCTGAGGGGAGGCAACCTCTCCACATGCCCCCTGATCCTGCTGCCTGCCTGTCACTGATAGCCAAACACCTGTACCAGTTCCTCTCCAAAGTCATCATATGCAACCTGTTCAGCCCATCCACAACCCTGAAAGATAACTTTCCTAAAGAGAACTCATCTCCTGCACCCCTGAGGCTCTCCACGCTCTCCTGCCAGCAGCAAAGAGCCACAGACATCAGCTGCTCCCCATGGGGAAGCCAAACATCCCGTGCTGAGCCCCAGCCTGCTGCTGAGGAGAGCAGAGAATGGTATAAGGCACCTTTTAGCTCCATATTTTGGAAATACCTTAGGAAATACACACAGAGCCGTTCCCATGTCCGTAGCACGCTGACTAACCCAAGGGCTTTTATCTCGGCAGTGCTGGAGTGAGGCAGGGCACAATCACAGCTCTGTTTGTGAGTCACTGATAGCCAGCTGATTGCTGCTGTTTGCTTTCAGCTGGGAAAAGGGGGTTTGTGCTCCACTGTCCTGCTGTGCCCAGTCCCTTCCCAGCCCGGGCTGGAATTGCTGCTGGAGCACGGGAGGGAGCGGGACAGCCCTGTCACAGCCCGACACTGCCCCGGTAACACACCTCTGCTACCTGTGAGTGGTGCAGTTCAGCTGAGGCACCTTCCCTCACACAGCCAAAGGCAAGTCATAAAGAGCAGAAATGGGCTTAATCTGTAATGCTTTAAAGATACACGTGGGAGGCTCGGATGCCGTGAGCAGGGGCTTGGAGGAGGCCACAGAACGCCAAAGCAACTGCCCGTTCCATTGCACCACTGCCAGCTTCTTCTCCAGCCCCACGGACCCACAGCTTTGGAGGATGCCCTTCCAATGGCAAGACACACTCACGGGCTGGAGGCACCAAACTCCAGCCCAGGTGGGAACCAGACACGCTCCAGCTCCAGCCCAGCCCCGCTTCCCAACGCCGAGCCCACAGCTCGAGCCACAGCCCCACCTTCCCCCCTGGAAGCAGAGCTGGTTTGTCCTCACTTCCAGGCCTGTCCAAAGAGGTTTTTGTAGCATCTTGTGTCTCTGGTCTCCGTGCGCCGCAGGGCAGGACCGGCCCCCTCCCTGCCTTCCACGGCTGCAGGTGGTGAGGGCTGTGCTGGAGTTGGGTTTTAAATCCTGCCCTCTCCCCTCTGCAGAGCTGTCGAGGATGAAAAAGGGGCTTTTACTGCCGGGGCAGGAGCTGCTGGTGGGAGGGAAGTTCCTAAACTAACTGGAAACATATGGGACTCGATTAAAAAAAAAAACCAACAAAAACAACAAAACAAACGTTTTCGCTTCAATAGCAAAGCCAACAGGAGCCATTTCCAGCCACAGTCCATTTTCCCATCGTGGGATCAGCTAATGCTGGACACGGGGTGCCAGGGGAGGGGGTGCCAGGTACACCCCACCCTGTGGGCACCCACCACGAGCTGTGAGATGTTTGCACAGGGGCACAGAGCATCCCATGGGGCTCACTCTGGGATACCCACAAAAAACCAAAACAAACACCCCTAAATAAAAAAATAAAAAAAAAGAAGTAACAGAAGCCTAAATGATTCAGGAAACAAGAGTTAAAATTCTTCCAGTCCTTTCTCATAGGAACGGGGGACGGCGGGCAGCCAGAGCTGGGCTCAAGAGCAAGCAAGAAAAGGAGCTTTGGTCACATTTGTCTTATGAGAATCGCTGGTGAGTAACAACAACAATAATAATAATAACAATAATAATAATAATAATAATAAAAAACAAAAATAAAAAGGGCTTTAAAATATGCCTTGTAAAAGCAACCAGTGAAGAGCAGAGCACAAAGCATCTCACGTGGACACTGAAGGACAGGGCGTAGGCACCTCAGAAACGTCCGGGCTGGGCGGGAGGAGGGCGGTGGTGGCACCACCAGCCAGGCTCAGAAATTGCTGAAAATCTCCCGTTTCTTGTTCCAGTCCATCTGCGGCGCTCGCTTCTTCACCCGCTTGGCCCTCACCTTCTCCTTGGCCTCGGCGGCCGTGGGGCTCAGGCTCAGCCCGCTCTCCTCAAACGGGTCCTTCTTGTCCCCGTCTCCGTCCTGGGGGGAGAATGGAGAGGAGGAGTCACTCCAGGCAGGCCCCCAAAAGGACGTGGTGTCCCACAGTGTTCCACCCCAGAGAGGCATCTCACAGAATCCCAGAGTCACTGAGGTTGGAAAAGAGCTCCAAGACCACCGAGCCCAACCTGTGACCAATCCCCACATTTAACTCTTCTTTCTAAAGCCACTGCAGCAACGTGTCCCCAGGCAGAAACCCCATGTGCCAGACACTCCAATCCACCAATCCTGACCCTCATGGTGCTGCAGCACCACATCCCCACATCCCTCAGGGTGCAGTTAGTGTCCTGATCAAAACACTTTTACTCCCCTGTTGGGGTCTCTGAGCCTCTCAAACCACCAGCAGCTCCATCATGGGCACAATCCAAAGCTCCTGCTTGCTGCCTGGAGCCAGGCAGGGGGGAAGTGCCCAGGGGGGTTTGGGGCAGGGGCTGCACCCGGAGCTGCAGGGCTGCACTCGTGTCAGGAGTGGGCAGACACACAGAGTGGAGACCTTCAGTTTCCAGGAAACATTTTAAAGTTTTCCTGCTGGCACTGCTGCCCCACCACACATGCCCAGCTCCAAAATAATGATTGCACAAACCCTGCTGATAACCATGGGCAGGGCCTTCCACCAGCACAGAGAGATAACAGCTCTGGCTGTTTAGCTGTGGCTTAACAAAAGCAAACTGACCCAAACTGAGCTCAGACAACCCCCCCAGCAGCCCCAGGACTCTGGCTTCTAACGCAGGGGTGGGACAGCAAGCCCTGAAACAGCCCAACAGTGACTGTGGGAGGAACCCCTGTGCTCCAGCACTGTGACCAGTTTTCCAGTTTTTCCACCCCAGGGACTCTGACTTCTCGTGCAGTGACCCCTGAAACAGCCCAAAGGTGACTCCAGGGGGGGAATGGCTGTGCTCACCACTGGGACACAGCCTGGTTTTCTAGTGGCAGCAGCCATTGGAGCAGGACATGTATTATTTAATGCTCAGAGAGAAATGGAGATGCCAGACTGCAGGCGTTTGGCCACAGCTGGTGTCCCACAGAGGCTGTGGGTGCTCAGAGAGACCCTGTGAGCACTTGTTGCTGTCAGATTCCTGCTCCCAAATGTCCTGGGGCAGGGGACAGCACAGCAGAGACCCCACAGAGCACCTGCAGGGAGACATTCCTCTATTTCTAGCAGAACCTCGTGCTAAAGATAATTTTTTGAGCACTTTACAAATCCCCTACTTCTTATTTTAAGAGAAGAAAACCTGCTAAATCAATAATACCTGAGAATACCAATCTATGCCTTGTGTTGACTTCTGGTTGCCCCTTCACCTTGTCTAGCAAGTTGTGCCCCTTCACTGAGGTGTTGGGCCAGGCTCCTCCAGAGAAACCCCCCCAGCCCTGCCAGTCACCAAACCCAGCTCCTCCCATCCTGAGCAGCTCCTTTAAAAACCGTGACAAATTCATTGTGCTCCAAACTAAAAGTAATTTGGCTTTTTCAAATTTTTGCCTGTCTTGGTCCTGGCAGCAGCACTGGAGACTCCCAGCCCTGCCACCCTCAGCTTCCCAGCCTCCAGTCCTGGAGCTTGCCAGTGTAACTACACTTAAGATCCCAAACTCTGCAGACATCCTTTCATCTCACACCTCCTTTCAGTCTCCTCAGGCAGGAGTCACTGCCCAGCAAGGGGCCAATTAACTCTTGCTGCCCTTAACCCTGGACATCTGGGGCAGAGCCACCTCCTCCCTGAGGTCATGATGCCCCAAGGGACAAGAGTCCTCCCAGAGCCAGGACACAACCACACCCTTCCAAAACTCATTCCCTCGTGGAGCATCTGCTGCTGATGGGAGAGGCCACGTGACCCCCATGAGCTGTTCTGTCCCCAGGACAAAGAGGGGAAGAAACATCACCCCGAGAGTCCTGAGCCCTCAATCAGTCACATGAAGGAGTTATCCTCCCACACTCATCCACAGTGCAGGGGATGAGAGAAAACTCTGGATTTTGGCTGCTGGGTGGATACAAGTGAACCCAAGTCTGGGAAACAAGCTGAAAATATGTCAGTACACAGCTCCATAAGGCAGGTTTGTACCTACACCAGGGTGTAAAAGGGAGGGGGAGTGTTTGGGGTTTTACCTCTGATTCCTTCCCAGGACTCTGCAGGTCACTGTGAGATGAAGATGTGGATCCTCCGTTCAGCTGGGGGAAATGAAAATGTTAGTCTGGTTTGTGCAAAGACAGATTTAGACAAAAGCAAAAAGCCAGGTGGAAAAATGCTCCAGCCTGGTGGGGACAGACATCCCACTACTCTGGGTCCCTCCAGGGATGGGAATGGAGCCTGGAGGGGATGGTCCAGCACACACAGGATCTCCCCGGATTTCTCAGCAGAGCTGCTGCTCTCCCACATCCCCCACACCAAGGAGAGCATCCTGCCAGTACCAGGATGTCACTCACCTCCTCCCTCTGTCATGGGGCTGAAACCAGCTTTGTTTGACCCCTGAATTAAAGCTGTAGTGGGGAGCAGTTAAAACCAGCCAGCAGCAGCAAAGTTAAGCTAAATGAGCCTTGGGGGCGTTTTGAGCATCACCCCTGCTCTCCAGGCTGGACAGTCATCCCACCAGGCTCACCTGGCACAGGTGGGAGCCAAGGAAAGACCCCTGATCCCCTCTGATCACTCCAACACACTCCCAGCCAGCCCAGCTCCCCCTGGCCATGGGCACATCCCGGGGCAGGGCAGCACCCACCTGAGTCTGTGCGGATCCGTTTGTCATGGGCTGAGGCACCACCCCTGCACAACACAGGAGAAACACAGTGAACACCCTCAGCTGGGATCCCCGGGATCCTCAGGGCCCAGGGAAGCACCCCCTCAGCATCACCCACCTGCCATCCCACACCTGCCTCCTCCCCTGCCCACCCCACCAGCTCATCCTGTCTCTTGACTTTGTCCTGGGCTGGTTCCCTGCCCACACAGAAGCCTCCCCACTCTCCCTCACCCCTTGGGAGCCACATTGTTGCAGATTTCCCCGAATTCCCCCAATTTCACCCTGTTTTCACCAGAAGAAAACACCTTTTAGGAAGGGGACCAAGTAACCTTCTACAAGCCTTAACTGCAGCACACTCCCATTTTTTTGACCACTATTAATTTGTCTTCAGAACTTGCTTAATTAAAAACCTTAAAAAAACAGCTCAAAATTCTGCACCACAATCAGCATCTTGGTGGTGTCACAACAGTGTGTGGCAAACAACCCACTCCCCAGGCACCCTGGACTTTTTCTTGCTCCCTTCCAATGATTTACACTAATAATATCCCACACTACGGCACATTTAATGCATTTAAGCTGCCAGTCACAATGATCAAGCCATTGCCCCAGGCATTATCATGCCTCATCTGTCCCAGACTAACAGATGTGTTAATTATGATGAGATTAATAACTGAATTATGTTGAGCATGGATGCTTCCCTACAGACCAATCTGGAGGCCACATTCACTGCAGGGGTTCCTGGGGCAAAGCAGTGTTTAGAAAAAGAAACCTAAATCTTCATTTTGAGAGCATGCTGGTGCAAAAACCTCAGTTGTGGCATTTGGGTAGTTAAATATTTAAGCATATTGAACGCTGGACTCGCGTTCAGAGTACAACAAGCTCTGAGCAATGGGCATTAGGAGAGTCAGCTCATAGCAGAAGTGATGTTAAGGCCTCTGGTATCATAAGAAGATAAATTTTAAATAATTTAAAAGGAAGCAAGCTTCAAATCACAAGGGATATTAAAGTGGAACTGGACTTGAAGAAAAAAAGTAATTTCAAAATGAGCTATGTCTAGAAATACTTTCATATTTCCTTAATCCTGAGAGGTCTTAAAATCCACTCATTGGCTTAAAGGTTGAGGTGCTCAGGATCAGCTGTAAGGCTTGGAAATGGTCAGTTTGAGGTCAAAGCAGTTTGAATAAAGAGTGCAATTATTATTTCCTCTTACCCTGCAAACAACAGAATCTACCAGAGCACTTTGTCACCGGCTCAGGTGCCGTCACTGCGCAGACAGACCCAAGCCCCGGGCTCTGCTGAATGCACCGAGGCAGCAGCGAGTGCTGCAGGGCCAAGGCAGGGGCTGGAGCACCCACCCACCCACCCTCCCGATGGATCCGTGGCTCCAGCTCCATCCCCACCCTGGGAACAAGGGCTCCTTTATGGCTGGTGCCAGCAGACGGCCCCGGCTCCTCCTGGGACCCCGCGGAGCATCTGACACCGCGCTCGCCCCGCGCGCTCCCAGCACCGTCTGACCCACTTCTGGGGACAAATCTGCCCATTGAGCACCCCGGGAGCAGATAAGGAACAGCTGTCCTGGGAACAGAGCTCCCTGCTGAGCCGGGGTGGGGGCAGGTCAGCCTGGGAGTGCTCCCCCCAGCCAGGACTCAGCAGGTTGGGAGCGGCCGGGCAGCTTTCCCTGCCAGGTTTCAGCAGCGAGGAAAAGGTTTCCTGCAGCAGCCAGGCCGTGATCGCCCGGCGTGAAACCCTTCCCCCTGCTCACAGCGGCTTTGCTCCGTGGCTGTCCAAGCACCCTCGGGTTCCTTCGCTGGAGCAAAGACCAACAGTTCATAGAACCATGCAAAATCCTGGAATGGTTTGGATTGGAAGGGATCTTAAAGTCCATCTCGTTCCAACCCCCTGCCGTGGGCAGAGACACCTTCCACTAGACCAGGTTGCTCCGAGCCCCGTCCAACCTGGCTTTGAAGGCTCCCCTCAAATCCCACCACGCCTCAGTCACTTCATGGCAGCGAGTTCCTAAGTTAATTATTCACAATGTAAAAGTAACAAACTGTTTTTTGCCTGGATTAGGGTGTATTCTCACTATTTATAAATAGCTGGGTGGTGCTCAGGAAACCACTGAGGGATGAGACAGAAGGGAAACGTGACTCTCCCTCACTCCTGAGATCCCACCCATGGCACGGTGAGTCATGGGAACGCCACAGGGCCACCCTGGGAAAGGAAAGCCTCACCTTTGGTGTGCTCCTCCGTGGGGGTCACCCCCAGCTTCTTGAAGTATTCATCTGTTTCGGGGTCCACCACCAGGAGCCTGGCTTCGTTCTCCCTGGATTTGATGTGGGACACCACCTCCGAGTGCCGCAGGCCCTCCACGTTTATGCCGTTCACCTGCAAAGCCACAGCATCAGAACCCAGACCTGTGCCCCTGCAGCAGAGATGCTGCTCCTGGTCCACAGACCCCCAGAACAGCCCCCTCTTTCCCTAAGGGATGGGATTTTCCTTTTTCAATTTCTGTTGGGATGATGGAAGGCTTTGAGCTTTTTTCCTTCCCCCTCTCAAGCCAGCCATGGCCTCCTAGACCCCCCAGTGCCTCTCCCAGAGCATCCTCCGTGTTACTGCAGGTCTCTGCCTCTGTCCCAAACACATCCATTGGGAATCACAGACCACAGGCTCCACCACCACCTCACCCACCCAGTCCCACCAAAACGCTCTCCCTGCCCTCTTTAGTGATGTCAAACCCAGCCTTCCCCTGGATGTGCCCCAGGAATCTCAGGCTGCCTGTGGGGTGCAACCAAGCATGGGCACAGGCTAGGTGCCACTGGTGTGTCCTGTGGCATCACTGAGCCATCCTTCATCTCTTTCTGATGGAAATCCATGGATTTTCTGTGTCCCTGATGGGTGAATCCCTGTGCCTGCCACACGGATTCATCTCTCCCTTCCCTGCGTGCAGAGTCTGGACCTACAGGGAACATGATCCTCTGCTCCCAATTGTTCCCCACAGCGAGGGGACAATTGTGATTCAGGGGCATTGTTTGGTGGGAATGAATCACCCTTTGTCCCGACAGGAAGGGCCCCAACAGCCTCGGCAGGACCCAGAGCCATGGCTGCAGCTCCTGGATGCCAAGGGACAAGGCAGGAGGACATTGCAGAGCCTGAGCTGGGCCAGCTCCGAACTTTGGGCTCCCCTTTGCGGACAGTCAGGTTCCCCCTGGTCCTGAGGGCACAGCTGCAAGGGCTGGGATCAAAAGGAACCCCATTCCCAGGCTTTGCACCTTGCTCCAGGTGCTGCCAACCTCAGCTGCTGGCTCATAACCCCACTCCATCCCTGGCAGCACGATCCTGCCACTGCAGGTCACCCCGATTCATGCCCAGTGCTCACCCCTGGTTGGGCTGGGCCAGGAGGCTCAGGGCTGCTCTCCCCCCCTCCCTGGCACTCAGCTGGTGGGGGCATCAAATATTTATCCAAGCCCCAAAGAGCAGGCAGGGAGGGGATTGGGTTTCCAAGCTCTCCAGCTCACCCCACGCTGCTTTGTGTGTGCCAGGCACTGGGCCAAGCCCATCAATAAATAACACGACCCCTCGCCAGGAGCCGCTGCCACCGGTGCCCTGCTCCCGGCCCCGGCCCCACGCTGCTCCCAGCATTAAACTTTCAGGTGCTGGGAAGAGGCAGCAGCTCCCACTGGCTGGGGAATAATTATTCACGGGGCTGGAAAGCAGGGAAGTGCTTTGGTCTGGGTGTTTTCCCAACTCACACTCCTCCAGGAGTGCTAATCCCATTCCATCTCTGAACCAGCAGCGAGGGCCATGGCTCAGTCCCCACGATGGCACAGCATCCTGGGGATGGCACAGCATCCTGGGGATGGCACAGCATCCTGGGGACATGGGGCAGTGGTGGCCTTGGCAGTGCTGGAGAACAGTAGGACTTGATGGTTTTAGAGGACTTTTCCAGCCTAAACAATCCCATGATTCTATTCTGTGATTCCACCTACACTTCAGTGCTCACAAATGCCCACTCGGCACGAGAGGAAGGAGCACAAAGTCCCTGCCAGGGCACCCCCACCCTACAGCTCGGAATTACAGAGGAATATTGGGGGGGATCTGGCGGAAAAGATCACGAGATGGGGTCTGTTTCAGCTTCAGGCTTCCCGAGGGTCCCATCACTGCTGCTGTCCCTCCTCCCACCCACGTGTGTCCCACCCCGTTACCTCCACCAGCCGGTCCTGGGGCCGCAGCCCCGCTCGGGAAGCCGGAGAGTCGGGATCGACCGAGCGGATGAACTGCCCCGGCCGGGACTTCTCGCTGTGCAGGTTGAAGCCGTAGCCATTGGGGCCTTTCTTCAGGTGGCAGAGACGTGGGCACAGCTCCTTCTGTCCGTTTAAATCCTGATTAACAGAGGAGGGGGCGGGGGGGACAAGACACGGGGGTCAACTGATGGGTTTGATTCGCTCCAAGGCAGAGGTGACCATAAATAAAGGAGGAAGCGCCCTATCTGCCTCCCGTCCTCTGCACAGGGACAGGTTAACAAATGAATTTCCTCTCATTGAGCCTATTTTAGAAAACCAATTGTCCAAAACCACTCCAGAAAAATTAAAACAAAACAAAAAATGCATTTCCTTCACCAGGAGCAGCCCAGATAAACCCACCCGCACGCCGGGACCCCCCCGGCAGCGGCCGAGCCCCAGGCAGGGAGGATCCAAGGCCGAGTTCTGCTTCGCCCAGGCTCACCCAGACCTGGGATTAACCTCAGTTATTTATTTAAGGCAGCACCACGCCCTTGATCCTGGTGACACTGGCATTGCCCGTGGGTGCCATCACCTCCCAGCGGGGGGGTCTGGGGTGACGAACCCCAAAGTCCAACAGGTCCCCCAGCACAGGATGGCTGAGCTTGTGCAGAATGCCATGGCTCAGCCACTTCAGGGCTGATCCCAACTCCTTCATCCCCTCAAGGAGGGATTTTACAAAGGAGGTCAAAGTGGGGGCACACAGAGTGGTCACCCCTGGGGATGTCCCGTGCTGGGGGATGGAATTTTCATAGAAACACAGAATGGCTTGAGTTGGAAGGGACCTTAAAGATCATTTCATTCCATGGGCATGGGCAGGGATACCTTAAAGATCATTTCATTCCTGCCATGGGCAGGGATACCTTCCACTAGCCCAGGTTGCTCCAAGCCCTGTCCAGCCTGGCCTTGGACACTTCCAGGGATGGGGCAGCCACTTCTGTGGGCAATTTTGGCCATAGCTTCAATGCCCAGGAGGGACAGTGGTGCATCAGGGTTCAGTACCAGCCTGACCAGCTCAATCCCAGCATCCAGGAAGAAATAGGGATGCAAGATGATCAACCCTAACACACAGAATGGTTCAGGTTGAAAGGGGCCATTGGAGGTTATCTAAGCTCAACCTCCCTGCTCAGGCAGAGGTCCCTAGAGCACATCACTCAGGATTGCACCCAGAAAGCTTTGCTCTAACACAGGAGGGGCACCTTGACCATCTGAGGGTGCTGAGCACCAAATTCCCCAAAATCTGCTCACACACGAGGGTCACCACCAGCAACATCCACCCCGGGCATCGGGGCACACTCAGACCCACTGCAAACTGCTCTGGAACTTTACAGAGACTCACTTGGCAAGAGTTTTTTATTAAAAACCAGCTCTTGGTGTTAGCACCTCAATCCCAGATCAGTTCTTAAAGAGGAAAAATTACCAGTGCAAAAACCCAGACCAGGACGGGGCTCCCAAGCACCTCAGCCCCACAAACCAGGGGCAGCCCCGCACCCTCATCCTCTCCCTCCGCACGTTTAACACCCCTGGACTTTTCCCATGGCCCCAGAGCAGCGGGTTCACCCTATCTGCAAACATTTCCAGCCTGCCTCCGAGTTCTTCAAAAACTGAAGAAAACAGGAAATGATTCAATTGGCCCAAGAGGGTCGGATTCGCGCGACCTTAAAGGACACTCGGGGCTCTGTGCGGCAGGACAAGGGGGCATGTGCCACAAGCCGAGGGGGACGTGGCTGGGATCACCAAAATGAACCTGAGGTCACCTAATCAGGTTTAAAAAGGACCCTTTCAAACCGTTTTCCTCTTGCTCTGTTTTCACAGGGTCAGAGCTCCGGCAGCAGAGTGAAAACACCGAGAGAAATCACTGAGAAAATCACCCCAAAAATGCTGCACTGTGGGTGCTGCCCCAGCGTGGGGATCCCCCGGGGACACACCAGGGTCAGTCCCTCCACCTCTGGGGATCCCCTGGGATCACCAGTGAAATCAAGTTACTCAATAATTAAACCACACAGGGAAAAGCTCCACTGCAGGATTCCTTTGGCGAGGGTGGTGACCGGTGCTGTGTCCTATGTGGGCTTTCACCCCAAAATCATGAATTTAAGATCCTTAACTGGGTTGAATTCAAGATATTTATTTTTAAGTATATATATATATAAAATAATCCCAATTCAGCATCTGTTCTGAGTAGAAATCCTCAGGCAAAACTGCTTATCGTCCTGCAGAGATGATCCAGGGCTTTCACCGGGCTCTTAAACCTCCTGACTAACGCAATCCTTGGCTGCTGGAAAAAACAGGTCTTGGAGTTGAGCTCTGCAAAGCCCCTCTCTGGGATTAAGCAAACGCTGACACTCCCCTCGCTTCCCCCCTGCTCAGACCCCCCCACTGACACGGAGTCGCTGCCTCTCCTGCCAGCTCTGCTCTCTATTTTCTTTTTCACCCGTGCCAACGTTTCCCTGGTTGTGTTCTGGGAAGATATTTCCTAAGCTCCCAGGGGGAATTTGGCCTTTGTGAAATCCAAACCCTGCCACAAAGCTGTTCCCTGGAACAGCAGCACGTTATCTGGGCTTCCCAGGAACCCGCCTGCAGAAACACTCCGGTCCTGCTCCGGAGGAGGCTTCGCTGCCTTTCACACGCCAAGGACTTGAAAGCCAATTTGGATTAAGTTACATTCACATGGATACTATAAAGCAACAAAAACGAACTCTATTTTTTTGTCTATTTGCCTGCCAAAAAAAAAAAAAATTGCAAAGTGAAGCATTTTTTTTTTTTCTAGGAATTCGGATTCTACCAGTGGCCATTAATTTAACAAACTGGATTAAGGAGGAATGGCAAGGCACACTCCACCTGCAAGCGTCCCTGTCTGTACCATCCAAGGGGTGTGTGTAGATAAACACTGCCTGGACAAGCTGCACTGCCACCCCATCCCTGGAGCTGCTGCTTGAGACAAACCATCGGTATTTTAAAAGGAAAATGGTTTCGGAAGTGCAGTTCAAGCTGGTCCATTTAAAAATGCACAAACAAGACATTAAATAACAATGAAACACTTCCAATAAAATAAAAAAAAAAGAAAACCACTAGTTGGGTGTTGCCAGCTCTCACAATCTCATGGCAACTCTTGCAGCATTTGATTTTTTATTTCCCTTAGAGTTTCCAGCACTGCTGTTGGGAATTGGGGTCCCCTGGGGACACCCCTTGGCTTACTGGGGATCTTCCAGGGACAACCTCCAGTTCATTGGGGTCCCTCAGAGACACCCCTGACCAGAGTCCTCCAGGGACACCCCCAGGCTCACCAGAATGCCACAGCACTGGCTTTGTGCCACCTTGTGCAGGTCCCTGCAGTGACCAGGACCATTCCCATTTCGGACACCTGGAGCTGGCACCACAAATGTCACCAGCTCTGATTCACGAGGGGTTTCCACGCCAGTAATTAGCTGTGCCAGCCTCCATGCAAGCAGAATCCACTCCCAGCAGCACCAAAAGGAAACAAACCCACCTCCTGGGTTTTGAGGGGCAGCAGAGCAGCCCCCCAAGCTCTGTTACCCAACCAAACCCACCTGCCCCTACAAAAGTCCCAACACACCACCACAAGGTCACTGGTGACAGAGACCTGCTCACTGCCACGGCTGACCCTGAGCCCCAGTTTTGGGACAGGGACATCCACTCGCTCCCCCTGTCCTGATCCCACAGCTTTCACAAAGGTGACCGACCCACAAAACCAACCTGCACCTTCACACCATCCCTCCACAGCCCGACTGTGAGCAGGAATGGGAACGAAAAGGGCTTTTCAAAGACCAGCCCAAAAAGCTGCAGGAACAGCCACAGGTCTCTGCACACCCAGGATGCTCAGAGACAGCACTGGCCAAGTCCCAGGACCACTTCCAGCCCCTCTGCCCCACAAACACGTGCCCACAATGGGCTAAAATGCCTTGAAAAGCCATGTTTTAGGGTTTTACTCTGGGAATAAAAAATCAGTGCCAGTGTGGACACCTGGTTTGGTTCTCCTGGGTCCTCCAGGAGAGGAGGGGGACAAGGAGGACAACACACACACACACACACACACACACACAGAGAGAGACACAGAGCTAATCTAGTGGCCGAGGCCAGGTCGGTACCATCCTCCCTGGGATCCTGCTGGGTCCTGCAGGTCCACGCACCAAGGCCACGATGCTGCCGAGCCCCTCAGCACAGGGGGTCACCCCAAACCTCCTCCAAGTCTCAAGGGACACTTGGCACAGCCGGGAAGCGCGCGGTGTCCCAGGGAATCGGGGATTTGCTCAAACTCAGCCGAGCTCACGTGCTGGGAGTGACGGTCACCCTGTTACAGCGTCATCCCCAGAGATCAGGGCTCAGCCCTAATCGGCTCAGTCCTGCCTGGGACCACCTCACCCTGCTCCTGGCACCAGCCCATCCCTCCATGCCCATCCCAGGGGCTTTGCCATTTCCTGGGGGCAGCCAAACAGGCTCCAGTTGCCACTGTCGGGAACTGCACCTGGATGCACTCCAGGCTCTGGATCGGCGACATGTCAAACCTTTCCGCCTCTGCTCAGCAGAGCTGGAGAAAACCCAGGCAGGAGCATTCCTGCCTAATTCACATTGCTAACATATTTTCTTTCAAGTCAGCTCCCGTGGCGTTTCCTCTCCTTTTCCATGTGGTTTCGGACAGAAAATGGCTCCTTCACTCCCTGAAAAATCAAACCTCTGCAGCAGAACCCACCAGGGCTGGGGGACACCAGGGTCCTGTCCTGCCCTGGGGCCACCTCAGGACACTGAGATGTCCTGGGGGGACAGGGGACACTGCTCAGAGCCTCAGAGTCCATTCCCACTGTCTTGCCTCCAGCTGGGGCCTCTCCATCCCCTGCACTTTGGATTCTCCACTGCAGGCAGTGGCCACCAAGGGATGGGAGGAGATGCACAGCCACCTTTAGGGGTTGTGGAGGAGAAGTGCAGGATCCTGACCCAAATCCAAACCCCAGCAGGCAGAGGAGCGAGGGGCAACTCTGGGAGTCTGGAATGAGCCAGGAAAGGGGGCCCAGGGGCCACAGCACCACCAGAACAAGAGGTCCATTTACACCCCTCTGACAGGGGCACCCTCCCTTGGCAGTACTGGTTATGCTGGGAGCTGAGCCGAGCCTTGGGCAAGCTTTAACTGCCAGCATTATTACCACAGTTTTGTTGGAACCTCAAAGGCTGCTGCCTTTGCTCGGATTTAGGGATGCACTTAACTTCAAGCAGATGTTTGTCACCCTCATCCGGGGAGGGGAGAGGTGAAAACCCGCTGTCTTCCACATTGCAAAGGTGAGGAAAGCTGGGAGAAGCAGGAGCCCCCACCATGGCTGCCAGCAGCACCCACAACCCTGCTTGCCATGAGAACCAGGCAGCTTTGGGATCGTGCCACGGCTGGAGCAGGATTGTTGCCTCCATTCACTGCCTGCTCCAGCAGGGCTGGGTTTCATTCCCCTTCCCCCAGGAATGACTCAAGTTTTCCCATTAAAGCAGCACCAGAAAGGGGGCTATTGTAGCCCTGCATCCCCTGGGGCCAGAGGCCCTCGGTGACACTTTGGGGTGGGGGGGGACACACAGCTGACAGCAAATATCAAAGGAGCCTCGAAACCCATCTGGAGAGTGGGACCAAGGGCTGGCAGCGCTGCGAGGGGCAGGCACAGCACCCCCAGGTCTGCACTGTGGGGCGAGGACACGGCAGCTCTCCCACCATCCCCACTGCTGGGAAAAGCAGAGCAAGGATGCTCCCGGGGCTCCCCAACCCCCACACAGTCCTCAGCTCCTCCCCGGGATGCTGGGTTGCGGCCCCCCCCCCCCCCCCCGGCTGCTGGGAAGGGCTCGGGACTCGTTCCCTCCCTCCCTCCCTCCCTCCCTCCCCCCGTGTCCCTCTGGCCGCACACGTCTCCCCCGGCTCCATCCCCCGGCTCCATCCCCCGGCTCCATCCCCCGGCTCCATCCCCCGGCTCCATCCCCCGGCTCCATCCCCCGGCTCCATCCCCCGGCTCGGAGTCAGCCAGCGTCAGGGCGGCTCAAACTCCAGATGTTGGTGAAGTGCTATAAATAACGGAGGGGGAGGGGGAGACGGGGCTGGGGGGACGCCAGACCCACCGAACCACAAGCAGATGTTCCCCTTCCCTGCGGGGCCAGAGCCGGGACTGGGGAGAAAGGTGGCAGTTCCAGCACCCAGAGACCCCCTGGCACTGGCAAAAGTGGGTAATTCACAGGTTTTCCGCCAGCCAGGTCAGGAATAAATCCTCGGGCAGGACCAGTAAACAACCTGCTTCCATTTTTATACAGCCACAACTCTAATTAGCACCCACCCCATTCCCGAGGTGTTTCGGCTCCGACACCAGCGGTCAAAGGAGGAAAATCCCACATCATTCCTCCAATGCAGACCTGACAGCCCAGAGACACTCACTGTAAACTCCTTCCCAGCATCTCCCAAGCAGGAGTGCAGCCACCTCCACATCCCTACAGCCAGGAGAAAGTTTTGGGTGCTCCCAGGGACAAACGGGGACTGCAGAGTGTCCAAAGTCATCGCTGTCCCGAGAGAAGAGGATGGGCACAAACACAGCTGAGCTGCCTCCAAATAGCTTTTTCCAGAGTCTAAAGCCAGCAGAGTTACCTTAACTATCACGAGGAGGAGAGGGGGGTGTTGCAGGGTCCTGATGGTGATGGCACAAACTGTGCCACCGTGTCACAGCTCTGTGCCAGCACCAGGCACTTTGCCTGCCCATCCCCAACACAGCTCTGGGCTGTTGTAGCTTATTAATATCTCTTCCATTATTCAAATTGCTCCAATTATTTGAATTGTTCCAGCTGGGTCTGAGTGATAGAAACATCAAAAGAAAAAAATCGTGTATTTTTTTTAAGGGCAGCAGACACAGATTTGTGCCGTTTTCCCAGCAGTGCTCCCCCAGCACCCTCCCACCAGCCTGGGGGGCTCTGCCAGGCACTGGAGCTGTGCCTGGGGGGCTGTACCAGCACATACACCCAACACCCTTTGGATGCATCCCAGCCTTTGGGCCCTGCTGCTTTCTCTGCCAACAGGCAGCACAAAGGGAGCGAGCGGGAATGGCAGGAGGGCAATTCCAGTTAGCAGCAGAACATGCCCAGTCACGGGTCCCTGCAGGACCCATGGCCAAGCTGCAGCTGAGGGGACAACTTGGATATTTCAGGGAGTCTCCAGTCCCTGCTGGGGCTGCTGTGATGGATGGAAGCACCAAGTCAGGCTGGTCAGGGTGACACCAGGTCCCTGCTCTGCCCCTAGTCGAGCCCGACAACAGTCACTCTGAGGAGGAGAAGAGGGATCCACCATTCCATGGAAACCCCATGCCTGCAGTATGGCTCCTTCCAGCCCTGGAGGGGAAGGATGATGCCCACAGTGGGTCCTGAGCCTCAGTAGGGACCCAACTGAACCCAAGGACACCCACCCTGAGCCCTGCAGCCCTTTTGGACACAGCAGAGGGGACAGCCCCTTCCAGGGTGGTGCAAAATCAGTCACACAAAATTACTGAGATCTTTCACCACACCCTGGCAGTGCAGCAGCAGCAAGAAGGGGTTTGCACCTCCCTGTGCCCTGCACCAGAGCATCCAGGTCATCCCAATCCCACGTGCCCCAGTCCTTTCCAGGTGCTGTGGGATAAAAATCCCTCAGGTACCTGCACCCTGCCAGAGCTGTGCCCCAGGCACAACCAAAGGGCTGTTATCCCAGCAAACTGCCAGGCAGAAGAAAACAAGAGCAGGAAGGATGTGGAGGGTGGGGAGGATGCCCGATGTCCAGCCCAGGGTGACAGTGCCTGCCAGGCTGGGTGGCCCCACTCCCACTCTGGTACCCACAGGGTGATGGGAACAGCAGCTCCCTCACAGCTCCCATCAGGGCTTCACCTCCAAACAATCCCCTGCCAAAGAAACCAGAGCTTGACCTTTGCTGCTGCCGCTGCCCTAAGGCGAGGGGTAAGCCTGGATTTGCCCCTCTCCCAAATCCCGGGCACTGAACCGGAGCATTACAGAAATCCCTGAGCACAAAGGGGCCTCTCAGGAGAGGGGCTGTGGCCAGGCCATGTCCTGCTCAGGCCCACGTGTCCCCAGTGGGGACAACCCCAGGTGAGACCCCGATGGGTACATCCCCACTGTGGGAACACCAGCCCAGTCCAGCTCCGTGGGGTCCAGCTGATCCCCCCAGCAGCACTGACTCCAACTGAGCTGTCCTGGCCATTCCCTGGCAATCCCACAGCTGGGGAATTTCTCAGCCACAAGCTGCGGGAAGCAGCATTTTTTCCCCTCTTTGCTGGCGTTTGAGCAGACTCAGACAGCGAAGGCACCCACGCTCTTCCCCCCGGGCAGGGCTGGAGCCAGGAACAGCAGCACAGGCTTGGCTGGAGCAGGGAGCAGCTGGCCCAGCCCAGGGAGAGACTGGGAGGAGGGAAGGAGGCTGGAGGAGACCGAAACCGCCACGTGCACGTGTTTTTGTTGAGAGAGACAACTTTTCCAGCCCAATCTGCCAAGGGGACAAGCAGCTGGGATACCAGCAAGCTCCCCTGCTCCAGAGGGATCAGCTCCAGCACAATGTGGAGCAGCAGCATGGGTCCTGGTAGGCTGGCATTTGTCCAGGAGGAGAAACATGGGATCTCCATTCTAGATTCCAAGGGATCTCATCAGATCCAGAGGGACCTGTTTCCTAGTGGGTGGGAAAGGAGCATCAGTCACTGTGCAGAGTTCAAGCTGCTGGAACAGGGGGAAAAGTCCTTCCCACGCTCACCATGAACCCCCAGGCGAGAAGAGGGATTGCTATGGACAATGGGAAGGCAGAGGGAGATGCTGGGAATGAGCTTCCCTGATCCCACAGAGCTCCCTCCCTCCACAGGGAGCTCACATGCCCTGTCCAGCTCCACAACACCCCAAAACACAGACACAACAGCACATCTCCATGTCCTCAGCACTGCTCCAAGGACAGGTGATGGATCCCAGACAGAGCCTCCAGGTCAGGGCAGACCCCACACCCGAGTTCCCCATCGCTCCCAGCCGGGGGCTGTGCCAGAGCTGGGCACCACCACCTGCCCTTTGGACTCCCCTGCTGCCTCCAGGCCAAGCCTTGAGCAATCACCAAACACTCGTCCGTGCTGGCCCCATTCCTTGCCTTCAGTGACCCCGGTCACGAGCAGGAATCCAGTCCTACAGCTTTGTGCTCCCACGGCACTCGCTGGGCACCGGGGATGCCGAGGGAAATCCCCCCGGAGGTGGTGGGGGCTCGTGCCATGCACTGGGCACCGTGGGGAGCACCCTCCCACCCCTGAGAACACTCTGCACCCTGTTACAGGTGGGGCTCACAGGGAAAGGTATTTTCCCCAAGGGCTGAGGCTGCTCAGGCTCTGAAGTCCTGGCTTTCACCTGTGCCAAGGTTGTGGGACTTGGGGGCACCATCACAGGACCATGTACCCAACCCCAGAGCCCACCAGGACCAGCACCAACTGCTCAGACCCACAGAGAACCTGCCCTGAAAGCCTGAATTTTGGGGATGGGGTGCAATCTCACTGCCCTGCAGGAAGCTGGCTGTTAGTCAAGACATTGAACACAGAATGGGGAAAACCTCTGCACCACGGGCCAGCGAGGACACGGTTCCTGGTCCCCTCCACCCTGGAGGAAGAGGTCATGGGTGCTACACTCAGCCTTGCAGAGCCCAATAAGGCACATGCAGGGTGGGAAGGATGGCACAAGCCATTGCACTGTCCCTTTGGGGCTGGTTCTCTCTTCCTGCTCTGCCACCGAGCCCACCTTGGAGCGAGGGGCGCAGTGGACATGGGGCAGGAGCAGGACACATCTGCACCCCCTCAGCCCGGCCCCTGCCCAGGAAGGGGGAGAACAGGCACTGCTCTGTGAGTGCTGGGACCAGGGAAGTTCAATAGTTTACTCCCAATATTTGTCTTGGCCGGGCAGCACAGCTCGCTGGAGGAAATGGGGCAGGGGGAGGGCTCCAAACATCCTCTGCATTCCTTGTACTGAAAGCAAAGCCAGAGCTGTGGCACCCGTGCTCGGGGTCAACCAAATGTAAGGCCTTTTGTCTTTAGAAATCCTGCAATAAAACATCCAGGGGTGCAATTTTCCAAAAAAGCAGGAGGGACGAGGAGCCTTGGTCCCAGCCCTCAGCCTGACACACAAACTACTCCCTTCTCCCAAAAACCCACAAGCCAAAGCCTTTGCACAAAATCTGCTGACCTGGACACAGCACCCAAAGCCTCTGGCTCTGCTGGGGCTCTCCTCGACCTCCCCCTCCAAAACTCAATCCTGCTGCCACAGCCCCATTACACAACGCTGGCACCTGCTCCATCCCACGACACTGCCGGGAAACACGGGACCAAACCGAGGCCTGACGCAATCAGGGAACACCAGGGCTCATCCCACTGGGATGCTCAGCTCCTAAAACGACACATTTCAAACCCAGCTCCTTAAAAAAATGAGGTGGCCACAGAAGATGCCCCTTGCCTGGGAGCCGAGCACACTCCAGCTGCTGCTCCCAGGAGAGGGGCTGGTGCTTATCTCCAGCCCAGGAGGGCTGGGGCAGATAAGGGGGTTTGGGGGACACGGTGTGTCCCCAGGGCAGCACGGGAGGATCTCCTGTGATAACCCCGGAGGCAGCGCCGGGCTCCGCCTGCTCCGGCTGATAAACCTGGGATGGGTGTGTGGTGCCAGGCACAGCCCAGTGCCAGCTGTGAGCTCGGGGCAATCCATGCCCACGGGAAGGGCTGACGGGGAGCAGAAAGCCATGGGAAAGCAGGAACAGCCCCAGAACGGTGCTTGCAAAACCAAAAGACAGGTTTGGGCGCTTGGCAAAACCCCGTCACACTCTTCAAGGTGATTTTTATGCCCACATTCCAGCATGATACAGGGTCTCCCACGTACCCCATTCCAGCCCCCAATGCCAGCAGAGCCCTGTGCTTGTTCACAGTTGCCAGACAAGAGCAGGGAACTCTTCCAGGCAAAGCCGACTGACTACTCACCCGCTTAGAACTAATTAGGGCTTGTCTTAATTAAATCCTGCTAACCATGAACAACCCCAAGGCCAGAATTAACTGATTTACCTGGGGTGGCCTCTGGCTGCTCATGAGGGACTGCAAGCCCAGCATGAGTGAGAGCTAGTCCTGTGCTGGCCATGGTGAGGCAGGAGCTGCCAGGAACTGGGAAGAGCCCCTGGAGCCCTGTCCCAGGGCAGAGCACCATTCCCCAGGGAATGCCGGTCCAGCCGGAGGTACGGCCGCATTCCCAGGGCGGGAGCTCAGCCCGCCAAGGCTGGAGCAGAGGGATTAGCCCTCCCACCACCTTTTGTGCTGCTCGTGTCTTTAACGGGATTAGTCCCTGTAATTCCATAAGAGGGTTCAATCACACAGTGCCGGGTGAGCAGCGGGGCTCTGGCTGTGGAGGCAGCGACCCCACATCCAGCAGATGGTGATGGAGGGACCCAGGATGGCATTGGGACACCCACTCACTGCTGATCCCTGTCCTACGCCTTCCTCAAACATCCCTGGCAGCACATGGGACAGCTGGAGACTCTCCCAAGGGAAAACCCACTGCCAGGCAGTCAAACTTGTGCAGCCTGGAGAAGAGAAGGCTCCAGGGAGACCTTAGAGCCCCTTCCAGTGCCTAAAGGGGCTCCAGGAGAGCTGGAGAGGGACATGGGACAAGGGATGGAGGGACAGGACACAGGGAATGGCTTCCCACTGCCAGAGGACAGGGTTAGATGGGATACTGGAAAAAAATTCTTCCCTGTGAGAGTGGGGAGGCCCTGGCACAGGTTGCCCAGAGAAGCTGTGGCTGCTCCATCCCTGGAAGTGTCCAAGGCCAGGTTGGATGGGGCTTGGAGCAACCTGGGCTAGTGAAAGGTGTCCCTGCCCATGGCAGGGGTGGGACTGGATGGGCTTTAAGGTCCCTTCCAACCCAAACCATTCCAGGATTCTGTGTCCACAGAGCATCCCTTCACACTTCTTCAGCACCAGCACATACAGGGAACTATCTTTCTTACCTTCCCCTTGCTCATAAAACTACTTTTCACTTTGGCTTTCACACACTCATCACTACCAAACATCCACCAGCAGCTTATTGTACCTGGAAACAAATTCTTGCAAAACTTTAGCGGGAAAAGAGAGACACTGAGCCAACAAAATCCAGCCCCAGGTCTGGATATGGCCTGAACGCAGCAACGGAACCAAAACACTCAGGGGGGCCAGGCAAAAGCTGTAATGAAATTAAATTACAATATGTATCTTGCCAGAAATAATTATGTCAACAACTTGGGGTTTAATTCCTTATTTAAAGGAATAAACCTGTGGATTTGGAGAAACCCTTTACTGATTACGAGTTTGACTTTTTCTCTCTCATATCCTAACCTGGGGTCTCCCAACACCACTGCCTGTAAAAATCTCCATATCTAGAGACAAAACCAGCTCAAAACAGACCTTCGTTTCCACTCTGATCTCTTCACAGTGGTCACATCCTTCCACCTCACAGCCTTGGTCTCCCAGAGGGCAGGAACAAAGCTCACAAAGGTGATGCCACACATCAGGGCTGTGGGCAGATGGTGGTTCATGGATTAAAAGGAGCTCTTTCAAACCTTGTTTGGAAGTCAGGTGTACCTGGGCAGCAGCTGGAAGCCCTGATCCCCTCCAGCACACTTTACTCCCATTCTCCACAAGCAATACTGAAACTCCAGCACCTTTTATCCAGGTGGGAGCAGCCCCACATCCAGGGGCCGGGCAGGAGGAGGTGGGATTCACCCTGACCTGCGGCACCACCAGGGCTAGGATCAAACTCCTGGAGATGATTTATCCAGCCACACTGCACAGCAGCACTGGGACAGCCCTGGCTAAACAGCTGGGAATGTGCAGCGTGTCCCCTCCTCCACAACTCACTTGGGTCTTGGGAATAAAGAGGGAATCCAAAAAGAAAACCCAAACCCAATATTGTTTTAAGGTTTCCTCCACCACGACAAGACCACGAGCCCGACCAGGCTGGAGAAGCTCCAAGGGATGGAGGGGAGGCACAGCAGGGGCTCTGTGCAGCTGCCAGGGCACACGAGGAAGGCCCTGGTGCTGCCAGAAGATTTTTAATTTATTTGAAACCATTTAATAGTCCTTCTATTGAACAGAACCATCAGCAGCTGGCAAGGAGCCCACTCGTGAGCGGGGCTGTTATTGAACAAGGCTGCTGGAGCCAGTCCCTGCGGGCAGAGGGGGCCGGAGCGAGCTGCACTTCCAACAGCTCCCACTTAATATCAGTTTTCCAATCGTTTTGAGGGAAAGTTTTTGATTACTCGGGGATGCAGAAGGGATCAGCACCGGCTGGACCACACACAGCATCTCTCAGTGTCAGCAGCATCCCCTCCTGCAGCCGGGCACTGGGCTGGGATCAACACCCCACCTGCTCCTGCCCCCTCCCAGGGATGAGGGGGTCCCGGGGGTGACCCCACTGCCCCCTCAAAGGACCGGGTGTCCCTTGGGAGCGCGTGGCTCCGGGAACAAAGGCTCTTGGCAGGGCACAGCTCCTCCCGATGCTAATCTGCCTCTTGCCTCCCACCCGCTTTGTGTTTCACTAAAAATATCCCGGTGGAGGAAGTTTCTGCCGCGGGGTGGATGCTCTCCTCCCCGGGAGGGGCTTCCTGCGCTGCCCCGGCACGAAAATAACCCCCCAGAGCAGCCCCTTCCCCGGACCCACTGCCCTCACTGAGCCTGCACGGGCGAGCTGTGGCTGGGGACGCCTGCTCAGCCCCATCCCATCCCCACAGCCCACCCACGGCTCCAGAGCGTTTGGGGGATGGGACACAGCCACAGTCCACACAAAAGGAAGTGCTTTGCATCCAAAACCCCTTCCCACAGCACCGGGAGGATGCGAGCGTGCAGGACCTGCGGGGTGGGAAGCCAGGGCTGACCCTGCCAAGCAACACACTGGTTTATCCACCTCACAACCCCGTGGGTGAGTGTCTCGTCTTGAACCCGGATTGTATCCAGCAGGACAAGGCTCAGATCCCTGCCAGCACCTCCTCCAAGTGCTGTGGTGATGCCCAGCACACGCTGCTCATCCCAAGCCAAAGCTTCTCCGGCTGCCACATGCCCCAAGCTCCATTCCCGAGGTGCTGAGCTGGAGCTGCTCCAGAGCCCAGCCCCAGCCCAGCCCCGTGACACACGATGCCAGAGCCCGGCACCATCAATAATGCAGCAGGGTCAGCGCCGGCTTCCCCAGGCTCAGCCCAGCTGCTGCCCTGTGTTTGGGATTGAAGCACAACCCCAGATCCAAGGGATCCCTCTGCTGCTCCTTAGCTGAGCTCCCATATAAAACACCCCTCCACGAGTGCCCACTGCAGTGCCATTCCTTGGGGGAAGGCAGGGGGTCTCCAGCCCCACTGTCCTGCCCCCAGCTCCCCACAGGCATCTTCCCTTCCACACCCATCCCACCCCATGTTCTCAGCTGGGAACAGCACCCGGAGCAGCTCCACACCACGGGTGCAGAAACAGTTTGCAGAGTTCCTTTTCAAGCAGAGAAAGGCAGAGCTCACAGTGACACATCCCTGCCCTGACGGGCACACACAGCTTCCCTTCAGCTCTGCCCATCCAGACCCTCAGATTCCACAGGAATAGCTGCTGTGGGAAGGGCAGGGAACGCCACAGGGACACAGCCACAGAGCCCTGGGCTCCATGCCGGAGGGTTTCCCCACAGCAGGAACCTCACCCAGGCTGTGCCAGGGATAAGCTTTGCCATCCTCCCTGTCACCCCCTCCCGCAGGTCTGAGCCTGCCATGGGGAGTACAGGATGCTGCAGGGAAGTGCTTTAATTCAAACCATCCCCTCACTTATTTATTTTTTTTTTTAAATTGCATAATTGCTGCAGACATTTCTGCTCATGTTTGGTTTTATTACATCTTTGTGGTTATTCTACAAGCCCTAAATTTTGGGCCTCAACTGAGCTGGCAAAGCACTCCAAAAACATCTGTCCCGAGTTACTCCCCTTCCAGCGCTCCGGCAGGAGACATCACAACACCAGGGGTTTATTTGCATCAGAGAAAAGTTCTTATTCCTGACCCAAAGAAAAGAGTAAATATTTACGGCCCCAACGTCAGTGCTGGCCCCACACCTGGTCCCAACAGGCACCTGGCCACCGTCCTGCAGAGAGCAACACATCAGTCCCCAGGCACATCAGGCCAGGGCACACAGGAGCTGCCACAACCCCGTGGCACCTGAGGGACACCCATTCCTGCCAGCAGCAATCCCAAGGTGACACCGTCCCTCCCTGAGCAGGGGACAATCAACAACCAGCCGTTAATTCCCCTCCATTAAAATTCCCAGACTCAACAGGCTTAAATCCAGCAGCTACAAGACGTGGGCTTGTTCTCCAAAGGATAAACTCTGGAGAAGTTTATCCTTTGTAAAGGTTGTGAAGGTCCCTCTGCACACCCACCCCCCGCAGCCCAATTTGGCGAGACTGGAGCAGCAATGGAGGGAATTGCATGACCCCAAGTGCCTTTTGGTGGCTTTGCTGTTGTTCTTATTTCTCCTGTAAACACACCTGGAGAAAGCAGCAAGGCAAGTCCCAAGGACACCCCAAATGCGTCTCACACAGCCCGTGGGCCCTAATGGGGGTGCCAGTGATGGCACATCCCTCCCAGTGCACAGTGGGAATGGGACAGAGGAGCCACAGCTGCCTGTGAAAGTGCTGCCAGCCCTGGGCCATGACCCCTGCCCACCACGGGCACCTCTGGAGTGAGCAGCAGCACCCAGGTGAGCGCTGGCAGCACTGCCCAGTGCCACCCCTGCAGCTCACCTGCCTTGTACATTTAGCATTTCATTAACAGCCACCACTGCCCAAAGGCACCTTTGCCATTAAAGCAGCTCACACCAGGCACCCAAAGCAGCCCCTGCCATTCTGGGACCCCCCTGCTCCCCAACCCTGGACCTGCCAGGGGTGCTGGAGCCCGTCAGGGCTCCTGGAAAGCAGGAAACAGCCCAGTGGATACGAGAACACGTTGGGGACAGGGGAGTACATGGCATGGGGACATGTGCCCTGCCAGGGGACACAGCATGGGGCAGACAGCAAGCAAGCAAACCCCAAACCCCTCCCAGCCCAGCAGACACGGGTATGGGTACAGCAGGGACAGGGCAAGGCAGCCCCAGCTCCCTGTGCCACCACGGTCACACAGGGCACAAGTGGTGCTGGGGACAGCAGAGCTGTGACAGGGGCAGCCACTGGCTGCCAGCCCTGCCAACCTGTGCCCGCCCAGGGCAGGCAGCAGGATTGGAAATAGGTGCTGAATTATTCATGGCATCACCGGGTTCCTGGAGCACGAGGTCCTGGGCACCAGGTCCCTGCTGGGGTGCACAGTGACCTCCCCACCCACAGCAGAGCTTGGGGGGTCACCTCTCTTAGGAAATCAGTCTGGGACAGCATGGGGGGGCTGGCAGGGCTGTGCCCACCCCCTCCCTGCTCCATCACCCCCTGCTGCCCACCCTGCCAGCCATCCTGGGTGCCAGACTTCCCTCCTCTTTTTGTTTCAGTTGCTCCTTGCTTCAGGCTGCCCTGAACAACCCGGCCCCAAATCCAGGAAAACTCCAGCCTTTATATAAACAAATGTGCTCACAAAAATGCAGCTCCCTGGGAGCAGCCTGGAGCACCGGCCCATGTTCCCACAGGGGCAGGCTGGGGCCACAGGTCTGCAGGGGGGAGGGAGCTGCATTTTCTCCTCCTTCACTAAACGCCTCCAGGGCAGCTCACAAAAGCCCTAAATCTGGCTGGGGACAAATTCCAGTTGCCACAGCCCCACTGCAGGGGCTGAAATCTCCTCAAGTCCTCCCACACTTGGGAGCTGCACATCCCAGTGCCTGTGATCTGCAGGAGTAGGATGGGGCTCAAACTGCCCCATGGATGGACAGCACTGGGGGGACGAGCACGGCAGAAACTGGGGTCAGCCACCCTATGTCCACCACCCCCTGGCCTCCAGCTGCTTTAGGACACAGAAAGAGGGACATGTCCCCCAGACCAAGAGCCTGGAGCAGGTTTTACCACCTTGAAGCGAGCAGGACTGCACGGCACGGGAGCAGGGTCAGCTCCTGCTGCTCCCCTGACCTCACACCGGGGTCACACACTCCAGCACGGACAAGTGACCTTGGCCAGGGGAGCTGGCAGGGCTCAGCTCTCAAGGGCTGCCAAGGCAGGAGCAAACCAGCTGCTGACCCAAGGCTCTGTGAGTGCCCGACATGCTCAGCAGCCCGTCCCCAACCCCACACAGGGGACGTCATTCCTGGAGTCAGTTCCTTTTGTCCAGCTCAGGCTACACCAAAATCAGCTCTGTCTCTGGCACATCAAGCACTGAATGCCCAGGCAAAGCCCCCACCAAGCCCCTAGTCCCTCTGATGGGGACATGGGGGTTTTTCCCCACTCACACCCAGCCCTGCTCAGCTCTCCCTGTCCCACCCTCTCCTTGGAGGAGCCGAAACCCAAAGGCCGGAAGGGACCGTCCTGTTCCCCTGGCCTGACTTCCCGTCAGAACACACTCTTGGATCCCGACCAGCACAAGAAACAGAGACAGGAGAGGAAATCCCCAGTTTGGAAAGCCACCCCCAACCATGCACAGCAAACCCCCACCTTGGGAATGTCAGCCATCCCAGGGGTGCACCAACCCCCCGCAGAAACACACCCATCGTCGTCACACAGACCTTCCAACAGCTTCAAATGATGCAATAAATACAAAAAAATCAAATACTGCCTCCAATCCTGCCCTGTCAGGGAAGGGCAACCCTCCTCTGCAAGTTCCCAAACAGCTCCAGAGGGAAGAACCATGGGGTGAGAGCCCCTCATTATCACTGGGATGCTCACACCTCACACCAGCATCACCCCTTATCTGCACAGGGGGATTTCTCCATGGAGGGCTCCCAAGGACATGACGCTTTTGACTTTCCCACTGATCTCCTCCCAGCAGCCCAATGGGGCCAGCACTCAGCCCCCAGCCCCACTCTGAGGGAACAGAGACCAGACAGCCCCTGCAAGGCCCCCAGGGAGGAGGAGGAAGATGATGAGGAGGAGTGGGGGGACACCCATGGCAGCTCCGTGCTGGAGGAGGTCATTGAGCACCAGTGGCAGCACAGAGCAGTGAGCACAGGAGGGGACAGCGCAGGGACATGGAAGAGAAGGGGACAGATGGCTGTGGAGCAGTGCCAGAGTCACTGGCTTGGCTGTGCAACGCCCACATGGCTCCTGTCACATTCCCACCTGGAGCAGGGGCAGCCTGGAGCAAGCCCTGCTATCTGCAGAGCACAACCCTGCGCCGTCCCCGCCAGCCCCAGCAGCCGTGGAAACTCGACATTTTCCATCCCGAATTCTTTCCCCTTTGGAAAGGAGTTTACCAATAAAAGGCACAGTCCAGACCCAGGCCACTTAAAAAGAGCTAAATTTCCTTCCTATTTCAGCAAAAAGCTGAGAATATGCTTGTCCCAGATGTTCCCTCCCTCCTGCAAATAATGGAGGGGAGAGAAGCTCATTCAGAGCTGCAGCTTTGCCATGTCCCTGCTCCGAGCCGCCTGTCCCGGGGCCAGGAAAGGTCCAGGCTGGGACACCGACCACGGCTGAGGCACTGTGGGGTCACTGATCCCCAGGGCTGACAACCCAGGGACACCCTCGGGGGGCACTCAAGGGGAGGGAGCCGTGCAGCCCCCAGCAGCCAACACTGCCTGGAGCAAGAGCAAAGGAGTCCAAAGTGCAGCTCGGGACACAGCGGGGTCCCCGAGCCTACAGCCACACACAGGAGGTTTTACTCCAACAGGACAAGCCGTGCTCACAGAGGAAGGTGCTCCCAGGGGGGCTCACACCCCGCTCCCCACCCCTGCCCCACCCCGCCCTCACCTTCCTGCTGCCATGCGAGGAGAAGCTGTGGGAATGCCGCTGGAGGCTGCCCCCGCTCAGATCCAGCTGCGGCTTCCAGACCTCCCCGTTGTCGCTGCCCAGGGCCTTGGAGGGCGAGACGTTGGAGCTGAGCAGGATCCCGTTGTGCACCATGTCCTCGGTGCAGGTCAGGCGCAGGCTGCACAGGTACTCGTCCGTCTCCTTGTCCACCACCAGCAGGCGCGTCTCCGTCTCCACGGCTTTGATGCGCTGCACGACCTGGGAAGGACAGGGACAGCTGAGCAGGAACACAGGGAACTCTCAGGGGTGGCAGGAGCTGGACCCAAGGGCCATCAGCTCTCCCCCACTCTCCTGCAGCTCCGGTCTGGGTGAAGGTTTGCTGTCACTTCCAGCCATCACCGATGGGGGAGAAGGGCCGAGCAGGGCTTTGGGAGATGCCCAGGACGGAGCCTGCAGCCCTGGGTGATGATGATGGTGGCTCTTTCAGCCCGTTCCCTGCAGCCACACAGCAGCAGAGATCACCCACCCCGACCCTGGGTGGTTTTAGGAAGGAAACAGCCCAATCCATGCATCCATCCCCCATCTGTGCTACGGACCAGCAGAGATAAGGGAAGACAGTGCTCTGGGAGCAGGACATGGGCCCATCCCCACCAGGATCCAGCTCCAGGCATATTGAATGGGGACACTGTCCTGCTCTGCCTGGCTCCTTCGAACAGATCAGTGACTGGCAGAAGCTCCAACAGGCACTTGTGGTGCCAGCATGGTGGGGAGAGCCAGGAGGAGCTGATCCCACAGCCAGGCAGGGGGTTAGATCCCACCAGCATGGGCTGAGATGGAAACAGGGCAAATCCAGGACATCCACAGGAGCAGGGCAAAGGGAAACCACTTCCAAACTCTCTGCTGGCAGCCACTGAGGGCACCCCCTCCCTGCACAGGCCTTCATCCGAGGAGGAGGAGGGGTGGTATTGCTGGCAGTGCTGTTTGGCCACCACCCGCAGCCATGGGGTGGCCCTGAACACCTCACACATGCTGGGCACCCCCCAAAAGCAACACTGGGCTCTTTGCAGGGCCCCTGCTCTGATCTAGGTCACACCAGCCAGACACACCGCAACCGCCAAGGTTAGAGCGACAAACGAGCCTAATGCGCAATTAGCCGGCGTTTATTTACTCCCTGCGAGCGCCACTCAAGGTCAACAGAGCCCGGATCTGCAAAGGAGGAAAAGAAACCAACCCCCAAGAAATTTATAGGCTGCAGACAAGGCTGCTTGTCCTGAACCAAGCCACCCACTGCAGCTCCATCTCCGTGTGCCGTGCCGGGTGGTTGTGACTGCAGCTCCCACCCGTAACCAGCCCGAACCGTGCTGATCCGTCAGGCCCCAGAAAATCCATCTGCTCCCGTTCAGATCCATTTACACCTGACATCAGATGGTGCTGCTGACACCGGCAATGCCTGTGCAGGGACACTTCTCCCAGAGGGGACCTGGCAGCAGCAGCCAACACGCGGCAGCAGGGACACAGATGGGGAACGCACTGGTCCTGCACAGTGATGATCTCCAGACCCCACAGTTTGGATGCGCCAGGCAGGGAATCACAGTTGCCCCATAGACCCCAACGACACTCAGAGGCACCACAGAAGGGTCCCAACCCAGCGGGGAGCTGTGCCAGGATCACCCAGCACCGAGTTCCCCAACAAGCCACGGCGAGAGCAGCGCTGGAGCAGATGGAGCAAGCGTTTCCCGAGTCCCCCTGAGCCAGGCAGGGATGGAGAGCGGCACAGAGCAGCCCCTCGCCATGAGCAGAAGGGGCTTTCTGTGACAAGCCCCCCAAGGCAGCAAGTCTCTCTGGGGACAGAGCAGTGAGGTGGGAGGCAAAGCAGCAGCGGGGCCCCGACAAGGTCCTGCCCAGCACCGTACCCGCTTCCGAGCCATGCTCACAGCCCCGAGCCCACGGCGCTTCTGGAGACACCACAGCCTCCCCTGAGCATCTGGTGCCTCGGGACCTTCTCAGCACCGGTCCCAGCCCCATGATTTCCGCAGCTCCACCCAAACAGACTTTCACCCCTGGCGACACCAGAACCAGCCCGGCAGAGCCGGCCGGGGCCCTTCCACCCTTGCCAAACAACAGCCGCCCAGGAAGGGGACTCACGATGCCACTGGGAGCAGCTCCAAAAGGGGTGCCTGTGCCCTGTTCCATGGTGCCAGGCTCCGCAGGGACCGGGAGGCCTTCCTTGCTCCGGGCACAGCAGGAGGGCAGGAGCCACAGCTCTGCCCCGTGCCCGCACTGCCAACAGAGCGAGGAACCCGGGAGCCAGGATGCAATTTTGCATCCAAGACATGAAATGCCCTGAGAACACGTTCTGCCTTCGCTCCTTGGGTAAGGCCAGGAAAAAACAGAGAACAAAGACACAAATGCTGCCAGCTTCAGCTGGAAACACAGTTACACCCAAACAGCAAGGCCTTGTTTGCTGCAGGCTCCGTCCCGATGCACACGGAGAAGTGTTACTTGTTCAAGGTTGGGGAAGGAGCAGCGCAAGGAGAAGCCACGGTGAACCAGCTGCTCCAACCCATCGGCAGGACCTGGTGTGTGACCCAGCACAGCATCACCCTTCCCATGGTCCATCAGTGCTGGGTAGTTTTGGGGGAAGGAAGAGGTTCTTGTGGTATTGAGGCAGCAGAAAGAGATTCCCAGAGCAGGCAGGGCTGCTCCTGCTCCCACCACTTGCATGCTCATAGGTCCCAATGCTATAGCAGCAGGAGCACAGCACAGCATCAAGCTCTTCAACACCCTGGATGGGACAACCCATCCCAATCACTGCTCTGCAGTGGGGAGTGAGTGCCAGAGCTCCATCCTGCATTCACAAGCACCAGGGCTCCCTCCTGCCTCTGCAAGCGCCAGGGCTCCATCCGGCCTCCAGCAGCAAAAAAATGGAAGAAAGACATTTCTCCCATTTCACTCAACCTACTGGGCAGCCCCAGCACGTTTCAAAGGCACAGCTGCTGTCCCTGCTATCACCCATCCCCAGCAGCCCAGCTCCAGCAGGGAGTTCCGATGGCTTCCAAGGCACCACAGGAACACAGCTCTCCTTCCTGCCCAGCCAGATCAAAGATGGGGATCCTCCTTCAAGGGGTTTGAAATCACATTCAGGACAAACATTAACTTTCACACAGCTGGCTCAGATCATCAAAACAAGCTCAATTAGCCACCAAACCCCACCAAGCTCACAGAAAGGAGTCCATGAGGCTTTACTGGAGGCTCAGCCTCACCTTCAGCACATCAACATCCACACCTGGTGGGTGAAGCCTGGGAAGCCACAACCCCCCAAAGCTCTGCAGTGCCGAGGCACATCCCTGCTCTGCCCCAGTGCAGCGCTGGCAGCAGGGCTCACCATGTGTTTTGAGTTACTAAAGCACTAAACCCCGCAGAGTCCCATGAGCCACGAGGCAAACTGTGCCCCTGCCAGGCTCCGAGTGTCCCCGGGACTGGAGCTGCTTGAACCTCATTGCTTGTTTGTTTAGATGAAACTGTTTGACAAATACAAGCTTCGGTTTTGTAAGCAGAAAATGACACGGCCTGAAACAGCTTCTGTTGGAGAGCTAAGAAACAGCTCCCTTGGACCCCCCCAGCCACGGCCGTGGGCAGGAACAGCCATGGCTCCCCTCCGAGCCCTATCACACTCCGGCCAGCAAAACTGCTCAACATCTGCAGAGCTTTATCAGGAGATTTTAAGGCATCCTCGTACACTCCGGGCTGCACAAGCAGGAGCAGCTCGCCAAAAGCAGCCAAGAAAACCCACAGCAGAGCCGGAAATAAAGCCCGGGTCTCCCCATTCCTTTCCACCACAGATTGCATAACGCGGCGGAGCCCTGCCCAGCCCCAAACACCTTCGGCTTTCCCACCTTGACACGATTACAGCAGCCTGTCCCCCGCAGGGAGACACCGCACCGCCCACTGTCCGCACGGGAACCGACCGTCCCGGGGCACACAAAGCCCCGGAACCCTGGACGGGATCCAGGGGGTCACCCACCCCATCTCTGCACCCACCAGCATTGCCCGGACCAGGGGTGCTCCGGCAGAGATATTTTGGGTGAAAACACCCCTTTAGCCCGCTGCAGGGAGGCTGGAGCCGGGCAGAGCCGAGCCGCCGGGGCGGCCGGAGCCCGGGCGCTCAGCCCGGGGTGCCGCGGTGGCTGCCCCCGTTGTCCCCCCCCGCCCGTCCCCGCTGTCCTCCCGCCCGTCCCGGGCCCTGCCCTCACCTGGTGATGTGTCTCCTGCTCCACGTTGAGCCCGTTCACCTCCACGACGCGGTCCCCGGCGCGCAGCCCCGCGGCCTCGGCGGGCGAGCCGGGCTCCACTTTGCGGATGAACTGGCCGCTCTTGCCCTTCTCGCCGTGCAGGTGGAAGCCGTAGCCGCTCTCCCCCTTCAGCATTCGGCACAGCCGCGGCTTCAGCTGGTCCTTGGCCATGGCCGGCGGCGGAGCGGCGGTGGCGGGAGGGCGGGCGGGCGCGGGGCCGCTTTTATGGGCGGCCCGGGGCGGGCGCGGAGGGGCGGGTCGGGGTCGGGGCCGGGGACGGGGCCGGGGCTGGGGCCGGGGCTGGAGCTGCGGCTGCGGCCGGCGCTGGGAGCGGGGCAGGAGCCGGGGCAGGAGCCGGGGCCGGGGCGATGCGCAGCTCGGCCATGCTGCGCTGCCCCGCGGCACCGGGAGCGCGGCGGGCGGGGATGGGGCCGGGCCGGGAGGGGACGGGGCGGAGCCGCAGCGAGGGACGGGACGGGGCGGGCGAAGTCGGGACCGGGACCGGGACCGGGACTGGGACAGGCATCGGCACCGACATCAGCATCGGCGTCAGCATCGGCACCAGAACTGGCACCGGCACCGACACCAATGTGGCTGATGGAACCCCGGGGCCAAAATCCTTCCAGCAAATGAGCCATATGGTTGGATCCCGTGGTCAGGTTACCCAGAGCAGCTGTGGCTGCCCCATCCCTGCAAGTGTCCAAGGCCAGGCTGGACGGGGCTTGGAGCAACCTGGGATAGTGGAAGGTGTCCCTGCCCATGGCAGGGGGTGAGACTGCATGGTTTGAAGGTTTCTTCCAATCCAAACCATTCCAGGATTTGATGATTCCTGGTGGGAAAGGGTTCACACTACATCCCAGGTGCCCCTTGGAGAGGCCATCCAGGTTTCACCCAGATTGAGCTTGTTTTGGTGAAACATGGAGATCCTCATCTCCACCTTTTTGCATTCCTGGTCTTCATTTCTTTGAAATCTGTTACAAGGAGGACATGAGGCAGATTGCCTATCACAGTGTTGGCATTGCACGTCAAATTCCTTTGCCACAGGTTTCCTGGCCTTCCTCTGCGGTGTTTCTCCTTCCTCAACAGCTTTCCTACCAGATTTTATAGAGCTGAAGCAAACACTGCAGCCAGCTGGAGGCTGTAAATAAAAGACTCCAGAAAAGAATATTGATTCACTTTTAATCTGTGGTTTGCTTAAAAAAACTCTGCCTCCACTGCAGTCATACATAAAGTCACTCTTCAAAAGAAAGACTCTTGAACCAAAAAGATGGTTGGAGAGTCTATGCTGGAAAATCATGACGTTAGTTATCTCTGTCAGCTCTTCCCACCTCATTCCCTGGAGGCAATGTGGCCATTTGGGTGCTGCAGACAAGGAGAGAGCCCAGTGTGGCTCTGGCTGGGTGGGGGGCACGGGCCCCTGTGGGGACAGGGTGTTGTCCCTTCAGGTGTCTGTCACCCTCAGCCAAGGGGGGGCTCAGCCGCAGGCTCAGCTCCGGCTCCAGGTGCAGTTTGTGCTATGAGGTCCCACCAGACAGGACGCTCTGGTCCCACCAGGGAGGATGTGATGTCTCACCAAAGGAGGATGTTTTAAGAGCAGGTCCCACCAGGGAGGATGTGATGCCTCACCAAGGAGGATGCTTTGGTCCCACCATGACGATGTTCTGGTCCCACAGAGGCTCCTTCGCTCCCTGTGGTGCCACAGAAAATCTTGGGTGACAGGAGAAGAGGCTGGAGAGCTGAGAAGCTCAGAGCCTGCTTTATTTGCTGTACAACACAAGTGCTCCCTTGAGCCTCTTTGTGGAGTCCTGAAGCTTTTTATCGGGCTAGAGGAGTGCGAATAATTGATTTTTCCACTCACTGGCTAAACCAAAAAACTGGAGGGAGCGGGGGAGGAGAAGGAATTGTTTCAAGTTTATTTGAACTAAAAAGTTTTTCTTTTGATTCGGTGCAATAAAAACACGGTGGAGAAAATCTTTTGGGTGGTCAGACTGAATCTTTTAACCCTTTTGAATGTCTTTTAAAAAGCACTGGGAGGTTGCAAAACAAAATAAAAAGGAGAAAACGTTTCAAAAAGGAAGAAAAGGGTTGTTTGAATTTTTAAAAAATGCTCTTTTTTTTGGGGCACAAAAATTTTTTCAAGCATGACTTGGATTTATTGATTTTTTTTCAACCTCAGTGTTCCCAAAAGGCATTTTTTCCCCAAAAAGCCATCGATTTCTTGTAGGGAATGTAGGGAACTTGGTAGAGCCCTGACTCAGCACTGGATTTTTGCCTGCTCATAGTCACACACCTTGTGAGCCTAAAATGGAGCATTTATTTCATGATCCCTCTCCTTTGGGGACTGTGGTTGTGCCTCTGGTGCCCAGCTGGGCTGTCCTGCCTGTCCTGGGTGCATCCTTTGGCATGGACATGGTTCCAGGGAAATGCTGCATTTTTTCACTGCAGCTGATGGAGAAGGAACTGGAAATTACATGAAAACATGTTGTGCAAAGGTGTATCCTCAGATGGTACAAAATCCCTTTAGTTCTTACCATCCTGCCATTTCCCATCCGTGTCTTGTAGGAAAGAAAAAAGGAGAGAGCACAGAGAGCTCTGGAATAACAGAGCCCTGGTTAAATCCAGCAGGTACTGCACAGGCAACATTTTCCAATTTACATTTCTGTGGGTTTTGATTTGAGCACATATTTAAGCCTGAGTTGGGCTGGCCTGGAGGTGGAGGAAGTTCAGGGCCCTGTGAGCTCACTGGCTTGGAAGGGTTTGAAGCTCTTTTTGGTTGACATCTGCTTCCAGTTCCTTCCCTGCACTTGGCTGAGCAGTGGCAGAGAATTGCACCTGTGGCCCAACGGTTCTTTGGTTCAAGAGTCTTTCTTTTGAAGAGTGACTTTATGGATGACTGCAGTGCAGGTAATGTTTTTTTCAGTTGCACCTGTTTGCTTTAGGCTTGATCCTGTGGCATCACTAATGCAAAATGCAGATGCTGTGAGGACTTTCACAGTTACAGAAATCAGAGTCACCCTTCAGGCTCCCTGGTGTGTCAGAGTGGGGATTTTGGGAGCCCACAAAGTCCATCTTGATTCAGAAACCAGGAAAACCTCGGCTGGTCTCCCAGGTCTGCTCAGTCTGGCTTGTTCCTGAGGCAGTGGACAGGTGAGGAGCTCTCTGAGGAGGAGGATGGTCCATCATGGAGTTGCTGGGCTGTGCTGCTGCTTCCAAAGGAATGGGAGGTTTCACACCTGCCTTTGGGCCTCTTCTGCCAGAGAGGACACATGTTTCCAAGACTCCAGGGGCTCTGTGTCCCACTCGTGGCCCCACACTGTGCCTGTTGGATGGTTTGGGGCAGATCCTGTGCCTTCTCCTTTCCCCTTCTCCCAGATCCACTCCTGCAATGTGGGTCGCTCCCTTGTGCTCACCCTGCTCTGGGATGGGAGCTCTGCCAAGGGTGAGGAACAGGCTGGGCCCTTCCTCCCTCCCAGCCTCCTCCTCCCCATCAGTGCTGGTGTTTATCCACCCCTGCTCCACACCCAGCTTTGCACATGGAGCAGGAGCTCACCGGGCTGGTTCCAGCCAGGCCCCAATTCCCAGCAGAGCTTGGCCACCCACAGACCTTCTGCCTGGGTGTGGAGGGAGGTCTGGTCCCTCTGCTCGAGCTCAGGGATGCACCTTATGTTGGATGATATCCACTGGGAGCTGCAGAGCTGTTGCCACTGCAGTAATTCGCTCTTACTATGAATAAATGAAGTCTTGGGCTTTCCCACTGGCACAGATGCTGTTGTGTTCATTTCTCCCCTGTTTCACCATCACTCAGTGTGGGGCTGCTGTGTCCTGGCTGCTCTCAGGGGATGATTTCGAAGGGGATGATTTATTTGTGCTGCTGAAGGAACCAGGAATGAGAGGAGAGCTCGTAAAAAGCACGGTCTCATTTTCCCTGAGCCTCTGTGTGTGGCACTATTGAGCTGTAAACATTCCCCAGGTTAGATTGATGGGGATAGAAGGAGAACTGATCATTAGGAGGATTAATTACATGTTTTGTGGATTGTGAAAGTCCAGAAAGTTCAGTTATTCTGCTGAGGGCCAGGAGATCCCTCTTGCACAACCTGGGCCTTTATCACCTGCAGGAGAGAGCAGAGCTGTGGGTGCTGCCCCGGGGGGGCTGGTGGTGCTGGGGCTGTGCAGGGGTGGAGCTGGTGACCAGCCAGGCCGGGCACACCCGAGAATTCCACGTGCCAGCACACCCACGGCCAGGTGAGCAGGCAGGGGTGCTGCTCCCACAGCCCATGTGAGCCCTCCTGCTCTGCCCCTGCAGATGGGCACCCACTGCCTCTGCCAGGCAGCCCCCTGTCCCCCCTGGAAGAGCTGAGGTAGGATTCCTAGAGGAAAATCCCATGGATAATCTGACTCCAGAGGGACTTGCTTGTGGAGAGGTTGGTACTGGCACAGATGCAAGTGGTGCTGGTGCCAGTGCCACCCCAGTGTGTCACCCCAGCAAGGAGAGGGGTGTAAGAGCAGCACTGAGCCCCCCAGATGGGGCCCCCTGTCCCTGGGAGTACTCATCCTCAGGAGCACCCATTCCTGGAGTCACCCATCTCCAGGGGCATGTTTTAGCATGGCTATGTCTGGGTTTAATCTTTCTGTGCCATGAAAGTTGAGGGTGAGGCTAAAAGGTTTGGGGGCATCAGCTCTTCTGGCATGTCCAGCTCTGGGTGCCACCCCAGCACCCAGGGGATCCTGTGAGGGCTGGGACCACTCCTGCAGCATCTCCCTGCCATGGACAGGAGGGCAGGACATCCCCAGGAACCTTCATGGCCCCCTGAGGTGTCTGCAGCTCTTGACAGAGCTCTGGAGGGGACCCTGAGGGACATTTTAGTGTTGCTGCCACACCAGCCACTCCTGTGCCAACCCCAGCATCCTCAGGAGTGAGGCAGGGGTCTGGCAGGATGCCCGGGGAGCAGGCAGAGTGGGCAGTGCTGGCACAGGTCACCCTCCCTCCCAGTGTCACGAGTCACATCCCCTCCCAGTGGCATGTGCCCATAGCAGGTGAGTGCCCAAAGCAGAGTGGGCACTCCCCAAATACAGCCCTGTGTACAGTCAACACCAGGATGGCACCTCCAGGCTGGTGCCATCTGGGGACATCTGAGGGACATTCCTGGGTGGGAGAGTGGGGTCCATGGGAGGGTCCCAACCCGGTGTTTCCCCTTGGGCTCCCCAGGAATGGCTCCGGGCAGCTGCAGCTTGGCCAGGAACATCCCTGGCGGTGTCTCTAAGCCACTGTCACCTTATCAGTTCTCTGGATATCTTGGAAATAGGCAAAAGGGTGGGCACAGAGAGACCATCACCTCCTGATCTCTGCAGCTCCTGCCCCTTGTCTCCAGTCCCCATCAATTCCCTGGCTGGTGTCAGGGTGAAGGTGGGAACAGGAGGGAGTGGCAGGGATGGGATCCCTGGTAGAGCCCAGCTCAGCACCAGGTCCTGCAGTCCAGGCTCCCCACAGGGATATTTGGGACCGTCACAGGGACCACCTGGGATGTCCAGCTCTTTCCAAGGGATTTCCATCCTCAGTCACCACCACAGCTGGAGGGGGGCTCAGTCCTGGCCTGGCTCAGCCGCCTGCATCCCTGAGGAACAGCTTCCGAGCAGAGGCGATGATGGAGAAAATTCCTTGGGGAGTTTTCTTCCTCCTGGTACACGCAGGGCCCTGCAGCCACTGTGAGTGTGCCCAGGCCAGCCCTGGGGTGAGCTCACAGCAGCTCCTCTACCCGGCTGGTTCCTATCCCAGCCACTGCCCTTCCCACAGCCCCCGGCCCCCGTGGATGCTGCTGTTCCCCCGGGAGAGGCCGAGAGCCGGGAAGGAAAGGGAGCTGCCCCGGGTTGGGGTGGGACGTCTTCCTGCCCACCACGGGCCCTGGATTCGCCCTCCTCTTGGGCTGGAACAAAATGCATCCGCTGGCACCGCGGGCTGGGTGACGGCTGCTCCGTCCGGGAAAGCCTGGCATGGGAAAGCCTGGCATGGGAAAGCCTGGCACGGGAAAGCCTGGCACGTCAGCCAGCCCTGGCCTCGGCACTGCTGGAGCTGCACAACTCCCAGGTGGCACCTCAGGGATAGACCTGGGCCAGATCCACCTCCAAACCCCACTTGTGCTGCGTGTGGACCCTGGGCAGCCCCACACTTGGGCTCCCCAAATCCATGCAGGGAGCAGCGGGACAGGCGTTAACCTGGAGCTCCCGTCCCCTGCTGACCCCTGGCCTCAGCTGGGGCCACGTGGGCAGAGGGGCACCCATGGGGCAATGCCCCACTTTGTGACGATGCAGGGATGGGGACATGGTGGAAGGGCTCATCCCCACCCACGTGGCAGCTCCCAGCACTTCCCAGCACTTCCCAGCCTCTGGAATCGGCGTGGCCACAAGAGGGCATGGCAAAGCCACCTGGGTGCCACCGCATTCCCGGCACCCCTGGCACCCCTAGGCCACCACCCCACAGGCTCTGGGAAGTGGGAGGAGGGAAGGGATGACTTGTCCCACTGTCTCCTGGGGGTTTCTGAGCCCTCCCAAAGCCCAGAGAGGTGCCAGGAATCGACCTCCTCAGCCGCAGTTATCCCTGCAAAGCTGCTGGGGTGGGGGGAGCAGGGGGCACTGGGACCCTGAATGGGGCCAGGAGCCAACGTGCTGCTGCAGCTCTGGGCCTGTCCAGCCTCCCTCAAAAAGCTTTTGTCCCCCCCAGTCTGCTTCCAGCTGCAAATCCAGGATCCTCCTCGAGCATCCCTGGGGCTGCGTTTCATCCTGGGGCATCCCCAGGGAGCAGGACAGGGTGTCCCTGTGGTCCAAGTCATGGGGTCCCCGTGGTCTGGACACACAGCCCCCCAGAGTGAGAGGGACAGGAGGCAGAGCATGGGGATTGTGGCATCTCCCTCAGAATGATCCTTTTAGAAAGGATCAGATTAACATCCATCAGGGATAGCTGGGTCCTGCCCCGGGGCAGGAGGGCAGTTAAACACCTCTTTAAGCTCTCTTGCATTTTGTTGGGCTTGTTGACCCCCAGGGAAGGCCCAGATGTCTCTGGAGAGCAGGCAGCACATAGGAAATTACTTTACAGCCCCAAGTGGGAAATCAGCTCACACTCAACAGCAAAAACCATTTTCCAAGGTGAGAAGTGAAGGGTTTGTGGTTAACTGAGTGTCTCGCTGGCTTTACCCCAGCAATTGGCATGGTCAAGTGTTCCTTTCCAACAGATGAGGGTCTCTCAGCACATGGTCCTTCATCCCCAGTGCACCCTCCTATTCAAAGCTGGCCTTTCCCTGTCCTGCCTCATTTTAACCTTTCCCTCCCTGGTGGGAGGGCTCAGCACACACCCTGCTCCCCCAACAAGGGGTTTTTCCTTCCAGATCCAAACCAAAGGCAGCACAAACCATGGCAGGAGCAGGGAGTTCATCTAAGAGGGGTGCAAATGGCTCTTTTTGTCCAATTTCCTGCAACAGCCACCAGTGCCAGGGCATTAAAACTCAGCAGTACTGGACTCAGCCCCCCAAACCTCAGTTTTCTCTAGATCCCAGATCCCACTCACTCCAACACCCCTTTACCGTGTGCTCCTGCCCACCTCCAAGGCTCCTCCCTGTTTTAATGAGGATTAACATTTATTTTCATCAGTGGGGACATACGTAAATTAAGCCCTGAGCAGGCAAAACACAGTCAGAGCACTGAGGACTCACAGAGCTTCTGTGCAGCCCAGTTGAGGAAACATTCCTAAATGTTGTCATCTGAATTGACACTTGGCCTGGCAGTAACTCCCTGACAGGCAGTAAAAGAGATTTACTGTAAAGCTGCAGAAAAAATTGTGTCAAGGAGTTAAATCATGTTAGAAAAATCTGGGAGTGACCCGACTGCTGAAGTGTCTGCCCCGTGCAGGGCTGGATCAGGCTTTGCTCTTAAAAATCCCCACCAAAACCCCACAACAGCACCAGGAAGCCCGAGTTTCCTTTGATCACATCTCATTTTAATGAGGGCAGGTCCCGAGGAAGCGAACAGTACATGTTTGTATCATATTGCAAACAAGCTAGTACAGAAATGTAAAAAAAATAAACAAAAATAAATATCTCCCCTGTTTATTTCTCCCCGAGTTTGTAGCACTAGGTTGACCTGAAAAACAAGATGAATTTACCCTGTGCCTGGGCAGGGCCATGAAAACTCAGATTTTTTGGGATGTAATTGTCTGTGTGGTTTCAGAGAGGTCAGAGTACCCGGAGATGCCCTGAGGAGACCCTTCCTCGCCAGCCAGGTGAGCAGCTCCCACCTCGGGCAGTCCTTGCTCCTCCAGCACGTGAAGCATCTCCACAGGTCCGTCAGCGGGTCAGAGCCAGGTCTTCGAGTGGGAAGAGCTGGAAGGAGAAGAGGGGCTGGGTTATTTTGGAGCATCACCTGAGCCTCCAGCTCTGCCATCACCTCCCTCTCCATGTGGGATCCCGTTTCCCCTCAGTGCAGTGTTTAAACCACAGCTGCATTCATCATTTTCATTCAACTTTCTTTGTCTCAGGCTCAGATCCGACCTGCAGATTCCCTTCCTGCCACTGTGCCCGCAGATAAACCCCATCAGACACCCAAATATCGGGCTTGGACCTGCCTGCGGGGCTCCCAGTGGGAATTTGAGTGGGGAATCCAAGGGATGCACGTGTGTGCACGGATCCAGAGCGTGTGGTACCGGGACGTGCACAGCCAGGCAACGGCACAGCACAGACGTAACACAGCGCTGGGCTTTCCCAAAATGATTCTAATCCCAGATTTCCTCACAGAAATGAGGTGGGGGAGGAAAACAGCTACATGTTTCAGGGGCTGATCCAACAGCCAAAAGCCTCTGTGGATTTCAGCTGGATGTTGGCTCCAGCTCTACATAAGAGGAAAGAAATGTAATGTCTGGAGCCAGCCCTGAGCCAGTCCCACACAGCCTGGCTGAGCCCTGAGCGGGCAGCAGAGGGGGCCTGAGGAGAGCCACGCTGGGAGAATCCCAGTATGACCCAGCTGCTGGCTACAGTGACACCCCTCTGACCCCAGGGACACCCCTCTGCCCCCAGGGACACCCCTCCAGCACAAGCAGCTCAGTCCCACAGGTTTGTGATGCACCAAATGGGAGGGCAGGGAAATCCTGGAATCCAGGAATGGTTTGAGTTGCAAAAGGACCTCGAAGATCATCTCTTTCCACCCCCTGCCATGGGCGGGGACACCTCCCACTAGACCAGATTGCTCCAAGCCCCGTCCAGCCTGGCTTTGGACACATCATTCAGCTCCTTTTTCAGCCCCCTTGTTGGCTCCGTGCACCCCAGTTTCCTGGTGAACCCCCCCGAGGCTCCATGCACCCCGTTACCTGGTGACCCCCCAGCACCCCGGGGGCCGCAGCAGGACCCTCGTATCCCAGACACGGATCACACCCCTCGAGCATCCCGGGGCTCTGCGAACCAACCGTGCCCCCTCCCGGCCCCCGGGATCCCCCCGGCCCCCCCAGCCCTCCGCCCGCCCGTCGGGGCCGCGCGTTACCTGAGGCTGGCGGGGGCCGGGCGGGGGTCGTGCGGGGGCCGGGCGGGGGCCGCCCCAGCCCCGCCGGAGCAGGAGCTGCAGGAGGCGGCCGGGGCCGGGCGGCGGCGGGGCCGGGGCGGCGGGCGGGGGGCTGAGCCCGGCGGGGCGGCCCGGGCGCGGGGGGCTGTCCCCGGGGGGCGGCTCGGGGTGCCGGGGGGGCTCGGCCGGCAGCTCCCGCCGCCAGAGGTAGGGGGAGCGGCGGACCCCCATCAGCAGCCCCGAGGCGCGACCCACCGTGTGGTACCGGGGGCTGGCGACGTGCTTGTACCAGGCGCCCGCCGGGGCGGCCGGCAGGATCAGCCCCAGCAGCACCAGGGCCCCCCAGGCGCCCCCCGACAGCTGCCCCCTCCCCATGGCCCGGGCAGGGGTGCGGGTAAGGTGCGGGCAGGGGTGCGGGCAGGGTGCGCCCCGGCCCCGGGCACCCCAGCGACGGCTGCCCCGCGCCCGCGCCCCGCCGGTTTATAGCGCCGTCGGGAGGGGCCCCCGCAGCTCCGCCCCGGCAGCCCCCGGCCGCCCTCCCCCGGCAGCCTCCCCCTGGGATGCCGGCATCCTCCCCATGGCCCCCAGCATCCTCTGAGCATCCCTGAGCGTCCCCTGCATCACAGAGCATCCCGAGCATCCCTGAGCATCCTCCTTGCTACCGGCGGGATCCTCCCCGTGGCCTTGAGCATCCTCTGAGCATCCCTGAGCGTCCCCCGCAACCCGGAGCATCCCGAGCATCCTCCTTGGTCCCTGCGGCAAAGCATTCCAGACCATTTGCCGTGGATCTGCCGGGCTGCTTCCATTCCTCTTCTGCCACTCAGTTCTTTAAGACCATGAATTTTGCCATCCCAGTCAGGTGACCTTCCCCCCCCCAGATTCCTTAATAAAACCAAGCAGGTCAAGTTTATGGTCACCAAGGAGCAATTCCAGCTCCTCCTGTCTATTAGCTGAGTTCTTGTCTTTATACATTGAACCAGGACTAAATAATCTCTGGGGTTTTTTCAGTAACTTGATTAATTTTATTCTCAGCATCTTCCTTGCTCCTGTGTGCCCATTTAAAATCACAGAATGGTTTGGGTTGTAAGTGACCCTGAAGGCCATCTATTCCACCCCCTGCCATGGGCAGGGACACCTTCCACTAGCCCAGGTTGCTCCAAGCCCTGTCCAACCTGGCCTTGGACACTACTAGGGATGGGGCAGCCACAGCTTCTCTTGGCAGAGGTTGATATTTCTCCTCATTGATAATATTTTAACACGTTCCAAGGGAATCAGGCCAGGCTCCTTTTCATCACTGGGATTTCCAGCCCTTCACCATCCAGCCCCATCTTCTCCCACCCAACAAGCACAAGTTCCCAGTGGAAGTTCTCTCCACAGCCCAGCTTGCAGACGTTGGTGTTCTGTGACCCTCCACTCCTGAAGATGTGTTTCCAGGCTCATGTCGGGGACAGAGCCTTGCTGGATACCCCTCGGAGAGAGGGATCCCAGCCAAGCAACATCTTCCTCCTGCAGGAACCAGCCCCTTGGCCAGGCAGGGATCAGAGAGTGCGGGGCTGGCAGATGAAGAAGAGAAGGAGAACAATACAAAGCAACTATGGGGAGGTGTCGGATGGTCAGTGAGGATACTCATGATTTTCCTCTTCCAGGAAGGCTGGGAGTGAGTGCAATTCCCAGCTGGTAAAACAGGGACCTAGAATTTCTGGAGTGGATGCTGGAAGTTACGTCTATGCAGAACACAACTCATTCCTGTAATGAACCAGACCAGAGAGTCCAACTCATCCATAGCCCAAGTTCTTGGAAGCACCCAGGTTTACAGTAAGGACACGTCTCATTCTGAGCCAATCCCTGCTGAATGGGCTATTTTTGTCACCCTCTGAGTGCTCAGGGCATTAGAACAGCCTCACCACTCTCCTATTTAGTAGAGCCATTAACGAATGGCAGTGGTACAGCACACGGACCATCCCATCCCATCGTCCCCAACAATGGGACACGCGCTGCCAGGTTTGTTCACTCCATAAAAGCCATAACACACCCTTCTCCTCATCAGAGACGGATCGATTGGGAAGCACCTGGAATCGATTGGGAGTGCTCATCTTGGCTTGTTCCTGTCTCCTGTGCTCAAGGACACAGTCAGGTTTGTTTCACCGCAGCCACACTCCAACACCGGCTCAGCCTTCCCTCCCAGGAATGGAAGATTTTCCCATTCCCAGAGATCTGCATGAAGTGTCCCTTACACGTGTTTTTGGCATAACTTGAATAACTCATCACGCTGATAAACTCTCCATGAACTGAACTCTTTCCTCCCAGTGCACGGATTGATCCCCACGGTTGTGTCCTCAAGGCACCGAGATCCTTTGGGTACAGCGTGGCTCCGGATCTCCACCGGAGTGCAAGTTTCCTCTCCCAAGTATTTTTAAATATCTTTCAAATGAAACAGCTGATAAGCAATTTGAATTCTATTTATACTCTAAGTAACTAAAGGATAATTTTAGGATTCTTGTTCCCCTCGCAGAAGCCGATGCTGCCGCAGATTCCGTAGCACGTCAGCGGACACATGGCACCGTGCTGCTCCCAGGAGGTCTTGTGCCAGGAACTCCCCCAGAGGAACAAAATCCTGGTTATTTTTGGGAGATAAAAAACTTTTGAACAAGTTCTGGCTCCTATGGAAATCTACAGACTTTCCAGGACATTGAAGTTTCAGCCCTATGGGTCGTTTCTATAAACTGCAAGTGCTTATCAACCCCGAGCAGGGGCCAGCTGACCCTAAGCCCTTTTAAAAACCCTATTTTAATGTTTTCACTTAAACCCAAAAAATTTTGGCCCCAAGATCAGATTTATCAACTACACAAACACTGAGACAAAATTTTGTTCAGCCACCCCAGTGCTCAGACAAACACTTAATGATGTTATTCCACACTTGTTGAGGTGAAGGGGAATGGGATGGATTAGGTTGGAAGGAACCTTGAAGTTCATCCAGTTCCTCCTCCTGCCATGGGCAGGGACACCTCCCACTATCCCAGCTTGCTCCAAGCCCTGTCCAACCCGGTCTTGGACACTTCCAGGGATGGAGCAGCCACAGCTTCTCTGGAAAACCTAGCCATAGGGATTTAATTCTATGCTTCTGCTGCTGAAAGGATTTAAGGTTTTATTCTTTTCTGTTGGAACAAAATCTATCTTTTTGTAAGAGGGAGGCTCTGCTGCAGCTCCCCATCCCTCTGGATGCTCCAAGCTGAGGTATCAGAGCATGAACTGGGGTTTCTGGAGAACATCCCAAGGGACTTTAGGGCTGAGGGGTCAGAGGGGTGACCAGCTGGAGGCATCACATCTTCCCCCCCTGCAACAAACCCCACCGAGCTCTGTGAAGAGCCCTCTCCACCCAATTTAATTCCCGTGGTGCTCTCACCTCCCACCACACACATTACTGCAGCCACTTAGGGTTTGTGGCTTTGGAGAATGATATAAATGAATTTGATGTCCCAGAAAGAGGCACTTGAAAACTAAACCAGTGGGGTTTAATGACAGCATTTTCCCCAGTTTTATGATAATGACTCTGGTGTTTATTGGAAGGTTAGCGACTCAGCCGAGCAGGAAAACAAAGCAATCCAGAGGCCAGTGCTGGGATGGGGCCTCTGCACCCTTGGGCATTAATGCTTGTTCTATACATGACATTCTCTGGCCATTTGGGATCTACAGCATGTCCTGTGGGAGTATGAGAGGATGGGGGTGACATCAGTGGACATGAGGAGGTCCAGACCCTGCCCTCCTCCTCTGGGGTGCAGCACTGCAAACTCATCCAGCTTTGCTGATTGGGATCATCCTGTTCTCCAGGCTGAGAAACTGAGGCACGGAGTGTTCAGAGAGTTGCCAAAGACCACACAAGGTAATGGAAGGTTTGGCCAAGGAACGGAGCCTTCTGCTCCAAGGTCCTTCTCCCGGACACTGCCTGGCTCTGCCATCCTGTGCAGATTGGAGAGACAGACACAGATCAGCCAAAAGAGGCTCCACCACCAGGAAATCAGCTGGAGGCACAGACCTGAAGTTGGAAGCTGGAGCAGGGATGAGTTTTGCTCCCATCCTATCCCAAGCAGTGCCATGTGCACCCCGAGCCAGAGCAAAGCCGGTGCTGCTGTGGGCAGTTGACTTGGAGACAAGGTTGGAAGTCCAGATCCCACCTGGAAAGGTGACGTGATGAAGCTCCTGCCTGGCTCCAGGAGGTCATTGGACAGGTTTCCCACTGCTCCATCTCTGCCCACACGCCAGATTCCTGCACTTCCCCTCCTTTTCTGGGTTCACATCCCTGCTCCCTCCTGCATTACTTCAACCTGGGAGTGAGTGAAGTCTTAACGGCAAGAAAAAGATCTTCCCACATGTGTGGCTCTGCAAACCCTGATGTTTTGCAACACTCATCCCACTGCTGAGCCCCTGGGGAATCAAGAAGAGTGTTTTCATGGAGTGGGGATGAGGCACTCGGGGAGCAGGACCCAAACAGGCTCAGTCCCTTGGGTGCTGCAGTGACAGCATCCCAGAAAATCCAAGGAATAACAACCTTTGCAATTTTCTTGCATCTAGAGAGTGTAATAAACTCATATCAGGGAGTGATTTCTTCCCCCAGTGATTCAGAACCTGATTAAATGCTGTTTCTCCTTTCTCCTGAAATAAAGGAGCTGTAACTGATACAAACAAATTACAGTTTCAAGCTGTGAGGCAGAAACACTTCGACTCCACAGATATTGGTGGCTCTGAAGAGAAAGAGGAAACAGTAAGTGGTGTTTCCTAGAGCTGAAGATCTTCATATTAAAGTGCACTAAATTAATTATTTCACTCCTAAGAAACTACTAATTCCTCACTATTTTTAGCCTCATGCACTATTTTAAGAGATTTTTTTTCTAGGGTCCAGTGACGTGGAAGTTAAACAGCAGGCAGTGAAGTCTCCAAAGGATAATAAACTATCTCAAATTACTTTGCTAATGGAACAAAGAGTACTGTAAATGTCACACAGGATAGAACAAGAGCGGGAGAAACCTTTACATGAAACAATGGATCCATTAGCACTAAGTTGAGGGAAAAAAAGCCACAGACTCGTGATACTTGTGCAGAGTTTCATGGAGTTGCTTCTCCAAGCCAAGGGAACTTGTTTCCTCACTTGAATTCTGTGCTGAGCTCACACCACAATCACCCACACTCCCAAGGCATCGACCCTTTAGGATTTCAAAGCCCTTTACAGACAATAATTAAGGTAAAAATTAAACCCCAGATGAGTCAGTGGAATTATTTCTGCTTCCAACCAAGGAACAGATTGGGAATCACTGAATCACTGATGGGAGACCAAAACCAAACTGAGGTCCAGACCCACCAAACCCACGAAGGGCTCCTCACCTCTCCAGCTTAATGAAGTCGTCCATCATCCTGCAAGCTACAGGAATGACCCTTCACCTCGGGTGTGACTCATCAGCTGGAGAACCCAACAGTGGGGCCTGTTGGGTGAGAGGATGAACTGGGAGGCACCATTGCTTGTCCACCCCACCCTGTGTTTTGCCTGTCCTGTGGTTGGCAGAATATTAAAAGTCTCTAAACATCTCAAGGGCTGCGGCAACGACGTCACAGACTGATTTGGACGTGACATAACACCACCAAGGAATCATGATGAAACATTCCTGGTGATGTGGGATGACAGCACTGCCTTAGGAAAGCAGAAGAGATAAAAATTTGAAAGGCAGGGAAAAGAACAGGGAAAAAAGATGCCATGGGCTGGCATCTGTAATGCAAGCAGATCCCTCAGCCCCCTCCAGTCCATGAGTCATTTTTTCTCCTGGAAGTAATTTCCAACCCCAGCCAGTTAATACCCAGATGTGTGAAGTGCAGAGTAAATTTGGCTCTGCTCTGAGGTGTTTACTCTGAGGAGCAAGAGTTGTGAGAGGAATCTTTCATTTGACAGCCCCGAGATCCCTCAAGTGAAGCCCACACAGCCCCCAGGTGCTCTCCTGTTTTCCTGAGATTTAATTAGGTGAGGCTCTCCAGCACATACTGCTGTACATGTGTGAGATGATTGGAGGCTCAGAGGGGTGTAGGTGAGAACAAAATCTGTCTTCAAGTGAATCTGCACAGGTCAAGGTTGGAAAAACCCTCAAAGATCCTCAAGTCCAACCATCGACCAGCACCACTATTGTCACCACTCACCCAAGTCCTCAAGTGCCACATCCACGTGTTTTCTGAACACTTCCAGGGATGGTGACTCCACCCCTGCCCTGGGCAGCCTGTTCCAATGCTTGACAACCTTTTCCATGAAGAAATTTCCCCTAATTCCAATTTAAACCTCTCCTGGAGCAACTTGAGGCCATTTCCTCTTGTCCTGTCAGTTGTTACCAGGGAGAAAGAAGCCCAGTGTTACAATAAGTCCCACATTCCACAGGCAATTCCTGCTGCTGCCTGTGATGTCCCTGTAGGTGGGAGATGACACCTCCCTAAAGCCTGGCAGCAGACAAATAAAATGGAATTATTCAGAGCAGAGTGGTCGGGTTGGCAGGGCACCAGCCAGGGAGTTGAGAGCTCTGAGCTACATTCCCAACACTGTCAGTTCTCTGCTCTCTGACCTCTCCAAATTCCCAACTCTTGGCATTGCTGGGTAGGGAAAGAGCAATGAAAATACATCATGGCACAGCTGGATCACCAGACACTGTTTGCTGAGTCTTACACTGGGATGGCTGGATTAAATATGGCTAAAGTTCAGTCAGAGCTCAGCTCCACAGACTCTCCTGAGGCTCCCACCCTGCCCAGAGCATCCAAAGTGTCCAGCACAAGCTCTGGTCCCCATAGGAAACCTGGGGCAGGAGCAGCCCATCAACATGAGCTCCCGGAATGAGATGTGAAAATGGAGCTCTGTTCCTCATCCTGTTCTGGGAATCTGAAAGCCTAAATCTGCTCCTTTCCTCTGAATTCCCACCCAGGGACTGTATTTTCTGTCAGCTGCACTTACCCTGCTCTCATCCCCCAACAAGCTGCTGCTAAACTCCATCCCCAGAAAAATATTTATGGATGCCTTAAAATACAGCTCTGCTTTCCAGCATGTGTCTCTGCAAGGATCCTGCTCCTCCCTGATCATCCTCCCCCTCTTTAAGGAATCACTGCTTTCCAGGGAAGCTTGTATCACCAAATTATGTATTTTAGCAAATAAAGCTCTTGGAGGAAAATTCCCTCTTCAAATCCAAAGCTGTGCATTGTGTCTGAGGAGAAATCAAAGAACTGGGGTGTGTGTATGTCCCTCCATGACTCAACTTTTAAATAGAAAAACATGTTTTTGGTTAAAAAACTGGTGGACAAATAATGTGGTTAATAATGACAGGCTGGGATGTTTCTGAAATGCAGGTTGACTTCCTATTAATCCCTCAGGTAGGGTTGTGGGTATATTTGATCCAAAATCTCATGTGTCTGGGACAAACCCCACTGACCTCACAGCAACCCAAAATGCTGCTTTGAGCCTTCAAATCTGAGCCATAAAATCTGGTTGGGGCTGGGAATTCAAACCCGACTTCCAGTATCCAAAGAGAGCCCTCAACAAAGATGGGGAGGGACTTTGGACAAGGGCCTGGAGGGACAGGACAAGGTGGAATGGCTTCCCACTGCCAGAGGGCAGGGTTAGATGGGATATCAGGAATAAATCCTTCCCTGTGAGGGTGGGGAGGCCCTGGCACAGGTTGCCCAGAGAAGCTGTGGCTGCCCCATCCCTGGAAGTGTCCAAGGCCAGGCTGGACAGGGCTTGGAGCAACCTGGGCTGGTGGAAGGTGTCCCTGCCCATGGCAGGGGGTGGAATGGGATAGGGTTTAAGGTCCCTTCCAACCCAAACCATTCCAGGATTCCACGCAGTGAGGTACCTGTGAGAAGCCACTGCTCAGGGACTGTCTGAGACTTATTTTCCTTAAAAAGAAACCCTAAAAAAATCATCACTTTTAGCAGCAACTTTATCAAAGGAAGACAGATTTCCCTGTGACACCCCGAGTGCCTCAGCTGTCAATGAGCCACATCGGCACCAAGCTGGGAATGGGAAATTAATCCAAGGCCTAACCTTTAGTTCTGCACTTGGACAATATTTCAGTGCTGAACTATAAATATTTGATCTGTTGCTTTTGTGAGTGGAATGGGCTTGTTGTGCTCATCTGCAGAGTTATCAATTATTCCAAAGTGTATTTATTGCTGATTAAATGGCTTGAAAATGCCTTTCCCTGCAGTTATTATGTGATATTTAGCGAGTAAACATGGAAATTAACTATCCCAGAGTCAATATTAACCCTTTTTCTTGAGAAGGAAACCTTCCCTGCTTGACAACACATAGCACTAAGCACCAACTAAGATATTTGGAGACCAGTTAATTCTATATAATTATATTTCTTTATGTTTTGGGGTCACAGTCCGTGCTAAGATCTGGTTTCCATTTGCAATCACTGGAGAAATAAACCAGCATCTTTAAATCATCAGCAAAGAATGATTCAATGGCTTGAAAGGGGGTTATAAAAACCTCTCTGCACCACAAAATAAATTAATCTGCACCCATGACTCACAGGCACCAGCAGGATGGTTCTCCAGAAGGATGAGGAGCTGGAAACAGGCTTTGGTGAAGTTTGTTTGAATATTGGCTTTACAGCAATTCTTTGTGCTGTTTGTTAAAGGTGGGGACACCAGGAGAGTGGGAATATCTTGTGTGATGATGTTGACGTGGAATAGAGGAGGTTTTTTGGCATTTTACAGCTGTGGAAAGATGTGTCCCACCACTGGAAAAGTCATGGGATCAACAGAGATGCATTTGAGGACATGGAATCACAGAATCACTTAGGTTGGAATAGACCTCCAAGACCACCAGTCCCAGCACTGCCAAGGCCACCACTAACCTATGTCCCCAAGTGCCACATCCATGTGGCTTTTAAATCTCTCCAGGGATGGGGACTCCACCCCTGCCCTGGGCAGCTGTGCCAGGGCTGGACGATCCTTTCCATGTAAAAATATTCCCAGTATCTGATCTAAACTTCCCCTGGCACAACCTGATGCCAGGCCATGGAAGGGCTGCTCTGACCTGCTGCCTGGTGCCGTGGGGGAAGGACAGGAGGCAGGAGTTTTAAAGGCAGGACCTTTGCCAGAGGCTGGGATTGGGGTTGGGTTGGGTCATCCCACGGTGGATGCAGAGGACAGGCCTGGATCTGGCCTCCAGCTGGCACTGGGAGGAACAAAAAGATTTTGAAGGTTCCCTCCAGCCCAGGCCATTCTATGATATCCTTACATGGGTTTTGATCCACAAAACTTCCTGGCTCTAGCTGTATATGGAGGATGAGACTGGCATGAGTTTCTGGTGCTGCTGGAAGTTCACCTGGACTGTGAAGGGACACAGAACCTTCAGTGGCTTCCCCCTCAGACACCGATTATTGCAAATATCATCTGAGGGGCAGAAAAAGCCCCAGCTGAGGAGCTGCCAGTGCTGCTACCTGCCTGAAAAACAGTGCTTCCTTTTGCCAGGAACATCACACCCTCACAGCAGGAAAAACACACTGCTATGCACACACTTTGCAGGATCAGTCTTTGAGTCAGGTCCTTGGTGCTCCTGGACTGTCTGGAAGCAACATCACCGACCAGAGCCGAAATCTGAACGGTCCCAACTCCCTCCCTGCCAAGCCTCTGTGTCCCCAGAGTCCTGTGATGAGTAATGTCCCTTCCCATCCCAATTCCTCAGGTGTGTTTATGATCCTGTGCCCAGCCACGGTGTCATTTCACAGCCAAGTGACACTTAAGGCAGCACATCCCTGCCAGCAGCCTCCAGCTCATTTCATGCTAATTGCTCTCCAAAATTGGGTGATGCAGTTTGGACATAAAAACATTTTCAACAGTATCATTAATTCGGGGAACATTTCCTGGAGTAATTACAGCCATCATCCTCAGTCATTCCTAATTATTCCATGCAGCCCCACCCAAACACACTTCAGGGTTGATTAGCGAGACGTGTGTTCCCCCACTCCACGCTCAAGTGGGATAAATGGGGCTCTTTAGGAAAAAGTAAATATTACCTGTTGCATCCAATGATCCAAAACGTTGAAATCCTTCATTATCTGCTCCCAAACACTTAGCAAACCTATTACTTAATTTATTTGATGGCACAGATGTTGTTAACTGGGGCTGGTGTGGGATGACAAAACGTCATAGGATCTTTTAATGATCTATTCGATGTGCTGCTTTGTCCTAAAATGATTGTTCATGGCTCAAAGAAAAGGAAAAAACAGTTTTAACTCAAATGACAAGGAATTCAGGGAAAAGACAGCAGGTCTAAATGATAAAGATGCTCATCCAATCTTCCAGCCACAGGAAGATCTCAGGAATTTACTAGGAATTTCATCAGGAAGTGGAGTGACAGGCCAAGGGAGAATGGCTTCCCAGTGCCAGAGGGCAGGGAGAGATGGGATATTGGGAAGCAATTCTTCCCTGTGAGGGTGAGGAGGCCCTGGCACAGGTTGCCCAGAGAAGCTGTGGCTGCCCCATCCCTGCAAGTGTCCAAGGCCAGGTTGGACGGGGCTTGGAGCAACCTGGGCTAGTGGAAGGTGTCCCTGCCCATGGCAGGGGGTGGGATTGGATGAGATTTAAGGTTCCTCCAACCCAAACCATTCCAGGATTCTATGACAGTGACCTCATCTGGGTCACTTAGTGGGAATCTGGGAGAAAAACAGGTGGTAGATCCTAAAGTCTGAAAACCTCTGTCTGTTCCTCTGTGCTGTGTGGCCAAGCAAGCTTTTATCCTTGTGTGGGTTTCTTTTTCCCTTCTAGAGGAACTTGGCTGCTCTTCATGCATTTTTTCCACGCTCCTGGAGCACCCTCTCCTGTCCAAGGAGCTGCAATTCCCATCTCTGTGTCCCAGCGACACAGAGACCTTTAAACCACAGGCTCAGCCCACAGGGCAGGAGCAGGAACCTGGACAAGTTTCCTCAGGTGTGTCAGTGTTAACTCAGCTCACCTGAACTCGCCCTGCACAGCTGGAACCTGGATACCGAGTGTGTGAGTCACAACCTGGAGCAAATAAAGGATTATTTACATTAGACTGAGCTCTCAACACCCTGTCAGAGCCCTTTTGTAGTCCCCCTCCAATGGATCCAAAATCCTAATTTCGATAGTGTTTCAAGTGCATTTTTCACCCTTTTTTTTTCTCCCAGTCACACCCCGTGTACCTGAGGAAACAAACACCTGAGTTATGACATTAAATCGAGGGGCAGAGCTGCAGGTCTGATGAATCCGTGGAGGGGCTCTTTGCACCCCAGGGGAGGTGTTTGGCCTGGAAAAAATTCCACAGGAATCAGCAGCCCACAGTCTCCACTGTCCCCACAGTGCCAGCCCTAGGGGACACCGACCCCCCCTCAGGGGTGGGCAGAACATCTGGGCCAGGGACACAGGGACGTGTGAAGGTTCAGGGCAGCACCCAGGGGGACAGCAATGGGGCTGGGATCCCTCGTGTTCCCACATCCAGGGGGCACAGGAATGAGCTTGGGATCCCTTGTGTTCCCACCTCCAAGGGTGCAGGGCATGGGGTGCCCATGCCCCCATGGCCAGGGGGGCCAGGAATGGGCTGGGGTCTTCCATGTCCCCACAAGTATGGGGGCTGCGATTTGAGGTCCCCCATGTCCCCACAAGCAGGGGTGACAGGAATGGCCCTGAAGTCCCTCATCTTCCAACAGCCAAGGGTGCTGGAGCAGGATCTGGGGTCTCCCCATGTCCCCAGAGCCAGGGGTGCTGGGTTTGGGATCCCCGATGTCCTCACATCCAGAGGTAACAGGAATGGACCTGGGATCCCCGATATCCTCACATCCAGAGGTAACAGGAATGGACCTGGGATCCCCCACGTCCCCGGAGCCAGGGGGTCAGAAGCTCAAAGTTCCCCATGTCCTCACAGCCAGGGGTGACAGGAATGGACCCGAGGTCCGTGTCTCCACAACCAGGTGTGTTCAGGCAGGACCTGTGGACCCCAAATGGCCCCGAGATCCTCCTCCCCCTCAGAGAAACCATCGAGAGGGAGCCAGACCGGCCCTGCCAGGGGCGCTCCGGCCAGCGCATCTCTATGGTCACCGCGCCGCGTCTCTATGGCCGGGCGCTGGAGGCCCGAGCGGTGACGTCAGCGGCGTGGCGCTGCCGCCGCTGGGGGGCGGTTCTGGCAGCGCAGCTCTATGTCCCGGCCGCGCTGTGCGAGCGTGCCTCTCTATGGTGGTGCGGCGCTCTGGCCCGCGCTCGGTGGTGTGGGCGGGGCGGCGCGGGGCCGAGGCCGCCATGGCCGCCATGGCCGGCGCGGGGCCGGGCCCGGCCGAGGGGCCGTGTGTGCTGTGCTGCGGGGAGCTGGACGTGCTGGCGCTCGGCCGCTGCGAGCACCCCATCTGCTACCGCTGCTCCGTGCGGATGCGGGCGCTCTGCGGCGTCCGCTACTGCGCCGTGTGCCGGGAGGAGCTGCGGCAGGTGAGGCCGGGGCTGAGAGGGGAGCGGGGGGGCCTCGGCCGGGCCGGGCAGCGCTTCGGGCACGGGGCGGTCGGGAAAGGGCTGGGTGGGACCGACGGGGACGGAGCCCCGGGTTATCCGCCCTCCGCGCCGCTCCCGGGGCGCCGCCGCCGGTCGGGCGGGTGGGAGGCGAAATAATGAGAAAATGGAGTTTAAAGTGGATATTTTTTGGTTTTAAGTCAGCAGGGCTCGCTCTGCCGGCGCAGGATGGAGCCTCTGCTCCCTGTCCCAGGAAGCGTCTGCTCTTAGGAGGGCTCATGGAATCCTGGAATGGTTTGGGTTGGCAGGGACCTTAAAGGCCATCCAGTCCCACCCCCTCCAAGGGCAGGGACACCTCCCACTAGCCCAGGTTGCTCCAAGCCCCGTCCAACCTGGCCTTGGACACTTGCAGGGATGGGGCAGCCACAGCTTCTCTGGGCTACCCGTTTCTGGATTTGTAACGTAGTTTTTACTGTAAGAACTGAAACTTTTCTTGTATTTTTGTGTCTCAGCCTCTCTGGGCTGGGACAGGTAACTCCAGCTGTTCCCCAAGTGTTGCTGTGTCCCCTCTAATTCCCAGACTGGGAATGAGTGCTGGAGCAGTGGTAGGTGGCTCCTGAAGGATTTATACCTTGAACAGCTGCAGCCTCCAGAGTCCAACGAGAGCAGGGAGGATCCCGGGCACGTGGCACAGATAATTCGGGAATTGTTGTGGTGTTTTGTTCCTTGCCTTCCCAGGAGTTAAGAAAATAAGAGACAGTGGTTTCCCAGTCGGACCCTGTGTAATTGAGTCCCTTGGAGACTCCAGGTTTCCCTGTGATCCCACAGGAAATGGGGAGGAGCCGAGTGCAGGGCTCCTGGCAGGCATTCCCTGTGGGAAGGCTTCGGTTGGTTGAGGGTATTTACTCTCGGTGCAGCTGTTGGAGCAAAACAGACCAGAAACGTTTCCTGATCTCGTTCAAAATCCAAAGGCCAGGCTGGTCCAATCCACGTTTCCCGGGCAGCTGATAAGGACAAGTCCTGTTGGCTTTGGGGACAATGCCTGGGGATGGTGACAGCTGAGACTGGCACAGGGCAGATCCCAGAGTTTGCCTGGAATCCCAGAGCCCCTGCAGGCTCCCTGGAATCCCAGATCCCAGAGTTTGCCTGCAATGCCAGAGCCCCTGCAGGCTCCTTGGGATCCCAGAGCTCCCCCTGATCCCGGTGTTGTGTCCCACAGGTGGTTTTTGGGAGGAAGCTCCCGTCCTTCTCCTCCATAGCCCTTCACCAGCTGCAGCATGAGAAGAAATACGACATTTATTTCATGGATGGGGAGGTCTATGCCCTGTACAGGTGAGCTCTGGCCCCTCTCTGGGACGTGGCAGGAAGTGTTTGGGAGGGCAGGGTGCTGTGGTTTCCTGGGAATGGAGGTGCTGGGTACATGAGTCACCTGCTGGGCACATGTTTGGGCAGGTGAGAGGCTGGAGCAGGGCAGTGGAGGGGGCACTCATGGCCTCTCAAGGCTGGAGTGCTGCAGCACAGCAGCTTTGCTCTGTCAGTAAAAGTCATTTTTTGCACCTTCAGCAGCACCAAACTTGCTGAAAACCTTTCCATTCCTTACATGGCTGCTGTGGAAATTGGTGAAGATATAATTACTATTAATTGTATATTAATATCTGCAGGTGCCAATAAAATTAGTCTTGTATTTATTGCTGGGCTGATTAAGGACTTACCCAGCCCAGTTGTGCCAAATATTATATGAAGAGCACTCTTGGCTTTTACAAAGATCTTAATTCTGAATGAGAGAGAAAAAGGCTGAAGTGAAAAACCAATGGAGAGTAAAACCGTGGCATGAGCATCGTGTTCCACAAGTATTTTTCATAATATGCTTAGTTAGGAGGGTTTAAGATAATTAAAAGCACCTAAAAGGAAAGTGTGAAAAAGATGAAGCCATACAGGCATTGGAACCTTTTTCTTGGAGAATTGAGCATTATATCCACCCTGGTTTGTGCTAAGGATGTAACTTTGATACATTTACAGTTTTACATGGTGTCATATTTATGGAAATGAGGGAGTGGGAGTCTCCCACTGAGACCAGTGCTCTGGCAGAGTTGGAAACCCCTGTGGGGTGGACGTTTTTGTGGTGTTTTTTTCCCCCTCCTTTTCTATTACAATTCTTTATCCCTTCCCACTGTATTCCTCAGTTTCTGACAGTGGAAAGTGTAATGAAACTGGGTGTGAATGTTGCAGGAACCAGCTGGATCTCCAGTAAGCACAGGGGTTGTTACAGTCCCCTCAGTTTTAGGGACAATGTTGTTCTTACACTGCTCAGCTCCTCTCCTGCAGTTGAACCATCAGTGTAATTTGGTTCCATCCCACTCCTGACATAGGACAAAATTCTTGGAATAAGCAGAACTCAAACCTCATTACAGATACTGGAAGACCCATAAAGCTGGAGCCTTCTGCCAGGGACAGAATGCTTGTGTTTTGATGGAGGTCTCGGGGTGCTGGGAGGGAAGTGGCACATTTTTGGGAACTCTCTCCTCCCTTAGGAAGCTGCTGCAGCACGAGTGCTCCTTGTGCCCCGATGCCAAGCCCTTCAACACCTTTGCAGACCTGGAGCAGCACATGAGGAAGCAGCACGAGCTCTTCTGCTGCAAACTCTGTGTCAAACACCTAAAGGTGAGCTGGGCCTCTGCTGGGATGTGTGGGGAGGAGGAGGCTTTCCCTCCATGACTTCCCAGAGTACCTGGGGAGCTGGGAAGAAGGAGGTGGCTGAACAGCAGTTATTTTAGTTTCCTCTGCCTGCCTGCAGCGAGGCCAGTTGCTTTATTTGAAGTCTTTCAGCTTCCACAAACTGATTAATGAAGGAGGGCTGGAGGTTCTCCAGATTTTAAATTAAACCCCACGGTGGTGGTGCCACAGTTGGTGTGTGCCAGGTGAGCTGGAGTTTGCTGCCAGAAGGGATGGGATCCAGAAGGGAGCAGGTTGACCTGAGTGAACCCTATAAGACTGGGAACAGATTTGACTCTTTCCTGTGGTCGTGCAATCCCCGGAGCTGATTGAAGGGAGGGAGGGCAGGACCCCAGGGAGGTATTTCATGGTCAGTGTAGCCAGCACTGAGAGAACTTGTTTGTCATTTTCTCTCCTAGAGAATTCACAAACAATATTAAAACTTTTGCTTTTTGATTTCAGAATACTGTAGAGATTTTTATTTCGCTGAAAAAAATTCCACTGTTCCAAAGAGTTACTTGTACCCACTGAAAAGAAGCTCTTAAACTTGCAGAAGCTTCAGTCCATCAGCCCTGGCAAAACCTTTTCCCAGAGCAAGTTCCCAGGCCTTGTCTAGGCCAGAAATAAAGGATATTCTGTTGTCAAGGCTGGGTTGATCCTTCTGGCGTCTCCAGAACCTTCCTACCAAAATAGCTCACGTGTTAGTGGGGACAGAGGGTTGGCTTGTGATGCAGAATTTGTTCATCCAAGTGTCTACTCTGTAGCTATTTTGGGTGGTTGCTGTCTGAGGAAAGTAAAACAGCTCACTGGGGGTTTATGAGGCCTTTTAATTTGAGTATGCAAAATACTGTGTGCTCATAAATGCATACTTAGGATTTTCCTCCCCCAGAGATGATAATTTAGAGTTTGTTGCTGTATCAAAAAAAAAAGTGAAAGGGGAAAAAAAGTTAATTAGATCTGTTTCCAGTGTACAAACTGAGAGAAATTCAAGTTGGATTTCATTTGGATCCATCACTTGAATTGAAATCACCAAACACTGTAGGTGTTGGTGGTCAAACTGCATCTTTTTGAAGCGAGTCTTTGACTCCTCCAGACGGACGAGTTGGGCACAACCCCGGCTCCTTCCTGTTCTCAGTCCCCAAGAGGTGATGCGTTATATCTGTCTGTCCATCCCTGCAGATTTTCACCTCTGAAAGGAAGTGGTATTCCAGGAAGGACCTGGCCCGGCACCGGATCCATGGGGACCCCGACGACACGTCCCACCGGGGGCACCCCCTGTGCAAGTTCTGCGACGAGCGGTACCTGGACAACGACGAGCTGCTCAAACACCTGCGCAGGGATCACTACTTCTGCCACTTCTGCGACTCCGACGGCGCTCAGGAGTACTACAGGTTGGGCTGAGCACGTGCTTTATACGAGCTCTTTCCGTGCCTTAAACTGGGGGGGGGGGGAAGAAATTGCCTGGGTCTGCTTTGAGTTTCAGTGAAAGTGGTGTTTGATGGCAGAGTGGAAGAATGGGAGCAGGTTGGCTGCAGTCTCTTGTTCCTCAGACAAACAGCCAAAATATTCACTTCGTGTCTAGTTCATGCCTTAAGGTTTTCTTCATTAATGTTAAGCATGGAAGGTTGTGCTCTGCAGCCCGACAGCAGCTGTCTGGTGTGGTACCTCCAGAGTGGGACAGGGCAAGAGGAAACGGCCTCAAATTGCACCAGGGAGGTGTAGACTGGACATTAGGAATGTTTCTTCATGGAAGGGGTTAACAAGCATTGGAACAGGCTGCCCAGAGCAGTGGTGGAGTCCCCATCCCTGGAAGTGTTCAAAAAACATGTGGGTGTGGCAGTTGGGGCCATGGTGGTGGTGCTGGTTGATGGTTGGACTCAGGGATCTTAGAGGTCTTTTCCAACTTTAACAATTCTGTAATTCCATGATTCTAATGCTCCAAAGTTCACGTGCAAAGGGGACAGAAGTAATTTTTTGTGTGAAATACAAAATACAATACCCTAAGCACAGCTGGGTGTGATGAGCATCCACCAGTGGGTTTGGTTGGACAGCTGGGCTGTGCCCTGTGGTCTGTGTTGGCCGTACAGAAGGGATTTCACTGGAAGGCTTCCCTGGGGATATAACAAAAACCAACCACCCGCATTTGTCATCAGAAGAGTGGCCGTGTGCCACGAGAAGGAGGTGCTGGAGGGGTGTGAGCTCTGCGTTTTCCCCGCAGTGACTACGAGTACCTGCGGGAGCACTTCCGCGAGAAGCACTTCCTGTGCGAGGAGGGCCGGTGCAGCACGGAGCAGTTCACGCACGCCTTCCGCACCGAGATCGACTACAAGGCCCACAAGACAGCCTGTCACAGCAAGAGCAGGGCCGAGGCCCGGCAGAACCGCCACATCGACCTCCAGTTCACCTACACCCCCCGGCACCCCCGCAGGAACGAGGGTGAGCGGGGCACAGATGGAGCTGTTCCAGGGACTGGGAAGGAATTCTTCCCTGGGGGAGCATGGCACAGGTTGCCCAGAGAAGCTGTGGCTGCCCCATCCCTGGAGTGTCCAAGGCCAGGTTGGACAGGGTTTGGAGCAACCTGGGCTAGTGGAAGGTGTCCCTGCCCATGGCAGGGGCTGCAACTGGTTGATCCTTAAGTTCCCTTCCAACCCAAACCATTCCACTGCTCTGAGGGTTTTCAAGAACATCTGGTGAACATTTCGTAGCCATGAAGAAATTCTTCCTGTTCATCCTGGAACAGGACCTGACAGGTTGTAGAGGTTGAAGGTGACCAGAACTTAACCAGACCAGGCCCTGGGCAACCTGATGTGCTTTTGGGTTGGCCTTGCTTTGAGTGAGGGGCTGGAGCAGGTGATATCCAGAGGTCCCTTTCTACCTGAATTGTAGGATTTTTCCCCCCATGCATGGATTTAACAATGACACATAATTTTAGGGAAAGCTGCTGACTTAGTCATCAGAAGAAATGAAGATAATTTCTTTGTACGAGTGTATTTTTGCATTTTTCAGGCAGAGTGTGATGGCCAGATTAGAGAAATAACTGAGAGTGATCAACCCTCCCTCCTGTTCAGGTGTTGTAGGTGCAGAGGACTATGAAGAGGTTGACAGGTACAACAGGCAAGGGAGGACGGGCAGGTTGAATGGCCGGGGGAGCCAACAGAACAGGAGAGGCAGCTGGAGGTACAAGAGGTGAGTAGCACAACATTGGGTGGAGTTTTACTCCTATTCAGTGTTGTTTTTCACTTGCCAATTCACAATATTTTGGTGGATCTGTAGGAAGTGGGTACAAAATTTGGAGGCCTCTGTGATGAATCCTCAGCTGGGAGTAGAATGAGCTTGAAATCCAAGTCCGTGTGCTGGCTACAAGCTTGGTCAACATGGAATTACTTTGTGTGAAGTTTCAGCTCAGGAAGCAAACAATGTGATCCTCAGCTTGTTAAATAATTTAGGGTTAAATAAACTCAGAACCCTAAATTAATTTCAGCAGCTGTTTTTATGCAAACTTCTCCAAGTAGGGTTTTCTGAAGTAGGTGATGAGTCTCTGCAGGTTTAATGGAGTTTTTGGTCTGGGTAGTCATGAAATTCCTGTTCTAAGGACCATGCTTTTCATTGAACTAACACATCTCTGTGTGGCCAGACAGTGCTTGGGAAAAGGAAGAGGGTGAAATATTGAAATGAAATTTTGCATTTCTGTGTCTCTTCATCCACACCAGACCTGGGTGCTTTATACATCCTGCACATCTTATTTTCTTCTTTTTCTCGCTGGATGGGCATTACTGGTGATTCCAGTGAGGAAAAAGTCCATCCCAAAACACTCCTATGTTGGTGTTGCATGTAGATCATGCATGTGTTGGGAGTTCATGACCAGCTGTGTCTCCAAGAGTTCCCATGGCCTCCAAAAATGATTCCATATGTTTGAAAATGAACGGGAGAGACAGGTGCCCCATTCGTCCTTGGTGCTGTCTCTCCCTGTTCATACCAATTCTGGCCTGGATTGTTATTCCCACTCGGAGAACTTGGAAATGCAGGGGGGAATGTTGCCTGGCTGGGGTGGACTGGAGTGGTGGGGCTGGTTCAGCAGGTGGCAGCATGAGGTCAGGGATGTCACCAGAGCTGGCACTGGAGAGGTGAGAGCTGGAGCGAGGCAGCTGCTCCGTGCTCCTTGCTGTTTGACCAAGGAGATGTGCCCTGTCCTGCAGGGAAGAAGAAGACAGGGATGTTGCAGCAGCAGTCAGGGCATCTGTGGCAGCCAAACGGCAGGAAGAGAAGAAAAGGGTGGAGGACAAAGAGGACGGCGGCGGCAGCAGAGGGAAGAAGGAGGATTTGAGGGATCCCGACGTGCTCGGCTCCAAACGTGTGCCAAAGGCTCCGAACGATGTGGCAGGTGAGTGTGGAAGAGGTGCTGCAGCTGCAGGGAGCAGGGATGGGGCTCACATCAGCCTGGCACAAGTGGGAATCGCTGTGCCTTGCTCCCAAGAGCTGCTGGATGTGGATGGAGCTCTGCAGAGCCTTAAGTCAGCCACAGGGATTTGCAGTGGGACGTGTCCCAGCGGGCTGGGATCCTGCAGCAGGTTGGACCAGAGGTGGAGCTGGGTAGAAATGTCAAATGCAGGTAACATACAACAGGAGGTGATGGTACATCCAAAGCAAGATAACCCAAGAACGTTACATTTCCCACTCAAGCAGGAAGAACTGATTTTTGGGATACTTGAGTTTCCCCTTTTTTGAGAGCAAGTTATTCCCAGTAGAAGTTTGTAACTGGTGAAAGCAAACCTGACCCAGGTCCGTTATGGGGCACATAAACACAGTGCAGTACTGTTTTGATATTACTGTTCCTCCAAATCCATTTTCCACTGTTTTACTGCTCCTGCAACAAGATTTTCACTTAAAGATTTTATGGAACTTCCTTAGGAGCTGGGAGCTGCTGAGAGCTCTGTGTGGTTGATGAGTACAGCTCATCTAGGGGGTCGGGCGGGGTTATCCCTTCCACCTTTTGCTGTTTGTGTGTCACAGCCATTGCCAATCTGTCCCTGCACTCTGCAGCACAGAACTGGGATTTTAAGGCACATTAAACTGGGAATGAGCTGTGTTTCAGTGTAAAACCACTGCCCAGGAACTAATTGCTGAGCAGTTTGGGCAGAGGTGCGAGGGGCTGCTCAGGGGAGCAGCTTTCCGGGTGAAGAGGCTTTGGCATAAATCAGTTGGAACATGGAGGCTCTGCTGAACATCCTGACCCTGTGCAGGCAGCTGAGTGGCAACCTCGGGGCAACACTGGGGGCATTGGCATCTCAGTTTCTAGAAGGTTCCCTCGCTAAGTACTTCCCCCCCATGTTTTACTCACTTTAAGTATCATGAATTTCCTGTACGCCATGACATAATGGTGAATGCATTTAATTGAAGGAAACAGTGATGCATGGATTTAAATCGTTCTGGAATGTCAGTTAATGGCATCATCAGCTGCTGAAAATAGGACTTGGTAATGCTGCTGTTGTGTTCATTGGTAGCCCCCACTCTGCAATGAATGGGCTTGAGTTGAAAACATTTCTTTGCTCTTTTTGTCACTCTTCCAAAAGAAGCAGCTGCTAACGGTGCTCTCAGCCAAGATGACTTTCCAGCAATTGGCTCGCCAGCAGGACCTCTCCAAGGGTAAGTTTGTGCAGGGCTGCAGCAGTGAGAAAGCAGATTTAGAAGTTTATTTATGGCCTGCATTTCTGTGGAAAATAATATTGGGAGATTGATCTCTCAGTGCCTCCCCTGCCCATCCCCTCCTGCATCGAGATGTCTCTGTGCCGCTCACCTGTGGCACCAGCTGTTGCTGCAGCTCATGGCTTGGTCTTGGAATCATAGAATCATGGAATATCCTGAGCTGGAAGGGACCCAAAAGGATCATCAAGTCCAGCTCCTGGCTCTGCCCAGGACAGCCCAACAATCCCACCATGTCCCCGAGAGCATTGCCTTTGCAGGATGTGGCAGCTCGAATGTGCCTGTACCAGCTCTGGTCAAGGTGAGGGGTGCTGATACAGTGCTGATAATACAGCAAGGCTGTGGTGGCACTTCTTGAGGAGACCCGTTGCAGGTGCAGTTGGTAACCCTGAGTGCATTTGTGTCCTGTTAAAGCTGGGTCACTTGTGCCACCCTTAGTAACAGTTTGAGGAAGGGTGTGGAGAGTTGTGGGGCTCGTGTTGCCCGTTGGGGCTGTGCTGCCGTAACAGGGTAACCCCAACCTCTCCCTTCCTCACAGCTCTGCCCAGCCAGCACTGGTTAAGCTTAAAGAAGAAGATTTCCCAAGCCTGTCATCCTCTGCAGCTCCCACCATCTCGTCTGGGATGTCTCTGACATACACAGCGACTGCAAAGAAAGCGGCCTTCCAAGAGGAGGACTTCCCAGCCCTGGTGTCCAAAATGAAGCCCAACAATAAGACAGTAACCAACATCACATCTGCATGGAACAACGGTTCCAGCAAAAACGTGGTCAAAGCCATCACCAACCCCTGTGTCAGCCAGCCAGCCAAAAAACCATCCTTGAACACCTCGAAGGGAAGTAAGAAGAGCAATAAACTCTGTGAGTCGGACGACGAAGACGGCGGCGGTGGCTTGACCACCCAGGAGATCCGGAACACGCCGACCATGTTCGACGTCTCGTCCTTGCTGGCAGCTTCTACCTCACAGACTTTTACGAAAGTGGGCAAGAAAAAGAAGGTGGGGGTTGAGAAGCAGAGACCGTCGTCCCCGCGCCCGTCCCCGGACACGGCGTTCCCCAGGCCATCCACGGAAAAGCCCCCGGAAGCAGAGCAGCCCTCCAGGGTGTTCCCTGCTCCCCACGGCCCCGACAGACCCACAGCTGTCATGAATGGTCACTCGGAAAAGTCCTCAGCGGTCTGTGGTACACCCAAAGAGCCCCCCGGCCTTAAAAAGCCCACAGTGACTAACAAATGCCCTTTACCTCAGGAAGACTTCCCAGCTCTTGGGAGCTCAGGATCAGCCAGGATGCCCCCGCCACCAGGTAAGCGCAGAGGGAGTCACAGAATCCTGGAATGGTTTGGTTTGAGAAGGGTCTTAAGGATCATCTCATTTCACCTCCCTTCCATGGGCAGGGACACCTTCCACTAGCCCAGGTTGCTCCAAGCCCTGTCCAACCTGGCCTTGGACACTTCCAGGGATGGGGAAGCACAGCCAGCTTTGCTTGGAAGTGGCTTAGAGAAACATGGCCCGTGGATGGACTGTATAAGTCTCCTTCTGGCTCTCGTGTGAGGTTCTGCCACCAGGTGCCAGGTTGGGCTCTGGAGGTAAAGCAGCCTGGGTGACACAGGGGGGCTGGAATGTCCTCTGAGAATCCTGGCTAAAGCAGTGGCAGTGTTGGGGACACCTCTGTCCCACACAGCTGGAGGTGTCTGGTCGCTGGGGTGGCTCATGGATGAGCAGCTGGTTTTCACCTGTCCCTGCTCTTCTTCTTGGAGCTGTTGTGCTCCAGGATCTGCTTGGGAGGCCACTGTGGGTGAAGGGAATCTGGCAGTGTCCTGTGCCTGCTGACACTCCTCAGTCGGCTTCCTTGGCTGCTTCCTCCCGTGTTTGCAGAGGTTTCCTGCCCTGCTTTTAGCCATGACCTTGTAAAAGTGGAGAGACAGCAACAAGCATGACTTGGAGTGGTTTTAATGGAGGTGGCACCGCTGTTCGTGCTGCTCTGCAGCTCCTGCTGGGGGAGAGGCCAGGCCTGATGCTGCTGTGCCTCCTCAGGTGATTTCTGTTCACTTTAATAATGCAAAAGTGTTTTTCATTGTGACTTTGAGTGGGTTTTAAAAACTATTTTCCATTGAAAAAGTAGATGAATAATTAAAGCGCTTTCTGCGTAGAGGAACATCAGCCACCCTGAAGTGCTTCTTGAAGATTTCCGCCTCTGATTTTTAGGTTTTCTCCAATAGAGTCATGTCTGCACTGCAGCTTCTTCTTGGTGCTTCTGCAGAGTGTGGCAGACACTGGTGTGAGTTTTAGCTGGAGGGGGGGTTGTGTGTTCTAACTCCTGCCCCTTCCCTGTTCCCCCCAGGCTTTAACTCCGTGGTGCTGTTGAAGAACCCTCCTCCGCCTCCGGGCCTGTCGGTGCCTGTCAGCAAACCCCCCCCGGGCTTCGCTGTCATTCCATCCACCAACATCTCTGAACCTGTCACTACAGCTCTGAAAGAGTGAGTAAATAACTCCTGGGAGTGAGTTATGTCCCACAGTGCCCCTCAGTTCTGTCAGGTGGGCTTCAAACAGAGCAGGGAACACTCGGGGTTACTCTGAGTGGGGCCAGCTGGGTGAAGATTCCCATTGGGAAGTCCTGGGGTGTTTGTGGGCTGGATTCAGGAGAGTTGTGTAAAAGAAAACAGCCCTGTGTAGCTGCAGCTGAAGAAGTGAAAACCTGTGCAGTGTGGCTGCTCAGACTTTGGTCTGTTTTAGATTTATTTGGGAATCTGCAGCTTCAACATATTCCTTCACCTTCCCATCGATTCTGTCGGAGTCCCAGCAGCAAAGTGCTGAGGTGTGTTCTCCTTGGTGACCTTCACTGCCCTGATCTTCCCAGTAGCTGCTCTCTGATCTTTCTGGGATAGAAAGAGGAGTTTGTGAGAAAAGGGGAGGGGAAACTGTGCCAGTTTAATACAGGACCTGCATTATCTGTCAGTTTATTCGTGGTGTGGTGTTTGCCCACATCTTTTTAGTGAACTCCCCTTACAAAGCAGCTCGTCAGGACCGTGTTAAATTTGGATTTTACATATTCTGTCTATGTAAAGCTGGAATCTGATACAGAAATCCCATATTTTATCCTGGCAAGACAGGTGTGTGCAGCTCACAGTAATGCACGTGGACCTGGGTGGAGGAAGGACGTGCAGCCTGTAAACCAGAACGGCCTCGGGATTTATGTCCCAGGGCACTTTGCTGTGACACAAACCAACGTCAGAGTCACTTTTGGTGTTTCCCAATGCAGGCCAAAACCCTGTCACGGATCATACTTGATACCTGAGAACTTCCAGCAGAGGAACATCCAGCTCATACAATCCATTAAAGAATTTCTTCAAAGCGACGAGTCCAAGTTCAATAAATTTAAAACTCATTCTGGGCAGTTCAGGCAGGTGAGTGGGTTCCCAAAACCTCCCTCTCTGGGAGACCTGAATCCCAGTGGGATTTTTGAAGAGATCTGTGTATTTCTAATCCTCCCCCTGTGCTGTTGCCTGCAGGGTGTGATCTCTGCAGCACAGTACTACAAGAGCTGCCGGGAGCTGCTGGGGGAGAACTTCAAGAAGATTTTTAAAGAGTTGTTGGTGCTGCTGCCGGACACGGTGAAGCAGCAGGAACTGCTCTCTGCTCACAACGACTTCCGAGTCAAGGAGAAACAAAGCTCCAACAGGCCCAAAAAGAACAAAAAGAATGTTTGGCAGGTGGACTCCCCCGCAGACCTCGACTGCTACATCTGCCCCACGTGTAAGCAAGTGCTGACTCAGCAGGACGTGGTCACCCACAAAGCTTTGCATATTGAGGATGAGGAGTTCCCTTCCTTGCAGGCAATCAGCAGGATCATCAGTTAGCTTTCCTGAGGGCCCACACACCAGGCTCTGGCTCTGGAGATGCACTTTTGGAATGAGGTTTGGCAGCGTAGAGTGGCTGAGGGCCGGTGCCGGTTGAGTCAGTGAGGAGCAGGTAATTTGGGGAGCCCTCTCGGGGCAAAGGGATCATGGGAATGTGCTGGAGCTCATCCCTCCCACAGTCTGAGCTCCCAAAATCTGGGGTAGGGTTAGGCTGAGCCACAGGGTGGGCAGGCAGGGGCTCCTTCCTCCTGGAACATGCAATAGCTGGGAATCCTTTCTGATCTGCAGACTGACAGGGGACACAATAGGGGAATAAGCGTCTGGTTTGGGGGTTTCTTTCTGGTTTTGGGGTGGGGGAAGATTAGGGAGTCACTGAAATGAACAGAAGTGGCTTCCCTTATAACATTCTGATTTTTTTGTGCTATTTCAGTGAAGATCACACTAGTCAGGGGTACAAAGGTGCAGGAAAGATGCTGCTCACTGGTGTGACCAGGAGCGCTGCAAACACTGGGCTGCAGAGTTTCCTGTCTGCAAACAGAGTCCATTCTGCTGCTTGAAGAATTGGGCTGGTCTGTGCAAGATTTGAAGTTGCCTCTGACCTTTTCTGTAACATGTTCTTTCAAGAAACTGATTTTGTAGCCCTGCATGTACAGTAACAGCATTAAGGCTTTACTCTGTGTAAAGCACACGGGAATTTTATTTAATGACTGCCATGTTTCTAATTTCTTGGTTGTATTACTGGTGGGAGCCCCCAACAGCATCCTGGGACATTAAATGCTGCTGATCACTGACCATGTTTTCTGCAGTGCCTTTAAGTGCATTTCTCTGACACCTGCACCTCCCTCGGTGACACCAGGCTGATGTAGCTTTGCTCATGTTTTTTGGCATCCCCAAATTCCACCTCCTCAGAGGAAGAGGGGGAATCTCTTCATCCTGTGAGGTGACTCCTCCAGCAGCAGCTCTGAGGTGCTGGAGTGCCAAGAGCCCTCCCTGCCGTGCACTTCCATGGCTGTAGTTCAGTGTCCGACCCCTCCCGTCTCCAGGTTTAGTTATTTTTAACATGTAGGAATAAAGCTGAAATTAATTTATGTAATTTTCAGTGACAAAACACAGCTTTTCTAGAGGCATCATTTCCATAAAATCAAGCTCAGAGTTAGTCCTGCTACAGCCACTTTTCCTTGCCTTACAAGTTATTTTTGCTTGCTCAGGCTGCAAAGTGCTTTGGGTTTCTTTTCTGGGTATTTAAGACTGTTTTGAACACCTGAACGTGTTGTATTTGGCCCCAAACGGGGCTGGGGAGGATGATTTGCCTGCATGGCTGTTCACACACTGCATGAGCACGGGAGGAGTCGGGACATGTCCCTGTTGCTGCCTCAGGTGGGGCCCTGGATCCGAGGGGGACGCGATGCCCGAGGCAGGGCCACCACCCAGGGATGGGGGGATGTGGGGGATGCCAGCTGCCCCCACCACTTCAGTCAGCTCCTCTCCCCATCTTTGGTTTGTAAAGTTCAGGGGGCTGAGATGCATCTTCCCTGCAGCAGGATCTTCCCTCTTCCCTTGGTTTTCACTTTCTCTGTCAGCAGCTCCCTGGTTCCCTGGGCTGGTGCTGCTGGGAGTTCCCTCGAGGCTCTGGATCTCCAGGGCCTGCTCTTGCAGTTTCCTTGTTCCTTGTGCTCACCTGTTTAAATAAAGTTATTACCAAATTTTCTTTTTCTATTCATTTTTAACTCTTTATTGAAAATAAGTTGCAGTTGGTTACACGGACACCGAAAATACAGAATCACAGATTGTTCTCTCAAAAGATATTTTTATATATATAATATATACAAAATTGTAAACATTTTAAACTTATTTCCATACACAGTCCACTTTATACTACACTGCACAGAGGTTAAGTGACAACTGCAACTCCTGGAAGCGTCTGCTCGGACAGAGGTATCTGCAAAGAAACTGAACTTCCCAAACCACAGTTGGGATCTGTTGGAGATTAAAACTCTTAAAGGATCTGAGGTTTAAATGTGTATTGCAACAAAATCCAGGCAGCTGAACTTGGGTTTCAAGTCGAGACAGTGAAGGCTGTTTCTGAGCCTCACTGGGGTGGGAGAGGCTCTTGTGACACACAGAGGGTCAAAATGTAGCTGAGAATGGGACAAGGGGGGACCAGAGCGGGACCAGAGCCACCTGCTTGGGGACAGCACGGGCTGAGAGGAGTCTATGAATATGTACAGCAGCTTTCACTGAGAGAAATGGCCTTTCCACAAAATAATGATGGGATTTGCTATGGAATAGACGGTGAGCAGGGTTAGTGGGAGCTCAGAGCAGCTCAGGAGCAGCACTGTGCCATTCTGAGGGGCTGGTGATGGGCAGGGGAGGGTACAGAGTACCCTGTAAGGAACTGATGGACAGCAGAAAAGAAATGCTGGGGGTGTCACTTGCTGTTGTGGCAGGAACTGATGGGAAACTCATCCCACAGTGTCCAGGCACAGCTGGTTGGTGAGGCATAAAGGGAGGGATCTGCTCTTGGGGTCTACTCCAGCCCCCTGAGACACAGAAGCAGGTAATGGGGGGGATATTTTTACTAAATATCACTTAAGCAAAGCTTCCACCTTGATAGGAGCAGCTTAAAATGTTAACAGAAACTCCAATTCTTTCAAATCTTTTAATATGCTTTAAATAAATTGCAAACCCCACGACGTGGTTACCCCAGTGCTGGGAAACACCCGCGTTGTCCTGGCAGAGCCTCCTGGAGCAAGGGGTCGGGCAGAAACCAGCATGGGATTGCTGGAATTCTGCTCTTTACACCCAAATTCAGTGCTAACAGAAGGTTTTGGGCTGAGCTGAGCACAGCAGAGTCCTGCCCTCTGCGAGCTTGAGGTGCTGGGGGGTCCCGAGCTCTGAGAACAGAGGGTCATAAATGGCTTGTGAGGATGGCACAGCCCTGGCATGCTCAGGACAGTCCTGGCGTGGTTTTGGGACAGCCTTGGCATGCTCAGGACAGTCCTGGCACGTTTTTAGGATGTGGTCTGGGTAGTTATGAGGGAACAAGTGTACCACATCAAATGGGCTGGGAGAAAAAACTGGGGAGAAAGAAGATGGAAATGGATGTTACAAATACCTGACCCCCCAATACAGCAGTTCCTGCTCCCATGGCTCCAGTTCTCTAACCATGGGCCCTTTGGGCTGTATTTATTCCAGCCCCACCTGTACACTCTGGTCTGCCCAAGGGGTCATGGACACACTGAGGTGTGGCAGCACCTCGGGCACTGCAGGGTGACACCGAGCAGCTTGTGGGGACACTGGGGGGGCTCATAGAGGATTCCAGGCAGGATTCCAGGCACAGGGTGTCAGTGGCCAGGCTGTGGGGTTGTCTCACCCTGCCTCTGAGCATGTTTGGATTCAGCTGGGTGGAGGCTGCTGTGGGGCTGGGGAGCTGCACGTGGGGCCTTTGGCAACAGCCCCCCCGCCAACCCAAAACCAGGGGTGTTTGAGTCAGGCTGAGGTGGGTCAATGCTCCTTTCAAGGCCGGTGTATCCTGGCTGCTATGGAGCCACCTGACTTTTGGGTTGTCCCCTCCTGCCTCAGCGTGGCCACATCCTACAGAAACCCATCACTGTTCCCTGGGAAAACACCCCAGCTGTGGGTGTCCTGCCCATCTGAGCTGCCCATCCCAGTGCCACCCCAGCAGGGACAGGCTCCCCTCCCTGACAGGGACTGGCATTTTGGGTGCAGAGGGATCAGGGTTAACCTCCCCTGAGGTGCCTCTTGATGTGGCTGGACACGTTATTCCCCGCTCTGGTTTAATCAAGGAACAATCTGTCCTGCCTTCCTGCTGCCAGGAAGCCTCTCGGGTGCCCAAGCCCTTCCTCCTCCTCCTCCTCCTCTTCTGCCCAGCAGAGCAGCCAAGTGCTGCCTGCAAGGTGAAGGTAACACTGATTTTAGGAGCTGGAACAAGCTGCTGACCTCGGGAAGAACCAGGTGCCTCAGCTGGGGGCTGGAGCTGTGCCGGCGGCATTCCCATGTCATTCCCTGACTCCCGAGGTCAGTCCTGGCACCGAGCGTGGTGGGATGTGCGTGTGGGGCAAAGAAAGGCAATGCAGGCCTCGGGGGGGACATTCAGAGCGTGTAATATTCAGCACGGGGGGTACAGGGGGCAGGACACGTCCCGCAGGCAGACACAGCTTTAGCTCTTCACGGATACAAGGAAACTCTGGAACAGTTATATTATAGTTAGAAAAAATACACTGTACCGAACGAACATTATCTCACATACAATCAATTTAAACATTTAAATTGATTATAATTTTGCTAAAATATTAACACGAGTACTGGTTGTGCTGCTAAAGTTTCAGTGTTCCCTCTAAGGAAAATATTGCTACAGTTCTACCGGACCCTGTATTAAAATCCTTGGGGTTTTTTCCTTTCCCAGCAAGACTGGCTCCACAAAACCACAAAGATCCTGGAATTCATTTAGCCTACCCTGGGGTTTGGGTGTCCCTGGTCAGGCAGCTGTGAGGAGCTCAGCACTGGCACAGCCAGGGAATGCTCATGGAACCCGGCCTGGATGGAGGGAGGCAGGGAATGCACTTTGTCACGGCTCGGGAGGATTTGCTGCTGATTACTTGGTTTAAATGCCATTCAGCAGCAGGAATGAGCTGTGGTGGTGGTGACCAGGACCTGCTCCAAGGGGAGGGGCAGGCTCTGACTGTTGCTCCTCACGAGGGCGAAGGCAGCAGCGGCTTTGCCAGAGGGAACTGGCAAGGCAAGACCCCGGAGTGCCGGAGAGCCGGGAGAGTCGGGGGTCTCCAAGGATGGAGCTGCCACCAAGGGGGTCAAGAATTCAAGTTTCAGCTCCTCTGCTCAGTCCTCAGTGACACATGGCCTGGATCAGCTGCTGCACAGGCAGGGAAAGTCATCAGGAAAAGCCAGCAGGGAAAGCCAGCAGGGAAAGCTGGAAGGGAAAGCCGGCAGGTGGCTGACAAGGACCCACTGGATTTTACACATTTTGTTTTTACAAGGCAGGAGTTTCGCAGCTGAAACTCCAAACTGAGGCTCTTTCCTGGGTGCTTTTCACTGACTCTCTCCCCCCACCATTTCCAAACACGTGAGCCCACTCGGGAGGGACTTGAGTGGCCTGTGAAGCCTTTCCAGTTCCCTGCCTGAATTCCTCATTTCTGGAGACTGCAGGGTGACACACATGTCCCCACCTGGGGTTCTGCTGCAGCTGACAGATGGTGGCTGCTCCCAGTATGAAAACACAAGTCCAGTATTGCTCCTAATGGCCTTGGACTTTGCATCTGAGCCCTCCATCCCTGGTGCCAGGGCTGAGTGGGAGGACGTGGCAGCGCTGCCAACCAGAAACTTCCCAACTCCCTGGTGAACAAACAGAACCACAACGTGCCATATCCTGCTGATCACAGGCTATTCCCAGTTAGCAGCCAGCTACTGCTGAACTGGTTTCCAGTTTCAAACAGTAATTTTTACACCCTTGACCAGAACCCATTGAAGCACAGAATTAACCTGGATATTGACCCTGACCCCAACCCACTGTGACCCCCCCCCCGTGCCTCTAAGCCAAGTTTGAAACACCTGTTTGGATATTTGTTTTGTACAGTAAATATATACAAAGAAAAGTAACACAGACACCACTTAACTTCTTTGTGAATTTGGCACTTTCCATGGAACATGGACTGGAAAGCTCCTCAGCAGGAGCCCAACCCTCCCCACCACCCACCCACCCTCGACGGATTCTGTGTTAGCTCTGGAAGAACGAGAGAAATAACTCCTCAGAACGAGAGAAATAACTCCTCAGAACGAGAGAAATAACTCCTCAGCTACTGTTTTCTAAGAGGAAAAGGTGTCCTGGGCTTTCCCAGCAGAGCCAGCACCCGGCACCAAGGCTTAGAGAGGGCATTTATTCATCTTCCCCACGTGTAGGTAATGTGGTAACAACCTTCCTTCCTTCTGGCTTAGAGGGAACACTGCTTTTAGAAACCCTGGGACAGGTAAGACAAGAACCAATACCACTGTACAGAATTCACTGCACAACGAGCTAATAAAGGGACCCAGCACTGACTGGCCACGGCAAGGAAATGGGACTGAATACATTTGGGATCGGCCGGATCCGGTGCTGCACCGTGGGACGCGGCCCCGGGGACACCCCGGGCCCTCAGTACGCTGGCACTTGGTAACCTTTGGGGTTGGCCTCTAAGGTCTCGGTGAAGGGGGGGCTCTGGTAGGTCTCCGTGCTCTCGGTGCCGCTGCCCACGGGGTACCCGGGGTACGGCGCGCTCGGGTCGGCGGGGAACTGGTCGGTGGCAAAGAGCGACATGTCCGTGCCCAGGCGGTACCTCTGCAGGGCCCTCACTGCCAGCACCACCTGCGGGAGGAGCAGGAGGTCAGGGGGGGCAACCTGCATGGCCCCAGCATCCCACAACCCCCCCAGGACCCTGCATGGCCCCAGGACCCCGTGACTCCTCAGGACCTCATGTCCTCCCAGGACCGTGCACTCCCCCAGGACCCCACTTCCCTCCAGGATTCCACAGTCCCCTCAGGATCTCACATTCCCCCAGGATCCCACAGTGCCCTCAGGATCTCGCATTCCCCCATGATCCTGTGTCCCTTTAGGACCCTGCCCTCAGGGTCGCCCAGGACCCCGAGTTCCCCCAGGACCCTGAGTTCCCCCACAACCCCGAGTTCCCCCAGGACCCCGAGTTCCCCCACAACCCCGAGTTCCCCTAGGACCCCGAGTTCCCCCAGGACCCCAAGTTCCCCCAGGACCCCGAGTTCCCCCAGGACCCCACGTCCCCAGCACCGAGCACGTGGCAGCATCCCAGGAAGCTGCTGCCCCGCTCTGTTAAAACCATGAGCTAATCCAACCCAAAGCCCACCCTGTAACACTGAAGAGGCCATTTCTGTGTGACAGGTTGACCCCAAAGCTGTGTCGGGGGTGGGGGTTGCAGCCTGGGCTCGAGACCCCTGGCTGTGCAGAGTTGGCACTGCTGGCACCAATGAACCCCTGTGCTGTGGGGAGGGAAAACTGATGAGTGCCAGGACAGGAAAATAGGTCAGTTCTGCCAAGACTCCTTCACCCTCTTCCAGGTTGCCAGAATTGAGGTCACAAAGGGTGGGAAATGTGGGCGTCAGAGCCACGAGTGCTCGCTCTGATTTCAGGAGGTTTCATTAACAATTTCCATTAGTTTATACATGACAGGGTCAGGAGGGGAAAAAAAAAATGCCTGTAGACACCAAGAATGGCTTCCCAACCATCCTGGCCATCCTCTGGGATGGTAACAGGGGAGTGGTGTCCCCGCTGCCCACCTGGGGTGGGAGCAGATGCTGAGGGGATGAGGGACATCCCTCCGCCTTGGGGGCTGCACTCAACGGGCACTCAGGCAACACAGGGATGGAGAAGAGCTGTGGGGAGCTGGGATTAAAAGAGATTTATTTGGATAATCATAAATCAGAGAGCAGTTGAATTGGTGAGGAACTGGAGCCAGGCTGCTGCTGGAAAACCTCAGGCTGGCTTTTGCCCCAATTCCCTTAAGGTAATATGGAATTAGGGCACATCCTGGGGCTCTCTGCCCAGGAAAAACTGGAGGAGTGGAGGTGACATGGAGCTGTCCTGGCTCCTCCACACACAGCCTGTGGAGTAGGAGCCCCCTGAGTGGCACAGGCCCCCAGGACATGTGGGGTCCAGCAGCTGTAGGAAAGGGGCTCTGGGAGACGTTCCCCTGCCCCTGTGGGCCCTGGGGATGCACAAAGCCAAAAATAGGGAGCACAGTGGGTTTCTACAAGCCCCTGCCTCTGGGTGGACAGCAGAGGGGCCAGCCTGGCTTGTCCCAGGGAGCTGATGAGCCTGAGAGCTCCCAAAATCCCCCTGCCATCCCATGAAACCAGCTCAGAGCAGTGACCTGCTCCTGGGGACTCGTTTGCTCCCAGCTGAGCCGCCCCTGGGGCTCTAACGAGGCCCCGAAATCAGGGCGGCTCATGGCTGGTGACACGTTCTCAACGGGAACACAACTTCCCAGGTGCAGGAGAAGGGGAAGCCTGGAATTCCCCGGTGAGAGGGGACTGAGCTGACGCTTCCTGGGTAAGAAACCACCAGCTTCTTCTGTGGAGGGCCCACAGTTCCCTCAGTGCAGCCCCTCAGTGCCCACCAGGATTCACTTCTCCAAACCCTCCCCAGATTCCTCCTCCAGCCCAGTGCTGGGCTCCGAGGAGGTTTTGTGTCTGCCCTGAGGAGGTTTTGTGTCTGCCCTGCCCAGCTCAGCTCGGGCTGCACTCACCCAGATGATGATGGAGAAGAAGGAGAAGGTGATCGCTGCCCGCGCGGCGTCGGCCCCCTGCGCAAAGCCCCTGGTCAGCGTCGTCCGCTGCCACTGGTTGGCCAGGAAGCAGAAGGCCACAAACCACAGGAAGGCCAGGAAACCTGGAAGAGAACAGAGCTGGTCAGTGCTGTCACCTCCTCTCCTGCAAGGACCCCGCCTGCTGCTGCAAAGGGTACATTTAATGGGATATTGGGAAGAAATCCCTCCCTGTGAGGGTGGGGAGACCCTGGCACAGGTTGCCCAGAGAAGCTGTGGCTGCCCCATCCCTGCAAGTGTCCCAGGCCAGGTTGGAAGGGGCTTGGAGCAACCTGGGATAGTGGGAGGTGTCCCTGTCCATGGCAGGGTGTGGAACTGGATGAGCTTTAAGGTCTCTTTTAACCCAAACCATTCCATAATCCTGTGATCTGTGACACACGTGACAGCTCTGCTCCTCCCTGCAGAGAATCCCTCTGGGGCTGTGGAACTGAGCAAAAATACTCTGGTGATTATTCCTTACTGGAACCAAAGCTGGCTGAGCAAGATATGGCTGCAGCTCCCCTAATTCAATCACCAGCCAACAGCTCTGCCAGATGCCAAGGAGCTCAGCAAACGGTCAAGAAATAAGCCAAGAGCCCACAGCCTAAGAAGCAGGGATGCTTTCCAGAGCCGGGAGGAGGAGCTGCATAACCTGGAGCCTCCCATGATGCTGTTTTAAGGGTCTCCAGCTTTCCTGAGGTCCCCCCACTCTCCAATTTGGATGTCAGTGCATGTGTGGATGCCGGGGATTCTGATCTGATGCTATTCCTGGTGCTGATTCCACCCAGCACCTTCCCAAGGATCATCAGCACATCAATATGAGCAGCCACACTGCCAGTCCCCTGGGGCTGCTGGCTGTCTGACTGCAGGGAGAGGAAGAACCTTCCTTTATTCCCCTTTATTTCCCTTTATTCCCTTTTATCTTGCCAGTTGTCCCTAAGTAAGATATAAAATGCACGTGAGCATCCCCACCCAGTGCTGGAGTCACAGGGCCCACTGCCTTTAACTCACAGTTTGCTCCTAATTGCAGTTTAAGAAGCCACATTCTTTGTCTCTTTCTCCTGCACAGCTGGGCCTGGGGCTTCTCAACCATCCACACATTCATCAGCCTGGCCAGGAAACTGCCCTCACAGCAAGGATCAGCCAGGCTTTCCCTTTCCAAAGTACAGACATTTCACCAGAAATGTCCTGGCACCAAACTACCAAAGCTCTGCCTCTGCACTTTCACTTCCCCTTAGGATGATGGCTTGTTGTCAGTGACCTCTGGGATTTATTCCTTAAAGGTCCTCAGGGTCAGAGATGTTTTCTGTTCCCCAGCTCTGTTACAACAGGGCTTTACCAGCAGCTGTTCCCTGCTATGGGAAGCAGATCCAACCCCTAAATTTGGACACAAGGAGATGCACACCCCAGAGATGGTGCTGGCTGGTGTGAGATGAGTCTGGGTCCCCAGTGCCATCACAGCCCATCTGTCCCTGGTGTCACCCGAGGGCTTTCAGGAGTTACACTGACATCATGCACGTTCCGGGCCGTGCACCGGCTGTGCCGGGTACTGCAGCTGCCAAATTCCTCCGCAGCACCGAGGTGTGGGAGACCCGACCCTCCTCATCCTGAAACCACCAGCCAGCGTCGTGTCCCTGGGATTGCTTCTCCTGCCACCCGTGTGGACTTCCCAGAGGTTTGGTGATGCAGAGACGAGCCTTTCCCCTCCACATCAGCTCTGCCTGCAGCCCTGAGAGGAGGAGGATTCCCTGCAGTGCCACGGGAAGGTAGGAATTGCTGCCGATGGAGGAGATGGGGTCAGGCATGGAGAGTATCTCCAGAAACACAAGCCAGCCGTGGTTCAAAGTTTGGAGGACTGACACAGATTTTAAAACCCCCCAAGGAGGGTTGAGCTGGCAGCGACGTGGCGAGGCTGCATGTGCCAGTCCCAGCTCCAGCTGCTCCAGCAGCAGCTCCACAACCTCCAGCACACAGGGGGAAATGGAAAATGCCAGGAGGCACCACAAAAGTCAGGAGATAATTATCATTTTAGGATCTGCAGACAACAGAGTGCAAACACCAGGAAAGACGTGTTACTACCCTACTCCCAGCCCGGTCCCAAGCAAACCCCTGTCTACAGGAGCTGCTGGAAGAGCAGCTGGAAGAGAAAGTTGCAAATGCTGTTTGCAGTGTGGTGGCCCTGCCTGAACCCCTGTCTGTGTTCCAGTACTACCACCCAGTTACTTCTCAGGTGCATTTTAGGAAGAAATTCTTCCCTGTGGGGTTGGTGAGGCCCTGGCACAGGTTGCCCAGAGAAGCTGTGGCTGCCCCTGGATCCCTGGAAGTGTCCAAGGCCAGGTTGGATGGGGCTTGGAGCAACCTGGGCTAGTAGAAGGTGTCCCTGCCCATGGCAGGGAGGTGGGACTGGATGGGCTTTAAGATCCCTTCCAACCCAAACCATTCCAGGCTTCCATGATACTCTCATTCCCTCAGCCAGTGGATGCATGACAAGGACCAAGGAGAAATGAGGCAGAGATGGAGAGCAGTGCCAGTTCCCACATCCCTGGCAGGGAGCAAAGGGCTGCCAGGAGGTGGAAGGTAGGGAGGGAGGATTGTAGCCTCGCTCTGCCACACGCAGCAGCAGCCAGGAGATGGATGTGATGTTCCCCTTCTGCTTGAATCCAAGGGTTTCAGGCACGGAGCCCCACGGAAGGGGCTGTAAATATTCCCTAACAAGGGCTGGACACCGGTGCTCCAGCTCCACAGAAATGAGCTTTCCAGCAAGGAGAGAACACCCTCAGTGACAGGCCAGCACAGGGAGGTGATGATGGATGTTCTCATCTGGGACAGAGAGCCACCAGCAACGCCTGTGCTGGATAAATCACCTTCAGACTTTGCTGACACGAGAGCCTGGGAATGGGGAACATCAGCTGCCAGCAGAGCCAGGCAGCTCCCGCAGCAGCCGAGCAGAGGATGTTCTCTCCCAGCTCAAGGTATCCTGCCTGCTCCTGTTTGCACAGATCAGCCTCAGGTCCAGGGGCTCCAGAGGGCACAGAAGATCCGTGCCAGCCCTGGGGGTCCCAGCCCCCCTGCCCACAGCGAGAGGGGCCAGAGGGGTGCAGAAACTGCTTCTGCTCCGCTCCAAACACATGCACAGAGTGAAACCAGACTCAGCACGACTGATGAAACCACCTTTTCATGAGCCAGAAGTTGATGTGGGAGGGTAAAACACCCCATTTGGTCTCTGACATGTGACCACCAAGCCTCACTTCTCTGTGTGGCCTCACCAAAGCCAGCTCAGCAAACGTCTCCAGCTGCAGCAGTGGCACAGACAAGTGGGGCTGCCCCCAAGCCACCACATGCAGCTTCCCCACCCATGGCTGGGTGGGACAATGCCCCTGCCACCCCCGTTCTCCCTGAACGAGGCACTCAAGTCGTGTCAGCCCGTGGGGGGGAGAGGGGAGGACTCTGGAGTGGAGCTGCAGGGCCCAGCTCCGACTCCGTGGAGCCAGAGCCGCCCCTCCCTCGGCCCGCAGAGGTACCTGAGAAGCCGAGGTCCAGCAGCACGGCCCGTTTGCGGTCCTTGACGCTGCTGATCTGCTGGAAGTACAGGTCCACGATGAAGAAGAAGATGCAGCCGAAGAAGGCGATGATGCCGACGGCGATGCCGTAGCTGCAGGCGCTCTCATTCTCGTTGAAGATGCAGAGCAGCTCGGGGTTCTGGCTGTCCTTGTTCACGTAGCACTCGTTCACAATGGAGCCAAACACCACGATGGAGAAGATCTGCAGAAGGAAGGAGGAAACACAGCTTGCTGCTGTTTACATTTACCTCCCTTTTCCAACAGCAACATAACTGGATTCAATCCTGTCCTTGACTCCATGGCAACATGGCATTTGTGAGACACATCCTGACTCCCGTCTGGTTGGTGGCTCCAGCCAGAGGGCTGGTGGATGGTACTTGGTGGTCCTCCCCTGCGAGCCTGCTTGCCTTTCAGTGCCCTGCTTTGCAGAGTATTTTAAGGATGTTTCCTCCAGACAGCCTGAGGAGGGTAAAAATAAACAGACAGGGCAGGTCTCTGCACAGTCCTTGTGCTCATGCTGCTCTCCATCATCAGGCTGTTCTGGATAAACTCCCTGTGTCCCTGTGGAGCCAGGAGGAATGAAGTGCCAGAGGATAACTGAGCTGCTGAAGGCTGAGCCAGGGAAGGGTTGGATGCCTGGTGGAGGGGGGATGGGAGGTGGGGAGCAGCTCACCTGGGCACAGGGGACAGGCTGCCCTGGGAATGACTGGGCAATTTTCCACCTGGCTTAGCAGGGGCTGGAGGGTGCAGGACCTGCCCCCATTATCCAGTGACCCGGTTTGGGCCCTGAGAGGGAGAGAAGGGCAGGGGGGCTGCTGGTGGCTGGGACAGGAGAGTGTCTCATCCCTGCAGGCAGGGAAGGAGCAGACTGGCAGCAGCAGCCTGCACTAATACCATTCACCACGCTGCAGGCTGAAGTAAATCCCTTATCTCCCAACACCAAAGGCAGGAGCGGAAGCTGCAGGACCAGCTGCATCCCAATCCGCTCTGGATCCCGCTCCCTCAGAGCCTGGGAAGCGCTGCCCCACGTCTGGATCTCGGGCTGTGAGCAGGAGGGGAGGGAGGCACCATCCATCCCACTGTGAGCCTCTGATCTCAGCCCTGGTTGTCTGCATCCCTGCCCACACCCCTGCCTGCACCCCTGCCTGCATCCCTGCCCAGCTCCCAGCTCCCCAGGCGCTGCTGGAGGCCAGGGATGCGGGAGGGGAGATAAGAGGCTGCCAGGGAGCTGCTGGGGACGGACACGGGGTATGATCAGCTCCTGCTGCACCTGCAGGAACAGCACGAGACAGGGATGGGAGACACGGGGGCAGCAGCCCAGGAGCCACAGCTGGTGGCATTCACAGAGTCACCCGTGTCCCAGTGCTGCTGCCCTGCTGTGGGTCACCTCCAGCAGCCCCCAGGGAGCCACATCACAGAGGGGGGAAATGGAGCAAACCACCCCCAAAGACCCAAACACTCTTTAACACAACATCGTGATAGACATTTTCTCCTAAGCATGGGCCAAATGTCTCACCCCGACTTCCCCAAAGGACTTAATTTGTATTTACCTCCTCCAAACTCCTTCCAGTGCTGGGGTGAAGCTGGGCCAGAGCTTCTTCACATGAGAGTACACAGTCTTAGGCTGTGCAAGGGGAGGTTCAGGTTGGACATCAGAAAGGGTGGTCAGGTACTGGAAGGGGCTGCCCAGGGAGGTTTGGAGTCCCCACCCCTGGAGGTGTCCAAGGAAGGCCTGGCCGTGGCACTCAGTGCTCTGGGCTGGGGGACAAGGTGGGGATGGGGACAGGGTGGACTCCATGGGCTGGGAGGGCTTTTCCAACCTCAGTGACTCTGGGATTCTTCTGCCTGAAGCTACTTACAAATGCAAGTGTCCCATTAGCAAACACATCTCTGACCATCTCCACTGAGTCTCCTCCAAACTGGAGGACAAAGAATTGGATCTGCAAGAGTCTGACCTACTAAAATGAGATGGGATTTGTGAGGGACCTGTTTTGGATCTGTAGGGTGTCATGTGAAATAAATGATGAGCAGAAGCAGCAGAGTCTGTGGAGTACATCCCATCTCAGGTGTGCAGGAGCTCCTGCAAGCAGCTACCTCTGGAACAGGGAGGTAATCAGACCTTCCTGCTCTTGGAATTTAACCACGACCTGGGGTCCTGCCCTCCATCCATCCCCAGCTCAGCTCAGCTCAGCTCTGAGCACCAGCCACAAGCTCAGTGGCCACCCAAGTCACTCATTGGCATCTGCACCCTGTTCCTCACCAGTGCCAGCTTAGCTCATCATCACCATCACCATCATCATCATCACCATGCACACAAGGGCACTGGGTGTAAGGAAGAAACAACAACAAACAGCAATAATGATTTTCCCAGTGCTCTGGCAGCAGCTGTAACATCAGCAGTTGTAAAAAATCTGTTCATAAATAATGTAAAATTGTTATTTACCATCAGAAATAGCAACAGCATTAGTAAAACAGGCCCTGGAAGAAATAATGTGATTCTGGAAATCATGAATAATTGAGAACCTCTGATTCACACGATTACTTCTCTGGCAGGGCAGCAAACTTGTACTCAGCTCCTCTGAGAAGAGTTTCACTCCGTTCTCCCAGCAGTAACAACCTTCCCCGTGCCTTTGGGAGCCTGGTGGGAGCCCAGGATTTTGGTGGGTGAGGCAGAGCTCCTGAAAATACAATTGAGGATGTCACAGAGCAGGGGTCTGGTGCCTGCACCAGGTTTGCACACCCGGGGCTGTTGATGGAGGATGCCCAGAAAAGATGTTTTACCACTTATCTTCCAGCTCCAGGGGGCTTTGGGAAGCAAGGCACCTCCTCTTGCTGCCAGACAACCTGAGTGGCTCATCCCATAAGACCCCCACGACCACGTTTTGATGTACATTGGGAATATTTTCATGGGAAATGTTTTGTACATCAAAATCTTGAGTGGTCAAAATAGTAACAAATTGCAAGTGCACATGTTTGATAGATGAGCTCAAAACATCAGCTCTGGCTGAAATACTCCTGTCAAAACATGCCTCTGCCAAAACATGGGTTTTCTCTCCCTTGTCCCGTGTTTGAAATGTTAGTTTTTCTTAAAAAAAACCCCAACTGGTGCTGGTAAAACATTTTAGTGAGAATAGATTTGGTGTTGTCATTCTAAGTATAGACGAAAAAATGCCCTTTTTTTTTTTTCTGAGAAAATGTGGGTAGATGGGGGAAAATAAACCCCGTGTTTTTTAAAGTTCATGCAAAACAAGTGCCATTTTCTAATCACCTCTACAAATCACAGCAGCCCAAACCCCCCCAACCAGAGACTTGAAAGTAAAAATACAAGGTCAGATTTTGCACTGAGTGAGATTTCATAGGCCTGAGAGATATCTCACAGGATTTGCCAAGGAGCCTTCACAGGACACTCCATTCTCCAGCTGAACAACCCAACACAACCAGCAGTAAATCTTGCTCTTGATGGATGAACCAGTGCAAGATATGGGTAAGAAAAATAAATTTTCTCCAGCCACTCCAGTATGGAATTGCATCCTCCATGCCAAAGTTTCCCCAGGAATGTGCTGGGGCTCCTGGTGGGGGGTTCCTGGTGTGGGGCTCCTCAGCCCTGAGCGATGGGAGCCCCGGCTCCGGCAGCTCCAGCAGCACAGACCACCATGGGGAGGGTGGGGAGGAGGAAAGCTCCCTTCTCCCAGCCTGTCCATTCAGGGTTGCACTTCAGGCACACAGAGGAGCTCCAGTGCCCCAGACACATCCTGGGAGGGAGCACAAGGCTGGTCAGGAGGTGTGGGAAGTGCTCTGACCCACGGGGACACCCGTGTGAGGGCAAAGGGAGCTCGTGCTCCAGCAAACCAGGGAGAAACTGGGACCTCACTCTGCAGTGAAAGCCAGATGCCCAGTTCCCCCAGTTTAAAGTTTGCTTCCAAGCAAGAGAGGAGACCTCTCCAGGCCAGCCAGCATTTCTGGAACACAGGACAACAGGAAAGGTCTTCTTCCCTGTGAGGGTGGGGAGGCCCTGGCACAGGTTGCCCAGAGAAGCTGTGGCTGCCCCATCCCTGGAAGTGTCCAAGGGGAGACTGGATGGGGCTTGGAGCAACCTGGGCTGGTGGAAGGTGTCCCTGCCCGTGACAGGGGGTGGAAAGAGATGAGCTTTAAGGTTCCTTCCAACCCAAACCATTACAGGATTCTGTGATTCTGCAGGACCCAGAGCTGCCATCTCAGGAGCCCAGGGCACTGGGACACCTGTGTGCCCACGATGGAGAGAGACACTTTTTAGGTGTGGATAAAGCTGGAGCCATGTGTCTGCCTTCTCTGCACCGGGTTTTTACCATCTGGAGGCTGGTGGCTGGTCAGGCTGCCTGACTCCCTTCTGGAGTTATACTCTGCAGCTCCCTGTTCCCTCCTGGGGCTTGAACTGGCTGCACCCCAGCACACACACATTTTTCACCCCCCTTGCTTTCAGCCTTCTGCAGCCCAACGCTTAAAACGTGCTCCAGGAGACCTCGTGGTCTGAGCACAGCCAGTGCAAGGAAAATAAAAAGCAAATAACACAAGAGAGCACGAGCTGAAAGCTTCGGCGTGTGAACTGTCAGCCATTTTAAGGTGAGATGTTCCCACTGCTGATGCGCTGTACTGATTTGGGACCTATAAAAAACATCACCAGAAGGTGTGGGGTTGTAGGAGACTGCAAAGCCCTGCTTTGATTACACACGCAAGCAACCATTAAAGTCAGCATCAAGGAAATGCAGCGCATGAAGACAAATAACCCCGAGCTCATTTCCTCTGCTGCGGCTCCTGATCGATGGTGCTGGGCACAAACCACACCAGGGAGTCAGCACCAACCTCTGGGTCACCCCTCACCACTCCAGTGTGGTCACCCCTCACCACTCCAGTGTGGGCACCAGCGAGCCAAATGCCACCCTGCTCAGCCCTCCTCGAGCCTAGCAAGTGAAGGAGGGACCATCAAACGAGAAGGGAAAACAATTAAGGTCAAATTAGCACAGACTAAATCCTGCTTAGCATTGAGTGTTTCCCTAAGCCCTGGATAAGCCCTCATGCCGAGCCACACACATCCCTCGGGCACATTCCCCACTCAGGGACGAGTTGGACCCTTGGCAGAGGACCAGCCTCCCTCAACATCCACCCAGCTCAGACCCAGGGGAAATCAGGGCCCGGGTCCCTCCCCAGTTTATCTTTGCAGTTGTCAGTCACAGGGAAGTTTCCAGCACAGATCTGCATAATTCACTGGAGGGTGTGAAGACTAAAGAACTGCTTTGGGCACTGCCAGATCTCCCATGGGACTACGGCTACAACCACAGAGGGAAGACCTGACGTGGTTCCTGGCACAGAGAGAGGTGGTCTGATGCTGGCTGTAACAGGTTTATGGACGTGTCCACCAGGCTAATCAGCTTGGGAGGATGCATGTTGATGACCACATGACTAATTTTTACTGAATTACTTTTTCTAATGTGGCAAGAGGTGCTGGAACACAGCACCCATTCAAAGTTCCTAATCTAGTACTGCAATCTGAGCACATGGCACACCAGCAGTGCTTGAGACCAGTGATGACAGAAAACGATAAGTTAGAACCATTTTCAGCTCAGATCCAGTGAAACTTCCCCATAATTCCATTACCAAAAATGTTAAACTTAAGTTCTGTCTTCAACCTACTGCCCATGGAAAGAGAGAATTAAGGCAGAAATCTGGTGACCCCGCTGAAAAGTGGGCAAGACCAAAGTCTGAAGCAGTTAAGATCATGGTAATGACTCTCAGAATCACCACGGGTTCCTTAAGTGCCAGAGCAGCCCTGGAGCTCTTCTCTAAGAGCCCCAAGTGCTCAAGAGCCAGCAAACCCCCTCAAGAGCTGCCCAGAGCTTACTCCTTGTATTTCTCGTTGATGTCTCCTGGGGAGTTCTCCCAGCTATGCCAAGCAGCAACTTCCATCTGCATCTGTAGGATGCCTGGAGCGGGCAAGGTCTGCTCCCAAAAGGGAGCTTCCCAGGCTCCAACTCCAAACCTTCACAGGAGCTGTGTGTTGTATCCCAGCAAACCCACACTTCCACCCCACAGCACCTCAAACCAGCCCTCCCACAGCTGCACACACACACTGTGGGTCATGTTGAGCTTCTCATCCACCAACACCCTCAAGTGTTTCTCCTCAGGGCTGCTCCCAATCCATTATCCCAAACAAGCCTGTATTTGGGCTTAGGATTGCCCGAACCCACATGAAAGACCTTGCACTTGGCTGTGTTGGACCTCAACAAGTTCACACAGTCCCACCTCTCCAGCCTATCCCAGTCCCTCTGGATGCTCCATCCCTTCTCTCCAGTGTGTCAACCACACCACACAGCTTGGGGTCATCTGACCAGGTGGTGAACTACAAAATTATTCAACTTTAAGAAACTAGAGGCAGCAGATCAGGTCAGGCAGCTGCCAGTGTTGCAGGAAAGGGTTTTTCAGCTGTGTAGGCACCACACTTCTAGTGCTGCTCTGACTGAAATCATGGGGATTACTGGAAACATTTCTTAGTATATTTTCCAAAACTGCCTTTAAAAGACAAACCTAAATGTACGTCAAGAGAACAATTCCCCTGCAAAGCTGAGTGGCCACTTGAAAGCCTGGCTGGCACGGGCAGTGACAGTGAAAGGAACTCATGACTCTGTGGGCATCCTTCGTGAATATCCAGTCTGTTTTGCTGTGCAAAAAATGTCTCAAAAGGAAACCACAAGAGCGATCACATCTTCATCTGACAAACTGCATCAGACGGAGAGGGAAGAGATGAATGAGGAACTGTTAAATGGTTCTTTCCAGCTTTTGATTTTGCAGCTCAAGCCAGGAGTGGTTTTTTCCCCCTTCAGATACTCAGAATTACTCTTTGAGGGGGAGGTTGTGGTGTGAGGTGGAACCAGGAATCCCCTGTGGCCATCACTGACATTTGGGGCTTTCTGTGTTGAAGTCACCATTCACCTGCCAGTCCCACAGATGTTTGCCAGCACAGGGTCTGAACGCACGGCCTTGAAGCTGCTGCTGGAGTCACAAAGAGGAACTGGACCCTCCTTCGGTGGTGGCTCGTTGGGAAGCCCCAGCAATGGTCACCAGCACTGAGTTGCTCGCTTCAGGCACATGAGACTTGTCCCAAATCCTCGTGGTGGTTCTCCATCACCACCCCACTCAAACCAGCACATCTTGGACAGATCTCTTTTCCCCAAGGAATGTCACAAACACAGCAAGGGTGATGCCTCCAATGTGAGATCCGACTGCCCAGGGTAACCACGTTTACAAGGATGCACCAACAAAGCACAGGAAGGAAAACCGTGTGAAGAAAGCCCACCCCAATACCTAAACTCAGGGCTTTTTGAATAACCATCCAGGGCATGGGCAGCCTGGATCTCCCAGGATGGCAGGCAGGGAAGCCTGGGAAGGGCTGTGTTTGCTTTGTGCATCCGGGAGCAGCACGGTGGGTGTTGGTCCATGCTCCGGCTGCCACCACAGATGTCACCAGGTGCCACGGCACTGCCACGCTCACCCAGGGCAGCAGTTACAAATGAACAGAACTGAAAGGCAGCAGAGACCTCAGCAAAGCCTTTGGCTGCCTCCTCCATCCAAGATCTCCCGCTGGACATGGCTTTTGTCTGGCAAGAGCAGCAGAGCAACCGCTCGGAAGGAGCCCGGACACGCTCCGCTCTACCAAACCTGCAAGAAACAGCAGGTGGGAAGGGAACCCCCACTCACACCTCCCACCCAGCTGCAGTCCCAGCTCTCACTGGAAAAGAGTTTTAAGTCAGAAGTGGCTTAAGGAACAGGTGACTGGGCTGCAACAGCCAAGCAAAAGCCAAACAAGGCTCCCCCAAAGTGGAGCAGCAATGGAGAAGGGTGCCAGACAGATCTACCAGCAAATCTGAGACCTGGGAAAAGAGCTCCAAAGGGCTTTACTGTGGAACTTCCACAGCCAAATCCCCAGCCCACTGAGAAGAGCAGAACCTCCCATTTTGCTTACTGGGCTTTGGAGCTGACTCCCAGTATTGCAAATATAGATGGGACAGCACCACACACATCCCATGTTTGGCCACATCAGTGGTTCCTGCACTTGTTTCGAGTTAAGTTGATGTGTTTCTGCAATTGTAAGCACTTGGCTTTCACCAATTCCCTGTGAACACAGAGCCACAAGACCAGGGACTTTACCACTGAATAAGCCAGCCAGCAAATACAAGACTATTTTCTAAGCTGGGACCCTTATTTTATCTCCATATTCCACATCCTGGTCCTGCTTCCCAGCAGTGTCCAATCCCCGAAGGGATCTCTGGGAGCTCTCTGGATGTGACATGACAGATTTATCTCACACAGGCCCAACTCACCAACAGTGGGTCATATTTATCCAACCATTCCCCAAACCAACACCACTGTCAACAGTTTGCCACTGCACTCAAGGAGGATCCAGGAGCATCCAGGTGGATTCAGACCAAGTTTTCTAGACTGAGGCAATGCCTCTAGGACACAACTGCTGCCAAGTGTCTGAACCCTGCTCAAAATGCCCCGTCCACATCAAGCTGGATGCCCCAGATCCATTCCTGGCCCAGCTCTGCTCACCCACAGCCTCCAGCCAAGCACCAGAGCTGGGCAGACCCTTCCCAGTGGGGGCTTTTGGGAAGGACCTGGCATTCCCGAGGCCATGCATACCTGCAGACCTCAGCAGAAAAGCCAGGCTGGGGAGGCAAATTAGGGGCTGCTCTCAGCCCTGGGCATCCGGGCCCCCGGAGTTCCAGAGCTCAGCTCCCTGTGCTGCCTGTTCGTGGACCACCAAAGCCTTCCCCGAGCGGCTGCACAGCCCATTCCACCGCCTGCTCTCCGCTCCGCGGCAGGAATTCATGGATGGGAAATGGCCAAAGCCCATGCCATCCCTCCAGCAGAACGGGGAGCTGGGCAGGGCTGGCTCCCGGATTTCTGTCACACACGCATGCACGGAGCGTGGAAGGCTGGAAAATGTCCTCTGCCTCCCGCTCCGCACCCCATCCTCCAGCAGCGAACGGGGTACGGGCAGCGGCACATTCCCCCGCCGCTCCCTGCCCCATTCCCGAGGGAATTCCCTGCCGGCTCCCCCGGGAGCCAGCACGGCCCGGGCGCCGGGCACCCCCCGTCGCAGCGACCCCGCACCGGGCACGATGTAACGGGCACGGGCGCGACGCACCCGCCCCGCACCGCGCACCGGCCCTGCACGGGCACCGACCCTGCACGGGCACCGACCCCGCACGGGCACCGCACCCCGCGCGGGCACTGCCCCCGCCCCGCACCGCCCGGGGCACCGGGCGCTGCCCCCGCACCGCCGCGCCGGCCCCGCCGCGCCGCCTTACCCAGGTGGTCACCCGGAGCAGGGTCTGCGGCTGCTTCAGGAAATCCACGGGGTCGATGGCCCCCCCCGCCCGGCCCGCTCCGAAGGACGCTCCTTCCATCTTCCCCCGCCGCCCGCTCCGAGCCGAGCCCCGCGCGCGCGCCCCGCGCCGGCCGCGCGCCTGCCCACCCGCGCCCCCCCCCCCCCCCCGCGCCCCTCCCGCGTGGGCTCGTCCGCAGCGCCGCGTGCGGGCGGCGGGAGGAACCACCCGCCGGCTGAGGGGGGGCGGGGGGGCACCGGCAGGTGCGCGCGGCCGGCGCGGGGCGCGCTCCCTCCGCAACGGGCCCGGGCTGTGGGCACGGACAGTGGGACAGTGGGACACTGTGACAGTGTCGCCGGGCTGTGGGCACGGGCACTGTGACACTGTGACACTGTGACAGTGTCGCCGGCAGGTGGGTATGGGCACCATGGACAGCCAGTGTCACTGTGCTGTGGCTATGGACTCCATGCTATGGCCGTGGTCACCGTGCCACAGCTGGGGACAGTGTGCTGTGCTTGGGGACACCATGGTACTGCCAGGGCGCCTTGCCACTGCCAGGGTCACTGTGCTATTCCAAGAATTACTGTCCTGCGGTCACTGTGCTGCTTCTGGGGATAACATGGCATAGGCAGGGACAGGGTGTTGTCACCAGTGTCACTGCACAATGGCAGGGGCTACCTGTGCTATGGCCAGGGCAGCCCCACGCCCTGCCAGTGCCCAGGCTGTTGGCAGGAGGGAGATGCCATGCCTGGAGCACGGGGAGGTCACTGCGCTGCTCAGCTCAGCTCTGCTGCAGACACTGACCCTCAGACAACACCTTGTCTGTGTCCAGCCCCCCAGAAAGGGTGGCTGTCACCCCTTGGGGGACCCTCAGAGGCTCAGCTATAGTAGAAGAGACTCAATGGCCGATCACAGGGACCTCCCTGAGAGCAGAGAGGAGGGTTTGGCGGCCGCTCATCGCTGTTCCACACCCACAGCTGGTGCAAGAAAAGGGAAGTGAAGATGGACAGGGCCAAAGCTCTTGCTTTCCTCATGCAGGATAGGGGGCACCCAGATCTGCCAGGGGACTGCAGGAGGCCAAGCCCCCATCCTGCTCCCTCCCCATGGACAGTGGGAAGGAGGAAAAAGAAGAGCTTTAGAGGGAAACCCTCAATTACTGGGAAGGGAGTTCCCCCCGCGGCTCCAGGACCATCTCCTGAGTTAGTTTTCCTAGCACCGTGATGATGATCCTGGTTCCATAGATACCGATGCCATGACAACTCTGACATCACCCGTGCTTGGGACGGGAGCTGCAGGAACGTCGCAGGGAGGAGCATGCGGAGCTGTGGGGCCGGGGGCTTCTCCAGGCTCCTCGGCCAGCTCTTCTCCCACCTGCCGTCCCTGCGGCTCCATCTCCCCTCGCAGGGACCAGCGTCGCTGCCACACCACAGGGGGTACCTGTGTCCAGGTGTGCCCAGCCCCTCACACACACAGCCGAGGATTCCCGTGCGCTCGGCCCCGTTTCCAGCTCATTCTGGCCCGTGGCAGCTCTGCCAGCCTGTTCCCTCTGGCAGGTGGGATCAGGATTTAACTGTTAAAGCTCATGGTGATGCCACGCACTTTTTCTCAATTACAGGTGAGTCATCATCTCTCTGGGCCTATTTCTGAGTTCCAGCAGGAAAAGCAGAACCCAGCCTTTCATTCCTCAGTGCCACCAGCTCAGCAGACATCACGCTGTACTATGCAAAAACGAAATGGCCACGGAGACAATGGTGGGTTGGTCCCTCCTGCTTTCCTCTGGCACGATGTCTCACAGAGCTGGCCAGGCACTGCACCCCAGTGCCAGGAGCATCATTGCCAGCTCATCCCTGAATTGCAGGTCAGGAACAAAGGCCAAATTAACTGGAAGGGATTACCCCAGGTGGGATTTTCAATCAGCTTCGGCAGTTTAGAAGCAGCTGCTCCGGCGTCCTCGAAAATCAGTTTCATGCTTTGAGAACAAACCATCCCGAATCCATCAGCCCAGAGTCACGATGGCAAGGGCTGCCCTGCTCCCTGAGGGTGCCCAGTGCCAGGGAAGCAGCATGTTCCCGGGGCTACTGCACAGGGAATCATCTGGACCTCTGGGATCTGCTCCTGGTTTTCTCATGATGTTGGGGAAGACACTTCAATTCTCCCCCTTTCTAAAATGTCTTGCCCAGCCCACCTGTCCCAGCTGGGACAGGGATATTTCAGACAATGCAAAGCACAAAGCACCAGGATCCTGCCTGAACTTTTCAGATGTTACTGTAGAAGAAATCATCACCATTTCCAGACAAAAACATGGCTTATACACTTCCAGGCACGACCATGGCGCATCAGGCAAAGTCCCTACTGATATCCCTGCTCCTAAACTTCTCCCCTTTCTTCATCCCTGCAACCTGTGCTGTGTGCAGTGTTTGTACAATCATTTCTCACGTCATGGGGTGCCAGTTTTCTTCCCCTGCTACAGCACAGATAAAGCTCAGGAGGTATCTCCAGCCCACACACAAACTGCTTTTTCTGTTTCACTTCCCGTTGCTGCAAATCAACGGATACACAGAGCCAGCCAATAACAGGGACGGATATTGCACCTTCAACATTTTCCCCATCAAATGGAGAACAGCAGCAGTTGGAAATGGCACTTTCCAGAGCATCAGTTCAGTTTGAACAAGTTCTGGCTGCATTTACCACTCCCCCTGGATTTCAGTGACAGGACACAAACAGCAGCACACAGACAAGCACCTGAGATCTGTCCGTGTTCCGATTTTACAGGAGTTTAATTAAAGGTATGGATTTGCCTCCTGCTTCTTGTAGTCATGCTGACTTCTTAACCTTCGTTTTCATCACAAAAAAGCAATCAGGTTTTACTCAGGGGTAATTACATGGACATGACAACCCGGAGGAGACAAGGTGGGGGGCTTTCTCCTTCTTCAAAACCTGTTCAGGTCAGCCCTACCCACTCAGCCAAGGGCCAGGATTGGGATCTGGCCCATAAGAAGCTGAATAATGGACAAGACCAGTTAATATGTTTTCTTTAGCAGGACCAAAGGAATTTTCTCTGTGGCAGTGGGATGCTCCTGATTTGGCAGGCAAAACAATACATTTTCTACTTAACAGCTCTGAAATAAAATAGTTGTAGAATCTGGAATGGTTTGGGTTGGAAGGGACCTTGAAGACCATCTCGTTCCAACCCCTATTCCATGGGCAGAGACACCTTCCTCTAGCCCAGGTTGCTCCGAGTCCTCTCCAACCTGGCCTGAGACACTTCCAGGGATGGGGCAGCCACAGCTTCTCTGGGCAACCTGTGCCAGGGCCTCACCACCCTCACAGGGAAGAATTTCTTCACAATATCCCATCTAACCCTGCCCTCTGTCAGTGGGAAGCCATTCCCCTTGTCCTATCACTCCAGGCTCTTGTCCCAAGTCCCTCTTCAGCTCTCCTGGAGCCCCTTTAGGCACTGGACTGGGCTCTGAGGTCTCCTTGGAGCCTTCTCTTCTCCAGGTGAACATGCCCAGCTCAGCAGAGGGGCACCAGCAACTGATCAACTCAGTGGCCTCCTCTGGACTCATCCAACAGGTCCACAACTCCCCGTGGTGGGGACCCCAGAGGTGCTCCAGGTGGGAATAGTGATGTGCAACTGCCTTGTTCTCAGAGCAGCTCTGACAGTGTGCTTGGAGTGCAGCTGCTCTGGCTCAGCAATCCCGGTGTGCAGGACCCAGTGCCAGCCCCAGGGAGCTGCCCAGGCTCCGGCCACGTTCCCAGCCACCAACTCCAGCAGCTCCCCGAGGTCTGACCCGGCTCTGGCACAGGTGTGGGTGGGAAAACAGCTTGTCCTTCCCATTCCCTGGGCAGCAGGCCTGAAGTAGCACTTTGAGATATGTTCATTTAGTTGTTGCTCTGAAGTGCTTTGCTTGCCATTCATTAGAGCTCGGCTGGTGCTGCTTTCAGCCCTTAGAAAAACAAGAGCTCATGGAAGTGTTGAGAGCTTAGAAATCCGCAGTGCCCAATGGCAGAGAGAATGGACTTCCTGGTGAGCAACACCTTACCTCACTATCACTAGAAAGCTCTAGAAGCCTTCCACCCTAAGAGATCCAAAAATATTTGGAAGATCATTTCTGAGCTGGTTACTCATCCACTTGTGAAAGGCAGCCGTTTCTCAGGTGGGATCCAGCAGTCACTGTGCAAGGATAAACCCAGGAGAAGTGTGCCAGAAAAACACGTGGAAAGCTTTACTGACTGAACTTCGGGGTAACAGAACTCAGCAGATTGAGGGAGCACTGGCTTTGAACAGGAGAGCTGATATCTCAGTGTTTGCATAAAACCCAAACTGAACAAAACCCCAGAGGGTTTCAAAATGCCTCTCAGTGGTGCAACTGTGACACTGGTGACAACACCGTGCCCCTGCCCATGCGCTCAACAGCTCATCAACTTGGTATTTGCTGCTTCTCCAAATATTCCACAGCGTCAAACGGTTGGGGGGTTTTGGCAAACCAGTAATCTAATCTGATTCAGTCACTGCTCACCACTCTGCTGGAAAAGGGGAATAGGATCCCTTGGGGTTTTCCAGACTGGCCTCCTTGGGACCACACCATTCCCCTCGTGCAGGGTCTGACCACCCAGATGGCTTTGGTGCTTGTCCCCTGCTCCCTGCAGGTGAGGCACCAGCAGAGCTGGCAGGTCCAAGGGCACAGGGCAGCTCAAGCCATGCCCAGACATGAAGAGCTTCCACAATTCTCATTTGAGCTCTCGTTCTGCTGCCAGGAGAGCTCTCCCAGCTCAGCCCTTTTGTCAGTGCCATTTCTGCTCGTGTTACACCAAAAAACAAAATTTTCCTGGGGGAAATAAGGGCCACAGTGTTTGTGCAATGAATGAGGTGTTTGCAGTGTTATACTGAAAACAAGAAAAGCTTAATTTCTTAACTGAACATAACACTAATGGGTCCTCAGACTCACAAGAAGGATGTAACCTGATGTAAAGGAGATTTGTGGGATGGATGGAGCTGAGTTATTTTATAACTGTGAATACTCTCAGGCCCAGGGCTGTGCAGCACAAGCACATTAAAAGAGATTTTCATCTAAATATGGAACACAGGCAAAGGCTGTCGAAACTCTATTTTTATCCCCATTTTGCAGAAGTGGAAGTGTGGCTACAGAAGATGAAGTGACTTACCTGTGTCTAGCAAGAAGCTTGTGACCAAGAACTGAATTTTGATCTCTGAAGTCTCCAGCCACGTGCCTTGTCTCACACTTTGCATATCTTTTACCCCATCTAAGCAGCAGGACAAGAGGCACAGTCACTGAATCCACTTTTTTGCACTCCTGGTGGCTTGGGCCAGATGTTAGGGGTGGAAGAAGCAGGGAAAGCCCAGCTTTGCCTGACCACTCTTGTAACTCAAAAGGCAAGTGCCCATCCAGCACCATCCAGAACTGGGACACCTGACACTGGTGCACAGGGAAACATGGAAGCTTTGAAATAGCTGCCTGGTGGGACAGACATTAAATTAACTCAGCTGTTTTCTTTCTCACAGATCTCCTAATCCAAAGCAAAGCTCCACAAAACTCTGTGGGTTTTCTTCCTACCTTTTCCATGTAGCAGGGCTGGGCTGCATCCCTCAACCTCCAAAGGAGCAGCTTTGCTGGAGTCATGACTGCCTTGTGATCTTCCTTTTGCCTCTATAAAGCATCCAGAGCAGGTGACAACCATTCCAAGGAAGTCTGATCCCTTCTCTGACTGGAAACAATCCTGTTTCATGACTACTGTGTATTGTTCCTGTACCCATGTCTGGTCTGTGCACACGCTCCTATTAAGAAAGTCACTGTCACAGAATTATCCAGTGAAGTTAATTCACCCTTTCCAATCTTTTAATGGTCAAAAAGTGCCAGAACTTCTCCATATCTGACAACTATGGGCTGAAGATCAGGTAGGAAACGTGCTGGAAACAGAATCCAGTGTTTTATTATTCTTCCAAGAACAGATTTCAGCTGCAGGCAGAGAAATAACATCCCTCACTTAGGTAATTTTACAAGAGGTTTGCACAGTAGTTTCGAAAAGTAACCGAAAAGTACCAAAATCTCCTCCCAACATCACAGGAAAGGGATTAGGATGAGGTAAAACGTGGTATCTGCAGCAGCCTGTTCCAGAGAGGAGTAAGAGATGGGGAAGTCAAGGAAATACAAGGAAATAACGGAAATGCAATGAAATCCATCCTCTGTGGCCCTCTGCTGTTGGCTTGGTGAACTGTAAAGCAGATTTTCCCTGTGAAGCACATTGCAGTGACACAGAAGCCACCTGAACTGAGTGACAGCCAGCCTGGCATCAGCAAAAATGTTCATGAACACTTCCCTGTGGGATGTGCCAATCCAGGGCAGTGTCCCAGCTGATCCCAACGCTGACCCTCGTCCCCTTGGACAGTTCTGCGTTCTAACTGCTGATTTCCCTCCCTCCATTAGCTTTCTTTTGTTTTCCTTAGCCTTCCAAGGTTTGCTTTCCCTGTTTTATTAAATTCTCTATTAGTCTACAAAGTCAAGAGTTGACTCCACACCACCCTGTTGGCTGTTTCTACTGAAGGGCTTAATCCTGACTACACAAAATACTCCACTGCTCCTCTCCATCATTCAGACATAAACCCTGAACAGCCAGGAATGGAAAACCAAATCAATAATGATGGGAAGGGGCAAAAAAACCCAACCCAAAATTTAAACCCTCCCCTCTCCAAGCCTGTGAAACTCCAACAGGAAGAATATCACACACTGCCTGGAACAGGCTGAGGCAAAAGACACAGAAGCAAAGCAATTCTTGTGAATCTTACTGTAAACAGGACACTGTGTACACCCAGCACACTGCAGAGGAACAGCTAATCCCTGGAAAAATGTCAAAGGCACAGTGGTGCTTCTACCAACATCTGCACTGTTACTTGCTTAGCAACTCTGCCTGCCATCCGTGGAGGGGACGAGTCCCTCGTGGCTCCCTGCTCTTTGCTTTCTGAGAAAACACAAGAAGGAAAAAATAAAAATGAACTCCAGCTGTGAATGCAAACCATGGAAACAGCGAGGAATTTGGGAAGCTGCAAGGTTAGTCAGGTACCTGTTACACAGGAGCAGCTCCCAAGCAAGGCCCCACGAGCTCCCTGGGCAGCACCTGCTCCTGGCCCTGCTCCTCCTCACAAGGGCTCCTGGTATGGAAAGGAAGCAGCTTCCCTTTCCTGGGAAATGGGATGGGATGTGCATGCTCGTGTGGTGGAGATGACATTACAAATGTCCTGAGCCACCCTGCTCCAAATCAGCAAGATCTGAGCTGCTCCCAACGCCAACACTGCCCTTAATGCTGTCAGCAAGTAAAAAAATCCTGAGATCCCATCAAAATTCTTGCTAGTCCCCACATAAAACCAAACTCTGACCTGACAGGACCCGGTGCACAAAATCCCTGAATTTTTGTAGCTCCTTGGCCTGCAGAGAATTCCATCAGTTCAGCAGCACAACAGAAAAGGACCAGGAGCAGCCCCACCTTGTCTGATCAATCCACACAGAATCCCAGAACCTCACCTGAGCCATCAAGCTAAAATACAACAGTATATATCTATACATATAAATATACAGAGATATAACTGGAATATGTTGGCATGCAGAGGTTAGACACACCAGCACAGTATAATCCCTTTTCCTACCATCCCATTCAGTAGGAACTAGGAATGAACTCAGTTGTTTTATTATTTTTACATCAACGGGAAATATAATTTGAATACAGAGATTTTTAAAACTAGATTTAATCAAGTGCATTTAGAGAACTCACTATCTTCTGTACATGAGTACAAGTATCTCCAGAGGAAATTCCTTACCTAAAATTAAAACTTGTGGTACAAATGAGCAGCAAAACAAATCCTCCCTCTCCTCACACAGTCAAGTCCACAGAGTTGAGGATATGCCTGAGAAATGTTTAAGTCAAAGCTCTTCTGCCAAGCTAAAAACATGAGAGAACAGAGTGCAAGCACAGATTTTACCAAATGGCCACTTAGCAAAGATAGAATCTGCCCTAAAAACATCCTGGCAGCCACAGCTGGTGGCCTCATTTTTGGGAAGCATTTGCTAGAGATGCCAACTTCAGTTTTAAGGCTCTTCCCTACCCCTGCCAGGACAGGACACACTTTTCCTCCCGCTCACCTCCCCCACCTCCCTGAACCACACAAGGTGACCAAAACTGTGGGTTGCCACTGCTGCTCCCCCTGATTTAGAGCAGGATTCACACTCCTTTTCCTCCCTACACTCCTAGTAAATGCTTTTTTGTTGGTCCCCTCCTCACTAGTGGATACCATTGTGTTTCATTTTGGGGACTGAATTTATTACCAAAAACACAAAAATCTTGGCTGGGATTTATTTGTTCCAAAAACCTCAACATGCTGAGAGGAAAATGTTCTGAGCACTTCTAATAAACTGAGTGATACCTTCTTTCATAAGACAGATCTCACACTTCCTGCAGTACCTTATCATCACTTTGGCTGGGGTTGTGTTTAGGGACATTTATAAAGAGTTCAGGAGTCACCAGTCCACAAAATGTCCCATCTTGTTTTAACAGGTCTGACTTGAAAGGACTTGCCTGTGCCATAAAACCACTACAATGTGTTTCCAAAGTTACTGGTTTTCTAACCACTGAGGAGCCCCACACACAGGTGTGAGGAGCAAAGTCTCAGACAAGAGCTGTCATCGCTCCAATTACAGCAGCACCATTAACATTTCCAGTTAATGCTCACTAGGAAAGCAAGGGTAAAGTTACAGGTGTGCTGGGGGCATGAAATAAGGAAGCTTCACTAAAACATGCAACAAAACCTCAGCAGGAAGCACAGGAGGAAAAAAACCTGCTGTTGTCAGGGTTTGTGCAAACTTCTCCCAGCCAGAAGTGCAGGAAGGGATGAGATCATGACCTACGTGAGGAACTTGAAATGATTTGGACTCTGTAGGTGTCTCCTTTTATACAGGCCTGTGTCTCCTTTTATACAGGCCTGTGTTTTGTGCATTGTGGGGTAACTGATTTGTAGTGTTACTGCTCTGGACTCTGACATTCCCACTTACCAATACAGTGATGCAGCACAGCTGACTCAGGGAAATACAGAGGGTTTGGGTTCTGACCAGTTCCCACCGAGGAACCCACCTGAGGGGCTCCTGTGAGTCCCCTCTGCAATAAAGATGACATAAAGCTGACATCACAGTCCTCAGCAGGACTCAGGTACTTCCAGGGCCTTGTAAAGCCCTTTTCTGGAGAGTTTTTTAGCTGGGGATTACACCAGAGTATGCGCCAGGCCAGCAAGTACCAATCAAGAATTTAACCTCAGAATAATTAAAGCTGACTATGCTTCATCACAGTCATCAGTCTCGAGCTATTTTCATGCCAGACAAAGGTCCACAGCAGAAACAGAGAGGTTATTTGCTTTAAGAATAAGTAGTTCAGTTGAACTTATCACCAAATCACTTCTGGATCCAAAGAAAATTAGCAATTCACTTAAAACATCTGAATTTCACCCTGTTGATACTTTGTTCCATTTCTCAAATGAGGAGATGCTTTTAGTTTCCCTTTCTGCAATGGCCTCTTACATGATAAATTGAAACACAAAACCAAAATGAGAAATCTAGGCTCCGTGATTTTAGTATTTAAATTAAATGTACCTGCCCTCAGGCCTTTTATCAAAGGAGCTGGATGCAAGATTAACAAGAAACACTGGAATTTCTGGAAAGAGAGATCTGAGGGTACAGACTTGGCACTAAACCCAGCCATGAGTTTTCTCTATCAGAACAGAAATGAAAATTACAATTAATCGGATGCATTTTCTAAAACATCAGGGTAGTGCCTGCAGAGAACACAACTGTGTTCAGGGAAAATGAATTCTAAAGAAATGCCCCTAAAATCAGGAAATGTCATCATGAAAAGGTCTCCCCGAGTTTCTCAGTGACTCAATCTCACAGGGTTCTGGCAATTCCTGTGCCAAACATAAGGCCTCAGTCCCTCAGGTAACACATTAGTGTAATCACGTATCAAAATATCATTAGGATAAGGTTTTCCAATCTCCCTTCACCTTTCAGTCTGTCACACACACACACAAACACAGTCACTGACTCTCATGTCTCCCTGCAGTGCCCTGACAAGGGTTGGATTGGTGTGTTGGGCTCCCAAGGCAGCCCCTCCGGGTTAATCACAGCTCCCATCCTTCCAGCCATCCCGCCAGCGCTCATCCACACGGGAGCAGTCAAATTCAGCTTTCCCCAGTTTCCTGTTCACTTCGTTGTGAAGAAGACACAGCCACTGGGAGAAGTTACTCCTGGTGCTCGTGTCTGGTTGATTTGTCCGTAATCTGCAAGCAGGGAAGGGGAAACGAATGTTACTTCTTTATAGTCACCAAATTCAGTACCCACAGCAGGCACAGAGTCCCAGAGAAAACCCAGGGAGAGCACAGTAATTATCACTAAATATCTATAGAATACTGACAGCTGCAGCTTGGCTTCATTCACTGCCTGGTCCTGGCAACTGGAAATGACACAGACAACCCAACAGCATGGGGACAGGTGTTTGTTTTTTGACTAAGTGTACCTGTGATTGATGCAATAATGGAAGAAACCAGTTCAGGTAGCTACAAACCCCAAACCCAGGAAGAGCTGCTGATACGCAAAATAGCTGGGGCAGCCCAGCATGTCTGGCAAGCCCCTCCAGCACCAAAACCTGCTGAGGACACTCACCTCTCCCTCAGGTACCCAAAAAACCCACTGAGGACAACCACCTCTCCCTCAGATGCTCAAAAATGCTCTGAGGGCACTCGTTTCTCCCTCAGATCTTCAAAAACTCGCTGAGGGCACTCACCTCTCCCTCAGGTCCTCAGCGCAGTGCTCGCAGGGGTAGAACTTGGAGAAGAGGTTGATGAAGTCCCTCATCTCCCTCTGCTGGGTCCCGGAGGGCCGGTCGGGGTAGTATGCGGCCATGGTGTGCAGGAAGGCCCAGGTGCTGCGGCCCAGCTGCTCACTGTCCAGGGGACAGTCTGGCGGGGGCTCCTTCTCCTCCGCGACCCCCAGCTCCTGGAGCGGGAGAGAGGGTTGTGAGGGGACACCGGGGTTTGGTGGGGAAACAGCCCCTTTGCGCTAGGTGGGAAGGTGAGATGGGGGAACAGGTCCTTCACGCCCTCACTGGGGACACGGCAGAGCCCCCCTCAAACTCTCAGAGAAGCTCAAACTCTCATTTGAGCCCCCTTCACGCCCTCTGAGGGGGGTTAACACGGCAGAGCCCCCTCACACCCTCATTGGGGACATGGTAGATCCCCCCTCACACTCTTACTGGGGACAAGAGCAGAGCTCCCGTCACACCCAAGGAGAAGATGGACATCCCCTTCACACTCCCACTGAGGAGAACCCCGTGCCCGGCTCCTTCACGCAGCTCCACACTTGAGGGGGCAGGATGAAAGACTGAGAGGACTCTGCAGGGGCTGGGGGGTCGCCAGCCGCCCGCGCGGTGCCCCGGGAGGCTCCCACCGCCCCTCCCGCGGGGAAGCCGCTCCTCACCGCGCCGCCCGGGGCCGCCTGTTTCCTCTGCTCGCGGAGCCAGCTCTTGAAATCCGTGCAGGCTCGGCACGGCTTCTTGGGCGGCTCCCCCGCCGCGCTGCCCGCCGCGCCGTGCGGGGCGGCGAAGGGGAAGGGGAAGGAGCCGCTGTCGGTACCCGGGAACGCCGCGGAGCCCCGGCCCGCGCGGCCCTCACCGGGCGCCGCCATGTTGGCGCGCGGTGCAGCACGGGCCGGGGCGGCGCCATTGGCGCCCGGGCGCTGTGAGGGGGCCCGGCCCGGCCCTGCCCGGCGAGCGCCCGAGTGCCAGTTTGTGGTTTTTTGGGGTTTTTTTTGATTATTTTTTTTTTAACCAAAACAGGAGCAAACTTTGTGTTTAAATATTGTGTTTGAGGAGAACACAGCGGGGGGTTTCTTTCATATGAGCCTCCCGCCTCTAGTTGTCCGCTTTTCACCTCCCGTCGCCCCTCAGGTGTGGCGGGGCTTCATGTCCCCCTCAGGGTGTGCAGAGGGCTCTGCCATGGCCCCGCCGACGGTGTGGGGGGGGCCTCAGCCATTGTCGTCCCCTCAGGGTGGAAGGAGATGGGGACAGGGAAGTGTGAAAGGGGTCTCCATCTTCTCCCCCGCAGCGTGGCAGAGGTCTGCCCTTGTCCCCACTGAGGGTGTGAAGGGAGGTCTACCATGTCCCTGCTGAAGGTGTCAAGGACTGGTTCCTCCCAGAGAAACTGAGCACAAATATATATATATATATATATATGTATGTATGTATGTATGTATATGTATATATGTGGTCTGGAGCATCTTATGAGAAGAGACTGCAGGATCTGGGCCTGGCTAGTCTGGAGAAGGGAAGGCTGAGAGGGGATCCCATCAATCCAGACAAACATCTCCAGGGGTGTCACAGGATGGTGCCAGACTCTGCTCAGTGGTGCCAGTGACAGCACGAGGAGCAATGGCCATAAACTAAAACACGAGTTCCACCTCAGCACGAGGAAGAGCTTCTTTCCCTGGAGGGTGGCAGAGCCTGGAACAGCTGCCCAGGGGGGTCATGGAGTCTCCCTCTCTGCAGACATTCCAACCCAGCTGGACAGTCCCTGTGTCACCTGCTCCAGGTGACCCTGCCTGGGCAGGGGGTTGGACTGGGTGGTCTCCAGAGGTCCCTTCCAACCCCAACTATTCTGGGATTCTTGGATTCTGTAGTATGTACATACTGTGCGTGGCAGAGCTCTCCTACGTGCCAGTGGCACCTCAGCATTATCTCCAGCACAGTCATACAATCAACAGTGCGATTTAATGAGCAAACAAGTGGATAACTCGATTCTGAGTCGTGCATCTCTATCGGAACACGCCCATATGAAATCCTACATGTTTTTAACACCTGTCACATGCTTGTAAATCTGTATTAAGGAAAGATTTTCCTCCTTTCGAGAGCACTGGCACGTGTCACCCCAGGGCAGGCACGTCGAGCCCTTGCCTGCGGCTGGGAGGGGTTGGGCTGCTCAGGGTGAAGGAGAGCCCAGTCCTGGCCCCAGACCTTTAGTCTAGAGTGGACATTTGGCAGTTTTCCTTCTATTCCCAGAGAGCCACAGGCTTGTGAACACATGGGGATGGTGACCCAGCTCCTGGGAGATGGTCTGGCACCCATCAAGCTCCAGAACTGGGTCTTTCCAGTTGGAAAGGTTAATTAGCTGTGGCTTGGCACTATGTTAAAAGCACTTTGATTTTTCTTTATCCTGTGGTCTGGCAGATGTGACCACCTGCAGCACATCCTGTATCCAGCCTCTGAGACAAGTGGCCTTAGAGAGTTCTTGATGGGAGTCAGAGGATGAAAACTTGGAGACCAGCACAGACTTCCTCTCTTCCTTCTTTTTGGCTTGCCATTAGAGTTTTGGGGACCACAAGATAAGTCTCCCACTGTGGGAAATGTGCTCCAGAATGTGAATTTTGTAGCCACTCCCACTTTTCTCCTCTTCAGGTCAAGTGAAAAATATGATTATTTTATTTAACACAAACAAATGTATGTCCAGGATGGAGGTGGACCAAAATATCATCTTATATATAAATAAATGTGTGTATATATGATACATTCAACACAGCGTGGTGTAAATGTTTAGTAGGAAAAGCATCATTTTAGAGAAACCCCTCAAGGACTTGCCTTCAAAAAGATTTCAACACTTGGTGTGCTTCACGTGGAAATGGCTGAGCTGTTTCCTGCTCTGGGGAGCACCGAGCTGATGGTCTGGATCTCCATCCTGTTTACCAGTGCTCCTTTTTAAAATTTATTTGCAGTTTTATGAGAACATTTCTTTGCTGATATCCGTGAGGGAGGGAGAAGCCACGTGAGTGACTGACAGGAACTGCTGGAATGGCTTTGTCTACAGTTCTAGACAACTATAAAGCTGAATTTCACACATGAAGGAAAGGTCAAGCGGGGATAACATTTTTATATCTGTTTTCCTTAAGCGCCAATAAATGTTTTAAATGATTCTATTGACCTCATTTGTTTTGTAAAATCAGGAAAAAAGATAGAGACCCAGGGAATTTCCTACAGAGCTTTATTGTTTGGTCTTCAAGCAATTAAATAGTTGCAGAAATGTTTTCAAATCGCAGCAATCTCCTGGTTTGGCAGTTCACAGACTTTGCTTCCTCAATAGTGATTTATTTTATGAAGTTAGTTAAAATAGAAGCATTTTTATTAGAAAAGGAAAAGCTCATAACCTGGAAAGAAGCTGTTGGTTACAGAGATCCCTGCTCAGTGTTACTCCCCTTGCTCCTTTCCTGGTCAGCCGTAGGAGCAGAGCTGAATCTTTAGGGAGAGGTGCTCCCAATTTTCTCTGTTTGCCCTCAGGTCCAGCCTCATCTTGGATTTCAAAGGGAAAAAAGGAGAGATGCTCAGATTCAAATCAGAGCAAGGAAATTCACTTTACTGTCTCTAATTGAATCCGAGCTCAGAGCCAAATTAATTCCATCCAAAGGAAGGAATGTGGTGCAGAGCAGAAGGATATGGCAGCATTCCTTCCTGCTCCCCCCTGGACATCCCTAACCCACCTGACCTTCTGCTTCCAGCACTGATTTAGGAGCTGGAATGTGGTAGGGCCTGTTACTAAACAAATTCCTGACACAGACGGGATATTAGGGAGAAATTCCTTCCTGTGAGGGTGGTGAGGCCCTGGCACAGGTTGCCCAGAGCAGCTGTGGCTGCCCCATCCCTGGAAGCGTCCAAGGCCAGGTTGGACGGGGCTTGGAGCAACCTGGGCTAGTGGAAGGTGTCCCTGCCCATGGCAGGGGGTGGGAATTGGATGGTCTTTGATGTCCCTTCCAACCCAAACCATTCTATGATTCCATGATCCCTCCTAGGAGCTGGTGCTTCCCAGGCAGGGAGCAAAGGCTCCATCCTGCCCTGCCAGACGAGGTTTCCTCGGCCCAGGCACCTGCTGAGAGCGGCTCCTTGCAGGGCTCCTGCTGCAGGTGCTGCCAACAGAGCCCCTGTTTTTCAGTCACTGAGGTCTGTGAGACCGGGCTCACTGCAGCTTCCTGAGTATGTGCCTCATTCCTAAGAGCTGCTGAATCCGTGCCTGGAGTGGAATTACACAGAGGCCAATGACAGTAACTACCAGGAAGCACCAGTAAAACCGAGGCTGGAGAAAATGAAAGGGTGTGTTTGCCTTTCTCAGGGAAAGAGCTGTTTGATCTGCTGCTCTTATCTTTGCAAGGGCTAAGCAAAAGCTTGGAAACAGGCAGCTTACAGTGGGGGCTTGGGGAAGGAAGAAGGAATGGGGCTGGACACCCTCCCTGTCCCTCTGAGCCCTGCAAAAGCCATAGCACAGGGATCTCCATAGTGGGTTTCAGCAAAGCAAAGGTTCCAGCTTAAATACAGCCCCTGAGCAAAGCAGGGGTGACCTCAAGGAGGGCTGGCTCCAAGGAGAGGAGACACAAGGAGGGATGATCCCAAGGAGGCCTCACACAGCCCTTTTCTCAGCAGTGACCCCAGAATGTTCATTTGTGGGTTGGGAAAAGGACTAATATTCTCACAGCCTTCATCATTTGGGAACCTAAACACCACTGACTATTCAGTAACTTCTTTAAAGTTTTAAATAAAGGCCCTGGCACAGGTTGCCCAGAGGGGTTCTGGATGCCCCGTCCCTGGAAGTGTCCAAGGCCAGGTTGGATGGAGCTTGGAGCAGCCTGGGCTAGTGGAAGGGGGTGGGACTGGATGGGCTTTAAGTTCCCTTCCAACCCAAACCATTCCATGATTCTGTGATATTTTGAGGGGAAAATTTTACCCTGTACCTCTCAGGATTCTTCGCAAGTTTTTTTGTGACGGTTTTTAGGTAGTTCCACTTGAATGTAACTGTTTCCCTCTCCAGGGGAATACACCAGCAGGAAGCTGAGTTGTATTTACATGTAAGGAGTTGAGCCTAAAGTCCAACCAGTGACAAGCCAGCACCAGGAATTAGTCACACAGTTGTCTGAGAAATTACCGCCAACTAGGAAACAGCAGCAGAAAAAAATGACAAATATTTCCAGGTAAGTGAATCACAGTGATCAGTTCTGCTGGGGTACAAGAAATACATCACCTGCAAACTTTCTCAAAAGCATGAATTGATGTCCCAATCATGAGGAAGGAACCTCACTGCCAGCGGGTGGGATGTTGGTCTCTGTTCAGATCCATCCAGAACTACTGAAATGTGTTCAGAGCTGTCTGAGGTGTACGACTGAGCACGGGTTAAACCAAGGCCCTGGTCTATACCCAGGGATGCAGTTCATCATTTTAAAATCTGTGCTGTTTTCATGTGTGGATCCTCCTGCTGATTAAAATGAGAACCCAGGAGTAGTGGCGTATATATTGGCAATGGCAGGGATAGGGAGAAACCCAAATTATTTCTGCAGGTTGGTTCAGCCAATCCTACTTGTGTCGTGCTCCTGTCTGTCTCCTCCTTCCCAGACTCCCTCTGAGCATCCCTGGAATCAGTTCATGCATTTTGAGCACAAAACTACAAAATTGGGGATTTCTTTTTGTGCTCCTGATAAATAAACCACAAAATCTCCGGCGGTGGCAGAACCCTTTGCTTTAGGAAGGAGATGCTATTTGAAATCCATTAAAAATGTTGTAGCTGTTTCCCGTGTGGATTTTGAGGGTCTTTCCTTATCTTACTCCTGTTTTTGCCTCTTAAAAATGAATGACCCTGTTGTTATGAGGGCTGAGCTTTTAAAATCACTTGTCCCATACAGGACAGGTACATCTGGTGTCTCCTTTTCCTTATCTCCCTGATTAGGGGTGATTCCTTTTTCCAGAAGTAAGTCAAAGCAATTGAACGGGAAGTCTCAGTCAATGGAACAGATTTTTCTCAGATAACAGGTGCTATGTTGACTTGATAAGAATTAATCATTAATGAACTTAGTTCTCCTTCCACATTACTCTTTTCCCCACCAGGCTTTTGAGAGAAGATTAAATATTGCTTTCCCTGTTTTCTGAAGGAGGCAAGGAACACAAAGGTCTTGCCTTTGCCCTGAAATACAGTGAACTTCTAACTGGAGCCACTGCTGGTGGAATCCCTGGGAGAGATGAGGCACTTTGCATGCTCTGCTCATCGATGGCGTGGGGAATGAGGAAAGGGGAGGAGTGGGATGAGCACTTCTCTGACTAATCTGGAAGGAACACAGTGATCTTGTCTCTGATCACTTTACTATATTTATCATGAAGTAAGAACAGATTTTTCCCGAGTTCCACGTTCCCTGGTACTTGCTCCACTTGCTGTTGGCTGTACTGGCGGTGCTGGGGTTTTCCCCCACTGGGTTTGGGAACACACAGGGCAGGCCTTGAGCCCCCTTGGAAACTCCACCCTGCCTTTCACATCCCATGGCTGAGTCCCAGCACGTTCACACACTGTGCTGACCTTGGACCACACACTCATCAAACACCTTTTTTTTTTTTTTTTTTTTTTAGAAAATGATGCAATGAAAGGAAACTTTCTCCTGCAGTGGTTTAAGTTACATTCTTACCCTTTCTGGAAGATTCTCTCTTGAATCACGATTTTGTCCTCTGCATGACCTCAGGAAAACATGCCACTTTTACAAAGGAGCTGTGAAATTATTGCAACAAGCGCTTGGTAAACAAGAGCCCATCTGACACACCCCAGGCAGCAAACAAACCTCCCACAACAGGCAGAGCTCCCCCTGGGCTGGGCAGCTGCATCCCAAGGGCTTTTCATGGAAAATAAGCCCTCTGGTGCCCCATTTCAGGCAGTTTGATGTGATGCAGCGATTTTATATCAGCTGTCAGTGATCCGGAGCAGGGACTGAGTCCTGGTGGGCAATAACCAGGGATGCCCCAGGAATGATCCATCCCAGGATACTGCAGATTAAAGGGAGTGGGATTTGTGCTGAGGTGGGAGCGTGGCAGAGGAAAGCAGAGACAGGCTTGGAACAGAGAGGAGAATTAAAGTGTCCAAAGAACCATCCCCTCTCCATGTGCTGGCTGCTCATGGAAAGGGCAGAATAAGGGTTTGTAGAAAACAAGCACAGTCATGGAATCATAGGATCTCTGAGGATTGCTGAACCAGATCCCACTGGCCACAGAAAAATGCTTTAAAGCCTGCAGCAGCTGCTGAAATTAGGATGAAATAAAATACATTCTTGTTTAGATACTACAAAATCTCTCATCCCAGCCTGTGTGAAAGTTCAACTGCTTCCTTTGTTCATGAGGTGAAGGAGACTTTTGTCAACTCCAGTGTCTGGGGTTTCATTATTCTTTTTAAATAAGGGTCTGTTTCTCAATTTATTAAAAGTCTAAACCCTCTTTGTACTCTTAAGATCGGCTTTTAGCAGCTGGGGTTTTCATTAAAGGTGCTGATAGGTTGTGTGTCATCACAGATGACCTTCAAGAACAGTAAAGGGCAGGTTTTGATCCTGAAAGTGAGGGAGGGGAAGATGGAGCTTTTCTACAGGCCCTGTTCCAGCCAAGGGCCCCCCTTGGCTGTGCCTTCTCATATCTCTTCCTTGCAGCCAGTGTCCTGAGGGTGGTTTGAGGCCTTTCCCTCCCTTTGCCTTTCCTACAGTGGGCATAGAAAGAGAAATCCCTGATGTAGAGTCCCACACATTGTCAGCTGTGAGGGTACAGGTCACTCACCAGCCTAGATGTGACTTCTATATGTGCTAAAGGCTGTTCATAACACAGCTCCTCCTCTTCTCCACGTGTGGGCATTTGGGATGAGGCCGTTGCTTGTTAGACTTGGAAAATGGCTGTGGAGGGGCTGGTGAGGAGCTGCCTTTGGTCACCCTTTGGTCACCCTTATCACTCAAACTCTACTCTGGCTCCTGTTGGATGCAGGGAAGGATTGCTGCAGGCACTTGTCCCACCAGGGCTGCTGTACTCTGGTTAAACCCACCAGATTAGGTTATTCCTGATCCACACTGGAATGCAAAGAAAAGCAGACCCTCAGTGTTTATTTGTCGTGGAAGGGAAGCTGCTCTTGTGAAGGGAATAGCAGGGGGGACAGCCCCGGTGACCGTGGGTGTTCCTGGAGCCGTTGGGTGACCCACCCCGTGTTCCCAACCATGGGCAACCCGGGGGAGGGAGTCTGGTGTGACTCCCCATGACAACACCTGAGTCACCTGCCGTGACACAAACATGTTCCTATACCCAGAGCAGTTTATGGCCACAGTGATGCTCCTCGAGGAGCAGGAGGCAGAACTCCACCTCGGCAGGGCTCTCTTGGAGCAGGATGAAAAATCACGGAAGTTATGGAGGAAAACTTGCGTTTCCTCCATCTCGGCAAAGCCAGGCAGTGCACTCCCACATGTTACCTGTTAATTTATGATCTGTTTGGTACCTTGTAAAACATATAAAGACGAAAGTAACTGTTGCCCTCAAAGCTGTGTAAATTGATGAGGAAACAGCAGCGATCAGCAATACTTGAGGAGTGTCACAGTTTCTGGGCAGACCACTCCTACCCTTCTGTTAATAATTACCCATGAGGAGGTCCTGATTTATGGCAGGATAATCTGGAAGTAGTAGAAGTCAAAAAGTAAACTTAATAATGCCTAAAAAAAAATGTTTTGTCTTGGTTTTGTATAAGTTCAAATGTATCCAGCAGAGAAGTGGAATTAATGGCCTATTCCAGTTGGTTATCCATCCTTCCCAACAGAAATGGCCCTGGCATGGCCAGATGTTGTGGAGGACGTGTTGAGGAGCACTTGAGGATTCCAGAGGGAATCTGGCCATCCCTCCCTCTGGTTTCATGGGTAGTGTCACTCCAGACTAATCTGACCTGACTCATGAGGTCGTTCTCCAAGGAACAGTTTCGTGACATCAGCCTTGACAAGGATGGGGCACTGATACTGCTGTGACATCTGCAGAGCCTGGAGCTGAACCCTCTGGGATGACACTGGAGGGGTTGGTGTCCCTGAGCAGTGCCAGGCTGTTCTCCTCCCTCCCCACACCCCTGCTCTGCTCCTGCAGAACATTTTCTCAGGAACCACTTCCTGAGTTTGGAGTGGTTTTGCTCATATTTCCTTGATCTGAGATCCCCTGTGACCACCAGTCTCCCAGTGAACCCAATTTCCCCCATAAACTGACCCTCCAAACTGCATGGCTGGTTCTCCAGCCTTGGGTGATTGCAAACCCCTGTGTAACCTTCCCTTATGTAACGTTCCATTATGTTTTCCACCCCTCCCTTTCTGCTTGAATTTCCTGAGAATGGTGAAACACAGCAAAGCCTTTGACCAAGGCTGTTTCCTGCTCTTGTTTTCAGGACATCCACATATCTTCCAATGCAGAGCAACGTGCTCTCTGAACCTCCCTGCCCATCTCCTCTTCCTGCAGCTCCTCCAAGGTTTTCCTTGTCTTTGGCTTTTCCCAGTCAGAGTAAACATGTTTAAGCCTTTACACTCTTGGAAATACACTGTGGTTTGCATCTGCTCTGAGACAGGTAACCAATCCAAGGTGCTTTGTTGGTAGTCTTGGTCCTGGATATTTCCAAGAGCCATGTGAAGGTGAGCTTGGCCCTCTTGGCCACCTCGGAGACTGGGACTTTCTAATCAAACTCCCTGGATGAAGTGATTTCTTGTCTCTCCATTAAATCCTCACCCTTTGAGCTGGGTGTCTTTGCTGGACCCTTTGTGAACAGAGGGATGGAGGGTCAAATTCCAAGGCTAGGGAGAGCAGGGAGCTGCTTCCCATCACCATTCCACAGAGCAGATCCTGTCTGGCTTCCTGAGCCGGGAAGTGCCCTGGAGGTGCTGTTGAAGGGGTTTTCCCACCGAATTACACACAGAACCAAAGTTCTCTCTGGATGACTTTCCCTTTCTAATGGAGGACAGATATCCAGCAGCAATAGATAGAACTGCAACAAAATACCTCCCTTTGCCCCCAGGAGCTGCCATCCTGCTGTGTGGGAGCAGCCTCACGTGCTCATGGAACACAAAGCAAGGCCCTCCTCACTCTACTGCCTGATATCCAGAAGGAATGATAATGATAATGATAATGATAATGATAATGATAATGATAAAATGGTTCAATTTAGGCTTTATCAAAGAGGAGGGAAAGGGAGGACAGAGAAGGCCGTTTGATCACTCGGTGCCCATCAGCCAAGTCATAACCTGAGGCAGGCACATGCTGGTTCAGGGAGAGGACAGGCTGTCCAGGGCTGGAATTACCTGTCTTTCTGTGCCTCTGAGCAGTGGAGCTGGTCCTTGGGAAGAGCTGGGAGGGTATGGACACCTGGCTGGATGCAGGACAGTGCTCAGGGCGCTCAGAGCTGAGTCTCCATCCCATATTTACATCTGAGGAGCTTTTGGCCCTGGGACGTGTTTGTTCATGTAGGACAAGGGTCCAACTGACAGAGAGTAGGTTTAGGAAAGATATTGGGAAGAAAATCTTCCCTGTGAGGATGGGAGGCCCTGGCACAGGTTGCCCAGAGAAGCTGTGGCTGCCCCCGGATCCCTGGAAGTGTCCAAGGCCAGGTTGGACGGGACGTGGAGCAACCTGGGCTAGTGGGAGGTGTCCCTGCCCATGGCAGGGGGTGGGAATTGGATGGTCTTTGATGTCCCTTCCAATGCAAACCATTCTGTGATGCTATGACAACACTGGCATTGGCACCTCCCATAATTTCTGAGAGCATTCAAATATTGATAAAGCTGCCAGAAATCCATTTAAAGTATCTCAGAAGGCGGGACAAAACCGTAAAGAAAAAATATTTGTGACAATTATTACACGTATCAAGTGGTGCCTGATTTGTGCTTTACGACAACCCACGTTGTAAATCAGCTTTTGGGACTGGGGTGAGCTCATCCCGGGCTGCAGGTAACTCTCTGCAATACAGCCATAAAAACTCTGCGTGTGTCCCCGGAAATCTCTCGGGGCAGGAGCTGCTGCCCCAGTGACCTCCCGCACGCCCAGGGCACGGCTCGCTTCCCAGCACGGGCTGGGATGTGATAAAACACGCTGGATCTGCTCTCCGGCTCCCTGAACTCTGTCCCTGCCGCCACAGCCGGGACTATTTGCATATTAAAAGCAGGGGGAAAGATAAAAGTTAAAAGGCACCCGGTAGTTTGCCAAACTACGGAATTTCTGCGGGGCGGGGCGGAGGAGGAGGAGCAGGAACGCCTGTGCCCTGCCTCCTGCTCCAGGGTATTTAACCTGGGGAGTCCTGGCTGGAGCCACAGCTCTGCAATCTTCAGCAGAGCACACATCTCTCCGGGGCACATCCCTCCAGGGCACAACACTCCAGGACATTCCTCCAGCTCCCATCCCTCCAGGATATCCCTGAAGGACACATCTCTCCAGGGCAGATCCCTCCAGCTGCCATCCCTCCAGCTGCCATCCCTCCAGCTGCCATCCCTCCAGCTGCCATCCCTCCAGCTCCATCCCTCCAGCTCCCATCCCTCCAGGACACATCCCTCCAGCTGCCAGTGAGGGAGAAGCAGGCGTGGGGAAGATGAGCTGCAGCAGGTACCCCGTGGATGTGAAGGCTGTTGGCTTCATGCAATGCAGAAAGCAGAAGGTATGTTAATTTTTATAATTTTTGGCCTTTTTTTCCTCCTGAAATATATTATAACTTAGGAAACTAGAGGGCTTTGGACTTACTCTTCCAGGGGTGTGTTTGCTCATTCCCCACAGCACTGGGATTAGGAGCCTTGGGATCTAGGACAAAGGGATTTTTGTAATGGGCTTAATACCATAAGAAAATTGTTATCTTGGATTTTGCTCTCTTTCTGTCACAGCACCATAAAATCCTCCTGATTTCATTTATGATACCCATTTGGAGCCCTAAAATTAAGGAAATATTTTTGTAGGTTTAATATTTAATTGATTTTTTTAATGTGATACTCAGCCTGAAGCCAGAACTAACCCACAGCTCGTGGCAAATGCTGATTACCTGGAAGCATCTCAGATGGAACACTGTGATTAAATTGCACTTCTTTTCCCTTTTCTTTTCCCAGAACTACATGATGTTTGTGACTTGGTCAGACCAGAACAACATTCTCATCTACCGGACATTTGAAGACTTTAAGAAATTCCATGTAAGTGAGTTTTCAGTTCCTGAAATGTCAGGATTCCCATCCTGGGGAGGGAAAGGAGCCCAGCCGTGTGTCAGGGCTGTGAGGAATCACTGTTCTCTCCTTCTCCTCTCTTTTAGAAAGAGCTGAAGAGAAAATTCCCCGTGGAGAGTGGTTCCCTCAGGAGTTTACCCAGGTTTAAAGGTAAGAATAAATCTCTGATGGACCAACAAACATGTGAGTGGACAGGACAGGCATAACTGGGGACACAAACTGAAGTCTCCGAGTCTGACCTTCCTCTGGAATAGGTTAAGAGCTCTCTCCTGCTCCTGGCACAGCACTACTGGGTTATATCAACATGCTTGGGTCTAGTACAGACTTAGAATAACCCAGAAAGGCTTTTTTATTAGATAATTGCACTTGGGAAATTAGTATCACACTTTAAATATTTTCACAGACTTTCTTGAAATATTTACATGTGAAAAAAAGATGAATTTTAGATGTTAAAAAAATTGCATCAGGAGCTATTAGAAAGGACAGGGAGGCAGAGACAGTGACTTTGTACAGTTTGGGACGGGGCAGGAAGGGTGGGGGGGGAGGACACCCCGTGTTCAGGCAAAAGATGCTGCTCCCAAAGACATCCAGACCCACTATTGTCTTACACCAACTGTGCCCTTGTTCTTTTAAAGGTGTGATTATGCAGCACAGGAAGGGTGGGAAGCTGAACAGGTGCCTGGAGATCCTGAAACTTCTGGAAACCTACTCCCAGGAGCTGCTGCAAATGGACGCGAGGATCTCCCAGGGGGGAGACGTGAATCAGTTTTTCAAGGCACAGACCCAGGACCTCGACCCCTCCTTCCCTGAAAACAGGTGTGAAATCTGAGTTGTCCTTTTTGTTTGTTCACGAAGCAGAAATGCTATAGAATGTGGGTAGAAGAGAAACACCAGTTACAGGAGGGCAGCAGAGCAGGGAAGCTCTGCTGGGTGCTCTGGTCTGGGTTTATGTCGTCTCTAGTGCCTAAAGCTACTGTATAAGTGATTTTACCAAAATTAAGGCTAAACTCAACCTTCCACCTGAGTTTTTGATGAGAAACTTTGCTTTGCAGTGTTGTGATCATGCCATCAGAATTTAGAAGGGAAAAGAAGCACCAGCCCATCTCCATCACCCTTCCCCAGGCGTCCCAGAGCTACCGCTGCATCGAGAGCTTTGAAACCAAGGACACCAAGAACAGGACGTTCACAGTGGCTCAGAAGGAAATTGTTGAAGTGTTGATCAAGGACATGACTGGTATGTTTGAGGGGATTCTTCAGTGTCAGGGCTGAAGGGGCAGGTTGATTCATAGCCCGGCAAATGCCAGGGTAGTGTCAGGAGTGCAGGTGTTTGTACTTGTGTGCCTACCTGGGGGGACAGTGAATGTCCCTCCTGTCTCTTGTGTCCCTTATCCAGGGATTATGGTCATCTCTCAACTTGCAGGCTGTTAAAAACTGGGTGTTTTGCTCTTTGTAGGGTGGTGGCTGGTGGAAAATGCAGACAAGCAGATTGCCTGGTTCCCAGCCTCGTACCTGGAAGAGCTTGATGTCCACGAGGACATCCAGAGCAACTATAGCTCAAATGAGGAGGGTAAGTCTGCTCCTGGCTCTCTGGGACACCTTCAAAAAATGAGTTCTGCAAAACCTCACCACTTTAACCACTGCTTGGAGTCCCCACCTGGATCTCTGGAGCTCTGACTCTTCTGGTCAGCTCTGCCATGGAATCACAGAATGGTTTGGGTTGGAAGGGACCTTTCAAGGTCATCCAGTCCCACCACCTGCCATGGGCAGGGACACTTTCCACTAGCCCACATTGCTTGCCAGGGCCTCCCCACCCTCATTGTACAAAAAACATCTTCCTCGTGTCCAACCTAAATCACTCAGTCTGGGGTCCCTGAGCAGCCAGTCCCTCTCATGGACACTGCCCCACAGCTGAGCTGCTCTGTCACAGGGTAGGGGCACTTTCTCCATGGGGCAGATCCAACCTCCTCCCCCTCCCCCAGGCAGCCTGTACTTCGTGGTGCAGCCCTACGAGGCGCAGAAGGCGGATGAGCTCTCTCTGCACAGCGGGGTGGTCGTGGAGGTGCTCAGGAGCTCTGACAACGGCTGGTGGCTCATCCGGTAAGGAGGCTTTTCCAAAGTCCTGCCTCCCCAGGGAGCTGGTTACCTGCTGCAGCTGCTGCTTGCCCTCTCCTCGCCATGTGAGGTGCATCCCTGAGCTGAATGTCCTTGGCCAGGGATGGTTTCCCAGTCCTCACACCCCACATACAGCAACGGGGCTGGGCCCTGCCCTGCTCTGCTCCCTCCCTCCTCTGGTCTGAACTGGCCAAAGGGCTCCTCTCAGTATTCCTTCCATCCCTGCCCTCAGGTACAATGGGAGCACAGGCTACATGCCCTCCATGTGCCTCCGGCCCTACAAGAATCCTCACCACAAGCTGCAGACCATCATCAACTCTGGCCTCAACATCTCCACCCCGAACCTCTGCTCCTCCCTGTCGGCCCCCCAGCCCCGGGGACAGGCCCTGGCACAGCCCAGGGCACAGCCTGGCTCTTCCTTCAACCTGAATGAAGAAGATGGGAGCTCTCAGAGGAGCAGATCCAGGTCTCTGCCCAGGGCCAGCTCCACCTCGGACCTGGAGTCAGAGAGCTCATCCCTGAACTTGGGCAGCAGCAGCGAGCAGAGCACCCGGCTGAGCTGGAAGCCTGACCTGTCCCGCTCTCTGCCCGAAGTGGAGCAGAACAGGAGCTCCCCTGGCCTGGCCACGCACAGCACCAAGTCCCCACGCCTCACCCCCAGGGACAGGAACGACTCTGGCTTCGTGGAGTCATCTGCAGCCGACCTGAGCTCACCCCTGCCCGACCCCGACTTGGCCACGAGTGTCCCCAAGGTGCCAGCACGGCCCTCGGCCCACGAGATCCTGCAGAGGTGCAGCACTGTCACCAAACGGGCCCTGCAGGGACACAGCCCCCGGCCAGGCCTGCAGCCACTGCTGCCCAGCCTGCACTAGAGCAGGGACAGGGGACAATGACACAGCCCAGCCACTGCTGCCCAGCCTGCACTAGAGCAGGGACAGGGGACAGGACACAGCCCAGGCAGAGCCAGGCACCCCTCACCAGAGCCCCGTGGAAACATCAGCCCTTGGACTGTGGCTTCCCAAGGACACCACTGGATCCCAAGGAATACACCCACTGACATCCATCCCCTCCTTGGGCAGCACCAATTCCTGCTGCAGCGTCACAGGGAGACTGGGAGCCAGAAGGGAGTTACTGGGAAAGGATTTAGTGGTTTAACTCCTCAGGGGAGGGAGTCAGGGCAGCTGCGGATCCAGCAGCTCCTAAGTTAGAGGTCACCTGGAATTCAGTAAGTTCTCCCTCAGGCAGCTGTTCATCCTGCCATGCAGGATGTGAATAGTTGAACATTTCACAGTCACTGTTTCATTATTCCCCACACCAGGTGAGCTGCAGCCACCCCAGAGGGCAGAGAAGTGGCACCAGAATGACTCAGAGTCACCAATGGCAGCCCAAGCTACAGTTACAGGACTGTGGGAGGGATGGGATGATGCAGCTGTGATGTCATTTACCTGAACTCCATATTTAATGTATATACATATATTTAAACTGTTTAGGTTTTGGTGTTGGTGTGGGGTTTGTTTTTTTACAGCTTAGATCAATTTAGGTAGTGGAGAGGCCATCAGAGGGATTGGCTGCATCTGCTGACTGGCTGTGACAACAAAAAACCTATTGAGGAGGAACCTCATCCCTGGCTGTTCCCTCCAGCCGTGGCTGTGCAGACACAGGAGCACAAACAGGGGTGGCACAGCTTGTGTCCCACCTGGGGACAGGGACAGAGGTCACTTTTATGGACAAAACATTCCCCTTCCAAGGGAGTCTGGCAGTTAGCAAAACTCCCAGCAATTCTCATCCTAAACTCGTTGCTAGATTTGTTAGGTGAATAGTTGTAGGAAAACTAAAGCTTTTCTATACATTGCTGGCTTTGATTGTAGTTATTCTCCCTGTTAATGTTTTTTAGAAACAACTTGTGAGATGTTTGTGTCGTTCTGAATTTTATACATTTTTGTCTTTGGAATAAAATACATGTAAACATGTCTGAAGTCTGAGTTTTACACCTTAAAAATGTGCTACCTGGGGAATTAAAATCGTGCTTCTCTCCCTCTCAGGTGCTAAATTTGGGGTGGGCATGGGTGAGAGACCTGCCTTGGTCCAGGCTGCACTTTGCTCAAGCAAAGAAAATATTGACAGTGATCGACACCCAGGGCCCAGCTGGGCTTGGGGACATGATATGACATTGCCAGGAGTGCCTCCCAGCTCCATAAAGGTTTTAAATCCCAGTAAAGCCCAACTACTTGTTGAGATTCTGCCTTTCCTCCAAACTAAATGATGTTCGAGTGTCTGAGCCTGAAAATTCAGGGTGTGAAAATACAAACCAGAGCTTGGCCAAAGAAACGACCCTTTCCTCTCATTGGGCCCCGAGGAGATTGGATGCTGGGCTTCTTTTACAAATTAACATTAAAAAATTTATTATAAAACACAGGAACTAAAAATACAGTTACCATCCTGGTGGGAAGGAGCTCAGGCTCCCCCCCTTTGGAAAGAGGAACTGGTGGGAGAAGGGTCACGGGGTCCCGTTGTCCTGCTGGGCCGTGTCCCCCAACCTCATGTGCTGCCACATGAAGTCGATGAACATGGAGGCCTGGAGCAGCCGGCTGAGCCTCTGGAAGTGCCTCTCTGCAGGGACAGGAGTGATCAGGGCAGTGGGAAAGAGCTCCCTGGAACAGGGTGCAAATGTTTCCCACGTCCACAGACTGTGGAGCCAGGCTGGGAGAGCTGTGGGGGTTCACCTGGAGAAGAGAAGGCTCCAGGGAGAGCTGAGAGCCCCTTCCAGGGCCTAAAGGGGCTCCAGGAGAGCAGGAGAGGGACTGGGGACAAGGGATGGAGGGACAGGACAAGGGGGAATGGCTTCACACTGCCAGAGGGCAGGGAGAGATGGGATATTGGGAAGGAATTCTTGGCTGTGAGGGTGGGGAGGCCCTGGCACAGGTCGCCCAGAGAAGCTGTGGCTGCCCCTGGATCCCTGGAAGTGTCCCAGGCCAGGCTGGACATGGCTTGGAGCAACCTGGGCTGGTGGGAGGTGTCCCTGTCCATGGCTGAGCTTTAAGGTCCTTTCCAAGCCAAACCATCCCAGGATTCTGTGCTCCAGGCCACAGAAGGACACCCCAGGCCCAGCCCCACAGCGACTCACCCGTGTAGGGCAGCAGGGACTCCACAGCAGGTTTAATGCCCGAGAACTGCAGGAGACTGTCGGGTGCCTCGTGCTTCAGGAGGATTTCCAGGACAGCCTGGGCCTCGTGGCAGTTCCGGGAGTTGGTGTTCCAGGTGACCAGGAACGCCAGCACGGCCTCTGTGGGGGAGGGACACCCGTGTCTTGGGTCTTACAGAGGTTCAGCTCCCACAGACAGTGACTGACGAGCCCAGAGGGGCAAAATAATTCCAGACAGAACCATTCCTTGAGCCATCCCACCCTAAATGTGTGGGATGATGAGGCCTAATGTCCCTGAATGTCCCACGGCAGGGGATGGAGCTGGATGAGCTTTAAGGTCCTTCCAACCCAAACCATCCCATGGTTCTATTTTATAATTCTTAATTTCAGTTGAGAAAACAAGCCCCTGACCTGGAAGCTTTCAACACTCAAACCACATTGTGCCAAACCTTTCTGATCCTTCCGGAGCCGAACAATGTTCTCTTCCAAGTGTTTTCTCCCCTCAGGTTCCTTAAGGATGGCTGCAGAGAGAGAAGGGAGAGTCCAGGCTGAGAGCAGGGAGACCACTGGTTATCTGGGGTGACTGCACTCAGGAACACGGGAAAGAGAGAGGGAACACTGAGGCTTTCAGGCTAATAATTAGACCTTGGAGCCTGGAAAGAGTGTTCTGGAAAGCAGAGGGCAGGAAAATGCCTTTGGAGCACGAAATGGACTCACCCTTGACCACCGTCAACACGGTGTGAGGCCGATCCAGGGAAATGGCCAAGCCCAGGGCTCGGAGGTACCTGTGCTCATGGAGCAGGTTAGAAAGCTCTTGCTCTCTGAAAAACAAATCAGGGTCGAGAGTGAGACCAGTGTTTGAGTGGTGGAAACAAACACTGCACAGAAAGCAGCAGATTTGGCAGTAACAGCGTGCAGGGGGGTCACACCAACGAGTCAGTGGTGCTTGTCAATAAATGCCTTGGTGCTCCCACTAAATACTGGGATTAGATGGAGCTGGATGGCTCCAGGTGTGGGCAGTTCCACTGGACAGTTTGCCTTTCGCAGCTCTTAATTGCACAAGACCAACTCACTTCATAATCTGCTCCTCCTGTTTAGCTTGTGCTTCTTTCTCCTCAATTTCAGTGACATCCTATAAAAACACAGGATAAAACTTTATCAAATCTTGCTTTAATACACACGGATTTTTATTGAGCCATCGAGTGCTTAGGAGATCAGGTTCTGCAGCAAGATCTCTAGGCCAAGTATCTTAAGGGTTAAATCCAGCAACTCCCTCCAAGCCACCAGTGCCTGAGGCTGTGGGGCCCATCTGCTGCTGGGGAAAAACAGTCTGGCCAAAAAATAACCCCAAACCCCAAGATAAGCCTTACTGACCCAATTCCAAAGTGCAGAAAATGGGAACACATGAGGAACAAGCCACTGGCATCCCAAGTTCTCCATTTATCCTGATTATTAACCCCAAGAGGAGTCAGGACCCCCGTACTGTACCTGCCAGAGTGTGATGCAGGAGTCACTGGAGGCTGTCACCACCATGTCATCTTGTTTGTTGGAGTGAAGACCCCAGATTTTATCTTCATGACCATCTAATGTCTTCACACACTCGTTTGTTTTAATTGTCCAGAGTTTTAAGAGACCATCAGATCCACTTTTGGAAGAGAAACACAAAACCAAAAAAAAATAATCACTGGACAGATCCATTCTTGCTCTGCCCCCACCTCAAATATCAGATAAACTTGTCCCATTCCAGTGCCTTCCAAACAGGAGCAGAATTAAAGAAAATGTGCAGGGCAAGATGCACCCTTAGCTCTGCCTCCTGTGCGTGTCCCCAGCCCAGCAATGCACAGCAGATAAACAGAATTCATGGAATAACTGGAGGATTCATTCAGCTCCTGCAGAAAGCTTGGCCTAAATATGGCACCTTCCTATCAGTCTTTCCAAGGACTCCCTGGACTCAAGACTCTTCCCTCTTGCTGCTGCTGCTCAGCCAAGAGATTCCCTCCTGACCAGCTGTGGATCTCCCCCAGACCCCCGGACAGGCACAAACCTGCTGAGCAGTTGGGCCCCTCGGCTCACAAAGATGATCTTCAGCACTGAGGCATCGTGGCCTTCAAAGGTCTGGGAAGGGGAAAGGAAGCTCAGTTTCCAAAGGATCAACCCCAGGGCTTTGCCTGGAGCAGGGGCAGGAGCTCTCCTCACCTTCAGGCAGCTGAAGTCCCGAAGGCCCCAGAGCTTCAGGGTCCCATCTGCCGAGGAGGTGGCCAGGACCTGGTCCACGGGGGAGAACTGCACGCACCAGATGCCCCGTCTGTGCCCCGAGAACACCCCCAGCAAGGAGCAGTCGGAGCAGGACCACAGCTTGGCCAGCCTGTCCTGTGAGCCCGTGGCCAGCAGCTTGTCATTGGGGGACACTGCCACACTGTTGATGTCCTGGGGGAACAGGAGCACAGAGCACTTCAGCCTTTGCTCCGGGAATGACCAGAAGGGGAACACAGGAGAGGGAGATTTAAGTGCCAGAGGCACGTTCTGAGCTCAGGGGGAGCCTGACCTTGTTGTGGCCCTTCTCAGTCACTCTGGCATGGAGGATTTCTGGGCTGGAGATCGAGGCTGCTTTTGCTTTGGAAGTGAGGGATTCCGGGATATTCCAGATCTTGATAGTGCAGTCCTGGCTGCTGGTTACTACAAAGCTTTCCTTCATTCTGAGAGGAACAAAAACATCGAGGAGGCAAATCAGTGGCTTCCCCTGCACAGGAGAAAAGGTCCTTCCCCTCCATGAGCAGGAGGACACAAAGGGACAGCCTGACCCTGTCTGTGTTACCTGGAGCAGGCGACAGTGCCCACGCCGTGGGCATGGCCCAGCCCCTGTGCCACACAGACCACCCTGCCAGCCTTGCCCATCCTCCAGACACGGATGCTCCTGTCCTGTGGGGGAGAGCACAGCAAATGCTTGATTTTCTGACAAGAGATCAGCCCCCTGGGCTCTCACCACATCCCCAGCCTCACTGGTCCCGAATTCTGCAGTTTGAACCTTTGCCTGCCTTTGTCAGAGCAGGTGAGGATGCACAGCCAGACAGGATAAACCTCCAGCCTGGGGTTCCAGAGCGGAGATTTATTCTAGGGTCTATCAGACATTTATTTTTGGGTGTATCAGGGCAGTTAGCACCTTTTCTTCCAACACAAGAAGCTCCCATCAGTCCCACACTAACAACTTCTCTGATCTCTAATTCCAGACCCAGATGCCTGGAGAAGGAACCATCTCCTTCAGGCTAATAAATACAATTGATTTCCCAGTGACAACATTAAAAAGAGATAGTGAAGAACCTTATCTTTGGGGGATGCAGCAGATAGAAATTGAATAAATAAAAGGCCCTTTCTGGAGTGCTAAAAGCGGTACAATATTGCCCATAAAGATCAGTAAAGTGAAGAGCTGCATTAAATGAAGAGCAGTGACACACCTTGGCACAGGTGACAAACATCAGGCCTTTTCTGAAGACATCCAAAGCCATAATTGTTTCTAAACAGAAGGAGACAAAACAGGTGGATGCACAGAAATACTGCAATGGGACAACAGGAATGTGTGAGTTCATGAGCCCACTGCCCTGGGGACAGGTCTGGGACACTGGGACAGGACATTCACAATCCCTGCAGAGTGAGTGGCACTCACACCTCTTCAGCTCCAAATTAAACTGATGTCACTGCCAGTGACAAGGACAATGGGATATGTCCTTTCTCCACACAACTCCCAAACCTGTTGTGATGCTGCTCAAGGGTTCCAGCCTCCACAGGAGCTCCAAGAGAAGCTGGACAAGGGAACCCCTGCCCCTCTCCCAGCCGGGTCAGTGCTGGCACTCACCTGTGTGGCCGTAGAGAATCTGGCAGTGGGATGTTGCCAACTCAAACACTTTCAGCTGGGGGCTGTTGGTGGCCACAACAATGTGAGAGTCACCAGGGCCCAGGAACTTCACATCCAGAACCTCCTCGTTGTACCCAGCGAGCTGGAATGGGAACAGTTCAGCAGGGAAAAGCTGCAGTGCTGTGATCTCGCATTTAACGCTGTGTGTAAGGATCTCTTTTACACATAAGCTGGAGCACAGGAGGGATTTCTGCCTGGGCAGAAATCTGCTTTCTGGTTCTTATGTTGGTCTCTGTGTAAAATTCCCCCCCAAACAGCCCCAAACAGTGAAATTTCTGGTTTGGAACCAGAACAGGCCGGAGATAGGAACAATCCCAGAACAGGCCGAGGACAAGGGACAGAGCTTTTACCAGGAGCAGAGCTGATCCCAAACCATGGATAAAGGCAAAAGAAGGCTGGGGCTGTCACCTGCTTGCGGAGCTGGAGGGTTTGTGCCTCGTAGAACATGACGTTGTGCTCCAGGGACACGGTGACGAGCTCTCCCCGCGCGGGCACCCACAGGCACTGGCACAGGCTGCGCTCGCTCGGCTCCTCCCGCGGCGCGAAGGGCACGGGCTGGGCGTACACACAGCCTGCACTGGCCACCTCCCACACCCTCAGGATGCCTGCAACAGCCACGGGATACATCCTCTGTCACAGCCAGCCTCACACAGTGACTGCCCCAGGGGTGTTATCCGAACCCCGGCACTGCCCACGGGAAAAGCCGCGCAGCTCCAGGGCAGGACCGGGCAGAGATCCAACTGCAGTGGCATGAGAAGCCACAGTGCTTCTGCAGTCTAAATCAAACCTCGTTGCAGTTTGGGAATATGTTTATATGTATTTATGGGTTTGAAAGTGTATTTTTATGTAGATAAATGTATCTGAGTATTTAATGTTTCAGAGCACATCTGACCTGTCCTGCTCATCCCCAGCTGCCCGAGGAACTCGGGAGCAGGCTCTGCTCTCCAGCCCAAGCTTCTGCCATGCAAACAACTCCCATCCCAGGAGTAACAGCAATCACAGCCCCCAAACGTGGCAGTGGCACTGCCTCACCTTTGCTGCCAGCTGTGACAAAGTGCAGCCCTTGTTTCTTCACACCCAGCTGAGAGAAATCCCCCTTCTCGGGCAACAACACAGCGGCTTCCACGGTCTGCAAGAGTCAGAGAGTCACAGAACCAGAGCTGGCCAAAAGCTCTGGGAGGGCAGAGAAACCTCATTTCATAACACACAGAACCTGAAGAGGGAGAGCTACTGTGGGACCATGACCTGGGAACTACAAAAGAATCCCAAAGGAATAAATGACCCCCAGTTTCACCTCGTAGACGGGGACGGTTCGTTTGCTCTCCCTGCTCTCCAGGTCCCACACCATGCAGATTTTATCACGGCCAGAGCTGCAAAGGAAAAGGTGTTTCAGTGCCAAATCCATGTGCAAATCTGGCACTGTGGGAGTTCAACACCTCTCTGGAGAGGCCATGGGAAGGAGCACCAGCATTCCCTGTGCCAGCAGAGTGTAATGCCAGAAACACAGACCAGGCTGGACGGGGCTTGGAGCAACCTGGGCTAGTGGCAGGTGTCCCTGCCCATGGCAGGGTGTGGGACTGGATGGGTTTTAAGGTCACTTTCAACCCAAACCATTCCAGGATTCCATTCTACAGGTGCCAATACCCTCAGCCACCTTCTCCCAGACCCTCTGGAATCACCCAGCCCTGGCAGGAGGTAAACAGGACAGAGGTCAAACCCCTGTACCCAGGTGGTACCTCAGGAGGGTGTTTCCATCTGCAAATGCCAGCGAGGTGACAGCACTGAAGTGCCCATCCAGCACAGCCACACATTTGCTGGAATTCAGGTCCCAGATGCGGATTTTGTAGTCCATGGAGGAGGAGAAGAGCTGCAGGCGGGAGATGTCCGGGTGGAACTCGACCAGGCTGGGCAGGGGGAGAGGAACAGGACAGGAATGAACCACCTGCAGTGCTGGCCTTGGCCCAGCATCTAAATAAGGACACATTAACACAGGTCAACAGGCCAGGCTGGATGGGCTTGGAGCAATCTGGGATAGTGGAAGGTGTCCCTGCCCATGGCAGGGGGTGGAATGAGATGAGCTTTAAGGTCCCTTCCAACCCAGACCATTCCAGGATTCCATGAGAGATCAACTGACATGGATTTATAAGAGACTTTCTTTGTGGGGTCTCATTCCTCTGCCATCCACCAGAAGACTTTACTGTTTGTCTTTGCCAGTGTTTCCATGCTCTTGGAGCACACCAGCCAGCAAGCACAGGGATTCCATTTGGATCCCAACGAATCTGAGGACACTGGTTAGTGGTGAACATGGTGCTGCTGGTTCATGGTTGGACTCAATGATCTGAAAGGCCTTTTCCAATCTCAACAATTCTCTGGTTGTATGAAAACTCTTGACCAAACTGGGCTAGATATAATCATAGCCCTGCTCCCAAAAACCAAGAAGAAGAGCCCAGAATCTGCTTGGAGTGGGCCTTCCTATTCCATTAACTCAAGATATTCCAGGTCAATCCCAGCACCCCACGAATGGCAGGGACTGACAGACACAACTCCTCCTTACTGTACCACTCCAGAGGATCCTTTCAGGTTGTGTGTGCAGTAGTGTTTGACCATATCCCAGACCTTAATGGTGCTGTCACAGCCACCTGGGGAAAGAAGGACATAGGGAATGAACCATGGAAGAGAGGGAGGCAGGAGTCCAACACATCTGCAAAACTTCAGGGGTTGCAAAGGCACAAGAAAGGAAAATGAACCCAGTAAGAACAACCCACGGCAAGAGAAGCCCCTGGAGCACCTCACACTCAGTCAGACTGTGGAACAGGGAGGTTACAGGTCATGCCTGAGCTCCTCCATCTCCAAACATCCCTGTGCCACACCAGGAAAGCTACACTGCTCTGCCTCAGAGGTGCCTGATGTTTATCAGCACTTTAGTATGTGTATTGTGGACAGAACACTGAAAGGATCCCTTGTCACAATATCACTAGCGAGTAAAACAGGATCCCAGGATAGCTGGGGTTGGAAGAGCCCTCTGGGGACCACCCAGTCCAACCCCCTGCCCAGGCAGGGGCAGCTGGAGCAGGTGACACAGGGACTGTCCAGGTGGGGTTGGAATGTCTCCAGAGGGAGACTCCATGACCCCCCTGGGCAGCTGTTCCAGGCTCTGCCACCCTCCAGGGAAAGAAGCTCTTCCTCGTGCTGAGGTGGAACTTGTGTTTTAGTTTATGGCCATTGCTCCTCGTGCTGTCACTGGCACCACTGAGTAGAGTCTGGCACCATCCTGTGACACCCCTGGAGATGTTTGTCTGGATTGATGGGATCCCCTCTCAGCCTTCCCTTCTCCAGACTAACCAGGCATTAACCATCTCCCCATGAGAGATGCTCCAGACCACAAATCACCTTTGTGGCTCCTGCTGGACCCTCTCCAGCAGCTCCTGGTCCTGCCCTGAGCTGGAGCCAGCGCGGGACACTGACCCTGTGCTGTGCCCAGCTCCGGTCGCTGTGTCCAGCTGAGGGAGGTTATTCCAGAGCCGAAGGGCCCCCCAGAATCCCCCCAGTGCCCCGTACCTGTGGCCAGCAGGGTGGCCGTGGGGTCGCAGGCCATGGTGGCCACGGGCAGGGGGTGCAGGGCCCGCCAGGCGCGGGCACAGCGCGGCTCCCGCCAGTGCCACTGCCGCAGGAGCAGCGCCCGGGAGCTCGTCAGCAGCACCTGGAACGGGCACAGGGACACGGTCAGGCTGGGATCGGGGCTGGAATTCCATCGGTGCACACACACAGGGCACAGGGACACGGTCAGGGATGGATTGGGTTGGAATTCCTGCCAGGGCCCATGCACAGGGCACAGGGACATGGTCAGTCACAGATTAGGTTGGAATTCCTGCCAGGGCACAGGGACATGGTCAGTCATGGATTAGACTGGAATTCCTGCCAGGGCCCACGCACAGGGCACAGACAGGGCAGGTGCCACAGCTCAGGCTCCTGGCACGTCCCAGTCACACCCAGGAGGGGACACAGGGAAGGGCCTGAGGAGCCTCCGTGGGGATCTCTGGAAGCACAGAGGTCATGGAATAGAATCAGGGAATCTCCTGTGCTGGAAGGGACCCACAGGGATCATCGAGGCCAATCCCGGCACAGGGCTCCCCAAAGTTCCCCCACGTTCCTGGAGTGTTGTCCCAACACCCCCTGCAGCAGCCCAGCCCAGCCCCCTGATCCACCCAAAATAAACCTCTGATCCAAACACACCTCATCATCGGGGCTGAGCACAAAGGCAGTGACATCCTCCTCCTCCTCCTGGGAAGGGAAATCCCACAGTTAAACCATCCCTGGAGGGATCTCAGAGCTCCCTTCTGACACTGAGCACAGCTTGGGGACAAACCCAAACCCACCCATCTGTGTTCGGGACCGTTCCCACTCTCCTCATTCCCGGGAACGTCACATCCACAGTGGGAAAACCCCTCCCAGCAGTGGCCGTGCCCCTCACCTGCTGCAGGCTGTGCAGGAGCGCTCCCGTTTCCACATCGAGCACGTTCACTTTGCTCCCGCAGGGGCAGAACATGAACTTCCCATCGCGGCTTATCTGGGCAAGAGGGAGTGAGAAGCAGGAACGTTACAGAGCCGGGAGACGCGGCACTCCCAAACCCTCCGGAGCCGGGATTACCTGGACTCGCCCTCCCTTGTAGAACGGCTCGATCTTCCGCGACACAGTGTAGCTGGAAGGGAAAGAGACGGGAACGGAGCGGCCCCGTTAAACCGGAACGGCGGCGGCCGCGCAGCCTCATCCCGGCGGCCCCTCGGTCGCCCTTTCACTCTCATCCCGGCCCTCAGCCCCAGCCCGGCCCTCACTTGCTCTTGAAGCGCACGGGTTCTGCAGCGGCCGCGTCCGTGTCCGCCATGGCCGCGCTCCACGTGCTTCCGGGTACCACGGGAGTCACTTCCGGCGCGCCAGTGATGCAACGGAGGGGACGCCGCCAGCGCCACGTTTAGTGCGGGCACGGGGCGGCGGGACCGGAGCTCCCGATCCCTCCGGGACGGCGGGAACAGCCCGGCCCCACCCCCGCGCCGCTTCCCAGCCATCCCGACAGTCCTGCAGCACAGCATCCCCTCCCCGCCCCAAGGAAGCCACTTCCCGTGTGCACCCTCAGGTGAAAAGGGGATTTTGGAACGGTGGGAGAAAAAATGCAGACTTGACGCTGTCTTTTAGGCAATTCATCTTTTATTGAGCATAAAAGTCCGTAAGTGAACCCTTTCCAGCTGCGACCCCTGTGTCGCCGTCCATTGCGGCCTCCCTGTGCTTCGCACGAACGCCATGGGGAAGGGACCGCCCTGGTCGCGCTCCGCACCTGTGAAAGAGAGGAAAAGCGCTCAAACAGCCGTTCCAACGCCGGCCCTCCCGGGGCACCCCAGCACGGGGCTTATAGGAACATGGGTTTTACTCCCCACACACAGCCGTGGAGAATAAGCTTAATGTTCCCGATGCTGTGGGCGCCGTTATCTCACTCGGGGCCACGGCAGACCCCGAGTGACTTTCAGACCGCGCCGGGCGCTACCGCGGACCCCAGAGCGCCTTCCTGGGCCGCTCTGCACATCCCACCCGGTCTGACCCAACCCCGGCTCAGGCGACGCCACGAACAGCACCCAGCGGTGTGGTTTAAAGGCCAAAGGAACCCATCAGGCGCACTAGCCCTACTCCCAGCCTCACCCGCCCAGGTCTGCCGCGCAATGAGTGCGACAAGCGTGCGCACCCTTATATATGGGGAGCTGCGCACGCGCTGTCCCCGCACCCTGTATAACCAGCCGTAAGCCGCTTATTTACCGCGTGGTGTGTTCTTTATTCAGCTCGCAGGGCTCGCACGGTAGGGCTGTGCTCTCGCGAGACTCTGCGCACTATAAATAGCGGGCGGCGCAGCGGCGCGGCCTTCTACATTGAGACAACACGTAAGTGCGGGAGGGACCGATGGCGGCGGGAGCGGCCCGGCCCCCCATCCGGGGCCATCCGCGCCCCCCGGGACCCGCCAGGGCCCGCCTGATGTCTCGCTCTCTTCCAGCAAATGGCGGACGACGCCGGTGCTGCGGGAGGACCAGGAGCGGCCCGCGGGGGCTTCCGCGGTGGATTCGGGACGGGGCTGCGGGGCCGCGGGCGCGGCCGCGGGAGGGGCCGGGGCCGAGGCCGTGGGGCCCGCGGGGGCAAAGCTGAGGACAAGGAGGTGAGTCCCGGGGCCGTCCCGGTGCTGCCGCCCCCGAGGATGGGGCAGCAGAGGCAGGGTCCGGCGGGTGATGGCAGCTGGTGATTCATTGTCCGTGGATTTCTTTGGCAGTGGATTCCTGTCACCAAACTTGGCCGCCTGGTTAAGGATATGAAGATCAAGTCTCTTGAGGAGATTTATCTCTTCTCACTTCCCATCAAGGTGAGTTGCTGTGGATGTGGAAGTGATGGGTCATGGAGATGCTCTGAGGGCTGGAGCCAGGCTGGGAGAGCTGAGGGTGTTCACCTGGAGAAGAGAAGGCTCCAGGGAGACCTGAGAGCCCATTCCAGTGCCTAAGGGACTCTAGAAGAGCTGGAGAGGGACTGGGGACACGGGATGGAGGGACAGGACACAGGGAATGGCTAACCCAGAGGGTGGGGTTAGATGGGATACTGGGAAGGAATTATCCCCTGTGAGGGTGGTGGGGCCCTGGCACAGGTTGCCCAGAGAAGCTGTGGCTGCCCCATCCCTGGAAGTGTCCAAGGCCAGGTTGGACATGGCTTAGAGCAGCCCAGGATAGTCAAGGTGTCCCTGCCCATGGGAGGGGTAGAATGAGATGAACTTTTCAGGTTCTTCCCAACCCAAACCATTCAGGATTCCATGATTCCCATGTGCTCAGTGCCTGACTCTTGCAGGAGTCGGAGATCATCGATTTTTTCCTGGGCTCATCCCTGAAGGATGAGGTGCTCAAGATCATGCCTGTGCAGAAACAGACCCGTGCTGGGCAGCGCACCCGCTTCAAGGTAACCCTGCTCCTCTGCTTCCTCACGGTGAAACCTCCCCTCTGCTCTCTCCTGCATTATATTAGTGTCATTTTACTTGCTCCAAATCCCACTTTTTGTAGTAACCAGTAAATATTTGGTTATAAGAGCTGTTAGTAACTTACTAACACGAAGTGTGTTAACTTCACAAACTCAGGGATATGTGCAGATATTCCTCGAAGCAGCACTGTCCCAAAAGTGGGACTGTAACACCTTTTAAAGCCCTTTCAACAAACTACTCTGAGCCTACAAAATTAGGTTATGCTTGCACAGCAGTGTTGGGTTTTCAGGAGAAGTTTTGGGTGTAAAGAGGGAACGCTGTTTGTAAATCATTAGGATTTCTGCCCAGTATGAGGCTGCAACAGGGAATTGAATCCCAGTTCTTTCATCTTGGCTGGTTTTGACTGAAGGATGAGCTCACAGGGGAAAACAGCTTTCAGGAATGTGAGCTCTGGTGATCAGGGTTTGGGAGCGAGCTGTGAGTTCCTGCTGAGCACACCCCTGGATTATCCTTGAGAATCCCAGTGGACTGTGCTGTGCTGAGGGAGCTCCCGCACAGCTGCCATCAAACCTTCTCTTCCAACACAGGCATTTGTGGCTATCGGGGACTACAACGGGCACGTGGGGCTGGGCGTGAAGTGCTCCAAGGAGGTGGCCACGGCCATCCGGGGGGCCATCATCCTGGCCAAGCTGTCCATCGTGCCTGTGCGCCGCGGCTACTGGGGCAACAAGATCGGGAAGCCGCACACTGTGCCCTGCAAGGTGAGGGTCCCACGGGGCTGCAGTTCCTGGGGGCTGTGCCGGGGGGTGTCCAGGAGCCTGACCCGCTGTGTCCGTGCAGGTCACCGGGCGCTGCGGCTCCGTCCTCGTGCGCCTGATCCCGGCTCCGCGCGGCACCGGCATCGTGTCCGCCCCCGTGCCCAAGAAGCTGCTGATGATGGCTGGGATTGACGACTGCTACACCTCGGCACGGGGCTGCACCGCCACCCTTGGCAACTTCGGTGAGCGTGAGGTCACTCAGAACTTGGGGCCGTTCTTGTCCCTGATGGGGACTGAAAACCCACCTTTCCACATTATTTTTAATCTGCTGAATAAAAACTGCCAGCAGGGGAGCACAAGCCAAGGCTTCTGCTGACAGGGCAGGTTCATCCTGTTGCAGGTGATCCTCGAGTTCTGTACAATTACAGAAAACTGGGGTTTATCCTGTGCTGGTCCTGAATCATCTCCCAATCTGCGCGATTGCACTTGTGTCCCGTAGTGTAATTGTCGTAACTGGAGAGAGAGAGAAACCTGAGTTTTGTGTGTTCACCAGAGAGACCTCGGCCGTGGTCTCCCTGTCCTTGCAAAATCTTACACTTTTGTAGCTGTGGGGTGTTTTTGGGGCTGTGGGTGGGACTGGTGAGCAGGGTCTGCAGCAGTGACGGGCCGTATGTGACACCTCTCCACAGCCAAAGCCACCTTCGATGCCATCTCCAAAACCTACAGTTACCTGACTCCCGACCTCTGGAAAGAGACTGTCTTCACCAAGTCTCCTTACCAGGTAACAGCATTTTGGCAACTTGCTCAAATCTTACCCTTCCTGCCCCTAAAATTCAGGTTCTTGTACCCAAAAAATGGGTGGTTATAGTGAGACAGGTAACTGTTTAAGTCTGAGCCGACTGCCAGGTAAAGTGTGATTTTTAAGCATCTTAGTTTTGAGTAATAATTGAAAGTGGGATTCCATGGACAAAGAAGAGTAAAGCTGTGGAATGCTAAATAAGTTAAACTACCCCAGTCCCACATACACACCTGGTGCAGGGGTTTAAGGGGTGGGAAGTGGTGCTGAGAAACCTCTGAGAGTGGATTAAGGAAATAAAGCACTGTTCATGTACTTTTTGCAGGAGTTCACTGATCATCTGGCCAAGACCCACACGAGAGTGTCGGTGCAGAGGACCCAGGCAGCTGCTGTGGCCACGACTTAAGTGGGTTTTGTACAAGAATAAAGTGATCAGTGAACATGAATTGTGATTGGTGTGATAAGGGGTCGGTGCACGGGGCAGGTGTGGTAAACCATGGAATGGTTTGGGGTGGGAAGGACCTGAAAGCTCATCCCGTTCCACCCCCTGCCATGGGCAGGGACACCTTCCACTGTCCCAGGTTGCTCCAAGCCCCATCCAACCTGGCCTTGGACACTTCCAGGGGCACATCACCTTTACCCAGACTGGGGGAATTCTCAGTCAGGGCTGTGCAGAGCAGCGCAGTGTTTCTGGTGGCTTATGGAGGAGAAGGAGAGGTCCAGAGGGCAAATCCCAGTTCTGACAGCCTGGGGTGCCTAAGTTTAGGGCTTTGCAAGAGCTCTTCAAAGAATGAATCCAGATCCCAGTTGTACAGATGCCTGGGCTGCACGTTTATTGTGGAGGCACCAGAGGTCAAGGATGCCACATGCACTTGGGTTCCAGCACCATGGAGCGAGGGGGAACCGTTTCAGCTCTACTCAGACGCCTTTGCTTGTGCTGCTTTCCTCTCCTCCATCATCCTGTGCTTCTGCTTCATCAGGCATGTCCGTGCATTTCCATGGTAACCCAGATCACCGTCTAGAAAGACAGGAAAGGTCTATAAGCAGTGCATCCCATAAGCCTGTGTTCTATGTGAAGTCTAGGATGTGTGAAACCCCCCTTTCCTGGGTTTGAGACTCCTTTCCCTGAGTTTCAGACCCCCCTTTCCTGTGTGCTGTTCCCATACTCACATCTGTCCTGGTAGGCCTTGGTGACCTGTTTCAGCAGCTCCACCTCCTTGGCACAGTTCTGGAACTGGTTGGGTCCTTCCCTCTGCTTGCACGCACCCAGCCTCTCCCGGACTATCTCCACGATTTCCTGATCAACCATCCTGCAGGAAAGGTGGCAATGAGTGTAACAGCAGCCAAGAGATGACAGAAAAGCTGAACTAAGAGGTGAGGATACCCTGTGGAATGTCAGCACTGGGTTTTTAAGGATCCTGGTCCCTTATGCCACCCTGCCTAGGGACAGCAGGATTGTGAGGTGTGTAATGGGGTGGGCAGGAGATGCTGCAGCTCCCAGGGCTGAGTGCCCAGAGCTGTGACCTCGCCTGGGGACAGCGCAGGGACAGCCATACCTGTCCCTCCTCCACTGACACTCAGCCTCGAAGAAGCACAGGTAGTCGCCCTCCAGGCACTCGCTCACGTCAGGCACGCGGCGGAACTTCTGGTGGTAGTAATAGGTCTTGTTCTTGGCTTGCTGCCGCTCGATCCACTCTGGGGGGACAGCCTAGTCAGACACTCCAGCCCCAGATTCTGAGGGGCACCACAGCCCCAGCACCTGCCCCAGCCTGGTGTTGCCTTTTTGGGCAGCAGCAGGTCCATGTCTGCATCCAGCTCATGTGCCCACCTGTGTGTCCCTCTGTCTGTGCCGTGTCCCACGTCCCTGTGTCTGTCCTGTCCATGCTGTGGTCTCGTCTGTGTCCCTGTGTCCCCACGTCCCTGCACTTCTCCCAGTGTCCGTACTGTGTCCTATGCCCCTGTGTCCCAGTGTCCGTGCTGTCCCCGGTGCTGCCCCTTCCCTCTGCCCGTGCTGTGTTACTGTCTGTGCCAGTGTCCCTGTGCCCTTGCGGGTCCCATCTCCCTGTCCCTGGGCCCGTGCCCTCACGCCTGTGCCCCGGTGTGCCCGTCCCGGTGTCCCCGTCCCCACGTCGCAGCCCAGCTCCCGCGGGAGGCTGTCCCGGCCCGCCGGTACCTCGGACGAAGGTGACGGGCGCGTCAATGACATAGGTGAAGAAGGACTGCACGAAGGTGAGGGGGTTGGGCGCCGATGTGGTCCTATCGGCGACGGGGGTGCGGGTCGGCGGCACCTTGTACGCCTCCCAGTCGTGGTCCTCCGGCATCGCGGCGGCGGCAGCGGGGGCAGCGAGGACGGGAGAAAATGGCGGCGGCCCCTAAGGCGGCGGGATCGGCGGCGGGAGGGGGGGGGCAGGAAAATGGTAGCAGCCTCAGAGGGGGCGGGAGCCCGGGAAGATGGCGGCGGCCCCGGGGCACGCTGGGAGCTGTAGTCCGCGTGTCCCTCCTGCCTCACGGGATCCCAGAATCCCGGGATAGGCCGGTTTGGAAGGGACCGCAGTGTGTCCCGTCTGGTCTCACCTCCCTGCTCCGGCAGGGTCACCCCAGAGCACAAGGCACAGCATTGTGTCCAAGCGGTTCTGGAATATCTCTGGAATGCACCCCAGGATTGTCCACACAGCACAGCCAGACCACCCTCTGTGGGACTCCTGATGACCCCAGGGTGCATGGCAGGGATATTGGGAAGAAACTCTTCCTCGTGAGGGTGGGGAGGCCCTGGCAGAGGTTGCCCAGAGAAGCTGTAGCTGCCCCTGGATCCCTGGAAGTGTCCAAGGCCGGGTTGGACGGAGCTTGGAGCAACCTGAGTTAGTGGAAGGTGTCCCTACCCATGGCACGGGGTGGAATGAGATGATCTTTAAGATCCCTTCCAACTCAAACCATTCTGTGATTCCAAGTTCTATTGCCTCAATCTCTTTTCCAGTCAGAATCACAAAGCCTTTTTTGCCTGGGCTGGTGGAGGGATTTTCAGTCTGACCTGGGGGCGCCTGGAGCAGATGTTCCCAGCTGTGGGTGTCCCGGTACCCAGGAGGAAACTGGCCTAATTCCTGCCATTCACATTCAAGTTGTTCAGGAGGGAGAAGTGTAAACTGAGACAGCGGCAATTGACCTTTATCACTCCACAACTGTCATGTCCAACCTGCCAGCTTGGCCAGGAATGAAATGAATATCGCAGCGGGTGAAGCGAGCGGCTAAATTTGTGTCTTCAGACCGATAACCATCTTAAGTATTAATCTGGGGAGGCACTTACTGACAGCCTCTTTCTGCTGCTACCCCGGGCTGAAGACGTCCCATGGTCGGTACAGCTCTGCTGCTGTCGCTTGTGTGCAGAGCAGGGCTGGGTTATGGTCATGGAAGTGCTGCTGGAATGGGGTCAAACTCCTGGTAGTTCCACTTAGGCTGGAAAATAAGCTTGGTAGAAAGCGCAGCCAGGTGCTGGGACTGATCTTAGCAAGGAGGGAGCTGCAGTGGGCGCAGGACTAACCTTTTGCTGCTTGGGCTGACCCCCAATTCCCTACCCTGAAACCAGTTGTGTGAGAACTTGTCCGTGCTGCTTTCTCTCTGCATGACCTTGTGATTGGGGTTTATAGATTTGTCTCTTCTAATTTGTTTTTCAAGGTGCATTTTGAACCTGTACATGTTCCTGTCACCAATTCCTTTGGGCATCCTTTCCCATTTTTTTCTAATCCTTGGTTGTGCTTGTTTGGTGCCATTTGCCTTCATGACATGATGCCCAGGAATGCTAGGCAGGCCCTTTTGGTGCTGCAGGATACAAAATAAGTCGTTATAATTAAGAGCACAGAAGGACAGGCCTAATAAGGAATATATTTCTCCTTCAAAGTCCTCAAGCAAAGCAGAAGGAGAGAGATCGTGGTTTTTTATTTAATTGGCAGAATTTGTCCAGAAACTTAGTAAATTCAAACTGAGTAAGTTTAGATTAGATATTGGGAAGAAATTCTTCCCTGTGAGAGTGGTGAGGCCCTGGTACAGGTTGCCCAGAGAAGCTGTGGCTGCCCCTGGATCCCTGGAAGTGTCCAAGGCCAGGTTGGACAGGGCTTGGAGCAGCCTGGTCCCGTGGAAGGAGTCAGGGTTGGAACTGGATTAGCTTTAGTGTCCCTTTCAACCCAAACCATTCCACGACCGTACAAAATTCTTCCATGCACGTGATGGAAGCTTGAGCAAAACCCCATCCTGTTATGAGTTTTCAGAATGGGAAAATGCTGGAATCAAAGAAGAGCTCAGAATCCCTGCAGCATTCCCATGTTAAAGGGGAGGGTTTTTGTTGTTTTTCCCATTGTCCCATTTTCTGGGACCCGAGGGTGAAGCCGACCTTTGCTGTTCCTCCCCGCAGTCCCACCGCAAGTTCTCTGCTCCCAGGCACGGCCACCTGGGCTTCCTCCCCCACAAGAGGAGCCGCCGGCACCGCGGGAAGGTGAAGGCATGGCCCAAGGATGATCCCAGCAAACCCGTCCACCTGACTGCTTTCCTGGGCTACAAGGCTGGAATGACACACACTGTGCGGGAGGTGCACCGGCCTGGGCTCAGTAAGGCTTGGCTGGAGGAGGCAGGAGCCACATCCAGGAGGGAATAGAGGGAACCTTTGTTGGTGGGAATCTGCTGGGAAAGGGGTGGTGGAGAACACACCCTTCCGGGGTATGTCCAGGACCACCATCCAAATCTTGGGTGGTCAAAAGCCACCTCAGCGTGAGCTGAGTGGTGGTGGGGGAGTCCTGGAAATGCCCTCACTGGGATGGTGAGGGGTGGTTTGGGAGATGGGAAGGCTGGGACTGGCTGTGAGACCAAGCATCACCTTGCCCCCCGTGCTTGCTGTGACAGCCTGCCCACGAATCCCCAAGGGAATGCCCTGATCCCAGATGGTGCTGAGCACCACTTCCCTCTGCTGCCTTGCAGAGGTCTCCAAGCGGGAGGAGGTGGAGGCCGTGACCATCATCGAGACCCCCCCGATGGTGGTGGTGGGGGTCGTGGGCTACATCGAAACACCCAAGGGCCTGAGGAACTTCAAGACTGTCTTTGCTGAGCACATCAGCGACGAGTGTCGGCGGCGCTTCTACAAGAACTGGTACCTGCTCCCAGCAAGGGTCATCAACACGGGAAGGGGCTGCCCAGGGAGGTGGGGGAGTCCTCACCCGTGGAGGTGTCCAAGGAACAAGTGGATGTGCCACTCGGTGCTCTGGGCTGGGGGACAAGGTGGGGGTCGGTCACAGGTTGGACTCGATGGTCTCGGAGGGCTTTTCCAACCTCAGTGATTCTGGGATTCCCAGACTTGGGGTGTTCCTGGGGGCCTGCATGTGAGGGGTCCCTTTCAGGATTTCCACAGACTCGGCTCCTGGAACTGCTGCTTATTTAGTCATGCACAGAGACACTGCAAACAGCTTGGTGCTGGGGATCAGCATATGTGTATGTAAATTTATTCTAATAGTCAGACGAAGTTAGCTCTCTCCACAATATCATGTGGCAGGTTCCTTTTCCCTCGGGTAGGTTGGGCTCATCTCCTCTCCAGTTAACTGGGATGCTTGAGCTGAGGCAGCAAATGGAGCAAAACCAGATTTGTCAGAGGGGGAAGTCAAGGCAGAATGTAGCCCCTGGGCCTCATAAACACCACCACCCCAAATCACCTCCAGCAGAGAGAAAAATGGAAACACGAATTTTCTTGCTGTGGGAATTGTGTCTCCTACAAGGGTGCCATGGAGACCCACCCACCACATGCTTCTGATCCCTGTTTTCTCCTGTCAGCCCTTTTCACGACCTGTTAATTTTCCTCTTCCCACCCCAAAGCCCCTCACAGTCAGGTGGGGTTCAGGTACTCACAGGTACCTTGTGCCTCCAGGGAAGTGCCTGGCCTGTTTTGTGATTTCCTAGCTGTAGAATCTCCTGTAACAGTGCCATGGAGACCCACCCACCACAAGCCCCTGATCCCTGTTTCCTCCTGTCTCTGATTTTGTGCCTGTACTCTGATGGCACTGAGCCAGTCAGTGGGAGACAACTGAGTTCCTCATGCAGAAAGGTTTCAGTTCCCCTTGGATGAGCCCTTTTCACAGCTCATTAGCCACTTTCTTCTTCCCACCTCGAGGCCCTGCCAGTCAGGTGAGGTTCAGGGACCCACAGGTACCCTGTGGCTCTGAGGAGGTGCCTGGCAAGGTGAGCTGTCCCCCCTCGGTGCTGTCTCGGGGTGCACGAGCCCTTCATCAGCTCTGCTGGATGTTAAAACACTTCTGTCGTAGGCACAAGAGCAAGAAGAAGGCGTTCACCAAGTATTGCAAGAAATGGCAGGATGAGGCTGGGAAAAGGCAGCTGGAGAAGGATTTTGCAGCGATGAAGAAGTACTGCAAGGTCATCCGTGTCATTATGCACACACAGGTCAGGGTCTTCCCCTGGAGTGGGCAAGGGGGGCTCAGGGTCTTCCTCAGCTCCAGAGAGTGGTGAGGGCCTGGAGATGGGATCGGAGGGGGGGTTTGGTGGGGTCACAGGAGACTGAGTGGGCAGAGGGTGTGGGATGGGATGTGCAGGTGATGGGAGGTGCTGGCTGAGCTTTCCAGCTGCCTCCTGACCTCCCTGTCCCCTTGAGCTGGGCTCAGCAGAGCTCCCTGCTCCAGGTTTGCTTCAGGAGCTGTGGTTTGGGCACTCTGGGGACCCCACACATCCATGGAGGAGGGCAGAGCCCGGGCAGGTGCTGAGCCCTGTGTCAGCAAGGGACTTCAGGCCCCATGATCACCTCAAATTAGCAACTGGTGTCAAATGTTTTGGGCAAAAATAACCCCACGGACAGGCACAGCTTTGCCAGATGCTGATTGCTGGATACACAGGGTCCCATTTTCACGCTGATCCCTGGAGTTAAGGGCTGCTTTGGAGTCTAGGGGAGAGCTAAGCTGGCTCAAGGCTTCACTTGAGGCTGGCACAGACCCTCAGTGTCCCACTGGGGTTGTTTGGCAGAGGGGTTTGTACGGGGAGCTGGGACTGGGAGAGAATGGAGGCAGCTCTTGGTGGGAACTAGAAATAACTGCCCAGTCTGGAAGCAGAGGGGGAGCAGGACCAAAGGAGAGGTGCTGCTCAGACTTGGAGCACAGAGCTGCTTCCAGGCTGGTCACAGTGTCCAGCCTCAGGCCCTGCTCTGCTGATGAGCTCCTTTCCCGTGGCTGTTACTCCTGTGCTTAACTCCTGTAGCAGGATGGTGTTGACCTCTCCCTGTGCTCCTAGGAGAGAGGGTGTGCCCCAGCTCCTGCCTGGCCTGGCGCTGGGAGATGGGGTGGTTGGGCTCAAGGACCAGGAGTTGGCTCTGAGGCATCCCAGATCTAAAGGCCTGCTGACCCAGGGCTCTGGCTGCTGTGAAAGGGGGTGAAGGGGCGGCTCTGCTCCCCCCTGTGCCCCTCACAGGCCGTGAGTGACTCAGCCCTGCCTGTATGTTCATGCCTGGGGGGCGAGGGGAAGGTTTCTCCCTAAATGCCGGTGTGGTGCAGATGAAGCTGCTCCCGCTGCGGCAGAAGAAGGCCCACGTGATGGAGATCCAGCTGAACGGGGGCACGGTGGCCGAGAAGGTCGACTGGGTGCGTGAGAGGCTGGAGAAGCAGATCTCTGTGCACAGTGTCTTCAGCCAGAACGAGATGATCGATGTCATTGGCGTGACCAAGGGCCACGGCATGAAAGGTACAGAGCAAGGAGAGCCTTGCCAGGGGTTTGGGTCTGTCCTTCTCACGTGACACTGCCCCTGGGGCATTTTTGGGGGGAGGAGAGTGTTAACCACACTGAGAACTCCCCAAGTTGTTGCACAGGGAGCAGCAAAGAGCCTCTGGATCTCAAGCCTGACATCCAGTTCTGTTGTAGCAGAACCTGATTTCCTTAATCTCAGGGATTCCAGTGAGGGCAAAGTGCAACAGGGGCTGTAGATATAAAGGAGCTGACCAGGTAACATCTGATGGAAAGATTTTCTCTGAGATTAAGGCCATTAAAGGCTGTGTTGTCTGCTCTGCTCAGAGTCCTTTCAGGAGGCTCAAAGGCACCATCAGTACATAAATGAACCTGGGTTAGTGGAAGGTGGCCCTGCCCATGGCAGGGGGCTGGAATCGTGTGATCTCTAAGGCCCCTTCCAACCCAAACCATTTCAGGATTCTCTGGCTCTCTGAACTCCTCCCCAGCCCCAAGTGTGCAGAGGTGTGGGCGTTCCTGTGTGTGTGCATGGAACACATCCCAGTCTGACCAGAGCCCTGGGAAGTGAGAGCAGAGCTGTGCTCCGGCCTGTCCCGCTGCTGAGAGCTCTTGGTCTCCCCCCAGCACTGTCTCTGCAGGATGATGAGTGTCTCCCTCCCTCACATTCCCAGGGGTGACGAGCCGCTGGCACACCAAGAAGCTCCCCAGGAAGACACACAAGGGGCTGAGGAAGGTGGCCTGTATTGGGGCCTGGCACCCTGCCCGCGTGGGCTACTCCATCGCCCGCGCCGGCCAGAAGGGCTACCACCACCGCACCGAGATCAACAAGAAGGTATGGCCCGGGGGGAGCTCCCTCCGACCACCACCCGCCTTCCTGCCTCCCATCCTGCCTCCATCCTTCTTTGCAAGGTGCCCTCAGTTCCCCCCCGGCTCCCCAGATGTTTCCCGAGAGATCTCCATGTCTTTCCTGGTGCTTTTTCCCTGCTCGAGGGCACATCTTGGTGAACACCAGGTTGTCCCGTGATTCTCTGTGTGTGATTCTGTCAGGGGCAGGAATGTCCCCACCTCTGTTGCCTCTCTGTTCCCAGATTTACCGCATTGGCCATGGGATCCACGTGGAGGATGGCAAAGTGGTGAGGAACAATGCCTCCACCCACTATGATATCACGGAGAAGACCATCACACCTATGGTAAGGGCTGAGGGTTAACGGGGCTGTGACTGGCTCTGGCTCAGGAATCTGAGCCAGGGAAGTAATTCCTTGTTTGGAGACAGCTGTGTAGGAAATGATTTGAAGGGAAATTCACTGTAAGAAATGCAGTGATTCCTTTCCTTATGTTTTGGACACGGGAAATCATCCATGTGTGGTGTCTTTTCAGGCCCATTGGTAGATCCTTGTGGCTGGTAACTTGGGTGGGAAATGAGAATTTGCTTTAAAAGAAAAAGAAGAATAAAACACGTTAAAAATCTGACAGTTAACAGAAAAATGTTTGTTACTTGGTCTAAAAATTTACGTTTGTGTATTAAAAGCTGTTCACTTTTGAGTCTGGCCAGCTCTGCTCTCAGTTCACTCACACCCTACAGTGAAGGAAGCAGGTTCTGGTTGCCCAGCTCTTATTTGGTGGATCCAGCTGGGATAACTCAGTGTGGCTGACATGGTTCTAATGGTCTAGTGGAAGGTGTCTGAAACTGGGTGATCTTTAAGGTCCCTCCAACCCAAACCATTCCAGGATTCTGTGACTCCCAGCAGGCAACTTGAAGGGTGCAGAGTGCTGTCAGCTGGAAGGACTGTCAGGCACCGCCTTCTCCTTCCCTAGAAAATGCCTCCTGTGGACAGGTGTGCTCCCACCCTGCTCTCCTGCCCTCCAACCTCTCTGCCTCTCCCCACAGGGTGGTTTCCCTCACTACGGGGAGGTCAACAACGACTTCCTCATGCTGAAGGGCTGCGTCGTGGGCACCAGGAAGCGCGTGCTCACCCTGAGGAAGGTGAGGGTGCCACAGTGCCAGGCAGGGATGGGCTGCAGCTCTCCAGGAACACATTCCCCACGAGGAGAATCCTCCAAATGCTGGGCAGGGGGATTGGTCAGATCCCTGGTACTGTGTTGCAGAGGGCAACGTGGCACATGAGTGTGGTGCTCAGACCACGGGCAGGCAGATGGTTTGTGGGGTGTGCAGGTGGGTGGAGTCTCTCTGGAGACAGAAGCCTCAAATCCCCGAGGGGCCCAGAAATGAAACCTTGGGCTGTGAGGAAACGAAAGAGCAGCTTTCACCTGCCACCTGAGCACCAGGGTGCTGCTCTGAGAGCACAGATTTTCGTGGAGATATTTGTTTAAGGGCTATTCCAACCCTGTTCCAGCAGAGCAGAAGTCCTGATTTTCTGTAACGATAATCCTGATGTCTTGTGACTCTCCTTCCCCAGTCCCTCCTGGTGCACACAAGCCGCCGGGCTCACGAAGCCATCGAGCTCAAATTCATTGACACCACTTCCAAATTTGGCCACGGCCGCTTCCAGACAGCCCAGGAGAAGAGGGCTTTCATGGTGAGTTCCCTCTGGGCTGCCTCCAGCTCCTCGTGGGGCTAAAGCAACTGACTGTCTCCAACCAAGCACCTTCTAGTGGAAGGTGTCCATGCCCATGGCAGGGAGGTGGAACTGCAGGAGTTTGAAGGTCCCTTCCAACCTAAACCATTCCAGGATTCTCTGATTCCATGATCTGCTTCTCTGTATAACAACAGGCAAATGAATGATTGAGGCTCTCTTGCATAAAGACAGCCATGAATTCAGTTCACACAGCAGAAATTATGCGAAGGAAGAACATGAGTGTTGTGTGAGTGATCCAAGACAACCCAACTAGCAAATAATAGACCATATGGTCAACCAGTTCCCATTCACCTCGGGAAGTTTTAAACAAGCAGTTAACTTGGCAGGCACTGCCTTGGCCATATGGTCCCTTTCACTTGGAATTGTGCACTGCTTTGATTTTTTTGGAATGATTTATAGCTTTAATGTTCTTAAGAGGAAAAAAGTTTGGGTCATATTCAGGCACAAATTTGTGATTCTTCTGTCAGAAGCTTTCAAGAAGGCCAAGCAGTGTATTTTTCTTAAATACAGGGCAAAAAAGAAAAAAGATTAAATAATCCAAACCAAGCAGTTTCTTGAATAGCTTTGCAGCCTACACCAGAGTGCTGCAAGTCTGAACTGAAATGGAGGAAGCATTGAGTAAGCCAGGAGAGAGAGAAGGAGAAAGGAAAAGAAACAACTGCCTGGATCCCATGCAGATGTAAACTGGGTCTGGATCTGGCCTGTCAGCCAGAAATGCCATGTGAAGCTGGCTAAGCCTCCTTAGTGCTGGGAGGGGGATTGGTTTGACAGTGCCTTTGCAGAGCTCTTTAGAGGTTAAGCTGATTTCCTTCAGCTCAGTGTCAGGAGCCTGGTGTGTGTCACGGCAAGCCCTGAGCTGCTGTGGTGAGGATCTCAGGGGCAGCAGGAGGTTTCACCTGGGTGCAGCTCTTTTCTTTGCCATTTCCCCCTGTATATTGTGTGGTAAAACATCACATTTGGCTGGAATTTGAGGCACATAAGTAATCCCTGCTGTCTGCTCCTATAGGATTGATTTGTTCTGGGACAACTCCATTTTTTAGCCTCAGGCTCTGTTGAGTTGGATGCTGAGTAGCTATGCCTTGAGCTGAGAGAGGTCTTGCCTCCTCCAAGGCTCAGGCAGCAGTTCAGCAGCTTTCCTACCATGGAAATACTGGAACACCTCCTGGAAACACTCATCAGCCCAGTTCCTGGTCCCCTCCATGTTCCCTGAGAGAGATCAGCCCCCTGGCTCAGGGCAAGTCACTCCTTGTGCTCTTTGGCTGCTCTGGTGCTGTCCAGAGAAACAAACCCTCTCTGTAAGGGCAGTGATGCTCCTTTCCCAATTCCTGGAGTGTGCTGGAGGCTCGGGGGGGCTGGTGGATGGTAGCACCGAGCCCCCAGCTGGGGAGCAGGGACCAGGAGCAGCCTGGCCCAGTAGAGCTGCATTTCTGCTCCCCACAGCCCAGATGCAGCTCTTCAGGCCAGGTTTGTCTGTCCCTAACTCCAAACTCTCCTCTCTGCTCCCTTCCAGGGCCCTCAGAAGAAACACCTGGTGAAGGAGAAGCCAAGTGTGCAGGAAGAGCTGTAAGGATGGATACGAGGCTGCCTGACTGGGCACTTCCAATAAAGGGGCTCTAAGCTGTGCTTGCTCCCTGTCTTCCCTCTGGAGGGATGTCTTGCCTGTTTTCAGCAGGCAGGGATGGGAAAAGTGGCCCTTGGGATTGGCCCATATGGACAGTCACTAACTGGGACAGCCAAGTGTCTGCTCTGGCCTCTATGTCCTTCCTTTCCTTTCCCCAGTGATTTTTTTCTCACTCACCCAAACTACCATGAAGATTCCCCTTCCTTCCAGAGGAGAGCAGAACAGGTACCTGCACTCCTACACTTCTGCCCCAGTTTCCACTGGGAATACTGGGCCTTCTGACTTGCCTGTGCCCAATGTCCCTGACAGTCTCTCTCCTCACTGCCTCTCACACCATCACCCAGACACTGTTTTGCTGAGCTGAAGGTTTGACCCGTGGGACTTTCCCTGTTCAAATCCCCCCTGATCCCAGCCGGAATCCTCGGCAGATGTGGGGATTTGTGCACAACAAGATGGCTGCTAGGCAGGGCTGGGCAGCGATGGATTTATTGAGTTTGGACTCACTTCCCACCCATGCTTTCCTTGCAGTCCAGCTGCCTGTGGGGAGGGTGGGATGCTTGGAGCTGTGATGTTTGAGTCAGTGATGATCCCAACTCCTTTGGTGCAGAACCGGTCTGGGCGGCCTGCACCCTCTTTGGGAACCAGACAGTGGGAAGCCCAGCCTTCCACTGGTCCAGAGCTGCCTCCTTGACCAGGAGTCCTGGGAATGTCAGGCATGAAGTTCCTGGCTCTGCAGAAGCTCCTTGTGCTGTGCCTGGTTCTGCCCTGAACATGTGCTTGCAGGATTTGAGGAGGAGGCTCATCTGCACAAGCAGAGGATGAGGATGAATCCAGGCCCAGCCAGGCCCTGGCTGTCCCCGTGTCCCAGCGAGGTCCCCGAGCTCCATGCAGTGTCCCTGCCCCCGGGAATGTGCTTCAGAGCCTCTTGTCCCCCTTGGCTGGCAGGTCCCGGGGCAGTCCCGCAGCGAGCGGCCAAGGATCCAGGCCGGAGCGCATGATGGGAATGATGAGATCATCCATGTTTGGCATCACCAGAATCTTCTGAAAGAGGGACCCAGAGGAACAAGTCAGTGGGTTTGAACAGCACTCCTCTGCCTGGGGACACTGCCTGGAGGTGGCTTGGCAGGAGCCACGCTCAGGTCAGAGCTCAGGGCTATGAACAGGTCCTGGGCTCCCACTCCCTCAGCAGCAGCCCCAGGGGGTTCCCAGCTCTGGATACTGGGGTAAGGACAAGCAGGAACAGTTTTTCTTGGCCCTGCCCACCCCTATGGCTTCATGGGTGTTCACAGCAAAGGGCAGGGACCAGCACTTTGAAATCATCCAAATGGGCAGCTCTTTGGGGGGCCCTAAATATCTGTGGGGATACTTCTGCTCTTTGACCAGAGGTCTCAAAGGTGAGAGGCTGAAAACAAACCTTTGTGATGGCAAATCTCCAAAGCATCCCCAAATCAGAGCATATGGGTGGATTCAGCCCTTCTGTGGGGTGCATGCCTGGGACTGGCTGACAGCCTGAGTCCCCCCTGCTTGTGACAGGGCTGCAAAAGGGAGGAAATCACTTTTCCTCAAGCACTGTCGTGCTCAGAGCACCAGCCCTGGAGCTGCTTATCTGGTTTCTCTCTCTTGACTGTCCAAAGCTGGACAGTGCAGACCAGATGCTGGCTTTTTGTAGAGACAACTGGCCCAAACTGAGGTTGATCATCCCCGATGGCAGGGTTTGCCAAGCCCTTCAGCAGCCCAGGCACCTGAAACTCGTGCTGCAGCTTCTTCTCAATCCACTCGGTGACGTGCAGGAACGTCACCTCCCGCTCACCCAGCTTGGGACGCACCTTCAGCTCCAGCTGGGGCGGCACTCGGAAGCTGTACCTGTGGGGGGAAAGGAGAGAGGCAGAAAGCACCACGCCCCGAAGATGTGGCACAGCCCAGGTGGTCCCACTGTTGGGTTTTAGGGAGGAGGTGGCAGCTCACTGTCCCCAGATCCTGCCTTGGCCTGGGTGCAGACTCAGAGAAATGAGCCTGAGGTCAGTGAGTCCCCTTGGGAGAACAATCCCGGGCTGCTGTTGCCCCAAGTGATCCCAAAGCCCTGGAGCTGGCTCCTTGGAGCCACAGGGAGCAAGGGGAGCTGGAAGGGGGGAAGGAGAGCTGGTACCAGACTCGGTCTGTCGGTGGCGGGGGGATGTTCACAGCCAAGGTTCCTGCCAGCTCCTGCACCTCCACCGTCAGCAGCAGCGGCGTGTTGGAAACCTCTTCGATCTTCTTCTTGATGAACTCATTTTCTGTGGCCTTCTGGAAGTACTTGGACTTGGCAATCTTATCCACGAAGCGCAGGATCTTCCGGCTCGTGCTGTTGCCGCTGACGTGGCTGAAGTGAGGGGAGCCCCAGCTCAGCACAGAGTGAGACCCAGGGCCCTGCTGGGTTTTGGAGTCCCCCATCCCTCTGCCAGGGCATCCCACAGGGATAGGGTCCCCTCTGAAGGGCTGCCACCATGTGCTGTGTGCCCTCCCAGGGACATCGTCCCCATGCCCCCGTGCTGGTGAAGCACTTCTCCAGCACCTCCCCGTGCCCCCCGTGGCACAGACCTCAACACCCCCTTACCCCTCGGTGCCCGGCGGGGGGACCCGCTCCCCCGGGGCTCCCACGGGCTCTGCAGCAGCGACATCTTCCTCCTCGGAGGAGCCGGCGCTGGAGGACTCGGCGTCGCTGTCTGCCAGCAGGATCAGCCGGGGCCTGGCCCTGCGAGCCCCGGGGAGCATCACGGGGGTGCCCTGGGCCAGCAGCCCCTCGGCTCGCTCAGGCAGGAGGAGGAGGAGGATGAAGCCAGCCATGCACAGCCTCCTTACCCCTCCGTGCCTGCCTCTGCTGGGCCGCTCTCCTCTGCAGTGCTCTCCTTCCCCAGCTTGCTGAGGTTCATCTTTGTCTCCAGTGTCATCTGCAATGAGCCGCTGTAGGTGACCTCCATGTCCACCCAGAGCCCTGCCAGGGAGAGGGACAGGGTGAGACCAGGTCAGCACCACAGGGGCAGAGCTGCTTGTGCACCCGCCAAAACTTCTGTGCTTCAGGTACCAGGCTGGCACCTCAGTGAAGCTGCAGTGGAGCCAGCCCTGGGGTCCCTGTGGGGATCTTACCTCGCTCATTTACGGTGGGGTTGGAGGCACTGAGGACCAAGGGGATGGATGTGCCCATGTCCAGCTCTGTCAGCGCCAGCTCATTCATGAAATACGGGAGCTGATGGAGGGAAACCCCGCGGGGACGGTCACTGCAGCCTGGCACCTGCCGTGGGGCCTTGGGGACGGGGCTCCCCCGGCTGCTGGGATGCTCCTGCCTCTCACCTTGATCTTGCTCAGCTTCTTCTGGATCTTGTTGGACACTTGCTCTGCCCAGTACTGCTCCCGGAGGAAGTCCCAGAAGATGCGCCCCACCAGTGCGTTCATCCAGGCCATGCCAGCCTCGCCGTGCCCGCCCGTGTCCTCGCCGAGCTGTGGGGGGACAGGAGCCACGGGCCCCTGCAGGGAGGTGGCCCTCTGAGCAGTGGGACCTGCTGCCCAGGTGTTCCCCTGCCCCAGGGCTTGGCTGCTCTGACAGCAGTGCTGGGAGGGAGGGGATGAAGCACAGCCTGGCAGTGGCTCCACGCAGGGCCCACCAGTCCCACTCCCAGTGCCAGGTTTGTCCCACTCACCTTGGTGGGTGTGGGGCTGCCCAGAGCTCCGTGAGAGGGGCTCCGGTCTGGGCTGGGTGCTCCCTGTGCTGGCACGAATCGGGCCATGTAGGTATTGTAATCCAGGTAAATCTCTTCCACACTTCCCAACAGATCCTTGGGTGGGACAGCAGAGGAAATGTCCTCGGTGCTCCCACTGCTGCTGCTGCCACTGCTCTGCAGAGCTGGTCCCACGCCTGGGGACATGGAATCCAAGGGTCACTGAGGTTGGAAAAGCCCTCTCATATCATCAAGTCCAGCCATTCCCCCAGCACTGCCAAGACCACCAGCAGACCATGTCCCCAAGTGCCACAACCACATGGCTTTTAAATCCCCCCATGCCCACTGCTGCCCACAAGGGCACATGTGCATCTCCCACCCGGATGGGTCCTGGCGCAGAGCAGAGGCCACGATGGCCACATCTCACCTGCCCTGGTGTCACTGTGGCTGCCGGGTGTCCCACGGGAGGCTTGCACGAGGTGCTGGTACCACTCCTCCTTCTCCCGCCCCGTCCTCCCAAACAGGTACAGGCACCTCTCCCTGCAGTCCCCTGGGATGTCCTGCCCGGACAGTGGCACCTTCTTTGTCCCCTCTTCCCCCTGCAGCTCCATGTCATGCTCCTCGCTGCTCCTGCCCTCCTCAGGGAGGAGGACACAGATGGGGTATTTCTTGTTCCACGTCCGCTTTCGGGCCAGGCTGGGGGGGCACAGGAAGACCTGCGGCACCGAGAGCGGGGGTGAGGCCGGGCCAGGTGGGGGTGAGTGGCAGAGTCTCCCGTGGGAGAGTCCTGGGCCCCGCCAGACTCACCTTGGCGTTGGTCAGGTCGTAGCAGCGGTGGCTGACGAAGGCGGTGTCGAGGATTTCCTCCTCGAAGGTGGCTCTGCGCGGGATGTTGCTCTTGGGGTAGGACAGCTTGAGGGTGGCCCCGTCCAGCACGGCAAGCACCGAGTGCGTGAGCGAGGGGTGGAAAAGCTCGGGGTCGTAGACGTGCAGCTGGTTCATCCAGCCCTGGGGAAGGGAGAGGGAGCCGGAGCTTCCCACTGTGCCCTGGGGGCAGCAGCCTGTACCCACCACGGGCACCTCCAACCCTGGGATCCCCTCCAGCCCCCCACCGCAGGACACCCCCCTCCTACCTGGAGGTGGAGGGTTTCCCGGGGCTCCCCCGGGAGCAGCCTGGGGCGCAGGCGGCCCCAGGATCCTCGTGTGGCCGGCGGAGCCTTTGGCATGAGGAGGAGGATGGCGAGGAAGCCCAGCAGCAGCCCGCAGAGCAGCCCCACGCAGAGGCCGGCGGCGTAGGGCGGCAGGGGCAGGACCAAGTAGCCGTAGGCGAGGAGGGCGATGGAGGCGAGGGCTCTGCCCGGCACTGCGCCCCCGGAACGTGCCGGTGGCGGCTCCTCGGGGGGTGGGAGCGGGGGCTCCACATCCCGTTGTGCCACCTCCACCACCTGGATCACGTCCCCGTAGGAGCAGATCTCGTAGCGGCAGTTCAGGGTGGGCTCCCAGGGGGTCCAGTCTCGCACCCGGCGTCCCCCGGCCCCGCGGCCCCCCGGTGTCCCGGGGCTGCCCCCCGGCTCCTTCGCCCGGGACGGGGGGCTGCTCTCCTCGGCCATGAGGCGGCTGAGCCGGCTCAGGGGCTCCTGCACGGCCTCCGACAGCCGCCTCCGCGTGTCCTCCAGCCTGGCCTCGCGCAGCCGAAGCAGGGCGGCCCGGCTCTCCGACGGGGAGATGCTGGGCGAGGACGGAGCCGTGCGGGACTTGGCGGGGCTCAGCCGGGGCTGGGGGGCCCGCGGGAGGTCGGCCAGGAGCATCCCCCCGGGCTGGGGCGAGGGGGGACGCTTTGTGTCCCCGTCCGTGGTGGGGAGGAGCCCGCCAGCGTCCTCCCTGGTGCCGGCAGGATGGGGTGCGAGTCCATCGGTGTCCCCACGCCGAGGTGAGCCCGGGGACGGTGCCAGGGCTGGAGAGGCGTCGGCCGCCGCCGCAGCCTGGTCTGCCATCGCTCGCATCGCCGACGGCGCTGCGGGGGAACAGAGGGGTCGGCTCAGCCCCGGGAGAGCTCAGGGCCTGCCCCAGCCCTGCCTTCCCCACCAGCACTGCCTGGAGCCCCGAGCAGAAGCGGGCTGACCCCGGGGACCCCGTTGCTACGGACTGGGTGCCTTCCAGCCTATCTCGGGATGCACTTGGGGCACACAGTGGCTCTCCCTGGGCTTCCCGGCAGGGATGGGATGGAGGAGGCGCCGTGGTAAGATGAGCTCAGTGATGGGGTGTGGGGAACCGCTTGTCTAAGGAGGATAAACCTCAGGCAGGCAATTAGCAACGGGGCTTTTGAGAACCCAAAACCACCAGCCAGGTCTGCAGCCCAGCGAGGGGGATTTTCCTGCACCAGGACACTCTGTTGGTCCCAGTGCAAATGCTGGGGCTGCAAGGAGGGATGCCAGGCCAGCAGGCAGGACTCCCTGACTCCTCTGAAGGTTTCTGGCATAACCAACAGTGGTTTGGCTCCCTCTTCATGCACTGCACAAACCCGAAATGGAGCCAGTCCGAGCTCTGGTCCCAGTGCAGTGTGGGGATGCTCTGCAGGTCGGGAATCTCTGGTTTTACTGGAGGGGCACAAAAGTTTCCCTGACAAAGTTTCTGTAGCCTTGAGGGTGTCCTTGGCTGTGGCAAAGTCCTGTCCTGTCCCCAGCAGCCACCATGATCCCTCACTGCTGTGCTCCTGCCAAAGCCAAGGGCTGACCCATTCCCAAGCTGTGCCCCCTCCGTGATTCTGGGAAGGAGGATGGACCTGCAGGTTGGGCTCTGCAGAGCCAGCTCCCAGCAGGTCCGTGGGGTACTCAGCCTCTTCCCCTCGTGGCATCCCTGCTGCAGGAGCAGGGATGCCATCCCAGGAACCCTGGGGCTGCCTCACACCCGCTGCCCTGGATCTTCAAAGCTCCTCAATGCCAGGAATTAATTACAGGCTGTGCCGCAGCTGCCTCCAGCCCCCTTTATATAATCTCACGTTCCTCGGCTCTCGCTTTGCTTCTGATTTACAGGAGCCACTTGTTAACCCCAGATCATCCATGGGTGATTGCCCCTGTGCTCCCAGCACCCGGCAGAGACCCTGGCTGGGGGGCTGGTGCCATCCAGCCTGTGGGCAGGGCTGTGGCAGCACTGGCACCACCAGCAGTCCAGGGCATCCAGCAAAGCACCACAGCAGCCAAACAAGGAGAGAGCAGAAGAAAATGAGTGATGGAGCTGGGCCTGAGAGGGGAGTTAGTCTAGTGGCAAGTGTCTCTGCCCATGGCAGGGTTTGAACTGGATGGCCTTTAAGGTCACTTCCAACCCAAACCATTCCATGATTCTATGATTTCAAGGGATCCCTTCCCTGATCCTGCAGGGCCTTGTTCACCTCCCACCCAAGCACAGAAGCCAGGACACCCCTTGCCCCTCATCATGCAGGTTTCCCAGTGGCCCCGTGCCACAGCCACCCCCAGTATCCCCAGTTCTGCCCATCACCCTTGGCTGTTCCTACCAGAACGCCCCGGGGCTGGTCCTTGGCGGGTCCTGCCTGGCCACTGCTCCCTGTCCCTGCTGGGTCAGGGGGACACCAGCTCCCCTGCTCTGGGCTCGGAGCTCCCCTCTGCCGTTCCCGTCTCTCTGCTCCCACTGCTCCCCTACTCGTGGGTTTTAAAAGCTAAAAAAAAAAAAAAAAAAAGAGAAAAAAAAAAAAGAAGAAGTCTGTTTCCTGAGAGACCATTAGTACGGTGGAAGACAGAGATAATAATAGCCTGGGTTTGTATGGGAATTCTCCTCTGGCAGGGATGGTGAGTACTGCAGGGGCTACGCTGCTGCAACAGCCACCTCTGGGGAGGGGGGTGCTGGGGATGGACCCCACTGGGTGCCATGGCTGGACCACCAGCACCCCGAGATGGAGGGTCCATGCTGTACAGCCCTGGGGGAGGATTTGCTGCTGGCTCAGGCTTCAGAGGGCAAATGCTGAGTGCAGAGGTGTCCCAGCACAAACCCACCTCCCAGCCCGGAGCTCATCCCCAGCCTGTGCCTGCACAGGATAGGGGGAATCTTTTTGCTCTTTACAGGATAAACTGGATAGTAGGGTCCTGGCAAGTGCTTTTGTCAAGTGCTGGGGGCACCTGGATGGGCTCAGCTGGGTGGTGGGGTGATGAGGATGATGGTGGCTTTGGAGGCTCCAGCAAACAGCTCTCGGGGGTGTCCCCCCAGCCCTGGTGGTACCTGGAAGGAACCAGTGCTGTGTTGGATGTTCCATTGAGGAGCAGTTCGTGGGACACCCAGTCCAGGGCTTCTCTGCAGGGCAGGGACACGAGACCCCCAGTGACTGGGTCCCCCCTCGCTGCAGTTGGAAACACCAAAGCCATAACCATCAGCGTCTCCACTGGATTCCAGCTCCAAATTTCTGCTCTTTGCTCCCAGATCTGATTCATGTTCAGGGCTTGGATTTGACAGAGAAAAGCTGTGGCCCAGCTTGGGCTGGTGTCTCGGAGTGTCTACCCCTGGAATACTCCCTTCATGTGCCCAAGGAGCAGGAGCTGGCCCAGCATGGCATGGGGGGATGCTCCCTGTAACTTGCTCCCAAGCAGGCACTGCCTGGCTGGCGTTTGCCGTTTGTCAAATCAGGGAGAGTTAATTGAAACATTAACTTCCCTCAGCCCTCAGGTTAATTAGGTGATGGTAGCACTGCTCTGCTGGGCTTTCCTCACCCAGACAAAGGAGCTGGAAATCCCTCTCCAATTATCTCCACAAAGCACGGCACAGAACCCAGCTGTGACACTGCCCCTGGAGTGCTCCGTGTTATCCAGAGATCAAGGAGCGCTGGGCTCTCACTGCAGCCTCGGGTTGTCACTTCAGGCAATGGCTCAGGCAGTGCAGGATCCCAGCTCTGTCCTCGCCTCCCACTTCCACCTTATGTTGCTCTTTCTCAGGGGTTTTACTGGTGGATACTGGAGTGGATTTCATGCTGCCGGGGGAGTGAGGAGCCAGGCAGGCTTTGGCACCACTGGAATGGCTCCAGTGGGATTCTGAGACCAAGCCAGCCCCAGGACCCACTCCCAAAGCCTCTCCACCACTCTGTGTGTCCCAGAGCTTGAGCCCAGCTCTACCTCTCCATAGACTTTGCTTCACTCCCATGTCTCAGCCATTCCCATCCTCTGCTCATGGTTCTTGAGACCTTCACATCCTTCATGGGAACACCCAGCCCTGGGGAAGGATCCAGCCAGTTCCCACATCCATCACATTCGCACCGGCAGAGCTTCTCCATGGGAATTTGGGTGAGCAGCAGATATTGGATGGACGATGCTGCCCAGACCCAGGGCCTGGCGGCTGCTGCAGCTCCTTCCACCGGCTGGAAATCCACGCCCTGAAGGTGTGCAGGGCCCTGGAGTCTATTTGGAGCTTTTCCTGACATCCTGCTCCTCTGATCTCGGTGGATCTTACGGAGGTGCTTTCAGCACATCACATCGCCCTCTCTCCGTGCAGTGGCACGGCGCATTCCTGGCTCCCTGTGCCCCACGGGGCAGCGGCAGAGCCCCTTCCTCCCCCTGCCCGGGCTCCTGCCACGAGTCATCAATCCCTGGGGCTGGAGCGGGAGCTCAGCCGGCCCGAGATGGAGCCTGACCTAATTCAAAGCGGCAGCACCCAGCGGGCAGGAGCCCCGCCGGCGCCGGCCCCTCGCGGGGGTCCCGCAGCCCCCGGGGGAGCTCCCGGCCCAGGGACACGTCCGTTGGCATCAGGGAATGGGGATCCGTCCGAGCGCGTCGCTGCGGCCGCAGGGCAGCAGGGACAGACCTCGGCTCGTGCCCAAAGGGCGCCAAAATTTTTCCTCTTGCGCCAAGAAGGTGCCATTTCCATGAGAGCCCAAGCCCGGGGACTCATCCGAGGGTCCTTGGATAAACTAGGGAAGAAGGGACTTGTAGTGCTGGTTTTTGGAAGGAGAAAGGAGCTGCAGCAGCTCATCCTCTCCAGAACCTGCCAAGGTTCACCTTCAAAGCCCTCACCTTGCCACACGCCGGGCTGCTGCCTCCGCCTCTCCGGGACCCCCAGTGCCCGCAGGGACCTCGGTCAGTCCCCGCATCCCCCTGTGGGAGGGTCCCCACGGGTCACCCCGGCTCTGTGCTCCCAGCGTGGCGGGACTGGGGGTCCCCGCTGAGCCTGCGCCAGCATCCATCCCCCGAGCCTCGGGGGTGCCTGAGGGGACCCCCAGTCCCGACCACCGCCAACCCACCATCCTGCTGAGGAAACTGGGGCTGCCCCGGCCCCGCCGCCCGCCCCGGCCCCGCAGCGCCGGTACCTGCGGCAGGAGGGGGGGCCGGGGGGCCCCGGGGGAGGGTCGGTCGGTCCCGGTGATGGAGAAGGACGAGCAATGCCGGGGAGTCGGACCGGTCCCAGTGCCGGGGGAGGATAACGGAGGGGGGTCAATCCCGGTGCCGGAGGGGGACGGGACCTGGTGCCGGGGAAGAAGAGCCGGTGCCAGCGACAGTGACGGTGCCGGCGGCGGTGCCGGCGCTGATGGAGGCCGGCCAGTCCCGATGCCGGGATCCAAGGACTGATGTCGGTGTCGGGATAGCAGGGCCGGAGCTGGAGCCGGTGCGGGTGCCGGTATCGGGGGTGAAGAGCCGGTGCCGCTGCCGGGTGCGGGCACCCAAGGCGGGGTGCAGGTGCTCAGTGCGGGGTGCGGGTGCCCGGTACCCAGTGCGGGTGCCCGGTACGGGGCTGACGCCCGCCCCGCTCCCTCCGGCGGGGCCGGAGCATCCGCAGCACCGTGTGCCGGCTCCGCGCCCCGCCCCGCGCCCCCCGCCCCGCCCCGCGCCCCCCGCCCGCGCCCCCGGGGCTCCCCCTGCGCGTCCCCCCCCGCACCAGCGGGGGCTGCGGGGCCCGGGCCAGGGGTCCCCGAGGTGGGGGGTGCGAGAGGAGCCCCCCCGGTACCAGGACCCCCCCGGTGCCGGCGGCCCCAGCGCCCCCCGCGGGGTCGGGGCGGGCCCGGGGCGGGGCCCGGCGGAAGGGGCGCGGCCGGGCGGGCGGAACGGGCCGGGGGAGCGGGCGCAGCCATGTCCTTCTGCTCCTTCCTGGGGGGAGAGGTGTTCAAGGACCACTTCCAGCCGGGTGAGCGGCCCCCGGGGATGGGGTCGGGGGGATCCCCCCGCGGGGAGGGCGGGGGGTGTCGCTCGGGGAGGCGGAACCCCCCGGGGTGAGGGTTTTTGGGAGGGGGGTTGGGGATGGGGGTGTCCTTTAGCGGAGCATCCTCCGCTCGTGCGGACCGCGCTGGGGGTCCCCGTTCTGGGGTTATTGCTGGGGGATCCCTCCGGTGGGGAGGGGGGGTCCCGATAGGGGCTGGGAGTGGTGTCGATCCCTGCAGAGGCTCCCTGGGGGGATCCTGTCCTGCGGGGACCCCCATGGGGAAACCGGACGCCCCTGCCTTGCCCTGGGGGGTCTCTGGGGGTCCGGCGGCAGCAGCAGCTGGCACCGACCCACGCGGGCAAAGTCCCACGCGGGTGTCCCGTGTCACCGCGCTCACGTGTCGCTCCCGCTGTCCCCCGCACTGACCACTCTCCTGCCCCCTCCCCAGGCATCTACGTGTGTGCCAAGTGTGGCCATGAGCTGTTCTCCAGCCGGGCCAAGTACGAGCACTCCTCGCCCTGGCCGGCCTTCACCGAGACCCTGCGCGGGGACAGCGTGGCCAAGCGGGAGGAGCGCCCGGGGGCTCTCAAGGTGCCCGTCCCCAAACCCTCGCGGTGCAGCGACAGAACAGCCGCGGGCTCGTCTCCCGTGAGCCCGGGCTGAGAGAGCCCGACTGCTGCCAACCCTCTCCTTGCTCTTCCAGGTCACTTGTGGCAAGTGCGGCAACGGACTGGGCCACGAATTCCTCAATGATGGGCCCAAGCGGGGCCAGTCCCGCTTCTGAATATTCAGCAGCTCGCTGAAGTTCGTCCCAAAAGGTACCAGCGGTGGCTTGGAAGCTGCTCACACCCGTGCAGTGATTTTTGGGGAGCTGCTGATAGCCCGGGCAGGGTGTGCACTGCACTGCTTTCGGCAGGGCAGCTCTGGCTGTGCTGATAAGCCAAGGAGCTGCTTAGGAGCCCTGAATCAATCTCAGGCTGCTCAGCTGGAGGCTCCCCGGCCTCCCCCTGGAGGAGCTGGGTGTGACTGGAGCTCCTGGATGTGACCACGGATCTCTGTGGGTCTGAGGGGCAGCTAAATGTTGGGGGGTTTCTGCTGGGGGAGCAAAGTGAGGGCAGGGAGCTCCTGTGGTGGAGCTGGGGAGGTTTGCTGTCACTTCTTAGGGAAGTTATAGAATCCTGGAATGGTGAGGATTGCAAGGGAGCTGAAAGTTCATCTCATTCCAACCCCCTGCCATGGGCAGAGACACCTCCCACCAGCCCAGGTTGCTCCAAGTCCCGTCCAACCTGGCCTTGGACACTTCCAGGGATGGGGCAGCCACAGCTTCTCTGGGCAACCTGTGCCACGGCCTCCCCACCCTCACAGGGAAGAATTTCTTTGTAATATCTAATCTAAATTTCCCCTCTGTCAGTTTGAACCCACTCCCTCATGTCCTGTCACTCCATGCCCTTATGGAAAGTCCCTCTGCAGCCTCTTGTAGGCCCTTTAGGTACCAGAAGGAAGTTGGGTGGGAGTTGTGAATATTGCAGCCCTGTGGGTAGGGAGCAGGGCTGTGGGAAGGGCAGACCTTCCCATTGCTGATTGTGCTGTTTGCTTCCTCCAAGGCAGAAAAAGGCCTCAGGAGGCCAAATTTTGAGCAGCACCCTGGGCACGAGCTGCTGTGCTGCTTGTTGGACTGGCATGGTTGTAAGATGCTGTGCAGCAAAACACCCCTATAAAAAGGGCTGGTGGTTCTGGAGGCAGAAACACGAGCCCTGATTGTTCATCCCCCTCTTTTAGGTAAAGCTGACAATGACCTGAAGGAGAAGTAAGCGAGCTGCTCCGCCTGGCACTCTGTCCTGGGCTGATCCTGCCTTCACACCATCCCAGCAAGGGGCACTGTGGCAAGAGGAACCCTAAGGAAGTTCCTGGTTTCCCTGACTCAGTTCCCCACTGGTTGTCACGGTTCACCCCTCATTTCCCTGTCACGGTTCCCTCCTGGTTTCCCTGTCACTGTTCCCTCCTGGTTTCCCTGTCACTGTTCCCTCCTGTTTTCCCTGTCACTGTTCCCTCCTGGTTTCCCTGTCACTGTTCCCTCCTGGTTTCCCTGTCACTGTTCCCTCCTGGTTTCCCTGTCACTGTTCCCTCCTGGTTTTCCTGGTCCAGTTCCCCCTCGGGGCTGTTCTGTCTTGGGATCTCAGGAGGCCCCTGGGGGAGGTGAGGGGAAAATGGGGTTGCTGAAGCTCTGTGCTGCTGGGTGGAGGGTTGTATGACCTGAGGGTGTTTCACAGGAATTGGGGAGATGCAAACCCCACAGCTCTTCATTTTCCCCACCCTTCCCCCCTCCAGCCCTGTCTGTGCTCCCCAGTATCCTCCCCTCTGCCAGGAGCAGAGTCCTTTGGGTTTTGCCCATCCAAGGAGCGGCTGTGCCTGTGCTCCTGCCTCTGCTGAGCTCTGGGGAGGGTTTGCTGCTGACTCCAGCCGAGCCAGGACACTCTGCAGAGCAGAGCCAGGCACTGATGCAATCCAGAGTCGCTGTGCTGGCCCTGCCAGGGAGTCACGCTGGATTAGCCGGGGTCAGAGTCTGAGTTAATCCCTGGTGCTATTCTGGGCTGGGATCATGGTATGAATTGCCCTATATAAACCCTCCCAGGGTGCTGGGGCAGCGATGTTTTGTGATCCCACTGGGCAGCATCCAGGTGTTTTCCCCCTCTGCCCACCTTGCACACAGTAGAGACGGCTCTAGATCCGTGTCCTCGGATCTGCCTTGGCCTTACACCAGATTTATCACTGTGCAATAAACTCCAGTGGCACTCAGGTTCCTCCTGGCTGTGCCCTGTTGGGAGGGAGGCTGGGGTTGGGCTCTCTTGGCACAGCTCAGGCTTCAGGAACCACATCTGTGCTGCCTCAGTGCTCCCAAGGGCTGTCACACTGAGCTCTCCTTAACTCAGCACCTGATTCGTGGCCTTCCCTCCCTGTCCCGGAAACCAAATCCTCCTCTGGAATCAATGCACAAGGATTTTTGAAGATGGCAAAAGCTCTGACCTGTGGGGGGGGGTTTTGGGGCTGCGCTGCCGGCGCCGTTCCGGTGCAGCTGCACTCAGGGACACGCTGGGGGGGTTCCTCTCCGTGTGTTTTACCTCAATCCCACGGTTCTGAGGGCACCAGTAAAAGTTTGACACACCAGTTAAATACCTGGAGCTCACTGCTGGTCTCATACCTCTCTCCATGCTGAAAATAAAGCACTGATTCACTGTGTTGGAGTGTTCAACACCCTGGGAGTGGCAGCCTGGTGCTTCTGCTCGGGGGTTGCAGGGATGGGGAGGCTGAGGGGGTGTGGTGGCTTTACCCTGAGTTTGTTCCCGTTACCCCAGGTATTGCAATGGGAAAGGGGGATGCTGATGCATTGGGGGTCTCTGGGCGTTCCCAGGGTCAAAGCTTTACTGGGGAATGTTTCCTTTTCACTCCTCTTAGCACTTTTGCCCAAATGAAGCTGGTTTTAGCTCATTTCACAGTGTTCTTGGCTCCTCCTGGGCTGGCAGGATCATATGGGCAGAGGGAGCTGAGCTTTAGCAGCATCTCACCAGAATTTCCCCACACAAAGCTGTCTGGGAGATCCCTCTCTGCCTTGCAAAGGGCTCTTCACCCCATTAGAGCTGGAAACCAGGTTCCTGGAGCCTGGATTCTTGAGCTGGGCTTTGCCAGACTGCAGTTCCCTCCTCCAAGGGGGTGAAGTCTTCCCTGGAACATGAGAACCAGCTCCACATCCCCCTCCACTGCCCTCATCTCGAGTTGATCTCTGATTGCTCACCAGGCTCCAGTCTGAGGGTTCAAGCTGCTTTTTGACCAATTGATTCTTGGATCTTTAGAATACTGGGGAGAAACTCTTCCCTGTGAGGGTGGCGAGGCCCTGGCACAGGTTGCCCAGAGAAGCTGTGGCTGCCCCTGGATCCCTGGAAGTGTCCAAGGCCAGGTTGGACGGGACTTGGAGCAACCTGGGCTAGTGGAAGGTGTCCCTGCCCATGGCAGGGGTGGGACTGGATGGGCTTTAAGTTCCCTTCCAACCCAAACCATTCCAGGATTGCCCTGGACTGGTGACCTCCAGGTGAGCCCTGGAGCACAGAGGTGTGTGGAAGGAAGGGATTTTTGGGGTGGTTTCCCGTGAGGTGCTGCAGCGATGAGGCAGCAGATGTTCTTCCCACTCCTGCTCTGTCCAGCAGCTCGTGCCGCGGGGGATCCAGCCGGGATTCCACACTGCCTTGCAGTTCATGGATGCAGGCACGGGAGGGTGCCAGCGCCTTTCCTAACCCTGCTCCAGGCGCTGCAGGGAGGGAAGGAGGACGCTGGTGAGGGATCCTGTGCATCCACCCGTGCAGCAACGAGAAGGAAAATTATCCGGAGTCAAAACCCCTCAGGACGGTTTCAGTAGAGATGGGACATTTTCCTGGAAATCTGGCTGGAGGTGGGATTTTAGCAGCGATATTAAAGACCTGAGGCTGGAGGGCTTCAGGCAGCTCCTGGTGCTGAGGACGAAGGAGATGATCCAGCAGGGAATATTCCACCCCATCCCGTTTTGGCAGGGATATTAGAGACCTGAGAGTGGACAGTTCCAGGCAGCACCTGGTGCTGAGGATTCAGGGTGCAATCCTGCAGGACAGATCCCATCCCAGCTCCCTGAGCACCCTCAGCCACTCCGTGCACCCACAGGGTCCTTCACCCTCCCCAGACCACTGTGGGTGCCCAGGGCACTCGGAAACCTGCTCTTCCCTCCCTCCATGGCCCAGGCATTCCCTCTGCCATCTCCATCCTCATTCAATTATTACACTAATGACAATTCTGCCTTTAACGAGAGGATTTTGCTTAGCTGGGAGCAGCTCAGCTCCAACACGCAAATTGAATTACGTTTCCAGGCCGACATAAACTTCCCTGGTTGTTTGGAAAATCATTAATTTCCTCCCCCGTAGCCTCCAGCTGACCTTCCCTTTTGGGTTTTGCCATTTTTTTATCCACAAGCCACGCAGGGGACCTGCCCCTGACCCTCCTCGGGATGGCTCCAGCCCCTGGCACGGCAGCCAGAGCCCGCCAGCAGTTAGATTAATGCTCCTCATAAAGAGGACAAGCCCCACAGAAATTATGTTATGCAAGGGAAAAGCAAATGGCCCGGAGGCGCTCGGAAGCTCTAATTACTGCTATTCCTTGGAGCCAGTGCCCGGCTGCTCCTGCTCCTGCTTTCACCTGGAATTCTCACTCCTGTTTCCTGGCCTCACAGGGGTGGCTCCTTCTTTGATATTTGTGTAATTTTATTTCATTTTACCCTTTGATCCATAGTTTTTCCTGCTCCAGCTGTGCCCAGTGACACACCAAGTGCAGGAGGAGGCACCTGGCTGTGAACACTCCAGGTGACCCCAAAGCCCAAGCCCCAAAAGCCCAAGACCCCAAAGCAGCGTTTTGGGGGGTTATACATTGGGATATCCCTTGGGACAGGGAGCACAGCCTGATTTGGGGTGCTCTGGAACAGTCAGTCCTGGTAAATGGGTGTTTTCATCCCAAGCTCTGCTGGGTCCCATCCCAGTCACGGGCTCTGGAGCATCAGTTTGCTTAAAAGGGGTTATTTGGGTTTCTTTGGGGGCTGTGAAAATGCAAGTTTTGTGTTAATTACAGAAAATAAAGTGATGGCAATTAGAAAGAAAATCTCACCCCCCATGATTTCCCAGCAGTGTGGGGGCTGGTAGGAGGAGAGGGGACTCTCCATCGCCTCTCCCGCTCCATCCCGGTGACCTCACCTGTCCCAGAGCATTTCCAGCAAAAGCTGGAGAAAATTAAAGGCTTATTACACTTCATTCACCAACAATAACTTCATCTCTCCCTATCCCAGCTCCCACTCTGAGCTGCCACTCACTGGGCACTCGCTGATCCCGTTCCCGAGGTTTGGTTGATCCCACTGAACCTCCCCGAGCCACGAGGTGGGGAAATTTGGTTTTGGTTTGTGGTGTGTGTTAATTAGGGAGATAATGACTGGAAACATCCAGAGCGAGTCTGAGCACGCCGGAAAAATATTTAGCCCAAGGAAAATTTTAATCTTTTTTTTTTTTTCTTCCCCGGCTGTTGAGCTCCGACTTTTTAAGGCAATTAGTGAGGGTTTAGTTGTTAATCAGTCAGACTTAGACGCTCGCTTTGGGGTCTTATCTCACGCTCCCAAGTGAGCATCGCTTCTAATCAGGAGCTTCATTTTTGAGGTGGGAAATACCTGTCCCAGCCTGGCGCAGGCGTGTCCCTGTGCTGCACCAGCACCTGGCAGGGGAGCTTTACATGGGATAGTAGGAATATTTGTTAGTGGAAAGGGTTGTAAAGCATTAGAGCAGGCTGCCCAGGGCAGTGGTGGAGTCCCTGTAAAAGTTCAAAGAATGTGTGGATGTGGCACTTGAGGATGTGCTTTAGTGGTGCTGGTGGATGGTTGGACTCGATGATTTTAAAGGTCCTGTGGGGATGCCACAGCACTCCTGCCCTCCCCATGCTCCAGTGAGGAGCTGGGTGAACCATCCCAAAACACACCACCCTGGGGAAAGGGGCCACCAGGGAAGGATGCTCCGGGCTGTGCCACCATCATTCCAGTCCAGTGCCAACATCAGACCAGCACTGGCCTGGCCCTGTGAACATCGGTCCAGCCTCATGCCAGCACCACCCCAGCCCTGCCAGCACCATCCCAGCCCTGTCAGGATCATCCCAGCCCTGCCAGCACCATCCCAGCCCTGTCAGGATCATCCCAGCCCTGCCAGCACCATCCCAGCCCTGTCAGGATCATCCCAGCCCTGCCATCACTGGTCCAGCCCCGCGAGCATCAGTCCAGTCCTGTGTCAGCATCAATGCAGACCTGAGAGCACTGGTCCAGCCCTGTGCCAGCATCAGCCCAACCCTGGACCATTATTCCATCCCTCCCAGCATCCACCTGGCCCAGTGGCTGCTCCTGTGGGCATCCCAACGTGCCATGGCCCCAAACCCCCCATGGTGAAGGGTGGTGCCCGGCCGGGGCTCTCTCCCCACCATCCTCCTGCCGTGTGCTTTAGAACAATACACTTCACTGTCTGCAATAATGATTTGTTGCTTGTAAAACCACCGTGATTAACTACAGTTTAGCCTCCTGGTTTCATGTCTTATCATGTTTCATCTCACACAAAAGACATTTACAGTCTATTTTCAACTTCAAAGCAAATGCTTCTTGCGTGAGCATTAAGGCAGAGGCAAATATTTAAGCAGAACCTGTATGGAATTAGTGTCTCTTGATGTTCCCTGCTGAGTGAGGATGGATGGCTGCCCCAAAAGGCAGGTTTTTCCTATTGTTTTATGCACCAGTGATTAATATTTCATGTTCCCACTGTAATAGATTTGCTGGCTGGCACTGGCCTGCCCCGACAGTGCTTTCTTCATGTCTTACATGTCCAGCTTTTGTGCACTTGGATATAGGGAGTGTGACTCTTGGCAGGGTCCTCTGGGCTTATTGAAGCCTCCTGCCTGGGGTTTTGAATTAACTTCATCTTGATGGGTGGAATGTTCTCCTTCCCCACTGAAACCTCTGTCCTGACACTTCACGGTGCTCTGCCCCAGCCTGGCCCCCTTTGCTGCCCCAGCTTTTGGGTGGGTGCTGTTCCCTCCCTCCCTGGCTGTGCTCCCACTGGAACGGGGATAGAGAGGATGGCACTGCAGGGACTGGATCCTGCAGGAGATGAGGCTGGATCCTGCCCTACAGAGATGAGGGATATGAACTGAGGAGAGAAGCTGCTCCCACCCCTGGTACCACCCTCTGCCATCACCACCCAGCACTGCCCGTGGGTTTCTGCTTCCCAGCTCTGGAGGAGGAACCACAGCATTTGCACTGGACTCACCAGCACTTCCACATCACAAATCCCAAAAAACCCACCAAATTCCCATCCAGCCTTGTCAGGGCAGGATGAAAACAGCCCAGGACCAAATTCCAGTGCTTTGAAGCCGAGAACACTCTGGTGAGCGTTTGCCTGAACATTAAATATAATAAAGCCAGGAACTGTAAGGGACTGCTCTGCTTATCATCCAGCCTGGAGTTAACCTGATTCAATTAGCATGAACAGTAAATACAGCTCATTTGAATTCAGATGGAGGGGCTGTTGTGGCTCGATCCTTTAATTTCAGGAGTAGGGAAGCTGTGGGAAGGCTGCCAAGGATTTCTGCAGAGCCCACATTCCCTCCAGGACTGGGTGCTCAGAGGCCACCTCCGAGGAGCTGGTGTGTTTGGAGTGAGCTGAGGGGCTTCCTGGAGCACCCGGGGGGATCCAAGGATTTTGAACTGCACCGTTATTAGATGGAAAACGAAGACTGGAAAGTGGTGGAGTCTATTTAAAGAGGAAAAGCTCAGCTCGGGAGCGATGCTGGGGCCATGTGTCTGCAGGGCTGTGCTCATTCCTCCCAGATTATTTTAAATTCGAGCATCTTTCCTGCATCACAGTCTATCTTTGTTCCCCTCTGACGTCTTGAGTAGGGGCTGGGATTTTATGGCCGGGGCTGTTCCTGCCAGCAGCGCCACAGCTCTGCTGGAAATCAACTTCTCTGAGCTTTCAGACCAATCTCACAGGCATCAGATCCAAAGTAAGGGTTCAAACTAGTTAATCTCAGATTCATTTAAGCTGCTGGCTCTGGTGGGTGAAGCACCAAGGCTCTGGCAGGGAGGTAACACAGGCAGGAGGTGGTGCCTCTCCCAGCCACATCCCACGTCCATCCGTCCATCCATCTGTCCAGGTGGGGGGACATGGATCCACACAGCTCCCTGTCACCTGTCTGGACAAGCTAACCCTGGATAATGGGACTAAAATAGGGTGATATGCTCTTTTCCTGGGAATTCTGGCTCGAAGGGAGTGGGATCTGTGGGTTCAAGTTTGCCCAAGGGTGTGGGGCTGGGTCAGTGATGGGTCAGGGGCTGAGGAAGCCCATGAAATGTTTTCCATCATCTCTCCTGACATTCCCATATAACTTAGATTGCACTTAATTAAAACAGCTCGTTTAAGGGACGGCTCCTAAGATGCAAGACTGGAGACTGCCCACCTTTCCTGCCCAGCCCACACACAGCAGGATGTGGGGGGACCAGCGGGACCAGCTGCCTGTGCTGCTCCGGTGGGAAGGGCACAGAGGGATTGTGGATTCGGCACTCAAAGAGCTTTTGAACCCTCTGGATCGCTCAGTCCCCAGTGAATGTGACCCTCCTCATCCTCCAGTCCCTCCATGAAGTGAGGTACAGAGTAGTAGCCCCCACAGAGCTGATCCAGGCTGTCCCATCACCCTGTGGTGCTGTGGGATGGGAGTGGGAGGCAATGAGCAGGGATAACCCTGGAGTGTTCCTTGTTTCGGAGGGATTCACTGGGAGCTGGGCTCCCTGTGAGGGCCAACACCAGGCCAATGCCTCCACCTCGATGGGGGTTAAAGGGGGAATGAGGAGAAGCTGTAATTTGTCAATACACCTGAAGGGAGGATCATCCCTTCAGTTGTAGCTGCTCATGTGTGTGAGTCACCCAAATATGTGAGCTATTTGTTTAATTTCTCCATTTGGGGCCAGCACCCCTGTCCTGATGCTTATCAAAGTGTCCTGATGCTTATCAAACCTGTGGCTTGGATGTGGGCTCCAGGGAGGAATTGTGCTCCTGTGTTAATTGAGGAACTGCTTAAATCTTCAAAACTGGGCCCAAAAGGAGCCTCTGCGTGGGCTTGTGCCAGTCACTGCTGGAGCAGGGCTGGTTGTACCCAGTGCAGGATCGGAGTTTCAGCTTTGCATGACAGTGGGATGGGGGGTATTTTGGATCCTGACATCCCAGGGAGGTGGGAGCACCCAAAGGGAGCTGTGACCACCCTGAGCTCAGCCTCAGCCAGGCTGGGAGTGCCTCCTGATGCTTCCCAGGCTGCTCCAAGCATCCTGGGGACCTGCTTGGCTGGCGCCGGGGTCCTGCTCTGCTGCTGTCCCCTCTCCCCAGGGACCCGCTGCTGAGCCACGCTGGTGCTTCCCTGGAGAGCTCTGCCTGCGGGGCTCCAGCCCATGAGGAGGATTAAATGACTGCAAACCATAAAGGAGTCTGTAAAATTAGCGACTAATTAGCAGCGACTGCAGGGCACATCACACCGCGGGGGCTCCCCAGCCCCAGACATTTGCATTCGCTCGTAGCCCAGAGCTACCAACGTGTAATTGCAAAATTAGGGCAAAACAAGTGATTTGTTGCTACAAACGATAAGAGGAAATGGAAACACCTCCCGGCAGAGCTCTGGCGAGGCGGACAGCAGACTCCTGGCACAACGGTCTGCGCCTCCTGGGCACCACTGGCAGGACTTGATCCAGCCACTGGCAAAGGCGGGGCACGGGACTGACAGATGTGGGCTGGAACAGGGAATGGTGTCCCCTGCCACCAAATCTATTGTCCCCTGCTGCTGCACGGAGGGACAGGCTGGCAGAACAGGGAGGGGGATGGACCAACAAATGACCAACCAACCCAAAACAGATAATAACAATCCCATGGATCAACAAATAGCCCCCGGGCATGGGTTATTGTTGGTGAATTTGCAGGGTTGGGATTTTCCCTTCCCTCTGCTCTGGTTGCAGCAGCCCTGAGCTGGGCAGCCGCCGAGGGGGAGGACTGCAAAGCATTTGCTGTAGAATCTAAAGAATTTGGAGTGAAACCCCCAAAGAAATTAAGGACAGATGGGTTAGAGGGGAAAAAAGAAACCCAAATTCCTTCTGCTGCTTGGTGCCTGCCTCCAGGGCACGGCCTCATCCCTGCCCTGGCTCTGTGCTGCCCGGGGGAGGGATGGGTGTCACCCTGTGTGCTAGGTAAGCCGGCAGAACCTCTGCCCTGGGCATGATGCTCCTGCAGCACCCAAGGTCATCCCCACTCTGCCCATGGCTGACCCTGATGGCCCTGGGGGACTCGGGGCTCCTCGGGAGAGCCCCTTGTTCCCAACCCCCGGCGACGCATCAGCTCCTCGAGCGGAGCAGGAGGCACGTGGGGAGAATGAACCTCCTCTCCCCAGCCAACAGCTCCCGGTGAGGCTCTGGGGCTGAGATGAACCCAGGGGCTGCCCGGGGTGTGAGTCCATCCCCACACCCGTGTTTATGTGCTGTAATCACGGGGATTAGGAGCTTTCTGCTTGGGCTGGCGCTGGAATGCTGCCGGCACCGCGCCGGCCCCAACACCTGCGTGCTGACTTCAGCACCTCAAATATTTCTGATGCAATTCCCTTTTTTCCCCCCCCACCCTCCCAAAGTAAACTCGACGTGTTAATGGGTAGAAATGAAGCATAATTGTTCCTTTGTGTGAAATCAGTCGGTAAAATAGCAGCAGCTTGGCTGCAAAACTGGAGCTGCAAACAGGTTGGGGTGGGATCCACCTGGGCTTCGCTCCGGGATCGCCGGGAGAGCAAAACCTTCTCCTGTGGAGCTGCTGGTGGGAGGGAAATCAGTGGGCAGGGGTGGGAAATGGTGCATCTTCTCCTCTCTGAGCGTGCTGTGGATAATTGCTGTTGGATAGCACTGATTTTACCTGGGGGTATTTGTTATGTTCCTGTGTGCCAAGCTGAGGTAAACGACATCCAGACGAAGCCAACACTGGCACTGCCGTGGCCAGGGAGGAGGAGGAGGCAGAGTGTGTGCGGATGCAGCACTCCAGATGCAAACAATAAGGCCAAGGGATCTTGATTTCATCTGTCAAGTAATTGGGCTGGAAGTCTGTGATGCTAATGACTCCACATCAAGCGGCTCAGCACTCAGATGTGACCCATCCCATGCCGGGGGGGTGGGTGGGGGCTGCAGCCCGTGGTGGCCGTGATGAATATCCCCCAGATGTGATCCCACAGGGGAGCCCCGACCCACATGTGTGTTATTAATGACGCCGAAGATTTGAGGTTAAAAATGACCACGGGGTGTCCACGTGAGCCCTGGGGTGGTGGGTCCTGTGGGCTGGTCCTGCTGTGGGGGGTGGTGAGAGAGGGGCTGGGGGGTGGGTCTGGCAGCCCTGGGTGTTCTGGGAAGTCAGAGGATGCTCCAAGAAGCTGCAGCAGTTGAGAGAGGTAAGGGTGGGGATGACAGGAGGGAGAGGGATGCAGGAATGCCCTGGGAGGCACATCGGGGCAGAGCCAGCAGGCTCGTCCCAGTTGTCCCTGTTCAGGGGGTGATGGGCAGCTGGTCCCTGCACCTAAGGCTCTGACAACCTTTGGCCTCCTGTCTCCAAAGCTCTCCAGCCTCATCCTGGCAGCTGGGATGCAAAAGCCTGGCTGTGGCTATATGACACCCCCAGCATGAGGAGGTGCCTGGAAAACTCACTGGTCCCCTGTGCTGGGCTGCTCCAGTCCCCTCTGACACTGCCCTGGGGACTCCAACCCTGCTGCAGGAGGGAACTGTGGCACAGACAGGGGTCTATCTGGGCTCCATCCCCAAGGTAAAATCCTAAAACCTGTTCCCAGCATTTTGGATTCATGGGGCCTCTTGTTTTTGTCTGTGCTCCCAAGCTGGGTCTGGTGATGGGTGAGACCCAAGGTGGGGACATCCATCCATCCCCACAGCCCTGTACCCCCCTCCACGGTCCTGTGCTCCCTCCAGTGAGGGCTGTTGGGCTCTTCCCTTCTCCAGGGGGCTCTGGGGGTGTAGCCATGAAGATCCCACGGGAGCAGGGGCTGCTGCTGTTGGGATGTGTTTGGCAGGAGCTGGAGGAACAGGCAGAGGGTCCCACGTGGATGAACCAGGGCTGGTGTTGGGGGCTTCTGCTCCAGCTGACTCCACTGGGAAGTGACAGGAGAGTCTTGGAGCACCAGCACCCGAGTGTTTGGATGATCAGAGGCGTGGGATACACCAGGAGGCCGTGCTGGTCTGAGGTCCCTGGGGTGGCTCTCCCGGGCTGAGGAGCCTCAGGTTACGGGCGGCTCCTCTCCCGTCTCGTCTGCCCCGGCTGTGGCAGAGCCCTGGTGATGAGCCTGAAAGCTCCTGTCATCAGCCCCGCTCCAGACAATCCCTGGCTCCTTCCCGCAGCCCCAGCAAGCACTGACCTGCCTTCTGGGGAGGGGCTGGGGCCCGGGGGTCACACAGCACATGTGGGGCCTCTGCTATGGGAACCAGATGCCAACATCCCCGGGAAAGGGGATCCTCGGCACCAGGAGGCTTTTGCCTCTAAATGGGGCTTTTCCCCCCGGAGCTTTCCCTGTGGATGTGAGCTGGGAGGGGTCTGGGCACCGGGAGGCAGATCCCAAAGCTCCAAGGTGCTGGGCAAGTGCTCACAGCCCCCGGCACCTGCGGTTTGTTGGTACACGAGGTACGGCAGCCCCGGGGCCGTGGGGAGCCATGTGTACCCCACACCCTCTCCCACTTTGGAGCCCTTCCAGCCTTTCCCTGCTGATTGCTTCAGCATGTGCATCACACACGATGAGAGATGAGTGGGATCAGCCCTGGCCTGCTGGGTGAGGCTCAGCAGCTGGACCCTGCCCTGCCCTTGCTCCAGAGGCAGCGGTGCTCCCGTTCCGCTCAGTGCTCCTTGATCCAGGGGGACACCCAAGGGCTTCCTGGAAAAGGGGTGTCTTTCACCTGGGCAGTGGGGTTGTGGCTCCAGCATGACCTGCTGCCCACCAGGCTTTGGTTTCAGCAGCTGAGTATCCACGATGCGTCCACTGCTTGGGGAAATGGGTGCCATGGAATCCTGGAATGATTTGGGTTGGAAGGGACCTTAAAGCCCATCTCATTCCACCCCCTGCCATGGGCAGAGACACCTTCCACTGTCCCAGTTTGCTCCAAGCCCTGTCCAACCTGGCCTTGGACATATCCAGGGATGAGAGCTCCAGGCTGGCCCAGGGAGTGGGACCCTCCCTGTCTGGTCAGGTGGAAAGTCAGGATTCTGACCCAAAGTTGGAGCCTGATCCTGCTGCTGCTACTGAAAAACTTGTGACATTCAGGTTTTAGCACATCAGTCTTTGGAGGCTGCATTGCCACAGTGGAGGTTTTGCTGGGGGTGCAGCTGGCCAGGGTTTGATCCTGTGGTTGGATTTGCCTCCCTCTTTGACACCACATTATTTTCCTGTTTCCAAACCCATCCAACAGCTGACAGAAGGACATTGGGAGCTGCCTCCCTCCTGGCTGGCCCCAGAGAACCCTTTGAACCCCCCTTTTTACCCTCAATGCATTTGAGACGTTTTCTTCCAAATTCACATTTCATTAATTGCTTGGCTCCACTCCAGATGTTCCAATCCTCGATCCCACACCTTCCTCTCCCTTTGGCCACTGGATATTTGGCTGAACCAGAGCCAAATGAAAGCTACCCCCCACCTGTGCATGGAATTAGCAGTGGGCATGCCAGAGCTCCACAGACTCGTAAACGTGGCCATCTGCACCTGGCGACAGGGTTTTTTTAGAGGAAAACAAGGAAAACACCCCCCTACTCTCCCACATGGGTTGAGTTTGGGTTTTTTGTTCCCCTGGAAAGAACAAAAAAAGAAAAAAAGAGAGTAAAGTTGTAAAGGGTTTGCTTGGAAGAAGCCATTTCCCACAGAGATTGGGCACGGCCACGCAGAGCTCGTGGCTGTGACTCAGGGAAGGAGGATGTGTCCCAGCTGGATTGGGAACAGCTCTGCGTGCTTCCCAGCTGATCTGGGGAGAGTTTAGGATGTAATTCTCCAGCTGTGCCCTTCAAGGTGAAGAGCTGAGCCTGTTTTATGGCACGGAGCTGGCCCTGCCTGCCCAGGGAATGGGGAACTCGGCTCCAGCCTTTCTCCAGTGGGTCTGGTACCATGGTCCCACCCTCGGGGCTGCCCTCCCTCCTTTGCCACCCTCACTTCATGGGGTGCTGCTGCACCTTGTAGGTTCCCCAGTCCCACACCAGTGCTGTCCCAGTGCCTTTGGTGCAGCCCCCAGCCGAGCAGCAGGGCACAATGCAACAGGGGTATGACATAATGGAGTCAGGCCTGGTTTTAGGCTAAAAAAGTGGGATTAAACCTTGCAGTGACCCTGTTGGTAACATGTTGTAGATGCATTTTAAAATAGAAATCAGAGAATCATTGAATCCCAGAATGGTTTGGTTTGGAAGGGACCTTAAAGCTCATCCAGTTTCACCCCCTGTCATGGGCAGGGACGCCTTCCACTAGCCCAGGTTGCTCCAAGCCCCATCCAGCCTGGCCTTGGATCTCACCTGCTGTGGCCAGCAGAGGTTCCCTCATGTTCTCCTCCTCCCCCAGAGCTGAACTGATGCCTCACCTTCCCCCACTCCAAGTGGGATGACACTATTGATTTAGACCTGCAAGTGAGCAGTGGGTGTTGAAACGCCAGCAGGATGAATTCCTGCACTCCCAGGCTATTGATGGGCTGCTCCCAGCCCTTACTGGGAAGCTTCCAAGCTCATTAGAGAGATGTCTATTTGCCATGTAATTAACTCCAAATGAGATCAGCAATGAACACACCATTATGGTTCCAGGGAGTTACTGAGCTTGTAAAGAGCAGGTAAACAGCTGCCAGGATCCCCCTGGCTGGACAGGCAGCGGCCTGTGGAGCAGATGGATGAGCAGGGATAACGGGAATAAAGGACTTGAGGAGTGCTGGAGAGGCTGATAGAGAAGGGCTGAAGGTGGGGCTGGAGACCTCCCTCCCTCCCTTCCTGGGAGGGACAGAGATGGCTCCAACAGACCCTCAAGGGCTTTGCCGGCTCCCCAGCACTGCATGCACCTCCATCCTCAGGTTTTTGGGCTGAAGATCCCCTGAAACATCCACCAGGGAGCCAAGAACCTCACTGAAAATCCCAGTCCATCTGTGGGCTGAGCTGGATGGGCTCCACACTGTCAGCTTTGGCTGCATCCATCATCCACTGCACAGTGTTGTTTCACCATCCCAGTGCTTGGTATTCCCTGGCTCCTTCCAAAGGGGACTTTCTCTACTGGAAATGCCCTTGCTGCTCCATACATCCAACCAGGATAAGGAAATTCCTCTTCTTCCACAGACCTGTGTGACCAGTCACTGGGTAACAGCAAATTAAACACAAAAAAAGCACCTTTGTGCCTTCTCCCATCCCTGTCACTTTATCACTCCCAGGATGATGTGAAACTGGTGTCACTCCTGTACCTTCACCCAGGAGGGCACCAGGAAGGGAACAGCTGCCCCCAGTTAGTGTGAGCATGGGAAATGAGGAGGGAATTGGGGTCAGGGCAGGGCTGGGAAGCTGCACAGAGGATGTTGGAGTCCTGGGGATGGGGTTTGCTCAGCGATGGGCTCTCTCTGATGCCCCGTGGCTCTGCCTGCCCTAATGAAAATCTCACATTTCACATGTATTATTTTTTAAATTGAAGTTTTTTTTTAAAAAAAAAAGACAACAAAAAATCAGGGGTTTGGCTGCTTTATCCCCTTATTGGGATTATTTAAATCAAAAGCAGAAATGGGGGGGGAGGCTCCTTTTGTGATTCCAGCTGGCTGAGAGCCAGCTGTGGCTGTGCTCCCCGGGCTGCTGTGGAGGCAGAGGGTGGCTGGGGGTCCCCGTGCTCCAGGAGGTCACTGTCCCAAAGTGCCACCAGGAGAATAACAAGGAGCTGGTGAACCCACGGCCCTCCCAGGCTGGTGGAGGGAGCAAGGTCACACCCTGCCAGAACCCTCCCTCCCGGGATGCCTCTCCCTTCCCGGGGGAGCGGTTTGTCCTGGGCCACGCTGCCTCCACGTGGCTCAGCCCCCAAATCCCAGCGGAGACGGGGCTGGAGCGGGGAGCTGAGGTGACCGAAGGTCCTGGTGGTGACAGGGACAGCAGCTTGTTGGAGCTGGTGGGTGTTTTTGCTGCAGGAAGCCCTCTCCTTCTCCCGACCCGGGGCCATCTCCTGCTCCCCGGCATCGCTGTAGCTACGGGTGATTTTCTGCGCTCGAGTTTTGCAAAGCCATATTAAGAAAAATCTCGCCCTGGTGCTGCTGGCTCTGCTCCAGGCTGGAAATTGCATTCCCCTGCTTGAAATTCCTCCCGGAGTTTCAGATGGAGAATGTACAACTTCACTTTCCATCTTGAGCTGCTGTCACACATTTTAATAACAGGGGCTGGGCTCCGCCCCAGCGGTGGCCCCGTGCCAGGATTCTGGAGCGAACCCGTTGGAGTGGTTGTGGTGAGGGTTGGGATGGCTCTGGTGCTGCTGGAGATGTGGCTCAGCCCTGGCCCCTCTGGCCCCCCCCAGCTCAGCTCAGCTCCTTGGAGAGAGGGTTTGTGGGTTGGTTTTCCATCCTTGGTGATGAGTTTTGGTGTCTCCTTTGCCCCAGGTGATGGGGAACCCGGAGCAGACAGAATCAGCTCTGTGTGCTGCACCAAGCACTCCTGATCCTAATCAGAAGGAGACAGGATCCATTCCTCCTCCTTGCTCATATCCTAAGATATTCTATGATCTGCCCTGGCTTTGCTGGCCCTGGTGAGCTCTGGCAGAGATCCCACCTGGGTTTCTCCCTCCGTAAAACCTGCCACTCCCCCCTGCAGGATCAGGATAAATCCCTCTGCAATGTGACATTGATGATGATGGTTTTTTTCCAATACCCCATGGGCAAACCCCAAAGCTTGACAGGTCTCTGGGGAAAGGCCAGCTGAGCTGGGTGACAAGGGTTGACCTTTTCTCAGCTCTGAGGTGTGGCACTGCCAAAGATCCTGGTGATATCCCTTCTGGATGACTCAAGGGACAGCTCATGGTGGGGACCACAGCGGAGAGTGACCTTGCCTCCTTGTCTGGAGGGGCTGAGCTGCTCTAGGGACGGTCACAGGGCTGCTCTTCCAGTCAGACTTGGGCACCCTCCATCCCTGGGGATAGGGCCACCTGCATCCCTAGGGATGGGGTTTGCCTCCCAGGCTGCTGGTGCTGCTTTGCCTCTCTCCGAGCTCCTTTTTATGGGCTGCTCTTTGAACCCGAGGAGTTGAGCTGTATTTGTACAACACACCACCATAATCAGGGAAACAGCCTTCCTAATTGGATTGGAAGGGCCCGGAGTAATTGGCTGTTTGGAGCAGCCGTTTCGAATCAAGCTGTGAGCGCCTTAATAAGTTTGCTCGCCTTTATCAGCCTGGCAAACCCTGCCGTGGAGGTGACCTGCTACATGATCTCCTGTGTTCCCAAAGCATTTTTCATCCCTGCTGATCCCTTGAGCCCTTTTCTTTCTCTCATTGTAATAACAAACTTTGGGAAATCCCAGAGCGCCCGCGCTGCGGCTCCCGCCTGCCTGAGGCAGAGGGGGGGCTCTGGAGGAGGGTCGTGGTGCTGAGAGGGCTGGTTGGGATACAGGGGTCCCATCCTGATGGATTTGGGGTGGGGGAGAAGGTGGGCAAGGGGGGCATTGAGCTCACGTGGTGCTGTGCTGATATTGCTGTGTTTGGGCCTCAGGGCTCGTCACTGGGCTGCTCCTGATGACCCTCTCCTGCTTTGGGACCAGGATTTCAGCTCACAGTGGGAACAGCTGACTCCAGGTGAGCCCGGGATGGGACACAGGGGGATTTGGGGATGGCTGTCCTCAGAGCTTGCCCTGTCCCAGTGTCTCTTTCCTTTAGGGCTGAGCTTGCACAGAGAAGAGGGAATACACCTGGCTGAAGGAAACCCACCCCAAAAAAACCCAATGCAACCCACATTTATGTGCACAACTACTGCTGGTATCAGCTCTCATGGCCTTTTGAAAGCACCACTGGACACTCCCAGCTGAGGCAAACTGCAGATCTGGTGCTGGGTCTGTACGGATGGAGTGACACCAACCCTGAGCCTCCCACGGGCTGGGACACCTCTGGCACCCCCTGCAAGCCTGGCAGCCCAGGAATCACTGCTGTGGGAGCTCCCAGCCAGCTTGGACCTTTGACCATGCTCCAGACCCTCCATGGATTGTCCCAAGCTGGGATGTCAGGACACAGGGCATGGCAGTGCCTGTCCCTGCTCGTCCCAGGGGTGAGGATGAATCCTCCCAGAGCCATTCCCAAGGCATGGTTGGCTGTGACAGCTCCACACTGTGCTGCTCCCATGGTCCATGCCCTGCACAGCCACCCTGGGTGGCCACTGCCAGCTGAGGGCACCGAGTAGGGGGAGCAGCAGAGCTGCTCGTTGCAGAACTCCTTTATTTCAACCAAAACATCCTGATTTTGCTAAAAAATTGCACCTGAGCGGGTTGTCCTCAATTGCCTGAGCTGCAGGCAAGGCAGGGAGCTGGTCCCTGTCCAATGGGGTCTGAGCTGAATCCAAGGACCCTCCTGCAGCTCATCCAGCTCATCCAGCACAGGACTGGGGCAGCCCTGGGCACAGCACAGGCCCCCGGAGCGCTCCGTGCCTCCTGCCCTCACTGTGGTGCCTGGAGTGAGCCCCCAGCTCCTGTTTTAAGCCTTTTCCCTCAATTTTGGAGGTGAGAGTGGAAGAGATGCTCCTCCTCCGACCGCCCCGGGGGGGAGCTGGCAGTGCCAAGAGGCCCCGCGGCATCAGCTCTGTGCCCTGTACTGAGGATGAGGAGGGTGGGAATGCTCTGCTCCCCCTTCCCGCCTTTCCAGGGTCTCCCTGGCTCTGCTTGGACACAAGTGTGTCAGAATGGATAGATTCTTGCCAAACGTTTCCATTTTCACAAATTGGCGTTTTCCAACAACAACATCCCCCCCCCCAACCCAAACAGGGAGCTGGAGCCGTTCCCGACGCTCCCGCCCGGCGTGGAACAGTTCCTATTTCCAATCCTTACGTAAACCCAACAAGAGCTGGCAAGTGCCACGCCACGGATTCTGGACGCGTTTGTATTTATCAAACTGCTCTCGAGAACAGATTCGCTTCCTGCGTGTAATCTTTCCAGCTCGGTTTTCCCCGGGGAACCTTCGCCTTGGGAGCTGGAAGGGATCTCCCGTTCTTTCCTCCCGCTGAGAAGCTCCAGCGCGGGACGGGCCGGCCACGAGAGGGCACAAAGCCCTGCGGCCAGGCAGCCCTGTCACCGTGTCACCCTGTCACCGTGTCACCCTGCAGCTCTGCAGTCCTGTCACCCTCCAACCATGTCACGCTGTCACTGTGTCACCCTGCAGCTGTCACCCTGCAGTTCTGTCACCCTGCAGCCCTGTCGCTGTCACCCTCCAGCCCTGCAAGTGGGTGACCCTGCAGCCATGTCACCGTGTGTCATCCTTTCAGTCCTTTCACCCTGCAGCCCTGTCACCCTGCAGCTACACCCTCAGCCCTGTCACTGTGTCACCCTGCAGCCCTTTCACCCTGAAGTTCTGTCACCCTGCAGCCACAGTCATGCAGCTGTGTCACCCTGCAGCTGTGTCACCCTGCAGCTGTGTCACCCTGCAGCCCTGTCACTGCACAAGCTTAATAAGTTAATTAAGACAGTGCTGATTTCAGACAGAGAGGAGGAAGGCTTTGCACAGGGCTGGGAACCATCCCAGGGAACCATCCCAATCCATCGTCCATCAGCCGTGGATTTTCACCCACACCACCTCAGCTGCTGCCCTGGGGCTGGTTTGGGAATGTGTCGGGGAACGGGTGGAAATCCAGGACAGGCCTTCCCCTCCCAAACAATAACCACGGGCACGTGGGGGCTGTTTTTTCTGCCCTAGGAGCTGCATTTCCAGGGTACTGGGGTTTGTGCCCACCTATTTCCAGCCTGGTGCCTGCCTGGGATCCCACAGCACTGTGGAGCTGGAGCTGCAGCCTCCCTGGTGGGGCCCTTTCCATGATGCCAACGGCCACGAACACCCACTGGAGCCCCGGGAATTATAAGGAAAGGGGGAAAATATAAAAGAAGAAAATTTGATGGGAAAATGTGGGGAATCATGGGAAAATGTGTGAAAACACAGGCAAATGTGTGGAAATACGGGGAAATGGTGGGGAAATGTGGGGAAATGTGGGGAAACATGGAGAAACATGGGAAAACGTGGAAAACCAAGTGAAGATATGGAAAAACCTGGGAAAACGTGGGGAAATATGGGAAATGGTGGGAAAATGTGGGGAAACATGGAAAAATACGGAAAAACGTGGGGAAATGTGGAAAACCAAGCGAAAATACGGAAAAACCTGGGAAAACCTGGGGAAATGTGGGAAAATGTGGGAAAATGTGGGGAAATGTGGGGAAATGTGGGGAAATGTGGGGAAACATGAAAAACCAAGGGAAAATACAGAAAAAAGTGGGAAAACCTGGGGAAATATTGGAAAGCATGTCCCCCAGCATGGTGGGGCCGGCAGTGCTTTCCCTTGGTGGGGGCTCTCCTGTCAGGGTGACCCCCACGCGTGGGGTGCCCCTGTCCCCGGGGGGACCCCGGATGTGCCCCCTGCGTGTGCCGCCCCCCCCCCCCCCCCAGTCCCCTCCCTCCCTCCTTTCCTTCCCTCCCTCTTTTCCTTCCCCTCCCTTCCCCTCCTCGGGGCGTCGCCGCCCCCACGCGCGTGTCTTCGCCCTCCCCCGCCCCGCGGGTGGGCGTGGGGGCGGCGCGGGAGGGGAAGGGGTGTGGGGGGGAGGTTGGTCCGGGGGGCCCGGGGCCGGGCCGGGGCGCGGGGGAGCGCGGAGGGGGCGCGGGGGGCGCGGCGGCGGGTGCGGGATGCGCGGCCCCCGATGGGATGTAGCGGGCGGCTGCTGGGACCCGCCGGGGGCCGCCGCGCCTCGCTGCTCCTCACCATGATCCTCTTCTTCACCTACTTCTTCTCCTGCCTGCCCGGGCCCTGCGAGCCGCTGCCGCCCGCGCTGCTGCTGCCCGCGCCCGCGCGCTGCCCGCGGGGCCGGGGGGCTCGGGGGGCTCGGGGGGCTCGGGGGGCTCGGGGGGCGCGGGGGGCGGCAGCCGCCGGTTCCCCCAGGCCATCATCGTGGGCGTGAAGAAGGGCGGGACGCGGGCGCTGCTCGAGTTCCTGCGGGCGCACCCCGGGGTGCGGGCGGTGGGCGCGGAGCCCCATTTCTTCGACAGGTGCTACGAGAAGGGGCTGCGCTGGTACAGGTAAGGGGCGCGGCGCGGGGGGCTCCCGGCAGCGGGTAATTAAGCGCCGAGCGGTGTTAATTGTCGCCAGGGACGGGACGGGGCGGCTCCGCAACAGGCTGGTCCGAGCGCGGCGGGTCCCGGGAGAGAAAGGGGGTCCGAAGGGGCGGGGAGGGGGATGTGGGTCCCGGGCGGGACGAGAAGGGGGGCGGCAGCTCCGACCCTCGCCTGGCCTGGGGAAGGGGCTGGGGGCTGGTTTTGCGGGGCTGCGGCTGAAGTCGGGAGCGGTGCGAGTGTGAGAACCGATCCCGTGTCACTTCTGTCCTCGTATCCCTCCGTGTCCCTCCTATCCCCGTGTCCCCCCTGTCCCTATATCCTCCTTTTCCTCCCTATCCCCGCGCCTCCCATCTCGCATCCCATCCGGCCAGGGACGAAACCGCCAGCAAAAATTTGCTCTCTTAACTCTCCAGCCCTTGCGATTTTAACCTTTATCACTTCACCCTCAGCCGTCCCACCGGGTTTCTTTGGGAATTATTTTATTCGCGTGGTTTATAAAAATAAAGGGAGCTGGGAGCTCGGGCTTGATCCTGGCTGTGCTCGGAACGGGGACCGGGAGAAGGGTAAATCGCTGTCGGTGGGTTTGTGGCAAAGGGCAGAGCCGGAGTGATCCGAGGGAGTTTGTTCTAGGAGGATTTCAGTGGAATTGAACTCTTCAGGCGATAAAGCCTTCGGAAGAGCAGCTACTGTGCATGTGGTGTCTATTAAAGTGCCGTCTCCCGGCCAACTCCGGAGCGGCCGGGCCAAGCGGAGTCGGAGCGATAAGTCCCTTGAAGTCGGTGGTGGAATCTGGTCCGTTATTTTGAAGAGAGTCCAAATGTGTCGATGTATAAAAGCGCTGCGGTGTTCTCGGGGAAACATCTGAAAATAATAAAAGGAGTAGCTCTCCCTGTCCTTCCTGCCTCTCCATCCCCTGCTCCCCGAGCCCCGCGGGAATACCGTGTTTCTTAACGTGCTCTCAGTGTTTCCCTGTGTTTTGGGGGCGGCTGCAGCTTCCCCATCCTCGCCAGAATAATAACCTGTGAAAAATCAGCGTGCTTAATGGAAAGGATAATTTTAGTGGTAATTTTACCCGCAGAGTTTCAGCTCTGTGAGCCCACATCTGGGCTGTAAAGTTAGGGCTTAACACACCTTCAAACCCAGTAAGTAGCGGCGCTCATTTTTACGGCTGCGTTAATATCCCCGTGATTTATTAGCTCGTTCCTCAGCACCGTTTGTGTCTGTGCTGCTCCAGAAACAAATAATGACGATAACTAATCTTTTGGGGTGAGGATTACAAGATAGATCTCACTTGGCAGAATGGGAGTTTGATGACTGCGAGCACATAATTAAAGCGGGGAAGATCGAACGCTTTCATATCTCTCGCCGTAGCCCAGCGAGGCGTCCGCAGGATGGACCACAGAGAGGAGGAGAAATAAATCTCAGCTCGGGTGGCTGTGCCGGGAGTTTTCAGTGCTGTAAGTGCTTGCAGGGAGCCTGGCCTGGTACCAACGAGATGTTTTAAGATGATTCTGCATATGGCTGTGGTAAATTCGGAGAAATGGAGCGGGGAAGGTTTTGGGAGCGGGGGAAGCGGCCGCTGGGCTGGGGAGAAGCTGCATCCTTTGGAGGGAGGAAAAAATCAGTAGATGTTTTGCTTTAACTCTGCATAGAGTAAGTGTGTTTTCAATCACACTCACAACTATTTCCCTTCGCTTCCTCTCCTCTTTGCCTCTTGTTTTGTCTTCTCCCAAGACCTTGCCTATAGTGAGGGATTTCTTTCCCTGGGAAAGCCAGACAGAGCTAAGTGTTTAAAGCTGGGGTGTGCTGGAGTGGAGCAAAAGAGAAGTTGGACAGAAATTCAGGTTTTTCCAATGAATATCTCAAAAGTGGTGTAAACATTTTTAAGATATTTGAACTTGCTAGGAAACCAAAATTACACCAACTGCCTCTCGCGCCAAGATATTTGGCCCGAAGGCACCTGTAGGTTGCTGCTTGTCTTGAGAAAATGTGGAAAAACAATTCTCTTGGAAATATTGCTCCAGAATTATTTTGTTCTTACTTGGAAGCTCAGTCCTGTAGCTATTTTGCTGCTGTGTCAGGAGTATCTGCTTGTGGGTGATGAGTAGTTTACACTATAAGCTACTGACTGAAATAATTTTTTCTTACTGATTGTTTTTATTTAATTTAAATTTGAAATAGCCCAAAGTCCCTTTTTTTGGAGTAACAGTGAAAAGAAAATGTTCTGCAAAAGCATCTCATTCAGAATCCCTTGAGTTACTACAGGTTGAGCTAATTCTAAGAAGATTAAACACCTTTTCTAGGCTGCAGCATAAATTACCTAATGGCTAATCCAAGCATTATGGGATGTTTTATCCTCGAAAAAACCCACTGGTTTAATTTTTTTGGCACTCAGTGCTGCTTGAAGGAAACCTGAATGAAAAGAAGAGGTGATGCTGGTGTGTCTGCCCCAGTTTGGGGTGTGTGAGGGTCCTGTTTTGCACTGTCTGTCTGTCTCTGCTTTATGGGAATGTAGGTGCAGGGAAATGGTAAGAACTGAATGGAATCCCAGGTGTTTGCTGTGATATTTAGAAATTCATTGCAAAACTTTGAGGAGCTGCTCGGCTTGAGGGACCGGGGCCAGATCCTGCCCTGGCCTGTGGGAATTGAGGAAAATGGTGCTTGTGGGCTGAGTGGCTGCGGGGTGAAGGGATTTGAGGGGTGGAACCCCCTGGGTGTGTGTGGGACAGCACCTGCTCCCAGCCCAGAGACCCCCCGAGCAGATTTGGGCTCACAGGTGGCGTTTGGGGCGCTCGGGGTGTTCACACCTCGTACGACCCCTGTGCAGGGGCTCCCCTGGGCTCTCCAGCAGACACTGCTCTGCTCCACTGGTGACATTTCGGGGGTGTAGTGGAATCTTTGCATGGGTTGTTCCCTCTTTGGTTGCCAGAGCCGGTTTGTTTCCCACGCAGAGGTTCCGGCCGCTCCATTGGCCTTGCCCTGGGATTCGGCACAACCTCGGGAATTCTGGGGCTGTGGGGAAAGGGGCAGGAGAAACGGGGGTAACAGCAGCTTTGGGGTACATGGCAGTGCTGGGACAGGGGCTTTGCAGAGGCTGGTTTGCATGAAAGGGAGTCTGAGGGAATTCAAGTTTAAGGGAATTCGTGTGGAGAGCGCTCAGCTTGTCCAAAGAAGTCTCCTCATCTCCATCTGCCAAAACTTTGCGGCAACATCAGCCCAATATGACGCTTTTCCTCTGTCTTGTGTTTCCTCACATGATCTATTATCCCAGGCCCTCTTTTCCATCTTGTCTTCCTGCTTTTTTCCAATAGCCAAAGAAAGAGTTAGGCAGGAGTGGGGCTGGGCCCAGCTCCCACCGCCGTGTGTGTCCGTCAGGGTTGTGCTGTGTGAGCTGTGCCCTGGATGATGGCACGCACTGCATTTCATAGGAATTGTAAAGAATTCCATGTTTTCTTACAGTTTGGGCCACAAGTATTAAAAAGTACTATGGGATGGCTAGTGAGTGGCCAGGCTGGAGCTCCTCAGCCGGGTGTGGTGGGACACAAGGAGCTGGAATCCTCGCCGTGCGTCCTCTGGCCCTGCAGAGCCAACCTGGAGCTCCAAGTCTCCCAGAGACCAAGTTTAGCTTTTTGTTATCATTTTCCCTTCTGATCTGTGCAGGTTTGCAAGAGGGGTGAGGAACTTATCGTGGGGTTCCTCATCCATCTGTGCTCTTGTGCCGGGATGTCCCAGCCCCGGCACATCTCCCTGTGCCCGGGGAGATGGACGGGGAGCAGAGAGCTGCTCCATGGGATATGTGGGGTTTTCCCCCCCCTCCCTTTCTTCAGACCCATTCATAGGAGCCAATAACGCTCTTGAAAGGCATCCAGGATTTCTTGAGCCAGACTTTGTTATCTCGGAACCTCGCAACCCCGAAGCCTTTGAGCGGCAGGGAAAGGACGCGGCTCCGGCGCTGCTCTTTTGACTTTTGCTGTGAGTGTTATTGGCAGTTGAAAAGTGGAGCTAAGTAGATGCCTTGAGGGGTTTTTGTGTGTGTTGTGATTGTACAGACAGATCAAGACACTCTATAGCGCTGAGCTGTTGAATAAAATCAGCTCCTCTGGAGTCGCCAGGCTGCGTTTTGGCACCGGGCTTGGATCGCCTTGCAGGGAGAGCTTTTCACAGGCGCATTTAAGAAACACATAGGTGGGAAGGGACAAAGGAATCCTGCAGGAGTCAGATGGCGATGCACTGAGACCTGCTCCGGGACATTATCTTTATTCATTGACACCGGCTAATCTGCTCTCCTGATGGACTCGGTTTCAGCGCTGAGAGTGGCCCTTGTTTTCCTGGTGCCTTTGCAGACACTCAGCCCTGCAGCTTCTTGGCTTCATTACTTTGCAATCTCTTCTCTTTTTTTAACTTCCATTCAAAAATGAGACCTTTCTGTCTCAGCTTCCCTTATTCGCACCCCCGTGTTTGGAAAATAAAAACCTAAAATACAAAGAGAACATGCAGGAAACCTGAGAAAAAGCTAATTTTAACGAAGAACCAGATACTTTAAAGCTTTTATTTAAGGCATAGTATTTTTGATTGGCTTTTATGCAGTGTTTTAGTCCAAGCTCTACGCTTGAGACGGGGGTTAAGTGCTGGGTGCATCCGGTCTCCCTGATGATGTGCCCCTGTTTTCTGCTCCCTAACACACATCCAGCTCTGCCCTGGACTTGGGAGGCAATCCATAATACGTGCAAAGTTTGGGTTTCTGCAAACTGCTTTCACGTGGGATTAAAAATAGCTTTTACTGCCACGATGAGGAATTAACATTTGAAACCATTTAAAGGGCTCCTTGACAGAGATTACTGTGGGCAGGGGGAGAGAGGGGCTGTGCCTGTCCTGTTTTAGGGGGTCTTCCCCCCGGACACAGAGTAGGGGATGGGTGAGGGTTTGGAGCCTGACTCAACTTCTGCTCCCCACTTTCACACTGACATTACTCCCTTGTTTCCATGTGGCCGCTCCCAAGTTTTGTTCCCAAATCCCACGAAGTGCTTCTTGCTGATACAAGCAGGTCTGTGAGCCTGAATTTGAGCCTGGCTCAGCCTCAAGGCAAAATGAAGTCGGGTTGTTCCATGTGCTGCTGCACAGATAGTGTCAGGCTCAAGTGATTAAAGCAGCGTGTTAGTGTTGGCTGCGATTTTGGGGATAAAAGCTGTGACTTGCAGAGTGGAACGAGCCGTGGCCTTCCCAACTGAGGAATGCTTTCCCTGGCTGAGGAATGCTTTCCCTGTCTCTGTCTCTGTTAAATAAATGCTGGGTTTATATCCAGGCTGGGCAGGGGGTGTGCAGGAGTAACCTGAGTTTCTAAAGGATTTCAGGTCTGTCAGCGTTGCTACCCCAGACTGCTTAAATATATATATAGAGCTGCACACCTAGAAATCAGGGAGCTAGTTAAAAAAAATTAATATCGTGTGAATTAATACCTTTGGAAAAGGCTTCTTCACTCATGTCCTTTACTCTTGTGCTCTCCTGGTTTCTCTCTTGTAACCTCATTAGAAATTTAAATATTGAAACCACCTACATGTAACTCCACAGAACTTTGGAAAATGTGTTCATTATCACAAAAAGTTCACAAACAGCCAGGAAAGCTGTAGAGTTTCTGTCAGTTAATTATTGAGGGGTTGGAGAAATCATCATTGCAGAGTAAAGGGAGAGTTTCAGAGTTTCTTAAAGTATTATGGGGTTTTTTTTTCCCCCAGATTATTTTTAGATGCAGTGACAGAAGGTAGAAAAGGCCAGTGGATTTACAAGGTGCTTTCATGCAAGGAGAGACTATTACTTACATGAGTTCAAAGCTTATTTATAAAACAGTAATTACCGTCCCCGGGGATGGAGGCGGCAGCTCCTGTCGAGGAGGGGAGGGGGCTACAACAGTTAATTGGCAATCTGCTTAAAAGCTTCTTCCTGACCTTTAAAAAACTTTTTGCTGCAACAGGCTCGGGCAGAGATTGAAAACCTGCCTAAGGAAAGGGCCACCTTTAATACCAAGACTTAGCTCTGAATGGCTTTCAAAGGGCTGTGGAAATCCTCCTGCTTAGGGAGCCGGCAGAGAAGGGATGGATGCTCCGTGTGGGAGGGATGGATGCTCCATATCTGCAGGATGGGTGCTGACAGGGCTCCAGGAGTGGGTGGGACCTGAGCCTGGCAGCTCCCTTCCCACACCCCAGTTCTTGGGATGGCTGGAGTATTAAAGTGGGGAGCAGAGGGAGGTTCTGAGAGGCTTCTGTGGGACCTGGTGGAAGCCTGGTCTGGGGGTGGAGGCACCAGGGCTGGTCCAGCCTGGGCACCGCTGGGACAGTGGTTTAAGAGGAATCTTTCCTTGCAGGAGGATGCACAGTCTGGATGTGGGAGTTGATAGAATCCTGGAATGGCTGGGTTGAGGTTTTACACACTCACCTTTTGTGGTGATGGTCCTGGGTGGAGAATTCACAGTGACTCCTTGGATTTCTCCTTCTTCTCCCTCTGCCCAGAGACAGCTCAGGGAGATCATGAGGATCTAAATGTCTGCAAATTGCTCAGGGCACCTCTTAAGTGAGTCCTTCTTGTTCTGGAGAGTCGTTTAAAAGGCAGATGGGGAACAGGGCAGTCAGGGCACTGGGGTGGTGACCAGGGCACAGCCAGGTGGAGGGTGAACCTGCAGTTCATCCCAGGGCATGGGGGTCATGCCCAACCCCCTGTGATTCCAAGGCTTGCAGAGAGCAGGGATGAGCCAGGCTTTGTCTGGCTCAGATGGTTGAGAGCCATGGACCAAAAAAATAATCCCTGTTCCAGCACGTGCTGCTGGTGACACCAACTGCTGTGACCTGGGGCAGGTGGAGTGCTGGGACCAGCACACCTTGAGACTGAAATAGGGGGTGAAATGGTTGAAAGTGCCTTCAGTTGCAGAAAATGTTCACTATTTGGGCTATTAAAACACCAGCACTGAATGGTTTAGGCTGCCCTGGGGAACAGCAGCACTTTGGGAGGGGGATGAGCTGCTGGGCTCCTCCTGGGTGTGATTTGTGTGCTCTACCAAGGAAACCTCAGGGCAGGGACACGAGGGGGATAAAACCCCTCTCTCACAGTCCAGCAGCTCCACAGTGAGGAGGTGGCAGGAGCATCCCAGGTGACCAGGGTCACTCTGCATCTTAACACACAAAATTGATTACGAACAGGAGAGAATTACATTAATATAGTCACTTGTCACTGAGGTCTTATTAGTAATCTCCACTCATTAGTCGGGAGAGAATAAGGATGTGACCTTGTTAATGTCCTTGGGCAGGGAAAGGCTGAGTGACCACTTGGAATTGATTTATTCCTTAGCCCCTGAGCCATGTGTGTGTGGCTGTGGGCACACCAGGCTGTGGGCACACATGGAGGTGTTTCTGTAGCTGGAATGAAGAATTGGCATCTCCTCCCCTGCTCCATCAGCACCCTTTGGGCTGGTTCAGCCACGAATGAGCAGCTGTATTGTGCAAATAATAAAAAAAAAAAAATAAAAGGAGCTGCTGGTGATTGATGGGAAGGGACGAGAAAAGTGACAGATCCCGTCCCCGGAGGCCACATCCCGCCCCTGCCTCTTTCCTGGCACTGTGTGGTGCTGCTGGGTGGGGATCTCCCAGCTTCCAGCTGCTCTGGAGCCGCAGCATCCAAACCCCGGCGCTGGGAGGGGTGGGCTGCTGCCAGCCCCCCTCTGCTCCCACAGCAGCACTCAGCTGAGGGCAGGGTGGCTCTGCTGTGGGGGCAGAGCCTCAGAGCTTTGGGGTCCTCATCACAAGGAGGACATTGAGGGGCTGGAGCGTGTCCAGGGAAGGGAACGGAGCTGGGGAAGGGTCTGGAGCACCAGGAGCAGCTGAGGGAGCTGGGGGGGCTCAGCCTGGAGAAAAGGAGGCTCAGGGGGGACCTTCTTGCTCTCTGCAACTCCCTGACAGGAGGAGGGAGCCAGAGGGGGGTGGTCAGGCTCTGCTCTCAGGAAACAGGGGATAGGGCAAGAGGAAACAGCCTCAAGTTGTGCCTAGAGAGGTTTAGGTTGGATATTAGGGAAGAATTTCTTCATGGAAAGGGTTGTCCAGCCCTGGCACAGCTGCCCAGGGCAGGGGTGGAGCCTCCATCCCTGAAAGGATTTAAAAGCTGTGTGGACTTGGGGACATGGATTAGTGGTGGCCTTGGCAATGCTGGGGGAATGGACTCGATGATCTCGGAGGTATTTTCCAACCATAATGATTCCATGACTCTGTAATTCTCTCTGTGGGTGAAATCAAACCCCAGAGCAAAGCACAGCAGGGTCCTGCCTCCTGCTGCAGCCCCGGGCAGAGCCACCTCTCCCCACCGTCGGGGCAGGATCCCAAAGTGCCTCTGCCACCTCAGCAGCCCTGCATCGGGTGATCTGATTTTCTCTTTCCCTCTCTGGAGGCTCCCGTGGGTGCCGATCGTGCCCTGAGGGTTCCTCCGCCTCCACCTGCCAGCTGCCCGCGGCCGTTGTTCCCCATCCCGCCGAGCTCCCCCGTAATTCCAAGTGACAACCCCCCCTTCCCCCAGGACCCCCTGCCAGGGAGGAAACGTCGATAAGGGTGGAAGCGAAAGAAACGCTCCAATTGCCGGGAGCGCGGAGGGGCTCGATAAGTGCCATTGATCAGGAGCCTGTCAGCGCCATCGCTCAGCGCTGCCTCTGGCGAGAGCGGCGCCGGGGGGGGGCTGCCGGACCCCCCTCCGCTCCCCGGGGGCTCTCGGGGGCCGGGGGTGGTTCTGATGGCCAGGAAGGGCTTTTCCCAGCCGCTCGGACCCGCCCGGCAGCTCCATCCCTGCGAGCGACAGCCCGGCGGGACGCGCAGCCGGGGGCGCGGCGGCTTCTTCTTCATCGGCCGCTTCCTCCGGCTGCTCCTCTGTCTCTCAAAGTCGCGTTCCGAAGCCACACAAGCCTGAGAAAAATTTCAGGGGGCCGCTGCCAAGTACTTTCGGCTGAGAATTTGGGTTTTGTTGAGGGAAGGGATCGTTTGTCTCCGTGAAAAGCCCGTTTTGGGGGGGGGGGGGGGCGGGACGAGCTGGCCGTCCCCCCGCGGTGTCGGAGCCCCAAGCGTGACAACCCGCATCCGCTCCGCTGCCACCCGGCCGGCCCCGGAGCCGCCGCCGCACAAAGGGGCCGGCGGGCAGGGCTGGGCTGCTGCCAGCGGGAGAAGGGAGAGAGGCAGCCCAGAGGGGCCGGTCCTGCCCCGCGGGGATGGAGGAGGCAGATCGCGGGTGAGGGTCTGATGGTGGAGCATCCCAGCGCCCCCATCCAGGGGGCTGTGCTTGGGCACAATCCTGCCCTTGTCCCCCAGGTTTTCCTGGGGTCCTGGCTGCCTCTGACAGACTCCTTCATGCTTTGACGCTTGTATTGAGCAGGGGTGAGGAAGGAGGTTTGCTGGACGGATGGCTGGGCTGTGTGTCCACCTCAGGTTGGAGCTCAGAGCTTGTCTTAGGTGGGAGGATGGTGGGGTTTGGTTCTGTTACAGTTCTGTGCTGGTGTTGCCTCTGCCAGATGGCTCCATGTCTCTCGTGTCCCCAGTGCTGTGATCGTGTCTCTCCAGGTTCACCACATCCCTCACTTCCTTCCAGCTGGTGACAAAGGGTGTCCTCAACCCTCCCCCCCCAGCTCTACTGTAGATCTCTGGGCAGTTTTAGGCACTGCCACGATCACCCAAACCTTCCCCAGACTCTGGGGCATCATGGCATGGGGTGCACAGAGCCTGTGGAGCTCACAGAAACACAGAATATCTCAAGCTGGGAGGGATCATTGAGTCCAGCTCATCCCTGGTGCTTCAGTCCATCCCACAGGGGAGCAGAGGTGGCCTCAGAGCCACCAGCCTCAGAGAGGGGATGAGTCCCAGTGGGCCAGCATTGTTATCCTGGGTGTGACACGCTGGTTAATTCCCCTCTGTGCTGAAGGAGGGACGTTTGGTGCTGGTGCCACCCACCCACCGTGTGGTTTGAGCCTCTCAGTTTGATCCTCACCTCTTTACAAGGCAGATAACGAGGGATGGCCTTGTCCAGGTCTGATCTGGGTGTGTGTATTAAAAATCAATGTTCCTCTGCTTTGAGGAGCATCAGGGAGCGTGTGAGGACGTGCTGCATCCACAGGGCTGAGCAGGGATCACAGCAAGGCCTCTGTCATCTTAGAGATTCATAAAACTTGAATTACTGAGCAGGAACTGGGAATGAGCGACTCCTTTCAGCATTAATCACTGATGGGCCAGACCTTTTCTAAACAATTTTTCTAGGCAAACTTTCTTTAAATAAAGGCAAATTCAGGCTTAAAGATTTAGCAACCACCTAACTCCAGCTGTGTCCAGCTGTGGGAACCTCATGTCAGCATCACAGCACAAGTTGCCTGTAAGTGTGTGTTAACACAAACCTTGTTGTTAGTGGGTTTCTGGTTCATGGCATCGTGGGCAAATGACTTGGACCATTAGTTGTGTGTGTGATGTACCCAGCCCTGACTGACAAACAGCCCCCAACCCCACACTTCTGCTTGGGTGAAGTTGAGCCAAGTTGATGGACGAAGAGGAAGGGTGACCAGTGACCTTTGGAAAGAAATCTGGCTGTGAAACCCTCCCCAGCTCAGCTGGGAAGCTCCCAGTGACAGATCCCACTCTTTGCATGCAGCTGAACATAAACTTTTAAAGTGTGATCTGGGTGGAGGGCAGGATGGGAACTCTCCTGATTTTGTTGGGAATCTGAAGAGATTTGATGATTTTTTTGAGCTGTAGCTCCTGGAGTCATGGGACAGGGAGCGTTTCAGTTCTTGTGTGAAGCCAGTATGTCCTGAAGACAAGAAAACTGCCTCAGGAACCAGAGGAAGCTTTGGAGAACCACAGCCCATATGTATCTGCACAGCTGGGTTTGGAAACAATCCCAGTTTGAACTGGAATTTGGCTGAAGGTGGTTAATGTTCTTCTCACCTGCAGCAAAACCTCAGCATTCATTTCTTGCAGAGTTGTGAAACCATTTGGAGATGCAAACCAGCTCCCAAACCAGCTCCCGAACCAGCTCAGCCCCAAGTGAGTGCTGACAGCCCGGTGAAGGTGGTGGCTCCACCACAGTTTGAAGGTCTCAGCGGATCAGAGGAGAGCAGGTGGGAGCAGCAGGAAGAGGAAGGATGCTGGGGCAGCGTCTGGGCGTCCCCACCACAGACAGGCAGGTTTGTCCTGTGCCACCTGGGTCACCTCACGAGCACGAGGCACTGCACGTGCTGCATGTCAGCCCCTGGAGTGCCCGTGCAGGACGTAGAACAACTTTAAAGAACAGGGGAAACTGTTGCCACTTCAAAACCCGTCTCAGAATTGACGCCAGGACTCCAGCAGACTGATGCTCCTTTCTTCTCCCGTTAATTAATTCCTTTGCCTCCAGTGAATTTCCATCTCTTTCGGTTGTGCTGCAATCAAAGGGCTGCGAGCAGCAAGGCTCACATTAGGAACAGACCCATCCAACCTTTTTTTAATCTTCCTGTATCAGTTACTCGCCTTTTCCTCGTGCTGCCACACGGCAGCTGAAGCACAGATGCCAGGAGATGACTGTCTGAAGGAGAGCTGGGGCACGCAAGCCCCCGGAGTTTGCTCCCAGCAGGTCTCCTTCCCTGCAGCCCAGAGGAAGAGTCCGGATACGTTTTGCTCGGAGACACAAACGGGCAATTACGTGGTCACCTGAGAAGTGCCTGATGATTTATGGTGTTATTAAAAGGTGATGGTAAGAGTAGAGAAGATTTGTAGCATCTGCATGGAAACCCCCGTCCCTGACCCTCACACCCCAGATCCCAACGTATTAAATATCCAGGGAGGCACTGAAGCCTGCGGATCGCTTTGAGGGAGAGCCCTGCACATCTGGGAACACTTGGCCGGATACCCAAGGCCCTGGACAGTGTGTAATTAAATGTAATTCACTCCTTGCCCCGTTTGTGGACTCGCAGAGGCCGTTCCTCCTGGAAGGGAGGTCGTGGCCGTGGCCTTGTGGCAGAGGAACGTGCAGCCAGAGCTGACGGGAAGGTGAAGACGGGCTTTGCTGGGGGGGATGAGGGTCGGATTGTGGGAAAGCAAGTCATCTCCAGGTGCTGAAAGAGCCAGGGCTGGAGTCTTCATGCCTGGTGGGAGCTCAGCCTGACCCCAACCAACAGCTCTGTTCTCCACAGCGATGGCAGCTCCCAAACAGCCTCCATGGCTCACAGGTCTCTTCCAGCACTCTGTGACACCTTGGCTGTCCTTGGGCAGACTGTTGGATCTCCTCCTTCTCTTGCCCTCAGAAGTCTGTAGAGGCCCAGGGTGATGCAGTTGGCTCAGGTGGTGGGAGCCTGTGCTGCTGGAGCAGTGCAACATTCCTCCCCCTCCCTTCCTATCCCATTATTTGCAGCTCTGGTTTCTGGCCCCCTGGTCCGAGGTGCTGCTTGTTAGAGGGAAGGAATCATAACTGGAAGTGAAAGGTGCAAAGAGTGGGCTGATGGGAGAGGGGTTGAGGTCCCACCTTGACTGGGATGGCCTGGATGTGTTATCCCACGTGTTATCCCACGTGTCAGTGTCCAGAAGACCCTGTGTGTTATATGGCTGAAGAGCAGTGTGGGATCTGAGGGAAAACCCTCTTTTTGGGGGCTCTGATCCTCCATGGCTTCCCAGCTGGAAGAGATCTCCCCTTCCAGCCCCTGCCTGGCAGGATTTGTTAGGATCCTCTTGGCTTTGCAGCAGAGGGGTTCCCAAGTTGGAATCACATCTCACTCTGCCTTATTTTGGGCAAAGAGTGATTTTTAGGTACAAGTGGGAGATGGAAGAGGCTCTGCTGGGCATGTTCACCTGCTGGAAGCCTTCACAGTGCTGAACTGGCAGCCTCTGCTTTGAGCTGAGCTGGAAATGAGCAGAGTGGAGGATGCACATGTTTTCAGGGAACAGGGGAGAGCTGGCAGGGGTAGGGATAAAAGCAACATATGTCTGATTGAGCAAATGGAGAAATGCAGGCCAGATGGCTGGAAACACTAAGAACTCTGTAATAATTTCTAAAGTCTTTGCTCTCTGGAGCAAGATTAGGGCACTTGCAATCTTTTCCTCCCTGCTCAATTTGCCTCCTGTGCTGGCCACGTTACTCGTGGCTTTGGGCAGAGCTCTTAATGCTGTTTGTGACCTTCAGGGATTTGTGGAGTTGTTATCTGGGCTATAAATGTTGAGTATCATTCAGGGAGCAGCTGATGATTCGAAAGGGTGACCCTCTATGCCAGGGAGGTGGGGCTTTGGAAGTGCCTGTCCCCATCCCATGTATGTTATAGGGTCTGAACAGCCTGGAGGAGTTGGGATAGGTCCTGGGGGAGGTCCTGGTCATAGAACTGTAGATTGGTTTGGGTTGGAAGGGACCTCAAACAGCATCCAGTCCCACCCCTGCCATGGGCAGGGACACCTTCCACTAGCCCAGGTTGCTCCAAGCCCCATCCAGCCTGGCCTGGGACACTTCCAGGGATCCAGGGGCAGCCACAGCTTCTCTGGGCAACCTGTGCCAGGGCCTCCCCACCCTCCCAGGGAGGAATTTCTTCCCAATAAGCCATCTAACCCTGCCCTCTGGCAGTGGGAAGCCATTCCCCCTTGTCCTGTCCCTCCATCCCTTGTCCCAGGTCCCTCCCAGCCCTCCTGGAGCCCCTTTAGGCACTGGAAGGGGCTCTAGGATCTCTCTGGAGCCTTCTCTTCTCCAGGCAGAGATATTTGTGGTTTAGGAGAAAGGCTGATCTTTGTGCTGCTCCAGAATCTCATGATCAGCTGTCCAGTGTCTCTGTGGACGGTTGTAAAAACAGATATTGTTGTATTTTCTCTAAAATATGTTGTTTTGCACTCAGGAAGGGTGTGTGGTCTCTTTGGAGACAGATCCTGCTGACCCTGTGCAGGTACCATGGATTTGGGAGCTGATCCCTCGGGGGTTGTCTGTGCTGCTGGAAGAGCTGATGGGCTCCTCCCAAGGTGGGGACACTCTTAACATTGAATAATTGTACTGTTTAGGTGATCTTCATGTAAAAACCCCAACCAACCAAAGTTCCTGGTGTCCTTTGAGGGGAAGGGCATGGTAGGGGCAAAAATTGCAGCTACATCAAGCTGGAAATCCTAAATAATCCCAAAATAACGCAGGCTGCAGTTTTTGAAGTGCTTTCTTTCCTTGCACAAAGCGAGGGAGAAAAAATAAATCTGTGTGTAAACCCTGTTTCAAGGAAATGAATTGCAAATAAGAAAAACAAATTCGAGTTAATTCTTCTTTTCCAAGCACAGCTCCATGCAGTGTTTTGGAAGTCAAGGGATTTAGGGATGGAGCGATAGCGTCGATGTTTTCTGGTAACAAGTACAAACTGTAGCGGCTTTTAAGGCTTCAGAAGCTGTTTCTGATTAGGATCTTTCTTTTGACAACTTTTTTTTTCTTTCAGGAAAAAAAAAAAAAAAGAAAGGAGGGGGGGAAAGGGCTTTTTGTAACACAGTCGGGCTAAAGATGGGGGGAAATCTGTTTGAAATATGCAGGGACCTGAAAGCAAATCTTGAGTGAATAATAAGTTTAACTGACCTTAAAATATCCCATTGCCATGAGGGATTTGAGAGTAATACTTCAAATGGATTTTTGATGAGGCTCTGCAGGCTGTGGGGAATTGAATATTTTTACCCAACACGTTTTCTGATCTAAATTTCCACAATAACCAGGAAAAAAAAACCCCTATTCGGGAATGCCTAAAGAAGGGTTTGTTTTGGGGTTTGTGTTTTACTTTAAAGCTGCTGCTGTGCAGGGAAAAAACCAATTTACTGGAAAGTCAAAATTACCTTTTCCCCCCCAACATCAAATTTAATCCTGAATTCGTCCTGATCCCCAAATCACAGGACAGACCATCCCTGTGGTCACTTCTCCCTAAAGGAGAAGCAACCAGCACTTTCTGGACTGTCTGTCCATCTGTCCATCCATCTGAGGGGACAATTCAATCATTAACAGACAGGGATGCCCGGTGTCCTCAGAGGTGGGGGGGCTCTGCCAAGGGCCCCACTCCTGCCCCCCATCCTGGAAAACAGAGCACAAAGTGGCTTTATGTCAGTCCCTTGTACCAAGTAACAAGCCAAGGAACAGCCTCAAGTGGTGCCAAGAGAGGTTTAGGCTGGATATCAGGAAAAATTTCCTCATGGAAAGGGCTGCCCAGCCCTGGCACAGCTGCCCAGGGCAGGGGTGGAGTCCCCATCCCTGGAGGGATTGAAAAGCCACGTGGATGTGGCACCTGGGGACCTGGGTTAGCAGTGGCCTTGGCAGTGCTGGGGGAATGGTTGGACTCGATGATTTTGGAGGCTTTTCCACCCTAAACTATTCTGTGGTTCTGATTGATGCCCCTGCACCGGCCCCTCTGATCCCGAGGCTTTCCCGGATCAGTCCCTTTGGAGCCACATTGCTCCTGAGGCAGCTCCCCAGTTTCCAGCCTCTCTTTCCTTTGCAGTCACCACCCTGGCATGAGGGTGGGCAGAGCCCAGCCCAGGGCTCAAAGCTGGGGGGATTGAGGGATCATCCCAAGAAGTGCCTTCTCCCCCTCACCGGCCGCAGGGATGAGGACAAGGACACTGCAGGAAGGTGTCCCACGGGTGGGGGGGCCGTGCTGGCACCCCAGAGCCTGTCACCAGTGGGGGGGGTGGAATCTGGGCAACTCTCCTGCCAGCTCCTGCCATCCCACCCTGCGTGAGTCCGGCAGCAAACAAGCTCCCAGTGTCCTCCCGCTCTCCGGAGCAGCCGGAGGTGCCGGTGGCAGGAACGCCTCCTGGCCTCCCGCCGCTCCCCATGCTCCACACAGCCCCAGATTTTCCCTCCACTGCATTCAAAAAGGGGAAAAAAGAGAAAATTGTGGTCCTGCAGCAGCTACCGGGGCCATGGGCTGGGGAGATCCCCCCCTCTCACATCCCAGGGCCACACAGAGAGCCCTGTTTGGTCGCTGCCTCGGCTCCCTGGGTCCTGCCAAGTGGGTGATCCCACTGAACTGTGGGATCATGGCCTTGCTCCTGGCTGGGGTGGGCTTGGCTCTGGGATCTGGCCCTTACTCTGCCCTACTCTGCCCCTGTTTATCAGAGATGCTGTCGGGTGTGGCTGTGCCAGGGATAAGGGACCCATCGGTGGCTGGGACCTGGCCAAGGGACACTGGTGAGCTGAGCTGGTTATTTTGGCCCAGTATCCCTCTCCGTGCTGCTCCAGTAGCAGGTCCTGGCTGCAGAAACAGCCATGGAGAGCCCAGGCTGTGTCCTGCCCAGCCCACAGCAGGAGCACACCAGAGAATCACAGAATCATGGAATGCTTTGGGTTGGAAGGGACCTTAAAACCCATCTCATTCCACCCCCTGCCAGGGGCAGGGACACCTTCCACTAGCCCAGGTTGTTCCAAGCCCTGTCCAGCCTGGCTTTGGACACTGCCAGGGATGGGGCTGCTGCTTGTTGATGTTTTTTTGGGGGGGTGGTTATCAGGCAACAGCCCAAATTGTGCTGCTGGTTCCTGTGTCCGTGGCTGTGGCCCCGGTGCTGCTCCTCAGCAGCAGCTGCTCCCAAAGCTGTTGCACAGCAGGAGCATCCACTGCTGCAGCCTTGATGTTTCCAGGGCTTTAAATAAGAGAACCATTGAGGTTGGAAAAGCCCTCCAAGATCATCAAGTCCAACCATCCCCCAGCACTGCCAAGGCCACCACTAACCCATGTCCCCAAGTGTCACATCCACAGGGCTTTTAAATCCCTCCAGGGTGGTGACTCCCTCACTGCCCTGGGCAGCTGTGCCAGGGCTGGACAGCCCTTTTGGGGAAGAAATTTTCCTATTACAGCCTTTCATGCTGGTCACAGCCCTGCTCTGAGCTTGGCTCCCTGAGTCCCAGGTTGCCTGTCCAGGGATCCAGGGATCGATCTGCCTGTCAGGCTGCAGGTCCCATCCATCATCCCTCTGCTCATCCATCACCACTCAGGTATTGATGTGTCTGGGTAAGGATGGGAATGGGGTGATGCTGTAAGAGATGGGAAATGGATTCAAACTCCAGGCTGCTGCAATTGCTGGTTTCCCTCTCCCCCAGGAACACCAAACTGCTCCCAGTGCTGCCTGAGCGGGTCAGTGAGTGTCCATGTGGTCCTGTGCTGGGCTCAGGGGTAGTGAGGAGCCCATGGGAATGTGGATTTGCCCAATCCCAGAGTATCTTTTCCATCAGGAAGAGCAGCTGTGTCAGTGAGACACACTAACACCAGGAAGCTGGGATGTACTCATTTTTTTCCTTATGAAAAAGACAGTTTGGAGACAAACCAGCAGGGCTGTCCCTGGAGACTGGCACTCCCCTGGGATGTGGGGTCAGCACTGTGACCCTTCTGATGGATGTCTGATGCCCAAGGCCTGGCAGAGTCCAGCCCCTGGCTCCAGGGAGGATTATCCTGCTTGGCAGAACAGCTCTGCCTGGGATGGGGGACAGGGACACCCCCAAATGGGGGCTGCCTGGGGGGCTGCTTCGTGAGAAGGGTATTGAAGTCTTTACAGCTTCTCCAAAGGAGATGGAGGTGCAAAGGGTGTGTTGTTTCTCTTCCCTCCGTATCTCCTCCCACCCAGATCCCTGGCTCTGAGCAGGAGCTGGGGAGCCTGAAGCCCAGCAAAGGAACTCCTGGTGGGACTGGGGTGGATGGGGCTGGGGTGGGGGGGGCTGCTGGTTCTGGGCTGTGCTGGAGTTGGCTTCCCCTGAGCTGTGGATGGTGCTTGGGTCCTGCCCACCACTCAGCTGCAGCTTTTCGTGGAAATGAGCAAACTTCCTATTTTGGATCCTCGTCCTCCCTCAAATCCGGCTGGAATGGGCCAGTGGGATCAGCCTGGCTGGGGGAAGACGGGCAGACAGACCGTGTGATTACTTAAGCCACATTTCCTTAGGAAACCAGGCTAAAAATAGTCAAAATCCAGTTCTTTCCCACAAACAGCTCCAATTGCCACAAACCAATGCTTTTCCAGTGAAGAAATGTTTTGTTAGAGAATTCCCAGTTGTTCCTGCTGGAGAGAGGGAGGGAGGAAATGAGCAATAACGCCGGGGTGAGAGACCCTGGGTGGATGGAGCCTCCATCTCCATCCCCTGAGGCTCACCCAGTGCTGGTTGCAGGGAGCTGGGAACTGCCCATGGCTCAGGAAGCTGGAGAAATCTCCATATCATGGAATCCCAGACTGGTCTGGGTTGAAATGGACCTTGAAGAGCATCTAGTCCAACCCTTTGTCACGGGCAGGGACATTTTCCACTAGCTCCAGGTTGCTCCAAGCCTCATCCAACCTGGCCTGGGACATTTCTGAACCTTCCCAACGTCTCCACAGTCCCTTTCCGAGGGGCTGGAGAAACAGCTCTCATTTTTTCTTCAGCAAAGAGCATAATCCACCCCTGTCCCCCTCCTCAGTGGGGGATTTCCTTCGCCTGGGGACCAGCTGAGGCTCAGTGTAAGGGGAGGAGGCTGAGCTGCCACCCCACTGGGCTCCCAGCAGCATTCCCAGCATCCCTGAACCTTCCTGGCTGAGCCTGGCTGGATTTCTGAGGCTTCTCCCTCATCTGTGGAGGAAACAGTGATGAGGTCCCATGTGATGGGCTGCAGGCTGGGCAGGGGAGCCCCTCACACAGATGGGAGTGGCTGAGCAGGTTGTTGGGGAGAAGAACCATTTGGCAGCCGCTCCGTGTCAGGGCTCCTCTCCCACTTCCCCCTCACCCATCTCCTGCCGGTGTCCCGGTGGGTGCCACGGGATGGGATGGCACAGGCAGCCTGGGCTGTGCAAGGGATGGTGGCTCCCATCCCTTCCACGCTCCAGGGCAAAGCTCCTCGCCAGGAAATGAGGCTTTTGCTGATAGGAAAAAAAAAAAAAAAGAGCTAAATTTGTTTCCCATCTTCCCCCAGGCTGGATCACAAATTTGACACAGATGGGGAATCTTCGTTGTTTCTGTGGAAAACTGGATGTATTTTTCATCCCAACAAGAGCAGCATGGCAGCATCTGACCCGAGACAAACACCAAACAAACCCTTTCCTGGGTTTTTGTGGGTGGTGGAGGGACAGATGAGCTGCTCCAGCTCGGAGCCATCGTGAGCTGGGACACACGGAGGGCGTGTTTGTGGAGAGCCTCAACCTGCTTGGTGGGACACAACAGCCAGGGGAGGAGATGGGGACCAGGACAAGGGGGTTTTAGGCTGAACTCTTCCCTGGGAGGCCCCAAAACTGAGGAGGAGGCTATGACCTGTGGCACGGGGATGCAGGGATCTGGCTGATGGATCTGTTGTAACCTCCACTCTGGGAGGGAGGACAAGGAAATGGTTTTGGGCACCTTCCAGGCTTTACTCTCCCACCACAGGGTGAAACCTCTCTCCTTTGAGGTGCAGTTATGGCTCCTTTGCCCTGCTCAGCCTGGGAAGGTGGTGATGAGGAGGGCTGGGCAGGCCTGGCTCCATCCCTCATCCCTGCAGGTGACCTCTCAAGGGGTCGGGAGTAACTGTCACCTTCAGATGGATCAACCCGGGGGCAACCTGGGGCTCTGCAGAGCTGTTGGCTGTGCCAGGCCATCAGGTTCTTGCCAGGGCCAGGCAGCAGCAGCTCTGCCATCACCTGCCCGAGCTGTCAAAGGCATTATTGGGAAAGTGGGAATGCATGGATCCTCCCTGGCTGGGGACCAGGGCTCTGCTATCGTGGTGTTGCTGCCTCAGCACATTTCTGCCCCTCCTGCCCATGGGCAGCTGTGGAATCACTGCTCCCCGTCCTCCCTCCTGTCCTCTCCCTGCCTCCATCCTCCCTCCTGTCCTCTCCCTGCCTCCATCCTCCCTCCTGTCCTCCCTCTGCCTCCATCCTCCCTCCTGTCCTCCCCCTGCCTCCATCCTCCCTCCTGTCCTCCCCCTGCCTCCATCCTCCCTCCTGTCCTCCCCCTGCCCCACATCTGCTCCCTGCCCCAGCCCACCGAGGGTGCCAGTGCTCCAGCCAAGAGCTGGTGCTGCAGATGCTGCTGCTCCTCTGCCAACCCCTGAGCCCGGCCCAGGCACCCGTGGAGGTTTGTCTAAACTCAGGTAATTGCACCAATATGGTGCTTTTCCTCCCTGGGGCCAAACCCTGCAGCTCTGGCCCTGCTTTGGGCTCATTCCTGAAGCTGCTGCTGGCTCAGACAGAGCTGGGCTGGTCCAGCACCACGTGGAGAGGGCAGAAGGTGCACTGCTGGCTCTGTCCCCCCTCCTGTCCCCTCCAGGGCACCTCCTGCCCACACCCTGCTGCTGGGATGGGTGTCCAGTGCTGGAGGGGTTTGGTGCTGGGGGCATGAGGTGTCCCCTAACAAAGGGATGCTCCCGGTAGGATGGGATGGAGGCTGGAGGAGGAGAGGAGTGAGGCACCAGCTCAGTTCTCCTCCCTCAGGGGGCTGGGGCGGTGAGGGGGATCCCCTCCACAGGGGCATTGAGGATTGCAGTCACCAGCGATCTTGGTGAGCTTTATGATCCCAAATTCCTTTGTGGATCTGGCCAAGAGAGCTTAAAACCATCACTGGAAACGGTGCTGGTGGATCCCCACGGCCCCACTGCTGACCTCAGCCCTGGCTCCAGCTCATGAGCAGGGACTGATTTATGTTTTCTTAGGTAGAGATGAGACACTTCTGGACATGTTTCAGAACCACTCGTGGCTGGTTTGAGGCTGAAGCTTCGAGCAGGACTCGGTGCTTGTTCAGCAGGGGAGAGCCAGGCTGGGAAAGCATTTTTGCAGAAGCCTCCATGAGATGTAGGCAGTGGATCCCCCCTGGATCAGCACTTGGAGAGATGTTGCTCTGATGGCAGGGGATGGGCTCTCCCCACACTCGGAGAGTCTTTGATTTCTAAGTCATTACATCCAACCTTTCCAACCTCCATCTGAGCCTTGGTGATTCCAGCAGGACCTGGTGGCCCTGGCACACATCTTTGAACCCCAGCTCTGACCCAGGAACCAGGGAGTTCAAAGTACCCATTTTTGCCCGGTTAAAAGAGAAGAAACTGTGGCTTGAAAATGTTGGAATGAGTTACGTTAAAAATCATGAGGCTGGGGGGACCTTCTCTATTCCCTGAAAGCTGTTGGGGGGCCCCATCACCCCCTTACCTGGAGGGATGGCTGTGCAGGAGGAGGGTGAGGAGTGGGATGAAGGGCACAGACTGGAAGGGACAGCCAGCCCTGCCCATGGTGGCCTTGGAATGGCCATCTGGAGAGCCCGGCAGCCCCTTCCCCAGCACTCTGTGAGGGTCTGGGCCGGGCTGGGCCAGCCCCATACTGAGATCAAATAAACACAAATACCCTGAAATTATTCATGGCTCTGGGGACTTGTCTCGATGCCTCGTCAGCATCTGTTAATCAAATCAAAGCAGCTGCCAGTCCCCGGCCAGCGGGAAGGTCTCGCTCTGGCAGACATGTGTGGATTCCTCCTTTCTTCCTCCCTCGCTCCTGCTGCTCCTGCACCTGCGGCAGGACCGGGACCGGGGTGTCCAACGTGGGATCCTGTCCCGGTGCCTTCCCTGGGGCCGGCAGTGCTGGCAGGGTGGGCAGGGCTGGCAGGGTGGGCAGGGCTGCTGGAGATGCCCCTCTCCTGCACCCCGGGATCGGGACAGGGAGCGCTCCCAGGGACCCGGCACTGCGGAGGGTGGGGCGGGTCCTGCCACCTGCACCGTGCCCTCGTTAATTGGTCTGAGCTAATTAGCTGAGAGCTGGCGGCTCAGGCCAGCACTGCTCCTGGGCTGGGGCTGCCTGCAGCCACTGTCCCCCAGGACGTGGCAGCGAGGGGATGGATGCACTTGGAATGGTAGTGACAGCACAAGGGGGAATGGCTTCCCACTGCCAGAGGGCAGGGTGAGATGGGATATTGGGAAGAAATTCTTCCCTGGGAGGGTGGGGAGGCCCTGGCACAGGTTGCCCAGAGAAGCTGTGGCTGCCCCTGGATCCCTGGAAGTGTTTAAGGCCAGGTTGGACGGGGCTTGGAGCAACCTGGGCTAGTGGGAGGTGTCCCTGCCCATGGCAGGGGGTGGAACTGGGTGAGTTTTTAAGTCCCTTCCTTTTCCTTTTGCTCAATCAAGCATCAGGAAGTGGAAGAATTCCCATTTTTTCTACCCATGTAACTTTGAAGCTGCAAAAAAAAAAGTGATTTTTGTGACCTTTTTATGCCCTTCCTGTGCTCTCCTCCATCTAGGTGGGAAACAGGGAACAACCAGCCCATTGCTGCAGGGGAATAATTTAGTGAAAACCAATATGTGTGGGGTTTTATTTGTAATTGAAAACAAAGACTTTAGACATACTTAAGAGTGGTCTCAGGGATTTTTTTTTCTATATTTATTTAGCAGCAAAAGATTTTGCATCTGAACAGCTTGCTTGGAGCACTGAGACTGGGGACAACTGGTCCGTAAAAAAATAGCTGGAATTGTCTTAAATGCGTGTTCATTGTGTCACACCCATCAGATCAGGGTTGTGGGGTCCCCTCCCCAGTCTGAGCTGCACAGCCCCCAAGAGCAATTTTTCCTTATTTATTGGAGCGCCGAAGGATCCCAGTTACCAGGGGGATAAAATCTGTCCCCCGTGTGTGGGTGCGGGAGAGGGTGATTTGTGTTTGCCCGCGCTCAGACAGCAGGTCAGGTCAGAAAGCACAAGATGCCTGGGGAGGGCAGAGCGTTGTTTAAAGGCTGGTGGTGCTGAAAGGTGCAATAATCCGCCGGATTACTTTCCGGGGGAGCTGCAGGAAAATTTACTGCCTTGGAAAGGGATTATCACAGCGCCGCTGCCAGCCGATTCCTTCCCTTTCTTTTCCGAAGAGGAAGGAAGCTTTTCATTGAATTCCTGCTGCGAGCACCGATCCCCCCTCCCTCCCCTCCCAACCACCACACTTCCCACAGCTTGGAAGGGGAGAAAATAATCGGGATGATGGCAGGTTTTATCCTTATCTCCCCTCTCAGGTGTGAGAGGGAAATCCAAGGCTGTCTTTGAGTCCTGCTGGTGTGAGGTCACAGGTGACCCTTCCCGGCTCCAAGCCTGGAGGTGCTGAGCTGTGGAGGGGGTGGGAGGAAGGATAACCAGGAGAAGGGAGAGGGTCCAGGAGCGTTTCTCCAAGCCCCAGCTGCAGGAACAGGCTTTGCACCGACGCCATGGCAGCAAAGAGGACTCCAGCCCCGAGCACCCCTTCCTGCGAGTGGGGACCGACTCGAGTGCCTGCATCCCCCATCCCAGGCAGAGCCGAGCTGTTCCCTGTCAGAGAATGGAGCTGGAGCAGCTTCCCAGGCTGGAACCCAGGGCCACTCCTGCACCGAGTTCACAAGTCCTTCAACAGTTCCAGCCCCCCGGGGCCGGGGCTTGGCGGGGGGGGCTGGTTTTGTTTGATTTCCTTCCCCTGGAAGGCAGGAGGGCGGGGGCCGGGGCAGCAAACCCCTTTAATTGTGTGCAATGAAGGCTGACAGTGCCGAGGCGCAGCCTTTAAAAGGGGTACTGAACCTTTAATTCCTGAATAAATCATCTCCAGTCTGTTGCTCCTTCATCTGCAAGCTGTTTGAGCGCGGCTACACAGGCACTGCTGGGAAGGGTCATTTGGAGATCAGAGCCCTCGATTGACCCGGGTCACAGGCAAGACACCTGCCACAGGCTGTCCCCTCGCCCCCGGGACGGGGAATCAAAGGGACACTGGGGAGCCAGCCGAGAGAAGAGGATTTCTAATTGCTGCCACGCAGCCCGTGCTTCATTCCAGGGGGATGGAGAGGCCGTGTGTGCCCACGGCATCCCTGCCCTGGCTGTGCACCAGCCCAGTCCAGTGTCCCAGCAGAGCTGGGCATGTGCCAGCCCCTGCTTCCTGAAGGGCTTCTGGGGATTCAGTGCCCCACCACGCCTGGGCAGCCCCCATTTTCTGAAGGGTTTTTGGGGGTTCGTGGATTCTGTTCCCCACCTGTTTCAAGCCAAGCAGTGGGTTCAGCTGGTTTGTTGCTAATGGTTATTAAGTCCATGCTTGTTGCAAGGGAAATGCTGCTGAACACGGGGGTGGATTTGCTTCACATCCCCCTTCAGCCACTCAGGCAGCACCATCCTGCTGTGGTTCCATCTCTGGGAGAGCTCCAGAGGTAGGAAATATCCCCATGGACTGTGGGGTCCCCAGTGCTCATTTCTGTAGCTGTGGGTGGTGACTCCATCAGGGAGCAGGAGTCCCAGGGTGCTCTTTATGGACCCCATCAGGGAGCAGGAGTCCCAGGGCTTTGTGCCATGGTCCAGGGTCACCCCTTTTGGCACAAGCATGGAAGGATCCAAGTGGTGCAGACTGTGAGGGGTCCCTGTCAGAGTCAGTGGGGAGTTCAGCTGCTCAGATTTTTGGGGTGACCCCATATATCAGCTCCACGTTGGAGAGGAGTGAGGAGGGACCCCATGTCTCGAACCCCATGGTTGCTGAGGCCAAACAGCTGTAGCTCCAGAGCAGGGAAGGAGCTGTGTCCTTGTTAAGGCTGATTCCTACTCTCCATAATCCCTGGTTGTGATGTGCATTCACCAGAGCCTTTGGAATAACCATGCAAGGAAAAAACCTTCAGGGCCTGGAGCTGCCCCTAATTGCAGCCTCTGGCCATACAGGTTGGCAGGATGGGGATGGAAGTGTGGGGTGGCCGAGGGGAGCGGGTTGGGGGGTGTGTGGGAGCCGAGGTTGGTGTGGGGACTGTGGGGCTGGGGGGGGGCACAGCCTTTTTTGTCCCTTCCTGTCAGGGAATTGGGGTACACGGAAGTCTGGGGGACTCTGTAGGTGGGAAAAGCAGACGTGTTTTCCCTCATGGCCCTGGTCCTTGTGGGGGTTCATAGCTGGGTGTCAGGTGACCGGTGAAAGCAGCCACTCCATTAGAAATGCAAATGTTGGCTCCAGCTTCTCTCCTCTTTCCTTTGCTCCTCATCTCCCAGATCTTGATGCCACGTCAAAACCAAAACTCCCCAGCTCCTGGCCCTTCCCAGAGCCCCCAACACCCCCCACTGCTGCTGTCCTCCTGCCCTCCAGCCCAACCAGTGAGGGAACCCCTCGGGAAGGGTTTGTGGGGGCTTGGACCCTGTGGGACACAGCCCTGGCTGGGAGCAGCACCCAGTCCATCGCATCTTCCTCCTCCTCTGAGACTCTTTATCCTCTGAATCCCAACCCAGGGCCCCTGTCCCCGTGGTCTGCTGGTGGGAGAGCTCTGGGGTCCTCTGGAGACCCCCCAGTCGTGGTCCTGGGCTACAGCTTAATGGGGACAGGGGCTTCTTGGGGGGCAGGAGGAGGCTCTGGGGGCTGCCCGGGGATGCTCCAGCTGGGAGCAGGACCCGGCAAACCTCCTCGATGTTTCATGTATCAAACTGTAATTAGGAGCAAAAGGCAGGGGGGTGCAAAGGAGCATTAATAAATTATCTTCCTTGTTGTTAATTGACGTGTCTCAGTCAGCCCGTGGTGGAGCCCAGGGCTTGGCTCCCCTTCCAGGCGCATCACGGGCTTGTTACTGCCGTCATTAGCATATTCAGGTTTCCCTGCTTAAAGCCAATTAGCTCCCGGCCAGGCCTGATTGGGAAGCCGCGGCCTCATTTGCACATTTTTGAATTGGCGAAAGAATCAAAAATAATGGAGGCGGCTCGGGGGTGGGGGACGTCGGGGGGGCTCCGCGGGCTGGGGGACACTGGCACGACCCGCTGCCCCTTCGGAGGAGAGGGGGAATATCACAGTAATGAGGAGGAAAAAGGAACGGGGGCTAATTTGCTCCCGGGCGGCTTGGTGAGTTCCGCCTTCCCAGCTCAGCCTCCCCAGCTCAGCCTCCCCAGTTCAGCCTTCCCAGTACAGCCTTCCCAGTGCATCCTTCCCAGTACAGCCTTCCCAGTGCATCCTTCCCAGTACAGCCTTCCCAGTGCATCCTTCCCAGTGCATCCTTCCCAGTACAGCCTTCCCAGTACAGCCTTCCCAGTGCATCCTTCCCAGTGCATCCTTCCCAGTGCATCCTTCCCAGTGCATCCTTCCCAGTACAGCCTTCCCAGCTCAGCCCTCCAAGCTCTGCAGAGGTTCAACAGATGCCCTGGAGCATCCTCTGGGAAGAGAAGGTCATGGAGTGGCCTGGGATGGGGGTAAGCACGGCTGCCCACACATAGCCCCGCTGTTTTTGGGGAATGGGGGGGTCTGGGATGTCCCCCAGCAACCGGGAGCAGGGATCTGGGGCTGGGTCTGTCCCTCCCGACATCGGATCCCCCTCCCTGCTCTCTCACACCTTTCTTCCCAGCAAAGGTGCTGCAATTGGAGCTGCCTGGAAGGAAGAGGCCGATATCTCCGAGTTTCCATAACTGGTTCCAGTTTAACAACTTCATAGCTGCCGTGGGGCCACAAAGGCAGCCTTGTCCCTGGGGCTGAGATAAGCCTGGGGCTGATTCATATGCAGATCCGGGTGGTACCGGGTGTCTGCTGGGAGAGGATAAATCTGTCCCAAGCCTTGTCCCCCCCTCTCCCGGTTCCAAACTGTTTTACATTTACACAAAAACGGTTCTGTCCCCCACCGAGCCCCTGTCACCCTGCCCAGGAGGGAGGGGGTCCCCTGGAAGTGTGGGGTGTCCCCTGCCCGGGGGTTTTGTCCCCCACGTCATCCCATGGCCCATCTTAGTGCCTTGAAAGAGTCACTTTCTTTGCCCTGCAGAAAGCTCTCAACCATGTCCCACCCGGGAGAAATCCCCTCCTTTCACTCCTTTTGTCTGGGCTTTTTGGTCAATGCTCATTTTTTTAAAAAAATAATAATAGAGAAGGGTTCCCCCCCCCCCCTTATCTCTTTTTGGTGGTAATATAGAACCTGTAAGCCCTGAGCCCACAGTACCCATCCCCCTGATCTGATGGCCCCCATCACCCCTGGGGGTTGATCTGGGGTTTGGGGTCTCCCAGCACAGGCTGGACCTGTATCCCTGCTAAGGTTCTGCCTGGTGTTTCAGTGGGGATGAATTGTAGGCAGGGCCTGTCCTGCTCTCCTGGTTTTGGCTGGGATAGAGTTAATTTTCCCTGTGAAGCTGCCCTGGGTGATAACTGAGGGATGCTTTGGGCTGCAGAGTTATTTATCAGCGAGGCTGAGCTCCTGAGGGTGCATCCCTTGGGCTCTCAGCTCCGTGCTGGGAGGAGTTCTCCTTCCTGTGCACCAAAATCATCCCAGAGTCGAGGAATCACAAACCAATTAACTCTGGAAAGTTATGTCGGCCCAGTTTTTGAAGTCTGCTTTGATTCCCTGCCTGCCACGGCTGTTAGTCAGTATTTAATGCATTTCTGCATTTTTATCATCATTTTATCTGCTGTAACTTCCTGCATGTTACCTCAGCAGGGGAAACATTTCATGTGTTGAATATCCCCGTGTAGGAAATCCCATCTCTGATGCCTCTCAAATGCCAGTTGTTTTATTAATTAAAAATCACAATTTATCAGCTTAATAGAAAGGTTGAAAGGGTTGTGTCCCTCCTCCTGGGCACAGTCTCCTCTTGAAATCCCAACTCCTTCCAGGGCTGCCCAGGGTTTCCCCACTGCAGTGTCAGGTACCTGTAGGCACTGCCTGGCGTTCCCAGGGTGTTCTCTTAAGGTCAATAAGAATTAACTGCAAATTTAATTAAAGTTTCCAATGTTTGCATTAAAGTGGGGCATAACAAAGCCCGCTCTGCTCTTTGCCAGTTTAAGCCAGATCTGGAGGGAGAGCAGGGTTATCAATAATTAACTGGGGTAATTTAGGGGAAAGTATTAGGGAGTTAATGATAATGTGAAATTGCATAATTATCTCCCAAGTAGCTGGGGGTGATTGAGCTGCTCAGGAAGAGGAGGTGCTGCACAATTAAGTGCTTGGAGGCTGCTGTTCCCGACAGGATCCCGGGATGTTGGGACCCAGCTGTCCCTGCTGGGGGGCAGTTTGGGGGGTGAAGGTCTCTGCACCCCAGCACAGGCACAGGGGCTGCTGCTTTGGGGGTGCCTGTGCAAACAGAGCTGCCCTGATGTGGGTTTTTATTAAATGTTCTCTGTTAATTACGTGGTGATTAAGCCTTGGATGGTGTGGTTGGTGTTAATTAAAGTAGGTGCAGCTCCCGGGAGCTGAGGAGCCCTGGGTCAGGAGGATGGGGGCAGGGAAAGTGCTGGTGCTGCTGGGTATGGGTGAGTGGGATCCTGGGGGGCTCTGGGGGTCCCTCTGCCCCACAGGCCCCTTAGGGATGGCCTTGGCACTGTGGGATCAGCTTGACCCTTGTTGTCCCTCTGCAAGAAGGAAGAGGGGGGTAGGAGAGGCTTTCCAGCTGTGGCTGCCCCATCCCTGGAAGTGTTCAAGGCCAGGTTGGACAGGGCTTGGAGCAACCTGGGCTAGTGGAAGGTGGAGGGTTTGGAGCACGGGCTGAGGAAAAGCGCTGCTCTGGCTTAGTGTGGACTCGCCAGGATCTCCCATCACCTCATCCCGAGTGTCTGCTGCTGAGAATAAACATGTTATTGCCCACTGAGGAGAGGGACTGGTTTAGGTCCTAAGCCTGTGTTTGCTACGAGGGTTTGGGGTGGGTGAGCAGGAGGAAGGAGTTGTGCTGTGCAGAAATCCCAGTGCCCTCCAGGGAAGCACTGTAGAGATGCCTCAGCAAGTTGCCCAGAGAAGCTGCAGGAAGCAGCCTGGAAAACCCTGTGACTCTTTCAGAATGAAACTGAGGATGCTTGGCTGGCAGGGGAGCCAGGCAGCAGGGAGGAGGAGGTGTGCTCCCAGGAAAGGTGGAGGTGTGCTCCCAGTGGGTCTGGGGCTGTGCTGTTGGGTTTTCCTTGGCTATGGGCACAGCAGGGAGGGGACAGGTGTGGGTGTGAGGGTCTGATCCTGGTTTGGGAAGATGCTTCCCAGCAGGAACTCTGTCAGTCAGCCTCTCTGGTAAGTGCTGTTATTTGGGGTGATGGGGAAAAGCTGCTGGAAAGGATGGGGACCCACGGCTGCCCCAGGATTTAGGGACCTCTGGAAGGGCATCCCACTGGTGCTAATGGAGTGCTGCCAGGAGAGGACACCGGGAACAAGAAGTGGCTCTAAAAACGCTGGCACTGTGCAAAAAATTACAAAATAAAAGGGGGGGGGGGAAGAAGCCACAAGTGGCTTTGCCTCTTGTCTGGGGGAGGGAGCTGTGCAGGGCCCAGCATCGCTCACAAGTGCTTTTAATCAAGTGTTCTTTCCTGAGTCCAGGGGAAAAAATCCCAGAAACCTCAAGCTTTTCCCATTACATAAGGAACAGATGCTGCTGGGCAGAGCCCTGACTTCCCCCCAGCACAGCCTTGGCTGCTGCATGGCCTGTCCCTGTCCCCAACTGCTGTGGGGACCCAGCTCCCTGCTGGGCACAACCCTCCGAGCAGCAGGATGGAGATCCCAGGGAAGCTGTGGCTGCCTCATCCCTGGAAGTGTCCAAGGCCAGGTTGGACAGGGCTTGGAGCAACCTGGGCTAGTGGGAGGTGTCCCTGCCCATGGCAGGGGGGGGCACTGGATGGTCTTTAAGGTCCCTTCCCAAAGCATTCCAGAATTCTGTGATTTTTCTTGGGAGTGGAGGAGGGGGATGTGGAGAGCTCTGGGGCAGGTGCCTGTGCTGGTGGCAGGGAGGACCCGTTCTGTCACACAGGGTGACATGGCTGGGTAATTTCTCTGGTAATTAATGCCTCATTAAAGTGCACGAGGGAACAATCAGGGCAGTGAATTTCCCCCAGCACAATGGCTGGGCCCTCCGAGATTTCCTGCCTTTCTTTTTAGAAGGAAACTGTCTTTTTCTGGGTTTAACTGCTCGTTGGGGCAGAGGAGGAGGGAGCCCTGGGGGCATCTCCATCCCCAGCTACTGCTTGGGCATCAGCCCTGTGATGGGATTTTGTTCTTTCCAGCCCCACGTGGTGGGTCAGCACCTCCAGGACATGAAATTTGCCTGGAGGCTGGGGATGAAAACGAGCCCTGCCCCAAAACGTGTGTAGCGGGTCCTAGAGTGTCCTGGGAAGGGATTTTTGGATTGGGAAGGAGGTTGTGGGGAACCTCCAAGGCGGACCAACAGCCTGGATGTGCTGCTGGTGGGGCAGAGTGACAGGGAGTCCCTTCCCAGGGACAGACTCGGGAGGGGACAAAGGGGACACTCTGTCCCTGAGCAGAATGGAGAGACCAGGACATGGGGACTCCTGGGAAGGAGTTTGAAGATGAGGAGGTGACCCGAGGGGTGTGACAAGGTGGTGTCCCTGGCTGGTAGGACAGAGGAAGGAGAGAGGGGGTTGTTGTTGGGAGGCCCCTGAGCATTTCTGGGCAGGTTTTGGGGCTTGTTCCTGCTCATTGTGGCACATCAGAGCAGCTGTGCTTTGAGCCCTGACTGTGCCCCTCTGTCTCCCCAGGAGCCTGATGCCAAGGACTCTGGAGGGGCAGATCACCATGGAGAAGACCCCCAGCTACTTTGTCACCAAGGAGGCCCCTCGGCGCATCTACAACATGTCCCGGGACACGAAGCTGATCGTGGTGGTGCGGAACCCGGTCACCAGGGCCATCTCAGACTACACACAGACCCTCTCCAAAAACCCCTCCATCCCCTCCTTCCAGGCCCTGGCCTTCAAAAACACCAGCACGGGACTGATCGACACGAGCTGGAGCGCGGTGAGGATCGGGATCTACGCCAAGCACCTGGACAACTGGCTGCAGTACTTCCCCCTCTCCAAATTCCTCTTCGTCAGCGGGGAGAGGCTCGTCAGCGACCCGGCGGGGGAGATGGGCCGTGTCCAGGACTTCCTGGGCCTGCAGAGGGTGGTCACGGACAAACATTTCTATTTCAATGAGACCAAGGGCTTCCCCTGCCTGAAGAAGCCCGAGGGCAGCAAACCCCGCTGCCTGGGCAAGTCCAAGGGGCGGCCCCACCCCAGGATCGACCCGCAGGTGGTGCAGCGTCTGCGCGACTTCTACAGACCCTTCAACATGAAGTTCTACCAGATGACAGGGCAGGACTTTGGGTGGGACTGAGCCACCCCTGGGGCACTCCACCACGCTGGGACCTGCTCTGCCCGGCACAGTTTGGAGCCAGGACTGCAACCCAGGGGTGCTCTGGGCTGCCGGGGTCCAGGGATGCTCGTGGTCATTGTGGTCCAGGGATGCTCGTGGTCATTGTGGTCCAGGGATGCTTGTGGCTGCTACAATCCAGGAATGCTCATGGTCATAGCCCAGGGATGCTCGTGGTCATCGTGGTCCAGGGATGCTCATGGTCATCGTGGTCCAGAGAGGCTCGTGGCCGCCCCACCAGCAACCTCCTCCCTTCATTCTAATTTATATCGGACCTTTTCTGGCAAGAAATGGACTTTTCTGGAGTAGAGAGAAATATTTAAGAAATAAAACCACAGATGGCCCCTCTCCCCGCCCTGACCAGATTAAATATTCTTCCATATAAATCTTGCTGATCTGTATTGACCGGGACTGTTCCGGGTGGTGAGAAGGACGTGTGGGTGTGTGGATGGGGCTGTGTGTGTGGGGGGGGTGGATGATGGATCCACCATCCATAATAAAACCTTTGGAAACCAGCTGGACTCCGGGGTGGGTGACCAGTGGGTTTTTGCTAAACCAAATTCCCGTGCTGACACAGGCACTGAGGGCCCAGGGGTGGTGGGTGAGGCCCTCGAGCAGCAGCCCCTGAGCACGGGAGGTGTTTTGCAGATGGAATATAATCTGTAGGAACTGCCTAGTTAAGAAAACAATTAACAGCAGTAGTTTTGAATAAATGCCAGGTCCGGGTTCGGGAGAGGGAGTTGTGTATCACATCCCTTCCTATGTCCCTTGAGTAACCCAGTTGAGAGAGCAGAGCATTTCTGACCCTTAGGATGAAAATTCCTGCTTCCCCCTAAATCCCAAGCAAAGCAGACAAAATCCCCAAACTCTGCCCTGTCAGCTCAATAATCTCAATAGATTTCCAAATCTGCAGCCATCGAGGGTCATCACAGGAGGCTCCAGAAATTAGTTGAATCTGTACTAACTAGTTTTCCCTTAATTAAAGATGGGAAAAACATTTAATTAACCTCTAATATCTTATTAGTGACTTGTATTTGTCTCTTTAATGAGCTAATTACGTGTTTTGAAGGGCCCTCAGGCCCTGCATTGTTTGCAAATATGCTTTGGCTGTGGTTCCTTCCATTGTGCAGCATACCAAAGCTGCCCATCCTGCCAAGGTGCCTCCCCTCCTCGCTGCTGCTGCTGCCCGGGGTGATGGAGGCAGCAGGTACCACTTCTCCTGGGATGCACAACCACCCCCACCCCCTTCTTCCCACCTCCGAGGTGGTGTTACACCCCCATATAGTGCTCTATTCCTCACAGCTCCCATTTCCCAGCTGGCACCTCCGTTGTGCCCGTGGAGGTGACAGTATTTTCTGTCCCGGTGTTCCGGGCTGGAGCTGAGGATGGACATGTTGCTGTTGAGCCCCAGGAGGAGTGACACATGCAGAAACGGGCTTAATGGAATGTCGGAGTTAAATGCAAACAGTGGCCTGTTTGTGGGGAATTGGGCATGGTGGTGACAACCCCTGAAGGTGTCCGGGGCACCAGGGACCAAGACAGGTGCCACCAGTGTTGTGCCAGAGCCTGGAGGGGCTTTATGACCGGTGTAAACTGGGATATCGTCAGAGGAACAGCGGGAAGAGATGAAGCCGGGACTGGTTTTGTGCTGGTTGATGGCCCAGAGCCCTCTGAGCGGTGCTGGGGTGGGCTCAGCACCCGTGGCCAGCGCAGGGACCCCTGGCCGTGTCCCCCCAGGACGGCGGTGGCCCGGCCCCCGCCCCGCCGGGGGTGGGATGTCGGAGCGGCTGGAGCCCCTTGTCAGCCGCGCTGGCAGCTCCCCGTGATGGACTGCGCTCTGCTTGTTTAGGTTTTGTTTCCAGCCACGACATTCGACCAAATTATTCTCCGCCAAGGGCTTTAAAGTTTCCCAAGTGCCTGTGAAAGCCTGGAAACGCTGATAGTGATCCTATTTCTCAGCTCAGTGACTGCATTCAGCCCCAGCCATATTGATATGCAAAACGTTAAGGGTCCCGGCTCGAAAGATGGTTTCTGTCTGCCCTGTGAAAGGGAGCCATACTTTTTTAAAGCCCGGCCCTTTCTAAAGCCGCACAATACCATATAGACTATGCCATTTAAAGCATCTGAAGCGACCCAAAATGTATTGAAAGCTTGCTTTGCAGACTCATTAAGACTACTCAATAGGTTCTGGCAAATACCGTGCCAGGGCTGACCGCACGGATTAAGACTTTTGAAGTGTTACACAAACCCCCTGCTTAAACTAATTGCTGCCCTGCAGCTCATGAGGTCAAGTATTTTTATTCATTGCCTCCGAGAGGAGCCACTTATGGGTCTGTCCAGGTGAAGTCTGCACTTCATTAGATCAAGACAATAAAAGCAGCTTTGGCAGGAAGGGGATGAAATCTCCCAGCTCTGAAGAGCCAAGTACAGGCTTGTGTCCACCTCAGGTTTGTGTCCACCTCAGGTTTGTGTCCACCTCAGGCTTATGTTCACCTCAGGCTTGTGTCCACCTCAGTTTTGGGGTGTTTCTGTTGCTTTCAAGAGCTCCAGCAGAGTGATGTGTGTCCAGCCACAGTGGTTCAGTGCAGGCTGGTCACAACACCCATGTCCCACTCGTGCTGTCCTTGGTGTGGGTCCACCCAGTGTCACGGGGGTTTCAAGGAGTCAGTGCTCTCCACTGGGATGCTTCATTCCCCAGGGTTGCAGAATTCTGGAGTGGTTTGGGTCAGAAGAGACCTTAAAGGTCATCCCATTCAATCCCCTGGATCTTCCTGCTCTAAACCTCTGGAAATAAAATTGTAACAAGGTGATGCTGAGCTGTGCTGCTTCCTGGGGCAGAAGAGAGTCTGGGCAGTGGTGTCCCCACATCTGCTTGCTCAGGGGTTGATGGCAAGCCCCCCTGTGCTCATGGAGCTGGAAAAACGCCTCTGGAGCACCAGGTTAAATGGGGGAAATGTCAGAGCAAGAGGGTGATGGAGATCCAGCTTTGCAGCCAAGTATGAAATGAGGCTTTCATCCCCATCTCAGTTAACCAAAGTTTCCATTTCTAACCCCACTTTTGTTTTGAAAATCCAGCTATCCAAAGCGTTGTGGTTCCTGTGCTCTGGGCCTCCCCCTCCGTTCCAACTGCTCCATAAGCCAGGAAGACCAGGGCTGAAAGAGCTTTCCAAAATTTTTATTTACTCCTTTTTCTTTCATACCGAATTTAGGAGGACAGAAGGGAAAGAACAAAAATAGGCAGGAAAAAAAAAAAAAGCTCCACAAGGAAGAAGTTAAAACTTCCCTGCTTTTGCGTGGGTCTGGAGATGAGGAGCAGCAGGGCTGATTTGTAATTACACATTTCATCTTGATGTGCTCTGGGAATGTTTATAACCTGCAACAGGGAAAGCCATGCTCTTCCCTCAAAGTGCCCATCTGTCCCCATTCCCATTCCCTGCTCCCTGTATGGCTGCACCCATCCCACCCCACAGTCCCCAGGTGAGGCTCATGCTGCTGGGGCTGTGGGGCACCTGGGGGCTATAAAAGCTGGGAGGGAGGTAAATCCTGGAGGGATTGTGAAGCTCTGGAGGATGTAGAGGTTGTCCTGGCTCAGGGAGCAAGAGCTGGCACTGCCTGGTAAGGGGGGGCCACTGTCAGGGGTGTGGGGCATCCTTCCTGCTGGTTTTGGGGGCTGCAGGGCCAGTGTGGTGTTTGGGATGGAGCAGTGTGGTTGTGCTCAGCTGTCACGAGAGAATGCCAAATTTTTTCTTTGATTAGAAACAGTAACATGTTGCCTTGTTTAATTAATTTATATCATTAGGAAGAATAAGTTGATGTCTTTCTGGCCATACTCCCCTGGCAGGAGATGAGCCCCAGGCCCTAATCTTGTAGCCCCTACTGGTGTTGGGTAGAGGGAGATATGTGCTGCTGTTGCTCCTTTTCCAGGGGCCATGGACACATGGAGCGGGCAGGAGGAAGGGGGTGGCTGGAGCCTTTGGGGCTGGTGAGTGGTGGGGCACTGAGGGATACCACAGCTCATTACATGAGGGGCAGTGTTAGAGGGGAGAAATACATCTGGTGGGGGGCTGATCCAGCCCTGTTTCTCCCAGTTTCCCGTGGCTGGTCAGTGGTGGTGCAGATGATTAAACCAATGCTCCCACTGCCAGGCTGGCATAGCCGTGCCAGCTCTGCCCCACCACTGCCATCCATGCAGGCAGCTGCTGCTCTAGCTGTGCCTGAAGGGCAACAGGGAGGGAGTTTTCCCCTTTTTTTCCCTTTTGCTGTGAGTTCAAACTTCCATGTGACAGCAGGGGCTGATTGCTGGAGGACACCCCTCAGCACGCTGCCAGCGGGAAAGAAAGTGTGAGGGATGGAGGGCAGGAAACTGGGAAAGGCTTCTGGTGGGGATGGGAAAGGGGCTTGTGCAACAGCCAGCCTTTAATTAAGGGTCTTTAAAGAGCTTTCCCAGCTGGTTAACATTGCCTTGCCATATTGGAGTGGTTTAGAAGCAATGTTCCTCGGGAATGACTCCCTTCCTGCCAGCCCTGTGCGCGGGTGACGGGTCCCCCACCCCTCCTGGAAAACAGGGCAGAGAAAAATGGGGTGGAGGGCACAGGGAGCCCTCTGCCCTCACAGGGAAAAGGCTCCTTTCTCTGGCCTGCTTGCAACACCCAAATGTCTTCAACACAGCACCCAGAACAGCTGGTGGGGGAAATGCACTGGTGGCATCACCAGGTGCTGGAGGAGACAGTGTGGTCTCACACCCAAATGCTGGATTGGGAGTGCCTGCTCCAGCCCTGGGGGGATATTGGTGCCTGGAACCAGCCCTGGGGCTGTGGCTGGGTTATGGGGAGGTCTGGAGACAAATATGGGAGGTGGAAGCTCCCAAAGTAAGGAGCTCCTGTCTGGCAGCCGTGGGACCCTGGGGCAGAGGTGATGGAGGTGCCGTGGGGCACCCAGGTATCCCTTGGAGCTGATGGACCTGCCCCGTTTCTCCTACTGCAATAAACCTGCAGGAATGAGCTCCAGAGTGACAGCATTTCCCCCCTGCCAGCTGGGGACAGACTTTGCTGTGCACATAAACCTGCACTGAGCTGTTTATACTGAAACTACTTGTTCCATCTTTTTAAGCTTTATCTGCTCACCCCAAATCCTCCTGGAACCTTTCCTTCCTCCATCCCACGCAGCACTGTCAGAATTGCCCTGTACAAAATCCCCCTTGGAGGTAAGAGCAGAGCTGCCCATGGCTGTGGGAGTGGGATGGGGGCTGCGGGGTCCTGTCCCTGTTTCACCGGGGGATTTATTGATGCCTGAGACTTCCTGACAAGGTTTTGTTTCCTGATGAGCTTCATTTGCACAAAAGAAGGTGATGCAAACCTGGCTGAGAGTGTTTTGCTCCAAAGGAAAAATCCCCCTTTCCCAGAAAAGCATCCCCTGACCAGCAGAGCAGATACCATCAGTGCAGTCTGCTCTCCTGGTGCCTTCAGAGTTGGAGCTGAGTGATGCATGACTGAGCACCATCCTCCTCCTTCTCCTCTTCCTCTCTGTGCCCTGGGCTTGCCACAGTGCTCCCAGCTCGAGGCTCCTCACTGTCAGCTCCAGTGACATGGTCGGTGCTGGGGCTCCCTCTGCTCCTACAGTGCTCTTTTATCTCTGGAAAAAATCATAATAAAAGCCAAAAGGCAACTTTAATAGTGGAATATTGGAGAGGGCTGGGAGAGGAGCACTGGGAGAGAAATGTTCCTGCCTGTGGCCATGGCACAGCTGGGGGCCCAAGCACGGATCCACAGCTGCCACTCAGGGGTAAATTGGGGGAAAAAACCCCCTAAACTCTGTGTTTTCTGGGCTTGGCTGAAGGGTGCTGATGTGCTCAGGCAGGGGAGGGACAGGCTCACCCCAAGGCTGGCATGGCAGAGATTCCTGTTACCTTTAGGACAGGCAATTAAACCTGTCTGAGTAATAACCTGGGGTTAATTAGACCTGTCTGAGTACAGCCCAGTGGTGAACCTGCCTGTGCAGGATGGGACCCTGGTGCAGCCTGCCCAGGGACCAGCACCCTTTGGCGTGTGGGATGGGGCACAACCAGGCACAAAATACTGAAGGCACGGGCTGAAGCGCTGCCTGGATCCGGCAGAAAACGTTCCAAGTCCGGAGAGGCTTCGCAATAATTTCCACATTCCATAGTTTTTCTCAAGAGGGGAAGAGAGGCAAGCCTGGAATAATTACCCATACAAGCAGTCATTGAAATGTTCTTTGCTGCGAGTACTGATCACTTACTGTATTTAACAAGACAATTTTGGCTCTCGGAGCATAAAAGCAAGCAATGATTAAAGCTCTTGTTTTCAGGGTCCATGAGCCAAAGCACAAAAGTCTGTTGCTAGATCCAAGTCTGGACTTGGCAACCAGCTCCTACATGGGGAGTGAGCCAAGGTGAAGTGGCTCCACTCAGTGTCTGTAGGGTTTGGGGTGCTTTGGAGCACAGAGGGTGCTGATGCCCCCACTCTGCTCATTCCAGGTGCAGGGGGGCATCTCCAGCAATGGCAACTTGTGCCTCCAGCCCTGGAAGTGAGTTGGGGTGTTCTGCAGGAGGTGGAAGATGTGGCAGCTCCTTGGGGCTGGGAAAGGTTCCTTGGTGGTGGGAAGGAGCAGGTGCTGAGCTGGAGGACAGTGTGGGAGATGGGGTGTCTGCTGCCTTTTCCCCTTGTGCCTGTGGAGAGAGAGGATATTTGGGGGGACCCTGGGAAGGCAAAAGACCTCAGTGTGTGCAGGCAGTGGTGCAAATCTGGGGCTTGGCTGGAGGCAGAGCTATCTGAGACCTTCTGCTGCCTGGATTTGGGGATCCCAGGTTGGGAATTCTGGGTTTCCAGAGTGTCTGACTCTGAAGGAGCTGTTCCCTGGTGAGAGGCCATTGGGATACCATGATTGCCCAAGGGTAAAACTGAGCAGGGCTGCTGAAAGCACCCTTTGTGCTTGGCTGGCACCACCCTGCTTGGAAACCCTGCCCTGAGCTGAGCTGGGCTCAGCAGGGCTGGGGCTCTCAGCATCACTGAGGGTGTTACTGCAGCACTCCCATCACTGCTGTTGTGCCTCAGTGGGTGTCCCTGACTGCAGACCTCCTCCCAGACTGGTTTTATGGCAGAGATGTTTGATGCAAGATTATCCTCTCTGGGAAGTGGTATTTTGGCAGCAAAGCTCAGAGGAGTTGCCTGTGAGTTCCCCTTGGGACAGTCCCATAGGTACTGTGTGGTGCTGAGGTCTCTCCTAAAACCAGGCACAGCATCCTGCAGGGATGGGCAGCCCTGGGAACCCCAGAGGAGGGTCTGTGTTTTACTCTGAGGCTCCTCAGGCTGCCGTGTCAGTGGTGCAGTCTCTTGGTGTGCGTGTCCCATGGTGGAATCTGACTGTTGATGTCCCACCCTGGCTCTGCCCTGGGCTGCTGGGAGAGCTGTGTTGGTGGGATGAGCTCTGCCTGCCGTGGACAGGCAGCTCCTGCAATGCTGGTGCCAGAGGGCACAAATCTGAGCAGAGATTGGCTTCTTGCTGACATAAATCAACGTTGTTTGGTTCAGCACAGCTGTGTGGTTGAGATCAGGTCAAGATCTGCTTCAGATCTTCCTACTCTGCTTGTTAAGCTCCCGTCCTTGAGGACGGTGTGGGCTCACCCCTGAGCAAAGATAAATGAGTCCCAGTGTAGCAACACTAAATCTATCCAGCCTTGTGCTTGGCTTTCCCAGGTCTCTATTTGCTGCAGGACAAGGAGGGCTTCCAGGGAAATACCAGTTCTGTATGGACAGCATCATGTAGAGCCCCCTGTGTCTTTTTCCCTGGAAAAAATGCAAGAATTCAGGCATTCCACAGACATTACCGATGCTAATTGAGAAACTGCTTAGATAGGGCTGTTAGTATTGCTGCCACCTCCTCAGCCATGGTCAAATCAAACCAGAAAAGGTCCCTGCAGAAAGCTTTTATTCCAAGCACTGGCTCTTTGGCTGTCCTGGAGTGTGGTGCTGTGGGGATCCAGTTCCCAGTGTGGCTGTGTCTCTTGGGTGCCTCTGCTCCAGCTTGGCTGCAGTCGAGCAGTTGCTTTTTGGTGGTCACTGCCCTTCAGGCATGAACTGGGAGCATCCCCAAGGTGGGCACAGGGCTGCATCCCATGTCCCCAGGGATGTCCCTGCAGCACTGGCCATCCTGGCTGGGAACCTTGTGCCAGCTCAGGGCACAGCTGCCACCAGGACCCACCTGGGAGCTGTACTGGCTCTCTTGGCTTCATTTCAGATGGAAAAGAGCATTTCAGGAGTGACTCTGTCAGCCCTGTGCAGCCCTGGCAGCCCTGGGAGGGCCCTGGCAGATGGGCAGCCTTCGTCCAGGTCCCCTGCTCTCTCGGTGAGTTGTGCTTGCTGGAATTATTTACTGCACTGATCGATAAGCACCGTGGGCAGGGGGCTGTATTTCATGAACACAACACCACACACGTGCTACTGCTATATTTCAAAAACATAAATAACCCTGGGACATGAGCAGAAATTAAAACCAAACATGAAAATTTACACCCAGGATTTTTCAACTCGGGGAGGAAGCAAACAAGGCTCCTGGGCTGTGCCCCTCACTGAATCGAGCCCTGCCCCTGCCTCTCCCAGGGTGCCGGTTTGGCTGCCCGTGGCTCTGGCTCTGCTCCTGCCTCCAGCTGAGGTGTTATGGGCTGTGTCCCACCAGCACAGGCAAGCCACCTGCTTTCCCCCTGTCCCCTCACACGTGGGGACACGGTCCCAGGTTGGCAGGAGCAGTTCAAGAGCCCCCCTTGGCACACCCTGCCTGCCATCGGCCGGCCCCGGCGGTGCCGCTCTGGGGTTTATTTTCCTAGTGAGCAAATCATCCAGCAGCGTGTGCTGCACTCTCCAGGTTGTTTGTTTTCCTTCAAAATGCAATATAGACCTAATGATATGAAAACAAACTCTCGTAAGAGCAGGGCTGTTCAGCACAGGCAGCGAGGGCTCTGTCCCTTCCCCCTGGCAGCGTTGAAGCGTTTCCCCCATCGCTGATGCAGCCGTTCCTCATAAATCAGAGGAGGTAGGAGCACATTTGCTCCCCCGGCTTTGAAGAGGCGTCAGATCTCTGAACAGAGGCTTCTTGCTGGGTGATCCTCCGGGGCTGGTTCTCATTTCCTTGTAGGAGGTGGGTCTGGAGCCCATTTTGCGCATTTGGGAAGGCTTGCAGGGGGGAGGGGGAGGAAAATGAATGACTTTGCTTCGTTTGAAAAAAAAAAAAAAGGGGAAAAAAAGCCTTGACACCACGAGCACTGTGCACCATTAACATCCCACTGACACAATTACTTACCAGGAAGACACAGCTATTGATTTGGTAGGAAGTGCATGTGCCATGGCAGGGCTGAGGCTGCAGGAGGCTGAAGGGCTCCATAAGCCTGAACTGGGCTCCCTGCAAACCTGGGCTGAGTCTGGTCCTGCCAGGGTTAAGCCCACATCACTTCAGGTGCTGCTGTGGCTTTCACCCCTCTGGTGTCACTGCTGGCATTGCCACATGCCCAGGCCCTGCAAGGAGGGTGATGGCACTGAGGGCTCTGCTGGAGATGGTGGGAACAGCTGGTGGTGGTGAGGGATGGGATGGCCACACTCCCCATCAACTCCTGCCTGTCCTTGGGCAGATACATCTTCTAAGTGCTCTGCTTGGCCTTTGGGGACCTTTGCAAAGTGTCAGCTCTGTCAGTAATTGCATGTGGGACCCCTTGGAAGAGGGGATGGGGAAGGATGGAGAGAACATGAGATGTCTGTGGGTGCCTGGGTGGGCAGTTACTGCTTCTGCTGCAGGATCCCTGTGGTGCTGAGGGGCTCAGGCAGGGTCTCTGGAGAGTCCTTATGGTTGGCATAGCTGGCACTAGGGCTGGTAGGGATCCTGCAGAGTGTCTCTGCTGTAGCAAGGGTTTGCTTGCTGTGGTTGCTGCTGTCAGCCCTTGGGAAGAGCTTCTGGGTGCACCCACCCTTTGGTGGCACCAGTCGTGCGTGGGTGGGGATGAATGGTGGCACTGGGAAGGGCAGCCCCTGTGACTGAGGGATTGCATCTTGCCTTGTGCATTTTAATGGAAGAAAAACTACTGAGGTGAGGAATCAAGAGCCCTGAGAAGGGAGGTTTCCTGTTCAGCTCTGCCCAATTTTCACTGTTTTGAAGAGAGGCTGTTAATGCACAACAGCTGCACAGTGGCACAAGGCATCCATTGCTGTCCCAACCACCCTTACACCCTTCCTAAATCTGTCCCGTGGCAGCATTATCTGGGAAGGGTTCAGGGATGTGTCCCTGCACAAGCTTAAGCTCTGTGTTAGGGCCAGGTTGCCTGAAGAGGAGCATAAGAGGCTTTTCCTGCTACTCCTTTACCTCTGTGGCAGCCTTGGGATGTGCCAGTGCTCTGAGAAGTTGGACACTAAGGCTGGACACCCTTTAGGAGACACCTTCACCTGAGAATGGCTTGGGTGCTGCCCCGGGGGAGCTTTGCTGCTGCAGCCAGGACCACCCCAGTCAGACAGGCAGCAAGAAACTCCCGGGAAGAATTTTCAGGAATTTCTCTGGCAGTTTTTTCAAGGTAATTGCAGCACGAAGGTTGAGCTGGAACATTTCTGCTGCGCGGGGCCGTTTCCACCGCGGAGCTGGCAGCGGGAAAGCTGCTGAGTGAGGAGCCGGCGCTGCCATATGGAGCTGTGCTCTGGCTGCTCGCTCACGAAAACTCCTCCGGGGCCAGGGCTTGGCAGCCCCTCTGCAGAGCCCGCGGCTGTGAATAAATGTTACTCAGTGACGGGGCTCGGTGCTACAGGATCCGGCCCGCACTCAGAGAGAGCTGCACTTGGCCTGGGTTCAGCACAGCCCTGCACATGTGCTCGGGGAGAAGCACACGAGCCGTCCCGGTGACTCCCGGGGAGAAATTCTGTGCTTACCCACCCTTTTTGCTGGAGCTGTGCTTTCATCTGACTTGACTTTTGTGCCTCGAGTTTCCCTTTGGCTTTCCCTCTGTGCTCCTTCCCTGTTTCCACTGAGTCTGGCTGAGACTGGAGCCTTCAAAAGGGGACCTGGGGATTTGCTGGAGAAGGTGGCAGTGGGGAGACTGAAACAGGCTATGTCTTATTTCTAGTGTTAAGAGCAGGGAAGGGGGAGGAACAAACTCACAGAAATTGGAAGACTTTATCGTTTTAAGAGTGATAAAGCTAAAAATCTCAATCAAAGACTGTTTTGTGTTGTGCATAAATACTCAGTGGGAATTTGTAGCGAGATCCTCCAGAGTCTGAGTGTGGAAGATGCAGTGAGGAAAGTGTGAGGTGCAGGTAACAAAGTCACCCTGTTGCTCTTAGCTGGGAGACACTTTGGAAGGGAATCAGTTTTAAAGGCTGGAAGTCACAAACCCATCACTTGCATCCCAGCCCAGTTCCCTGCCGCCTCTTTGAACCCGTGGATTTGTGGCTGCCCCATCCCTGGAAGTGTCCAAGGCCAGGTTTGATGGGTAGAAAGTTGGTCTAGGATTGGTCTAGTAGAAGGTTTCCCTGAGAGGTTTGTAACTGGATGATCTTTAAGATCCCTTCCAACCCAAACCATTCCATGATTTGTCCACGAGATATGGGATCCTGAGCTGGATGGGTTTCCATCTGCTCCTCTGCTCCTGCCCTCAATGGAACCCTTAATGGAACTGTCCTGGCTGCAGCAGAGCTCCAGCAGGGGCACATTTGGCCTCCAGCACATGCAGATGCCCATTTCCCCTTTCATTCCATAACTGGGTAGTTCAGTGCACGAGTGAGCCCCGTGGATCAGGACAGCGATCACATGGACAAGCTCCAGAAAGGAAATACTAATGTGGAGCAAGACAAGAACAAATTCCAAAAAATAGAAGAAACCCTTGTTAGACACGAAGCACATTGCCAAGCCCATGGGTCTGGATGTAGTTAGAGGTGTACAGTGTGCAGAGGTCTGTAATATTTTATTCCAGGGATATGTATTTCCGGGACAAGTTGCTAGATAGACCTCTAGTGTTCATTTTCTTAAGGGAAAATGTCATGATCGAGTCCCATTGTGCTCGGGTCTCGTACCTTTGCACTTTGAACAGGCTTTGGGGGGAGGTTTTGTTTTTCTAAGGGATAAGAACTCCAAATGTCAGTGTGGGTCTGCAGCGTTCCCTAACGAGCTGCCTGACAGGCGGGCTCTGGGAATGTTGACACGTGGTTTCCTTGGAAGGGCTGGATGTGGGCCTGGCTCTCGGAGCAGCGGGAGCTTCGCCACCGCCACGCCAGGGCCAAACACTCAGCACGAGATCAGAGGTGTGTTTGTGCTGGGAAGTTTGGCTTGGACGGGCTCTTTAGACTCCACTGGTGCTCAGCTCACTGGATTCTGCGGTGGAGGAATGATTGTATTCACTTTAAGATCCCAGTTTTCTTTTACAGCCATCCCCATGGGTCTTTAGGAATGATATCCCAAGTTTTCCTCCTTATGAACTGCTCATGCAGAGGTCAAGTTTTAGACGTGGTTGGAAACTGGAGCAACTGAAGGCTGGAAGGGTTTTTCCCAACTTTGTCACTGGAAGACACTTATCCTGTGTGTCCTGATTGGTGCTGCTCAGTATCATGTGTCCCAAACTGAAATCCAGATATAATTTGGGTTTGGTTTCATTGACTTGAAAAGCAGGAAATGTCTGAATGGCAGCCAACAATGCTAAATATCTTCTTTTTTCCCCCCTCAAAGCATTATTCCTCAGTGTCATGGAGCTGTCACTAAAACTGTTTTTAATTGTTGCATGTTTTAATTCATGATGTTTTGTTGGAAAATATTCATCACTTGTTTGCTCAGAGAGGGAGGAGGAAATTCTGGTCTTGGGGAAAGTGATGAAAATCCAAGTGACTTCACTGATGTCACTTAAATTAGTTTGAAATTATGTGCAGGAAAAGTTATTCTCTGCAGCCTGAAGGCTCCAAAAAGAAGCACTTTCTATCTCTGTAGTTTCAGGCAAGTTAAACAGCAGATTTAAAATCTTGGGAAATCAAAGCCTGAGCTGCAAAAAAGCAAGAGAATTGAAGAAAAAAGCCTTGTGTCAGTGTTTTCAAGCAGTGAGTTCTCCTATATGGGCACCTTATTCTGAATTTTTGCTATGAAAATTACGCAGGAGGGTTAGTTCTGGGATATGTTTATTTACTAATTTTTCACTGCTAATTATTGTCTGCTTAGTGACGATCCAAAAGATTTTAGATTTCAGTTTTGGTGATTATTTCCTGAAGTAATTCTGCAATGACCACCTGAGGGGGCCTGATTTTGGTGTAGGGGCTCCTGTTGCTCCCCAGGTTGTGGGGAAGGCCAGGTCTGGTTTTAAGCAGCTCCACCTGAATTCATCAGAGAGAGCAGGGAGATTTTGTTGTCTTGAGAGCAGCTGTTGTTTCAAAATGCTGTCCTTCCTGGGCAGCTGGAAAGAGCAGGGCTGACACGGCCAACATAGATTTACACCTTTAAAAAAGTGTTGGTTTGTTTTTTTTTTTTTTGGTCTTTGCCAGGAGTGGGGCTTTTCTTGTGCAGAGAGAGCCCTTGGCACATGGTCCTGTTGGCTCACACACATGTTTGGGGGCTGAGCTCTCTGTGGGCTCATGTGGATACACCAGCCTCGGGTCTTGGCACCTCCCCTGGCCCAGAGCAGTCAGAATTAGCCCAGATGGGGTGGGAACCAGCCACAGTTCACCTTAATTTTAAATTAAAGCTCTGGGTTGTGTTTTTCCATGCTGCAGGAGGTCATGGAGCTGCTCGGAGTGAGGAAATCCCACTGGAACAGTGTTGGGATGAATCCAGTGCTGGGACCAGGATGGGGGAAGTGAGAGCTGAACAAACACTCACTGAGGTGACAGGGAGAAATTGAGCTTCAATGTCCCTGACCACACTGAGCACCTGTTGGCTGCATCAGCACCTGCACTGCTGCTCCTGAGGATGTCCATCATTACTCCATCAGCGCTCCCGAGGCTTGGCCAGTTCAGGTATCAGCCAAAGCCACTAACACTGAATACCTTCAACAATTTGCTGCCTTTAATGCATTCAGTCAAGCCAATTACATAAAATTACAGGTCTGCCCTTTCCATTTTACCAATTCTCTGGGTCCTAAGAATGTATAAATATTCAATGAGCCCTCTCAGTAAACGCTGCGGGCAGCAGAAAACTTGCAGAGCAAATATTTTTATATTGCTCTGGTTTTGAAGATCCTTTAGAAAATGATTTCTGAAATGTCTCTGCTAGTGCAGGACTCTCTTCCCCTGAATGCAAACCCTGATGGTCACATAACAAATTGCTAAAGTGAATTACAAAATGGCATTTGACCATGCCAGTGAGTGTAATTTAAATAAATCTATTCATGAAGGCCTAATTAGCAGGGACTGGGCAATTTGCAGCAGTGGATGGGAAGTCTCTGCCAATCACAGATTGAATCCAACAGAGTGGTAAGTGCTGCTGAAGTGCTGGAGAGTTAAAATCACTCAGAGCTTTCAGGGATCAAGCACTAGATCAGAAAAATACTGAATTTATACTGTTGCTCTCCCATGGGGGACTGTGCTTGAGAGGGGAGCAGGACCTGTGTGGTACATGGACCTCAGGAAACTGCTTGTGGCCTTTCTCTTGCCTCTGTTTTTCCAGTTGTCAAAGGGAGATAACGATGCTGATTTCTTTGAGAGATCACTTTGAGGTCATTTGAGGAGGAAAACTTGAGTAAAGCTGAGTACAAATTGAGTAACATTTGTTTTTGCAGGCGCTCTTCAGTGTTTGTGCTAAAAGTTCCTAACAGGGAGAATCAGTTGACACTGTAAATCAGTGGGATAAAGTCAGGTTACACATTTGTTTGTTGCCAGCACCAAAAAAAGATGTTATTTTTTTACAGTAACCCAAAGGAATCCAAATCCCTGACCATGCCCCAAAGTGCCATGTGTGAATGGCAGAATTCACAGCGACACCTGAGACAGGTAGGTCCATCAGATGAGTTCTTGGCTCAGTATCTGCAAGTTAGAAATGGAGCATCTGATCACGTCTCGGAGGGAAAGAGCTCTGGTCTCACATCCACTGCCTTTGTGCATCCTGTCACGATGGCCCTGATAACGTCTCCCCAGCAGGAGCTATCATGGGAAAGGAGAGAGCAGCTTTTTCTTCAAAATGTACATTGAAAACAGGAGTGGAGCTAACCCACAAAGCAAACCCCCTCGATCATTAGCTGTCTAGTGAGGCCGTGGGGACACACAACAGGATTCTTGTTCTGGTGGCTTTGAAATGGAACAAAGCCCGCGGCCCTGGACGGGACACGGCGGCGTCGGGTTTCACCTGCCCTTTGTGCCTGTGGGAGAAAAGCAGCTCAACCTGGACAAAACCTAATGGAAGTGCTGACCATGGTGGCAGCACAAGATCCCAGCTCGGTTCTGCAGAGCCTCGCTGGAGCAGGTGCTCATGTCCCACCAAAACCTTGCTGAGATGCTGGACAAGCTCAAAACCTGCAAGTCCGTGGGCCGTGATCCTGATTTATCACCTTCTGCAGCAGTGGACACCCTACAGGTCTCATTTCAGGTTTGTTTTCCTGGTTTGCTGTGCAGTCGTGGCTGGAAGAACAAGACTTGTACCTTTGCCAGCATTTTCCAGCCAGTGCACACGTTCTCCTTCCTACTGGATTAGGAGTGCATCACCATGGTCATTATATTCTGCTTGTCCATCAGACTGAGATAACTAAAACAACATAACTAACAAAAAATACCATATTCTGTTTACTGGAGACTTCAGACTTATGGAACAGAGTTAGATCCATGGATGATACTGTATAAAAGGTGAGCTAACCCCCCCCTTCACCCCAGGCTGTCAGTTCCCTGGCATGACGTTTGTCATCAGCACAGGATAATTATCACGGACTTTAGAGACACAATAAATATGAGAGCACAGGTGGTGTCCGTTTTCAGCTGTTTAATTGAAGAAATGAAAGGTCCTGTAATACAGAGTCAACACAGAGAATTTGTCAGGCTACACTAAAAACTTCAATAGCCACGACCTTGAGGTTATAAAATTACTCATCAGGAGTAAAGTTTTTCATGATGCAGAAGTGAAGGGTATTGATTTCATAAAAAAATGATTTTATATGCAATATAAATTGACAAAATGGCTCGATCCAGCTCCTTTCAGGGCCTGAAAACTCATGGATTGCTGGGTGCAAATCAATACAAATAATATCTTAAACGATGAATTTTAACTCATTTATAAAATACAGGCTGCAATTTTTTTTCCCTTAGAGCTAGTGGAAAAAAAAAAAAGGGAAAAAGAAAGTAGGGAATGGTTTCTCCAAAGATTTCTGGAATTTGCTTTGTCTTGCAGGTGCGCATTTATGATTGTAGAACAGATCGGACTTCAGACTCCTGGACTGGTGCTTTGTTGGCTTTGAGCTGTGGAATCACAGAATGGTTTGGGTTGGAAGGGACCTTAAAGGTCAGTTAATCCACCCCCTGCCATGGGCAGGGACACCTCCCACCAGCCCAGGTTGCTCCAAGCCCCGTCCAACCTGGCCTTGGACACTTCCAGGGATTCAGGGGCAGCCCCAGCTTCTCTGGGCAACCTGTGCCAGGGCCTCCCCACCCTCCCAGGGAAGGATTCCTTCCCAATCTCCCATCTAACCCTGCTGTTACCTCCTTGAGATCCACTGGTGATCCTGCTGAGTGCAGGAATGCCATCGGTGGTTTGGGAAACCTCTCCCCTCGTGCCGTGCTGGCCCTGGGGATGCTCCCACACAGCCAGGGCTGCGGAACCCTTTTCCCGCCACTGCGCTGGCGCCATTTTGTCTCCGTCACGTACCTGAGGGGTTCGCGAGGGGCACTGAGGGTCCGTGAGGGGCTTGAGGGGGTATAGGAAGAAATTCTGTACAGAAAAGGTAATCAGGCATTGGAATGGGCTGCCCAGGGAAGTGGTGGATTCTCCATCCCTGGAGGTTTTTAAGATGAGACTAAATGTGGCATCAGTGCCATGGGCTGGGAACCACGACAGTAGTGGATCAAGGGTTGGACTTGATGATCTCAGAAGTCCCTTCCAAGCCAGCTGATTCTATGATGGACTGAGGGGTCCACGAGTGGTCTGTGAGGGACTGTGGGGTAACTGAGGGGGTATGTGATGGGCTGAGGGGTCCATGAGGTAGCTGAGGGATCTGTGAGGGGGTACATGATGTGCTGAGGGGTCCCTGAGGGGTTTGTGAGGGGGGCAGCTCCTGCTGTAGGGTCCCCTGTAGGGGCCTAGGGCATTTTAAGTCCTAAATGACCTTTTTAATTTTCTTCCTATCTGTGTGTTCCCAGTGCTGGTTCCTCTGACCCAACTCAGCTGGTGTGAGGTGTGGCCACTGAACAATATTTAACTTCTTCGGAGGTAAGGATATTGCCATGCCTTGGGGGGATGCTGAGGTTTCTGCAGAAGAAAATGTAAATCTTTCCATCTAATGGTGTGGGAACAGGTTTAAGGGACCTACTGTTCAGTGGTTTCTCTAAGGCAAATTTGGGCTGTCTCTCTGTGAGAGTGTAGTTTGAAATTCTCTCTTAGAGAAATCACTTTGTTCTCAGATCACAGCTGACTTTTTTGAAAAATGTAGACTATTTCTTCTCTAGTTCAACAGACCTTTACCCTATTGCCTGATGAAATGGTTAACAATTCTCACACAAGGTGCCAGGTGTAAGGACTGCAAAAGCCCCTCAGGACTTTGTTATAAACATTGAACAAGCATCCAGCAGTTCTCCCCTATTAAATGTTATTAAGATTTGGACAACGGGATGGTTCCTTTTACAAAGAAAAGTAGAATCTGAAAACTATTTGTTAAATATCTAAAAGTCTCTGAGGTACCCATGAGATAATAAGAGGCATTCAGAGGGGCTAACAAAGCCCTACTTTGGCATCACTAGAGAGGACCTGAGTGCTCACAGGACTGGGTGACATGGAAAGAACTAATTTTCACAAATTTTATTTTAATAAATTCAGAACTTTTTTTACTTTAAGGAAGGAATAAACTCACATTTTAAAGTAGTTTAATATTAAGTCCAAAACCTCAATTAAGGTGCTTTGCAATCCAGTGCTTTTGTTTCCTCACATATAAATTGCCTTTTTTATATGAGCTGCCTCATTAAATTCAGTTGGACTTCCCAGAGAGAAGGAGGGTAAATATTTTTCAGAGACTGGTGCTAATGGAGTCATTTAATGATGAATAATAAATAAAAATCACAGACTTTTATTTGAGAAGCATAGGTAGAGTAGTCACAGTAAAATTCATAAGTTCCATCGCCAAATCCAAACAATAAAGACTTGTCTACTTCAGATGGCTTGAAATGCCTTTTATTGAAAACAGATGCTATTAGGTCAAAACATTTGTGATAAAAAATAACTTTTTATTCTCGCTGTGAATAGTCTGAAGTGATTTGTTTAGATTTTTAAAAAATCTAAATTAGTTTTCTCCAGTTTCAGATAAAGAATGGCTTATTCTAGTTCAGCACGGGACTTTGTTGCACTTTCAGATCTGCATCCAAACCTTGCTCGTCCTGTAAGTCTCATAGACATGGTCCTTTTGTTCTGAGATGAAACAGTATCTGACTGTATTATATTACTGCAAAATTATGTAATTGCCATGGATTTAGGTACTAAGAGCATTAGTGTAATTGTCAGACAGAAAGGACCTTCCCTTCTTTGTGTGCAAAACCAGCAAAATGAAAATTGATGCTGCTGTTGTCCACAGTCTGCGGGTACCACAACTACAGATACTGACTGGGCAGTTCAATGTCTGAGCATCAGAGGCTTCTTTGTAGCACTTTAAATGGATGCTGAGTTAGTGAAGACATTAGTAAAGGCATCACAGCTTCCTGCAGCCACAATGTATCTGGGACCCTCAACAGTCCTTCACCACACCTAGGAACCTAGGGCCCACTCCTGGTGTACTCAGTCCCTCTGAGCTCATAAAACAAGAGTTTTATTCACACAAAATTCTTGGTGAGAGGTGTTTCACCTGGATAAGTGTCTCCCAGTTGCATGACAGATAGGATTGTTTCTGTTTCTTTCCAATAAAAAGGAGGTTTGGCTTGGAAGGGACACAAAATCACAGTCAGCTTGGAAGGGACCTTAAAGCTTATCTCGTTCCACTGCCCTGCCATGGGCAGGAAAACCTTCCACTAGACCAGGTTGCTCCTGAGGAGAGTGAAAACAGGTTTTCCTGTTGCCACAACTTTTTATTTGGGAGGGGCAAAATTTAACTTTTATTAAATTATTATTGTTATTTTATTTTAAACAACTGAAAGAGAAATCACAGAAAAGGGATGATCTGAGAGAAGCAGTTCTATATCCCAGTGATACTGTATATTTTTTTCCATCTTTTCATAAACTCCTGTTCTCCAGCAAAGCTGATTTATTGTCATTGACAGTTACTCTCAAATAACGATCCACTAGCTCAGTTAAAAGCTTTTATTTATAAATAAAACTCATCTTGAGTATTCCAGTTAGTAACATACAGTAATGGAAGTATTTTTATAAAACAGCAATTCACGACAGAACCATCAGTGTGTGTTTAGGATGTTAAAACATAACTTAAAGCATCAAAATGTTTATTAGTTTGCTGCTTATTTTTAAAAGTGAAATAGATTAAAGTATAAACACTTGCAGTGTGTCCGTGGTGTGGCTCAGGATTTGGTTGAGCAGCCCCAAGCAATGCTCTGTCAAAAGAGGCAGCACGACTCGCTTCCAAAGGTCTGTGTTCTGCTCCTCCTCCCTTGGTGAAATTAGTGCTTGGCTTGTTGCACAATAAGCTGATCAAGGAAATGATCTCTGGAAGTTTTCCTTCCCCCTCCCTCCAAAATAGTTTCCAGCCAGATCACTTCCCTCTGCCAGCTCACTGTGCAGGCCTGGTGTCAGAGACAGAGAGGGGAATGAATTTCCAGCAGGGACAGGAAGATTTCCTTTGGAAACTGCAGATTTACATCAGCTTAATTCCTGTGGGGAGCCATCCTAAATGTCACTTCTTTTGATTGGTGATGAGATACCGGGAATGCACTCTGATTTAACTGATAAGCATTTTTTAAAGAAGCAAAATCAAAAATAGAAAAATAAAATTGTGACCTAAATCACTGCAGGCTGTGGACAGAAAGTCTTCCATCAGAAGATGCACTGACTCGGGTACTGCACTGCTGTACACGGTGTCCTCTCCCTGAGTGCCCGTCACTGCAGGATAAGGCAGTTCCCTTGCTCCATCTAGTGATTCCAAGGGAACCGGGAACTGCATGGCTGAGTTTTGAGGGTCAATACTGTTGCAGTGAAGTCAGGCAGGTCACATTGCTTTGTGAGTAGGTATAAAATTAATCCTGGGTGGGATTATTAAATTGTTCTCCTGCCCTTGCTGGCTGACTCTGGGATTCTGCTGGAATGACACAGGCAGTACTGAGAGAAGGGCTCGAGTGGAGAGGCTGTGGCTGCCCCACCCGTGGAAGTGTCCAAGGCCAGGCTGGATGGGGCTTGGAGCAACCTGGGACAGTGGAAGGTGTCCTTGCCCATGGCAGGGGGGTGGAACAAAATGGTCCTGAGGGTCCCTCCATCCCAAACCATTCCAGGTTTCCATGTGAAGTGGAAGTCACAGGGGGTGCTTCACGTTTTGAAGGACCCTGGCAGTGCTGCACTGTCAGTCTCTCCTTCCTGTCCTTATTCCGTTCCAATTTTCATTGCTCACCTCTTAAATCCCAAACTAGCACTGCAACACTTCTCACTGAGGACTGCCTCCTTTAAAAAACCTAAAACCCACCACACAGCTCTATATTATTAATATATATCTCTATATATCTTCATGGGTGTGTTTGCTCCCAGTAGCTTTGTTTGATAATTAAGACCAGGGTGCTTTTACACAATAAACACAGGTTTAGCAAAGCAGAACAAGACTGATTTTGGTTTCAGTCACCAAGACAGTTCCTTGCCTCAGCTGCCTTTGAGTGAGTTGAAAGACAGGCGGAAGGAGGCACCTGTAGAAATTGGGGTTGCTTACAGGAGGAGGGGAACTGCCCTCCCCGTGGGTGCACACGTGTGTCTCGTGGTGCTGACAGCCAGGGAAACCTTGGATGCTTAACTGGAAAATAAATCCTGTCCAGACTTTTCATGGTGCATTTAAGGAGATCTGAGACCTGTGCAGAGAGCATGAAACAACAACATTGCTGCCTACCTGAGGAGAGGTTGCTGTAGAACAGCCAAAATTGTGACTGCTTGAGGTGAACTTTTGTCCTCCCATTGTCTTTGCAAACAGAAACAGATGTATTTCTTTTAATATTTTTATTAGTGGCTATTTTTTCTTAAAGTAAACTCGTCTGTTTATGTTTTAGTTTTCATATGGTACTGTGGAATAAATAGATTAAAATGATTACCAGTCAGAAATATGTTTATTATCATCAGTGGAGTATAATTCCATGAAATCTAATTCATCATATACATCTGTCTTTAATCCTTGTATTCTATAATCTCTTTATTTTTCAGAATGTAATCGGTGTGGTTATCGGGAAAACAGATGTCAGAAGCTTTCCAGACCGAAAAAGTACAGTCCCTTTTAACTCTTTTTACTTCGTTTGCTTAAATGGTATAATTTGGCATAGATGGCTGAAATCAATATTTAAATGATAAACAGACTCCTCAGTGTAAAATGTACAGAACAAAAATGCACACACAAAAAAATGGCGTGTGTTTGAGAACCAAGATGAAAGAGCAGCACTAGTTTGGCTAAACCTTATCAATTAGAAATTGGAAAAGCTCCATCGTGGAAGTGTTTCAGGCTCTGAAGTTGGCACCACTATGAACCCATCCTTCCATAAATGCTGCTGGAAGGGATCAGGTGGATGGGGTGGTGTAGCCCATTCCCGAACACCAGGGTGTTCCTGCACAGCCTGCTGACCTCTAGCGGGAGGAAACTCACGGCAAAACCCCGGAGAGCATCGAAACAGTAGTTTTTACACCTCTATTCCAGTTACAAAAGAAGCTGTGCTAAGAATTGTAACAGTGCTGTTTGGTTTTGCAGACATTGGGTCGGAAAGATACACCTTCAATTTTACCATCCGTGATTCACCAACTTATTTCATAAACGTGCAGTCCTGGGGCAGAGAGGAGTACATCAGATCCCTCTCAGAAAGCTTCAGGGTTGGGGACTGTGGTAAGTCAGAGTTTATTCTTGCCGCGTTTCTGTTTGCATGTAAACCAGTGTTTTGTGTTGGTGGCTTTGCTGTATTTTTCTCTGAGGACTCAGAAAACAGTCTAATTGGAAACAAATTGTTCAGTTATGTAAAGTATAAAGAGGAAAGGAACAAGATTCCGAGGATTTAAACTCAAAACCAGTAAATATGTCAACAAAAAGACCAGACACAAACCCACTGAGTGCAGCCACTCAGAACTGGCTGCAGTGAACTGTAGCTAACCAATCTAAAGTCTTACATTATATTGACTTCCTATAAATGATTAAAAACAAACTCTTTAAAGTAGTTTGGTGTTTGTCCTCCCTTGGTTACAGATATGACTACGATTGTTCATAAAACCACCACAAAAATCTTGTCTTTATTTACAGGATGTGCTTTTATCTCGTTAAATTAATAGAAAGCCTTTGCTGCCCACTGTTGTTTGGGTAAAACTCGAGACCCTGCAGAGCACACACACGAAAACTCAGGGCTGTGGTGTTTCCACTGCGTGTCTTGAGGACTCCTGGGGGACTTGGGCCATAACTTGAGCTGTCTGGACAGATGTGGGTTTTCAGCATGAAAACATTTGGCAGTAGTTCTTTCACACACCTTTTCCTTTCCAAACCAACCTTGAAAACAACAATTTTTAGAGTAATCTCTCTTTCTCTGTATCTATAAGCAATTTTCCACCATTACTAACATTGCTTATCAATGTTTTCTTTTAGTTACAATCGAAAACCCTTTAATTCAGTTAAAGGAAGCAGAAAGGGAAGAAAAATTCAACCCTGCAACTCCTAGGTAAATTTAAAGTGGTAGTTTTTTCCAGAAAGACCAAAGTTAACCCTTGTTTAGTTGCCAGCCAGTGGCAGCAATTGGTAGAAATATTTGGGGTTAGTCTTCTTGTGTAGCTGTGCCTTCCTCCCTGTGTTCATGTCTGGCCAAATAATCTCAAAGGGGAATGTATTTCTCAGTACATGGTGATAAAGTAATTATGCTCTTTGTAACTAAACAGAGTAAATTTCATTCTTAGAGAAAATCAGAGTAGACTTATTCTCGAGAGAAAACAAGAAAGGAATGAAGTTCTTTTCTCACAAGAATTAACATTTTGCTCTGTTGATCCACTGGTGAGTGCAATGCTGCTGATGGGATTTGTTCTGTGCACGCTCTCCAGTTGCTACAAGTTACTGCTCAGTGAAAATCACTCAGTGGTCAAAACCTCTCTGTGTTACGAAAGGGACACCAGGCTCCTTCCTCTGCTGCACCTGCCTGTCAAGGACCCTCAGGATTATTATTCCCTGGGGGATATCGTTGCAAATGGACAAAGCCTCAATGGAAGGATCCTCAACGTGCTCGCAGCTGTGATGTCAGTAAGTCAAGGAGCCCCAACAGAGCAGTAATTCTCTACTGTACCAGGAGTAACTTCACTGCTAATATGGATTTTGGGCCTCGGAGCAGACAGGACTCAGTGGGGTGGTTTGTTCAGGCTGGAGCCACTTCAGCTGAGTGACAATAACCACACACACCCTTTGGGATTTTTACCAACAACACGAGGGGGGAAATTTAGTGGTCTCATTTTTTAGTAGCCTACAGAGGGGCTTTTTTCCCATTTTTCTAACTCTTCTATTTTCCAGGTTATTACTGTTATTCTCCTAAATGCTTAGTAGAGGAGAAGTGACTGCTTCTTTTTCTTTTTAAAGGTTGGGGAGCCAAAGCACTTTATGACTGCAGACAAAAGGAAAGGCCAGAGGTGTGAAGTGAAGCTGTATGATGAAACAGAGAGGTCTTTTCCAATAGTATGGTAAAATGGTTTTTCATTCACTAAAAGACACAAATTAATGCAAGAGTAGGTACATAAATTGACTGTAACACACACCTGCTATAACACTGGTTTTTAATTTAAATGCACTGTTATTTGGGAGGCAACTGTGATGAGGCAGCAATGTAGACTGAAAAGAGACTTAAAAAAGAGATGCATTAGAGTGGCCTTACATATATTGTGTAGTTTTATGGCTTGCTGACAGCCTGCTGGCTCACGAATGGCAAAATGAAGCTTAGCTCCAAATAGTTCTTTTTTTTAATGTGGACATTTGAACTAATTCAGGAAATGGCCTTTAAAACCAGCTGCAAAGGATGGATGTTCCTTCCACGATCTGGGGAGGGGAAAGAGGAACGTGCTTGGTGTTTAAAGGCGAGCAGAATTAACAAGTGGAATGGAAATAGGTTGGAACAGTTTTTAAATGTTTAAAATAATGCAGAAACATTTTGATACAACTTTGGCCATATTTTCAAGCTCTGTCCCGTTTACAAACACAACTATATCCATACCATTTATGCATGTAATCAGTAACTTATTTAAGAGGAACATTTGTATTTTGCCCATAGTCTGTTCAATAAACTTGTGCCTTATCTATGTGCAAGGACATATGGGGGTGTGGGGATTCACTGGCACTGGGTTTGCTGTTTGCTGGTTGAAAAATGACCTAAATGACCTTTGTTCCCCCGAGAGAAGGAGAAAGACAGCACTGCCCTGTGTGAGCTAGGAGCTGTATTGCCACCAGTGGGATGTTTCACACAGTTTGTGCTCACAAACACAAAATAAACATCTACAGTGTGAAGTCTTCCAGCCCTTGGGCTGCCACCAGTGTTCGTTTGGAGCAGCACCTCCAACAGCCTTGTTTCAGAGCTGGTACTTGAGCAACAGTGTTGTAGAGAAGGGATTTCAGAGCCCATCAGTGAAGAGCTGGCTGAGCAATGTTAGATGGAAATAAAGTATCTTAAATCTCTTTCCAAGGATTAAGCAAAAAACCCACCAGAACAAATCCGTGCTTTGGCAGCGTCTTTGCCAGCCAAATTTAGGAGGAACTGAATGAGATTTTATCAAGGGACCTAAGCATGAAATTACCATTTTGAGGGACACCACTGACCTCACTCCAGTCTCATCACACGCAGCTACAAAGATTCTAGTGTTGGAAAGTGGTTGAACATCTGGCCAAGGGCTCTGAGCAATCAGCCTGGCCCCCAGCACAGGCTCAGCTGACAAACGTGTCAGCTGGGACTTGCTTTAGTGAGAAATTACTTTTATCACAGCTCTGAAACACACACAGCATTTTTCCAGGTATATTTTGCATTTCATCATTTATTTTATCCTGCTTGGCATGAGATAAAATAGGGCCCAGGTCAGACTGTACAGAAAAGTTACTTGCCCAGAAAACATCCTGCCTGGCTGTGGATACACATGGAATTTCATTGGCATGTGTGTGTAACAAAGGAGTCACATCCCCTTTGACTAATTTCATTTTAACTATATTATTTAGTAGTTAAGTACTAAACAGTTTGAGTGCTCCTTCAAAAATGTTTTGATACATTCACTTTTGTTTAATTTAGTTGGGATAACGAATCCATCCAGCTGGCACAGAGTTGGATCCCTCAAGAAACAGGTATAACAGTCTGGTTTTTGTGTTTACTGTAGTTCTAAATGTCATACTTATTCTACAGTAACAGTTTTTTTGGTGTGGTTTTTTTTTTTTTTTTTTTTGTGCACAGTTATATTTGCATCAGATGTGAGAATAAATTTTGACAAGTTCAGGAACTGTATGACTGCAACTGTGATATCCAAAACCATCATTACAACTAACCCAGGTAAGAGCTGCTGAAGTATTGCTTTGGTATTAATAACAATTATAGGTTATAATGCACAAATTATTCTATTGGAAAGTCTAATTTCTTCTGCTTGTTTGTCTCACAAAGATCTCTGCTTTTTGTCTGATATGTAATGACCAATGCCTTTGGCTTCCACCCTGATTTATTTTATTTATTTTATTGTATTTAATTTATCTAAGCAGTCTTCATATATTCAATGCAGAACTAACAGTTAAAATCAAAAAGAGAAAAGTAACTCTTGTCTGATTCCAAGAGACAATGTGTTGGTGCTACCAGAACACAAAGTTGTAAAATATAATGCTGCTGTTATTTTTCCATGCACCACATCCTAATAATTTTTAAAAATGCATCTTCAGAGACAGCAGAAGCAAATGTTCTCTTCAGCTTCATCAAGGACAGTGCCCAGTCAGGAGCTCTGCATGACAGACTGAAGGAGCAGGCAAATGAACCCATTAACTGTAAGTATAGGTGCAGACACTGATTTTATTTAACTATATCCTGTGGTTTCAGAGTGCAGCTGCAAGAATTCTTGCTCTGTGTGTTCAGAGAAACAAAGCTCAGGTACAGCCTGGCTCAGTATTTAAATCTGGAATGTTATTATTGGGGCTTATTTTATTAATTAGGTACCTTCAGTTGACTGTGCCAACTGCAGCCTGTCTGGTGTGTTCTTTCTGTCCTGAATAAATATGAAAAATGGAGAGGGAGAGTTTTTTGTCAAAAGCTCATTTTGAGGGATACAAAGATTAAACAGTAGATAGTTTCCTGAATTTAGTTCCCTGACTTTAGTTCCCTTTTGTTTGACTTTTTCAACAGGAAGGTGTGGGGGGCTTTTCTGATGCTTTAGATCAAATCCTCTCCTTTTTATTACCTTCAGATCCTTTGTTGCTGTTGCTCTTCTGAATTATTTCTTGCTCAGACCCATTTAACGTGTCTTTTATTTTAGTGGAGACTATAGTTGATGTTTATACAGTGGAACAGCTGAAGGAAAAAGCTCTCCAGGGTGATGGGAAACCCGACCCTGTCTATGGCATTATTTATGGCTACATTTCCACCCTGGACATTGATGATAATGTATCCAAAGTTATGCGCAACAGATGGTGAGCAACTGCCTCAAACTGTATTAAAAACTGCTTGTCCTCCTTCCCTGACCCAAATGAGGTGGAACACTGTTTTAGTCCATTTCTGGAAAAGAAATAAAGCTCCTCTGGAGGATGCCATGTGGATTTCTGCTGTGTAGACTTCCACAAGTAGCAAGGAAGAGGAGTTGGCTCCGTGAAGGACTTACTCTTCCTGGTCCTGGAGCCAAGAAAAAAAGAGGCCACTTTGTCCCAGACAGACTTGAAAGTTTAAAAGATGAGACATTTTTGTTAGGGACAAAGTCTCTTGGGAAATCTCAGTCTCGAAAAACGTTCCAAGCAAGGAGGAATTGCATATGTGCATTAATTATCTTCTTCTGCTTCAGCTCGATCTGCCGGTTCGTGGTGAACGAAATGTCAAACTCTTGCACTTTCTGCAGCGACGTCTCTCCAGAGGCAAAGTCAACCTTTGCAAGCTTTGACATCCTCGTGGATGTGACAGATCACACAGGAACTCTCCATTCCTGTTACCTGTCTGACTGTGTGGCTGAGGAGACGTTGGGCTGCACGGTAAGCAGGGAGGAATGAGGTCGTTATTTGAGCTGTGCTGTGAAGCCTGATAACAATTACAAATGTATGTAAATGTTCTTTGTACGTGTGTACAACAGTTTAAAAAATTGCATGTAGGTAGAGACATACACAGAGCTTTTTAACAAGTCCAAAGTGAGAAGTCAGCAGCTGCTAATAAGAATTGTGTTAAATGTAAGAGTGAACACCCAATTCAAAATATTGCTTTGTTTTAATTCACACTTTTCTGAGAATGTGGTTGGAAATCCCTAACTTTGATTCTCGATTTATTCTGGCTAATTTGGCTGCCTTGGTACATTATCACACCAAACACTATGTTAAAATAGAAAAATACAGCCTAGAAGTGTATAAAAATGTGTAAGATGCTCTTCTCAACTTCATTTTGTTGTGGAGATGTTGTAACCACATGCTGAAGTTTCTGGGGTGTCCTGTTAACAGGTCCATGAATTCCTCATGCTGGAAGATGACCAGAAGACTGCACTGAAATGGCAACTTCTTTTGGAACGAAGCAAGATTTATTTCAAAGTTAGTATTTAGTCTTAATTTAAAACAGGGGCTCTTTTTCACTTTTAAACTTGTCCTTCTTAGCAAAACTGTTCTTACTCTCCAATCTCCCCCTCCTCTGTCCCTGTTTCCAGGACAAAACAAATGTTTTTCTTCAGCAGTGACAGGTATGTAGCATAAATGTGCACTCACACAGGAAATAGTGTAAAATACAGACCCATCTGTCAATTGTGCTGTGTGACATCTGAAAATAATCTGTGCCAAGGTGCTGTTCAGCAGTGAAAACAAAGACCCCTAATTATTTTTCCAGGTTACTTTGTCACCCAACTGGAGAACCGGAATGAAAGTGAATCTTCTTTCCTGCAAACTGGCAGATCCTGTAGAGGCGAGTCAGAGCTTGTTGGGAAGAGACTGGAAGTAAGAGATTATGCTATTAACAATGTCTAGGAAAAAGTCTTCCTTCCCTGTGTTATTAGAGGTGAAATTCTTTGGTTGTCAGGTTTTGCCAAGTCTGTTCTGACAGTAAAGAAGGAATCTGCATTACTAATACCTGTAAATGGGCTTCTGGGTTGATCTTCTTCAGGTGATTGTACTTCAGAAAGTAACTTGGGCCTCAGCTTAAAAGTTAGTTCTCCCAAAGTCAACCCCTTCCGAGGAGGGTGAAGAGTTTCTTCACTCAGTTCAGATCTCTGAAAACATCAGAGATGACAAATAGGTCAAGACAGATCTGCTGACTTCTGTGTTTTAATTGCCTTGCTACTTTTGTGTTAGTTTAAATAAATAAAGACCCGCTTTGAAACACTGCCTGGGTTTGTGGTGCACCTTGGTGAGTCCAAACACGGAACTTGTGGCAACAGAAGAGGTGACTCTCTTTGGGGCAGAATAAGGCTTATTTATTAGAACAGTCATCAACTAGCAGTGCCCTCTGACAAGCAATCAGCTGAGACTGTGAGCAGCAGAGAGGAAAGGACTCTTCTTCACCGAAGTAGCTGTCCTTCACTGGACATAAAGAACCCAGGTAGGTATACTTTGCCTTTCTCATGTATTTTTTCTCTATTTTCAATCTATTTCTGTCCTTAGCTTCCCCTGCCATTGGTGTATTTGCTGCATTCTCCGGTCCTCACCTGAGCACGTTGGGACTCAGCCTGTTCCAAACAGTGGGAGATCCCACAGCCCTCCTCTTGCAAGGGATTTGTTATGCCAGGACACCCTGAGCAACTCAGGTCACCCTCGTGCCCCACCTGCCCTTAAAGCAACGTGGCACAGAGAAAACAGGCACAGAAACAGTGAATTCCGACAAGAATCCACCAGGACTGCATCCCCTTCTCCCACAGGTGGGAACAAGGGATTAAACACCCCAAAAAACGCCTCCAGTGCTGGGTCACTGCACCCCTGTTGTAGCAATAAATGATTCAACATTTTCCAGCCATAACAGCTCAGATTCTGAAGTGAATGTTTCCAATAATTTATTCCCAGCTTGGCTCTGCTGTCAATGCAGGGCTGGAGACCAAACTGCTCATGATGCATTGCTGCTGTCACCATAAACGGGAATGTTTGACAGGCACAAGGAAATGGAAACAGAAACTTAATTCCCTCCTTCCTCTTCCAGAATTGTTCACCCTGATGTCTATTTTAATTCTGCAACGTTCTGCCCTCTTTTCACAGTGTGATGTGCAGCACCCTGGACCATGCAGCTCTCACAGAGGTGCTTGACTTTGGGAGACAGGAATTTTCTCTGTAAAACTCCCCACTTTTAAAAACAAACCTTTTCCTAGCAGTTATTAAGATGTGACTCCGGTAAATGGAAGCGTTTAACTGTGGTGCTTGCATGTATGTAAAAAACTTTTATCCCATCTGTTTCTGTTAGAAACGAGTCAGTTCTGTGCAACCTTTGAAAATGGTAAGTTTTGATGTTTGTGTGGGGAGGATTTTTTTAATTATATTTTACAACTTACTCTGTCGCTCCATGGAATTGAAAGGGAACTCGCTGTCATGCAAACCGGTGGGGAGTGTTGGATCAGCTGGAGTTTGGAACTGGGGAAAGTTCCACAGTGTGGCTTTGAGCAGCTGGAAATACTTAAAACCTCCAACTGCTGCACTGCATTGTCTAAGTAAAAGCAATTGCTGCAGTTACATTTTTATTAAAATTGGATTTAAATCAGTAAAAGCAAAGACAAGTTTACTGGTGATCTTTACCCAGGAGCCTCTTTATTCTCGATCTTTTGTGTTATTTCACTTTTAGAACATATTTAAAGATCAGCTTAGGACAAAATCAATCTGCCAAGCATCTGGCACACTTCCTGCTGCATTCTCTCCTTGGAGTGGGAGGAAAAGCCATCCTCATTTAATCATTGGAAAATGCAGGAGGAATTGTAAAACTGATCAAAAAATCAAAACATCTTTCTTTTGCAGAACATCCCAAGAAACTTCTTGTGAAGCTGCAGTTCTTGATTTACTGTTACACATGTACCTCCTCCATCACCACTTCGTTTGATCAAGAATTTTTATTTTTAGGCAGTACATTGGCAAAGCTCAAATCATCACGGGAGAGAAGCACACAGAGCACTTGGGCCATGGAAGTGTTTGTTCACCAGACGTTTCCCAAGGAGCCTCGTCCCAGGCAGGCTCCTGGTTTAGGATCCCCGCGTTTGCTGGGCCACCTTGAACCGCATGGAGAGCACATCCTTGATCCCAGCCTCTATCTCATCGTTGGCCTCCACGGACCCAACTCCTTTGGGAGACCCCGTCAGAATCAAGTCCCCTTCTTCCAGGGGGAATACTTGACTGATGTAGCTGACGAGATAAGGGACGGAGAAGATCATGGAGGAGGTGTCCCCCTCCTGCCTCAGCTTTCCGTTCACCTTGAGCCAGATCTGCAGCTTGTGAGGGTCTGGGATCTTCTCCTTGGGCACAAAGTCACTGACCGGGCAGGAGGAGCCGAAGCCCTTGGCCAAGGTCCAGGGCAGCCCCTTCTTTTTGCACTCCTCCTGCGTGTCCCTGGCCGTCATGTCCAGGCACAGGGCATATCCCGCCACGTGCTCCATGGCAGCCTCCTGGGACACGGCCTGGGCCCTCTTGCCGATGACCACCCCCAGCTCCACCTCGTGGTGCAGGTTGCGGCAGTAGTAGGGCCGGAGGATGGGCGACCCTTCGCGCACGTAGGCCGAGGAGGGCTTGAGGAAGAAGAGGGGCTCCGTGGGCAGGGCGCTGCCCATCTCCTTGGCGTGCTCCGCGTAGTTGCGCCCCACGCACACGATGTTCCTGCCCCACTCCCAGAAGCGGGACAGGGGCCTGGAGGAGGCCATGGCCGCGGCGCGTCTCCTTCCCGGAGCAAGGCGGCCGCCCTTGGGCTGTCCTTGCCGGGCCGCTCCTCCGCCTCCTCGGCCGGGTCGGCGAACGAGCGGCGGCGGGCGGGCCGGGGGGGCCGGGCGGGCACAGCACCGCCCCCGCCGCTCTGCGGGCCGGGCCGGGCCGGGCCGGCTCTGCCGCCGCCTCCCGGCGCCGGGCGGGCAGCGAAGGTAACCGGGCCGGGCGGGGCGCGGCGCACGATGCTCCGCGGGGGCTGGCGGGGGCTCGGAGCCGCCCTGGCAGCCGGGGCCGTCCTGGGGGCCGCGCTCCGAGCGGGTACGTGGGGCGGGGGCAGCCCCGGCAGGGCCGCGCGGGGCGAGCGCTGCCCCGGGGCCGCTCCGGGCGGCTCCGCTCGCGGTTCCCGGCGCGGGCGGTGCTCGGGCGGTGCTCGGGGTGTGCCGGGTTTGCGCTGACTCACAGCCCCAAGCAGGGCAGGTCCTGCTCGGCCGCAGCCGGCGCTGCCGCGGCTGTTCCCGTCCGTGCCCGTGGCGGAGGCCCCGCGGAGGTGCCGGGCCCCGCAGCGCCGGTCAGTGCTCGGGGAGGAGGGCGGGGGGCCAGGGCTGGCCTCTGAACCGGGCTCGGGGGGTGACAGGTTGTGTTGGCGACACTGTCCGAGCTTCGCGTTTCCATTCCGGGCCTAAATTCTGAGAGTGTCTCCCTGACGCAGAGCCTGGGCTTTGGCTTCAGAGCCTCTCGGGGAAGATTTGCCAGAGGCCTTTTGCATCGCTGCGGTTGTAAGGGCTGGAGAAATGAGCGAGAATCCATCGGGGTTCGCTGCAGGCACGGAACCCCTGCTGCTGTCCTGGGAGCTGTCACACGAGTGCCTGGCAGCTCTGGCAGCTCCCGAGCTCCCCGGGCCGCAGGGTGGGAGCGGGAGCTGCCCTGGGTCTGGGGCCCAGCTCACCTGGTATTGTGAGGAGCCACAAACCCACAGGGTATCCAAAAAATACCTGCGTGCAGAGTGTGCAAAGAGCGAGTGTGGTGTCTCTTGTGAGGCAGTGCAGGGGTGTGCAGCTGGGTTTGGGCGTGCAGTCATGTCTTGAGTGACAGCCTCGTCTGACACAGGAATTTTCCACTCTTTTATGTAATAAAACGAGTAACCCAAAATGCTCTGGAGGAAGTGCACGAAGCAGCCCCGTTCTGAGGGAACCTGCTCTGTCAGTCTGCAGCACGTCTGCGTTTCTGTGATGACATTAACACTTCCAGCTGCAAAGCCTTTCATCTTGGCCACTCCAGCTGTGCTGAGGAGCTGTTCTAGGAAGGCCAAGTGTGTGATTCAGAGGCTGCTGACTCTGCCCTCCCCACTGCTCCACTGCTCTACTCCAGGCCTGAAGTCGGGAGGGACGTGGTACAAAAGTGAGCGAAAATGAAGTCACTGGGTGTTAATTTTGGAGCAGAGCTGTGTGTGTGACAGGGAGTTAGTGCTCAGCTGGGGAGCAGCTTTGAGCTGAACCAGCTCTTAGAACATGCCCTTCTCAGAGCAGGACACTCCTGGTCTGCTCCAACTGGGCAGGCTGGAAAGGGGCAGCTGAGCTGCAGATGGCAATTCACAAGGAGTGAGTTTCTTTCTTGGTGGATGTTTTCTCATTCCTTTGTTGAAATTACATGTTAGAAAACATCTCCTTATGTGGTGTAGCTTGTTTGTTTGTTTTGTAAGAGTTGTGAATTAAACATGCAAAGAGGCTTTGGGATCCTGGCCAAGGTTAGAGGTGGTTCACAGGAAAGAAGCATTTTAAGTATGTGAATAATTCCTTTGAGTTGAAGTTAAGGTTGTGTTTTCTTTTGTTTGGTTGTGTTTTTTTCCCCAGTTAGTGTCTGGCATGCAAACAAACACCCAGTATATACAGCTCTGGTGACTGACAGCAGCCAGAAGTGCTCTGTGTTAGGGAGCAGTTGTTTTTTTGGGAATTTTTTTTCCTACCAAGGAATAGTAAGGGCTTTTTCGTGTTGTTCTTTTTTTTTTGAAAGGAGTCTTCTGCTCCAGAGGAGCACTTGGCAGGTATGGATGCTTTCCTGAATACTTCACCATCAATACCCAGTGCATGCCTGTTCCATGCTGGCTTGAGGTTTTCTTGAGCACAGTGTTTAATTTTACTGCCATCTGCCCTCCTGATTTCCCTTCCCTCATAAGCAGGTAGGGTGGTGGAGGTAGAAGGGGGAGAAGTTCTGGGCAGTTGCAGCAGAGAGGCCTGACAGCTCCAGGCTGGGTTTGCAGCAGGAGCAGCTCTGGCTCCTGTCAGGGCTGGATCTCACTTTCCCAGCCCCATCAGCCCACGGAGCTGCAGGTCTGTGGGGCTCTTCTCCCTGGAGCAGCTCTTATCAGGGCTGGGCAGGCCTGAGCTGCTTTGGGAGAGAGGGGCAGGGTGATGGCAGCATGGAGACCCCTCCCTTTGGCACCGAGGGAGGTGGCCAAGCACGGAGTGTTGGGAGCCTCAGGGGGAGTCCGTGATGCAGTGAAATGAAGCTGTGCCAGCCCAGCTTGGCCCAGCTTGGCACCTCTGGGGGTGAGCAAACACCTTGATGGTGTTCAGACAGTGATTCCTGACCTGCAGGGTCTGACACCTCTTTCCCTGCACGTGTGTGGTGGACCCAGGTCTGAACTGCAGGGCCCCAGCAATGGAAGACCTTGTTCTCTTCCTTTCCCTTCCTTTATTTTTTGTGGCAGAGCCTCTTAGGGCTTGGTTGTTTCTTTAAGTGCTGCTAATCTGTGCCTTGAACAGTGGAGCCCAGGTTATTTGCCTCTGGAACTTGCTTCTTGTATCTGATTAAACATTTAACCAAAAGCAAATATTTCCATGTTCCACTGCTGTTGCATCAGGGGAGCCCGTGACAAGAGCCCTGTTTGTGCCTCTTACCTGGCCAGGCAGGGAGCCCTCATTCCATGGAGAGCTTGACTTCTCTCCATAGATTGTGCAGGATGTCACTTCCTCAAGTAACAAACCAGATATTTCTGTTGTAGCAGGGTCTGTATTTCTGTATTTCTCCTTCTCCCCCACCCCTTTTTGTCTTTTAGCTGTAATTGGCTGTCTTTTGTGTGATTTTTTTTTTTTTGCAAAGTCACTGTTTAGGTTGACCTTTGTCCAGCTGTTCTGTCTCTGTTCTGCTTTCCTGCCCCTTGAAACCTCCTCCCTGATCCAAGCACAGTGTTTTCCTTGCATGAGCAAAGTGTCCCGTCCCCCTTGGGGCAGCTGAGGGGCACAAGGTGACACTGCCAGGCTCCAAGGCTTTGTCCTGTGGTGGCCTTGCTCCTCTTCCTCTGGAGAAGGCAGGTTGGGCTGTCCATACCCTCCCTTCTCTGGGATCATGGATTGGGGGTCTGGCTGTGCTCTGTCCCACTTTTCCCCCTGCCTGGGCTGAGGTGTGGCTGTTTTTGGGGTGCCCAGGTCCAGCCCAGCTGCGAGCTTTCTTCCTGCACACGGAGCACGAGCGGAGGGAGCCGAAGACGGTCCCACAGGCCGACATGAAGGTGGAAATCCTGCCAGCCCTCACAGACAACTACATGTACCTCCTCATCGATGAGGAAACCAAGGAGGCTGCCATCGTGGACCCCGTGAACCCCCAGAAGGTAACACTGCCCTGGGAGCAGAGTGCTCCCCGTGGCTCTGGGACATCCTTCCAGGTTGCTGCATCCATGAGGGAATTGCTGACGCGCAGACTCGGGCGTGGGGGAAAGGCAGGAAATACTGGCTGTGCAGAGGTGCAGGCAGGGCTCACAGCCACGCTGCCTGCCCAGCCAGCCTGGCCCTGGCTCCAGGGCTCCCTGACCTCATTTGGGGTTTGCCCTTGGTTTGATGTAGAGCAGAAAGCAGGCAATGGGACTGAGGGCTCAGTCACTGGCTGGGTCAGAGCCCTCGTGCCCTGCTCTGGAGCCCCCTGGGGAGGGATGAGCTCCCTGCAGAGCTGCTGCTGTGTCCAGGTGACACCAGGTGTGCTGGCAGCTCATTCCAGGGGAGGTGTAACTGCCCTTGTGTGCCCTGTGCCCACAGGTTTTGGATGCAGTGAAGAAGCACGGCGTGAGGCTGACCACTGTCCTGACCACCCACCACCACTGGTAACCACCCCCAGCCTGGGGTCCCTGGGCACAAACACAGGCAGCCAGGAGCTGCTGCTGTTCTGGAGCAAGGTGATCTCTCAGCAGCAGCTGAGCTGTGAGGAGGAGGGTCAGAGCTCATTCCCTGGGCTTGCCTGAGCAGATGCACTGTCCAGGCCGTGGGCTCTGTGTGTCAGTGCCTTTAACCTTTAAAATGCTGATTCCTCCCAGGTGGCCAGTGCAGTAGTTGTGGATGTGGAGGGAGCACACTGCACTGAGGTGCCAGGGCATGCCTGTGAGGTGTCCTGCTCACAGCCGGCAGCTGTGGGAGGATCCCCTGAGGTGCAGATTAACTCTGCCAGGGATGTAAGGAGGAATGTTTTGCTGTAACAGTGCTGAACATGAGCAACCTCTCCTGTGGGTCAGAGTGGAGCCACCTCTGTGGCTGGAGAGCCAAAGGACCAGTCCTGATCTGGACAAACCAGCAGCACAGATGAATGCTGAGCTGTTGGATACCTGTGTGCCTGCTCCATGGTGTCTTGTGGGATGCTGGATTGCATATCCCACTTATCCCATTCTCTCCCTGCCCTAGTAACTGGAGAGTTGACTGTGAGCCCCTAAGGCTGATGTTTCCCAACTAGGCAGGAACTTGTTCAGAGATTGTTCCTCTCTCTCACTGCCCTAATTACTGGAGAAATTATCTCCTCTCATGTTGGCATGGCTTATTCTTTAATATGAGGAGTGTTACATGCTGGGAGAGTGATTGATCAGAGGTGATCACTGCAGGTTACTGTTGCAATATAAGTCACCTTAAATTTCTCTTCATTCCTTCCCAAATCCATTTCTCTGATGTTGCAGGGACCATGCTGGAGGAAATGAGAAGCTTGTAAAGATGGAGTCGGGGCTGCACGTGTACGGGGGAGACAACAGAGTGGGAGCTCTGACCCAGAAGGTGTCCCACCTGACAGCACTCCAGGTAAAGGGAGGGAGCTGCAGGACGTGGTGGGGCAGCTCCTGTTGTGTCACAGTTGGGCAGATGTGGTCTGCCTCGAGTTACTGTTGTGCTCACAGCTCTCTAACCTTTCAACACCTCCTGGATGGAGTAGTTGAAGTGCAGCTTTCACCCTTTTCCAGCCCCGTGCACTGTGACCCCCTTGTCTTGTTTTGGCCAGTGCTCCTTTGCTGCTGAGAGTATTGGCATGGCCCAGGCACCTGGGACATGCTGGGTGTCCTGTGCTCCTGGGGGGGTCAGAACAGCCGTGTGACAGGACAGGGCTCGTGCTCTGCACTGAACAAATGTGAGTGTTCCTGTGGGAATGACGGCTGGAACACGGGCTGAGGGGACAGGGGGCCAGCAGTGCCAGTTGAAGCAGCAGGCCTGGCTGGAACCAGGCTGTTTGTTTACAGGAGAGCTGGCAGATGACACAAACTGGCACGAATGTCACCTCTGGCCTTGGGTGCACCTTTGGGGGGCAGCAGCTCAGGAGGGAGCACAGGAGTACACGGGAAGGTGTGGGGATGAGGCTGTGTTTAATCCTTCCCTTTTCCTGAGTGTCATCCACTTCTTCCCTTCAGCTTTATTGTTGTTTGCAGCTTTTTTCACGCCTGATCAGCTTTGTTTAGGATTTTGTGTTGCTCTGGATCTGTTGGCTCTTGCTGCCAACCGGGCATTGAGTCTCTCTGCATGGAAATGAAAGGATCTGGCAGTTCTTTGTCCCAGCACCTGCTCGAAGGAAACAGCTCCCTCCCGAGTCCCTGCCATAGCCCTCCCTCACTGGCCTCCCCAGGAGCAGAGCTGATGCTTCCTGGCCAGCTTTGTGCCACTTTGGGCCTGTAGGAGCACTAGACCACTGTAATAGTTGCAATTCTTTTCTAACCATACGATTGGTAGCAAACAGAAGCTTAAGCTCCAGTCTTCTGCCTTCTTCTCAGGTGGGATCTCTTAATGTGAAATGCCTCAGTACGCCGTGTCACACTTCGGGACACATCTGTTATTATGTGACTAAGCCAAATAGCTCCGAGCCACCTGCAGTTTTTACAGGTGAGGAGTTGGGAGGTTCCCTTGCAAAGACAGAAGCCCCCCCTCTGCCTCTGACTCTGGCTGTGCATCCGGCCCTTCCCGCCAGTGCAGCTGCTCGAACATCCACGTCTTGCCCCTTGCCAAGTAGGAATTGTAGGTGGAACTGGTGAAACCCCTCTGGGTTTGTAAACCAGTGCTGGACACCCTGCAAACGACATCAGGAGCGAGCCCTGGATGAGTCCTACATCCAGCATTTTCTTCCTTGAAACAAGAGCTGTTGGTTTCCTGTCCCAGGCCAAACTGGCTGATCCCAGAACCTGTTGCTTTTCCATATATCTGTGCTCATGTCTGTAACAAAACTGAGAGAGGAGCAAATAGAGAAGCAAGGAGGGCTGCTGCTGCACTGCTGGTAGCCAGGGTCTAGATCCTGGTGTGGGGAGCAGGGTCCCCCCTTCCTTGAGGCTGTGCCCAGTCTCCCCAGACTCCAGGTCATCCCTGTCCTGTTGGGTGTTATCCAGAGCTTGTACCAGCTGCTGCATGGAAGACATAGTGGTTTAAGCAAGATTTTAGGGAGCACTGGGGAGAAATGCAGAGGTGACTCATCTTTGTTCAACTTCATAGCAAAGAGCAAGTTCCTTGTCCACTCCAGGAGGGACAGGAAGGGACAGCGGGCTGCCCACAGGTAGGGAGGTGCTGGCAGGGTGTGCCTGGCCAGGCTGTGGGGTTTTGTGCCATAGAAACCACATTTGCCACGTGGGTTTATGTTGTGGCACCGAGCCCGTGCGGGGCAGCCTGGCTGTGCCTGTGCCTTCTGCTGCTGTGGTGGGGACAGCAATGGCAGGGCTGAGCCCTGGGGAACCCTGTGCCCAGGCTGTGCTGTGAGGAGCCTCATGTGGGTCTGATGCCACGTCACCCCTCCCTGGCAGGTGACACTCTGTTCGTGGCTGGCTGTGGGAAGTTCTTCGAGGGAACCCCGGAGGAGATGTACAAGGCACTGATCGAGATTCTGGGCAGCTTGGACCCCAGAACGGTAGGAACCTCTCCTTTTGTGTGAGTTCACCAGCCAGAAACCACCACAGGCATCAAAGAAACTGCCTTCCCAATAGTACTGTTATTCAGAGGGAGGTTTTCTCATGTGTAGCAGAAATGACATGGGGATTTGTCTTTGATGGATAGCTGGAGTCCTCTGGGAAGGAAATGCCTGCCCCAAATGTGGGGAAAGAGCAGGGGCTGCTTATTAGAGGCTCTTGAGCTGAGACACAGGGCTCTTTCATCTGTTGAATTGGCAGGTAGTCCTGGCTGGCACCTCCTGGCACTTGTCCCATGCACGTCTCCATGGAAAGTGTCACGTGCCCTCAGGTTGACTTTGTTGTTCCTGCTGCCCCATAACTCTGGTGGTGGCACCTGGCACTGCCCCTTTGTAGCTTCAGAGTTACCCAGTGTCACTCTTCCTTCCCTTCCCAGAGGGTTTACTGTGGTCACGAATACACGATCAACAACCTCAAGTTTGCTCGGCACGTTGAACCCAATAATACCAATATCCAGGAAAAGCTGGCGTGGGCCAAGGTAAGCTGGGTCATCCTTTCCCCAGACCTGATGGGTTCATGGAGGCAGAGCCTTGCTGAGGAGGTGGGGGAGATGAGACAACGCTGGGGAGAAAGAGAGGCTGAGGGATGGGAGTTGAGAGCCAGGAGCTGCAGGATGTTGTGTCCAGAGGGTAGGGTCTGGGGCTGGTGGAGACGTGACCCTCCTCGAAAACATCCTGCTATGTACAGGACATTCCTTGTTCACCAAAAATTCCTTGTTCCAGGCACAGTACGACAGTGGAGAGCCCACCATCCCCTCCACCATCGCAGAGGAGTTCACCTACAACCCCTTCATGAGAGTGAGGTATGGAGGAGGCGTGGGGGTGGGAATGTCCTTGTGCTGGGAACGGGGATGCAGGAAGGAGGAGGTCTCCAAAGAAAGAGCCATAAGTGGAAATTGCTCTCCTGCCTCTCATATTCCTGTTTGGATGCCTCCAAGACCCTCCTTAGAACACACTGGCTGTCCTGGCAGAAGCTGGCTGGATTTGAGGGCTGTGGTGAGCATCCATCCCTGACTCAGGAGACAGAACAGGCTCTGCTGTGTCCTCATGTTCCTTCAGCAAGCCGAGTTTGGCAGAGGGACACAGCAGAAGATGCTGTTGGAGGCAGGAGAATGTTTGCAATTCCCTGCTGCCCATGAGCCTTCAGACGGGGGGAGCTGCTCAGAGCTGCTCTGCCAAAGCCCCGGGTCTTTGATCTCTGAGCGCAGCTTTTCCCCCGATGCAGCGAAACGTGACGGTTGTGACCTCCCAGCTGAGATTTTTCTCCCGTCCTGCTCTTCCCTCCTTCCTGGCAGGGAGAAGACAGTCCAGCAGCACGCGGGGGAGACCGACCCCGTGCGCACCATGGGGGCCATCAGGAAGGAGAAGGACAACTTCCGAGTGCCGCGGGACTGAGCACCGCCCGCCGCCGAGCGTCAGCCCCGGCCTCCTTCAGACTATTCACCTGTTCTAGGAGTCAGACCTTCTGTTGTGGTTGAGACAGTCCTGTCTAGGTCTTTATTTTGTTTTGATTAAGGAGAAGAAAAGCACTTTGCCCTTGTTGAGATGTTCTACAGCATATTTATATTACGATGAAGAATATTTATCCCTCTATTGCTGTCTCTCGAGCTGTCACGTGTCGCGTGCAGATCATTGTACCAGTGTTGGTGTGAGGCTCAGAGGTTGGGCTGGGAAGGATCAGACCTGGAGGTTTAGGAAGAAGCTCCTGTTAGTTTTATAGGAGCCTGATGTGGATGCAGACAGTGGGACTGGGCCTGAGGTGCCTTTGTGTAAAGCAGAGACCAAACACAGTAGTTGAAGAGTTCAGTGTTTCTGCCATGCTGCTGCTGCAACGCTCTGAGTGTCGCTTTTGGCTCCACTAAAACCAGTTCCCAGTGGCAGACCTGCTCTGCCAGAGCCAGTTCAGGGTGTAATTTGGGAACTGTGTGGGGCAGCCTGGCTCTGGGAATGGCACGTGGGGACATCCAGCTTCTCCCTTCTCCCTGACCTTCCCTGGCATGGATGGCAGTGACTTTTCCCAGGTACTGCACTGCTTACACCCTTCCAGTCTTGAGCCTGTTTGCATGGACCTGCTCACTGCTCTTACCTGTGACCTGAGAGTTACCTGTGTCAGTGCTGCACCAACGGAGCAGGACTTTGCCTGATGGCTCCAAATCCCAGGAAGCAGCCACTCCTGGTGAGTGAGAGTGTCCCAGCTGGGCAGTGGTGAGAGCCCTGAGCAGATCTTGGTGCCACAGCAGCTCCTGGTGCCTGGCTGTGAGGAACAGGGCAGGGGAGCAGTTGTCAGCTGTGCCCAGCCAGGGCAGCTGCCCTGGGGAGCAGTTCTGGGGACAGGAGCTGTGCTGGGCCATGTGCTGCTGGGGTCCATCCCCTGCCCTCAGCCCCTGCCTGGCCCAGCCTCTGGGAAGGCCATGGAGGTGAGCTTATAATTGGTGAAGGTGCCAACGTGTTGCTGGTTAAACGGGGCTCAGAAGCCACATTAGAGTGGCACATTTCTGTTTCTTGGTGTCCACGGGGTTAAAAGCCATCCCTGCCCACAGCAGGGTGTTGGGACTGGGTTATGTTTATGGTTTCTTCCACCCTAAACCACTCCAGGGTTGTATGACTAGAGCTGTGACCCAAGCCTGCAGCCAGCTTGGAAGCTGCAGGGAGGGAGCTCCCCTTGGGCTGCTTTTCCAACAGGGAAAAGTGTGTCCAAGTGGATGAATGGGGTGGATTTTGGAGGGAAATAAATGCAGATTTGTGGTGATTGGGTCACCCCCTCCAGCATTCCCATCCTCCAGCTCGGGGTCTTTAAACAAGGGATGTGAGTGACAGGGTGGGACCAGCCCCACATGGCATCTGCATCTTTAATCCATCTTCCTCCTCATATTCTTTTCTTCCTGGTTCCTTGGTCTCCTCCTTACCACAGACCTGCTCCAGGACCAGAGATTGTTTCAAAAAATATTTTGCAGATGAAACTTTGAAAATATTCAAATGATTTTGGTTCCTGCTTCTCCCCCTCTCCCTGGCACACGTTGGTAGGTGATGCCACAATGGAGCCTGGAACCACCTGGGTGTCACTCACCTGTGTCCCTGTGTCTGCTGTTCCAACACCACCTGCATGGCATTGTATGAGCACCAGGTCTTTGTTTGCTTTAAAATGCTAAATTTTATGTAATTCAGAATGAAAAGCGGTACCTAAAGCTTTGTTGTTGCCTCCTGAACTGGAATGTTGTGCTGCTACACTGGAGTGGCTGTGACAGAGGAAAAATAAAGAACGGCTGTAAATGGAGCTGTTTGGGGGTTCTTTAGCTCCCAAGTTTATGAATTTATTTATTTTGTACAAGTGACTGAAGCCAAACAACTGGAAGCGTCTTTCTGCCTAATCCTGGGATGAGCAGGTGGCATGTTGGGATCCTCTGGGGCTTTATTCAAGGTCTTGTGACAAGTGTATTTTCTTGTGAAAGGAGAAGGGAGCAGGTTCAGCACTAGTTTGCTGCCTGTGAGCGAGTTCCCTCCTGCACAAGTGGCAATTGGGATAGGAAGGACATTTGAGGGGCTGGAAGGACAGTGGAGCTGGGGAAGGGGCTGGAGCAGCAGGAGCAGCTGAGGGAGCTGGGGGGGCTCAGCCTGGAGAAAAGGAGGCTCAGGGGGGACCTTCTGGCTCTGCAACTCCCTGACAGGAGGGAGGAGCCAGGGAGGGTTGGGCTCTGCTCCCAGGGAACAAGGGACAGGAGAGGAAACAGCCTCAGGTTGTGCCAGGGGAGGGTCAGGTTGGATATTGGGAAAATTCCTTCAGGGAAAGCACTGTCCAGCCCTGGCACAGCTGCCCAGGGCAGGCGTGGAGTCCCCAACTCTGGAGGGGTTTAAAAGCCCCGTGGATGTGGCACTTGGGGACATGGGTTAGTGGTGGCCTTGGCAGTGCTGGGGGAATGGTTGGACTCGATCTCAGTGGGCCTTTCCAACCTAAATGATTCTATTTGTGGGACCACGGTCAACCCTGAACCAGGATTTGCGTCCAGCTGGGACAGGCACTGGAGCAGGGCTCTGCCCCTGCCCTTCCTGTGCCTTTGGTGCTTTCTGGGCTCGGTGGGCTCCTGACCCCGGAGCTCTGCCTTGGCGGGGCACCAGCCCCTCCCAGCCCCCCCGAACCGGTGACCAGGACCACTCTCACCATGTCCCCGCCCCGGTGCTTCCATCACCTACTGGGCACTGCAGGGAGCCCCCCACCCCTGTCCTTGTCCCCTGTTTGCAGTGGGAGCGACACTGCTGGGCTGGGGGGGACCCCGCGTGTCCCCAACCTGCCTCCTCCCTCCCGTCCGGCCCCTCAGCCTGCTGGGACCCGCTGGGTGCCAGGACGGTCCGTGGGTGATGCACGGGGGGTGATGCACGGGGGGGGGTGTCACCGTGGGAAGTTCCCTTTTTCCCCTCCTTTCCCAGCGCGGCACTGCGGGACCCGCATCGCCCGCGTGTGTGTGTGTGTGTGTGTGCGCGGGGTCTGTGTGTGTGCGGGGTCTGTGTGTGTGTGGGTGTGTGCGGGGTGTGCGTGGAAGGGCCGTGCGGGCTCTCCCCGCCCCACGCTGCGTGATCCGCCCCGCACCGCACCGGAGGGCGGGACGCGCCGCCCGCCCCGCCCGCAGGTACCGCCGCGTCCCGCGGGGACTCGGGGGGGTCCGTGGGGGCCGGGCGGGGGTCCCGCATCCCCCTTTTGTTGCGTGTCCACCCCCCCGCTTTGCTGCCGCGGCCGGCGCCGGTGCGGGACCATGAAGGTGAAGGTGATCTCGGTGCTGGAGGACAACTACATGTACCTGGTGATCGAGGAGAGCACCCGCGACGCCGTCGCCGTGGACGCCGCGGTCCCCAAAAGGGTGAGAGACGCTCGGACCCCCCCCTGCCCCCCGGGTGGGCTGCGGGTCCCACGCGGGGGATGTGCCCGTGGGACAGCGGGGTGTATCCACGGGCATCCCACCGGCGGGACCGGCCCCCTTCATCCCTGGTGGAATGCGGGGGGTGCTGGACCCCTCTCCCACCCACCCCTGGGCTGCGGGGCGATTCCGTGTTGCCTTGACCGTGCGGAGCCTTGCGGACCCCGCAGCGAGTGAGAATAAGCCGGAATAAACCTTTGGAGCAGTTCTCCCGTGCCCAGTCCCGCGTCCCAGGAGCTGCGGGGAGGGCAGTGCCCGGGGTCGCCGTGACCCCCCGTGCCCCCGCCTGGGCTGTTGCGCATCGTGCAAAGGCTGTCGCGGTTTTTAAGCGTTTGGTGCTGACTCGGACGTTTCCTTCCTCTCTGAGGAGCGTAATCGGGAGCTGCCGGAGGGCTTGTTCCTGGCCCTGAATGTTAAGTTGGCATTAGGAGCCTGCTGGCGGCTGGGCCGGGCTTGGCAGCCCCACGTGGCCGCTCGCCCTGCCAGGGTGGGTTGCGAGGCCACCATTTCCCTGCACGGCTCCTCTCTGGTGTCGCTGGCCATAAAATGCCACCACTCCCACGGGAGCAGCGTGTTCCCATCCCCCTGCTCCACTCTGGGTCGAGCCTTCATCCCACCCCTCAGCCCGTGGCTGCTCAGCAGGTGGTTTGGGTGATTCCCGTGCCCTGGTCAGGCGGGTCCCTCGCCCACAGAGTGGTGCCACAGGGGACAGGTCCTACAGTGGCTGTCCCAGCCATGGGTGGGTCACCCCCCCTGCCCGCTCACGTCCCGCTGCGCTGGCTCCCTTTCAGCTGCTGGAGATCATCAGGAAGGAGGACGTGGTGCTCAGGGCCATCCTCACCACCCACCACCACTGGTAAGTGTGGCCAGGTCGGGGTGGCCGTGGCCTTTCCCATTCCCTTTCCCGAGTGCCCATTCCCTCCTCTGCTGGCACAGGGACCACGCGAGGGGCAACGAGGAGCTGGCGCGGCTGTGCCCGGGGCTGAGGGTGTTCGGGGCCGACCAGCGCATCGGGGCCCTCACGGACACGGTGACACACGGCCAGGAGCTCACGGTGCGTGGCCACGGGGCCACGGGAGCGTCCGGGGCTCGGACCCCACACACAGCTCCTGCCTGGTGGGGCGGCTGGGGCTGGCACGGTGTGATGGGGGGTGGAGAGGGCGATGGCAGGACCCCCTGTGGGGTGGCACCGTGGTCCCTGGTGGGGTGGCACCGTGCTGGGGGCTGGGTTGGTGCTGCTGGGCTGTGCTCAGCTCCCCGTGCCCTGGGGCAGTGGCAGATGTGGCACCGTGGATTTGAGGCTGGGATGGAAGGGAAATCTCCTCCCCGTTCCCAGCCCATTTGGGGTTGTGCTGGAGGATCCAACCCTCTCCTGGGGCCCTGCTGCTCAATGCCATGGTCCAGGCATGTGCCACCTGAGCCTTATCCAGACCACCACTGTCACCTCTGTGACCCGCTGAGCCTGGGCGGGTGTTGCCAAGGGGTGTGGGGGCGTCTGTTTGTCCCCTCAGTGGGATCCTGACCCTCTCTCCCTGCAGTTCGGGGCCATCCGGGTGAGGTGCCTCTTCACCCCCTGCCACACCTCAGGCCACATGTGCTACTTCATGTGGGAGGACGATTCCCCGGATGCTCCCGCCCTCTTCTCAGGTATCCCACCCTGCCCACGTGCCCCCCGTGGGTCCCGGGGACACGGGACACGCTCCCCGTGTGCTCCTGTCCCCCCACACCCCGCGCTCCCGGGGTGAATCCACAGTGTGGGGGCACCCCTGGCACCCACCCCTGGCACCCACCCCTGGGCACGGGGCCGGGGGCCCCTCCGTGCCCAGAGCCCTTTCCCGCAGGTGACACCCTGTTCGTGGGAGGCTGTGGGCAGTTCTTCGAGGGGACAGCGGAGCAGATGTACACGAACCTCACCCAGATCCTGGGGGCTCTGCCCAAGGACACGGTGAGTCCCACAGCACCCACCCCTGGGAGGGACCCCGCAGTCAGGAGGGGGCTGGAGGCTGGCACAGCCTGTCCCATGGTGGGGATGGGTTGGATCCAGCCCTTGGAGCAGGTCTGATGCCGGGTCCTTCCCGCTGGATCCACAGAAGGTGTTCTGTGGCCACGAATGCACCGTCCGGAACCTCAAATTCGCCCTGAAAGTGGAGCCAGAGAATGAAATGGTGAAGGAGAAACTTGCCTGGGCCAGGGTAAGTGGCTGTGCCCCCTGGGGTGGGGCCCAGGGGCGTTGGATGCCAGCGGGATCCTGGATGTCTCTGGTCCCTCGGCAGCAGCGGGATGACGAGGACCTGCCCACGGTGCCCTCGACGCTGCAGGAGGAGTTTCTCTACAACCCTTTCCTGAGGGTCATGTAAGCAGTGCCGGCGCCTGGGGGGGTGAAGGGCCCCCAAAATCCACTCCCCTGTTCCCTCCAGCAACATCTCCTCTCCCAGTAGCTTCAGTGACCGGTGGGAATCCCAAGCCCTGAGGGAGGGGAGGGTGCCGGGCCATGGGGTCCCACCTGCCCAGCACAAGGCCCGTGTGCCCCAGCAGTGCCCGGCACCAGGGTGGGACTCTGTGGTGTCCGTGGTGGTGTGGGGGGGGCAGGGGTCCCATCCTGCCCCCCATGGCACAGCAGAGCTGCTCTCCCCGCAGGGAGGAGCCCGTGCAGAGGTTCACGGGCCAGACGGACCCTGTGGAGGTGCTGAGGACGCTCCGCACCGAGAGGGACAACTTCAAGAAGCCCAAGGAGAGGCCCAACCCCCCGGCCATGCTGGCCTTCGACTGGGGGCTCTTCAGCCCCTTCCTGGAGAAGCAGTGACATCCCTGCCGTGCTGGGGGTCCCTCCTGGCTGTGCCCAGCCTGGACTCGCTCCCAGTTGGGAACTGGTGTTTGTCCTTAACCTGCTCGTCCGAGGCCACTCCGCTCTGCTCTGCTCTGCTCTCCCTCCGGCTCCGTGTCCGGCTCCCAGGGCAGTCCCAGGGGAGCAGGAGCACGTGGGTGCCTTGGGAGAGCCCAGGCTGTGGTGACCCCCCTGCTGCGCTGGGGCTGCTGCTGGCGGAGGGCCTGGAGATGTTTTTGGAGATAGGAGATTCCCACTCTCCCAGTGCTGGGATCAGGGTGGGAGCTGCCGCCAGTCCCGCAGCCCCATTCCCACGGAAGGGAGCTAAGGAAAAGCACGAAAAGGGGGGGATGCTCAGGGACTGTGGTGCTGTAACCCACCAGGCTGTCAGGCTCTCCTGCCTGTCCTGCCAGCCCTGGGGGCTGCACCCCATTCCCAGGGGATTCTCTGAAGCAGCCACGTGGCTCCGGAGCCCCTGGGCCCCTCCCAGGCCCGGGATGGGCAGGATGAGGCACAGACACTTGGAGACCCAAGGGAAGCTGGGAGGTGTCTGGTGTCACTGGTGTCCATGGTACCCACCCAGCTCCACCCTGCACTGACAGACACCCTCAGCACAGCGGGGTTTTGGTGGGGTTTTCCCGTTTTTCCCTATTTTTCTAGTGGATAACACTGTGTAGGGCTTTGTAACAGTTGCTGCCTTCAGGAGCCATTGGAACCCCTCAGCCCACGTGGGGTGTGCTCAGTGGAGCCCAGGAATGCCCCAACCCACTGGCTTTGGGAGATGCTTTCCAAGGTGTGACAGATTTTAGGCTGCCACACATCCATTGCTTTTTTCTTCCAAGATAAAAACCTGTAAAACACTCGGCTGCAACCACACGGACATTGCCTTGCCTTCACACCAGGGGCCAGGGGACAGCTCCCAGGCCTCCTCAGCCTCCCTTTGTGCAACATCAGGGCGGTATTTGAGCTTCTTTTTTAGGTCTGAGAAATGTGCAGAGTTTTATTTGCAGCTGGGGGGAGGCACATTGGACTAGTAAAGCAATTTTTGTGGAGAAAACTGGGCTTTGATGGCAGCTCCCAGCGCTGCAATACAGTTGATTTCAGGGTCTTTCATGTGTGGACTGTGAACTGGAGTTTGGGTTGTGGTTGTTCCTTCCCCGGCTGCAAACTAGGCTGAGGTTTTATTTTTTGCCTTTTATTAATAGTTTAGATTTACTCTCCCTTGTGGGAGGGGAAGGATTAATCTGCTGCTTGAGCTGCCTCAGTACTGCTGCCTGAGTTCCTCAGTTCACGGGGAATGGTGGAGTTGTAGATGTACCCGGGTGTTCCTCGGGAATTTGGTTTGTCCTGGGAGCAGGGATGCACCCGTGTGTGCTCAGGGAGGGTCTCTGAGCTGTCCCTGAGCTCACGGGGCCACAGCTCAAGGGCTGGGAGAAATTCCAGCTGCTCCTGGTGCCATGGCAGGAACACCCCCCTGGAACACCCCCCTGGAACACTCAGGAACAGGAACCTGGGGGTGTTCTGGGTGACTTTTGTGATCTGTGTGTTGGCAACCTGGGAACTGGAGAGGAGACAAAGTGTAGAGCCCTGATTACTTAATTTACAGCTAATTGTGCTTAATTTATTGTGCATTTCTGGCCTGATGTGCATGTGCTCAGCAGACACAGTTTCCTCTGCACTCCCAGCACTCCAGGCTGGCTCTGTGGGAGCACTGGCACCTCTCCCTGGCCATGGAATTTTATGGTTTAGCCAAACCCTGGGTGTTATGAATCCCTGAAACCACCAACTTGCTCGTCAGGAGGGTGGGGAGGGGGAGGCAGTGGGAGATTCTTGCCTTAGAACACTGTGAACTCACTGACTGATCAACACCTGAAAAATGTAAAGCTTTTAATTAAAACCATTAAAAATGTAATTTCCACTGTTGGTTTGCTTTGAACAAGCAGCTCTGAGGAGACAAAGGCAGGTGAAGGTGTGGCAGCTTCGGTTCCTGCCAGCCCCAAGGTCAAGGTCTGTAACTGAGGGAGGGTCAGTGCTGATTTTGGGAGGAGTTTCCTCATGGAAGGGGTTTGGACTCAGGGAGGTGGTGGAGTCCCCAGCCCTGGAGGTGTCCCAGGAAGGCCTGGCTGTGGCACTCAGTGCTCTGGGCTGGGGGACAAGGTGGGGATGGGGCACAGGGGGATCCATGGGCTGGGAGGGCTTTTCCAACCTTAATGATTCTGGAATTCTGTGCCCAGGGTATGGACACAGGTCAGCCTGGGCTGGACACAGAGAGAGATGCAATTGCCCACAGTACAGATAATTATTATAATTAAAGGAAATCCCAAGGTTTCAACATTCATTCCAGACTCATTCCATCAGGACCCAAAGCAGCTCCAGAGCTGCTCCCAGGCTGCCGGAACCCTCCTGAGGCCACAGAACCTGCAGCTGCCTCCAGGGGCAGTGAAATAGAGAACCCCAAGGCCTAATTAGACCATTTCTAATTAAATGAGGATGTTCCAGCAGAGGCAGCCATAAAAGTGGATAAACTGATCCCAGAGAGGCCAAATCCTGCCCTGAGCCAGATCCCCTGGCACCTTAAATTCATCACTTGTGGTAGGAATAGGGTGGCAAAGGGAGGGCAGATTCAGCCCATAGAGACTGTGCAGAGGCTGGGATGGATTTCTGCTTCTTTAAACACGTGTTTTAAGTTAGTGTTTGGGTTTTATTTACATCTCTTCAATAGTTATTAAGCTGAAGGAATTACTAGTGCTGGGCTCTATGACCATTCCCATCTTCTTTCCAGAGGCAGGAATTCCACAGAACTTCAGCTGTCCTTTGAGAATCATAAATAGAGCTGGGTTAAAAAGGCACTGAGGATGTGTCTCTGGGCTTGTCAGTGTTCACCACTTGATGTTGAAGCTCGTGTTTGCTTTCTCCACGGGGTGATATTCCGTGTGCAGCGTTCCCACAGCCTTCTCCGAGTCCCTGCCTCCCAGCCAGTGCTCGTACAGCTCAGCCACAGCCTGGTTCTCCTCTGGAATCTCAGCCTTTGGAGACTCATACAACCTCTCCACGTGCTGCAGCTCGTCCTTGGATCCCCCCTCCAGCTTGATCTGCCCTCCTCCGTTCAAACAACCTGCGGCAACAACGGAGAAAACCCAGTGGAGAAGAAAATTGAGCTTCAGCAGGAAAAATCCAACAAAAAACTACAGTTACTCTGCACCTGCAAACACTTATAGAACTGAAAACACCCTCAGAATGGAGGTTTACTCCCATTTATCTCCCTGCAGCAGGGCCACAGGGCAGGGAGATCCTGGCTGTGCCTGCGGCCAGCTGGGAATGTGCCAGGAGCTCCAGCCCTTATCTCCCGCCTCCAGAAGAGGGTCAGAGCACACTCCAGGTGAATCCAGGCTTGGAGCCACAACTGAGGGCAAAGGAAACATGGGGTGCTGGGAGCTGAGCTCTGCAGTGAGAGGTTGCCCAGAGCAGTGTCAGGCGCTGGAGCTGTGCAGACCCTCGGGAGGGAGCAGTGGCTCCCAAGTGCCAGAAGTGGCCCCTCAGCATCAGCCCAGGCTGGGATCAAGCTGCCCCTGCTTCCTGCTGGCTGATTCCAAGAGAGCCAGGAGGGAGGAAAAGGAAACTAAGTGGAAAATGGAATAAAATATTTAGGAAGAGACTTTCCCCACCAGTGTTTTCTGAAAGTGTAATGGCCAGTTTTGTGCAATTTTAGGGGAAAAATCCCCTCAGGTAACGAAGAGCTCAGAAAATCAGGAAACCCTCCTTAAAAGCACTAAGTGTGCAAATTTTGTGTGATGGAATTTAACAGCAGTTACTTAAATCCTGAGGCATTACTGGCTTAGAGGCAGGAAAATCCACAACCAGCCCTGAGATTGTGACGCTGGGACTGTCACACCTCCAGAGGTCACGGCTGTGCCACAACACTCAGGGTGTGAAATCACCTATTGTCTTGTATTTAGGCTCAATTTCATAGAGCATCTCCCAGCTCTGGATTTGCAGCAGCCCCACCTGAGGGACAGGCCATGACCTCCACGTAGTGATATGGAGACTTCCCCCGTTTCAGCTTCTGCACCAGGTTCTGGATGTTCCGAAATCCATAAGCCAGGGCAAACTGGAGCAGGACCTCTCCATCCCTCTGCAGAGTCACCTCCTGGAAGTCCTTGTTTCTGAGGAACGAGAGCAGAGGAAATGTCTTACCCAAATGAGCTTCTATTTTAAACTTCAAAGGGCCCTGAGCTAAACCCAAGTTCTCTGTGAATCTTATTTGAGAGCTGTCCTAGTTCTTTGCCATCGAAACAAAATATGAAGGAACTGCTTCCAGATCCTTCTCCAGGCTCGTTTGAGGAGCTGCCACCTGAGCAGAGTTTGCTGAAGGACACCTGTGCTGAATAAATCCTTAAAAGCTCAGCAAATGGAGCCTTTCACTGTGACAGACCTGAAGCCACTGAGGGAATTTTTAACTTGCAATGGGCCATAAAACCAGGGAGCAAACCAAGACTGAAGGATTCCAGACTCCAAAGGTCAGTGGGAATACTTGTTCCTGATAAAAAAATGTAAGTAATTTGGTTTTTATCACGTATTTCATATCAGGACTGTTTCTTCTGCTTCCTGGACCAGGGAATCCTAAACATAAATGTTGCTCATTGGGGATATAATTAATTACAAATGATACATTAAGTTATAGCTGGGAAGGTAGAAGGAATCTCAGGTGAATGAGCCTCAATGTCTAAACTCATGTGACCTGTTTATAGTTTAAACAGAGCCCTAAAGCCCTCGCACAAGGTTTTTTTCTGTGATCAATAATTAGTGATAAATCTACTTTATTGGTGTGATCAAAGGTGAGGAAGCCCAGATCCATGGGAGCTCTGCTTTCTAAATTATTCTAAAAATTGCCTGCAACTTGACACTGGGAAAATCCACCAAACTAAAGTGTGTGGGTGGAGAAGGGGCTGGAAATCTCCAGGGGAAAGGCAGCCAAGAGTGGCTGATTTATTGCTCAGCAACTGGGGGAGTGAGAAGCCAACTCTCAAGCCTGGAAGTAAAATGTTGAACATTGCAAAGAAAATCTCAGCCCATCAGCAAGATAACAGCATGGAGAGAATTCCAAAAAACCAGTGCTTTCTGTAGGATTTCCATTCCAGCTTCTTACTTTAGAGGTTTGTACTCAATGGCATCCACTTGAATCCCAAAGAGCTCCTTGGCTGCGTGCCTGTAAATGTGCTCCAGGTATCCCCCCGAGCCCCCTCCAGGGTGGGTGCTGAGCTCCTCTGCTGCACTGCTGAGCCTGGGGAGGGAGAGAGTGGCACCTTTAGGGGGATCTTTGGTCAAACAAAGAGCCAACATGAACACAGAGGGCCAGGGGACTGAGGAACAGCAGAAGAAGCCACAAACCAGCTCCCTTTGAGCTCCAGCTTTTCCCTTTCTCTGGGAACCAATTTACAGCCCCAGAGACCATCAGGTTTGACCCTGTGCTGCTCACTGGGAATAGTGTCACGTGCCACAGGTTGTGGCTGCCCCATCCCTGAGGTGTCCAAGGCCAGGCTGGACAGGGCTTGGAGCAACCTGGGACAGTGGAAGGTGTCCCTGCCCACGGCAGGGGGTGGCACTGGATGAGCTTTAAGGTCCTTGTAACCCAAACCATCCCAGGGTTCCAGCAGTGCCAGGACTTTTGCTCCCTCCATGGCTGTTTCAGCAGGATCCTGGTTCAAGTTCACCACGTTTTTTGTGTTGAACAACTCTGTTACCACCAGTCCTGGAACTCCAGCTCTGCACAGCCAATCCCATCTCCCTGCCATCCCAGAACTCCACCAGCTCTGCAGAATTGTGGCAGTGTTCCTGGGGAACAGCTCCACACACGGAAGCCACAACAATAGCTTTTGTTAGGAGAGGAGAAGGAGCTGAGGGATCTCTCTGCAGCCCTGCTCAGGCAGTGACACTTGGATTCTCCCACTGACAGCTGCGGAGGGGAAAACACTTGAACCGGGGCCAAAGCTTCAAGTCCAATGGAAGCTGTTGCCTCTGGCAGATAAAATCTTCGCTGTGGAAGAGCTGCTGAAGCCCCAGCTGAGGCTGCAGGAACTATTTTTAATTTGCTGTTGTTTACAGGAACTGAGCCCCATCCCACCCCCTGTGTGTCTGCCCTCACGTACAGCTCCTCTCCCAAGCTGCCAGGAAGCTCCGGCGCTGGCCCGGAGCAAACGGTTATCCCAGCAAAACTCCTGGGATTTCTGGCACTTCAGCCCATCCTTGCTGCCAAATGTAATAACCTTAATGGGCTTTTGCACGTGCTGGGGGATAAAGCAGAACAACAGGCCTTGGGCTGCTTGTGGGCAGGCTCCAGTTCCCAAGGAATACGTGCTGTTTGGAGCCAGACGATCCCCGAGGACGTGGGAGCCCTGGGAGGCTGTGGAGGCACTTGCTCATCCCCAGCACGAGGCCTGGTGCTCACAATGTTCTCCTGAGCAGCTGCCCAGAGATCTTTATCAGGTAATTAGATGTTCAGTTCCCTGTTATAACTGACACTTCCAGATGGTCATTCCCTAAGGGAAGGCAAACACTTGAGGATCGTTTTTTCCCCTCTCGTGGTGTAACAAAAAGCAGGTGGAAGACAAGGGTGTGTTGACATGGGCACTGTCTGAAAATGTGCTTTTGGGACTCCAGTGTCTGAAGGGGCTACAGGGAAAGTGGGGAGGGACCCTCATCAGGAATTGGAGTGACAGGACAAGGGGAATGGCTTCCCACTGCCAGAGGGCAGGGTTAGATGGGATACTGGAGAGAAATCCTTCCCTGTGAGGGTGTGAGGCCCTGGCACAGGTTGTCCAGAGAAGCTGTGGCTGCTCCTGGATCCCTGGAAGTGTCCAAGGCCAGGCTGGACGGGGCTTGGAGCAACCTGGGCTAGTGGGAGGTGTCCCTGCCCGTGGCAGGGGTTGAAATGAGATGAGCTTCAAGGTCCCTTCCAACCCAAACCATTCCAGGATTCTGTGATTCTACACTTAACCACCTTCTAGAATTCTGAAAGGTGCTGCACGTGTCATTCTCTGTTCATTAATGTGCAAAGAGCGCTGTGGAGACATTTCTTTTACCCTGGAGAAAAGGCAGCTGGGGGTCTGTGCTCAGTGCAGACCCACCCCTGATGGCAGCTCAGGGTCTGACAGTCACCCAGGTCTGGGCAGTTGTCACTCAACCAGATGTTGCTCTTCAGTTTGAAACAACTTCATTCTCATCTGGTTTGCACGTGTTTTATATCTCATTTTTCTTTACAAATGGGCTTCTAGAGATGAGCTGTGGGGCCCTAGATATTTCTTCTTTATGCTTTAATTTTGGGATCCTCACAGTAGCTCTGACAATTAGGAAAAAAGGGTAGTACCAGCTTTGTTTCACTGACACTGAGCCAGATTCTTTCCCTTTTCAAGGCTTGCAGGGAGGTTTTTGTGGGATTGCACTAGCAACCTGTGAGTAACAGGAGCTGGAGGAAGTGAATCCAGTGGGAATTCATCCTATTCTGTACATTATTTTAACTCCCAATTGTGCTGGTTCAAGTGACACAAGAAGACAGAGCAAACCCACACACACTGCGTAGAACAGTGGTGGAAAGGGGAATCCAGTGAAGAATTCTGTCAACACTGGATGACAGAGAACAGGACTGGGATGAGATTTTGTTCTTACATGGTATCCAAGGGACCAGGATCTACATCTGAGAGAGATACTCCTTCTTGTTCCAACAGCTTTAGCACTTCTCCTGAAACAGAACCAGCCAGAAATAGTTCTTATTTTGGGGATAAAGGAAAACAAACAAATCCAGTACCTAAGGCTGCACCTACATTTTTAGCAGGGCATGATTTGCACTATTAAAGTGTAAATACACATCAATACAGCCTCTATCAGAGACAAAGGGTCAGTAAAACCAGGAAACCCTTGGCTCTGAGGCTTCCAGAATGAGTTGACTCCCTGTGGCTCTTACCTGTGGTGATCACACAGTCCACATCCCTGGTTTGGTACTGCTGGTTGAAAAAGTCTGGCCTGGAGGCCTCGAGCTTTTTGTCATAACAGGGCATCACTGTGACGTGGTAAATCTGGTCAGGGGTCAGGTGCTGCAAGAAAGACAAAGCTGGGCAGTTGGATCAGCCAAAATCCCACCTGTCCTGAGGGAGGTGTTTTCCAGGTACAAATGGGAATGGTGAAATTAATGCCACCATGCCCCTGGAAATAACCCCCATTCTTACTGAATACTTATATTTATTTATTTATATATACATTATTTCTCTCCTAGAAGCCAATTTCAGTTTGTAGCAAGTGTGAGCAGTTTGGTCCTTTACAGGTTTCATGGAATCCTGGAATGGTTTGGGTTGGAAGGGACCTTAAAGCCCATCCAGTGCCACCCCTTGCCATGGGCAGGGACACCTTCCACTAGCCCAGGTTGCTCCAAGCCCCGTCCAACCTGGCCTTGGACACTTCCAGGGATGGGGCAGCCACAGCTTCTCTGGACAACCTGTGCCAGAGCCTCAAGACCCCCCCAGGGAAGGATTTCTCTCCAATATCCCATCTAACCCTGCCCTCTGGCAGTGGGAAGCCATTCCCTGTGTCCTGTCTCTCCAGGCTCTTGTAAATAGTCTGGGTCCATCTTTCCTGTCAGCTCCCTTCAGGCACTGGAGGCTTCCCCCCATCCTGGTGCAGATGATCCCAAGTCAGGCAGAGAGGTGAATCCCTGATGAAGCACTTAGGGAATATGTTTCTTCCATGCTCTTAAAACTCAGCCCCTGATCAGCAGCTGGAACATGATCTGGAGTCAGACAAAAACCTCAGGATCATCCAAGAACTAAACACAGGCCGAGGAAACAAGTCATTGACTCCAGGCCATTGTTTGAGTCCCTTGTGCCAAATATTCTCAGTAGCTGCCAATTTTTGTAACAAATATGCAATGTCAGCACCTCCTTAATGCAAGTGTTAAACCACTGCTCGTTAGAGGACAATTAATCACAGAGCCAGAAGTGGTGCTTAAGTTCCTTACAGGACAAATCTGGGCTATTTGCATAACTCCAGGCTGTGAACATCAAACTCACTCTTGGAAGGATTCCAGAGGTTACAGACTGAGGACAGAACTAAGTCCAGCTGCAACAGAACATCAAGTTGGGAATGAGGGAGTTGTTTTTAGACAAGACATGATCTGCACGTAAGCACTGACTGAGGCCTTGGCTGAGGGGAGCTGATGTGAAGTTACTCCCCAGCATGAAAAACCAGACCCAGACAGGATGGGAGCAGAAAGGCACCCATAAAGAAGCTTCCCCAGCCTTCCCAAATAACACCCAGAGGCTTTAATTAGCCCCTGCAGCATGTGCTTAGTGTTGTGCCCTAGTTATGAACTTCTCATTAGATAAAACAGAAGTGAGGAAGATTCTGGCTTTGTAACCTTCTGCAGGGTAGTTTTTACCTTTAAACGTGGATAACATGTAGCAAAAGGGAAAAAAAAAATCAGCCTGAAGTGTTCATTTTAGGTGGTTTTCCATCAGGAATAGCATTTTTAGACCCTTACCTGCTGTTCTGCAAAATAACCCTTGACCAAGGAGCCCATGACCTGCTGGGGAGACTTGGTGGTGCTGATGTAGGGGATGATGAAGCTGCCGTGGGTTTTCTCTGCGTAGCAGATCCAACCTAGAGGGAATGGAATTAGCAAATTAAACTTAAAAACAACAAGCAGGCCTTTACCTTGCCCGTTCTCCCCCCAGCCTCAGGCTTAGGACTCATTAATAACCATTCTGAGCTTCACTCCAGCACAGAAAGCAAAGGATTCTCTGAGATCCTCAGGCAGCTGTTAACACCAAGCTCTCTTTGTACTGAAGAGAGCAACCCTCCAGGTAAATGCAGCCATTTAAACCTTTCTGCCCAGCTTTGGGATTCTTAGTTCCAGCTCTAACTCCCTGCATACCTGGGCAGGCAGAGGCCAGCATTGGCAGAGCCCTTCTGTCCTTGGTTTGCCTGCGGAAGCGTCTCACGAACTCCCGCTGACTCTCCAACAGGCTGAAGTTTCTGGAGAAAGTTGTGTCAAAAACATAGTGCACACCTAGGCAGGACAGCATCTGGTGTTAAAATCCACAGCAGAGATGCAGCAAACTGCAGCAAAAAGCCTCCAGTTAAGCCAGTTTCCAATTTATTTACAAGCACCAAACCCTGCAAGCTGAGAGGGAGCCTTTTTCCCCAAGACACCAGCACAGAAGAGGAGCAAAAGTGACAGGAGAGCTGTAAATCGAAAATGGAAAGTTCCTGTAAATGTTCCTTAACAGGTTTCATAGAATCATGGAATGGTTTGGGTCAGAAGGGACCTTGGAGGTCAGTTAATCCACCCCCTGCCATGGGCAGGGACACCTTCCACTCTCCCAGGTTGCTCCAAGCCCCGTCCAACCTGGCCTTGGACACTTCCAGGGATGGGGCAGCCACAGCTTCTCTGGGCAACCTGTGCCAGGGTCTCCCCACCCTCCCAGGGAACAATTTCTTCCCAATATCCCATCTAACCCTGCCCTCTGGCAGTTTAAATCCATTCCCCCTTGTCCTGGCACTATCTGCCCCTATAAAAAGTTTATTCTGTGACTGAAGTTGGGGACAATTTGGGGGTTAAATCCCCTCAACCCTGTGCTCTCAAACAGTCCTGTTTCACAGCCACCCCACAGCCCCTCTGGGATAACACAACAACCCCACACTTGCCTAAACTCTTCAGGAACGTTGTCAGCTTCTTGGCTGTTTCCAGAACACCCATTTTACACTTTGCAGCCAGGGAAGCTCTGGATTGAGGGGAAACAGAGACCACCACCAATTTCTGTTCATTGGGAGCAGCAGCCTTGGATAAAACCAAACAGAACCACTGTCAGACAACATGGCACAGGCACAATTCCAGGACTGGAGCATCAGAAGGTACCTCACACATTAACTCTTCAGTCAGTAACTCACACAGAGGCCCTTGAAAACTTTTTAAAAATGGGAACAACCCACGAGGGTGCACTAAAAACACTAAAAACACCCTCAGGGCTCTGAAAGTCCGTTTTGCTGTGTGGTTTCCCCCCCTGTTTGTGCAGATGCCACAACCTGTGGCTCACCTTGTTGCCAGCCAGCACTTTGCAGAGCTCCTCGTGGCTCTGCTGGGTGATGAGGACACTCTCTGCTGAAGTGATGCAGCCACTGCAGGCCAGGCAGTCATTCAGGGTGATTTTGGCCTTTTCCAGCTTCTGTGCTCCCCCATCCTGCAAGGAAAGAGGGCACAATCAGCTCTGGGCTCAGGAGCTGCTTTGCCACCTTCACCACAAACAGGACCAAAGATGTTGCTCTTTTCCTGCTCTTGGTTCATCATTAGAGAAAGGAGATTTGTTTTCAGTCAGATGGGGTGGAAGACACCTGAACTTGCTGGTTTTAATAGGATTGTTTGGCACAGGGATGGAAAGATTCATCCCAGGCAGTGTGTGGCTTGTCACTGGAAGGAAACAGTTTCCATGATATCTGACCTGAATAAGTTGGTTTTCCCCTGAGAGTCTCCTCTAATTATATTCCTGGAAAAAGTCAGGAACAGGCAGAGCAATTAGGTGCTATTAAAACTATAAAATAAGAAACCAGACCCCTCTGGAAGTGCTGTATCCTCCTTTCTTTAGGTCAAAAGGTCACTATCTGCCTAAAATTAAATGTATCATTCCCAGATGAATTCCCAGCTTGGTTAACTAAGTAATGCCAAAATTCTCTGTGAAAACAGGGAAACTGTTCTGCAAAACTCAATGGGAATTTTGGAAGGAGACTTATGAATTCAGCAGGATATTTGAGAAATAATTTGAAATATTGTCAAAAAAAAATCAGAGCAAGATTTACTAAAAATATCCAATTGAATCTCATTATGAGTGAGCACAAAAGGCATTGTCCCAAATAACCTGGAATTGCTGATCCTTAAGGACTGATGGCAAAATAAACTTCTCAGCTTTACTGCTCTAACACTGAAAATCACTGATTAATGTCAGTATTTTAGAGCATAAAACTGACACAAAATTGGAATCACTGCTTATAAGTTAATTTCTAATTTAAAATGCTCACAAATTAATAAATTGCTAATAGATAAAATGAAAATCATCACTGATTAATGTCAATGTTTCAGAGCATAAAACTGACACAAAATTGAAATTACTGCTTAGAAATTAAAAAGTCAGACTTGGGGAAAAAAAAGTCCAAGAATGCTGCCAGCAGCAGCAACACTTTTCTATCATCTTGGTTGTCTTTGAGGCATTAACTGTTCAAGCAGTTGAAATACACTCCTTTTTCTGGGTGTTTTACACAATAATGATCAAATTCCCACCTACCTGATCAATCTGGAAGTAGCTCCCATCTGCCTCAATCCTGATCTTTGCTGCTGCTTTTCCAGCCTGTTTTTCCACCTTGACAGGTTTGATACATTCCTGAAAGAGCAATAAAGCCCCCAAGTGAGGAGATGAGCACCCAAGAGGTTGGTTTCACAGAAGTGCAATGACCAGGCACCAGTTCTGGATGGATCCGACTCCTCTCCCTTAAAACAGTGCTGTAAGAAAACATCCAAGGACAGGCTCCTTACCCCTTTTGTACAGAAAGAACACCTTTCCAGCATCATTCCAGGAGCAGGGGATGCCTTTGCTGCCCTTTCTGAAGGATCTCAGCTCTGCTTTAGGGTTTTGACAGCGCAGCCCGTGGCCAGACCCTCCTCCCCAACCTCAGCCCATCCTCTCCTCCTGCGCTGGGGAGGAGTGGTCCGAGGACACGCGTTCTGCTGCCAGGGAAGTTTAATTCCATTGCAAATTGGCTCCCTGGGCCAATTCCCATTCCCTGTGCTGTTCAGGGTGGAGTCCCTTTTTTTTTTTTTTTTTTTTTTTCATTTTGTGCCGTTTTTATTGTTCAGGCACCGCCTGACTCCTCATCCTGCTGCTCCAGCCCCGGCTCCTCTGCCTTGCACACCCTGCTCTGCCTCCGGGGCCCCCAAACTCATCCACCTCTCCTGCATTCCCTACACTTCCCGCAGGGTTCAGAGAACTCCTCGGTTCTACAGCGATCCCTCCCTGAAAGGCAAATCGTGGAGGATTCCCTTGGAAACCCAAGAACTTCAGGGAGAGCGAGCAGGGTTTGTTATTCCCCATCCCACTGATCTCATTTCTGAATGGTTTTCCCGCGGTACCTGTCAGCAAATACATCCAGGGTTAATATTTTGCATACTCCGGGATGAGTATTTTGCACCCCAGGATGAATATTTTGCACTCTAGGGTCAACATTTTGCACTCCAGCGTCAATATTTTGCACTTTTCCAGCGCCTGGAGCTTCTGGAAGCAGCCGAGCTGCCCCTCCTCGCTCGTCCCCCTGGCACAGCATCTGTGCGGGTGACTCGTGTGACAGAAACCTTCTTCAGGCTTAAGATTTTACTGGGAAGGGCCCAAACGAACATCCCATGGAGCGGGGTGGGGATCACTTGGCTGATCCCAGATTCCTGCCTGTCCCCAGCGGCTCGCACTGCCCTCGCTGTTCCCTGCGCTGGGGCTGGGAGGGACAGCGAGGAATGTTCATTTTTCCCCCTTTTCCCATCTCCCCCAGCAGCAGGCAGTGTCTGAGGGGGGAGGGCAGGTCCCTGTGTAGCGACAGGACAGGAGGTAACTGTCACATCCTCACCGCCGCCCCAACCCCCTGAGGGCCGTGTTCGCGCCCTCCCTGCGGGTGCCGAGGCAGTGCCTGGCATCTCCCGGCCCCGACAGCCCCCCGGCAGCCCCCGGCCGCTCAGCCTGGCCCCACCTGTGAGGGGCCGATGAAATCGTCGAGGTCGGTGAGCTGCAGGACGCCGCTGAACCGCGCCGCCATGGCCGCCACGCCGCCGCAAAGCGGCGGGGCCAACTGTCGTGAAACCCCGCCACACCGCCGCAAAGCGCGACGCCACGTTGTCGTAAAGCGAAGGAGAGGGCTACCGCAAAACGACGCGCCTCGCTGTCGTAAACCGCAAGACCTCACTGCTGCAAAACTATGCCACACTGCCGTAAAGCACAGCGAGGAGTTGTGGGTTTTTTTGTTTGTTTGTTTTGTTTTTCTTTGTTTTGTTTTGTTTGTTTGGGTTTTTTTGTTTGTTTGGGGTTTTTTGTTTGTTTTTTGGGGGGATTTTTTTGTTTGGTTTGGTTTTTTTTGTTTTGTTTTTTTTGTGGGGGTTTTGGGTTTTTTTGTTTTGTTTTGGGGTTTTTTTGTGGTTGTTTGTTTTTATGGTGTTGGGGGTTTTTTGTATTTTTTTTTTTAAAGAAATAATTTAATTTATGCCATTTCCAGCAGGGAAAGTGGTGTAATGATCATTCAAGGGTTCTCGTGGTGCTCTCTGGGTGAGAATTGGGTGTTTTCTGGTTCACAGAGGGTTCCCCGTGTTTCCAGGAGTGCCTTGGGAATTCGAGGACTTGCAGAATTGCGACACAATGTGTATTAACAGGGGCTTTATTTAATAAAATATCTCATTGTACTGTTCGTAGGAGCACCCTGAGGTACCTGGGTGGGAGGTGCTGGTTGCAGGGTGCTCTTGATAATCCCAGAACGGGAGGATCTGCTGAGCTGGGAGGGACCACCAGGGACCATCCATCCAACTCTAAAGGAATCAGCCCAGACAGGGATCAAACCACAACCTGGGCATCATCAGGATCATCCAGTCCAGCTCCTGGCCTCGCACAGGACACCCCAACAGCCCCACCCTGTACCTGGACCATGTTTGTTCTCCATCAGACAGAGCCTGGGAGCAGTGAGGGGTTAGAGGGTCAAACCTCCCTGTTCTGACCCTACAAACAGGTCACAGGGAGGGGTTAAAGGGTCAAACCTGACCCTACAAACAGGTCAGGAGGCTGAGCTGGAGCAACTCCTGCAGGTGCTTGGCACAAGGTGCTAAGTGGGCACTCAGGGGGAGGATTTAGGGCTGGCAGCCTTGGGAGTTTGGGGAGAGTGAGAGAGAGGGTTTAGAGAGACAAGCTGGAGGTTAAGCCTGGCTTTCCAGTTCGTGAGCTGGAACTCTGACTTCCATAACTGAGCTCTGTCTTCTCCCCTCCTTCTTTCCTAGGGCTGTGCATGTCCTGTTACCAGTGACTCTGCACATACACGTGTATCTCTATATTTATATATTTATGTATCTATATGTTTCTATATTTCTGTATGGGTTAAACGGCTCTGTCCCATCACCAGGTGTCAGCCTCGCAGCGAGAAGCACTCGAGAACACATAGAGTCCCTCAGCAGGGTCTGACTCACAGGGCATCATTTTCCTGAAGCTCCATGAGCCAGAACTTCTTGGGAATGAGGAATCCTGTTACCTCTCGCTGTGTTTTGGGTGCTTCAGTGTGTGGCAGAGCTGCCCAGGTGCTACTGATCGTCCCAACGGAGCCAGGAGGAGCTGGAGCATTTCTGGGTGCCCACAACACTTCCCCTTTCCTGCCTGGCCCTCTGGAAGGTGAGTGTGTGCTTTGGGAGGAGCCAAGTGCTGCTGGAAACATCAGGATAAGTCAAACGCTCCATCACTGCTTTTTTAGCATTAGAAAGCAGGGATTACTTTACTCACAGTGCCAGGTGCACCTGGGGTCTCTCCCCCAAACATGCAATACCCACTTTCTAAACTTTTCACTGATTAATTTATGTTCACTGGCTATAAATTACAAAATTCTCTTCATTAATTACTATTCTATCTTCTATTGGTTATTGCTTTCTCCCTTCTCGTGCTAATTATCCCCCATTTTCAGTGGTTTTGTTATCTTTTTTTTTCCTCAGATAGACAGAATTGCAGTGCAAATGCTGAGTTGTGTGGGTTAGTTTCTTTTTTATCTCTGGTTTCTGCCACGTGTCCTTGTGGGCTATAAACCCTGCATTCCTGGTACCCAGTTCTCAGCAATATTTCTCTCCCCCAGGCTTTGCTCGCTGAAAGCACATCAAGGCTGGTTTAGCAAAAACTTCAAGTTTCAGTGATTTTGCTGAACTGGGTTCATGAAAAACCTTGCTCCAGTGGGAAATTACACTGGCTAATTAAAACAATTAATTAGGAAATTTATATAATTTCCAACACGAGAACATGGCACAGCAGCCCACATCAGTAGCCCCATTCCTGGATTTTTAATCCTGTGGGATCAAACCTGTGGTGCAGCCAGAGCTGATGGTTGAGGGGTCCCCCTGATGTGATAATGAGGTTCTTCTTGAGCAGCCTTTCGAGGTTAGGCTGGTTTTCCAGGAGCATTTGGCAGCTCTGAGCCTCCTCCTGATGAAAACTGGCCTCCCAGTAATGTGGGTGACCTCCAAACTGGCCCTGTTGCTCCTCCTGGCTGCTGGTGTGGCTGGAGTGTGTCCAAGGGGCCTCATTCCTGCCCTGCTGAGTGGCCAAATGGGTCAGGCTGGGCATTGCTGGTCACCCTCCTGCCCTCTGGAGCAGCTGCTTGGTCACCAAACCCTGGTGAGGGAGGAACATCAGACGTCAGAGAATCACCTTTCCTTTTTTAGCTTGTTTGCATTTCTAGTTCAGGACATGATTTAGGTGTTACATGTCGGTGTTTTTTGACTTTGTGCAATGCAAAGGTCACAGAGGAGGTTGCAGAGGACAGGGAGAGGCAGTAACCAACCAAAATCCCTTGTGTAAACTTCCAGGAAGGTGCAACATGGTGGTTGGGTTTTACTTCCAGCTATAAACTGATATTTGATGCTATTTGGCCTTTTTGTCCTGTCTCTGTTGTCCCTGGAACACTTCCTTTAGCAGGGGCAGGAACAGCTGGGGAGTGTTGTGTGGCCAGAGCGGGGTTTGCTCTGGGGTTACTCCAACAGGGATAAACCAGGACTGGGTTTTAGTACTGAGGTGAGTGAGAGTTTGGTGGCAGGAAGGTCTCTGACACCCTTGGCTTTCCTCTCTCCTCCTCTGCAACTTAGAACTACCCTTGTTAACACCAGCATGTGAGGATGGAATCATGGAATCATTAAGGTTCAAAAAGACCTTTGAGAGTCCAACCATCCCCCAGCACTGCCCAGGCCACCACTAACCCCTGTCCCCAAGTGCCACATCCACATGGCTTTTAGATCCCTCCAGGACTGTGACTCCACCTCTACCCTGGGCAGCTGTGCCAGGGCTGGACAACATTTTCTGGGATGAAATTTTTATTAACATCCACCCTAAACCTCCCCTGGCGCAACTTGAGGCTGTTCCCTCTTGTTCTGTCCCTCGTTCCCTGGGCCAGACGGTCTTGCATGAGCTGTAAAACACAAACCCTCAGTGTCAGCCTCTGCTGACCCCTCTGGCATTTGGAGGTGTGGGCTCAGGAGCAATCTGAAGCCAATAATGTTTCTTTTCCCATATTCCCTGCTCGTACCTGAACCCTTGGGCAAACAGGGTGCGACAAGCTGCTTATTGAACCAAATATTGCCTTGTTTATCAAACTCTCCTGGTGACATTTACCAGGCAGTCACATTTACCAAACAGCACAGTCACAGAGCTGCTGGCACCTGGGCACTGACACATATTTTCACAGATCTATGCCAAGATAAGGATGGGTGGGTTTGGAACTGGCCCAAACACCCCAGTTCCCCATTCCTGACGAGGCTCCTCTTCCCAGCGCTGCCCACAGCAGGATGTTCAACCCCAGTGGTGGGGTTTACCCGCAGGATGAGGCTTCCCAAGAATGCATCTTCTGCTTTCAAACAGAACCTTTCAGGCTGCCAGCACAGGATGTTGCCCCAGGCAAAGTGGTTGTTGGACTGATCCACCCTTAAGCCGGTGATGAGAACCTGGAGAGCTCTCCTGACTTTCTCCTCTGGGCTTCTGCAGTTGGTGACAGAGGGTTTGGTGCAGAGCAGCAGGATCTGCTCTGCTGTGACCACAGGGCAGTGCTGGGTGGGTCCCTGCCACTCAAATCTCTTCTCATGTGGGCAGTCTTTAGCAGAGTTCCCTTGTTTGGAGAGATAAGGAGAGAAGTTTCACATAGACTCTCAGTTACTGGGGCTCTTCCTTTGTGTGCTGAGTCCCATCACACCTGAGATCTGTGGCAGTGGGACAGGAAGAGCTGAGTGCAAGTGCTGACCTATCATAAAAAGCTCATTGTTGTGGGCTTGGAGCTGCTTATACCTTAAACCACAGGTTTTGCATCACTGGTGTCCCTTTATCCCTTCTGTCAGCTCTGGACCCCACCCAGCTCACCTGACTGGGCAGCAAACCTGCTCCTGCTCACCAAAGAAAGGAGCTTTGCTCCAGGCTGGGACTTGACCTTCATGGCTCTTTCTCCTTCTGGTTCTCCATCCAGCCTGCTTTGGAGAACCTTCTCCAGGCTGCTGTTGTGTCCCCTGGTCCAAGGAGTTGGACAGTGCAGCTGGGTTATATTGTGCTTCTCCTGGACTCTCCAAGGCTGTTTTACTTTGGGCATTTTGTTGTGTCTACGTGGGACATCCATTGTGGGATGTGCTCATGTTGTGAAGGGATTTAATGGGATGGACGTGATACAAAGAATTAATTCAGTTTCCCTTTTACCCCTGAATGTCTCTAAATCCTCTTTTTACACCTGGGCCATGTTGTCCCAGCAGGGTCCTCACAGATTCCTTCTTCAAGAAACAACTAATGAAGAAAGAGAAAAATAATTTCAAGTTTTTGAAAGAAAGTTTGTGCTTCCAGGAGCCTCCTTTGCCTCTGTGTTCCACCAGGACAGTTGGATTTTCTTTGTTTGCTTTGAGCCTTCAGTATGACTTGGTATAATTTCCGCAGCACTTGTAATGTTTTAATCTTTTATCTGCCCCTTTTAACTTTTATTCTTTACTTTGTGCTCTGTTATTGCTGGTTTTAAACCTCTCCAGATTCTGGGTCATGTTTGGGGGCAGTGAGAGGAGAGCACTGGTGAGGTGTCTGGGCCCTGCAAGGTCCCAGAGGAACTGGCTGTGGTCTGGCTGGTTTAACGAAAAGCCTGAGCCTTGCAGGACATGAAGCTGCTCTCCTGAGTTCAGGGGAGACCTGGCTTTGCTGGGAGAGCACAAAGCCCCTTTGTGCAGGATGAATGCCACAGGGCAGAGCTCAGCTGGGGCCAGCAGGGTGTGTGCCCTGCCTGCTGGAGATGGGACTGAGGAGGATTGATTTCCTCTGGTCACACCTGGCTCAGCACAGCAGGAACAGCTATTGTGCAGTGTGGTGTGACTGGAGGACACTTGAGACACACTTGGGGCTGCTCCTGCTCGGCCAGGCTGGGTGGGAAGGCTCTGACTCACTTTGCCACGGGACAAGCCACGTCCCAGGGCTGTCCCACCCACTGCAGGTTCCGTGGCCCCCCTTCCCACCCCACCTTGGGGGGTGTGTTGGTGATCCTGGGGCAGAGGTGGGCTTCAGTTCAGGGAACAAGGAAGTTGTAGAGGAAGGGGAGGCAGAGAGAGGTCTCCTGTGTAATTATATTGAGCTGAAGGTGACTTGTTACAGGTGAGCTCCAAAATCTCCCTCACAGACCTATTAAGGGCAGCCTGGGCACAGCCACGGAGCAGGGTGTGGGCTGGGCAGCCTTGGACACCTCTCCCAGCTCTGTTCTGCCTGGACAAGAGCAGATCTCCAGTTGTCTCCCACTGAGAGCAGGTTTTACCAACATTCCTGCTCTCTGTTCCCGTTTTCCTGCAGCTGAGAAGCCCCAGATCCAGGACCTGAAGGGTCCTACAGGGAAGCTGGAAAGGGACTCTTTGTCAGGAACTGTGGTGACAGGATGAGGGGGAATGGGTACAAATTGAAAGAGGGGAAATTCAGATTAGATTTTCGGAAGGAATCCTTCCCTGTGAGGGTGGTGAGGCCCTGGCACAGGTTACCCAGAGAAGCTGTGGCTGCCCCATCCCTGGAAGTGTCCAAGGCCAGGTTGGATGGAGCTTGGAACAACCAGGTGGCAGAGCCCTTTGCTGCTCTCCTGGTTGACTCTTCCATGGACCCACACTTTGTCCAGCAGCTCCACAGCAACTTTCCCACCTGACCCTCTGTCATGGACAACTCTCTTCCAACCCTGATCCCAAAGGTGCAGGACACTGAGGGCTTTGGTGTTCGAAAGCTGATGGAAAGATCCCCTCTCCAGCTCCAGGACACCTGCTTTGGGAATCCTGGAGAAGAGGCTCCTTGCTTTGAACTCAGAGTCTGTGAGTTGGTCCAATCCCAAGATGGTTTGTGCTGGTGAAAGCACTTTCACATGCTGTGAGTCACACAGACTGCATTCGTGGCTTGCTGTTGCACCAGTTCCAAAATAGCTGATGGACACGTGAAGTGGGGTGGGAGGACTGGGAGTGTGGAGGGAGCCAGGTTTGGGTGGGTGGGGATGGTGAGTCAACACTGGCACAAACATGAGCTGTAGGTGGGCATGATGGGGCATGTCTGAGCCTGGCACAGGACTGCTCCTGCAAACCATCAATAAAGTGACCAAACACAAACTTTTTCAAATCTGAGGTGTAAAATTACCCCACTGTGTCCGGAGAGATTCAAAGTTACTCTGGGTTTCTTAGTAACCTGGGGGATCAGATCCAAAGGTCAGCAAAAAGAAACCTGAAGTGGGGGGAGTCTAATTTAATATCCATCCCTTGTTAGACTCTGCAGCAGCTCTCATTTTATTCATGCAGACTGTGTTTGCCAAGTCTGTTTTGCTGAAGTGTTGATGGGCTGAGAGCTTGAGGAGATCACAGGATCACTCAAAACCAGGAGATCCCTCTGACTGCTGCTCCACAGGCCTGGGAGATCCTGGGGAACATCACCAGGTGGGATTTGGATGAAGGAACAGGGCAAAGTCATTCCTCAGCTCCTATATAAAGACGCCTTCAAACTAAAGGTGAGCTCTTTAATAGCACCAACATTATTTAGTTTTTAAAACAGAGCAGCCTGCAGGAGCTGGAAAAGCCCTGAAGTTCCATCCCGGGATTTGCAGCAAGGAAATGAAAGTTTGAGGAGGGAAAGGTGGATTCTGGTGATAGGGAGACATGGATCTCTGGACTGTGATTCTGGAGCCATTGGATAACAACATTCCTGCTCAGGGGGCTCCTTGGTGTGAGTTCATGAGCTGCTGCAGTGGGTGCTGGAGCCCACGGGCCACTTGGGTGCAGGTTGTGGGCACCTTGGCACGAGCCCAGCGTGTGCCACGGGCCCCCCAAGCCCCTCAGCAAGGAAAGGTTCTTCAAAGAATTAGGGCAGCTGGTTGTGCCCTGGGTTTGCCTGTGCCAGTCCCATCCTTGCCCTGTTGGATTTTGGGTTCAGCCCCTCCAGCTGCTCTCCCTGAGTGGGGAGCTCTGTGTCTGAGGGACTGACCCGGCTCAGCCTGGGGCAGTTCCCCCAGTCCAGCAGCCCTAGGGTCTGAAATCTCAGGATCACAGAATATCCTGAGCTGGAAGGGACCCACAAGGATCATCCATCCAACTCCTGGCCCTCCTGGGACACCCCAACAATCCCACCCTGTCCCTGAGAGTGTTGTCCAAACCCTCCTGGAGCTCTGGCAGCCTTGGGGCTGTGCCCACTGCCCTGTGGAGCCTGGTCAGTGCCAACCACCCTCTGGGGGAAGAACCTTTCTCTGAGATCCTCCTCAACCTCCCTGACACAGCTTCATCCCATTCCATGCCCTGACTGGCCAGCAGAGCAACTTCCACGTGTTTCTCTTCAGGACAACTGGAAGAAGCAGAAATTTTCCAGAGGTTTCAACCATTTCAAGCTCCACCAAAGCAAAATTTCCTGATTGCAAAGATTCCCTCAGTAACTGGAGGAAGGTGGTCCTGGAGGAGCTCTGTCCTGGGAGCACAGGTTCAGTTTTGTTCATGTCCCATGCAGGGCAGGGGGGGGAAATTCACCTCTTCAGGGCTCTCATCCTGCCTCCGCTTCCTCCTGTTTCCCAGGAATGACAGGCATTAACAAACAGCACCCAGTGACTTGTGCTACGAAACATTTGTGTTCTCAGGAGCTGAGAGGTGTGTCCAGGGCTCCAAATCCATCCTGCAGTGGGAGATGTAGGTCTGAGGAGCCGGGGACACGCCCCAGTTTGCTCAGTGAAAAGGAGCCCGCTATGACCATGCCCTGCACTCCGGGAGATCCCAGGTGAGTGTCCAGGGGCTGGGCCACCTCTCCCCCTCTGCCACAGGGAACCCGGTTCAGGACACAGATAACAATGACCTGGATTAACTAACTCCAAACTCTCCACTGGCTTTCCCAGGCAGAGCAGACCCCCAGTAGTTTTTTGTGTGCTCTGGGTCTGATTTGGAGTTTTGTGGAGGGTGTTGGTGTGTCTAAATTTCCATGTGAGACATCACCTTTTAACTTCCCTCCTCTGAGTTTGGTTTTGCAATTAATTTGATTTTTTTTTTTTTTTTTTTTTTGGCTGAAATAAGGTGATTCCTCACACTTGTGGGTGTTCTGAAGACCTTTCCAGAAATGCCTCCTTTACTCTCAGGGCTGGGATTTCTCCTTCTGCTTGGTGAGTAGGACCATGGAGTGGTGGGTGTTCCAGGAGGATTTTCCATATCAGAGATAATCCTCAAAAGGGAGAATTGTGCTGACAGACCATTGAACATTCCTTTGGTGGCTGCTCCAAACCCTCAGCTTTTAGTTATTCTTGTTTGCTATTGGATCAGGGAAGTGAAATATTTTAGGCTTGGTAATAAACAGTGTGGAAAGGCACAATTGGAATTGATTCTCCTCCTGTGATTTCAGAGCTGTCTGCTCCCTGCTCCTGTTGTTGGAGTATCCAAGTGTCTCTGGGAATGCACTAAGGAATAATCAGAGCTGAACCTGATTAACTGTTAATACAATCAGAGAATCCTGGAGTGGTTTGGGTGGGAAGGGACCTTAAAGATCACCCAGTTCTACCCCCTGCCATGGGCAGGGACACCTTCCACTGTCCCAGGTTGCTCCAACCTGGCCTTGGACACTTCCAGGGATGGGGCAGCCACAGCTTCTCTGGGAATTACGGCATTCCATTGTGTGTTACAAGTTCCATGGAATTGCCACAGCCTGGGTTCCTGTGCCCTGGCAAGCCCAGGAGTGAAGGCAGAGTTGGGAAGGGCATTGCTGCCACAGGGGGGGATTTGGATCTCAGGGGGTTCATGACACAAGATGAGCCCGTGGCCTTGGTTGGGATGTTGTGAGATGAAGGATTTATTGCCATACGTGAGGATTTTTGGGATATTGATTGGGATAGTGGCTCCTCTGTGATATTGCCCTTCCTCCTTTTCCTCCTCCTGTGTGGGTGTTTCTGATGCTCTCTCGGGGATGATTTTCATAATTACATATATTCATAAAAGCTTTCCAAGTGGGGGCCAAAAGGATGGATATTCCCAAGGCCCCATCCTGGGGGAAGCAGGAAGGGATTGTCAGGTGGAAACAGCCCAACTTTGTCCACTGGCAGGGAAGAATGGAATCAGGGCCAGGGAAGAATGGAATCAGGGCCAGGGAAGAATGGAATCAGGGCCAGGGAAGAATGGAATCAGGGCCAGTGGATCCCTGGGCTGATCCCTGCTGTGGTGCACAGGGGATGCAAGGCAAGGAAGTCCTGGAGAGAAGGACTGTCCCCAGAGGGTTGGTTTTGCCCCTTTCCCTGCCTTTTCCTCTTTGGGGATAGAGATGCAAGACATCCCTCATGTCATCTAAGACACAGCCAGACTGGCCTGGGTGAGTAGAGGAGGATCTTGTGTCTGTTCACCCCTCAGAGGTGACAGCAGGAATGAAAATATATGAAATACTGGGTCAAAAGTGAGAAATAAAATACTGCAGGGAGCTGAGGGATGATCAGGGTTGGTTGACTCAGACAGGGGCTGGGCTGTGGGAATGAGCCTTATCCTGGATTTGCTCTAAAATCACTGCACATTGCCTTCCAGGGTGGCAGGGAACTGCTGGAGCTTCTGCTGGGACATACCTGGTAATGTAGATTTGTGTGTTTAAAATATCATAGAGTCCCAGAATGGTTGGGGTTGGAGGGACCTTAAAGCTCATCCAGTGCCACCCCCTGCCATGGGCAGGGACACCTTCCACTGGAACCACCCTGCTCAAATCATCAGACAGTCCATCCATTGGGCCTTGCACCTGAGGGGTGGGAGTGCCCCCAAACCTGGGACTTTCCAGCTGTTGGAGGCACAGAGCCAGTAAAACATGGGAATTTTGCAGATGGCAAAACAGGAACACTCTAGATATGGGCATTTTCAGGGCACACCCCAGTCCAGATGGTTGCAACTCACCCGTTTGTCTGTGCAATGATCACAATTCCATGATAACATCACAATTCCATGGTAACACCCCCTCTTCTCTCCCTCTCTCCCTGTGCAGTGCTCCAGCTCCACTGTCAACGGTGAGTTTCTTCCCAAGTGACCTCCAGAAGGAACATTCCCACACGGTTCTGTGTTCGTATTCCTCTCACAATTCCTTTGTCTTTGTTTTTCTCTCTTTTTTGGGGATCAGAGTCTGCCCTGTGTGCCTCAGTGGAAAGGTATGTTACCCACCAGCAAACTGTCTTGGCAGCATTTCCCTTGGGAGTGATCCTGGTTTCCTGGGGAAGCAGGATCCCTCTGAAACCAGGGGTAGGACCTTTCTCCCCCCACAGTCCCAGGGTGGGCAGGGAGGGCTGTAGTTGCACTTGTTTAAACAGTGAAGGGAAAATACCTTCCTGGGGTTTTGTGTCTGTACAGGACAAAGAAAGGCAGGGCAAGTCCCTGGAGTGTGAGCCAAGAACCTTGGCATTGGTGCTGAGCTTATCTTGGCTCCTGGTGGGGCTTAAGGCTCAAACAGCTCTGCTTCAGGCTTAGATTGAACTTGACTTACACCTGAGGGTCAACAATTCATCTGTACCCTGTCCCTGCTCCCAGATGGTGGCAGCAGCTCATTCTCATTCTCTGTCAGTTTGTTCTGCTGTGTTTGCTGCCAGGGGTGATTGGTGGGGCTGCCTGACACTGCTCCTGCTCCGGGATGGGGACAGGGAAGGGGTGTCCCTGCTGAGGGGGACAGGGAATGGCTGTCCTTGCTGAGGGGGGACAGGCAGGGAGCAAACCCTGGTGCTCAGAGGGGTTCGGGTGCCTTTCACTGACTCTCTGGGCTTGGCAGGGTTGCCCTGTGCTGTGTTTGCAGCTCTAGGGCTGATGGGGTGCCAGTGCCCTGCTGGTTCTGCTCCCAGTTCCCCTCCAGTCCTGCCCCCATCCAGTCCTTACCCATCTCCCCATCCAGCCCTGCCCCAGCTCCCCTCCAGTCCTGCCCCAATCCAGTTCTGCCCCAGCTCCAAGAAAATTCTGCCCCATCTCCCCATTCAGTCCTGCCCTGGCTCCTGGCACAGCTGGCCCAGTGATGTCTTTGTTTCCCCCCAGTGCCAGCCAGGAGAAGTTTCTGGAAGCAGCCCGTGGCCAAAGCTCCCCGTGCAGCCTCTCGTTTGCTCAATACGCCTGTGCCCAGGTAATGGCAGTGCCCTGCTGCCCGTGCTGCTGGGGTTGTTTGCCTTGGGAATTCTGTCCCTTAGAACAGTCCCAGGCTTGGCTGTGAGTGGAGCAGCCAAAGCCTTGCCCAGGTTTTCCTCCCAGGATGAAGAGAAAGGCTGGGATCAAACACACAGGGAGCACCCAGAGCACTGAGCTGTGGCTGTGTCACCTCCCACGTGGGGCTCAACCACCCTGGAGCCCTCTCTGGGCTGGCTGTGGAAGTGGGGATTCTCTTTTCCAAACCTCTCAGATGAGAAAGTGGGACAAAGAAGTTTTCCAAAAGAAACTGGCTCTTAAAAACTGGCATCACAGCACTGAAACAGATCTCTGTGTGACAGTCACCCTGGTCCATTGGGGTAAACCCCAACAAAGGGTGGGAAAAGCACGACTGAAAGTGGGAAAAGCACAATTAAAAGCGTGGAAAATATAATCTGGAACATTCCAGGTTTACTTTCTTTCCTGCTTTTGTCATCATCTCTCAGTTTCTGTGCTGCCAGAAATTGCAATTGAATTGACAATGATTTGTATTTGTCTGTAAATATTTCTATTAAAGAGATGACATTTCTCCAAATATTTTGGTGGGGGTTTAGGTTTGTTCTTTTCCCTCTATTTGTTTGACTTTTTTTATTGAAGAATGTTTGGGAAGGAGAAATTTCCCTATGGATGTTTACACTTCGATCAAATGGCAATATTTGGGCTTTTTTTTTTTTTTTCTAATGGGAAACCATTTGAATAAAGCTGCCTGGGGGAAGCACAGAGTAGGTACCAGAAGGATCCAGCATTTGGAACTGGGTGAGCTTAGACTTGTTCCAAGTCAGTGTGGGTTGGACTTTCTTCTGACTCCTCTGCCCACAGATTTGATCATCTCACAGTGCTGAGTCGTGGAGTTCTGGAATGGGTTTGGGTTGGAAGGCACCTTAAAGCCCATCCAGTTCCACCCCCTGCCATGGGCAGGGACACCTTCCACTAGCCCAGGTTGCTCCAAGCCCCGTCCAACCTGGCCTTGGACACTTGCAGGGATGGGGCAGCCACAGCTTCTCTGGGCAACCTGTGCCAGGGCCTCACCACCCTCTCAGGGAAGGATTTCTTCCCAAATGCACACATGAGCCACCTGAAGGCCATTCCAGACAACAGCACCTCTAAACATGACCCACCTTTTATCACATTTATTTGCATTTCCCTTTTCTCTTTCAGAGAACTTGGCTCCAGGACCTCCAGGATGATTTCCTCATATCCTTATATTCTTGCCTTGCCTCCAAACCTGCCACTGCTGTGGATCCAGAATACTCTGTTCTGTTCTTTTCCAAATATGGTGCTGAGAAGCTTTTGGCCTCCCTGACCACGTTCAGCCAACGGGTGGGTACCACAGAGCCAACTCTTTGCTCACCACTGGAAGGATTTGGTTAAAATTACCTTAGTTTTTACCGTATCTTAAAAAGAACATCATTTCAACCAACAGATTCTGTTCATAACGTTCAGATTCACGTGGATTTATGCTGATGTTTGATTATTCACTGGAATTCCTGTGTTTCTCCTCTCCTCTTGCTCTCAGTTTTCCCACGTGCCTCTGTCTCTGGAGTGGAGCCTGATCTTCATCAATGGGCTGTGGGAGAAGATGCTGCAAGTGCCAGACATTGAGAGCCCTCCTGTTCTGTCTCAGTGGGTCCATGGGGGACTTCAGCCCTTCCTGGAGGAGCCCAAGGTCTTTGGTTGCCTCCATGGCAAAAATGTGTCCTGTGAGACCTTTCAGCTGCTGTAAGTGCTCATGTCCCTGATGGCCCCGTGACCAGGGCAGTGTCACAGCACCGGGGCTCTTGGGAGGGGAAACCACATTGGGAGCTCTGATAAACCTTTTTGATTGATAAAATCAGTTCTCAGTAACAGCCTTCCTGTGAGAACCCAACCCTGACTGCATCAGTGTCTGAGATGTCTGCCTTCCTTGTCCATCTCTAGAGTGGCTGCCCTGGATGGACTATACCCTGAGCTTCCAGAGGAAGAGCAGAGGAATCTCTACAGTGGGATCAAATATTATCTCACCCAGAATGGTAAATGACTTCATTTTCTCTAAGAAACCAGAGATACTTTAAGCCCCCAGTGTGGCCTCTGCCATGGGCTGAGTTCTGTTACAGGGTTGAGGCTTCCCAGGGCTTTTTGTGGAAATCCAAGAGAAACAGGCTGGGACTGTGACAGTGATAAGTGCTTCCAGGAATCATTTCCCTGCCTGAAGGCTTTATTAATCCAGGACTTTTATAAATCAGCACAGTCTGACTTGTGTCCCTCATGAATGGCATTTCCTGCTTTTGCTGGGACAGAACAGGGCAGGGTTTGGTTCTGAGAGCTGAAGAACTGAGCTCAGGAAGGGACCCAGGGAGGACACCCCTGGCCCAGGCAGTAGCTTAACATGTCCAAATTTAATGTCCTGCAAAAACCTTCTGGCAGATTTGTGGGGAGGAAGAAAGAGGCAGGTGCTGAAATGTGTGGAGGGCTGTGAAAGAATGAGGCACCTGTCCTGTCCCATGGGCACTTGGAATCTGAACATGAGGATTTGAGTGGAATGTGTGACCGGAGGCACTAAGGGAGCTCTGCTGAGTCCTCTGATGGACTGAAGGCTGTTCCACGCTCAGAATCTCCCAAATCCACCCATTTCCTGACTTGGTGTCTGTTTTTCTGCCTGTCTGACTGCAGAATCCAACCAGAAATGCTACAGTGAAGCCATTCCAGGTCTGAATTCCACTGCTTGGTTTAAAAACTACCTTGGATCCTTTATGGAGGATGCCACAGCTGAGGATCTGCAGCTTTTTGCTGATGAACCGACTGTAAGTGCAGCCTCCTGGTGCTGAGGAACCTCCAGTGGGCAAAACATGCCTGGGAGGGTCATAATCCTGCCCTGGGCAAAATTAGAATCCCAGAATGGTTTGGGTTGGAAGGATCTTAGAGCTCCTCCCATTCCATCCCCTGCCATGGGCAGGGACACCTTTCACTAGCCCAGGTTGCTCCTGGCCCTGTCCAACCTGGCCTTGGAATTCCTGGAAATGCTGCTGGCAGGAATATTTCTCTTATTTATTTGTGCTGAACAGTCACTTCAGTTATGTTCCCCCCCACGGTGATCTCTTGTGATGAGAGGCACTTGCACAGAAGTTGGTTTCATGTGGGTAATTCTGCACAAAACAAACTGGAGTCAGTAAGAGGAACAACCCCAAACATGATCAAGGTCCCAGTGTATTACTTGAAAACAAAAATTAAACTTCCTCACAACACTAAAATCAGGTGAAAAAAACACATATTGCTTGAAGTGAGGTTGGTTCAAACTGTCAGGATTAAAGTATCCGTCTAAATTATTTTCCCAGCTTCAAAAATTTGCCAGGGATCCAGTCAATATGGAGATGATCAGCAACCTCACCTTGCTCCAGGAGACAGCTCAGTACTACACCTTCCTGCTGACCTCTGCTCCTGCTTTTCCATTGTCAAGGTACAGGATCTGACAGGATCTGATCTCCTACATCATGGGAAATCAGATCCAGTAGCACCCAGTTGTGGTGCTGTGATTTAGCAAGATTTTGGGTGGTGGTTCTGATGGCTGCTTTCATTAAACCTTTAAAGCATTTTTCTCTTCCTCCAATAATTCCATTGCCCTTGCTCTTGGGGAGGGCCAGATCCCCAGTTCTAAACCTCGGGAAATGATCTCCATGCAGTGTCCTTGCAGGTTTGTCAGGAACATCCTCAGTTAAAACGAGGCAGGGGAAAGGTGCCCCAGGAAGGAGCATCCTCTGGAAAAAGGGGATGACCGAGCCCCTGTCTCTGGGAATTGCAGCCTCTCCCCCTTGTGTCCCCCCTGCAGCCTCCCCGACAGGTTTCTTTGCTCCCTGAGCCCCTCAGCAGTGACCAACCTGAGCAGGGACGACGCGCTGAGCTTGGCCCAGAGGATCGGGAAGAGCTGCCCCTGGATCCCGGTACGCAGAGGAATTCCTGGAGAGAGAGCTCCCTCCTCCCTACCGGCACAGGAGCTGCAGGTAACCCATCCCCTGCCCGGCCCCGGGGCTTCATTCACCTGCACAAACCCGGCAGGGCTGAGGGTCAGTTCCTGTGCCTCCTCTGCCACCTCCTCCAGGGCATTTTGCTTTTTTTGTCCTGGTGTCTGGCTGGGGTTTCATCATCTCACAATGTCAGTGGGTGGAGATGGTCCATCAACAGCCTTCAGCATAAAAATTGGAGGCAGAAGTGCAGTGATTTAAGACATCCAAAGGCTGGAGGTTGCCCTCACTGCTCCCCTGACTCTCCTTTCTGTCCCTGTTTGACCTCTGCAGGTCACGTCCTCCCTGCTGAGGAAGGTTGAGGATTTCTCTCCCGAAATCCTGCGTGCCCTGGGCCAGGCTGCAGTTGGACTGTCTGTGTCCAGCATCCAGAACAGCACCAGTGAGCAGGACCTTGAAGCAGCTCTTCCTGCCCTGGGGAAAGTTCGTGGCTGGAGTGCTGAGCAGTCCAGTGCTATTGTGGACAAACTGCTCCGCTCTGGCTATCAGGTACCAGGATCAGGGCCACGAATTCAGGAGGGATTTCTCCATGGAAAGGGTGGTCAGGCATTGGAAGGGGCTGCCCAGGGAGGTTTGGAATCTCCATCCCTGGAGGTGTCAAAGGAAGGATTGGCTGTGGCACTCAGTGCTCTGGGCTGGGGGACAAGGAGGGCATCAGGCACAGGGGGGATCCTGGAGGGCTTTTCCAACCTCAGTGATTTGGGGATTCTGTGAGGTGCAGCTCACACCTGGTGCTACCAGCAGGTGATGTCTGGCCCTCATGTCCTTGTGCATTCCCTTGCAGCTCTGGGATGGGCAGAGCCTGGCACAGCTGGGCAGTTTGGTGGGAGGCCTCAACAGCAGCACGGTCTGGAGTCTGTCCCCAGAGGTGCTCCTGGAGGCCATCAAGGTGCCTGAGTTTGCCCAGCAAATGGAGCCTCTTCCCCCTGCTCTGAAAAGGACCTTTGTGGAAAAGGTGATGTGGTTTTTCCTCTTCAGGTGTCACGAATGAGTAAAGCTCCAGGGAGTCCCAGCTGGGAGCAATGCTTACCTGGGGCCAGGTGGGACACAGCCCTGCCCCCCCAGGCAGCATTCCCTGGGGGTGTCACTGCCAAACAGGATCAAATCCCTGTCACTCTGGCTGTGGAGATGTCCTGGGCCACCAGCCAGGGTGTCCTGCTGAGCCTCTTGGGGACAAGGGCACAAGAGACTTGTTTTATGGGGTGGTCCCAGCAACTCCTCCCCAGAGACTTGAAAAGATGCTCTCAGGGAAAGAATGTAAAGGGAGCAGAATTCATTAAAGACTGTACTTGATCTTGGAGGTCTTTTCCAACCTAAATGATTCTATGATTCTAATACTGACATAATTTGGAGTAAGACTGTGTGAGAAGTGAGGGTGACTTCAAAAGTCCCTTTTTAGGGTTGACTGATCCCTCAGCAATTCACTATTTCATTCCTTCACGTGACTGTGTAGGATTTGGACACCTCCTTGCCTTTTTTCTTGCTGTATTTTGAGCCTTCCAGTTGTACATGTAGTTTTTAAGTTTGTTTTCCATCCTCCTCCTGGTAGGAAAGACTCTGATTTGTGTTTGGGACCAGAGGCTCTGCCTCTGCTTCTCTGTTCCGGAGCAGCTCCATTATTGGAAGGAATGTTATTAGGGAAATGTTAGATGTTATAAGAACTATAATGTCTCATCCACCACAGGATCTGCAACATTCCTTCAGCATCCTGGGACACTGTGTCAGCAGAGAGGGAAGAGATGTCCCTCCTTCATGACCTGTTCAATATTTTTAGGGCACAAAGCCAGGAGGTGGGCAGCTGATAGGAGACAGAATCGTTCCCATTCATCAGGATCCCAGGAATTACCTCCAAGCAGCTCTTCTAGTTTAACAGAATGTGTCCAAGAGGGAATATTTCAGTGTTAGGCCTCTGTGAGCTGCCCAGATGCTCAGCAGGGGTACTGGTCTGGCTTTCTCAGTTCTCTTTTAGCCACAGGGTTTGATTGATATGTTTTGTTGGGTAATTTTTAAAGATTTCCTCCAGTGTTGCCCACCCTGCTGACCTGGTGAAATACATCCCTGATGCTCTGGCCAGTTACATCCCCAAATCCTTGCTTGTTTTTGAGGAAGAGAAGCCCAGTGTGCAGGATCTCAACAGTAAGCCGTGGACCCCAGAGCAGGTACTGGGGGGCTGTGTCCCCTCACCCCTCCCTGATCTGGCATGAGTCTGCTCTGCAAATCTGCCCAAAAATAGAGATGTTTCTGCTGCAAAACCTTTGACCCTCTGGCTTTGCTCCCCAGGCTGCCATGTTTTTCAGTGATGTGGTAAAGGCAGAGCCTGACTTCAGCAGGTACCAATTTCCTTCTCTCCTTCCCTTTTCCATGTTTGTTTTGATGGCAATTTCCATGTTTCCATGGGGGCTTGTGGCACATCCACCGTATTGAATGTGTAGGAACAGATGGGGATATAATGCAAACCCAAACACAGACATGGAGCATTGGGATTTCCTGGGGTCTCAGCTGCAAAACGTAACCATGAGCCACAATTTCTTTCTAAAGTTACGCCTCTGGCTCAGGCTGCACCTGGAATCTTGCTCCAGATGGCCCCTGTGGAAGGCATTTCTAACCAGGGAATGTGCCAGCCTTCCACAGTGCAATTCCAGGGATTCATTAGTGGGGCTGATGTGGCTTTTGTCATATCTGAGACAAAAAATTATGAAAAGTTATTTCTAGCTGGAAAAGCCATGGAGTCAGCATCAGTGTCCTGCTCTGAACTCACCTCCCCTGAAGTCCTTGCCCTTCTGGTTTCTCTCCTGTCCATGTCCAGGCTCTCCCAGTCTGTGCTCCAAGGTTTCACCTGTGCAGCTGCCAAAGATGTGGAAGCAGGAAGATTTCAGGAGCTAGCCAAAGTCATGAGGAGCAAGAATGTCAGGCTGGGAGAAGACCAGGTAGTTCCCATATTTCCAAGTGCCGTGTTTGATGTTGTCCTGAAGGTACAATGAGGATTGTTCATCCCTTTGAGCTTAAGGGACTAGAACAGAGATGTGTCAGGGGAGGTTTAGGTTGGATGTCAGAAAAAGACTCATCCCTATTTTCTTTCTTTGGAGCAGGATAAAAATCTTGCTTTTGTTTTATTTTTTCTTATGTTCCATGCTGGTTCTTTCTCTGATGCCATCTCTGGTGTTCTCCCAGTTGAGTTGCTTACTGAGGATGGTGACACTGCATGGGATTCCTGAGGATTTGGACAGTTATCCTAAAGACCTGTTGCTGTTTTTAAGGTAACTGTGATACAGTTTTCATGTGGTTGCCTTAGTGGGAAATAGAGGGATTGCTTTATAACCAGGATGGTTTGATTAGTTTGATTTATATTTCAGACTTTTCAAGTCTCTTTATGGGGAATCAAAAATCGGATTGCAGAAAGCTGAAGGAGGGCAGGGTTAGATGGGATATTGGGAAGAAGTTCCCTCCTGTGAGGGTGGGGAGGCCCTGGCACAGGTTGCCCAGAGAAGCTGTGGCTGCCCCTGGATCCATGGAAGGCCAGGTTGGATGGGGCTTGGAGCAACCTGGGCTGGTGGAAGGTGTCCCTGCCCATGGCAGGGGGTGGGATGGGCTTCAAGGTCCCTTCCAACCCAAACCTTTTCAGGATTCTATGAAAGCTTTCAAAAGGGTTTTAAGGTCTGTCAGATTCAACCATCCAGCATATTAACATAAACACCTTGAAGCAATTTCTAGCTATGAAACCACATGGATATATCTGGCTATGAAACCAGTATCAAATCTTAGCACTGTCAGGCCTCCCTGAATGTGCTTCTCCCTCCCAACAGCAAAGAAAACAGGCACTAGAGTGGATTTCCTTGTCTCAGTATCTTCCCACTGTGCTTCTGTATCCAGATCTGGAACAGTTTTAGGCTGTGTCCCAAAATAGATTCCTTAAGGTGAACATTAATTTGTAAAGAACATGGACTAGGAGTTTTCAAAGAACAACTGCAGGGAGTTTAGTCTGCAGATGTGGAAGATGTTTGGTTGAGAACCATCAAACCTGACCAGCTGCTCCACATCATTCCCTAGAATTTATGGAGTGTTTGTCTTTCCAGTCCTTCAGACTATGCAGCCACTGGAAGCTGCAGCCAATACTTCAATAATGTCGGGGAAGCAAATCTTGATGTTCTGCCAAGAGAGTCCCCTCAGAGGAAACAGCTTCTCCTGGAGGCTCTGGCATGTCTGGTACGTGGGCAGGGACAGGTCTGCAGGAGGGTTGGGGTCCAGGAATGCCCCTCCCCTGTGCCAGCCAGGCCTGGACGTGCCTCTGTCTTGTGTTATTCCAGAAAATCCCTGGCACACAAATAAATGAGGAAGATGCCGAGATCCTGGGCCACCTGGTCTGTGACCTGGGGGGGGAATACATCAGGAATTCGGGGGAGATTTTACTGAAGGACCTAAGCCAGTGTGAATCTTTCCTGCCTGACCAAGAAGAGGCCATTAGGGATGTCATCAGCAGTGGGAACACCACATTCGGGTATGAGATGTTCTTCTGGATGTCAATAAACAATTCCCTTAATCAAACCCAATTTTCTGTTAAGACCTGAGTGAGCTCCGGCCAACAAGCCTGATCCAAAACCCGAATAATTTATTGCTTTTGAGCCTTTTACTTTAATTTATTTGAACTTCTTTCAGCTGAAAGGCTTGGGTGAAATTCTACGGAAAAATAAGTTTGTCGCTTCTGTGTCTCTCTTGCTCTGGTTATAAAAGCTTTTCCTCTGGTCTATTTTTCATTAACCAAACTTCTCTGACTGTCCTGGTGAACACAGGTGAGTTCAAGCTGTTTGTCAGCCCCAGACTTTCAGGAAACATTCTGCTTCTACCTGCTTGATAAATCCCTGGCTGATTTCAACAGAGGGAGGCAAATATTTCCCTCCCTCTTATCAGGTGCCCTGAGATTTTGGCACTGAGATGGGTGATATGAGCAATAGAAATTCTTTGGGTCTCATGCCTGTGAAAAGCAGGTATCAGTTAAATGCCATTTGCCCTGATTCATGTCACTGTCACCTGTCCTGCTCTGCTGGAAGGAAGTTTGGTGTAACAGGAAGGGATCAAGGTGTTTTAGGATTTAAATCTTGTGCTTTCTTGACGTCAGGTGTTACAAGGACATAATCCTGGCAGCTTTTAAGGTGTTGTTTTTTTTTTTTTTGTTCTGCTCTTCCTTGAAAGCTGATCCCAGCTTGTTTTTGTCTGCAGGCCTCCTGCAGCCTGGTCAGCCTTCACCCTGAGGGACCTCTCGGGGCTCATCCCTGTTTTTGATCACAACATCTTGCAGGAGATCCCCAAGGTGGGTTTTCAGACAGGGGTGGGGAGTTTGAGAAGCACTCCTGGCTCTTGGAGTGTGGGAGGAATATGCTGGGGGTTGTTCAGCCGTGTGCTTTTCAGCAGTTTCCTCTTTTAAAAGAGGTCTGATGCCAAAGGGGATGATGGTCTGTGGGAAATGAGGGCTGATGGAGTTGACAGCCTGGAACTGCAGATCCAGCTCTCTGTCAACCCCTTCCTGTCACTGCAGGGAGAGCACCAGAGAGGGAAAAGAGCAGTAAAATACAGCCAGTACCTCGTAAGGAGGTAAAATCACTAGTGGGGGGTGGGATATGTGGAGTGCAAGCTTTAAAGATTTGCCTTTTTTGCTCACCAAGGAGGGATCTGCAGGTGTGCTGCCCAGAGCACCTCGACAGGGACCTCTCAGGGTGTGAGGGGCAGGGAGGGTGTTGTGCTGGAGGTGCCCCCAGGGCTGCACCATCCCCCTGATGGAATGTTTTCCTTGCAGAATTCTCTGACCCTCTGGCTGAAGAACTTTGCCCGGGATTCCCCCCTGTCCAGGGAGGAGCTGGCCAACGTCGTGGGGGAGCTCCTGCCCACCCGGCACAGGAGGGCCGATGGTATGGGAGCTCCCTGGGTCCAGAAGGGCAGCATTCCCACCGGGATCAGGGTTGTCCTGGTGTTGTGGGTGTCCCTAAATGTGTGTGGAGCACTTGGGGGGCAGGTCACCCATGAGGAGGGTGGGACCCTGGTTGCACACCTGTCCATCTCCAGCAAGGGGGCATCTCCATGAAGAATTTCTCCATGGAAAGGGCTGTCAGGCATTGGAAGGGGCTGCCCAGGGAGGTGGTGGAGTCCCCACCCCTGGAGGTGTCCCGGGAAGGCCTGGCCGTGGCACTCAGTGCTCTGGGCTGGGGGACAAGGTGGGGATGGGGCACAGGGTGGACTCCATGGGCTGGGAGAGCTTTTCCAACCTTAATGATTCTTGGATTCAAAGCTTGAAGCCAAAGGATTCAAGCTAGAGCTGCTTGCTCCAGCAGGTTGTGACATGGAGATAACGGAGGAGATGCTGAACACTGACCTGATGCCCACCTACTACATCCCTGCGGAGAAGCTCCGGACCTGCCTCAGGAACATGTCCCTGGAGAACCAGGTCTTCCTGGAGAACCATCTCTCCCAGGTCCTCAGCTACCCCTTCAGTGTGGAGCAACTGCAAGCGCTGAAGGACTACTTGGATGAGGTAATGCCAGCCCAAAGAATGGTAAATATCACTTACAGATGAGATTGCTCAGGGACTTGTCCAGTTAAACTTAGTACCTCCAAGGACTGGGGCTCCATCGTCTCTTGGGGCTCCTCTCCCAGTGTTTGACCACTTCACTGTGAAAATATCTATTTCTTAATATCTAACCAGAGTTTTCTTTGCCTGTTGGGCCTTGGCCTTCCCTGTGCACCTCTGAGAGGAACGTGGCTCCACCCTCCCTATCTCCTATTAAATAGTTGACGACAGCAATAAAATCCTCATCTAATCTTCTCTTCTTCAGACTAAAAATCCAGCCCCACTTTGTAGCAATAACAGTGGTGTTTCCACAGAGGTATCCTGATGGTTATCCCGAAAGCCTCCTCTCCGAGCTGGGTCCCCTCACCTCTCTCATCACCCCTGAGGAGATTTCCACATGGAAGATGAGCTCAGCTGATGCCCTGGCTGCCTTCCTGAAAACTCAGCCCCCAGATCTCCAGGTAGGGACTCGGCTTTGCTTTCCTACTTATGTTATGTTTCCTTCCTGGTTTGGGAGCTGCTGGTTTAGGATTAGGGCTTGAAGATGGTTGAACCACCTTCAATCCTTGGTCCCCTGGGGTTGGGTGGCCCATCTTTGAGGGCCAAACGGGCAGAGTTGAAACGATCCCGGTTTGTTTTTGCAATTATTGCATGTTCTCCTTTGGGGGGTGAAAACACGAATCCTGATTCGATCCCATTAATCAAATTAAACGTGTTTCCAGGCCTCAGCAGTGATCAAAAGCTATGTTGAGCTGGGCAATGCCCTGAATGCCACTGCCCTGGATGCCATCGGGACCAGATACGTGTGCCTGCTGAACACCACGAAGTTGCAGGCCATAGAGCCCAGCACCCTCAAGTGAGTCACAAATTGGGATGTTCTTGGCTTCTTGGAAAAGCACTTTCCCATCAGCAACTGCAATTTCCTTTTTTTTTTTTTTTCCCTCTACTCAGTGAAAGGAAATTTAGGAAGGAAATCAGTATCTGCTCTCTGTCCAGGTTTAACACCTGCTGGTCTCCATCCTGCTGGTCTCTGTCCTGCCAGGAAGGGCTCAGATTTGCAGTCAAACCCTCTTTATGGCAGCTCAGCTGGCAGCAGATTGCTCTGCTTTTATCTGGGGGCAAAAGATAATTAGTTAAGTTTAATTTCATAGAATCACTGAATCATTAAGTTTGGAAAAGTCCTTTAAGATCATCAAGTCCAACCATCAACCAGCACCACCATGTTCACCACTAAACCATGTCCTCAAGTGCCACACCTGTGGCACTTTATTGGACATTTCCAGTTTAAATTCCTTTGAAAGACTGGTAAATGAAATTAATTAATTACAGCTTTGCAAACACAGAAACTTACTGTTCACCATCAGAACCTTCCTAACTTTGAAGACAAATCCTTCTGAGCAGGAAACTGAGCCATTATTTTCCCCTCTCAGCTTCTCTCCACGCATCTTCTGTCTGCTGGGAAGAGAGGGTCACCTGTGCTGTGTAGAGAATCCCAGAGAGATACTCAGGAGAGGTGAAAATTTATACAGGTTGAGGATAATAAAAGCTTTTTTCACCCTAAGTCTTTGTTTTTCTGCAGACTGGTGTCTCTGAATCCTTCAGCCTGTTCACAACAGACCAAAGACCTCTTGTATGAGAAAGCCAAAGAAGCTTTCTATCCCCAGCACGTCTTTCCTGCTTACTATGAGCTGATTTTACCTTATCTGGGTATGTAAAAACCAGTATGTTATGGGGGAATAGGGGTCTCAGCCATGAGCTGAATGGGTATCAAGATCCATCAGAGTTCTGGGAATTTTCAAAGCCAAGTTGTTCAAAGTTTGCCTTTTCAACCTGTAGGTGGCATAAAATACTGTCGAAAGATTCTGTACCTGACTTAAAGTTGCCCAAATCAATTGTCAGACTATCACAGGGAAAATCAGACTTTCTCCCAGCCCTTCTCCATGGCACAAACCAGACTTTCCTTTTTCCCTGTCAAGCCAAGAATTTATTCCCAGCCTGACCAAACTCTTCCCATCCCTCTGTCTGTTGTCTGGCATTGCCACAGATTGGTTTAATTCCCAACACATCAGTAAGTCCCAACAAAAAAGGAGTAGCATCCACATATTTTGCAGCTGGGACTCTGGTAGAAGCACCATTCCTAATAAATTTTGGAGCCATCCTTGTAGCTCCAGCTTGTGCAGATACAAGCACAGCTCACTTGGGGGCTTCCACGCTCTGATCTTCTTCTTCTTTTTGGTCCCAGGGGGGGCTCCTGGTGAAGATCTCAAGGCTCTGAGCCAGGCCAATGTGAACATGAACATGAGCACTTTTGTGAGTTTAAGAAGAGATGCTTTGATGGTGAGTAGGAGTTGGACCTTGAAATTGTTGGATTCCTGGTGTTTGTTCCTTGGGTTTGGTCACCTTGTCCACTGATGGAAATCAGGAGTCATTCCATCAAATTCAGAATTATGCTGGACCAGTAGAAAGTGGGGAACTGGCCTGAAGCTTCTTCAAAAGTCTCATTTGGAGTCCTAGATGGCAGCTGAGCCAGCTGAGTTCCTCCAGAGCAGGCTCATAGCACTGGTGACAGGAGCAGGGGACAGTGTCCACTAGACCACGGTCACAGCTGTGTGACAGATCTTCTAACCAGACTCTTGGCAGTAATGCCATCAATTTTGGGAGAAATCCCAGTGATTTGGGCAGGGACTGGGACCCCCAGTTGAGTTCAGGAGACTTGTCATCAGAGGACAACAGAAATAGCCTTTGAGGAGCCATTGTGTCCATTCCCTGACCCTGAGGGAAGACTGTCCTGAGGGGAACCACAGCAGGAATTTGTCTTCCTTGCTCTTCCCTCTTCTGCCAATAGGAACCTCACCATTTCCTTGGCCAGAGGTGTCATTTTCTTGGCCAGATGTGTAACTTCCATTCCTACATTTCCACCCCTAACTCCTGCTCTGGGATTCCTCCTAGAGCCTGACGCTCCGTGAGGTTCAGGGCTTGCTGGGGATCAACCTCCCAGACCTGGCCAAGTGGCAGTACAGGTCTCCTGTCCGGGAGTGGATCCAGGTACAGCAACAATCCCAGCTGGACCAGCTGCACATCGGGCTCACGGGGGGAACACAGGAAGGCTACATCAACCTCGTCACTCCCAAATTCCCAGGTGAGTGTTTTCAGGACCCCTGAAGGCTGGGTTGGGTTTTAAATACTCGTTTTGGGGTTACAACAAGGAGAAAAACTGGGGCAGCAAGTTCAGCTCTGCTGAGGAGCCTGAAGCCCTGTAATCCCACTGGGAGCATCCTCACTGGCTGAACATCCCAGCTGAGTGAGCGCTTCCAGGGCCTCCTCCTCTGTGGTGTGTTGGATTTGGGCTTAAAATCATGGAATCACAGAATGGTTTGGGTAGGAAGGGACCTTCTAGTTCCAAACCCCCAAACTTGACTCGGTGGGGCTGTGAGAAAAGCCAAGGTAATCCCTGGATGGGGCATGAGGAGAGGTTTTCCCCACGGAGTAGCAGCTCAGTCGCTGGTTCCTTTGCACTAATGCCCCTCTTTGTCCTCCAGCACCATCCTCAGCCCCTCTGGGTGCCATGGCCATGGCACTGCACCTCCTGCCTGCCCTGCTCCTCACTTTCCTCATGATGTCCATCCTGTCCTGACCATCTTCTCTCCAGAGGAAGCAAGACCAGGGGTTGGTTCCATCCTGTGACCTGCTCTGAGGCCTGTGGGCACCTCCAGCCTGGGGCTGAGGGGTGCCCAGAGCACCAGGCAACTGGGATCAGCCCAGGAATCACTTCTAGGTACTTTTGTCTTTCAAATCACTTGGAAAAACCCAGTTGTATCTGAAGGGAAGATTCCAGACTCTTCAGAGCAGGACCTTTGCCTTTGGTAGAGCCCAAGTCCAGGTCAGCCCCAACCATAACACTGCAACCCAAACCACCTGCATGTTTTACTGGGGGGTTAAGGTGTTCTGCAGGTTAAAAATGACATTTCCCAGAGCCTGATCTCGTGACACTGCCAAGACCTCAGTGTGGAAGGGAAGTTTTCTGGCTGATTGTAAATAAATCATGGAATTAAGTAAAAAAATGCTAAAGCAAAGTTGCTGTTGTCTGCTCTTCCTTCAGGCTGCCCAAATTGAGTGGGCAGAGCCCCCAGACCAGTCTGTTACTTTTCCTTGGTGTTGATTATTCAACACTTAAGAGCTGAGGGTGTTCTCAGCTTCCTCAAGGGGAGGGGAAAAAACTTTATAGAAGGTTTTAGACAATTTGTTCCCCCACTTATTGGGAATTTCTGTCCAAAAAATGCCTCAATACAATCTGTATCCAGCCCCTGACAATCCCCTTTCCCCCAGGGAGGAGAACCTGGAGGAGAAAGAGGGATATAGATATATAAAATAATCTTTGCTGTCATTGCTTTACAGAATGAGAGCAGGAGAGCCTGGTCTGCCCTTCAGTGCAGACTTTAGATCTAAACTAGAAAAAGTGCAATACCAAGCACTAAACACCTCAAAGATTAGGAAAACACTAGTTGATTGATGGTTTATTGTATAGCATTGCACCAGTAATCAAGATAAATTATCTTCAGTGAATCATCCCATCAGAGTCTTCGTGGAGTTTGAACAGATCTGGATCAAAAAGCAGTTCATGAAATGAGTAAATGCAATTTTGGGGATCTCTCAGCTGCATTGCTGGGCCGTGTTCTGCTTCTTTTGCAGTGTCCAGTGACTCAAATCCCTGAGTTGTCCCACTGTTTCACAGATCCCAGTGGGATTCCTTAGAAGGAAAGCCCCTGGTAGAAGTGGGCCTGGTGTTATTGCCCTGTCAGAGCACTCAGCACTGCTGGTACTACATGGAGTAAGCTGCTAGTAAGTACCTGTGGGGCTTCTTTGGGCTGAAAAATACCAGTTCTCCGTTCACTGCCCAGCCTCAAAAATAATAATCCTGCTCTGTGCTGGTACCAAATGGAGGAGTTCTCTTCCTTTCCCGGGTTTCTGCTTTTCCAGCAGGGAATTTCCCAGCACCATTGTGCTGCAGGGTGGTGGAGATGAAGGAGGGATGGGGTGGGTGTGGTGCTGAGGGGGGGGCTCAGAGCAGCCCCTGCAGCAGCAAGGTCCCCACGGTGACAGCCAGCACGTGGATGAGGCAGGAGGACAGTCTGGGTCCTGAATCTGGGGGGAGAACACAAATAATGGGATTATCCAGGTGCAGGACAGGTGTGAGCTGAGAGGGCAGTGGAATTCAGGTATCTCAGGGGATCCCATGTGTCAGGACAGCACTTCTCAGCCCCCTGTGCCATTGCCTGTAGCTGCTCCTCCGGCACTGGCCTGCCCCAGGTGTGACTGTCCCCAGGCTGAGCCTTCCTGACTCACCAGCACAAGGCAGGACTGAATCCCCAGGGTCACTAAAGCTACAGGGGCAGCTCTGCCAGAGCAAAGGAGCTCAGACTTTAGTGCTTGCACTCAGGAGCACCACGTGCAGCTAAAACAGGGAAGGCCAAACCCAGGTGGAGAACAGCCCAGGCATTGGCAGGAGCAGGATTCCTCCAGGATTATTCCAACTTTCTGCAGTGCTGGGGACTCAGGGGGCTTGGAGACACCTCAGGGTGCTCCTGGGCAGACCTGAGAGCTCGCAGGACCTGAGGCAGCTCCGGAGGCTGCACAGACACGTCACTGCCCATGAAGCCAGGACTGAATCCAGCAGGAACAAGATGGATCATCTGCTTACTGCTGAAGACCTCAGCCTTGCCAGCATTCCTAAGCTTCTCCCGCCTTGGAACATTCCCACCTTACCAGGCTTGGGCTGCAGGTTGATGTGTCCATTGGATGTTGGTCGTGGTGACTCCGGCACAGCTCCAGGGGTTGGTTTGGTGACCTCACTGCTGGTGGTGGTGGAGGAAGGGCTGGGGAATCCTGGGGGGCCACTGGTCGGGCAGGGCACTGGGGTGGTCTCGGTTGTGGAGGAGATGATGCTCTTTTGGGTGGAGATGGTGGAGCTGGGAATTGGGGTGGGTTTGTGGGGAGGGGGGCTTGTGGCTGGGACAGTGGGAGCAGAGCTGGAGAGAGGGACAGGGCGGGCAGTGGTGTGGGTGGCAGTGGGTGCAGAGGGGGAGTGAGGGACAGGGGGGGCAGTGGTGTGGATGGCAGTGGGAACAGAGGTGGGATTAGGGACAGGAGTGCTGGGAGCACTGGGGGTGCTCAAGGTGATGGTGGTGTGGGTGGCAGTGGCTGCAGAGGTGGGATTAGGGACAGGGGTGGCAGTGCTGTGGGTGCTGGGGATGACAGTGCTGTGGGTGGCAGTGGGAGCAGAGGTGGAGTGAGGGACAGGGGTGAGGGTGTGATGGGTGGCAGTGGGTGCAGAGGTGGGATTAGGGATGGAGGTGACAGTGCTGTGGGTGGCAGTGGGAGCAGAGGTGGGATTAGGGACAGGGGTGGCAGTGGGAGCAGAGGTGGGATTAGGGACAGGGGTACTGGCAGCACTGTGGGTGCCAGGGATGACAGTGCTGTGGGTGGCAGGAGCAGGGTGGGTGGTCCCCACGGGTGCTGGGGTGTTCACGGGCACCAGAGGGGAGCTGGTGCTGTGGGTGGTACCAGCCGGGTCAGTGCCAACACTGGTGCTGGTGGTGGCCCTGGAGGTGACAGCAGGGACTGGGGCAGAGCTGGGAGAGGTGGTGTTGGGGTTGACAGGGGCCAGGGTGGTGGGGAGGAGTGGGACAGGAGATGGGGTGGCCTTATTTGTGGTGGGAGACTGGTGGGTGGAACATGGGGGGGCAATGGAGGTGGTGGTCAGAGTAGGATGGGCAGTGGAGGTGGCAGTGGGGGTGGCAGGGGGACTCTCAGTGGAGGGGGGACTGTTGTTTAGGGGGGTTGGGCTGATAGCACTCGGGGTGGGGGTCTGGAGGGGGACTGTACTTGACTGGGTGGTCAGGGGGGTGGTAGTGGCAACAGGGGTGGGGACAGTGGGGAGGGTGGTGGGCACAGGGCCAGTGCCAGTGGAGGTGGCACCGGCTGGAGTGGTGGGATGAGGAGGGGTGGAGACAGCAGGGAGGGTGATGGAAGTGGGGACAGTGGCTCTGGAGGTGACACTGTCTGGGGTAGTGGAGTAAGGAGGGGTGGGGACAGTGGCTGTAGGGGTGAAAATGTCTGGGGTGGTGGGGCAAGGACAGGTGGGGACAGTTGGGAGGGTGGTGGGCACAGGGCTGGTGGCAGTGGAGGTGACACTGGCTGTGGTGGGGGCAGCAGGGGTGGTTGTCCCCGTGGGGTCCTCCATCCCTCCCTGCAGGCCGATTCCCAGGACACGGTCCAGCTCCCTCTGGAACTGTCTCTCCACCCAGCCCATCACCAAGGGCTCGTTCTCAGCTTTCTTCAGCTCAGGGAGGTTTTCCCCGAGCAAATTTTTCACGTCCATGACACTGAGTTTCTGCAACACACACATACACAACACCCCCTTTGTTCATCCTCACCGCCGGCATCACCCCGAAATGCTTTTCTAGTGGGGCTGCAGAGCAAGGAAAAACTTCCAAAGGAAACTTTACACAGGTAAAAAAGTGGAGAATTGGTGATTTGATGGGATTCAGGCCTCGGACCCCCTGCCCAGCCCTGGGCCAACCCTACCCTGCAGAGGGGAGAGGGGCAGGGGCTGTACCTGCAGTTCCTCAGGATTTAGGGACAGGAAGGTGTCCATATCCATGTCTATGGCCACACCAGAATTGGCCAAGTCTTTCAGGTCCTCTGCTGGAGCTCCACCTTAAAGAGAGGTGGTACCTGGACATGTACAAACCATCCCAACTCCTCTGGGGAGCCTTTGGAGGCTGCCAGACCTGTCCTAGCATGGCCAAACCTCCCTGGATGAGGAAAAGACACCAATCCTCGTGGTGGGAGGGAGGGGGAAGGAGGAAGCCCCTACCCAGGTATGGCCGGAGCCGGCAGTAATACACGCTGGGGGTGTCGGCCAGGTCAGCAAAGGCCTCCCGAGCCTTCCTGTAGAGCAGCTCCTTCTTGGCTTGGGAGCAGGCAGAAATGTTTAACTGCCCAGCAGTCCTGGAAGGGGGGGTCACAGCTCAGAGAGGGGCAGCACCCCAACCCACAGCCCAAGTGTTCTGTTGGCTGGGGGAGCTGTGTGGGGCACCCCCACTCACAGTGTCTGGGCTCTGGCAGGAGCTGGGAGTGGGAGCAGCGATCCCGCCCTGCTGCCTGGGAGTGGGCAGAGCCAACCAAAACAGAGCTGAGGGGCTTCCATCCCAGCACCCCCTTCCCCACGGTCCCAGAGGACTTGCAGGACTGCCCAGTGCCCCTCAGAAGAGCCTCACCCGATTGCTTGGGCGGGGATTTGCTCCATCTGCTCCTCCCGCAGGTTGCACAGGCGGCTGCCCCCAAAGGCCTGGAGCAGGGGCCCGGTCAAGGTGCCCCCCAGGGTCAGGTACCTGCTGAGCAGCTGCTGCACCTGCGGAGCACAGGGCATGTGGTGGGGACACAGGGCGGGCAGGAAGATGCTCCTGTTAAAGGTGTGCTGCCAAACACCTTCGCCCCAAGCTGGGCTGGGGCACAGGCTGGGCCAGCCTCATCTCCTGCTGCTGCCATGGATTTACCTGGGAATCATCCCAGCACCCTCCCGAGGAGCTGAGCAGGGCTGCCAGTGTGTCATTGGATGTCACTGACCACTGACTGATCTCCTCCTCCGAGTACCAGCAGGCCAGCAGTCCCAGGCGCCTCAGCTGCTCCTCCGGGATCCCTGACGGGTAAACCTGTGGGGCCAGGCCAGGGGGCAGAAACCAGGGTGAGGGAAGGGAAAATAGGGTGGGGATGGGTGCAGAGGACTCGCTCGGACACCTTCATCCCCACATCCACTGATGCCCTTCATCCCCACATCCACTGATGCCCTTCATCCCCACATCCACTGATGCCCTTCATCCCCACATCCACTGATGCCCTTCATCCCCACATCCACTGATGCCCTTCATCCCCACATCCATTGATGCCCTTCATCCCCACATCCATTGATGCCTGTTCCTGCAGTGAGTCCTGCCAATCCCAGGCTGTGCCCATCCTGCTGAGGGGCTGCTGGGAGCTCCTGCCCTGTGTCACCCCTTACCTGGTCCACCTTTTCTTTCATGACCTTGTAGTAGTCCACGGTGAATGGCATGTCCAGCAGAGCCTCCAGGTTTTCAATTAAGACATCATTGCTCAGGCACAGGTTGAACTCCTCAGGGCTGTAATCCAGGAATAACAGGGGGTTCGTGGCGATGGTGGTGGTGGTGATGGGCTTGGAGAGGCAGCCTGTGGGTGAGGAGTTGTGTCAGGCAGATGGTGTGTCCCCCCTTCCCACCTGGCCCTGGTCCTGCCATGGGGCTCAGAGCCCCTTGGAAGAGCCCTGGGCATGAACAGGGAATTGCAATAACGTGGTTCGAGCCACTGTGGATCCTCCTCCCATCCCCTGGGTCCCCAGCCCACGAAGCCTGATTTGCTTTCATTCCTTAAAGTTCACGGGGATGTTTTTGCAGCCCACTTGAACTTTGTCCTGTTAAAGGCAACTACAAACTCTCCAGGTCACCTACATGAGCATCCTCTGATCTTGCAGCATCCTCCACTTGGTGCTGACCCTGCCTGGGGAATATCCCACCCTGTCCCACTCCTTCCCAGCTGCTGCTGCCATACTCCTGCTCCCAGGTAAGAGCAACCCCCCCAGTGTTCTGTAAGGTCCTTTCCCCACCTCTCCAGTTACTTTATGGGAATCCCACAGCTTTCTGCCCGGTCCTGTGTCTCCCCACTCCTGGGAGCACCCAGATGCCCCAGCACAGGGGCATTTCCCCCCCACCCCGAGAGCTCTGAACTGGTCTGGACTGGGCAACACTCACGGTCCGTGCTCCGCTTCAGCCTGGGATGAGATGAAGCTGCTCGGGGGAGGCTCCTGCTCCACCTGCATCAGCCCCGTAAAGGAAAGGGAATTCTTGGTGTGTTTGTGCTCCAGGAGGAGCCAAAGCAACCGGAATCCCTGCCCGGGCACAGGCACGGAACCGGCTGCGCGAGGCTGTAAATCCTCCCCAGCCCAGGGACCCGTCACAGCAGCTGGGTGTGGATGTGGGGAGCAATCAAACACACACCGGCCCCACTGCCCAGACCCCCCCAAACCCAGAGCCCCAGCCGGGGCTGTGCTTACCCAGGGTGCTGCTCTGCAGTGGACAGGACAGCTCCAATGACCAGGGCAGCCTGGGGACAGGATGGGGGATGCTCAGCCCAGGCAAGGAGTGGGAAGAAGGGATTTTAGATGCAGGGAATGAGATCTGACCTGGCTGAAGGCTGCCCTGGTGACATGTGGGGACAAAAGCCACCACAGCCACTCTCAGGAGTGGGGACCCTTCAGTGGGTCTGTCCCTGTTTCCCCAGATCTGAAGGGGGGGGGGAGCCCACCAGGGTGCCAGCCCTTGGTTTGGGAGCAGGGCAGGGAAGCTGCTGGGCAGTGGGTGAGCAAGGGATGGGAGGGGACAGGGACAGGCCATGGGCTGCCCAGGGGGACAGCGGGCAGACGATGGCTGTGCCTCCCTGCAGCTGAGGGATGGAGGAACCACGGCAGCTCCGGCACCTCCAGCACCAGCTGAGAAGTTTGGGAAGCCCCTGGAGCGTTGGGAGCCAGCGGAGCCGGGGGAGACTCACCACTGCAGCTTTCACCAGGTTTGTGGAGACACCTGCAAGGAAGCAGGAGCAGGTTAGGAACCATCCATGGATGTATGTACAGGTGGTCAGGGGATGTTCCACAGCTGCTCCAGGTTTAAAGTCTGGGAAGAGCCTTTTCTTTGACAATTTAATGATGTTCACTTAAACCTCTATGCAGAGAGCAGCTCTCAGCCCAGGCAACCCGGGATCCCTCTGGGTGGATTTGGAAGGCAAAAAGGGAGAAATCTGTCCCTGGAAATCTGTCTCTGTCCTTGGAAAAATCTCCCACTGCCTGTGGATGCTGAGGGGAGCAGGAGGCAGGGGGCAGGGAGTGCTGAAGCCGAGCAGGATGGGGATGAGGAGCAGCACGGGTTGGAGCATCCCTGGCGCTGGGGGTGGCTGGGGGTCCCAAAGCAGCTTTAGGGACACGAGGTGTCACTCACGGAGGCAGAGGGCGATGGCAGCCGGGGCTGAGGCTGCCCACACCATGGTGCTGGTGCTGGGGCTCCGCCCTCGGAGCGGGTCCGGAGGGTCGTGTCCGACACTCGGGGTTGTTGGACGGTGCTGGGGGTCCTGCAGCCAATTCTCTCGCCCAGCACTGGGGCTGGAGCCGTGTCCCACACTCAGGGTCAGTGCCTGGGGATGGTGCTCAGAATCCTGCAGCTGATTCTCTCACCCCACACGAGGCTGGAGCCGTGTCCCACCCCTGGGGTTCTTCTCCCTGCAGCCGATTCTCTCACCCAGTGCTGAGGTTGGAGCTGTGGGATCAGGGTGGGTCAGTGTGCCCACCTGTGCTGCCTGCACAGATTCCCCACAACCAAGGGAGAGATTTTAAATCCTATACAACGAAAACCAGGATTTAATACTCCACTCGTCATTAAAAGAAACTCCACAATAACTTGTCCCCCCCTGACACCCAGTGCCCTGCTCCTGCCTGTGCCCTGCAGGGACGGGGTCCCCCTCCATCCCCCACATCCACATGGGACTGGGAGAAACCCAGTGTAGCCCAGGGGAGGAGCCCCAGCAGGTGTTTCCCTCCCTCTGTTCCCCACTCCACACCTCTCACCTGGATCACCCCCGATGGAAAATCCATCCCTGCTCCCAAAATCCCCCCGCTGAGCCCAGTGCTGCCCACAGTTATCTCCGTTCGAACTCAACGCAAGTTCAACGCAAGGAATTTTTCCCCTGAGGGCTCATTTTGTTCCCCAAATCCCACCGTGGCCGTGCCGAGCCGTTCTCCTCCTCTCCGTCCGGGGGGATCTGGCTCCGTGGCGAGGTCTCAGCCGGGCAGGTCCTCTCCCCCCGCGGGGCCGGGGATGGGCAGCGCCGGCAGCGCTCGGCACTTATCTGTGCGGGGTGGGGATGTTGCTCCCGACAGGGGTGTGACGGGGCAGTTTCTCAACAGTGTTTTGTCAGGCTCCTTCCCTTCTCCCTGGTTTTGGTTTTGTTTCCTTTTTTTTTTTTTTTTCCCCCCCTGTAAAGGAAACTTTGAACTTCTGGTTCAGCTGAAGCCAAAATATATCCAGAGGGAGTTAAATCCTCCATGCTGGTGATTTCTGTGCTCCTGAGGGAGATAAAGGTGCTCCCAGGGAGTGGAAAACCTTTTGAGCTGTTCAGGGGTTTATTTTACAGGGCAACTGAGGTGCAGAACAGACAAGTGCTCAGTGATGGGCTCAGCACCCTCTGGGAGCTGCTTCCCTCCCGTCCATCCTTTTTCCATCAACCATGGACAATCCCATTCCCTCTTTTACAGCTTTCTCCCTGATCATGCTCCGAAATGCCATCCAGCACGTGCCATGAAGGAGACCAAAAAGAAAGGAAACACATCCTTGCTGAGGCTGTGGGATGACAGCCTGGAGGAGCCTGATGCCGTGAGCACAAACGTTATCTGAGCGTTTATCCCGGGAAAAGGGAAGGGCCAGGGTGGTTGGAGTGGGTGGCTGGGCTGGCAGCAAGGCTGCACCCCCTTCTCAGAGAGATTTGGGGGAGCCAGACTTCCCCGAGGGTCCCTGGAGCTGCTGGCACAGTGCCAAGGGGAGGTTGTCACACTCCCCCCCTCCCCCAGTGCTCCCAGCTGTGTCCTGTCCCCAACCCCGTCCCCCAACCGGTCCTGCAGCCCCGGGGCTTGGCCGCCGCCCGCGGGTGTTGCTGGTTTCTATTTTGGAAGGATTTACTGTAAAAATAGCTCCTGTTGCAGTGGTAAAATTACAGAAACTTGTTTGCTATGAGGATGCTGGTGGGACACGGCCCCTGCCCCGGGCTGGCTGGGCAGGGGTGGCTGGAGCAGGAGGGCAGGGACACACTGGAGCCCCTTTGCAGGTCACCAAGTCCACTGTGTCCCCACAGAGCTTAAAACTGACCCTGAAACACCCTCAGGAGCTGACACAGGAGGGTCCACCCCGAACTTGAATGTGCCAAGGAACATCTGCCCAAGTCCCTTCCTTGGGACCTTAGCAGGTCGGTTGTGGGCTCTGACTGCAGGATGAGTGAGGAGCATTGACAGAGTCCCAGAATGGTTTGGGTTGGAAGGCACCTTAAGCCCATCCAGTGCCACCCCCTGCCATGGGCAGGGACACCTTCTACTCTCCCAGGTTGCTCCAAGCACCGTCCAACCTGGCCTTGGACACTTGCAGGGATGGGGCAGCCACAGCTTCTCTGGGCAACCTGTGCCAGGGCCTCCCCACCCTCACAGGGAAGAATTACTTCCCAATATCCCATCTAACTCTAACTTTGGCAGTGGAAAGCCATTCCCCCTTGTTCTGTCCCTCCATTCCTTGTCCCCAGTCCCTCTCCAACTCTCCTGGATCCCCTTTAGGCCCTGCAAGGGGCTCTCAGGTCTCCCTGGACCCTTCTCTTCTCCAGGTGAACACCCCCAGCTCTCCCAGCCTGGCTCCAGAGCAGAGGGGCTCCAGCCCTGGGAGAATCCAATCATCAGGAGTGACAGAAGCTTTCCTTGTGCACCCCCTAAAACCTACCAGCCCCGGGGCTGCTCCCCACCTCCTTGCCAGGGAAAGACATAGTGTTCCCAAATTAGGAGCTTTTCTCATCTGCTTGGGACAATCCCAGCTGGCAGGGACGGGCAGGGGACAGGATGTGGCACCGACATCTGCCTCAGCTGCCTCCACCATCCTCGGTCACCTCTGTTCCTAAACCCGGGAGGGCTCTGGGGTCGCTCATCCCGGTGGTTTCGGCCGGGAATTCCAGCAGGGGGAGGATGGACCCCGCGGTGCGGTGCTCGCACAGCAGGCTGGCCGGGCTGGAGCCCCGGGGCCGGTCCCGCCGGGCCGGTCCGGGCTCATTCCTGGAAGCCCCCGGAGCCGCGTTGGATTGAGACACAGGGGGCGAAGGGCAGAGACTCGTTTAATACAGTGAGAGGCAACGACACGGGTACTGCCAAGTGCACAGAACATCACAACACACACCCCAGCACCGGGGGATTCGCAGCCAACGCCCCGTGGCAGTGCCGGCAGAGAGGAGGGAGCAGGACGGGATGCCGGGAAGGGCACCTGGAAAACACTCTCTGCAGGGTAAGGAAAACACCTATTTATCTCTGGTCTCTGTGGTGTTGGGTATAAGTGCAGCACACGAAGGCTGATGGGTGCTGGGGAGGGGGCTCCTCCACACAGCCCCCAGCAGGGATGGTCCATCAGTGTCCCCACGTCCCACCCCAGTGATCCACCCCATCCCGGATGTTCCCAGTGGGAAGGGCAGGCTGTGTCCCACCTGTGACATGCAAATCTCCCCTGGCACTTTTCAGCACCTCCCGTGCACGTCACCCCCCTTCATTCTTTGGCAAACAGGTTCACGACAGTAATTTACAGCTCCGGGACCTGCCCGCGGCTGCCTCTCCCTTCCCGGCCACTCCTGGGACATGGGATGGGCAGGGAGGGGGCTTGGGAGGAAGGAGATGGGTCTCCTGCTCCTCCAACCCACCCCGAGCCCTCTGCCACCAGCTCAGGAGCCCAGGGCTGGCACCTCAGAGCCATCCCCACCAAGACACAAAAGCACAGTGAACTTGCACCCAGGGACACAAAGGGTGGGTGATGCAATTCCCCCCGGGGTTTCAGTGACCTTGCAGGGTGTGTTCACCACGGGGAGAGAGCTGTGACATTTTATTCCCCCTCAGAGTGGGAATCTCAGTTGTGTGAAACCCCTGTCAGATGCATTTTCCGTGGGTTGGGGCTGGTGGGGTGACAACAGCTCTGGGCACGCGCTGATGGTCCGACGCCCCCGGGATGGGGATGTGTGTGCAGTGGGCTCCAGCCCCTCTGTCCCTCCCCAGCTGTCCTGTTCTCCTCATTTCCAAATGTCCTCCAAAGGCTGGAGAGGACGAGCAGGGTCGGAAAGGGAAAGCAAAGCAGGATGACCAGCAAAGCAAGGGCACTTCCAGAGAAACTCTTCTTGGAATCTTGCAAAGCTGAGCGCCAGCGGAGCTGAGCCACCACATCAGTCTTTCTTTCAGCTTCATCCATTTTTCCTACTGCTCCAGAGCCTTCCCAAACTGTCCACCCAAAGGACCTGCCTCTGGCACCCTCTGGAAACCTGACAGCCAGGAGCCACACCATGGGACCAGGAGCCACACCATGGGACCAGGAGCCACACCATGGGATCAAGCCAGGACTTGTCCAGGTGAGCAGCAAGGGGCTCATGTCCTCTGACCTGTCTCAGCAGGGGTTACACCCACCCCCAGGATAAAAGCAGGAAAGGCAATGCCAGTAGAAGGAATAATAAAATCCATTAAAAAAGCTTTGGGCTGCTGGCTCTCCGACCACAGAAATACTAAAAATACCTCATTTCTGAGACCACCCGTATTTTACAACCCCTAAAAGACTAGATTCTTCCCCTAGAAAATTGAAAAAGGTTTAAAATCTGTTTGTATCAACTCTCTCACCTTCACCAAACCTTTAAAAACCCCATGGGAGGGCTGAGGGAGGAAGGGAGTGCGGGGCAGGGATGGGCAGCACTTTGGTGCCAGGCAGGGACCTCTCCTGTGCCCATCCCAGCACATTTCCATGGGCCAAACACCTGGAGTACCCCAAAACTGGGGGGCTGTTGGTGCCCCCAGCCTCTGCTCCAGCCCCCCAATGTCCCACCTCCCACACGTGTGCCAGTGAGTGCAGCAGCTGGAGTGAAGGGAATGGGAATGGGGGACACGGACACCGAAGCTGCTCGTGGCATGTCCTCCCCTCCCTGGGCTGGGCTGCACGTCAGCATCCAAGCACGGAGGGTTTGTGGGAATGTCATGGCAAAGGCAGTGCCTGTGCTGCCCTGGCTGGGCCCGAGCCCCAGGACAGGGATGGGAAGCTTTGGGGTCACTCTAAGCTGGTGTGTGACACTGACTCTGCTGCTGAGGCCTGGAACTGGGGAAGGGGCATCCCGTGGCCAGCTGGATGATGGACATTAAAAACCAACCCCGCCCTAACTGCTGATCAATGTGCCTAATCCAGCCCCGTGAGCGAGGGAAGCCTTGGCATACAGGAGGTGCAGGCGTGGAGTCAGCGCTGGGCTCCGAGGGGACCCACTGGGACAAAGATGGAGCCGGAAACGCTGGGACGTGGCTCGTGCTCACTCCAGAGCCCACTCTGCCAACCACTGCTGGCACCGCGCCCGCTGCTCCTCCGGCTCCGCGCTCCCGGCTTCGCTCCGGGGCTGCTCCTCCTCCGCGCCACCACCCACGGCCTCCTGGCCCTGCTGCTCCTGCTCCTCCTGCGTCACCTTGTCCTTGAGCTCCTGGATGGTGTCCTCCAGCCGGCGGGTGATGTGCTGGGGCTCCCAGTTGCCGTCCATGGCGGGGACGAAGGGGTCGGGCGCGCACACCTCAATGAGCTCCCCGCGCGCGGGGATGCGCAGGTAGTAGGCGTGGAGCATCATCCTGTAGGGGCTGCTGTCCTGGCCCAGGCTGTACGTGAAGTCCCCCACGATGGGGTGACCAACGGCACTGCAGTGAACCCGCAGCTGGTGAGTCCGCCCTGGGGAGAGCAGGAGTGGAGGGATCACGGACAGGTTATCCCTGAATCCCTCCTTCAGCGCGCGAGGTGACAACGCACCAGGTAACACCTGCCCCCCCTGAGCCCGGCGGTTCTCAGCTTCCCTCATCCCTTTGCAGGCTCTGCTTCCACGTCAGAGCCCCCCAGAGCTGCAGCCCCGACCCCAACCCCCACCTGTCAGGGGCTGCAGCAGCACTTTGGTCACGGGGTCTCCGCTGTAGGATCCGTGCTCCAGCACGATCAGCTCCGACTGGCAAGGCTTGGGATTTTCACAGCCTGCAACGAGATCCAAAGGGGGTTTGTCATCCCCCACCGAGGCTGAAGGGGTCTGGGCAGTGCAGGGAAGGGGGGCTCACCCTCTGTCCCGTCGATGCACATCATGTGGGTCCTGCCCTCCGTGGTGTTCTTCCCGATAGCATAGCGGATCATCATCCGGCTCTGGCTGACGTGGCCCCTCACCTGGGGGCAGAAAGGGGGTTTAAACTGAGCCCTGGCACGTGCTCCTCACCAACCCCACAGTGCCAGGAATCATGGAATCACAGAACGGGAAAGGTTGGGAGAGTCCACAGTGGGGACGCCCAGTCCAACCTCCCTGCTCCAGCAGGGTTTTCCTAGAGCACGTGGCACAGAATCGTGTCCAGATGGATGCAAGAAGCAAACCAAGCTGCAATTCATAGAATCACAGAGTCCTGGAATGGTTTGGATTGGAAGGGACCTTAAAGCTCATCCAGTTCCAGTTCCAACCCATTAGCAGGAACATCTTCCACTAGCCCAGGTTGCTCCAAGCCCCGTCCAACCTGGCCTTGGACAATTCCAGGGGCAGCCGCAACCTGTGCCAGAACCTCACCACCCTCACAGGGGGAAATTCCTTCCCAATATCCCATCTAACCCTGCCCCCTTGTTCTGTTTCTCCATCCCTTGTCCCAAGTCCCTCTCCAGCTCTCCTGGAGTCCCTTTAAAGCACTGGAAGGGGCTCTGAGGTCTCCTTGGAGCATTCCCTTCTCCAGGCTGAACCCCAGCTCCCTCAGCCTCCCAGCAGAGATGCTCAGCCCACCCAGAAGGGCGGCCCCGAGCAGGCCCAGGCTCACCAGGGCGAGGTAGGCTTTGGTCACCAGCCGCTCCTTGAAACACTTGTAGGCGCTTCCCGCCGCCGCCTTGTTGAGAGCGACACACAGGGCCCCGCTGGTGGAGAAATCCAGCTGGTGGCAGAACCTGGGGAGGAGACGGGGCACAGGAACATCCTGGGGAACTTGTGGGTGTCCCCAGCCGAGGGCACAGCCCGGGTGGGTGCCCGGTCACTCACCTGAAGCCGTAGTAGGTGTCGGGGTCGGCGAGCTCGGGGAAGCGGTGCCGGAGCTGGCTCTGCAGGGTCAGTGTCTCGTACCACATCTTGCTGTCGATGCGGATGTCCCAGTGCTTGTTGACCACGATGAAGTCGGAGCTCTGGTACAGGATGGACAGGTTGTCGATGGTGCCTGGCTCCATGGCCAGCGCCCTGCGGGAGTGACATGGGAATGGGGGTGAGAGGGGTGGGTATCACAGGGGCGGGACAGCACCCTGGGCAGTGACAGGACCCAGGCAGGGCGGGCTGGGAGCAGGGCAGGGAGTGGGGCACCCCATAGGACTGGAGAGGTACTGGTGCTGTGTGGTACCAGAATCACCCTGCACAGGACCAGAGCAACACCACTGTCACCCTGCTCGGCCCAGACGGACACCAGTGTCACCCAGCATGGGTCCCTCAGCCTCATCAGTGTCGGGCTGTGTGAGTCCCAGAGCAACACCGCTGTGACCCTGCTGGGCCTAGAGGGACACCAGTGTCACCCCGCATGTCCTGCTGTCACACTGATGTCACCCTGCATGTCCCGCAGCCTCACCGGTGTCACACCGATGTCACCCTCCATGTGTCCCGCAGCCCCCCTGGTGTCACCCCGAGCTGGTGCGGGTCCCACAGCGGTCCCGGTGACACAGCCCCCGCCGTGGCGGTCCCGCAGCCGCGCCGCTGTCACACCGCACAGCTCCGCCGCCGTCCCCGCGCCCCGGGACACGCCCATGCCCGTCCCGGTGTCACGCGTGGCCTCCCCGCGCTCCCCGCTGGAGCCGAGCCGCGATCCCGGCGGCTCCGGTTGGGTGCACGGGGCGCTGGGGAGGGGACATGGGACGCGACGGCGGGGACACGGCGGAAGGGACACGGACACTGGGGAGGGGACACTGGGAAGGGGACCCGGGAGAGGGGACCCGCGCCGCTCTGAGACCTCAGCCCCGCTCCCACCCCCGCCCCACCTGCGGCGCCGTCCCGGGCGCTCCCGGGGCGGCCGCGGCTACATCGCCTCCATCGGCCCGGGCCGCGCGTCGCGTCCAATCAGCGCCGCCCCCGCCGGCCCGGGCCGAGCGTCGCGTCCAATCAGCGCCGCCCCCGCCGGTCCGGGCCGAGCGTCGCGTCCAATCGGCGCCGCCCCCGCCGGCCCGGGACGCACGCCGCATCCAATCAGCGGCGCGGACGCCCCCGCCCGGCGCGGCCGTGGCCAATGAGCGGCGGCGGCGGGGGGCGGGGCGAGGCGGGGCGGGGCGTGCGCGGCCCATGGCGGGCGCTGAGAGCGCGGAGGGCGCTGCCGACGATGAGTTCTACGAGCGCTTCGCCGCCGAGCTGGAGGTGCTGGCAGAGCTCGGAGGTGGGCGCTGCTGCCGGGCCGGGCCCGCCACCGGGGGGCCGGGGGGAGGAGGGCAGGGCCGCCCGTGGCCGCTCACCGGAGCTCTGACCCCTATTGCAGATGACCCGTCCCCGCCCGCCGGCCCCAAAGTCTCGCAGTTCCGGGGCAGGAAGCAGCCGCCGGAGGAGCCCGACCCCACCGGGGACTCCCACTCCAGGAAGAGGGAGCGGGGCTGTGCCCCCGCCGGGTCCCCAGCACCGGCCGGACCCCGCAGTAGGTTTGACTCGGTCCCCGGCGCTGCCGGGCCCTGTCCCCCCTCCCCGAGCGATGCCGGGCGCGGAGCATCCCCGGTACCGCCCTCCTTCAGCCATGGTGCTCCTCTTCCCCCCTCCCCGGCGTCTCTCCCAGCCCCGAAGCCGAAGCGGCAGCGCCTGGAGGCTGTGAAGAAGCTCGATTTTGGTGCAGACGATGAGTTGGCTGCTGATGTCTCCTGGGATGGGGGCTCAGAGGCACCTCTTGCTCCTCAGAATACCAGGTTGGCCACTTTGAACCCCATTTCTAGCAGGGACGAGGGAAAGGGCCCTTGGCCCCCACCTTCAAGGGGTTCAAGGGCCCTTTTCCTCACCCCTGCTAAAGGAATTTGGTGTTTTCCAGCTCGAACCAGCTGGAGATGAGCGGCATGACCCCCCTGCAGACCACACCACCCTCTGAAAAGAAGTGGGTCCTCAAGAGACCCCCCATCCTGGAGGATTATATCAATGTGACCTCCACCCAGGGCACCAGGGTCTTCCTGGTGCTGAGGGATGATCCCTGCAGGACAGGGGTGGAGGTGAGGAGGGCTCTCGAGGTTGGGTTTGCTTCTCTGTGTTCTCCAGCTGGTTCAGGAGGGGGTTGTTTGTGCTGTGTCCCTACAGCTCCCGGATTCCCTGGGCTGGAATGCACGGAGGCCACTCCACCTGCTGGGGGTGCCTTTCTCCTACCTGAAGGAACAAGTGGACCAAGAGGTACCACATCTCACACTGACCTTCCCATCTTTCCCTGCCATTCCTGATGCCACAGGACTGGCTCCCAAATCCCTGTTTCCCCCAGCCATGGGTTACTGGAGTATCCCTGACCCTGCTCTCCCTCTCTCTGTGCTCCAGCGTCTCAGGCATGTTCAGAAGGTGTCACAGCAGCTGACAGAGATCATAAACAGGTGAGATGTTGGGATGAAATCCCATCCTATCCCTGCCATGCTGCCTGATGTGCCTCCCAAGATACTCCACGGGGTCCAGATTTTTGGGACCTACGAGCAGAGGATCCTCTTTGCCTTTGTCATGCTCAGCGTGGGAAATCTGGGTGTAACTCCCAGCCCTTCCCTGGGTGGTTTGGGGCAAGTTAATTCTTTCTTGCAGTTGCCTTGAGAGTGAGCCCAGCACGGAGAGCCTGGATCCTGGTGGGGACATGGATCCTGAGGAGGAATCTGCCTCCCATTGCCTCTGGGTGGACAAGTTCACCCCCCGGCGCTACATGGAGCTGCTCAGTGATGATGTGAGGTGCTGGGAGAAGGGGAGGCCTGGGCTTGGGGGGTTTAGCACCTCTGTAACTTTTCCTTTATGCTGTGGGATCATGGTGTTGCCTTTGGAAGTGTTGGTCCTTCCTGGGAGCAGTCCTGAGTCCTGGAGAGCTTGGGATGGCAGTGTTTCAGCTGGAGGCTGTGGGCTCTCTAACAAAAGAGATTGGGAAACTTGACCAGAACAAGACAAAAAAGACTGGGAGAACTTTAGCCAGGAATTGTGGCCTAGTTTGGGGGGTTTTTTTGGAATATCAGAAGTTTTTTAGGGAGTTGCAAATGATGGAAGAGGCTGAGAAGTGCTGAGTTGAGCCAGGACAGAGGGGGGACAGCAGGGATGGGGCCGATGTGACTTGTCCTGGGTTCCCCTGTGGGGTGGTGGTTGAGCTGGAAAGGGAAACACCATTCCCATGCTGTCCCAGGAGATGCCAGGTGGAACCCTGAGCAGCCTGTCCCATGGAGGAGAGCCTTCCTCTGTCCTCAGCCTGATCCTTCTGAGGTTCCATGGATTTTTCCCACTTTCCCCCCACCTGCAGTACACAAACCGCTGCCTTCTGAAGTGGCTCAAGCTCTGGGACACAGTGGTGTTTGGGAAGGAGAAGGCTGTGAAGAAGGGCAAGCCCAGCACTGCAGCTCACCCCCCGTTCAGCCATCCCAAGGAGCACCCAAATAAGTGGAAAACGAAGGTCCAGCTCACAGAGGAGATTCTGGAGGCTGAGTTGGACCAGCACAAGAGACCCAAATACAAGGTGAGCAGGACAGGACCGTGCTGGGGCGTCCCCTCATCCTGCCAGCAGGGTGAGGAGCAGGGCATTCCCTCCTTGGTGGGAGCTAGAGGAAGCCCTGCCAGGCTGACCTGCCCTCTGTGCCACAGGTAGCCCTGCTCTGTGGCCCTCCTGGCTTGGGAAAGACCACGCTGGCCCACGTCATTGCCCGGCACGCGGGGTACAACGCCGTGGAGATGAACGCCAGGTGAGGCCCTGCCAGCCCAGCACTGCTGCAGGTGCTGCCAGGCCAGAGGGGACGCTGGGGGTGACACTGTCCTGGGGGTGACAGGAGTGATGCTGGAGGTGATGCTGTCCCAGGGGTGGTGGTGTCCTGGGGTTGATGGTGTCCCAGGGGTGATGCTGTCCCAGCAATGATGCTGGAGGTGATGCTGTCCCAAAAGTGATGGTGTCCCAGGGGTGATGCTGGAGGTGATGCTGTCCCAAAAGTGATGGTGTCCCAGGGTTGATGGTGTCCTGTGGGTGATGCTGGAGATGATCCCGTGCTGGAGGTGATCCTGTGCCAGAGCCAACCCCATGCCACAGTAACCTGGCACACCTTCCCTGCAGCGATGACCGCAGCCCCGAGGTGTTCAAGACCCGCATCGAAGCTGCCACCCAGATGAGGTCTGTGCTGGGGGCCGGCGAGAAGCCCAACTGCCTCATCATCGACGAGATCGACGGCGCGCCCGCGGTGAGCCCCGGCCACCTTTGGCATTAACCCCTTCATTGCTCCCCCATTAGCAGCTCACCCCCTGCTCCACGAGCTGTTTCTTGCCTCTCAGTGGTAAGAATTCATCCCTTCTGCCCTTGTTTTTTTTCCCCAAGGCATCCATCAATGTGCTGCTGAACATCATCCACCGTAAGGACGTGCAGGGAGAGGGAGAGGCCGGCGTGGGCCGGAGGCGGCAACGTGAGGGTGGGTTGTTGCTCAGGCCCATCATCTGCATCTGCAACGACCAGTGAGTGTCACCTGTGGGTGTGGGGGGATGGAGAGCTGAGACCCTGCCCTGAGTGAGGAGGTGGTGGCTGTTGGTGTCTCCCTTTGAGTGGAGCACCTCAAATCCTGGGGGCAGTTTTGGGCTCCTCATGACAAGAAAGACTTTGAGGGGCTGGAGCGTGTCCAGGGAAGAGAATGGAGCTGGGGAAGGGTCTGGAGCACCAGGAGCAGCTGAGGGAGCTGGGGGGACTCAGCCTGGAGAAAAGGAGGCTCAGGGGGGACCTTCACGCTCTGCAACTCCCTGACAGGAGGGGGGAGCCGGGGGGGGGGTCGGGCTCTGCTGCCAGGGAACAAGGGACAGGATGGGAGGGGATGGCCTCCAGCTGTGCCAGGAGAGGGTCAGGTTGGATATGAGGGAGAATTCCTTCACAGAAAAGACTGTCCAGCCCTGGCACAGCTGCCCAGGGCAGGGGTGGAGTCCTCAACCCTGGAGAGATTTAAAAGCCCTGTGGATGTGGCACATGGGGACGTGGGTTAGTGGTGGCCTTGGCAGCGCTGGGGAACGGTGGGACTGGGTGGTGTTAGAGGGCTTTTCCAGCCTGAATGATTCCATGGCTAGTAGCTGTCCTCCTTGCCCTGCTGTGGCCACTCAGAGCCCTGTGCTCCCTCCCCAGGTACGTGCCCGCGCTGCGCCCGCTCCGGCAGCAATCCTTCCTGCTCCACTTCCCCCGCACGGCTCCCTCCCGGCTCACCCAGCGGCTCAGCGAGGTGGGGCACAGCTGAGGGCCCCCCTGACCCCCCTGGCTGGCCATCCCTCCCTGCTGACCCCCCTCTCCTGCTCCCACAGATCGCCCTCCAGCAGGGAATGCGGGCAGACATGGGGGCACTGCTGGCCCTGTGCGAGAAGACGGAGAATGACATCCGCTCCTGCATCAACACCCTGCAGGTACCAGGGTCATGGGGGGGCCTGGGGGACACAGACAGCTCTGGACTCAGATGGGGATGGAGGGGAAAGAACTCTGTCCTAGGCAGATCGCGAAAATATCCCCCCTGTCCCCTGTGCTATTTTAACCCTGCACATGGAGGAAGAGGGAGGCGCTGCTGTGTCCAGGATCCCCAGAGTTGTGGGGATCCCCCCTCCCTCTGTGCCCGTCCCCCCAGCCCCTCACTCCCATTGCAGTTCCTGCACGGCCGAGGGCAGAAGGAGCTGAACATGCAGATGGTGCAGACGATGAAGATTGGCCTGAAGGACCAAAACAAGGGGCTCTTCTCCATCTGGCAGGAGATCTTCCAGCTCCCGAGGGTGCAGAGGTAAAAGGAGTGATTTGTTAGGTCTGGCTGGGTGCTTGGGGTGTGCTGCTTCCTGGTTATTTTGGTTGCCCAGAGAAACTGTGGCTGCTCCAGCCCTGGAAGTGTTCAAGGCCAGGTTGGATGGGGTTTGGAGCAAGATTCTGTGATTTTTGTGATTCCATCATCTCCTTGCAAGACCTGGGGTGGAGAAACCTGAAGGGTCCTGGAGCTGCTTCTTCAGCAGATTTGTATCAGTCATAGAATCCTGGAATGGTTTGGTTTGGAAAGGACCTCAAAGATCATCTGGTTCCCATGCCACTCCATGCCATGGGCAGGGACATCTTCCACTAGCCCAGGTTGCTCCAAGCCCCGTCCAACCTGGCCTTGGGACACTTGCAGGGATGGGGCAGCCACAGCTTCTCTGGGCAACCTGTGCCAGGACCTCACCACCCTTCCAGGGAAGAATTTCTTCCTAATACCCAAACCAAACCCACCCTCTGTCAGTTTAAAGCCATTCTGGATAGTTTTTGTCCATTCCATTTAGCTGCCAATAATTTGACATTGGCATTGCCTTCAGTTTACAAAGATCCAAATATTCCTTGCTGATCCCTTCAGCACTGGGAGACCCTCAACTCTTCCCTTTGGGCTCCCCCCAGGCACAGGATAGGAATGGACCCCTCTTTGCCAGCCCAGCTCCTGGGGGGTGATGAGGACCTGTCACACTTTGGGGGTTCCTCTGGCTTCAGTTCCTCCTCCCAGCGCTTCCACCACATCCTGCACCTCGCCGTCTCCTCAGGGGAGCAGGAGAAGCTCGCCCAGGTAAGAGCAGCCAGGGGGAGAGCCAGGCCCTTTCCTGTGTTGTGCTGGAGCTCAGTGGGAAGCTCAGAATGCCAGTGACTTGCTCTGGTGGGACCATCCACTGACCTCCAGCCCTGTAATCCCACATCCCCTTCCAGGGCCTGCACGAGAATTTCCTGTCCATGAGGGTGCGGGACTCCAGCCTGGGCTCCGTGTGCCTGGCCCTGGAGTGGCTCTGCTTCTCCGACCTGCTGGGCCGGGCCGTGCTGCACGGGCAGAGCTTCCAACTGCTGCGCTACCTGCCCTTCCTGCCCGTGACCTTCCACCTGCTCTTCGCGGGCTCCGCCATCCCCCGCCTGGCCTACCCCAGCAGCCAGCACGAGGCAAGGCCCGGGGGGCACGGGGGCAGCCCTGTGCCCCGTGGGACACGGTGGCTGAGCTGTCCCTGCCCCGTCCCCAGGCCCTGGCCAAGCTGACCCACATGCAGAACCTGGTGGTGTCCATGGTGTCGGGGATCGCGCCCGGCGCCCGGAGCCGCGCGGGGCAGCGGGTGCTGGTGTTGGAGGTGCTGTGCCTGCTACTGGACATCATCGCCCCCAAACTGCGGCCTGTGAGTGCCCCTGACCCCTCCTCACTGCCTGGGTGATGTGTTCCCCCTGCAAACCTCACCCTGAGCGCTGGGGGACAGACATCTCCTGGGCTGCATCGCCCAGGCTGAGCTATCCCAAATTTCTGTCCCAGATTCGGGGCTGAGTTGATGTTGCAGGTGATGCAGAAGTTGGAGGGAAGCTGAGCACGTGATTCTGAGATACCTGACTGTGTGGAGGGGTCTTGGACCCCACCTGGGGTGGGTTTGGCTGAGCAGGGCTTTGGGGAGCTGTCACAGTCCCCTTCCAGCACCTGAGTCGCTGCACCCTGCTCTGGGAAGGATGTGTGTCCCTAGGAGGGAACTAAACCTGTGTGAATACCCTGGGTATTGACTGTCCCTCCTCACACAGACAAACTCTGTGCTGAGGGCTGTTTGTGTGTTCAGAAGTGACTGTGGGTCAGTGATGCTCTGCCCTCCCTGCCAGGTGAACACTCAGCTCTACAGCCAGAAGGAGAAGCAGCAGCTGGCAGAGCTGATCAGCACCATGCTGGCCTACAACCTCACCTACCACCAGGAGCGCCTGCCCGAGGGCCAGTACGTCTACAAACTGGATCCGTGAGTGCTGAGGGGAAGGGGAGGGGTGGGGCTCAAAACCCTTCCCTGGGAGAGTGGGGAGGCCCTGGCACAGGTTGCCCAGAGAAACTGTGGCTGCCCCATCCCTGCAAGTGTCCAAGGCCAGGTTGGATGGGGCTTGGAGCAACCTGGGCTAGTGGAAGGTGTCCCTGCCCATGGCAGGGGGTGGGACTGGATGGGCTTTAAGGTCCCTTCCAACCCAAACCATTCCAGGATTCCATGATGATTCTGGGATAATAAGAGCAGAGAGCTCAGGAAGGAGGTGGAACTCCTGGCTTTGCTCCATCCCCAGCATGGTCCAGCAGCCCCACCACTCCCTTGGGCTGAGGCTGGAGCAGAACTGGTTTAGATTTAATGGGATTAAAGGAAAGGAAGCAGCTGCCTCTGGCTCTCCCTGGAGCTGGCAGAGGGACTGAAGCCACCAGAGGACAGAGCTGGTGCACCTGAGCTCATCACACAGAGGAGGTCACTGTCACCATGGTTCATTTATAAATTACCAACTTGGCCACTGCCTGACCTGGCTGTGGCTCTGCTCTGAGCACACCCAGAGCCAGAAACTCTGGGGAGCCTTTGGAGAGGCAGCACAGACGTGGCCCCAGCGAGGCCCAACGTTAATGCCTTCCTGGGCAGAGTTAATTACAGTAATGAGCCTCTGTTAATCAAGCAGCTCTGTCGAATTACAGTGAACTGCTTTAGTATGGTTTGTTCCTCATGGAAAGGCTGGTGGGGGCTGTAGGGATCCATCCTCTGCTGTCCCCCCCATGCCACCCCCACATGGCCATGGGGATACCGTGGGACATCGGGAGCCACTTTTTGGCTTTACTTTGCTTTACTCTGCCTGTTTTGTGAGTTCTGAGCCTATTCCCTGGCTGTGCACAGAATCACAGAATCAAAACTGGCAAAGACCTTCAAGATCATCGAGTCCAGCCATAAAATGATGGGGACTATGGGGGCGTCACATCCCAGTGGCATCTGGAAATTGCATCCCAGCATCTCTCTGGCAAACAAAGCTGTTGTCAACAGCAAAACCTGTGTTTTCTCTTTATAACTTCTTAAAACATTGATTTGACAGCTAATTTCTAAATGACTGCAGAACCAGCTGACAGGAGACTTTGCTCCCTTTATTTTAAGGGCGAGAATATTGAATAAATATGAAATATTTAGAGCTGGCAGAGGGACTGGCTCAACTGGGGATGATGCTGTACTGAAACAGGCCTAACTCCAGAGCTGGTGCCCCAGCCCTGTTCAGGACCCAAGTGCTCTGATGCTCCAGAGTTACTGTTCCTGGCTGTGTTTCCATTACCCAGCTCCCCGGGGGAGGGTCGTGGTGCCACTCGTACCCGGGCTGTGCTGTGCCCGTGGTGTTTTCAGGGCAATCTGTTCAGCACAGCCCCGCTGCTCTTTCCTCTTGTTGCCTTAAAACCAAGATTAAAACTCCCTAATCCCTCCTGCATTCCTGTTCAGCCCCTGGCTCCACCCAGGAGAGGGCAGCCCTGGGGAAACTGAGGCAGGATCACGGTCAGAGGTGGACGGGGCCGTGCCAGGGGGTGACTGGGCTCCCTGTGCCCTGCCAGGTTGCATAATGCAGGTTATTTTTAGTATTGATTTGTGCTCCCTGCTCCCCCCTGTCCATGCTGCAGGAATGTGGAGGACGTGTGTCGCTTCCCAGAGCTGCCGGCCCGGAGGCAGCTCAGCTACCAGGCCAAGCAGCTCATTGCCAGGGAGATCGAGCTGGAGAAGATGAGGAGGACGGAGGCTGTGCTGCAGGCACGGAACCCGGTAGGGAGGGGGGACCTCTGGGGGGGTGGCAGGGCCGTGGATGTGGATAAAATCCTTAGGGATGGCGTGGGGACGTGGGTTTTCCAAAGCAGCCGGTGGCTTTCGCTCTGCGAATGGAAATCCGGGATTAACCCCCCCTCGCAGCTCCTGGCCTGCACATCTGCCTCTGGGCAGCACAGCTGTGCTGGGGGGCTGAGCCCCAGTCTCTGCAGGAGTTCTGGAAGGAAATGCTCGTTGTGAGTTGAAGCTTTGGACCCTCCAGCTCTCTGAGGAGGGTTGTGAGGAGGTGGGAATTTTAGGAGGGAATTTGGGTCCGTTTGGCTGCGGTTTGTGTGTGTCTGCTCTTCCCTGCCTGCACCTGTCCTTCCCACTTCACTTCCATAGGTCCCAAAGGCCCCAGGAGGAGCAGAGTTAACTCTGCCCACTGCCAAAACCCTCCTGGAGGCAGGAGGAGGTGGAAAAGGCTGAGAAACGTCTCGGATGTAGCTGATGCCTGCCCCGGTGCCATGGGGATAATTAATCCCTGAGAGCCCCTTGCTGCAGGAGCAGAGCTCCCGGGGGATGTGTGGGGCAAAGAGATACTGCAAAAACAACTCTGAAGGCTCCTTGTTTACTGCCAAGTCCCAAGGAAAGGGACCTCAGCTGGGGCTGATCCCACGAGCTGCTGCGAGGCAGAAAATGGTGGAAAAATCCTGTCCGAGCCCTCGGGATGTTGCAAACCCAGCAGCAAATAGAGGGGGTGGCTGGGATGAGTGACAACTGGGTGGCAGGTGCTTCATACCCAAACCTTAAGCTCAGACACTGCGAGGGGTCCCTTGCTGAGGTCTCTCCTCCCCACAGGATCCCAGGAATGGCCTCGGTGAGGAGCGAGGGGACACGAGGCCGTCGGGGACTCCCAACCACCGGCAGCGCCTGGAGCACATCGTGCAGAGGGCGACGGTGGAGGACAAGGTGAGGGGCTGCAGGTCCTGTCCCACTTCCCACCAGCGCTTCCCTGGGCTGCCAAACACTCACTGGCTCCACTGGAGTCTAATTTTTTTAGCCCACTTTCTTTTAATAGCCCAGCTGAGCACCGTGTGTCCCGCAAAGGCATCGCTGGGATTGCGGCTTTGGGACCGAGTGGATCTGGGTGACGTTATGGACTTGCCCTGTGAAGCTTTCAGGGCTGGGGGAGGAAAGAGATCTGGGTATTTGGGTTGAAATAGCTGAATTTGGGCTCTGTGGAAGCTGCAGGGTAGGAGGGCTACTCGGGAGCTGTGGAGAGGTGCATCCACTGATGCCATGATGAGAGGTCCACTGATGCCACCCCGGGCATCCCAACAGCGGCCAAGGGGAGCAGAGGTGGTTCCCTGCCACTGCCCCTCTCCAGGGCTCAGCTTCCAGCCCTTGGCTGGCTGTAAAACCCGACTTTAGCATGATCACCCTGAAATTTTGCCTTCCCCCCCCGGATTTGAATCTGTTTGCATCCTCCCGAGCCCACTGGCCCTTCCTGTGGGATTTGCATGTGGCTCCTGCTCTACCTGGAACCGCCCTGGGGTGACTGAGCCTTGCCCAGACAGGAACTTCCCTTCTTTTTGGCCATCTCCAAAGGGGAGCTGGAAGTGCAGGTGCTGCAGAGCCAACTCACCTCCTGCTCTTTGCCTTTCACAGCCCGAGGTGGATTTTTTCGGGCGGCCGCTCCAGCGCAAACAGGCAGCCCCAGCCCCGGGTGGGTGACAGGGATGAGGGGGCCATGGGTAGTCCCAGCCCTGGGAGGGTGACAGAGGGGACAGGGGGTGGCACAGGTGGGTGGCAGAGGGATGGGGTGGTCGTGGCTGCTGCTGGAGGGAGTCCTTTCATTCCCAATGCCCACCCCAAAAAGGGGTTCTGTCCCTCAGCTCCATCCCCGGGGACATCAGTGGGGTGAGGAGGGGGAGTTGGGTGAACAGACCCCACAACAACGGGCAGGGGGGGGGTCCTGTGGGCAAGTCCATGGGTTCTGGCACCATCCAAATGGAATTCTGGGTGCTGAAGGGTTTGCAGGACATGGGAGCATCAGCTCTGCCCTTCCCAACCCCCCCGTTCCTGGCAGCAGCTCCCTGATTTCCCCCTCTCCCTCCAGCCTGGGCACGGGTTGTGACTTTAAGGTTTTCTGCAAGTTTTTGAGGTGGATTTTCCCCCCCTGCAGCCCCTCAGGCCTCCAAGGAGGAGTCCCTGGAGAAGCAGATGGGAAAGGCCGTGGGGAAGAGCGACGTGTGGTTCCGCTTCAACGAGGGGGTTTCCAACGCTGTCAGGAGGAACATCTACATCAGGGACCTGCTCTAGCTGGAGCCAGGAAATCAGGGTTGGAACTCAAGGGAGCAGCTGGATTTTGGCTCTCTAACCCCTGTGTCCATGATCTTCGTTTAGGTTTTTTTTTTTTATCACCGACTTATTTTGTTTAAAAAAAATAAGGAAATAAAATGTATCTAAAAAAATGAATAATGAAGTATTTTTCTGTTTATTAATAAACCTTTAGTTGTCATATTATGCCTGTTTTGCTGCAAAATGAGATATCCTACAGTATACAAAAGTATTTAAAATCACTGAAAATGAGGGTTTCTTTATAAAAATTTTCTTTACAAGTTGCAAAATGTTGCTGTTTGGTGGCAGAGCTGGGTGAGGTCTGAGATGAAGCTGCAGCAAAACCCCAGAGAAACCTTTGCTGCTCCTGTCCCTCCCACTCTGCCCCCCTCGTGTCCCCCCCAAATATAAAACCACTTCTACTACTAAAAAGAAGGAGACAGGTGAGGGTTGTGAGGGTTTTGTTCAGGTTCTCATATTGGAACTAACTAATAAAAAAAGTACATTCAGCAGGGGCAGCACAGGGGGGACCCCTCAGAGGATGGTGCATTTGCCTTTCTCCACCCAGGGGTTGTTTTTCATCAGCTCCGGGTTCAAGAAGGGATCCTCGGGAATGCCGTCCTCGATCCACTTCACAAACCTGTGGAGAGGGACAGGAGGGGTGGGCACAGCCCCTGCTCAAAGCTTTAAGGGGTGTAGGGTGGGGGCTGTGTGGCAGCCAAATGGGAATTAGGGGGGGCTCAGTGTCCGGGGTAAATCCTGCTCTGGTGGCAGCGATCCCGGGGTGCACCCTGATCCATTGGGAATGATGCTGAGGGAGCAGAGAGGGGCAAACCAGGAGGGAAAATCTCCACCCATGGCTTGGTTTTACAGGTTGAAGTCTTTTGGAAAGAGGGGATCTGCACATTAGGGGCTCCCGGGGTGCCAGGGGGTCCTGTGGCTCCCCTGGAGCTTGGGTGGCTGGAAAGGGGTTGGCACAGGGGGGTTTTGTGGAGAGGAACAGAGAGAGGGGCTTTGGGGACACTGGTGGGTTTCTGCTGCTGGGGTTTGAAGGGTTTGAAGAGCCACAAAGGAGAAAATCTCATTTGGGGCCCCCCAGGGGATTTGAGGGGGGACGTTTGGGGTGGAGAAGAGCCGGACTTTGCTCCCGAGGGCACAGGGATGGGAAGGAGGATGGGATGGAGGGGGGGAGGTGGGCACCCACTCACTCAGGTATTGTCTTGGAGGACATCTCCCTCTTGTAGGCCAGCTGGTACTTGAGGCTTTCCACCTCCTTCTTCCACTGTGGGAGGTCCCACTCATCCATGGCTGGATCCAGGGGCCCTGTGGGGCTGGGAATGGGCACAGTGGGGCTGGGTCCTGCCCTGACCTCCCCAACTCTGCACCCCCAAAGAGGGGTCCCCCAGGATGGGGACAGATGTCACCACGCTCCCGGGGGAGGTTTCCAACCTCACTGGTGGCTCCAGGAGATTTTGGGGTTGTTCTGGCGAGGCAGAGGCTGCTCTTACCTGTGGGTATGAGGCTGGCACGGGGCAGGTGCCCAGTGCCCCCCTCTCTTGTAGCCCAGGGGCACATGCAAAACCCAGGGAACCAGCCAGATTTGACTGAAATTTGGATGGTGGCATCGCTCGGGGTGGGGAGTGTCAAACAGCCCCCGGAGGCTGCTTGGGGAGGGGAGGGGGGTGTTTGTCCTTTTCCTGCCTGATCACAGATCCCAGCGGCCCAGGAGGGATTTTGGGTGCGAACAGCCCTGGAAATGGCTCACAGGGATGGGGAGCACTGATTTGGGGAGCGAGGCAAACCCCCCTGGCCCCCCTTTCCCACAGCAGTGGCCCTGGGGGGGCACTGGTGGGGACAGTGAGGCACAGCAGCCGATGGGGCACAGGCAGCAGGACAGGCACTGTGAGACCCTCTGCGAGCACCTGTGTCCCTGTGCCACCCCAAAAATCGGTGGCAGGAGGGGACCCTCCCCTGTCCACGGCCCCAGACCCTCTGGACCCTCCCCGAGTGACGATGCCCAAGGATGCCCACACGCCCCGTCCTGCACCTCTGGACAGGCTGCAGCCCTCGGGAGAAGGTCAGGGAAGGGCTGGGGGTGCTGGAGGGGGACGAAATCCACCCTCCCCGCGGCACAGCTCAATGCCAGCCCTGCTCCAGCACAGCCTGGCAGCCGCCCGGGCTGCCCCAGCTCTGCTTCTCTGCAGAGCATCCCCCGAAAATCAGCCGGGAGAGGGATGAGCCCCACGCTCCGGCCTCCCCGGGCTCTGATCCCTGGAGACAGATGGGGACCAGGGTCCCCAGCCCTGCTCCAGCCATCCCGGCAGCATCCCAGCGCCAGGAGCGAGCCCTGTACCTACCTGTGCCGGGGAAGGAGTCAGCGGGATGGGAGCGGGGCCGTGTCCGTCGCCGCGGGCTCGGGAAGCCGCCCTGGCCTTGCCCGAGTCCCTCCCGAGAGCGCTTCCCTGGATGTTGGCGAGTCCAAATCCTCTGTGTAATCTATTAATGCACGGCTGGTCCAGCTGCCTCCGCCACGGCAGGAGCCGGATAATGGGAGCGTCCTCCCCCCGCTGCTCCCGGGGGATTTGGCTCCGCGGAACGTGAGCGCCCGGGATGGAAGCACAGCCCTGGTACCCGGCGGCCGAGCTGCCAAATTGGGGTTATCGCTGCCCTCCCCCACCCCTGAGGGACAGAAGGGCCCCGAGGAGGGAGGGGATGTGTGGTGGGACACAGCGGAACCCCCGGGAGGCCCTGCATCCCTCCCCCTGTCCCTGCCTGCATCCCCGGCAGCATCCCTGCCAAAGCCGGCCCTCCGAGGCTTTCCCGCTCTGCTGCCTCTGGATGTTGTGGTTCTTCCCGCTTTCCTGGTGCTGGAGGGGCAGGAGAGGCTGGGGGGCACCTGGGGAGGGGGTGGGTAAAAAAAGAGGGACTATAGAAGAGGGGTAAGTGGCCCAAGTGAGCAGTTGGGACAGAACATATGGCAGGTGAAAGGGCAGGGGCAGCACAAGGGGAAAAGGGCAACGTTCAGAAAATATCGATGTGGGATTTATAGGGAGGGACAAAACCCTGGAACAGTTGGGAACTGATTAAAAACAAGATAATTGATGTGAAACCACAAAGAAGTGACGCCCCTCTCCCACCCCCCCCCCTTCTTTAAACAACACGTTAAAACTAAACTTAAGGTAAACTTTGCTGCTTAAAAAAAAAACAAACCAAAAAACCAACAAAACAAAACAAGGTTTCCACAATGCAAATTGTCCAAATACAGTCCCTAAAGCTCCTTTTTCCTGGACCTGTGGCCTTACAGGAGTTTGTCCCCTCTGCAACATACACATACACACACATATATATATATATATGTATATGAAATAATAGAATTATGGGTTGAGTTGGAAGGGACATTAAATGCCATCTCATTCCATGATACAATATATTATATTATACTGTATTATATTATACTGTATTATATTATATGTGCATATACATATATAAAGTCGAGTGTATATATATATATATATACACACATACATACACACACAAATATATGTATATAAAATATGCATAGCAGTGGAAAATATATATTCCTATTCCATGTATTTGTGTATGCAGATATGATCAAATGTATACCATATATCAGATTTATTATTTCTTATATGTCATAGACAATATATAATGCACAGAAATACATGTATACACACATATACATGCCTACATTTATGTGTGTTCATTTATATGTGAACACATATATAAAATGATGCTATATATTATAATATATCATAGAATCATGGAATGGGTTGGAAGGGATCTTAAAGATGATCTAATTCCATCATATATTATATTGTATTACATTATTTATTATATTTGCATTATATATAAAATAATATATATTTCAGGAAGTTTCTATAAGTGTATATATATATATATATATATATATATATAGGCTTACTGAAAGAGGTATCTTCTCTATATAGGTCAGATATAGTAAATACATATATTTAAAAAAAAATAAAAAAATATATAAAAATATGTTTGATTTCTCAGCCCAGTGTGCAGGGGCCAGGAGGAGGCTGGTGCTGATCCAGCCTCCCTTCCACCCTCATCCCTCCTGGATAATCGATGGAAGAGCCTCCCTGCAGCCTCCTGGAGCCACCAGTGCTCCGGGAGAGGAGGCAGGAGCTGGGGCTGGGCCAGGATCGATGGAGCCGTTCGGGGCCAAACCCGGAGCTTTGCTCTGCTGGAAACAACCCCCCAACACCGCGGGGGGCCCGTGGGGGTCCCCTCGCCCCCCGTGCCCATGCGGGAGGTCGGTGATGCCGGCCCGGAGTCGGGATTATCCACCCATTGACATCAGCCCTAAATCTCCCTGCGCTGCCTCCCCAGCGCCGGGAAAGGCTCGGCTTTGATGGTAAAACAACACCGGCCGCGGGTTATTGGATTTCCCTGGATTTGCCGCAATCTGATGGCACTGGGGGGGGAATTCAGGAGCCCCCAGAGACCCTAAAACGAGCCCCGGGGGGTTCAGGTCCGTCCCTCCTGCCGGAGCTCGGCCCGGGAGCAGCTCCACGGCCAGGGTTTGTCTGGGCAGGTGGGACCAGGAGCACGTGTGCCCAAATTTGGGGGGTCGGGGTGGCCCCAACCCTGGTGGATGGTGGGGGGCAGCCCCTGGCACAGCAGATTGCAGGGCCTGCACTCCCCACCCCCCCCGGGCTGGGTAGATTAAAGAATTATGAACTCCTGAAGTTTTGCAATATTAATGATCGGGGCCATCTGTTAATCTGGCAGCAGCAGCAACGAGCTGGGCTTTGACTTTGCGTAGTGCTGTTATTAAAACAGAGTATTTTTGGCTGGGTGGGCAGCTGGAGACTCCTGTGCATGGCAGGGGCTCCCAGCCTGCTCCCACTGCTGCCCACACCTGATTGAATCCAAGGACAGGGACAGAGGAGCATCCTGGGCATGGAACCTGCCCCTCTCTGAGTGCAGCACCACAAATCCTGGGGGGAGTTTTGGCCTTCCCATGACAGGAAGGACTTTGAGGGGCTGGAGTGTGTCCAGGGAAGGGAACAGAGTTGGGGAAGGGGCTGGAACACCAGGAATCACAGAATATGCTGAGTTGGAAGGGACCCACGGGGATCATTGAGTCCAAGCCATAGCCCTGCCCAGGACACCCCAGGAGTCACACCCTGTGCCTGAGGGAGCTGGGGGGGCTCAGCCTGGAGAAAAGGAGGTTCAGGGGGGACCTTCTCACTCGAGAATTCCCTAGAGGGAGGGTGGAGCCAGGGGGTTGTCGGGCTCTGCTCCCAGAGAACAAGGGAGAGAGGAAATGGCCTCAGGCTGTGCCACGGGAGGCTCAGGTTGGACATGAGGAGGAATTTCTCCATGGAAAGGGTGGTCAGGCATTGGCAGAGGCTGTCCAGGGAGGTGGTGGAGTCCCCACCCCTGGAGGTGCCCAAGGAAGGCCTGGCTGTGGCACTCAGTGCTCTGGGCTGGGGGACAAGGTGGGGATGGGGCACAGGGGGGACTCAGTGACCTTGGAGAGTTTCTTTCCCTCTGACAGCTCCCCCCACCCTGCAGAGCCCCCGTGGGAGCTGGGGGAGGGTCTGCCCTCAGTCCCAGCTGCTAATTAGGGCTCTCTGGGGGGTGTTTTCCATACCTCAGCTCTCCAGGGCACACTCCAAAGGGATCCACTCAGTCAGCAGGTCCATGAATGCCCTTGGCAGGAATGGTCCGAGCACAGGAGGGTGGGAAGTGCAGCTGAGGCAGAGTTGGGTGGGGGCAAATCCTCCCCCTGACACTTCACTGTACAGATCCCACCTCGGGGAAGGGGTAAAGTCGCCCCCCCTCTCCCCTTTTCTGCTCAGTTCCCAAAGGATCTCAGCCTCCTTGCCCAGGATTCCACTGCTGGGATGTGGATCCCATTCCTCCCTGAGCAGGGCTGGGAAGGACACAGGGGTGTAGCAGCAGCTCCAGGGCTTGTTGCTCCTTGAATATAGTGAGGGGATTCATACAGAGCACACTGAGAGCAATCCAAGCAATATTAAGCAATTAAGAAATGTCCTTAAGACCCTGTTTGTGCTCCAAGGGCTGCACAGACCCAGCACAGGAACTGCTGCCCCCCAGCCAAGGCAGGTACATTCCTCCCTGGACTAGGGGATGGCATTCCCACATTCCCACTCTAGACTTGTAGGACATGGGATAAATTCCTTATTTTCAGCTGAAATTTCCTTTTTGCTACAGGCCCTTCCTTGCAGCTCTTGCACTTAGAGCTTGGCAGCCTCAGCTGAGCTGAAGCAGCTGAGCTGTGTTTGCTGAAAAACAGCATTTGGAGGGAGCAGCTCCAGGTGCCCATTTCCTTCTCCAGTTATTTTGGAGACTTTTTGGAGACACTTTTCCATTTTTAATGAGCTGCTTCATCTCAATTATACCTGGAGCTTCACCTTTGGGTTTTCCACTGTGATGGCAATTCCTGCCCCCAGCGAAGTGCAGAGCTCCACACAAAGTCCTTTTCCTCATCCATAAAAGATTAAATCATTATGTATGGGATCTATAGGGCTGCTATAGGTCATTAAAATTCAGAAGGGGATAAATAATGAATAGATGTGCTGTTTACTTACAGTAAAGGAGCAGTTCCCAGCCTTTCCCTGCCATGGGAAATCCAGGTTTGGAGGAGAAAAAAGTACCTGCCCCCTCACCTGATCCCTCTCCCTGGGCTTGGAATGGGGTGATACAGAGGAATATGGACTCCTATCTCAGTCCAACCCAAAGCCAGAAAAGCCCAGACAAAACAAAACTGAAAAAAGCCCAAAAGCCACAACCCCCAAAAAAAGCCCCCCCACCAAAAACCCCTACAAACAAAAAAAAAAAACCCCTAACCAAAAATCCAAAGTCCAAAAATCCCCAAACAGAAGCCAACCCTCCCAAAAAAATCAAGTCAAAAGACCCCCCAAACCCCAAAACTCCAAAACCTCCCAACGCCCCCCAAAAAATCCAAACAGGACCCAACTGCCATTAAAGAGCCAAAAAATCCCAACCCCAAGCAAAAACCCCTCAAAAAACTCTCCAACAAACAAAAAAACTCCCAAACAAAAACAAAAAAACTCCCAAACAAAACCAAAAAAACTCCCAAACAAAAACAAAAAAACTCCCAAACAAAAACAAAAACCACCTCTCAAGCAAACAAAACAATCCAAGTGACAATATTTAATTGATGTGCTGTTGATTTCAATACACTCTCTGTAGAAAACTCAAGTAACTGCAGCTTCTTTGGGATAACAAGAGCCACAAACCCCTCCAAAACCCTTAAATGTGCAAAGTGCAGTTTGGCACATGGGAACACTTGTCTTCCTTTGCTGCCAGACTGGTAGCACTGGAGTTCCAGTCCATCTTTCAGCCTCCAGTGGCTCGTGGTTTCATGGAAAGCAGGAATTTCCCTGGTTTAAGCTTTTCCCCTCTCAGCAGTTTTGTCTTGTCCTGTCACCACAGCAGTGAAAACTCGCTCTGCTCCAGCTCCATCCGTGTCCCTCTCCCAGAATCGCTGGGGATCAGCTCTTTAAAAACAACTTAAACCTCTTCCAACAGGTGGAACTGCAAGAAAGGAAATTCCCAAACCACAGCTCTGTCCCTCTCCCAGCTCAGGGTCTCGGCCTGAAGTTGGTTTTTAGCTGAATGTTTCTGGAGATGAAAACCAAAGGAAAACCAAGGGGCTCCAGGAAGACATTGCTCACAAAAACTGAAGATTTGAAGTCGAATCACAGTTGTTCAAAAATTTTTATGAACTTTGAGACTTCGTGGTGAGCTGCTGTGCCGAGGGGGAGGTGCCTCAATCCCTGGGCAGAGAAATGGAGTTAATTCCTTGGGGAATTTTCAGGGTGGTGCAATGAAGGACTCTGACATATTTGATACACGAGAGACAAAATTATTATGTTTAAATATCTGTGTTTAAATATCTAACTGGCAAGTAATGCAGTTGTCATTGATCTGCTTGGTTGGTAAATAATGTTTGTCTTATTTAAATATTTTACTGTAAGAATAAATATATATTAGAAATATGGTCTGTCTAAGATATTAGAAATATGGTCTGTCTAAGATATTAGAAATAATATAATATAATATAATATTATAGAATGTATATTAAATAATATTATATCATATATTATAATATACGATATAATAATAATATAATATAACAAACATATATAAATATAAAAACATTGAGGTACTCACTGAATTGTGGAAAAAGCTGCTGAGATGCTTTGCCCACGGACACCTGAAATACAGAGAGACATTCTGAGCCCTGCTCTGAGGCAGCCCCAGGATCTTCCCTGTGGCTCTGGGGCAGTTCCCACTCACATGTGCAGGTTCTCTGTGATGATGTTCAGGGTGAAGAGGCCAATGTTCTGCATCTCCTGGTGCCTGCAGGTCAGGAACAGGCACAGGAACTCGCCCACGTACTGGGCACCGAGGTTCTGCCACCTGCAAACAGAGGGGCTGCTGAGACAACTCACCTGGGCTCTTCCTGGGGTTGGCATCCTTGCCTTCTCCAAAGCTCTGGCTGCTTTCCAAGAGCCGAGGATTATCTCTGCTGCTATTTCCATACACAAACAGAGCTCAGGAGTGTTTACTCACAGTTTTAGGACTGTTGCTTTCTGACGACTGAGGTCTCTCAAAATCAGGGAGACAGTGCCATGGAGAACGTGTTTTTCGTAGGAGAGGTGCTCCAGTAACAGCCTCAGAGCCCAGAAATTATTCTAGGGTGAGATAAAGTAGGATCAGTGATTTAACTGAGGTAGCAACAATTTCTTAAAAAAAAAAAACAAAAACCTAAAAAAAAACAAACCAAAAAACCAGCTGAAAGACTAAAAGAGCAAAGCTGAAACAAGTTAAATGTATCTAAAACCTCCAGGAGGGTGTTGCAGAGATTTTAAATGCCATTTGATTTAATCTCTTAGAGCAGGAATCAGTATCCAGCACTCACCCCAAAGGCCAGGGCTATCTCCAAGAAGGAAGTCAGGTATGGAAGGTCACAAAAGAGCATCCGTTGCACTGCTTTTACTGCCATGATGAGACAAGCCTCGTGGTGCAGCTACAGGAGGGACACCAACAGCAAGAGAAAGAGGTTTAAAAGCCCATTTTCCCACTATTTTATATTGTATCCAGTCAAATCAGTTCCTCCCATTTCAGCCAGAGGTTGGAGGTCAGACAACACATCCACAAGAATCCCATGAGGAGCAAAAAAGGGGGGAATAAATAGGTATTTTATTCATGCAGCTTGTTCACCTGGTGCTCTCCAAGTGCTCACAGAGACATGAAGCCACATAAGCAGAAATAGAGAATTAAAGGGAAAAAAAATTTCAGCTCAAGAGTCACATATCTGGAGAATAAACTGAATTTCCTCAAAAGAAGTAAAAAAAAAAAAAAAAAAAGATAAGACAGCTCCTCAGATGTAGTGACTGCATTGAATATAGAATATTTTCCCAGTCACCTTCAAACATGTTCCTCTATATCTGAAATCCTAATTTAAGGGAAATTTAGAAATTCTGGGCTATTCTGAGTGTTGAGACAAGCAGTGACAAGCTTTTAAAGGACAGTCTCCTGTCTGAACCAAATAACACAAGATCACCCTGGGAGACACTAAACCAGAATCAATTCTTACCAGCCCTCCCACTTTATAAATGCATAAATTTGGACAGTTAGGAAGTAAAACTTGTCCTAGACTGAAGATGTGTCAGACCAGAACAGACCCTCACAGTTTTCTTACCTTCAGATCTCTGCTCCAGCCTTTAAGCTCTGCTAAGAACAGTTTTAAGCTGTTTCCCCCTCAAAAAAACCTCTTCCAGCCCCTCTTAAAAGCTTGTTATAAGCAACCCCCCTGTTTTCAGCAGTGCTGTATCTCAGACACAATAACTCAGATGGGAAATTCCCCTATTGCCACGAGCACACCCACCTGAGGAGAGAAAATAGAAGGTGGCAAAGAAACATTAACTTTGGCCTTCAGCTCCTCCAAGAGGCTCCCACTGGCAGCCAGGACTCCCTGCAAGGGAAGGAGGGAGGCACAGGTCAGGGATGGACAGACACTGCCCACACCCCAGACAGCACCAGGAGGCCTCTTCAATGATCTCTGGTAGAATCAGGGTGGTTTGGGTGGGAAGGGACCTTAAAGATCAACTGATTCCACCCCCTGCCATGGGCAGAGACACCTTCCACCAACCCAGGCTGCTCCAAGCCCCGTCCAACCTGGCCTTGGACACTTGCAGGGATGGGGCAGCCACAGCTTCTCTGGGCAACCTGTGCCAGGGCCTCCCCACCCTCATAGGGAAGAATTTCTTCCCAATATCCCATCTAAACCTGCTTCAGTGTGAAGCCATTCCCCCTTGTCCTGTCACTCCAGGCCCTTTGTTATCTGATCCATGTCCACATGAACAGGCATAGAACCAACACCAGGCACTGAGCTGGGAGCAGAATTAACCTGTTTCCAGCTGCCTTTAACACTCCTGAATCCCAGCATTCTGCAGAGTGTTACACTTGGCACATAAAACGGAGCACTGGATGAGGCCCTGGAAAGTTACCCCTGGCATTGAGGAGAACCAGTCAATGCCCACATCAAAAAATCTTGTATAAAAAACCAAGATAACAGATTCTCCCTCTTCCCAGCACTGTTCCACTTACCTCCTGGAAGTCAAGTGGTGGCTCTTTCAGGGATAAGGGATTTAGGTGCCCACTTTTTGCCAGCAATTTGCTACTACCCAAAACCATGATGAGGGAACTCCAGCATTTGGGCTGAAACACAACAGGACATTGATATTATCGAGTGAAATCTGCCCACAGAGGTATGAATTATTCAGAGAAAAAAAAAGTTCTGCTGGTAAATCCTTGCCTTGGAGAAGTAACAGGACAGAAGAGGTAATTTAGAGAAAGAGTTTTAATGACTCACATTCCTGTACAGTGACTCGTTGCTGTAAAGCAGTTTGAGTGCCTGTTTAATTAGCACACCATCCCTGAGGGGAGACCCTGCAAGAGGAGAGAAAAAATAAATCCAAAACATGTCTTAGATTCCCTGGAAAAATATAGAATGGCACAAACAAGATACTAACTTAGTTACAGACATGTTTCTACAGAAACCAAACAGAGCCACACAAGGATCTACAGCTATTTTACAATATTTTGGAGGTAGAATGGAAAACCATCAGCTGTAAAACACAGTTCTGGAAAGCTGCAAAGGTCTGCACCAGGACAGATCATCCCAGGCAGCAGTGGCTGAACTAATGACAGAATGGAATACACAGGTTATGGAACATTTTCCATCCAGAAGTTTAATTCTCAAGGTCAAGGCTATGATATACTATAATTCCAAGTCCCACACTGCCACTGGCAGTGCTGGGATGTAAGAAAGAGTTTTAGGTTTTTTTTTTTTAATAGGTTGTTTTCAACCAAACAACTTCTCAGGTGATAAAACTGATAAAATTAGGTTTTGAGTGAAGTGAACTGAACAAGCTCATGTGTAAGTAGCAAGACATCCTTCCTGCCTGTGTGTTCATGGAATCAGAGACTGGGTTGGGTTGGAAGGAACCTTAAAGCCCATCCAGTTCCACCCCCTGCCATGGGCAGGGACACCTTCCACTAGCCCAGGTTGCTCCAAGCCCTGTCCAACCCTTCCTTGGACACTTGCAGGGATGGGGCAGCCACAGCTTCTCTGGGCAACCTGTGCCAGGGCCTCCCCACCCTCACAGGGAAGAGTTTCTTCCCAATATCCCATCTATCCCTGCCCTCTGGCAGTTTAAAGCCATTCCCCCCCTGTCCTGTGACTCCAAGCCCTTGTAAACAGTCTCTCCCCATGTTTCTTGTAGCTCCTTCAGGTCCTGGAAGGCCACAGTCAGGTCACCCCAAAGCTTGTCCTCTCCAGGCTGAACAATCCCAATTCTCTCCTCCCAGCAGAGCTGCTCCAGCCCTCTGATCATCCCCATGGCATCCTCTGCATTTGTTCCAACAGCTCCAGGTCCTTCCAGTGCTGGGAAGCCCAGAGCTGTGGGATCAGCCCAGGACACTGTGCTGGAGTCCAGACAATCCCTAGTCGGGCTCAGAGTCCCTCAGAACGTTCCTCATTTTAATGAAAAAGTCAAAATTCTAAGCACACATAAGCAAGAGGTGACACTTGCCAACTGTGAGCCAGGGCCCAGTCTGCAGCATGTCATTGCCAGGGGGAACACTGCCCGTCCTGAACATCTTGAGGTAGGCCCCAAACTGGCAGGGGGTGATCCTGCAGGCAGAGCAGCAGGCCAGGCTGTTCACTGGGAACAGCAGGGAATGGGCAGCATCCAGGAAATCCCCAGTTTTGCACAGGTAGAAGGGGATCTTATCCCGGAGGTCTCTCAACCTGGGCAGGAGAGATGGAGATGGGGTGGATGTCAGCAGGAATTTTTTACAATGTGTATGTAGAGATCTGGTTGTGCTTGGGGAGGGGAAAAAAAAGGGGGGAAGGGGAAAAAAAAAAGGGGGGAAGGGGAAAAAAAAAAGGGGGGAAGGGGAAAAAAAAAAGGGGGGAAGGGGAAAAAAAAAGGGGGAAGGGGGGAAAAAAAAAGGGGGGAAGGGGGGGAAAAAAAAAGGGGGGAAGGAGGAAAAAGCCATTTACCCTTTGGTGTCATTGCATTTCACAGCTCTCAGGTAACGAACAACTTCTCTGTAGCTGGGGAGAGAAAAAAGAGGGTGAGTAGGAAAAGGAAGGAAGTGCAAAGCTACAGACAGGTCAATCAAATATTTACTGTAATTAATGAAGCAAAACAAGAGATCTTCCCTCACAAGAGGGTGGAAATAAAATGAAAAGTAGGAGACAGTTGGAAATAAATTCCAAGAAGTTATTCACTGATTATTTCTACTCTGGCAAAAATCAACCAAGAGGTTGCCTTTCAATTTAATTCTTTAATGGACTGTATTCTTTTGAACACTGCATTCATTTCAACACAGACCTCTGAAGACCCAGAACACATTTTTTCTGACTGTTTTCCACCAGTCAGCCTTTGATGAACAGAAATTGCTTTAAAAATCAACATCTAAAAACCTACAGGGTTTATGGAAACACAGAAATCATCCCCTTCAACATTGTTTTTCTGGTTCTGAGCATTCAAAGGGCTTTGAAAAACTTCAGAAAGCTCCTGGCCTTGTTGATAAGGAATAAGGGGCATGAACAGCTTCAAAGGGGTCTTTGTTTTTTGTCTCCCCATGCTGCTGAAATGTAGAGGTTTGGAAAACACTCCACTGCAGTCAAAACGTTAAGAGCTGAGTTTCCAAAACAAAAAACCCCCACCAATCTTACTTCTTTTTGTCTACCAGTTTCTCCACTCGAGCCTCGATGACAGGGAGTGTTTCCCAGAGGAATATTTTCCTGCCTTTCTGGGTCCTCTGCCCGGTGATGTTCTGGCCTTTCAGGACCGTGGTCAGCAACACGTGATCCCAGGGCACCACGTTCAGGCTGGGAGGGCAGAAACAAAGGCATTTGAGCTGTGTTTTGAGATTAAATCCCAATTTTTTTGATCTTAAATCCCTTTAAGTATCATGCAGATTTCCTAATAAACCATTTTGGGGGTTTACAGGTGGGAAAAAGAAAATTAAAAGCTGTATGGAGAACAATTTAGAGCATCAAACAACTTTCCCTGTAAGGATGGGACAAATAAAAGCAGTTAACACCAAAATATTCCTGTAAAATGCTCCCACTTTTACTATCAAGGAAAGAACCAACCCCTAGAGCTGTTTTCAAATCAGGCAGCTGTATAAAATATATCCTGTGGACAAAAAAGGCAAAGAACATACCTGTTTGAGAAGCCAAAGCAGTGACAGGGAAGGGAGATGGACTGAAAAAAATTAATGAGCTTTTCATACAGAGTTTTTGGAAAGTCACACAACACCAGCATCCTCTGAAGTTGGGTTGTGATCCTATGATTTGAAAAGAAAAAAAGTAATATCTTAAAATTAGATTATTTGCTATTAAGATGTGTCTTTTTTTTAATCATAGGGGAAACTGCAGAAGTTTGGGGGTTTTTTTTAGTTAAATATCAGACAGTTTGCATCTATATTTAAATTTCTGCTTTAAGATTTGTAGTGAATAATGATATTAATCTTTTGCTGTTATTTTTAATACCAGTGAAACCAAGGTTTTGTGGTTTTAAGCTTTAAAACAAAGATCTCCTGGGAAAATGTACAAGAAACACTGCAAACTATGCTGGACTTAATAATCCACCTGAGCTCCTGCACCCTCCCTGCTCCTGGAACCATCTCTGGATTGACTGGAGATAACAAAGAAGAGTTTACTCCTTTAAGCTTTGGGGAGGGAGGTAAAATAATCCTAAGAAATTAAAAACTTCAAGAACAGTAATTTCAAATGCAAACTGCTCAAGGATTTGGGTTATACCTGTCATTAGTTTCAGATAAAATGAGAATATGGAATTGGGTTTGAGTGTTCCTGAAAGAAGTCAAGAATTAACTCAATAACCTTCTGTGGCAAGTGAATTTGGGGTGAAAGGGGAAAGCTGAAGCTAAAATGAGAACTGAATTAAGCCAAGGGAGCTGGATGCCCTCATTCCCCAGCCTCTGGGGGAGCTTTACTATGTTACATCCCTGGCTACTCCATCCCAGTGGAATATTCCAAGGCTGCTGTTTTGATCTCTAACAGACACTATTTGCTCTTTGGTTTAACAACCACCACCTGACACCTCCTGCTCTGCCCTTCCAGAGCACCCCACCTGCCTCTGCACAGAGGAATTGTCATTGGAAATTTGCATTTTTAAAAGCAAACAGAGAATTCTGTAGCCAGGAAGAAAACAAATCTCACCTTTGGAACAGACATGGGACAGCAATCTTTAGTGAAGCAGTATGGCCAAGGTTCTGCCAGCTTCTAAGAGGGGAGGGAAAAAAGCACTAGTTAATGTTTGCCTGGTTTTCCTGCCTTTTCCCCTTCTCTGTGCACCACCCTTTTCCTTAAAAAGCACTGGAAATTGTGATGCTAACAAAACCCACTGCAAACAGGTAAAACAAATGCTCAAAGTGCAAACCACGTTGCAGAATTTACAGTGCTTTACAGCAGTGCCTAATCCCAGGAAGTGTATAAAGACCTTCCCAAAGGATGCATCCAGCCTGCTCCTGGTAAACCTGGACAGCCCCTCAGAGGGAACTGCAGAGGAGCTGCTGTTTCTGGCCTGTCAAACCAACCCAGACCCCACTTACTTCTCCTTTGTGAAAACCCTTGAATTTAAGCCCTGAAATATTGAAGTTTTGCAAAGCAAAGCTCTGCACTGCTCATGCTCAGTGAGGAAGAATGGAACAGCCATGACACAGACAATAAAACTGCTCAGGCAGCAAAGACTGAAGGTTTAATATTAATATATTTAATAATAACTTAATATATTAAACTCTGGTTTAATATATTTATTGTGCAGCCCCCCAGCTGACAGCTCAGCCTGGGAAGCATCTAAAACCTATCACCCAAGGAACATCCCATACTCCCTTCCTTCCAGGTCAGAGGTTTCTTCACTCAAAGCAGCTTCTCAGGAAAGATTCCATGTCCCTGTACTTTCTCCAGGGGAATTAACCCCACCTGCCTCCATCTGTTGTCTGTCACCCTCCCTCCTCCCAGTTCCCTTCTCAAATTCCTTCCCCTTGCTGGAGATCATCTCCTTTCCTCATGACTTAATCCCACTTAACTTCTTCCCTTCAAGCTTTAACCTCTTTTCCCCCAAATCCCTGCTGTAACCAATCCCACTTCTCCCTTGGGTGGGTTCATCTTCCTCTTGTGCTGCAGCCCGGGCTGGGATTCTGACACTTCCTTACCCTTCATAAATGGAACCCTGGAATTCCCTCCCCAATTCCTCTCCCCTGGAGAAGCAAAGGTCCCACCTGGATGTGGCCCTGGGTACTTACAGGGCAGGGTCTTTGTGCATTGCAATCTCTTTAGCTGCTCCCAGCAGCATCACAGCAGCAGCTTTAGGACTTTCTTGCTCTGCCTGATTTAAAAATCTTGTTACCAGGGCAAAAACGTCAGAATACCTGAGAAAGTTAAGGGGTCTATAAGAGAAAGGGTCTGCAACCATGAACTTCACAAACAAATGGTAATTGTGACCATTCTACAGTTTGAGAACAAGCTGCCTTGCCTTGAAAGGATTTATGACATGATGAAAAGGTGCTTGCACAACCATTAATTTCAGTATTTTTTTAAAAGCTTGCTACATCCGTTAAAAGGTGAAACCCACTCTAAAAAAAAATTAGTAAAAATCACAGAATCCTGGAATGGTTTGGGTTGAAAGGGACCTTAAAAACCATCCAGTGCCACCCCCTGTCAAGGGCAGGGACACCTTCCACTAGCCCAAGTTGCTCCAACCTGGCCTTGAGCACTTCCAGGGATGGGGCAGCCACAGCTTCCCTGGAAAACCTGTGCCAGGGCCTCCCCACCCTCACAGCCAAGAATTCCTTCCCAATATCCCATCTAACCCTATCCTAAAATACAGGTCTCATTTTCATGCTTTCACAGGTTATAATAACAAGATATTATCAGGTATCTTGTATGGCACAACAGATGTATTTAAAGATGTATTTAAGAGGGTGTTTAAACTCCATTCAAGTGTTATTTAACTTGCTGGCCCTCTCAACTCCATTTCTGCTGCATCAGGTGCCACAATTCTGATTGTGGAACTCAAACCTGCCCTGCCCAAACAGTCTCTGCTGTCACTTACTTGTACACAACCTCCATGTTCCGTGACCTGCAGGCATTGCACTGCCCAGGGGGCAATTTTGGCAAGCAAAAGCATTCGTGTCGTGTGGGAGGCATCCTTTCTCCAGTCAGGTACTTATTGTATTCCACATAAAGTTCCTGAATAAATTTGATTAGAAGATTTCCTAAGAGACAAGACAAAAAGAAAAAAAAAAAAAGTTGCACTGAGAGTTTTGCATCTCTTTTTTTCCAAGTCAAAAGAAAGACAACCACAAGTTCACTGTGTAAAGATTATTTAGCCAGTTGCTTGCACCCAGTTTTATTGGTGAAAGTTTGCTGCTTCTTCAAACTGAAAGAGGTGAAATTTAGGTTGGATATTGGGAAGAAGGATGGTGAGGCCCTGGCTCAGGGTGCCCAGAGAAGCTCCACTTTCCAGCCTGAAGTTAATTATTGTCTGTATCCCACTTGATTTTGAGGTGGCCAGAGGCAAGAACACAGCAGTCTGTGCTGTGAGGGATGGGAAAGGTATTATTGTCGTGCTGAACAGGATCAGGAGGATCTGTTTGTGTTTCCAGGTGTGTTTTGAGACATTTCTGGTACTTCCCTGGGAGGGTGGGGAGGCCCTGGCACAGGTTGCCCAGAGAAGCTGCGGCTGCCCCTGGATCCCTGGAAGTGTCCAAGGCCAGGCTGGACAGGGCTTGGAGCAACCTGGGCTAGTGGAAGGTGTCCTTGCCCATGGCAGGGGTGGGAATGAGATGGGCTTGAAGGTCCCTTCCAACCCAAACCACTCTGTGACTCTTCCAGAGGGAGGCAAACAGGAAGCTGGACCCACGGACCGGAGTCTGGTGCAAGTCTGACCCAGATAAAGAGCAGCAACAGCAACTTGCCACCCCAAAAATCCACTGAGCCCTGGGCCAGGCAGAGCTGTGGCCCAGCCAAGCTGCTGCCCAGGCTGCCAGGGTGCTGTGGGAGCAGAGCACCCACCCCCGTGGCGCAGCTCGGCGTCGATGTCCGACAGCTCCAGGTTGAACATGACCAGGACCCCGGCCAGGGCAAAGTCCCGCTGCTCCTTCCAGAACCTGCTCTTGTTGTGGGCGTTGCAGTGGCACAGGGAGGGGGTTGTCCAGTTCTGGCACTGTTGTAGAAAACAGGAAAGACAGGGAAAGGTTTTTTTTAGTGTGATTTTCCTCCCCCTTCCAGTTAAGCAACTCAAAAAAACCCCAGTTGCTCTGAGTGAAGGGCTACAAATCATTTCACCCTTTACACACCTGAGCAAAGGCACGGGGAAGTACTCAATGTGACAATAACTCAGTATCATGGCAAACAAGAACAAAAAACCCCCCCTCATATTATTTACTGTCACTCCTGAACACTTCACAGAGGCCCTCAGGGCTGGCACCCTCTGGAAGTTGGGAACAGAGCCTTGTCTTTGCATGTTCACCCCAAGTTTGTTCACAGCTCAGTTTTCTGAACTCTAACAAATTCTAAGAAACCCCCAAACCGATGGCAAAAAGGCACAAAAAAAAAGAATTAACAAATGTTTCAGCTGGCATACCTTGTCCTGTTTGCTCTACCTGTTTTGCTAGAAGAACATTTTAGGAGCACTGGTTAATATTATGTTCTGTTCTGCTTACTGGACCAAAGGCCTTATTATAGAAAGAATAGGAGTAGTACACACAAGGTAATAAATTAGGTAAACTGGACATTTGAATGAGGTATAGAAGGTCCAGAGCCAGGATTTTGCAAGCTTGAAGAATTCAGGTCACCTAACAAAGAATCCCCAACTCCCCCACTCCAAGTTAGGACAGTCTAAAAGTCTGACATCTCTCTAGTTCACTGAGAAACAGTTTGATGCAGGAATTTGATTTTATGAAATGCACTGTTTGCCCAAAGCAAACAGGAGGTAAGTTTGCTTCTACCTATTAAATGTTTACTCCAACAACTATTAGAAAGAAACCCTGACCGAACCACACTTTTAGCAGCTATGAAGCAGACAGGGATCAACCCTGAGGAGAGGAACTGTTAAAATAATCAAGTTTCATGTATCACTTATTGGTTTTGTGCCCTTCAACTCTTCCCTGTGAGGGTGGGGAGGCCCTGGCACAGGTTGCCCAAACAAGCTGTGGCTGCCCCATCTCTGCAAGTGTCCCAGGCCAGGTTGGACAGGCTTGGAGCAAGTTGGGATAGTGGAAGGTGTCCCTGCCCATGGCAGGGGGTGGCACTGGATGGGCTTTAAGGTCCCTTTCAACCCAAACCATTCCAGGATTCTTTTTATTGATGATTAATCTATTTACTCCCAGTTGTCCTCTCACCTCAGAAGCCAGTTTGTCACAGATGTAGCAGTAGCACTGGTCACAAATCTCAGCATTTTTGCCCAGGGGTGAGCAAGTGTCACATTCTGTTCTCCTACAAGAGAAGGTTGTTCAGGAAACAAGTTACATCCTTATCCAGCTCCACTTCTGCTTCCAGCTCTTACAAAGCTCATGAGGTTTTGTGACCAAAAGGACTAAATGTGGACAATGAACCCCCAAATCACCCTCCCCAGCCCTGAACATACTCGAAGGGGTGTGTGGTGCAGTCGTATCTCGCGTGAGGCATCACATTGGCTTGTTTACAGAAAGTCACCATTAATTCACATTCCTCATCCACAACCTCAGGTTTCTCCTCTCCCAGGGCAGATTTCTCTGTAGGGAAGAGCACAGGAAGTGTAAATCAGTGTAAATCAGGGAACTACAAACTTCCTTGCAAATTACTGACGTTTTCTTTTTAAACGCTTCCAGGCCCAAATTTCCTCGTGATTTCATTTGGTGCCACGAAGAATGGTACAAAAAACTACCATCAACTATCAGAACAGAGAATGTGGAATCAAAAAGGAGCCAACTGACATTGAAAAGGCCCGGTTTTAGCTCAGTTGGTAATATTTTGAAACTACACAGCACCATCTTTCATGTTAAGAAGTGCTGCCAAAGAAATCCCTAAAAATTACTAAATCACAGCATTTCTTCCTGGTTTAATTAACTTTTGAAGCACTTTGATTTTCCAGCAGCAGAAAGACAGATTTCAGGCACACCAGACAATAATTTAATTCAGTTTATTCCAAAAGTCTTTTAGGGAACTTCATCAGAAGCAGCTCTTACCCTGGGGGTCTACAAACAGGACAGAATTCCCAAGAGTGTCCTCGGCTTCATCATCACTGATCAGGATTATGCTCTGCACTTCCTCCTCTCCTGATGGCCCCATGGTTCCTGAAATCCAAAGGGAAGGAACTACCTGGCAACAGACAAAACACAGAGACAGTTCCCACTTTCAAGGTCCTTTCCTCAAGAAGGCAAGAAAAAGACCCCTCAAGAACCCAAATTCTTCATCTCTGTTGGGTAAGTTACACCAGGGACTGAAGTGTTTGATCCTCAGCAGCTCAAAAACACTGGAATTCCATCCAGTGCTGAGAGAACCCTAAAAACAAGGAGATGGGGGTCAAAGAAAGAAAACAGACCCCAAATGTGAGCGGTGCTGTTCTTCAGGTGGGTTTAGAGGGACCAGCTTTGGAAGAACTGTAATAACAAGGGGGAATGGCTTCCCACTGCCAGAGAGCAGGGTCAGATGGGATATTGGGAAGGAATTCTTGGCTGAGAGAGAGGGGAGGCTCTGGCACAGGTTGCCCAGAGAAGCTGTGGTTGCCCCTGGATCCCTGGAAGTGTCCAAGGCCAGGCTGGACGGGGCTTGGAGCAACCTGGGCCAGTGGAAGGTGTCCCTGCCCGTGGCAGGGGGTGGCACTGGACGGGCTTTAAGGTCCCTTCCCGCCCAAACCATTCCAGGATTCCATCCTGACCATGACCCCCCCAGCCTCCCCTCAGCCCTCGCACAAGCCCCCCCAGCCCCCTCCCCGCCCTCGTGGCTCCCAAACCCCCCCGACTCCCCTTCCTCCTCACCCCGAGCCCTGCACAGACCCCCCCAACCGCCTCCTCCTAACGGCCACAACCCCCCCCCCCCGCTGCGACCAATCCCCCGCAAACCCGCTCCCCTCGCAGCCCCCTCCCGCCGTGCCCAGCCCCACAGTTCCCCTTTTCCTCCCCCAACCTCGTCGTTTTCCCCCCGTTTCCCCCTCACCGTCCGACCCCGGCCCCGAGCCCGCCACTCTTTGAAGGCCCGAGCACTTCCGGGGCGGTGGCGACGCCTGCGCGTCACTTCCGCCCTCAGCAAAGATGGCGGGGCGGGGCCGCCGCCATCTTTGCTGAGGGAAATTCTTTTTTGTGGGGGTTTAAATAAACCTCTTTAAATAACCCGTTTAAATAAACTGTTTAAATAAATCCCTCGCCCTACGCGTCTGTGCAGCGCCCTGCGGGGCTTTTTTGTGCGTGAGGCGCCGCCAGAGGGCACGAGGGAGGTGGTGAAGCGTCTCGCGCGCCCTGTTCGGGGGCATCGTGGTGGCCCCGTCCCCTCAGGTGACACTCGCGCGCACACCCCCACACCTGTGTGGGCCCAGGCGCCTCCCCAGAGGTCAGAGAGTTGCTTCTCTTCCAGTCCTGCTGTATCTGCTCACCCCAAGCCACGGCTGGTGGCGGAGGACAGACACGCTGTCACTGCGTATTGTCACTCCTAATCGCCACCTCCTGTCGCGACAGGCGACCCCTCCTGTCGCGACAGGTGACCTCTCCTGCGAGCCCAGCTCGACATCAGCGAGGAAAAGCCACATCCAGCAGCCGAGGCTTCGCCAGTAACACTAGATGGTACCAGAGCTCCACACAGGACTCCAAAAAACCTTGGAATTCTGAACCCGGGAAAGCTGGAGATGCGAAGCCACATCTCTTGGTGTGCTGCTGGCCCAGGGAACGGCGGGGAAAAAGCCGCCAGGGGAGTTGCGAATAAAACAAGGACATTTTTTTCTGATGTTCAGGGCGACAAGTGTAACGTGTGGTCAAAAGTGATCAGCAGGGTGATGGTGTTGCAGCACTGGGAGGGAAAGTTTGAACGGAGACTCTCAGGGAGTTTTTCAGTAATAATAATTAGGTAAGGAAAATCTAGGAAGGATTTTAACTTGATCAGAAACTGCACACGGCAGGTTGGAACTGGATGAGCTGCAAGGTCTCTTCCCACGCAAACCCTTCCACGATTCTATTCCATGATTAAATCTTAAAAAGAAGGTATCCTGGTATCTTTAATCCTTGATATCTTTAGTGTTAGGAACTATTCAAACAGCACTCAGAATATGATCACCTTTTTCTGGAAGCGCCTGCACGCATTGCCTGAAATATTCATGCGTGAGAAAAAACACCCTCTTCCTGCAAATGAATATTTATTCCATGAATAATCTTTAATGTCTTCGTGGCTTTCAACATATTTGGGCAAAATGTTTCAAGTTTCTGTGCTTACAATGACAAAACCTGAACCTGACACCTAAATAGGTGGCCTGATTTCAGCTGTGTGGGGCATTCTGGGGAGACAGAATTTCCTCCCTGTAGCTCCCTCCGTAGCATGGCAGCGTTTTAGAAACCTTGGGGAACTCAACGCAGCAATTTAGGGGGTGAAATGAAGTCTGGAGATAACAGGGGAAAATAATAAAAGGCAGAGCTGGCACTGGGCCAGAATAATTTTCTCTAAAGCTCCGCTCTCCTGCAGAATTCCTGGTTTCCTGCCCATGGCAGGGGGTTGGAGCTGGATGAGCTTTAAGGTCCCTCCCAACCCAAACCAGTCTGTGATCCCATGATTCTGTGAAGTCCTGTGAGATGATCTTATGGCTAAATATGGTCAGGGCTTGAGTGCTGAGCCTCATCCAAGACACAGTGACACCGGTGGTTCCTCTCCCCAGATGAAGAGTTGGCGTCGGTGTCTTATTTTTAGTGGTGTGGGTGTAAAATATGTTGGTTGAATTCCACGTCGCCTGAGCTCGGTCTGCTCTGCCACGGTGGGGTTTGTGCCCAGACACAGCCAAGCTCAAGGTCCCAGACTGACATCATGGAATCATAGAATCATGGAATGGTTTGGGTTGGGAGGGATCTTAAAGCCCATCTCATTCACACCCCTCTGCCATGGGCAGGGACACCTTCCACTAGCCCAGGTTGCTCCAAGCCCCGTCCAACCTGGCCTTGGACACTTGCAGGGATGGGGCAGCCACAGCTTCTCTGGGCAACCTGTGCCAGGGCCTCCCCACCCTCACAGGGAAGCACCAGAAACATCTCAAAACACACCTGGAAAGGCAAAAAAATCCTTCTGCTCCTGTTTCAGCAGGAGAACAACACCTTTCCCATCCCCTCAGCACAAACTGCCGTGTTCTTGCCTCTGGCCACCTCAAAATCAAGTGGAATGTAGACAATAATTAGCTGCAGGCTGGGAGGTGGAACATCAAGGAGGGAATACACAATTCCAGGTGTCATTAAAGCTTCAGGCTGTTCTCCACAGGGCCCTGCCCTGCTCTTGGTTTATTTTACAGGTAATTCCCACATCTGTGCTTCCAGGAGCACTCAGGACCAGGCTGGGGCATTAACTGGAGGCACAGAAGACTTCTGCTCCCTGGGAATGATCAGATGAGGGGCAGAGGAGTGGATTTCTCCCCACCTGCTCCTGAGCTCGAAGGGAATTTCTCTCCGACCGCAACAGCGAACAGACCATTAAAATGTCTGTTCCAAACACTTTCCATGTCCCATTTATATTTACTGCTGCTTCATCCTGCTGGAAGGCAAAGGCCTGTTTGTACCTGCTGAAAGGTTTGGGATGGATCAGTTGACTGAAAAAGGCTGTGAGGATTGAAACCTGCAGTCCCACACGGACATGGGCTAATCCATCAGCTGAGCCCAGCCGAGGTGCCAGAGCTGACTCATGTCATGGCCCTTGGGCACGTTTGGCCCCAAAAACGATGTTCAGAGCTGCAAATGTAAAAGAGATTCGTATAACTGAGCTTTTGGAAAAGGGTTGTGGTGTTTCCTCGCTTCCCTCAGCGTCTCTGCAGATTTGTTGCCTCCATTCACGGACAGACTTTCCATGGGGAGGTGAGGGCAGGTTCCCCCTTTTCCACCTTTGAAGAGCCCCTCGGTGCATTGCAATGGGCTTTGTGGAACCAGCTCTGCTCAGGTTTCAGAAGGAAACGGGACTTAGGTGATTATAACGTGCCTGTGAGGGAATGACGGGCCCTGTTTGTACCTGGTGTTGCTGAGATGGGAGGAAATCAGCCTTGCTGTCCAAAAAAAGCTGGATTGAGGAGGAGGGGTTGGGACAAAAACTCACCTCCCTGTGCAGGAGGAAAATGGTAGCAGAGCAGGGAAAATGGGTTAAGCTCAGGGCCCGCATTAGTGGTTTATTCCATCTAAATTAGCGACAGGGTTTTCCTTGAACCCTGATTTTGTGAGGCAATATTCTGTGGTAATATCCCATGGGTGAGGGAATGTTCCCCTCACAGCCCCATCCCCATGGAATTACTGAATTCTGGTGCCAAGTTCAACCAAATGGACAACAGGTAGAAATCCTAAAGTTAACACACCCCTATAAAGGTTGTTACAAAAGATTTGTGTGTGTATGTGAGAGAAACCACAACCAGAAAGCTTCAAATCCTGGAAGAAAAGGGACAAAAATTCCCAAACCGTGGAAAAGTCTTGATAGCATTCATACCTATGAGATACTAGAAAGTCCACACGGGAAAACACCCAAAAAGAAGACTCTGGGTGGCTGACCAGGCAAGAATTGCTCTGGTGAGGTATTAATCATGTCTTTTCCCCCCCCACACTTTTCTGGTGTGTAAAAAGGGGTGAAATCCTGCCATAGCCACAGTTTAGTTTGGTTTAAAGGTCCATCAGCCCTGAGGCACAAATCCATTGGAAACCAGGCTCCATCATTCCAGCACTAACAGGACTGAGGTGGTTCCTTTACTCTTTTCCTTTGTAATTTCTTCCCTTCCCCAAGACCACATAAAGTAGAATTGGGATGCCGTGAGAAAGAGGGTTCTCAGGGTAGTTCAGGCCCTCTAAAAAGCTCTTTTTTTTTTGTTTTTTCAGGGGGACAAGAGCCAGGCCAGAGCAGGAGCACCCTGAGGAGCCACCAGTGCTGATTCCCTGTGGGCTGTGGGGAGCAGTGGAGATGCTCCTACCCCGGCACAGCAGCAGCCAAGGGCTCCGGATTTAAGAACCAGACGAGTATGAACCACATTGGAATCCCTTCAAAAATCTGCTATCACTCCCCTCCCCACAGAAGGCTGAATAAATCCCCTCCGTATTTCAGGCTCCGAGCGTGGCCCTGAAATATTATCAGTGCTCTTTGACGCTCTACCTGCCCCTCATCCCACCTGGCTCCCCACAGAGCGCATTTCCGCTGCTTTCAGGGGAAAAAAAAATCAGATTCCTTCAAAGCCTGACACTCCTCGAGGACGAGGGCGATCAAGTCTCCTCCATTGTATATTTGGTATTTTAACAGGGTTTTCTTTCAGCCCTTTAATGAGTTTTTATTCCCTTTTGTGTATCAGACGCTTCAGTCCGACCGACAGTTTTACTCACCCCGCATGGAGTAATATGAACAGGCAGGACAACCTTTTATCCCTGTGGCAAGGTTTGCTCTGCCAACATTCTTCTCCTCCTGCAGTTGGGGGGATGTGTTTTGACCCTTTCCTCAACCACCTTCCAGCCTCGGAGCGAGGCAGGAACAACCCGGCCGCGCTGCCCGTGCTCTCAGATCTCACAGCCCTGCATCGAGGAAAGGGGAAGGAAAACAATCAAAAGAAAAGCAAATGTGGGGTTTGGTTCGTCTGAACAGCCAAGTTTTGTTACTTCAGCCTCAGCCCAGGCTTGGAGGACGTTCTGTTACAGTTTGCAGGGGGTGGGTCAGGCCGGGATTGTCCTCACACCTCTGGGGAGCTGCATTTATAGAATCATGGAATCACATGGGTTGGAAGGGACCTTAAAACTCATTCAGTGTCACCCCCTGCCATGGGCAGGGACACCTCCCACTTGCCCAGGCTGCTCCAAGCCCCGTCCAGCCTGGCCTTGGACACTTGCAGGGATGGGGCAGCCACAGCTTCTCTGGGCAACCTGTGCCAGGGCCTCCCCACCCTCCCAGGGAGGGATTCCTTCCCAATATCCCATCCAAACCTCCTCTCTGTCAGTTTGAGCCCATTCCCCCTTATCCTGTCACTACATATGTTATTTCTAACACATCCCAAGCCAAGCATGGAGAGAGAGCAGATCTCATCCTGGATGCAGGAGGTGCCCAATCTCGTGGTGATGCAACCAGGCCGGTGGGAAAAATCCATGCCTGAACTGCTGGGGGACAAGGCCATTCCCACCAATCCTGGCCTGAGCAGGAGGTGCCCAGATCCCATTTTTTAGCCACAGAGACGGCAGCAGTCACTGACCCCACAGAGGAGGGTTGCTGCAGGACAGCTGGCTGGAATTCCAAAGGATTACACCCCCCAGGCTGAGGGCTGCACAAATGAATAGGTGCCAGTCCTGCCCCCCAAATCCTGCTGGACAAAAGGACACAGTGGGTGACGTTGGATGGGTGACGTGGGAAGGAGAAGGAAAAAGGCAGAGCCAGCCAAGGAATTGAGAACCCACATGGGCAGACAGCACCTGCTCCCAGTGATCTCAGGCTATTGGAGTTCTCCAGCACAGGAATTCATGGAAAAATTTTAGAAAGGTGAATTCTGGGGTAAAAAAGACCAGTGTGCAAACCTCTGAACCCTTTTTTTTTGGATGTTTTTTACCTGCTTTTGGGAACAGGGAACTCTGCAGGCTCCTCCTGTCTGCAGGCAGAGCACTTTCAGGCCTGTCTTGTCCTTAATTACTCAGATCCAACGGAGTCCTATGATTGGAAATCATCTGCCATGAGAGGTCACACATTCCACGGGGTCTTGGTTTTTTGATGTTGCACGAGGCTGGGGCTCATCTGCTGAGAATTAGGAGGTTATTATTCTGCGGAAGCTGATCCAAATTGCCTCTTATCCATAGGCAGAAAATTAAAGGAATATTTAAGCCCATTCCACAGATTACAAACTTGGTGGCATAGCTCTGCAACCAGTAGTATTAGAACCATGTATTTGATAGTTGCCAATAATTCAAGTCAACTCTTTAACATCTGGCATTACTATATAATGTCTGGCTGAAGCTGTAACCTTTTTTCCCCCCCCTGCTTTTAGAAAAAGCCTTTTCTGCTTTGAGAGAATTTTGATTACTAAAGCCCTTCCCGGGACAGATTTATCCTGTGATTTAATATTTTGTGATGGAGTCTCCTTTTGAATCAGTTGAATAATTGGCAGTGACTTTGGTATTAAACTGATTCATGATGTACATCCAGGCCCTTCAATAATTTAACATTATTGTCTTTATAATCGAAGCCCCTCTTTTGACCATTAAAAACTATTGGAAACAGTCTGGTGATCTGCTTGGATTAAAAATAAAGTGCAGAGGATTGGGAATGATTAGGGATGGTCAACCTTACCTTGGGGTCAGGCTGAGAGGCAATTTGTGGCTCTCTGCAGCTCCAAGATGGGCTGAGGTGTCCGAAGTTTGAACCTGGTCTGGTGGAAGGTGTCCCTGCCCATGGAATGGGATGATCTTCAAAGTCCTTTCCAACCCAACCCATTCCATGATTCTCTGATGAAATAGGTTCACTCTCTGCTTTTTGGAAAGCTCCTAACTGTGATCACTAAATCTGGGCAAGAAACCTGGAGAGGAGGGGAGAAGAGAGGAGATCAACTACTCTCATCACTGCAGAGGATCTTTGGAGGAAAAATAAATGTAAATGGGCCAAGTCTTGTCTCTTTGAAATCCCCCAGTGAGCTGATCCTGGTGGAGCCATCCCAGGAGTGCTGCTGCCACCCAGGAGAGGAAGGCTGGGCCCTGCAGAGCCCCGGCACATGGAATTAAAAGCTGTCCTTTCACACTCCACTCTTCCCGGCCCTTGGCAGGGCTCTGATCTAACAGGTTTTGCATAGCTGCTAGACATCTTCCTAATAGTATCCCCTGGGAATTCTAAATTTCACTCACAGCCTCTAAATTTTCATTAAGAGCAGTCACACACGGAGAATGATGGATTAGATTTTATTGTTGGAAAATCTCCAGATAAAATTAAAGTGCTTCTTTCTTTTCTGAAACCTTTACCTTTCCCCTGTGGTGCCCTATAAATAAGGTATCAAATAATGTTTATCCTTTTGAATTCTGCAATCTTACATGTTTCATGCTTACTCCTGGCCACTTTCCTGCCTCTGAAGAGATGTCACTCTTCAGTTAAATCCTGGGAACAGACACTCTACCTCGTGGATTTTATTCCAAAGCAGCCTGACTGTGTCCCAGCAGCTTTTAGGAGCCTTCACTTAAGCCCAGGTACATATTTATAAATACAGTGTTGTCTCCTTCCCTTTTCTGGAAGTCTTGCTTTCATTTCCTTCCTCCTTCCACCGAATTCCCCGTGTCCTTTCTTTTATCCCTACTTCTCCATCCTCTCTGTGTACATCTAATCTGTCCAGCTTGCAGACAGATGAGACACCACTCTGGGATCATGGGGCCCGGGGCTGAGGCACTTTCCAACCCCTGATAAGTGGTATCCGCTCCCACTGCCCCTGGCCAGCAGATTTTTATAGCAGATGTTGTTTCTTCCTCAGTGAAAATGAAAAAAAAAAAAAACCCCAACAACTATTATTGTAAGACTTTTGGGTCTTAAGCAGTTTTAGATGCTTTTAGTCTTCAGTTGAAAAAGCAAGAGCCCTGCAGGCAGTTGGTAGGAAGTGCTGGCATGATTCATACTGGTGTCAGCTCGTTTAAATGAAATTCCATGGGGATTTACCCAGCAAAGGCTCTGAACAAGTTTTAGACAGCATCTCCCACCCCCACAGCTCTCACTTCACAGCATCTTAAATTAATACAGAGCACAAAGGCCAGGGCTGTACCAAGACAAAAGGTTGGCCGAGACTGGGGATCTTTCTGGCTCCCCAGTGGAGGGAAGGGTCCCTGATTCCTGCAAGCAGGACAAGGAAGCCAAAGAGAGAGGAAAGCAGTTTTTCTGCTGATTTAACACATCATTGTTGATGGGGGTCCCCATGTCTTGAACTGGAGTTGGGGTCCCAGCCCTGGGGGTTTTGTGACTTACCAGAGTTGACCCCAAATGACGTCGCTTGTCCTGGGCAGGGCACAGCCAGCAGGGATTCCCCCATGCCAGGAGGTTGCTCCTGGAGCTCATGCAAACCTGCAGGGTCACAGAATCCCAGAATAACAGGATAGTGCATTCCCAGGCTGGCCAGCGCCTCTGAGCAGGGTCAAATCTCCCTTTCCAGCCCCCCAGGACCTCTCCTGCTGCTGTTTCCCCACGGTACAGGCTGTTCTGCTGCCCTGATGGCTCATTCCCACCACGTCAGTACATTTTCCTCCTGATTTACCCTACTTGGATAGGGAGATAATCCTATTCCCTAATACCACCACAGAGCCAAGCCAGATCCTTGTCTCAAAGTTCCTCCAACCCACAGAGACCATCCAGAGCTCAGCTTCCCTGATATCTTTCCTCTCTGCATAAAGAAGGTGAAAGGATTTCCAAGAGGAACAACTTGCCCTTCTTCTTCTTACAATGCCTCTCCCCAGGAGCATGCAAGGGAATTACCAGCACAGGCGATTTCAGTTGTCAAACTCATTAAAATCTTAACAATTTGACTAATTTGCACCAGCTGGGCACCAGACCCTTGGTTTCCCCCCCCAGTTTGGATTACCCACCACTGACCAAAGGGCTGGTTCCCAGAGCAAGGAGCCCAGGCTGAGCCCTCCAGCCCCCGTGGCCGTTGTCTCTGTGTTTTCCTTTGTAAAAAAGAATTCTCAGAACCTTTTTTTTGCACCAGTGGAAAAATCCTCCACAAACAGAGCAGGACCCAGGTCTCATCCTCTGCTGCATTTTAATGCCCTCCCAAAGGAAGCAGAGCAAGGAAGGAAAACTCCCTGAATTCCCTGGTGGTTTTCTGGCTTTGTCTGTGCCACATTTCGCTGCGGCTTCCCGGGGACGAGGCCTCTGGGAGGCAGAGGTGAGCCCAGAAGGAGGGAAAGCTGGAGAGAGAGAGGAACCCTGGAAATCTGGGAGCAGTGAGGAGGGAGAGGTGCCAGAGGTGAGCGAAATCAGCCCCAAAACTAGCACAAGCACAGCCTTTGCCCTCCCTGAGCAGGAGTCACGACGGCCGCGCTGGGACGGGTGCCAGGGTTGTTGTTGGGCAAGGGTTGTGCAAGCTCCAAGCAGAGTCTCAGAGAAAGGGAAACCAGGGGGAGAGATGGAGGTTTCTTTTTAACAGGGATGCTGGAAACATGTGGGAGTTACGAGGGAAGAGTTGGAGCACCTACTCCAAGGGTGAACACCTCTGGACTGGGCAGACTGGGAATTGCAGGATCATGGAGTATGCTGAGTTGGATCACTGAGTCCAACTCCTGGCCTTGTACAGGACCATCCCAAGGGTCACACCATGGCCCCCAGAGTACTGTCCAAATGCTTCTTGAACTCTGGCAGGCTTGGTGCTGTGGCCACGGACCAAACTCAACTGTCCCCCAGTAGCTCCTGAGCTGTTGTGACAAATCCAGGGAACAGCTAAACCAGGCTCCCCACCAGACCTGTCCCCACGTCCCACTGCACTCACTGGGTGCAGGATCACAAGGCCACAGTCCTAAATTGCAAATACAGTTCAGTGGAGCAGAGGAGGCTTCCTAAAAGGCCAATCCCCACATCCCTGCTGTGGGAGAGCAAGGGGCACAGGGAAGCACAGGACCTTTGACTCCCTTTTCATTTGGGAGGGAAGTGTTGATGTTTTAAATGCTGTGAAGGAGGGATAGTTGGCAGTGTCTTGGATTTGTGAAGTCACTGAAAAGCAAAAAAAACTCTTTTTTGATGCCAGTGGTAACAACTCAGTATTGGGTTAGAAGTGACTCAGGCGAGGACGCCGCGATGGCAGGACACGGAGCTGGGCACAGTTCCCACAGCCAGCACGCTCCAGAGGGTGTTTCGCAAGGATCAGCTGGACACCATCCTATCCTTGTGCTGCTGGTGAAGTCATTGTGGCTTTGCACCCCCTCCTTTGTCCCCGTCCCAGGAGGATGGGGCAGAACAGCTGGAGATCTGCTCATCAGACAAAACATCGGCGCCTTCCCGCCTGCTGCCTCTCTGGCCTTGGAGGATCTGCTGCATCTCAGGCCTTGGAGGACAGGTTTGCTCTGCCTGGGCTGAGCTCTTCACCTCCTGCCTCGTGCCAACGAGGAGCTGTGTCAGAGCAGTTTCTCCCTGGAGGATTTTGCTCATGGATGAACATGTGTGAGAAGGTCCTTCTGGTGTTGAAACACCAGCTGTGTGCTGAGAAGGGGGATTGGCTTAGGATAAGAGGGAAGCACTTTCTTTTTATCACCTGCTCATCCCCGGTGTTTTCCATCTGTTAGGCACATCACCTCTGAAAAGGAGGTGGTTCTCCCAGGAAATCATTACTGGAGCCCTCATGGGCACCTCTGCACCCACATGGCCCTGCACATCAAACTGCCCCATGCACAGCCTCAGTTACTCTGGACCACCCCGTGCTTATGGAAGGAGACCCAAATCCAACAGTTTTGGGGGCTGTGTCCACTGATCCTACAGCTGGGCCCTCAGGATGGCAGCTGAGCACGGTGGAGATTCACTGACATCAATAAACTGTCTCCACTGTTGACTCCGTCGTTGCAGTGCTGGATCCAACAGCCCCAGGGACCCCGTGGGCCCCATCCATCATCAGCTTGGGCCCATCCACCCACCACCATGGCCAGGAGACACTGGGAAAACACCATCATCCACTGGGAGGTGCTGGGAGCTGCAGGAGCCTGCTGGTGCCTTCTGGGAGCCAAAACTCCCGAGAAGTTCAAACCTTGGGGATTATGGAGGGACCTGTAGTTTTGACAAAACACCCCGATTTTCTCTTTCTCTGGCAAACTCTGATCTCAGGCACACTCAGATAAACCTCAAGACGTTGCACTGAAAGAAACAGGCTCAGAGGGCACGTGTGGCCTTATCTCCTCCACACATTCCGTGGGATAAATCTGTTCCAAAGGTACTTTACATAAACACGCTGAAGGACAGAGCTGGGCTCACCTCGAGGGAGTTTCTCTTATCAGTGAGTCTACAGGAGGCTTTTAAGTGACTCATGTCTTAGGAAAAGGCTCTGAAAGTGGAAACCCTAGGATGCTCTTCCACCAAACCATCCCTCCTCCTGTGCTCAGTTTTCCTGTTCACAAAAGCAAAGTGATTAATATAAAGTGATTTTACAGGGCTCAGGGAACAATCTGTTATTTACTGAGATGGGGAAGTTTAACTTGGAGAACACTGTGAGCACAAAGCTGCAAAGCTTTAAGACCATTTTTATCAAACTGAAAATAAATTGCAGCGATAAGGAAGTTTTCTTCAGGAAAACCCACCAAATTGAAGTTATTCCCAGGCTATTAGCTGGAGTAGAGATGTTGTTTTAGCATGGAGACGTGGGTGAACAAAAACCAAAACTCAACCACGGGTCCATATATCAGTAAGAACAAAGATATTTGCTGAGGAACCCAGTGTGGAATTTTAGAAAGAAGCTTTGGAGGAAAACCATCCCAAAAATGTACTTCTAATTTTTTTTTCCCCCTTCATCAAAAATAAGGTTCTGATTTTTTTTACCAACAACAATAACGTTCAAAAAGAACCGGATTAACTCGAAAGCCCCTTCACTTTCACTCCATTTCTTTTGCCCCTCCACTGGGAAATGCTCAATGCACAGCTCCCAGATGTTAATGAACAACAGCCCTTTCTTGGTACCTTTTAGGGCCTGATTCACCGGGATCATCCATAAATATTCCTTTAAAAACCTTCCCGAGGAGCTCCCGGGGGCCGTGCGAGCAGCCAATGGCCGGAAATGTTGGTTATTCCTCCCTCTCCTCCTTGGAACACTGGTAGCCAGCCTGGAAAAGACCAGATGCGTTAAATGGTGGGAGATTTACAGCCCCCCCCCCCTCACCTGGGAGCCATAAACCGACAATTTGTTCCCTTTCAAAGGCAGCCCCTGCCCGGTGCGGGACCTTTCAGCACGGTTTAGAAAGCTGGGCTTAAAAAGCCCGGGATCTTTGAGGAGAACATGGACATAAAGTTCATTTTTCAAGCACTGCAACGCCTCAAAGATGAAGACTGGGGAAGGAAGGCACGATGGGGCACTTGCAGAAGCCCCTCACTGCCCAAATCCTGCCCTGGGCTTGCTCCTGTCTCTCCTGTCTCTCCTGTATCTCCTGGCATGGAGATATCCCATTCAGGGAATATTTAATGTGACAGGGATGGGAGGGGTTGGGAGCCCCCCCGACACACAAGGTCTGCTCCCAGATGGGAACTTCAGGTGGCCACTGATGGACCTGTTCCTGACCTCCAGTGGGCACTGGGAGGATAAAACTCCACCATGGCCAAGAGCTGGTGTCAAAACACTGCAGTGCCAGTGCAGCCTGTCAGAACCTGGCCTTGGCAGAGGGGTTTGTGCAAACACCTGAGGACCAAAAATCACCATCTGCCTCTTGTTCTTGACCTACTTCCCCCATCACTTCTGTATCCCAAGGTCAGGTAGCCGGGATGCAACACCTCTTCCACATCACCAGCCACGGGGTAAAAGGAGATTTTGGCATTTGGCTCAGGTGGTTTAGAATCATGGAATCATGGAATGGTTTGGGTGGAAGGGACCTTAAAGTTCCAGCCCCTGCCATGGGCAGGGACATCTTCCACTAGCCCAGGTTGCTCCAAGCCCTGTCCAACCTGGCCTTGGACACTTGCAGGGATGGGGCAGCCCCAGCTTCTCTGGGCAACCTGTGCCAGGGCCTCCCCACCCTCACGGGGAAGATTTCTTTCCCATATGTCCAACCTAAATTTTCCCTCTTCCAGTGGGAACCCATTCCCCCTTGTCCTGTCACCACAGTTCCTGCTGAAGGGTCCCTCTCTGGCTTCCATGTGGGCCCCTTCAGATCCTGGAAGGTGCTGTGAGGTCTCCACGCAACCTTCTCTTCTCCAGGCTGAACAGCCCCATCTCTCTCAGCTTGTCCCCATACAGGAGTTTCTTCACCTCCACAGAGCCCACGAGGGCTTCGTTTCAGCCTCAGACTCCAAGTGACCTCACACTGAAGCCCTGGATCACCCCACCCCCAGCACAGCCCCGTGACCTCCACAGTGTCTCCTTGGCTCCAGTGGCTGAGCTGGATCCTGCTCTGGCATCCCAGCCCTGGAAACCAAGCGGGGAGCGCAGCAACATTCCCAAGTCACGGCTGAACGAGAGCAGAGTCCTGCATTTATTGCTTAAGTAGTTGGAAGTGATTGTAATGCAGCCAGATTTATTTCTTATATCCAGTGGTGGACTTATTAAACTTCCAGAGGAGCTCTTTAAGCTGTCAGTGGGGCTTTAATTGCTGACTAGAACTACCTGCTTCTAAAAGGCTGCCGTGGAACAGCCCTCCTTCCACCTACCGTCCTCTTCTGCTCAGCAGAAGATCCCCCAAAGCACAAAGGGTTAAAGCTTTGGGCTGCCCAGCCCAGCCCAGTATCCCCCCTCCTCCCCCAGTTTGGAAAAAGTAGAATGGAAAGGATTAGAGGGGAGAGATTTATGGGCCAGCCCATCACGGAGCCTCAGTCGCACTTTGGTGGTGGGGGAACAGCCCCCTCCAACAGAGGGGCTGGAAAGCACTGCCCACCAGTAAACTGCCTACTGGGGGGAGCCAAATCCCTCCTCAGATTATTCCAGGCTCTGTGAGCCCTTGGAAAGAGAGGCTGCTCCTTTTTATTGCTGCATTATTGATAAAGAGCTGGGGAAATCCTCACAGCTGCTCCAGAAATCTTCCCAGGGCAGGAGGAGCCTGCACAGAGGTTTGGGCTGCAGGGGCCAGGGGGCTTGACCTAAATCCCCCATCCCAGCTCTGGTGTCTCTGGAGCAGGGAGAGGAGTCCACACCCTGAAGTCCCTCGGGATGCCCCTGGGAGCTGCAGCAGGAGCTGTGCAGGGAGAGGTGCCCAGTCACAGCTGGGATGGGTGGGGTGGCTCCCCTCAACCCAGGGGTCTTTGAATCTCTCCCAAGGGCTGGAGAGCAACACAGGATGCAGGGATGGATCCTGGAGATGCAAAGCTGCCTTGCCAAAGTCCCAAAAGAAGCCAATACTGTAACTCTTCTAATATTGCAACTCTTCTTTAACATCTTCAGATAAGGTAACCTATCGGAGTTCCTGTAACTCACCCAACAAGGAAGGAACAAATGACCTTTTAGGACTTTTTTTTTCTCCCTTCCATAGCTTCTTTTTTAGCAGAGGAGGGAGGAATTAATGGAAAAACAGATGTACTACATTTAAAGTGAGAAATGGCAACTGAAGTCTGCTGGCATTACCCAGCCAGCAAACAGCTGGTGTTGAATATGGGCTCAAACCAAGCTGTGATCCATCCAATCTGGATTTTTAGAGGGTGAGGGGAGGGAACAGGTCCCACTTTTGCACAGTTACTTTGCTCACAACACAACACAACACAACACACAACACAACACAACACAACACAACACACCACACCACACCACACAACACAACACAACACAACACAACACTGTTCCAGGCTGGACATCCAGGGACTGTGTCCCGTGCAATGAAACACATTTGCTCTCCCACACATCCCTCCCGCTCTGGAACAGTCGTGGAACTCTGTTTGCTCCAAGGTGAGTAGCAGAAGGAGGGCATCACCCACCTCCTTCCTCTGTCCAGAGCTCAGCTTCCCAACATCAGCACCTGTTTGGAACGAGCATCCCCCAAAAAAGCCTGGAGTGCTCAGCCCTGGAGGAGTTGGCTGTGCTTTAGAAAAAGCAACACTAAACAAACCTTCCTGACTACCAACAAAATCCAACCCAAGACAACAACAACAACAAAAAAAGGGTCCTTCCTAATTTCAGCTTCTGGTCATAAAATTTTACTTTCATGTAACAGCATGAAATCTGCACAACCCGAGCAGGGCTTTTTAATAAAAGGCAGAATTGGTGTAATATCTGAGCCAAGGTGTTTTTATAAGCCAGAAGAAGAGAGACAGAAACACAGAAGGAAAATAATTTTCTTGAATTCCTTCCAGAAAGGAATTTTATTTCGATTTCCTTTAACCAGGCTGAAATTCTCCTTCCTATTTTAAGGGTTTTCCCCCTTAATAGCCATCCCTGTGTCTTAATGCACTAATCCAAACCACTCATTTCTTTTTGCATCTGAGCCCCAGTGCATTTCAAATGTTTGAATTTTGAGAAACAGAGCAATTTTCGTTGTGAATTTGGCTCCACTTTACCCCAAAACCCCTGGAAAGGCCCTACCCTTGGAAGGTGCACTCCTACCCCCAGGATAACTCTCCTCTTCCAACACCCACCAGGACAGAGGGAAAACACTTCCCCGTGTCCCAGTCTGTGAGGTTTGAGAAGAGAATAATCTCTGCTAAAAGGCCAGAAACAGCTCTGAGCTTGGTGAAAAATGACTTCCAAATGCCCCCTGCCCTGGGGATTTCATAAGGGAAGATGGATCTTTCCATCCTTTTCCTTTCTTCTTCATTTTTCAACTCCTGACCTCGGCTGTGAACAGAAACCTCCCGGGCGAGAGCCCTCGGCAGAGGAAACGCTTCCTCCAGGCCGTTTGTCTTCGCTGGTCTGAGCAGCTGAAGAGACTCACGTGGCCAAGAGATGCTGCTCCCACCCCTGCCCATCCTGCCCCCTCCTCCGGGGTGCCAGAGGGTGGGATTTGGAGCTCCATTGGCAGGGATGGTTCTGGCCATCCCTCACCCAGCCCTTTGGCACTGGGAAAAACACTCAGGGCAGCTTTGACGCCGCTTTTGGGCAGATTTGCAGCCCGAGACACAGAGAGGATGATCTGTTTAAAAAATAAGATGTGATGGTATTCACCTGGGCATGAAGGACCAGCTGGGAAGGATGTTGTTGGGCACTGCCTCCCAGCTGCCTCAGGTCCCAGGAGAGCTGCTCTGGATAACTCATGGACACTCCAGTTCGAAGCTCTCAGGTCAGAGCGTGGCACCAGCCACAAATTCCAGCCACGGATTTCAAATCCCTTCAAACCCCGTGATTCCCAACTCCAGGTTCAAGGGCAGCACATTGCCACAAGATGTTCTTGCTTCCAGCATAGAATCTTAGAATCCCAGAATGGTTTGGGTTGGAAAGGACCTTAAAAATCATCTTGTTCCAACCCCCCTGCCATGAGAAGGGTCACCTGCCACTAGAGCAGGTTACTGAGCATCCCCTCATGGTCACTGGAAACCACCACAGCAATGGACCCCACAGGGAAAGGATGGTGGGGTTTGAAGCATCCAAATTTTTAGGAGATAATCCAGGCTGGAGGATTGAGAACCAATCCTAAAGGTTTCAGGATGAAGAAATTTTTGCTTACCACACTATTTATAAATTGTGTGGAAGTAGCTAAAATGGGAGGATCTGTATCGTTCTGACCTACGGGAGGATCTTTGTGGCATCTCAGAGAGCCCCAAACACACATTTTCCTGCATGTTGTCCCCCTGCAGGCACAGAGCAAGGCTGGAGTGGGAATGAAAGGGAGGATTGAAAAGGGGGATGCCCAGGTGTGTCCCTCCCAGCCTTTCCCCTCTCTTGGTCTGAACACGGGGCCCTTGTTCCTGTTTTCAGAGTGTCTCAAACCCGACCACGGACAGGGACCTCTCCCTGGTGTCTGCCAGAGCCATTCCATTCAGGCAGCCCAGGCATTTCACATGGCAAATGGGAAGTGACTGATCTCCAGGAGAGTCTTTTATCAGCAGCTGGTGACCCGTGGAGGGACATCCCGGCTGCACTTGTTCCGTAGCCGTGCCCCGGAGCTGATGGGATACGCAGGGGGAAGCCCAGGTGTGAGCACAGCCCTGCCATCAAGATGGATCACACCTGGGGACAGGGCTCAGGCACCTTTGGCTCTTGGGAACACACAGAGCGTGACTTCCAGGCTGGATGTGCAGAGGAAGAGGCTGGAGGCAGCACTTCCCATCCTCACCCCAAATTACCTTCCTGGGAAGAGGGAGGGGGTGAGGCTGGACCACATCCTTCAGTCTGGCACTGGGGCCAACAGCTCCTGTCCCTCCTCACCTGCAAGAGAAGCTGAAATGTCCTCGCAAGGTTTTCTTCCTCCGCAGCCAGAAAAAGAGGCTTCAGATGCAGATTTAGGGAAGGAGAGAGGCAGAACCTGAAGACCCCGCTGGATTTCAGGGCCACAGCTTCTATCTTGGACTTTGCCGTCCATTTAAGGGGGAGATTTAAGTCCCAAGTTCCCAAGTTGGGCCTGTCTCCTTAGAAAAATAAAATTCAAGGCAAGAATTTTTATAGGACAATTTGTTGCTCACCATGAAGGCCTGAGAAAGCCAAACAGCCCAGGCTGCAGCTCTGCTGGGGAGAAGGATCCAGCGGCGTCCCACCGGCCCTCTCCCTCTTCCAGCAACGTTTCCCTTCGGTTTCCAGCAGCCCGTGATCCAGGGAAAACACAACACCGGCCGCTGTTATTCTTCATGGAGGCAGCAAGAGGGCTGGAGAGAGGAGGCTGCATCCAAAGCACAATATGAGCTGCAAAAGCCATCCAAGCTCCGTGGCGCTGGATGAAACAAAGCCCACACAAAGGGAGTCCAAGGCTGAAATATGGATTTCTCGGGGTAGGAACAGAACTGTCTGTGTTTGCCTTGGAGACGGGGGGAGGAGGCCAGAGGGTTTCATCTCAGCAGGTTTTGCTTTCCAGCACACAGACATGGAGCAATTGAAAGGCCTCCTGCCAGGAGGTGTCGGCAGCCGGAGCCGCTCTCTCTCCGAGCTGCTGGAAGGGTCCCCTCCAACCCCCTGCCCATGAGCAGGTGGGTGCTCACACACCTCCTGCCCTTCCACACACGTTTGCAGGAGGAAAAGGCCACCAAGTTCAAGGCAGCAAATCAGCCATCCCATGAGCTTTATCCAGTCTTTGCCCCCCTGTCCTCACCCTGGCTCCCATCCCTGGGCCGTGCCAAACCTTCTGGCTTGTCCTCAGCATTCTGAGCTCTGGGGTTTGCACTGGAGGGCATTGGTGGGATTTGTTCTGGTGAGCTGGAAAGCACAAGAGCTGGGGAGCAAAGAGCCATTGGAGCACACTGACATCTCCTGGAGTGATCCTTGGGCCAGAAGTTGATCCTGGCAGGTCCCTTCCCACTCAGCATATTCCAGGATTCTGTGAACCAAGGTCTGCTGATTTATGTCTTCATAGAGCCACAAAACAAACACAACAAAAAGAGCTGGGCCTTCACTCATGATGGAAGTTGGCATGGACATGATAAAAAAGATTAAATGTGCCTATTTAAAAAAACAAAAACAAAAAATCAGTTTTTTTCCAAATGATTTCCAGGTTGGAAATGTGGTGATGCTCCCCCATGCCAGCATGGCCATGAGGTCACACGTCTGCTGAAGAGGTCGTGGACTCCCCATCCCTGCAAGTGTCCAAGGCCAGGTTGGACGGGGCTTGGAGCAACCTGGGCTAGTGGGAGGTGTCCCTGCCCATGGCAGGGGGTGAGACTGGATGGGCTTTAAGGTCCCTTCCCACCCAAACCGTTCCAGGATTCCACAAAGAGGCAGGAGGGACCCACCCAGCCCATTGTGGCAGGTGCAGGGGAGCAGGGCCAGGTCCCCGAGGGGATGAGTGAGCGCAGGGATCCTTCAAACCCTGAAGGCAGAAGGTCTCCAGGTGTGAGGAGGGGGGGAGCAGGTGCTCTGCACATGTTTTCCATGTATTCCCCTGGGAACTGTGCTGAGCTCATGTGAGCAGAGCCCTGCAGAGCCTGAGCTCACCCGGCCGCTCTCCGGCAGGTCGGGAATGTCAGTCATTCCAATGTGCTGCACAGTGGGATCAACCCACCATCCTTGGCATCTGCCTCCCTCCCCCCAGCCCATGTGACCATCTCCCCTGGGCAGAAATTCAGTGTCTGACAGTCATGGAGGGCACAAACAGCCAAGGAATTGAGCCAAATGCAGGAGGAGGTGGGAGATGTTTCCCAGCTGATCTGTTCCTCCTGAGGGAGGACAGACCTGCTCCAGCATCTGCTCTCTGGTGCTTTGGAGCAGCATGTTGCCCACCTTTGTTGCTGTTCATCTCCCTTGAGAAGCCAGGTGGTCTGAGGAGCACCCCCCTCCTCCCTGGGCACGTTGCCTCCAGTACCACCCAGTGGTTCCCTCGTGCTCCAAGGCTGGAAATATGGTTTTAATAACGTGTCCATAAATCATTTTGTACAGAGCAGCTGGGAATAGGCCCAAAATTCCCAGGTACAGGAAAGCCTACACAGTGCTGGTGCCTTCAGCTCACCTCATGAAGGGGGGGGGGGCTACCAAAGGGCATTGCCACCACTGGGCACAACCCACCTTCCAGGGAAGCAAGGATGGGATTCAGGGCCCTAAACTGAGATATCTGGTGCTGTGTGAGATACTCCGGGGTCTCCATGGGGCTGCCAGGAACTACAGGATGGCTGAGCCTGCTGGAAGAGCAGCTGGAGCCCTGCTCTGATGGCATCTGCACCTTGGACACATCTTCCCTCTGTGAGGAAGACCAGGGGACAACCCTTGCTGCTCCTCAGGAGCAGGGGGAGCCACGAAGGCGATGCTGCTGGGCAGAGGTGACACGTGTGACCTGCAGTGGCAGCAGAAATCACCTAAAGCTGCCTAAAAAGAAATGTCATGTCAAAACAACCACATCAACGTGCATTTTTACAGCCCTCCCCAGATTTTTGTCATGGATTCCCCCACTGGAGTCACGCTGGGCTCTGACAGACACAGGATACGGCTCATGACAGATTGGTTGTTTAAAAGGTATCCTGTTCTCCAGCTCCAGTAATTTGGGAAGCTCATTCACAGCCGTGAGGGCTGTTAGCCAGCAATTCTCTGAGTCTGCAGGGTCTGCAGCCAGTTGGGGTTCCCTGTCCCTGAACATCCATCACTGTCACACCTCCCTCCTGCTCTGACTCCCAAATAACAAGTGATGGCACACTGGAGCAAAGCAAGTCCTCCCAGCTGTACGTCAGGACAGATGCCCAGCAAAGAAACTGGTTGGGATCACTTTTTTTTTCCTGGTTTCACAATGGATTTTAGATTTTGAGCATGGGTTGGCTTCAGGGCAAGAGCTCCATGAAGAACAACACCCCATCCCTGCTGCCCAGGCTTCCCCATTCACCCTGTTCTTCCCATCATCTCCATGTGCTCCGCAGCAACAAGATTTTCTAGCAAGAAAAGCAGAAAAAATATTAAAAATCACAGAGAAGAATCACCTGTGGCACAGTTTGGGAGCACAAAGCCCTTTTGCTGCCCATATCATGGAATCATAGAACCACATGTGTTGGAAGGGACCTTAGAGCTCATCCAGTCCCACCCCCTGCCATGGGCAGGGACACCTTCCACTAGCCCAGGTTGCTCCAAGCCCTGTCCAACCTGGCCTTGGACACTTGCAGGGATGGGGCAGCCACAGCTTCTCTGGGCAACCTGTGGCCTCCCCACTCTCCCAGGGAACAATTCCTTCCTAAAATCCAGCCTAAACCTGCCCTCTGCCTGTGTGAATCCATTCCTCCTTGTCCTGTCACTCCGTGCCCTTGTAACCAGTCTCTCTCCATCTTTCTCGCAGGCTCCCTTCATCTGGACATTTGAAGGGGAAAAAAAAATATTCCCCAGCTGAAGGCTTTGCCTCTTCCCAGGGTGTTCCTTCGTCTCTGGCGCTCGGAGCAGTGACGGGAAAAGCAGCTGCTCGGCCGCGGGGTCTTCGCGGAGGGACCTCGCCCCGACAACGAGAGGAGTTTTCACCTGGGTGCTGGAAACAATGCCATCCACAGAAGGCCACATTGTTACCTTGCCATTTGGAAGCAATTACCTGCATGTTACGTAAAACTTTTATTAAAGGACCGGAGAAATCCAGTAATGTGTTAATCACCGGGTGAGTGACATCTGCTCGGTGCCAGGCGTCCTGGAGGGGCGGGAGGAGGGTTCAGCAGTTCAGAGTGATTACCAAAACATATTGCTCCTTTTCTCGTCCTCCTACGTGTTAATTTTTCAGATTTATTATCTCAGGCTCCTGCCTCTCGTATTTTCCCTGCGTGTCAACATCTGTTACATCTCTGCCTTTCACAGCTCTTCAGGCTTTGCCCCCCCTGAGCCTTCGGTGCTCGGAGGAGAGACCCGGCCAGCGCTCACCCAGGGCTTGGGCAATTTTCTAAACTAATCCAAAGCACAATTACCAGGGAAATTTGGCTCGTGGAGGCGTTCCTGGCATCAAAAAGGGAGCGGTGGATGGGCTCAGACCTAAGGAAACCAGGCAGGTTTAGAGCCAGACTTGGCTGTCAGGACAAGACTTGGTAAGTCTGGGGTGCTGTGAGGCTGCAGCTCTTTGAGAAACATGTGGTGGGTGGAAATGTGTCATGGAGAGATATTTGGTTCATTCCCACTCCTTCAGTTTGCTCATGCAAGCCTGAAGTAACTCCAATCAAACAACAAGCCATAAAATCCTCTGGGGATGCTCATCTTCAAAATCACAGAATCCTGGAATGGTTTGGGTTGGAATGGACACTTTCCACTGGCCCAGGTTGCTCCAAGCCCCATCCAGGCTGGCCTTGGACACTTGCAGGGATGGGGCAGCCACAGCTTCTCTGGGCAACCTGTGCCAGAGCCTTTCCACCCTCATAGGGAAGAATTTCTTCCATATATCAAACCTAAATTCCTCCTCTTTCAGTTAAAAGCAATTCCCCCTTATCATGTTACTCCAGACCCTTGTCCCAAGTCTCTCTCTAGCTCTCCTGGAGCCCCTTTAGGCACTGGAAGTTGCTCTAAGGTCTCCCTGGAGCCTTCTGGAGCAATGCAGACAAGGAAAAATGGGATGTTCTGCCCAAGCCATTGCAGTCAAGGGGCTCTGCTCGTGTGTCTGATGTAGAAACATCCCTGGGGATCCCAGACCAGACTGGGACCTCGGGCAAAGCTGGGTGATTGGGCACTTCCCAAAATAAACTCACCAGTTGTTTGGGGTAGGATTCATCCCACTGGCTCCTCCTCCACCGGGGGCAGGCTGGGGTTCCCTTGGCTTCTGAGGAGAATGTGCTGAGCTTGGGGCTGCAGGGAGGGAACATCCTCGGAGTGCTGGGAGCCCTCTGGCTCTGCAGGTGGGTGTTCCCACACTCTCCCCACGATGGAGATTCCTGTAGAAATGCTTCCCTTTGTGGGGGAAAGCCACGGCCCTGAGCTCATTGCCCCACATCCCAGGGATCAGCCCGAATCCCAGGGATCAGCACTGGTGCTGCCAGATGGGCACAGACAGGCAGCTGCCCACCAGCCATCAAAACCTGTCCTAAAGCCATTGGGAGAATCCCTCTGCCTTAAATCATGCACTGGCCTGAATATATTAAATACTCTGTGTATATTAAATACCCTGCATTTATTATATCCCCTGTATATTCTGAATACTCTGCATATATTAAATACCCTGTGTATATTGAATACCCTGTGTATATTGAATAGCCTGTGTATATTAAATACCCTGTATATATTGAATACCCTGTGTATATTGTATACCCTGTATAATCAAATAACCTCTATATATTACATCCCCTGTATATACTGAATACCCTGTGTATATTAAATACACTATATATATTACAACCCCTATATATATTAAACACCCTGTATATATTAAATACCCTGTATATATTAAATACCCTGTATATATTAAATACCCTGTATATATTACATCTCCATATATATTACACACCCTGTGTATATTAAATACCCTGTATATATTACACCCCCTGTATATACTGAATATCCTGTGTATATTAAATACACTATATATATTACAACCCCTGTGTATATTAAACACCCTGTATCTATTAAATACCCTGTATATATTACATCCCTGTATATATTAAATACCCAGTATATATTACATCCCCTGTATATACTGAATACCCTGCATACATCCAGTATCTGGTTCAGTGGGACACTGGCTGTGGGTGGTGGCTGCAGGATGTGTTTGGGAGCAGTGGGAAGCACAGCCATGACACAGAATCTCACCCCAACACGACTCACTAGAAAAGCCTTTTGCAGGTAACTTCCAGGTGCTTCCCTGGATCACGTTCCAGACAAATTCCTGTTATATCCAAGCCAAAGGCTTTCTGCTCCCAACCCTCAAACCCCACTCCTAATTTATGCTTTTTTTATTATTTTCTTCCCTCACCCGTGGTCTGCTCCCCTTCCCTGATAAAAATTACAGCTTCCATGTATCATTTTTCCAAGGGTTGCTATAAATCCAGCTTGTCCCATCCTTCCCACTTCACCTACACAAACTCTCTGCCCGTCTCCCTCTGCAGGTCGTGTTACTGCTGTGCCCTCACACATCCCCTTCCCACAGCCTTTTTGGAGAGGGAGGAAAAAGTGAACAATCAAATAATCCCCAGATCCTGAAATCTTTCCAGGCCATCTCCAAAGCTGCAGCGTGGCTGGTATTCCACACGAATAAAACTTGTGGGTTTTAATGGTGGAACTTCCTGATTTATTTCCTTTTTTTTTTTTTTTTTTTCCCAAATAAAATGCTTTCATTTTAATTGCAAACAAATTATTTGAAAGTAATTAGCAGCAGCTTGGAGAGGCAGGAGTGACACTCCCTGTCCTCAGAGCCCACAGGACCAGGGGTCACTTCAGGATGCTCCTGCCTGTTTTCTCCCAAGCCATTTCCAGATTTAACTTCCCGAATGTTTGAGCTATTGAACCATTCCTGCTCTCCAAAAACAGCTGATGGAAACAAAAGACTTTCCTGCTTGTTGTATTCTGTCAGTAAATCCTCCTTTTTCTCCATCTGGGAGCACAACTTCCCAATTTTTTCCACGAACAGAAGAAAAAAGTCAAGTATAGAGTGGTCAGTACCTGGCATGGGAGTTTGCAGAACCGGTTTCAGGAGGAAAAAAGAGGAATTTTTGCTGAATCCTGGAATGGTTTGGGTTGGGAGGGACCTTAAAGCTCATCTCATTCCACCCCTCTGCCATGGGCAGGGACACTGGACCAAGTTGCTCATGGGGAGCTTCTTCCAAGCCTGAACACAAGGAGAGAAGACAGTTAATGCCAACATGAAAATGTGACCAATGGAGAGGAATTTTTGGGAGACCCTACTTTAGCCTTTCTTTTTAAATCCAGCACTTAAAGATGCTGCTCTGTCTTAAACATGATTTTAAAGCACTAAGCTCTGGCAGTTCTACCCCACAAATGCGTGACCTTGGATGACACCGATCTGCCAAAAAAGGAGGGGGGGGGAAAAAAAAAGGTGTTGCTGATATTTATTTATTTTATGCTCCCATTCCTCATCCATCATCGGGTAAATTCGCTCTTGGCAGCACCAGCAACTTCCTCAAAGGCAGCCAAGGTGACCACTAAAATTAGCATCAAATCCCCAGAACGCTTTACATCATGTACACGTTATTTTTCACTGGACATAAATTGTGAGGTGCTTGGCTTTTGTTTGGAGTCCCCACGGGGTGGGGTTACCCCGGGCATCGCTCCGCGCCGGGGACGGAACCGGCCGAGGCGACCGACTCCAAATGTGGAAGGGAAACGTTTTTATTTCGCTGGAGAAACGTTCTCAGTCCTCCCCGAGATGACAAAAACGTCTGCAGAACCAGCACTGCCCGAGACCTCAGACAGTAAAACTCAATTTTCATCCTCTCTCATAAATTTTTTTCTGCTTAATGAGAAGTCCTGGAGGAGCCCATTTCCCTGTCAGAGCCAAGGAAAATAGACGTGTGCGTGGTTAAACGGGAACGGGAATGACCCTTCCCTGTCCTGGAGCTGTTAAACAGCTGCATCCACAGCCCTGCTGGATCCTCCTGCCTCCCTCAGCCCCAGCTGGGGGAGCACAGGATGCTCTGGCAAAGGGGGATTTTTCATCACAGGATCACTGAGGTTGGAAAAGCTCTCCAGGATCACCGAGCCCCCCCTGTGCCCCATTCCTACCTTGTCCCCCAGCCCAGAGCACTGAGTGCCATGGCCAAGCCTTCCTTGGGCACCTCCAGGGATGGGGACTCCAACCTAAGCTGGATGGGCTTTTCCAACCTAAATGATTCTGGAATTCTCATCCCAAGGCAAGGCTTGGAGCAGAGAAGTGAAGCCAGGCAGGTAGTGCTGCTGGGAGGAGTAATTAGTGAAATGCTCATGGAGAAGCAGCATCATCCAGGGATTTCCCAGCTCACCTGGGCAGTGTCCGAGGAGCCACGAGGTTGGAGAGATGGAGAACAGGGAATGAGGCACCTGATTGTACCTGAGCCTGGAGAAGGGCACTCAGGACTTGCTCCATGACAGGATCCAACGTCCACAGACCTCGTCCTTCTCATCCTCCTTGTCCTCCGAGGGAGCTGCAAAAACAAAAGTGGGGGAAAAAAAACCCCATCAGCAATGGGGAGGTGGAAATTCCCTGCAGGGATAACACTGACTGTCCCAACATCCCTGGGATTGCCCAGAACGGTGGGTCCAGGTAGAAACACAGAGTCATCACGGCTTGAAGAGACCTCTGAGATCATCGAGTCCAACCATAAACCTTAAAAATGTCAGAGTGCTAATTAGCTAATGAGCCAGGGGCTTGTTAATTATTGCTAAAGGGGGCTGGGGAGGGGGTGCACTAGAGGGCACTGTCGCCTGCAGATCCTCACAGGGAGGACACAGGATTTTTAAAGATGTTGTGATAACTCCCCTCGGCATCCTGACCTTTAGGCTGAGTGACTGGGCCACTGCTTTGTAAAAAAATTATATATATATATATATATATATATATATATTTGAAATATATATATTTAACCCCCCATATATATATATCACATAATATCATATATTTTATATATATCCCTTACCTATATATTTATATATTAAATATAAGGATATTTAATATCATATCATAATATAATATATTTAAAAAATAATCTGCTCAGGCTGCTGAGAGAGGATGTGGGAGATCTGTGGGTGCAACATTCAAACCTTTGCTCCCTGAATGTTGCAATAACATGTTTTTTTTAGCATGTTTCAACCCACTCAGTCTTGTGCAGGGTCCAAAAGTAGCCAAGGAATTTCCTGGGCTGGAGAGGGTCAGCCCTTTGGAGGGTGCAGCAGAGCTGTGTGTCTGGATTCCTCCTTTACAGGTGGGATTTGTTTGGGATTGTGCATCAGAGGGACAGTGAGAGGGGAGGGAGGCAGAGGGGCTGCACGTGGAAAAGTCATGGAGCGTGTGCTCACAGGCAAAAAAATCGCTTGTTAAAGAAAATAAATGAAGAAAAAGGCAATTTTCCCCCTGCAGCACATCCTGCCTGGGCTGGGAGCGGGGGCTGTGGTGGGAGCAGCCAGGACTGAAGGGAGCAGCTCCGATTTCCAGGGATGAAGCTGCAGGGACACAGACAGGACAGAAATTCCCCGTCTGGAGTTCAGCCAGGACCGGCTCCGGCTGCCACCAGGCTCCGAGCAGGGGCTGGTCGGGATCTGGGGTCACACCAGCCCTGTTTGCAGAGGGAAAGATTAAAGGCCTTGTGGACTCCTTGGAAATCCCTGGTAGCAGCAGCTCTGGGGACTGGAGTCAAATCAACCCCAGACTGACACCAACCATTAGCGGAGACATTCAGGGGAAAAAAGGGGGAATATTTCATTTGCCTCCTGGAAATGGCGATTCCCGAGTTCCCAGTGAGGCTGGAGAGGGTCTGTGGGCTGGGACATTCCTGAGTGACCTCGCTGCTCTCTCCCACCCCCACCCCCAGAATTAGCCATAAAGGCCAAAGGGACAGAAAAATTCCTGATTTGGATCACGAGACATTCCATCTTACCTGAGCTGCACCTCTGGAGTGTGGGGACACTGGGAAGAGCTACAGCTCAGCCTGCTCCGGATCCGAGGTCTCCCGGGAGAGCTCATGCTGCAGGTGAGGAGCTGCTCCCACACGGACCCTGTGGTGGAGCATCCCTCAGGAGACCACAGCTATCCACACACTGCACACCCCCACTGCTGGAGCCAATCCCAAACTTCCCAGTGTTTGCTCTGATTAAATGACCACAGGAAATGAACTTCCCACCCACCTGGAGATTCCTTCAGGAATGCTTTCGTCGGGGTGTGGAGGGTGATTTTACAGGACGAGTGCAGGCAGAAGAAGGTATAAGGTTTCCATGGAAGCCACATGTTCCTGTTACTGGTTTGAGACCCAGCAAAACTGGGAGAAACAGGTTTTTGGGGAGGGGACCCCCAAGATGGCCCCCTCAGCCTGGTGCACCTCCCCACCCCCAGCCAGCAGATCTTATCTCCCCGAGATTTATTTCCAGTCCTCTTTTCAAGACATGATGTCAGGATTCTAATAACCTGACTAAGGCAAGCCCTGGATGGAATTACCATTGTGTTTATCAATTTCCTTCTTCTTTTTCTTTTCTTGTCTCGATTAATCATGGAACAGCCCGATGGAAAAGTCCTGTTAGCCCGAGCTGCCTCCCAGCCAAGGCAGGCCTGGTCCCTCATCCCCCGTCTTCTGTTTCATCCAGGGCTATTTTTAAAAACTCCCCGGTGACGAGACTTCTTGAATCACAGGAGCGAGAAATGGAAAAGACCTATTAGCTCATGCAGTCTGTCTGCTGGCCAGAGCAGCCCGGGCCCTGCAGCCCAGTTTTTCGTGGTTTAGCTTCCACCTTTGGTTCCCTTGGGAGATTTTCCTGCTGGCAAACACGGCCCACGCTCAGGTTTGTGCCTGATGTCATGTTGGAAAGGGAAAATGCCCAGCACTGGCCTCAGCTGGCTGAGGGGTTTAAGGCTGGTCTGTGGGATGGGTCAGGGCGAGTGGGTGGGCACTGCCCTGCTCAGACCCCGGGGTGCTGCTCCGTGGGCATCCCTGGGAAGGGACCTGTCCTGCTCCAAATCCCGCAGCTTTCCCTGAGCTGATTCCGTGCTGGCTCTGGGGCTCATGAACAAGATGGACAGACCAGCTTTGGACAGGCTAATTAGCCCTGCAGCACCACCGCTAATTGGTTTTTAGGCAGAAATGGCACTGATCTGCCTGCAAACATCCCTTCATCCCGAGAGCCTCCTGCACCTCCACGTGGTGCCCACCTGCAGCCCCCCAGCTGTGCTTCCCCCAGGGATGATCCCTGAGCACCATGGGGGGAGCTTGGATGGTGCTGGGGGTTCCCATGGGTGCCAGGGGCTCCCATGGGTGCTGGGTGCCCATGACCTGCCCACCTAAAACACCCAAACCACGAGGTGCCCTCGATCCCTCGCGGTTCTGGGGTCTGCCCCAGCCTTATCTGCCTCGAGTAATCACAAATAATTGGTGGCTCCCCAGTGCACTGATCTAATAGCAGCACGAATAAAGTTATTTTGAACAGTTGTTCATGAGTTCATCTCCTGGAAAGCCTCAGCCCCAGCTGTTGCTGTGCTTTTGATTAAAAAAAAAAAAATAAAATAATATATTAAACTCAACCCGGGGATTATCGGGGCTAAGCACGTCTCAGCCCTCCCTCCTCCCCGTGTCAGGTGCCCGGCCGGGCTATAAACCCCTCTTTGTGTGCGGCTCCCTCGCCCCTTTCTCCCGGAGCTGGCAGCGGCCCCGCCGGGATTTGGCAGCTCTCCGGGATGCCAGCGCGGGGTGCTGGCAGTGCCGCCGGCTCGCGGGTGCCCGGGCCCGCCTGGCAGCAGCTTCAGCATCCAAATGGTCGCCCAGGCCTCCGGCCAAGTCCATTTGTTAATGGTCAAGCTATGGGGAGCTGTTCGGGGAGCAGCAAATTGAATTAGGCACGAGCAGGGAAAAGGGAGGCAGCGAGGGAGGGAGGGAGGGAGTGCGGGTGGGATGGGGAGGAACCGTGCGGGTCTCCAGCCCGGAGAAGCGGGGGTGGCACTGAGGGAGCTCGGGGACAGTGTGACGGCGAGGGACCTGCAGCAAACACGGGCACAGACGTGTCCCCAAAGTGGGGGTGTCACATCTGGGGCAGCCGAGCCCCGGCACCCACCCAGAGCCCGCAGCCTGTGGAGCAGCCGGGCAGTGGGATGGCCCTGGAATCAGGGACCCACAGCCCGTCCCTGCAATAATCCCCTCCCAGGGACGTGCCTGTCACCCCGCGCAGGTGCCCGGGGACCCTCCCAGGACACCTTCCCGGTGTCCAGCTCCAGCTCCTGCTCCCAGCCGGCCCCATCTGGTTGCTGCCACAGCAGACTCGCATCAGCCTTGTCACTCCAGCTCCCAAGCTCTGCAGGCTCCAGGCTCTGCTTTTCAACCACCCCAATCTCTGTCCCGATCTCTCCGAGAAGGCAGGAGAGCGTAGGATGGGAATGTCCCCTCTCCCCTCTGCAGAGGTGGCCGCAGGACCCCGGGCCGAGCGCGGGGCCAGGCGTGGGAGCTCAGCTCCAAGGAATCAGCGCCGGAGCAGCTCGTCTGGCTCCTCTGCCAGAGCAGGGATGAGTTCAGCTCCCACCTCCTGCTCCAGGCCTTGGCCAGGACAACCTGTGCTCTGGCAGCAGTGGGTTCAGGATGGGTGGGAGATGGTGCCTTGCCCCCCTCTCCCCAACACCCCTGTGCCCAGGGCAGCTGTCGGGATGGGGGGACAGCGGTGCCACAGCCTCCTCCCCCACCAACATCTGGGTGCACTCGGTCTGATCCCAGCACAAAATCCAGCTGGACACACGTCCCAGCAGCTGGACAGACACAGACACAGGATGGGAGGGGGTGGGGGTCACCCCCTTCCCACATCAGCTCGGCTCTGTCTGACTGCAAAATCCCGCGCCCAGACCCCTCTGGAAGGGCTGGATTAGCAGCCTGGACGTTTGGAGAAATTCCTGCTGAGGCAGAACAAGCAGAGAGGGCCTGTCCTGCACACTTGGGATGTTCTTGCCGAGCTGGGATAATTAGAGAGAGGACACGGACAATAAGGAGGAGTTTCACACTTAACTTCCCTTGTCCAATCAATTAGGTAAGAACAGAGTTATTCCACACAGCCACCCGAGGAGGTCCCTCCTCCTCCTCCTGGATAATGACAATTTTAAAAGCAGAGCAATAAACCCACACCAATAATTGTCCAAGGACTGGGAAAACTTGGGAGCAATGCAGTGAAAAAGGGAAAATGGGATCAAAAACCAGAAAAAATGCTTGATAGCACCAAATCCTCAACATATTTAAGGCTGAACACGCAGAACATTGTCTTAAAATTAAACTATAGGGTTGAAGATAAGGAGATGGGCAGTTGGTCATCACTGTACCAATTAAGATATTAATTCACAATCTCTGAGTCTTCTTCTCTAATTCTCTTCCCTGTTTCTAAACTAAAGACACTGTACCAAAGCAGTGCAGGTTTCTGGAAGCCAGTTCCACCCAGATCCCCCCCTCTCCTGGCTTTCTCCCCATGGCTCTTATTTTCCTTTTCAGCATCAGCATCTAAACATCTGGGTCGTGGTGGAGCTTAGAGCTGGAAGCAACACAATATAGTGAGAAAGGATGTTTTTGTGCTATTTCCAACCTTCCCAGAACAGAGACCTTCAGAAAGCCCCTCACAAAGGCTGCTTTCTTCCTCCAGCTACTTTGAAAAGCTGGGTGAGATCCTCGGTTATCTGCCTAGACCAGGGTAGTACAAGACAGAGACGATCAAAAAGGAGGGGGAAGGGGCGACAAAAACCACGGCCAAGTGTTTTTTTTGGTGGTTTTGTTTGTTTCTTTTTAGCTTCTTTTGGTTAAAACTGGAGTTTTGGAGCAGCTCCAGCCTCCTCTGTGCTGGGGGATGATGGGGGATCTGACTGATTTACTAAAGATCCTCACTGATGTTAGAATTCTGCTTTTTCCCCATATTAAAATTTCTCTTTTTTTTTTGATAAAATGGTGAATCAGAGTAAATTCGGGGAGGTTAAAGAAGCTTCACTGCTCAGCACACCCTGGGCTCAGCTGAGCCCTCTGAGCATCCCTTCCCAGCAGCCAAAATCCTTGGGCGAGCTCAGTGGGCACCAAGGCTGGTTTGGGAATGGGGCAGACTGTCCCAGTTTCCCTCCTCCATCCTGAAATGCCCTCTGAAGAGAGGAAGGGCCGTGATTTGGGTCTCCTTGAACTCTGCCTCAGGGGTGAGGGTGATGCTCAGCTCAGTCCCTTCTCCCACCCGCTCGGGTGCTCCTGTGCCTGCAGGACAGACCCAACGCCCACACCGAAAATGATGGGGGTCCTGCTCCTTCCTCTTGTCCCATCCTGGGTCCAGAGGTTCCTCTGGCTGCTCCGAGGAGCTCACTTGGAGCCAGTTGGAGGGGCTGCCAGCGGGAGCGGCGCTGCCAAGCGCGACGCGCTGCGGTTCTTTCAGAGGTGGAGTCTGTCTGCCCAGCCTGGCTGGGGCTCAACTATGTCCCTGTGATCTCCACCGACGCTTCACCTCCTTCCACACATCCCCCCAGCTAATCCCCAGCTGCCCAGGGCCAGGCCTCCATTTTCCAGTTTAGGAACCGGACCCTCTTTGCCTCCCCCCAGCCCGCGGGCGAACGTTTGTGCAGGGCAGGTTGTCCCCATGGGGAAAGTTCCTGTCCTGATCTCTTCCCCCCCTTTTTCTTCCTGCTTTGCACACCAGAACCAGAGCAGAGCTGAACAGCAAAGTCCTCTCCTTCCACCTCCAGCCCTCATCCATTCCCACTGGACTCGGGCTCACTCCCTCAGTCCTTGGAGACTGAGCTCCACGTTCTCCCACAGCACTGGGAAGGCCCCCGGCTGCATCCCCTCTGCTCCCTCTCCCACCTCATTCTCCCTTTTGAGGTATAATCCCCTGTCAGGAATGCTTGGAAACGCCAGGTTTTGTTGCCATACAAAGCTGCACCCCAGAGCTGCTCGAAGCATCACCCAAACAGCAGGAGCAGGGACAAAGAGAAAGGGACAACATGGATAAAGTCCCTCTGGAGGAGCTTCTTATGGTCCCACGGATCCTCACAGTGGAACCCACATGTAGAACCAGCCAAGCCTCCCCATGGCACCCCAACCCCTGCCAGAGCCATGGGCCAGTCCCTGAGGGTGCAGGACCCCCAGGAGGGCACAGCACCTCCAGCACATCCCTGGAGAAGAGCACAGGGATTCAGGGAACACGAGTGGGGCAGTTCTAACCCTATTTGGCAGAAGAAAGCACCCCCCCCCCCTCCCTGCCAGGGGTCCCTGCCCACAGCAAGCCCAGGTACCAAGTGGGCAGGGACGTGGAGAAGCCCTAACCCAGCCCCACAGTCGCCTCAGCACCCGAGGTTCCCACTTCCCAGGTACTGGAAAACCAGGCGCCGTGGCTTTTGTAGCACATCCCTTCCTGCAGGCAGCCCCAGAACATATTTGATCACACACATAATCTCACAGGAAAAAAAAAATAAAAAAATCCCCTCGTCTCTGAGATTCCCAGACAGTACACTCAGCATCCTCACGCTACTGATGTCATCCTGCAGGAAGGTCCCTTGGGCCTGGCCTTGCTAAGCCGGAGCTGCTCTGAGCCCTCACCCACACACAGAGGTGGGCAGCCCCCACGAGCCCCTCAGTGCTGCCCCCCTGGAATGGCCCAGACACGTTTTATGGACCCCCTTTATACACTTGTTGAGTGTCTAAATTCCCTCTGCGCCCATGGGGAACATTAATAGCTCAGCAAAGCTCTGCTAATGCTGTTTTCTGTCCTCTGTGTTCAGCTGCAATAAAAATTAGCCAGGAATAAAAAATGACATCATAATAAATAGGAATAAACCCGACCCAGCAGATTCCTGAGGTGGCTCTGAGTGAGCAGGTGCCACCTCCAAGCCCAAAAACTTCATCTCAAAGCAACTGCAAGGCAGAGGCTGAGCTGAGGTAGAGCAAGGGAAAGGCAAGATAAGGTGGTGGCCAGGGGCCAGCGTGAATGTTTGACCCAAATGGCTTCAGCTCCAGCTGGTTGAGTGATTCAGTGCATCCAGCCCCATCCTGGCCTGGCCTGGCTCCGTGTTTGGGACGTGTCTCCGGAGAGACGGAGCTCCTTTGTTTTGTTTGTGTGAGTGCCTTGGATATCCAGGGAAGCGTGACACACCAGGGAATGTGACACACCAGGGAACGTGACACACCAGGGAACGTTGGCTGCTGCTCCTGGAGGAGATGCACATGCTGGAGCTGTGCTGGGGCTGGGCTGCCGGGCTCCCCTGGGACCCTCCTGCTCTCCCTTGACCCCAGGAGCATCCCTGACGCCTCTGTGGGACCCACAACTCTGTCCTGCCCCCAGCCCACCCGGCCCCCGGCCAGGAGAGCTCTGTGGGATGAGGGGGTGTAGGTGGAGAACAGGAGGGTTTGGCTGGATCCTGAGCATCCCATTAGTCCAGTGGTTTTGGTGGACATATAACCACCAACAGGTGGGGATGGAGGAGAAACCCAAGATGGAGCTGGGTTTTCAAGCTGAGTTGACAAATTGAATTTCACCCCGTCCACAAGTGGCCAGAGTAAGGTTTTAGGAATCACGAATTATAGAATCATGGGATCATTTAGGGTGGAAAAGACCTCTGGGATCATCAAGCCCAACCATTCCCCCAGCACTGCCAAGGCCACCACTAACCCATCTCCCCAAGTGCCACATACACATGGCTTTTAAATCCCCCCAGGGATGGGGACTCCACCCCTGCCCTGGGCAGCTGTTCCAGGGCTGGACAGCCCTTTCCATGAAGAAATCTTCCCTAATATCCAACCTAAACTTCTCCTGGTGCAACTGGAGGCCAGTGGGGCTGTGGGTTGAGCAGAGAAGCTGATGGGGAGGTGGGCACAGAGGTGACCCTCAACATCCCTGTGGGAACACCATCCTGACCCCAACTCCATCTCAGTTATTTTTTGGGATACACACACGAATCCTGCAGGGCTCAGCCACCCCTGGCAGGGCACAGCTGGCAAAGTGACATGAAGAAATGCTGAAAATGAAACCACAACAAAATTCTACACAGTTGCCTGTCCCTTCCCATTGGGTTCTTGGTCAACTAAATTGTTATTGAATAAGGCAAACTGTGTCAAAAATGTGCTTTAATGAAGTGCAGCAGGGGCTCTGGCATCGCTTCCCAAGCTCCAGGAAGGTTTAATCCCCCAGCTCCCTAAGCCACTGCATGACATGTGCTTTAAAGAGGAGCTGTTTTACTCCTGGCATTTCATGCATGTTATATTTTAAAGGCCCCTGCCAGTTTAGTTTAGACCCAAAATGTTGGTGTCACTGGGGGCTGGAGGAGGGGAGGGGCCTCACCAAAGGGATTAAAAATAAACCCAGAGGGTGACCCACAGCCTTGTGTTCTGACAGAAAGTCTGGAGGTGTCCAAAAAAATTTGGGAAGGGTCTGAAAACATCACGGGAGTGATGGGCAACCTCAACATCAGCCTCAGCCTCCAGCCCAGCACTGCTCCAGCCACCAGGGATAACCCCAGGGGACTCCACAGGCACCAAGAAAACGGGCTTTGCTAATTAGTCCTGGCTTAACTCAAGCAAAACTTTCTGCTCTGTTTGGTTAAGACCAGCCTGGAGTGAGTAAAATCTGCAGCAGGGAGGGAAAACCCTGCTGGCATCTCTCTCCTTTGCCTGGGAGAGCCCCACTCCGGGGGATATTAAAAGCTTTTGTTTCCAGGAGCTGTCAAACCCCTCACCTTTCACAAGCACTAAAACGGCCGAGGGAGAAAAGAGATCTGTGAGTGCAAGAATAATTTTGAACTCGTAAATTTGAGCCTGTAAATCAAGGGCTGACAGAGCGGTCGCTGCAACGGCTCCTGAGGTAACATTGAGGTTTTCTTTCACCTGAGGAAAAGGGAAAAAAATGCCCAAGTCTCTGCCCTTCCACTCCTGGGATGCTGTAAATCACCTTAATGTTACACCCTGGCTCTTAAAACAGCCTGAAAAGGAGCGTGGGGAGCAGACTGGGAAGCTGGGAGAGTTAAAAAGTACAGGGAGAAAGCTTTGTTTTTATAAAAATAACCCCAAACCATTCCCTCTCTGCTTTTAAAAGCACAGGGCAAATCCTGCACTCCCTGGGGACTGAGGCCAAGCCTTGGTCCTGGTCCTGCCCTAGTGATGAGCTTGGTGAGGGCACGGGGACAGTTTGGCTGCCACTGGAAAACCATGGGATGGGCCTGTCTGTCTCTGTGGGTTTGGATTTGGGATTGAGGAAACCAGAGAAAACAGAGGTGAGAGGAGAGAGGTGTCACACGTGTGTAAGGAGGGATGGGGGGTGGTGCTTGGAGGATCTGGCCACTCAATCATGGAATCACAGAACCATGGAAAAAACCTCCAAGATCGTCAAGTCCAACTTTTGGCCAAATACCACCAGCCCACTAAACCACAGAGCAGAGAATGACCCTACGATGTCCCCATCCATCACCCACTGAGCTGGGAACATCAATCCATCACCCACTGAGCTGGGAACATCAATCCATCACCCACTGAGCTGGGAACATCAATCCATCACCCACTGAGCCAGGAGTATCATCCCAACCTACGTCGTGATGGCAGACGGAGGCACCCACATGTCACAGCCACCCACCACGAGCCACACTCTGCTGTCACCACCAAAGGGACAGCACAGAACAGTGTCTACCCAAACTGGGGACACCCTTCCCAAACTGGGGACACCCTTCCCAAACTGGGGACACCCTTCCCAAACTGGGGGCACCCTTCCCAAACTGGGAGACCCACCACACCTCAACTGGAGATGCAAAAGCTCCAGAAGACAGGAGGTAACATAGGTAAGAGGAGCTCACACTGGTCACCCCACAGAAGGGACATCTGCCAAGCTGAGGGTGTCACCCACCTGCTAACCATGTCCCACCATCCCAGCTCCTCTCCTGGGAGGGCTACAGTGGGAATTAGGGAACATGGTGGGAAAAGTGGGAAAAACCCCTGCAGTTGGGCTCTGGGCTGTGTCCACATGCAGATTCTGGCTCTCCCAAAGTTAAAAATGTTGGATTCTCTTCCCCCCTGGGATTTCCTATGATTTCACCTATTTATTTTCCTATGGCTTTACCTGTTTTGGATAAAAAGGATATAAAGCTCAGCAGACCTTCATCTGGTGTCCCAGGGGCCGAAGGTGCTTTGACCCTCACCCAGAGGTCATTCCCACCTCCATCCCTGCTGTGCCTGGTGCAGCCCAGAGCAGTTAGGTCAGGAAGGCTGCGGGGCTGGTGGAGTACCAGGAGAAGGAGGAGGAGGAGAAGGAGGAGGAGGAAGGCCCTGGCACGTGGAGCACAAGTGCTCTCATGGCCCTCTCTGCTGCCTAATCCAGCGGGTTCAAAGCAGGCGCAGCTGCAGCGTCTGAGCTCTGACAGGTGATGGCTCAGCTGTCCCTCCCCAAGGGGCTGGGGGCTCAGGGGGGGCTGCTGTGGGGTCATCCAGCTCCATCCTGCCCTCGGGAAACCGCCTGCACCCCCTTAGTGGTCTCAGATAGCTCCTGCCCCTCTGCTCCCAAGGGATGGCACGTGACAGTGGGATGGGGCACAGTCAGCAAAGACATCCCAAAAAATCCTCCTGAAAGTGCTCTGGCTTGCTGGGAAAGGTGGGACCGACATGCTCAGCATGGAGACAGCACCAAGACCTTGCAGGCAGCACGTGCAGTGTCTGCCCTGTGCTGGCACCCCCTTCCCTGCCAGCCCATGGATCCCTCCAGCCCTTGACCTCTTGCAGGGAGACCAGCCAGGGTTGTGGGTGGGAGCAGTTCTTCCCACCCCTGGCCCTGGGCAAATTCCTGTGGGAATGCCCTCTGCTGCAGGAGGGGCTGGACAGCCCCTCTCTGGGAAATATTTTATCCCATCTTTTTCTGAAAACCCGCTTGCAAAGATCATCCCTTGGTGCACCTGACCCTGCTCCCAGTGCATCCAGCAGCAGGACCTGGAGAGGCTTTTTGGGCAATCCCAGCCACATCCAGAAAATCCAGCAGCCAGTGAAGCTGGAGGGACTTTTATTTCTGCTCCCAGCTGGGTGGGTGGTTCCCCACCAGCAGAAGGGACCATCTTCCACCAGCCAGGCAAAGCACAGCCATGGGCAGATGGCACAAACACATCCCTGCCTGGAGCATCCCGGCCAAAATCCACATCCACCAGGCTCAGGCTGGGACAGTGCCACAGGCTGAGAAGGTCCAAGTCCATCCTTGGCCTCCTGAGAGCCGCAGCATCCCACAACAATCCCAACCCCACTGCGGAGGGGTGCCCGGATTTCCTACATTCCTACATTTTGTTGTATAAATACAACAAAACACGACCTGAAATATTTCCCCACCAGCTGCAGCTCAGCACGACCAGACAGACAAACAGCTCCCTCACCTCCACTGCCCCCAGAAGTATCTATCAGACCCTGGGAAGTGCAGGTGTGGGGGGCAGATCCGAGCCCCCCGTCCCGCAGAGCCGGTGGCATCGCCGCAGCTCGAGCGCTCATTAAGCCCCTCGAGCCGCCGACGTCTGAGCAGCCCCATTATCCACAGAGCCCCCCTTCCCCACTGGTAATTTCTACTTATCTGCATATTTTATTGAAAATTAAAATCCTTTTGCAGGGTTTTTCCCAGGGCTCTGTCGGGAGCGATCTTTTCTCGCAGCCCTACTTGACTCCAATTAGTTGGGATAACAAAGCTGCCGCTGTCGGAGGATTATTGACAAATGCTCCAGGAGAAAAAAGGGCAAGAGAATGGTCCTCTAAAATGACAGCTTTTAGGGCTGGAAACAAAACCTCTGGGCGATTAACAGCGCCGGGGAGGCACGGAAAATAGCAATTCCCAGTTTTTTGATGGCATTTCGATTGATCGGCCCCCTGGAGCCAAGACTCTGTGTCTTGCTCCTGCTGGGTCACCACCAGCATCCCTCACCGTGGACAACACAGCTCATTCCACCCCCGGGACATCGGCACCAGCCACGGCTCCGTGGCAGGAGCCGGGGGAAGCCGGGAGTGTGGAAATCCATCCCGCTTCCCAGGCCTGGCGCTCCCGGATCCCGTTCCCATGGGCGCCCGTCGGCGCCGGGATCCTGCCCCCAAAAACCTGCTCGGTGCAGCTGCGCCCGCGGCACAAAAGGACTGAGGAGCATTGAGAGCAGCACAACTCCTTCACTGATCGCTCCTTAATGGTTCTTCATATTTTTCTCCCTGACTTTTTTTTTTTTTTTTCTTAATTTCAAATAAAAGATTCGGGGGGTTTAAAAATGAAGCGCGCTCCATAAAGGGCGGCGAGTGTTATCCCTAAAAGAAAAAAATTAAATAAATAAAAAACCTCACAGAGCTTTTTTTCTTTCCTAGGTGGCTCGGACAGCTGGCTCTTTAAATATTAATCAGGGGCTCATTGATATGCAAATATGGTAAGAGGGAATAATGCTCCCGCAGCTGCGCAGCCCCGGCCGAGTGTTGGCCTCCTCTCCACCATGAATGGGAATATCTGAGGACACAGGTGCAGGAGCCACCAGGAGCAAGATCCTGCTTAATAAGGTAATTTGTGAGCGATGCTCTATAGAGCCCAACCGGAGCAATCTTTTACCACTTGACAGTGTGTGACCACCAAACAAGGTGTTAATCTTATAATTGTGGCGGTGCCTGTTCCCCTGCCCGGCGTTCCTGGCCTTTTGCCCTGACACTTGGCCAGGGAAAATCAACTCCACTGACAGGTCGGCCCCGCGCCAACCGATCGGCGATAAATTATTTATTGTTCTATTCCCAGCAGGACAAGTAAACAGGAAAGACGGGGCATCCCACAGGGAGAACCACTCGGGATGTGCGTGGTGGGACCGGGCCGGGTGACTCCGAGTGGGCACCGCTGTCCCCCGTCCCCCACGGCTCTCACCTCTCTCTGCTGGGCAGGTGACCGTGTCTGATCGTGCAGGAGCAAAGCTGTCCCCACTGATGGTTCTGGTGGTGGCATCCGTGCCCAGGGACCCGTGGGTGGGGTGTTGGGGTGGTCACTCTCTGTTCCTCATGCCTGATTCCCTCGCTCCAAGGCCATTCTGTGGTGACCATGGTGGGGACCTTCAGCTGCTGCAGGACAGACAAGGGGGACAGCAGGTCAGAGCCCTCAGCAGGACTTCATGGAACCAGAGTCAGTGGAATTGGACACCCTGAAGTACCCAAAGGGCTCAACTCCCACAGTTTGGTCTCTCCTGTCATTTGCCTTTAGCCCAGATCATGGAATTATAGAATCAGAGAACACCCTGAGTTGGAAGGGACCCATGGGGATCATCGAGTCCAGCTCCTCCACGGGTCTACAGACCAGGGGAAGGCAGTAAGGAAAGGCCTCCCTCCACGAGGGCACCGAGAATTCCCCCTCCCTCACCCCCTACCGTGACCCATCGCTGATTTAAACGCTCACTCCCCTTCCCCACTCTCCTGGGAAGGCACGTCCTTGTCACCTCCCCACCCCTGGGGTCAGAGCTGGCCCTGGAGCCCGGCTCATTCCTCCTGCTCAGCGCAGGCACCTTGGCACGGCTCCATCCATCCCCCACGGGACCCCAGGGGCACATCCTGCCCGGAGCCTGCGGATACGACCCCGCTGGCGCAGGGGACTTTCGAGACCTGCCTCCCGTGGCTCCCCATCCTCCTTTTCCCTGCCAAGCTTCCTCACCCGGGCTCCCGGTGATGAATGCCCCGGGCCGGGGGTGCCGGTACCAGGCGCCGCAGCTGCGCGGGCGCAGATGGGCAGCTCCACGAGCCACAGCTGCACACTGCGGGCACCCCCGCAGCTGGCACGGAAACCCCCATTAATTACAGCTAACGAGCGGCGGGAGGGATGCCGGGACGGCAGGGATGCTGCGGTGGATCAAGCTTGCCCTGGGACCAGCGTGTCCGGCCGGATCCGGCCTCGGCATCTCCTCGGTGAGGAGAGCGCGGGGATCGGCTCGCTGGGCTCGGGGCGAGGGTTGTCCGCGCGGTGGGTCATTCCCGGAGGAGGTGATGGCCTTCCCGCAGACAGGAAAAAGCCCAACTTCTCATCCTTGTCGTCTCTGACTCGCCTGGTGTCAGCTCTTGGCCTCCGTGTCCAACTCCAGGGGCAAAGAGATGAGAACAACTCCACCGAGCATGGGGGACTGGCCTTTTGTTTCCAAAGTCCATTCAACTGCCTCAGTATCTCAGCATTTCCATTATTATTAATTATAAATAACTTTTTACTAATGATAAATTTCTCCTAATAATTACAGTTAATTTAAACACCAGGGATTTGCCTCTTTCCACACTTTAAGGGGAGCAAAACTGGATCTACAACCCGGAGTGCTGAGATCCCACCTTCCCACTTAGACCCCACTCCAGGGCAGCAGCTGGCCCTGGAATTTGGCCCACGAGACAGGGATTAACGAGCCAATTAAATGCACCAGCCCTGGGGCAGCACCCGGGGTTACACCCCCCGTGCCAGAGCCACCCTGCTCCTGCCTTGCACCGGCTGCCAGAGCTCATCCCTCGGATACAACTCCCATCCCTCCGATGTTTCTTAAAAGCATAAATCCCTTATCCATGTTTAGATCGTGCTCCTTGGCTGCAATAATCCCGAAAGGGCCGAGCCCGGGGCCACTCCGGGAGGATGGATGTGATCCCTAGGGGAGGATGGATGTGATCCCTGGGGGAGGATGCGGCCGTGCTGACACCGAGCTGCCGCAGGGGGATCTGCTCACCCCGGCCCTAATTAGGGAACAAAAGCCTCGGGAGCGTGGGCGGCGCGGCCAGACGGGGAATAAACAGGGGATTAGCGGCACGCAGCCCCCGAGCCCGGACTGGGTTCCTTCCCCTGCCCTTGAAGCCCAGCTCCTCGCTCCGGAGCGTTCTGTCCCCTCCCTGCCATCCCTGGGCAAAGTCAGCTTTTGCAAGAGGTTTTACAGCTAAACCTCAGGCTTTTGGTTTTTGTCCTGTATTTCTGTGCCTGTGGAAGAGCAGAGGGGCTGTGGTGCATCCCTGCCCCATCCTGTCAGCATCAAATTGTGGAAAATCCCCGGAATGGTTGGCATTGGAAGAGACGTTAAAGCTCATCCAGTCCCACCCCCTGCCGTGAGCAGGGACACCTTCCACTAGACTGGGTGGCTCCAAGCCCTGTCCAACCTGGCCTTGAAAAGACCTCCAAGATCACCAAGTCCAACCAGTGGGCGATGCTCCTCAAATTAAGGACCAAAAAATGCCCGTTCAGCCCTAAACCGTGGGGTGTCTCCACATTTGTCAGCCCACCACCAGAATTTCCTTCCTTATAAAGCTGGGAAAATACCCAGCTCGGGTCGTTCCATGCTCTACAACGAGCAATTATTCCTTTCCAAAGTGAAATGAAATAAGAACCATTCCCATAATCACCTACTGGATTTTATCAGCGTGTTTGGGTTACGCTTTGGCCCCTTTGGCTAATTCCTAATTGATTCTTTAATCTTGACAAGTTTTTTATTGACTGATACAAGAGGTATTTTAGCCCAGGAGCGGCAGCAAAGCTGCCTGGAAACCCTGGGAGACCCAGGACGTGGTGCAGGGATGACCTCATGCGAAGCCAAGGCTTTATTTGATAATCTATCACTTATTTATTATTGTAACTAACCGCTTGCAGGTGCTGGGATTGTGGTGGGGTTGTCCCAGCACCCGGCACACACAGGGAAAAGCTCAGCCATGAGCAATCTTATCCAGGGCTGCTACTGCAGAGGAAGCTGGATCCCAGCCTGTGCCAGGGAAAGTGGGGCAAACACGGTGTTTCGGTGGCAAAATCCCACTGACTGTGGAAAAACAGGGGCAGGGCTTTGTCCTGACCACCAGCTTGCTGGGGGGATCATAGAATTCCAGAATGGTTTGGGTGGGAAGGGACATTAAAGCTCATCTCATCCCACCCCCTGCCATGGGCAGGGACACCTTCCACCAGCCCAGGTTGCTCCAACCTGGCCTTGGACACTTGCAGGGATGGGGCAGCCACAGCTTCTCTGGGCAACCTGTGCCAGGGCCTCCCCACCCTCACAGGGAGGAATTTCTCCCTAATCTCTAATCTAAACCTAAATAAGGGGACAGAGCAGGATGGAAACCCCTGATGCCATGGGGTGGGACACACAACTGGCACAGGGATGATCCCACAGCTCAGCCTCCTCCTCCTCACCTGCCAGCAGCTCCTGAGCAAACTGAGGAGTTTGGGCAGTGACAAGTTACCATGATGTGGATGTCCCTGCAGCCCAGGCTGGCACGGTCCACATCCCCAGGATCTCAGAATCCCTGAGGCTGGAAAAGCCCTCCCAGCCCATGGATCCCCCCTGTCCCCATCCCCACCTTGTCCCCCAGCCCAGAGCACTGAGTGCCACAGCCAGGCCCTGGGACACCTCCAGGGATGGGGACTCCAAACCTCCCTGGGCAGCTCCTTCCAATGCCTGACCACCCTTTCCAGGGAGAAATTCCTCCTGTTGTCCACCCTGACCCTCCCCTGACTCTCAGTGGCACCACTCACCAGAGCAGCACTGATGGCCCCTGGGCTCCAGAAGGTTCAGGCCAGCACATCCCGTGGAAAATCCTGCACAAATAAAGAAGATGGGGATTATTTCTAGATGTTTCTCTATTTTTTTTTTCCCTCCACATCCCTGGGGTGAGGCAGGCTGCACATCCCAGGGAGGTGCCTTCAGCTCAGCACCAGGAAGCCCAAAGCCACCCTGTGCCACCAAGCTGCCACTCCTGCACCAGCCAGACCTGAGCAGGGTGTCTCCCCAGCACAGAACGTGGGATTTACTGCCTTCCCAGCCCCGGGGGGGTGGGGGGGCTGCTCCCACCAGGATTCACTGCATTCCCAGCCCCGGGGGGGGGTCTGCTCCCACCAGGACCCCCCTGTGGTGCTTCCAGGGCTGGAAGCTGAGAGCAGGTAACACACAGAAACCAGCCCGTGAAGTGACACAACAGCAACGGGCTCTAAAGATCAATTAGTCCTGCATCAGCCTCCAAGGCTTTGGAGCCAGGAATCCCCCCAGGATTGAAGCCAGTTCAGTGTTTTCCCAGCGAGGGATGGGTTGGGTACCAGGCAGCATCACTGGAGTGCAGAAGGTGCCTTCCCAAATTATCTGCCCCCTCACTGTCTGCCCAAGCTCCTCCAACCAAGCCAACACTCTCAGCAAAGCAGGAAAATGGGATTTTGAGTGGCAAGACCCCATTGTGGCTTCAATTTTAACCCCAACTGAGGGGGGAACAAAAAAAAGCAGGGAGTTGGGAGAATCATTTTTTTCATTAAAATTGATCCATAATGAAAATAGACTTTGAATGGGAAAAGTTGAGTGCAAATGGAAGCTTTTAAAGATTCTTTTGACTGACAATAACCTGAAGACCCTCCAGGAACTCCAGCCCAGAATAATCAGATTAAATGGAAAGTAATATAGGATCCTGAAATTCATCCCATGCTGGTCTAAACTTGTAGCAGCTGGATAATTTAGCCTACAGGTTTATGCCTCATGCCCAGCAGTTCACACTGAATTGTTTGGCCAAACTTAATCTACTGGGAAGGCAAAAAACCCTTTTCCTTTAATATGTGTTAAAGTAAAGCCAGCTTTCTCCAAGCAGCTGGGAGCAGGGAATGTATATGGCTACAGGGATTTCCCAAGGGAACTCCCAGACTGGAGTTTGGCTACTTTAAAATAAATAACTCCAATTCAGAAATGATCCAGGACTAAGGAAATCTCGGGGTTGGTGCATTGTGGATAATGCCTGGTGATTCCTGCACCAGGACCTGCCACAGGCACAAGTTCCTGTTCTCCAACAGCTCCTCACTGAGGGGGCCACATTCCCAAAACACAAACCAAATCCATGCTTTTAGCCAAAGGAATGTCTGGAAAGGTGACCTGGGTGGATTCAGTGAGGCCCTGGCACAGGTTGCCCAGAGAAGCTGTGGCTGCCCCATCCCTGGAAGTGTCCAAGGCCAGGTTGGAGCAACCTGGGCTAGTGGAAGGTGTCCCTGCCCATGGCAGGGGGTTTGAAACAAGATGATTTTTAAGGTCCCTTCCAACCCAAACCATTCCAGGATTGTATAATTCTAAACCAAAGGGAAGGAATGACTTTCCCTCTCCAAATGTTAAGGGTTTTACACCAACCCTAGAGGGTTTTATAAAGGAAGGTTGTTGGTTGGAGGGGGTTTGGCCAGGGGCAGATGCCCCACAACCAACCTGGTAATGATGGAGTTGGAGCAGAAATAAACTCCAGTGGGAAAACCAAACTCCCAAACAGAAATCCATCATTAAGGACTTCCCAGCTGAACAGTCAGTTCCTGTGGGACAGTAAAGCCGTGGCACAGTAACACACAGGACAGGTTTCCACCTCACCACCAGAAGACACCTCTCCTGCAGGGCCTGGAGGTGGGCAGATGGTTTCAAGGGAACACCTTGAAAGTCCTTCCACTTGACATCCAATGAAGTTTGTGCTAAAACTCAGAGTCTAGGAAGGGTAATAAGGGTAATAAGGTGACCAAAGTATCCAGACCCTCTGGGAATCCCTGGATGGCCCCATCCCACCCCACCACCCCATTAACATGGGCATCATCCCTTCCAGTCCCACTGCTGGGGCTTCCCAAATGATGCACACGTGGATCACTTACCCATTCCCTGGATGGACGAGGGATGAGCTAAACCCCATCTGTCTGTACACACTCACTTTGTGTTCCCTGGCAGCAACCACAGGAAGAGACACTTAGATGTGGGATTCAGAAAAAAACCTGGGGAGGCTCCGTTTTTTGGGGGAAGAGCAGCCAGGATGAGCTTGGCCAAGGCTGCGGGATCCAACCCCCCCCAGCCGGTGGGAACGTGGGGAAACACAAACCCAGCTGGGCTTGCGAGGGGGTCTCGTGCCTCCAAAAACCTGTAATCTCAGAAAAAAGGGAAAAAAAATCACTTTGATACAAAGTATATATGCTTGGAATACCCCAAGGGTCAATAACCTCCACCTAGGAAAAGAAAATCAAAACTAAACCTGATCCAGGAATGTCCCGAGGTGCTCCCGGGAATGGTGGAGCCTGAGCTGCCCAGGGTGGGTGTGGGGGGAGCAGCCCAGCCATGGCTCAGCCCTGGCACCTCCTTGGACCTCACAGACAAACAGTAGGAGGGAGTGAGATCAGATCAGGCTCCGGGTCAGGGGATGAGCCGGGAAAACACAGCCAAGACAAGAACATTGTCCCAGAGGATTCAGCCCATCCTGGTTTTGACTGATGGACCCAAACCCTGCACCCCAGAGCTGGTGGGGATGTTGTCAGGACCCTCATCTCCTGGTGGGTGTCCCCGTGTCCCACCCCCTCTTCAAAGACACCAGAGATGCGGAGCTGGGCGGGAGCAGCCCCAGCCAGAGTCATCCTTCCCCTGGATTTATGGCGCTGCCTTGGGAATGCCACAGCCTTTTCCCTCCAGTGCACAGCTCAGGGAGAAAAAAAAACCCTCTCCACAGAACCTTCCAGTCAACAGATAACACAATGTGGTTCCGATTTCCTCACACCCCCCCCTCAGCTCCGAAGAATTGTTTTTCTTTTCAAAAATCTTGTCCCAGGGAAACGTTTCCAATTTAATCCCCTGCCTGCATCTTCCCTCTGCCTTTGAATGGGTATTATCTTCCAGGAGCAGAGCGGGGAGTTTTGGTTTAAAAAAAAAAAAAATAAAAAAAGGGGGGAAGAAAAAAAAAAAAAGCTTAACAAGCAGCAAAGAGGAATGGGAATGCTGGTCTGGGATCCATTATCCCTGACCCAGAGGTTGGGAAGCAAAAGAAATTAATTAAATTGGGGAGGGGGGAGGCCAGCACTGTTTGCTGCTGGTGTCCAGCCCATGAGGGATGTCCAGGGGGTGTCTATCACCCATTACCCATCCAGGGGGGCATCCCTGAGGCTGCTACAGAGACCTTGGGGCTGCCCAGTTGGTTCCCATTAGAGTTGAAGGATGGATGGCCAGGATGGGGCACAGGCACCACAGCTGAGGGGCAGACTCACTTCTTAAAATCCCATAAATCCCCCAAATTTGCCTGGAGGATCCCAAGGCAGAGACCCCTGGCAGAGGGAGAGGTGCCACCATGGAGGTGGGATCCTAAAAGGGGCTTTTTCCCATGGCCAGGAGATGGGATGTCTGATCCCCCCAGCTCCCTCAAGCATCTTCCAGAGCCTCACCACTGGTCCCACAGGACCTCAAACCCTCCCAGCTCCCCAGGCATGAGGCCACATGAGGGTCCTCCTGCTGCCTCCATCCATCCCGAGCTGCATCCACTGGAGCAGCTTGGCAGGAAAAATCAACCTCAAACAAGAGGGAGCCCTGTGGAAATGTGCACTGGAGAAGGGAAGAAACTGTCCACTCACAGCCCTGGGTCACCAGGACAGGGATCAAACACTGGGACACGACACCAGATTCTCCCTTAAAACCCAAAGAAATGCCACAACCCCCAGGACTCACCTTATTTCTCACCTGTCACCCCGTTCCCATGGGAGCTGGCATGTCCCAGTGAGCCACACCAGGATGGCAGCAGGGGCTGCCCCAGGGCTGGGCTGTCCTCCCAGGGCTCCTTCTTCTATTCCTTCTTAACACTTTCAGGAAAAATACCCCTGCCTTGAAGCTCCTGCTGGTTGTTCAAGAGCTGTTTGCTTTCATCCCTTTCCAGGAACACACTCTGGGTGGTGCCCATTTGGTAAATGGGGGCAAAAAGGTGGGAAGAAACACGGCAAATGGCACTTCTGTGCCCACACCCACAGCCCACAGTGCCCTGTGCCGGTGCCAGGGTCACCTCCTGGTTCACTTTCCCCAGTTTAGACCCGTTTTCCTCTGGAAACCACATTCAGCTGGTTCTGGTAGTGGGAGGGGATGGGCTCAGCCCCAGGCATGGAGGCAGAGATGTGGCCACCACCTCTGTCTGCCATGGTGGCCACTGGTCCTTTCCAGGTTGGTGGCCCTGGGGAGGGCCTTTGCCTCCCACAGTGGCCACTGGTCCCTTCAGGCTGGTGGCCCAGGGCAGGGTGGTTCTGCCCCAGCCCCGACCCGCTCCGAGCCTGGCACACAGCAACACCCTTCTCCTTCCACGGGGCTTGGGCTGGATCTGCCCTGGAAGGGTGAAATCCTTACTGCAGCTTTCTGCCCACTGGAATTCCTTCCTGGAGGGGAAGAGTTGAATGTCACTCCAAAAACTCGGAGGGAGAGGCCTGGAAAGCCCCTTTCTGGGCTTGTCCCTGCTCTTCTCCCTCTTGGCTGCGTGGCCGTGGTGCTGGCGGTGCTGGATCGTGCCCAGGGGATGCTCAGCTCCCCCTGGAGCAAACACCTCTGGCACGACCTCCAGCAGGTCCCCAGACAGGCAGATCTCAGCCCTGGGAATGCTGACAAAACCCCTCAGTTATAAATCCCAGGTTTAAGCAAACAGGAGGTTTAAGCAGCCCAGGGAACACAGGAGCTGTTTGACGCCGGAGGGGCCGGTGCAGACCCGGCGGCTCCGGCTGCTCTGGCAGTGATGGGACAGGGATGGAGCAGCCACACAGGGCTGTGCTTGTCCTCGGGGTGAGTCACAGAGCCCACACAGCCGCTCCAGCACGGAGCTATTTGGGGTTTTTCAGCAAACATGTGGTTTCTGCAGGCAGCCCAGAACAGGGGCTCGTGTGTTGCTTTGATCTCGTTTCTCCCCGCAGAAGGACCTCGTGCAGAACAGGCTGAGAAGCCATCAGGTGGGACAAACTGCCTGGCCAGATGCTGTTTCAGATGTGTCCACGTTCCTGTTCTCACTCCCACCACAGATTTGGGCTCACCCAGCAAAACCCACGTGGTGGGACAATCTGGGGTGATTTTAAGCCCAAAAAGAGAAGAGGGGAGACTCGAACGCAAACAGAAACTCAGGGTGAGGCCCCAGCGTTGTTCTCCCCAGCTTGGGGGTATTAATTACCCAGCCTGGCTTTCCATGCTGCCCAAGGGACGAACTGTGGGACAGCTGGACCGTGCCAGGCAGGCAGGACACACGGTCATGGACCTGCAGTGAGAAGGTGGTGACCAGACCCTCCCCAGTGACAGCGAGGGCAGCGTGGGGACAGTGTGCTGGGAATAAAGAAACTGTGTTGTCTTAGTGCTGGTGGTGCACATGGGGGTGGGATGGGATGGATGGATGGAGGAGCAGTGCCCTGTGCCAGGCCAACTCACCTCCACACGAGCTGTCTGAGCAGCAGGACCCGACAGCCCTGCCCAATGCCCAGCCCCAGGGAAGGGACACTTGCTGAGTCAGGAGACCTCCCCAAAATCTCCCCCTGCACCTCTACAGCCATCACCCAATGCAGTGGTCAAAGCAACCCCAACACCTGCCCAAAACCCGTCGTGGTATTTGTTCACCTCTTTCCCAAATTCTGGAGCTGACGACTTCCAAGAGCCTGGCAAAAGAAATCAACCACTGAGATGAGGAAAAAACCAGATCAGACCAGCAGGTGGACAGGTTGGCTGGGAATCTTCCACAACAGGTGTGTAAACAAGGATATGGACAAAAAATACAGAGAGGCAAGACATGTTTGGAAGGGGAGCTGCCTCCTCCCCTCTCCCCAGCTGGTCCCTTGTGCCCCTCTGTCCTCCTCCGTCAGTCCCTCACGGGGAATGGCCAATTCCTGTCCTCATAGAACTTCTTCAGGCCCTGCAGGTTGACAGGGGGGAAGTAGGGCCCGATCCTCTTCCGAATCCACCACCTGCCCTCGCTGGCGTGCTTCCCCCCGGGCCGGCTGAACTTGTACTTGAAGTGTTCCCCACGGATCCACCTGCAGGAACAAAGCACAGGAGCTCAGGGTTTGGGAGGAGGCACAAAGCCCTCAGATCCCATTTTTGTTCCCCTGGATTTGGGAGTTTTTGAGCCTTTCCGTAGCCGGATGGAGAAATCAGCTCGAAGGTGTCCAGCCTGGATGGCTCTATATCCCGGTGCTCCATCCATCCATCCATCCTCAGGATGCCCACGGCTGGCAGCACCAACACAGCCATCCCTGCTGGAGCAAGACATTGGGGAGCTCCTGGGCCCCTCTTGATGCCACTTAGGAATGCTGGCATCCAAATGGGAATGATGCCCGAGGCAGAGGAGCTCCGCGCGCTCCCCACGCACCTCTCCACAGCCAAGCTGAAAAGAATAATAATAAAAGCAGGAATAATATAATTTTTTCTTTTCTCAGGCAACTCTGGGAGTATTTCTGAGGCAACTCTGGAGTATTTCTGCCCGGGATATTTTAGGGAGAGGGTTTCACTGCCACCCCAGCTGCCCCACCATCCCTCTGGCCCAGCTCCGTGGTTTCTGAGCGCGGCTCCGAGCGCCTGTTCCGTGGCTGCTCCGGGAGGTGACAGCGGAGCAGGGCTGAAGGCAGTGCAGAAAGCAGCATTCAGCAGTGTCGGGCAACACTCTGGGAGCTGCCCACGCCGTGGGCCGGGGGGTTGGGTCCCCCTTGATGTCGGGGTGCTGACAAGGCCCGCGGTAACACCCCCCGCCGCTCCCTCCTCCGAGCGCGTCGCCGCCGTCGCGGGGCGAGTTCATAAAACACCCCACAAAATAAAAATGTCAAAGTCGTGTCAGTGCTCATTTAGACCCGCTTTGCTCCACTACTCAAATACAAACCCTGCTACTGAGCGGGGCGCGGCGCTCCCGCAGCTGCGGGATCCCGGGGCGGCGCCTCGGCCAGCCGGGAACTTCCTTCCCACTGCTAAAATAATCAGGGACCACTCCGATGGATTTGCCGTTAGTGCTCGCCTTCGGAACGCCGAGGGGAGCGGGGCAGAGGGCAGGGCATGGATAAGGCTGTGCCCAATTAAAGGTTTGCTGCCAGCCCATCCCAACAGCTCAGTTCCAATCCTGCTGGTGCCCAGCTGGGCACGACAGGAAGGATTCTCCTGCCATGGGAACGTGGACTGCCCAGGGAGGTTTGGAGTCCCCATCCCTGGAGGTGTCCAAGGAAGGACTGGCTGTGGCACTCAGTGCTCTGGGCTGGGGGACAAGGTGGGGATGGGGCACAGGATGGACTCCATGGTCTCAGAGGTCTTTTCCAACAAAAAGGGCTCTGGAATTCTGTGTTCATCACACCCATCACGTTTTCCACAGAAGCTGTGGCTGCCCCATCCCTGCAAGTGTCCAAGGCCAGGTTGGACGGGGCTTGGAGCAACCTGGGCTAGTGGAAGGTGTCCCTGCCCATGGCAGGGCGTGGGACTGGATGAGCTTTAAGGTTTCTGTCAACCCAAACCACTCCAGGATTTTATGATTCTACAATTTCCATGTTTCCCCCTCCTCTGAGGAGGAAGGAAGGTAAATGGGAATAGGGGACAATGCCACAGCCCTGGCTGGGGTTTGGGATGCACAAACCTGCATCTCCCCCTAGAAATGCTGCCCTGCAGCTGCAGGCTCTTTTACAGCCAGGGCCATTCCTACATCCCTCTTTTCTGAGGCTGAGAAAGGCCAAACTGGGCTGAAATGTTACTCCCACAGGGTTTCCTTTGCAGGAGCACGAAAGTTTCCTGTTAATAATTAGAGCGCTACTGAGCAGCCACATCCCCAGGTCCAGGTACCCCACGGCTCCTCTCTGGGACAGTCAGAGATTCCCAAGCTGTGCTGCTTGATTGCTTTCTTGAATTCCAAAACCATATCCACCTCAAAAAACAGATCCATCTCCCCAAGAAGCTCCAGAGGTTGATTTTATGCCAATCCCTCTCCTGCTCCCCTCACTGTCACCAAGCTTTGGGGTTTTTCCTTTAAGTGACTGCAGAGCATCTCCCAAGCTGGACCCACCTCCATGTGCCCCCCAAAGGAACTATCTGCAAATCCCACCTGGCAAAATTCCCATTTTCTAGGGATGCAGGGCACAGTTGCCTTATCTGAGCTCTGGGGCAGACCCAGACATGAGGAGATGTCTCTGCTCAGCCACAGGCACCTTCTCCCCAACCTCAAGGACTGTCCCACAAGCCCTCTGGAATGAAAATTTCCTCGTCCTTTCCAATGGCCTTGCCTGCCCAGATTAACTCCTATCTATCATCTGATTTGGGATGATTTCTCCCATCTGTTCCCTGCCCATTAAAATGTTTGCCATCAAAGGCCCCGGCGTGTAAAACTAGAACCGTGTGAGCATCAAAGCGACCACGGCCCACTGAGGAGGCATTTTTGTGGCACAAACTTTGCCTTTCTATCCAACCAAAGTTCTGCTCAGAGCCCAAACCAATCTGAGAGTCCCCCCAACCCTCCCCAACCTCTAAATTCAGCCACCACTTGTCCCAGCCCTGGGGGGGCTTCCCCCAGTCTGTTCCACCAGGAATACTGGGATGCACGGTCCACCCCAGGATAAGATCCATGGAGACAGAGCTGCACAGCTCTGTGGGCTGTGGAATTTGTAAGCTCCATGGAGATGAGCTCTTCCAGGAGCTGAACCACTCGCCCAGGGATGAGCTGTAAAGCCCAGAGCTCTTCTCCTTTCCTGCACCCCCAACTTCTCTGGGATACAAGACTTGGAGCTTTCCATTGTGATAACAGAGGAACCAAAGAGCCTTCCCATGGCTGCAGCAGGAAAAACTGCAGTGGGAATGCCTCTGGACACCAACATCCCTCTGAGCATCCAAATACAGCAGCAGCATCCACACCCTGAGCTATCCATCCTCTCCATCCTTCCCGGGGTTAGGGACTGTGGGAGAGAGGCAGAAAACCTGGAACCCGTGGGAATATTTTCTTGCAGGGCTCATGATGTAAAAGCTGCAGAGTTTAATACTCACTGGAGCCCCTCATTTCAGGGCTCACAGAGTTTACAAGCTCTCCCAGTATTTATAACCTACCTGGGTGCCTCAATCCTGGAATTATGGGATTTCCCAACTCCTCCAGCGCTGCCTCACTGCTCCCGCTCCCTCCTCCTGGGATTCAGGGAGTGAACATCCTCCTGCACTCACAGGGAGAGCATTAACACCCCAGAGTCCATCATTTTGGGGTGTACAAGCCCCACCTGGAGCCCAGGAGAGGTTGTAACCGAGGTGAGACACCCGTGTGCAGAGCAGGACACCACGGCAGGTCACCTGAGCAGCAAGTGCTGGTGTTTTGTGCAAGTCTGGGGCTCCCACAAAGACCTTCCAGCTGGTGGAACGGACCCACAGGCCTTGGAGCCCACCTGAGGCAGGAGACTGAACCTGCAGAAACCTGGAGAAATGGGAACATCTTCAAGAAGGCCAGGAAGGAGCTGTGGGACCTCACCTGCATCACAAGGAGTCTGAGGCCCCAGGTGGTCACTGACTCGTGGGTCAGAGGAGACAGACAGGTCAGGAAGGATGATCCTGGCTGCAAGCAGTTTCCTGGGATTTACTGAGTAAACACAGCTCCTTCTGGCTCCTTGGGAAGCAACAGGCACCAGCTACCATTTAAAAATGGTTTTAAACTGAAAGAAGGTGGGTTTAGATGGGATACTGGGAAGAAATTGTTCCCTGTGAGGGTGGGGAGGTCCTGGCACAGGTTGCCCAGAGAAGCTGTGGCTGCCCCTGGATCCCTGGAAGTGTCCAAGGCCAGGTTGGAGCAACCTGGGCTAGTGGGAGGTGTCCCTGCCCATGGCAGGGGGTGGGACCAGATGGCATTCAAAGGAGATGGCAAGCCCTCTCTGCTATGACAACAACAAGGCACACAAAGGCCCCTTGGGCAACTTCTGAGCCCAACAGTGGTGCCAGGAGAGCGACGGAGCCGACGGAAGGTGGAGGATCACCCGGCGCCCAGGAGGACCCACCACCCTTCTGGGCAAGCACCCACCCTCCATCCCCACCCAGACTGGGCAAGGCCACGGCCTCGGGGAGGGCAGAAAGGCTAAAAATAATCAGCCTGATGTTTGGAAGCAGGGCCTGCAGCCCCGCAGATGCCCGGGAGCAGCTGTGCCGTGGCCGCCGGGGCGTCGCTCGTATATCAGCCCCTTATGACATCGCCCAACTGGACGTGTTAAAAATTAGCAGCAATATTGGAGTTGTTGGGATGGAGGGTAAATCTCCCAGACAGCTGTAATTAGTTCCAGAGGGTGCAGCTGTCTCCCTGCAACAGCTGAGGGGTTCCAGGGAAAACACCCGAGCCGGTGCTTTCTGGTGGAATTAATGGCCTGACAGGGCTGGGAGGGGGAAGAAAGAAACCAAAACACGGGGGCATCTTTGGGGTTTGGGAGGGGTGGTTTGTTTTTTTTTTTTGGTTGTTTTTCTTTTATCTCAGGGTTTCCCACTCTGCTGTAAATCAGGGAGCAAGTGGTGGTGGTGGAAAGCACAAATCCATCACGGTAACAGAGCCTCCATCATCGCTCTCCCGCCTGTTCTTGCCCTGGTAGTGGGAGGGATCATAAATCCAGCTGGGCCCAAGTCTGCAGAGTAGGGGCAGTTTTATGGGTTGCTTTTCAATGCCACTGACCCCCGAGGCTCCTGCAAGGTCTGGTAAGAGTATCCCATGGGCACTTTATCCTCAAAACTCCCTTGGGGGAGGTGGCATAGTGGGTTTTTTCCCCCATGGAACAGTTAGAAAGGGAGGCTCGGAGTCTGTGACTGTACCAAAGGCTGAGCAACCCCTGGGGGAAGGAAACCTTCCAGCTTTGGTTGACATCACCAAGGAAGAGAGATCCCATGGCCACAGGACACGTGGTGCTGTCCTGACCATGGGGAAGCTGCCCCACAGCCACCAGAGGTGACTGGAAATCAGATTTCCCACCCTGGGGGAAATCCTGGTGTTTTGGGATGAGCTCTGCCCTCCCTCATGTTGAAATACTGAGGTTGTTCTTACCAAAAGAAAATCCCTTAAACTCTCCTTCAGGACCATGGAATCATTTCATTCTGATAACATCTGACATTGTAACATTGATGATGAATTCAAGATTTTCTTTTCAATTATAATGCACAAGGAAAGAGGAAACAAACTGCAGTAAAACATCTCCCTGGTGAAACCCTGTGAGAAAGACAAACTCCCCCATATTTATACTTTTTCACCTCAGAGGATCCTGTCACCTCCCAGATGCCCATGAGCACCACTCCTGTCTCCTCCAAAAACATTTTGGGAGAGACCTTGCACCCAGATTTTCCAGGAAATCCCAGTGCCTGCCTGCCTCCAACAGCTCCAGAACTCCCTTTAACCATTTTTGGGGGGGTCCAAGCCCCACATTGGCTTCTACAATGTCCAAATATGACCAAGCCCTTCCCATGGCTTGGGATGTCTCCACAGATCCCATGGAAAAGCACCTCCACACCTTCCACCAAGGTCCACAGTGACTTCCATGGCCTGGGAATCCAGCCCAATGTGCCCCAAGTACAAAGTCCTGTAACTTTGGCACAACTGGGAAATAAATGGGCCATCAAATAAAAAAAAAAGAATCCCAAATGCCACATTCTTCCCGTGTTCCTGCAGCCAGGCAGCATCCAAAGGGAAGCACCACCTCCCTCACTAACACCACCACTACAAATCCAGGGCTTCACACACATGTTGGGGCTTTTTCAACAAAGTGCTACTATAATTGGAATAAAAGTCCTAAAGTGAACATGATTTAATATCAGAGACACCGAACACTTCAGGTCAAACCCAAAAACCCGTTGCTTTTTTTTCCCCCCTCCTGTAGGCAAATCTGATTTTTGTTTTCTTTTATTGTTGCAGCCTGTTTCCATGACGGTGTGTTAAACACTTATTAATTTCTCAGCCAAAGCCCTCCTGTTCAGATTTATGAGGGCTGGTGTTTTATGAACTATCCGCTGCACCAGAATATTTTGTAAATCCACACTCCCCCAAACATCCCCGGGATTCGAGTCCAGCTTCACGCTCAGCCAGGCTGGGCTCAACAATACCCTCATTTTTAATCAGTCACCTGTTTCTCATTTTCAAGTTTATCACACTTGAAAAAATACTATAATTTCTTGAGTTGTAAAGGAACCTACAAACTTTGGTCTCCGAAATTTCATTTCGAAGGCATTAACTCATTTTGAAAGTCCCTTGGCTATTTAAGGTGTAGAGTTTCCATTAACAGAACAAACTCCGTGGAGGATGGAGCGCAAGGTTCTTATGGAAAACAGTCCCTTCCCCTAATTATTTAGTCTAGCAGGGAATGAAAATAATTAAGTCTCAAAATTCCCTTTAGAGTGGAGGGAGGGGGGGAATATGGGAGGAAAATTAGGGTTTTTTTTTCCACCCAGCTACTGCAGGGAGCAGGGCCATGGTGGGAATGAAGGCTGGCAGCAGCCACAGGTGGGCTCTGGATCCTGGGTGAGGGCACAGGGATGGCCTTTGGAAACCTCTGGAGCTACAGCCACATGGAACTGTCTTTTCTTTCCAGGTGTTACTGCTAAGGGTTGAATTTAAGGTTTTTGTTCACAGCTGAAATGAAATTATAACAGGAATGTGATTGTTGCTGTCAGCGCTGAGGGTGCTGCTCGCAGGGAAACGTTGCTAAGGGGTCTGGATTGAAAAAGTAGGTATCCTGCCAAGGATATGGAATCATTTAGGTTGGGAAAAACCCTTTAAGACCATCCAGTCCAACTGTTCCCTCAGCACTGCCAAGGCCACCACTAACCCACATCCCCAAGTGCCACATCCACAGGGCTTTTAAATCCCTCCAGGGTTGGGGACTCCACCCCTGCCCTGGGCAGCTGTGCCAGGGCTGGACAACCACTTCCATGAAGGAATTCCTTCCTTATATCCAATCTAACCTTCTCACTCCCAGGCTGGATGGTGCAGACCATGGTTCTCCCAGGGCTGTGCTGTGGGTGCAGGGGCTCGTCAGCCCCTCTGGGAGCTTCAGTGTGCAACAAGGGGATGTTTAAAATTAAAGAAAGAAATAATATATTTTATTTATTTCTATACATATTATACCACCATCCCAGGTGTGAGCACCCACCTGTGCCCACAACCCTCACCCTCAACTTGGATAAAAATCTGGATCATAGGATCAGAGAATCCTGGAATGGTTTGGGTTGGAAGGGATCTTCAAGATCACCCAGTTCCACCCCCTGTCATGGGCAGGGACACCTTCTACTAGCCCAGGTTGCTCAGGGCCCACCCTGGTGCTTGGATTTGGCTCTCCAAGACCCAAAATATGACCCACACCTGGGATTCTGAGTGAAAAACATCCATGGGGTTCCAGGGGAAGTTCATTCCACACAGTGCTCTGGACCTCCATCCCTGTTTGCAGTGCATCCCCAGAGCCTCAAATGGAAAATATTAGCAAGAGCATAATATTACTTGAGTTGATCCAAAATGCCCCAAAAATGTTTTCTCAGCTAAAAATAACCTCATCAACAAAACAGACCCTTCTGTGAAAAACTTCCCTTTGTGTAAAACCTTGGAGTTTTCATCTGTGCCTTTCCCTGCCTGATGTTTGCTTTGTCTCTTCCTTGAAAACAAAAACAATTCCAAGACGAGCGTCCACAAAAACAACCAGTTCTGCAGGGCTGTTTTTTGTCTTTGAAACACCTCAGGAGGTCCCCTAGAAACGGTGGGTTTTGAACTGAGCTCACGAAGCAGAAAATCTAAAGCTGATGGGCAGGAAACCATCTCAGAAATCACCAAGTTCTGGCCAAGAGAAGCAACGCTGGGCCCTCCACGGACCCACCCGGGAATGGGCTCATCCAAAGGGTCCCCACCAGGGAGGCATCACGGTGCTGGCAGCACCTTGGTGTCCTCAGCAAACCCACCCCTATCTGAGACCACCTGAGTGCCACAAAACACAAACCCAACCATGAACAGAAACCACCCAGGCACGTCCAAGGTGGGGATGACGCGGAGCCCGAGTGAGTTCCTGCTCCCTTGGGATAACTCCAGACTCACCGGGGGGGTTCTCTGCCTGCAAAGGGGTTCGTGGCCATCAAGGACAAGGCCTCCTCTTCCTGGGCCAGCAGCTTCCCAGCCAAGTGGATGATCCATTCATTCTGCTCGTAGGTCTGGGGGAAGAAAGAAGAAATATAAATGTTAGGCACTGCTGGGCTTGTCGTGGAGTGTCACCGGCGTTAAAGGCTCCTGTGTGGTCTTTGGGGAGAGGTTTCAACTCATTTGGGTGGTAAACAACGGATTTCCCACTGTTTCAGCAAACATTCCATGGGATCCAACACCTCGAGGTCCAGAGGGAGACTCTGGCACCTGTGGGGAGCAGGGAGAGCTCCACTGAGTTTGTCTCATCTCTGCCACAGTTGGAGTGTTCTTGCCTATTCTGCCTCCAATGCTTCATTTAAATAATTCATTTGAGCAGCAAACTCCCCAGGGGAACAGTTTGAAAGGACAATCCATCCCTCACTTTAAACCAGGTTGTCTTCCCCTGTTGTGTTATCCACAGGAAAACAGAACAAAGTGACTCCTCTATTCCCAACTCCTGTCTCCTCTTTATTCCTTCCATGGGATCCATCCTCTTTACATTCCTTCCTCCTGGAGCCACTGACAGGGAGCAGCTCTGGGACCAGCAGCCCAGGCTGCAGTGGCAGAGCTGGACCCTCTCCCTGAGAGAAGCAGGGAATTGGACTCCATGATCCCTCTGGGATCCCTTCCAACTCCAGATATTCTCTGATCCTATGATTTACCTCCCCACAGCAATCCACACATTCCTGCTCTTCACAGGGATTCTTGCTGAGGCTCCATAAAAACCATTTCTCCTTCTGGGTGACTTTCTGCACCTTGTACTTCCCTAAGATTTCTTTTTTTCCTCCTTTTTCAGCGTGTTCCTAACTGGAATTTGGACTCCAAGCAGTAGGGGACACTGTGGGAAAGCGAAACCCGGGAGCTGTACCTGCGGGGCTGTGACTGACACAGAGCATGGAGGCAAAGCTGCTCCCCCTTGGAAAGGCAAAGTTTGTTATTTCCGTTGCTACGGGAAACGGGAGAGAAAGGAGATGGAAAACACGGAGCGCCGCTGGGACGGCCCGGGCAGGGCAGCTCTGCCTCGTGGGGTTCCTGCCCCGGGCTCATCACAGTTGAGAGGAAAACCACAGTTATTAAAGCCAACAACGTTTAAAAAATGCTCATTGTCCCCATTCCCCTGGTTCTGTCCCATCCCATCACCCGGCTCCTTCCACCCGCTGTCTCCTGCACGGATGGAGTTGGGGATGACTCCCACCAGGAGCAGCCCCATGCTGTGCTCTGCCACCCCCATGGCCAACCTCCAGCACATCCCTCTCTCCACCAGCATTCCTGACACCAAGGGGGTGGTGAGGGTGGATCTCAAGGAGGGACAGGACAAGTTCAACCCCCACGGACCAAAGCAGAGGGGGTGCAGAGATCTGGGAGTGAGGAGCTTGGCATCACGTGGGAAGTTACACACAAGCCTTGCAAATCTCACAAAACCTGCAGGGAAGGTTGGCACCATCCCTGCCAAAGGCCCCACCATTGTCACCACAGTCTCCCTGTCCCTCAGCAGCTCTGCCACGCTGGAGATGCTCGGCTCAGGCTGGGATTTGGGAGGGCAGGGGACACTCTGGGACCTGCAGCGTGGGGAATCCACGGTTGTGGAGCTCCCCAGAGGTGTGACAGCAATGGCAGAGATCAAAGATCCTGAGTCAGATCTTCAGCACCCCATGCCTCTCTGGATATTCTGTTTTCAAGGATGATTTTAAGTGTTATTTCTAGGAGAGTTTGGGAGATTTGAGGGTTCCTGTGTGCAAGCTGGGAAGGAATAGGAGAATAGAAACAGGGATCACCAGCCTCTCCAAGTTAAAGCTCGATGGAGGCTCCCAAACCTTCCAAAGCTGATTCAGAACCAGGAGGCTCTGTGAGGGTGGGATCAGCTCCCTGGCTCCCATGGCCTCCAAATTGTTAATTAGCAGCTCCCTGCACACGAGAGTTGGACTTCTGGTTTGTAAAGTGTTTTTCTTGTAAAATTTACAACACGTCTGGCCCCAGCGAAGTCTGCGGTGAGAAATTTCCACCCGGTGCAGCTCCACCCCCTGCCCCGGGTTTGGATCCTGCCCCTGCCCAGGGTTTGGATCCTGCCCCTGCCCAGGGTTTGGATCCTGCCCCTGCCCAGGGTTTGGATCCTGCCCCTGCCCCGGGTTTGGATCCTGCCCCTGCCCAGGGTTTGGATCCTGCCCCTACCCAGAGTTTGGATCCCATGGGAGCCGGGAGCAGCCCTAAGGACCCCGCTGGTTAACTCATTACTCTGCAAAGTGAGAAGGTGGCAAAGGGAGGGGAAGAAAGGAGTCCAGCAGATCTGAGCTGCATCCAGGGAAGCATCATCCCCCGAGGTGGGAAAGTGATGGTTCCTCTGTGGATCCAGAGACCCAGAACAGGGTGTGTGCATGGTCAGGATGGGGGGTTTGGTGATGGTGCCAGCTCTGAGTGTGCAAAACAGAGCCTGAACCACCCAGTGGATTAGTGATAATAATAAAAAATCCAGGATAGGTGCACATGTTGCTGTAAGGTGGGCAGGTGTGTTTTGGGGTCACCTTTAGGGTTTGGATCTTCACCAAGCAGAGAGAGAAGCAGCAGAGACTGACCCTGCACAGAGATGGCTCCTGGGGCTGCTCCATTCCCATCCACACATGGACACGGATCAAGGCTCCCACACCTGCCCCTGCCCTCCAAACACTGGGGCTGCAGCTCCTGCCATGCCAGGCTGGGACTACTGGGGAACCCGTGACCCACACAGCCTGGGCAACTGGGGAACCAGTGACCCCCAAAGGAGGCACATGCCACAGTCCTTTTATCTTTGGAGAGTTTTCTTTCTGTTTTAGCACAGAAAGCGATTAAGGGACCTAAACATGGAAAAAACCCCATCAACTCAATGAACTGAGAAAGGCAGGGCAGAGGGGAAGGTTCCCAAAGCGACATGACCCTCCCCACAGAGCTGAAGCCTTTTGTGTTCACGGACACTCCATGCAGACCCACAGGATGTGAGGGGCAGCTCTCCAGCCAGCTCATCCTTATCTGTCCTCACAGCTGGCACCAGCCCTCAGAACCTCCAAAAATCAGGTTTTAGGGATAATAGGGTGGACTAACAAGACCTGGCTCTAAGTGCTAAGACCCCACAAGTTTTCATTTCCTGATGGGTTCCACCCTCATGCCATGCTCATGCAGACACTTCCCCCCATCTTTCTGTGCCAGTCTTGCCCCAAATGATCCTCTGGGACAGGGATTTGCTCCTTCTCCCACCCACACGTGGCCCAGCACGGGGTCACCGGGTACCTGCACCTCCTGAGCAACACTGAGATGTCTCTCCAACCTGCCCTCTCCACTCAGCCACTTTTCCAACAGTGTTCTCACCTTGAACAGATTAACTTGTGTACAGGAGTGTTTAATAACTTTACAGAACCTAAAACCAAATCACTGCTAAGTCAGGAACAGCGAGGAGCCGGGCGAAGGAGCCACAGCAGCAACCGAACTGTGCAGATAACAGAGCAAAGGGAACGTTATCATCCCAAAAAACACACATAACCCCCCCCCAGCACCACAGGGAACATGTTCCCAACTGAAATAATAATAATAAGAGCCCTTTTCCTCTGGCTTTAATTGGTCATTTAATGAAAAAGGACTGTGGATTAGTGCGGCGGTTTATTGAATCTCGGGGCTGGCACAGGCGCTCGGGAGGAGGGAACGCCGGGATGCACATGTGGGAACAGCTGGAAACTTGGCACAGGAGCCCGGGGTTATTATTTCCCGGGGTTGGGAGCCCTGTACGGTCTCACATTGGAGCTGGTGGCTGACACAGGGGCAGGGGAGGGTCACACTTCCCGCGTTTTTTGTGTCACGGCTGAGGGAATTCCACCATCCTGGATATCTGCACTCAATACTCACACTGCTCTGTCCTCTGCTGTTTCCCCCTCCTTAGCTAAGCACCTTCAACTGTCACTGTTTAGGGAACGTGGGTTCTCAGGGGACATTGTCTGTGTCCCATAGAAAACAGGGCACAACAAACACATCCCTTTGTTATTTCGTATTATTCCAGCCCCTGCTGTTTGCTGCCACTCCACCCCACTAATGACTCACTCACATCATTTCTCATTATCTCAAATAACCACACAGAATCCCTGAATGGTTTGGGTTGGAAGGGACCTTAAAGCCCATCTCATTCCATCCCCTGCCATGGGCAGGGACACCTTCCACTAGCCCAGGTTGCTCCAACCTGGCCTTGGACACTTCCAGGGATGGGGCAGCCACAGTTTCCCTGGACAACCTGTGCCAGGGCCTCACCAGCCTCACAGGGAAGAATTTCTTCCAACTTCATCTCTTCCCTTGTATTAGATTCCCAAAGAGACAAGCTGTGTCTCCACAGGTCTGGCCTAAGGTACAGGATCTCAGCAGGGGCAGTTACTCACTGAAATCCATCCCTTCCTCCATCCTACCAGAAAATCCTTGGGAAAGCAGCTGCTCCCTGAAGGAGGCAGGAATAAAAGGCTGCATGAAAGAGCAGAGCAAGACTTTGGGAACCAGCTCTTAGATCCCACCTATCCAGGGAAACAGTGCAGCTGGCACAGCTCCCGTATCACCTCTGCATCGGGAAAGAAAAGTCACTTTGTTCCAGAACAGAGTCTAGACAGGCAGGTACAAGGGCCACTGTAGACAACAATCATTCCCTGCACGGACAAGGTCTGACTCTATTTATACAGCCCATGGCACGATAGGATATGGGGCTGGTTTGGGATCCTGGGCTCTTCCATGGCAATGGTGCTGCTGGAGGTGAGTCCTCCCCTGAGCCAACCGGGAGCTCGGGGCTTGGGAATTGTTCACGTTCACAGGGAGACAACTAAACACAGGTGAAAGGAGAAAATAAAATCCTTCCAAGCTGAACACGGACCAAAATGCTGCAATGGAAAATGGAAGTGAGCTGAGGCCTGTGTTTGTAGAAGGGGGAAGAAAGGAAATGTAAAAGGCTGAGCTTGGTACAGCGAGCACGAGGCTGAGGTTTTATTGCTCTACAAACACCTCCTCCTCCATTCTGCTGCCGTGCAGCTTTTTCCTGAAGCACCTCCTGGCTGGGAGAGCGAGATAACAGAGGCCTGAATAAAACATTTCACAAAGACATTAATCTGCCTCCTCTGTAAGTGGTGTTACCTCTCCTCGGCTCTTCCAGCTCGTGCGTGATAACGTGAAGTCTCCAGCACGACTCCCTGACCCAGGGGAGAACCTCAGAGCATCAATCCTGCTGCTGGAGGTTCCCTCTCCTCTCAGGAAGGCAGCTGAAGAGTATTTATAAATAACATCATATCTGGAAAACACACATTGCTTCTCAGAGCATCCCAAAAGACTTTTGGAGCAGCCTCAAGGTACAATCCAGCAAGACCCTGAGCTTTAAAACCAATATGAAGACAGCAACAGCTTTGTTATTCTTGAGCAGTTATTATTTGGGAAGCAGCAAGAGGGTGCCTCTGCACTGGCCAAATGCAGTCCCCAAACAGAATAAATACCCTTCATGCCATAGTAAGGAGAGAAAAAGCCTTCCCTTTGATTTTTCCTTACTCAGAGCACTGAAGGCTTTTCCACTTCTGCCACTGGTGGAGAGCAAGCCCTTGGGATGATAAACAACTGGCTTTTGTGAAGTCCCAGACTTCCCACTACCAGCAAAACTGACCAACTTGAAGCCCCAAAACTATGAGCAGCATTTTGTTTTCTGGTTTGTTATTTATCAACGATCTGATTCCACCCACAGCCTGCCAGAAATTGTATTTCTGTGCCAGCAGCACAGCCCCACTCAGTGCTGGGTTGTGATGGCTGAGCTCCTTCTAAAATGCCACCATAAAGGAGAAGTCAAATAATTACAGAAGGGTGGGCACCAGTAGCTGGACGACAGATAAAGCTTTAACAGTTTGTCTCCAGCTTCTGTAAAAACAGGATGTCTTTGCACTTACACAGGGAACTGTCAAGTGGGGAAAGTTATTCCTAGTGCTTAACCTGAATTTTGTGAGATTAAATCAGATTCTGCCATTTCAGCCATTATTTACTCCCTGTGAGGGTGGGGAGGTCCTGGCACAGGCTGCCCCTGGATCTCTGGAAGTGTCTGGATGGGGCTTGGAGCAACCTGGGCTAGTGGAAGGTGTCCCTGCCCATGGCAGGGCTGGGACTGGATGGGCTTTAAGGTCCCTTCCAACCCAAACCATTCAGGGATTTGATGATTCTCCACAGGGCTCAGATGCCTGGTGGCATCTGCAAATGTGCCATTCCTTTCAATTAAAATCACAATATCCCAGAATGGTTTGGGTTGGAAGAGACCTTAAAGCCCATCCAGTCCCACCCCCTGCCACGGGCAGTGGTTCCTCTTAAAAATATGCATTAAGTTGACTCAGCCCTTGGTTTAAATTGCTTTGATGGAGGTGAGTGGTCCTGGGTGACCAACAAGCCCCTGAACATCAGCTCCTGGCTGATGGACACGTTAGTTTTGCTGGGAGCCCCCCCAGCCCCCTCTGCCCCCAGTGCCCGGGGGATCAGCAGGCACAGCTTGAGGCAGCACTGAGAAACAACTGAAAAGGGTCCCACAGATCTCCACACATTCCTGGGGGGTTTTCCCCTTCTGCAGACGGGAAGAAGCAACTCAGACATGTTTCTGGATGGGTTCTATCCCTGCCAGAACTAAATGAAGGGCTTCAGTTCAGAGCTGCAGCACCCTCGGGATGGCGAGACACACGGAACAAAGAGGGGATTTAGAAAACAAGTGAAAAGGCACATTATATTTAGATAATAAAATTAACATCATGAAAATTGTTTCCTGGAAAATAATGCCGTGTAATACATGTAATTATGGCACTGCTGGCACGGTGATTAAGAGGCAGCAAGTAATAAATTGTGATTCAGAGGTGGAGCAGCACCACCGGTCCCCACCAGGGCTGTGCTGGTGGTCACCCCCTCCTTGTGCCAAGGGCCTGGCTCCCCCTCCTTGTGCCAAGGGCCTGGCTCCCTGTGCTCCAGAGCTTCAAAGTGAATCCCACAGCTACAGCCAAGGTGGAAAGTTTTGCAGGAAACCCCGAGCGCGGGACGGCGTCGTATGTCAAGCGGTGATGAGGTGCAAAGAGGAACCTGTCAGGAGCAGCACAAAGGGATGGTAAATATCCTTCCCCCAAGTCCTTGGCTTTTCCACAGCCTGTCAGAGCTGGATATGTCAGCTCCTTACCTGGCCACTGCCAACGAACTGCAAAACCAGCCCCGGGGCCGCCCTCTTGGAGTGACGGGGCAGACGGCGAGCAGTGGTGGAGAAACAGTCCAGAGCTTCTGCAAACAAATTAAATCTAATCCAGAGGCTGAAGTAACTCGGTTTTATGGACTCTGTAAACTACCACGCGGGTTTTGAAAAACTGGTCTGGCTGCACAAACTTCTGGGCTTTCAGCTTCTGGTCCCCCATCCTTTCCACAGCCCTGCAGGACTCGAGGCAAAACAACGCTCCAAGGACAGGGACTTTTCTGGCTGCCCAAGGAGGAGCTGGCACCAAATATACAGCTCCCAGTGTTCAAACTCGGCCATTCCAAATGGGATTTACTTCCATGCTTAAGCAGGTATTTACATGCCTGAACACCCAGAGCTGAAAACACTCACTGCCATGCCCAGGTGCCTTCCCACTGTTTTCCACAAGTCATCTCCATTTTCCAGAAGGTTTTTTTCTCCTTTCTGCACCTTTTGTTAATGCTCCTTCTCAGCAGGGTCTGAAACTGCTTCACAGAGACCTGTGTGCACTGAGGGCCCCCGGGAAAGTCCCCAGGGGCAAGAGAGACATGGGAGCTCTGCAGGAAGCACACGCTGGGATGGCTGGGAAGGGGCAACACACCCATTTCCAGATAGTGTTGCCATAGTGGGAGGTGGGCTGACAGACCCACCCTAAGGGAGGGATGCCCTCTCCTCCTGCCAGTGCAAGGAGACCCACAACGCTAATTGCTGCTAATTAGCTGCTGTGGACACACTTCAACAGGCTCCAGCAACCCCTGGTGTCCAGGTGAACAGAAACACCCAGGGGAACCTTTCAGTGAATCAAACACTAATAATAAGGAACTAAACACTAATAAGGAATTAAACACTAATAATAAAGATGTGAAGAGGCTGAGTTATTTCCTCTTCCTCCTCTTTCCTGGGTGGAACACCTGGCCTGGCCCTGTGGAGAGATGGAACTGGGATGCAGCAGCATCCCTCGGCATCCCTGAGCAGGACTCACACCCAGCCCTCCTTCAGCTTTAAACCTCAGATCTCTTTCTATTCTAAAACCTTGAGGACATTCCTACCCCAGAAACAGCCTTTCTCTCACCTCAGAAACAACCTTTGCAGGGATGAGTTGATTTCTTCTCTGCTCAGAGCCCTCCCAAAACACAGGTTTAAACCACCAGCTCCCACCCGCCCTCTGCACCTTTCCGGAATGCCAGGCTGGACTTGGAAGCTTGGCTGTGGTTTTCCTGAGGGATAAGCCATACCTAATGCAGATTAAATGAAATTCCAGCACACTCAAACCAGCGGGGTAAATATCCAAGCATGGCCAGAGCACCAGAGTTATGTCATCGCCCAGGAATCCCAACGGCGCCGAAACGAAAATACCACAAAGGAAGCAAACAGAGGAGTTTGGGGCAGAGGGAAGAGGATATTCCAGGAGAGGATGCAGGAACAAAGAGATAATCTCAGATGGGTTTGCTTCATGCCACTCAAGCCTCAGTTTTGTAAAACCCAGTCCAAGCTCTCGTGTCACGCGGGCAAGATTTGCAAAATAAGCTCGAAGAGACATGAGAATTAATATTACAAGTTTCCCCCCCCCTTATTTAATTTATGGCTGTCACCTGTTTGCTGATACCATGTGGGGAAACCATTTTGAGGGACCTTTTACCCACGTGTAGGCAGGTGGGCAGTGGGGGCTGGTGTCCCCAGGGGTGTCCCCGACACCGATCCTCGCTCTTGCCGAGAAACAATTAAAAAACCTCCCAGAAAACTGCCAAGAGTTTCACTAGACCAGTAGCAGACATCCCTTAGGAATACAACTAACTCAGCTGAGGCTTCCAGCGTTCCCAACACAGAGTAAATCCATGTTCATTGTTTTTCCTGGTCAAGGAAGACCCAGGTCTCGGAGCACCCAAGGGCAGGTACCTGGAAGGCAGCGAACCACATGAGCCAGTCCAAGCGGTAGTGGTAGGGGGAGATGAAGCACGGCCTCCTCTTCAAGTCCCCAGGCTTGCACTTGAAGTCAAACTCCTCCCACACAGCAGTGGGGTCATTGGGATCCAGGCTGGATGTCCCCTGAAGGATGACTTCTGTCCTCTCCTTGGTAATGCTGTGGAATTCAACAGGATATTGTTATTTGTCTGAAGTTGTGTAAAATCAGAGGATCATGGGATGGTGTGGGTTGGAAGGGATCTTAAAGCTCATCTTGCTCCCTTAGGGACACTTTCCACTAGCCCAGGTTGCTCCAAGCCCTGTCCAACCTGGTTTTAGGCACTTCCAGGGATGGGGCAGCCACAGCTTCTCTGGGCAACCTGTGCCAGGGCCTCAGCACCCTCACAGGGAAGAATTTCTCCCTAATATCAAATTTACAAACACTGGTTCATGAGAGTCACTGTGGGACACGAGTCACTGGCCTGGTGGTACAGTTGGATCCTGATGGGTCAAGTCCCAGAGAATCTCTGGGCCCAGCAGCCTTTTCCCTGTGCAGCAGCAAAGCACAGGGAAAGCTTCAAATTCCACGTCCTTCCCTCCATCACCTGCAGCTGGGCCAGTCCCAGGAGGGACCATAGTCCAAACAGATGATTCCCACAGAAATGGGTGAGTCTGGTTCTGGATCAGAGGCAGGTCATGTGCACTCCCTCTGTGACAGAGCAGCAGGGATGGCAAACTCCAGGCCATGGAGAGTCCCCCTGAACACACCATCACCAAGTCCTCCAGGAGCTGCCAGTGACACTCCCTGCCCCCAAGAGCTGCTTCCCACAAGGAACACAGAACCACCTAAATCTGCCCATCAAAGCTGTCCAGCTCCCAACACCCTTTTAAATTTTTCAAACTTTGGTCTCTCTTCCTCCAACCCAAAAAACTGAAAGTTTGGAAACATGCAGCCTCCACCTTCTCCCCTGATGCTCCCAGGGACAGATGCTCCAAACCCAAGGAATTCTGTGCTTATAATTGTTACCTACATTTAATAGATTTCTGGATTCTCCAGCCAAATCCCATATTATGCACTGGGCTGAGTTATGAGCCATGGCCAGCTGCCCAATGGTTGGAAACACACTGTAAATCAGGGACACCAAATTACTAATAAAAGTATGTTCCTACTGTGTGATTCAAAATATGTCAAGTTTCACATAATCGTATATTCATTATAAGCTGCAATCCTCTTTTTATTGGTTTACATAGGCTGGAATTACAAACATATTACAGCAGCATTTCATCACATGCTCTTTAGGTCCTGGTAACTGTTGAAACAGAAACCATAGACTGAAGAAGAAAAAGAACAACAACCCAAAGAAAACAATCTCCCGTAGCTTCCCCACTCCAGCCTTCAAAGAGGTTCAGGGGCTATTTCTCCCACTCTCAAAAAAAGAGGAGAGATTTTCACATTTTCAACAATTAGTGTTGGTATTTTTAATAATTTTTTTCCTAGCTTTTTTTCCTTCCACAGAAATTTCTGCTATTTGAAAAATCAGGGAAGACATCACATTCCTTTGATGTGTCCTCTGCACCTCCAGTGCTCGTGGTGAGACCTGCTCCTCCCCTTCAGCTGCTTGGCCAGACCTTTAACAGCCAAACTGCTTCACCTTCTATAAAATATACTGATTTACTGTTGGCTTCTCCTGTGGGACCTTGTCCAGAGACCACTAACCAAGAGCTGCCCATCCCTCATCTCATCTCAGGCCTCTGGGGAACATCCCGTGGCCACCATGACCAGGTGGTGGAAAAGCCAGAGGTCCATGGAGAGGGGTCTGGCCCTCTGGAACAACCTGATGATGCAGCCCTGTTCCTCATCATCTTCCCAGCTGGAAGAGGCTGGGAGGGACAGCACATAAGAAGGGTTATGCTGAGCCCAGCTGTGGCTCACCTAAGCTTAAGTCCCCAGAAAACCCAGACTCAGATACTTAAAAACCAGCCCAAACCAGTCTGGTTCCAAACACAGCTGGAGATTCTTCCCTTGTCCACCCCACCTTGCAGCCCTGACTGGGATTTCCTGAGCTGGAGGCAGCAGCCAGGCTGCTGTTGGCCTTGTCCTCTCAAATCTTCTTTTTTGAGGCCATTTATACTTTTGTCTCCACAGTTTCCTGTAGCAACGAATTCCCCAAGTCACTCGTTGGGAAAAGCACTTCCTTTTGTTGGCCCAAAATCTGCTACCCAAGAACTGCTGTGAATATTTACATGAGGGAGAGCAGAAGTGCACAGGGGAAGAGAGGTTCCCCATAAATAAAGAGGGCTGGTGATGGTGAAGAGTATCCACTGGATGAACTCTCTTGTGGAGATTTTCATCCTGCTGTTCCATTTGCTGCCTCGACAGAACGAGCCAATTAAAAGCAGCTCAAAGAAAATAAATTGTGACTCAGTGGGAAAGAAACCTGCTCCTTTTCTCCTTCCTTCTCACAAACAGATATTCCATAAAATGTAGTTCAGTGGGAAAGAAACCTGGTCCTTTTCTCCTTCCTTCTCACAAACAGATATTCCATAAAACGTAGCTCAGTGGGAAAGAAACCTGCTCCTTTTCTCCCTCTCTCTCACAAACAGATATTCCAAGTCTACTGGCTCCCGGCAGGATTTCTGTTCAGATTCAAGGCACACAGACTGTGTGGCTTTGGAATATCCTGGGGAAGAGGAGCAGAGCCATAGGAAGTGCCATTAAACAAGGTGTACCTCCCAAAAGCTCCGTAGGTGTTGACTATCCTGAGGGGGTTGAAGGAGGTGTTCATGACCTGTCTGGAGTTGAGCAGGTTCAGCACCACGGGCACGCTGAGGTAGGCGAGGAGGAGGCCGAAGGAGATGTTCACCACCCTGCGGATGTGGCAGCCTGTGTGGGACACACAACCAGGCCAGAGGAAGGTGATTTCCCTCCCAGTGATGGGCTCTGCTTCCCCCAAGCCCCCCTCCCCGTGGGACCCCCCCGTGCTGGCCCAGCCACCGGCCACCACCCCCCGGCCTCGCTATCGCTGCCCGGATCTGCCTGTCTCTAAATAGTCTGAGAAGGGGCTAAAAGGAAAAATGTCTGAAATGTAACATTAATCACTGCTTTCATCCGGGGGGAAAAACCACAGCTGGCACTTGCACCTTGCTCAGAATCTCCCTCCTGGTTCGGGAGCCGTGCGTGGAGTTCCTCCAGCGCCCGCGGCCCCGTTCCTGCCTCCTCCTGCTGCCCCAGGCTCTCACCATCCTGGCTCATGGTCCTGCTCCAAAATCTCTGTCCCTTATCGTTTCTGGATGAGATGTGTGCTGCTTTGCCAGCCCTTTGGAACAGGGTTTGCAGGGGCAGCACAGGATCCCAGTCTGGACAGACACTGCCACAATGAGACAAATAAGCAGAGGTGACCCCCCCAGGGGCTCCTTCCCTCATGGCCCTTTTGAATTTATTTAACATTAACAGCCAAAGGATCAGATTCAAAGCAATTGTGTGGAGCTTTCCCCTTATCTCTGCAGGAGAGGGATGTTTATTTGAACCTCTCTCAGAAGCTCTTAATAATTGTTTAGTCTGAGAACATTTCTGGAGAATCGTTTGAATGGGGAAGGAGATGCCTCCCCTCGCTCCCTGAGCTGCTGGGGATGAGGCTGTCGGGCATTTTTTCCTATTTTAGATGGGCTGAACTTCCTACCCTGTAATTAAAGAGCAGGTAGAGACACAGAGCCCCCCACCTGGCTCCTCAGCTCAGTCCATGGCTGTGCATGGGCTGTTTGTCCTTCAGCAGGTGGTGACCATCATTGCCATCATTCCCTTGGGGTCACAGCTGCTCAGCCGGAGAGAAAGAGGGGTTAACACAAGGAAAAAAATAATCCAGATGGCAAGGATGGAGAAAAACCTGGGGAAGGAGCACGGGACATGAGCCAATGGGATCTGGCTGGGAATTGGGGATCTCAGCAGGAATCACACAGACCCTTCAAGGATGTGTGATTTGTAAAATCAGGTCATGAGCAGGGGATGCCTGGGCACCCTCCTGTTCTGCTCTGGTGACTCAGAGTGAGGGCTCCTCTAGACCTCTTGGCACACAGCTCAACAACCTCTGCCTCCTCAGCAGAAAAAAACACACAGAAACCCAAATTCCCAGAATATTACAGATATCCTACCCCTGTGGATTTCCTTTTTTGAACAGGGACACATCAACCCTCCAGAGCAGTGGCATGTAGGGATGGTTCTCCTTGCTTGGATGCCCTGGCTTAGTCAGGTTTTCTGGAGAACATGACAAAAAAGGAGCAAGATCCTCGAAACCAGGATCTTCCTTCCCCTCATGGTGACTCACAGCAAAGAGGAGCCCTTTGGCTTCTCCTCCTGAAAGGAAGGTGCAACCTGAGTGTTGTTTGGGACTGGAGGCATAAAGAGAGTTGGTAGGAAAGCTTGAGGCTCTCCCAGCCCCTAAAGCAAAGCTACGGGAGGGGAAAAGCTGATACAGATTTATTCCAGCAAAATCTGTAAAATAAGAGACACAGGAAGTTTAATGAAGCTGCATTAGCTGCTGGAACCAACATTTTTGGTTCCTAAGCTGCTTCTTGGTGGGTGACAAAGGACTAAAGACAGATGCTAGCTCTTGTTGACATTTTTCATTCTTCTGACAGATGTTCAGGGTATTTAAAGAGGAGCATCTGTGATTGCTGTTGATATTACAGGCAATTTGTTGCTTATATGTGGTTTAGAAAAATGCTACAAACACAACTCTACATCTGTTACACAGCACCACAGAAACACCCCAGTGTTGCCTCTTCTGGAGCAGAGCTGCTTGAAAACTGCCTTGGGAAGGGAACATCCATCCCCTTCTTCCAGTTCAACCCTCCTTGTATTTGGTTTTCTGTATTCAGGGTCTGAACATGAGTTCACCTCTTTCCTGCTTTGGGGAACTCACTCCCTGCTGTGACAGTGCCCATGTCAGCAAGTGGTGGCCACAGGCAGCTGCTCCTTCCATTATCCCAAGTGTTCCAAGCCCTGTCCAACCTGGCCTTGGACACTCCCAGGGATCCAGGGGCAGCCACAGCTTCTCTAGGCAACCTGTGTCAGGGCCTCCCCACCCTCCCAGGGAAGGATTCCTTCCCAATATCCCATCTAACTCTGCCCTCTGGCAGTGGGAAGCCATTTCCCCTTGTCCTGTCCCTCCAGGTCCTTGTCCCAAGTCCCTCTCCAGTTCTCTTGGAGCCCCTCTAGGCCCTGGAAGGGGTTCTCAGGTCTCCCTGGAGCCTTTTCTTCACCAACGTGCCATGGAGGAGAGAGCAAGAGAGGACATGGCTGCTTCTGCACCCAGCTCCTGACCCCACCTCAAACCACTCTGGGTGTTCCATCCTTAACTTCAAATAGTCCAAATTAAAAGAAAAAAAAAAAAAAGACAAAAAATAATAATCACAAGATAAATTGTGCAACTCCACCTCCTTATTTTGGGCTGGAATCTGATGCTCACTGGGGTGAGAGCAAAGAGCACACTGACTTTCAAGAGCTGCAGCTGCCTGGACTCTCTGTGGACACCAGCCCTGCATGGAGGATGTGTCCTGGTAGCAGTGTCTCCATGGGAATCTCCCCCTGGCAATGTCCCCGTGGAAATCTCCCCCTGGCAGTGTCCCCACAGTCCCCCTTGAACCAACCACCAGCTTCACGTCCCCGTCAGCACCACGAGGTCCAGGCAGCCTCCACCCCAAGAGAGCCCTCCCTGCCCACCCAGCTGTGCTCCAAAGGAGGTGAGAGCTTTGGAGCCAAGCACACCAGACACGCCTCTGCCTGACTTTTCCCCCTCTGGCAAGAACTCACCCAGGGGAAGCTTCTCTGCCTGTTCCTCCCGGAGCTGCATCCGCGCCGCCCGTTCCCTCACGGCCCCGCGCCGGGAGCTGAACAGGAATGCCAGGCTGGCATCGTCGAAGCAGGCGATGCTGGGCACCATGGTCAGCCAGTTCAGGAAACTCAGGTTCCCACTGATGATCAGGAGCACCTAAAACGGAAAGAAGGCACCAGAAGGTGTTTAACCTCCTCAAATTCCACCAGAAAAGCGCGGCGGTGGATTTTAGCGCCCTAACGGAGACTTTGTGGATCTTCCAGGATGGCAAACCTTTCCTCCCTGCCCAGATGTATTCCTGAGCTCACAGTGTGAGCTTTTCCCTTGCTTTTAGCAGGAGAGGGATCAGCCAGGGGTATAGAGTGACTTGATTTCCATGGTGCTTCTGGCCCCACGGGAATTCCCCGCTTCCCGCTGCTGCCCAGGGCTCTGGGACAGCAACACTCCTGGAACCCTCTGGGAGGGAAATAATGCCTTAAATGCAGAAGTGTGCATTAGAGAAGCTTTTTTGGTTTTTGTTTGTTTGGTTTTTTTTTTAATTTTAGCTTCTGTGAACCTGGAACAGGACCCAAATCTCCCAATTACAAACCCAATGTCTCAATTACAAGTCCTCCCCGACATATCTGCGTGACCTGGAATTCCCCTATGGTTTATTCCAGGGTGACTCCCTTCAGCAAGTCCTGAAACAGGCTCAGTGTGGAGGCTGGTGTCCCAAATTAAGAGCTGGCCTCCCAGGATATTATTCCACGTACAAACACCAATAACAGATGGACAATTTTGCTCTGAGGACTCTCAGCCAGCGTTCTGTTAAAAAGAGCCATGTTTTCCCATTAAAAACGACAACAAATAAATGTTAAAACCATGTAATTCTGTATATTTTATGTGATTGGCACCATGTTTCTTGATATGGTGATTTGCAAGTCACAATTTTTAAAAGCCCAGCAGGACTCTTCAGAAAGTCACAGAATCTTACAAAAATGAAAGATCTGACCAATCACAGCCAGGAACAAAAATCCTAACTATTATTTAGTTAGAAAGAAAAAAAAAATTATGCAGAGTTGGATAATTATCCAGAATTATGAGGGGAGAAAAAACTATTTAAACCTGAGTTACACACAGATGTTGGGTCCTTGAGGAGAACACGTTCCACTCAAGGTTTGGGGCTCCCCCTTTGACCCAGATGTGGTTTAGTTCCGTGCATATTAATCAGCCTGGATTCATTAAGACACTTCTCACTCGGCCACCTCGTTAGGGAACTCTGCTCCTTCTCGGGAGGGTTTTGCCTCCTCGTGCAATCTCAGCCGTGTTAAGAAAATAGTTCTGCACTTTGCCACTTGTGGCTCCCAGCCCTGAGGAGCTGGGTGGTCCACGGGAGGTGTTTGCAGCAGCGATTCACCTCTTTATTGCTCAGAAGTCAGAAGCGAGAGATCTTATTTCCAGCAGCCCTGAAAAATCAGGGGGATTCAAAAATAATACGAGTTTGGCGTTTTCTGGGTCTGTGGGTGGAATCGTGAACGGACACGTTTTAATTTGGTTCCTCTGGAATTACAGCTCCTGCCGATTCAGAGGGGGGCTCGTGGTGCTCCCTGCCCGAGGGGGGCTGAGCCCCACAGACCCCTGGGATTTGCACAGACAAACCTCTAAGGGACTCCTGCTTCAAAGGCAATTAACAGGAAAACAGGGGTTCTCAGCCCTGTTCGTGGAGGGGTCCCAGAAAACGACCTCGTGGCTGCAGGAGTTTTATCTTATTTCATCATCATCATCATCACTGAAGGGGTTGGGCTGGGAGGGACCTTAAAGCTCATCCAGTCCCACCCCCTGCCATGGGCAGGGACACCTTCCACTGGCCCAGGTTGCTCCAAGCCCTGTCCAACCTGGCCTTGGACACTTGCAGGGATGGGGCAGCCACAGCTTCTCTGGGCAACCTGTGCCAGGGCCTCCCCACCCTCACAGGGAACAATTCCTTCCCAATATCCCATCTAACTTTGGCACTGGGAAGCCATTCCCCCTTGTCCTGTCCTTCCATCCCTTGTCCCAAGTCCCTCTCCAGCTCTCCTGGAGCCCCTTTAGGCACTGGAAAGGGCTCTAAGGTCTCCCTGGAACCTTCTCTTCTCCAGGCTGGACATTCCCAGGCTGCTCCTTCCCCATCAGCTGCAGGAAGAAGGACAGTTTGTCACACACATCTCTCAGTAATTTCAGCCTTTAGCACATGCCAGGTTTGGCTCTTCCATGCTCCTGCCCCATCCCAACCCAGCTGTACCTCCCTATCTCCACCCTTGGCATCTCTGCTGCCTTGGATGGGCTGTGCCCTCCCCACCTCGCTCCTGATCTGTGTTTACAGTGTCTTTCTCTTGCTGGACAATATTTAAATGCACAATTATAACAAACAGATGGGATCAACCCCTGTGGTGATTTTGAGAAATTTTTTATTAAAGCACAGTATTAATCATGGTAATTGGGTAGGAACTTTAAGGTTATAAAACTACAGCATGTCTAATGAGCGAGCTCCTTCTAGGAGGAACTGAGGTTTTTAATCTAATAATGTCAGTTTTATGGATTATGACTGGAGTTTTATGAAGTGTGATATGAAATACTGTGGATTCATGGCTCTCACTGGATTAATTTGGAAAAGTAGTTTTCCTGGTTCTAGGCCCAAAAACAATTATTCCTTACATTTCTGTCCCCTGCACTGTTCCCAAACCCCTCTGTCAGAAAACGGGCACCTACACCCATAACTTTTTTACAGGTTGCACTCCTTTGTTTGGCTGGGGTTTATTTTTTTTTTTTGGAAATCACAGATTGTTATAAACATACAGTAGGTAGAGGAAGCTCATATTCTGTGTCCCAGACTGTATATTTGTCCAGAAGGAACAACAATGGGCTGTAAACTCTTAAACAAGGCCCAGGGCTCCGTCTGAGCACAAGGACAAAGTCACCTCACAGCACTGGGGCTTGCTGGGATTAAGCCATTGGAGCAGAAGAGCCAAAACTGGGATGTCTGGAAGGACTTTAATTCATTTAAAGAGGAAAAAATTACCAAAAGGCTGGAGGAGACCTCAAGACCCATCCAGTCCTTCCTGCTGCCCCAAAGTAGAGTCAACTCTCCCTGCACTACAGTGTGTTTGTTAAACTCTTCCTAGAAATTTTATTTGTGTAGTTTTTCCCACAAGTTAGCATAGGCATGGGCAAAAAAATTCCCATTAAATGGCAACAGCAAAAATATTTAATTTTCCCCTATTTGTAATTTCCCCCTATTTTTAATTTCCCCCCTATTTTTAATTCCCCTGAAGTCAATTCTTGTTAACTTCTGGATTGGGTATTTGCATGAGGGTTTAATCTCTGCTTTGCAGAGGTGTTTGGTGCAGAGAAATACCCAGGGAAATACTTCTCTCCGTCCAAGAGCACCTTCCCAACTCACTGGGAATATTAGGGAGCGAGGACACAGCCCAACTTTGGTATCCAAACAAGGCAAAGGCTCCGTGTTTCCTTCCCACAAGATAATAGGAGGGAACCCACATATTATTACCACAATTAATACAGAAATAAGGATATAATAAACCTCAAGACACATGTCGCACAGTTGCCCACACACCTCTCATTGGGCTGAAGAACAGTAGTTTAGAGCCAGAGGAATTATTTAGAATACAAAGCATTTTATAATTCACATGTCATATAGAGATTTTTCTTTTCCTGACTAACTCTGACTGGGGTTTGAACAAATATGTTAAAAAATACCCACATCTATCCCTGAAAAGCACAGGTCGGTATTAATAATATTTATAAATTTATAAAATTTATAAATATATATTAACAAATACTTAATGGCATGTTATATTTATACATATTTATACTTATACCTTTAAAATATTTAGAAATACTTACGTAGATGGCGATTTCTCTGAACTTATAAATGTATAGTGGAAATACTGAGGAACAAAACAACTTCAGACACACAAATGGAATCGTGCACAACCTTCACTAAAACCTGCCCTTCACCTGGGTCAGATTTTGACACATTACAAGCTGCACTGTCAGGTTTTTGTAATTCCAGGTCTAAATCTCCAAACAGAACTGCTAAAGCAGGAGGGACCCAAACCCTTTCCATTCCTGTCCTGCACCCCCCATTTGTTCTCCATCCAAACGTGCAGCAACAGAACTGTCTCGCTCCCTCCAACCACTGGAGTTCCCACAGATTGCAGGATTTGACTGCAGAGCATTTCCAGGGATAAGCACCACTTCCAGATTTTCAGTGGAAAAAATGTTAAAGAGAAGCAAGAGAGTGAAAGTGGAGTGATTATGGCTTTATATATATATATCTCCAAATCTCACACTTCAGCACTCCACCTGACCTCCAGGTCAGGCCCTCCTGACCTCCTCCTTTCCTCTCAGGAAGAATTTCTCCATGGAAAGGGTGGTCAGGCACTGGAAGGGTCTGGCCAGGGAGGTTTGGAGTCCCCATCCCTGGAGGTGTCCCAGGAAGGCCTGGATGTGGCACTCAGTGCTCTGGGCTGGGGGACAAGGTGGGCATGGGGCACAGGGGGGATCCATGGGCTGGGAGGGCTTTTCCAACCTAAAGGATTCTGTGATCCCAGTGCTGAGGGGTCAGGGGGATGGACAGACAGCCAGTGGCTCAGTGCCCTTCTAAACTACTCAGGATTGGGGTTGGGATACCGGGATAAGCTACAAACCCAGAGCCCAAGGAGTTAAACCCAAGACCTCGCAGGGAGTATTTCCATGCTCCGAAACTGTATCTGTTCCACTCCATTACCGAGGTCTGGAGCTGGATTTAGGACAGGTTGCTCACTTTGGGTCTGAAACACAACCAGGCTCCTCCTGTCCTGCTGCTACAGGGCCCAGATGTTTCTCTGGGTTACTGGCATTGACACATTTATCCTGCTCTGCAGCTTTGTTATGTAAAATACCTCTCAGCCTTGCTTGATCCCTTGACTCTTTGCTAGAGGCAACAGTTCCACGTTTAATCCATGACAGGCTGAAGAGCTGCCCAAAGACTGTTTATGGAAGTGTGGGACCACTATAAAATGAAAGAATAATTTTACAGAAGGAAGGAATTCTTTGCTACTCTGCTCTGAATTATCGACATCTTTCCAACCCTGATGGCAAAGCTCCTTCCTAAAGGGGGAAGCTGCCATAAAGACACACAATCTTTCAACACCTTATTTGTATTTTTACTAAAGGCCAAAAGGCGTTTCCATGGACCAGTGAATCTCAACGAGCTTTTCAGCAGCATCCTGCACCAGAGGGGCAATTTCAGAGAACTTCTTCCTGATTTTACTCCAATTTGCTCCAAGAAACTGATTTTAGTGGCAGGCCTCTTAGTTGGTTCAGATTGGGTATTAGGGAAGAATTTCTTCACAGAAAGGGCTGGCACAGCTGCCCAAGGCAGGGAGGGGACTCCCCATCCTTGGAGGGATTTAAAAGCCATGTGGATGTGGCACTGGGGGACATGGTGGCCTTGGGATGGTTGGACTTGAAGGTCTTCGAGGGTTTTTCCAACTTCAATCCCTCCAGCACACAGCAAGGAACGGTGACATCCCACCATCAGCACAGAGCTCCACATGTGAGCTCCACAAGCTCCCTGCTTGAAAAACACCTCAGGATCCATCCAGAGGACAAGAGAGCCGTGGAAAAGCAGCACATTGTTCCCTCAGAACACGCCTGGGTTTCCTCACCCGGCGCGCGAGCAGCGCTCGTTCCGATGAGCTCATTCCGTCAATAAAGTCAAACAGCACGTTAAAAACCTCCACATCCATTAACGGTCCGAGGGTTTCACTAACCAGCTCCATCCCGCTCATTAAAAGCGCTTTTATGGCAGATGGAAAGCTGAAGTCCAGCAGAAGTGCTCTGCTCCAGTGGTATCTCCAGATGGGAATGCTGGAAGGAGCCCCACGCCGTGCGCTCCGGGGGGACGTCACGCTCTGCCCTCCCTCTGCCTCCTCCACGGGGAGAGCAGGTTGGAAGGGATTCATTCCAATCAGAACTTGTGGATTCATCCAAATATTAAATGGGCCGGGCCCAGCTCTGGGAAAGGTGCTCAGAGACCATTAATTTGTGGGACACCTTCCACTAGGACCAGGTTGCTCCAAGCCCTATCCGGCCTGGCCTCGAGCACTTCCAGGGATGGGGCAAGATAAGGCAAAATCAATGGCAGGTAAGCTGAAAGCACTAATTTGACTCTTAAAAAATGACAGAATTTCTTTTTTTTTCTTGATGACACAACTTTTAAGGTCTTTCCAAAGTGCAACAGCGGCAGAGCTTTGGTTAAATTTAGCCTGTTTTGGTTAACAGTTGGTTTGCTACACCAAAAGCAACTCCCTTACTGAAAAGTGAAGAATGAACCCATGAAAATTTTTTTGCACTGGTTCCTTTCAAACTAGTTTCAAATTTGAGCTGGACATCCAAAAACCCAGTATTACAGTTTAAAAAAGTAATCCTAAATATACCGGTGTCTTTTGGATGGCACTGGCAGGACCGGGCAGTTCTTGCCTATCAAGTTGTTCTGGGAGCATTTCACTGCAGGTTTTTATTTTCCTCTCTGCCAAGCTCTGCTCCACGCTCGGATATTAAGACATCATAAGAAAAATTCCAGCAGGGCAATTAATCATTAACTGTCACGGTTTTCCATAAGGTGCAAATTTAAGGTTATAAAACTGTCAAAACTCTGAGCAGTTACACGGGCTGTGCCGTTGGCTTGGGATGTGCCTCTGGAAGGGGGTGCAGACAAATGCCTGTGGTGCTGTGGGATGCAGGACCTCGGGAGCAGCCACGGCACATCCAGCAGAGACCATCCCACGGGAAACCACGTGCTGCCAACAGGGGGTGGTGGGGTGGCCCAGCTGCTGGGTTATCCCTGCAACCCCCTCTGGGGTGGTTGTTATTTGTAATCATAAAACCATGGAATAGTTTAGGTTGGAAAAGACCTCTAAGACCAACAAGTCTTTCCCCCAGCGCTGCCAAGGCCATCACTAAACCTGTCCCCAAGTGCCACATCCACACAGCTTTTAAATCTCTCCAGGGATGGGAACTCCACCCCTCTCCTGGGGAGCTGTGCCAGGGCTGGGTAGCCCTTTCCATAAAGAAATTATTCCCTAATATCCAACTGTGTGCAAACAAAAAACCAAAGCAGGAGGTCACTTACTCAAGTGGTGAAATGACGGCCCGTTGGTTCCACACAGCAGCAAGGATGGGGAATGTCACAGCAGACATTCCCAGCACCTTGGTCTTTCCCAAAAGGTTTCAGGCATGCAGGTTGAAGAGGATGGAGACCATCCTACAGCTCCACAGGCCCCTTCCCACCAGCTTCAACAGGACCCAGAATCCCACAAACCAGTCGGTGCTCTGACTCTTGAGTTGGTCAAACCACAAACACCGTTTCATTTGCCATCTGTGCTGCAGAGCCAGGATTATCTCCTGATATCAACATCCAGGAAAAGAAGGATTCAGCAAAAGCATTTTCCAGCCCAGTAGAAACAATCCTCATTTGAGGTCTCTCCTGGTTTAACTGCAGCCTGGAATGGGCTGCCAATGGGTGATCAATAACTCCCTCCTAAATTACACAGCAAAGCACAGAACTCCCCTGGAATAAATGCCGGATGATTGTTGGATGATCAATAATAGAACAGCATCAAGACTAAAAAGTAAAAGCCCTTCTTCCAGAATATCCCTTTTCTCTACTAATTAGGACATTTCTTCACCGAGAGACGTGTGGGTTCAAAACTCCCTCTGTGAGAAATGATGTGAACTAAACCCTGCTCTCAAATCCTGGATCAGCCTGAAGTCACATGGAACTGTTTATAATCCTTGACTGAAGGAATGCTAAAATACTTCTGGCAAAAATACTTCCATTCCCTTTCCCCATCCAGTCACTGCTCCTCTGAAATCCACTTTTCCTACAATATTTAGACATATCTAACAATTGCCAAAACAAGAGTAAACCCCATTGTTTGGGGAGAAGAGGAAGAGAACACATCAGGAAAAATCTATTCTGATAGCACACATTTCCCCTAGTCTGTCGGGGTCTTGGTAAAATTTGGATTAAATTGGTGGGGAAAACAAGGTTCTTTGGAATAAACATAGATGGGAAGGCTGAGTATCTCCAACCTCAGACAGCCCTGGCACAGCAAATGGGATCTGTGCACAAATTCCTTTCAAAACAATTCAAATCCACGGTTTGGGTTCAACCGGTTGTGGAGACATCTGCAAAAGCTGGATTGGGACCGTGCTCCCCAAATTCACTGGCATCTCAAGCCCGACACAGATTCAAATCTTTGCCTTTTCAAGCTAAAAGAAAAGGACGCGACCAAATCCGCAGGCACGGGGGAAACCCAAGGAAAAAGTGAGGGATGTCACATCTGATCAGCCTGACACCAGTGTGGAACACATTGGTGGCTTCTCTGATTCAGATCTTTCTGCAGCTCCTCCCCTGGCCTCGTTCAAATCCATAATTTTGGTGACTTTAAGCTCTCGGCAACATCTGCACTGAAATGTTTACCTTGGGCTGGCGGCTTGGCGGCACCAAAAGCCAAGGCTGGGGGCGCATTTCAAGCTCCAGGATGACCTGGATTTTTCCACCAAACCAACCTCTTGCAGCACGTTGGAAGCAAATGCAGGGACCTGATCCCTGAGCCACCATCCAGGGGCTTCGGCAGCTCCGGAGAAACGGGAAACAGTCACGGCGGGAAAACACAGCGAGGAAAACTCACCCGGTGCCTTAGTCAGGGCTGGGTACATTTGATTTCAATAAAGCAAAGCTGCAAAAGCCTCAGGGAGAAAAAAAAATTGAAGTACTGGATGTAAAAGTTTTATAGAAATGCTATGTTTAATAAAAAAAAAAAAAGAAGAAAGCAAAGAGCTGGTGCCTCTCTGCAGCACCTCCCCAAATCCTTCCCTCCACTGCTGGAAAAGGGGTTAAATATATCACAGAATCACAGCATATTGTGAGTTGGAAGGGACCCACCTGCATCATCGAAGTCCTTGGGGAGGCCCTGGCACAGGTTGCCCAGAGAAGCTGTGGCTGTTCCATCCCTGGAAGTGTCTCAGGCCAGGCTGGACGGGGCTTGGAGCAACCTGGGCTAGTGGGAGGTGTCCCTGCCCATGGCACGGAGTGGTACTGGGTGGTCTTCAAGGTCTCTTCCAACCCAAACCATTCCAGGATTCCATGGTTCTAAGTCCAGCTCCCTGACATTTAAAATACAAAATGCCCAACCACTGTGCATCAAACCTTCGTTAAATTTTCCAAGGTCAAAAGAAGAAAAAGGGGGGAAAAGTGCCTTTTCCTTCCATCCCAGATGGCAGCTGAGCAATCCCTGAGCTGTCAGTGGTGGGGACTAAATAAATAGCAAATGAAATGTATGTTGGGCAAAACCAGATATGCTTAAGAAAACACAAAAGGTGTTAAAAATCACATTTTTATGCTGCCATCTGCAGCAGTTTCTTTTCAGCCTTGCTTGTAATTTAGGTTACAATGGGAGCAAGGTGTAAATCACAAAATGATAACCAAAAAAAAGGGAGATTTTTCAGCTCTTTCCCTCCCTGAGCAGTTCCTTGCACATGGGATGAAATGATGCTGAGGGTGGCTGAGCCAGGGGAGGTCGTATGGAACCCTGGAGGACTGGGAAGCTCATTGCTCCAGTCTCACTGGGAGGGCTTTTATTTCATTTATATGCATTTATTTGCCTGTAGAAATCTGAACTAAACCTCCAACACAGGAACTGATTGAGCCTGTTCAACACTAGATGGGAATGGAAGCATTTAAAAGAAGCCAAAGCCCTGCATTTCGCTCTGCAGAGGAAGACAAGGTGCTCCAAAGGGATGGAGGGAATATAACAATCTTGGAGCCATTTATCTAAGAGGCACACACGGCAGATCAGGGTTTCAGAGCTGCCTGAGGAGCCTTGTCTCCTCCTGGGAGCTTTGGAGGTCTCGGCCATCCAGGGATGAGGGCAGTGGGTATTTCCTGGTAGTCCCATCCTCCTTTTCCCAGCCCAAACTTGGCCTGTGTCCGATGGGATCACATGAGCTGTGGATCTCGGAGGAGGCTGGAGAGGAAGCAGAAAATGCCACCCACTTTCAAGGTCACAGCTGTGAGGAGATCCCTGCTCATGCTGCTGCACTGATCGCTTACATATGAGATGGACCTCGGAAGAGGAACGAAAACACACGGAGAGCTGAATATTCCAGAGCTGTCCCCACAGCCCTGCTGCACAGCCAAAATCCCAGGGGAGCCATGCTGTTATCAGGAAGAGATGCTCTCTTGGAAAAAAAAAAGCTGCACAGGGCTTGAGGTTTTCCAGCTCCAAAGGATCTGCAGCAGAGGATGAAGCACAGCTGCCTGTCCGGGAGGAAGTTCCTCCTCTCCACGGTGACTCATCCAAGAAAACCCAAGGGCAGCCGCAGCAGCCACGGGGCTCATTTGAAAAGGATCCTCATTATTCACTCCCAAATTGGGTTTGTCAACAGAGGGAAAGAGCAAAACTCCAGGATTGCCTCATTCTGTGATTCCAAGAGCCTCATCCAGCAAAGGGGGAATGAGCTGCTCTGAGCCAGGTGACAGCAGTGACGTGGGGACAGAGAGGGGACGAGACACAGGGGCAGCAGAACGTGCCAGGCACTGCCTGGTGCTGCTGGAGGAGCACTGGAAAGGGATGGAGGAGAAGGAGCAGGATCTGAATGATCCCAGGCTGCTGCATTCAGCACACAGCTGGGAAAAGATGCAGAGAGCTGGGGGGGAAATGCAGGGAGTTGGGAAAAGATGCTGAGAGTTGGGGGAAAAATTCAGGGAGTTGGGAAAAGATGCAGAGAACCAGGAAAAAACAATGCAGGGAGTCAGGAAAAGATGCAGAGAACTTGGGAAAAAGTGCAGGGAGTTGGGAAAAGATGCAAAGAAATGGTAAAAAACAATGGCAGGGAGTTGGGAAAAGATGCAAAGAATTGGGGAAAAACAATGCAGGGAGCCAGGAAAAGATGCAGAGAGCTGGGGGAGAAATGCAGGGAGTTGGGAAAAAATGCAGGGAACTGGGGGAAAAATGCAGGGAGCTGGGGGAAAAATGCAGGGAGCTGGGGGAAAACAATGCAGGGAGCTGGGAAAAGATGCAAAGAACTGAGGAAAAACAATACAGGGAGTTGGGCAAAAATGTAGGGAGCTGGGAAAAGGCACAGAAATCTTTGTTCTTCCAGGTTTTCTGCATCATCGGAGCTCTGGCAACGCGGCTGCACGTGCACAGGCAGTGCCAGGGCAGGATATGGGACCATGGACAGGCACCTGGAGGGGTGGGAGCAGCAGGAGCTGCTCAGGTGTGCTGGATGGGTCTGCCAGGAGCCAATCTGCTCTGCAGCCCTGGAAGGTCCTGCCTTGGGTGGACACCCACACCCCGGACCTTCAGGCTCCAGACTCCGAGGCTGTTACGGAGAGTTTATGTTTGGCTTTGCAGCTTAATTTCTTGTGACAGTGAGAAGGAACCCTGAAGGTTTCTGTAAACCAAAGTGTTTACAAGGCAGTGCCAAAGCCAGAGCTGGGTGCAGTGTGGGCTGTGAGCAGCAGCCCCAGCGCTCCAGAACTGCCCTCCGGAGCACAGGACGTGCCACAAGGAATTAACCTCCCAACACACAACTCGAGCCTTGAAATCTCTGCGTGACAGAGACATGAGCAGCTCAGCCAGGCCTGGGGGAAGTGAAATGAAGCAGCAAATTACAGCTCTGCCCAGGATTTTCCACCCGGGATCCCACATAGGTATTTCCCAGCACTCCCTCCCCGGCCCTTGTGGTCGGAGCTGCTCCTTTCTGGCGTCTTGTGGTGGCCCTGCTGCTGCTGCTCAGGGGTCCCCTGGGCCACATCAGGGCACTGTCACCACAAAACACACGAGTGGTGCCAGCCCAACACAGCAAAGGGTGTTGGAATGGACCCAGCGAGCTCCCAAGGGCCCTCTGGAACCTGCCCAGAGGTGCCTGGTGGGTGAGCCTGGTCCTGGAGACCCTCAGGGCTCCCTGTTTTGACCTCACCCCAGGCAAGGAGTGGTCTGTGAGCTCATCAGCGCTCAGGATGGAACCAGGAACATCTGGGACTTCTCCAGTGCTTTGCTTTCAGGATCTCCATGCACTTTCCAAACTAGGATGGCAAGAGAGGGACAGGAAGAGGAGCAGTGGGACACAGCACCTACGGAGAGCAGGGAGCACAGCCCACCTGAGCCCCACCCAGGGATGGCCCAACCACTGCCCTGCAGTGACCTCAGCTCTGGAAGACAACTAAGAAACATCAGATCCAGCCCTGGCCTGATCCAGTCACAGAAATCCCTCCACATCCCCAAACACAATCACTTTTCCCAACTTACTGATACTTTAAATAAAAGTACAGCTTGTTTTGGCTGTCAGGGCTGATACTGCAGGGGAGAAGAAGCACCAGAACCACCAAGAACATCCCAGAAGCATCTTCCAAACAGGACCCCTCCACCAGAGATGTCCAAGGGCACCGACAGCCCGGGCAGCCCAGGGAAACCACCACGAGGACTCTTATCACAGCACTGGATGCATGTGCAGTGTTTCATTTGGCACCCCTGGAGCTCTCATAATCTTTTCCTTTATGATTAATATTGAACAAGTCATATTCCTTATGGAATTTCCTAACTGTGCCTGTTTATATTTTTCTCTACATCAGAGTTAATATTTCGAGATCGCCTCTCTCTTTTTTTTCTCCTTTATTTCATATTCATCTGTTTTTCCTCATTTTATAAACCAGGTTTCTTGTTTAGTAGTCATGACAACATCTGCCTGTGGTGGTTACACCACAGCCTGGGGCTTTCTATTTGCTTTTCTCCCCCCCCTGCCCCCAAGCTGCCTTAAAAAAAAAATACCCTTTAAATAAATAAAAGCATGAAATGAAAGGGGCAAGTTCGGTACCGACTCCTCCTTCCCCTCCAATGAGCCACTTCAACAAGACTTCCCAGCATGGTGGGTGAGGACTCATTTGGCTTTAATCCTGCAAAGTCTTATCCACTTAGTGAACTTCAGTGGGAATACTCGGAGCACACCAAGTGAAACACATATGTAAGTCTTTAAAACCTTGAGGTCTGGGCCTGAAAGGCAGAAAAGCAAAAAGCTGGAGCTGCATTTTCCTTCTGGGCGTTGATCTCTTGCACAACAGCTCACGGGGTGGGATGGGGGGGAGATGGAGATGTGCTGCTGCTCCCCAGGTGAGGATGGAGCGACTTCCATCCCTCCTGACGGACCACCGGGATGTGGCACCTCTCCCTTGCTCTGCATTCCCAACAAAACCCAGCGGCTGGAGGCAGCAGGACCCACCCTTCCACTCTCATTTCAATTAGAAGGACGTGGTGATCAAACCCTGTCAGGGCAACCCGGAGATCAGGCAAAGGAATCTCAAAGCAAAGGAGCATCACTCCACCAATCCCATGACTATGACCTAGGGAATATTAAGAAATAGCTTTTTTTCCCCCTAACTTAACATTAAATTTCAGTCTTTTAGGATGTTGGTCACCAGTAGCTTAGAGGGAATTTAAGCTCTTGAAAAAATGAGTGTATTTTATGAGAGACCTCTCCCCCGAGCACAGTAAGCGGTCCCGGGCTACGGATCTACGTTTACCCATGGAAAGACACAACTCAAATTCCATGGTGTGTTTTACACAGGGAACATAAAACACCAATTACAGGATGGCCAGGCACACTGAGAGCAACCCTGAATCCAGAGGAGGCAACGAGGATGGGAAAAGGCCGGGAACTGAACAAAGGCAAATGAACCTTTAATGCAGCAGAACCTCTGGGAGCCCAGAGACACTGTGTCCAGATGTTCAGAGGTCGATGTAACCTGACTCCAAGAAGGAAGAGGATGTATTCCTTAAAATTCCCTGTTGTGCTTTAATTTACTGCAGTCCTGCAGAGGAGCATGTGGTGATCACAGGTGGAGTTTAAGATTGACCATAAACATGAAGTTGGGGGCAAAAGACTCGAATCGTTTCGGATTTGGCTGCCAAGACGGTTGAGGTACAGATTTCCATGAAAACATCTCCCTTTCCCTGTGCTCCAATAAAACCAGAGGAAAACCCTCCAGCAGAGACTCTGCAGCACCAACAAACCCTTCACTGATGGAACCAAGGCCTGGGACAGGCGACCACCCGAACTGGGGCTCTCCAGCTGATCCCTTCTTTGCCGGGTGGAGAAGGGGAAGGGAGAAGGAACAGAGGATGGATGGCAATATTTTGAAGCTCCAGTTTCTTATCTGTGCTCACATTTCCTCTAAATAACCCTAGGAAAATGATCTCTCTACATCTTCAGGACCTCCCTGTCTGCCCCTGAACACTCTGAGGGGAGGGAAGAACAGTGCTGGTCCCGCAGTGCCTCCAGCACCATCCCATCTGCCCAGGAATCAGAGACAGAGCTGATTTGGCTGCACTGGGTTTCAGAGTGGCCCCCCCACCAGATCCTGACCCTTTTACCTTGGCTCTGCTCCCTCTGAGGTTTCTGGCCACGGCAACGATCCGTGTTTGATGAGCAGAACTGGCAGATTGGCCGTTGTTGCTCCAGAGGGATTTGCGTGGGGATTACAAGTGGTTTTCAAGGGCTGGCTATGGAATAAATGACATTACTGATGCAATAAAAGCAATCCCTGCCTCTTTCCTACTCCCCGCTCCTGCCATTCCCAAACAATGCAATCTGATTTGGTTTTCCCGAGGAAAATGATAAATGTATGTTGACTGTGTCCTGAGTCTTCTCCTGCTCCTGTATTTTGGCATCTCAGAGGAGCTGGTAGGTGTTCTAAGGCAGAGCATCACGTAGACACCAGGTCTAGTGGAAGGTGGCCCTGCCCATGGCAGGGGGTTGAAACTAGCTGAGCTTTAAGGTCCCTTCCAACCCAAACCATTCCATGATTCCATGTAATACCCATCCCTGTCTGCTTGTTCACTGGCAAGCTGCAGGAAATCAATCCGTGTGCACTCCCAGGCCTCACTGCCATGCCACACAAGCCATAATCCGGGACCAAACATTCCCAAACTGCTCATTTTGTGAGCTTTTCTGCTGGATTTCCTCCCTGCTCCCACTGCACCCCCTTGTATCCATGATTTGTGCGAGGAGGGAGTCCTGTGCTATCCCACGTTTCCCCTAACACTACTGAGTTCACTAATGATACGTTTTCTAGAAGGGGAACCAGCTTTTGGAGCTTTTAGAGGTTCAGATCCTTGGATCTTTCTTAGCTGGAGGAACCAGCTGCATGGCTACCAGAAAGCCTCTGGGATTTCCCTTTTCATCCCTCCTCCCAGCAGCACAAGGCACCAGCAGTGCCGATGTGATGAGTCGGGAACATTGTTTTGGGACTCGCCTTCTCAGCCTCTGCAAAACTGGCACCAGCCTGAGGTTTCTCACTCCTTGCAAGTTTTTCTAATTAGGGCAGGGTGTAAATTTAAAGTGCCAGTTCTCTTCCTGAACAGCTCCACATGTGGACACCAAGCCCGGCCCAAACCTGTGCTGTTCCTGTTTAGCTTGACCCGTCTCCAAAGGGGGTTTCACACGTGTGAAAGGAGCAGTTAATCAGGAACATGGAGGGTCAGACCCTCACTGTGCTCCTGGCAGAGCTGAAATTAAAGCTCAGGAGTCCCTCAGAGGGAAGCAGGAGAGGTGAGACCTCGTGCTACAAACACCCTCCTGGATGGAGAGATTTTAGGGCTTGAGGCTCAGCTGAGCTGGGTTTAGAGCAGCAAGAAAAATCCTCACCCTCTATACAATGCCACCATAGAATCATAAAAGCCTGGAATGGTTTGGTTTGGAAGGGACCTTAAGGATCATCTTATTCCACCTCCTGCCATGGGCCACGGGCAGGGACACCTTCCCCTAGACCAGGCTGCTCCTGGCCTTGAACGCCTCCAGGGACGGGGAGTCCACAACTTACTGGGAATGTTGGAATGTTGCAAACGTTCCTCCCCCAAAAAAGGAAAGGTGAGACTTGCGGTTTGCAAACAATTCTCCAGGCAAGGACCACCCCCAAGCAGGGCACAGTGTGCCCATCCCACGTGGGGGTGGGAGCCTGTCCAGGCAGAGCCGGGCACTGCTGCCCGTCCCAGCACCATCTCAGCAAACACATCCCAGCTGCTCCAGGAGCATCCTGCACTGATCAGCAATTTCTCTGAGTCACCAGCTCCCCAAAGCCCCAGTTTTCCTCGGCAGATGAAAGCACAGTGACACAGGTTTCCTGCAATTCCTGGCAGTGTCATCACCAAAGAGATAAAGCCTCTGGTGGAGCCGGGGGGATGGGACGGTCCAGCTGTGTAAACTGCGTGTGGGCTAAAGCATCCCGGGGCAGCATCCTCATCCCAACACTTCCAAAGCAAAATAAAACCTCTCTGGAGGCAGCAGCATCACACAGAAACATTAAACCAGCAACTTGGCCCAGAACAAGCAAATGAGTTATTTTCATCAAAGCAGGAAAATATAAAATCCGTCTTCACCTCTGTCACCAAACAGCCCAGACAGCAAGTTCCACGGTTTTGTCTTTACTCTGGGATGACATGGGGTTCATTTTAATGGATTTAATTAAAGCTCTCCAAAATTTGAGTGAGGAATAGTGGGAAAATTTGCACCTCTGATCTGTGGGAAGTTCTACAGATGCACATCCAGCTGACACAGGCTGTGCTTAAATCCAACCATCCACGTGCATAAAGCACACACTCACTGAACTTGAGAGAACATCACTTACTGGAATATGCAAATTAATTAAACATCACTTACTGAAATATGCAAATTAATTTAAAAACCCTAAGTTGACCATCTGGGAGGACAGAAGGTGCCACCTGGGTGGGGAGGCCCTGGCACAGGTTGCCCAGAGAAGCTGTGGCTGCCCCATCCCTGCAAGTGTCCAAGGCCAGGTTGGATGGGACTTGGAGCAACCTGGGCTAGTGGAAGGTGTCCCTGCTCATGGCAGGGGGTGGGACTGGATGGGCTTCAAGGTCCCTTCCAACCCAAACCATTCCAGGCAAACCATCCCAGGAATCCAAGCATAAATCAACTGCTCCAACAGCCAGGGATACCAGAGGAAAGACTACAAAGCAGGAATGGGAAGAAGTCTCCTTTCAGCCAGGAGATCTCACTGTAGCCAGGAACTGCAACAAAATCCTGCCCTTGACCCAAAAACACCACACCAAAGGCATAAACCCACTCCAGCCCCTTTCATCCCTGAAATGGGCACATTCTGTCTTCACACATCCATATCTGACACCATGAAATGATTCTCTTCATAATGCACGTATTAAAAATTCCCTTTAAGAGAAGTTCATAATCTGCCATCTGTTTCAAGTTAGGCTGAGCTGATTTTGGCTTTTTTTTTTTTTTTAATGGAATAGAAAACATTATTTAAAGGTCCTGTAATCTAGATGGTGGGAGGAGAGAAACCAAATTCCAAATACCACCACCACTGTCACCCTGCAGCAAAGACTTGGAGACAGCCAAGGGCTGGGGAGATGCAATGGGACCAGTTCAAATCAGGACCAAGGGACAGAAAACACGACTAAACTTGGAAGAACTTCACCATCCCTTCAAACCATTGCACTGAAACAGGATAAATTCACAACAATCTGAAGATGTTTGACACAGATTAGTGGGTGAGACCCTTGGCTTGGGCAACGTCACTGGGTCCTAATGGTTTTAGTGAGGCTTAGTAGCTACATCTAAACATAAATAACACTGGAAATATGGTAACAGTGCATGGTCGAGATCATGTCATGGACATCAGCAACATCTCTGGCTTATGGCTGGTCTGGCTCTCGTCAGGCAGAACGTTTTACACACACACTTACACGTCCCTGCAATCACATGTGCAGCACATACTTTATCTCCCACCCTGGTCTGGACCCGAACGCCGCGGCATCGAGCGAATCCCATCTGGAAAGCACAGCTGGTTTGAAGCCCTCGCAGCCCGGCCAGCTCAGCTCGTTTCACTGACAACATCCTTGTAATTGATTCTTCTCAGCGAGCCCGAGCACCTGGAAACTCTGCTGGAGGACTCCAGACACGAAGGTTCTTCTGGAGCGCGGAGGAATCTCGAAAACCAAACGCAAAATTCAAACGGGGGTAAAAAACACCAGCCTCAGCCCTGCCCCAGAGCCCGAGGAACCCGAGTGCTCCCCAGCTCTTGCCTGGGCAGGGGAAGGAGCACATGTGGTGGATGTCAGCCATGTCATTCAATCCAGCCCTGGAAGGGGTTCAGGTGGTGTGAAGAGTGAGAGCGGTGTGAGGCCGACCCGGAGCAGCACAGAAAATGAGCCCTGAGAGCAGCCTGGAAGGCTGTCACATGGCAGCCATGCCGAGGGCAGCCAGGACTGGTTGTGTTTTCATTACACTTCAGCAAATCTTGCTGGTGTGACCTCTGAATGTCAGTCCTTACCAATATTCCCAAAGACAAGGGGCCACTGGAGCCCACCCAGTCCCTGGGTCTCCCTGGCTTGGTTGTCATGGCACAGATGCGACACCAATGGCACCAAACTGGGCCACCAGCCCTGGGACAGCCCCACACGTGGCACCTTCCACCACGAACCCGAAACCCAGCTGGAGCTCATCCCTCTGGCACAGCCCCAGGCTCCCTCCCCTCCCTGCCACCGCAGCCCTTTGCCACGGGAGCAAAGAGATGCTGCTCTAAAACAAAACAGTGCTCTTGGATGGCCCAACTCACTCCAGCTCTTCCTGGCCCTGAACCCAAGAGCCCCAGTCAGCAGTGAAAGCTAATCCGGCCCTTCCTGCTGCACTTTTACGGCCATGGCAGCGCTTCCCATCCTGGGGGCCTCCCATGCAAATCTCATTTCATGGCTGGGCGTAAAACCTCGCTCTCAGGTTTAATGAGCAAAACCACCACCAGTAGCAAAGGTGAGCTGACAGGGAGCTCAGCCCACGGCGCCTCCGAGCCCCCCCCCGAGCCCTCCTCGTGGAAAACCCGCCCGTTTCCAGCCGGACACCCCGATGCAGAGACACCCCAAACCCTGGGCTGCCCGTGCCCCGAGGAGCCACGTTTGATTTTCAAGCTAAAAATCCCCCCCCCCCCGAGCCTCAGGGCAGGGGCTGTGGGATCCCTCCCAGGCTCCCCTCGCGTGCCAGCAGGACGAGTGATGGGAAATCACACCAGCTCCAGGCTCCGGCTGCTGCCAGGCGGCTCCGCCTGTTGGAGTCACTGACGGCCCCCTTTCCAATTAATCAAGTTCCCATACTGATTAACAGCATGATTCATGTCCCTCGTTAGGCACATTCCCCAACAAACAAGGCTGTATTTCAAGGCCACTGGCTTAATGGTTAAAATAAATACCTTCCAAATTTCTATTTTCAAGTAGCTGAACCTTTTCCACCTTTACAACTAATTCAGACTTCCTTCAAATTATTTTTCTAAGTAATATAACAATTTGTTTTTCATTAGAGCTTGTCAAAGCCGGACTTTGGTTTACTTTGAGAGAAACCAGCGCTCTCCAGAAACTGTTTAGTACAATTTGAATGACGCCCAAAGGGGTTATTGCAGCCACAATCAAAATAGAGTTTACAGCACTGGCTTGGGGTGACACTTTATTTAACGACGTAAAAAAAAAAGAAGGGAAAAAAAAAAAAACCCAGCGCCCCTGAATCAGAAGCTAATTAAATGCACTCCTATGGTTCACAGTAAGTGTTTCTCAGTCACTCTGACTACTGCAGAATGCAAGGACTTAACTTGTTGCTAACTAATCCCAGACCCCATTACAGAGCAGCCTTATTTACTGGGTTGGGGTGGTATGTGCTGGTATTCTCGTGTCTGGTAGAGCAGCCCTGCAACAGATACCATCGAGCTGGAAGTGAAATCAAATCTAGCAGTGATTAAATAGTTTGGGTTCTGCCTGCTTAAGTTTTTTTTTTTTTTAGGGGGGGGGAGGTAGTATAGCTTGGTATTTAATTTAAGGTGGCTTAAATGTAACAGAAAATCTGCCCTGTAACTGCTTTGATTTCACATTCCTCTTGTTTTGCTGTGGAGAAAAGCTGAGCTGGAGCAGTGCCAGGCTGAGGGAGGGAAGGCTGGGGGGTCCATGGGGACAGGGAGTGAGGGGCACGGGGACCCCTGCACCCCTCACCCAGGGGACTGGGATGATGATTAACCTCCCTAATCCCAGTCCAAAGCCTCAGGGTTCCCAAAAAACCCTTTAATCGCTCTCCCTCCATCCTCCCTCTCGAGTCCAAAGCAGGTTTTTAAACAACTGAGCTGCAAAACTGTTTTCCATGGGCCCATTCCTGCCCCAGCAGATCCCCTCACGTTCTGCACTTCATTTTCCTGGGATCCTCCGTTTGTTGTTTCTTTCTAAGCCACAACAAAATCAACAATATTTGGACTTTTGTGAAGGCTGAATTTCCTCTGTTTTCGCAGGGGAGCCACTGCCCAGCCCCAGCAGTGCCACCCACCCACTCACACCCTACCACTGATGCTGGGCCAGGTTCCTCAGCACCCTGAGGGGCTACAAAAAAACAGGAGAGGGACTTTTTAGTGATAGAACAAGGGGGGATGGATTTAAACTGAAAGAGAGGAGGTTTAGATTGGATATTGGGAAGGAATTTTTGGCTGAGAGGGTGGGGAGGCCCTGGCACAGGTTGCCCAGAGAAGCTGTGGCTGCCCCATCCCTGCAAGTGTCCAAGGCCAGGTTGGAGGGGGCTTGCAGCAACCTGGGCTAGTGGAAGGTGTCCCTTCTCACAGCAGAGGGTAGCACTGGATTGGCTTTAAGGTCTTTTTCAACCCAAAACAGTCTGGGATTCAATGAACTGCAGAACGATGCCTGAATTTTCCAGCTGCTCCCTCCTCCAGCAAACTGGGCAGTGGCTTTACCCTCACAAACATCTTCATACACAAAAGCAACCCCTTGACCAGTGCACATGTGCTGGAGGTGCAGAATTAAAGCCCTAACGAAGGGCCTGATCCTTCTGCCACGAGCCTGGCACTTGTGCAGCCCCACTAATCCTCCCGGAGACACTCCTGATTTACACCAGCGCCGGAAAGGGAACGAACCCCAGCTCGGATCTGACAAGTGAAAACAAACACTGGCTTCAGACACTTTCTGCAGGGAAGGGGGGGGCTGTTTAATTTTTGTTCCCTCTCTCCAGGCTGCTGCTGTGACCTCTGCTACCTCCTAAGTCAGCAACACAATATGTTGCAGCTGTGGCACAGCCACAGCCTGATTCAATTTGTGCGTGTGTGGCTGCGAGGGCAGTTCATCCCTCCAACGTCTTGTGGCGTGGCAGAGGTGGGGGAAGAGGGGGCTTGGTCCTCCCTTCCCAAAAGAAACAAGGGGAAAACCCTGCTTTGCCTCCCCTGCACAGCACTGGAGAGATGGGAACAAAATCAACTGGAGGAAAACGTCCATTCCCATCCCAGTTTTTAGGAGGTTGGGGTTTGGCCAAGCCAAGGCAGAAAATATCTGTTCAACAACTGTTTTCTGCCTAGAAAGAAAAAAAAATAAGGAGGAAAATGACTTTGCTGCCCACTCTCCTGCACATTCCCAGCTCCCAGGAGAGCAGGGGTTGTGTGTCCCTGGTGCAGTGCCCAGCTGGGCAAGGGTAGAGCTCGGAGCTTGTTTTCTGAGGGAACAGAGCCAGAGGCTTCTGCCACATTCCCACTCAGGGGTCCCTCTCAGCAGGTCCCCCCTGGAGCTGCCTCAGGGGGGTTCTTTGCTGGGGCTCTGACTTTGGGGGCTGGGGGTTTGGCTGTGGGGGATTTAATCTCTGCCTTCTCCAAGGCTGGAATTCAGTCTCGCTCTTGGCATTGTCATCCCTCCGCTTCACACACAAGGCTCCTGCTGAAAACCACCCTGGGATTGCCCAAATGTCAGCCCACTGCCAAGCCTGCAGGGAAGCAGGAATGGTGGCAGGGAAGAACTGGCAGCACCAAGGCTTCTCCCCTCTGGCTCCTTTGGGTAACTTCTGCCCTGTCATGGGGGCTGAGCTCATCCAGGCACCAAGGGCCCCTCCAGGAATTCCCCAGCCACGAGGATGCTCCATGCTGGAGCACGTGCCAGGAGTTTTCAGGGGCCACATAAAGGAGTCAGAATCTCCAAATTCATTCAAATCCAAAGGGATTTGAAAGCCCAAAACTCTCCCCACGTCCCCTAACTGCGCCTTTATGACCGTGACCCAGAGCAGTGTGGAAGCAAAGGAATGACCCTGCCTTTCCAACAGCACCAGCCTTATACTTTCCATTCTATTTACTTATTTATGGCTTTTACCTTTGTGATACTGAGGCTCCTTCCCATCTGGCACAGCCAAAACCACCCCCCAGCTGTAAAAAAGCCTCAGCCCCCCTCCCTCGTGGGAGCTGCAGCCTCCTCTCTGCGCTCCAACCCGGCACTACCTGCCAGCTCCGAGGGGCAAGGTGGCTTTTTCCTGGCTTTCTTGGCTTTCCTCTCGCTTCCCCTCATCAACTCCTTTGCCAAGCAGTGTAATTTTACTGCCTGGCTTAGAAGGAGCCAAGAAATACGTTTGCTGGTGTAAGCTGTGCATTAGACGGCGTGAAAAACATGCAGCTTCAGGGTTTTTAGGAGCCAGATCCGGGGAACAGCAGAGCACCCGCCGAGCAGCAGGACTTGCCTTCCCCACACAGCACTTCCAGCCTCCCTCCTCCTTCCAACCACAAGCTCCTCAGGGTATGGGCAGGCTCTGCCCCGATGCTTCCACAGAACCAAGAATAACAGAGTCCAGACCTCACCTGGGGTCTCCAAGACCCTCCAAGATCTCTCCTTCCCTGCTCCAGATACCGAAAGCCACATTTTGGACTTGATTTCCCCTGAACATTGGGGGTGCTTCAGATCTAAATGAGTATTTCTGAGGCTCAGACCCCTCCACTACTACAGAAATCAGCCAATCATGGATTCACAGAATTGTCAAGGTTGGAAGAGCCCTTTAACATCATCAAATCCAATCATCAACCAGCACCACCCCCACGTTCACCACTAAATCAGGTCCTCAAATGTCACATCCACAGGTTTTCTGAACACTTCCAGGGGTGGTGACTCCACCACTGCCCAGGGCAGCCCATTCCAATGCTAGATAACCCTCCTGGTGAAGAAATTCCTCCTGATGTCCAACTTGTCACCATCACCCAGATCTCCCACATGGAGGTGGCCCAGGATGCTCCAGCAGTCTGGAACCAGCACAATCCCACAGGAATCCAAGGGTGGACAGACCCCCATCCTCCAGCACGGTCTCCACTGCCCAGCCCCTCCCCTCTGATGTTTCCAAACTCACTAAGCCTTTTCCCTTATAAATGTGAACTAAGCAAGAAGAATAAGTTCACACTTGGAAAAAAACCCACTTTTTTTTCTTTAAAGCCCAACTTTTTTTGGGTTCCTGACAAAGCAATATTCTCCAGGCCAGTTGGAATCTGGAAAAATACACTCACTCAACCTAGCCACCATGACTCCAATAACAATTATAAAATGTCCAATAAAACTTGCATGTAATGTCAATTCAAATCTTGAAAAGCAGAATTAAGTGGTATATCAACATTAAACTTTATTGCTTCCTTTGCAGAGCAGAAGTATTGTCAATAAAAGTCATTCTGAATGAAGAAAAGGGCAGTAAATATTAAATAAACAGGTTTTTGTTGAAATGCTATAAAGGCACCAGAGCTGCATTTTACACTGGGACCCTTTTTGCCTTTGCAGACTCCCCTCGTGATAGAAATAAGGCAGTAATTGCCAACTATCAATAAAGTGCCAATTAAAGGGTGGTTGATGCCTGCATTTACTCCGTGTCGTTAGGAGCCTTTATTGCATGGAGTTGGCTTTTCCAGGTCCCCCTGGCTCTGTCTGACACCCCCCAGCACACCCAGGGTCGTGCTGCTCGTTAGGAGCCCCTGAAGGAGCCGGGAGGGCAACGGAGGTGACACCGGCCATGAGTCCTGGCTGGGGGCTGGGCAGGGATGGAGCACCCCAGGGCGAGTGAGGAGCATTGACAGAGTCCCAGGATGGTTTGGGTTGCAAGGCACCTTAAGCTCATCCAGTTCCACTCCCCTGCCATGGGCAGGGACACCTTCCACCCATCCAACCTGGCCTTGGACACTTCCAGGGATGGGGCAGCCACAGCTTCTCTGGGCAACCTGTGCCAGGGCCTCCCCACCTTCACAGCGAAGGATTCCTTCCCAATATCCAACCTAAACCTGTTCTCCTTCAGCTTAAGAAGGTTGGGTTGGCTGGTGATGAAGTTTCTTCTGGCAGGGATGTGAAGAAGCAGCATCACCCCCTGAGCTCCCTGCACTGGTGTTTCTGGGAACACGGAACCAAGTGGAGCAGGACAGCCCTGCCCTGAGACACGGCTCTGTGCCAAAGCCTGGCACTGGGCGACGTGGTTTGCTCTCTGCTGGGCCACTCACCCTCATGTATTCTGCTCCTTCCCAGCTCTACTCACCTTAGGAAGAGCCCTCCCTGCCCTTCCTTACACACACAACAGTTCCTACTCACAATTCCAGCCTCCTGAGCCGATCTCTGCTGTGTCCCAACACCTGCCTGCTTCTGCAACAAGCAGCCGCCAGAGATGGCAGGTTTTACTTTGCCCACGAGCCAAAATAAGAGTTTTTTAGGGTTGGGCTGAATAAAATCCTCCCAGTGACACCAAAAACCTCAGGTGTGATGCCCGTCACAAACACCCTGAGACCTCCCTTGGTCAGGCCTGGCCTGTTCCACTGCCGGGACCTCCAGCTGCCCAAGTTCCACCCCAACACAACCAAAGTGACCCCAAAAGCTGTGCAGAGGTACAAGCTGATGCCCAGTGGCACCCAGACACAACAGGAAGCGTTTGGGAAGCAGAAGGAGCAGGAACCTCCGCGAGGGCACAAAACCCCGCGGCTTTTATGTCAGACCTTTAAAACCTGACCAGCATTTTTGTGGCTTACCAAGGGAGTTTATAAGCTGTTCTCCAGTTTAATCATCACATGAGTTCACAGGAAGCAGGAACAGCTACTGAGTATGAATTTCATGATGCTGAAATGATGCTGAACAAACCCAGGCGGCGAGGGCTGGGGATTAACGAGCTCTTTGAGCTCTGCCAGGGACAGGGATGAGAGAAATCAGGTGGGGTCTGGGAAATACGTAGGCAGGAGCTTCTGTCCTCTTGAGTTTTACACACATACAAGAAAACCCAACTGGAATGTGAACACCATCCATTTTTCAAGGTATTATTTTCGCTACAAACCTCAGCTCAATGAATCTGGGGGTTGTGAAAAGCAGCTCAAACCTTTTCAGAGCTAAAGAACAGCCCCTGAATGGTAAATACAGGAAGAAGAATCTCTTGAAAACGTGAAAGATGCCCATAAAAATTAGCTTTTGGAGAAACTGCAGGTACTCCTGAGCTGCAGGATACGCCAGTCCTGGGCTGACACTTCTCTGCCACCCAGAAATCAAACCAGCAGCACGGGAAACAAACCTCCAGCGAAGCAGAAAGAGCAGCCAGAGTGGTGTGACCCACCCGAGAGCCAACAGGTCACGGCTCTGAGTCATCCTGAGTCACTTCCTCTGGAGTCAGTTCCTCTGGATGCTGCTTCAGGGAATCCCATCCCTGCTCCTGCCATCCCTGCCCATGTCCTGGCAGAGCCAGCACGAGGAGTGTGTGTCTGCACCTTGCCCAGCCCACCCACAGCTCCAGGGGCAGTGGGGCTGGTTTGACACCCCTCAAAGACCCTCTGCTCCATCTTGGGAGCTGATGTTCCCCCTCGGAAGCGAAACAGGAGCACCTCACCTGGAAGAGGATCTGCAGGAGGCCATGCAGGATGCACATCCGCCGTCCCAGGAAGAGGAAGAAGGGCACCAGCAGCTCGATGAAGTGGTTGACCAGGGTCTCCAGGCGGTGGAACCACCAGGGCGAGCGGTGCATGAAGTAGGCGATGGGGTTGGGCACCGGCTGCGTCTGAAAGAGGGCAGGAAAAAGGGATCAATCCTCTCTCCAAGGCTCATTACTGAGGAGAGTTACAGAGTTTTGGCCTCTTTCCTTATTTCTTCCCCCAAGTCTCCTCTCAGGAGAACCATCCTTTGCCTCTGGGAACTCATTTCTTTGTGGAGAAAATGGCTTCACCCGAGTGTTTTTCACACGAGCCCAACACTTTTTTAAACCAACCCATCTTCTGAAAACCCAGAGTTTTACTTTTCCCTGTTTTCATCGCAACCAAAACCCATCTTAAATTAAACCAGCTATTATTCAATACCGAAATATTACACACAGCTTGACACTGGGTGATGTTAGACTGCCCTGCACGAGTGAAGATCATCAAAGCAACTGAGCAGATACAGAAACCGAGACAAAGATTTTCTCGGGGTCACACAGCAGGGCAAACAGAGCCAGGAATGGAAACCAGATTACAAAACCTTGGAGATCTTCTTTCAAAATGTTTAAATTTGAAATAAATGTGGCGGTAGAGCTGCTTTCCAAAACTGTAATTTGGGAGAGGAAAGTGTAATTCCTCCAAACATGTTAGACTGGTTAAGGTATTTACACACTGGCCTTGGGACAATATTATTCTTTTATCAGCCTGAATTTTTTGACACTGGGAGATTTTTCCATCCAGTACAATAAAGCTGCAAATTTTACAAAGGAAGCAAACCCAAAACCTGATATGTTAATAAGTGCCACCCTAAGAAAATCGTGCAATTTTAGTGAAAATAAATGTTAATTTATCTCTAGCGTATCTGACAGGCTCAAATTCATTGGTATTGTTTGAAAATTGCAACAACAAAAAAATAGAGAGGTTGAAAACACGAATGTTAATTAAAGGAGACAAAACACATCTTTAAATTATTTGTAGTTAAATCAAAAATACAAACAAACCAGGGAAAATCCTGTAGGATGCATGGCAAGCGAGAGTGCTCCCACTGCCAAATCCCACAACTATTGTAATCCCTTATTAGCAAAGCTGGGATTAATAAAGTTGTTGCTTTCCATGGGTTGGAGCTGCTGGAGCCCCTCAGGACAGGAGACCGCATCCTTCCTTCCTCGGACACGGCGCCGGATGGAGCCGTGCCGGGGTCAGGGAGCTCTGCCAAGTCCACTCCAGCCAGGGCTGGAGGTCAGGGCAGCCCCGGGTGCCACCCAGGGTCCTTCCCCCCCCCCCCCAGGACCTGGTTTGAGTTACTCTGCTTGTTGGACTGTTCTCCAGCATTCCCAGAACGCCGGGGAGGCTCACAAAGAGATTTTTTTTTTCTTTTTTTTTACCTTGATCCCAAATTGCTGAGAAATGCTTTTATCCTCCCCAAAAGGCAGGTTGGTTTCTTGGCTCTTTTTATTATTTTTTTTTTTTTTTTTTAAAGTGCTTTAACCAAAATTGACCCAGTCCTAGAGGCTGGAATGTTTAGCACCTGAGGCCGAGGAGCACAGAGAGCTGACAGTGCTACATGAGTAATTACACACCTACTTACAACTGTAATTAGCACATTAATATGTATTAATGTTGCTGCTTGGTTGGGCTGGGACTCACAAAATCATCCCCCTGACCTGCTCAAGAGCAGAAAGAGAAAATTCCAGCCTCAAGTTCCACCGGACTGGGACAAGAAGCAGAAGGAAGTTCAAGGCCAGGTTGGAGCGACCTGCTCCAATGGAAGCTGAGCTTTAAGGTCCCTTCCAACCCAAACCACTCCATGGTTCTATGCTTGCACATGTAAAGTAGAACACAGCGATAGGGAAGTGATTCACAGGTCCCAGATACTCTTGAAAAGCTGCTGGGAGAGGAGATCTGTGTGTCAATGTGTGTGTTCCTCCTGATGCCTTCCAGATGCTGTGATTCCGGGTGCGGGATTCCCGGGGAGAAAGCCGTGTTTGCTCGGGATGGGGTGTTGAGGCAAAGACCCAGAGCAGTGTGTGAATCACCTTGGTGAACGCCTGGGATGCTGGAAAACTTCCTGCTTTCCTTTTGGGCCTGAGTTTGTCGCTGCCCAGGGGTGCTGGGAGCAGCTGGCACCCCGACTGCTGGGTCCTGTTGGGCGAAAGCACCTTGCTGGGATCAGAGAGGGAATTTCCTCCCCATGTGGTATCCCAGAGTAATCATATCCTATGGAAGCATCGCAGCGGTGTTGGAGGCAGCGGTGTCAGAGCCCAGGAGGAGGGAAAAGCTTTCCAGGATCACCTCACCCAGCTCAGTTGTGGGATTTTGAGCTTTGCGCTTTGCTCCGTGGCTGCTCTGCAAGGAGAATCATGGGATGGTTTGGGTTGGAAGGGACCGTAAAGATTATCTAGTTCCAAACCTCTGCTATGGGCAGGGACACTTGCACTATCCCAAGTTGCTCCAAGCCCCATCCAACCTGTCCTTGGACACTTCCAGGGATGGGGTAGCCACAGATTCTCTGGGCAACCCCTGGGCCTCCCCTGGCACAGCCAAGAATTTCTTCCAACATCTAATATTAAACCAACTCCTTCAGTTGGAAGCCATTCCCCCTTGTCCTGTCACTCCAGTTCCTGGTGAAGATTCCCCCTCCATCTCTTCATCCTAAGAAGCATCCTAGAAGCAGCCAAGAATTCCCCTCCATCCACAGCTGTGACCTGCTGACACACAGACAGAAAAACGCAGCTCCAAGCTCCGATGCAACTCAGTGAACGATCCCAAGGCAGCGTGAGGGAGCGAGGGGAGCCCCGGGCTCTGAGCAGCCCCTTTTCTGGGCACTCTGCGAGACAGAAAATGTTCTTAAATAAAAAAACAACGATTAGCAAAGCCTGGCTTTCCGTGTCAGCACAAGGTGCAACCTAATAACCCTCCTGCCTCCCTCACACCTCCAGCAGCCAGGGAAAAACTGCTGCTGTGAATGCCTTTGGAAAGGGGACGGGGGAAAATGAATCCCATAACTCCTGGATGGGGCAGATTTGTAAGGTGTGAGCGGGGCCGGCGCTCGGCGGGGGCTGCCCCAGGAATTCTGAGTCCCCAGCCCGGGCCTGTTCCCCGCCTCTGATCGACCAGGTTTTACAAGGGCTGGGAAGAGATTCTAAAAATATGCACAATAAACTGTTTTTTCTCCCTAAGGGGTCTATGGTTTAATTATGTTCTTAGTGAGAACCATTAAAGTGCTAAGTACCTGAAGACTCCTAATTTACTAAACTACAGGCTACTAAAGCCCAACAGAAGGCCATTATACACCAGAGGGAAGGCTCTTCTCGGGGCCTGTAAATGCACAGGGTCTCTCCTCCAGCCTCCCTATTGCTGTGGTGTTCCATAAACTCCGACGGAGTATTTAATCCCAGGGTTAGACAGCCCAGCTCAGCCTAAGGAAACCTCCAGGCTCTCCTACACGTGGGCAGGAAAACAAGTCCCACATTGTCCTCAAACAACCCACTGCTCACACAGGGCTGGGGCTCACAGCAACCTGGGCTGGTGGAAGGTGTCCCTGCCCAGGGCAGGGGCTGGGATTGGATCATCTTTAAGGTCCCTTCCAACCCAAACCATTTTGGGATTCTTTACTGGTCTCACAGCACAGCTCCCACACAAGTAACTGTGCAGCATGGGAGGGTGAAGTTGGAGGGGGAGGGAATCGTGGACTCATGGAATAGTTTAAGTTGGAAAAGACCTCTAAGATCAACGAGTCCAACCAAGTGCAAGGAATGGCAGAAAAATCTTGAAAAATAGAAGGAAATGGAACAACAGGAAATATGAACAAATAGTGAGAGGAAGCAACTACTGGGTCAAAAGAAACAGGATCACAGAATGGTTTGGGTTGGAAGAGACCTTAAGGTTCCACCCCCTGCCACGGGCAGGGACACCTTCCACTAGCCCAGTTTGCTTCAAGCCCCTTCCAACCTGGCCTTGGACACTTCCAGGGATGGGGCAGCCACAGCTTCTCCAGGCAACCTGTGCCAGGGCCTCCCTACCCTCACAGGGAACAATTTCTTCCTCATATCCAGTGTAAATCTATTTTCAGTTTCAATTCATCCCCCTTGTCCTATGCAATCATAGAATACAGTCCCACCTCACCCCCAGAACAGGCGCAGGGAACGTGTCAGGAACAGCTCAGGGGCTCCCACAGTCAGGAGAGAGGGAAAGCCTTTGGCAAACACAGCAGAGTGTGAGGAGCAGCAGCACCCTGGAAAACTAGGATAAGAGGTATTACTAAATGTTTTCTTGAGTGCTTGTGGAAGGTTTAGACGAACTGCAAAGCTCAACTCTCCAGCTTCCCAGGCACTGAGGCATGAACTCATCTTCTTGGCTTCAAAGGAAAGCTCTTAGTTCTCTTGCACTTTGGACCAAAAAATGAAAAGGATTCTCCAGGATATTTCGATCACCGTGATCCAACAGGCTGTTTCTCTGCCAGCCTATTCTGCTTCAGAACTTGACCCTTCCTCCTGATGCATCTGCAGATCAAAGCTCCACCTTCCCAAGCCTGGGCAGGAACGTCTTCCCAGCCCCACGTGAAGAGGCAGCGAGCAGAGAGGAGCTAAACGGGGTCACTCCCAGCTGCTGGCAAGTGTGGGAAGATGAGTGTCTTGACTGAAGTCTTCCCCTCTCGTGCTGTACAAGGACTCCTGCAAAACACCCTTCTTGGGAGAGGGAGATCCCGGAGAGCCGCAGCTTCTTTGCTCTAGAAGGGGCTCTGCACGGGCAGCGACCTTGACTGATGAGTAACACAGTGATTCTGCACAGAGACACGTGTAGGGAAGGACTTGGAAAGGCAGTTGAGCAGGGAACTGCTCAGCCTCTCTTGTAACCCCAGCAGGACCTTGAGCTGTGGGTATTTTATCCGCCCGTTCACGTGCACGAGGCTCCACGTCCACGCTACCAAAACACCCGAGGTTAAAAATAGGCCCTTCGAAACGTTCCAGTTATTAATAAGATTCCAATCAAAATAAAATCATAAGGGGAAAAAAAAAATTTAAAAAACCGTATCTGGAATAAAACCCAAACGGCTCCAAGGTCCAGCGGGGTCACAGGGGTTCGGCTCTTCAGCAACGCGGCATCAAAATAATTAAGTCTCCGTAGAACTATTAAAAAGAAAAGTTACCTACACGTTCTTGCTGGGCAGAGCTTCCCTCGCCCAGTCAATAGCAATATTCAGTTCATAGAAAAACACGCTGGAATCTGCCTGTTTAAGACAGCAACCCAAGCCAAGGAGATGTGTGTTTGACTCGGTGCCAGCACGACCATAAAATGTTGGCAATTTAGTAGAGACGTAGTGCCGCGCCACTCTCCCAAAGGACCTAAATAAACTTCAGATGGAGAACATATATTTTTACTTTTTATATATATAAATCTGCTGTTTCATTTTTAACTCCTTTCCCCAGCCGTCCCTCCGGCGGAGGGTTTGTTCCAAGCTCAAACAGGTCCCCGGCTCTCCCCCAGCTGAGCGAAGCCTCGGCGAGGAGGAGAAGTTAAAAGCATGAAAAATCAGAGCAATGATTCCCGGCTGGGCGTTGGGTTTCCCGGGAAATCGTGGCTGCAGCCGCCGGAGGGGAAAAGGGGCTGGGGAGAAAACTCTGCCGTGCAATTTCATGCCTCGGCATCGTGAAATATCCCCCGGAATTTTTCTGTTTTCCTGTTTACGAAGTCGCACTCGGGAAGTCACCGGTGTAGGTGAAGCCTCCCTACCACACCCGTGATGTTTAACAGCAAAGCCAGGCTTTGCTCACGATGACTCAGCCAGATTTAAACCAGCACGAGCGAGGATGGACCGGGGGGACACCGGAACGAGGGGTTTGGAATTCCAACAAGTTGGGTGGGGGCAGAAGGATCTGTAGCTGCACTGTTTGCTTTTCCAGACTGCAGCCACCTCCTGGTCCGAGCTATCCTTCTCCAATAACAAATCCCACATTTGCAAGGCCCGCAGCATCCCTGTTTATTGACGCTGTGCCTCGGAGCTGCTCCCTGAATATCAAGTTAATTGGGGAGGGGTTACAGATTCACCTATTTATTCTGTACATTCTTGGAGAGGTCCAGAGCTAAAATTACACAAGGAACCAATGAACTGTTCAGGCTATTATTTGTTCAAAATCCCTTTAAAATAATTAGTAGGGGCTGGAACAGACATCTTGGCTCTGGTGGGGCCAGAAGAAGCTGGTGGAACCAACTGCAGGTCGTTACTGCCTTTGGGGAGAAGGTTTGTTTAAGAGCACCAGAGATGGGTCACGTTGGGTTTAGGGAGTGGAACAGGCCGGAAGGTACATCCCTAAGAATCACAGAGTTGGAAAAGGCCTCCAAGATCACCAAGTCCAACCTCTGAGCGAACACCACGTCAACCAAACCATACAGTGAAGAAGAAAACCAGGAGCTAAGGGCAACACACGCTCACCAAGCAGGTCCCATCCCAAAGGCAACCAGGGGACTGCAGCAATCCTCCTCCAGGTTTGCTGGTTTCCATCAGATGGTGCTGATGTGTCTCATACTCTGAGATTTTCCAACAGGAATGCTCTCCCTGGCCCGGCGCTCTCGCCTTCCCCGCCGGATCACTCACCAGGCCCCTCACCAATATTTTAAATTGCCAGTTAAGAGCATATTGCAAACGTGATCCCTTAATTGGTCACTGTTATGACTCTCTATTAGAGAAGACAAGTTTTTCCACACAAGGTAAGCCCTTGCAAAAGCACTGAAAATGTTTCAAAACAACCCAGACCTGATGTATTTATTATACGCTTCTCTATATATAAATAATTTCATGAAAAGGAACGTACTGAGTGGAAACTCCATTTAAAATGTGATCCCAGATGGTGGCAAAGCTCTAAAATTGCAAGGCAACATGTAAAGAAAGATTAACGACCTCAAACAGGCACAAATTTATGAGGTGAAAGCCCCTGTAATCCTGGAGAAAAATGATACCAAACCTTAGACCAGACAGCTAGAAAATACCTCTGCTTAGTTCATGTGCCCTCTGCCATTTTCCATTTTCTTGCAACACACATTATTTTGGGTTCATTTGCTCTTTCCTCCTGCAGGGCAGAAGTATCACTTCGGTCCACGAGCACGGGGGTGGATTTGCCAGCTCCCACCAGGTACCAGGAGCAACAGTCAAATCAGACAACAGGCAACAGCAAAGGGAATAAGCAGCTGAAAGGAGGGAAAAGGGAGCCAGGACACCACGGGAAGCCCTTCCCATCACTGCAAGACCCAAAGCTCCACTGAGTGGGTTGAGGTGATGCCCAACATTTCCAACTGAAGTTCAAGCACTTTCCTATTCTGCCTGTGTGTGAAACGTTCTGAAGGGAAGGATGTCAACCTTTCATCCCAAAGAATGTGGGTCACCCCAGCCAGCAGCATCTTCCCTGCTCTTAACTCTAGCTGGGATCAAACGGGACCTCTGGGTCCCACAGCCCCTTCCCCTGAGATCTCTGGCACCTCAAACACCCCCCTGACAATCCTCCTGCTCACCCCCCTGACAACTCCCACCTCAGCAAGGCCACTCGGACTATTTTACTATAATGATTTTACATGAACTGGGATTTTCCAGCCTTTCCAGCAGAGTTCCTTGCACACTCTAGTGAAGGGCAAACCCTCTGCTTCAGAAGGAGGGTGGAAGAACATCTTTCTGAACATCTCTCCAACAGCTCAGGGGATCCAGGGCTTTTCCCTACCACAGCTCCGAAAACACCCCACAGCTGCTCTCCCGCAGCCCCTCATTCCTCCACTTCTATCCTTTTTAACAGCCTGTGCTAAAACCAGGACCTATCTCCCTCAGAGAGCTTTTTTTTTTTTTTGGCATGTGCTCCTAAACATGACGCTCAGCACCAGGCCAAGGAACACAGGGGCAAACCCACGAGCGCCGGCGCAGCCCCGGCTCGTGCCCGTGTTTGGATTAGGCCGTTTCGTGGCCTGGGCATTTACAGTCGGGTTAGTTGGTTGTTTTTTTTTCCCCCCCTTACAACAGTGGGATCTTTCATAAAACGCGCTCACAAAGGGTAAATTGTGCCATTAGGAACCGACTACCTGGTTGGTCACTGGAGTTCTCCGAACTGGAACGGCACCGCGCTCGTGCCAAACCCAGCGCCGGGGGCTGCTTGTTTAACTCTCCAACTGCCCGAGAGACAGAGCAAGGCCGGCACAGAAATATTTATCATTTAGGTTGGAAAAGAGCTCCAAAGTCACCCTGTCCAACCGTTCCCCCAGCTCTGCCAAACCCACCACTAACCCACGTCCCCAAGTGCCACATCCACGCAGCTTTTAGATCCCCCCAGGCATCAGCTCCACAGTGAGGGATTCAGCAGAATTCTGGTCTCAAGCTCCTGTTCATCTAAGAGCACTTACAGAGCAGGATGGAATAAAAATAAGACATCAGGAAAAGCCAGGTTGCTGTCCCAAAGATGGAGCCAAAAGCTCAGCAGAGTTTGCTTCTGTTTTAAGCTTTCTCCCGAGTAACAAAGGATGCAGCCTGAAAGAATTTAAGACAAGGAAAACAAGTCACAAGAAAACTCTTGGCCATGAGGAGGTGATGTACAAAATCCAGAAACCAATTCTCTCTCTCACCAATGAACAAGGCCACAGAGTGACAGAACAAAGGGGAATGGCTTCCCAATGACAGAGGGCAGGGTTAGGTGGGATACTGGGAAGAAATTGTTCCCACTGAGGGTGGGGAGGCCCTGGCACAGGTTGCCCAGAGAAGCTGTGGCTGCCCCATCCCTGCAAGTGTCCAAGGTAGGTTGGATGTGGCTTGGAGCAACCTGAGCTAGTGGAAGCTGTCCCTGCCCATGGCAGGGAGTGAGACTGGATGGTCTTTAGGCTCCCTTCCAACCCAAACCAGTCTATGACTCCATGATTCTCTGAACTGAACCTCTCCAGCCAGTGCCACAGCACTGCCTCTCCTGGCACGGGCATCATTCCAATAACTCTTTTTTAAGCAATTAAAGGGTTAAACCAGTGACTTTTTACAGAAAACATGACAATTCTCTTTGTAATACCCACACACAGTGACAGAGACAGAAATGCTAAATCCTGCTAATGCCAGGAACAGGCCTGGGCATCTTTGGACACCTGGATACAAAAGCGCGCTTGTTATAAACGTCCTCGTCCTGCTCAAGGCCTTCCGTGGGTAAAAATAACAGTTACCTCTATTTTAAAGGACAATTTCAGGATGGGAAGTTCTACAGCACACGTTTGTGGTTCACCCCGTGGCACGAAAACGTGACGGATCTGGAGCAGCACGTGCCGGAGCAGCGTGTGATCCATGAGGGATGTTCCGTCACCCACCAGCACCAACCAACACCCATCCACGAGCGTCCAAATCCTTTTGCCTCGAGGCCCACCAAGTATCACACTTGTGTAATCACCTCGCTGTTTTGTAAGTGTTGCTTGCTTCTACGCTTTTCTAAAAAAAAAAAATAAAATGAAATAAACTCCCCAGACAGATAAATTCCACCCAATAAATGTGTCACCCCGCTCTCCCCGCGGATATAATAACACCCTCACTCTTGTCCCGAGCTGGGAGCGCTCCCAAATCACCATTACAAACAAATCTGCCACCCAGAGCCAAACCTCTCGTTTTTAATAAAGCCTTTGACCTCCTTTCCTAACGCCAAACAACGTCCCCGGAGCGGCTCAGAGCGCCCGAGGGACAGCGAATCCCAAATCCCATCCTCCAGCTCTGCCTCCCCATGGTGGCCGCGTTTCCCGGGGTGGGTTTTGGGTGGGTTTCTCGCATATTCACATCCCCCCCCACCCCGGGAGCAGCCCCAACACTGCGCCCATTGAGGCGGCGGGGCCGGGGCGATGCCGGGGCGCAGGGGGGTGTTTTCCTGGGATGGGTGTTTAATATTCCCCGTCATGCCGGGGCTGTTTCTCCTCGCGCCGGGCTGTCAGTTAAGCCCGGGGATGTTTATTTTCACGGCCACTTGTGGTCAAGGCTGGTGCCAGTTGTACGGCATCGGTTACGCACGTTCAGCACTGGGGACCCGGCCCAGGACTGCCCGGCCTAATGTGAAACAACTGAACTCTTCCAGCAGTCCCTGCTCCAGCTTTAACCCTTGCCGGGCAGGAGCCGGCTGATCCTGTGGCTCAGCCTTCCCACCAGCCACGGGCATTGTCCCCATGTCTGTCCCCCCGGCCCTTGGCTTCTCTGCTGCTCCCCAAACCCCGCCAGCATCTCGTTGGGGTGATGATCTGACACTGCACGAAGGAACAGGAGATGTCTTCAGCTGCTTAAGGAAGCAGCTTTTGGGAAGGATGGGGTTTTTACTGCTCAGCCTGGAGAGGAGGAGACTGAAGAGAGACCTTGTTGCAGTTCCAGCTTCCTCAGGAGGGGCAGAGGAGGGGCAGGGACTGAGCTTTGCTCTGGGGGGACCAGGGACAGCACCCAGGGAATGGCTGGAGCTGTGTCAGGGCAGGGTCAGGTTGGATCTCAGGAAAAGGTTCCTCCCTCAGTTGGGCACTGACCAGGCTCCCCAGGCAGTGGGCACAGCCCCAAGGCTGCCCGAGCTCCAGGAGGGTTTGGATGATCCTCTGGGGCACAGGGAGTGACTCTTGAGGATGGGCCTGTGCAGGGCCAGGAGTTGGACTTGATGATCCCTGTGGGTCCCTTCCAGCTTGGCATGTTCTGTGATTTATCATTACTTCAAAGGACACTGCTGGGAATGATCACAGAATCATTGAGGCTGGAAAACACCTCCAAGATCATCCAGTCTAACCTGTGACCGACTCCCACCTTGTCAACCAGACCAGAGCACCGAGTGCCACGTGATGCTCCGGGGAGAGCACGGGATGCTCTGCATCTCTGCCTGGTGGAGCCCCGGCCACCGACACACCCTGGTGACACAAAGCCAGCTCACACCCTGCTCCCCAAGACAGGACCTTGCCCTCAGCACACCCTCCCTCCCAAAACCCAAGCCTCATGGAGAGTGAACACACATCGCCGGGTGAGCCCCTGTTGCTGTACTAGAGCCGGGAGGACGCTAAAACGTTCAATAAACTGCACCCTGCGGCAAAATTATGCATCATTTTTGATCGTCTGGCCAGCCTCCAAGATGCTAATCAGCCCCAGATTAAGTCATCAACCAAACTGATGAGCAATCACATTCTGTCAGTACAGCTGGACATCATTACTTGGGAGCTGAGCTCCCACCGGAGAGGAAAGGCGGCTTTTTGCCGTTGATCAAACTGGGAGAGAGAGGGAGGATTTCAGAGGACCTGAGCTGAGCTGCCATGGGCTCTGCACACCAGCAGCTCCAGCTCTTGGCCCTGTGTGTGCTCACAAAAATTGCCTCTCGCTACCCCGAGATGTGGTGGAGACAGACCCAAGTTGACACCGTGGTGCCCGTCCCCATCCATCAGCAGCCAGCTGCTCCTGCCCTCAGAACATCCCCGGGGGGAAGTGTTTTCCTGAATTACCAGGTTGGTTTTCCATGGAGAAACATCAGCCTGTGGAATTGCTTTAACTGGACCGTCACAGATGCTGTTAATAACTGGGCAGGACAACAATTAACAGGAACCTGTTAATGGGGAAGTACAGAGAAAATTGATGCTCAAATCCCAAGTTCACTTGGTGAGAATTTGTGAATGGGAACAGATTCCAGGCTTGTTCTCAATGTAACCCCACTGGGTTCACAGAGTTCTCACCTAGGCCAGAGCTAAAACCTGCCCAAGAAATAAGTTAAAGCTGGAGAAGAAGCCTAAATGTCTAATTAGGAGACACAAAATATGCCTGGAAGAATCAGTACAAAATAATCATCCTGAATTTCTGGCTCTAAAAATAAATACGAAAAAACCAGATGAATGCTGGCAATATTATTAATTAAGAGAAGGATTTTTTCATGTATTTTAATACAATTTAAGAGGAAATAAATGAACTAGGGTTGCTATCAAAGAGTTTACTCTTTCCACAGACCTCAGACATGGATAACACAGCACCATGTCTCCAACAATCCCTTCCTTGGGGTTTTCTCAGCACCTTCCTCAGAGCTCATTACCTGTGATAAACAGGCCATTTCTAACCCCTACATCTCCATCCCCCCACTGCTTTTGCAACATATTTATCAGCTTCTGGAAGCAGATATAAAATTATATAGAAATATGAGCACATAACCCAAAATAAAGCACCACAAAAAAGCCCAACTCCACCATCTCACCCAACAAACCCTCCTCCTGCCTCTCACATGTGCTTTCATTTAAATGAGAGATAAAGTTCTGTTATAGCCCCACAAATTTATTCCATTTTGCCTTTAATCTTGGGAGTAAAATGCCCATATAGAGCAATCTCTGCAAAGTCAGTGTCTGGAGCTTCTACAACAACCTAAGAATAAAATATTCTTAAAATACTCTTAAAATATCCTTGAAATATTCCCTGCATTCCCAGCTGGCTGAGGTCACGTGTGAGCAGGGCTTGGACCAGGTGATGGCCCAGGTCTCACCTCCACACTCTGCTCTGCTGCCCCTACATTTTCAATCAGCCTGTTCCATGCAATAACCTGATAAAAACCTATTTTAAGCCCAGCCTGGCTCCTCCTCTTCCTCCCTCCTGCTCCAAGGCAGAGTGCAGCATCTCCTTGGGAAAAAACAGGCAAATTCTGTAAATCAGGAGAGGTTTGGAGCTCCCCTCCCAAGACAATGGGATGTGAACACTTGGAAAGTCACAGAATCCCAGAATGGGTCAGGTCAGAAGAAACCACTGTGGGTCACCTGGTCCCACCTCCCTGCTCCAGCAGGGCCATCCCAGAGCACAGGATTGTGTCCAGACAGCTCTGGAACATCTCTAACGAGGGAGATTCCAAAACCTCTCTGCAGCCACAAAGAGAAGGGGACAATGACATCAAAGCCAGGACAACGACCCACAGCCTCCTTTTAATTCCTGCCTCTAAAAATAAAAAACAAAGAGAAGAGAAGAAAAACTGCATTTCTGAGCAGGTGAGCAAAGCCACGGAGACGAAACCAGCCTCAGCCTCGGATGCTTCCCAACAAATCGCCGGGAACACGGAGGCGAAGCTGCGGCGTGTTAAAATTCAAGGCTAATTTGAAATCTTGTTCCTCTCAGTGCAAAAGCTGGAAAGGCGCCCGAGCGAACGGAGGAGGGAAAAAATAACAACCAAGCCAATTGTATATTTCTCCTAGAAATTCCATGTCCGAAGGTACCTCGGGCTCGGCTCGTGGCTCCAGTTTCAATAAATCAACGCAGCGGGCGGGGGAACAGTAGCACAAAGTCTTTCTCTTTTTCCCAGAATACACCCAGGTAAAAACCACCGTGCAGCCAGGAACAAAATGCCCATTCTTTCTGCTCCTTGGCAAGGGGACAAATTACTTTCTGCACCCCTGTGTGTTGAAGGAGTAGTTATTAAATACGGTCGGAGCTGCCTTTGCAGCTGAACTTAAATCGAGGACAACGCCGAGCCCAGCGCGACCGTCCGCGAGAAATTCTGAGAGCGAGGAGCAGTGTTGGGGTGAGGCCACCCCCCCGTGCCTCTCTGCCTGCCCGAGGGTCTGAATAATTCAGATTTTGGATGCAGAGTGAAGCCCTGCAGAGCCCTGCCCGGCCACAATTTTTGCCAATAATTTCTGGATTATTCCAACTGTCTCAGCCCAGTCCTGAGCACCTCACTGCCAGGAGAGAGCAAACAAGGAGGTGAGAGGAGCCTGGAGCTGTCTCCTTCGCTCACCCCAAACTGTGTTTGCATATGAAAAACCCGGTATTTTTGTTTGGACAGCAGCTTGTCTGCGACACAGTTACACCAATGCCATGGAAATGGCAAGGAAGGGATCCTTGCTCTGATCCTTTACTGGGATCAGAGCCCAGGAAAGACACGGCAGAACTTCAGGGAGGGAAGTAGCACAAAAAAAGGTGATGTAACTAAAGCCCAAGATTTACTCAACGCTGTACTGAAGAGGGGTCTCCCCACCCTGTGATCCCCCACTGGCACTGTCCCCCCCCCCGAATGACATTTCACACCCCTTCTGCTGCAAATCACTGCACATCTCCTTAATAATCAGGCCCTCTCCTCTGCCAGGAGTCAATTCATTTACTAGATGGCACCAGGAGCTCCCACTCCAGCCATTATCTCCAAGGATGGAGGGCAGTGTCCCAAGGGAAAAGCCAGGATTTGCAGCCAGCCTGTTCCCTTCCAGCTCAGTGCTGAGAAGGAGACAGTTGGTGAGAACTAAAAATGTCAGTAGAGATTTTTATAGCATCAGGTTTACTTCCCCCCCCCCCGAAATCTGAATTTTCACCAAGTCTTCTGGCACTCGGGCTTTTGGAAAGCTCTTATCTAGAGAAATGTGGTTTATTCCCATCACAACTGGAATGTGTGAGTGGTCACTGGGTTCAACCACCCCTGGAAGCCACGTACCAGTGGAAGCATTGGAAGATGTCCCACAGCTGGTGACCCTGGGTGCTCCAGAAACCCAGCAGGGAAAAGCAAAGCCTTGGGGATCAGACTCTTCCATGGAAAGTGCAGTCAAACCAAATAAAGCCACGGGCTCATCCTTCAAGGAACGACTGGACGTGGCACTCGGTGCTCTGGGCTGGCTGACAAGGAGGGAATTTTACAGGTTGGACTCAAGCTTGGAGGTCTTCTCCAACCTCAATGACCCTGTGATTCCCTGTGCCCCACACAGTGCCCCACACATAGGAAATCTAGATTTTCTATGACATTCTGCACGGTTTCTGCCCAGACACAAGCTCTCCCCAAATAACCCCTCAGCTATTTGTTGTTATTAAATTACATCTTTAGCTTGCCACATAAAACACCTTGGAGACTTTGTGCCTTCCATAAAATATTTTAAAAATAAGCTTCTCGCCCACACAAGCAGCTGAAAGAATTCACCAACCCAAAAAGAGAGTTGCCAGAACCTATGTATTAGTGATTAGCACATTTCCAAGTCAATGCATTAATTAAAATAAAATTAACAAGCCAGGAAATAAACCTCTTGAACAGAACTGGCCATTAAATCATCTACAGTTCAGCAAAGCAATAATTTCCTCCTGTATTTAGGGGGAAAACAGAGATAGAGTTAAGTTGGTGCCACTGTTAATAACCTCATTCCCAAGGACTGGGAAATATGGGAAGAACTGGCAAGTCTGGAAAGCACCAAGAGCCCTTTTGGGTTGGATGTACCAGAGAGGCTGTGGCATCTCTCTGGACGTAGGAACTGGTAGAGAAAAACATGGATAGGGATAACTGGAATCATATTTACACACTGGGACCACTTCAGGTCAGTGGTGATGTTTTCCAGTCTGCCATCATCTTCCAGCAGATGGGAAGGAGCAGTAAAGAAATGAACCAGAACTTCCCAGATAAAAAAAATAAAACCAGAAAAGACCCAATAGTCTTACCCCAGAGCAGGAATTCTCAGTATGTGGCACAGATGAAACTCATTCCTGATATTCCCAACCACCAAAACTCCTCAGAGAACCACAGAATCCCAGAATCTGATGAGTTGGAAGGGACCCACAAGGATTGAGTCCAAGTGCTGGCCCTGCACAGGCCCCTGGGCTGAGGGGACCCCAGCTCTGATCCATTGCAGAAGATTTTTTACACACACACAAGGGCTGTTCCAAAGCACAGGTTCATGTGCAACACTGGCATTCCCATGGAAAAATCCGTATTTAACACCTGACTAATGGTCTTGACCCCACAGACCAAAGCTGATAAAAATACACATTTAAAACCTGATTAATGGTGTTGACCCCACAGAGTGAAGTTCTCAAGTGTCCTACAGTGGCACACTGATTTCCTCCCATCTTTTTGGAAGTCTGCATCTCTCCCAGATGATCCAGTGGATATCTGGAGCAGGCAGAGCAACGTCTTGGTCCTGCTTTTGTTCCAAAGTGCTGAAGGCTAAAGAAAAGCTGCATAAACTTCTTACCCAGCAGCACATCATGACTTAAGAAGGACTGAGGTCCAAAACGTGATTCCAACACCCCATTTACCTGCAGCACAAGCAAACATCCCCCTGGTTCCCACAACGACCCAGCTGCGAAGAGGGAAGAACAGGCCCCGAGCAGAAGCACCAGTTTATGAGGCTGTTACACAGGATGGGAAGGAAAACACCATGATACGTGGAGGGAGGAGGCCAAGAGCTTTGAACATCAATAAATGTCCCATTCCTCCCCCTAAGGACAGAGATCCCAGCAAGGCTCTGGCACAGCACTCACGTAGCAGAATTATCATCCTTTGTTCCCTGGAGAGAGCAGGTCTTGGGCACTCTGGGAAACGACACCAAACAGATTTTACAGAATCCCAGACTGGTTTGGGTTGGAAGGGAACTTAAGGCCCATCCAGTCCCACCCGCTGCCATGGGCAGGGACATCTTCCACTATCCCAGGTTGCTCCAAGCCCCATCCAACCTGGCCTTGGACACTTCCAGGGATGGGGCAGCCACAGCTTCTCTGGGCAACCTGTGCCAGGGCCTCCTCACCCTCACAGGGAAGGATTTCTTCCTAATCTCTCATCTCAATCTCCCCCACTCCAGTTTGAAGCCATTTGCAGAGGCTCAGGAGATGGAAGTACCAGCAAATCAAATTCAGGAGGAGCTGGTTCTAAACCTCAGATTTGTACAAATTAGTTCTCAGCGCTTTGGTTTCCACAGCCAGCAAACACACCGAGAGAGACTCACTAAAAATTCACTGTCCTTCTCTCCTAAGCTTGGAGGGGAAAAGCAAAGAGCAACTGACTCTCCAAAGTATTTTAAGACTTGGATGAATTAATACCTACAGATAAACAAGCCCAGGGCAGGGGGGAGCAGGGGCAAAGCGGCGCCTGAAGGGCTCCTGTCCCGGGCTCCCCAGATCGGTCACAAAGAAATTAATGGGAACATGAAAATTCCGCTTTTGCTCTTATTCTGGTTACATTTCAGAGAATGTTCTTCAATTCTTCGGGCCCTCTCTCTGTGCAGATGGTGCCAAGAGGTGTCAGTTTGCAGCGAGGAGACCGGGAGCAGGTCGGTGCCGTCGGCAGCCGCCGCTCCCTCAATGGGTCAATGTTCTCCGGCACCTCCGTGGAAGGAACTGGATCCCTCCCCCCTCCTGCTCTGCCACAGCTTTAATGAGGAGTGTGGCTCCTGATGGAGATGGAAAAACTAACACTGGCGGCTGCTGGGAGGAAAAAGGACTCCTTGGAAAAGAAAAACCTGTGTCACCGTGTTCGGGGGGTTTGGGGCTGCTGGAGGCTCCTGCTGTTGCTTATCCCTGTGCTGGAGCGTGTCCAGGGAAGGGAAGGGAGCTGGGAAGGGGCTGGAGCACCAGGAGCAGCTGAGGGAGCTGGGGGGGCTCAGCCTGGAGCAAAGGAGGCTCAGGGGGGACCTTCTGGCTCTGCAACTCCCTGACAGGAGGGGGGAGCCGGGGGGGGGTCGGGCTCTGCTCCCAGGGAACAAGGGACAGGAGGAGAGGGAACGGCCTCCAGCTGTGCCAGGGGAAGGTTCAGATTGGATACTGGGGAAAATTTCTTCACAGAAAGGGTTATCAAGCATTGAAACAGGCTGCCCAGGGCAGTGGTGGAGTCACCATTCCTGGAAGTGTTCAAAGAACGTGTGGATGTGGCAGTTGAGGAGGCAGTTCAGTGCTGAACACGGTGGTGGTGGTGGTTGATGGCTGGATTTGATCTTAGAGGGCTTTTCCAATCCTGTGATTCTATGAAATGGAATTCTGCAGATCCCAAAAGCTCCATCTGCCTTTTCAGCTTCAATGCTCCTATTTTTCCTGACTTTTCCTGGCGTTTCACCCCCTGAGTGCAGGGGTGGCCCTGCACAAAGGCTGCTGCTCCCTTGGCTCTTGCACTCTGGCTGGACTGGGGGAGAAGTGTGATGGAACCCCACCCTAGAAGAAGAGGAGAAGGAACTGAAAAGGCTGGGAACTGAGCTGGAAGAGCTCTGCCCCAGCTAGAAGGGCCAGCAGGGAGGGTGGCTCTCCCAAGTCTGGCTGGAGGGGGGTGAAGAGACTGTAAGACCCTCCTGCTCATTCCAAGCAAGGCCTGTATGACGTGGTTGAGTGGGATAACACAAGAGGAGCAAGTGGGAGCAGCCCCAGAGCAGTGGGAAGCACAGGAAGGGGTCTGGCCCAAGCCAAAGGGAGCAGGAGGTAACGTGGTCCTGGGTCTTGGGCCAGTGGGTCAGAATGGGATTCACAGATGAGGCAGAGAGGGATGAGGGATCAGATCCAGCTCCAGGAGAAGGAACCAAGGACCAAGCAAGCAGCGGGTTGCCCAAAGCCAGCTGGATGGAGATCAGAGACAAGGCAGAGCCTCCATGGCAGCCCAGCTCCTCTGGTGCAAATCTCCCACCTCATGGATGCGATCCAGGGCCTGCAGAGCTAATGGAGCAATAACTTCTTCCAAAAACAAGGAAGGCTGAGAAGGCTGGTGCACGGGGCTGCTGGAGAGCAAGGCCAGAGGCAGGGAAACAGCAGCTCCTCCACAGGGTTTGCTCTGTCCCCCAGGAATACCTGAACTTCATCTCTCACAGCTTCTCCAGAAAATGCTGCTTGCAGGGAAAACAGCAACTGCTGAATTGGAGGAGGAACGACTGAGAGGAATTCAGGATAACTTGCCATAGTCAGTGGAGAGGACAGTGCTCAAGGGATTTACTGGTCTGTAATAAATTAAAAAATATCTCACAATGATTCTATGTCACATTATACCAAAATACATTTTTCTAATATCCCCAGTGCCAAATCATCAACTGTAAGTTTTAGGCTGAAATCATCAAAATCATCACGGTCAGCGCTGAGTTCTAAAAATGCCAACTTAGGTTATTTTTGAGGTTTTTTTACAAAAATTTTCTGCTGTGTTTTCCTCAAGGAATATTTTAGATTCAGTGAAAGAAAAAAAGATAATCACACACGGATCAGTCCCATGAATAAAAGAGAGACACCAGTGCACAAGTATTGATAAATCACTTACTGCCAAGTCCCAGCTGGCAGGGAAAGGGTTAAATTCTTGCAACGTTGGAGCCTTATTGTGTGCACAGGCAGAATTAACTTCCACTCCAAAATGAAACACCGTGAAACCTGTCCTGCATTAAGGGTGGTGGAACTACATAATAATTTATGAACTGGACTATGGTTTACACCACAGACAAACAATGGCCAGGCAGGAGGTCCGGGGAAGCTGAGGGTTAAAGGTGATTGTGTATTACCTGAACTTCCCTTCAATAACTCAACACATGACTATTAGCCTGGTTTATCTGCCTCTATTAAGAAGAGCTGATGAAAACTTTTAATCTGCTTCCAAATGGCTCCAGGCCCGGGGAGATATGAGCTTGTTTTGGTGGGAGCACGGAAAGAAAACAAAAAGTGGGGAGTTGGGCTGCCCAGCCCTCGTCAGGGGTTTCAGGGCTGTGTCCTCACCATGGGCACCTGGTTGGGGGTGATCCAGCCCTGCCTGGCAGGAATCCTCCCATGGATATATCCCTGCTCAGGGTCAAACCGAACAAAAGCCGCTCCTGGCACCAGGAACGTTCCTCAGCTCTAATTATACTGTGGGTTTATTAAGCTTATAAATGTTATTGCGAGTGGTTTCCTTTCTGGAATTAACTGTCCTGCCACCAGACATCTCTGACTGCACCCCAAGGAGCCCTTGGAAAGATGCTCCTTGGAGAGAGACTATTTACAAGAGCATTCCCCAGGACAAGGGGGAACGGCGTTAAACTGAAAGAGGAGAGATTTGGATGGAATATTGGGAAGGAATCCTTCCCTGGGAGGGTGGGGAGGCCCTGGTACAGGCACAGAGAAGCTGTGGCTGCCCCATCCTGTCAGGGACTTGGAGAGAGCGAGAAGGTTCCCCCTGAACCTCCTTTTTTTTGTTTCAGATGATCATTCAAGTGGATTGTACTGGAGGTGGGAGACAGGAATGATCTGGAGAATCCGAGTGGCATCACCCTGGGAGAAGGCAAAGGGATCTCCCGAACTTCTAACTCAGGCTTCACATGGGGATCCATCAACTCTCTGGCTTTGCCTTACCCAAAATCTGTCTACACTTCTCCAGAAGCCACAGCAATGTCCACCTCTGCTCTGGCAGCACATTTCCAACAGCTTTTCTCCACCTCCAGGACACTGTGGTGCATCACTCCTAAACAAGGATGGGATTATCCCAGTGTATCACCGAGCTCCTGGATCCAGCTACTCTGTGTGTGTGTGTGCATTACAAGAAAACAAACAGAATTAAACTGGAAATCCTGAAAGCAGATTATTTATTTGCAAAGCAAAGCCAGAGGCATCTCCTGCCTTAAAGCCCCTACAAACCGAGCAACCGGTTAAGAAGGACAAATTGGGGATGTTTAAGTAACTTGTAACAGAAATAAACAGTGCGGGTCCAAAGCAGAGGGAAAATACTGAGCAATCCCCAGAATCTGTCAAATCAAATGTAACAAATGAAAGGCCTTCAAGATACCAACTGCACATTCTCAGGGTTGCTTGGGCTACGCTTCACCCCGGCAGAGTATTTACCTTTCCAGCCAAATCCATCATCCCGCTGACATTCCCAGCAAACACAAACAAGGAAACTCGCCTTTGTTGCTGAGTTTGAGGGAGAGCAATCACAGGGCTGGCTCACTTCAGAGGGAGATGGATAACCCTGGGCTCTACCTGCCCTGGGAACTCCTCTGCACGTGACTCTTGCTAAACAGCGCCGGAAAACGGGAATCAAGACACAGGGACAAAATCCTCCGGAGCCTCCAGTCACAGGTGACAGAACACAGCCCTCCCTTGTCCTCGGGACAGGAAACACCCTTTGATCAGGGCAGGTGCCCCCCAGGACACCTGCCAGTGCCCAGGGCCTCGGTGCCCCAGTGAGCAGGGGAGATGTGGGACAGGACCACCAGGAAACGCTCGGGGCTCTCCAATTCCCCGGAGCTTTTCTGGGACAGGATGGTACAGACAGGGCAGGAACAACAGGAGGGGTTATTTCCTTCATCCCAGACCCCTCTGCCCCATCCCACAATGAAGAGAGACAGCACCAACACCACCTTCCTGTTCCAAGGGTGGGACCCCAGCTAAACTGGGATTAAACCCTGCTGCTGGGTGGTAGGAACTTTATTTCCTTGGATTGCAGGCAAGGAAGGTGAGGACAAGGGGATCAGCAGCCCCAGGTGACCTGCACCTGGGATGATGAAAGTCCCAGGGATGTGCAACTTCCACAGCCTGGGAATTCCATGGGCTCCTCCATGTCCATCACCAGCACCACTGAACCCCTGGGGAGCACCAAGGAGGAATGGGGGGATGACAGACAGGGAGGCAACAAGGCCCAGGGTCAGAGCACCCCCATTGCTGAGGGCACAGACCACAGAAGCTCTAAAATACAAACCCTAGTGCTTCAAACAGACTGAAACCCAAAGGGCACCTGTATTTTAAATTTCATAACTAGTCTTGCAGGCACAAACCAGGTGGAAAAGGCAAGGGAGGCCTTCAGCTGCCTTTCCTGACAAACAACTCTGGGAGGCTCAAAACATTCCCCACCCCGTGCTGTTGACAAAATATTCTTTCTATTTATTTGTGTGTGTTGGAGCTCAGTGGAAGAGCTGAGGGTTTGGGGGAGCAGTGGTCAGAGCACTTCCCTGAGGATGCAAAGCCGCTGTTTTTAGAGAAAGGTCACAAAATCATGGAATCACTGAGGTTGGAAAAGCCCTCCCAGCCCATGGAGTCCCCCCTGTGCCCCATCCCCACCTTGTCCCCCAGCCCAGAGCACTGAGTGCCACAGCCAGGCCTTCCTTGGACACCTCCAGGGGTGGGGACTCCAAACCTCCCTGGGCAGCCCCTTCTAATCCTAAGAATCACATTCTCTTGTCCTTCAGCTCTGTGGCTGAAATAATGAATTCCTCCTCCAAAACACAGGATAACCAAGGTGAAAGGGATGGATGCATCCAAAGCCAGGGGAGCACAATCCTGCCCTGACACCAGGTCCTGGTGCCTCCCTTGTTCGTGTGAGCCTTTATTTTGTGCTAAAATAATCAAAAGTTACTAAAGCCCACAGATGCTGCTGCCCACAGACTGATGGGATCATTCCTAATTTTGCCTGTCTGTCTCCACTTGTCTACCTGCTCATAGAAATCCTGGAGTGGTTTGGGTTGGAAGGGACCTTAAGGATCACCCAGTTCCAGGCTCTGCCCTGGGCAGAGACACCTTCCACTATCCCAGGTTGCTCCAAACCCCATCATTTACTCCACCAACCCTTTGCTCCCTACATGAACAGCACTAGGCACAACTTCCCCAGGATGGGGCTCTGTGGCTCCTCCACGCTCGGAATCTCAAGGAACAACATCCTCCTGCCACAGATCTGAAACCCTCACCCCAAAGCTGTGGGACCACCGAGGGTCTGTCCCAGGCAGACATGGGGGGTTTGCTGTGGTTTTCAGCTGTGGCCAAGACAGAAACCCACACCACAGAGCCTGAGGAGAGGAAGGAAAGAGAGGGAGAAAGGAGGAAAGGCAAGTTACGGATTTCACACCTGGAATATGTTTAGGAAATGTAGTTAAAACAACGTTTGATCCCCGTTACTAAACTGATACAGTAGTTTAAAACTCCTGCCTCTCTCTCTCTCTCGCCACACTCTCCTCTTGCAGCAATTTTCCAAGCAAAGCAGCAACAAGCAGCATGAGAGTGGCCTGGGAATGCTGAAGGAGCCGGATGGATCATGCCCAGGCACTGGTAGCTGCCCAAGGGGCAGCTGAAGCAGCATTTCAAACCAAGGATGCTCCTCTGATGCCATGTCACATTCCTATGAACAATTCTCTCCTAACCTGTATTCCAAACCCTTGCTCAACATCCTCCAAGGAAAATCTGACGAGACAGCACTGCCACACCTCATCACCAAACACCAACACCTCTGCTGGGGACAGAACGAGCCCAAAATCACCAGCAGCACCTCCAGACACCAAACTTGCCATTTCAGAAGGAGAAAATATAAAGGAAACCAGACAGGAGTCAAAAAGCTTTTTCAGGCCATTTTGTAGCCCCAGATCTTTCCTGAGAGCTCTGACTCCTGTTTGCTTTTGGGAAGGGGTCGTGCCACGCCGGCGGAACCGTCACCGTGGGCTGCTCCGACCTCACAAAGCTTCCATTTGAGGCCTGGCTTTTATTTAAACTGCAAAGCTCAGGGGATTCTCCAGCACCACAGAAAATTATTTTGAGAAAGCCCACTGAAGTCATGCTGGTGGAAAAGCAGGGAAGCAGAGCCCAGAGCTTCCAGCAGCGAGCGGACAAGGGCTGACTGTGGTCCAGCAGCGCTGGCCAGAGACTTCACCTGGGCTCCCGAGGTGTTTGCTCCAGTTTAATGGGAACTTCATGGCACTGGCACCGTTTAACAGGGCCCTTTCCAAAGCAATTACTCCTTTAAAAGGGCTGTAATGTTTTATTCCCTATGTTTTGGCCTTGGACCTCCGGCAGGAACGCTCCCAACACGGGGGCTAAGGGGCTCCAGTGAGGGTCTGCTGACATCCCCATGGATCTTCTCCCTGTGGAGCTCCAGGGTAACTCCATCACTGCCTACATTTTAGTTCTCCCGTTCTATGATTTCAAAATGGGGTAAGATTGGAATTTTTCCACCATCAGTTATTGTGTGCAATTAAATTATTGAATTATTTCAGGTCAGGGACACGAGTCTGCACCAACTCCCCAAGAGGCTGTGCTGGAACCCACAGAGGGAAAAAGGTAAATATGGCAAAACTCCAAGCACAAAGCAGTGATGGGACAAGGGGGAATGCTGAAAGAGGGGAGATGTAGATGGGATACTGGGAGGAAATTCTATCCTAGCAGTGGTGAGGCCCTGGCACAGGTTGCCCAGAGAAGCTGTGGCTGCCCCTGGAAGTGTCCAAGGCCAGGCTGGATGGGGCTTGGAGCAACCTGGGATAGTGGGAGGTGTCCCTGCCCATGGCAGGGGATAAACTGAATGGGCTTTAAGGTCCCTTCCAACCCAAACCATTCCAGGATTCCATGATTTGACCTGAAATGGGAGTATAAATGGAGGCAATCAATATCCAGTGACCCTGGGATTCAGCCAGATCTGTTAATACTAACAGAGACTGCACACTGTGATATTTTTAGGGATTTTAGATTAAGGAAAGAGTCACAAAAATCATCTCCTGAGGTGAGTTTGATCAAGTTCTAAACCAACTGACTGCCCTGCAGAGATCCCAAAACACGTGCATTCCCACTCCATGAGCCCTGTCCCACCAAGGCTGGACTTGATGATCTCGGAGGGCTTTTCCAACCTAAGTGATCCTGGAATTCTGGCCCTGCCTCTGTCACCGAGGACAGTACTTTGGAAAGGTTCATCCACACAAAGCAACAGACATACAGAAACCCACTTATTTAACACCCTCTGGATGAGCTCTGCTCCTTGTTAGCAATGAAAGGAAAGAACATAACAGTAAAAATACATGAATTACCCTGCAACTTCACTCTGGTGGTGACCAGGGCAGTTCCTGTCACTTTATGAATTCCTCCTCCTGCGGTTGATCCATCTGCACACGCCGCTAATCAGGTCAGCCCTCCCTCCTCCCTCTGCCCCTCTGCCCCAAACTGCATTTAAAACACAAATAATAACAATAAAACATAATAAAAACGTCACCAGACAAAGCAAACAAACCATAACTGCAGCCCCGCTCGCTGATATTTTGTACCAGCTCCTATAAAATTAACTTTTACAACTTTTACTGGCAACTTCAACCCGGGTTGAAATTATTCTCTGATTACTGTGCCCATATATCTCAGGGCAGCCAGTGACCCTCAGCCAATTACGTTGAGAAACAGTTTGCACACATCCAGGCTCCACAATTAAACCTGGGATTAAATGTAGACCCAGTTCCCAGGGCGGAAACGTCTCCCCTCTGATTTCTCCTGTATGATTTGGAATGTGGTAAAAAAAAGAAAAGAAAAAAAAAGAAAAAAAAGAAAAGATTTGCTCTTTTAATCCACCCACTAAAAATCAATCATGCACTAACTTTAACAGCCAGGGAGGGAGGGAGGGTGTCAGGAGGGGGGGAATTTTTGTTTTTCAAACGCAAAAAAACAAACAAGAAAACCTCGGCGTGCACGTTGCTGGCTTTAATTTCCTTGAGTAAACAGGGTGTTGTTGAGGGAAGAGGACGCAGGGCTGGAATTTGGGCTCGTTACTGCTCTATGAAATATGTCTCCAGTGTCAGGCCTGGCTGGGGGGTTTAAACCTGACTTACTCCAGTTGCTCTACCCAGTGGCAGAGGGGAGTTTAATTAGCCTGCCCTGCTGGCAGCAGCCTTGCCTTGAACAGTAAAATAAGATTATGCTCACGCTGAGCAGATTGAGCTCAAACAGCCCCAAAAGGATTAAAAGGGACAGAGGGCCAGGACTGGTTGTAAGTTTACAACTGGAACAGATTCCAGGCAGGCTCCCAGGCTGCACTGGGAGGGTGGCTCTGGGGGAATGGGTTTTCCCTGGATTTATCCCTCTTAAAGGTTATCTATAAGGAATGGGTTTTCCCTGGATTTATCCCTCTTTAAGGTTATCTATAAGGAATGGGTTTTCCCTGGATTTATCCCTCTTTAAGGTTATCTATAGGGAATGGGTTTTCCCTGGATTTATCCCTCTTTAAGGTTATCCACCAACACAGCAGCGGCTGGAGGAGCTCCAGAGGACGGGTCTGACAGCACAGATCCATTGGAATTTCCAGAGGGCTCTGCTCCTAGAGGATGCTGAGCCATTGGGAATGCTCCACAGGAGCCTGGCTCAACACCTCCTCTTCCAGGAAACGGGCACAACCTGGGCTGTGCCTGTGGAACAACATCCCGGGTTTATTCCATCGGGTTAATTCCCGAGCCATCGGTGGCAGCCTGGGGGAACAGCTGCTGGATTAGTGCCCCTGACACACTTCCCATCCTGATTTATTTCAGGGCTGATGGACACATTCCTCATCCAGCAGCAGCTCAGCTCCTCAGCTGCAGATCCCCCTGGAAAAGGGGGTGCTGGAGGGGAAAAGCTCATGGACACATTGGGAGGGCAGAGCCCAGTCCTGCACCTTAAATGTGAAACCTAAAAAAAAGGCCTGGAATCTGCTGCTGATTACTTATTTTAAATTGTGGTTTTAAACTACAAATTGTAAAATAAATTATATAAAATATAATTATATGCAATACAACTGTGTTTTCTAAGAGACATTGCCTAGAAGCTTGAATTTGCTGTGCAGGGCTCACTGGAAAAAAACTGAAGAGGCTGAATAATAAAAAGGCAGAAAATCTCAACACTACACTCTCAAAAGCAAACAGATGAAGAGCAAACCAGCGTTAATTATCCCAAATTAATTATCCCAAACCAGGATGGAACTGACTACAAAAAGCAAATCTAAAGAGAAACCAGTAAGTTCCAAATTAGGATGCACAGCAGAGGAGCACAAACAGCATCACAAAGGATCACAGAATCCCCTGAGCTGGAAGGGACCCACGAGGATCATCGAGTCCAACTCCTGGCCCTGCCCAGGACAATGCCAAGAATCCCAACATGTCCCTGAGAGCAACCAGCCCATGGAAGTCTGGACATCCATGGTGTTAAAAATCAAACAAGAGGATGTCAGAGGCACTTGTGAGGGAGCCAAAGAGGAAGCAACACTGAAAAGAGATGTCAGGAAACCCTCCCATCCAAAGAATTTGAAAGGACAGGCAGGGAATGGGGAAGAGAAGTGTGAAAACAGGAGAGGGAGGAGAAGGTCCCGTGATGCCCTCAGGTATTCCATGTGCTGGGATGCACAAAGGGGTCCTTCTTCAGAGCAGAGGGAAAGCCAAGCAGAACATTCACCATGGCTAATTAATTTCGGCCCCTCAATTACAAGAGGGGTCTTGTGACACCGCTTGATTTGTAGCCTCTTTTCTTTTTTGTTTCTAATAAACCAGAAGCAGATAAGAAGCATGACACCTTTAATGGCTTTACAATGGCTTTACAATGGCTTTCCTGCCAGAGAGCATCCCATGTGTAAACCCTTGTCCTGCCTTTGAGGGTCCCTGTATCCACCACTCGCCCCTGATTGGATCAACACCGTGCAGCTACCCAAGAACATCATGGAATGATTTGGGTTGGAAGGGACCTTAAAGATCATCTCATTCTAACCCCCTGCCGTGGGCAGGGACACCTTCCACTAGAAGATCCATCCAAACCCTCCAGACAAGCACTAGAAATGGAATTACTTGAAACACCAAAGCAGACAAACTCCTGTTTGGTTTTCCAGTGGATTTGCTTTCTCGGTCACCGCACTGGGGCAGGAGGTGCCCAGCGTTCCTGGACAAAAACCAGAGGAGTAGGTAATGCTGAGGGGGTTTTTGAACTGCAGAGGGGAAAGGCTGTTGTTTATCCACCACAATACAGGCAGATTTACACACTCACAGCCACAGTAAAACAACACAGCCCGGGCCCAGTCCCCGGAGCGCAACGCGAGTCGGAGCTGCCATGAATGTGCTGCTGGGGAGTTGGGGACCTTCACTCCAGAGCCAAACCCACCCAAGGCAAACGTGACAACATCTTGATAACCTTTGGGGTGAAGCCCTTTGGGGTAAACCCAACCTGCTGCCCCCTCCTCCCCCTGCCAAGGGGATCAGCCCGCAGCCCCCGCGGCGACCACGTGTGCGCGGGGAATAATGGGAACATTCTTCCACCCACCTCAGCCCTCCCACGAGAGGGCCCAGGGCACCAAGCCTTCCATGGAAACTGCCCAATTTTAAAGGAACAAAGGCCATTCTCCGAGTGCAGGGACTGGAAATAAGCCTTAAAGCCAAGAGTTTCACCCCATGGTGAAATGGCAAGGGGGGAATTCCATCATAAAGACCAGGATCAACCACGTGGGCTAACACAGAGCATGTCCATGGTTTGACAGTCATCAGACCATCTCTGCAGTCCAGAAATCCATGCCAAGGAGAAGACAAACATCAAGCCCCCAAAGAACCTTAGAACAGAAGGACCTAGTTTTCCACAACAAAACAAGCCAAAAGAGGCCTTACCTTGTCCAAAAGGGTTTGGGATGCTCCAGTACTGGGGGGAGGCACTAGATGGCACTCCTAGAGACAGCCTAAGCCAGTAGCTCCAAGGTAGGCAGCGGCTCCATCTCTGGATCTGGGCCATGGTCCCACCAGGATGGAGCTCCTGGGTGCACCTGCTGAAGGCTCCAACAGTTTTCACCTCCTTCCCACTTCCCTCTCCTGCACACGCTGCCAAAAGCCACGAGAGCTGTGCCACCAGCAGCTGAAGCTCCTGGATCCCTCCAGCTCTGCTGCTCCTCTGGCACCACATCCCACATCACCATCCCTGACCCATCCACACCGTGGTACCTCAGCATTCCCCAGGCTCCAGCCATGCCCAAAAACACCCTCTAAACCCTCTTCCCCTTCCACTTGTGTGCCAGGTTTTCCTTCTCCAGCAATGCTACTCACACACTAAGCAGCTGGTGGATGCCTTTAAAATTCCTGCAGGAGAGGTCAGGGATGGCTCACTGTGCCAAGGCTTGCAGGCTTCAGAGCCCTGGGAACACCATGGAGAGCATCTCCAGCAGGCTCTAAAAAGGAGCTGGACTAAAAATCTCCAGGGAATACATGAGTGTCATGGATATACAGTGGTTTTATGCCACTTACTCCAAGAATGTCCAAGCACACCCTACCCAGGGCTCCCCTGCCACCACCAGGATAAGAGGAGGGGCTCCATGTGCTGCAGCCATTGGAGGGGATGGGACCAAAAAAGCAGGAAAAGGTTCTGTACATGCCAAGGAGCACCTAGGACAACTCAGGGGAAGGTAAAAACTAATGTTCTCCATGAAGATCTCATTAAATGACTGATGTTGATTCCAAAAGGAAGCAATCTCACCCCATTTTGCCCATCACCTTCAACCACAGCACCAGGGCAGCCCCTCAGCAGCACTAAAAAAACACAAATCTGGGAGAAAGATGCAAATTAAGATCAGCATCGAGAGACTCCATGGAGAAATCCATGCAGCCTCTGGAGGAGGGCAGAGCTTTTTCACAGGCCCCGACACAGCCCAAGGGCAGCAGTGACCCCCCTGACCCTGCTGCCCCCTCAGCTGGCAGGATCCAGCCTTCCCAAACCCCAGCAGCCTTCCACAGCATCCCTGCAGACAACTCCCTGGGCTTTAATCATCCCTTTTATTTCTGTATTTCCAGTATTTTAGGTGCTGTTTGTGTCTTGTTTTATTGCTTAAATGTGAAATACATCCCCAAAATCCCGTCTGCAGCATCACCTCCCAACGTATTCCTGTGCTGGCCGGAACAGACAGCCCTTTGTTCTTCCAGGGAGGAGAGTCTGTAACCCACCCCAACCTAAAGGGAACTATTCCTTCAGTGTACAGTGTAAATTGAACTGAAGTGCCAGAGAAACAGTCAGAAATTCCTGAGTGCCCTCCCAGAAACCCCCCCCAAAACGGCTCCTGGATAGGTGACACATAAGATTTCGGAGGAGAGGAAACATTAGACAGCCAGGAGAAGTCAGGAACATCTTAACCAGCAAATTAAACCCACACCATGTCTGATGTCAAGGCAGCCCTGCTAAAAGCCTGGATTATTGCCCAAAAAAGTGCTCTCAGAGGGGACATGCTGCAGCCTGGCACGAGCTCCGCTCAGATTTGCCAGAGGCAAATCCCATCAAATGAAACCTGGACTCATCCTTGTCAGATAAAATGGGAGATGGTGCTGAGCAAGGAGAGCAGTAAATACCTGCTCCTGGGCTTCAGCTTCTCCCTTGTGTCCTTGAAGCCCCGTGGGGGTCCCACTCCTGCCTCTGGACCCTCTGTGCTGGATCCCTCTGCAGTTATTCCAGGAAGGAGAGTGAGTCCTAATAATTCCTACAGGCTGCAGATAAAAAGACACTACACAGGGCAAAGCCATGCACAAATGGCTTTAAAGTGACAGAGGGCAGGGTTAGATGGGATATTGGGAAGGAATTCTTCCCTGGGAGGGTGGGGAGGCCCTGGCACAGGTTGCCCAGAGAAGCTGTGGCTGCCCCATCCCTGGGAGTGTCCCAGGCCACGTTGGAAGGGGCTTGAAGCAACCTGGGCTGGTGGAAGGTGTCCCTGCCTGTGGCAGGGGGGGTGGAATGTGATGATCCTTAAGATCCCTTCCCACTCAAACCATTCCAGGACTCTAGGAGATCCTCAGAAGACCCAAGCTGCTGAACTGCCACCTTTGGAGAACCTTTGATTTCAGAAATATTGAAAAACTCACCAACTCCCCTCCCTACAGTGAGCTTTTCCAGCAGCTCTGACAGCACCTTTTCCTGATCCCTCCAACCACCAAATCACACCAATTCCCAAACTCACAAGTATTTTGTAGCTGAGGAAGTTTTGCCTTCAGTTACCTAACACAAGACGTGGGGCTTTCACATCTGGGCATCATCCCGCTCCTTCATCCCTGGAATTCCCCTCCCACCCTCACCCACCAGTTTAACAAACTCATTACAGGAATGAGGAGAGCGATGGGTTTGATGTTAACGAACCTGGTGAGACTCAGAGGAGCAATAAAACAATAGAAAGCAAATCTCCAGTATTTAAGCAGCGTTAACTCCCTTCCTTCCCCCCAAGGTAATCAGCTCTGCCCGTAGCACAGGGGGGGTCACGTGTGTTGCTGCTGCATATTTGGCACAGAAAACTGCAAAAGGGAGTTATAAAAAGCTCTCTTAGATCCTGATCAAGGTTAGGAAAACGTCCAGCAGGAGCAACTTGAAGAGAATTGCACCCAAACATTCACAGAGGGATAACTGATGCAACCTCCTGCCGAGGGAAACGTCTCGATGGAGAAAGAGGGATTTTCAAAGCTGTATTTCTGGTTGTGTTTCTCATAAACCTTCCAAAGGAAATTCTCAACGACAACAAATTCACGGAGCGTGGTGAAATTCAGACTAGAAGCTTAAAGAATTAAAGGATTGGCCTTCTACAAGTTTGTGTGTGCAGGTTTCTGGGAAACGAAGGGATCAACCTGCTGGAAACGCTCAGCACCTCTCCCAGGAGGCATCCCAGTAGGATTTGGGCAAGAAATGAAGCTCCCCAGCTCCTCACAAATGCCCTGCATGGCTACCACATGAGGACCACAAGAGGAAAATGTTTAGCAGGAGAACATTCCTTGAGGAGCCCAGGGAGGGAAATGGGGCACCCCTGGCATGGAGAAGGGGCAGCTGCCTCCCCTTGGAGGTTTTCCAGGTGTTGCTCCTCCCCTGCCACCCTCAGCCTCTCTGACAATCTCTGCAGGGCAGGTTGCCCAGAGAAGCTGTGGCTGCCCCTGGATCCCTGGAAGTGTCCCAGGCCAGGTTGGACGGGTCTTGGAGCAACCTGGGCTGGTGGAAGGTGTCCCTGCCCATGGCAGGGGATGGGACTGGATGGGCTTTAAGGTCCCTTCCAACCCAAACATTCTAGGATTCTAAGGTTGCTGCAAGACCCTTGAGCTCCCAACAAACCCACACGTTCTCTGTGCCCAGTGACACAGTGGGACAATGAGAAGTAAGAGAAAATTGGGTTGAAAAGGGACGTTGGTCACAACTCCCCAGCACGGTGGAAGGGGGAGCCCGGGGAAGGGTGGGAGCAGCAGCAGGACTCTGGGTGTTGGCAGGTTCCTTGAGGAAGAGAAAAAACCTTTTCCCTGCTTGTCCCACCAAACTTTTGTTGGGAGCCTTCAGCAGCTGAAGGGAAAGCCCAGCCCTGGCTGAGGAGGAAGGTGGGCACTCCTTCAACCTCATCCCAGGATTGTTAAATCCATGGATGGGTGGCAGAGGCCGACCAGCTTGTGTTCCATTCAAAGGGATCCAACGTGACAGTTCAAAACTCAATCCTGTCCCAGGCTCACTGGACAGGATCCAGCTCAATCCTGTCAAATGTCTTGATTAATGTTAAAGCAATAAAACCCCTTTCAGGCACCGAGGCTGAAAGGGAAGAGGAAGAATATGATCCCTGGAAAATACAGATAAGTGAAGTCATGGGTATGCGTAAGACAAATGCCATTCTTAATACAGACGTTTCCAAAACGTTGGCAGGGGCAGAAAATCACAATCCCACTTTTCCATGTAAAGTGGTCAAGGAAAAAGCCTCCAGAGAGCTCCTGGAGGAGTCAAAGCTCTTACCCTGGAATGGGGAATGACAGTACGGGTAGGAAAAAGTTGAATTTCTTTGACTTGAGTTACTTTGAGACAGACTAGAACACTTGGTTACAAAATTCCATGAGGAGAAATCCCAAGAAGTGGGAAAAAACGGGTCTGAACTGCAGATGGGAACTCTCCTAACCCTGGGAAGAGAAGCCAGTGTCCCACATCTGACTCCACAAGGGAATTTCATAGCTTAAATCTAATTAAAGAAAAAAATAGGAATGGGTGTCTTGTTTTAAGCTGGTGGGAGAAAGCTCTGCTTTTATCCAAATTTCCCCCCAGAAGGGGCTGTTTCTTCCTTTCAGCACAAATGATGTCACCCCACAGACAGTGAGACGGTTCCGTCCGTGATTTTCCCGATCCAGTGAGGTTTTTAGGGTTGAAGGAGCTAATCCACACCGAGTCCCCCTCCCAGCTCTCGTGTCGAACACATTCCAAAAATGATAAGCAAATTATCTTACATTATCTGTAATTACAGAAGCTCCTAATTACACCCCACCATTTCTAGGCTGCCCAGCCAACGCCGCGCTTCCCAGAGCGGCGATTCCTGAAGGGAACAGTAAATCAGCCTGTGCTTGCCACTGATTTGAAACTTTAACCTATAAATTAAATTAATAAGAGACAAAGGCTTCTTTTGTGCATTCGCAAGCCTGTAGGATTTTAGAAATAATAGGACTGGAAAGTGATTTATATTCCAAGATTAAAGGTCAGTTTGGCGCACACGACTTCGGAGCAAAACACCACGGCAGAGACTTGATATTAACTCGTTCATGCCCCACCCCAACTCTGTATTCTCAGTTTTTTACAGTTACCAGGGATTACTGTGAGCTCTGTCATAGCTCTAAGTGAGAAAAATCCACATTGGAGAAATACATGGAATTCTTCCTGCTCTCTGGTACGGAGGGAAATGTCTGTGGGAATCGTCTCGGGCCATCAGCCCCTGATCCCTGAAGTGACACGACCTGTGTGCTGCAATTCAAATCAACTGTATGTTCAACATGGAAAGTGTAAAACCACAGGGAATTGTACGGAAAGGGCACAAATTCAATGTAAATTGGAGATATGCAAATAATTCCAACTTTCAAAGGGAAGGGCTCAAGTGTTTCTGCCAATGGCGGACAGACCAACATTTCTATGGAATTCAAGCTTCAAGTTGAACTTAAAACCTTTGGTGTGTGTAATAATTATTATCACAGGACCCTGGAATGGTTTGGGTTGGAAGGGACCTTAAAGCTCATCCAGTTTATCCCCCTGCCATGGGCAGGGACACCTTCCACTAGCCCAGGTTGCTCCAAGCCCCATCCAACCTGGCCTTGGACACTTCCAGGGATGGGGCAGCCACAGCTTCCCTGGGAAACCTGTGCCAGTAGTGTTAAGCTGAGCCCTGGAATTGGTTATTATGTTTATTCCTGTAAGAAAAACCCAGTAAGAGACCAGGGGAGGAGCGGAGATGCACAAACACACACCCACCCCACTGGTAATGCAGCTTCTTCAGCAGAACTTTCTGGTGTGTCTGCTGTTCTGCAGGCAACAAATTCAGTAATTTACACGTTAAATGAAGACAGACATCTCCATTGTGTGAAAATTCATTAAACAATTTAACACATTTAACAGTCAAAGAAAGAGATGAAACTGTAACACGTCTCATAATCTGACGAAAATGTCAGCACCAGCAACTCCACGTGCAATTAAAAACATGTTAGTTTGGTCCCTTCCAACCCAAACCATTCCAGGATTTTATGAAGAGAATATTCTCTAGAGAGCAAACACTATGGAAAAAGAAGAGCACTAAATTTTGGCAGATGCCAAACATTTGCATCATCCCAACCTGGGCTAGTGGAAGGTGTCCCTGCCCATGGCAGGGGGTGGGACTGGATGAGCTTTCAGGTCTCTTCCAACCCAAACCATTCTCTGTTACTCTCAAAGACTAGAAAGCTCTTCGATTTTCTTCTCATTTCATTCTTCCAGAAAGCACCAAAATTTGTCATCTTTCTCTTTGCACGTTTCTTAAAAACACACCATTAACCAGCTCATAAATCCCCAATTTAAATAATTATCAGAGCACTGCCTCTGTTCTCTCCCACCTGACAAACCTCCTGGGCCCTGCACGTTTCAGGAGCAGCAGATTATTCCCCACAGCCCCTGGTAGGCAGAGGGATGTGATGGGATCCAACATTCCTGCCCACAGGAGAGGCTGGCCAGCAGGGTAAGGGCCATGGCCAGGGGCAGAGCATGGAGAGCTGATTAAGTGGCTGCAAAGTGGATTGTAAAGATTAATCTGATTAGGATAGAAAAAGACAAAAAAGGGTGAAGGGGGGAGGAAAAGGGAATATTTAAGGCAAGTGCTGAGGGTCCTGGGTGGTCTGTAAAGGAGTTTGAAACAGTGGGAGAGTGTAACAAAGAGATGAAATCCAATAGGTGTACAGGAAGCTTTCACCAGGCTTAAAACAAATCCTCAAGAAAAACAGAAAAGAATCCAGGAAGAGGAATTGTGTTACTGCTGCAAACGGCATTGGCACATTCCCAATGCATTTCCAGCATGTGAGTGACAGCTCCAGGCTTATCCCGGGCCTGGGGAGGGATCAGGGCTTCCCACACCTCAAAACCCTCCCCAGGCTCCCAACAGAAACCTCCCTGGGGGCATTTCCACCACAGTTTGGCTGGTTTAGCCCACTTTGGTTGGATGTTCCTGGAAGCAGAGGGTGACCCAGCAGCAGGTGGGCTGATCCCAAAGGGAGGATCCCAGAGGTTGCTCTCTGCATTTCTGATGGTGTGAATGCAGGTACTGTTGGGGAAGGAACAGAGAGGGAAAAGCAGATTTGAACTGAAGCAAAAAGAGAGAAGGAAAATGCTGCAGCAAAGCCGGTGCTCCAGCCCTGTGGGAGCTGCTGTCCAGAAGGGAGCATGGACTGGGGGCTTATCCCATCCTCCCAGTTCAGAGAATCCTGGAATGGTTTGGATTGGAAGGGAACCTAAAGCTCATCCAGTCCCACCCCATGCCATGGGCAAGGACACCTCCCACTAGCCCAGGTTGCTCCAAACCCCATCCAACCTGACCTTGGACACCTGCAGGGATCCAGGGGCAGCCACAGTTTCTCTGCCCAACCTGTGCCAGGGCCTCATCACCCTCACAGGGAAGGATTCCTTCCCAATATCCCATCTATCCCTGCCCTCTGGCAGTGGGAAGCCATTCCCCCTTGTGCTGTCACTCCATACCCTTGTAAAAAGTTCCTACATGATTTTCCTGTCAAAGCTATTCCAAAGTTTCTCTCTCAGCATCTGCCCAAGTCCAATTTACTCCAGCAGTGTGGGGTTTCCTGAGCCTGGGCCAAAGATGCTGGGACTGCTTTATGATGCTGATTTGCTTTTATTTTGACAGTTCTCTGAGCAGACAGTCCTTCCCCTTCTCCTAAATTCCCTGCCAGGATCCTGGTGCCAGTGAACTGCACTGACACTGGGGTGCTTGGGAATCCACCTCCCCTTTGTCTGCTGTGATGGTTGCTCAGGGAACACATTTCCCACTCCTGCTCCAACACTGACTGACAGCAAACCTACACTCTCCTGAGTGCCTGACTCTGGGAAGCTGCTTCCCTGTCTGCTCTGCTTGGAATAAAATATCACCCACCACGTCCCTGCATTAATCTGCTTTTGCCCCACTCAGAGTCCAACGTTATGAATCCCCCTCGTTCCTCCCAAGCACCCCCTGACTGCCCAAGCCCTGCATCCCTGTTCACTTTTTAAAACCAGCACCACTGGACACAAATGTCAATATTGATGACATTTCTCCTGAAACTCCCCAAGGACAGTGACACTGCTGGGAATTCACTGCTGAGAGCTCAGCCCTCACCTTCCGAAGCACCGACCATCTGCAGCAGGACTTCCAAACTCTGGCAAACCAGGACCCCTCCTGAGCAGTGCTCAGCTGGAAGTCATAGCCCTGAATCCCTGTTTGTGCTTCTGCCAGCAAACCCGACCTGTGCAAGCCCAGCAACCCTGATCCTCCCGAGCCAAGCCCAAATCCCGCCTTTCCAGCATTTGCTCCCGCTTTTTTTAAGCCAGGAGCACATTCAGACCAGCAGAGCCCTGCCTGAACTTGGGAATAACAAACTCCTCCAGCAAATTGCATTCAAAGATCCCTTGTATCCGACACAGAGACCTGGGATTCATCTGAAAACCTGCCTCAGATCAAGCCCTTCTTTGCAGCAGCCTGATCCAAACTCCAGATCCAGCACAATAAGCTTTTGATGTCCTGCTGACATTTATCTGCCAATATTATTGCTCCAAGCACTTGCCTTATGATGGATCTTGTTACCTAATTGATCACAGGCAAGGTCAGGCCTTGGCCCTTCCTCCACTGACATCATGCAGCTCCCCAAAACCCAGCAGAAAGCCCCTAATCCTCAGCTTCAAATCCCCCCTGAGCAGCCCTTTGAGACGTGTCAATGAGGACAAGTGGTTTTGCAATTATGCCCCTGAAAAGGTCATTTCTCCAACCCTATGACCAAATGGAAAGGACAAAAACAGCAGCTGAACACGAGCATGTCCTTCCCTGTGGTATCAGTCACCTCGACTCAAAGAACAGTTTGGTTTTGCACTGGGAGATGAAAATAAAGCACATTTTTATTGCCCTCAATAATTCATGATTGTGACCATCAGCCCTGCCAGGATTCACCTTTAATGTCTTCAGACTGGACAAAATTCCATAAAGGGCCAAGGATTGTACACTTAGGATGCTCCATAAATATTTTATAATGTTATTATTAACGTTATTAACAAGAAGATCCCCAAAATGCTCTGCATGGTTACTCCTTTTAATTATTCCTGTTTTCTGTGTAATTCAGCACCACTTCCCTTGTATCATTTGTAACTTTAAAATTTTCAGCACAAAATCCGAGCACCTGCTTCCCTGTTAGGAACACTTTTCCCTTCCAGCAATGCAAACTCTTGGAATAAAGCCCATCCTGAGCCTCAGGGCTCATGAAAGCAGCTCATTTTCTGATTTATCGAAACGAATTGCTGGATATTATTTACTCTTTGTGTCATAATGGGTTGGGAAAAGCTGGATGAAAAGTCTAATGAGGTCTAAACAGGGGAAGAGAAAGGGAAAAAAAGAACTGAAGAGGCAGTTAAGGAGCAGTTTGAGCTCCCTCCTCCTCCTTATCAGCACAGTTATCAGTCAGCAAACCCATAATTAGGCACAAAAGATACTGTGCTCTGGAGAGCTTCTCCGGGAAGAGGGGATCTGCTCCAGGAGCTGGAGCACTGACTGACAGCCCCTCCCTGGGAAGAACAGTCACACAATAATTAGTGACAATTTGTCCAAGTCAGGAGTGACCCCTGTGACTGTGCAGAGCCTTAGGACAGAGCAAAGCTTTTCTCAGCAGCACCGACACATCTGGGGCCAAAACAGGGCTCAGATTAAGCAGAAACTGGTTCAGCAAAGTCCTTCAAACTTTCCTGCTTCCATCCTGAGCACCTGCAGACGACTCCAGAGCTGGGAAGCAAATCCTGGGTCTTACTTCCAACACTGACAAAGATTTTGTTGCCTCAGGAGCAGGGTTTGGTTTTCCTTTCTCTTTATCCCTTTGCCTCACAGAATCATTAAAGTTGGAAAAGCCCTTTAAGATCATCGAGTCCAACCATCACCATGTTCACCACTAACCAGTGTCCCCAAGTGCCACATCCACACACCCTTTGAACACTTCCAGGGATGGGGACTCCACCACTGCCCTGGGCAGCTGGGCTAGGGCTGGACAACCCCTTCCAGGAAGAAATTGGTCTTAATATCCAACCTGACCCTCCCCTGGCACAGCTGGAGGCTGTTCCCTCTCCTCCTGTCCCTTGTTCCCTGGGAGCAGAACCTGAATCCCCCCGGCTCCCCCCTCCTGTCAGGGAGTTGCAGAGCCAGAAGGTCCCCCCTGAGCCTCCTTTGCTCCAGGCTGAGCCCCCCCAGCTCCCTCAGCTGCTCCTGCTGCTCCAGCCCCTTCCCCAGCTCCATTCCCTTCCCTGGACACACTCCAGCCCCTCAGTGTTTGTCCTGAATTGAGGGGCCTGGAACTGGACTTGAGGTGTCTCTCACTAGCACCCAGGACATTCCACCAGGCTCCAGCCCCTCCATGTCTTTCCTTTCCTCAGGGACAGGCCATGGATGTCCCTCAGGAGGGACCCCTGGATGTGTCCAGCAGCCCTGGCGTGGTTTTGGGGCAGAGCTGGCAGAGCAGTCCCTGCCCAGCGGGGCTCCTGCCCCAGCAGCTGCTCCTGCAGCTGTCCTGACCAGTTGGTGGCTGAGTTTTACAAGATATCTGTCTGTAATTAAAAAGCAACAGCGCTCTGGCAGCCATTAGAAAAATGTATCCCTGGATTGCATCCCACCAGGAGCATTTCTGGGGGGGGAACACGGCGGGACAGGATGGATGTGACCACGCAGGACCTTCCCAGCCACTCTGATTATCTGCTGAACTGCTCTGCCAAAAACACCACCGGGATCCAAGAACCCACTGGCTCCCTTTGGGCTGGCTGAGGGTCCAAACTGCTCCTCTCCTCCTGCCTGTGCCACTCAAACCTGCCCCGTGCCAAGACATCTGCTCTCAAGGTGCTCCAAAGGGTCTGGGATCCACAGGGCTGGGGAGGGGGGTTAAAACACGAGAGGATTTTCTCCATTTGGAGCACGTTAAGACATCGTGCCTGTGCCAGCCAAGCAGCACTCCCAGAATTAGCAAAGCTGGGGCCAGACAAAGCCTGGCACAGGAGGGAGCCAGGTGGTGCTCCCTGATCCCATCCCTGGCTCACAGACCTGGGACCTGTTAACAGGAGGTGTCCTGCAACCTGTGCAGGCTCCAGAAAGGGCCTGGAGTGGCTCAAAACCTTCCCTGGTAGACTTTTCCCTGGTGCACGGAGCTGATGGGCTCTGGGAATGATCCCTCTGGAGCAGGCAGGGACAGGGGACACGCTCAGCCACAGCCCCCTGCTTGCATGAGCAGGGAACCAAGGCTGCCTGCCTTCCCTGGCAGGTGCCATGCTCCAAACACTCTGGGATCCATCCCATATGCTCCAGTGGAAGCAGAATTCCAGCCTGCAAACCCTGCACACGGATTTGTAAACCTGTGTGTGCACAGTAATCAAAATGCTTAATAATCCTGATGGCAAACAGACCTGAAACCCCAAAGCAGCTTCTCTCTGCATCAACTGCACCAGGAACAGGTTCCACTGAGGAAAAAACCTCCCTTTTACTGGGATTTCTTGTAGGGCAAAGAGCCATCTAACCACAGCCAGCAAACACAGAGAGGGATAAATAAAACCCCTGGCATGGAAAACCCCAGCACTTCACCTGCCAGGCAGCACCCAGGCATGTCCATTTTGACATGTTAACATGGACACAGGATCAGGACACCACAGGGGATCAGGACCCCCAGGGCACAAACCTACACACCCACCGTGGAGCCTCTGACCAGGTTAGCAAAGAAATCAATGCAGGAGGAGGAGAAATTCCCTGTTCATGGGGCATTGCCAAGCTGGGATTGCAGTTTGGGACTCCTGGCACCCACAGCCATGATTAATCCAGCCAGTGTTCTCTCCTCATCCCTCATCCCAGCCTCCAGGATGTTTTCACATGCCAAGTTGCGTCTGGTGGTGCAGCAAAGTCTTCTCCATCCCCACCAGAGTTTGCTTTTCTCTTCCACACCTACTGGAGCCCATCTAATCCCCAGGGATCGGAGGAGGCTGGTAGGAAAACACCCCTCCCGTGCAAACCACGTGTTCTGCCATTCCCCTCTCCAACTCACACAGTGCCAGGGGCCAGAGGACAGAGCAGCTCCCAGCCAGGCTGGGATTAAGGTCCTACTACACAACAGAGGGAAAAGAGGCAGGAAAAATCCGCTCTGCTTAATTACCCAAACCACCCCAGCACTGGACTGTTCGAGCCACCCCTCCTGACAAAGGTGGGAATGTTCTTTTCCACGAGCAGAGGTGCTCCTGGTTCTCCTGCAAACAAACAGAGCTGGGCGCTCCCCACGCAGGGAGGGGGCCGTGGCTTTGCATTAATGCTCTTGGCAGAGGAGCCCATGTAGGTTTTGGACTCCAGCTCAGGGCTGGAACAGCAGAGCTGGGGTGGCCAACATACATCACAGCACTCACTTGGCCCGAGTCCACTTCGAGCCAGTCCAATACCCGGTTTTATCATCCTAATTACGAGCAGATTCCCAACTCCTTTCCTCCCTCCCAGAGGAATCTTCAGCTTTACCCTTTTCTTCCTCCCTCTGGCTGGTTGAAATCAGCAGGTGAATCACAGCCCTTTGTTATTTTTGTTATATTATTGCTGGTAGACAAAGTTTGGCCTCTTTCATTTTCCTTTTATTGCAGCTTCTTTTGTGCGGATTAAAATAATTGATATTGATAACATGCTCTGCCCCCTGCCCCTGTTCCCAATTATTTGCACAGGCTGGGGATCCTGCCTTATGGATAGGACAGGAATGGTCTTAATTAGCCTTCTGGGCTCCAGAACTGGTTCTGGTTTTGATTTGAGAGGTTTGGGATTGTGCAGCCTGATTGTTGTGGGTTGGGGTCAGCAGGGGCTGCCGGGGGCTGGCTTTGAGCTGCATTTTCCCAGAGTGCTGCCAGGTGCCCAGCAAAAATGGGGAATTTGCTGCAGCCACCTTCATGTCCAGGATTAAGAACTACAGCACTGAAGGGTCTTTCCATCCACAGTTTTACCAGGAATGAAGTTGGACCACTGGTGTCCTGCAAGAGCCAAGGGAGCAGCAGCCTTTGCACAAGGTCAGCCCTGCACTGAGTGGGGGAAACCCCAGGAAAGTCACTGATGGGAACAACAAAAAAAGGAGCATTAAAGATGGAAAGGTAGATGGAACTTTTGGGATCTGCAGAATTTCATTTCATAGAATCATGGAATGGTTAAAGCTGGAAAAGCCCTCTAAGAGTCCAACCATCCACCAGCACCACATTACCTGGGCACAGGATCAGGACACCACAGGGATCAGGTACCATGGTCACTACCAACCATGTCCTCCAGCTGCCCTGGGCAGCCCCTGCCAATGCTTGACAACCCTTTTCATGAAGAAATTTCTCTTGATATCCCATCTAAACCTCCCCTGGCACAGCTGGAGGCCGTTCCCTCTCCTCCTGTCCCTTGTTCCCTGGGAGCAGAGCCCGACCCCTCCCAGCTCCCCCCTCCTGTCAGGGAGTTGCAGAGCCAGAAGGTCCCCCCTGAGCCTCCTTTTCTCCAGGCTGAGCCCCCCCAGCTCCCTCAGCCACTCCCAATAGGAATTATGCTCCAAAATGTCAGATGGACTTGGATTAGAGACCAGAGGTGCTATAACATCCTGGGCCACTCCCAGTGGCTGTGATGTGAAGCCAGAGAAGGGAATATTGTTTCAGGACTGTTTCCTTCACCAAACCAGGGCTCCTCACCTCTGGAGCATCCCCATACACAGCATTTTCTATCTTAACCCCATTTCTATAAAACACAAATGCAAAACCACAGGTGAAGAGAGAGGGGAAGCTGAAGCTGAGCTTCTCTGGAACCAGAGAGGAGACGAGACTCAGAGCCAGAAAACAACCCACAGTCTCTAATCAGAACACACCATAATCACTGAAACAGATGCCAAAAAGATAAAACCATGGAATTCTGAACTGCCATTCAGATTATGCTCTGCATGTTGGACAGCAGCAGGATGCTCTGTCTATGTTCACATTTTGGGAGTGGAAGCAGGAAGGTCTCAGGACAACACCACAGAAAGCTCCTTTCTGTCCCTCCCCTGCAGCATTTTTTACAGGGAAGTTCTCAGTGAGGTTCAGGTTTGTTCCTGAATCCGTGATGGGGAGGGGAGGGAAGGGGAGAAATTGGTCTTTTAGGACTGTGGTTGGGAAAAATAGCATCACCCAGCTGGCACATGGACACTGCCTGAACTGCCAGAAGGCTGGGATAGAGTAAGAAAACATGGAGAAATGCCTGGCAGGAGAGGAAAGGTCTGGGAAAATTAATTTACCAAAGGAAAGCAGACAAGAGAAATGAGGTTTTATGCACAGAGCACTCACCTCGTAGTGATAATCCATGCATGTTAACTCTCTCCAGCAGCCATCCCCTCGGATTTTAATCAGCCCCTGGGGAAAAAAGACAAGCATACAGTCATAAATATTTTATTTTATCTTGTATCTCAAGATGCCAAATGCTCTGGTTAAACACACAGCCTGTAATGGCAGAGGCTGAAGGAGACCCAGGGCACATCCACATGCTGGGTCCAGCTGTTGTTCCCAAGGGAATGTTGTGCATATGACTCATTCCACTGCCATTTTACTGAAAATCTGATCCAAAATCCTTATGGAATGGGCCACATCACTTCAAGGGTGCTGGAAGATGCTTTGCCCACACCTGAGCCTTTGCAGAGTAGGTATGAGCAGCCCAGGGCTCCCAGGATCAGCAGAATCCCTGGATACCAGCAATAGGAAAATCCAGGCTCTGCCACTGGGCCCCTCTGTGTAACAGATAAATGTTCCCTGCAGCCCTAAACACAGCCATAGTCACTATTTTAAAATCCAAACCCAACGGTTTCCCTCTGGCAGAGCCACTTCTGCTGCCTGTGGAAAAGGGAACAGCGACAGAGCGGGATGGGGACCCACAGCCTGCCCTGAGCTGGCCACAGAGATGCAATCAAAGTAATTAGAGAAACAAAAGAGGAGCAGGGGAAGGAAGCTGACAGATCCAAACACAGATGGATGCACTAATGACAGCTCTGCTCCACCTCAGGTTAGAGGTTGGCAAGGAAACGAGCAGGTATCCGAGCCGGCCGTGCACTGATATCTCAGGGCAACAAGAGGGGAAATTTCCAAACCACTGGGTCCATTCCAGGCCTGGCAGTAATATTGGGATTAAATTTCTTTGCCTCAGAGATGAAGAGCAGAAAGGAATCAGTGGTCCAGAGCAGGAAGGACACCTGGGCAGGGATGAGCAGGAAGCCCTGCAATCAAGCCCTGCCAGCCCCAAGGGATGCGGGCTCAGCTTTGATGTGGGGAAAGGTCCCTGATTAGGATCACAATATCCCAAATTGAGGAAAGCTTCACTAGTCAAAAGGTTGAACGAGCTCTATCATCTGCATACAATTAGGGGGTATTTACCTACCTCTGACATTGCCCCTAATTATGATGTTCCTGCCTCCCTTAGGAGAAAAACAGAGGGAGTTCCTGGAAGGACCCGTTGCTGCTGCACCGGGAGCATCCTGAAGCTTCTTTACATTTACAGCAGGGAAGGTTTTCAAGCAGAGATCAGTGACTTTTCGTGGCTAAAATCTGAGAGCTCAGAGGAGGAAATTGCAGCACTATGGCCCACCCTGGCCTGGTGGTTTCATCCAAATTTACAGAATCATAGAGGGGATCACAGGGGCTCATCTGGTCCCACCTCCCTGCTCATGCTACAACAAGTCTTCACCTGCAGCATAAAACTAAGTTTAGCAGGTTTAGGGCTCAAGAAAAAAAAATCCAAATCTAAGACTCCCCTAAAACAGTCCAGACCTCTTGAATATCCTGAAATACCCAGTTCCCAAGGCTGTATTTGGGCTGTATGTCTGTCTGTCTGATCTGAGAGCAAAGGGCTTCTGAGTGTGGAAAAGAGAGGACAGAGCCAAGTTTAATAACTCCTCGCAGGTAGGAGAGGGATGCAGTGATATCACACAGGAACTGGGGTGGGAAAGCAGGGTGGTGGGGAGCTCCTGAGCAGATCCCATCACTCTGCAGGGCTGGAGCAGGAGGGGCCAGGACAAGACACATTCACTGTCAACACTCCCGGCTTCATCTTCCCCTCCCGAATCATCCCCGGCTCATCCTGCCCTCCAACCTTGTCTAAAATTACAGGATCCACTGATAGCATCTCACAGGATGTGCCTCAGCTGGCAGCCCTGGCAGGGGCAGGACAGAGCTAAGGAAGGCTCTGTGCAGGAATGCTGGAATATTAAAACAGGCCAGTTATCTCGATGACCTTCCCTCCTGCCTGCCCAGACTGTTCTCGAGCTCTAGGATTCCACACAGATAATTAAATCAAGTATCTGAGAGAAAAGCACCACACTGACAATCCAAATCTTCCCTGCAATGAGTCACGAAGGCAGTTCATCACATTTTGTTTACTATGAAGCTTTCAGGCAGGAAAGTCACTTAAAACCCTTATCATCAAAGCTGATTTTCAGCACAGAAAACTCCCACTCTCATAATTAGGGGGTGTTTCAAGTCATCGTTCCCCTGCTGCTGTCTTGGGTCCACTTCCACACTGGCAAGGGAGTTTTCCAGTTTTCCAAAGAGTTTGGACCAAGAAACAAGAGCATGAAGTGCACAGAAAATCTCTGTGTTCTGTGGCTTCAGCTGTGCTGAGGAGGAACCACGAAAGGAGAACGTGGTGGGTCACTCCATGATCCTGCCGTGAAGAATCATGGAAGCACTGAGGCTGGGAAAGATCTCCAAGATCATCAAGTCCAACAATCACCAGCACCACGAAACCACGTCTTCAAGTGCCACATCCACCCCCCCAGAGATGGTGACTCTACCCCTGCCTTGGGCAGCTGTGCCAGGGCTGGACAACCCTTTCCACAGGGAATTTCCTCCTAACATCCAGCTAAACCCACCTTGGTGCTATTTCAGGCCATCTCCTCTCGTCCTGGTGCTGTGGGTCCCTGGGTATGGTCCCACCAGGATGGGGCCTGACAAACCTTGATGCTCCACACTTGGATGGACTCGGTTTTTACCCAATTATTTGCCTCCTGCTGCCGTTTTTCTTGGAAGTCAGCTCCCATTCTCTGGGAGATGCAAAGTTTGAGACGTGGTCTCTGGGTCCAAGTGAGCACAGGAGGGTGGGAGGAGGAAGGGAGGAGCTGGGAATCCCCACGTCTGCCGGGGTTTCGCATTCCCGGGGTTTCTCTCAGCCTGCTGACAATTCCCAACCCATTTCCATGATTTCTGTGTGCCCACTGAACCAGCCTGGACTCTGCAGCTGCTGCCAGATCAAAGCCCAGGAAAACTCCCCACTCCCTGATCCCAGACAGGCTGGGGTACCTCTGATGGACCCCAATCCTCCTCCCTCTGGATGAGGAGAGGACATGGGAGGGATTAGAAGGAAAAGGAGCCAGAGGATGTGAGGATGGGACAACCCCAGGAGACTCCAGCAGACCAGGAGGACTCTCCTCTCATTTGGGCATAAGACACCAACATCTTGCAAGGAATATTTGGTGAGAATATATTAAGCAGAGTTCAAGGAGCGAATGATAAGGACAAATTAAATGGAAAACAAAGAAAGGAGAGAAACAATTGGATATTATTCCACCTTGGCATAATGCTCCTAATATTGTCATGTAGCAATGGGATCATTCAGGAAACATGGAAAAGATGTGCTGTGGCAAACTGCACACTAACTTGTTTCTCCTTTTCTAAATTCTCAAATTGCTTAAAAAGATGCTTTCCTCCTTTTTTTTTTTTAAGTTTAAAAAAATTTGGGAAGTTTCTTCCTAGTTCTGAGCTGGCAGAGCAGTAGCTGAAAACTTGAATTCTGCATCTATTTTGGAGGCTAAAGGGCAGGAGATGGGGAGTTTTGAAAACATTTTTGCACTTTCCCCTTTTTATGATCAGCTCTAATAGACAAAACTAAAAAGGGGGGGCGGGAAAATGGCTTTTAAAGTTTATTTTCCCTTTCCAATGATAAAGGCAAATGAATATTTACACACTTACAACCCCAGGAAAAACCAGGCACCCCAAAACCACCAGCTCTGTTTGCACCAGGGGGTGGCCGAGGGGACTTTCAGGATATCAGAAGGGGAAGGAATTCAGCAACACAAATTAAATATGAGCCAAAGGGAAGGAAACAGGTGGCCAAGTGAACCAGCAATTGCCCTTTCACCTCCCTGGCCTTGCTTTGAATCCCGCTCCAACCAGGATTATTAAATCCATCCTGATGGGAAGGAGGTTGCAAAGACTCTGGGGGTTGATGGTTTAGTTCAAGCTTTTGGCAGCCAGAAGGTGCCCCCCCAGTTCCTTGGAGCAGCAAGCAATCCTGGCCTGGGGAAGGGGAAGGTTGGGATCTCTATCCTGGGAATGTCCAGCGGCTCTGGGGGTTCCGCACACTCGGACATCCCCTGTGCTTCTCTCCACGTGGACACTTCAGAATGTTCCCCCTGGGCTGAATTAACTCCACAGTGAAATATGGGCTCAATATCTCCTTCCTTCCTTCCTTCCCACATCTGCTCCCTCGAGGGCACGGCCCAGGGGGAGGATGGAGATGCAGCACCTGCCTGGACCTGGGAAACACCAACCTCCAGGCTCCCAGAATGAAGGTGCATTAAATCCACCAGCATTTTTCACAGGAGAAGGAAAATTACATTTTGGGCTTTTTTTTTTTTTTTAATTTATTTTAATGCTGTTCAATAAAATCCCTGGGTTTAATCACTGCTGGCCTTGCTCAGCCCCCACAAACTCTCCATCCACCAGCCCTGCTCTGCATCCAGGAGTTCAGGGTCATGGATAAAGAGCATTTCCCACACTCTGGATACACTACGGGTGACTTTTGTCACCATACTTTTATTTTAGATAAGCTAGAGAAGATAAATAAGACACAGACAGATAAGATACCAGCTACATGGACAAGACCCCATTTTCCTCCAGCATCACTCCCAGCTTTGCTGTCTCACTACAGCACTCAAGGCAAAGTGACCATGCAGTCACTTGAGCAAGATCCACAAGCAACCAAAGGAAAAAAAAAAAAAATCTATTTCCCAGCAAATTCTTCGGAAAAATTCATCAAATCAAAATTGATCAAGCTCTGCTGCAGGGCTGGACCCAGCTCCTGAGGCATCAACCCAGTCTGGTTGATAAAACTCCCTCAGCCTGCTCAAAACTTGCTATTTATGACTAATAAATTCTCCTTCACACATGGGACATTGATGAATCCATTTGCCAACTGGCGGCCAAGGGACTTTTGGGGTGGAAATCAAAATCCCCCCTTCACTCCCACTGAACCAATTCCAGTCCTGCTCCACTGAGTCACCTCACGTGCCCCCTCTCTCTCCCCAGCATTGAAAATATCCAACAAAAGGGATTTCAGAGGACATTAAGCCGCAGAGAGGAAGTTTAGGAACAGCTTTTGTTTCCTACGTTTCGTGAGCTTGATGAAGTCGTGGCAGAAATCCCAAAGCCGAGGCCACGGCACACAGGGAATGTGATGTGGGACTGGGAAGCAGAACCTGAAGGATGGGAGCTGTGCCACTGCCTCCACAGACACGTCCCTCCTGGGTTCAGGGCACTGAAATCTGCCTTTGCCCTGTGAATCCTGGGATTCACCTTCCTGAGGCACAGCAGGATGAGCTCCTGAGGAGGATGGGCCCTCACTTTCCAGGAGCACACCTGGACACTGCTCCTTGGATTGTATCAGCCCCTGCTCCTGATGCTAGGATTAAGGTGAACACTGAGTGGGGAAGAGCTCCTGGTTCACTGGCAGATGTTCCATAAGGGAAAACCCCCCTGGATCCCCAGGACCTGCCCCTCCTTGGAGCATGGGATCTGCGTGTGCCCAGCCAGGAGCCCTTCACTGCACCCACATCCCAGCCACGGGGAATGGGAATCGCAGAAACCCCTCTCCAACCTCATCTCCCTGCTCCAAGGATTCTCCCTGCTCACCCAAGGCTGTCCCATCGGGATGCAGCTCAGCCACCCAACAGAGATGAGGGGGAGCATCCTCCTGGGAAGGTCCCTGTGGGTCAAACCTCCAGCACCCCCAGTCCTCCCACCCCATCCCTGCCCCACCCAGACTGGCCAGTCTCTGCTCCTCAGACCTCTCCTTCTCTCCTTCCTTTTTTGTTTGCTTTAATTAGTTTCTAATTACCCGATTCCCTTCTAATTAAACCTGCCCAAAGCAGACCCACAGCATCACCCTTGCTCCCTTCTCCATCATCTCCCTCGCTTCCATCCCTGACCCCCTTCCCCAAGGATCACACCCAGGCACAAGCACCAGTTTGAGATGCACCATCAGACAACTCCATGAGGATTTTACACTTCACACAAGGAGAAAAACCTCTCCAAAGAAGATGAATTGCTCCCTTATTTTCCTGATGCCAGCACTGGTGATTCACGGATCCAGGGGTGATCCCTCACGGACTCCGGGGTGATCCACCACAGATCCAGCAGTGATCCCTCATGGACTTGGGAGTGATCCACCACAGACCCAGGGGTGATCCATCCCGGATCTGGGATGATCCAGCCCCGTGGCTGTGGGTGCAGCCCCCAGCTCTGCCCACCAAGCCCCGCAGCTCCCGCTCCGACCCCGCGCAGAGGGAGGGAAGAGCTCGACTCCCACTCCCCAAATCCTGCCTTTCCCCTGCTCTCGGATGGCTCTGCCCAGCTGTGCCCCTTCCCAGCTCTGCACTTGGGTGATTCAAACTGAAAAAAAGCCGAAATAATTAAAATGTCATTCAAGCTCTGAGCCGATATGAGTCACTGTTACAAAAAATATCTGCAAAATTCTTTCAGGAGTGGGGGATAATTATATTCCTCCCTATCTATTGATTTTTCTCTACAATGCAGATGTCAGATTTTCCACGGTTTTTTCCCCTTTTTCTTTTTTTTTTTTTCCCTCCCTGGAGTGAGTGTCAAGGAGGAACAAAGCACTCTTTGAGACTTTTTCAGCCCAAAATTAATTCTGAAAAAAATGGTACAGACAGGCCAATAGCACGGGAAGCCGAGCAAAAGGCTGGTGACTCAAGCTATGTCTGCAAAACCCCCATTGATCCCAGCTCCAGAGGGAAGGGTGGGGAACGGGGCACCGGTGGCAGAAACTCAGAGTCAATTTAAAGACCTCTCTGTGTCTTCACTATGATAAAGATGGGTGAAAACCCACCAAAAAATCTCCATGATGGGCAATACTAAATTCCAGCGTTTCATCTTTCTCATCATATAAATAAGAAACACTCCCAGAGAAAATCCCAAATCCGTGCCCTTCCCACAGCACCTCTGCCGCCCGCGGAAAAAGGGGTTTCGGCATCTCTTTGAAAGCCAAACATTCACCAGCGTGCTCTGAAACAAACTGGCTGTAATTTAGAGCCCAATTCATGGAAGAGGAAGGAGCTTGACAAGGGTCAAATTTAAAAATAAAATTGTTTAAGGACTACATGGCAAAGCTGGAAGGGGCTCCCAGAGCCTGGCACCTGGAGCACGTAAATCCGAGGAACCCAGCAAGACCTTCCTTCTGCTGGGTGTCTAAAACTCCCTCTGAGCTGCTCCAAGACAGCACTTTATGATGTTTTCTTATTTATATACCTCCTAAAGGACACCAAGTTTGATTCCCGAGCCCAGCAAAGGCTGGAGCAATTTGAAAATTCAATGCATTTTCTACAGTCCGTTAATGCCTCAAGGGTCACGTTATGGCTGTGGAAATTGTTTGCATGCTTTTAAATATTTGCATAATTGATGAGTCCAAATCTTTGCCGTGAACTGTGGCTGGTGGCAGAGTCTGGATTTAGGCCAGACTTACCCCTGCTCTCCGTGGCTCCCACTCTGCTGGATGGATTAAGCTCTGTGGTGCAGGAAGGATGAGCTGGATCCCGTGTCCTGTACACGGTGTTTCATTCCTTTCTTCAGCAAGTGCCACCCAGGGAACACATGACACAGGTCTCAGGCTTCATGGAAATGTTTTCCTACAGCTCTGACAGCAGCAAACTCAAGGCTTTAGCAAGAGCCAAGCCTGATGTTCACACCAACCCCACTGAACCAACGGCTGGGAATTCAACTCCCTGCTGCTTCTTCCATGGAAAGAGAGAAATAACAGGATGCTCCATCCCTGGAAGAGTTCAGGGCCAGGTGGGATGGGGCTTGGAGCAACCTGGGATAGTAGGAGGTGTCCCTGCCCTTGGCAGGGGGTTGGAACTGGATGGGCTTTAAAGTCCCTGCCAACCCAAACCCCTCCATATCTTCTGATCCTTCAGCCAGACAATGGCAGGTTGATGCTGCTCAGCTGACACTGCTGATGGAACACCTTTGTTCTGTACCTTGCACATCACTTCCAAGCCCACAGCCAAGAGCAGATCCAAGCTCTTGTTCAGATCCAAGCCTGCACAGGATGGCACTTCCCATCATCTGGAGAACATTAGTTCTAGTCCAACATTAGCACACTATAGATCAGGTCCCAGACTCCCTGGAACAATTCCCATCCCTGGAAGCATTCAAGGATGGGTTGGACGGGGCTTGGAGCAACCTGGTCTGGTGGAAGGTGTTCCTGCCCATGGCAGGGGGTGGGACTGGATGGGCTTTAAGGTCCCTTCCAACCCAAACCATTCCAGGATTTGATGATGATTCAGGTGAACAGACCCTCCACCTGCCTGGGACCCCCTGCACAGATGATGGCCCCAGGACAGGTCCCACCTGCAGAAGGTCAGGTGAACATCCAGATCCTCCTAAAACAGGCAGGGGTTGGTCCAGCACAGAAGCCAAACCAGAGTCACCACAAACACGACCACAAACCCCCACAAGCGGAGGGACTGGAAACCGCTCTCCTGGAAGAGAAGTCACCGCTGTTGACTTTGTTGTTGTTTGATTTGCTGGTTTTCCCCCTTCAACTCCCCAAAAAGACCCTTTGAGAAGCCACCACGACTGCACCAGCATCTGGGTGACTTTGAAGGCAGCGCTGCAAGGAGTGGGTGAAAGGGATTTTGAAAAGTCCTTGGCATTAGCGGCTCCTGCCTTTTACAGCCACCGAAGGAACAACAAGTCTTCCTGCCAAGGGCTATTACCAGACAAATGGAGAGAGATCAGAGGCACAAAGGAGGTTGCTAAGGAGTCAAGTGTGGGATCCCTGCAGAGAGGAGGAGGGCTGCAGCTGGGACGGCAAAGGTCAGAACATTGCAGACATCATTTTCCAAAAATTCCCATGAAGCCCCGGCGCGGGAGCCGGGAGCCGGGCCCCGCCGCGCTGCCCATGAATAATGAGAAAGCCAGGGAAGAAAGCTCCCTTTCTTCCCTCCTACCCACGCTAATGTAATAAAACAAATTAGAATAATTATTCTCAATTTCAGAGCCATAATGCCCAGGATCAGGGCACGCTTGTCACCGAGATGACAACTACATCCGTTGGATTCCTTTTCTCCTCCTCCTTTTACATTTAGGGATGGCCTTAAATTCCCACTTTTATTTCATTACATCTAATGCGATTTTACTCCAGGCATCCAGATTCTGTTTGCTTCAAAGTCTTGGGTATTTTTGCCAGAAAGTTCATCTCCCTTATTAGCTAATCACATCCCCACCCTTTCCAGTAACCTTTCAAATGCCACCCACGTTATGACACTTTTAACAGGATCCAAGAGAAAACAAAACAAGAAACACGAAGAGTTTAACACGAACCACAAGTTTCTAAAAGGATTTGCTGCAGTTGGTTAAATGAAGTGGGTTTTTTTTAAATGGTAAAGAAAATTCAAAATCACTTCAGAATGTATCAAATATCAAGTGATATACAAATAATCTGGAAATAATTGATCCTTTCTCTGTGAAAACACATCTCTGGGAAAGATGGGCAACATTTACTAGGAAAAATTTTTGACAATTTAAGGGGGAAAATTATTGCTTATTATTATTATTATTATTTCCCAAAACTATCACTTTAAATGATCTTTTTTCCTCCTGTAAAAGGGGAAAATATCTTTTGTGCAGACTTGAAACGCCAGAGGATTTAAATCATTTTCTAAGTCTCTGCCTGCCAAGAACTGCTCCAAACTCCTCTGTTCTGCAGCGGCTTCTGAGGATGTACTTGAACAGCTCAGAGAGGCTGAGTTTGGATTTGGGAAGGGGGGGTCAGTCTGGAGTTACTGTCAGAAAGGGAAATCCGGGAAGTGGGAGAGAAAAAAACTAAAGAGAAATTTTGTTTACAGGAAGCAAAGCAAGGGGAGGGAGCGCCAAGTCACAAATCCCAGCTGGAAAAGATGCACTTGAGTTTCCCTAAATTCCCCCTGTGCTCCTCAGGACCTTGTGTGTGACACACCCTGGGTAAGGAGGGATTGATCCTGGAAAGGGCTTTCCAGGATAAAGGGGAGAAGAAAACCCTTTCCCTAAGGGATCCCATCCCAGCTCCTGGGGTTCCACCAGCCCGGCGAGCCAGGAGCTGCCCTGGAACAGTTTAAGGGCATCACACAAGGAAGGTGTCCAGGATGCTGCACAGAGCAGATGAGTACATAAAAACACATTTATATTCTAAATACTGATATTATATATTATTGCATAACACACAGATTAAAGGATCTAATTCCTGGGGCAAACTTGAGGCTCGGGCTCGTGGTCCCGGCTGGAAGCGGAGCCCACAGGGCACAGACCCATCTGGACACAGACCCCGGAGTCCTCCCAACCCCAACACCTGCAGCAGCCAGGGGGAGATTGGCAGCTCTAAATCTGAATTTCCTTGCTTTGGGCACTTTTAAATTAAAGTGGTAATGTGCTTTAAATCCCGTTTCCCTGCTTTTTCACTCCGCTCTTCAATCCCTTCCTCCAGAAACTAATCAAGATGTCTCAGACTCACTCACAGCCTCTGCTCCAGCCACTTTCCCTGGTAACTTATTCCATATGGCTGTGATCCTTTGCAGGACAGCTCCACTTTAATTCTCTATTTACTCCCCGTTTCCCAAAGTGCTGTTACACCCCCAGTGCTCAAACCTCCCCCACCTCCTCCTTCCATCCCAGTGATAATTCTTCTCCGTTACTCAGAGAAGCTGTGGCTGCTCCATCCCTGGAAATTCAAGGCCAGGTTGGATGGACTTGGAGCAACCTGGTCTAGTGGAAGGTGTCCCTGCCCATGGGGGGGAACTGGATGAGTTTTAAGATCTGTTCCAACCCAAATCATTCCATGATTCTGTGATATGTACAGAACATCACCAAGTGGGCAAACATTACCTACAAGTCCTTTTGGTAGTGAGTGGACACATCCCAGCAGTGCTGCTGCAAAGGAAAATGCTGACTAGAAACCCTTGGGAAACAACCACCTCTCAGGACTGAGCTCAATGCACACCAAGATGCAGCCTCAGCTCCCACCCCACAAGTCAGATGGGGAATGTTGATCAAAAACCACCTCATTACCACCAAGGAAAGTGCCCTACTGGCAACAGGGCTGCCCCTCTTGGCAAGTCACCGTAGTTTGGGTGATGTCCTTGGATAAGACAGAATCACAGAACCAAGGCTGGAAGACCTTCAAGATCATCTAGTCCAACAGTCACCTCAGCACCACCATGATCACCCCTAAAACCACATCCCCAAGTGCCACATCCAGGCACCTCCTGGACACTTCCAGACATGGTGACTCCACCTCCTCCCTGGGCAACTTATTCCAATGCCTGACCATTCTGCCAGTGAACAGTTTTTTCCTAATCTCTGATCTGAACCGCCCTGGTGCAACTTGAGGCCATTTCCTCTCACCCTTTCACTTGGAGGGGTGGCACAAGTCTGGGCACACACCTTTGCTCCCCCACCCCGTGATTCTGGTGGCGACACAAACCAACGTTTTGCACCTTCCGAAATTTCAAGGAACCCAAGTGACAGAGATTATCACGAGCAGAACGAGGGAGGCATCAAGGCACTGAGCTCTTCTGAGCAAATCAGCCCCACAAATGTCTGTTTGCATCACTTATTTCCCAACAAGCGCTCGCTCGCACAAAGAGCCGCTGTTCTGTCGCCTCTGTGTGTTCCCAGGAAGCATCATCCGGCTTTACATCCCGCGCTAATGGATCGTTAGGAACATCAAACATATAGATTGAATCACGTAATTACGCCTCTGAAGAAGTCAGCAATATTTGAGCTCAGCCCAGCACTCGCTGCCAATCAAACCCCGGCGGCAGCGCCAGCCCCGCGCTCCTCGGCTCCTGCCACACACAGCCAGGATTATTCCACTTCCCATTGCTCCCTGAGCAAGCCCAGCCAGCCCCAGGGAAGACATGGACAATGAAGCAAGATCTGGACATGATTTTTTGGGGGAAGATTAGCCAGAAAACAGCAAAACTCCCTCATCACAGAATCACAGAACGGTTTGGGTCAGAAGAGACCTTAAAGATCATCTCGTTCCAACCCTTCCTCCAACACCTTCCACTAGAGCAGGTTTGCTAAGTGCAAAGTCTCTGGTTGCTAGAGCTCCACATGGAAAAAGAGCCCAAATAGGATACACTGAATGGAGAGAAAAAAAAAAAAGGACTGACAAGTGAAATCAGCCCCATGATACAGGAACCAACCACAGAGAACAGGAGGAGAACGTGGAGTCCTCACTGGGAGCCACCACATCGCAGAAGAGAGACCTCCTTGCCCACCTGAGGTGTATTTCAAACATGGCACTGCTCACCTAACACTCAGCACAAGGTGAGAAAACACAGCTGAGCCGAGGGAATGCCGTTTGCTTGGAGGATTTTCCAAGGAAAGCCTTTCCCCAACCACCCAGAAGAGTCCTCGGAGAACTGCCCGGGAAAGCCGAACGTCCTTTCTGTGTAAAATACAATCCCTGCCAATCCCACCCCTGGGAAAAGCTGCCTCCAGCACACACTTGTGCACAAGCTTCAGCTCCTGCCCAGATTAGGAGGAAACCAAAGATGCCCCGGGAGCAGAAGCACCTGCTTTCCAGGAGGATCCTTCGCTGTCACGCGTTAAACTCCCTTCCCGCTGCCTGCGAGCGTCGTTACCCGGCCCCAGAGGAGAAGGACATGTGTTTGGGCCCCAGAACATTAAAGATCCCATCAATCACCCGTTTCCACTGCCTTGTGTAGACCCCCATTTAATGACCTTTCCATGCTTTCCGCTCCTGTGCCTGTTCCTGATGTATCAGTATCCCAGACACTCTGGGATGTGGCGGGAGCCAATTCCTCTGCAAAGGCTCTCCTGACAATAACAGGAGAGTTATAACTCTCCAGCTAAAGAAGAGAAGCAGCACAGAGATAACAGTAACAAAGATGTTTGGGGAGCATGGTTTCCCTTTGTATCCAGCCTGTCCCATAATTCAGAATATATCACACATTAGCAGGAGCAAAGCTCAGTCAGACTCCGAGTTTAGGAGGAAAGCAGGGGGGAAACTTGGTGATCATATAATTTTTTAAGGAAATTAGCTGGGTTTCCCTACACTTGGTGTCATGGACAATCAGTTCATTCTATAATCAGCATCACAACTGAGAATCACCAAATCCCAGAATCATTTAGGTTGGAAAAGACCTCCAAGATCGAGGCCAATCTTTGATTCATCACCCACTGAGTGCCACATCCAGGCCTTTCTTGCAGCATTTAGAAGGTGAGAAGTACCAAGCCCACAGGATCCAGCCTCCATCCACAGAGGATGAAGGGCCTATGCTGACATTTGGGAAGATTCCATTGGTGACAAATGCCCCAAAATAATACATTTACCATGAGATTCCCCAAAAAAAAAAACCAACCAACAAAAAAAAGCACCCAGCCACCCCTCCTACAGTGATGATCCTTAAAGTTCTGGGATATTTTAAAGTGTCCAAGCAGATGGAGATGTCAGGATGTGCCCCTGCCACACCTTTATTGCAACAGAGATGGGGCAGTTCCTGATGGATTCTCTTACAAGCTACTTGGGAATTTCCACTGGCACTGGGACAGTAAGGCAGCAATTGTTCTCTTTGATACCACGGAGCAGAGAGTGACACTTCAGGAGAGCACAGACAAACAAAAAATAACTGGGTAAAGCTGCTGCTTCCTGGGAATTACCCACTGGATTCCTCACAGCCTTATGAAAAAGCCACAATGCCCAAGGCTCCACTTCCAATCCTTTGCAAGGGCCAATCCCAGGGGCAGCACCAACACGGACATTCTTACTCCTGCTTTATCCTTAAAATAACCACTCCGAGCGAGGGCAAGGATTGCAGGAAGCATTTCTCTCTACACATTTCTTCTCCACTAGGAAAAATTCCCAACCCACAGGATTCTGATGGACCAGGGGCAGGTCTTGTGCTGGGGTGAGACCTCAAAGGACCAAAGCACCACTCACCGCTCCGAGCATGATCCTGAAAATCAGCCAGCGGAAGCCCCAGATGACGATGCTGGAAGGAGGAGTGTGCTGGGGAAGGCGGGACAAGGTCCACAGAGGGCACAGGAATATCCCCAGGAATCCTGTTTCCAGGAGCTGCGACTCCCATCCTGCGGTGCCAACGTGTGAGAAAGGAAAGAAAGAGAATAGTTATGGTGCTGTAAGTTATCCTCTCGCTAATTTTAAACACTGGAGAAGGAAAAAAAAAAACCCCCACCCTTAATGCTTTTTAGGTTTAATTTGGGGGAAATTAGGTACCCAACTGTCCCAATACATCACACACAGTTGGTTCAGGTGTTTGAAGCTACAGAGTGAACGACATGCATTGGGTTGTGCTGTTCTTCTCCAAGTACACACTGCATAAAAATGGGTATTTTATGCAGTGTGAAGTGAGAGAAAAATTAATAACTTCTGTGAAGCAAAGAAAAACGTGATTTAAGTGCCCTGAGCAGTGCCACTGATTCCTCCAGTCACGGAGCCAACAGTCCTTCTGACCGAGCTGGATTTGTGCCAAAACGGGGCAGTTTTATCTTCAAAAGACATTGATTAAGATCTCATTAAGTCTTACTTATCACCAACATATTAAGTGCAATTGGAATTTTTTATCATAAAGAAAAATCATAAGGGTAACAAGTCCAAATTGTCCATTGGGCCAGTTTTACCCATTGTTGGATTTTACACATGGCTGGATTTAACAAAATTACCCTGGATTGAACCAGCAGAGCTGAGATCAAAGCAGAGCCTTGGGATCACACCATGAACCTGCTCCCTGTGCTATGGGATACTTTGGAGAAGCCAGACTTTCCTTAATTCATGCAAATCTGCATTTTGCACTTTTTTGTCCCAGCCCAGAGTATAAATATTGAAATGACTGTTCTGGAAGAGGCAGAACACTCAGCCCTGTTGTGACAGGTGAAGTCCAACCCCCACCACGTTTTGAATTAACAATATATTGCTGCCAAAACCAAATTACTCAAGCTCTGTCCCACCTCCAATTATTCTTATCCTCAAATATTTCTGTGTGATACAACTGTGCTTTAAAACCATTAAAAAAGCACCTTGGTGAGGATAATTCTTGAAAATTCAGTACCATTGTTGGAGCCATTTAAGACACTTGTTGGGCAAGTTTAAGACACATTCCCACCTACATGCCTACACAAATTAAACCAGGTAGTGTCCTTGGCTCACGTGTAGCCATGTTCCTTCCCAAGGGTTCTCCAGGCACTTTAACCAGTGTGATCCACAACACCTCCCTTCGCCCAGCCCAAACAGGCAGCAAACATTCCAAACCCATCCATTCCTTCCAGCTCCAGCCTGAGCCACCTGATCCCCCACCAGAAGAGTTTTCAAACCCGTGATTCGATGCTGTCACACAAGCAAAACTACTTTGGATTTGCTTTAAAATATTTTCAGCAGCAGTCAGGAAAACTCGGGTTTTTTACCTTAATGCACACAAAATCCCTTAAATAAAAATGGATTTTTTTTTTTTCCCCCCTCAGATCATTATACACCACACAGCTATTAAAAACTCCCAATTCTCCCTCCATACATCCTGTGGTTTCCAGCAAACACACCCCAACTGCCTAAATTAGCGCTTCAGAGAGGAGAAGTGAAGAATATTGTACTAAAAGCAGCTGCACCAGGAAAGCACCAGCTAATTCCAAATGGGAGAGGTTGGTTGTGCCCAAAGAGCAGCTCTGAGGCCGACTGGCACCAAAAGGGTCGTCCATCTCCTTCATCCCTGCCTGCACAAGAATCCCACTGTTAGCCACGTTTTCATATGTTAATCACTGGGTTAGCCTTGCAGATCCATAGGATGGATGTTGAAGCGGGATCCAAACAGCCTCTGCATCCCTGCCCATCCCTTCCCCTCGGAGAGCAGCCTCTCCCGAGGACACAGCAGCACCTTCTCCTACTTTCAAAAAGTCATTTTAATCCAAACCCCAATCCCCAGGGAGGTGTCTGTGTGTGCAGAGGGAAGGGGCACAGAGGGATCTCGTGGTCCTGCCTGACCCCATTCCCACGGGTCAAACAGGTCATCGGAGGATGCTCCCGGCACACACGTCCCGAGTGCGTCCCGAGCCTTCCCGGGAAGTGCTGGCTGCCTGGAGCAGGAGCCCGGCCCTGCACCTGTGCTCCTTGTTCCAAAGAGACAACTTGGAATCCTGGCACCGGCCCCACGCGGCTGCGGGACCAACGGCATAATCCGCCTGGGCCGTGCCAGGAAGGGGCCGGCTCGGCCAGCCCAGGGTAAACAGAGCTGCCAGCTGTTGGGAGCCACTGCTCCAAGGCCCTGCTGCTCACCGAGGGCGCAGCTAAGCCGGCACCAAGCCGGGTTTAACTGCAAGTGCAGCCAAGGACAAACCGCGGGTGCAGCGCCGGGTCACGAGTCCGCGCCTAAACCTCCTCGGCTCGTGGCCGAATCCTGCCCCTCCAGCTGAAGGGTGGTGCTGCACCCCTGAACTGCAGAGCACATCCCACCAAGGCCCTGCTAAAACCCAAGGCTAGGTGTAGATAAGCTGGGAGAGGCTCTGATTTATTCCCAGCCCTTCCTGAGGGATGGAGTGTCCACAGCTGGTAGTGGGGTCGTGCAGATCAGCTTTCCACACCCTGCACTCAGCTCCTCTCCAGACTCTATCCATCTTCTTTCCACCCCAATAAGCTCCTCATCTTGGATCTTTTCTGCTCCCAACCCACTGACAAAGGTCTCACTGCTTTCCCTTCCCCAGTTAGCACGGACTCATCCTGACCACAGCCTGTCATTCCCAGAAAATCATTAAGGCTGGAAAAGATCTCTAAGGTCACCGAGTCCATTCCTCTTTCAGGCCTCATGTTGAGCAAACAAAGAGCTTGAGCTGGGTACTACTCCCTCAGCAATGGAAGTGCCTGTGATGGTGAGATTATCTGAGATGCCCCACATGACATGGCTTCTACTAAAATTACAGCTAAATCAGGAGGATTCCCGAGGACGTGAACATGTTCAACACCACAAGTGCATCCACAGCTCCAGGTACAAGGGGGGAGCTCTGCTCCATCTCACATTGGGGCTTGATTGTAAATTGATATCAGAATCAGGATTACAAGATCCATCACCAGGAACCTCCCGTTTGCAGCCACTGACTCACCAACAGTTGTTCACATCTGCCCTCACAAGCCTCAGACTCCAAATCCATCATGATCTCAGACAGCTCCCAGGCCATAACTGTGTCTCTGCTGAAGTCTGAGTGTTGCCACCTTTGAAATGGTTGCCACCACTGCAGGGGTTTCCAAAGCCCAAACAGACTGTGACACCTCCAAGGAATCAACCAGGTCACCACAGCTGGGCAGGGAAGGGCTGAGGAACAAGTGGTTCTTTGCTGACCCACACATCTGATTATCAACAGTGGTTTTCTCCCTAATCTTACCCTCCTCTTACCATCAGGTGGGCAGCACTGATGAAGGTGATGAAGTGGAAGGTGTCCCTGCCCATGGCAGGAGGTTGAAACAAGATGAGCTTTGAGGTCCCTTCCAACTCAAACCATTCCAGGATTCCATGATGAGGTGGATTTGCTGATGTGGCAGTGCCAGGGAAAGGAGCACAACACAACCACATCCTCCATTGCCACCAAACACCCCAGGAACCACGGACCAAACCCTCCTCCAAGCTGCAGGAATTCCCACCCTTGGCATTTTCCAGGACCGCACTAGCACAGCAAAAACATGGACGTGCAGGAAGTCATCTCCATGACCTGGGGGGACTCAGAGGGGAAATCGTGATAGAATCATGGAATCACAGACTGGTTTGGGTTGGAAGGGACCTTAAAGCTCATCCCATTCCACCCCCTGCCATGGGCAGGGACACCTTCCACTATTCCCAGGTTGCTCCAAGCCCTGTCCAACCTGGCCTTGGACACTTCCAGGGATGGGGCAGCCATATCTGGGACAGCCCCACTTTGGGGCTGGGAGAGGGGAGGGCAGGCCTTGGCCATTGGGAACTTCAGGAGCATCCATGTGGAAGCCACGGAGCACCACAAAACCCAACAAACCAGTGACAATCTGGGAACCAAAGCCCCGGTACCGGAGCAAAGATCTCCTGCGTGGAGCGAAGCCGCTTCATCCCCTACAGCAACACTGCCCAGCCCTGGAATTTTTGGGGTGAAACCCATTGGATAAACAGCAGCAAACCTCTCTGCAAAGGGCACTTCCCATCCTCAAGGCACCATCCTCATTTCCTGGGCTCTGTCCCGGGGCTCCCGCTGATCCTGCTGGGAACGAAAGGGTCACGTTGTTGACCCACCTGCTCCTGTTTTCTTCACTTGGATCTCGTCAAATTTCAGCAGCTGCAGAGCGGCACAAAGCGCCCCATTGTTATCCCAGCACAGCCGGAGAGGGAGCCACGGGCTGGGCTTTTTTTGGGGGGGGAAAAAAAAAAAATTTAAAAAAAAATAAAGGTGGAAATAAAATAAACTGCCAATGGCGGCTGCACTTGCCCCACACGCGTTGGGAATGTTTGGGACATGCTCCGAGCCTGATGCAGCCAAATCCGTGGCTTTGGCATTTTCTGGAGGTCTCTGCTGGGGCAGGGGAGGAGGAGGAAAACAAGGGGGATGTGCCAGAGGGAAGGAAGGAAGGAAAAACAACGCAGAAAAAAAGGCTTTCCCATGTTCCTTTTAGGGTTTTCGAATGTTTTTCTTCTTTAAAATGATATAATCCCTCACGAAACGCAGGGTTTGTAACATTAAGTGATCTCTGGAGTCCAAACCCACGTGCTGCTGGACAGAGGAGCTGCAGGAGCCGGGACCACACGGCCCCACCTCATCCTTCAGCAGAGACTCCACGCCTTGGAAGGGCTGCAGGAACCTGCACTGGGGCTGAATACGCTAAAACAAGTTTTAGAAAATTGGCATGAATGGCCTCCAAAAAAAGTCCAAGGCAGCCCCATTATGGTTCCCTATAGAGGGTATTATTTCCTAATGGAGCACAGATTAAACAGGATTATATCGTTATATCATAATTTTCATCTTTATGACTTCCCATCAAATAAATTTCCCATCAGAACAGCCAAGTTATCACATGTCCATGGCTACAGAGGGAAGTCAGCTCAGCTCTTTCCTCCCAGTCTCCACATCCCAGTTTGCTGTTGACATGGACAATCAGGGAGAGAAGCAATGAGGCAGAGAAGGGCTGAAAGCCTCCAGAAGAAGACAAAAAACAGGTCTGAAGTTTCCTACTTTCAATTAATCTATTTTTCTGACTAAAAAAACTCATCTGGCCAAAAAACAACCCTCGTACCTACCCTCGTAAGAAAAGCTCACAGAAGTTTATATTTATTAATTCCCCTTCCTAAAATACGGGATAAGGTGAGGCAGCAAGTTGTTTCTGTCTGAATGTAAATGTCTACATGTCAAACTTCAAGAGAGCAGGTTTGCATGGCACACACAGAAGCTTCTCCAGCGTGGATACATGGATTTTCCAGCTCCCAGCAGCAGGCAGTGCAGCTGTCTCCCTATGGATATTGTGTGTCAGACACCCTGGCAGCCAAGGAGAGGGAGACATCTAATACAGACTGACTTACCCTGGAATTAGACCTGCTCCTGAGCCTCTCCTCCCTCCCGCCCTGAAAACCAGGATTGCAGCCCTGGGGTGAAAACACCTGGTGAAAACAGCCTGGGTTCTGCTGATGAGCACGGGATGGTCTGATCCGTGGCTGGAGCTGGGTCAGGGCAGGGTCAGGCTGGATTTCAGGGAAAGGTTCTTCCCCCAGAGGGTGGTTGGCACTGCCCAGGCTCCCCAGGGCAGTGGGCACAGCCCCAAGGCTGCCAGAGCTCCAGGAGGGTTTGGACAATGCTCTCTGAGGGACAGGGTGGGATTGTTGGGGTGTCTGTGCAGGGCCAGGAGTTGGATGGATGGTCCTTGTGGGTCCCTCCCAACTCAGGATATTCTATGACTCTGCAAATACTCATTTACCCCCCTCACCCTCCTTCCCCTGCCCTCCATCCTCAGCTCCCACCCACAGAAACACAGATCAAATCAGAAAAAGCCCAAAACAGAACACTTCTATCAATACAGAGACACAGCAACACAGACAGAAGCAACACTTCTTTTCAAAATTACATATTGCCTCCAAAGGGAATAGTCAGGTCAGACTTAATCTTCTAGGAAGATAATCAGGAAAGATAAATGTCAACTAGGAAGGATAAGTCTCACAAGAGCCCACCCCTCAACTCATGGAAAATACATGTTCCTGCTTCTTCCTTGCTTTTTTAAAATACAAAATAACACTGCAAATCATCCCCACTTTGGTACTGTAAATCATCACAACTCATCAGTCCCGGCAACAACTTCCTCCAAGGAAAGCAAAGCTCCTGACTGTGCCTAAAAGAGCTGCATTGCTCTGAAGGTCTTTGCTAACAAGTTAAAATAACAGAAAAAAACCCAGAAAATCCTGCTCCAGGTAACTACAAACACCTTTTTTTATCTCCAGTGTGAAACACTGGTCACACTAAAACCCAGGGCAAAGTTACCACCACTTACAGCTGGGATTGGCTCTCACCTGTCCCAGTTACCCCCCTGCAGCTGGTTTTCCCTTTCTCCTGCAGCCCAGAGCATCAGCCCCCTCCCTTTTTGCCTTTTTTTCCAGTCATTTCCCCTTTTTCAGAAGGACAACAAACCTGTTAGAGAGTCAGAGACTCTCTCCTTCGCTCTCCAGCTTCCCAATTATCAGTAAAAACAGAGGCACAAAGAGCACTTACAAGAAACACTCAAGTTTGTGTTGAGTTTTACAAGTTTCCCTCCCTGGCTGGACAGGATTTCTGGTGATTCCTGGTGGAAAGGTCAAGTCTCTCCACAATCACACAGACTTTGAACATGAAAACCCTGTCAATAATGTCCAAGAGCAGTTCGGAATCTCCTCCATCCACAGGGCAAGACAAGGTTGAAATAATTTAAGTCTTTCAATGAGGTGGAAAGCAAAGCCCAGAGACTGGCACTGCACACCAAAACTCTCTTTCCAATGGGTATAACGCAGAAAGTTGCAACTTTAAGACTTAAAAACACTTCAGAACCACAAGAATGCTTCATTTTGAAGCGTTCAAGCAAAAAAAAAATCCCCCCAAGTTCTGAGATGCTGATCTGAGCTGGGAGAGAGAGAGAGAAAGGAGATTAAAAAAGGAAGAAATCATCCACCACAGCTCTGAGGGAAAGGCAAGGAGGCAAGGCTGTGATTTATGGCTTCTCAGCTCGTGGTGCCTTTCCCTTGCAGACCCCAGAACAAAGGGATGTGTCTCACAAGCCACCAGCCCTGCAGGACCTGGAGCCTTTTCAGAGCTCTGAGAGCCAAAACTCAGAGGCTGAAGGTCAGAATTCCCTTTGGCTCCATGTCCTGGGCAAGAGCTGATAACCCCAGTCCTCCACTGCCAGCCCAGGCCACTCTGCTGCCCCAAAAACCACCAAACCCAAGGTGTGACCCAGCTTCCCACTGCCCAACCCTGCCAAACCCCTCGCCCCAAAAACACCACAACCAACAAACACTCCCCACTTCTCCTCCTCAGCCTTGGGATACTTCACATTTCACAGGCAAAAGAAAAGTTCTCCGTGTTGTTGGAAGATTTGGGAAAACGTTATCCATAACTTTTGTTCTTTAAAGTATAAACTACCCAGAATTTAAAAAAAAAAAAAAAAAAAAAAAGATTTAGCATGAAAAACTTTTAAAAGCTTCCAAGTGCTCTCCAGGGTAGTCATTAGAAACTACTTAGGTAACAGGAGGGTGATAACAGTGAGTTAATGCAGCATTAAATTAGCCCTCCTTCCATGCAGAACTCTAAGTGACAGAGGAATCAGTTGGGAGGATTTTTATTTTATTTTTTAAATAATGAAGTTAATGGATTTCCTGTTTTTAGCTCTGTGGGCGGCTGTCATTTTGAGGGATCTGTACATACTGTATTTAATTACTCTGTCTTAAAGGAATGAAAATAAGTTCATCCCTGTTCCTCTGAACTCAGGGGCACCAGCACCTCTCCAGCTTGGCCATCAAGGTGAGGAGAACCCACAGGGAGGGTGGGATGGCTCTGCAGATGGGTGACAGCAGCTCACTCTCTGCACTCCTGTTGACCAAAGAGGCTGTGACTGCCCCATCCCTGGAAGTGCCCAAGGCCAGGTTGGATGGGGCTTGGAGCAACCTGGGCCAGTGGAAGGTGTCCCTGCCCATGGCAGGGGGTAGGACTGGATGGGCTTTAAGGTCCCTTCCAACCCAAACCATTCCAGGATTCCCAACGTCCGAAGTCATCCCTTAAAATCCTCACAGGTCACAAGACTGGTGCTTCACATCCCAGTGAGCTGAGGGGAACAAGCCCCAGGAATGTTCCCAGCTCAGAGAGGGCAGTGGCTTCCCAGGGTTGCCCATAACAGACCATGAGGAGCAGGGTCAGTGATGTCCCTCAGTGAACTTGGACAGAGATGAGCAGGGCTGAGGCTGATCACAGACTCCCAGGATCACTGAGGTTGGAAAAGCCCTCCCAGCCCATCAGTTCCACCCTGTGCCCCATCCCCACCTTGTCCCCCAGCCCAGAGCACTGAGTGCCATGTCCAGTCCTTCCTTGGACACCTCCAGGTATGGAGACTCCAAACCTCCCTGGGCAGCCCCTTCCAAGGCCTGACCACCCTTTCCATGGAGAAATTCCTCCTGATGTCCAACCTGAACAAAGCTGCCTGAGCATCCTGCAATGGTCCCCAGCCCACGTGTCACACAGAGACCTTTGTCCACGGGATGGGACTGGCTGTGAGATGAGATGTCAGAGCTGGCACAGAATGAAATGAAAGGCCAAGGCCAAGGGATGTTACCACAGCCAGGAGATCTGAGCCCTTCAGTGCTGGGGCTACACATCACCCCGGGGCACGACCTCGCCTTCCCACTCAATCCACAGCAATTCCCACCTTTTCAAGCAACCTGCTGAACACATTCCATCTGCTCCTTCTGGCCAGGCCCCCTGCAGCCCCATGCCATGTGCCTGAGGAGCTAAACTGCTAAGAACAGGTGCCTGTTGGGTGTTAAATCTTTCTTCAGGCTGCTCTGGCAGCTTAAGAAACCCTCAGCAGCTGTTCCCATGGTTCTCCCAAAGCTCCCCCAGCCCGCTCCCCTCGCCACCTCCCAGCCATCCCTCCCCACTTGTGCACTTCAGGCAAGAGCAAATTAAAACCAACACCATGAAGGCACCTGGCGAGCTGCTGTGCCAGCAGACAGCGAGAGCAAACCTCCAAATAAAAAGCACATTAGACAAGTTTTTCCTGCTGTGTCACGTGGGATTCCCATTGCCCCAGAGAGATGGAGCTTCAGCCTCGTGCCAGCACACGTTTCAACACCAGTGTTTGCAGGAGATGGCAAAACACAGAGCAGGGGAGGGTTAATTCAGGTTTCACCCAGGTTTGAACTGAATCTCTCATTTAATATTTTCTCTGAATCCCTGATTTTTTTTTCCCTGGGCATGGTGCTTTTCAAGTACAGCTCGTAGATGGAACAAGGAAAAAAAATATGCTGGATAATTTATCAACCTCGAGGCAGAAATCCCCATCCAACACCCCAACAGGCACAGGATCACAGGAGCAACTCCAAAGGGTAGTCTCAAAGGTGAGACTTACAGAATCATGGAATTGTTAAGGTTGGGAAAGATCTCTTGGATCATCAAGTCCAGCACCACCATGCTCACCACTAAACCCTGGACTCAGGTGCCCCATCCACGTGTTTTCTGAACACTTCCAGGGGTGGTGACTCCACCACTGCCCTGGGCAGCCTCTGCCAGGACTCCACAACCCTTTCCATGGAGAAATTTTTCCTAAATTCTATCAAAAGACCATGAACAGGTTATGGTCACCTTTTAGGTGGGACATGAAAGGCTGTCCCGGTGCAGGAGAAGAAATGCAGGTTCTGGTAGTAAAAGGATGTCCCAGAGAAGGAGAGCACAACTTAACAGTTGTGCTTATGGAGGGAACAGGGCACTGTGGTTTCTGGTGGGCTGAACTTACCAGTGCAGGAGGAATTTCTCCATGGAAGGGGTGGTCAGGCATTGGAAGGGGCTGCCCAGGGAGGTGGTGGAGTCCCTATCCCTGGAGGTGTCCAAGGAAGGAATGGATGTGGCACTCAGTGCTCTGGGCTGGGGGACAAGGTGGGACTCCATGGGCTGGGAGGTCTTTTCCAACCTCAATGATTCTTGAATTCCATCTTTTACACTAAAAACCTTAAAAAACTCAATAAACCCTCAACCAGCCAAGAAAAAAAAAAAAAAGCAGATACCATTAACACAAGACAGCAGCACAAAACCACTACAGCACCTATAATTTGATTTTTCTGATTCTAGGAGGGGATTTGCTCTGTCCAGAGCAACAATTTTTTTCCAGTGTCCCAATTTGGGGGGGATTACAGTTAAAGAAGAAAATTGATATGGCCACATCCTTTAGGACATGCCTCCAACAAGACTCTCCACTCAGCTCCATCCCTCACACTGCTGCACCAAAGCCCTGGTGATGTCACTCTGCTGGGATCCAGGGCTGCTTTAATCCAGGCCCTTTTTTCAGCAGGATGAGCTCAGAAGGGACCAAAATGAGTAACGGGACCTCAACACCCACAGTTTTAACCCCCAGGAACAGAGGAAGAAAGAGGGAGCAGGAGGAAGGAAGAGCAAACAACGATCTCAGGAAATCAAAAAGCCCATCTGACTGAAGGAGATCTGATGGGATGGAGGAGGAAGCAGCAGCTTTTTGGCAATCACAGGACAAATGCCAAAAAGTCAACTGCTTTAGGGGGTTGTTCTCACCCTGCACAGCACAAAGGGGTGAGCAAACAAAAACAGGCAGAAAAGCTGATGGTCAGAGACCTGAGCCAAGGCTTCCAAGTCCTGAAATCTCCCTTTTCATCTAAAGACAGAGATCAACCAGTTCAGCAATCACCTCATGGAGTGATACACAGCGCATTGAAAATTATAAATCATAGAATCCTGGAGTGGTTTGGGTTGGAAAGGAGCTTTAAGATCATCTTGTTCCACCCCCTGCTATGGGCAGGGACACCTTCCACCAGCCCAGGTTGCTCCAAGTTTCATCCAACCTGCCTTGGACACTTCCAGGGATGGGGCAGCCACAGCTTCTCTGGGCAACCTGTGCCAGGGCCTCACCTCCCTCACAGGGAACAATTTCTTCCTAATATCTCATCTAAATCTAATCTCTTTCTGTTTTAAATCCCTTCCCCCTTGTCCTGTCTGCAGGAAACATTAAATCTCCATGGGACCAACCTGCCTAGGGAATCTGCTGCCACACATCAAGGACAAGTTACCAAAGCAGCAAGACCAAGACCCAGAGTGTGGTGTTCTTCCCATCTCTCACTTGGGGAAAAAAAAAAAAAAAAAAAGCCAGAAGTGTCCTTTGGACACCTTTAAAGCCACTCTGTCAAGGGGTTCCAGAAGCAGAGAGGGAAGGAGGATGCAGGACATGGAGCCCCTGAGCCACCTCCCACCAAAATCTGCAACCAGAAAAGCTCACTGCAACGCTGCAGCCCTGATGGCAAAGATTTCACATGATGACCCCTTCAGCCCCTCCCCCAGGAACAGCCACAATTATTAAAAGCAGAATGTCAAACCAGAAAGTTTTATCTAGTTTGTTGGGGTTTTTTTTGCCAGAAGGCAGCTCCAAATATCACCCTAATTTCATCTTTTCTCTTCCCTCCCCCCCAGAAATTCCTCCCCACCATCGAGTTACCAGTCACTCTTCACCAGGCCACAGAGAGAGGAGAGAAAAATAATTGCAAGCCTTAAGATCTCAGGTCATTTCTTTAAGCTCTTTTTCTCAGCCTGTCCTAATATTTTACTCCCTCGATGAAAAGCGGAGGCGCAAAACAACTCCCACCCCTGTCAGCCCGAGGATACAGAAACTCAAATCATCACCTCCCAAACAACAGGAGTCAATACCCAATTAGAATATGCATTTAAGCACAAACTTAGACTTAGCTCATTAAAAAAAAAGTAAATATAAATCAGGTCTACGTGAAGAAACAGCCAGATGTGGCACTCATTCAGTTTTCTGCCTTTATTAAATAAATAAATTGCTTTTATTAACGTGCCATTCACAATGTTTTCTCACCACACGTGGATATTCCTCATTAAATTTGAAAATCTCAGGCACTGGCAGGAGAAGCAGAGAAAGTCACCCTTATTAATCTGAGCCAGCAGCTGGAGAATTATGGTGGATTCTGTTTTTAGGAATAAGCAACTTCCAGAGTGGTAAGAAAACAGAAAGATAAAGCCCTACAAAACAGGGTTATTTATTTTGACAGCTGTGGTTTAGTTGCTTTAACTGTTTATGGCCGTTTCTAAAGCAACTCTGAAATCTGCTCTGTGAAAATAAAGGAGACCCAGGAACAGCAGTTTTGGTGCAAGTCTGGAGAAGAGACACAGTGGAACGACCTGTTTTGGGGCTGGGATAGGGTGGGGAACAGGTGGGACATCAGCAAAGGGTCTGGGGACCACCAGACTGCTCAGAGAGGTTACAGATGCTACTGCAGCCACACATTCCACTGTCACAGAATCCCAGAGTCACTGAGGCTGGAAAAGCCCTCCCAGCCCATGGATCCCCCCTGTGCCCCATCCCCACCTTGTCCCCCAGCCCAGAGCACTGAGTGCCACAGCCAGTCCTTCTTTGGGCACCTCCAGGGATGGGGACTCCAAACCTCCCTGGGCAGCCCCTGCCAATGCCTGACCACCCTTTCCATGAGGAAATTCCTCCTGATGTCCAACCTGACCCTCCCCTGGCACAGCTGGAGGCCGTTCCCTCTCCTCCTGTCCCTTGTTCCCTGAGAGTAGAGCCCGACCCCCCCCAGCTCCCCCCTCCTGTCAGGGAGTTGCAGAACCAGAAGGTCCCCCCTGAGCCTCCTTTTCTCCAGGTTGAGCCCCCCCAGCTCCCTCAGCTGCTCCAGCCCCTTCCCAGCTCCATTCCCTTCCCTGGACATGCTTCATCCCCTCCCACAGGCACAGCCCTGGGTGGGTGTGGGGTGGGCATGACCCCAAGCTCTTCCCAGTTTAGGTGTTGGTGCTGGTACTGGTGCAATGGGGCATCCCAATCCCAGCTGGCTCCCACTGCTCCCACCTGCACAGGTGTCACCTGTCCCCCTCTGCCACAGCCCAGGTTTGCTCCGTTGGTTCCAAATCCACAGGGATGTTGCTTCCCCTCGGCGGAAATCAGATCAAACACGGGCTGCTGGGCATTACCATATTCTGAATATTTAACTCCCGTTTGCCCAAAGGGCACATTAAATCCCCCTTTATAGATCCCTTATTTCCTGTGCCTGGAACAGGTCATACCTTGATCCACCTTGGGATGTTCCTGCCAAAGCTCAGGGAGGGTGATGGGAGCCCACGGGGAGGCTGTGGCTGCCCCATCCCTGGAAGTGTCCAAGGCCAGGCTGGACAGGGCTTGGAGCAACCTGGGCTAGTGGAAGGTGTCCCTGCCTGTGGCAGGGGGGGGAACTGGATGAACTTTAAGGTCCCTTCCAACCCAAACCATTCCATGATTCTATGAATTCCTCAGTAACCTTTTCTTTTTCCTTGAAATCGTTGAAACTAAAGGAAAACAGATAAATTTATGTGTATTTTGACATCCAGTTTCTCATCAGGAAGATCTGTATCTTAGCTCTGATATCCATCAGAGGTTCTGCAGATACCCCAGGACTTCATTAAATAAAATTAACACCTCCTCCATCAAGTGTGTTGTCAGTGACACAGCCACACTTAAGTGACATTAACTGCACATCTTCCATGGGATTGATCCCTGCTAATGCTGCCTGAAGAAAAACAAGGTTCTAATTCCTGGAAGCTCTGAGCCACACTAGTTTTTGGAAAACACCAGGCACTCGTTTCAGGCTGAGAACACCAGCTGGGATAAATTACTTTTACTTCTCCTGATCTTCCTCAAGAACACATATTTTCTTATTTTCTGGCTGCTTTGCAGAGTTGTTGCCCACTATTGGATAGCATTATGTGCTAACAAACGTAAAAATAAAAGAATTATTGCTCCAAAGCCCTTTTCCTGAAAGGAAACTCCCTGAGGAGCCACTCCCAGCCCCCAAGGAGGCAGAACTCAACCACAAACTGCTGCTCTGCTCTGTCCTCACCTGTCCCCTGTGCCAAATTCACCTGGGACAGACCTGAGCTGTCACACCCAACTGCCAAGAGAATTGTTTGATGGGAGGAGTATCAAGAGAGTAATCAAGAAAATCCTGGAAAGGGAATTAAAACATATCTGTGTTCCCAAAATGACAACATCTCCTTCACAGTCACGCCCGCTCCGACCCACACTCACCCAAGGCAGAGGAACAACAGAAGTGACTCTGTAAGACTAAACCCACTCCAGGGGAAGTCTCTGGTCTTCCAGGATCTGCTCCAGGCCATCCCACTGCCTCAGCTTCCCAACTTCCTTTGGTGGCTTTGTCCCATAACTCGGGTACCACCACACCAGGTGCCGGTAGGACACGGACCTGCTCCTGAGGCACCTGCACATCCAGACCTTATTCCTGCCCCATCCATCACCCCAATTTCCCTTCCCAGGGAATCACACATCAATTATTTCTGTCCCAGAGCAGGGTCTGGGCAATCTTTGCTGCATCTACAGAGCCGGGGAGAGCGATGGAGGAATCCTGAGGCTCCCGACACGGCCACGTTAGGAAGCAACAACTAATATTTTAAGCCTCATAATTCCATTTTTGTTCATGTCTACATCCCACAGTCAGGAAGAAAACAGCAATAAAAAGACAATCCTAAATCCTGTATTTCCTCTCCTCTAGCCAGGAGATCATTAAAAAAAAACCCAAAACACAGTAACAACAATAACAAAGGAGAAACCCCACACACGCTCACAGGACTCAATCTTTCATTTTAAATTATCCAGGAGTTTCCTTGGTAAGACTTTTTTTGTTTGTTTGTTTCCAGGAACGCATTTTTAAAAATCATTATCCCTTTCCCTACTTCCTCAAGCTCTTAACTAACATTTACCACCTACTGCTTGTGCTACGAAATTCAGACCGATTGTAAATTAATTCCTGGAGAAGCTCAGAGCAGGAATTCTGCTGTTTGCCACCACGGATATTCTGTATGGATTTCCAAGGATGTGGCAGCACGAAGGCTGCTCACCCAAACTTTGTCAGGAAGAGAAGGCTGGGTGACCAAGGCTTGGCCATGCTGCCAGGCTGGTGGGGTTGGCACAGCCCGTGACCTTGGTGTCAAACCCAGCTGACCTGAGCTGAGCTCTGCACACCCAGTTGATCAGCCAAGATGCCCTGATGCTCCTGAAGCCTCTGGCACACTCCTGATTCAGAAGTAACTCACTTGTCCCTCCAGACCCTCCACAGAAGCACAGAATTTTGGAATGGTTTGGGTGGGAAAGGACCTTAAAGCTCATCCAGTTCCACCTGGATGATACACCTTCCACTAGCCCAGGTTGCTCCAAGCCCTGTCCAGCCTGGCCTTGGACACTTCCAGGGATCCCGGGGCAGCTACAGCTTCTCTGGGTAACCTGTGCCAGGGCCTGACCACCCTCAGAGCCAAGGTTTTCCTAGTTTTCTGAAGACAGGCACGAGGTTGGACGCCCAGACCACATCTCCCTACGGCAACTCCCAGTGATCCCCTTCTCCAGCCCCGCTGCAAACGCTGGGGAGCCTTCCTGGTAAAGCAAGGAGGGGAGAAGCAAAGCAGCATGTTTTCCCACAAATATTACCATTCCCTGAGTTCTGCTGCCAGTTGGAAGGATTCAGCAGTTTAATGATAACATAACACAGCACAGAGCAAGATTTTCCTCTGCTCCTCGCCACCGGCAACCTGGGTGGTGGCTTTCCCATGCGTGTGACATCAAATTCACTTGCAGGCACGTTCCCTACCATATAATTAAGAATTTTTGCTTCTAATTTGAAGAAGTGGCTTTTTATGTTTTTACATAAACTGCTGAAATCAACCACATTTAACAAAAATAAAAACCAATCACCCAGGATAGTGACAACTGATATTAAACAGCTCCTCGCATGTGTCCCGACACCACAAGACTCGAACACCCGCTGTAAGAAATCCAAATGACTTCAGTGCATAAAATGAACCAGATGAATTAATCATGGGGCTTTTCTGTCCTCACTCTACGGTGTTATTAACTCAGGCTGAAAATCATGGAATGGTTGGGGTTGGAAGGAACCTCAGAGATCATGTATGTGCCCCAGAACAGAGAGATCCAGCATGCTCGTTAAGTGTTCAGCAACGTGCAGCCAATCTGGAAATGCAAGATAGCAGGTACATTTCAGGGGTTTTCCATACAAATGGTTATCAGCACCCCAAAGCAGGGGAAAACATCCTGCCACTGCTTCAATCCTGGAATTTCAAGTGGATGGCAACACCTCCAAAGCAGTTGCTCGAAGAACGAATTCGTTTTATCGACAGAAATCACCGCCCAGGCTTTGATGTGAACTTTCAATCATTAATGGGAAACTTGTCAGTGGAGCTGAGGGCTGGAATTCCATAACTGGAACCATGTGGGAAGGCAGCTTGAACACCAGCACTGCTTACCCTGGTGATTTATCAAACACCTGAGGCCACGTGTGCTCACACCAATAACACCCTGGGTGGAAGAGGGGAAAAAAATGTCCTGCTGAAAAATCATCTGGAACACGGGGAAGGAAACCCAGAGCAAGGCTAAAAGAGCTGTTACTTGTTAAAATCATTACAAACCAGCCAATTTTTATATGTTAACACAGTAAATTTTAAACGAAAAAAATACTCTAATGCAATCACAGAATGGTTTGGGTTGGAAGGGACGTTAAAGATGACCCAGTTCCAAACAGGGTGTTGCTCAGATGGTCTAGAAAGCCATTTAAAAGAGATCAACACTTTTTGGTGTGACACAGTGTCCCACTCTTAGTGACAACATGGCAGGGTAGAGCACAGAAACTAAGATAAAACATCTTTTGAAGTATCTGGAAATGCAGAAATAAAGAGAACTGAGCACAGCAAAGCCCTGGACTGAAAGGAGGGAAAACTGCTGCAGCATTTCAAAACAGGAGCCCAGATCCTTCTCCAACTGATCCACCTGCAGAGAGGGGAGTTTTCAGCAATTATCTGGAATTTCTGGAGGTGATGTTGGTCTAGGAGTTATTGCCATTGCAGAGGACTCCCCAGAGGGTGACATGTGTGACAAATCCACACAGACACCTCCAGCTCCCGCCAGCCTCGGCTGCCCCCGAGCAAGGCAGTGGGATCAGCAGCCTGAGAGAGTTCTTGGCAATCTCATGAACCTCCTACTTCACAATTCTCTACTATATATATATATATAATATTTAGCCTCCTACGTTTGCGCAGCCAAAACTGACCACATTCTTCCACAGAATCCCAGAAGAATCACTGAGGTTGGAAAAGCCCTCCCAGCCCATCATCCAGTCCCCCCTGTGCCCGATGCCCACCTTGTCCCCCAGCCCAGGGCACTGAGTGCCACCTCCACTCCTTCCTTGGACACCTCCAGGGATGGGGACTCCAAACCTCCCTGGGCAGCCCCTTCCAATGCCTGACCACCCTTTCCAGGGAGAAATTCCTCTTCATGTCCAACCTGACCCTCCCCTGGCACAGCTTGGGGCCGTTCCCTCTCCTCCTGTCCCTTATTCCCTGGGAGCAGAGCCTGACCCCCCCCGGCTCCCCCCTCCTGTCAGGGAGTTGCAGAGCCAGAAGGTCCCCCCTGAGCCTCCTTTTCTCCAGGCTGAGCCCCCCCAGCTCCCTCAGTTGCTCCAGCCCCTTCTCCAGCTCCATTCCCTTCCCTGGACACGCTCCAGCCCTTCAGTGTCTGTCCTGCAGCCCAGGCTCAGAACTGGACACAGGATTGAGGTGTCTCAGCAGTGCCCAGGACACACAACCCAAGCAAGAACAGAAGCTGCTGGTGACCCAGGATTTAAAAATGAAATAAAACACAAAGCTATTCACATGCAGGATAATTTTCCAAGGAGAAAGTGGTGACCCTTGAAGGGTGGCACGTGCTAGGAGTTTTTAAATTTCATTTTACTTTAAACTCACAAAGGAGAAGTTCAAAATGCTGTTTGTACCCGTAAGTCAGAGTTAAAAGGTATTTGATAAAAACCTACACCAATTTCTCCTGGCCATAAATCCAAAAGGTAAGGTTGTGCAACATCAGTACTTCATATTTAATAATAACAAACAGATGGGAAAATATTATAATAAATCATTCTAACTGCCCAAGCTGTGTGCCAGAAACTCTTGGCCAAATTCCCCTGCTTAACTATCTCTGTACCATTTTCAGACCTCCAAGCTCTCCATATTCCTGGAGGTGGGAATATCAGCATTGAGTGACTTTCTTTCAAAATAAAGAAATGAAGAGATGAAATCACCACCTGAGCTGCCACCACAGGGCTGACACAACACTGCAGAAGGTGCACAATGATGAGCTGTGCTTTACCACCAGAGCTGCATTTCCTGGAGTTCAATTTAAAGTGTACATTCTGAAGCACTACATCATGGCTCTAAGGTGTTCTCATCCTCCTGGCCACTGCCTGTTTGAAAAGCTCAATAAACCAGAAAAATATCATTAAGAATATAAAGAAGCCATGTAAGTCCGAGGGTAATATATTTATATTATATATGGCAATACAGAGGACAAAAAGTGGTATTTTAAAGCTTAGCAAAGGGCAGAAGAGACGGGAAGAGCCACAGCTCTGTGTCATCCCCTCAGACACCTCCCTGGCATCTCCCTTCCCCATCCCTGGGGGGATTTTTCCCTGTCTCCAAGCTCTGTGCTGCGTTTTCCTCTGGCTGAGATACCCAGCACAGCTGGGCAGATCCAACTGCACTGACACCATTCCAGATTTAACCCGGAATTTGGCTGTTGTGCTTCCCAACCTGTGTTTAACTAAACAGAAGATCCTGGCAGCCTCTGCCCCAGTGACAGTTGGTGGTGACAAGTGGCTGTGCCACAGCTCCATCCCCAACGGCCTCCTCAGGCAGCTGGGAGGCCCAGCAGAGCTCCCCATCCCAAAATAACAACAAAATGACCTCAGCAACCCAAAACCAGGGACAAGAACCATTTTCCTGTCCATTTCTACCCCTTATCCTTCACCCTTCCCAATGTCTCTTCCCCACTCTGCTCCCGGATTGCTTGTGGATTTTTGGTCCCCCCAACCTTGCTGTTTTTTGGGGGATCATCTCTGTTCCCTCCTTTCACAGAAGCACCACCCTATTTTCTGGGGACCTGCAGGAGGACTTTTTCCCCCCGGGGACCTGCAGGAGGACTTTTTCCCCCCGGGGACCTGCAGGAGGACTTTTTCCCCCCGGGGACCTGCAGGAGGACTTTTTCCCCCCTGGGGACCTGCAGGAGGACTTTTTCCCCCCTGGGGACCTGCAGGAGGACTTTTTCCCCCTGGGGACCTGCAGGAGGACTTTTTCCCCCCTGGGGACCTGCAGGAGGACTTTTTCCCCCCTGGGGACCTGCAGGAGGACTTTTTCCCCCCTGGGGACCTGCAGGAGGACTTTTTCCCCCCTGGGGACCTGCAGGAGGACTTTTTCCCCCCTGGGGACCTGCAGGAGGACTTTTTCCCCCCTGGGGACCTGCAGGAGGACTTTTTCCCCCCTGGGGACCTGCAGGAGGACTTTTTCCCCCCTGGGGACCTGCAGGAGGACTTTTTCCCCCCTGGGGACCTGCAGGAGGACTTTTTCCCCCCTGGGGACCTGCAGGAGGACTTTTTCCCCCCTGGGGACCTGCAGGAGGACTTTTTCCCCCCTGGGGACCTGCAGGAGGACTTTTTCCCCCCTGGGGACCTGCAGGAGGACTTTTTCCCCCCTGGGGACCTGCAGGAGGACTTTTTCCCCCCTGGGGACCTGCAGGAGGACTTTTTCCCCCCTGGGGACCTGCAGGAGGACTTTTTCCCCCCTGGGGAGTACTGCCTGGTTCCCAGGCAGGTCTCTGTCATCCTGCCCCAACATGGCTTTTCCAGAAGGAAAAGCAGAAGGCTGGGTGGTGACATCTGACCAGACTGGAGCTCCAGGATCTATTCCTGCCTTTGCTCTTTCCCAGCCATCCCTGGAAGCCAGCCCTGCATGGGCTTGGGCAGGTCAGAGCCCAGGCTGCCCACGCAGAGTCCGGCCGGCCCCGAGCCAGCTCCAGGGAGGTTGGGAGGTTGAGCAATCCATGTGGAGAGGGCTCAGGCTGCAGGAGAAAACCACAGCCCGATCGGGATTCCTCGTCCTTCCTACTCACTCCATCCCCACTCCCAGCCCAGCTCCAGGGCAGCTGCTGAATCGGACACAGCTCAAACAAACCGAAAATAATCTTGTATCTCCTCCTCTGATAAATGTCCATAAGAAGTGGTAAATCCAGAAGTGACCTCATAAACCTCCACACCTCAATACCTGCTCCCTGAAACCTTGAGCTCTTTAGTCTGGGCTTAATGGTTTAATCACCTTAGAGCCTGAAAGCAGAGGATAGAAATCAAAATCCTGCTACTAAAACACTGTTATTTTAGGCAGCGTGCCTAAACCTCTTGCTCCTATGGAGGAGCTTTATAAAAAGGTCTGGAAGCTCCTTGGGGAAAGCCTGATCCCCGTGTGACATCCAGGGACACAGGACATGGAGGATGCAGTCACTGCTCACCAGGCAGTGGGACCTCATCCACAGGCTCATCCCCCTCCACATGGATCACACAGCCCCCCACCCTCAACAGGCACATCCCCTGGGAACAGACCACGTCCTTCAGGCCTCAAACCTTCAGCTGAGCAAGGACAGGAGTGACTTTTGCTCTTTTCAAAGGGATAAAGCACAGCATCACTCACCTTCCTCCTCCCCTCCTGGTCAACACCCTCTCCAGCTTTGCTACTTGCAGTTTTCCCACTATTCCAGGGTTTTCCTAGAGTGATTATCATAGAATGTTGTGAGTTGGAAGGGACCTTAAAGCCCATCCAGTCCCATCCTCTGTCATGGGCAGGGACACCTCCCACCAGCCCAGGCTGCTCCAAGCCCCGTCCAGCCTGGCCTTGGACACTTGCAGGGATCCAGGGGCAGCCACAGCTTCTCTGGGCAACCTGTGCCAGGGCCTCCCCACCCTCACAGCCAGGAATTCCTTCCCAGCATCCCATCTAACCCTGCCCTCTGGCAGTGGGAAGCAATTCCCACTTTTCCTGTCCCTCCAAGCCTTTGTAAATAGTCCGAGTCCCTCTTTCTCATCAGCTCCTTCAGGAGCTGCAAGGCCACAATTCAGTCACTCCAAAACCTTCTCTTCTCCAGGCTATAACAGGGACAGGTAATTTTGGGATGCACCCAGGCACAACCCCCCCTGGAAAAGAACAGGAAAACACAAGAGAGTTGCAATAAAAGCCCCAACTGTTCCCAACCGGGGCACAAGAGCCGAGGGCCGGCGGAGATTTCAGCGCTGGAAATCGCGGCGCGGAATTCGCTTTGAAATCCTGACACTTATCTCTTCTGACTAACATAAAATATGTACCTTGGCTCCCTCTCACTTCCTATGACCGACTGGGAAGAGCAGGGCTTAACACTGCGGTTTCACCCGGCTCAGGAACGGAAAAGAAACCCATGAGAAAATTATTTCGCTCGACTAAAAATAAATAAATGGAGCGAAATTTTTTTCAAAGAGTCGAAGGGGAACGCGGTGGATGCGCCGAGGAGGAGGGTGAGGAACGTTTGGCGAGGTAACATTCTCCTTAAATCAAAAATTCTGAGGTGAAACTCTAACACCCAAGTGCTGGGAGAGGATTTCAGAAAATCAGGGTGTCCCGCACGGGGCTCAGTAAGAAGCGGACGCAGTAGCCTCGAGTTTTGCACCAAGATGCCACAAATCACATAAAAACACAAAATATTTCAACTCCCCATTGCCACAGTGAATTCCTTTCAGTCAAACTCTGGGGACAGTAAGAAAACTGGCAGCTCCACAGCCTGAGCTCCCTGATCCGATGTCTCTGAGACACGGCCCAAGCCCAGCACACTCTTTGTGCTGCTCTTTTGCTCTTGGAATAATTTCACCCCAAATCTGAAGTTCAGATGATGGTGAAAAATGCAGTCCAACCCCATTAAATTCACAAAGATACAGATTTTTAGTGGTGCTCAGTCACTAATCATCCCCTTCACACAAATCCATTTGCTCACATTTAAATGGGGAAACACAGAATATCTGGTTGCCAATAACCACGTTTTTCCCTGGCACAAACACACCAACACATGCATTTTTTTAATATAACAAGTGCAGCTGATGCCTAAATTTCTGTTCACCAAATCTCTGACCTGTGACACATTTTCTCCCCAGTTTAGAGATGGTAAGACAAAAAGAATCACAATAACTCCAAAAGCGCTGATTTCGTTTCTCCGATCCAGAAACCTGCTCGACCTGGTTCATTCCCATAAATAATAACAAGGAAACATTTCTGGACAAAGAAGAAATGCACAGACAGCTCCATTCATGGAGTTTGTTCCCTGCTCCGGGGGGGGTTCAAGGAGTTTGGCACTTAGAGGGAGATCAAACTTGACCTCTGGCTCTCCCTCCGCTGCCCAACGCCAACACTTCCACCAGGCTTTACATGGGGAGCGAACACAGAAAATGCAATAAACTTCAAAATAGAGCCTTGTGAAGAACCACAGAGGCTTCAAAAGGGACTCTGCCAGCACAAACACACTGAACAATATTTAGCCTCAGTAGCATTGAGCAGTCCAATAAATACCCTTCAGAAGACAACTTAAAAGGGGAAAAAAATCAACCCCACACATCCCTGCACCTCCTTCCAGCACAAAAAGAGACAGCAAGAGTTCATGAGAGCACAATAGGAGACATGGTTTGTAATCAAACCTTTTTTTTACTGGTCCAGTCAATGGATTTTTAATATATGGTCAAAAAAAAAAGAAGCGAGTACCAGAGAGAAATGGGCAGGAAGACTAAATAAAGTGTTCTTCCATTTCCATGGAGCAGCTGGGATTGTGCACGGAGATGCTGCAGGTCTGCTCATGGTTCTCCAGACAAGGAGCTTTTTTCCCCAATCCTCTGACTGATTAAAAAAAGACAACAGATCAAGGCCTTCTAACATGACCCAAACTGCAGAGAATTCCTGCTCAAAACATTCCTGATGGAAAGCACCCAAAAATGAGGGACTTCTACTCAAAACTCCACACACCAGAGCAAATAAAAGAAGGATGAGGACTATCCCAAGAGCTGGATTCACCAGCCTTCCTCAGAGCTCCACACACGACCTCCAGCTGCCCAGAGATGGCCAATGCCAAGACCTCAAGCCTTTAATTTTTAATTCTTCCATATACCTTGGGAACACCCAACAAGACTCACCATCTCCAAGAAAAATGGTGCTCCAAAACTCTACATGCAGAGTTGTAATTATCCTCATAAATTACTGCCATAAAACTCTTATAGTGATGTAGATCAGGTCAGAAAAAGGGCATTTGAGTGGTTAATGAGCCACAGATAAATCAGATGCAGGTCAGAAATGACAGTGTGGTTAATGGAAAATAAAACCTCCAGCAGTTCCTTGGATGCCCTTCCGTTTACTGGATTATTCAGGGGTTATTCTGCACATCAAGGTTTATTTAAACTTCAGAAAAATAGAAAAATAAAAATAAAACTTGCTTTCCCGGGTCAAACCTGAACTTTTGATGGAAGCAAGCCTTGGAGACAGCTCTGCCCATCTCCCATCCTCCTCCCATCCAAAGCCTGGTGGTGTCACAGGGAATTTAAACAGCCCCACGCTGGGAAGTGTCAGCCTGTGGAGGCCAACACTGTCATGGAGCTGATCCATTGTTTTCACTGGATTCTCCCCAGCTTGTCTTTCTCACTAAAAATCAGAAAAAAACTTGACTCCCTCCCACTTTTGAGGTGGATTCTGCTTTTAAGTTGGGTTTTGGGCTTACTCCCTCGAACTGACTGTTTTCCAAGCAGGTGGATTATCCCTGGGCTGTCCCAGTTCTTGGAGTTTATGACAACTGGCAAATACTTCAGGGACAACAAGTGCCACTATTCCTGCTCTGCAGCATGTCCAAGATACTTCAAGCTCGAAGGTTTGTGTTTGAAGCAGAAAATCCATCAGTAATCCAGGACTGAGGTGAAGACCAGGTTGGACGGGGCTTGGAGCAACCTGGGCTAGTGGAAGGTGTCCCTGCCCATGGCAGGGGGTTGGAATGGGATGAGCTTTAAAGTCCCTTCCAACCCAAACCATTCCATGATTCCATGACATAAAATAACACCAATGTCCTCTGCAATTGATTAAACACTTGGAAAAAAAATCCAATTTCAAACAGTTGTCTGAGTTTGGGTTTTTAAAAATAGAGCAAAAGGAAAAAATAATCACTTGTACAATATTTACAGGAACACTTTCTGTGGCTGCTGTCCGAGGTCAGCCTGGCTGAGAGACTTTGCTCCAGTTTTCCAGAGGCAAAAAAAACTCATCCTTTCGTGCAATGAAATAGGAACAACCAAAAGAGGGAGAAGCAACAACTCCCAACAGCCACAACAACTGCTGTGGCCTCTCCCCAGCCACAGCCTGGGTGAGGTCAAGGCTGCTCCCACCTGCCTGGCTGCCTTTCCAAACCCATCTGTGCTCCAGGACACAGGTGAGGACCCTGCAGGTGACCCTCTGCCCACACCACACCTCCCATCCCTCCTCCCTGCCAAACCAATCCCAAATCCAAGCACACCCGGTGCCACAGCCAGAGCTCAGCTTTTCCAAAGGATGCACCAAACTCAGGATCTTATCACTGGGTCATTAAAACTCCCACTCCTTGAAGGAGCAGGGGAATTAATCACCCTCTCCTGGTCACGTTCCAGCTGGGGAATGACATTTGATCTCCTTAATCCCCCAAAGAAGTGGGTGCTGTGTTCAGCTCACCCCAGCCCTGTGTGGGATCAGATGATGCTGAACCTCAGCCCAAGGTGGTGGCAGATTCTGGTGCTGGGCAGCACTTCCCTTGCCCAGACTGAATTTTGCACCAGCTTTTTTTCCCCCTACCAGAAAGGAAAAACAAAACAAAACAAAAGCCTTCTTTTTCAGCACAAACAAGTCCAAGCTGGGATGCTTGGACATAAATCCTCCTCAGCAGTGGGAGCCTGACCAGCACCAGCGCCGTCGCTCAGACCCTCCTTGGTATGAAAATGTTACTATAAAAGGTTTTTATATTTTTTAAAGAACTGAGGTGGCACTTTTATTAACCCCAGTCTTGTTTCTGCTCTTGCACAGGAAGCTGCAACTGAGAACAAGCAGAAAGCCACGAGTTTAACGGAAAAGCTTAACACAAATCCAGCCTAAGCTCAGGATAGCAGATAAGGGAGAGGCTCAGGCAAGAGAGGGAGAACAAGTGCTGGCTTTAAAACGTACCCAAGAGAAGTCAGTGCCAGGACCAAACTGCTCAGGTGCATCTGTGAACAGGTTCACTTTTACACACTTGAAACTTAACGGAACTAATTGTCTTTCTCCCAGTAAAGAATCATGGAAGGGTTTAGGTTGAAAAGGACTTTTAAAGCTCATCCAGTCCCACCCCCTGTCATGGGCAGGGACACCTCCCACTAGCCCAGGTTGCTCCAAGACCTGTCCAACCTGGCCTTGGACACTTCCAGGGATGGGGCAGCCACAGCTTCTCTGGGCAACCTGTGCCAGGGCCTCCCCACCCTCACAGCCAAGAATTTCTCCCCAATATCCCACCTAACTCTGTCCCTCTCTTTTTAAAACCATCACCCCTTATCCAGTCACTCTCTGACCATCCCTCTCCCTCTTTTTTGAGCCAGTCCAGAGCCAAGGCACTGAGTGCATCGACACCTTGAGTGAACAATTTGGGCTGACACAGTGACCCCCCACACTGGTGCCACCCATGACAAAGCTCAGCAGATCTGCTCCACCAGCAGCTAAACCTGAGCTGAAGTACCACAGACTAAACCAGGAGATCCATGTCCGAGCCACATCAACAACAGATGCTTCCTTCTAACTGTGGTCAACGTTTTTCCAAATTCTGGGAAACAGCTCCTGTGCTTTAAAACTAACAGTGGAGAAAATGTCAGTTATTTTAATTTCAATTAACTTTGGCAGTGCTTTAATCTGAGAGACTTAACGGAGGAGAGGTCCACTCTTGCCAGTCCAATTCACCTTTTCTGATGAAACTCAAAGAATCCCAGAATCACTAAGATTGGAAAAGCCCTCCAAGATCATGGAGTTCAAGCTGTGATCAATCCCCACCTTGTCCCCCAGCCCAGAGCACTCAGTGCCACATCCAGCTGTTCCTTGGACAACTCCAGGGATGGGGACTCCACCACCTCCCTGGGCAGCCCCTTCCAATGCCTGAGCACCCTTTTCCACGCAGAAATTCCTCCTGACTCCTCCGAAGGACGAAACCTCTGCCTGCAAAAAGCATTTCTGTTTGTTTCCTTTTCTTAAGGCGAGGACAAAAGTCAAGTCACAAGACTGTGGAGAAACAATTTGCTTAGGGAAAGGGTTTCCCAGTTTCTGCAAGACCAGCGTTCCCATTCCACCCACTTACATTCCTGTATTAAGGGAAAATAATAAAAAAAAAAAAAAAATCACATCCGCAGGCCGGTCATGGGCTCCACAGGTCGAGATCCAGGCAAAGGGCTGCAAGAAAATTCCTTGCACGGAAAGATGTTGTTTGAAGGAGTTCCTGCTCTCATTCCAGCACCACCATTTCCATCAGTCCTCGTTAGAGAAGTATTTCATCCCTTCCAATCATTTGCATAATTGCCGCAATCAAAGGCACCGCTGCGCCGTAATAACTTTAATGGCAGATTTTTCCTCAAACATTCTTTTTAAAAGGCACCTCCCGAGGTTGGTGCATCCACATGCCAGCAAAAATAAAGGAAGCGACACTCAGGGAACGTGTGGCATGGAGAGGGACCGGTTGGTTTTTGTTTTGTGATTATTTTCTGCTTTATGATGCTCAAAATGTATTCCAGAACCTAAATTTCTGTCACTTAAACAGCAGCCTGGCCAGGATATTGGCACCTCCTCAATTTTTTTTTCCTATTAATTTTGAAATGTATTAGGAGGGAATCTGGCTCATTTCTGGGCTAAAAGCAAGTGAGATTCCAACCCTCAATCTTCAGTTTGCCTTCACGGAATCCTGGAATGGTTTGGGTTGGGAGGGACCTTAAAGACCATCCAGTTCCAACCCCTGCCATGGGCAGGGACACCTTCCAGTGGACCAGGCTTTTCTTAACAAGTAGGAGCTCTGACCCATGTTTCTCAGCTCCACAGGGACATGACCAAGGAGATAATGGCACAGGGCTTCAGCTGCCCTGTAAGGTTTATTTTTAAGATAGGCAAGAACCACTGGCCCAGTTTTTAACATAAAACACAGCAAACAAGTTAAGATCCAACTGGAAGTTCACAACAGAAGCCAGCGGTCTGTGTCCTCCAGGAATGTCAAACCCTGGGGTGTTCCACCAGTGCAGCTGCACCACCAACTCATGGAGAGCCTAACCAGGAGCATCATGGCTTTGCCACCCCATCCATGGGGAAGCACCAACCAAAGGTTTTGAGGGAACACCTCCACTCAGCCGAGGTTCCCCAACCAGCCAGGCCCGACCCAAAGGCAACGCTGCCCTTTAGTGCAACCCTAATCACATTAAAACAAAACGCTCTCGTGAACACGGGGAGAGGCTGGGGAGGGAATCAGACAAGCCATAAATTAAAGCAGAGGATATGAATTCCATGCAGGCTGCAGTGTTGGGGTTAACGTGGGTCTGGAAGCAGTTTAGGGAAAACCTGGCGTGGCTAAGGGCCAGCTCCGAGCCGAGCTGCTTTGGGCTAATCGTTTCCTTCAGGCAGGCTACTCCAGCACACTAATAGGTTTTAATAAAAACTTCCAATTGGGCCAGTAAACCCCTCATTAAGCTGTTTTTAAAGCATGAATTTAAGAGCGGCGAGGGTAAAAGGTCAGGAGGAGGATTTAATTCAGACCGGCTGGCAAAAGGTGCTGTTGTGATTGAAAACACCAGAGTTCAAGTGTCCAGGGCCACATAAACATCCGACTCTGTCACTAGACCTGGTTAAGTGACAGCTTGAAAAATAGATTTAATAAGACAGAGAGAAAAGTTTCCCACTCTTACACGAGAAACAGGAACAGCAGATCCCAATATTAGCCAGGAACAGGAAGGGTTGGGAAGCTGCCCCGTCCCTCCCATCTCAGTGTGGGGGAGGAGGAATAAGAAGCAGCATCTGGGTGTTCAACCCCAGCCATTCCCAGGGGCTCACTGGGACACTCAGCTCCAGGCTCTCCTGCTGGGAAGGCAGCAAAGTTCTCCAGGAATAACAACACAGCCCAACTCATCCTCCAGGTCCCACTGCCAGTGTCACTCCCACACACTGTCTGTACAACGAGCTCACAAGTGCCATGGGGTGCCAGCACAAGAATTCCCTGTGCCACGTGAGAAATCATGGAGTCACAGGCTGGTTTGGGTTGCAGACCACAAAGTTCATCTTATTCCAACCCACCATCCCAGGCTGCTCCTGGTCCAGTCCAGCCTGGCCTTGGACACTTCCAGGGATGTTCAGCCACAGCTTCTGAGGGCAAAAAACCTCTGCCAGGGAATTTTCTTGGGCAACCTCCCCCACTGCAGGTGGATCTGCAGGAACCAAGGGCACAGCTCAGCTCAGACACATCCCCATCTCAGCACACTCAAACCAAGCTTTGGGCCTGCACTAGTGAAGTCTGACCTCAGCTATTCCATTCTCCTCTCATTTTCCTCAGTGCTGTTCCCTGGGATAGTGCAACTACCAGGGAAACTTCAGCCCTTCCTTGGGAACACACTCACAAAGGAGAAACGTCTCAATCTCACACAGCAAAAGCCAGAACCCCAGCTGTGCACTCTAACATTGAATTTTATGTCAATGCACATCTAAAATTCAAGATCCCTGAAGACCTTTTAAAAGAAAATCCTCCTTGGAACAATTTGCATTGAAGCAAAGAGTGAGGATTTAACAAGTAATGGAGAATTACCATTACTCTGCTCTTAACTTTTTATTCTACTTCTAATCAAAACACACTTCAGTTTAAATTCTGAGATAATAAATGCAATATAAAATTTGGGGGCATTTTGGGTATGAGCTGAGTTATTTGCTCATTCCATGTTTACAGATAATGGAATAAAACTCAGGGTTTAATTCAATTGTCTTCTCTCCACACCAAGATGAGCAAGAAAATTTACTGGGGGGGGCGGGGGGGGGGAAGAAAAAAAAAGAAAGCTCTTATTTTTAAAATGTGCTTCTAATTCTGGCCATACAGTTGGCCTGCAAGGAGTGCAGGAGCAAGGCTCCCTGGAACAATCCCTAAGGAAACATTTGCTTTGGCTCCAAATAGGACACTTTTGTGCATCAGGAGTCAAATAAGATCAGCTGCTTCTCCATCCTTTCTGTTTAATGATCCCATTGATAGCATGAGGTAAAGGGATGCCATTCCTGTCTTTTCCTTGTGCTCCTTGCTGGGAATATGGATTGATGGCCCAAGAGGTATCCAATGGCCACAAAGGTGACCATGTGGAGTCAGAATCTCTCTGGACAGTGACAACATTTTCCCACATCACACCCACAATTTTACTCTGCACAGAGACATTCCCATCCATCACAACTCAATCCTTGCAGTTTTCCTGCTTAGCTCCCACTCCCACCTTATTTAACATCTCAGGACACACTCAGGACCATCCAAGTGTCTTACGAATATCTGGGGCTGCTTAAAGTAATAAGGCAGAACAGAAGAAAGAGGACAAGGAACTTGTAAAAGAGCATCACCTTTTCCAAGCCCCTGTCAGAGACAATAAATCATTACATTAAATCAGATTTCCACGGGGAAAAGAAGAATTGATCCTGCAGCTGTGCCCCACCAAGGACAGGCAGCACCTCCATCCATCCATCCATCCCAGAATATCCTGGGCTGGAAGGGACCCACAAGGACCATCCAGTCCAACTCCTGGCCCTGCACAGGACACCCCAAGAGTCCCATCACGTGCCTGAGAGTATTGTCCAAACAACATGCTAACAGCTGGAGCCAGATGGCCACCAAAAGACCACCAGAACTCCCACAGCTCTCCATCCATTCAATGCTGACTGTAGTGTGATCATTTCCCTTGGGATACAATGGGAATATCCACATAGATGTGACCCCTGAGCATCTGATGGACATAAACACCACATGGAATTTTAGGCAGGATGTGACTGGTGGCCTCTCAGACAGATCACTCATATCAAAGTCATTTTACTCCCATTCCCACAATTTGTTTTACAACCAATACAAAATATTCTGCTTTCCAGAATCCAGAATTCTACAGAATCCAACTCAGCTAGGAAGGACCAAAGCAAGCCAGTGTACTCCAGTCCCACCAGAACAGTCCACCCTGAGCAAGCAGAGCACTGCCAATCCCAGGGATGTGCCAGCAGGGAAGCTCCATCCTCGTGCCCATCCACAGGGAAGGACCTGAAGTAACACCACCACACTCACTGAAACACAGCCCTAAAGCCACGTTTATAACCTGAATCACAAGAAATAAAACCTGAAGTTATGAGAGCTCAGCCAATTTGAGGGCAGCACCAAGCCCAGGTCGACACCTTCTCCAGGATTTTCATCCCAGAGCATCTCTCCACCTTCCAGAGATAAACACCCAACGTGGAAGTTCTTGCCTGGCTCTTTCCCACCTCATTCCCTCAAAGAGAGGAGTGTTTTTAATCACTCTCCCCTGACAGGAGTAAGGGCAAAGAGCAAAACCTGTGGCAATACCAGTTGGTCTGAGAGCTTGTTGTTATTTCCAGGCTCTGGAGTTCTTTAAAATTCATAGGGACAGCCTGGAGTTTTAATAGAGGCTACCAAAATCCAGCCTAAGATGTATCAAAAAAAAGCACATTTCCTGGAGGGGGGATAGGAAACAGTCAGCATTTACAAAGAACTCTCCAGGAATTTTTTTTAATTTTTTTTTTTTAAGGATCTTGCTTTGAAGTAGATGCTCCCAAAGAATAAGGCTTCCAGAGCTCAGCAATATTTAATGTACTTCTCCAGCAATGGCTGACAATGTTGTTGTTTCAGCTATATTATAACAAAAATATTGTGGTTTTCCTGTATTCTGACAAAAGTAACTCAAGATTTACATCTCATTCATCTTATTCCCCTTAAGCCAAAAACAAGGAAGGGAGAGATCCTACTGCGTACAAAGGACTTCAGTAATCCTTGAAGGGTGGCTCTCCACTTAGGACATAAAGAAAGGCCAAAAAAAGATGAAACACCATTTGAAAAAAGCAATTTTTTTTTTTTCTACACCATCAGTGAGGGTGGAAAACATCCAGGAGATGAGTAACTTGAGTCCAGGCTGAGTGTCCTCAACAGGAGTCTGAGTCTGTCCTGGCCAGCTGGTTCAAACACCCACATCCAACACCAAATGTGCTCTGAGGTACCTGCTGGACACCATGGCAAGGATTCTCCATCCTCCTCTGCTTCTCCACTGGATGAATCTCAATATTCCCACCTGCACTCAAACAGTTCATTCACTTATCCCTGATTAAAACCATCCACTGGGAACAAGGACACAGGTGCAATTCCCTGGGGGAGAGGGGGTCAAACCCCCCCACAATACAAATGGATTTGAACTATCCTTGTGCCTTCCTGTAGAATATTTTCCATTAGTAACTGCCTTGTGACAACTTGGGAATGCTTTGGGAATCCCCTTTCCATCCACACCATGACCCAGGATCCTTCTCCACCCACAAATCCCACAGCAGGGAGAAGACACATCCAAACAGGCTGTTCCAAGACATTATGCCATGGCAGCACTTCCCAGAAAATCAGCAGCACACTGGCAGTTTTCCTAGTATTTCCACAGACAGGAATGTTTTCCACCAGGATTTCTACCTTTCCATGTAGAAATAGGTTGGAGAACTTAATGCTGGGAAAAAACCCAACCTGGCAAAGCAGGGAATGAACCTTCCCAACCTCCAAGGAAGCAAAACTGCCCCTCACCCAAGGGGAAAAGCCCAGGATGTGAGTAAGAGGTTCTTGACATTCACTTGTGGAAAGCAAACTGGAACTTGGGAGGAACAGGGACGTCCTCGGGTCTATTTAAATATTCATCTTAACCATAACCCTCCAAATGATTCTCTTGGTCTTTAACCCTTCCACTAAGTCTCCTTCAATCCTCATTTACAGAATTCCCTTACTTTAAGGGCTTAGAGACAGGAAGAAACACAGTGAAAGATAATCAAAAACTTCATTTAAAAACAAACAAAAAAAAGATAATCAAAACTTAAACATTTCACAGAGAAAGACCAAGCAAACAAGCTGGAGTAATGTAAAAGCTACATACCCACAAATGCATCAATAAATTATTACTGCAGGTTTTCTCATTTTTAGTCACTTACCAAAGGAATACCTGAAAAACAAAACGAAGAAGAGGCAAAACAATTAATGTTTTGGCTGATAATTCAAGGGAACTATGTCTTGTATCAGTTTTATTTCTCATTTCACGTGTTTTGAGTTTCAAAACATCACTGAAGAGCACAGAAACGTGTCTGAACCACCTGACATGCAACTGAAATGGTAAACTGCTGCTACCTGGAAATGGAAGAAGAGCAAATTCCCTAATTTCTGGGCAGTAAGGTGGTATTCAGCACTCCAAGCAATTGGCCACCTCCTTCTGATGAAGATGTTAAAGCAGCAGACCCAGAAGGGACACCACAATCCCAAATCCCAGGAGGTTCCCACAGGGTTGCTCCTGGTCTTCTCTGGAATTACTGGAATTACCTTTAGCCTTAGCCACAGCAGTGACTTTCTGTAAGATTATCAGTTCCTACCACAAGTGAACCCCAAAGTTCAACAAGTTTTAAGATGCTGTTCCTCAGTAATTTGTGTTTGCTCCCATTACAGCTTCAATGCCACATCAGGGCTTTGTTATCTGTATCTTTTACATTTGTATTATTATTTGTGTAGTGCATCTCACACCAACCCAAAAGCCAAACAAGAAGAACCCTAAAACTGAGAGACACCCCAGGTTTTAAAGATTTTCCAGCAGGATTTGCTGCTACTGAAAACACCCCGAATAGCTGCGTTAATTTGACACTCGCCAGTTCAATCAGTTCTAAAATCCATCAACCTGAACATCTTACAGCAGATTGAACGACCAATTCACACAGAGTTACTGATGCACAAAGAAACAACTCTAAAATGCACAGGAATGTTTAAATGTATTAATAAGAGCAGCTCTTTATGAAGACATCTGTCATTAAGGGGACCTCACTTTGCTGTTCTCCACCACGCTCGTGGTGCTGCTCACAACAGAAACTTGTAGGAATTAAGGCTTATTTCTTGGCAGAAGTTAAGAACCCCCCGAGGCTCATTTAAAACACACACACACAGAGGCACACACACACACACAGAATGAGGAATTAATAAAATATTGTATTCTCCTGAACCACATGAAGTTCTCTGACGTGTGTCTGTTGCCGATTACATCAATCCGGGCTCCGGAGTTTGTCATGTGATGACAGGCCAACACTTGTGAATTTATTTCTCTGAAGAAGCCTGGGATACAAATGCCAAGGAAACCAAACCAAATGGCCCACTCCAAATACATAAAAGCAGCAGGAATTCTTGCAGGGATTTTTTTTTTTTTTTAATAGGTACAAACAGGCAGGTACCCAAATCCCACAGATTTCAGGTTGGAGTTTGGGACTTAATTACCTTTTATTTTTTTCCTTTTCAAGCTCCTCTATAAGGAGTTAAGAGAGTGTTTATTAAAAAAAATGGGGGTTTTCACTACTGCCTGTCTTGGCATTTGCAACATTCCCGACAGATAATGACAAGTAAAAACATGGATGTAATTTTGCAGCCTTTGGGGTGGGAGGGAGGCTGGGACAAATTTCAGAGGAACTTTTGATCTGCACTTTTTCAAAGCCAGAAATTCAAAGTATATCCCACCATTTGGATTGCCTAAATCACATTAAAACAGGATGTCATTTCTGTTTTCTGGAGGGAGAAACAATGTCATTATCCATGACTTGTCATTGGAGGCAAAATTCATGTCACACTCAGGCTGTGAATATCAGCTGGGAATCATAAACATCATCAAATATTTGGGTTAAATGCTTTTCACCATGTTGTCATGCTGATTAACTCTAGCTCAAGTACATTCCTGGAAAGCAAAAATTGTTATTAGAGCACAGTTTAAACTATGTTATTCCTGATGAAAATCCTTCCTGCTGCCAGTACAGCAGAGTCAGGCTAGGTTTGAGGACACAGCCCCACAAGAACTTCCCATGTCCCCAAAATCACATACAGGCAAAGGACCAGGATGGTCCCAAATCCACCTGGCAGAAAACATCACCTTTTCCATATAACATCTTTTTTCCTGCATGCAAAGCCTGTGGGATGATGGTTTCTATTTGCTCCAGGAGGAGGAAAAGCACATGGGCCAGACTTGCCCCATAAATTTCCATTCTCTTTCTGCTCAGTTACCCCAGAGCTACACAGATTATTGAATGCAAGGGCTGTTTGGGACAGGGATTCCTCTTAGAAGTCTGTAAAACATTCCAAAACCAAAACAGAATTCCAAAACAGAGTCTATTAAAAATCGTATAAAACACAGACAGGAACTTTTACCTTTACATCTCTTGATGTTTACGAGGAAAATACATCTGTATTTGTAATAAAAAATAGAGTAAAACCAGTCCTACCCACCACTCCCATCCCTGCAGTGCCCAACACCACAAGATCCTTCCGACTGAACTGATTTCCACAGGCAGGATAATTCCATTTCCACAGGCAGGATAATTCCCTGCTGCATCCCTAAATCCACAGCTGGTGTTAACAGCTTCTCTCCCTGCTCTCCATGGAGAACATCCTCAATGGAAAGTGAACCCAGATGGCAACTTTCATCTCCATTATGAATCTCTCTCCTTCCCTGGGCTGGAGAGCTCGGGATGAGGGAAGAGGTCTTTGGGTACAGACATGTTTTCTATTCTCCATCAGGATTCAGCTCCCAAAGGTGCTGCCAGGAGGTTTCCACAGCAGCACCTCTCCACAATGAAAGCAGGTAGGAGCTCCTCCAGGAGGTATCCCAGCCCTGGGAAGGCTGGGAATGGGACATGTTGACTCTCCTGATCCTCCCTCCAACCCCAGGAAACTGCAGCAGCCTCAGGCCACAGGGAGGACACACAACTGGCAGAGTGAGGAGCTTCCTTCCCAAATTCCAGTACCAGGGAGAGCTGGATGAGCTGCCTGCCAGAAACCCCACGTTGTGTTAGGGGTAAAAAAAAAAAAAAAAAAAAAAAAAAAAGGGTTAAGCCACAGAAGTAGAGGAAGTGTGGAAAATCCAGCTGCCCCAGGAGAGGGTTTTTCTGTGTGAGAATCACCTCTGACAGAGGCCTGGAGACTTCACCTCCCTCCCTGTCCAGGTGTTCAGCCTGGTGTTCTCCCATTTACACATTCCAAAGGCTTTCCCTTTACACCACGTAAACCAACAGCTTCCTGTCCTGACCACATGGAGACAGACATGGCAAACAACTAATTCCCATAGAATCATGGATTTAAGTTGGAAGGGACCTTAAAGTCCCTCCAGTGCCACCCCCTGCCATGGACACCTTCCACTGTCCCAGGTTACTCCAAGCCCTGTCCAACCTGGCCTTGGACACTTCCAGGGATGGAGAGCCCACAACCTGCCTGCACAACTTGGGCCAGTGTTCCATCCCTTTCCAGCTTTCCCACACTTGAAGATCTTTGTCTCCTTTTCCCACTTTTCCTTTCCCTCAACTAATCACACTCAGCTCCTTCAGCTTTTCACCACAACAGGACAATTTCTTCCCCCACTGCTAAAGTTTGTGCCTCTCCTGTGCCCAGGGTGGGGCTGGAGCCACTTCCAGAGCAAAGTGACAACCAGAGACACTGGAGTGGAAAAACTCATCCACTGCTGTCTAAAAGCTCCTGTTGATGTACCCGAAAGCTTGTTGGAGAACCACAATATCCCAACCAAATTAAAGCTGTAAAATATATATATATATATATATATGTATATGTAGAGTCCCTGGCACCTGGGGATCCACTTCCTCAGCACTCTGCCTCCAAACAAATCAGCCAGCTGGAAACATCACTTGCAAGAGACAGTGAGTCCATCAAAATGAGATGACAGGATTAGTCTGGTGCACCATTAATTTCAGAACATCATTAACTTAAAAGTGTGGGGGTAAGAAACAGTTTTTGACAGCTGGTTTTGGTGGCTGCCAAGCCTTGAGCACTGCACAGCCGTGCTGGGGGAGGAAATCAGCTGCAGTGGCAGCAAATGAAACCACTCTGGTGTCTGGATTCACTTTATTGTGGTCACAGATCTCTAAAAACTGGGATTCTGTGCTCTGTAATTACAACATCCACATTTAAATGGGAGGAACGGGGAGAACATTAAAAAAAAAAACAAACAGTGCTCAAGGGTGAGGTTTACTCAGTGCTGGGAAAGGTGCCTGAGCAGGGATGGAGCAAAGCAGGGGATGAGGAATGGGGCTGTCCTGGAGCGAGGCCGGGTGGTGACATGTACGTCCCATCCCACACATCCATCCCACAGGCTCTGCCCGTGGCCAACAGCAAAGCACCACGTTGTTTTCCCTTTCTGAGGCAAAAAAATAAATCAAGCCTGGGTAGGAGAGCAAATCTGAATGACCCAACTAAGCCCTTGCAACACTCCCCAACTGTTCTGTCCGTGCTCGTTTCCAAAGACAAAAATCATTCCAAACCCTGCAGAATCTGCCAAACTCAAGTGGAGTTTGCTTTGGTTAAATCCTTCCAGTGCCAAAAGCAGATGCTGAAATGGTAGCCCTGGGAATCCTCAGGCTGGATGGGGAATGCAAGGAAAGGTGAGGATGGGGCAGCAGGAAGGGGAGGCAGCTCCTCCACCCCTGCCCAAACCAGCCCAGGTCTCCAGGCTGGAATGGACTCCAAAAGCAGGTGCACAACAAGTGTACCTGGACACTGAGGGACAACAAAGGGATCAGAGACAGCTTGGACATGATCAGGGCCTGGAGCAAGAGGGTCAGAGCCCCAGTGCTGTGATCCTGCTTTTACCAGCAGGAAGGTCCTGCAGGTGAAAACCCAGGAAAACTGAATTGCACTAATTCCATTTCCTGATTTAAAAAAAAAAAAAAAAGAGACATTTAATTGCATTAATTAATCTCTGAAGGCTGGCCCTCACTGCCTGCCCATTTCCCCCACACCAAATCCATAAAGACAGGAGTTATTCCAATGCCAGTTGCCCCCTGCTTTCTACTCCAGCCCCTTCCTGCAAGAGAACTCGCTGATTTTTGCACTCTCCTGCCTCCCCTTCTCCAGGACAGAGCTGCTGTTTATCCAGGCAGACCTGGAATGTTTCTCCAGGAGAAACATCCAGCTCAGCCTGCAAATGGAATCATGGAATCACTAAGGTTGGAAAAGACCTGTAAGATCAAGTCCAACCATCAACCAGCAGCACCACCACGTTCACCACTAAAACCACGTCCTCAAGTACCACATCCACAGGGTTTCTGAACACTTCCAGGGATGGGGATTCCACTCCTGTCCTGGGCAGCTGTGACAATGCCTGACCACCCTTCCAGTGAAGAAATTGTTCCTAATATCCAACCAATCCTCCCCTGGTGCAACTTGAGACAGTTCCTGGTTGTGCAGGAGCCCCAGCCCAGCGATGCTCCAGCACCACTGCAAGTGACCACTGTTGTCAGCAATAAATCTTTGGATTAAGAAAATTTGTAAACACGGTTTACAAGTTGGTAAACACAGATTAAGGAAGTTTGTAAACACAGATCGCACCAGGGCTTGGATCCTTCCCTAACCCAGAGCGCTGTCAGGCTGCACCAATCCCTGGATTAACATCCTTCCCAACCACAGCTGTTTGAGAAGCTCCCTGAGTTGAACAACATAAACACGTGCTGGACCAAACTGGGTGCATCAAGCTGCTTGGCAAGTTATTGTTTAAAAAAAAAAAAAATTAAAAAAACCCCCCATCATTCCTTCTTTTTCTAAGTTTTTCAGCTGTGGGATGGATCCCCGAGTCTATTCAGTGGATGCAGCTGGTAATTGGATGTGCCAGAAAATAAGCAATTAAAAGATATTTGTCTGGGTCTCTGGCAAAGCCCTGTGTACATCAGTCACTGCAAAGCCACACACTGACCACACCATCATCTCATCATTTCTTTGCTCTTATTTTAATTTTACAGGCCCTCGATTAAATAAAAATAGACCTCAGATTTAAATCAAAAATAAAAATCCTCCAGAGGTGCTACTGATTAAGTGAAGCCAAGCCAGCAATAAGGCAAAACAACAGTAAAAGCAATCAGTGCAAAATATTTAAATCCCTCTTAACCCAGTTCATCTCCACCTGCCTTTCCAGCCTGCTCTGCTCTCCCACACTAATGCCCAGGTTTGGGATGTGGGCAGGGACACACTCAAACCCTTGGATATCCCCTGGCACCTGCACTCTTTGCTCCTGCTTGGAGATGTGACACTTGGGGACGTGGTTTAGTGGGGCACTCCATGATCTCAGAGGTCCTTCCCAACCTAAATAACTGTGAGATTCCACTTGCACCTTTGAAGAGCCCCAAATTAAAGGCACGAACCCCACTGTCACCTGTATTGAACTTGAGAGGAGACCAAGAGGAGAAACCTCACACGTTTTCAGGTCCTGAGGACTAATCCAGCCACAGCATCACCCTCCTCCTGCCCAGCCACACTCCATTCCAGGTGAGCAGATGGAGAGGGACTGGTCCCTCTCAAGGACTGCAGCTAAACCAACACCCAGCCTGGGGCAGGGAGGGGAAACCTTCCACACGCTGGGGAGAAAAAAAAAAAAACCAAACAAAAAAAAAAAATCACGCTAAATGATTCATTTCTGACATCAGCTCTGATTAAATTTTAATCTCTCAACCCAAAATGTGGTTCTCATTAGCCTCATTAGTTCCCAGTTGTACTGCAAGGCAACGGTGTCACATGGTATTAATCTTTGTTTTCATTAATGTGTCATATCAAGAGCTCGGGGCTGCTCTCAGCATCCTTTGAAACCGATCCCTCCCTCTCTCCTGTGCGGGGTAGGAAGTGCCAAAAAGCAGCTTCCTGGACAGGAAGGATGACCCCCTGAGATCCTGCAACTCTTGGTTTACGTTTCCAGAGATAATCTTTTCTTTCTGGGCAGAGAGGGAGGGCAGCTCGGAGCTCCGATCCACAATAACAAAGGAATTCCTGGGGTTTATTGCCAAGGCCAGATAAAGGACTTAGATAGTCTAAGTTTTGTTGTTGTTGTCGTTGGGATATTTTGGAGAGCTGGAAAAAAAAAAAATACAGCCAGGTTGCAAAAAAAAAAAAGGGTTATTTGCAAAGCCCTAAAAAAACCCCTCCAGATTACCCCAGTTTGGCCCATGCATCAAGGTGAGATTTGTTAATGTGATTTATCTAAAAATCTCAGCTACTTATGTTTTTTACTACACAAAATTGTATGCTGGATTCAGGCACGATATTAATTTCTCCTTCCACTTCAGACTTTAATATCTGCAAAGCTGGTATCAGTTAAGTCTTGCAGTCCCTCAGTACAAGCCTGTATTACTTCCAGACAGGCCTATAAAGCAGGATAGAGACTGATGGAAAGACCTGGCCAAGGTCACCTGGTTAAGCACAGCTGACACATCCCTTCCTGCCTGCACAGAGAACTTCCCAGGTGAACCAAGGGTGCTGATAAAAGCCAGGACACCCAGGTTCCTACTCCCTGCTTGCACAGCTCCTGATCTTTCAGTGGCTGCTAGCTCAGGGCCAGGCAAAAAAGTCTTCCTGAATTACCCAAACTGCTTCACAAAACCCACCCCAGCTCAAGTGGCCCCATGTGGATCCCTCATTCATCCTCAGCTGGATCTGGGCTGCTGGAAGCTCCAAGGGGAGTTCTTCCAGCTCTGTTTTGTGTGTCAGAGCAGGACTACTCCAGTCCAGGATGATCAGAGGGATGGAGTAGCTCTGCTGGGAGGAAAGGTTGAGAGAATTGGGATTCTTCAGCCTGGAGAAGAAAAGCCTCAGGGTGACATAACTGTGACCTTCCAGTGCCTGAAGGGGCTCCAAGAGAGCTGGAGAGGGACTTTGGACAAGGGATGGAAGGACAGGACAAGTGGGAATGGCTTCCCACTGCCAGAGGGCAGGGCTAGATGGGATATTGGGAAGGAATTCTTCCTGAGAGGGTGGGGAGGCCCTGGCACAGGTTGCCCAGAGAAGCTGGGGCTGCCCCATCCCTAGAAGTGTCCAAGGCCAGGCTGGACGGGGCTTGGAGCAACCTGGGCTAGTGGAAGGTGTCCCTGCCCATGGCAGGGGGTGGGATTAGATGGTCCTTAAGGTCCCTTCCAACCCAAACCATTCCATGAGGATTCTTTTCACACTCTGAGTGCTGTGCTCTCACTACAAAAGGGTCACAAACCAACATGCTTCAAAATGGGAAGGAACTTGTGCCAAATCCAGCCCCCAGTTCCCACCCTGGAGTCAGAAACTGAGGACAGATCTGGCTCTAACCTTCACTTGGATCACACCAGACAAACCCCCAAGTGCTTCAATCTCAAAATCCAAAGCTGTAGAGTAAGGGAGGAAAGAAAACAGGGAAGAGGTTCATTTAATGGCTGCTAATGCCCTCCTGGAGAGGGAAAACACAGCCCTGAGCATCTCCTGAGCCCCCCAGCAGCGAGTGGAGCTCAGCCTGACCCACCCACCAGCACAGTGATTAAAGTCCAGCACAGGTCAAATGCTTTTTAATGAGACATAAACCACAAACCCTCCACAACACACAAGCCTTTCTTCTTCCTCTGTTGCAAATGAACTTCTGAGGACAGTAATTTAATTGCAATTAAATTACAAGCCTCACAGACAAGCTTCCACGACCTGCAGCGTGCTTGTCCCTCCAATAAGTCCTTTAATACGAAAGTTTCAAGCTATTATTCAATCAGCTAAATATAAGAAAAACCCCAGGTATTTGGGGGCAGAGAGACAGAGGCATCAACTCCCCTCTGTGCTCTAGAAAAGTGTTGCAGCACCAGCAACTTTTTGGGAGCCAGCTGGGCACAGAGGCTTTGATGGGCACACAGGCACAGCTCTGTTTCATATTCCCTGCAGGAAAAAAGGTGCTGCTTGGTCTTATTTTACCCTAAATACCTGCTAGCAGCAGCTCCACCACTGTTTTCCACAAGGGAAGAACACACTGAAAAGAAAGTTGTAGCCACCTTGTGCTCTAACATTTTATTTATTGGCTTGTTCAACCCATTCCCTTGAGCTCTTGTAACTCGACCAGAATCTTAGTCATGAAAGAGGGGAAAAAAAAAAAAAAAGGCAATAGGATTTAAAACCCCACAATTCCAGCTTTTGTATGGAGTGTCTCACAAACTGTGCTCCCCAACACTGGGCAAGGAGCTCTACAAAAAATGAAATTACACAATAACCAAGGCAAAGGAAGGGTTTTCAGATGCCATTTGGAAGTGCTGGGGGAGGAGGAAACAACAGAAGAAGAAACAGGAGATCAGTGGCAAGAGTAGCTGAAAAGTTTGTTTATGCAAGAAAATGTAATAGCTCTCTGGAGACACCTTACTGTGGGATAAAAGTGAGTTTATTCCAGAATTACCAACTCACTTTGGAAGTGCATTAGTTATTCTGGTACAAAAATGATTTAAGTTCTGCTGGAAGGCCTCTCCCAAAGAGCTTGTCCTGCCACAGGACCTGCAAGGCCAATGTCCCAGCAGAAACCACAGGGAACAAACCCACACATGGAGGTTTCATGGGTTCAGCTGCAACAAGGATTTTTACTTTTACACAAAGGGCAGGTTTTCCCATCCTTGTTTAAATAGATGACAATCCAAGATAATAATCAGGAGGGAGGAAGTTGGGGAGAAAGACAAAGCCATTTGTACTGGACCCATGGAGCTGCAGTATGGACTGAACCCAGCCAGGCAGGATTTGCAGGCTGCAAAAGGGATGTTGATTTATGAGGAATTCCCACAAAAAAAGAAAAAATCTTTTAAAGCATTCTTATCTTCATTTAACAGCTTCTGCTCTACTCAAACTGGCACCACTTCTTACTACCATCACTTTATTGCATGGTTTACAGAAATTACAAGGAAAATCAAGGTTAAAATTAATGTAATGATTCAGCACTTCACCCAGTGGGTCAGACATTAAATATTCTCTTGCACTGGCAGACTTTTAAGTTCTTGACAGTCTCCTCTGACTTCAAAAGGAAGAAGCCAAAGTGGCAGATGGGAAAAAAAACCCAAATCAGTATTTTAAGACAGACACACTGAGCTCCTGATCAAAGTGTGACACCACTACAAGTGCAGCCCATGGCCCAGAGAACACATCCAGGTTTAGGCTGAGCAGACCCACAGCTGTTTTGGGAACACTGTGCCCAGGATTACAAACAAAACTTCCCAGTGCTTTCCACTTTCCAACTTGGCAATCCTGGCCCCACATCTCACAGGTACCAGAACTGACACCTTGCTCTCTGAAAGCTCAGCTGAGAACCACCAAAGTGCATCTGAATTCACACAGTTCAGAGCCAACAACAAACTGGCAAATCAAGAATTCAGGGCCAGGACAACACCAGTTCTCAGGATTTCAGGTTGCCAAAGTAATCCTTACCCTGCAAACCCCCTCACAAAGAGCTCCCATCAGCCTCTCCCAGGAGCAGCTTTCCTGAGGGTTGTGAGACCCTCCGAGCCCTTCAGCTGTGCTGTCCCAGCAGGATCAGCTGTCCCCTGGCTCCCAGAGTATTCCCCAGCTCCCAGGTGGTCCCAGGACAGACAGGGAGCGTGTCCTGCCCTTCAAAGGAGACAGTTTGCTCTTCTAAAGCTTCCCCTGACTGAGCCCAAGCCAGCTGGACAGCAGTTGAAAGAGTCTCTCCTCCAGCAGCACCCGGTATCTGGAGACTCCAGCCCAAAACAAATAGGAACATTTAAAATTAAAATAGAAAAAAAAAAAAAAAAGAGCAAAAGCGATAAAAGGAATAAATTGTTCCTCACTGGCCTAAAGAAGAGAGAGCTCTATTCCTCCTTATCATTCCATATCTTCCTGGAATTGGCTGCCCATGCACCTACAGCAGAGGATTCTGCTGGGAGGGGGGTGCTGGGTCACAGGAGCCCAGCCTGGCCAGAGCAACAGGAACACCAGGACTGGACAACAACTCCAACCAACGTGGCCACAGCAGGAATTTCTTCCTCCTTTCAGCTGCCTCTTTGCTGAGCTGTCTCATAACTTGGCCAGGAATGGCCTGACAGCCCTGTCCTTCCCCACAGGGTGAGATCTGTGGTCTTCTACCCCGGGGAAGCATCAGAACTCATCCAAACCTCTCAATCTGCCCCAAACTGACAGTAAGACACTTAAAGGACCATCTAAACCTGTGGACAAACCAGTGTGAGAAGGGAGATTTAAACCCAGCCTTAGTTTAAGGCCAATGCTGCTGCCCACCCACCAGATCAGATTTTGGGTGCTCTCAGCTCACCCCTCCTGCCACCACAATTCCCTGGGAGAACTTCAGCTAATCCCTGCTTTGCTCTTTCCCTGTGTTTACTTGCACTGGAAGCACCCAGCATCCCTTTCTCCAGGGAATTCCAGGTCACACTCTGTGCACAATAATAATATGGTTTTGACCACCCAGTGACCCATTTCAGAGGATCTAATGAAAAATGTAACCACAGCTGAATGAACTGTGCTGCTGGGCTGCTTTGATTCCTTTCCCCCACTCCTTAACAAGAACCACCTCATTTCCTGTTTCATATGTAATATTAAGAAGAGAAGAAGTTGAGGCAACATCATCTAACCCCCCTTCTCTCTCACCCCTTTCCCAGAAGAACCCAACCCAATCCCTTGGTGCGTTTTTGCTGCACACCAGGAGCACCTGCCTGTGCCAGACTAAATTTTAAACCCCAAATCTGATGAGTCAAAGGAGTAAAAAAATTAAAATAAAAAAATAAATAAAATACAGCTTTATCTCAAATATCAAGAGCCAATTCCTTTCAACCACAGCACCCACAAAAGGCAAACTCCAGGCTCTGTGTGAATTCCTGCTGGGCAGGGCATTGTCTTGGCAAACAGCATCAGATATTAGAGAAAAACAAAGCAGAGAGGCTGAGAACCTACCAGATCTGTCCAACGTTGACCAAGGAGAGGTAGAGGAGCCACAGGATGGACATGAGGACCATGTTGGCACATCCAGCCACCAACACAAAGGCTGATATTGCCAGGCCAGCCAGGGCAAGGCAGTCCAAGGTGCTGTCCATGTCAGACCAATCCAGAAACCAGATGATGGTCGGGGCATAGCTCAAGGCATCCAGGTTTATCTTCCCTTTGAAGTACCTCTTGATGTTCTGCAGGTACAGCTTGCAGGGCAGCAGCCCCTTCTCTCCTATCAGCTGCTTGTTCTGATGATATGCCACCAAGAAGGCCACAACTAGGAAAACAAGGAGGGGGAAAAACTGTGTTAAAATCCCTCAGCCTGGATGATTCTGAGTCATGAGTTACAGAAGTACATTAATGTCTCAGAAGGAATTTATTCAAGTCTTCATCTCTGTTAAAACCCAACAGTCATTACAGTGCTCAAGCACAAGGTTCCCTGCCCATGGCAGGGGTTGGAACTGGATGAGTTTTAAGGTCCCTCCCAACCCCAACCACTCCATGATCCTGTGATCTCTGCTAACCACAATGCAGAGGAATTCTATAAATCCTGTCTCTCCCTTCACACCAGGAAGCAGCACAGAACCTGTTTGGGAATCATCTTCTCCTCAGCAGCTGTGAGGGACACACCACCTGCTGCAGGCAAACTGCTCCAGGCACTGCTGGGAAAAGCTCCCTGGGACCCAGTGACCTGATCCAGGGCAGGAGCAGGAAGCTCATCCCAGCTCTGTGACATCCAGAGGGACCCAAGGTGAGTCCCACACTGTCCATCTCCTGAAACAACTCCCTGGCACTGCAGAGGAGCAGGGAATGTGATGCACTGATTTCAAGACTTTCAGTCAGAATTTCCTTTCTGCAATAACCCTTCAGAGAGGGGACACTGAGGAACACACACAGATTCCAGGGAGCCCAGTGGAAGCATCCAGAAGAGCACACCCAGCTCCTGCCAGCTCTGTAGCAGGAAAGATCCACCTGTACCTTCCAACCCTCCTATTTCAGTTCCATTAAACACAGACACCCTCACAGGGAAGGATTCCTTCCCAATATCCCATCTAATTCTGCCCTCTGGCAGTGGGAAGCCATTCCCTGTGTCCTGTCCATCCATTCCTTGTCCCAAGTCCCTCTCCTGCTCTCCTGGAGCCCCTTTGGGCACCGGAAGGGATCTAAGGTCTCCCTGGAGCCTCCTCTTCTCCAAGTGAACACCCCCAGCTCTCCCAGCCTGGCTCCCAGCCCCTGGAGCATCTCCATGGCCTCATTCCAGCAGATCCATGTCCTTCCCACCCTGAGAACCCCAGAGCTGTTCAAACCACCCCTCAATCCTTCTGGCAGTGCAGTGGTTAACAGTTCTCCATCCCAATTGCCAAAGACAGTAGCTCTGCTGTGGACTGACTTTCTGGATCCTCTCACATGCTGAAAATACGAAGTCTTAATATTTTCCCTGTCCTCTAAATTGCTACTTTTCCCATGTCCCTACAGTTCTCCCATTTATAGTGTCTGTGCTCCTGCACTGGACCATCTTAGAACAACCAGCTGCTTTTTTTAACAGCACAGAAGCAATTTAATTACAGATTATAGACCTAGAATTTGATGTTCTACAGAGAAAGCTGGTCAGTTCGTAGGGATTAGCTCATATTTTAAGAATCTCCTCCAGTAACCAATTTGCAGTTTGTAACTGTAGCAATCTCCATTTCTCAGGGAAAAAAAAAAAACACAAAAAAAACAAAAAAAAAAACCTAGTGGAGGCCAACATTCCCTGATTAGGCTCCATCCACTAACTTACCCATCCTTCAAACATTATCAAACCCCAGCCATGTCAAGCACAGCAATCCCAAAGGTCTTGCAAAAGGCCAATTTGTTTCCCCCCAAACCTCCCTGGTTAATGATCACATTTGTTGCCTTCCTTATCTGAACAGGGTCACTCTGCAAACAACAATCCTGGTGTTCCTCTGCTCCCTGCCCCTCGCTTGGAACACTGACATCAAACCCCCAGTTCAGGCCTGGATTCCCATTCCTTTGAAGTCTGAGGAGCAACCCAAAGTCTGCAGCCCCAGGGAATAAAACTGAACATCCCCAGACACACACAAAGGTCCCCAGTGGGGCTCAGTTAATCCACTTAACACTTTCTCCAGCGCTCTCTCTGCACAAACCACATATTTTGTTCTCATTTGGAAAACCACCACGAGTCACAACCCACAGCAGAGGTCACTGGGAGGGTTCCCTTTGATTCCAGCAGCTCCTGAATCACAGCGATGACGCAACAAAGCTGGGAATTAAGTGGCTGCATCTCTTCCCATCTTTCTTTTATACCAACTATTTATCATTTTACCAACTATTAAAAGACACACTGAATATTTTGCCCAGTTATGGGCAGTGAGGCACAAGAGAAAAACTGATCACAACCCTACGGGATCAGTTCTTGACTGCAAATATTCACATTATTCAATATTATTCATATTTTTCTCCCAACACTCAGTACAGCACAAATGCTTAAACAGAAACCCTGATATGTGAAACCAGCAAAAATATGATGCTTTTGAGCTTCAGACAACTTAATATCTTCATTTTTGGCTTAAAAAAAAAAAACCAACAAAAAACAACACAACTAAAGACCAGCTCTGCCTTAAAATTCGATTGCCCGTGATTAGCACTGCAATTTGCTGCACAGTTTTCCAAAAGTGCTAATCAAATTCACCTCTAAACGCTCCAGAATTGCTGCCCCAACCCATAACTGCCAAGCACATTTTTGTCTAAAAAAGTCTAAATTAGACCCCTGCACCGTATGCAAGGCAAAGAAGGAAAGGGTAAATTAGGAAAAACAAACTATAGCAATTGCAGAAAAGTACACATTGTATGGACAGTCCTGCACAGCCTTTTTGAGTCTGAAAGCAGCAGAGACTGAGTTAGAGTTGACATGAAATGCACATTTTAGGGTTGCCCAGTTTGGGCTCCAAAGTGGCTTTTTCCTCTCCCAGAACATGGATTTTTCACTGGTGTTTCACACGTCAACATTCACAACTGAACACCACCAGCAACAGCACTCATTCAGCTGGAATTCACCTCCCCCAAACCAAATCCCGACCATTCCCGAGTGTTTGGATCCATCACCTCCCAGGCCATCGGCCCACGAACTGCTCACAGAGCAGCGTTCCCAGACGTGCTGCTCCATCCCTGCTGCTCCATCCCGGATCCAGCTCCCTCTCCTGGACACTCCCCAGGCTGAGCCGACACCTTGATGACTCTGTGCTCCCTCCCCCCTCATCTCCAGCATCTTTTGGAGCACATCCCTCAGGAAGCTCCCACTTCCACTCAATCCTCTCTCCCCTGCTCTTCCCAAGGCACCAGCTCCATCTCCAAGAGCAGTTCCCGTGTTACTGGACACAGGGAACAGCTGAAACTAAAGACTGATTCTCCAAAGGATTTCAGCAACACAGGAGAAGCACAGATCCAGTGGGGGGGAAAAAGGAAGTTATTTATCAGTTTGTCGTTGCTTCCTCTCTCCCAAACCCCTGGAGAAACTGTATCCTTAAACTGAGCGTAACAGACCCCACTCCCTTCTCCACAGGAACCTTCCCTTTGACCTTGGCTCAGTCAGGGGGGGAAAAAAGTCCCTTTTCCCCCAAAGCCTGTGCTTCTTCCTCTTCCCCAACTCCTCCTCTGAAACCTCTCTCCCCGTGGCCTTGTGTTTGGGGATTTTCCACTCTCCATCTTCCCACTCCCTCCAGGTCAAACAAGTTTGCTTCCACCTTGGGCATGGGCTGCCACACCCACCAGGGGATGTTCAACCACTTCTTCTTTGTTCTGGAGCTTCTTCCTGGGATTCTGCACCCCTTTAAGTCTCCAGCCCCAGCATAAACCCCATTGCATTCCCATCTTCCCTGTGGCTGCTCACTGCCAGGACTTTTCCCTGACATTTTCTGACAGATTTGGGTGTTTTCAGCCCATCCCAGTCTCCATGTCCCACCTGGAGCACTGTCATTCTCCAGACTATCCATCCTTTGCAGATTGAAGGAGCTCAGTGGCTCTGAGCTCCCTCCCACTCCAGGCAGCCAGAGCCTTTGACAGCTCACATGGGAACCTTCCTCTCCCTGCTGGAGCTGAGCTTTACATAAAGTGATCCATGTAAATTGGAATTGCTGCTAATAGACCTCCACTACTTACTCTCACCTCAGAAGCTGCTTTAACTGTACTTTTCCATTAACTCCCTCCTTCCACCTTCTCTTTCCCCCTCCAGGCTCCTCTTTCCCCCCAAACCCAGCACTGCTCAAACCCCTGTTCTCCCAACAAACACAACCCAAGTGTGCAGCAAAGAGCCCCCCACCCAAAATGATTCCCTCTACCCATATTCCCCTGTCACCTCAGCTCCTTTCCCCCAGCCCAGGCTCAGCCTGTCATGGCAGGAGAAGGAGAGAATCCCATTCTCCATGCTCAGTAAAGATTTAAAGATGTGAAATACAAAACTTTCCGGTCACGTGGCTTTTTCTCTCTCTCCCCCCCCCCATTAGAAGAAGTCTTAGCTTTTACTTAATGCCCAAACCACAAGAAGAAATGAAGCAAGAGCACAGAGCTTTGCATGAAAACCAAACTACAGTTTGCACCCCCCCAAAAAGTCTGCCTGGAGCCACAGCCCAAGTGCCCCTCTGACCCAACGAGGCATCAAACAGGCCCTGTGCTGGATGCTGCAGGCTGAGGTCATACTAACAGAAAGAAGAAAGAGGAGAATATTCCTGGCATTTGCTTTATTATCAGAGAAATTAAAATCAAATAAGCTTTCAATTGATAAATTCCCCTGCAAAGTTTTGCAGTGGAGCAGTAACAACACCACAGCACTGAGCAAGGAGCTGAGCCAAGTACCCCCCTTCTCACGGTGCTACCCCACAGCCACACAGAAACACACAACAAAGTCCTCTGTTCTTAACACCTTTTTGTTTTCTTGCCATTCATGGCAGAGCTGAAGACTTTGGGGTGGTTGCTTTGGGGGTTTTTGAGTCCTTATCTCCCCGTTGCCTCCTTGTTTTGGAAGCAAACAGAGCAGGCTGGGCTGTGGCACTGCTCAAAAGCTTCCCTGGGGCACTCAGGCTGTTCCAACCACACCAGTGCAGCCCAGTCTGCAGCTGGAAGATGTCCCTCTGCTCCAGAGTAGCTCTGGGCAAGGAGCAGACAGGGAGATAAATCCTCTTCTCCGTTCTTGTTCTCGTTTTCCCATTTCAGGGGGATCAGCTGCTCAAAGCACCCGGTGCTGACACGCTGCTGTCCTTGGACAGACTTGCTAACAAGCTCTGAGCCGAAATAAAACCTTCCAGGGGAGAAAAAGCATCAGAAGATGCTCTCTAGTCCTGACCAGGCAAGCTGGAAGCTACTGGGAGCCTTTTAATATAACTGAGGGAAGGGAAAGCAGGGGAGATGGCAGAGAAAGAGAGGAGGAAGGACACTGGGGAGAGCCAGGAACCTACAGGAAGCCAAATCCCCCTGAGAAGGCTTTAGATTTCAAAATTAGGAAGAAGGAGCACAAGCCTCCCGTAGCTCCAGCTCTGGGGAAAGAAAATACTATGAAACAATACATAAGGAGCAGAAATATAAACCAGATTTAAATAATAGCTTTTATTTCAAAGCACTCCACAGAGCCTGGCTGAGATTGGGGAGGGTGGTATCTAATTACTTAAACTTCTACATCTGGCATCTGATGATAGTAACCACCCAAAAAGGGTACCTAACAATGATTTAGGAGGAGGGTGAAGGGAGCAAATAATGCACATTTGTTGTCAAGAGCTTTGGGACCAGCTCTTTACCTGTAACAGCACTTCCAACAAGACCTCAAAGAATTTCTGTATTGCCAAAACATCAATCCCTGCCACAAAGAACCAACACACACTGCAAGGCCAGGATGGAAAACCTTTGGATCTCAAAAGGGCATTTCTTCAAACCTCTGCCCAGCTCAGGTGAGACACCCCCCCCCCTCTGCAGAGCTGCCTCCAGCCCTGGGGTCCCTGGCACTGGAAGGATCTGGAGCTGTTGGAGAGAGTCCAGAGGAGGCACCAGGATGATCAGAGGGCTGGAGCAGCTCTGCTGGGAGGAAAGGCTGGAGAATTGGGATTGTTCAGCCTGGAGAAGACAAGCTTTGGGGTGACCTAGTTGCCCCTTCCAGTACCTGAAGGGAACTACAGAAAAGTCAGAGAGACTATTTATAAGAGCCTGAAGTGATAGGACAAGGGGAAAGGGCTTCAAACTCTCCAAGAGTAGTTTCAGATATTAGGAAAAAATTGTTCCCTGTGAGGGTGGGGAGGCCCTGGCACAGGTTGCCCAGAGAAGCTGTGGCTGCCCCTGGATCCCTGGAAGTGTCCAAGGCCAGGCTGGACAGGGCTTGGAGTAACCTGGGCTAGTGGAAGGTGTCCCTGCCCATGGCAGGGGGTGGAATTGGATGAGCTTTAAGGTCCCTTCCAACCCAAACCATTCCAGGATTCTCTGAGTTACTCCACAGCCTCCTCCTCCAGAAGGGTGCTACCTCTTGGTCTGCCCACACTTGTGAAGTGAAAGAGGTCCCAGACCTGAAAACACCTCTGAGGGCTGTCAACTGTAAGAACTCAGGTGTCACTGAATTTACCAGCACCCAGTGCCAGCTCCTCCTAAAAAGGGAATTGCACAGACAGGTGTTTCATTTACCTCCCTGCTCTGCTGAGGCCCCCCCCAGCACAGCCCTGCTGCAAAGAGAAACCTCAGGGAGCACTTTCAGCTGAATCCACTTCCCTTCCTTCCCCCTCCTGCAAGCAGCAGGTGGGTTTGGTCACTGACCTCCCCAAATCATCAGATCCCTTCCCCTCTTTAACCTGCCTCTCAGACAGCAGCTGCTTTGCCAGGGACTTCCCAGGCTCTGGCTGCTGCTGGAAACCCCCTTCAAGAAAAGAAGAGGAGAGTTGTTAAAAGCAAAGGGAGTGGGGGAGAAGGGAGGGCACACAGGACACTTCCCACCTGCCTTGCTCTGCCTGTCCTCCTTCCACAGGGGGAGATCCTCAGGGAAAGCATCTCCCTTGCTTGCACCAGGCACCACCCTCACCTCAGCACCACTGCACACCCCAAATCATGTTCCTCTCCAGCCCATCCACAGGGTCCTTCACTCTCCCACCCCTCCCTTTCTACCCAGGAGGGGAACAAGCCCTCAGCTCACAGGGCTGCACTGAGGCAGGAGCCACAGCCAGGGAGTGACCACTCCCCTGACACCTCAGGACAAGGTCCCTGCCAAAGGATTTGTTGCTTAACCCAGCAGGAGTGAAAGGGTTACGAGTAAAAGGGTGAAATACATCCCACGACCGAGGAATGTCAAGGAATGTCAAACTGTCACAACGGCATCAGCCGTTTCCTCAGCGAGTCTGAGCCTCGGAATCGCCACGTCTGGGAACAGAAATCATCTGTCACAGTAAATGGTTCCATCTTCAGAAAAGAGCCTGGAAGAGCAGCTTGGCACAGAGGCACTAAATTGTTTTCTGCTGTTTCTAAACTCAGGCTCTCAGAAGGGATCAAAAGGCAGCCCACCTTCCCTCGGGAGCACCTCAGCCCACCAGCTGGGTCACAGGGGAATCTGCCTGCTCACAACCAACCTCTCTGTCTCAGACACACCAAGCAGCCTCCACCCCTCTAGGGCTGGGGACTTTGTGGCATCTCCCCCATGCTGGGACTGGAGTTGGAGCCCCAACACTGCTGCCAGCAACAGCCCAAGTAGGAATTCAAGCTGTCCCAAACCAGGCCCAGGTTGCTTGACTGTGCCCCAAGCAAAAGCAAAGCAGAAATCCCTGTGGCCTGACTGCAGCCAAGCAGAAGTTGCATAATGAGCAGTTAAACTTTTCCTCTCCTGCATCTCTTCCATCACAAAGGGCACAACCATCCTCCTGCCCTGTTCCTTCCAGCTCCAGTACTCAAACCCTTTTGGGTACCTCTCTCCAAAAGGTTTCCTCACTCTGCACTGCAGAAGCATTTTAGGGGGGGGTCTCACCCCTCCTTCAGCCACTCCCAGGAGTTCCCCCTCCCTTCTCCCTTGGGAAAAGTGCCGCATACAGCTCTACTCACCAGTCTGCAAGCTCAGCCTCCTCCTCTGATCCCAGCATTCCCACCCTCCCTTTATCCTGCAGCCAATCAGCCTCAATCATTTCCACCTGTAACTCACCCCACCCTTAACTGGATACTCATCTCACCTGTTACTGCTCCTGTTGCCTCAGATTGGATCTCCCACTCACCAGAAGGTCCCATACATTTGTTTTCTACCAATTCCCACCCCTCCAGCCACCACCTGCTCCCTCCCCACTGCCCCCTCCAGCCCCATGCCACCACCCCTGGGGACAGCACTTGGTCCCTGATGTGGCCTGTTTATAACCCCAAATCCAGGATCAGAGAGCAGCAGCCTCCCCCCAAAGAGAACACTAATCAGTTTTTCATAAGGAAACTGCAAAGTGAGCCATGGGAAACTCAGCAGTCTGGATTTACACACGGGGGAATATCGGAATCGCTTTCATTTTGACTGAAAGAGTCATAACCTCGCATTTCACCGAGAGCTGAAACCAAACTAGAAACAGAGCACGTGTCAAAACCATACAAAACTACAACTTCTGCATGGTTTTGATGCAAAATAATCTAAGCAGGCTGGCAGGCTACAAATTCTAACGATTCTGTGGACAAATCTGGGGCAAGTTTAGAATTTGTACCGTAGTGTGTTACATGTCAGTTTTGGTTTCACTGTAAATATTTTTTAAGTGGAGCACCAGTGGGCTCTGAGGAGGGCTTTCTGTGTTCTCAGTGCCAGAGTCAAATGAGTGGAGGCTAGAAACTGCTTCTGCTGTTAAACATTTTAAAGTCATGTCGACTCCAGGTCCTGACTGGCAGTGTTGGCACCCAAGGATGTCATCTCTCCCTCCAGTCCTGCTTCTGCATAAGGCAAAGAGTTCCTCCCTTGAATAGCTGAGCTCACAAGCTCACCAGAAAAAGAATGAGCAGCTCCAACCAGCTCTGCTGAGAGGTACCAACCTTGTGGTGTGAGCAAACCCTCCTTCCAGCTCCACCAGCACCGGAGCTCCAACATCACCAACACCATCCAGCCATCAGCAGCAGGGTCCCACCAGTAAAGTAGGAGTGGAAAACAAGAAAATCATGGAATATCCTGAGCTGGAAGGGACCCACAAGGATCATCAAATCATCAAATACCCTGAGTTCAAAGGGACCCATAAGGATCACAGAATCACAGAATATCCTGAGCTGGAAGGGACCCACAAGGATCATCAAAGTCCAACTCCTGGCCATGCACAGGACACCTCAAGAGTCCCACCACGTGCCTGAGAGCACTTTCCAAACAACATCCTGACAGCTGGAGCCAGATGGCCAACAAAACACCACCAGAATTCCTACAGCTCCCAATCCATTCAATGGTGACTGTAGTGTGATCATTTCCCTTGGGATACAACGGGAATATCCACATAGATGTGACCACTGAAGCATCTGACAGACATAAACACTACATGGAATTTTAGGCAGGATGTAACTGGTGGCCTCTCAGACAGGCTCAGAGTGGTTGGATCACTGATATATTGAAGTCAGTTCACTCCTGGAGACCCGGTCCCATTCCCACAATTTATTCCACAACCAATGTGTAACATTCTGCTTTCCAGAATCCAGAACTCCACAGAACCCACAGGACCATCGAACCCAGCTCCTGGCCCTGCACAGGACACCCCAACAACCCCACCACGAGCCTGAGCCTCCTCGAGCTCCGGCAGCCTTGGCTCTCCCCACTGTCACACCTCGCCCATCCCCGAAGCTGTGCACACACAGGTACCCGAGACCCCAAACCGAGCAGTGACGGGGTGACAGGCGGGGCTCCCCCCGTGCCATCCATCCATCCATCCATCCATCCATCCATCCGTCCATCCATCCATCCATCCGTCCATCCCTGCATCCCTTCCCGGCGGGACGGGGGGCGGGCCCGGGGCGGGGTCACAGCGCTCGGGGGTCCGCGCCGGCACCCACGTGGAGCACGGACCCATGTGGAGCACGGAGAGCCCCCAAGGGCTCAGCCCCGCCCCGGCACGGGGGGTTCCCGCTGTCCCCGGCACCCATCGAGGATGGGACACAACCCTGGGATGGGGACAACCCCGGAATTCCATCGCGGCGCCCCCCGCCCGCCCCGGGGGCACTCACGGTACAGGAGGGCGATGCAGCGCAGCAGCACGATGCGGGTCAGCCAGAAGGTGCCCGGAGGTGGCGGGGGCGGCCCGGCCGCGGTACCCGGACCGGGGGGCTCGGGGGTGTCCCCGGGAATGTCCCCGGGAATGTCCCCCCGCGCCGCCCCGGGTCCCCCCGGCCGCCGCCGCCGCGGCCCCGCGCCGGGCGCCGCCATGTCGGAGGCAGCGAGCATGTGCGGGCGGGCGGGGCCGTGCTGAGGGCAGCGGGGAGCGGGAGGTCGGTGCGAGAGCCCGGAGAGAGGTTGCGGATTTAATAAAAATAAAAACGGGGACAAAGCGGCCGGCGGAGGGGCTGGAGCGTCCCTCCGTCAGCGCGGAGAGGGGAAGGCTCGGGCGGGATCCCGTCGGTCCACGCAAGTGTCTCCGAGCGGGCTCAGAGGATGGTGCTGAACTGTGCTCGGCGGTGCCCGGTGACGGGACGAGGAGCGATGGCCACAAATTAAAACACAAGGATTTTCACCCCCGCCTAAGGAAGGACTTCTTTCCATGGAGCGCTGGAACAGCTGCCCGGGGGGGTCGTGGAGTCTCTCTGTCCGGAGACATTCCAACCCCACCTGGACAGTCCCTGTGTCACCTGCTCCAGGTGACCCTGCCTGGGTGATCTCCAGAGATTCCTTCCAACCCCAGCTGTTCTGGGACTATGTGGCTCCAGAGCCTTGTGCCAACCCTCTGTCAGGGGCTCAGGATGCTCCATCCCATGGATGCTGCCCTGGCTGCAGCCCCTCAGCTCACCCGGCTCATCCCCGAGGAACATCTTGAGCTGAATTCCTCAGGCTTTCCTCATGGGATCACAGAATGGTTTCGGTTGGGAGGGACCTTAAAAACAACTCATTTCAACCCCCTGCCATGGGCAGGGACACCTTCCACTAGCCCAGGTTGCTCCAAGCCCTGTCCAACTTGGCCTTGGACACTTGCAGGGATGGGGCAGCCACAGCTTCTCTGGGCAACCTGTGCCAGGGCCTCCCCACCCTCACAGAGAACAATTTCTCCCTAATATGTCATCTAAATTCTCTACTTCTGCTGCTGCCATGATTTTTACTTCAAATAATCTATAGCTGTCAAACACTTGACTGCATTGAGTTCATAAATGGTATTTTTTATCAAAACTGGTTCAATAAAATGTCCTCATCAGTGACTGATGAGCACGGGCATGTAAACACCACCGTGCTAACCCATCCAGTGGCCACTGAGAAAGTATCTGCTATCAGGTGTAACATTATTCAACCCTTCTCAGCCTCTAGAACGGTCCCTTCTAAATGCCCCTTTTGTTTTTCCAGTTTCCCATCACTGCTGCTCGCATTGTTCTCCTTAGAAAAAAACCCCACATAATGGTGCATTGTATAGGGAAGGAAAAATCAGCTATTTGTTAAAGGCCTCTGGTAAACTGCAGTTTCACTCTCCCGTTGGATTAGCCACGAGGCTTGGGGAGGAGAAACTTAAATAGATGTAAGCTAATGGTTTCCTCTGTGGGGTCTTTTACAGCAAATTCCACGTTAAATGGAAATGTCTGTAAAACAAACTGGATAATTGAGGAAATTACTGAGGAAGAGCGGAGGGTTTAGGCTAAAGATTTAGCAAAAAAAAGAAGGAATGATGGGAGCTGGGAAGGGAACACTGGGCTGGGTGGGTTTTCATCCCTGAGGAGATCTGCCAGATGCCCAGGTTGGTGGCAGGAACAAACACCAAACTTGGGGGACATCATGTGTCAGCAGCACCTTTCAACAAGACGTGCTGCAAATCTTGAGCCTAAAACCAGCAGAAATGTGTTGTTACCAAAAGGGACCGATCCAGTTCTCGTAAGAGGCAATGGAAGCCTTTCCTGGCTTTACTGGAAGATGATTCAAGCTATAAAAGAAAACACGTGACAAACCAGTTGACTGGGACATCAAACGACCTCTCTGTCCCAAATCCCCGCTGGGCCCCAGCTCTGGGAGGACCATCCTCTGCGGGGGGTTTCTGCTCCCTCATCTCTTTACCGTTGACTTTTATTCTCAGGTTGCCGCTTTCCCTCTTTTCCAAGCGAGGCACCAGCGAAGGAAACAGTGTAAACCCCAAGCAAATAAGGCAAAGAAGATACTGAAGAGCCTGGGAGGCTCCAAGGGAGGGCGATTCATGAATGCCAGGCGGGCAGGGGCATCATTGATGCTCATCCTCATTCAACGACCGGCGGCCGCCGCGTCCCCCCGCCCAACCCTATTTTGCTGTGTGTTCCAAACAGCTGCAAAAAGGGCCAGGGAAACAAGCCCTCACTGTGCCAGCCCCCAGCAGCTGTCCCCACCAGCACCTCAACCCTGCTGTCCCTGGCACCCTAAATTGCTCTGTGTTCATTCAGGTCTGGCCTTTCGCCCCTCTGGCTGCCAGGAACCGGGTTTAAAGAAAAACAGAGAAAGGGAATTTTGAGCAGAAATAACTTGTTTGTTAAAGCAGCATTAACGTTTGGGGGGCTCCTCCGAAGAGAACATACATTCAGTTATGGATAATGCAGTTATACACCATCCCACTGAGCCCTTCAGCTGCGTCTGCTAAATGAGAGAGGGGAATCTCACAAAGAATTTGGGAGCTTCCTTCCAGTAGTTAAAGATTTTTCCAGCGGTAATAATTTTTTCCTTTAAAATCACCGCCCTTTCCCTGTGGAACTCTGATCCTTAACTCCAGGGTTAGCAGGATTAAGGCTGAAAAGGATTTTCAGAGGAAGAATTACCTTTTTTTTTTTTCTCCTGTATTTGTACAGGATAATGAGGAGGTGCTGATTCAGAAGAGGGATTCCTAGGCAGTACCACAGGACAAACAATTAATAATCACAGGAATCATAATTAATCCTAATAATCTCCATTATTTTGAAAAGATGCCATCCAGGCTGTGCTGTGCAGGAGGAAAGAGGAGATCCTTTGCCAGCAGCTCACCTGGTCTTGCTGTGTAACTTGTACATGTGTGAGGTTTGATCCTGCAAAAGCATTTTCTTTTCTTGCTGCTATTTTAGAATATTTGAATAAAAATAACATAATGACATTGAATGTCCTATTTCTCTGATATCTGCTGCCATGATGAAACCTAGAAAGGGGCTTAGGAATCCTGTGCATCTCCACTTGCATTTAAATCACTGCCAAGTCCACCACTCACCCAAGTGACACGTCCAGACGGGCTTTGGATGAGACAAAGCTCATTTTATGTGAACAGAAGACAAATTTTGGACCTAAACTGACCTGCAAGCAACAGAGCCATATAAATTTAGCCTTAAAATTCCATGAGCAGACACTGGTTGTGTGCTGGAGCCTTCACAAGCACACAGTACAGGATGGGACCCACCACTATTGTCCACCTGGAGGGCAAAGTTCTTCAGTTCTTCTGCTGCTGTTTTAATTGAAGTGAGTAGAAAGTTACCACAGGTCTTTTTTTTTTAATATCTTCTTTTCAGATACCTGGAGTTTTCCTGAAAGGGCTTGAACATTGTTTCACAGCAACCTCTGAGCTGCCACGTTCTCTGGGCAGAGCATTAATCCTGCACATGTCAGAGGCTTATTTTAACACCATGCACAGGTTTTACTCTTATCTGATCAGGGCTCGTTTTTTTCTCCCCCTGTAAAGACTCTTTCTATTTGCTCTTTGGAATTCCCATGTAAAATCTGCTGGCAGTTCAAAGGAGGCCAATTTTTGATAAATGAGAACTTTACCTCTTGTTCAGATTAAGGATAAAGCCCAGCTTTGGGCTGGACCTACACCCAGCCAAGGGAGGAGCGTGGTCTGTGTGTCCATCACAGAGCACATCCATCGTGTCCAGTCGTTCCCACGTGCTCTCATGCTCCAAAAATGCCTTCCCAGTCTTCCACTGAGGAGGAAATTTCCCTTCCCTGGCACCTCCAGGGCTCTGCCTGCTCTGAAGCCAGTGCACTCACACTCTTATACCTGGGTAAGGAATGGGTATGGAAGAGAGGAACTGGGATGGGAGGTCAGGCCACCTCCATCCCAGAGGGATTCTGAGGGTTCCCAAGTGACATGGTGATGGGGCCAAGCAAGCAGAGCTCATATTGAGTGCCTGATTCCCAGAAACACTGGTGTGAGCCGGCCAGGAACTTTATTGGAGGCCACAGCAAACTCTAAAGAAAATGAAGGAATATTCCAAATATCAACCTCTGCTGTGCCCACCCTGCCAGGAACAGCTGGCTCTGCTCCACAAAATCCTCTCTAAACGTATCCCACCTCTGTTCCACCAAATCCTCTCCAGACATCCCCCACCTGGGTGCACTCTGAAGGCTCCCCGGGCAACAGGAACCTCGGCTCTTCCCTCCCAGATCTGCACCCTCTCCCTGGGAATCCTGCTGTCAGGGCCTGCCCTGCAGCATCCTGGGGCAGGACAGGTGACCCATCCCGTGGGATCACTGCTGGACCTGCCCTGCAGCTCCAGCCTTGGCCCATCCCTGGGCAAACATCGCTGGGCCTCTGTCACACAAAAATCAAATGCGAGACCCCACAAGACAAACAGCCCCACTTGAACCCACTTGTTCTCCCAGCATTCTCCCACTCCATGTCATGGATCAGGGAACTTCCCAGGAAGTTTCCTGGGTGCTCCAGCTGCCCCCTGTCCCCGGTGTGTGAGGCAGGACAAGGCTTCTCCCTGCACCAGCTCAGCTGAGAACGGACACAGAGAGACACCAAAGGGTTTGGGCAGCATCTCAAAGCCAGACGTGCAGCAGGACACGTTCCCTGCTCCGCTCCCAGGCACGGCCTCTTCCCTGTGCCCATCTCTGCAGCAAGAGGAAGCAACTCCCAAAAGTTGTCCTCCTTCTACCTGCGCTGGACAAAGAGGAATTGAAGTGTGTGGGCTGGGAAATGCAATTCCCCTCCTCGGGCAGAGCTGGAGAGCCCTGAAAGGCAGCAGCAAGCGGGGAGAAAACCAAAGGCTCTAATTCCTGCTGTCCTTGGGGGCTTCTTTTGCAGGAATTTGACTGGGAGCTGAAGGCAGGGAGCAGAAAACAGGGGCTCTTGTTTTCATTCCTACCTCCGTGGGTTTGCCCCAGCGCTCCGAGGATCCCACAAATCCCTTTCCAAGGATCCCACAAATCCCTTCCCAGCCTCAGTCACGCAGCGAGGGCCAGATCTTCCGAGGAAGGTGCTCCAGGAGGAGAGGCTGGCTTGGAAAAGCTGGACTAAAAATAGGGATTATTGCTTGCCTCAGCCACCACTAGAACACTGAAATTCTGTGAGTCAGGTAAATCGTAAGGTAAAGTTATTAAAGAGCTGTGAGAGCCCAACGAGTCAGGATTTATAGGAATATACATTAATTATATGTCACATGAGGGGGGAAAAAGGTTTTGCCAAGTGTCCAACAGCCCTGCAAAGCCACTGGGCTGAAGCCCAGGGAAACAAACTCTTCTCCAATCTTATTAAGCTTTGGAAGAAAATTTAAATTATTCCTCATTTGCAAGTTCAACTTATTTATTTCCCCTTGAGCCTCAAAATAATATTTTTTAAGAGACATTTTGTAAAGTTATACTTAAAATAACTTTGTCAGGAGGTAACTCACTTTGTGACTCTGCAAACCGAAAGCTGAAATCTGGAGAAACTACTAAACAAGGAAAATAGAAATTCTCTAAATAAAATAAAATCTTTCTTTGCACTTTAACAGATTATATGAATTTTCACATAGAAAGCAGATGGATGTTCAGGCACATTTCAACACACTGAAATTCAAAGCATACGCTTTATTTATTATTATACATTGCAGTAATGAAACAAAACACCCTGAAATCATCACACTCTTGTTACTTTTTAAATGCTGGAATACTTAAAGCCCAAATTCTACGTTTTCTCCTACCAATCTTGTACGTGCACCCTCTTTTTTCCGGGGGGGGGGGGGGAAGCAGCGGATAAAACTGGAATTTGGGGAGTTGCTTTTTTTTTTTTTTTCCTCTCCAGAGTCGCAATTAGAAGGCTGAATTCCGCGGATAATTAGAATCAAATGCTCCAAATAAACGCTGCAAAACCAGGGCTCGCTTGGAGAGGAGCAGCTTAAGGCGATGGGGGAGATTTTTGGGGTAACCCCCCCTTCCCCCGCACCCGAAGGCTCACCCCGAGGTGCCGCATCCTCCTCCGGCTGGGACCTCCCGGGGGGTCCCCGATCCCGCCGCGGGAACGCTGCGGGGAGGGAGCAGAGGAGAGTCGGGCGAGGGGACACGGAGGGTCTCGTGTCGCTTTTTCCCAGCAGTTCCCGATTTCCTCCGTTGTTCGCCCGTCGGAGGCAGCGGGGGAGGGAAGCGACGCGCTCGGGGCTGCGAGGAGCGCACGGCGGCCCGGGGGACACGCGGGCGGCTCTGCCCCCCCTGCCACGCACCGACCTCCCCAAAAACCCCTGGAAAAGGGGCTCCGGGAGTAACCGGCTGTCCCAGGGCCCGCACCGCAGCTGCTGCCGCTCCGCCCCTCCTCGCAGAGGGACCCCGCGGTCCCCTCCCGCACCCGCTGCCCGCTGCCCCCCCCAAACCGGGCGGTGCCGGTAATTCAACACAATCTACTGGAGCGCAAAACGCATCCCGCCGTCGGGGGGTCCCCGCCGGTCCCGCGGCGCGGTGAAGCCCCCGGGCAGTTCGCAGCGGAAAAAAAAACCCCACAGAGGAGCCGAAGGAGGGATGCGAAACGGGGAGCCGGAGCAGGGCCGGGCCGTGTCCAGCCGCCTCTCGCCCCCCGGGCCGGTGCGGGGAGCGCCGGGCGGGACCCCCGTGCGGGGCCGGCGGCGCGCGGGCTGTGAGGGGCGGGCGGGCGGCGACCCCCGCGGGCGGCGGGCCCCGCCCCTTATGCAAATCACCCCGCGCTCTGCACCAATGGCGAGCGGCAGCGGGGGCGGAGCCTCCGGCCCTCTCCTTAAAGTAACTTGTTGCCAGGGGCCCCGCTCCGCACTGGACGTGGAGCGCGGGGCAGCGCGGGGGCCCCGGCGGCGGCAGCAGGACGGCGTTGGGGGTGCTGCGGGTTTGGGGCTGAAGTTTGAGCTTTTTGCGTCTCTTTTTTTTTCCTCGAATTTATCGTTTGGGGTTTTTTTTTTTGTCGCCCTACCGAGGAGCGCGCGCGGCCGCCGCCCCCCTCCCTCCCTCCCTCCGCTCCGCCGGGCTCAGCGCGCTCGCCCCCGGCCCGGCCGCGCCGCTCGCGCCGCTTCTTCTTCCTTCCCCCCCCCCCCCCCCCCGCCCCTTTCCCCCCTTTCCCCGATGCTCAACATGACCGAGGAGCACGACAAAGCCCTGGAGCCGCCGTGCAGCCCCGCGGGCACCACCAGCTCCATGTCGCACGTGGACTCGGACTCGGACTCGCCGCTGTCCCCGGCCGGCTCCGAGGGGCTGGGCTGCGCCCCCGCGCCCGCCCCGCGCCCGCCGGGCCCCGCCGCGCTGGGCGCCAAGGTGGACGCGGCCGAGGTGGACGAGCGCTTCCCCGCCTGCATCCGCGACGCCGTCTCGCAGGTGCTCAAGGGCTACGACTGGAGCCTGGTGCCGATGCCCGTCCGCGGCAACGGATCGCTCAAGGCCAAGCCGCACGTCAAGCGGCCCATGAACGCCTTCATGGTGTGGGCGCAGGCCGCCCGCAGGAAGCTGGCGGACCAGTACCCGCATCTGCACAACGCCGAGCTCAGCAAGACCCTGGGCAAGCTCTGGCGGTGAGTCCCGAGCCCGCATCCCCCCCGGACGGCTCTGCCTCCTGCGTGCCTGGATCCCCCCTCCCGCCGCTTCTTTAAAACCCTTCTCCTGCGGTGGTTTTATTAATCCTTCTTTTCTTGCGGCGTTTTTATTAATCTTCGTTTTTTCCTGCCCGCGGGAAGCGCTTCAAACTGAATTATAACCCTACCTCTCTACCCCCCGAGCATCCCCGCGCGCTGCGAAGGACGCGCCGGTCCTTGCTCCGAAAAATGCCCCCCGAGCAGCGGCTTGGACACCCTCGGTCCTGCCCCGGCGCTGTGCCACACGTGGATTTTCCCTGCTCCATCACGGAGACTCAGAGCTAGGGCCCTTCCCTTGCCTGGCTGGGATTTCCCCCATCCCCAGGCAATGAGACTTTTTTTTTTAATTACTTATTTTATGGCTTTTTCTAATTATTTTTTTCCTCTTGGCTTGCTTGGTGCTTAACGAGCTATAAACGCAAATAACCGATTTTTAGCAGTTATTTTAATGAGCTTCCTGATTTCCCTTCTTATCTGCTCAGTGCTTCCCACCGATGCAAACTTTTATTTGCTGGGTTACATCCCAGCTCTGCCTTCCAAGGCTCTGCCCCGAGCCACGTTTTCCCGCGTGCTGTATCCCATCGTGTCTGTCCCTAACTCCCATCTTTCCTGCGATGCTCCTGCTGCTGTTTGAGCCTCTCCAAGAGTTTGCAAAGAGAGATCTGGGCAGGGGGGAGAACTTGGAAAGCAATAATCCCATCGCTGGTGCCTTCGGGGTTTCTTTGTAAGCACCAAACAAAGCTGGAGATGTTTGTCGTGGTGAGGGGGGTGGCATTTGTAGGACAAACATGGGAATTATAGTTGGGAAAGGCGTTGAAAATGGGGAAGGGGGATTTTGTTTTGCCCAGTTAACACTATCTATAGTGGCAAGGGTTTTCATGCCTCTATAGTTGGTATTTTAATCTATTTTTTTGCTGTGGATTTTAGCTCTTTTTTTGCCACAGCAAATTCATTTTGTAATTAACTTGCTGATTCCTCAAATCAGTGCATGGGAAGTGGGGATGTGCGAGTCTGAAAACAGGCTGAAAACTCTTACGGAAAAGATACTAATTTTGGATTTTTTTTTTTTCCCCCCTCTCTCTCTCTTTATTAAAAAAAAAAAAAAAAAAATAAAAATCCACACCAAACCAGTTTGTTGAGCGAAAACGAGAAACGTCCCTTTGTGGAAGAAGCCGAGCGGCTCAGGGTGCAGCACAAAAAGGATCACCCGGATTATAAATACCAGCCCCGGAGGAGGAAAAGCGTGAAAGCCGGGCAGAGCGACTCCGACTCCGGGGCCGAGCTCAGCCACCACGGCGGGACACAGATCTACAAGGGGGACAGCGGGCTGGGGGGCATGGCCGACCCCCACCACCACGGGGACCACACAGGTAAAGGGCCCTGAGGGCGAAATATCCGCCCACCCCGCGCGTGTCGGTTTGGGATGTGAACCCGCTGGCGGGCACGGGCTCATCTGCCTCCCTGCTGGGGTGTTGGTGGGATTGGGACCATCCCAAAGCAGGAGTTGAGGTGTTGCGCCAGTTTTCTGTAGGAAGCGCTCCCAGAGCCCGCTGTGCCGTAGGAAACCCCGAAGCGCGCGGTCCCGTTTCCCCCGGCTGGTCCCGGAGCGGGGAGAATTAATTGCGAGCTAATAAGGGTTAATAATCAGGGTGCCTGGGGAGCGGTCCCGGGGCTGAGCTGCCCCCGCAGCCCCGAGTTCCCCCCGGAGCGGTGCGTTGGCTCCGGGCGCGTGTTGACAGATTCCAGGAGGATTGCGAACGTCCTGCAGCCTCAGACGCGTCTGTGCTCTCGCCCAGCCTGGCTGGGGATCCCGGCCCCGGGGCTGCTCTGCCTCTGGCACAGCCGGGCTGGCTTCAGGCTGCCCACGGGGAGAGCGTGAGCAGGGCCATCGCAATCCTCCCCCGGTTCTGCTTCCCGGGAGCAGGGCGGTTCGTGCAGCCAGGGTGTCCTGCTGTGTCCCAAAATGATGCTGATGGGCACAGAGCATTCCCTGGCTTCTCCTTCCCGCTGTGAGCCATCACCTGTTTTTTACCATCATGCCACGTTTTACCCCAGGGAGGACACGGTCCCTGGCGTGGCTGCAGGGGGACATCACCCACCTCTGACACGGGGCTGTAGGTTTAGATCCCCCTTGCAATAAGAGGTGGGAGAAACGCCTTTTTTCTTAACGGTCCTTGAAAGAATTGTGTGTCTCGTGGTCACTCTTTAAACCTTGCTGTCCCTCCATCCCCAGGCCAGACCCACGGGCCGCCCACCCCACCCACCACCCCCAAGACCGACCTCCACCACGGCAGCAAGCAGGAGCTGAAGCACGAGGGCCGGCGCCTCGTGGAGAGCGGCCGCCAGAACATCGACTTCAGCAACGTGGACATCTCGGAGCTGAGCAGCGAGGTCATCAACAACATGGAGACCTTCGACGTGCATGAGTTCGACCAGTACCTGCCGCTCAACGGCCACGCGGCCCTGCCGGCCGAGCACGGCCCCGGCGCCGCCGGCTCCTACGGCGCGTCCTACTCGCACTCGGCCGCGGGCGCCGGCGGGGCCGCCCAGGTGTGGACTCACAAAAGCCCGGCCTCGGCGTCGCCGCCGGCGGCAGAGCCGGGCCAGCAAAGGCCCCACATCAAGACGGAGCAGCTGAGCCCCAGCCACTACAGCGACCAGTCCCACGGCTCCCCCGCGCACTCCGACTACGGCTCCTACAGCGCCCAGGCCTGCGCCACCACCGCCGCCACCGCCACGGCCGCCGCCTCCTTCTCCAGCTCCCAGTGCGACTACACGGACCTGCAGAGCTCCAACTACTACAACCCCTACCCCGGTTACCCCTCCAGCATTTACCAGTATCCCTATTTCCACTCGTCCCGCCGGCCCTACGCGACGCCCATCCTCAACGGCCTGTCCATCCCGCCGGCGCACAGCCCCACCGCTAACTGGGACCAGCCGGTCTATACGACCCTGACGAGGCCTTAAAGGATGTGTGGGGCCCCTCCAGGGCTTCCCAGAAATGTGCACTAATGAAGGAATGAAGAGGAAGAGCGTGGAGTGCCGCGATAGTTTCCAAAGTGCCTCCTGAGCCACTGGGAACTCTGCTCGTTGCGACTGGACGTCCCCTTGCTTCGAAACTCTCCAAAAGGACAGAGCTCTATTTTTTTCTTTGATGAATATGATTTAAAGTAAAAAAAAAAAAAAAAAAGGACGAAAATGATTCCCCCCCAAAAAAATAAAAAAAGCAAAAACAACCAAGAGGGGGGGAAAAAAAAAAAAAAACAAACAAAAGCAAAGGACCGGCGATGCCTTTTGAATAAATGAAGGACCGTTCGACTCCTCTGTGAGGGCTGAACTGAACTTCCTCGGAGGGGAAGGTGACAAGTGCAAAAGTGGAGCAGGGGGGTGGGGAAAAGGGGGAGAGAAAACAACGGGAAAAGCTGTTTTGAGACTTTAAGGGTCTATTGCAATGTGAGGAACGGACCAACCTTGAGGGGCAAGAACTCACTGGGACCAACAGGGATGAACCCCGAGAACCCGGCTATTCCATGGAACACTCCCGTGGGAACAAACCAGTCTGGTGGGACCAACCAATTAAATGTCTGAAGTGTTGTTTTGTTTTTTTGGTTTTGTTTTTTTTTTTTTTTTAGTAAGGAGTTCTTCTAAGCAAGGTTTGGCTGTAATTAACATTTTGTTTTGGTTTTTTGGAAGCTTAATTTTTTTTTTTTCTGATTTGTTGGGTTTTTTTTAAAATCTGTTAAATATGTATTTATGTTCTGTATTATTTTGTCGTTTAATTAATGAAGTAATTTTGTGCAAGAAAAAAAAAAGTAGAATTTTAAAAGATTTTAAAGATGGGGGAGGGAGCATAAAAAAAAAATAGTGGAGATGATACAATAAAATGGTGTTATGAGTCTATAGATTTCCGTTGGTTTTTGGGTTTTTTTCGCATTTGGAACCGCTGCAACAGTCGTGTTGGAGAGAGGGACTGAAGGAATCTGCCCATTCCAGGCAGACCTGGGATCTCAAATGGGAACATGAAATAACGAGGGGGGGGGGAAATTACTAATTCAATTGGGAGGCTAAAACAGTGGCTAAATGGGGCAGGTGATTTTTCTGGTTACCTGCTTTGGGGTGTTAAAATTGGATTTTTAAGGCATTGCGGAGTCTTCGAAGGCTTTCAGCACCAGGACTACTTTATAGGAAGGTGTAATTTAATGAGAAATTATCAACTTCTGCTTTAATTTTGGCTTTCTAGGGACCAGATATCATCCATCAAGCTGTGAAACTAAAATCTCCTCCACTAAAAAATGTTTAGGTACTTAGTTTTTTAGACTAATATTTCATTGATATATCTCTACTTCTTCCATTGTATGCTGAGCATATAATAACCGTCTATTTTATGGTAACTTGTGCCTTTAAAAACCTTTGTAAATCTAAACCCACGTTTCAGAGGTTATTCATCTTTTTACCTTTTCTACGTTTCCTACTCTTTTTTTCTAAAAAATATTTTTTTGCATATTTCCTTTTAGGGGGGTCGTGGGGGTGGGGGAAAAAAAGACAAAAAAAGCTCATTTTTATGCAATCTATTTTTCTGTATAAAGTTTGAAAGACTTTGCCTGTTACTGATCTGTTCTCTTCACTCGCTTCTGACTAAGCAATGCTAACTTTTGTACAGATCCATTTGATAAAATTAAAAATTGCTTTTTATCAAGGACGTGTTCTGTTTTCTTTCTGCTTGAGCCTCTTTCTGTGCTGAGACAAAATGGGGAGAACAGCCCGGAAAGAGACGGATTATTCGGAATAAAATATTTTGGATAAGGATTTCTTTTCCTTTCAGTCTGTTGTTTTTTGGTTTTTTTTTCATTGCTCCTTTTCCCTCTGCTTTAAAAATGTCTTAGTATGATTTTTTTTTAATATATATATTTATTTCATTTTTTCCTTCAAGAAGGATATTTCCATGCCTGTAATCCCAAGGATTTCTTAGGATTTCAGTGAGACTGCTCACATGAGGATGGGTTTGCAAGGTCAGCCTGCGTGGTTTTGGTCCAAGTTGATTTTCTTCTGTAGAGCACGTAGGAATTTTACAGTCAGAAATTCAGCTCTCTGGTTGGTGAGCCCTTGTAAATACCTCTGAATTATGAGAGCAACAAAATTACATGTTGCATGTCACGGTTGGTTGGGTTTTTTCTTTTTAAAATACAGCCATTGAAACAGTTATATTTGCGACTTTTATTTTGTTTTCTTCAAGTTGCAGTTCGGTTTCACCAGTTCGGGGAGAAAAGGAGACTGGGACTGTGAGGAAAAGGTCGGGATTTTAGGGAATTTCATCCCTCTGTGCCTGAGAAAAGCGCCCGGGCCGTGGGTGTAGGGCAGCGCCGTGCAAAGGGCTTTAACGTGGGGGGGAAATGTGCTGACAATTAATGAAGCTCCAGCCCATTAACAAAGTCTGGAGGGCAGAATCCCACGGCAAATGTGCCGTTTGCAGGCTCTGCCAGGAGGGGCTGTAAGGGGACACCATTTTCTCCGTGCTGGTTCACAGAACTCCTGGCAAAACGACTTTATTTCCAGCCGAAGCCAAAGCTGCAGCGTAACTCCCTTCCCTCCCTTCCCCTCCTTCCAGTGACACTGCAGCTTTCAAGGCTTGATCCTGATTTATGCTTGAAAAATAGCTGTGTTTTGGCTCTGCCCGCTCTGCGTGTCGAGGTGGGGTTTCAGCTCCAAACTGGCACACTTTGGGGTTGGGGGGGGAGAAAGGAGCCAAAAGGTGGGATGGGAACGTGAGGATTTATCTTTGCTTTTGGCTTGACGGTCGATAGCGAAACTTGGAGTGACTTTGCTGGGACCTGGTAAAGCAGAGTTAAAATATCTGCATGTGATGGACTTATAAATCACCCCAAATAATGATATTAACAATTGCAAATCACCCAAAATGCTGAAGTTAGAGATTACACTGAAGCATCCCTGGCTCGTGGGAGAGCAGCACCCAGCAGGATGGATCCCAGTCACGGGCTTGGGGAACATCACTGAGCTCTTCCCTCCCTCCTTTTCCTCCTCCCAGTGTTTCCAGCAGCCCTGACTTCCCAGTGTGGGTTAACATCCAGTCCCTGTCCCATCCAGGAGCTGCAGGGTGTGTGTGGAGCTGTGCTCTCCTCCCTTGGGATCCTGGCACCAGCCTGGCCACGGCACCAAGGAATTGCACGTCCCAAATAGGCAGCTTTTAATTCCGTTTGCCTTCAGCCACACTTAGTTTTAGCTTTCTGTAAGCTCTGCAAAAATAAAGTTAGCTTTCACTAATATTTGAAGAAACTAATTAATATACAATACAGATGTATGTTATAATATATAGTATAGATTTATCACAGAATTGGAGTTGGAAGGGACCTTCAAGAATCATCAAAATGCATCTCCTGGTTATAGATATCATAGATTATATTGTGTGGTATGGTGACATAAGCCTTGGAATCACAGAATCCTGGAATGGTTTGGGTTGGAAGGGACCTTAAAGCCCATCCAGTCCCATCCCCTGCCATGGGCAGGGACACCTTCCACTAGCCCAGGTTGCTCCAAGTCCCATCCAGCCTGGCCTTGGACACTTCCAGGGATGAAGTGTTGGAGACCCCTTTGCAGCACCTGAAAGCAATTCCAGTTTGGGTAGGGAATGCTGACTGGTGATTTTTATTGCCCTCCGAGCTCTGGATACTCACTGTGTGTTTTTGGGGTCCTCACTGTGTGTTTTTGGGACATTCACTGTGTGGTTTTGGGGTCCTCACTGTGTATTTTTGGGACATTTACTGTGTGGTTTTGGGGTCCTCACTGTGTATTTTTGGGACATTTACTGTGTGTTTTTGGGGTCCTCACTGTGTATTTTTGGGATACTCACTGTGTTTTTGGGGTACTCACTGTGTATTTTTGGGATACTGTGTATTTTTGGGGTACTCACTGTCCATTTGTTGGTGAGTAAAATCCAAAGCTGCTGCAAAATGGATGTTCAGGAAGGTGCCAGGCAGATAAAATGCTCCGACCTGGATAAACCAGTGCTAAACCCCAGGGATTTGGGTGAACTGGACATTCCCAAGAGCCCCAGCAGTTCATTCCCTACACCCCAATTTCCCCTTAACAAGTCTCCCATTTCCCGGGGAGAAAAACCCCGGATGCGTTTCTGCCCAAAGAAGAGCATTTCGATCAGAAATGAATGCTGGGTGCACAGATGCATTTCCCTGCCCCGTCCTTCCCTTCCATTTTCCATGCCTGCAGCACGAGGAGTGCTTTTCCATGCTTTTCCTGGGCTCCTCCTGCCGTCAATGGCACCATTGTGTGCCCGGGGCCCGGCGCTGGTGGCTCTTGTGTTGGCGTGAATCTGGAATGTCTCTGCAAAGTCAATGAGATCAGGTGAAACCAAGGCCACCTTTTGACCCCTGGCTGTCAACAAAAAAGGCTTCTCAAGATAATTGCAGGAATACACCAGCGATAAAAAAGTTCCCCTATTTCAGTTTTGGAGCGGGGAATAATGGACGTCGCTGTTTCGCTGGATTGCTCAGACACTGGTGGTTGGGGAGAAAGAGGAAATTAATTTTATAGACCGTATCCACATTGTTTCTGCGTGGTGGAAAAAAAAAAAAAATGTCCCCTCCCATCCTCCTTATTTTAATTTTTCCTGGAGTGATATCAAGTTTTGCTGCGAGTTTTTTTTACAGTCCGGTTGTAAGTTTGTGGCAAAGAAATCATTAAGTGGGATTTCTAGGGCGGTGCTGGGCTTTAATAAACTTCCATGTGGGGATGTCCCTGATCCCTGCCTGTGGATTGACCTCTTCCCTCTGCCACCTTTATCCTCCTGGTGCCAGGGCTGGATGCTCCCAGCCCCTGCCTACCTGTGGCCTGGGATTTGGAGGCAAAAAAAATAAATCTTAAATTAATGTGACTAGAGATGTAAGTGCCATTTGGAATACAGGGTGTGGAGGTGCCAGGAGGGCAGGAAAAGCTGTTTCAGGGGAGCAGATGTTCAGTCCCTGGTAGGGCAGAGCTATGCCAGAGAGGTTTTGGGAGCAGGAGCACCACGTGTGAGCCCATGGGAAGGCTTGGTGGCCACGGGAAGGTCTTGGTGGCCACAGGAGCTGCTGAGTGACTCGAGGAGGTGCCCCTGCAGTGAACACAGCCTGGCACAGCCCTGGTCCCCACGGAGCCTGGATGAACCAGCCCCTTGGGAATGCTTTGAGGAAACTCCAATACTGCCTTATTTCCAGCCTCTGGGAGTGGGAGTTTGGATCCAACTGATTTAGGGTTCTGAAGGCAAATTCTTAAGCACAAGTTGACCAAAGGCTGCAAGCTCCTTTTTTGGGAATGAGGGCAGGGAGTTTCCCATCAACTCCTGACTGCTCCATGAGGGACACAGGGAGAAACCCCAGCTCCCAAGTGACACGGCCTCACCACTGCCCTGCTCCTCCCTGGAGACCCTGCAGAGCCTCCGCGGGGTTTTTTGGGAGTTCATCACATGACAGCTTAATTAACACAGTTAGGGAAGCTGCTCAGGACTGTGGGAGCCAGGGAGACCCAATCCAGCCCTGTTCCATCCCCTCTCCCTGCCCAGCTGAGCCGGGGCAGTGTCGTTTTAAGTTCACTTTATGCGTGTTACAGGCAGGAATTCGGGATGGCACCAGGCAGGAATTCGGGATGGCAGAGGCAGCAAAGGCTGAGGCTTGGGGAGGGGAAGCCATTTCCCAAATGAGTCAGCAGGAGCTAAAAATAGTCACCCCGGAGCCCAAACCACAGAAAATGGTGCTTATCCCAAATTGCCTCGTTCCCCTGCCATCCTGCCAGGCCGGCCCACGCCGGCGGAGCCGGGAGCTGCAGGGCAATCCCTGCCAGTGGGATGCAGTGGGATGCAGGGGCTGCTGCCTGATGGGAAGCACGGGAATGACAGCCCTTCAGGCAGCCCAGGTGGCTCCTGATGGATGCCAGGCCATGGGGGGTCCTGTCACAGAGTGTTTGCAGATTCCAGCCCCAGGGATGTGGCCGGAGCAGCGACTGGTTCTGTGGATGAAGTGGGAAGTGAGTTTATTCTTCTGCAGAACCTTTCTGCAGAACCTTTCTGCAGGAGGAGGGGGATTCCAGGCATCATTTTTCCAGAAAACCACGTTGTCTCTACTGAAAAACTCAGTTTTAACAGAGCTGAGAAAGCAAACCTATTCCTGGCTGCTACTGCAGCCGGGCACCGGGACACACCGCCGTGGGGTGGGACACACGTGGATGCCACCAGCCCAGGGACTGTCACCCAGAAGTAGTTTGTCACTTGGATAAACAAGGTGGGTGCTGCCAAAATCGTGGCTCTGCCCTCCCTGGGCTTGGAAGAGCCTCTGGTGTTGCTGCTGACCCCCATTAAGCCAGTCCCATATGGCCCCGGAGCTGAGCCATGCACAGCGTGTCCCTGGCTTAACTGCAGGGCTGGCTTTGACCTGGTTTAGGGAAGCCCATGCTTCAAAAAACGCCAGTTGGACACACTTATTCTGGTTTAAAAGCCTCTTCTTTCGGTTTATCTTAAACCAATTAGGGATGAAAACCAAGCCACTCCTAATCCAAACTAAGAGGGTGTCCCCTCAGCGCCTCGTCACGGCTCCCGGGGCCGTGTTGGTTTAGGGAAAGCAATGCAGAGACGTTGGTGTGGGTGGAAAGGGATGCCCAGGGAGAGATGTGGAGCTGCACAGCTGTCCTGCCATGGCACCTCACCCCATCCCACCACGGCACCATAAACCCATCCCACCAGGGCACCTCATCCCATCCCACCCCTCTCCACAGCCTGGCATCGGCTCCTGCTCCCCATATTTGTTTGTGGCTGTGTGCTCAGGCAATATTGTGACTGCCAGAGACGTGATATTAAAACATTTACCCAAAATACCTCTGCCTGCCTCTCCCCTCCCCTCTCTCGTCCCCCTCCTCCTCTTTTTCTCTCTTTTTTTTTCGACACGGTGCGTGTCGAAATTCCCAGCGCAGGGATGGAGGGTCTTCACCCAGGAAAGGGTTAAGCATTTTGAAAGGTCTTGTTTGAGGTAGAGTGAATTTTAACCACCACACACATAACGAATGCGAAACAGCCTGAATTGCTGGTGAGGAGCCAAGAGCACAAGAGAGGAGCTGCTGAATTTTAATGATTCATTATTGCATGGAAGGCCTTTGTCTTCCTTTATCCGGTGCACAATAAAAGAATTAATTGGACAGAAAATGGCAGGGCAAAGAACTGACAAGTCATTAAGGGGCTCTGAATGGCTGATTAGGTGCACATTGGGGGTGGAATTTCAACTGCACTGTTTCAGCAAGGGCTCCGGAATAATAATGGCATGGCACAGTTTATATTTTGTATGCAGTACCAGAAAGGCCTTTATGTCGGCATTGTGGTGCTATTTATTATGCTGTCTATTTAGCCATTGTTGGCATTGTGCTTCCAATAAGAATGCACAAACAAAGTTGGGATTTTTTTTTTTTTATTTTTTTTATTTTAACTTCACCGAGGCAAAATAATTGGGAATCAGAATCCCGCTGCACGGATAGTTTTATTAAGTTTTTGAGCAGGGCGTGTGTGTCTCTCTCCCTCTCTCTCTGTGTGTGTGTGTGTGTGTGTGTGTGTTCAGGAAAGGCAGTAAATATTTAGACTTGCCCGGAGTAACCTCATTTAGCAGAAGGAAAAAGAACTAATAAACTTCTCCCGCTTTTTCCCCCCCAACCCCGTTCCCGAGGAGGGAGCGGCGGGGCCGGGGAAGCCTCGTGCAGCTGGAGGAGCCCCCGTGGTGGTGAAGCCCCCCGGGAACGTCGGAGGGGGGCTCTGGCCACTTCCCCAGCCCGACGGCGGGAGGATGCAGCCCCAGGAAAAGCAGCCAACTGGAATTATTGGTCGCTAGGAAGTTCCTGGAACGTCTCGCACACGCATCCTTTGAGGCGGCTCCTGCCAAAGCTGCCTTGTTGCTGTTGTTGTTGTCGTTGATGTCAAGCAGTTGCCTGTTGGTTATAATACAAACCACACACACAGGAGGGGAAGGAGGAACAGCTGAAAAGCCCAGGACACCCATAGGTGTGATTTGGAGGAGGACTGGGCTGGTTTTCCCTGTAAAAGGATAACAAACAGGAAGAGCCGTTTGCTGTCAGGTCCCTGCGCAGCTGCTTGAAAGTTTCAGGGAGGGAGAAAAGGGAACTTTAATGAAGATACAGGGGTTTTTTTGCCTTGCCAGTGATTCATTGCAGCCTGGTGGAAATAGAAAGCTGTCCCCCTCCAGGAACCAGGGATTCTCACACCAGGCATTGCATTTTTAACTCTGCTCTGAGCTCACCGAGGGTGACGTCACTTCTGACAAGCTCCGTCCTGTCCTCAGGCTGCCTCTGATTCCAGAGGGAAGGTGCCTCCTCCTCCTCCCAAATCAGAGCTGTGAACATCCCTCTGCCTGCCCAGGGACCAGGAGCTGTGGGTGAACCTCTTATTTCCACGGACTAGAGGAGCAAAAGCTGCTGAGAACGGATGCACCTCATCCAGCAAAACCTGCAGCCGCTGGAGTCCTCCTGCTGATGAGCTGGGATGGACTGGGAGGGACTGGTCCTGGCTCACACGGACTTCCCAGCTCTGCCTCCACATCCCAAGCCATATCCCATCCCCATCGTTCCCCTCCTGCCCTGAAAACCCAAATCAGGGAGTTTTTAGCAGGATGAGCTCCCACACTCACATCCTTCAGCAAATGACCTCTCCTGTCCTGGCTGGAGGGAACAGGCGGGAGAGCTCGGTTTTCTCCTCCTCCACAGTCTTTGGTCCCTAATTTTCCTGTCTGGAATGTAAGGGGACAGAGGGAGTCTCATTCCAACATGATGTCACTGGGGAGATGGCTTTAAACAATTTAGATCAGATCTAAGGAATAATGATTTGGTAACAAGAGTGGGGAGGCCCTGGCACAGGTTGCCCAGAGAAGCTGTGGCTGCCCCATCCCTGCAAGTGTCCAAGGCCAGGTTGGATGAAGCTTGGAGCAACCTGGGAGAGTGGAAGGTGTCCCTGGCCCTTTCCCACACTTCTCTTGTTTTTTAATTTTCTCCTAGAAATGGGCTAATAACTGGTTAACAGTGTACATATATATATATATATATAAATTTGAAAATGCGAGAGGGGATTTGGGTGTCAGAGAGATGGATGAACTGCAACCTGAAACTCTTTAGTTAAGGAAAAGTGAAAAGCAAAATGGGGTTGTTGCAAAAAAATGCCATTGTCAGTAGAATACAGCCCTTCTGCAGTCAGATTTTAAGAGGTAGTTGGTGGCACTCTTCGTTCAGAGAGTAAAGGCTGGGGTGTCAAACACAAATAAAATCAAAGAATAAAAAAACAGGGGTGGGGAGGGAGCTGGTTCCACTGGAGATTGTCATGTTCCTCCTGAGATCTCAGCTTCTGAACAGTGTGAAAGGAGAAAAAATATTATATATATATACATATATATATATATATATTTGTGCTCCTCTGCTTGTGCTGCAGCTGGGAATGAGCAGATGGAAAAGGTGTTATGAGGGATGAGGGGCCCATCCACTGGTGCTGCTGAGCTGGGAAATGCCACCACCTCTTGCTCTGCAACTGGAGGAGACTCTCACTGCCATCCCTGTGGCATCTTGTCCCTGGAGCTGAACCAGGAGTCACCCACAAACAGCCCCTTTTCCCAACCAGAGGATTTGATGCCACACCCGATGGGACCCTCTGTGGGTGGACAACGAGGTCCCAGGTGGTCAAGGGCTCTTGGAAGATCCCAGTGCTCCAGGGATACCTGAGCCCCAGCAGGTCTGCGGGCTTTGAGAGCCCATCCTGGTCACCAGATGGAGATGGGAATAAAGCTGGGCCCAAACAGCCGAAATTCAGGCAGGAATCCAGATGTTCTCAACATTTGGGAGAAATCAGCTCTGTGGAGGAGGAGCTGGGAGGGATGTCCATCGGAGCAGAGTCAGGTGAGGGCTCCAGAGCCAGATTCCAGCCACCCCTGAAGAGCTGTGAGCTCGAGCCCTGGAACACTTGGCTGAAATCCACGCCGGGTGATGGGATACAGAGAAGTTAAAAAACTTATCTAAAGCACTTAACAAAATTCCCAGTCGGAAGCAAGTTTATTATTTCAGTGAAAATAACTTAACAAAACATCCGAGTGGGAGATGTTTGTGTTCTATTTCTGGGAATGCAGGAAAGACCCTGTGAACCCCACCCCTCCCCTCCCCCCCAAAAAAAATGTTTAAACAATCAGCCCCAAACCACGTAGATGTTCCAATCTGCTTGGAGGAAAGAGGGAAAATGGAAATATCTGCACTGGAAGAGAGCAAAGGTCTGTCTCAAGAGTGTCCTGCAAAGGCACGTGTAGGTTTGCCAGCCAGGATTAAGCAAAATTGCCTCAAATTAGGGGGAAAAAACAGGTTTTATATAAAATAGTCCTTTCCCAAGTCTCTGCCAGCCTCTGGCAATCAGCAATCACTGAGAGACCCTTCTGTTGCCTCACTGTGATGCCTGAAAGTTGTATGTTTTCCATGGATTTGTTAAGCCTCCTTTGAGCCCAGCTCTGCTCTTGGCCCTGTGGCAGAGCTCTGAGACTGGACTGATCACTCTGAAAAAAAACAAAAAGTCTTTCTTTTTCTCTAATTTCTGCCTTCTGTTCAGTTACTGTATCACGAGACACACCAAGGGATGGCAAAAATAATCCCTCTCCTTTCCCTTCTCCTTTTCCTATTTGGTTCTTCACTGCCTACCCCAAAACTCCTCAGTCCAGGCTGGAAAGAGCCTTCCAGAAGCAAAATAAAATATTTCAGCTCCAAATCTAAAAGATCCACTTTGGGCAGAATTTTGTCCCCATCTCTGACTCCTCACTGGGGCTCGACATGTTCCTGGACCTGGTGCTGGTGGCACTCGTCTGTGGGGAAAAATGGACTTTAAATATGTTTGGAAAATCAGGGTTTCCTGCTTTCTGAGCAATAAATCCTGGTTTTAGGCTGGAAGCTGAGCCCTGGGCTGCAGGAGGGGCTCCCCCATCCCCACCACCCACCTCCCGTGGGCTCACGGGGTGTCCTGAGGTCTCAGGGCCACCCAGCCCAAACCCCAGGATATATATTTGAGCCCTAAATGGGCTCAAATGGCATCTTTTGGATTTTTCCCTTTTACCTAATTACAGGGATTTATTTTTATTACCACTATGGGCTCATTCCAAAACCCAGTCGGCTCAGCAGAAATCTCGCACGGGCTCCTGGATCAGGCCGAGGCACTCGGGGTAGCTTTTCCTATAACAAATTATCCCTTATTTGCTGGGTCTCATTTAATAATTAACCAGAAGCTGCAGATATTTCCCTTCCAGGTGAAATCAAGGCCAAGCCCCCCCACTGCCCTCAGGAGGATTTCCCTGCAGCTCCCGAGCTCACAGACTGGGACGGTCGGATCTGTGTTGTCACACCACAGGTCCAGTCCCTGTTGTTTGGAGCCAAAGGGTTGTAACATCACACTGAGGTGGATTTTGGCCAAGGTTTCTCCAGCCCAGCCCCCTCTGTGAGCTCAGTGCCCCTCTGTGTGCAACATCTGCTCCACCTTTGTGGGAATGATGCTCCTGCCCCTGGAATCACCTCAAGCCTCATCGCTGAGCACGGGGATTAGGAGGAATTGGAGGCATCTGCTGCCCTGGGAGCTGGGCTTCAGCTCCCTTGGGCTGTTTTACAAAGGTGACTCTTTTATAAAACTGATTCTTTCACCCCCTTGAAGTGGGTAGGAAATGAAGGTGTTACTTGTCCCATTTTTCTAGCCTGGGATGTGTCCCGTGTGGCACCTCATGGGAGAGCAGGAGGACCCCTGGAGAATGCAAGGATGAGTTTAGGAAGCAGAAACCTTTTAATTCCTTTTATGCCAGTGGGGTTTGTCATGGATTCCATTGGAGACCACGTGACCTTTGGAAATGGCCTTTGCCTCTACCTTAACCTCTCAAAAAGTTGCTCTTTGGGTGTCTCATCCTACACATTTATCACCCCCTGGGCTCACCTGAGCCCAGTCCTAGAGCAGAGCACACAGGGGTGGTTTCTCCACGGGTTCCCTTTTGCAGTGGAGTGCTTGGAGAGAAAAATTCCCACAGCTCTGCCTTCCTCATGGTTTATCTGGGGGTGCTGGACTCAGGAGGACTCTGATTTGAGCCACAATATCAGAGGTGGGCTGTGAGCTGCTGCTGCACAGGCTGATGGTAACTGAATGCAACAGATTTTCCCACACTGAAAATAAGGAATTTAAGTGCTGACTTGCTGCTTGAATCGAATGCTTGACTATTCCCTGTAGGAAGAAGGTTTTACATAAAGGGATTTCAGAAGTAAGCAAGTCCTGGAGTAGAATCTTCACCCTCAGGACACCTGTCCCTCCCTTGGAAATGTAATTCAGTGCCATTTCTGTAGGTGTAAAGCTCTATAGCAGCAGTTAATATATGCATACTTCTGGGTTCTCTCATTACCATTTCAGTTGGCTCGTTTACATAATAACACAGAACAGAAGATCATTTGCATAAAATTAAAAAAAAAAAAATCAAATAACCCGAACGTTGCTTTTATTTTGAAAGGCGCGGGGAAGGAGCCTGTGAAGTTATTTATATCCCCGAAAGTCCCGAGGAGGCTGCTCGGCAGGGAACCGTGCTTTCCTCACAAAATGGGACCTGACCACTTCAATTTATTCATGAAATATTAGCTCACTTAGCGCAGGAGTTTTTTAGGCAGCCGGGCTGGAGCTGACGGGAAATCCCCTCCCGGCAGCGGCGGGATCGGGATCGGGATCGGCACCGCTCGGAGCCAGACAAAAGTCACCTCCCCCGGCTCAGCTCCGCACCTGAGGGGCTGGGAGTGAGGGCTGTGCTCCCTGGAGACCGCTGGTGGGATGGAAAAATGCCTTTCTCTCCCAGCACTCCTGCCCCATGGACATTTAACTAAATCTGGGGGGTTCACACCTCCCTGGCACGCGCACCCTCGTGGCAGTGGGTCAGCAAAGCTCCTCGGGGGCTCTCTGGGTTTCCTCCTGTGGCCTGGTGGAAAAGGTTGGAAAAGACCTCCAAGATTATTGAGTCCAACCTTTGATGGATACCAAGCTCTTAGAGAGAGTCCAAAGGAGGGACATGAAGGTGGGGAAGGGCCTTGAGGAGCAGCTGAGGGCACTTGGTGTGTTCAGCTGGAGAAGAGGAGACTGAGGGGAGACCTCACCGCAGTTCCAGCTTCCTCAGGAGGGGCAGAGGAGGGGCAGGGACTGAGCTCTGCTCTGGGGGGACCAGGGACAGCACCCAGGGAATGGCTGGAGCTGTGTCAGGGCAGGGTCAGGTTGGATCTCAGGGAAAGGTTCTTCCCCCAGAGGGTGGTTGGCACTGCCCAGGCTCCCCAGGGCAGTGGGCACAGCACCAAGGCTGCCAGAGTTCCAGGAGGGTTTGGATGATCCTCTGGGGCACAGGGTGTGACTCTTGGGGATGGTCCCTGTGCAGGGCTGAGGGTTGGACTGGATGGTCCTTGTGGGTCCCTTCCAACTCAGCATTTCTGTGATTCTGTGAACTAAACCACAGCACTGAGAGCCACGTGCCAGAGGAAATCCTCCCAGTTTCCTTGGCCAAATATTCCCAGATGAGCAGCCCTTGGCCATCCCATGTGGTGGGCCAACCCCATCTGGGGTTTGGAGCGAGCAGAGTGCCCCCAGTAGGATACAGAGGGAGGGCCCTGGGCCTGTTCCCAGCATGGCCAGACGTGGAACTGTGGGATCCGTGGGGGAAACGTGAGGCTGAGCAGTGAAACTCGGGCTGATTTGGTATTCAAGGCGAGTGCAAAATGGCCAGATTTGCATGAGAAAGGTTTGTTGGGAGAAATCTCAGGCCAAATCCTCTTTTCATTTCTAAGTCTCCAAACCTGCAGCATCTTTCCCGACGCCGGGAACGTTTCCTCACGTCGGGTTTGCACGAGGGTCGTGAGAGCTGAGCCTGGCCCAGGAGTACCCAAAGCTCATGGAGCACTGAGAGATTTGTTACAGCAATTCCTGGCAAAACCATCGCCAAAATTAAACTACAACCCCCTGTAATGAGCTGGGCTCTACATTCTCACACTGGTGCAAATCCTCCTGTCGATTATTGGGTTGGCAAGTTCTTGCAGCACAAATGGTCTCAAGGTTGGGAAACATGACCCTGAGCTGCCTCCTCTCTCTGCTCTTTGGGGAGCAGTGCTGGACTGTGGGAGCACAGGGGCAGAGGGACAATGGGACAATGTCTGTGCTGGGACTTCCCTGTCCCTCAGCAGGATACTCCCAAACAGAGTCCACATGTGGGGGGGCTGCCCTGTCCCCCCAGCACACACCAGGGAGGTGCATTGTTGGCTGTGGGTGTGGTGGGTCCCAGCACTCTGGGCCTGCCAGACTTGGACTCGTGCCCCAAATCTTCACATGGCCTCAATAATGTTTTTCCCTCTTTCTCCCCCTTCTCCGTGTCCTCAGCAGGGCTGTGGTGGCTCCTCCGCTGCAGGTCCTTCACCAGAAGCATTTGGGAGGGCAAGATCTCCTCTGCAGAATTCCTCATCCCAAAAGCCATCCCCAAACCAGGAACCTCAACTCAGAGATCCTTCCTCCTCTGTGCACAGGGGTGGATCACACCAAGGGGTGACACCTTGGCATCCTTCTCCCAGAAGCCTGGAAGAGTGTGCCCAGGGAAGGGGATACTGAGTTTGGGATGGGCCCGATCCTGACATCCTGCCTGTCCCCAGCATCCTGAACAATGTCTGTGCTGCATCTGCTCCCTCTTCCAAGTGTCTGCTCCTCCCAAGGGGCAGCAGAAGCCTGAGCTGAGGCTGGGACTGAGGTCCCTGATGAAAAGGGAGGTGATGCTCTCTCGAGTCCTACAAACATTATTCCTGCAGGGACAACAAGGCCCTGGCTATTTGGGATTTTTCCTTGTGTCCTGTACTGAACAATCAGAAGGAAAAACCTTTTCCTTCACCAATTGCACAGGGATCCCTGAGAGACTCCCATCAGTGTCCCCTGTGCTGGAATGCCCTGGCTGGGTCTTCTCCAGGTTCCTCCATCCCAGACACAAATTGAGCCGGCGGGAATCCACAGCAGAATTTCACAGCTCACTGTTTTAATAAATGTCTGGAAAACGTGGAGTGAAATTGAGTTCGGACCTTTCCAACGCACTAATATTTTGGAACACATGGATCATGCATATGGGAATAGTCCTGGCCTGGAAAGCATGGGTAAGACCCAAATAGCTCCAAGAGACACCGCTTGGAAGCTGGATTCAATAAAGGGCCATCCCCTGGAGCTGAGGAAACAGGACAACGGGGCTGCTGAGACCTCACTGTGCTGGGGAGGATTTCAGGGCCGCTGGCAAGGGCTGCTCCATGACACAGGACAGATGCTCTGCCTGCTGATAATGAGAAAAATAGTTATGAACACTGTTAATTGCCAAAAACTAAACTCACTGCTGTGGCTCGAACTCCCTGCTCAGCAGATCCCTTGGAGGACGTGGACTGGCCTTTGCTTCACTCTCAGCGTGGCCACGAGGAGAAAAACGTGTCCCTGAGGCATCTGGGTCCCCCCCGGAGCACCGGGGAGGGCAGAGCCCACCCGAGGGCCAGCGTTCTCCTGCAAAAAGCTGAAGATTTGGCCAAGATCCTGGTGCGCTCCCCGGGTGCCGAGCATCGCCCCGGCGCTGGGAACCCGCCGCTGATTTGCAAGGGAAATGCTGGGTAAATAATCCTCATTACCCGGGAAAGCTGCCCCTTCCAGCTCCAGTTCACTTGTTATTCCGATCAGCCGATAAACCTCGTTTGCATAATTTTCTCTCCCCTCCGCGCTCCGGCGCTGTCGGGGCTGAGTCGGGGTGTTGTTGCTCCTGTTGATGTTGCTGCTCCCTGTGCTCGTCCCGACTGAAGGGTTTGCAGTTCCTGGGGGAATGGTTTGCCCCGGGTGGGCTTCGGGGTGGTGGTGGTTGTGCGTTTGCTCCCCCTCGGTGCTCCCCGCAGTCCCCGCTCTCGGCGTTGCTGGCTGAGAACGTCCCAGCTCATCACAGCCATGGGGCTCGCAGGGGCTGCCCGGGCCCAGGATCACGAACACAGGAGGAGTTTTTTTGAGGGACCCCCTGGGAGTTATTCCCAGCTGCTTGAGCACTCTGAGAGCAAAGGCTTCTTTTTTTTCTTTAAGGGGAATATCGGCTGTTTCATTTCCCTGCAGGGGGATCAGGACACGCAGCCAGAGGGGTCTCTGGGGATGGTGGAGCACCCACTTCCCACCTGCTCGCTCCAATCAGATCTGATTTGCTCCTGAAATCAGTCTCCCCTGCAACTTCATGTTTTAAAGATGATCGAAGCTGAATCATGGCAGTTCTTCCAGAGGAGACAAGGAAGGGAAATGCCAGCTGAAGTGCTGGCTCTGAAGCTGGGTCCTGCCTTGGATGAGAAGGCACTAATGCCTCATCCACATCCCCATCCTTATCCCCATCCCTATCCCTATCCCTATCTCCACCCCTACCCCTTTCCCCTGCAGATGTTGCTTTTACAGTTCTTATCCATGCAGGCAGCAAGACCAAAACTCAGTCCTTATCCAGTGCCCGCCCAATCCACATCCCTATCCCTTTCTCCATCCCCATCCCCATCCCTATCCCCATCCCCATCCCTATCCCCATCCCAATCTCCATTCTCATCCCTATCCCTATCCCTATCCCTATCCCTATCCCTATCCCCACCCCCACCCTATGCCCATGCCCATCCCTATCCTCATTTCTATTCCTATCCTTTCCCCCTCCCCATTCCCATCCCCACCCTGTCTCCACCTCCACCCCATCCCAGTCTGTGCAACCTTTTACCATCTCTGTTCTCCCCGTGCACTCTCAGCTGCAGCTGTTGCCATTAACTGGCTCATCTTTTTGTTTTCTATTAATTGCCATTTTTTTTTTTCAGTGAAACTCCCCGAATTTTAGCTGATTAACACACTCTTCCCTTTCATTCCAGAGCTCTGCATCCCCCCAGCTCCCACGAGCTGTGTGGCCCCTCACCCTGATGGAGCTGTGCCGGGAGAGGGGCTCGCTGCTCCCCCAAACCAGCCGATCCCAGCAATTCCAGGAGGGGCTGCATTTTGCTGAGTTGGGGGGATGCCGTTTTCCACGACAGGGAAAACTTTCCAGCCTGTAGGAAATCAAACTCTTTGGCCCAAGGTCGCAGCATCTCGTGGGAAAGGTCCCTCCCGCCTGCGAGTCCCCGGGAGGGTGCCGGGTGTGGGACCTCGGGGTGTCCATGGATGCATCCCAGGGATTCGGAGAGCACCGGGAGGGACAAACCCGGCACAAGCGGGGCCGGGGCGGCCGCGTCCCGTTACTCGTGTCTCTCTGGCTCCTCCTGAAGGAGACAGCCCCGTGTAGCTGCAGGAGCAGGGGAGCGGGCCAGGGATTGCTCCCGGCCTGCAGGAGGTGGGATAATTTTGGATGGGAAACGGGAGGAGAACATGAATCCCATCCTGTTGTCATTTTAATGGTCTTATCCCTGCCCTCTGCAGCTCCACCAGCACGACAATTCCCACATCCCGGGTCGGCCAAAGCTGGTACAGATGTGAGGGATGGGGTTTGAAGGGATGGGGTTTGGAGGGATAGGTTTTGGAGGGATGGGGTTTGGAGGGATGGAACTCACATGTACAGGGATAGGAGGGATTAGGTTTGAAGGGACAGGGTTTGGAGAGATGAGGCTTGAAGGGATGGGAGGGAGAGATGGGAGTTGGAGGGATGGGGATTGGAGGGATGAGGCTTGCAGGGCCAGGAATTGGAGGGACACTAACTAGCAGGGACTGTGGAAGGAGCAGCCCCAAGCCAAGCTGCAGACTTGCTTTCCAGTCCTTCTCCATGCAGAGAGCCAGACCTGATCCCACCCTTTGAGGGCAGGAGGGGAGGTGGGCTCTGGCCTGCAGGACACAGCCCTTTTATTTAATCTCCTTATCCCCAGGGGCTTGGAATTTGTACCCTGGGCTTGGATTTTGCATTCTGCTGCCACTCTCCATCTCCCAAATCCTGACAGTGGTAATAAATATCCCCCTGCTCTGCTGGGAAGAGTTTTCCCAGTCAGGCTGAGCCCGGGCTGGGGCTGGAGCTGGTTTGAAAGGACGACCTGCTGTGCCGGGTTGCTCCAGGGCCACTGAGCCCTGGATGCCCTCCCTGCCCCTGCTCTGTGCCAGAAAACCCGCCTGGCACAGAGCTGGGAGGGGGCTATTCATTCTCCAGCCAAGGCACAACCCTTTTTTTTTTCCTGGGATACATTTCAATGGGAAAGCAGAGCTGTGGCTGGAAGGGGACAGGCAGCTATGAGGCAAAAGGGATGGATGCTCAGGAAGGCAGCAGCTCCCAGTGGGTTGAAGCCTTAGAATCAGAGTTATTTGGGTTGGAAGAGACCTTTAGAAGTCATCTTTCCAACCCTAAAACTTGAAGTCACCTGGGGCTAAAGGTTGGAATATCAGCCTGGCAGTGGCTCCTGGGGGGGGAATTGCTGCACGGAGCTGATCCCACCATGGAGCTTAAAGGGTGACAGAATTCCTGTGCTTCCCAGGGACAGGCTTGACAGACACTTATTTTACTGTTTGCAGAGGTGAATCACACTCCTGGGCTCCAAAATAGCTGGGGAGGTTTCTCCCTGGGGGCTCAGTCACCCCAGAGAGGGAACAGGAAAACAAGCAGCTCAGTATTAAGTGAATGCTTTAAGGTGAGACCAAAAGGCAGCACTCGGGGTCACATGTGTCCCCCATGGACCCACTGGACATTCAGTGAATGAAGGAGTTATTTCCAGGCATCCTCAGCAAACACAAACCTACTCAATAGTTAATTTTCCCCCTAAGCTCTTTAATTCTGCAGTCTTAAAGAGATGGAGTTTAATAGTCACTTAGACTGGGTTCAAACTCTGTGTTTCCCTCGCTGAAGTGGATTTAAGTAGTGAGTTATTATTATTATTATTATTATTATTAAATATGTTGTTGACTATTTCAGGGCACCAAACATCCAGACACTCCAGGTCACAAACCTACAGCATCCTTCCCTCCGAGCACCCCAGAGCTCCTTGCCCATGAAGGCCTGAGGATCTGGAGATTTTGGAGAAAAGGAGGCTCAGGGGGGACCTTCTGGCTCTCTCCAACTCCCTGACAAGGGAGAGGGAACCAGGGGGGGACGGGCTCTGCTCCCAGGGAACAAGGGACAGGAGGAGAGGAAATGCAGTCAAGCTATGCCAGGGGAGGGTCAGGTTGGACATGAGGAGGAATTTCCTCCTGGAAAAGGTGGAAGGGGCTGCCCAGGGAGGTTTGGAGTCCCCACCCCTGGAGGTGTCCAAGGAAGGACTGGACATGGCACTCAGAGCTCTGGACTGGGGGACAAGGTGGGCATCGGGCACAGGGTGGATCCATGGGCTGGGAGGGCTTTTCCAACCTCAGTCATTCTGTGCATGGAGGGGATGGGACAAACGCAGAGGGGTTGGTCAGGAGCTCAGAGTCACCAACAACTCCACCCCTGAGGGCCTTTTCTGAAACCACGAGTTTCCAACACGGAGGGCTGTGGGGGCTCTGCCCAAATCAGAACCCTTACAGCGTTGGAAAGAGACGGTTGGAACTTTTTATTTTTGTTTTATTAACTTATAATTTTAATTCAGTTTATTTTATTTATTAACATTTATGAACAGAAGCCGCTGGTCTGGTCCAGCCTCTCCCTGGGAAAGCATCACCTTCCCATCCCTGTTCCTCACCGAGAGCGCCGTCAGGGCTTTCCAGAGCTCTTCCTTTCTGGAAGCCCTTTTCCTCTTAGGTGACATTAACCCAGAGCTCTGTCGCTCCACCCCGCTTTAACGATTTCCTCCGGAACATTCTGTGTTCAATAACCCACTGTGTTCCCCAGCTGAGGGGAATCTCCTGCAAGGAGAAGAAGGACAAAACCCACGAACCCCCCTGAGCCCATCCCGAGCAGCCCGAGCGCTGCCGCCAGCGCCTGCCACCCGAATTCCACGGGGGAAGAATGTGCACATGGCAGAGGTCCCTGAACATTTCAGGCAGGATATTGCCTGCTCCTGGATGCAGGAGCCTCTCTCACCACTGCAATAACATTTGCTGTAATAAGCCCTGACTCCGTCTTGGGGGCGGCAGGAGCGCGGCGGGGACGGTTTGGCCGGGACGGGGAGGGGCTGGGGGGGCTCCTCACTGTCCCCAACCCACCAGGCTCAGGGGGATGCTCTGCACAGGGATTGGCTCGGCAGGGAAAAGCAGGGGATGCCCTGGGGGCGTTAAGGGGGTGTCTTGCTCTCTGCCCTCCCCAAATCCAGGCTGGGCAGTTGGGATGGACCCAAATCCAGGCTGAGCAGTCGGGATGGCTCCAGGTGGCTGCTGGGGCTGCAAACCACCCCCTTGGCCTCCAGTCTCTGTGCCAGGGCTGGGCAGGCGCCCTGTGCTCCTGTCCAGTCAGCCAGCCCAGCCCAGCTCAGCTCAGCCCAGCCCAGCCCAGCTCAACCCAGCTCAGCCCAGCCCGGCTCAGCCCAGCCCAGCTCAACCCAGCTCAGCCCAGCTCAGCCCAGCCCAGCCCAGCCCAGCCCAGCCCAGCCCAGCTCAGCCCCTCCAGCCCATTCCCAGTGCCTGCCCAGCACTGCCCACCTGGACACTGCTCCTTCCTCTCAAAGCTGCTGCTCTCCCTGCCAGGCTGCCCAGGAGCCACCTCATCCCCCCAGCTCCAGGTGTGCCCTGAGTGGGCACAGGGAGGAACCAGCTATCCAGGAGGGTCTTTTACTTGGACACTGGATTGCTGGTTGGAGCTGCTTGGGTTGGCTCAGCCCCTGCCAGGGAAAACTCTGCAGTTTCATGGAGCCAGAGGCTGGGATGGCACTGGGGCATCTGCTTGGCCATGAGGCACCTTCAGGTTGTCTGTGCCCTGGGCCAGGAGGGAGCTCACTGCCAGAACAGCAGCTCGTGTCCTGCATCCACCCGGAGGTGCCGAGTCCATCAGTTTTCCATGGGGTCTCTGACAGCAAATAAACTTCTTCCCAGCCCATACCAGTCCTTATTCCCAGTCTGAGTTTTGTGTGGTTTCCATTCCTGGGTTCTGGATGCCCCTGTGCTGGGCCCTGCTGGGGTTTGCTGCCACCCCAGAGTCTCGTTGTGGGTGGACATTCCTGCCCTGGGTGCCTTTGGTGGTTTTTCCAGGGATGGCTGTCGGCTCCTGGCTGGCCAGGGCAGAACAGGCTGGGCCCTCTCCAGCCTCCAGCAAACAAGGAGCCGATTCAGGAGGAAATTTAGTGTGTGCTCCTGTCCCTCACACCTTCCCACTGAGTGCCATAAACCCCTCCAGAGCAGACCTGGAGGGCGAAGAGCCATTTTTGGGATGTGACTGGACAGTGTCACCCCACTCCCTGTGGGGTGTGATCCAACACAAACCCCACAGGCACATGAGGTCCCTCTCCTGGCGTGTGACAAAGTGGCCTCAAGCCAGCTGGGTGGGTGGCACTAGAGGGGCTCTTGATTTACCCCCAAAATAAGATGAGCAGAAGCTGTTGGGGAGGGGGATCTGATCATGGGGAGGCTCCTGCAGCCCCCCCGAGTTTGGATAGGGCTCTGCTTTGGGGATCCAGAAATAGAAGCAGAAGTCACTGCAACACCCAGGACCTGTAAGGGCCATTCACAGCTGCCAATTAACAGCTCCCTCAGCCCCTCGTGCCCCCCCAGCCCCGCTCAGGCTCCTGCTCCCCCCGTTTAACCCTCTGACCATAATTACCCCTCGTCCCTGCTCCGGCGGCACCTGAATGCTTTACAAGACAAACACCTAATCCCATGGAAATTATAGCCACATAATATCTCTTTTCATTATTTGCTGAGGTGTTGAGTCTGATTACAGCACACACTGTTTGCTTTGTACCAGGGTAAAGCCCCTGTAATTTCTCTGCAAGTCAACATCGTTCCAGCAAGGAGGCTGAAAATCTACAGGCTACTGTGCAAACGAGCTAGCAAATATTAATCCACAGTAAATGAGCTGGGAGGTGGAGGCAGGGAAGGGGGGAGGAGGGGGTTATTTATACCCCCCCCCGAGATTAATAATGCCAAATAAAAAAAAGAATAAAAAAAAAAGAGGGCAAGGGGTGTGACACATTCCTGCTGCCACCATCGCTGCTTCCCGTGGGAGCTGTGTGGTTTCCTGGGGGGCTGCTGGCAGAAGGAAAACAGCCCAATTCGGAAGATCATGGAATGTACTCGGTTGGAAGGGACCCACAGGGATCACTGAGTCCCAGGATGGATCCTCCCTTGTCTCCCATGGGCTTCAGAGGCTGACAGGGATGGGTTGAGCTCCTCAGGTTGTCCTGACACGTGGCACCCCCTGACCTGCCACGGGCTTCCCGTGAGCCCTGGAGGAAGTCCCTTATAATAGTGCTGTGACTCAGTTTCCCCTCCCTTAAACACAGAGTGTCAGTGCTTTCTAATTCCCAGGGGAAGTGTCCTACGTGGATGAGAGGTGTGGATGCTCAGGGCCACAGCAACAGACATTTAAACCAAGGACGTGTGGAAGGTCTTTGCCAAGTGCTATTTTCCCAAATTAAGGAGGTGGCTGGAGGGGCCCTGCACTGGCCCAGGCTGGGCACAGACACTTTATTCTTCAGGAAGACAGTGCTTACATCAGTGGTTTGGGGTGAGACCCCTTTGCTGGGAGGGCTGGGAAGCCTCGTGGCTCGGCTGTGATCCCCCCAAAATCCAGTTCCCCATTTGCTGCTCTGCGAGGATACCACCTCCACAATGCCTTGCTCAGCATCCAGCTTGCCCTTTGGCCCGGGAGTGTTTCCCAGATGGAACCCCCCCTTTTTTCCCACCTTTACAGACCCCCAGAAATGGGCATCTGGGACCAGAGCCCCCGCGTGTCCCTGCAGGCTTTGCCCCTTCGGGGTGGCAGCAGCAGCACCTTCACCACGGCTCTGCAAACCAGCTCTTGGTCTCTTCCCAGGAAAAACATCACCTTGGGCTGGGATGCAACAGGAGTGACGTTGTCTGGAAAGAAAGAAGGATTTGCTTTAACCTGCGGCGCGTGGTTTGCAACCAAAGTACACAGGCAGACTCCAGGCCAGACTGTACCCTGGAGCCCTGCCAGGAGATGGGATGGATCCTGCTCTGCATCCCAAATTCCTGCCTGCTGCTTTCAGGGCAGTTCCCTCTGGGTTTCCACCGAGGGAGCAGCGGGGGAGCCCAGGGCATCCCACTGGCACGGGGCAGGACGGAGCCGACGGGAAAATCCAGCAGCATCCAGGCTCCTGCTGGTGGCACGAGCAGGGGGTGATGTTATTGGAATCCACGTCAGAGGGGTGTTAATGAAGGAAAACCAGACCTGTGCCTTGCACCCCCCTTAAATCTTTGGGAAAACGTGCTGTGTGCTGCAGAGAGGAGGGTCAGTGTTGCTCCGGCGGCCGGCGGGGAACGGGGGCCCCGAGGTCAGTCCCTGCTACCCACTGACCCCCACAGCCCCAGCAGCTCCCCCAGAACCCTCCGGGGGGGGGGGCTAATTACCTTCAAAAAGGCAAATTCAACCAATGCAACTCGAACCCCAGGGTGCATCCATGGCAGCCTCCCCGTCCCATCGCGCTCTGGTGCCGCCAGGCACACGCGTGTCCCCAGCCCTGCCCACACGTGTCCCCAGCCCTGCCCACACGTGTCCCCACGCGTGTTCCCCGTGTCCACACCGAGGGATTGGGGTCCCTGCCCGGCCCAGGCTCAGACTCCCGGAGATGGGAGAGGCAAGGAACTGTTTCTCCACAGCGCTCAAGTTTTTCTTTCAGACTCCGAGCTGCCTTGCCAAGTGTTATAAAAATATATCAGTGTGAGCCAAAACATTTAGCACTCCACTTATTACTTTAAGGTTATAGGTTAAACAAATTCCTTCTCAGAATTTACTGTGTTCATTTCAGCTTCACAACACAGCCCTGCTAGCGGTAGATATATTTCACACTGTAATACCTCCCTTATGGATTGGAGGGGGGGGGGAAAGGAGAAGAGGAAAGTAGCTTTCTAAATTTTTATGTGAACAAAAGCTACTATATAAACTAGCTGAAAACAAGACCTTTGCAAGAGATATTTTGTAAAACTTATTTTCCAGTAACCAATAAAACCAAGAATGAAAGGTAAAGTTTGTTTTTACCTTGTCTAATAAGTTTATTTTTTTTCGGAGTTTTGCCTTTTTTTCAGGGGGCAATAAAGCCTAAAAAGAAAATAAAGAGCCAAGTTCACACCTTGGGCAAGCAGGTGTAATTGTTCCAGTGAAAGTGCAGCTCTGTGAGCTGGGCTGAAACCCCCCTTTGGGTGGTGCATGAATTCAGATGAGAGGAATAGGTTGCCCAGAGAAGCTGTGGCTGCCCCTGGATCCCTGGAAGTGTCCAAGGCCAGGCTGGATGGGGTTTGGAGCAACCTGGGATAGAGGGAGGTGTCCCTGCCCATGGAAAGGGGTGGAATGAGGTGAGATTTAAGGTCCCAAACAGTTCTGGGATTCACCTGCCCACAGTCAGTGCCTATAGATGCTTTCATTCAGTGCTGGAGGGTTAAATCATATCTGGAGAAAACTTCCCCTGGAGGGAGGATGCAAAGCTGAGCCGAGGGCGACGCTGAGTGTGGAGACTGAGAGATGTCACAGCTCCACTGTATGATGCCAGTTCAGTTGGAGTCACAGGGGAATGCTGGAAGCAGCTCTGGGATCAGAGTTCCAGAATGGTTTGGGTTGGAAAGGACCTTAAAGCCCACCCAGTCCCACCCCCTGCCATGGGCAGGGACACCTTCCACTATCCCTGGTTGCTCCAAGCCCCATCCAACCTGGCCTTGGACACTTGCAGGGATGGGGTAGCCACAGCTTCTCTGGGCAACCTGTGCCAGGGCCTCCCCAGCCTCCCAGGGAAGAATTTCTTCCCAATATCCCATCTAGCCCTGCCCTCTGGCAGTGGGAAGCCATTCCCCCTTGTCCTATCACTATCTATCCATATAAAAACTCCCTTTCCCTCCTTTTTCCAAACCCCTTTATGACACTGGGAGGCTTTTCCCTTGCAAGATGAAGGTGCTCCAAGCTGCTGCTCTGCTTTCTGTGGAACAGACCCCAACAAAAGGAGGGGGGAAGGAAAAAAAAAAAAAAAGTATCAGGTCCGGTTCACGTTTGGGGTTTGGATTTCACCTCTGGAGGGGAGGGGAGGGGGAAGTCAGACACGGAGGTGTCATGTACACGAGCTCATAAAACCGGGCCAGAGATTGAAGATGGAGGAGCTGAGGGGCTGTTTAGAGGTATCCGTCACACAAATGAGGAGGTGGAGGAAGTCTGGATGATAGTAACCCCATATTAAAAAATTCTGCCCTGTCAACAGGCGAAGAGCTACGCGGTGGAAACTCGCCTGCGCTCGCTGAACTGTGAAACCAGATGTCTCCGAGCAATAACTGCCCTGGAGGAGGCGGGAGGGCCGAGAGGAACACGTTTGCCTACGACGGAGGGGAAAAAACCAGCCGTGGTTTCAATTAAAAATGGCTCAGCCCAAATATTGTGGCCATTAATGGGATGTCCAGCTGTGACGCCACCACGGAGTGTCCCCTCCGCGTCCAGGCAACATCTGCAGCACGATCCCAGGAGCTGAGAGGCAAGCTCACGTTTTTTCCTGGTGGCTCAGCCCGGATGAAAGGAAAAATACAGGCATGGGAGAGGCTGAGATCGATGCAAACTGTGTCTAATTCACATCTTTGGGTAAAGCTTCGACAGGAAGCTGAAGGTGAGCCAGAGTGTGCCCAGGTGGCCAAGAAGGCCAATGGCATCCTGGCCTGGCTCAGGAACAGTGTGGCCAACAGGTCCAAGGAAGTGATTCTTCCCCTGGACTCAGCGCTGGTGAGGCCACCCCTGGAGTGCTGTGTCCAGTTCTGGGCCCTCAGCTCAGGAAGGACATTGAGGGGCTGGAGCAGGTCCAGAGGAGAGCAACGAGGCTGGGGAAGGGACTGGAGCACAAGTGCTGTGAGGAGAGGCTGAGGGAGCTGGGGCTGTTCAGCCTGGAGAAGAGGAGGCTCAGGGGAGACCTCCTCACTCTCTACAACTCCCTAACAGGAGGGGGGAGCCAGGGAGGAGTTGGTCTCTTTTCCCAGGCAACTCTCAGCAAGACAAGAGGGCTGGGTCTTCAGCTGTGCCAGGGGAGGTTTGGGTTGGATATTAGGAAGAATTTCTTTCCAGAGAGGGTGATCAGCCACTGGAATGGGCTGCCCAGGGAAGTGGTGGATTCTCCATCCCTGAAGGTTTTTAAGATGAGACTGGATGTGGCATCAGTGCCATGGTCTAGTAACCACAGCAGTAGTGACATTGGATCAGTTCCTCTGGTGTGGGGCCCAAATCCTCTTTTCAACCCGACTGGATCGCTCTTGTGATCTTAATTGTAGCAAAAGCCCTGTTCCAGCCCCTGTTCCCACTTTCACATCCCTCTGAATGTGCTTATATCCTCAGCTAAAAGTTGTTCCTCGAGGCCCTGCATCCCTTCTCTTTAGCAGCAGGGGAGGACTTATTTGAAATAATTAATTTCAAGAGGAGGGCATTTTCCTGAGCTCATGGACATCAGCAGCACACCTCAGACTGCTCATGCTGGGGCTCCAAGCTGCACTAAAGCTCCAGCTCCAGGTTTCTCTCAGCTTGCTGGCAATTAAGAAAATGATTCAAAATCTGCAGAGTTTGCTCCTCCTTCATTTTTTTTTTTTTTTTCCTCATGGAGATCTTACATGATTCTTTTCAGGACCATGACCCCCTTCTCTAGGCGAACCTGGTAGGATTTTTGAGAAACAAAATCTCCCAGTCCCAAGCCTCAGCCGTGAGTGTCTCGGAGGGATCAGTTCTGCTCTTGCTCTCCACGATTAATATTGTTCCTGCACTTCAGCACAGCGTTGTGGGTCAGCCAGTGGGGCTCCCAGAGGGATACACGAGTTCCTCAGCCAGCAGGGCTGTTTGCAGATGTCTCAATTCATCCCTCAGCCTTCCATAGCACATAAGCCTGTTGGGTTTGTTTGGTGTCACTCCCCCTGCACTCGGGTTCCTGTGAAAACACACCTCTGCTCACTGAGAGCTTCTCTGGGGGGACACCCACTCACCAGCACCAGGGCAAGGTCTTCCCTCTCCAGGTGGTTCCTTCTGCTGTTGTGTTCATTAACCTGTCCCTCCCCACAGGTAAAGCCGACCTCAACTCCAACCAAATCCATCCACTTCGAGTTCTTCTTTTAATCGCAAAGTGGAAAAATCTCCCAACTTTTTCCACCCGGCGCCTGCACCCCGATCTCCCCCAGCCTCCTGGAACACCCCTGCTCTGCCTCACCCCATCCCTGCTCCCCCTGTTCTCTGCAGGGCTGTTTGTCCATGCTTTTATTTTTTTTCCCTGGGACGAGGCCGAGTGTAATGTCTGTCTGCTTTTCCTGCTTGTCTCGTTCCTACAAACCACATGTTCTTCCTTCACCAGCGACTCCGCATTTATTAAGCTGCAAAACAAGGCTGTGCAGCAGCAGCAGTGGCGACTTGGCCTCGCTCCAAGGAGACCCTTAGTCACTTCATTTGCACAGGCTGCAATAAGAGCAGGGAGAACCCGTCGGGGAGCAATTCCAGCACTCAGACGCCTGCGCCGAACTCTCATTTCTACCTCATTAACTTTACAGTTTGACAACTTCACAAGCCAGGGACTTCTGTCGTGATTGCTGCTGCACAGCCCAGTGGCAGACACCTTCCTCCAGCCTGCAGGCTGACCTCATGCACGGCTGGGATGGGTTTTCCTGCCCGTGCAGGGAGGAACTCCCAGCTCTTGGCTGGCAGGGGCTCCCCGGGGGTCGCAGCCACATCTGTGTCACCGTTGTCACAGCCCCTGCTCCTCCAGGAGAACTCCTGGCAGAGGTCTCACACACCGGGAACAAATCCCTTCTTGCTCTGCCCAGACAAAGAAAAAGTCAAAGTTAGTTAAAATTAATTAGCTCTGTAAAGCAGGAGAGGACCCATTGCCCTCTCCCCAGCCTTGAGTGGGTCTCAGGCAGGCGCTGAATTAAAAGCTCTGTTTTCAGTCTCGCCGTTAAGGACACGACTCAAAGGCGCCCAGGGAGAGGGGAAGGGTTGGAAACACAACTTTTATAACCCTTCTTCTGTTCCTAAGGATGTTTTCACCTTTCAGAGCTGCCAAGAGCTGACTGCACGACCTGGGCTCTCTGGTGCCTTGTGCCATGGCAGGTGATTGAGGGATGAGCTGGAGCAGAGGCCTCCAGGAGGGAGGAGGAAGAGCAGGGAAACTCCATCTCCCTGGGCTGGAGAGCCTTAGGAGGAACCCAGAAGCAAGAGCTGGGAAAGGTTATAAATTCTGATGCTTCAGTGCTCTGCAAAGCTCTAATTAACAGGAGGAAGGACAGCCTGCCCTTTCAGGCACGTTGGCCCGTGGCTGCCTGTTTGCTGTTCCTCTCAAGCAGTTGGCCTGAGTCGCTCCTGAAGATGAGGGAGACCCAACTTGATTAAATTCCTCACTCTAAGCCCAGCATGGGAATTCCTGCAGCTCCAGCACGAGCTGTTTTGTTGAGTAAGCAGCTCATGCATCCATCACTGCCTGGGATTTCAGATCCAGCCCAGGCTGGTGGAGGTAGGAAATGATCAGCTTTAGGTGAGAGCTCAGAGGTGTGCCAAGGCAACGTGGCTTTGTCCTTGGTGAGGTACACATCACCAAGGCAGCCATCCAACGATGCAAGCACTGCACATTGACCTAGTTTGAGCTTTCAGATCCTTTCAGTAGCTCAGGCTGATCTCACATCTCAAGAAAAACCCGGGAGCCTCACTGGAAAATTGCCTTCTCATGTGGTGCTCCTCAGCCCACTCAGCAGTGGAGGCGTAAAGATGCCTCTCCAGAAGCATCCCCAGGTTCCTCTTCAACCCAAAGGCCACATCCCAGGGAAATTACGGTGGGAACACGGACAGGAAGGGGCTGCTGGGTGGGATGAGAGCTGGTTCACTGAGGGAACACAGGGAGGCCAAGGGAGGGACTGAAGGTGAGCAGGAGAACTCGCGGGGTTCGCACAGTGGAGCCTTTGTTTGGGGTCACGTGGGAACCACCAGAGATGCAGAGAAGATGTTTCTTCCTGGTAGCAAGAACAAATGACAGGCCAAGTGACCACTTCCTTAACCTGAGGGTGGTGAGATTAGATAAGACCCGAACGTGCACCCGGCACAGCCCAGAGGTGCAGAGCACCCTGCGGGCCTGGGGGAGTTGCTGCCTTTCCCAAAGCACGTTTGCAGGGTGTAGGTGTCCAAGTGCAGAGCCCAGCAGGAGCTTTGTCCTGCAAGGTCAGGCTGAAAATGTGATCCCCTGGCTTTCCTGAGCAAGGGTCAGTGGTGGGAGTCACTAACCAGGGATAGCACAGTTCCACTCAGAATGATTTAGAGGCAGAAGATAAAACATGTGGTATAACCCCCTCCAGTCATAAAGTGCTTCTATTTTCCCTTTCCTCCAAAAGGAGATCAAAGAGGTGTTTGATGGAATTAAACCTTTGGGCCAGCTCTTTTGATGGCATAAGTTGACTTCACTCCAACTCAGTGCAGGTGAGAATCTGACTTTATCTATTTAAATACAACTGGTGCAGCACAAGAGGTTATAAACTTGTGGAACCTACCAGCAGGATTATTGTTGTAGCAGAAAGCTTAACAGATGCCAGAATGGTTAGAGTTATAGATGTGAATTAGAATGGAAAAGGTCATGGCTGTAACACAAACTAGAGTATCAGGCTGGATTAGTTCACCAGAAAGCGAACAAAGGCACGGGGTGCTTGGAAAAATGTGGTGAATCCCTCCAAGGCTTTGAAAGCAGCCCCTTGCTCAGCCACAGTTTGCTGCACGGGGCTGGTTGGGCAAAGGGTTGGGCAAAAATACCCACCAGGTGAATTTAATGGAAATTCTTGATCTTCCCCAAGCAGGAGAGGATCAGCCCCTGATGAAAGCTCGTCACTCCTTTGTTATTATTTACTTGGGGCTGAACCAGCAGTGCTGGCTTTGAGTTCACCCTCTGCAGGCTGGTGGTATCTCCCCTCAAAGGGCTGATCTGACCGCAGGGCAGGGGCTGTGCAGCTGAGTTCAGGGGAGCAGGAGACATTGTTTGCTGATAAATGAATATTCTACGTGACCAGCGGCCCTCGTGCTGCCAGCAGGGAGAGGCTGTGCCCTCCCCTCTGGATGCAGGCAGTGCAGCACATCCCTGGGCTCTGGGTGCCTCACCTTCCTGGACAAGCAGCTTGGGAATTCCCAAACCTTCAGGAGCCACTGTGTAGTGGGGCTGAACAAGCCAGGATTTGGGCTGGGGGCAGGGTTTGAGCTGCAGGGGAAGGCTGAGCAGACCCAGCTTCGCTGCCACGGAGCAGAAGCAGCATTAGCTCTGCTGGGACCAGCAAGAGGGATGGTCACCAAGTGCCACATGGATCCCAGCACCCCAGGATGGCCCTTCTGAGGAAGGGAAGGAGCCCTCATTTCCATGGCCCTGCCTGGGGCCCAGCTCCCCTCCCTCGTTAAATCCTCACGCAGGCGAATATTCAGTCATGCAGCAAATTAAACCTGGAGAAAGATGCTTCCAGTTGCTCCAAATTAATTGGGTTGCCCAGGCTGGGTCCTGTGGGGCTCCACTGCTGCCACGGTGGTGGCATCACCCGTGCCGCTCTCCAGCCTTTCTGCCAAATCCCACAACAACCCAACTCCAGAAGCCCTCACATCTCTCTGGTATGGAAGTGGAAAAGTTGGGACACTTGTTCCAAAGCATAAACCCCAGATTTTTAAAAATTTATTTTTCTTAGCAGCAGAGGATGAAGAAGTTTATCACTTAATGTCTGTCTTTAGGGCACGAGGAAGGTCTTGCCAGTTGGCAGACTGAGGCCAGGACAATTTGCTAATGGGAAAGGGGTCCCCTGCAGATCCAGTTTGTACAGAAATATAGGTTGAACTCCATGATCTCAGAGGTCTCTTCCAACCTAATTTAGTTTGTGATTCTCTGAAAACCAAAAGGATGAGCACACGCTTCTCCTGACAGACAGGACAGACCTCAGAGCCCCTTCTAGGGCCTAAAGGGAGAGCTGGAGAGGGACTTTGAAAAGGGATGGAGGGACAGGACAAGGGGGAATGGCTTCCCACTGCCAGAGGGCAGGGTTAGATGGGATATTGGGAAGAAATTCTCCCCTGGGAGGGTGGGGAGGCCCTGGCACAGGTTGCCCAGAGAAGCTGGGGCTGCCCCATCCCTGCAAGTGTCCAAGGCCAGGTTGGACAGGGCTTGGAGCAACCTGGGCTAGTGGAAGGTGTCCCAGCTGGGGGGTGAAAACAAGATGAGCTTTAAAGTCCCTCCCAACTGAAACCATTCCAGGGTTCTATGATTTTAAAAACTTGATGCTGGCTGGGCTCAGGTGACCTCTCCCATGTGCCTGAGCAGGGCTTGGAGGCAAATCACCCCTCAGCGAATCCCTGGCGCGGGAGGGAAGCTCAGATTCCCCTGGATGTGCTGAGCCATTCCCCGTGCCCCTGACCGGCCCTGGCTGCTCCTGCTGGAAGGAGTTCAGGGCTCATTTCTCCAAATAACTTCTCACTCAGCACCTACCTGCTCCCAGCACCACCGTTCACCCACTTCAGACGCCGGGTAATTTGGAGTGAATTCCCAAGCCCTGCACAGACAGCACGTCTGGGCCGTTATTTATTTCGAGCCATCCACCAAGAGTTAAGGGAGAAGAAAACATTTGGCTTTTGGTGGTTTACAAAGCCTCATTACAGCTGAAATAAAGTAACCACTAAATCTTGTGTGGTTGCAGAGGTCACTGCCGTTCTGGCACGGCGGCGCCAATTCCGAGGCAGGAATTTCATTTTCCTCCCAGGAAAAGCGCGCACAGAGTTGAAGGGATGACAAGGGGCTGCCTCGTGGGGACCACAAGGGCTCTTTCATGCAGGAGTTGTGGCCCCCCAGAGGTGATCCCGTGCTGCTCCCGAGCGGAGCAGGGGCAGCTCCCTGTTCTCCACGTCCCCAGGGCTCCCGGATTCATCCCCACTACTCTGCCCGTGCAGCTCACAGGGATTTGCCACCGGCTTTGAAACTTTCCCGGCTGTCCCGTGAAATAAGTAGGTATTGCTGAGTGTGTGCAGGGATGGAGCCGAGCCAGGAAAAGGCTGAGCCTCGTGGTGGCAGTTTTCAGAACAGCCTGATGCTGGAGGAGCTGGGCAGGCAGCTCCAAGCCCTGTGCCTGGAGCAATGGGAGCTGTGGGTCTGGCAGCTCCTCCGGGGGTGGAAGAGCATCCCTGATGCAGAAGAAGAGGCTGGCTACCAGCAGCCAAGTGATTCCTGGACCCAGGAGTGGCTGCATCCAGGGATTTGCCATCTGGACAGAGAGGCTGCAGTTGGCAGGAAAATTTCTTCCCAGCTGGTGTGTGTTGATGGATCCATAGTGGATCTCCCACAGCACCGAGGTGAGACATTGCACTTCCACAGTGGAGTGAGGATGGCAGAGGACAGAGCAGGGCACTGCCATCCACGGGGTTTTAGTGCCAGCAGCACTTTGCTTCCCTGGCTGCTGGAGATTCCCAGCACAGCGGAAAGTCGGGAGAGCAGAGCCTGCCCACCCCACCTGCACAGCTCCTGCAAACCTCCAGCCCAGGCAGGGATGCTCAGGAGAAAAGAAATGGACAAATTAAATCCTGAGAAAGGCTGGTGCAGACGTTCATTCAGATCGAAAATGGCCTTAATTCAACCCCTTCCCTCACGTGCCAAGTGAATCACGCCGAGCTGAGTCAATGGCATTTGAGTTCTGAATGAAGAGGTCTGCTTAGACTTTTAGGGTGGCTGAACTGATCTGCTCTAAATTCACACCTTTAATTAACTGGAATTAATTTTCCTGAGTGTTGCTGCACACAGACAGAGCCTTGGTTGATTGAAAAAGAAAATTCCAGACCCGGCTTCTTTCCATTCCCTTCTGTTCAGCCACCAGCATCGCAAATTCAATAAAGCTGATTTATTTAAGAAGTGCACTATAACAAATTAAATTAAACACTTTTAATACAAACAGATGATGCACCTCATTTAAATGTTACCTCCTTAATTAAACCCCAGCAATTGTGCTCTGCCCTTTTATTGGCTTCCTAGCGCAGCGTGGTTGTAAAGTCACTTAACACGCACTCAATTACTGCTCTCAGGTTATACAGCTCGCCTCCTTCTCCTCCATATGGGCTTTCCAATCAGGCAGGTTTGTTCCCAGGGCAATCAGGATGCTGTGCTCCGTGAGGGGGATCTGGGCTGCTGGATGTGCAGCGGTGGCTGTGCGGGAGGGTGGCAGAGGGCAGAGGATTTACAGCCCTGGGGCTCTGGGTCGTGGCCTCCTTGGCAGCAGCAGCAGCTCCCAAGGGAGCCTGGAGTGACAGGACAAGAGGGAATGGCTTCCCACTGCCAGAGGGCAGGGTTAGGTGGGATATTAGGAAGAAATTCTTCCCTGTGAGGGTGGGGAGGCCCTGGCACAGGTTGTCCAGAGAAGCTGTGGCTGCCCCATCCCTGGAAATGTCCAAGATCAGGTTGGAGCAACCAGGGATAATGGAAAGTGTCCCATGCTGGCCCTCTGTGCTCTGTTTCCCATTCCAGAGGGAGCTTGGGGCCAGCTTTGCACTGGAGGGGCAGCTGCAGCTGAGATTGGGGGTTTAATCTGCAAAGAACCTTTGTGAGCAACCCCTGGACATGGACCTTGGGCAGTTCTTTGCCCCTCTCAGGGGAAGGGCTGCCCAGATGTGCTTCCCCATGAATAGAATCACCGAATCAGGGTGGTTTGGGCTGGAAGGGACCTTAAAGATCATCTAGTCCAACTCCCCTGCCACGGGCAGGGACACCTTCCCCTCAGCCAGGCTGACCAGCTCCACTCCCAGCAAACCCTCTGTTCCTGCACCCTCTGCTGAATTTCGTGTCAGTCATGGGAAGGCCAATGGAAGGAGGAGGTCGTTAGAAGGAAACCTCCCATGAGCAGCAGGGCAATTCCTCCATGCCACTGCTGGCACAGCCTTTGATTCCCAGCCCTGGGAGCTGTCCTGTGCCATCTGTGTCCTCATCCTGCTGGAGGGAGAGGGAAGGGCCAGCTCTGGGGACACCAGGCAGGGGAAGGTGAGACAGCACTGCCTGCCCTCAGCCCCTTTGGTTTGAAAACAACCACCCAGGTGTAATTGCCCATCTTCTTTTCCCATTATTCCGGAGCCACCCCGCTCTGTTCCCGCTGCTGTTTGCTCTGGCACAGCTCCACGGAACGCGAGGTTCAGCGCGGGAACACGGCTCCCTGCCCTTCCTCATCTCACTTGTTTGGGCATCATTTCTGACTAATCCCCAGTTAATTACTTTAAGATGATGGTTTCCCACGAATGAAAGAGCACCTTTGTGCCTGCTGGAGTTCAGCACTCCCAATATCAGCGCTCGGGGACACGGCGCCGGGAGCCGACGGAACGCAACGAGGAGTTTTGGCCTTCGCTTCCTTGGGAGATGCTTTGCCTCCAAGCAGGTTCCTGGCTTCTGGAGCATGGCTGGGTCAATCAGGGTCTTTCTCGTCCTTGTGGGTTTTGGTGTGGGGTTTTTTTTTTGTTTTGTTTTCACAGATAATTTCTAAAAACCTTGGTGGGGATTAAAAGCACTTAAGAAACTGTGACGTTCTTCGCCAGCAAGGAACGGGAGGTTTTGGCCAATCCTACACAAAATACATCAGTTCTGCAACATGAACTTCTGCTGAAGGGGTAAAACTATTAAGAAACAGCAACAATATGTTTTTATTTTCTGTCAGAGCAGGCACTTAGGAAAGGCACAAAGCCTTGCAATACTCCCAGAATGGTTTGGGTTGGAAGGACCTTAAAGCTCATCTTGTTCCCCCCCCTGCCATGGGCAGGGACACCTTCCACTAGCCCAGGTTTCTCCAACGTGGCCTTGGACACTCCCAGGGATGGGGCAGCCACAGCTTCTCTGGGTAACCTGTGCCAGGCCCTCCCCACCCTCCCAGGGAAGGATTCCTCCCTCCTATTTCTGTTTTCCTGCTTCGTGGTCAGCAAATCCCAAACCAACCTCCTGACCAACACCTCCCACGTGCTAATTACTGAAAAACTGAAAGAGGAACAATTTTACTGAGGTTGAAGGAACACAGCACAGAATATTAAATGAAACAAAGTGATGCGAGGGAAGGTAATTTTTTAAAAGCTTTCATTTTCACTTTGCTTACATGAACTAGCAAAATATAATAGGAAAATGATGGTTTCCACACTGCAAACATGTTTTCCTTGATACCTGGGACACTGTGGCTACTTGAGATGAGTTTCTGTCCTGGTTGGGAGCAGGACAGTCATGTGTTGCACAGGTTATTAAGTTCTTGGCAGGGTTAGCAACCTCTCTTCTTCAATATATTCCTCTCCATTCTGAGTTTTGGTAATTTTTTTGCAGTGTGTGGGTGGTCTCTCCAGAGAGAGAAAAGAAAAAGAAGGATGTGAGAATGCACACAGGCTAAAATCACAAGAAATAAGAAAAAAGTAATAAATATCATCACAGATATTGGAGAGCTCCTAGGTGCTTAGAAACCAGGGATAAAATGAACAAACCCAATTTCTAGGTGGGATAAGTCACAGACCAGCAGAGCTGGCCAAAGAAACCTGAGAGGTGTGTGAGCACACAACCATCCTTCCTCCCCTTGGGAGGCAAGGGTGGACACGAGGAGTAATTAATACCACAAATGAAAGGCAAGTGAACTCTTTCTAAGCAGGTGAAGGGAAAGGGAGAAGGTGACCTGGAGGTGCTGAGTCCTTTCCTTGCCCCGGGAGATCAGCATTCCTCCCCGGGGATCCCGGTCCAGCGAGGAGAAAAGCAAGGAGAAAGCCACAAGGATGAAATCATGATTAAAAACCTAAAAAACTCACTCTGATTTTCTTCTCCAGCTCCCTTTCCCTCTCTCAGCTCTCCTGGGTGAGAGCACGAGGTGCCCTTAATGACGAGGTGGGATTTCTCTATTATTCCTTCAGACCGCAGGGCCGGGAGAGCACACGGAGTAATTAATTTTGACTTACAGAAGCTGTATTAAATTGGATAGAAATGGGTGAAAATAGGATTAGGAATGGAGTTTAGCCAAGAGCAAACAGAATTAAAACTCTCTAAGAGCAGGTCAACACAGCTGATATCACTGATGCGATGAAAGGAGACAGCTCGGGACATTTTTGAGCGGTGCTGTAATGGCAGGGATTGTAACCTGCCTGGTACCCCACTGGACTGGGAGAATTAAAATACAAGAAGTGATTTTTCTTGTTGCTATTGTTGGATTTCTGGCTGCTCTATCTGTTCTGAGATTTTGGGCTTCCAAGGCTTAATTTTGAAACAATTGTGCAGAACGAGCGCGAGGCTCCCCAAAGCCCGGCCGACAGAAGTGTGTGCAGGGCTTTCAACACAGGCCCTGAAATCTAATTAGTGTGGGATTATGCTTGTCACAAATCATCAGAAATGGAAGGATCCTTCACGTGAAAACCAAGTCCTGTCCCTGAAATCCTTCTCACAGAGCCCGGAGACAAACCAGGCTCAGGATTTTTGCTTCCGTCAGCCCCAGGCCACGTCCCCCGGGTGTGAATTCAGGTGACTCTGCTGGTGACAGTCCCCATCCCCTGCCAGGGCATAGGAACACCTGGAATGGAGGGTCTGGCTTAACCCAGTGTTGCTGCAGGGAATAAGGAGCCACTGCTCTGGCTGGGTTCAATCTGGAAACGTGTTTGACCTCACTGGGTTGCTGAAAGTCTTGAGTTCATTTCCCACCCCTCCACTTTATTCCAGTGGAAATCCTGTGGGCTTAACTGGACCAGGTCCCACTCTTCCCTCACCCCTGTGTAGGTCAGCCCTTGTCTAACCCAGAGGTGCCCAAACCTGAATTTGCTGAGGAATATCTCTAAGAGACAAATGCCCAGCTTTTGTACAGAGCTTTTCAGCTTCACCCACCAAGGACTTTGGTGGACATTAACTGATGAGCGTAGAACTTTATACCCCTCTCTCCCTGTCTTTATTAACAGTACATCCATGGGAGGTCACAGCCAGAGGGCTCTCAGTGTGTACAGTGACCACCAAACACCCCTTTTCATGTGGGAATCCAATTTCTGCAGCTCCCAGGAGCTGCACAGAAACATGAATTTCAGCTGTTTTCCCTGGGGTTTCCATTGTTGCTGTCACCGGTTTGTGTCCTTGTTCGGAAGGAGATGCTCCACAAATGGGTTTTCTTTGGTCTGAGGTAGCACATAACACTGCTGAGAGACCTCAGAGGTCGGCCAGAGGAGCAGAGGGATGTCCCGGGGTCCACGTGGGGCCACCAGGGTGGGTGGGCACAGCCACTGCCCATGGCCCCTTTCCCCATGGGAATGGCAATAACTCCCAGGGGATACCTGTGCTCAGACAAACGCAGGAGCACAAGTGCAAAGCTGAGGGGGAAAGGGGGCTTGGAAAAACAAACCCACTTTAAAAATCCCCCTGAAAAGCAGCTCCTTAAAGCTGAGACAGGCGGAGCCGGGGCTGCCCGGCTGCTTCCCCACCTCCCCGGCGGTGCCTTGAACTGCCGGGATCTTTCCTTTCCCTCGTTCCCGTGTAATTCTGCAGGTGTTACATCACATCCCTGGCTGGGAGGATCAAAGCTGAAGCGCTGGCAAGCTCAGCCCGGCACGGATTTGTTTCTGCTCTAACCCACCTGAGCAGCCAAGCGTGTGCTGCCGCGGGGGCACAGCCTGGGGAGCAGGGTGGGGACAGCGTGGGGACAGCAGGGACCTGTGCACTGTAACCCAGCCCTCCAAAATGCCCCAGGGTACTCGAGGGCACAAGGATGGGAAGCGCTGGGGTCTGGCTCAGCTCTCCTTCCCTGGGTGTTGCCGCTGATTTATGCCAGGCAGGAATTCTGCCAGGTCTGGAGGCACAGCACCGAGGGCTGGCTGCAAGTGAGGGGCAGGATTGTCCCAAAATTGCACAAAGGGCAGAGTGAGGAGGGGACTCAGGGTCCAAGTCCTGCTCTGCCACTGACTGCTCCCATGGCCTGTGCCAGGTCACCCAGCCCAGTGTGGTCTCCACGCTCCACACGAACTGCAGGGACATCTCACACAGCAAGGACATCTCACACAGCAGGGATGTCCCACACAGCAGGGATGTCCCACACAGCAGGGATGTTGGGCTGCTCCCTGCAGGACACTCTGACAAGGCAGGATGTCCAGAAATACTTGTGATGGACCAAATGCTCCCCTGTGCCCAAAGGAATTTTCAGCCCTCGAATTGAAACCTGCCCTCGGGTCTGGCAGTGCAGAGGTGAGAGCTTGCAGAATTCACTGATTTCCCTCCATTTCCTTGTTCCTGGGAGCCAACTGTGCCACGCAGGTGTGGACACAGGGCCCATCCTGAATTCCCAGCATTTTGGAAGCAAACCTGGATCCCACATCATGAGGGCACAGGGGAGGGTGCCAGGACTCAGCCCTTTCTTCAGCTGTAGTGCAAGGGGAGGGGGTTCACATGATATTTTATCTCTGAGGCAGTTCAGATCTCTGTCAGCCCACTTTTCCTTCCTCTGGGCAGCATTTTGCCTCCCCCCCCTTCCTCCTCCGAAGGTAATAGTATCTCCTTAGGCATGCATTCCTTTGGAATAAGGTATTGTGCCTCTATTTATATGCATCTTAGGTGCAGTCTGAGGCAGCTGCTGCTCTCCAGGGCCCTGGGTGAGGAGCAGAAAATTGAATTCAGCCTGGAATGTGCGGGTGCAGCCGGACATCTGCTCCCGGCCAGGGGCAGCCCTTCCCCTGCCAGGTTTTACCAGAGGTGATGCCCCCTGGGCTGGGGCTGCTCCAGCAATCCAACCACCCAACCCTGGTGTGAGGGACAGGGAATCACAGAATTCTTTGGGTTGGAAAGGACCTCAAAGACCAGCCAGTTCCAAACTCCCCTGCCATGGGCAGGGACACCTTCCACTAGCCCAGGTTGTTCCAAGCCCCATCCAACCTGGCCTTGGACACTTCCAGGGATGGGGCAGCCACAGCTGCTCTGGGCAACCTGTGCCAGGGCCTCCCCACCCTCACAGGGAAGAATTTCTCCCCATATCCCACCTATCCCTGCCCTCTGGCAGTGGGAAGCCATTCCCCCTTGTCCTGTCCCTCCATCCCTTGTCCCCAGTCCCTCTCCAGCTCTCCTGGAGCCCCTTTAGGCCCTGGAAGAGGCTCTCAGGTCCCCCCAGAGCCTTCTCTTCTCCAGGTGAACCCCCCCGACTCTCCCAGCCTGGTCCAGAGCAAAGATGTTCCAGCCCTTGGATCATCTCCATGGCCTCCCCTGAACACTGTCCAACATGTCCACGTCCTTCCCGTGCTGGGGACATGGGGGCCGAGGGGGGACTGTGGAAGCACAGTGGGGACAAGGCTCCCAAATTTCTGCCCTGAGCAATGGATTCAGGAGGCTGGCTGCTCCCAGCTGGCTGTGTCTGTGTGCAGGGCAGATGTCTGGGAGCCCCTCCCTGCTATCACCCCGTGCTCTGCCATCCAACACCACCGTGACAAACCCAGCACAAGGGCCCAGCTGGCCGGGGCTGGAATCGTGTGCTGCAGCAGCTCTTTTTGGATTAAGCTGTTACAGCCTGGGCTGCCCGGCTGTGCCAACTTCCCCTAATGATTTTCAAAGCAATAAACTCTTTTTCTGCATGGGAGGGGGTTAGATCCATCTTTAGCTGCAGCAACAGAGCTTGCAGGATGATCCAGAGTGACTCTGTTTTGCTGTTTGGCCCCTCCCCAGGCAAAGAACCCGACCTCAGGCACATCGGGGTGGGTTTGCTGCTGCCCTTGGGGAATGCCATGGCTGTGCCCCGTCCTGCAGCTCCCCCAAGGGCTCTGTTCCACCTCAAACACGATTCTTCCCGTGGAGCCAACCTGTGAGGAAATGTGGCCTTTCCCCTCCCACATCCCGAGGGGTGGAAGGTTTTGGAGGGGGACTGGGGGGGCTCTGAGCCCCACACCTGCACCCCAGCCAGGGTCAGGGGCAGTGCCAGGGCAGGGTGACCGGGGCTCGTCAAGGAGCTAATTAATGACCGTGCTGCCGTGTGGGAGCCCAGGGCTTCTCCTCCCTGTGGGACCAGGGCAGGGTGAGCAGGGGCTGACATCAGCCCTTCCTCCCTGATTAGCTCTCCTTCAGCCTGCACTAATGAGCCTGAACTCTGAACCCCCTGGAGATCCAGGGCTGATCCAGGGGGGATCTGCCTGGGAATGGGGGCCGGGTTATCTGCAGGACTGAGGCGTTTTCCTTCCCTGCTGTCTTTATTTGTGGTCAGGAGCAGAACACAGCCCAGCTGGAGGAGCAGGGAAAAGTGGCCAGGCTGATTAATTGGCCACTGGCAAACCTGCTCCAGCCTCCACCAGGAACCAGCAGATAGCCCCCAGTAACCCTTTTGGCACCCAGCTCTCCCCCAGAAGGGGTTTGAGATGTTCCAGAAGAAGGTGATAAGTCCAAGTTTGGTGCTGACCCGCTCAGGGAACACATAATCCTTTTGAGGGGGGTGGATCTGCACATCCTCCAACACAGCACGTGATGCTGCTGCAGCTCCTTGGTGAGACCACCCCCACCCTGAGCTGTGGGCTACCTAATCCATGGGGGTGGCAACGAGAGGGGCAGAGGGAGCTGTGGGTTGAGTGAAGGTAGTTTGCCACCCTGGTACTGACAGAGATGCTCTGGTTCCCAAAGGGAACCTTGCTCTTTCTGGTCCTTCCAAATCCCCACAGAGTTTTCTTAAATGATGATTTACATGAGAGTTCTTGTTTTCAAGGGGATTAATTTACAAACAGCTCCGAAAGCTGGTTTTATGTGATAAATAAGGTGCAGCTCAGCAGTGAGCCTGATCTCCTCATCCTCCCAGGAGTGGGGACTGTCCCCAGCGCCCACCAACTGATTCAGACATTCCTGATGCAGAGGAACGAGGATCCTTTTGCCCTTGGAATGGGAAGCTGCAGGCACCGGTGGGAAGCAGCAGGGAATTCCTGAGGTGTGCTGCGGATTCTCCCTCTCTTGAAGAGTTTGACCCCAGGAGCTTTTCCCAAAGCTCTGCTCTGGCTCACACAGGGCTGGTGTGGAAAGGTATGTCCTGCATTCCCTGTGAAGTCAGACGTGATGATCGTAATGGCTCTGTCTGGCTGGAAGGGAATAACATCCCATGTGGGTTTTCCTCCTCTTTCATGTCGGAATATTCTCAAGGAAAGCTCGGGGCGGAGGTGAAATGGCAGATCAACACCGAGGGAACAGGGAATGGCTGGGGGGGGAATCAAAGGGAAGATGTCTTTGTTACCAACCCAGCTGCAACTTCCTGCTCTGGCTACAAAATACCCTGGGAGGTGGCTCGTCACAGCACCGCCTGCCTTGGCCCGGCCTTGCTTCCCCATAATAAGAGAATAATGAAATTGTGGGGCAAGGGGAAGGCGGAATTCCCAGAAATTATCATCCTGAGGCAAGCACAAAGAGAGTAGCTGTCTTCCACCCCCCAGATCCCTATAAATAGATACAGGTTGGCAGGGAAGGAGAGGGCTTTCCTCCCCTGAGCACAAGCCTTTTGATGGAGTGGCACTCCTGTCAACCTGGAATTGTGCCTTTGAATGCTGAAGGAGTGAGCTGGACTCCATCCAGGGTCAAAGGGATGGTTTCCATCAGGGTTGTATTCTCCACAGTTCTCCTTTTTGCTCCCTCAGCCTTGAGCCCTCACAATACCCCCGAGCTCTTTGTCCCCTCGGGGTTTTTGACGTCCCTGACGTGGCTCTCGTGGCTCAGGCCATGATGGGGTATTTTCCTAACTGAGCAATCACATTAAATCCGTGAGCATAATGTGCATTTCACATAAAAAATGTCACTTTACTCAGGGGGAAAAAAGGAAGAAGAGGACCCAGCCCTTGTGGATGGGCTGGTGGGAACACACAGTGTTTTGACAAGCAGCTCAGTGGTCAGAGCTAATATGTTATACAAGCAGAGAAGCTGTTTGGGGAGAACAATGGTGACATTTCAGTATAAGCCACCATTTTCCAGCAAAATGCTGACATTCTGGGAGGGAAATGCCTTATCTTTCAAAAGCTGGATTGTTCAGGTGCAGTGAGAGCACTGCAAGGCATAAAGCAGATTATTTACATCGGACTTGCTTTGTTGGTGGAGGTACAAGACTTTGGTATTTGGCCTTTCAAAACCACTGCCTGTGTCAGGGTGGGTGTGAAATGAGGAACAGGGGGGGAGAGGCAGGGAGAGGTGCTTCACCTGGATGAGGAAGCTGGATTCCATAGGCTTGAGGAAGGTGGATTCCATGGGTTTAATGAAACTGCCCAAGGTCTGATCCTATTCAGTCTTCTAATTAATGATCAGGATACCCTAACCACGTGTATGCTTACTGAATAAGAGGTGAACCTTGTGCTGGGGACAGGTTGGAATTCCAGGTGCTCCCAAAGAAGCTGAGTGACCCCCCAAATGAGGTCGTTGAGAAACAAGTGTGAGGTCCTGCAGGAATAATCCATGGGCAATTGGGAAGGACGGGAAACAACCAGACAGGCGGGGGGGGGCTTCAGCAAACAGCCTGAAGATTATTGCAGTTGAGCACAAGTTGAGCAGAATGAACTCCCTGGTGGAGGAATGAAGTCTGGCCTCAGGAAGAGAGACCTGGAGAAGCAGATGAGAGCAATCTCCAAACCCCTGCTGCCCAGAAAGCGAGGGAAGGATCAGTTCTCCACACACACGGTGGAGAAGGGAGGGCTTGGATTTCAGTCAAAGAGATTCAGGCTGAATTTTGCTGAAAGCTGCAAAAGGTGAGGAGAGCAGAGCAGCGTTACAGACCTCCTGTGGAAGTCTGCTTGGAGAGCAGGAGAGCAGCTGATCCTGCCTTGGGGCAGAAGGGACAATCCAACCCTTCCTGTGGCAGCACAGTCCCACCCCATCAGTCGCTTTGGTTTCAGGACACTGATGACTCTCACCCTGAAGGGCTTAGCAGAAACCTCAGCTCCTTCCTGGGGGTTGGAAACAGTTTCTCCTTGCGAGCAGGTCTCTGTTCACTCCCTCCCACCCGGCCCTTCGCTCCTTCTGATTAAGTTTCCCAATGAAAAGGGATCTGTGGAAGGAGTCAGAGCCGGGGGAGCAGGGCACAGCTAACATTTCAGTTTGCTTGTGTGCCAATCTGGATGCTCTTCTCCCAAATCCTCTTAACCTCTGGGTTTGTTTTTTTTTCAGCCACCTGTGTTTGTATCAAACACTGAGAGCACAGGAAAAAAAAACGGAGCAGAGACGAGAACTTCCCTCCCAGCCGCCGAGCTCTGGAGCTGCTCAAACATTTGTGAATAGACTAAACGCTGAAAATTTGATCTAAAAGTGTCTGCTGCTGCTGCTCTGTTTCTTGCCCCACCTATTGTCTAGTTGGGCATTGTAATTTTAGGCTTCTCTGGGCGTCCTGGTCCTTTCAGAGGCTGTGAGCAGGTAATCAGGGCTGTCATCGCAGCACAACCTGGCGCTCGGGGCAGAAATCTCCCCGCTGCTCTTTTTTCATTTCCTGGCTCAGCATCAGGGGAAGAGATTATGTGATCTGATAGGTAAAATTATCCCATCAGAGGTGAATGTCCTAATAAAAGGCTTTTGCAGGCCCGGTTGTATGATATCCCTGAGAAGGGGACATTCATTCGGGGCCCTTTATTGAAGGGAATGCTCAGTCCCTACAGAAACCCAACGGGACAAAAGGTGATTCGAGCTGGAAGGCACACACACACACACACAGAGGTCAGGGATGCAAAACTGTTGCATTTCCCTGACAGGAGGGAGAGGAAAAATGTAAGGAAAACCAGCAAAATGTTGGATGTTTGGCTCAAAACTGAGAGTGGTATTTTCCCAGCTGGTTAAAGTTCGGGCTGACGAGCATCACTTGGCCTGGTGTCTGAAAAAAAAAAAAGGGAAAACCATCTAGAAATCCTAATTGGCGGTTTTGGGGAAACTTGATCAGGTTAAATAAATCTGCAGAAAGGAAAATGGGAATTTTTCTGGGTGGCTTTCTCCGAGCCCTCTACCCGGTTCTCTTGCTGTTGGATCAGCTGCTTGCTTTTGTCGGGGGGGGGTTGAAAGGAGTTCCTAAAAAATGGGAAGAAAAAAAAAACAACAAACCCTAAATGTCTGAGATTTACTTTGGGTGATGCAAAACAGTGAGGATGAGGAAGGTGGGCTGTTGGGGAGCAATCTCTCTTTGCCCAGGAGCTGGTGGGATCTCAGCTGCTGGCCGAGCTTTTCCTGGGAAATCTGAGCATGGGAGGTTGCAGCAACTGACGGAAAAAAATGAGGATGTGTCCCTCTGTCAGCCTGGAGGATTTTAGGGAGGGAGGAGGGCAGAGGGGAGCAGCAGCTCGGTGTTTGTTCCTCAGACCATGCAGCAAGGGTTGGGATTTGTTCCTGCTTCGTGGGGAGGCCGGGGGAGATGGAGGTGAGCACGTCACACATGGGAAAAGTGTGTTTTCAATTAAAAGAAGAAAAAGCTCCAAAACACACAGTGGGTTAAACATTACAGTAAAAAAGCATTTAAGCTGCTCTTCCATTGCAAAGTAACCAACAGTTTATGTGTGTGATTGCAGGCAGGTGGTTCCTGTTCCCATTAAAAATGAGTAATTCAAGCTCTCAGAGGATTTCTTCAGAGACAATCTGGACAGACCTGGAAGTTCAATGTGCCTTTTAAACCATAAGTGTTTCCCCTCCACATCCCACAATTCTCCTTTCCAAGCGTTTTTAAGGAGCTCTTGGCCGGCGGATCAGGATCATCTCACCGTGTTCAGGGAGGGGAAAACCTGTTCCCATAAATTAAGAGATTCCCCCACTCTCCGCAGCCCTCAGGGAAATCCGACCCGCAGCTCCTCGCGGGTGGGGAGAGCGGAAGAGTCACTTCTGACCACTTTGTTTTCCCCAATTTCCCGGTCTCTTCATCCTCAGGGCTCTGCTCCTGACGGGATGGCATCTCCACAGCACCTCCAGCCTCCCTGGGATCCAGCAGCACAGCTCATGCCTCCAGATTCCTGAGGGATAGGTGGGCAGGGAAGCCGGTGCTGGTGTTGGACTCACCTTGTCCTGTTCACTCTCAGCCACCCTCCTCACAACTAAAAGGAGAGAAAAATGAGGATTTTTAATGATTTTTTTTTGAAATTATTTTTTTCAGCTGCATTTTTTGACTGCCCCCCCAAGAAATGACCTTCACAACTGGTTTCCCTGGATGCCTGGATGAGGTCAGACCATCCCTGTGCTGCAGGACCGGCCTGGTTCCCACTCAGCACGAGGGGTGTGAGGACAGGGCCATTCCTCAGGTGCTTCTCTGCTCTGGAAGCACCTGCTCCCCTCTGAAGGCACCGTGGTTGGGGCTCCCAACTGGAGCTGGTTTGACATTCCTGTCCCCACAGCTCCAGCCCCGTTGCCCAGAGGAGAAAAAACCCTGGACAATATTTTCGAAGAAGGCCCGAGGGCTGCACTGCAGTTTAACTTGATCCCCCCTGGGAATGAAGGAGCACCACATGCAGAGATCTTTTACTCAACATTGCGATGTTTAATCTTGCCCAGTCAGCAGTTTTTGAACATATTCCAGGAAAGCTTTTAAGCCTGATAAAGCCGGGGCTTTTGCATTTTCAAGTGATACTTTAGCTACAAATGACATGCTCTACTTGTCATTTGGCTTTAAAGGGAGGTAATTAAAATCTTCCTAAGAGTGCAGTTACACCGGGGGAAAGGAATAACGTAAACTGAAATAAAAAGGGAGAGACGAGCCCACAAAAATGCAATTTAGCAGATGAAAAATGCAAAGGAAAAACTGGTCGAAGATAAAAGTATCAAATGCACAATAGCTGTTTGCCGAAGGAGGACTAATGATAGGGGAGGTGCTGAGACTTACACAGCAAAAACATGGGCAAGGCCAGGGAATTTCCAGCTTATTATTTGCAGATTTTAGGGCCACTGGAAGCCACAAGACAGACTTGCAAATGTTGATTGGAGTCCTGGCTGTGAAAGACAGACCCTGTTCTGCAAGGTGTGAAGAGGAGGTGAGAGAGGAATCCAGCTGTCAGCTCTCCCCCAAAGCTGGGCGGGGGGGTGCAAGTGGAGCTTTACAACAAGAGTTTTGGGGGAAAATGTGTCAGATCGGGTTCAAATCCATCGTCTCTTTTGGGTTTTGGGAGGGGAAGGCGAAGCTGGTTCCCAAATGATTGGTGATGAATCCATGTAAGGATGATTCCCTGAAGGAGGAAAGGGTGGATGTCTCCAAGGGGCTCCCAACATCTGTGTTGTTCCTTTGCCAGAGGGTGGCAGGAGCAGGGGGAGCCTCTCCAGCCCCCCAGAGACACTTTGCAGGGCTCAGCCCCTTCCACCCCAAAAGGAGCACACCAGGAACACCTTCCCTTCTCCCTCCAGAAAGCCTCACACTGTCATGTCATTGTTAGTTTTGATCCATGGAGAGGAGAAGGACTATGGCTGAGGTGCATCATTCCCAAAGAACCTCCACTCCCAAACAGCTGGAACAGTTCAGAGACGGTCCGGCGTAAAAACGGGGAAATGGAATTTTCTCCTAGGATAACACGGAGCCTGCATCATTCAGCAGCCATCCAGAGGGGCTCAGCAAAAACAGACACAATCCATCTCTCTGGGATCAAATGGAAAATAAGAATCCCTCTTTTTTTTTTTTTTCCTGAGGTCATGCTCCGATACCAGACTGGCCGGAGCAGCTGGTGCTTGGAAACCTGGAACTTCCCAGATTCCCCCGGGGCCACGGATTTCTTAGTAGCATTTGCTGATACAAAATCAGCAATCTCTCTGCGTGCAGTGGGTTGGTCCCCTTTGTCAGTGATTATTACTCCCCAATTCCCGTGTCTCTGGGACAAAGCCTTCCCCCAGACAGGCACAAATTCCAGCAGGGATGAGCAGCAAGCTGCATCCCGGGATGGAAGAGGGGGAGAAAGATGATTGCACGAGTCCACCTTCTTGTCCTTCTTTTCTGTAAGTCAACATGAGCCCAGTAAGAGAAAAACTGTCTGCCAAGAGCCCCTGGAAGGACTTTCCTTCTCCCCACAACCAGCAGGATGGGAACACTTGGTGTACACGGAGGGAGCGGAGGCACCAGGGGCAAAGCAGCTTGTGCTGCTTGGGATGGAGCAAAACGGCTTCGTGGTCAACCCTGAACATCTGTGTGTGTGTCCACAGGGGTGCTGACATCCTCAGGTGGGCCTGGCTCCTGTGGGAATCATAAAATCATGGGATGGCTTGGGTTGGAAGGGACTTTAAAGATCATTTTGTTCCATGGGCAGGGATGCCACACACGGGATGAGGTTGCTCAGGTCTCAATCCACCCCGGCCTTGGACACTTCCAGGAATGAGGCAGCAGCATTTCTCTATGCTTTGGGACAAGGCAGAGAGCCCAGAGGAGCTTCTGTTGCTCACAGGAGGTGACAGACAGGACTGTGGCTCATTTCCAGGCTTTTCTGCCCTCTGTGGCCTCAGGAATGTAGGTCAGCTCAATGCATGGCCCAGGGATGGACCCAGGGATGGCCCAGGGATGGACCTGCCTCCTGAGTGTGGAGGCAAGCTCTTGGGGTGGCACAGCACCATCAAAGGCCCTTGGAGCTGGTTTTCCCCTTTCTCTGCCCGACACCCACCTCCAGCTCCAGACGGGAGGTTACATCTGACACGAATTCCTCCCCGACCTCGAAATATTCGGAGCACTTGAAAGCTTCCCCATCCCAACAGACTCCTTCTGGCACCTTAAAACCTTTGCTGATGAGTCCCAGCAACAGGTGGAAGATGAAGAAACCCCAAACCCAGGAGCCAAGAAGCCCCAGAGACCCGAGAAACGGGAGGAGAGCTGAGGAGACGAAAGATGCTGCCGCCGGTTTTTGCTGACACGGACAAATGTGATCCTGACTTTTAACTTTAATGACCTGCCCATTACGTGAGGGGAAAAAGGGGGAGGGGTCTAAATTTTTTATAATGACTTTAATCACCACCCTGTGGTCTTGTTTTGTGCTGTCAGGTGGGAAAGAAACCCTGATCCTCCCCCATCCCGACACCCCGATATCTCAGGTTTGGGGTTTCTCCTGTCCCGGTTATGCATCATCAAATCATCTTGGGAAGCCAAAAAATCCTCCTGCAGATTTAAGTGCTAAATGAGAGCTCCATTTTTTTTTTTTTTAATGTGGCTTTGAAACTGCAGCTACAGGTGAGTCTTTGTAATTTAAATATAACTGAGCCCTGAAACAAACCATGGGTTTGCAAAGTGTGAGCCGGTGGCACTGGGAGAGCCTGGGAGCACAGGGGTGGGATTTCCTTGTGTGTGAAGAAAACTGGCCGTGAAAGGGCTGTTTACTCGGATTAATGGCTCTGTTAAAGTTAACGAGACTTAATTTCCTTCACGGAGTGTCTTGCAAGGGTCAGAGATGCAGGATGAGACCCTTGTTGCTGCAGGAGTTTCAGTCCCCACATTGCGTATTCAGTGGGATCTATCAGCAGTTAATTGCCCCATAAATATGAATGATATTTCCATAAAAAGGAGATTATTACAGAGCACTTATTAATATTTAGCAGCCGTGCTTTCTGTGTTGTTCCAAACACTCTGGATGGGGAAACGTTTGTGTTCCTGGTTTTAGAGGCTGAGAAAGTGAAGAAGAGGAGGATGAATCCAAAGGTAAGGCCGATGAGAATCCAGAGGAGAGGCCAAGGATGTGTCCCTGGGGTCTGAGTCTCCAGGAGTGGATTCCCATGGAGCCCAAACCCAAACTCACTCTCCAGACTGAGCTGAAGGAGGAATTCTGGGTTCTGCTCCAGCCTCCCCACCGGACCTGCAGCATCTGGAGGAAACCTTGTTTTCTTTTCCTTTTTTTCCTTTTTTTTTTTTTTTTGATGGAAAATGTGAATTCCAGCACAGTGAAACGTGTAGTAAATTTCTGACCACTTTACCCAGTGATTAAGCTTGGAAAAAGCAAAGAGATAACTCTGAGAAAGCACTGCAAGGGCTTGTTTTGACATTTTTTTGAATACACCATTTCAATCCCCGTTTCAAGCTTTCCCTTAATTGTATAAGTGGTTCCAAGACATTTTCAAGAAATCAGTGAGAGGGATGGTTTCAATTTGATTGAAATGTAACATTTTATACGACCCATTCTCCTTTTCTCTCAGTTTGTGATTTGCCAAAAGTTCAATTTAAAAAAAAAAAAAAAAAAGCCTGGGTTTGATCCCATTTTCCCTTAGTTTTTCAAACTGCCACTAAGTTCCCAAACCTCTTTTTTATTATCAAGCCCTGTAGATCCCTTCAGTGCCTTCCTGCTTCACTTTCCTACATGTTAAACGGGATTAATAATTTCCTGTCTAAGGGAAGGGTTGGGATAATGAACTGGAGGACTTTCAGATGGGAGATGCTCAGCTGGAAGCATCCGACAGAGCCTTGGTGCTTCTGGCCACCTTGGGGAGAGGTGGAGGCAGGAGCAGGGAAGGGTCCGGGGGCTGACCCTGATCCAGGGACACGGGGGGGTTGTTTCTGGTGGCTCTCCCCGCGCCCAGGGAGCTGCTGGCACAGCCTGGGCGAGGTTTATCCCGGCGTTAGAGGATGATGATGACGATGATGATGATGATGATGAGGCTCAGCCTTTCACACCCGCAGGCAAGGCTGCGCTGAGCTGAGCTTGGGCTCAAGCGCTGTTTTGACGGCTCAGCAAAGCCGGGCTTTTGATTTGAGGCTGAGCTTTTCTTGCCACGAGCTGGGGGAGGCCCCGCGGGCAGGCAGAGCTCGGGGTGTGTGTGTGTGTGTGTGTTAATCTGAAGCCTTTGACATGCGAGAATTGCCAAGTCAAGACCTATTGTTTGGGCGCCTTCCCTGCCACTTGTGCAGCCTCCAGAGCGTTTTTCCAACGGGTGCTTGTAGCTGGCCTTTGCTGTTTTACTCGAGTCCTTGAACCTGCTAAATTAAATCAAAGGGAAAGGGATAGTTATCTTTGGGACTCCATAGAAACAGCACAGCTCCCCGGGGACAAAGATCACATAGTTTGGGGGATTACGCTGGAAAGAGTTTAAAAGAAACTCTCTGAGAAGCAGGAGGTACCAGAGATGACAAACTGCCCCCTCCACCCCCCAACCCTCCCACTCCAGCCTGCAGATCCAAGTGTTTTTACAGTTTCCAGTAAGCTTTGGCCTCAAACAGGTCCAATTTGCTGTTCCATGTGCTCCTGGAAGGGGAGGCTGGATGAGTGCCCTTGTCTGCAGGGCAGCTCTGAGGGCCTGTTTCAAGTGCTGGGGACAACTTGGGAAGGGTATGGAGTTAGTGCTGGCCAGCAATCCAAAGGTGTGTCCAGACAGATCCAGCCAGCACTGAAACCTCGGGAAAGTGTTACAGGTACAGAGGGCAGGGTTAGGTGGGATATTGGGAAGGAATTCTTGCCTGTGAGGCTGGGGAGGCCCTGGCACAGGTCGCCCAGAGAAGCTGTGGCTGCCCCATCCCCAGATGTTTTCAAGTGTCCACGGAGGAAGAAACGGCAGAGGAAAGACCTGGAGGACACTAAGGTTCCTAAATATCTTTGCTCACCAGCCCAAGCAGGACAAAAAAGGACACAGGTGGTTCAAACTGAGCATCCCAGCTCAGGGCTGAATCAGATTAATGAGGAAATTTTCTGGAACGTTGTTTGGTAGAAAATTAGGAGGTCCAGGTCTCTTGCTCTAGGACCTTTAATCACCATTAGACTCACAAGGGAAAAAGCAGCAGCAAACATTCCTTACCCTTTTCATTGTTGGCCACTTAGTCAACAGTTAATATTTTTGGAAGCCTGGATGCACTGATTGCTATAATTGAGTGACCTCCAGAAAGAGAGGAGCCGTGTCTTGCTTTTAGTCCAAACTGCTGGCCAACTGCAAGCAAAACCCAGCGAGGAAAAGCCTAAAAAGAGCTCAAAAAAGTGCTGTGTGTGTAATTTATCCGAATGCCATTGCACGCTTGGGAAGGGCAGCAGGGAAACCAACATTCCTGTCTCCAGTGAGCATTCCACAGAAATTCATTGAGGAGAGAAAAAGAAAAAAAAAAAACCAAGCAGCCAGCACACAGAACACTTCAGGCAGCTTCAGAATGCTGAGATTTGCTCTGCAGAGGCAGCATTTGCCACCTTGTCCCCCAGCCATTCCTCCACCTCAGTACTGGGAGGTGTTAAGCAGCTTAGTCGTTTCTAACCCAGATTCCTTTGGGAAGGTCTCTCTGTGCTGCAGGAATGTTGAAATGGGATCTCTCCCAGGAGGAGAGGGATGTCTGGACTCCAGGGTTAGGATCAGATATGGAGGTGGGCATCAAAGCTCCAGGTTCACTGGTTCAGGTTGAAGAGACCACTGGAGGTCGTCCAGTCCAAACCCCCTGCTCAGGATTGTGTCCAGGTGGCTTTGGAATGTCTCCAGGGAAGGAGACTCCACAAACTCTCTGGAAAAGCTGAAAGTCCAGAGAGGCTGGAGGCCAAGGATCCAGAGCTGTCTCCATCCAGAGGGTGAGGGCAGGTCCATGCCCCCAGGTGGGCTGGGGACAAGGACTGGGCTGGAGCTGGTGTCTGTGCAGGAGCAGCACCTCCTGCATGTCCCACACCTTGGGAAAGCTGCTGGGACATGAGCCTGAGTTCTTGTATTACAGGTGGTGGGACACCATCGTGAAAGGTCTCAACCTCTTGACTGAGCAGAAACCCAGAGCAGTCGTTCTGTGTCAGCACATGTCACCTGCCTGAGCAGGACAGGTGACCCAGGTGGGGTTGCACAGGTCCTTCTTCCTTTCCCCAGTGAAGTCAGCAGAGGAACAGCATCACTGAAGCACCACAACAGGTCCCTGCCTTGTTCTCCTGGTGTCTCACCAAGACTGGCACCAAGGAAATCTCTCCAATCCTTTATGAAATCAGCTCCAGGTCAGCAGGTGACTCACAGAGACTTCAAAGGAAATTCAACTTCTGAGAACTCTTTTTTTTTTTCCTTTATAAAGGTACTTTCCTTTTCTATTTATTAATTAATTACCCACCAGAACTATTGTTGTATCCTGTCTAATGACTTTCCTTCTATTCTCATTCTTGTTTGCTCTGCTATGAAAAACTAATTTAAAGAGAAGACTTCAACCAGATCGTGTTACAGTGTCACAAAGGAAGGGAAGGTTGGAAACCAAGTGTCCCAGGTACAGCAGGGTGAAATCCCAGCCCCAGCTGGAGCAGGGACAGGGAATTCAACAGGGAGTTCATGGAGCCTGTGCCTGGATCTCCAGAAACCTGCCTTGGCCAAAAGGATACTGTTTAACTTTTTCAAGTTTACTTAACTTGGGCAGTGAAACTTGTCCGGCCACTTTGAGCCATTTTCACTTCCTTGTTCTGGTTTTCAGAGGATGTGGGAAATTTGAAGGAAATGTTCTGCAAAGGAAAGCTAAAATCCCATAGGAACCTTTTTTTTTTTTACCCCCAGGAAAAAAGAGGGAAATAACTCTAAATTTAGGATTCAATGTACTTGATAGCAGAGAGAAATCGAAAAAATCACTGAAGGAACCATCAATTTTGAGGGATTATTTTCACTACTGCAAAATCCCATCCTGTTTCACACTCTCCAGAGATGTTCCTGAGAAAGGGGGACCTGACAAGCTGTTGGTCTCCATACTACAAGGATACAGAGCTAACAAACCAGAGGGGAATTTACCATTATTTCAAACTCTGTCTATTAGGAATCTTTCTTTCTCTTTTCCTTCTCCTTCTATTTTTTTTCTTCTTCTTCTTCTGTATTTTTTTTCCTTCTTCTTCTTCTTCTTTTCCATTTTTTTAGGAAATGTGTAGGAAGATGTTTCCACATGCCAAGTGATGAGTCCTTCTTCCAGCCTCCCTCCCCACCAGACAACTGCTTGGACACGATGCCCTGTTCTGGCAGAGTTTTATGATTCAGTCCCTGTTGGGGGTTTGTTAAAAGTGGATTTGGCTCCTTCCAAGCCAAACACATTTTTTTAAGGCTGAATCTTTGGCCTGTATCCTGGATACCAGGTATAAGGCTCTATTTGGAGATAAAGCAGCACCCTCTGCCCTTGTTTTCAATCCATGCATTGTGTAGGAATCTGGGCATTTTTGAAAGGAAAATCTCAGCTCAGAGAAGAGCTACACGAAGATCTCAGTCATCAGAATGAGGTGTCTGTGATCCGTGCAGACTTCACTAAAAAAAACCCCATTTTTCAGGAAGTTTCTGCCTTTGGAAATCAGATTCTTTCAAGGTGCTTTAGTGGCCAAAACTGGCAGGGCTTCAACTCACCAGCTGCTTCTGAGCTTCCTGGCTGAGCAAAGCAGCAGCTGCTTGGTGGGCACCGCAAGGCAAGGTTTTGCATTTGTGCAGGTTTTAAGGCCAGCCCAGTCCCTTCTTCCTCCCTTAATACTGACCCTGCATCAAGGATGATATTTTGACTGGTCTTTGAAAGGTGGCAGCCACACATTTCTGGAGGATGATGTGTCAGCATAAATACCATGGGCACTTCAAGGGGCAGGGGGGTGTTGGCCAGTCCAGGACTACTTTTAGGGAGAAAGTAGGCAAAGATTGCTGGTGTGTTCCTTGCAGAGGTACTTAAAATAAGAATATCAGTGAGAAGGGACATCAGCAAAAGTTTTGGGGATGCACCTTTAGCTGCAAAATGATGTACAGACACTGTATGGTTCCTGCAGCCCAGTTTGGAGCAAGATGAGATCCTGGGAGAGAAATCACAGAATCACAGAAATGCTGAGCTGGAAGGGACCCACAGGGACCATCCAGTCCAACCCTCAGCCCTGCACAGGCCCATCCCCAAGAGTCACCCCCTGTGCCCCAGAGGATCATCCAAACCCTCCTGGAGCTCTGGCAGCCTTGGGGCTGTGCCCACTGCCCTGGGGAGCCTGGTCAGTGCCAACCACCCTCTGGGGGAAGAACCCTGTCCTGAGATCCAACCTGCCCCTGCCCTGACACAGCTCCAACCATTCCCTGGGTGCTGTCCCTGGTCCCCCCAGAGCAGAGCTCAGTCCCTGCCCCTCTTCTGCCCCTGCCCAGGCAGTTGGAACTGCAGCGAGGTCTCCCCTCAGTCTCCTCTTCTCCAGCTGAACACCCCAAGTGCCCTCAGTGTCCTCCCACGGTTTCCAATCCAGGCCCTTCCCCACGTTCACAGCCCTCCCTGCTGCCTTTCACCCCCTGTCCTTTTGCAGGCTCACAGGGTCTCCAACGGGGTCTGCAGGAGAAGACACCACAACCGCCAGGCGTAACCACAGCCCCAACACCAGCCGAGGAACCGCCTTCCCAGAGCCCGCCCTGCCTTTCCCGCTTCCCTGACACCACCAGGGCCGCTGTGGGATCAGCGGGAAATCAAAACCCCACAGCTGGTGGGGCCACCTGCCCCTGCAGCCCCAGCACCCCTCAGCCCTCCCCGGGGACAGCATCCAGCTGTGGAGGGGCCGGGGTGGCTGGCACGGGGTCAGCCGGGGAGCCGAGGGGCTGCGGGCCCAGCGCCGCGGGATTAGGGTGGGAATCCGGGCCGGGGGGGAGGACACGGCATCGGGGCAACAACTGCGGGCGCCCTTCCCCTTCCCAGGGAATCTGCCAGCCCGGGCTGTCTGGGATCCAGCCCCTGTGTGTCGGATCAGCACAGCTGGATCTGCGCCGCCGCTAATCCGTCTGCACGACACGCCAGCTGCCCGCAGAGGGGCCGGGATGGGGCCATGGCATGGCCTGGAGACCCCCCTGAGTCCTCTGACCTGCAGGAGGAACTCCATGGAGGCCTCTGGGGCCCTGGTCTCCAGCTCTGCTTGTTCCTGCTCCTCCTCACCTCTCCCTTTGTCCATCCCTGGCACGGTGCCTCGCACAAAGCAGTTGAGGTGGGTCCATAAATCCTCTGCTCTCCTGTAGGGTCTGTGTTTGCCATGCTGGAGGTAGTGATGCTTCATCATCCTCGTCACCAGCCCTGGCTGCATCCCTCCAGTCCACAGCACAGAGTCACGGAACATGCCAAGCTGGAAGGGACCCACGGGGATCATCAACTCACACTCCTGGCCCTGCCCAGGCCCATCCCCAAGAGTCACACCCTGTGCCCCAGAGGACCATCCAAATATCCTGGAGCTCTGGCAGCCTTGGGGCTGTGCCCACTGCCCTGAGGAGCCTGGGCAGTGCCCAACTGAGGGAAGAACCTTTTCCTGAGATCCAACCTGAGCCTGCCCTGACACAACTCCAGGTCATTCCCTGGGTGCTGTCCCTGGTCCCCCCAGAGCAGAGCTCAGTCCCTGCCCCTCCTCTGCCCCTCCTGAGGAAGCTGTACCTGCAGTGAGCTCTCCCCTCAAGCAGCTCCAACGGCTTCAGCCTCAAAACCACCATCACTCTTCCCAAAGCGCTTTGAGATCTTCTAAAAACACAGTGCAAGACACATTTCTTCCCCCACCCCCTCCCATTTCTGGGGTAATTAGTCCCTGTGAGTGAATTCCCAGCCGGCGGGACAGGCAGATGGATCCCAGATCCATCGCCCACACCGGATGAGGATCCTGCGGCAGCGCCGCGCTCTCGGCTCCGGAACACGCAGCATGTTTGCCTCTGATTAGGGTTGCTTTTGCTTTCCAGCTTTCTGTCACCACACTATTGTTTTATAACCTGATACCTAATTTATTTCAGCGACAACAAATAATTTGGCAAGTGCTCCCCATCCTTGTTCTGGCAGAATTCTGCTCTAGGATTGATAAAGCTGTTAAGCCGGGGAGGGAGGGGGTGGGTGTTGTTTTGTGTTGTTGGTTTGGGGTTGGGTTTGGGGGGTTTTTTTTGGGTAAAAACTTCAAGACATCAAGGAAATCTTTGAAAAAGTACCACTGACACCCTTGCCTTCCCTTCAGAGCTGTCAGTCAAGGGAGAGGCTGCCATGCCAAAAATGTGTGGTGACAGAGGGGTGGGGAACACCCAGAGCTGAGCCTGGCAGGGCTGGGAGCCACTGCATCCCTCTGCCCTTCCCAAGGCCATCCTGCTCAGCCAGGTGCTCCCTGCCCTTGGTGCCCTGGCCAGGAGGAGGCAAATCCCTTATTCCCAAGCAGGACTGGCTGCAATCCTTGTCTTTAAGAGGCTGTGCGTTCCTTAAAGGGATTCCCAGGGGTCTTCCTAACTCAAGCCAAGTCACAGGAGATACCCAAGATCCCACCAGCCGGATCAAGCTGAAAGCTGGTGGCAATTCCAGAGGTGTTTTTCCAAGCATGACCTGAAGTGATGCCCTGAAGCTCAGTTGGTGCCTCAGCAAGAGGTGTGGCCTCCAGCCCCTGAATCCCTTCTTCCCCAAACCTCTGTCATCCTCTTCCTGCACACAGGGTGGAATTCCCACTGCAGCTTCCCAGCTGGGTGGGGTTGGATTTGGAGTCCTTCTGCCTTCCTGGGTGCCCCAAAGGAGGCTGTTCCCCAGCCTGCTCCATGGAAACACAGCAGCCTCACTTCCACTGACTCATCCCAGGATATGCAAGTGCACTGGATATTAGGAGGAAATCCTTGCCTGGGAGGGTGGCGAGGCCCTGGCACAGGTTGCCCAGAGAAGCTGGGGCTGCCCCATCCCTGGAAGTGTCCAAGGCCAGGCTGGAGCAACCTGGTTTGTGGAAAGTGTCCTTGCCATGGTAGGAGATGGCACTGGATGGGCTTTAATGTCCCTTCCAGCCCAAACCATTCCACAATTTTATGAAGCAACTCCAGGGTTAAATCCAGCTCCCTACAAAAGACTGGCATCAATGTCTGCTGCAGGTAGCTGTATCCTTTATGTTCTCCATGGGTCAGAGCAGAGCCCTGGAGGGCACAGAAATAAAGTTTACAAGAGAACTTCTCTCCTTCCTACAAGAGCCACGGCTCTGACCTTATCCTGCCTCACCTCCAGCCATACCAGTCTGTTCAGCCTGCACACACACTGATGGTCTGCAGAGATTCCCCCTCCCTCTGGAAAAACACACTCCTCCTTTCTTCTGGGGTCCTGGGGAAGCTCGAGCCTTATTCCGTGTTCCGATAAGTAAAAACAAAGAGCCAAAGTGGAGCAAAACCAGATGCATCGATAGAACAAACACGAACTCGACGGTCCCTGCGCGTCCCCAGCGTGGAGTTGGCTCTGATTTATCAAGACACATTCAGCTCGGGAAAGAATGAGGCCAAATATCTCGAAATCTCTGCTCTCAGGAGCCCACAGCACTCGACTTTTCTGTGCTGGCTCGTGGGCAGGCGAAGAGCTGCCCCACCACACTTCCCTGGAACAGCCCCTCCTTGTCCTCGCTGGAACGCGAGCCCACGGCCAGGGACCCGAGTGGGGCACACAGATGGCACTGCCACCCGGCAGGAACCAGTTTCCTCGCCCAGAATCACGCCTCTGGAGCGTTGCTTTTCTTTTTAACTCCCAAAATAAAGTGACAAACGGCCGGGGAGGGACACGGGAGGGAGGAGGGAAGAGCGGGGAGCAGGAGCTGGGAGGGTGGAGAGCAGGGGATCTGCTCTGGGATTCACAGCCTGTTGCTTCAAATTTGAAAAGGTATCCCTAGGGGACACTTGAAGGGGATGAATGCTAAGGGAAAGATGGATCACAGGCCAATTCTAATAGTTCTGATTAAGCCAATCTCCTGCTGAGGCCAAAAAGAGTTCACTCCTCCATTTTATTAAGGCTTCCAGTGTATAAGAGCTCGCTCCTCCTTTCCATACCCACTGGGAAAAGCTCCAGAAATTCTGGGTTAGACTCCACCAGAGGAGTTTTAAGTTAGAAAAATCATTCTCACTGGGGGGGGTTTAAACACTGGGAGAAACCACCTGGGCTGGAAGTGGAGTCATCCATCCTCCTGGAAGCTTCTGCAGACCAGGTTTGACCCACAGGCAGCACTCGGGAGCTGCTGCTCCATCCTGGGGCAGGAGATGGATGGGATGACCTCGACAGGTCCCTCCCAGCCTTGTTCTCCATCATTCAGAGAGAAAAACCCCCAGTTTGCCGTGGGATGTTGTCTCAGGGATCCTTCATCCAGCAGATGATCCGGCTTTGCTGATCCCAGTGTTGGGATGCCACCGGTGGACTCTGGGGTGTGCTTTCCTTCCCTGGAGTTAACCCTTGTTTAAATCCACACCAGAAACCACTCAGGCCCTGCAGAGCCTTGGTCTGGAGCCCTAAGCTGGGCTTTATTTTTAAGCCACTAATACAAAGCTCGGGGGCTGCCATCTGAGTCTGGGATTTGTTGTGCAAGTGGAGCATCTGGCAAAGCCCAAAATACCACAACGAGCTGGAAAGGCCCCTTCTCCATTGGCAGTGCCCAAGGTAGGGGTGTTTTCTTTTTGTTACTGAGCAGGGTAAATCCATGGGATAAATTAAGCTGTGGCTGCTTCTGGCTCAGACCATCCCTGCCATTGTTGGCTGGAGAAACCTCGAGATTTCTTGGGCAATAAAAAGATTGACTGCCACCTCCAGATCTTGCTGCATGAAATCAGTGGTTTCTGCTCACAACTGGGCTTTTTTCAGTGCTGGTTTTTTTCCCCCTGATACAGCTGCTGCCAGGCCTGTTGTTAAGGCAATAGTTTATATTTAAATGCACCCTGATAACAGGGAAGGTTCAGCTCCCTGCACACACGTTGTGTTTGAATTTCAGCGATCCCTGAGCCTGCTCCTTCTCTCACTCCTGCCATTCTCGGGGTTTATTCCCAGGCAGAGCTAATAATTGCAGTTTCATCTGGAAGGGAAGGCATCTGAGTGCAATAATGAGCATTTGATGGAAGGAGAATACCAGTCAGGTCATAAAAATACCATATTCCAACCCAGCTGTTTATCCATTTCCTCCCGTGCTCATCATCCCAGTCTGCTGGCTGAGCTACTTCCTTTCCCTTTGAAGGAAGAGGATGAGCAGGCAACCCAAAAGAAATCAAGCCCTAAAGTGAATGCAAAAGGTTCCCAACTGAAATTGGGAAAATTGAATTTTTTTCTTCCAAGTGTAGCCCCAAGTTGATTTAAGGCAGGATGAGGCAGAGGAACTGGCACTTGGGAGGGTGTAAAATTAGAGTCCATGTCTAATTGCAACAATTTTGCCTGTTCAGGCTGAGAGCAAATTGAGATGTTTTCAAGCTAAAGGTTCTCTGACCCTGATAAGGGAAGTCATAATTAGGTGGGGTCCTCCTCAATTAGCTCCAAACTTCACTTGACCTCGAGGTGGTTAATTAGGGGTTGTCAGCCCAGTCAGGTTCCCCCTGTAAAGTGGTTTTTAGCTGTGCCTGAGATGGCTGCAAAACTCCAGGCCAGTTTTCCTGGTGTGGAGGTAGTTTGGGGACATGCTGTGGGCCACAGGGATGCTGAGGATGCAGTTCCAAGGCTCCAGCTGGGATGGACACGATCCTGGGCTCAGGGAAGGTGGATTTATAACCTTCCCTTCTGGCTCTATCCCGATGGTCTTTTTTATTTCTGGAGAGTGCAGAGCAAGGACCAAATGTGCCACCCACCCCTTCTTCCCTCCGTGGCCAGGAATTTCCACACTGCTCCTTAGGCAAGGGGTGCTTTGGAGTCCCCTGAACAATCATCGGGAAGGAAGACAAAATAACGATTTTAAATGAAAATAGTCACAAGTGGGGAGTCGCTGTGCTGGGACATAATTCCCCTCAGACTGCCTGTCTTGGAGCTGTTTGCCCGTTCCTCCAGCATGTAATCTTCCCATTTCCTACAGCCCAGCTCTTTTTTGCACACTTATAATTAGCTGTGTTTTTTCTCCTCTCTCTCCCTGACCTCAGGCTCCAGCCTTGCAGCTTCTGAAAGTGGCTCACGTCTCATTAATTAGATTTTTTTTGTATGATTCCCCTGTCCTGCCCCGGGGGGGGTGAGGAAGGTGATTACACAGAGTTTCAGAGGGAAACGTTTTGTTTGGGTGTCCTGGAGGAGTCTGGGAAGGAGATGGGAGTTGCAAAGAGCTGGGGATGGGATGTGGACAGTGGCACCCAGGAGGAGGGGGTGGTTGGAGGGAATGCCATGGGAATGGTGGTGTCTTGGAGCAGATTTTCCCTGCACAGCTCAAGGCTTGGCTTCCCCAAGAACAAACCCTGAGCAGAGGCGGTTTCCCCTTCCCTGCTTGGGGGATTTGACTTGATTACATACATTAACCCATGGCTTTTCCCTTGTAATTGCTGCTTACTTCCTATAAATGTGTGTGGGGATATACACACTCACAGGCAGATAAATATATGTATAAATATATATATATACACACAGCTATGCATGGATGTGTCTGTATATAGGGATATACAGAAATACACATAATATTACTGAGTTTATCACACTTTAAAGCAGGTCCCATCAAACACCAGCTACTACAGGAGCTCTGAAAATATGCACTGGGTGGTCTGGGGAATGGAACAATATTTATCTGCCTATTTCTTATCTATTTACTTCAATATCTGAGTTCCAGCAGCCCCTGGGTCGTGGATAGTCACGACCCAACGTTGTCTCGTGGGTGCCTGGGGGGAGAAAAGGGATGAAAGCTCAAACAACCCTCATTTCCTGAGGAACTGATGCCCAAGTTTCCCCTGGTTTGTGCATGAGGTGGCGTGGGATTCATGCCAGGTTACAAAGAATCAGGATTTTCAAGATTTGGAGGTAACTGCCTCTGCTTTGTATTTTTTTTGCTCATATAAAATACACATTGCAAGGAGGTGCCAAGAAAATTATGGATTGGTGTGTTATGGAGGGCAAGGACCACGTTTAGGTGATGCTTGTTGTGTATCTTCCCTGAAAGAGGGGATGGAAACATGTTTGTTCCCCTGGCTGGGTCAGAAGGTGCCTGCTGGGCTCGGTGGAGGTGACAAGGACAAGATGTGGCCCCACATCAAGCAAAGAGACCAGTGACCTCTGTTTTCTTTGCCCTGCTCAATGTTATGCAAATCTTTGGGGAAAAAAAGGGCTGAAAATATGATTATCTTTTGATTTAATAACATCCCATTGTCTGCTGGCTGAAAGTGGAGGGGGGACATGAAAAGACAATTAATTCTGATTGTTCAAATTTGTCTGCACTGGTTTTGTATTACATTAATTCAGTTCTTCAGGAGTTCTACAGCTCATCAGCAGGGGCAAGAATGGATTTGGTTCTGACCCCTTTTAGCATGATTTAGCTTCTGGTTCTGAGATTTTTTTGTCTTCTTTATTTCTATTTTCTCTGAAGCAGTGGAAACAGGCCCCAGCCAGGAACAGGATGTTGAGCGAAGCCCTTCTGCTCCTGGTGGTATTAAAATCTCCTGGCTGCCTGCTGGATAGATCATTTCTCCGTGCTCTGGATTAAACAAATGCTCTGATTTAGGGGGCAGGAACAACTTCTCTCAGGTCACAAGGGTGAGGACTCGGGAGCAGGCGCAGGATCACTGCGGATTTCCCCCAGCAAATTCCCTGGGATCGCAGGAAACCCGACATTAGTGATGCTCTGGCACATCACAATGGTGGGGTTGTGGCTCAGAAGGTTCTGGGAGGTTCCTGAGATAACAGTGGGTGGGAGACTTTGGGAGTGGGTGCCCTGGGAACCTCCCTGGGCTAAAACCCTCTGGTTTTCCTGAAGGAACCAGGAGCTGGTGTGGGTGCTGAGTGTGGTCCATTGCAACCCTCTGTTCCCAAAGCTCATCTTCCTAAGCCACCCTGTTCCCTTTAGCGTGACAAAGAAGGGTTTCCTGAGTGTCTCTTGCCTGATTTTCCCTAAATCCTGGGCCTGGTGGTGCCTCCTGCCCTGCTGGGGCTCTGCCCAGCTCTGAGCTCCATTTCCCCCAGCAAACCTCAGAGACATTAAACAGCAGAGCACAGTAAAACCTAAATTTGAGCTGTTCAGGTCCATGGGGGAATTTAACTCCTGCTGACTGTGAGTGCTGTACCTGGCACTGGTGCAGAGACTGCTCAGACATCACGTTAACCTGGCTGCAGCCAAAGGCTTTGCCCTTTCACTGGTGATAAAGAACTTTATCAGTTCATTACAGCAGAGCTTGGAGCCTTTCAAAGACGGGGTTTTTCCCTCCCTTACTTTTAAGAAAAAGTAGCAAAAAGGACAATTCAGGTTGGAATTGAAGGAAGACCCCCCAGATCTCCTGATTCAATCTGTGTCACAGGATCTCTTGGCAAGGAGTTTCTGGAGGGAGTTTTGAGTTCTGCACGTGATTTTGGCCACGGGGAGAAGGTCTGGATGACACTGAGGAGATTGCTGAGCTACCTGCTGCTCCCAGAGCCAGGAGGAATGTTCCTGCCTAACACCGGAGCGTAGCAGGGAGTGAGGGAGAGGATCACAAATCATCCAGGCTTTTTGGGTGACCAAAAGCCATTCAAACTTCTTGAAGTGAATGCAGATTTCACAGCTGTCTCTGCTAAATGACTTACAGGATCCGAGCTTTCCTCTGGGTGGTCTTTTCCCCCAGTATCTCCTCTCTCCCTGTCACTCTGCCTGGCCCCACTGAGCTGCAGCAGGACCCAGGACCGGGCAGGTCGTTCCTCTGACACAGAGTGTGGGGGCTGCTTTGGGCATCTTTTCCTTGATTTATCTTATCGATACCAGTCTTGGAACAGGGACAATCCTGGCTTCCAGAAACCTCAGCTCAAACTCCCAGCCCGTTTCCCAAGCAGTTTTCCCAGCCTGGGAACTGAGGCTGACTGGAGTCTGTGCAGCCCACCCGCTTCTCACCACGGCCCTGCCTGATAATCCCTGCTCAGCTGCCCTGGACCTGCACAGGACTGGCTCTTTCCTTCTGTTAATCATCACAGAACCATGGAATGGGTTGGGTTGGAAGGCACCTTAAAGCTCATCTCATCTCCCACTATCCCAGGTGGCTCCAAGCCCCTTGAACACTAAGACCAGTGTTACCTCCTCGTAGCCCAAACATCCAACAACAAATAAATAAAACATGACCAAAAATATTTATCCTACAGAATGAACTTTGTTTAAATACTGTTATATTTCATGTATACCATAAAACAATGTTGCATTTCTGTTGCCACATCTCCAGGAGGACAGAAGGCCTTTCATTACTTACAAGAGAGATGGGGACAGAGTTTTTGGTAGGGTCTGTAGTGACAGGACAAGGGGTGATGGTTTGGTACTAAAGAAATGTAGATTCAGACTAGACAAAAGGAAGAAATGTATTAAAATGAGGGTGAGGAGACCCTGGCACAGAGAAACTCTGGCTGCCCCATCCCTGGAAGTGTCCAAGGCCAGGTTGGATGGGGCTTAGAGCAACCTGGGATAGTGGGAAGTGTCCCTGCCCATGGCAGGGGGTGGAATTGGATGAGCTTTAAGGTCTTTTCCAACCTAAACCAGTCTGGGACTCTTTGATTTCAGAACACTGAACACAGGAACCAGCTTTTCAGGGAATATGGGAAAAGGCTTCCAATGGGACCGTGTAGGTCGGAGAGGAGCAAAGTAAAAAGTGTTTTGGGGTGGGGGTGTGTGTACAAAGCACGGAAAGAAAGGCTTCTCCCACAGCCTTGGAGCATGTTTGATGGGATCTGCACTGAGCTGGGAGCTCTGGAGTCAGGGATCAGGACATGGCCCGGGATCAGCTTCCCCCCAGCCCAGCACATGCTTAAACTCCTGAACCTCCAGCGATTTCCATGGGCTGGTGTCGGGTGTCCAGCCCGGCCTCGCTTGGATGACGGGGAGACACGGAATCATTTTCTCCAGCTCCAGAAAGCAGCAAAGTGCTGCTCACAGCGACACATTAGCACTTAAATCCCCTCATTCCTACGGAATGAAATGGATACTGATAATTATTAATGGGCAATAAAGTTGCAGACTGGAAAGGCAAAGTTCACCCAGCCACGGACAGATGAGTATTTACAAATATGTCAGCCCAGTGGAAAAATTCTGCTCAAATCCTGTTACTTACTGATATTGGAGTAAATGTTCTTGGATGCTGTTGGAAGGAATTTTGTTTTAGGGAAAAACCTGGTGTCAGGAAAGTGAAATTGTTCTGGGTATGGAAGGGTAAAAAAAAAGCTGCTGCTTCTTTATGGTTTTTGAAATACAGTGGTTGAAACAGTGTTCTAAGAAGACTTTGGAACTCACTGAAATAACAATTTCCAAGTAGAAATGGAGACTTTTCCTGCTTTCCTTTTTTTCTTGTTAATAAATAAAACTTTTTAATTCAGAGCTTTTATTTTAAGTATTAGTAGGTTTTCTTGTAATGTTACTAAGCACAGGCATTTAGAAATTTCTGTACCAATTTTTTTTTATTGTTCTGCCTTTGACTTTTTTTTTTTTAATTATTTTGGGATTTTAAAATACCCCTTTGCTGGAATTCCCAATAAATTGAAATTAGGCTGAGTCACTGTGGCTGACAACTGCCCACATGACAGGTCTGTGATGGGGCACAGTTATCGTGCTTTTCTCATGGGTTTATCCCTCTAGGTTTGTGTGGAGTCTGATCTGGAATTTAGCTAATTCCTGTCCAGTGCAACCCACTCCTCCCAGTTATTCCAGTACTGGATGGAAGAATGCTCACAGCAGTGATGGATATTTAGTCTTTGGACAGGGATTGTCCAAGAAAATTCGAGGCCATCAGGCTTAGTGAATAATTTCCTGATGGCACAACGTTATCCCGAGGAATCTGCTCTCCACCACTGCGGATATTTCAAGGTCAGGTATTGCCCGAGTTCTATTTAATTGCTGAACAGGTTCCTTGGCAGCTGACACATTTCAGGCCACCACTGTGCCCCTGTGAGACAGGCAGCTGAGAAGGACATTTCCCATCTCCCAGGCCTTGCTGCCTTCCTTGGAAGGAAGCCGAGTTTTTGGCTGGATTCCAGGGAGGTGCCGCTCTGCTCCAGGGGGGTTGATGGCTGAGCCTGACCCGTCCTGCCCGTGGCTGACAGGTAGTTATGGGCAGCAGAACAGGCAGATGGCTGAGAAGGGAAAACCTTTTGCAGCCTGGGATCAGTGTCCCCCGGCCAGCTGGCTTCCTGTGCTCCCTTCATCCCGACGACCTGGAAACGTGGGATAATTTATGTGTTCAGTGGACCAGAACCGACTCTGGGAGCCTTAAGGGGTCTTCCATCATCCCAGGGATGAAATGGCTGATGCAGGTTTTAGAACTGACTGTTTGTCCAGAAAGCTCAGCTGCCTTTTCATGTGGCATCTGAAAACCTTGGATGGGTTTAACACTGCTGAGATCTGACCTTCCTCCCCGCTCCTGGCACATCCACCAAACCCCTCTGCACAATTCTGCTCATCTGGGCTTGGACCAGGTAAAAAAAACAACTTGCTGTTCTTTTGTTTCTCTTGTTTGCTTTCAAAGGACAAACCAGGCTTGGATTTTCCCGAGAAAACCTGCTTTTGTGGGACACCCAGCTGACTCCTTTGGGACAAGGGGAGCCAGAGAGACACTTGGGCGCTCCTGCGGATCCACCTCCGGCCAAACGCCGAGGGAAAGTTGTCCCTTGTGCAGTGGCTTTTGGAAAAGCTGTGGGATCTCCTGGCATTGCAGCAGCACCTCAGAGGAACCCCCTGAGCCCCAGGGAACTCTTCCACCGAGCATTTAAAATTCAGCTCCAACATAAGGCTGGATGGGAAGAGCTCAGCCCACGGAGGAGCCGGAGCAGCCTCCCGGGGTGGGTGTTACAAGAGCCTCCCCTCTTTGCCAATCCACAGAGGTCACAAGTTGTCACAGCAGCAGCTGCAGAGCCTGTGCTCTTTGCTTCAAGCTGTTACAGCTTTTAACTGAGGAGTGGATTTACCAGGGATGAGAAAAACGAGCTCCAGCTCTCCCATTAATTTATCCTCCCGCTCCCTTGGCAGCTGCTGCGCCACCAGCTCCACCAGGGAGAAGCCACGGGGCCAGGGCTGTGATTTGTCTGTAATTCTGTAGCTCTTCCCAGCCCACCAGGCTGGGCCTTGCATCTCCAGGGGCTCTGAGTGCTGATATCCCCCTCAGAGCTGGAGCTCTCTGCAGGGCTTGAGCTCTTCCCACCAGCCCCAGCATCCCACAGTCCTGGCAGGGAAAAAGGCTCCCCATGGAGTTTTCAGCTCCTGGAGAATCTGCATCCTGCTCTTCCCATCCCACCCTCTGAGGATCAGATCTGTCACATTCTGTGGCTCTTCCTGACTCTGCTGCCAAAGGAGCTCCGTTGTGATAAGGAAGTGTCTGCAGGGAACTCTGGGTCCTGCTGGGCTCCTCCCTCCTGCCCAGGCCACGGGAGGGGTTTGGCCCTAGGTAGTGCCTAAATCACAGCTTTATGTCTTCTCTGGGCCCTAGAGAGTCTGAAAATGGGGAAGAAAGAGATGTGAAAGGTGATGCACAGACCTGGCATGGGGTTTTGAACCCCAGCTGACCAAAGACCCTTTGATATGACCCAGTTAATGGGAGCACTGGGACCAGTCCAGTTCCCGTCACTGCTGAGGGTGAAGGGTTGTTGCCTTCACCAGGCTGCAGTTGGGCACACCTTGGAGTTTTTTGGAGTGTTCCTCTCCTTGGCTCATTCTGGTGTCCTCTGAGCCCTCCTTGGCTCTTCCCTTGCATGGTTCCCATCACAGTTCACGGAATCACAGAATCCTGGAATGGTTTGGGTTGGAAGGGACCTTAAAGCTTATCTCATTCCACCCCCTGCCATGGGCAGGGACACCTTCCACTAGCCCAGGTTGCTCCAAGCCCCGTCCATCCTGGCCTTGGACACTTCCAGGGATGGGGCAGCCACAGCTTCTCTGAGCAACCTGTGCCAGGGCCTCCCCACCCTCACAGGGAAGGATTCCTTCCCAATATCCCATCTAAACCTCCCCATTTCCCAGTGCCCTGCTCCTTTGGACACACTCAGGGCAGATGCATCTCCAAGCCCTCTGCCATCAGGATGAAGCAGAGGCATCTCCCTCCAGCATTTCAAGTGTTAATCCAGCCCCGAAAAAGAACTCTAGATTTTTTTTTTTTTGAGAATCTTTTGGCCTTTTTTATTTTCTTGTTTTGGGGTTTTTTTGAGCTGCTAACTGACATCTGAATGGGAGATATGAATATAGAAATGATTCTTTGCTGAAAGCTGCAGAAAAGCCACAACCCTCAGATCAAACAAGTTTTTGTGCCACAGCAAAATTAAATCCTTGTGATTTCCATATTCTTCAGTCAACAGGCTGGCGCCCAAATCGTTGCCATGGCTACTTAAGTACAGGCTGTCAGGAGCAGGGGAGGGAGTGGGAGACACGCTGTCCGAGGGTTAAGTAGCTGTTTAATTATTCAGCCCAATATCTGGCAAGCACTCCAGATTGACAAAGGGGGGTCTCCTGTGATCTCGGCCTGGATGGATCACTTTAACCCCTTCTCCTGCCTCCCCGGGAGCTGCTGCCACATTCCCTGATGAAAGGAAGAGAAAAGTGGATTTACTTTGCTCTGCTTTTCTTCCCTCTGTCCCCTGTTGCTCGTTTTCCTCTGTCAAACTGGCTGGAGGCTCTGTGGGAGTCAGGGATGCTCAGGAAATGGGATAACAGCAGCCTGGGCTGGTGGAAGGTGTCCCTAGGGTTTAAATTAGAGGGTCTTTAAGGTCCCTTTCAACCCAACCCATTCTGTGATCCCATGAACATCCCCCATTCCTGCAGCCCCAGGGGATGGGGATGCCCTTGGCAGGAGCTTTTTCCTGCAGAGATCCCCACCCTGGGACGTGTTGGCTCTTCCCAGGCTGCCCCATTTGGAACAGGCTGCAGTGTGGGCATGGCCTGGGGCGTCCATCCTGGGGGGGAATGTGGAGCTTGGCTCCAGAGCTGCTGGGGAAGGGCACAGCACAGTCACCCAGTGCTGGCTGAGTGGGACAGGATGGTGTTTGCTGCCTCCAGAACCTCCCCGTGATGGTTTGACTCAATTTTACATGTTTGGCATATTGGGAACATAGGCTGCCTTTTTCCTAACGGAGCAAAACAATGAAAATACTTGGAAAAACCCCAACTATGCTGGTCAAGACTCCCTCACTAAAGAGAGTTGCGTTTTCAGATGCTTTCCTCTCTTTTCAGCTCTCCCTTCCTATTTAACTCCAGAGGAACCCAGGCTCTCTCCCGTGCAAACTCCAGGGCTTTTTCTTTCTGGGAATCATATTAAAAGCCTTGCCTGGCCCAGCTCCTTTGCCAAGCTGATTATTGTGTTGTCCTGTGATCCGAAAACACTGGGGGTAAGGTAAGGTAACAGCTCCAAATCCACCACTTAGTCATTGCTGGACATGAAAAACTGCTTTGGTTATCAAAGAAATATGTTGAAAGCGGACACTGATGGTCCCTGGGGGGCCCAAATACCTGCCTGGTGCCAACAAAAAGAGACAGATTAATGAGCTCCATGGCCAGTTGCTTCTGCACTCTTTTCTTAACCTTTCTTTTCCAGAGGACTTCCAGACAGATAAAGGACAGCGCCTGGTTAATCATTTATCCATCTGCATATCCAGCCTCTCTCTTCATATTCTCCTCTGGCCTCAAAGGGAAAATTAACATATTTATTTTCTGGTTTCTCCCCCGCGAGCCCACGGAAGCAATTTTGGTCGCAATAGGAAGTCGTGGCCCATCCAAGTCAAGTTAAAAAAAATAGAAGGGGAAAAAGGAGAGAGGCAAAAGGAAGGAGGCTGAAGTGCCTGGCTGGGGAGGTCTGCCTGGGAAAGGCTGCTCCAGCCTTCCTGGCCTGCCCTGACACGTTTTTTTTTGTGCTCCAGCACATTTTCAGCTGCTGTCCCAGGGTGGTTTCCTCGCTGAGCTGCTCGAGGTTTGTGCTGTGGGGCTGGAGAGCTCAGGGCTCCCCTCAGGCCTCGGTGCTGGAGCCTCCCAACCCCAGCCTGTCATCCAGACACTTTGCTGTCATCAGAGGGGCCTTTTCCCAGCCTTTCCAACCCCCCGAATCCCGTCGGATCCGTGGCCTGACTCATCCCTCAGAGCTTCCTCCAGAGCCCCCTTGCTCTGTCAGATGCTTCCTGCCACCCCTGTGGTGGGATCCTTGGGTTTTCCAGCCCTTCCCAGATTTCCCCACGGCCTCCATCTTCCTGCTTTGGTCACTTCTGTCACGGCCACACGTGGGGCAGGACCCACATGGGGAGGGCAGATGCACAAAGTCCCCTCTTTGGACAAGCACAGCTGCCTGGACCCCTGTGGGGATCCCCCCACCATCCCATGCCTCAGTTTCCCCACCCTCACACTGCAATTCCTTCTGTTTTCTTTCCTTTGCTCTCTTCGAAATGACATTTTGTAAATAATACAGGTCACAGAGCTGTGTGGCATCACAACATTCCCTGGATAATATATCCTTCCTCTCTGTGTTTTCCTGAAAACCCAGAAACGCTCATGAAACGTTCCAAGACGAAATGCCAAGAATTCCCTAGTAAATGTCTTGGGTTTTTCTGTTTTTCTATAAGTAATGAAAATGAAGCATCACTTAAAGTCTTTATTGAGTCTACTACTGGGTTGGATTTCACTGCCTTCTGCTTTCCTGGGAAGGCTGACCAAGCTTTCTCTTAATTTCATTCCACAAGCCACTTTGGACTTCTCTGTTGGGAAGAGAAAGATGCTGGATATTCAGGCAGCAAATTCTCCTTCACCTGATGGGACACCAGCAGTGTAAGGGGGACAGGGCAGGGAACTGGGTTGCACTGGGATATTTGTGGGATCTGTGCTCAGAGTGTGGCACAACTGGGTGCAGAGAACACGTGTCCCCATCTCCAAGAGTCTTCTCACAGCCACTTGATTTTTTTGTTGGTGGATTCCCTTTGGTTAAAACCCAGGAATTAATAGCAGAGAAGCATTTTCAGGGTGATTTATTCTGTCTCAGCTGAGCTGTGGCAGCTCTGCGAGTGTCTGCTTTATCAGGGCTCACTGAAGGTTTAATAAAATGCCATTTTCCCTCGGGATGTGGGTGGATGAAGGGTGCTGGCAGGTCCAGCTCCTCCTGTGCACCAGCACAGGCTGAGCTGCAGCGCTAGCACTGGGTGGTCCCTCCATCCCGTGTTTTCCATGGCCAAGGAATGGCTTTCAGGTGCTTTGATTTTGTGCAGCCTCCTCCAGAGACACGAAAATCCTCATTGCAGAGGTCGGGAAAACCATGGGAAATGTCAGGAATTGGGTCCATCGTGGTATTTCCTCAAGCATCACGTTTGCTGGTGGCATCAGTCCCTGCACTTGCTCCTGTTCCACCCCCAATTCCTGCTCAGTTTTCTGTGCCAGGAGCCTGACCAGCACTTTGGCAGCATTTAAAGCCTTCCCGAGGTGAATGGGTGATTCCTGGCAGGATAACAACAGCCTGGAAGGTTGTTTAACACCTCAGTGACTTCTGCTGCTGCCCCATCAGTTGATGGGACCTCTGGGAAGGATAAGATGTCACCTCAGCACTGCTGTCACTTTGTCACCTGCCTGGAGGGGCAGGTTTGTCCTGCAGCACATGGGGCTGGGAAGGTGACTCAGCCAACCATGCTCAACGTTTTGGGGTTGGAAAAAACAGCAACACAAATCAAGGAGCAGGGCAAAAAGCCCTTTCCAGGGAAGGCAGGTCCCCCAGGCCTGGGAGCTCGACAGCGGGTGCCTGTGTGAGATTAATTTGCTTAATTGTTGCCCGCTGGTAGCAACAGTTGCCATGTTTACTGATTGAGTCAGTAATGCTTGTGAAAACTCTAATTCAAAGGCACCTCAAGTCATAAAAAACAGCCTTGGAATGGGGCTTTCACGTCAGCTACTGTTGCTTTGCTACAGCAAACACAACACTGCCTTCCCCACCCAGCCCTCTCCCATCCCGGGCAATATGGATCCTTCATGGACAAGGCCCGTGGAATTTCACATTTTTAAAAATGTGATTTTTTTACCACCCCCCCCAAAACTGTTATTTCTGGATGTAGGAAATTGTAGCCCTCCTCATTGCCATGGCAATGCAGTCCTGGGGTTTGTGTGTCCCACCCTGCAGGGGAAGAGCTGGAGGAGGCACCGGGTTATTATCCCTGTGGGAGTCCTTGGAAAACCAGGGGGAGGATTTTTCTGGCTCCAGAGGAATGTGCATTCACAGAATCCCAGACTGGTTTGGGTTGGAAGGGACCTTAAACATCATCCAGTCCCACCCCCTGCCATGGGGACACCTTCCACTAGCCCAGGTTGCTCCAAGCCCCGTCCAACCTGGCCTTGGACAATTCCAGGGATGGAGCAGCCACAGCTTCTCTGGGCAACCTGTGCCAATGCTTTACCATCTATATATCCATAAATTTATGCCCATCAGGTTCAATAAAGAGAGGGCAATGGCTATTCCAGAGAGGGATGGATGGATCTGTGAATGATGAGGCCTCACTGAGCTCCAGTCCATGGAGTTTGGGATCCCGGTGTTCCTGCACAAATGCCTTTTTCCTGCCTTGTTGGCCCATGTTCCCTTAATTGCCCTTTATCACTGCATCTATGCTATTGGAATGCCCTCCTGCTCTTCCCTTGGCATCACCTGGCTCTGTCTCCCAGGGTTAAGACAGAAAATTGCTTTCATGTGGAAGAGGGAAGATATTACAACACTGCCTGGGAATCCAGGGCAGGCAGAGGAATATACACAAAAAAAAGTGATTAAAACCTCTGTGTCTACAGGGCTGTGTGGCTCTGACTCCTGAAATATCTGTGGGAGACTTTTAGGGACTGCAATCACCCTCCTCCCTTCCACACGTGCCCGTTCAGTTGTCACACCTCCACCTTTAACCACAGAGGGAGTTGGAGTCTCAGCCCGAGACACCACAGCAGGTGCTTAAATCCATTTTTTCAGCAGAAAAGCCATTATCTTTTATGGCAGGTATCCATTCCCCAGGAATGAGAGCTGCAAGGCAAGTAAAGCAGGAGAGGAGGGGTGCTTGGAACAAGGAGCTGTGCCTGGAAATTTCCCTGCTGGTGGGTAATGGCTTGGAGCAAAGGCAGTGCCCCCGGGAGCTGCAGGATCCCTCAGCACAGCACAGGTGAGCACAGAGGTTTGTATGAATGACACTTATTTTTGTGGCACCAGCTGGGATCTGAGGGCTGGGAAAACCACTTCTCACATTGGATTGCCAGGGAGTCAGGAACCACATTAATAACCCCTCCCAGAGCTCATAAAACCAGAGGGATGCTGCCAAAGGAAAAGGACTGAGCTTTGCTGTCACAAGCAGAGGAGGAGGAATCAAAGCTTATGACACAATTTTGTGTGAGTAAAGTCAGAACATTTTGTTTTGGCTGCACGGGGGCAACTTTCCCAGGGGGACACAATGTTGAAATATTTGGACTATTTGTTTTGGTAAAGGAGGTAAATCCCAGAATCCATCTACTCTGTGATTCCCAGCCGAGGAAAATGATCTGGTCCCATGAGGTGTGGGTGCAGTCCAGCCCTCACTCCCAGTCCAGGGTGGCAGAGGAGCTGTTGATCCCAAATCCTCTCTGCTCTCACAGATCGGGTGCTCTGCCCTTGACGGCCTCTCCATCACCCTTTTTTTCAGAAATGACCAAGGTGTAAATTAATGTGCAGCCTCCCAATGCACCTGGAAGTCCTGCTCTGCACTCAGCAAAGAATAAATTCCCTCTGGAGAAGATGAAGATGTACCTGAAGTGCAGGACAGACAAACCCCAAGCAGGGAGCTGCTCAGTGCTGAGGGAACGAGCTGCACTCACCCTTGGCCCGTGGCAGGGGACTAATGGAAGAAGTGAATCCACCTCTTTACTCAGCAGGATGACTTAATTTCAGGAGGGGAAAATGAGCTCATGAGGACTGCCAGTTTCCCTTTCACCTTCCCTCTCCCTCCCCGTGGAATGGGAACGGGCAGGGGAGTCAGGACAGACTCCTGCTGACAGCGCTGGCCGGCTGAGCCGGGGGGGAGAGGCAAGAACTGGGCAGCAGATCTCAGCCAGCTTTCTCCTGGGAGGGAGGGTGAGCAGAGAAGGAGCTTCTCACCCAGCCCTGCAGCTCCTTGTGCCCGTGCCTGGCTTGGCCTGGCTCCATCCCACCCCTCATCCGTGGGAAGAGGAGAAGTGTCAGTCTGACACCTCGTTATTACTCATCCCGGTGGCCGTTTGTCACGTAGTGATTTAACATCACACTTTCCACTAAGTGCTCCCTTAAACGGGCTCTAATTCCTGCAGTGCCTCTTCCAGCTTGGGTTTGAAGTGCTGGGATGACAGAGGTGTTGAGACTTCACAGGGAGGAGTTTGGGTCGGAGCCTCAGCCGGTGTGAGTCGCGTTTCAGGACCAAAGTTGGCAAAGGGCTTTGGAAGTGCAGATGTCTGGGAAAAGCAGAGATCCACAGAATTCTGCTGAGATGATAGTAATAAAAGGAAAACAACTTTAGGAAATAGATGTAAACCATCTCTAATCACAACCAGGAAATCAACTGAGGGGGTGAGGCATGTGTCTAATCTGGGGCTCGGGGTAGGAACAGAAGAATGGGAGAAGGAATCAATTTTGACCGTGCTGTGCTGAGCCCTGCACTGACAGACACGAACCAGCTGCCACTGTCAGCACTCCAGGCACAACCTGACCCAACTGCTCTGTGCCCTGGGGCCAGGAGCCACTGGCAGGACACCCACAGCTCCGGGAAGTTCCATCCTCCCAGGGATGAGAAGTGAATGCAGGAGACACGGATCATGTTGGCAAAGATGTTCTGGAGGTGACTGTGCTTGTGGCTGTGGCCACTGGGAAATCTGTTGGAGGAACCTACTGGTTCCTCTCTCTTTGCTGACCTCTCATTCAGTGACAATGTCAAATTATAGCTTCTGGCTCTTGATATCCCAGCTTGCTGCTCCCCAGCCTGAGACATCACTGTTGTGCCTCTTCATCCTCTCCCAGCAGTGGATTTGGGCAGCTTGAATCACTGACTCTCTTCCTCTATTAGTTCTTCTTCCTTATAGACCTTTCTGACCTTCAGCAAGAGCAGAAGGCAAGGGGAGTCCCTCCAAGGTGGCCAAAACTCAGGAGGAATTTCTCCATGGAAAGGGGTGGTCAGGCCTTGGCAGGGGCTGCCCAGGGAGGTTTGGAGTCCCCACCCCTGGAGGTGTCCAAGGAAGGACTGGATGTGGCACTCAGTGCTCTGGGCTGGGGGACAAGGTGGGCATCAGGCACAGGGTGGAATTGATGGGCTGGGAGGGCTTTTCCAACCTCAGTGATTCCAGTCAAACCTCCAGGAAGTGCCCAGAGGGCCGTGTGTCTGAGACACCACCACGGTGGTTTGGAGAGATACCAGAAACAGCAAAGCACCCGAACCAGGAGAGCTGAAGATTCATTTATTCAAATAAATGATCTGGTCAAAAAAAAAAAAAAATCTTCAAAAAAAACACTGTTCAGTGTCAGAGCAAGAGCAAGAAGCCTGTTCAGAAAACAGGGCTGTAGTTCTGTATGTCCTGCATGGCTCTCTGCACTCACACATGTACAAACGTTGAGATCAGCACCGGATGGTGTTTTTTATTTAGTTTCACGCTTCGTTAACTTCTCTAAATTATGTGGAACGCTCTTAATTTTTTTTAAATTTTTTTTTTTTAAATACCCAAACTTCTGCCTGTTCCCAATTACCAAAATGAAAAAAAAAAAAAAAAATAAAAGAAGGCAAAAGAAAGACAGAGTCAAGTCTGTGGAACAAGCTGGCACCGAAAGGGAGTTGTGTCAACTACACAATGCATGAAACAGCAGAGTTGGAGGCTGGAGAGATGGAGGAGTTAAGGCACGTGGTTGTAGCAGCAGAGGAAGGCACTGACAAAGATAGAAAGAGGGCTTGAGTGTTTCAAAAACCCCGAAGGAAATGTCAGAGATATTTCAGTGATAATTAGCCCTGCCTTCTGCTTCGGGTACTCGGAGGATTTATGTTGCCTTGGAAAAACAAAAAAGCCAAATCTGCCGTGCTGGGTTGTTGTTTTTTTTTTTTTTGGGGGGGGGGGTAATTTGTTAAATCTTAATAAATGCAAACCAAAGCTTTGGACTGTGCCAGAGGTTCAACCTCCTGCAGGAAACTGGAGGGAAGCAGAACCTGGACTGGCTCAGGACATGCGGCTTCGTTTCGTGTCTTTCTCCGGCGCTCAAGGTCGGTTTTAATACGACAATTGAAGATGGTTTTTATTCAATTATTGCATTAGTGGGAGCCTGCAGCAGGCTGGGGATGGCCAGGGTTATTGCTGTATGAGTTAATGTTCACACCCCTTTTGGGTGTCCCAGAGGAGCCCTGCAGGCTGGCGGCCAAATTTTATTTTGACTTGGATCCCAGTGTGCAAGCCAACTGTTTCTGCATTTCATTTCTGTCATATCCTGTACATTAAAACACCATTAATTCAAACCTTTTGTTTCTAAGAACAACTGTGCTGTAAAACAGCAATAAAAAGCTGCCAAAGTTCTCTTAAAGCAGGGCAATATCGTGTTCATTCACGCAAACCAGGACGTAAAAATTAAAAAAAAAACAAAACATGTATTTTTGCCTAAAACACACTGCAAATAATGTTTCTTTCCCCCTCTTTGCTTTGGGATGGGGGGATGAGTCCAAGGGCAGGTTTCTCCCCATGACCGTGGGATTACACAGCATCTCCCCCCCCATTTTAACCATTAAATAAAGAACAATCTGTTAAAAGATTTTCATGTGCTGTTGTGAAATGCATTAACCTCAGGCCTGTGATGTAACTCGCTCTGTATTCCTTGTATTGGCTTTTCCCTGGAAACATGAGACCCCACTCCAGCTTTATTCCCACCTATTTGCTGGTGATCCAGCTCAGGCTCAGACCCACAGAGCTCCCGCATGGGGAGCACCAGGAGACACCTCCAGAGGCACATTCCCTGGATTGACCACAGCCAGGAGTCAGGGATACAACCATGAGTCCAACAGCTTCCCATCTCCACATGCATCCCGTTATTTTATCCTCTCGTTGTGGGGTTTAATTATCTCGTGCTGGAGGAGCAGAAAAGGCAGCAAAGGGTGATTTTGGAAAACCCACGGGCAGGGATTTGTACCAGAGTTACTCCAAGCATCCCATTTGTCCTAAAACTACCTCAGGATGTGGCCACAGGCAGCACCCACCGCTCCTCCCAGGCACAGGGCCAAGGCTGGGGTTTGGTTCTCACATGGACCGTTCACCTCCGAGTTGGACTCCATGGTCCTTGTGGGTCCCTTCCAGCTCGGAATATCCAGTGATACTGTGACCTTGTATTCCCAGGGGATGGATGGACACGGCCATGTCCTCATCCCAAACACAGCAGGTGAGGAAAGCATGGAATCATGGAATCATTGAGGTTGGAAAACAGCTTCAAGGTCAGCAATTCCCACAGCATGTGAAGCCACCGTGTCCCCTGTCTCGGAGCTGGCGTGGCCAGCTGGGCACGTGGCATTCAGCCCTCTCCAGAACTGCATTCCCAGTCACTCTGCCCTCCTCATGGAATTCTGCCTTCCTCCTGTGGAGGTCTCAGCTTTTAATTTGTGGTCAGACGAGCAGGGAGTTTCAAACAGCACCATCCGCCTTCCTGCTCCACCCAAGTGGGATCTGCATCCTTGGCTTCCCGAGGCTCTGGATGAGCTGGATTCATAACCACTTCCCTCTCTTCACAGTGCATTTGGGATTATGATGATTTTTATTGTGGCCAAGTGTCAGGATGTGATTTTTCACCGGGGTGTGATTTTTGGGGGTGTCCTGTGCGGGGCCAGGAGTCGAACTCGTTGGTCCTTGTGGGTCCCTTCCAAGTCAGGATATTCCATGATTCTAGGACACAGGCACATGGTGCTCCCAAGTGCCAGCCTGGGGTCCTACACCAGAGCAGCTGAACCATGTGCTGTCTCCAGGAGTCTCCCATCCCTTGAGCTTGTTTCCCCATCCCTTCATCCCAGGGAAAACAGTCCTGGAGCTTTTCAGGTGCAGTGGTGGCTGCTGTCAGCTTCAGTATGTGGGCAACTTTTCTTGCACATCCCTTATTTTTTCAGAACTGGGACCTTTTGGCAGCAGGAATGGCGTGTTTATGAAACAAGGGGAAGTTAGAAACTGGAAGGAGGATTTGGGAAGCCAATGGTGCTGGGAGGATGTCTCTGACACCAGACATCCAGGAGCCACAGAAGCAGCACTGAGCCTCTCCAGGCTGGTTTTAGAGGGGCTTTAAGGTAAGTTTAGACCCTTTAACAAAAAAGTAAATCTAAAACCATCAAGACTCCATGACTCAGCTTATGCCCCTGGATCAACCTACCATTACCAAAGAGGAGCTGGAATGCCCTTGCAAGCAGGTTGGGCTCCTTCATCACACACTCTCTGTCTTTCATTGGGGGGCTGATCAGGGAGTATTTTCAAAGGAACTTAAAACACTGTAAATCCAAGCCCCACGTTGCCCAAAGTCAGCTCAGAAAGAAGGAAAGGGGGGACAAAAATAAATAAATCCAATACCACCAGGAGAGAGGGGAAAAATCTTTTCCCAGGCCACAAATTCTAAAGATACCAGATGAATTTATGAACTGGTGGTTAAACCAACGCTCCTGGAGTCCAAGATACCCCCTGAAACAAGTTGAAATGTATCCATGAGCTGTGTTTTGGGTAGGATATTTTGCCCTCATTTGCTGTGCCGTCGTCTCCAGAATTTCCCCAATCACATCCTGATCATTCCCCCTCTGCTCTCCGGCTTAAAAGCCTTGTTTTGGCTCTTGCTGCAAGGAAAAACAGAACGGAGGAGAAGGGGGGGGGGGGGGAAGAATCTCCCTCAGCTGCTAAACATATAAACCTGCAGATTTATTTAGTAGTAATAATCCCTGAAGGAGAAACATATTCAATACTTCATCATGTGAGAAACTGCCCACATCTGTTCGGAGACGGCAACAGGCGGCCGGGAACATGTGCCAGCAGCACAACCTGTTCCTGCTGCCCTCCCTCCACAGCCCCCAGCCTGCTCCTGACCCTTCTCAGCTCAGCTGGACCCTCCATGGACATGTTCTCCGTGTTTTTCCTCTTTGTGGGGAGAAATCCTGAGCTCTCTCTTCTTTTTGCCTCGGTGTAAGCTCAGCTTGAGCGCTGGGGGAATGTCCCGGGACAGCCCGGGATGGTGAGGAGGTCTTGGAGAACCCTTGGGTGGCTGAGAATCCTCCCCACGGACCCACGAGCCAGGGCTGTGTGTTTTGGGCTGGTTGCAGAGCTGGTTGCAGCTCACTGGGCTGTGTTTGTTGAAAAAGTTGTCTGTCACCACCTGCACTTGGCCGTGGGAGCGCTGGGGAGGCAGCAGCACTTGGCTCCTCTGGTCTGGGGGACAAGAGACCTTTTCTTGGGCATGAGCCACTTCTGAGTTTGAGGCAGGGATGTGAACTCTGCCAGTGATGGGGCTGCTGGGAGCGGGGCAGGGGCTGAGACAGGGGGGTTCCTCTGGGGTCAGTGTTCGTGAGAGCCCAGGAGGAGTTCGGGAGTTTGGTGAGTTTGGTGAGTTTGTTTGGTGAGTTTGTGGCTCGTGGACTGGGAGGTTCATCTCTCCCCTCCGCCTCCTGGAGCTGCAGATGGGGCCATGGGTCCTTTTTGCAGTGGCCTGGAGTGACAGGACAAGGGGGATGCTTCAAACTGCCAGAGGGCAGGGTTAGATGGGATATTAGGAGGAAGTTCTATCCTGGGAGGGTGGGGAGCCCCTGGCACAGGTTGCCCAGAGAAGCTGTGGCTGCCTCAGCCCTGCAAGTGTCCAAGGCCAGGTTGGAGCAACCTGGGCTAGTGGAAGGTGCCCCTGCCCATGGCAGGGGTGGGACTGGATGAGCTTTAAGGTCCTCCCAACTCAGGCCATGCCCTTCCCAGCTCCTTGTCCATGTCCATGAGCCACAAACCACCTCTGGGGCTCAGGAGCTGCTGATCCAACTCTGCTTCCTGGGAGGCTGAAGAGAAGCAAGTGCTGCCTGTTGGCTCCTGAGCTGGCCCCAGAGCCAGGAGAGCAGCTGGTCTGTGCTTTGGTTGCCAAAACTTTGGTTGCCACATGCCCTGTGTGCCCCTGCCTTGTAACCAACAGCCACGGCCACGTCCAAGTGACACTTGTCATCCTGCAGAGCTGAGCTCGACTATTCCAACGATCATTCACCGTGATTTTGGCCCCTCTTTTAAAAGAAACTTTTAATTTCTTCACTGACACAAGCCCAGCAATGGCTTTAAATTGCTCAAAGCCCAGTTACATTCCAGCCGAGTTCCTGTTGGCTTGCAAACTGATTTTGTTTTCAGTGGAAAAATGGATCCTGTTTATTTAATTTTCCTCACACAAAACAAAATATGTGGGTGGAGGAAATGGGACAGATTGGAAAATACTTTGACTGATAAAACCCAATCATTTCAACATTATAAGCTTTTCTATCTGCAGCAGAAGCCATAAGAAAGTCATTACCAAATAGTTACTGCAGAAATCTGCAACTCCAAGGAAAGGTGGGAATGCTGATAAATTATTGATATTCTGTGCTAACTTCTGGAAGATGGAGACTAAATATATTAAAATCCAACAGGATTTTAATAGACACCAGGAGATATTCAAAAGGGGAACTACAGGTTGATTGAACAAATGTGTTTTAATACACTCTACAGCTGATGGAACAATATGTTTCACCCAACTGCAGAAAGGTTGACTGAAAAAAAAAAACCCAACCAAATCCTGATGTATTCCCTGGAAAGTACACATCAGAAAAAAAAGAGATTTTCAGTTTTAGATTTTAAAAGAATAACTCTTGCCTCATATAAAAGTTTTCAGTCAGGAAAATAATCAAGAGACTTTTATCATTCTGAGTCTTTAATGAAAGTGGAAAAGGGAGAAGTTTGGTTTAGTCACAGGCATTATTTTCTTCTAAAAATAAATCTGGCCAGAAGATCTTCTTATAGAGATTTATGTGGTCATACACATTGTGGGTTGGCCAATAGTACTTTCAGGAGAGTGTTGCTGTACAGAACACGGAGTTTTTTGTGTAGAGGTGCTGCTGGGGGTGCTGGGGGTGCTGCAGAACCTGCAGGAGGACACGTGGGGAACTTGGAGCTCAGAGTCCTCAAGGTGCTGCTGGTGGGAGAGGAACTGTCAATGCAGGTGTCATCCCATAGTGTCCAGGTGTCATCCCATAGTGTCTAGGTGTCATCCCATAGTGTCCAGGTGTCATCCCACAGTGTCCAGGCTGATGTGGCCTTAGATCTGATCCCCTGCTGTGACCTGTGTCCAATGGGCTCCCTCTGATGGATGGTCCTTGCTCTGATCCTGGGGTTGCACCTGAGAGAGGGTGGGATCTGCTGGGTGATGCCAGCACCAATCCCCCAGCAAGGGCCTCCTTGGAGCAGGCCTTGGAAGAGATCCTGCCTCCTCACCTCCGAGCTGGGATGAGTTCATCCTTCCCAACAGCTTATCCCCATCTCAGGTTCAGGGAGTTCTTGTGTGACTCATAGTCTGCTGAAGTGGTTTTTCCCTCTCCCCAGGCACCAATATTTTGCACAAGTCTCACTCTTTATTATCAGGGAGATCCAAGAGGAATATCCCCTGTGGAGGGGGGCAGGTCTGACCCGCACGTCAGAGGCTTTGCTGGGAACGTTACATGTGATGTGTGACCAGACTGTTTGGAGCTGTGGCCGGGCCCCAGAAGATGTGTGTGGTGACTGACCACATCCTCCCTGCAGGAGGAATGTTTGAGTTCATTGTGCTGCTGCAGTGCCACGGTTTTGCTGGTGGAGGTGGGAGAGGGGAAAGGGGCGAGCAGGGCTGAGCGGGGCCGAGCTCCCTCCCCACAGCCCGGCCACGGGAGCAGCTCGTTTGTCCAGGGCTCTCCGTATGGTAGATGCATCAGATTTCCATCTGCCGTTTCCTGCACGGAAAAACGAGAGCCAAGAGCAACTGCTCCCACCTCCCCTGGGGTGGTCCTTGCTGGGGCCGACACCACAGATGTGCTCACACCTTCCCATCTCCATCCTCTCCCAGGGGGCAGAGCACCATGGTTTGGCGAGCCACGTGTCTGCTTTCTTTGGGAATCCGTCCCTGATTAGATTTTATCAGCTATTCATCAGATATCAGATATTTTAATCGAATATTTCTATCACATATTCACCAGATATTCCTCTGGTGGCTCTTGGCTCAGCCGCCGGGGCAGATGTTGGAAGCTGCAGGAAGTTCTCACACCATCCACCTCAGGTCATGTCAGGGATGTGGCTGAGCCTTCAGTCTCTACTGGCTGGGGGGATCCTCTCGTGCACCAAGCGGCATCAAACTCAACATCAGACTGCTCTAAAGACAGCAACAGGCTCTGCCTCTCCTGGCAGGAGGCCTGCGCTGTGGTTGGGGCAAGATTTCTGGAAGGCTTTGCAAACGTTTGGTTTGGTGACCAGACACTGTTGTGGCAGTTCCTTGGAAAACTGAGCGCTCTGGCAGCAGTGCTGGAGCCTTTCTCTGTGGTGTGTATGTGGTGAGGGCTCTTTGTTCCTTTTCTGCAGCCTTGTCCAGCCTCCTGACCTGCCAAGCTCCTCGTGGATGGTGTGAGCTGGTTGCAGCCACAACACGTCCCATCCCATGATCTGACAAAGCTGCTCCGAGCTCTCCCCATGCTTTACAAACTGATAATTCTTTGATAAAAGGACCCTTTTAGAGTTGTTTCTTCCTTATCCATCAGGTCTAGTCCACCCCCTGCCATGGGGAGGGACACCTTCCACTATTCCAGGTTGCTCCAGCCTGGCCTTGGACACTTGCAGGGCTGGGGCAGCCACAGCTTCTCTGGGCAACCTGTGCCAGTGTTTTACCTCCTCCCTGTCTAACAGTGTTTCAGTTACTCCACCAACAATGTTGTTTTCCATTCAACCACCTAAAATCCTCCCAAGTTTCACTTTCCTGTAGATTTAGGGCGTTGCTCATGTTTTCTTCCTCTCTTGCTCTTTCTCCTCACTGGTGCAGCACCTGCTGCTTAAAACTTGCACCAAAACATCAGATCCATGCAGAAGGTTCACTCCCACATTCACACATGGAACGTGAGGAGCTGACAGTGTCTGATATTAACAATAAGTTGTATGTTTGTAAGGAAAAAATTGCTCTGCCTGCCTGATTTTAATGGTGCTGATAGAGCTGCCGGACTAACAGGCCACTTGGTAGAGCAAGGATGCCTTTTCCTGAAGACTTAAGCACTTAAAGACGTCAAATCTCAGAAGATTTGAGGTTTTTATCTGGAGATAACTGCCAAAGCCAGTCAGCAGATCTCTTACTGGTGGTTAAGCCTCGCATGGACTTAAGCTATCCGGTGTCAGTGACCTAATTTCTCTCCTCCTTTCCCCACTCTCTCTTCTTGCACAGTCACAGCTAATTAGTGTTCTGGCCTGAAACATGTGCTGGTGCTGCAAAAACCACAGGGCCAGATGGGGTTTAGGGTGATAAAAACCTCTCTGCCCCTTTCACCCACCCGGGATGGGGTGAGAGCCTGGGGTGGGCAGTTCTCCCCTTGCCTCATCCTTCCCCTTGCTGGTAAAGTTCTCCTTTTCCCACTCCTCTCCTTCCTCCTGCCCAGGAGCTTTTAATTCCCCTCAGTCCTGCCAGAGGTGGTGGGCAACCTGGAGTTGTTGCAGGGCTGCATTTTAGAAGGAAACAGCAAAAACCTGAGCTGAGGATTTGGTCAGGGAGTGGGTTCCAGGTCCCTTCTGGCTGTGCCACTGACCTGGGCTAAATCACCCTGATTTGCCCTAAATCCCCACCGTTTGTTCTTTTGTTTGAGTTTAGATCTCTCTGTCCCAGAGCTCCTGATTTTTGGTGAGTGGGGTCTCATTCATGCCAGAGTCTGCAGTGGAATACATTGGAAATCCCCCCCAAAAAGCCACTGTGCAGCTCCCTTAAGCCTGTGATTCTCTACAATAATCAGCAGTGAAAATATTTTCTCCTGTCCCCCAGGAGGTGATGGCACAGTGCTGGGCCACTCCACATGGGAAGCACAGCCCACTGCACCCTAATTTTGGCATGTAGATAGGACTTTAGCTCTTTGGAAGCCCAGAAATAACAAATAACCCAGAGCCTCAGCCTTCTGTGCTGTTACTGTCCACGATCAGGGTCCTCCCAGCTGCATCATGAGGACAAAATTCACCCTGCACTTCCCAAGGCAAAGGGGAATTAAAATGCAAAGCAAAATCAGCCTGGAAGGGATTTTGGTGGTTGAATCCTCTCAGCAGAGAAACCCCTTGAGGAATGGCTGGAGCCGGGTGCTTTTGGCCTCTCCAGGGGTTCCAGGATTTCCAGGCTCTCCCTGTTTTGCCGCCAGGGAAGGAAAGCTGGGGCTGGAGCCCTGGCCTGGCTCTCAAAGGGTCATTGTGCAGGGCTGAGGTTTGCAGTGGGTGGAAGGGGCCGTCCATGGAACAGGAGAGGGGCCACGTGGCTCCGTTGACTTTTCACACCTAATTAAAGAGGAAAACTCCCCGGGCTCACGGGTGCCTTTCCCGGGATCGTGGTCCCGAGCAGCAAACAGCCTCTCTGTGTTCAGGCTCTCGTTATTTTTGGGGCCCAGGGTGAGATGGAAAAAGCTGCCTGACGGAACCGTCTGTCTCCAGAAATGTCCTCCCCGAAGGATTGGATTGTCCAACTTCACGGTCCAATAAAATCCCCACGTCTGGGCCCTTTGGCTTTCCAGCGGGGTGTTACGATCCCTCCCGGATCCGTGTGAAAGGGCAGCACCTCGTCCAAGGCCCGTTCCCTCGGGATGGGCACGAGGCAGTGGGGTGGGTACACGTGAGAACACGCCTGTGCCAGCGTGGGCTCCAGGGCTGGAGGTGCCAGCCCGTGTCTTGAGGAAGAAATTCACAGGATGACAGGAATATCCCTCCCTGAGGACTTGTTTGGATGCCCAACTTCACCCTGAGTGTGTTCTCTAGGCCAGCCCAGGGGCTCTGGACTATTCAGTGTAAGGCTCAACAACATAACAAAGGCACCACCGCAGATTCTGACTTGTTCTGCCTTCCCTCTCAATTTGGGAATGCACCAAATAAATCCTATAAACGACACCAAAACCTAACAGGATCGTTTGTGCGAACGTGTCGTTGCTGCATGGAACGGGCAGGTTTTCATTTGGCCACTTATTAGTTACTGAAGTGCAAAATGCAGAGGAAAAGCCCCCCAGGGCTCCCCCCAGGAAGCCTCGATTCTCAATTCCCGGGCAAAAGCCACAGTTTATGTCACAAAACCCTCGGGGAGGATTGAGAGCGGAGCGGATACCTCGGAAAACACAATATGAGGGACTGACGTACACGTTGAGGGCTGGGGAAATCAATTTTTGAAACGGGAAATGATTTTTTTTTTAAGGGGTTGGATCCAATAGGAGACACGTAGGTTCCTGGGGGAGAGGATGGAAACTACTTTTTGTTTTGGTTTGGTTTTTTAATTTTTTTTTTTTTTTGTGGGATCACATTACCGGTGGAAAAATTGACCTGCAGAGACTGATTTGCCTCTTTCTGTCACTGACCATCTGCCAAGACCTGATTCCTGGTGGATATTAAGAGCAGGGCTCAAAATCCAAACGCTGCAACCCCACGTTAAAAATTCAGCCTTCTGCACTGCCCCATCCCCTCCACATCCCAGGCTTGTGCTTCCCAAAATATTTCACTCATCTGGGACACCAGTGACTCCCTTTTGGGGGGCAACACTGCAAAGCCCTTCAGACAACCAGCACGTGGCACCTTCACACCTTCTCCACCGCCAAGGATCAAACTGCTCCCTTCTCTTCCCGGCACAAAGAGCTCCTACAATCCAGGGAATTCTCAGCAGTGTCCCTTCTGTCTTGTCACATGGCACTTGCACCATCATTTCCCAGTGTCTGGAGCCGTGCTGAAGGTCATGGGATGCCTGGAGTTCTGGCTTTGCATTTAAATAGCTCCAGCTTGGAGCACTTTGGGAGCTCAGACATCGAGTCAGGTCTTGCTTTGCCTTCCTCTGTTCTTCCCTCTGCCCCTCTCGGGGTGGGATTTGCTCCTTCTGGGAGGGGAGGTGGATGCCAGCCGAGGTTTCTCCTTGTCACAGTCTGATTCAAATGAACTTGGAGGAGAATTCTTCTCCAGGCAGCCGCCTGGAATGTGTGGAGGAGGCTGGATTTCAGGTTTGTTTTTTTCCACAAAGTCTTCGCCGGGTTTTGGTTTGGAAACCTCAAAATTCAAATGAAAGATTGGTGACTGAGATAAAATAGATCTGAGATCCCAGTCGACCTGATTCTGCTTTGGCAAACCCCAAACCATCTTGGTTTGCTCTTCACAGAAAAGAGGGAGGAAACCCCCCAAACTTTCATCTGACCCCTCCTCGAAATTCTTTTGATGCTCGAGATAAAATGGAACTGAGATTCACACAAAGTCCTGGGGGAAGAAGAGGCCTCAAAACAAGAGGTTCTGGCCCCATTAACCGCCCTGGATGGACGTGACCCAGCCCAGCCTGGCAACCCAAATTCTGAAGTCATTGATCCTGAGAAAAGCAATAAATCACATTTGACAGCTCAAGAAAAAACAGTCTGACCTTGGGCCTGGTTTCGATCCCACTGATGCAGCTGGAGACCTCAGTGAGCACAAAAATGGCAGCTCTGAGCCAGCAGCCAACTGGGAAATGGGTGGAAAAAAATCCTTCATCCACTACTGAGATGTGGAATAGGAAAATGTCTCTCCGGGACAGCGGCCACCCCTCAAGATCTATAGGTAGCTGAATTTATTAAAAATAACAGATCCATGAGGTCATTTGGGTTGGAATTGACCTCTAAGACCATGGAGTCCACCCTGTGCCCCATCCCCACCTTGTCCCCCAGCCCAGAGCCCTGAGTGCCACATCCAGGCCTTCCTGGGACACCTCCAGGGGTGGGGACTCCAAACCTCCCCCCTGGGCAGCCCCTTCTAATGCCTGACCACCCTTTCCATGGAGAAATTCCTCCTGATGTCCAACCTGACCCTCCCCTGGCACAGCTTGAGGCCGTTCCCTCTCCTCCTGTCCCTTGTTCCCTGGGAGCAGAGCCCGACCCCCCCCGGCTCCCCCCTCCTGTCAGGGAGTTGCAGAGCCAGAAGGTCCTCCCTGAGCCTCCTTTTCTCCAGGCTAAACCCCCATAACTGACTTTCCCCAGGCAGGGTGAAGCTGGGAAAACAGTCCTGTCCTCTGTCAGAAACCCACAGTGTCCAACTGGCTCCACTGGGATGGAAAAGGTAACATCTCCCAACAAGAACTGTTTACTTCTTCCTCCCACCATCAGCCAGCTCAGACTTTGGAAGTTCTCAGAAGCTCTGGAAGCTGCACACGCTTTAGAAATGAACCTCACCAGGCAAAAAGCTTGCAGCCCTCCAGGTCAAGCCCTTTTAAGGACTCTTTTATTGCAACTTTACCAAATCCATTAAAAAAAAAAAAAAAAGAAAAAAAGCAATCCTGCTGAAGATTGCACCTTTGAAACGATAGCTACCTACAAAGTTTTAACACAGTAGTTCAAAGTGTTGGAAAAGACACTTTTACATTTTGCAGAGAACAGCAGGTTTTAATCTATTGTGATTTTTTTTTTTTTCTCCCCAGCATGTTTCGAGTCTGTTACATGAGTGTTATCTGTCCGGTTTCCAGGTTTTTATAATCCACTGGGGCCTGTGTAAATCTCAGGATTTCCTCTGCAGACTCGGCTCATGTTCCACAGCTGTGCTTGAGCACATGTGTGAGGAAATTAGAAATGAAATCAGCTGATCCGGCGTGGATTAGGACAGGGAGAGCAACCCAAGCCTTGCAGGGTCTGTGTCCTGTCCGTGGGGTCAGTGCCACCCTCCAGAGCTTGGCTGTGGTTACAACAAGGTCCCCACACAAGAGGAGTGACTTCTGCACCCCCTCAGCCCTCCAGAGAACACCCAAGGTCTTTACTCAGAGGGTGGGGAGGCCCTGGCACAGGTTGCCCAGAGAAGCTGTGGCTGCTCCTGGATCCCTGGAAGTGTCCAAGGCCAGGTTGCACGGGACCCTGAGCAACCTGGGCTAGTGGAAGGTGTCCCTGCCCATGACTGGATGGGCTTTGAGTTCCCTTCCAACCCAAACCATTCAGGATTCTACAGCTCTAAGACATTTTTCCCATCTCTTGCCCATCTGGCTGCAGGGAATTTGCCTCATCCCGAGTGGCTGTGGGAGAAGTGCCATGAGGTGTCACAGCTCAGAGGAAGCCACGAGTGGTTCAGTGAGGTCGTGGCTGCAGCTGGGGACAGTGGCAGCCCCTTTCCCATGAACTCCTCTGACTGGGTTTGCTGTGTTCCTCTGCCCCTGGGGCACTTGGTTCATGCAAATATCCCACAGCTGGGCACCAGCAGCACCGAGTGGACCTTGCAGGATCTCAGCAAGGGCAGAGCGATGCTCAATCCCCAAATCTGCAAATATCCCACAACTGGGCACCAGCAGCACCGGGTGGATGTTGCAGGACGCTCAGCAAGGACAGGACGACTCCCTGTGCCGGCATTTCCCCACGGCAGACGCCTCTTGGGCTGTTGGGAGATGCCTCCCAACACCTGCCTCTTGGCAAGCCTTGCCCAGTGGGGCTGGGGGAGCCTCCTCCGTGGGCAGGCAGGGCTGGGCAGGGCCAAGCCCCGGGGCTGGGGGGGTTTGTTTGATGCCCCGTGAGCTGCCGGAGGGTGCGGGGCCCTATCAAAGCTGAGCTGTGGCGTGGGCTCAGCTTTAGGGGGGCCAGGTGGGGGTTAAGGGAGCCCTGGGGGGCTCCGGCAGTTCAGGGCTGGCCCTTTGCCTGGCAGCAAATCCCACTTCACAAAGCTTCACCCCACACAGCAAACTCTTCGCCCCAGAGGTGGGTTTGCCGTGAAATCCCCACGCCGGGTGATTCCAACCTGCTTGGAGTCTTGCTCCAAGTGCCCCGGTGCCAGGAGGGCACTGCAGAGGGTCACTCCTTCACCAGGCAGCTGCTGTGGGATTTCTCAAGCCAAACCATGTTTTCATTAATTATTTTTTTTTCAGGCTATTTGCTCCCCCTGATGAGGTCTGGGGCAGCACAAGGAGCAGAGCGCAGATCCCCGGTCCCTGGACCATTTTCCCCTCCCATTAGTTGTGGTTTGCTCCTGTCAAAGCTCTCCAGGCTTCCCAAAGACTGGAAAGCAGGGAAAAGAGGAGTGGTAACGATGTTTAACATAAATCAAGCTAATTGCAGCGTTGAGCAGGGGAGATGTGGCACTGTGAGAAGTGTGGACAGACACGGGTGAACCCTGCAGTGCAATCACCCAGGGCACAGCAGTAAATTTAATAAGCTGCCTACCTGAATGGTGGTTCTTTCCCTTGCCAGCACCTGGATGATTACAAACATCCATTTATCTTGGGATTGTCTCATGTGGAATTGGCAGCTGGGGTTGCTCGAAACGTCTGTGCAAAGTTGGAATTCTTTAAAGATTTTTCAAGGGGTAAGTGGTGCATACCAGGGTCTGGCAACCCTCAGCTCCGTTCCTGGAACTGCAGACAAAAGGTAATGAGGCTTGGAGAGCGAGTTCCCAACGAGGTGCATGAATGTGACATGCATGTGGCTGGAAAACCCCACTCCTTTTCCTTTTAAAGTAGTCGGAGGAGCAAAAGAACGGGAATGGAGCCCAGGTTTCCTGCATAGTCAAGCAGCGCTTCTCCCTCTAGGCCACGGGCTGATGCGTAGGGAAGCAGAACAAAGGGAAAACACAACTGCTATGAACTGAGATGAACTTCCAGCCAAAGGCAGGAGAAGGGATTCCAGCTCTCAGGAGCTGCTCAGAGTGGTGGCCACAGGTGCTGACACCTCACGGGGTGGGTGCCCGGCGAGTGAGGCCTCTGCCCACGCTCGGAGCTCATCAATCCCTGCCCTGGGGGTGGGCTCTGGTGCCAGAGCTGGAGAGGGTGGAAGAACCTGGATCTGGAAACTGGCTGGCAAATGGCTTGTCATCCCTGTGCTGCCACCCGGGATGGAAGGCTGAAGGTGCCTCATCTAGGGGACGTTTGGTTCCTCGCAGAGCAAACCCAGCGATTCCACGGAAACCGTGCGACCGCTGTGCAGGCAGGAAAATTCCAGAGGCAACAGAGCTGGGCTTAACCCTGTAACTGGTGTTACTGCTCCTGTGGAGAAGGACACCCCAAGGGGATTTTCTATAATCTTGGTAAGAAACAACCCTGAGCACCAGAACTAGTAAAACTTGGTTTCCTGCGCTGATTTCTTGCTCTTCTGAGCCTTTGATGCCGAAGGAGGTGCGAGCTCTGACTTAGTTTTCCTCCCCGATGAAGCATCCTCACTAATTGGATTTTCGGGTGTTTGCTGCTGCAGGGATTTTTGATGAGGGCTGCGTTGTGATCTTGCTCTGGGAAGTCAGGAAGCAGCTCTGGAGCAGGGGAAGCTGAGCAGAGGTGGCTGTGAGCTGCCCAAAGGCAGCCCTGCTTGGCGTGGAGAAGCTGGACAGGTGCTCACACTGCCTCGTGTGGAGATTCCCCTGCTGCTGAAGGACAGAGAGAGGGGCTGGAACACTGAAATTGGGGTCCTCAGGTGCTTTGCTGGAGGGTCCCACCACCCACAAGGCTCTGGAACACTGGAATACAGGTTTGCCAGACCCACAGCTCCATGGGGTCATAAAAGCCCTCCTGGAGCTCCAGAAGCTCCCAGCAGTTGAGCTAAGCTGGGACTGGCAGCTGCAGGGGAAGGTTTGGAGAGATTTACTGGTTTTCTTCCACCTGCCCAGCTCCGTTTGGCTCCTGGGCTCTGGTGCCCGTGGGATGCGGAGTCTCCGTGCGCGCCTTTGGATTTATGGGATTTTGGTGGCTCACACCGAAAGGTCTGATCCACCAGAGTCCCCGGACACTGGGGCAGGGCTCGGAGCTCGTAACCCCGTGACACAGCTCTTCCTCCCAGCCCTGCTCCGTGGGAGGCCCAGCCCAGCCCATCCCCAGCCCCATCCCGGATCCGGGCGGCTCGTGTTGCGCATCCCGGAGCCCCCGGATCGCTCTCTCCGGTGACTCAGTGGATGTTGCTCCTCACAAACCACCCAGACTGCGGCCAGATGTCCTCCCTCACATCCAGCTGTTTCGGGGGAGGCGGTTGCAACCACCAGCTGCTCGTCACCGCTGCCCTGCCAGCGGGGCCGCCGGGGTCACGCTCCCTCATCCATCTCTGTCCCAGCGCCCCGTTAGCAGGGACCTGCTGCTCGCTCCCTTCCCGAGCTCAGCTCGGTTTTGTCTGAAGCAGGTCGGTCAGAAAGGACCCAACCAACCAACCTCTGTCTCAGGAACGCTCATTCCCTCCAGCTGAGTATCAGCAGCCTGCAGGACAGGACATCTGAGCTTCCAAGCCCATCCTTGGGTGCAAAAAACACCTTCAAGCTGCTCCTTTCGGTGCATATTTCCTACTCATCTCGCCCTCCCCTCCTGTCTCCCATGTTTCCCTCATGCACAAATGTATTTCCATCCCAGGGGAAGCTCAGGCCAGTGGACAGAGCCCCGAGCCTGGGCCATGAGCCAGAGGCTTCTTAGCACTAATCCCAGCTGTGCCATGGCCGAGTTGGTGGCCCTGGGCAAGGCATGCATCCCCCCTGCCCTGGCTTCTCCCTGCCTTGGAAAACGAGGATAACCATGCTGACTTTTCCCCACCTCGAGGACTGTTGGATCTTTGAAAGCACCCGGGCTGTGAAAAGCCCAATTATTAGGAAATCCAAACATTCCCAGCCCTCCTCGGGAGCGGGAACGTGGCAATCCTGCTTCCCAACAAAGCAGCAGCCACGGAAACATCCTAAAAGAGAGCAAATGTGTGTGAGTGTGTGTGTGTCCCTGTGCAGGAGCAGCAGTCTGGGCTCAGCTTGAGTTGATTCATGTGGGTTTTGACTCAGATTATCCCAGCTTACAGGGAACAAGGCTCGTGTTTCTGCTTCTGCTTCCTAAGCCTGGGTGTTGGGGTTTTTTCCCCCCCTTCTCCTTGTCTGTCCCGCTTTTTCTTCCTCCAACAAACTCTCCTGGATCCTCATTGTGTGATGGGAAGGGTTGGGTGTGCTGGGTTTCATCTTCCCACCCCAAAATGGTGGCCTGACCTCCCTCCATCCAAACCCAAGGCCAAGCTGAGGGAGAAAATTGCCTTTTTTTTGCCTTTTTAATTTTTTTTTTTGGACATGCACAATGCATTCCCCCTGCAGAAAAAGCAGCACCACATCTGGATAGTGTTTCACCAGGGCTGCTCCAGGAATTATCAGAACAGTGTCCTCAGCTTCATATTATTATTATTATGTGCCACACACTAAAAAATGACTGGGGGGAGGGGGAGAAACTATTAAAAAAAAAAAACAAAAAGGCAGCAAATTAAAAAACAAAATGACTAAAATCCAACCCTCTGCTATAAAGCAGAATTTCCATTTGGTCAGGATGTGAAACAGCTCTGCCAGAACTGATGTTATCGAGGAGTTTGCAGTCGTGGGACCTGCTGTTTGTTTATTTAATCCCGGTTTTCCCAGGAGGACGGGGATCCCTGGTGGGGGGTGTCCCCAGGGAGGGGGGACACGTTAGGAAGAGGAGTGTGGCCGTGCAGGGATTGGGAATTTGCCTCCCCTGGCTGCTGGAAGATCCCTGGGTGAGGTGTGAGTGTGTCCCTGTGCTGCCTCCCCACAGGAACTCCGGCACAGCCCCTCTGGGAATGCAGCCCTGGAAGATCCCGGTGATTTCAGAGGCCATTAAACATTTCTGGGAAATATGTACAAGGGCCTTTGATGCTCCCCAGTCTAGAAATGTGGTTTATTGATCCGTGGAAGGGATCCCAGGGCTCCTATTCTGGGTGCACTTTTTCATCCCTGGTCACCACAAGCATCAAGGTGCTGTTTCAACAGGAAAAAAAAAATACTTTCTGAGGAGACCAAACAAGCCATAAACTCGAAATCTGGGGTCAGTAAATAAGTTGTGACAAAAAAATCTGTTGCTTCCTGCCCTTGCTTTCCGTGCATCTCTTGATGAGCTGCATTTGGCAGGTTAAAAAGCACCTGAAATCCTTTATTGGCTTGTTCTAAGGGGATATAAACCATTTCTGGGAACCAATAGAAAGCAGGTTCCTAAAAGCCATGGTGACAGCTGCATACCAAAAGCAGACTAATAGCAGAGAGACAAAGGAATGGTAGAATAATCTGTAGTGAAATAAAGATTTTAATAGCAAAACCAAGTCTTCAGAGAGTGAACATGATCCAAAGCAAACCATACCTTTATATATGGGGATCTGGGAGAGGGAGAAAAAAAAAATCATCTCATTTTTTCCCCCTTAAAACAAATTACTCCTCACGGAGCAGTTTCATATCTGCTGCTAAATTATTAAACTCCTTCTCCGGGGAGAAGAGATAAAATAAACATCCCCCATTTCATTTTTTTTTTTTCTTTTTTTGTTCTTTTTTCATAACTTGGGTGAGTGGAAAAGCAGGAGGCTGGCCATGAATAACCAGGCAATTGAAATAAAATCATCAGATGTTTGGGGAGGGCGAGAAGATGTGGAGCCTTAAAATAAATCACCGGCTTAAAACAACAGCAGAAAAGAAATTAAATAAATAAAAAAATCCTCTTCTGTGCAGTGGGCTCTTGGTGCCAAGCTTTCCCCAGTCAGTGTCTGGAGGAAGTGGGTGGCAACACGTTTGATGTAGGAGGTGAGGAATTTGTGTGTGCCTGAGTGAGGCTAAAAGGGAGAAAAAAGAAGGAAATCAGCAGTCATGGATATGGGATTATGTCATGGAGCACAGGGGATGGGGCAGAGCAGGTTTGGTGTCCACGTGAGCAGGACTAGACAGGAAAGCATCCAAGGGAGGGCAAGGAAGGTGGGCAAGGGCCTGGATTTGGAGCTGTGTGAGGACACTGAGGGCACTTGGGGTGTTCAGCTGGAGAGGAGGAGACTGAGGGGAGACCTCACTGCAGTTCAACTGCCTGGGCAGGGGCAGAGGAGGGGCAGGGACTGAGCTCTGCTCTGGGGGGACCAGGGACAGCACCCAGGGAATGGCTGGAGCTGTGTCAGGGCAGGCTCAGGTTGGATCTCAGGAAAAGGTTCTTCCCTCAGTTGGGCACTGCCCAGGCTCCCCAGGGCAGTGGGCACAGCACCAAGGCTGCCAGAGCTCCAGGAGGGTTTGGATGATCCTCTGGAGCACATGGAGTGACTCTGAGAATGGGCCTGTGCAGGGCTGAGGGTTGGACTGGATGATCCCTTCCAGCTCAGCATGTCCTGTGGGATCAGCCAGAGCAGCTGTGATGGAAGGGTGGCAGGTCCTCTTGTGCCTGGCAGCAGGACCAGGAGCTGGAGAGAACCCTAAAGGCACGAGAGATAATCCACAGCATAATCCCAGGGTCCTCACACCTTTCCCCATGTAACCTGTCTCTTCTCAGTCCCATTTTCTTGCCTGGAGTTCACCAGCTCCTCTGGAAGGTCAGGAGGGAGATCCAGAGGTGCTGCAGGGAGTGGCCAGCTGGGCTGAGCAATCCACACAGATGGACTTCCTGCTCCTGGCAGCTGGGAACTGGGAGAGGGGAGGGAGGCAGCAGATGCTGTGGGGCTGTTTTGTCCCCCTGTCCCCCAGAGCAGACACCTCCTTCCACCCCCTGACCCTGCTCTCAGCTGCAGGAGCCGGGGGTGCAGCCTGGGCTGTGCTGGCCAGGAGGGAGAGAAGCTGATTTTTCCACCTCTTTTTGTATCCCAAGTCTCCATCAACTGCACCTGGAGTTGGGTCTGGGTCTTCCCACACAACACCAAAACACAGGAGATGTCAGGTCCCAGCTGAGGGCTGTGACCAGCTGTGACATCCTTCACCTGGCTCTGCAGAGATATTGGGAACACCCTGATTTTCCCTATGACTTTGGAGCACATGAATGTGTGCAGAACCATCCCAAATTATTGCTTCTGTGCTCAGAGTGTCTAAAAAAACACCAGCACTGACAGGTTTTCTTTATCAGAAGTCACCCTGAAGCAGATAGTCCCTGGGGAAGGCACCTGATTTCATGGCAGGATTTCCTTCCCGATGGCTTGATCAGATCTATGTCAGTCCACGTGAACATTTGGCTTTCTGGATGCTTATCCAAAGGCAAATCAAATCCCACATCATTGGAAATTTGCTTTTTCAGTAGAAGGTTTTGATGTTCAGCTTCATTTCCATCAGCAACGTGGTTTCCATGGGAAATTGTTCATATGACCTTGATAGAACCCACCCCCAAAATCATGTAGGACATCAAACGTGGCTCAAATGTGGTAATTTCAGGTAATGAATTCAAAAAGTCTCTATAGAAGAAATTTCTTCTACTCTCCTGCTTCAAGAGATCCATCAAGGCATGGTTCCTAGTGAAGAGCCCTTTGCTCTCCACACTTCAAGGTTTTATGGTTTCCACCTTTTACCATCAGGTGAATCAAGATTAGCAGCAGCAAATTATCAATTTTGAATCAAATTGCCACCAAATTTAATTTCCCCTGGTTTTCCACAAGCTGGAAATTCTCTTTTCACGGGTTTGCAACTTGTAGGGCACAGAAATAGGGAAATAGAAAGAGAGAGAAAATACAGTGAATATTTGAGTTTGAGCAACATCTTTTGGCTCCACAAATATTGTACTCAAAAGTCGGGGAAAACATGATGGAAAAGGAAATTTTGCACAGCTCTTGGGCTGGGTTTAACAGATTGTGTGAAAAGTAAGTGGTACTGGGATAAAGCAGCATTTTTCGATCTGGAATCAATACTGGCAGGAAGTAGAAACATTTGCCATGAAGTGAGAAACAACACATGGTTATTTCATTATATTTACCTAATAAAGTCCCTCTCTTTCATGTGGGATTGGAGAAAGGTCTCACGTGGCATTTAATAAAAGAAGGATGCCTGGAATTGCCTTGGCAGTTACAGAGGAATAGATGAGCAATATTTCCTTCCATTTTCCCAGAGTGATACAGCCTGGATTTGAACATGTTGGAAATTATCCTCCCCACGATGCCTTTATTGGAAAGACAAACAAATAGTTTTGATTTTTGCTCTGCTGGGGGGGGGGGGGGGAATATTCCTGCTGAATCCATGCTGCAGATTCCAAAGGGGGATGTGGTGAGAGATACCACTGAGTCTGCCATTCCCATCCCAGGAGCCCATCACTGGACACCTTGGAGCACCAGAGGAGAGCTGAACATCCCTGAGTGCTCCTGCCCTGCCCTGGGTGAGGGAGGGATGAGAAATGCTCCGAAAGTCGGGCTGGCTGCCTTTGATTGCCACGTGTGTGGGATCTCACAGGAGGAGCGTGGGCAGCAAAGCAATGGAAAGAGCGTTTCCACCTCCACAAGGCATTTAACGAGGAATCAGCCCCTCCCTGGAAGGCAGAGGACCTGCTGGGGAGGGTTTGGGGTTGTGTAACCGGGGTGGAACCCACGGCACTGCCGTGGCAAGGCAGGGGGTGGGATGTGGGATGCAGGGGGGTGGGATGCAGGAGGCTCCTGCTCCCACACGGGGCTCAGGGTTGGGATCCTGGTGGATCTGGTGGTGATCCCGGAGGGGTGACAGCATCCCAGCCAGCTGGATTGTGAGGTGTGGTGGTGCCCAGGCTGTGTGAGCAGCAGGGCTGTCAGAGGGGCTGTGGGGCTGTGATGTTGGGCAGGAAGGGGTCGGTGCCTGCCCCGGGGTTTGTCTCCATTCTCCAGCCCTCACAAAGCCTCTCCTCCCCCTCAGTGAGGCAGGTGAGGAGGCTGTCCCTGTGCCAGTCATCCCAGGTATTTAGAATCCCAGAATTCCAGAATCACTGAGGTTTGGAAAAGCCCTCCCAGCCCATGGATCCCTCCTGTGCCCCATCCCCACCTTGTCCCCCAGCCCAGAGCATCAGTGCCACAGCCAGGCCTTCCTTGGACACCTCCAGGGCTGGGGACTCCACCACCTCCCTGGGCAGCCCCTGTCAAGGCCTGACCGCCCTTTCCATGGAGAAATTCCTCCTCATGTCCAACCTGAGCCTCCCCTGGCACAGCTGGAGGCCACATCCTCAGATTTCTCAGATTTGTCAGTGGGTGAAAGCCCTGCTGGGTCCTGCACACCTGGAGGGCAGTTCCCAGGGATGGGGACTGGGGACTATAGGGTGTGTGGGTGACAGCTGGCACAGCCATGGCACTGTCAGGGTTGCCACCATCTCTCCTAACACAGGATCAGCATCAGCAGCAGGGATCACAGAATCATGGAATGGTTTGCATCAGAAGAGACCTTTAAAGATCACCTGGTTCCAATCCTCCTGCAATGAGCCTGGATATCTTCCAACCAGGTTGCTCCAAGCCCTGTCCAGCCTGGCCTTGGTCACTCCCAGGGATGGGGCAGCCACAGCTTCTCTGGGCAACCTGTGCCAGTGTTTCACCACTCTCATTGTGAAAAAATTCTACCTTATATCTACTCTGAGTTGACTCTGTTTTAATTTAAACCATCAGCCCTTGTCCTGTTGGAGCAGTCCCACTAAAAAGGTTTGTCCCCATCTTTCTTGGAGCCCTTTTAGGCCCTGGAAGGGGCTCTGAGGTCTCTCTGGAGCCTTCTCTTCTCCAGGATGAACACCCTCAGCTCTCCCTGCCTGTGTCCACACCGAAGGGAACACAACAACCCTCTGATCCCCTTCATGGCTCCCACAGGTGCTGCCCAATGAAGTCCTTCTCTCCTGGTTTTCCAGGGAAACAATGCCAATCCCTTAATTCTTGCTGCTCAGAGCTGGTTCTGACAGAACCATTTCAAACCCTGCACCGGGAGGATCTTCTTCCCCCAGTTCTCCCTTCCCACCCCCCTGATGGGAATTATGACACCCCAGAGCACCTCAGACCTCCTGGGGGTCCCCAGCATTTCCCACCCAGGTAAATCAGGCTCTGCTGGGGACATCAGGAGGCAAACCCAGCCCTGCCCCATGTCAGGAAGCCACTTGTGCATTTTCTTCATCATTTCTAACCTCGAAAACCCATCGGGGTGCTCTGGGAAGGGCAAGACAACTGCTGAAGAGGAAAAAAAAAAAAAAACAACCAACTTTCATTTTCTGGGCCAGCCTGCAGCTGTCAGCTGAGCCTCCTCCTGATCCTGCCCTCTCCACAACAACAGCTGGAGCAGCCAAAAATGGGCTGCTGGGCAGGAACCACCCGGCTCCTGTTACAGGCGACACCTCGCAGATGCCACTTCCGTGAAAAAAATATAAAATGGGGAGAAAAAAAAAAAAAACCAACACCCCACAGATGGAAAAATTATTTGCCTGACATTGGAAATTCTTTTTGTTACATGAACCCTGACATGTGTTGTGCTATAAAAGGGAGGGGGGAGACAGGGAGAGGGGGGAGTGAAAAGGAAAGGGAAACTGGAGGAAGGAAAAATTCTCCGTGAATTCGATTTTCACCTGTTGTCTCAGGACAAGGGGGGGGCTGGAAGGGAGGTGGGATGTCTGTGCTGGTGGGGCCAAGATGGGGCCACCAGTTTGATTCCAAGGACCCCTTTCCTCAGAAATATTTCCAAGAAGGGGGGAGGTTTCTCACCAGCCAGTGGTTTTTTTGCTTGTCTGGTTTATGGAGAAATGAAATGGTGTGTTCTTCTCTGGAAAGCTCAGCAATGTGATTTGTGGAGATATCACTGTGATTTGTGAAGATATCAAGATAATTTGCAAAGATATCACTATGATTTCTGAAAATATCAATGTAATTTATGGAGATATCAGTATGATTTGTGAAGATATCGAGATAATTTGTGAAGATATCACTATGGTTTGTGAAGATTTCAATAAAATTTGTGAAGATATCAAGATAATCTGTGAAGATATCACTATGATTTTTGAACATATCAATATAATTTATGAAGGTATCAAGATAATTTGCAAAAATATCACTATGATTTGTGAAGATTTCAATACAATTTGTGAAGATACCAATGCAATTTGTGAAGATATCACTATGATTTTTGAAGATATCCTTATAATTTGTCAAGATACCAGCATAATTTGTGAAGATATCAATACAATTTGTGAAGATATCAATGTGATTTTTGAAGATATCAATACAATTTGTGAAGGTATCAAGATAATTTGTGAAGATATCAAGAGAATTTGTGAAGATATCAAGAGAATTTGTGGGGATCCCAATATAATTAGTGGGAATCCCAATATAATTAGTGGAGACACCGGTGGGATTTGTGGAGATCTCAACGTGACTTGTCACCATCCCAAAGGAAATGTTCCCAGCCAACGTTCTCAGCAGATGCTTTGCAGGTCCAGAGCTCCTGCACACACTGATTAGTTCCAGGGCTGCAGCTGATTAATCACTGCCACCCCTCCTTGCTGCAGCTCTTGTCAACATTTCACTGCTTTGTCTGCTGCTTATTTCCACCATAATCCACTTAATCAGAGCTGCTCATCCCCGGAGCCTCCGGCGGCGGCATTTCCACACTGGAGCTGGAGCTGGAGCTGGAGCTGCAGCCAGAGCCTCTCCCATCCTCCACCAGGGACAGCAGGAGCGGCCAAAAAGTGAGGACGAACTGCCCTTGTGAGGGGACAGGACCTCTGGTGGGTCAGAGCTGGGGGGGCTTTGAGGAGAGGGGGAGCCAAAGCCTTCCCAGCTGGATGTGAAGGAGATGGAGAGAGAAACGGTCCCAGTGAGAGGGGGAAAGTCCTCCCAGGAAAGGTGTGGATCCTCCATCCCCAGGGATATTTGATGCTCATCAAGGTGAAGCCCTGGGCAGTGGCAGCTCATCCTCAGGTTGGAGCTGTTTGGAGCAGGGGGCTGGATTAGAGACCCGTGGGGTCTCTGCCCTGTGTTGTTGTGACACTGGGCTTTTCGGCCATTTCCCACAATATTCCAAAACTCTGAAAGTCAAAAAAATGTGTCTCTGAGCTGATCAGCCCCCAGGATCGGGTTGACAGCCCTGTAACAGGGTAGACTTCATTAACTCCTCTTTGTCCTCTCATTCCATCATTAGCCTGACACGAATTCCTCTCCAATTTCGGTGTTTCTGGACCGAAGTTTCTGCGTTACAGACCTGGGGTCACTTCCCAGAGCCCGGCACTGCCCGTGCATCCCACCTCCCCCGATCCCACTCCTTTCTCGGAGCGTGGGAAGCTGCACAGCCCCACATCCCCCTCCCTCCCAGCCCTGCAGGAGCTTTGGCTGCTCAGCAGGGGTGGGGAGAGGCAGAGGAGGAGGAGGAGGTGCAGAGGTAACTTTGGCTCCCAACTTCAGCCTCCCCATTAGAGCGAGCGGGAAACATTTGCTGGTGGGAGAACGTTCCCGGTGACAGGTCCTAAAATAATTGTGGAGGTGACATGAGTGAGCGACACTGATAATGAACACGAGTTGGTGGAGCTGTGGCATAATTTCCTGCAGAGCTCTGTGGTCCCCAAGGAGGCTTTTACGCCCCCACTGGGCCTAATTTAGGAGAAAGTTTGGGAGTTCGACTTTGCCCGGAATGGAGCCTCGCTCCAACTTTTCCCATTGCTCTGATAAAAGATAAACGTTAACTCTTGGCTGATTTGGGCTGAGATTTCGTTTCCAGCTATTTTTTTTTCGGGCCTCTGGGGATCCATCCATGACTTGGTGGTGACTCACTTGCAGTGTCCCGAATGAACCGGCTCTGCTGCGAAGACACTTGTTGTGTCCTCACACATGGTGTGATCCCAGAGGAGGTCCCCCCCCCCCTTTTGGGAGGTATTTGCAGCATTGGAAGGGACAAATGTCACTTCTGATGGGTCATTTTGTTTGTTCCTCTCAGCTGATTGTGATACAAAAATTAGGAAGGGAATTCAGACTCAGAAAAGCTGATTAGGGCCACGGGGCTGTGGCCAGAATTTTTGTCAGAATTTGAGCTGTGTTTGCAGCAGAGATGGAAACATCACTGTATTTACATCGGGTTTTTTGCAGCTCTGGAAGTTTAGATTAAATCACTTAAATGCTTTTGGAGGGACAAATCCCTCTTGTTTTGGAGCAGAGGTGGATCCTCTCTCTGAATAAATGGAGAAGACCTTTGGTGTGTGACGGTTCAACGTAGAGATGGCACCTGACACTGGACTGAGATGGTCCCAGCCTCATCTGGTTTGGGAATCTCCCTGCTCCTGGGGCTGTGAGCCACTCAGGATTTGGGTTTTAGGGCCAAATTCCAACCTGGACATGAGGCTGCCACACTGGAGCTGTTTGGGGAGCTCATGACACTAATGATGATCTGCTGCTTTATCACACCCCACGTGGGGATAAATTCAGACTCAGGTTCCCCTTACACAGGAAATATAAACCAAGGCCAGAGGGTTGTACCTGTTCTTCTTCCTTTCAGGCCTCTCCTGAACTTCCAGTCCTGCACTTGTGCCACCAGGACGAGGGTTTCCCATGACACACAGCAGGAAAGGAGCTTACATTTTGATAAAATAAAATCAGCTGGATCTTGGGGTTTTCCATGACTTTTATGTCCAGACAAGCACATGAACTTAGTGCTAATCCAGCAAGGACACCCCGTGTCCTCCCTCCTGAACAGTTTGCAGCAAGCTAAAGCAAGGGAAGAGCTCTGCCAGCAGTTGGGATGGAGGGTTGGGAAGCACCTGGAGGAGGGACACTGTCCTAGTCCTGCTGCAGGGCTTGGGGGAGAAAATTCCTCCTGAGCTTTCCCCCAGCCCTGAGATCCCCCTGGAGCACCGAGTCCATCCCAGGGGGTGGGATGTGCTCCCCTGCTCCCACCCCTCTCCAAAGGACCTCCAGAGAAATCCCTACCACTCACCCTCTCTCCATGTCCAAAGTACTTCCATCACACCAATCAAATCCCTGCCAGATTCCAACCTCTGCTGCCATTCTCCCTATTCCAACCCCTCCCAAAGCATTAAAGCTTTCCAAGATTATTTTTCCAGATAATTTACGGTTTTTCCTCTGAACTAATTAAACCACCCATTTTCTGACCCTCTCCTTTTCAGCTGGGAACTGATTTCATGGAGAGAGTGACAAGCTACCCCCTGTTTTTCCTTCCTGCATGTTTCCTCTGAAGCATCATAATTAGTGATCATCAGCTTTAACGCCTCCAGATTATTGCAAATGAGTGATGCCTCCTTAATGAATAACATATTAATCATGTTATCAACCTTTATTATTGCTAGACAAACTGCAGAGAGATGATTCCTTCGCTTGGGAAGCTTTCAGCACAAAGTCTGAATGGTTTGGAATGAATTTCCTTGTGTTTTACACACGTTCTTCCCTTTTATATCACAGACACCCAATCTGGAGGTGATGTTATCAGGAAAAATATCCCCACAGGCCACGTTGTTTTCTTCATTTATCACCTGGGGCAGCTGTCAGTGTTTAGCACAACTCACAGGTCCTCGGGAATAATTGGGTTTGCTCTCTGCTTGTGATAATTGCAATTAATAACACTGATGGAGTGTTTTCTCGTCGGGGATAAGGACAAACATTCACACGCTGCCGGCACAGGAGTCCTTTCCAGGCCCCCAGATTCCAGAAGGTTTTTCACTGCTCGTGGCAAATATTGTGGATCTTTATTCCCCTCTAGTGGCATATCCCCAAAAAACAGCTGGGAGTCCAAACTGCTGCTTCCTCGGGGATCAGGTTGGTTTTTCCTGAACAGGCAGAGCTCAGGAGTTAAATATCCAGGGGACATCCACAGGTGTGGGAGGCATTTCCAGCTGCCAGTTCAGCCAGGATGGGAAGAGGTATCATGTCATGCTCTCTTGGAAGAGATTTGCCTGTCCCTCCCCCCGGCATGAAATCAGGAGTCACAGGAGGAGAATTATTGATGGGGAAGAGGAGCAGCTCCTGGGAATCACCTGCCTGGGAGCAGTTCTGGGACAGTAACTCTGTGAGGAACAGTGAGACCCCCGAGAGGAAAAATGGGGCTGAGGGGCTCCCAGAGAGCAATTTGCTGGAGGGAAACTGCTCTGGGATTGAGGTGGCTTTTAATCCTGCAGGAGAAGGTGGCTGAGCCCACCTCAGGTTCCCCTTGGGGACCTGGGGACAGGGGACACCCCATGGTGATGTAGCACTTGCTTTTGGGGGTGCTGGGCTGGGAACACTCCAACTGGGCCAATTTTGATGGGTTTGCCCTCAAAAACAAGCCTGGCAAAAGGGGGAGGTGTTGAAAGCCAGCAGAGAGGGAATAACATCAGGGAAAGAAAATCCTGATACCTGTGAAATGGGAAATATTTCTCTTCTTTAAGGTTTCGTGGCAATTCTGGATTTGGGGCTCCAGAGTTCCTCCAGTCCCAGCTTTGGCTTTGGCTCCACCAGCCAAGGGAAAGCTCCTGGCACCTCTTCCTCCCTTTGCATCCAGGTTTGCAGGCAGAGTTCCCCTTCACATGTGCTCCTGTGTCACCCTGGGCTGGTGCCACCCTGTCCTGGTGTCACCAGGTGACATGTGTGGGGCTGGGGACGTGCCCTGTGTCCCACCCGGCTCAGCTCCTGGCCCTCAGTGATAACCAGAAGCGACTCAAGTCTGGCTCTTCGGGCTTTTTATTGAACATTTAAACCAGCACACTTTGTTTAACCCTCCCTGCAAATCCTGCAGCTCGTTACACAAACTCTGTCTTTAGAGTTGAAGGCAAGAAAAAACAAATCAAATCTGCTTTCTGGGCTCCAGGGTCTGCACCCGCTGAAGGTTTAATTTAAAAAATTAATAAACCATGGAGTGAACAGCAGAATTTCACTGTCGAGTGTTTTCCTGAATTACAAGGGTGGCCTCTAGTGGTGTCGTCCGAGTCGTCCTTCCCACGGTGTGAAAAGGAAGTGCCCAGCCTTATTAGTGAGTAATAAAACATAATTAGAGGACAATTAAGAACACGAAGAACTCCTTTGGGAACACAGCCCTCTTTTCCCAATAGCTTTTCTGCTCCTTCCCAGTCCTGAGCTTTCCAAGCCAACCTTACACCAAAAATCATGTAAAAATTAGGGAAGCTGTAAGTTGGTATCATTTGGAATATTTGACAGACACTTGCCAACTTTTATTAAATGGGAGATGAAGTTAACCCTGAATATTTTTTTTAAATGAATAATTTAATTTAATTTCTTCATTTAATAAATGAAGACTTGGAATAAAGTTTTATTAAAAATATCTAGTTATGGTTCCTCCTGTCACTCCATCATTTCTCCTGTTCCTCATCCCCACCTCCCCCAGGCAACCAGAGAGTCATCCCTGCTTTTGGCTGGTCCCACTGGAGACCCTTTCCTGCTATTAATGGGAAGTGGCAAAGGGGGGAAAAACCTTGCTATGGGTAAGAGTGATCAGAGCATTTGGGAAAAAACCCATCACCCAAAGCCCAGTTAGAAATTATCATCCTGATTTCAAAGAGAGCTTATTTCACTTGATTTATGGGGAAGAGGAGCAGAATAAAGGATGGGCAGAGCTCCTCCTGCCTCTTAAAAATCCCCCTTTTCCCAGGTATTAGCATCTGTTTTTAGGGTCTGGTTGGGTCCCACCTCCAGGGCCAGACAAAGTGTCCATGTCAGCACTTGGGGAAGCTGGAAAATGAGTGTTCCCCAGATTAAACCTGCCCAGCAAAGCTCTGCTGTCACCTGAGCCCCACGGGAGGGAGGGACACTCCCAACCCTGGCACCTGGAGCCTCCTTCATCCCGGAGCAGACTTGGATTTCCACCTGACAAGACAAACTGGCTGCCAGAATAAATTGTTTTAAAGCATTGACAAACGAGCTTTGGGGATGGAGATCATTGTCAACCCTCTGAAAAGCTCTGCTGATCACTCCAGGGGATTATTTGGATTATTCCTGGTTTATTTCCCTCTTTTTTTTGCTGCCAACTTCACCCCCTGCTTTGTGCAACTGCCTGGGAATTCTCTGTGCTGCTCTCTCAGGTTCAGCAAGAAGTGAAATGATAAATAACGGTACCAAAGAAGACAGTGACATGAGCTGCTCCTGAGCTTTGGGAAAAGCAGGAAATCATTCATATTCCCTCCAAAAAATGAAAGAGAAAGGCTGTGTGAGGCTGGGTGTCCTCTGGCAAGGGCTTGTCAGGAACAGACATCTCACAAAAACATCATTTATTTCTAGTGTGAGTCCTTCAATCAAGGGGGGAAAGAAAGGTGCAAAGAGAAGTTGCACAGCAATCTTTCCTCAGGCTTTGGGATTTATAGAAATGTTTAAATCTGGCTTGGGGGGGGTGGGGGGCTGAAAATTGGCACTTTTTGCCTGGACGAAGAATCTGCACAGAGAATGACCCGGGGGCTCCGTTGTGCTGCTGGTTCCTCTCTTTGCCCTGTTGTCATGGGGAAAAACTCTGCCAGAAATAGGACAAAACCCACCCAACCAGCTGCAGGAGAATCCTGGGAATGATGGTGACAACTCTACCAGAAACAGGACAAAACCAAGTCAACCATTTGCAGAGAATCCTGGGAATGATGGTGACAACCCTCCCTTAACTAGTGGGGGGAACAGTGGGATTTCCCAGCCAAGCTCTGCCCTGGATGAGGATAGAGGAGGGATTTCCCCTCATCAAGAACAAGAGACTCATTTTATAATCCTGGACTGGTTTGGGTTGGGAGGGACCTTAAAGCTCATCCAGTGCCACCCCCTGTCATGGGCAGGGACACCTTCCACTAGCCCAGGTTGCTCCAACTTTTCCTTGGACACTTCCAGGGATCCAGGAGCCTCCCCACCCTCACTGTCAAAACCTTTTTCCTCACATCTCATCTAAATCAAGCCTTTTTTAAGCCCAAACCATTCCACCTTTCCCCCCCAGGGAGTGCTGGTTTCGGAGGGTTGGTGCTGCAGGACGAGGTGCCCTTGGCTCTGCCCGGGATCCGTGGAAAAGCAGAGCAGGAGGAGAGCCCCGGGCTCTGCCTCTCCCCACCAGTGACTCGGAGCGGGCACAGCTGTGCCCTGCCCGTGCTCTGCCAGGCGTGACCCACCTCCCTCCTCAGCCATCCCCCTGCCCTGCCAGCACACACGAGCTGCTCCCACAGCAGAGGAGCTCGAGCTGCTCCACAAAGTCACTTTGGCGCCGAGTCCCCGCGGTCGGTTCAGGAAACCTGCCCGGAAAAAGCTTCTTTGGGAGCTCTGGAGCAACTCTTCCAGGGGATTCTCAACCCTGTCAGGGATTTTTAAATGGCAAAAAATAAAATATAGGAGCTGGAGATCTTTTGGTTCGTTGGTTAAAGGGGACAAGCTCAGATGAAAAACCAACCTGGAGTGAATAAAACATCCCAAGCAGCAGCAGCAGCAGCAGCAGCCCTCGTGTTCCCACCTGTCTGCTGGAGCCACCTGCTTGGTTCTGCTGCAAATTTAGACCAGAAGCTCCTTGGGAGAAGCCCCTGCCTTGGTTATTCCTTTTTTAACCTGCTGCAAAGTGCAGAGAATAACGAGAGGAGACAGGCAGCTTTTAGAGCTGAAAGGCAGAAGATCAAAGTTCAGTCCCCTGTTGGATGTCAAGCAAATAAATATCATCTGTCTTCCACCTGATGGCAATTCTGCTCCTGGAACTGCCAGGATAAAGGGGAATTCGTTAATATTCAGGATGCAGGACGGAGCAGATACTTGGAAGGCAAGGAGGAAACATCAGAGAAGCTGAGCAAGGTCTCCTCGAGCTGATGAGCACCACGAATTCCCTCCTGCCTGTGGGTCACCCACAGCTTCAGGGAAGTGCAGCACCCCTATGGATGCCATGGGAATGTCCCTGGGTTAAGGGCTGAAGAGTAGAGCAATTCCTTGCCATTTCCCAGTCCAGCCCCTCATTCCTGCCCACTGCAGCATCCCCAGTGTCCTTCACTCCTCTCCTCACTCCCTTCCCAGCCCTGCTGCACCACCCTGGAGGTGCAGGGAGCGTGGGAAAGGAAAACTTCCAGGAAAACTCAGCTTTTTAAACCTCAACCTGGCAAGAAAGTCAGGAGCGGATTCCAGGGTCTCCATGCCTGGCTTTTACAAGCAACTGCTGCAGCCAGTGGGTAATTTATTACTAATTGTGTTTTAATTTCGAGCTGGGAGGAAAAATCCAGGCAATCCTGGATGGGGGAGGGAAGGAAGGACCAAGTTCATGACAAGCACATTGGCTGGATTGGCTGAAGGCCAGAGCTGGGCTCAGCAAAGCTCAGCCCACCTCAGGTGCAGCCCAATTTTTAAATGCACAGTTGAAGTTTTAGCATCAGAACCGAGAAGCAAAGAGGGGTTTTGGGTGAATAAATTCAAATTCAGAGAATCCTGGAATGGTTTGGACTGGGAGGGAGCTCAAAGCCCATCCAGTGCCACCCCCTGCCATGGGCAGGGACACCTCCCACTAGCCCAGGTTGCTCCAACCTGGCCTTGGACACTTCCAAGGATGGGGCATCCTATTTTATGATGCTCTGATTGCTATGGGCAAGCTGTGAGTGATCCCAACATCAGGCAGGGCAGGAATCAGGGCTCTGGGAACTCAGCCCCAGCAGGTGCCAATAAGAGGAAAATCCCCCTTCCCATGCTCACCATAAAGAGGGAAAAACTCTTAATGTGGAGCTGCACTTTGAGGATTTGGGGCTGAAGATTCTGCCACAAACACCAGGCCTTGGCAACAGAGATGGATGGAGCAGGTGCTGATCTTTGGAGCTGAGTTAATTGTGGTCAGTAATTGGGGAAAATGGGACAGAAATTACAGTGTGTGACATTTTAACACCACCCCCCTGAAATCAATCACTGCCTTTAGTCTTTTTTAGCCAAAAATGCTTGGGCTCCCCAGTTGGGGATGAGAATGTTGCTGTGGTGCTGCAGAAATCCTCTTTTATCCATGATTTGGAAGCCAGGGAATTCATTCCAAAGCACAGGAACAGGTAAATTAGAGTGTTATAACAGCGCTCCCAGGCTGTGTCACGGGCTGGGCTGGTGCAAAGGACACCTGGCTGCACAGTGGACAGCCCAAAATGGGTGTTCTGAGGCAATATTTTGTCTACCTTGGGCATTTAAATTGCTCTCAACACTCCACAGCAGCAGCAACCTGCTCTAGTGGGTGGCATCTCTGCCCGTGGGAAGGGTTGGAACTGGATGATCTTTAAGGTCCCTCCAGCCCAAACCATTCTAGAACTATTTTATAGGAGGTCAGGTAGAAGGGAGTGATCCTCCCTGATGCTCAGAGGGGAAAAGAAGCCACATTAAAACTGCAAAAATTGGCTGCAGAAAATCCAGCCAAAGAGAGGGAAGAGGAACCTCCTGGTGAACACGAGGATCTGGTGATGGAACATCGAATGCAGAGCCAGCCCATGGGTCACACCCCCATTTTCACCCCTTGGGGAAGGACTAACAGCCCGGTTTGCCAGGCTCTGGGTGCTTTTGGAGAGCTCCAGGAAAGCTGTAAAACCCCTGGGGAAGATGGTGCAGGTTTGACTCAGCCCTGTGCTGCAGCGGGAGCACCTTCCCAAGGGGTGGGAGATGGGCCAGAGAGGACAGATCCTGATCCCCCCGGGGCAGGAGCTCAGCCATCCCTCCAGGTCACTCCTCCAGAGTGTGTGGCTTCCTTGGGAGCAGGTGGAAGCATAAAAACCCCAGGGGCATTTAGTCTCTTCCAGCTCACATCTCAGCCCTTCGTGGTGCTCCTGCCTTCCCTTTACCCCTTCCCAGCTGAATAAACCCCCCAGTTCTGCCAGGCTGCTTCAGGAAAGGTCTCTTCCAACCTGCTTGACACAAAAAGGGAAAGTTCAGCGAGGTGAAACCCGAGCAAAGTCACCCCAAGCCTTCCCCCTGCCGGGTGACACGAGAGGCAGCAGCTTCCCTGGCTGCATCCTCAGGTTTCAGGGAACATCTGCTGCCGGGAGCTGCCGGGATGGAGATATTCCACATGTGGAAAAAAAAAAAAAAGGAGAGAACTAAATAAACACAACGGTTTGGGAATAAATTAAACCTAATCCGGGCTGATGTGGGCTACGTTTGGCCTGACGCAACATGAATAAAGATTTCAGGGCAAAAATCTGCCAAGGTGGAAAACACGCTGTTCCCTGGGGGATCTGGTTTCTTGGTGAGACCTGAGGGGGGTTTTGCTGAAGGGGGAAAAAAAAAAAACCAAACCTGTAATGCTGTTAAATGGAAGGTAGGAGGGCTGTTGTTTGTTCTGCAGCCTAAGGGATTCTGATGGCTTGATCCCTTAATTCCTGTGGAAATCCCAGCTAATGTAGCCAGCTTACCACTCTGTCTTATCGTGGGGATGGATTTCCTGAAACATCTGAAACATTCTCTGAAGCAAACAGGCTCTGGCAGCGGCTGCAGCGAGGTTTGATTCGCAAACCCTTCCCTGGAGTTGCTGTGGGGCTTCCCTTGGCTTTGGAAGCTGCTCTGTTGGGTGAGGAGCTCGGTGCCAGACGTGCTCCATGGGCTCCTCACGTGCATCCAAAGCCTTTTGGCTCCAGGTCCAGCCTTTGGGAAGGTCCCAGAGCAGAAAAGGCTGAAGACACACCTCCTCCAGAAGGGAAGGATGAATTTAAACCACAAAATCGTTGCTGATACCTCAAGGCAGAGGGAAACAAGCAGCAAAACCTGGCAGAGCAAAGGGCTTTCTAACCAGTCACACAGGGAAGGTTTTCTTGTCCTGTCTCCTTTTGGAATATCTAGAGCCATGATAACCAGGGAATCTGGATTGTGATTTACTGCAAGAGCAATGATAAGCCTATAAACTACTTTCCAAAGGAGCACAGTTATTAGAGATGTGTGATTGAAGTTATTAAAGATGTGAATCTTGATCGTGTGTTCTGATCAACACTCAGCATTATTTAGGACTATGAAGGGAATCAAACCCTGAGCCAGCAGATCCCATTTCCATACCCAAACTCAGGGCTCACAGTCCAATTCTCACCCAAATCCACTTCTGTTTTCAGCCCAACATGTGGTTCCCCATATTTGGTGTCTCCTCTGGGCACATTCCTTTGCTGCTGGATGATTTAGTCCTTGGAGTTCAGTCACAGACAGTGTGTCTTCCTTTCTCTTTGGCACATCCCGTGTTTTGCAGAGATCCAGAGGCCAATTATTTGGGGTTTTTATTGCTTAGTCCTTAGAACTGACACACTGTTTGTGGAATTGTTTCCTGGACTCCCCTGGCACAGCTTTTCTTCATAAATCACAGGAAGTTTTTTCTGGATTATTTCTTTCCTGTGAACCAATTTCCTATGGAAGCTGTTCCCGTGGCTCAGCTCTGGACTGTTTCCTCTTGGCACTCTCTAAGCCAGATTTGATTAATCATTAATTTAAATGAAGGGTCAGTTTATAGCAACTGTTCCCTGGAATGAGATTCCCACTCTCAGCGATCCCATCCCAATGCCAACCCCAGCAGGCCAAGGGAAGTGCTGTGCAAGCAGAGTTCTTGTCCACTTCACCAAATTAATTTGGCCCAAAGGCTTTAATCCTGATTCCCAGCCCTGAGGGATGGAGAGTGGACAGGTCCCCTTCTTACTCGACTCTCCACGTGGCAACAGATGCTATTTTTGGGGAGTTTATCAACAAAAGAAAGGGTTGCAAATCCTCCCTCGCTGTCTCCTTAATTCGTGAACTAATGACTTTTTATTCCTGCCTCTCCTCCATGAATATTATGATGACAGGACAGACATTCCCAGGCAGAGGGGCTGCCCTGGCACACTCCAGTGCCAGCTCTCATTACAGCAGGTGACTCAGACACCAGAATGGCCCAGTAGGTGACAACCAGGCCTAATCCATTGCCTTGGATTTGGGACACGAGTGGGAATCTGCATCCCTGAGGAGGACAGAGCTCAGGGCACACACAGCACACGCTGCAAACAGCCCCGTCCCTCCTCGGGGCACTGACACCGGGGCGTGTTCTACTCCAGCAAAGGATTTTCCATGAAAACCTGTCTGGTGCCTCCTTGAATGTGCCTTGGCAGGATGCTAATCCAAGGATTCTCACTCAACTGTGAGGTGCTAAACCCCCAGAGCTCGGATTTCCACGCTGGAAGCTGGAGAGTTCCCGCTGCTCCCTCGAGCCACCCGACCTCGGCCAGGGGTTTGTTCCTTTGCTTTTGGTTTTCAGCCCTTCTGCTGAGGCTGTTTGTGAGCCAAGATCCTGCTTTGGACAAAGTGACCCGAGGGAATTGCTGCTTGTGTTTGGCCAGGACCATGTTCTGGGTGTCAGTTTAATTGCAGTTTGGTGGCTCTGCTCTGAAGAGCAGTAATTAGCCCACAGTGAATGTTGTAGAACTGGCGAAGGGGAAAAGCTGCAGAGGATTTGAAATTCTGTTTCTTGCCCAAGAAAAGAGGGAAATCCTGACACTCTGAGACACCTGAGAGCTCTTTGACTTGCCTAAAACCAGAGTTCCAAGGCATCAAGGCCAGGCTGGATGGGGCTTGGAGCAACCTGGGCTAGTGGAAGGTGACCCTGCCCGTGACAGGGGGTGGAATGAGATGGGATTTAAGGCCCCTTCTAACCCAAACCATCCCAGGATTCTATAATTCCATAATCCTTCATGGTTTTAGTGCCTGTAAGAAGGAAATCAAATCCAGTGGAAGTGAAGATCAGACTTTTAGTGCCAAGGATTCGATTGCTGCCTTATCAAAGCAGGGAGTAGCTCCTTGGACTATTAAAACAGAGCCAGGGTATTATTTTAGGACTCAAGAAAGGTGCTTCCTAAACCACATTTCCCCTTTCTGAAGTGTCTATTTAGTAAAGAAGGGGCCAAAAGTTTGTGCAGTCTTTGTTGAGATGTTCAGAATGGCCCAAATCAGTGCTGTCCTACCTGGGGAAGGACAACATCTGCTGGGGTGATGAATGAAAAGTGCTCTTGGACCCATCATTTAATCTCCATCACACCCAGCAGAAAGAGAGAGGATCCACATCAATCCAGTCCCTTATTTACATGGAACTTGCAGAAAACAGATGCAAGAAAGACTGGAAGAAGGATTAGATATCAGAAAACACATGTCATTAAATGAGCTGAAGTTTTCCTGCTCCTCACAGCCCAAATTGTCCAAATAGATGTAGATATGTGCTTGAATAATTGTATATAATGATGTGTGTGTGCAAACACAGAACACTATATTTTATATATATATGAGTTCTCCAAGGGTAACAAATAGAGATCACAAAAAAAAAAAAATCAATCCCCTTTCAAATTAAAAAAAAAAACAAAACCCTAAGGACTTTTAAATTTGGGTCCACAATCTGCTTGGGAGAAGGAGTGAACTGAGGCTGCATCTGGTATTTAATTCAAGCATTGTGCTGCTGTCAGAGGAAACCACACTGGTGAACTGAATTTCAGCCTGCCAAGATCCTTTTGTGGGAACACAATTCACAGCTCAGGAGTGGGGAGGAGGGGGAGGAAAAATCTAGAAAATAAAGACATAACAGCACTCAAATACAGAGTTCTCCTGGGTTCCCTCATTCCCCTCTTTCCCTGTGACTGAGTGCCTGAGACACTTCCACACCCCAGGCTGGGCAAGATCTCCCCACTCACCTCCCTTTCAAGCTGTCTGGAGAAGCCTTTGATATTTCATAGTATTAAACCCAAATCTTTCTTGCTCACACTGGGAGTTGTGACTAGTGAATGAGTAAGTTCAAACAAATTGAAACCCATCCCATGGAATCCTCCAGGAGAACATTCCTGGAGTCAGATCTGAGCGCGGGGACTTCACGAGCTCAGCCAGTGCTGCTTTCCTTGGGTGTGAAGAATGACTCAGGACTATGATTCAGGTTTAATATATTGCAGATCTGCTTCTCTCTGGCCAGACTTTCTGTTCTTGCACTCTTGGGGCCCTCAAATTTTCTCTTCTGTCAGGGAGAATTTCTTCTTCCATCAGCTCCGCCTGGTTCGATGACATTTACTCTGCGAGGCCAAAGGAGGGCAAGGGGAATTTTAAAGCTCTTTTTTAGGTCCTTAATTAAGGAGATTTCAGGATTTTTTTTGGCAGTGATTCTCAGTTTTTGATCTGTTAAGGTTTTAAAAGGATGTCCTAAATCAGCCACTAATTTTCCTATCGAACACATGACTGGGCAATGAGCTACTCCTGAATTTTATTCTCAAAGCCTGAGATCAAGAGGAGAGTTGTAAAACAGGGGTATTTTAATAGCTCAGTTTTACTTTTCCAAGCAGACCTTGAAAATTTTTTGAGTGGAATTGCATCGTCACATCTCCCATTTTGCTCTTTATATTCATATTAACCCACAAACCCTTCCCATTTACTTGCACCCATTTTAATAAAATTAGAAAACCCTTAGAGGGTGATGTCATGCAGTTGAGGGCATCAGGCCACACCAGGAGGAATTAGGGCTGAAAACAGGAAAAGAGGATCAAAATTTACCATTTTGTAGAGATTTATTTCAGATTATCTGTTTACAGCAGCAGAACATACGGACTGGCTGGACCCTAAAATGGATCCCAACAAAATGAGAGATGTTGTCAGTTTTGCTATTTCTGTGATAAACTTTCTTAAAACAACAATGATGGAGGAAGTTCAGCTTCTGGGTTAATTCCTTCGTGGAATTGGCAGAGAAAATTCAGGCCAAACTTCCCAACACAGCACCATTCTGAAGGATTGAAGGATTGAATTCTGAAGCAACAAATCCCGGGGATGCAATTCCTCCTTTGTTCTCTCTGTGATTATGGAAATTCACTGCAATTTTTAAGGTGTTTTATCAGTGAAGGCTGACTGAGTTATCTTGAATTTCAGTGAAATCCTCCAATTACAGCTTCAGTCCAAGCTTGGAACTGGTCAATAGCAGATAATCTCCTGAGGGTGTGGGATTGAAGAGACTGAATTATTTAAAGCACTGCAGAGAGAAAATAAATAAAGATGATTTGTTAAGATTACGACTGCAGGTGACTTTTTTGGAAGGTATCAGACGTGTTCCCAGAGGTGCCACCGTGTTTTTGAGGTGCTGAAGAGAAGGGATTCCAAAAATTATGGGGTTTTGAAGGAGTTCAGTCTTGCTTTGTTTTGGAAGAACAACCCCCCAGACACCAAAAATCAGGTGTGAAGAGCTTTGTTCCAATCCTGTGTGAGCTGAAACTCAGTGTCCACGGGGGCACCTCAGCCACGAGTGATATTTATTTTTGAGAAAAATATTGCACCCGGGAATTTACCTCGAAATTCCAGGAATTGCTGGAAGTGGATGATGGGTTTAAACCCAGCCTGGAGGTTTAGAGCTGGTTTGGGGTGGGAATGGAGCAGGAATAAATAATATATTGCTGTGCTTTGGGCTCGTCTTGTCCTGCAAAGTTCTGGATTTCCAACTGGAGAGAAAGTGCGGCTGGTTGTGGGGGCTGGTGTAGAAATGAGGCCAAAAGAGGCGGTTTTGGGTCATTGCAGAGCTGCTGCAGCACCACGGAGAGCGACCGCCGAGCTCGGCCCTCCAAACTCCCCGGGAATTCCTTGGATCTTGGTCGCCTCTAGAGCTACTGGGGGGGAAATGAGGGAATTTGATTGTTAATCACTTAACTAGCACACAGCAAAATGAGATTATCAGCGGGATATTTGTTATTATAATTTCTATTTATATCGTAAATTATATATATTATTTAATTATTACAACAATAATTTTATTGTTATAAAATAATTTAATTATATTGCATATAATTTAATATTAAATTTAATTAATAGTTTAATTATATATAGCTTATTTATCATTATATATAATTTAATTATATATAATTATAATGATATATAATTATATATAATATATAATTATATATTACATATATAATATATATTATATATAATTAAATTTAATTATAGAATTTAATATTTATAATACATATTATATATTATATATTATTATATTATATTAAATACATATATTATATAATATATTATATATAGTATATAATTTAATTATATATAATTATATATAGAATTTAATTATAATTCAATTATGATTTGTATTTCTGTTTTCTTTATAAATTATAAATAGACATAGGATTAAAAATTATAAATTTATTATATTTCTATTTTATTATCATAAGATGATCAGTGGAGGATCAGCTGAACAAGAGCACCACCACTCCCCATGGTGTTGTGGCCCTTAACTGGTGATGTCACCAACTGGTTTAAACTGGGAGGCTTCAGCCCCCACACACTGAGTGTTGTCTTCCCCTTTCAGCAGCTGCAGGTTTGTTGGGAACACCAATTCCCAGCTTCCCAGGCAACATTCCACAGGAAAACTCCTCTTTGAATAAAAGTAAGGAAGGGGTATTAACACCTGGAAGGGAAATGATGTCCCAGGAGTTTCCCTTCCCCAGAGCGGGACTGCAAATGAATTCTGGGGTCTTCCTTTTCCATTTGGGAGCAGTAAATGCTACTGGTTGGGAATATTTGGAATTTGCAGGGCAAATATTGGTTAAATGCAAATATCTGTTAAATGCAAATAGCTGTTAAATGTTTCCTTGCAAAGGAAACAACACCCTGGCTCTTATCAATACCCCTCAGACACTCATTTATCCAGCAGGAAAAGAGGGGTGGATTTATCCAAGGGCATAAGGACCCAAAGCACTTGGAATTTGAATTAGGGGACCATCAGCCTTTCCCTGGGAGCTCCTGGGGGACGTTCCCAGAAGGATCTCTGGTGGGCTTGGGAAAGACAGGTCTGCTGGAAGGAACACAGACAGGGGCAAAAAAGCTCACCTGCTTCTTCAGGGAGTCCCCAGGGCCCACTGAAGGATAATGTTCCTATTTTGGAAGCATTTATAATTATAAACAGGGAGTTTCTGGGAGCTGTTCACTCAGATGTCCTTGAAGCCTCTTGTAGAGAAGTGGAAAATAAATAAAGATGGAATTCTTCCAGCAAATCTACACCTGTGCACTAAAAACAGCTCTGATGCCTTTTTTTTTTTTTTTTTTAAGCCTCAGAAAGACTTTTTTTTTGCCTCACATTTTGTGGTTATTGGTGAGATCAGGGTACAGACATTTAAAAACAGAACAAGTGTTGAGGGGTTTCTCCTCAGCAAGTGCGAAAGTCTGTGGGATCTTGTGGAGTTTGCTACTCTCCTCTGGCAGATCCAGGGATTTTCTCTCGTGGGAATGAGTTTGGGCCGAGTGTAAGAACTTTTTGCATCACTCAGGAGAACAAATAATTGTGTTCCTGCCTGGCTTTGCTGGAGGTCTCAGCCTGGCAGCAGAAGGAGACAGATGGTTCCACACCCTGGAGCAACATCCATCAGTCAATCTTCACACCAGTGATTCTCACCAAGAAACAGCAGGTACGGTCCTTCCACTGCTTCTTTATTAAAATAAAAACCCCTTGGAAACCTTCCCATGACTCACTGGACAGAAATCCTGCCTGCATTCGAGGAGCTCAGAGGGTTTAAAAACAGGCAGGAAGGATTTGGTTCTTCTCTTCCTCCAGAAAAGCCACTTTTATCCCTGCAGAGCCTTCCCCCAGTCCTTCCTTTTTACACTAATTCTGGGCCTGTTTGTGCCTTCTCTCAGTCAATGATTTTAAATTGGTCCTGGTTCTCCTTGTGACCCTCCCACCTGGATTCTCCCCAGGCAAAATTTTCCTTCCCCTGTTTTCCAGGCTGTTTCCTCCCTCCATCATTTCACTCCAGCCATTATATAATATTCCTCCACTGAGAAGGGGGTTGCTTTTTTTAATTTTTTTTAACAGCTTGGCACTGCTGACTTGTATGTTGGGGGTTTTCCTCCCTTAAACGCTTCCAAAGTCACAGCACTTTGTGGGAGAATATAATTCCATTTGTCCCTTTGCCAGGGAGGACTAAAATAAGTTGATTTCCAAGTGAAGAGATGCCCACAAATAGCTCAGCTGAGAGGCAGAAATGTGATTTACACCCCTGATTCGGGGTTAGAGCCTAAGAAAGCCTTTTCTGGGAAGTGAACTGGATAATATGGAAAGTTTTGCTCCACAAAGCTGAGGAACTGGGGCTGGAATTTGCTGAAATCCTACTGAACTCAAAAGTAAAATCTATTGTTGGTTTTTTTTTCCCTATTTCTTATTTATTGTGAATATCAGAGGGTTTATCAAATCTCCAGAACTGCAGTGTGGGAATTCCCTGCAGGGGCTGGTTACAGAAGCTCAGAGCCATGCCAGAGGCAGAGAGGGTTTTCCTGGGAACTGGTTTTCCTGTCATTTTCCAAACCAGGCCCTGACAAATCTCAGAACAAGCAGCTCATCCCTTCCATCCCCATCATTAATATCTTCCTCTTTCCTGAGGTTTTGGGACAGCCTTGAGACAAGGAAGCTTTTCCCTGAATCCAATTAGCATTTGCCACGGATCAGTTCACCCAAACTCCCAGGGAATTCCTTGGATCTTGATCACCTCTAGAGCTACTGGGGGGAGAAATGAAGGAATTTGATTTTTAATCACTTAACTGAATGAGATTATTAGTGAGATATTTGTTATTATAATTTCTATTTATATCATAAATTATATATATAATTTAATTATAATTCAATTATAAATCGTATTTCTGTTTTCTTTATAAATTATAAATAAACATAGGATTAAAAATTATAAATTTATTATATTTCTATTTTATTATTACAAGATGATCAGTGGGGGATGAGCTGAACAAGAGCACCACCACTCCCCATGGTGTTGTGGCCCTTAACTGGTGATGTCACCAACTGGTTTAAACTGGGAGGCTTCAGCCCCCACACACTGAGTGTTGCCTTCCCCTTTCAGCAGCTGCAGGTTTGTTGGGAACACCAATTCCCAGCTTCCCAGCCAACATTCCATGGGAAAACTCCTCTTTGGATAAAAGTAAGGAAGGGGCATTAAGATACCGGAGCCCCTCGCTCCTGCCAGGGCAGGATCCATCCCAGGATGATGGGCAGCAAATCCCAGCTGGATCAAGGAACCACTGGCAGCAGCACTGCAGCTGGGAGGGGAAAACAGGGAACAGGAGAGCCAGGGGAGCTTCTCCTGGGAGGGTCAGTGCCCTCCTTCCCCTGGGAGAAGGTCATGGAATCACAGAGGGTTGGAAGGGACCCACGAGGATCATCCAGCCCAGCTCCTGGCCTTACACAGGACCCTCCCCAAAGTGCAGAGAGCACATTTGTGTGGCCCCTGTGGTAGAAATGAGGGGGGGGTTGAGATGCTGGGTGTAAATGTGGGCACTGTCTGCACCATTCTCATTTATATTCCACGGATATGGAACCTTTCAGTCCTTAGATTTACTATTGAACACCAGGAAACAGTGTCTGTAGATCTTTGCTGAAGCTCTCCAGGCTCTGGAAGCAGGGCAGTGAATGTGATGCTCCCTTCCAGTCTCCCAGGATTTGTGTTCCCAGAGGGGTGATCCAGACCACGACTTCATTCCTCTTCTGCCTCTGCCCCTCAACACCAACCACGAGGCAGCTCTGAATTCAGCAGAGCTGTAAAACCAGATGCCCAGTGGGGCAGGACACTGGAAATAGTGACATTGAAATTCTTTGCATCAAGTTAACCACCATTGTGCAAATCTGGGGAAGAGTTTGGAGCCAAAATCCTTTCAAAAAAACAAAAGCCCCGTCCCAAAATAGAGTTAAATATCCGGTGTTGGGTTCATTGTGTGAGAATTTACAAAAAATGTGAGTTGAATTAGCAGAGGACATGAGTTAGAGGGTTAGAGAATCCCAGTCAGGAGCTTGCTGCCTCTTCCCACTGCTGCAGATGTGCTTTGGAATAACAACATCCATCCTGGAATGGCAACACCAACATCCATCCTGGGTTTAATGGGCTCTGACTAAAGTCTCTTAAATAGGTGCCTCTGTGCTAAGAGTCCCTTGCAGACATTCCCCCATTAAGGCCCTCAAACCAAAGCCATAAATCACCTAATCAGGGACTTTTTGGTGCCGTTAGTGTCAGTTTAATCTGATTTCCCATCTCAGGTACCCAGAGCTGGCTGCTGGCCACGAAATGGAGATAAAACCCCTCATTAGGGCTTGAGAAATCCTACAGGTGTGTGTGGCAGTGCTTGAGGAAGCACAGGGAAGGGCTCTTCATATTCCTAAGGGGGTGCTTTGGAAATAAACCCAGTGTTTCCCACTCAACACAGACACCACTTAGAGTTCCACAAAATCCCAGAATCCCAGAATAGTTGGGCTTGGAAGGGACCTCTGGAGACCACCCAGTCCAACCTCCCTGCCCAGGCAGGGTCACCTGGAGCAGGTGACACAGGGACTGTCCAGCTGGGTTGGAATGTCTGCAGAGAAGGAGACTCCACACCTTCCCTGGGCAGCTGTTCCAGTGCTGCATGGAAAGAAGCTCATCCTCATGTTGAGGTGGAACTTGTTGTGTTTTAGTTTGTGGCACTGGCACCACTGAGCAGAGTTTGGCACCATCAAAGAAACCACCAAGGAATTAATTTAGGAGAAGAGCTGAACAGAGAGAATTAAAGCCCGGCTTGGCTAAGCTTGACAAAAAGGAGCTTCATGATCTCCACATTTCTCAGAGCTGGTGTCTGCCCAGCAGTTACTCACCTGAGGAGCATTTACTCACCCTTGTGCAGCTCTGGAAGGCTGGGCCATCAATCCCTGGGATCAGTCTCCAGGAGGAGGGGAGAGGTGGCTGGAATGGGGCCCATCCACAGGGAAATGCCTTTCCTGGGGAACAAACGGGGCAAAAAGTGCCCCAAATGAGAGAGGAGGAGCTGAAATGATGGAACAGGACATCACTGAGTGTGAGGAGATGGAAGTGTTGCAGAAGACTGAGCACTTGGGGTTTTTAAATTTAGATTGGACAAAACGCCTGTAAAAATAGCCAAAGGGATATTTTTATGCTGCTGATCATATTGGATGAATTAAATATTAACCATCCTAGCTGGAAGATCTGCAGGATGTCAGCCTGTTCTCTGCAGCGTGGGGGGTAGCTCGTGATCCTCAGAGATCCCATTCATCCCAGTGATCCTCAGAGATCCCATTCATCTCAGTGATCCTCAGAGATCCCTTTCATTCCAGTGATCCTCAGAGATCCCATTCATCCCAGTGATCCTCAGAGATTCCATTCATCCCAGGAAAAAGCTGAGGAGCAAACTCATTTTTTGCTGGATCCTGGAGAAGGTTCCCGGGAGGTTCCTGGGATGGTGACCCCCAACCTGCCAAGGGGTTGGGTGGGTTCTCCAGCCCCAGAGAGCCTAAACTTGAGCCTGGATGACTGGATTTGCTGAGGAAACCCCTTGCTTTGGGTTGTGGTTTGTGTTGCTACAATCTGAGCTGAAGAGAAGGATTCCCTCCCTCGAGGAGCAAGATGTGAGGTCGGGCTCTCCAAACCACAGGAGGCTGGGCAGGCAGCCCAGCTCCTTGTATTAGGCTCCACAGTATTCCCAGGATCCACTAAAGGCCCCAAGGGACCAAAACAACTCCCAGGAGCAGCTGGAAGTCCAATTGTTCCCACCCTTCTTTGTGCAAATGCTCGGTGCTGAAAGCAAGAAGTGACCTTGGGAGGTCCCCCAGGAGGGACATCATTCCTCTGTGGTCAAACCACCTCTGTGGTGGAGCACAGACCCCTCCAGGATCAGATCCCACACTTCCCTTTCCAGTTCTCCTGGCAGTGGAGGTGTCTCTTCTGGTGCTCGAAAACCAGATGGCCAAAAGAAACAAAAAAAAAAAAAAATAGAAAAGAAACCATGGAAAGAGTGAGAAAGTAGAAATTACTCAACAAAAATTTATTTTTAAAATATTTGAATGAAAAAAATTCGCTTTCCCCTCCCAACATCTTTCTTCCTGTGAAATCTCTGGAGCTGAAATAGTTTCAGAATTCAGTTTTACTTTGTGTTTCATCTGCAGCTGTGAACTGCAATAGCAGGGAATTTTCTCCCCCAGTTTTCAGCCCAGAAGGATGTGAAAGCAGGGATAAGCCCCCAAAATCTTGCGGGACTTTGGGGAAAACAGCTTTTTTCCCCTGTGCTTTGTTTCCCACCTGCCAAAGACAAGAAAAACCTTTCCAAGCCCCAGGAGTGGTGTGGAAATAACAGGATGCTGAGATCATAAACATGGGAGCTTCTCCACAGCTCTTGTCTTCAGCTTCAGGAATTAAAGCAGGGCAAGGACCAGCTCGGTGGAAAGTCTGGGAAAAGAGGCAGGAATTCTGCTCATTCATGTCCTGATTTCCAAAGGGTGGCAGGAAATGGTTTCCCACAAGAGCTGCAGCTCCAAGTTGCATTTCTGAGAACCCGAATTATCCCGTAGGGACGTGGGCGAGTCAAAATTTACTGTAACACCTGATGGGCTGATCTGCCAAAGGCTGCAAACACTCAAGTATTTAAAGAAAACAGGGTTTTACAAGAAAATGACTTTGTGTGAATCTCGCTGGGAAATCTGTCATCCTGTCCCTGCCATTTGTTCTGTGCAGAAAAGCAAAAAAAAAAAAAAAAAACCACACAAAAAAACCCAATCTGTTAAAAACTGCACCCAGATAAGCAGTGGTAAAATTACCAACCTATGGCTCTGCAATCAAGGGCTATAATAAGAAGGGAACAAGAGCAGGGAAGAAGATGAACTCCTTATATAAGTTCTGAGTCTCTGTGGTCTCATGTAGGAGGGCCCAGCCACAAATTAAACCTATTTGACAACAAGTCCTGCTTGCCAAGAGCAATTTGGTTTTTATATTACAGGGAAAAACTGCTTTGCTTCCCAAGTGCAGCAGCCAGGGGGAAGTTTGGCTGGTAGGAAGCTGGAGATAAAGATAAAAAGGGTTCCAGACAGGACAGACCCTTCTCTAGAGGTCTCACAAAGTCCATTTAACGCTTGTTTAAGGCTTGGCCCTGAGAGCTGAAGTGGTGCTGCCTGTTGTGGGGCTGGAGGAAACATCTCCTGGGGCAGAGGCTGTGCCTGCACCCAGACCTGGGTTAAGCTTCACCTGGAGCTCAGCAAAGCCAGGGAGGAGGATTAGAAGTGGAGGAGGAAGGCCAGTGATTAAACTTTACATGGATGGGGTCATTCCCTCCCCTTCCAAGGGGATATCCTGGTTCCTCCACCCCCAGGGCAGCACCCAAGAATCCCGGGCAGAGGATTCTCTGTTGCCACCAGCTGTGGTTCTTTGGGATGGGAAGTTGGGATCAAACCTTCTCAGGGGAGGGGGGGGTGCAAGTGGAAGAGGTTCTGAGCATAAAACCTGCACATTTCCACAGGTTCCACCCCTCTCTTCCTGCCTTTCACCCCCTTCTCAGCACTGGAGGGCAAAGTGACTCCTTTCCAAGGGCTCCTTAAAGCAGGAATTACACAGGGCTGGGAGTTCAGGTGTGTTCCTGAGGCACCACAGTGATTAAAATCTGGATTCAAAACAGAGATTAAAAAATGCATTTAATTGCCCAGGGAAGAGCCAGGAGCAGCAAAGTCTCACAGCTCCTGTTCCCTCCGTGGCAGGGCAATAATAAGTGTTTCTTCACATCCAGAGGGGGAATGAAGGCTGAGGATGTCACTGCCTGAACTTCTTTATTAGTTCAGCCTGGATAACTGGGCTTAAATCATAGAATTGTGGAATGGTTTGGGTTGGGAAGGGCCTTAAACTCATCCAGTTCCACCCCTGTCCTGCAGGGACACCTCCCACTAACCCAGGCTGCTCCAACCTGGCCTTGGACACTTCCAGGGATCCAGGGGCAGCCACAGCTTCTCTGGGCAACCTGTGCCAGGGCCTCAAAAAATCAGAGGTGTTTTGAAAATCAGGATTAAACTCTGCCCTCCTGGGGACCATCAGCAGGAATAATCTCAGCTAAGGCACTGCTGGGTGTGTTTGAAAGCAGGAGTTTGGGATACTTATGGGATACATCATTCCAAAGAAATCTCCTTTAAAGTTGAGTCATGATTTGAAGGGTGACATTAGCAACACAAATATATCCAGCTCTGCCCAGTTTTATCTCCCAGTCCACCCAATGAGAGCATGTTTGAGTCCCTGAAGCAGAAAAGAGGGAGGTGAGAGCTGCAAGAACGAGGTTTGGTTGCCAGAATCAAACCAGAACCTCCCCAGAAATCGATAGGACTTTCCAATTTCACACAAAGCTAAAGGTTTCTGGCTGCATCCAAGGAAATAAAACGTAAATAAATGGGTTTTAAGCGTCGCTTTCGAAGAGCATAATTTTGTAAAAACTACAAATGCTCGAGTGAAACTTGCTGGTCACTGTAATAAAGCTTTTTTTGGAGGGTAAAGAGCTGGTTTTTGTTAATGTGAGGGAAGATATCAGTGCTCCTTTTCAGTGTTGTTATCAGCTCACTGTGGAGGCTTCACAGAACAGAGTGTGCCTGTGAAATGGGCATAAAGCTCCCCGGGGACTGGAATGAAATCAGTATTGATGGAGCATTTCAAAGGAGTGAATAGGAATATTTCAGGTACGAGGCATTGGAGCTGATAAAACCCCCCCTGTGTGATGTTTGTCCTTCACACAAGACATGCAAAGTGCCAGAGAGAACCCCAAAAAGGTGCATCCCACCCATTGCCAAGCACTCACCAACAGTGGCAAGTCTGCTGATGAGACTGGTTCACTTCAGTGCTGGAGTGAATTTGGCTGCAGGATTTAATAACCAGGTTATTTTGTTCCCCAAATTGGCACATGGAGGTTGTTCTTAATATTTCCATTTGGGTTTTTTGCATCTGCTTCTCATTAAGAGCAAAGCATCCAATTGAAGTGGATGTGTCTGCAGACTTAATTTCTGAGCAGGACCAAAGGCTGGGGGTTATTTCCATCAGGAGGCAGAGCCACGGGAAGGAAGGCAGAAAACAGCCTCAGTCGTGTCATGCTGCAGATGAGAAAGGGATAGGAAAGGTTGCCATGGGCAGGGACACCTTCCCCTAATCCAGGTTGCTCCAGCCCGGCCTTGAAAACTGGAAAGGAAACAGAAGTGCAAAAAAATCCAAACTCTCTTTTGTCCTGGAAACAAAAGAACAAGGAGAAATATTTTCCTTCTCAGCTCTTTGTGGGTTCTGTGCAAACACAGTCAGGGGGATAAAGCTGAGCCCTGAGCCAAGGGCTCCTTCCTGGGCTGAGCTGGGGGGATTTGGGGCTGGCACCAGGTTGGATATTTTCAATCACACGTGTCTGAAGTGCAGCTTCATCCGTGCATCCGGGTTCCATGGGATGTGTGGATAAAGGGCTGATGGGTGCAGAGGGTGCAGGAGCTCTCCCATGCTAGATATTGGAATCACAGAATCCTGGAATGGTTTGGGTTGGAAAGGATCTTAAGATCATCTCATTCCAACCCCTGCCATGGGTAGGGACACTTTCCACTAGCCCAAGTTGCTCCAACCTGGCCTTGGACACTTCCAGGGATGGGGCAGCCACAGCTTCTCTGGGCAACCTGTGCCAGGGCCTCCCCACCTTCCCAGGAAAGGATTTCTTCCCAGTTTCTCACCCAAATTTCCCCTCTGTCAGCTTAAAGCCATTGCCCCTTGTCCTGTCCCTCCAGGCCCTTGGAAATGGTCTCTCTCCATCTTTCCTGTAGCTCCCTCAGGTCCTGGGAGGCCACAGTCAGGTCACCCCAGACCCTTCTCCTCTCCAGGCTGACCAATCCCAGCTCTCCCAGCCTTCCCTCCCAGCACAGGGGCTCCAGCCCTCTGCTCATCCCGATTTGCTCCGTGGCCATTGGGAGCAGCTGATTTGAAAACCATGGAAAGAAAAGCAACTTCCTCTCCCAGCCAAGCTGCAAAGAGCCAAGCCAAGGTTCATCCAGGCAGGGATGAGCGAATCCAGCTCCTTCTCCTCCGAGAAGGCTTCCAAAAAATCAGAGCAGGCTGCCTGTGCCTCCCATGGGAGTGACCCAGGGCTGCTCAGCAGTGACCAAGTGGGAAGATCTTCCCTCATTTCTGCCGCCGGCAATTCAACAATTTGACAACAGATGGGCCTGTAATTACAGCCCGTTTGAGAGCTCTTTAATGCACTGATTTGAAAGGCATTGATTTTCCTTCCTCCAGAAGGAGGATAACAAAGAGAAGGGAAAACATCTCCACCTCCCCTTGATTCCCGCTGCCTGAGTTTCCTCGGCGTGTTCCGCAGGCAAAGTGAAAACATTCGGCTCCAGCCAAGCTGGGAATGTCATTGAATGGAGTCACTGTCTCCCCCAGTCAGGAGCTGAGCTGAAGCTCAGTGTTTGCTGTGAGCAGAACATCAGCCAGTCGTTAAAAAAAAATAAAATAAAAGGAGAAAGAAAAGTTCCCGCCGCACGCGGGGTCGGCGGGAGAAGCAGAAATGGGAAGCTCAGTGCCATGGCCGGGGCTGGGGAGGAGCAGAGCTGATGGATATCTGCAGGCAGCCTGGGCTGAGGCAGCAAACACATCCATTTATTTCTATGGTAACAGGAATAACTCAGGGCTACAGTGGAACCCAAATCTCAGCTGGATTTGAGAACTCCGAGTGAGGAGCAGCCACTCTCAAACTCGAGGGTTTGATTTTAAAGTAACAACCCCAGAGCTCTTCTCCTCTACCTGTGTCTTTTTTTTTTTTTTTTCCCTCAAACTGGTAAAGAGAAAAAAAACCAAACAACCCTGTTTAAAGTCCTGAGAGAAACCCACGGAACAAGCTTCAGGTAAAGGTTGGGGCTGAGTCTTGGGAGCCACAGCTTGGATGGACATCTTCACAAGGTCATCCTGCCCTTTGGGAAGGATCGTGGGAATGAGGAATGGACACATCTCCCAGAGCCATCTGTTTAACCAGGAACACAATTCCCTCTTTGCCAATGCCTTGGACTCCCATTTTTAAAAATAAAGCTTCTCCTTCCAAAGCTTGGGAAGATTTGGAAGCACCAAGGACTCAGTTTCCAGCCTGGCAAAGTTATGCAGATTTGCCTGGTTTTCAACACTGATTTCCTTGGGTTTGATCTTATTCCTCTCGTGCTTGTGAAAAATTCTGGGTCTAATCCTTTGCACACAACCAGTTTTTAGAGCAATGGCCTCAGAAACATCCTCTGCTCCTTCTCAGTTTCTCTGTTCTTCTGAGGTTAAAAGGTATCTTGATTGTGCTGCTCCAGCCCCTCTAATCAGAGGAAATCCAACTCAAGGACCTTGGATTTCAACACCTCCCTCTAGTCCAAGCCAGGCTTGGCCCCAGCTCTCTCTCACCCTCCTGATTCCTGGCTCAGCAGCACTCAGTCCCTGTTCCTTGCTGCCAAGTTCACCAGGAGAGGCTGCTGACACAAGTTCCCCAGGAGTTCTTCCTTCTAAAAATACGGATCACAGCTCCTCCTTTCTGCTTCGGCTGCATTTGGCCGAGGCAGTTTCCACGAGGCAGGAGGAGCTTCCCAAGGATCCTGTCCCCACAGCTCCCTGGGAGCTGGCACTTCCCTCGTGTCCCACATGCACTGGTTTAAATTGGGTTAACTCCCATGATGTGTGTCAGCACTTCCATCATCATTCAACATTCTCGTGGGAAAACCCCCATCCAGGGGTCATGCTGGGACATGGAATTCCTGTGTGTGACAAAGACTGGCAAGGTAAAGACACTTGTGCCCGAGTTAGGGCTGTTCCAAGGGGGTTTTCACAGGATGGGTCAGGTTGGAAGGGACATCAGTGGGTCCCTGCTCCAGCAGGATCATCCCAGAGCACATGGATTGTGTCCAGAGGGTTCTGGAATATCTCCACTGAGGAAACTCCACACTGTCTCTGGTCTCTGTTTCGTGCTGGGTCACTGCAGAGGGGGGAAGTTCCCAGGTTCCTCCTGTGCCATTGCTGGGCCCCCAGAGCAGATCCTGCTCCATCCTCTGCCCCCTCCCTGCAGACACTACTGGACGTGGCTGAGGGCCCCTCTCAGGGTCCCCTCTGGAGGATGAACATTCCCAGCTCCCTCAGCCTTTCCTGCTCCCAGAGATGCTCCATCCCTCCCTCATCCCTGGAGCTCCAGGAGCTCCCTGTCCCTGCCGTGCTGAGGAGCCCAGAGCTGGGCCCAGCCCTGCAGATGTGTCTCCCCAGGGCAGGATCCCCTCCCTGACCTGCTGGGAACGCTCTTCCCGTGCATCCCAGGATTCCATTGGCCTGCTGGACCGCAACAACACCCACCAAGGGTCAAACAAACCAAAATACTGCAGTTTGAGGCTTTTAGGCCAGTATTAGATCTCTCCTCTTCACAGAACATCAACACAAAAAGCTGTTAGAAACACACAGATTATCCAGCTATAAAACATTACACGCAGCAAAGAGGACAGACCCAGGAGAGCTAAAAATAAAAGACAACTGTCACATCACTGTGGTGTGACATCCTCCACACACTGACCCTCCCCAGCACAAACCTGAGCCACCACCCTTCCCGTGCACCCCTGAAGGTCTGGGTGCCCCTCCTGCCTATCTGGGCCCATCCCTGGGGGTGCCAGGAGTTCTTTTTCCTGCCCTGTTTATCCTGTGGTTGGTGGAGCTGCTCTCTGCCCTCTGCCCAGGGCATCGGTCACTAAAAGCACCGGGACAGGGAGTGCTCTCACATTGTCTCTTTGCTCCCTTCGTTCAGCTGTTGACTCGAGTGGGTAAAGAATTCAACAAGCCTTGAGAGCTTTGGAGAATTCTGCCTCTATCCCAGCACAGACCCCGGGAAAATGACTTTTGCCAAGGTGTTTGTTTAGAAGAAAAGTGCTGTTTTCTTCCGGGAACCTCAGGGACCACCGTGTTCTCTCAGCAACGTCTCATAAATGCTAATAAAATGCTAATAAAATATTTGAGGGTAATTCTTAAATTAACCCCGTTCTGATTCAAGCTGATGTTCCCAGTGGGGCTGTTGCACTCCCATTTTGCTTGGCACGTTTCCAGAGGAGGTGATCAAAACCTCCTCTTCCTTTTCTGTTTATCAGCCCCACTCTATTTTTATCGGATGACTCTCCCCATTGTCATGGCGAGAGAGGACCAGAGTCTGAGTTCAATTTAGCAATACATGACCATAAATACATCAGCAGATTGAATTACAGGCTGACATGCCAAAAGCAGCTCTCTCTCCTTCACTTTTTTTTTTTTTCCCCTGCCTTCACACGTCTGACTCAATCACAGGTCTCTAATTGAAAAGCCTCGGCAGTGCATGAAGTTCAGATCCATTATTAGGAAGCACGATGCCCTGGGAATGCTGATGAGTGTCTGGCAGGGCTGGGGAGCCCTGAGCTCTGTAACCACCCGGCCCTGACCCCCCTCACGAGTGAGGGAGCAAAACAGTGTAAGTGCCACTGGTACTGATGTTTCCAGGTGTAACAGCAGAGGGAGGGTGCAGGGTGGAGAGGGGAGAGCTCTACATGACTTTTATTCTACTTGTTGCGTTTCAAAATGCTCAAAATTCCAAATATTTCACCCTCTTCCTGCCCAGCAGAACCCCCCCGACAGGTTGAGAGGGAATAAATCCAACGCAGCCTGGATGTTAAGCCCTTATCTCTCCACTAGACAGTAATTTTCGGGTCTGACTCGCAGCCAGCTGGAGTAAAACCTCCCCACATGGGCACAGCTCTCCGCCGAGAGGCAGGATGCGAGGGCGACCCTGGCACTCGGTCTCCCCTTCTGCTCAGGGACGGGAGCATCAAATAACTGCGCCGAAGATGTCAGAGCCTCGTCGCTGCCCCCGGAGGAGCCCGCGGGCTCGTGTGCCGTGTTTTGGGGGAGCAGCAGCGAGTCCCCGCGCTCGGGGAGGGGGCTCGCTGAGGACCAGCCCGCGGGAGCCTTTAAAAGGACTTGTCGGGGCTGGAAGGAGCTCAGGCAGGGGAGGAAATGCGGGTCTCTCCTCTCGGAGGGCAGTGGGGGCTCCGGCCCCTCCCGGGAGCAGAGCGGAGCCCGCACCGGGCCGGGGGGGGGCTGCGACCCCCGGGCTGCGGGATCGGGGCAGAGCGGCGGGAGCGGCAGAGCCAGGTAAGGGCACCCCTGGGGTTGGGGAGGGGGGAACGGGCACGGGGAGAGGGGCAGAGACATAGAGAGGGGGGCAGAGACTTGGGGAGGGGGGCACAGACGTGAGGAGGGGGCACAAACACGGGGAGGGGGGCACAGACGTGGGAAGAGGGGCACAGACATAGAGAGGGGGTATGGACATGAGGAGAGGGGCAGAAACTTGGGAAGGGGGACACAGACATGGGGAGGTGGGTACGGATATGATGAAGGGGGCACAGACACGGGGAGGGGGCACAGACGCGCGGGGGGGATCTGCGGGCAGAGCATCCCGGCGCAGCGCTCCTGCCTCCCGCTCCCTCGGCTCCCACCCTCCCGCCCGAGTTCCCGACGGGGGGGTGGCCCTAGGATCGCTGCTCCCCCGGCCGGGAGCCCCGTCCCTCCTCCCCGGGGTGGGGGGAGCGGCCCCGTCCCCGCCCGCCGCCGCAGGGACGCGCGGGGAGCGCTCCCGGAGCGGGGCTCCAGCCGCGGCTCGGGGGGGGAGCGGGAGCATCCTGACTCCAGAGGGGAGAGGAGCCCCTGGAGCCGCAGGTAACGACCCCCGGGGGAGACGGGAGCAGCGAGCGGGGCTGGGCGAGGAGGGAGGCAGCGATGGGGGGAGAGGAGGGAGGATGGGGATGGGGCAGGCGAGGGGTCGCAAAGCGCTTTTGGGGGCTCGCTGCGGTGAATGAGGCACCGCAGCCATCGGTCCCGCTTGTGGCCACCCCGAGTTTGCCCTTCTGAGGGGGCTTTCCATGCGGAGTCACCCCCGTCCTGGCTGGAGGGATGATGGGGGAGATGGGGGTGACCTGTCCTGGCTGGAGGGATGGCAGGGACGGACCCGCTGGAGACGGGAATGACCCGTCCTGGCTGGAGGGACCCCAGAGAGGGTCCCGCTGCCTGGCGGAGGACGCGGTGTTTGAAGCAGGAGCAGCCTCAGCGCGGCTTGGAAGCTCCAAAGGGACGAGAAAGGCACCCGCGGGAGGGATGTGCGGGCACAGCCCGGTGCTGCCCTCCCCAGAAAGGTGCGAAAGCCCTGGATGTGCCCAGCCCGCAGGGACGGGGCTCAGCCAGCCCCGGGGGGCCGGAGCTGAGCGCAGGATGCTCCCCTCCGATCCAGCACGGGGGGTTGGAATTGCTCCAGGGTGGGCAGCGGGACGCCGATGTCAAGGTCGAAGCGGAGCCCTGGGGGTCAGCGCTGCTCTGGGCTGGGAGCAGCTCCGTGTGTCCCTGTGCTGGCTCCAGGCGGCTCCCAGAATTCCCGGATCCGGGCACAGCCTGTTCCCGGTGCCCGGAGCTCTGCGCTGAAGAGCAGGGAAAGAACAACCCGGCTCTGGTGTTTTGGACTTGCAGGTTGTGTTGGGGTGAACTAGAGAGCTTTTGGAGTTTTTGAGGGTGCAGGTTCCACCAGGCAGCCTGTTCTCGGTGTGCTGGGATCAGTCTGGGAGTGCTGGGGTGGGAAATCCCAGCTCCTGGGCACGCTGGCACCAGGACTTGGTGGCTGGGGTGGATCTGCACTGCTGGTGTGGGGTTTATCCAAGCCAGAGACCCCACACCTTGGAAGTTCCTCCCCAAGGCTCCTCTTCTGGAGCTGCTCCACTTCTTACAGCAAGAGAAGCTGTTCTTGAGCTCCTTCCAACCCGGGGTTCTCCCCGAGCCAAAGGGATCCGTGGCTGTTCCAGCTCTCCCCCAGCCTGGAAGCAGACACAGCCTGTAGTCAGAGCTCCTCAACTGCCCTGTCTTTGAGCCTCTCATGTCCCTGAGACCAGCTGATGTTTGGATTTGGATGAGCTGGATCGCAGAGGAGAGGGTTGGAAGAGAAGCATTTTGATACAAACCCCTGCTGATGGCGATGGACCAGGGCTGGAGCTGGATTTTGGAAGGTCATCCCAGCCCAGGGAGGGCACAAAGGTGTCGGATCCACACCTTCCTCTGCCTGAAGCTGCTGAAATCTGGGAGCAAAACCAGCAGCAGGTGATTTCCAGGACTGTGTGGCAGGACCAGCTCAGCCCGAGTGAGTAACCCCTGAGCAAAACAGAGCCTGAAGTGTGCTCGGGGAAAGAAAGGATTCAGCAAATATTTGGCAAAAGCAGAATTGTTTTATGGGCTGTTTGTTTGCAAACTAAAAATAGGAGCAAGTTACCAGGTCGTGTCTCCTCAGGGTGCTCTAGGAAACGCTGGGCTGGGGTGAGCAGGGGCATAACCAGGTGTTGTCAGCTTGAAAATGTGATTTTTAAAGATTTTTCTAGTGCTAGAAGTGGTAAGAAGTCATTCAACTTGGACTTCAGCTGATCAGTGTTTAGCACCAACGCAGTTAATCCAAAGAGAGAAGCAATTTAGGGCGAGACAGTTGGTTTGTTGTGTGTTCTGTAGGGAAAAATCAATCCCTCCAGGTTTTCTGGAGCGAGAAACACGCCCTGAGAAACATCAAATGGCAGATTTTAAAAAGTTCCCATCTGCACTGATTCATTCTGCTTTTCAACCCCAGGTGGTGGAACAGGGTTGGGAGAGGGGAAACCAAGAATGTTACATATGGAACAATGAGATTTGTGTGCTTTTAGGCAGCTCCTGGTTTAGTCCCAGGACGTGGTGACAACTGCCAGGAGGTGAAGGAGGTCTCACCACGATGCTGCATCTCCCTCCTGCTCACACAGAGCCTTCCCTGGGGGTGTTATTTCAGAGCTGCTCTTCCAGGTCACACCAACTTTCACACCATCTCCCTCCCCTTCCAGCAGCAAAACCCTCAGCTCTGCCTGCTGGATCCATGAAAACACCAGGAATGAGGCCCCTGGGCTGTATTATGGGAAGCAGCAGGTGATGAACACTCAAAAGGGCAAATTTACTGAAGGACCAAGAGAGTTTTCTTTGCTTTATTACAGCAAATTATTACAGCAAATTACTCCACTAACAAATCCATGGGGTGGGAAGATCTTGACTCTTAAAATGAGGTTTCTTTCCGGGATGGGAAAACCTCACAAAGTTCTGCTGCCAGTACGTAATCCTTGGAGAGTTATCCAGCTGCTTTTCTTCCTATTACACCTTAGAATGCCTGTTTTCAAAGCCTGTCCCTCTGGGTTCCCATTTTGGCTGTTATTCCTGGTCCTCCTGCACCTGGAAGCAGCAATTTGCCATCCTGTTGTTGTAATTCCATTCACAGCAATTACGGTCGGTGCTGCATAAGAGAGTTATGATTCCAGCAGTAAATAGGCAGCGAGATCAAATCTTGACTCATAAAATTAGGTTTCTTTCTGTAATTCCTGCTTGATCCCAGCTCCACTCTCATGCAATGCACTCCAGAGGGTTATTTTTGCTTTGCTATTGCAACCACAGCCAGGCAGGATTTCAGCCTTCATCTGGCTGGGCATTTTTAAGGTTTGTTCTTCCTTAGGCTGTGATGATCTTCAGTCACTGATGGGCTCTGTGCTGTTGGATCCTTGCTCTGTCGCCCAGCAAAATCACATTTATTCAGGATACCTGCTAGAGAACTTTTCACTAAATTCTGAGCAGGATGGGCTGTGCTATAATCCCTCTTTTCTCTCTCCCCTCATTGTGGCAGGGACATGGACAGTCAGATATGTTCAGCTGCAGTGGATGCTGATTTTTTTTTTGCCCTGCCAAAGGAGAATTTGGAATGATATCATTGGTCACTCTGGGTGTGTGTTCTTATCTCCTTCCTGGTTTGTGTGTTTTAAGCAGAAAGCCCATAATTTATGGACTGTACCAGTGGGGTGGCTCGGAGATCAAACACCAAAGGGAAAAAAATCTGGCTGAGAACAAGTGCCCTGGAGGGGATGTGTTTTATTAATCCACTAATTAAGAACACCCAAACAAGGCTATCAGGTATCAGTCAGCATGTCTTAATTATGTTTAGTCATCCTTTGGGGAGGTTCATGGCCACTGACTGCGGGAGTGACAATGTGAGCCCAGGCAGAATGGGGCAAGTTGTGAGATGGACAGAGGGACAAATCCTCTGTGTTCATCCAAAACAGCCAGAAAAACATCATCTGCAGCTGTCCAGGTTTTCTTTTGTTGTTGTCATATCATAAAAAAACCCCAAAATACCAGTGGCTAAAAGGGAGGGAGGTTTCCATGGCTGAGTGGATAAAACAAGGAACAGACACTCGAGGTCTGGGCTCAGTTTTTCATACCTGGATGACTTTAAGCACATCACATCTTCACATGGGAATGTTCAGGTGATGGAAAGTCCCTCCTGCAGGCTGGCACCAGATCAACACTTGAGATTTTGCATCAGAGCCTCAGCAAATGGATTTGCCCCTCAGCAAACGTGCTGTCCCATCCCTGGAAGTGTCCAAGGCCAGCTTGGATGGGGCTTGGAGCAGCCTGGGACAGTGGAAGGTGCCCCTGCCCATGGCAGGAGGTGGGACTGGATGTTCTTTAAGGTCCCTTCCAACCCAAACTATTCCAAGATTCTGTGATTTCCTTCTCAATGCTCTCAGTATGACAAGGAATACTGTGGAATTCATCACGTTTTAATTTTAATTCAACAAAACCCGCGAGAGTGAAGGTTAATGTTCACACAGAACCAAGAGAAGAGCCCCAAAATACTGCAGTGACAAAATGCTGAAGTGTCACTGACCCCTGGGGACAGCACAGCAGCAGGAGGAGACGTCACAGCTGCTGCTGGAGGAGGCTGGAAACTGTCCCTCTCCGTGGAAGACACACAAAGTCCTTCCAGGAAAACCTTTGGGTGCATCAGGAATGCTGGGCTGGAAGAGCCTGAGGCCCTTTGTGCTGTAGATTTTCTTCAGAGTGAGAAGAAATCTGAGAGTGTCCAACTAAAGGAGCTCCTTGTCCTGCTCCTCCAAGGCCTCAACTCCAAAGGCAGTGGAAGGAGCACCAGGCTGGAACTTCCTGGGTCATTTCCACAGTCACCTATTCCAAGGAGGTGCCTTTAGAGTAAAGATGTCCTTCCCCAATTCTGAGAGCCCCAGGATGAGCCACACATGACTGCACCTCCTGACCTGCCCCTGCTGAGCTCCGGTTCTTTTTTACATCCTCCTATTTTTGGAGTCCCAGCAGAAAAACTTGGCTTTTTTTTTGGCCCAGACTGATGATGCTGAGCTTGTCTGCACTGCTGAGGAGAGCTACTTTCCCAAGCTCAGCACCAAACTCAGCCCCAAAGTTTCAGTTGGAAATAAAAGTGTTTATAAACACCGACTGCCCCATCCCACCACCCTTTTCCTTTGTATTCTGCCCTTCAAACATCCCAGCTGGGTCACACAGAGAGAAAATGGGATCTTCCCAAACCCCCAGAGCCCAGGAGGAGTGTGGGGCTGCCGTGGCTTCTCCCAGATTCCCCCCCAAGAAGAAACTGAGATTTAAGACAATATTTTAAACTGAGATTTAACACAATATTTTAAACTGAGATTTAACACAATATTTTATACTGAGGGTCAGGACAGCATTTAAAACTCCACTTTTTAGACAGAGCTGGGCTTTGCCTTTTTTAATCTGAGCACTAATTCAGTCCTATTTCATTTATAAGGGGTATGGTCTGGCTGAGCTCTCCCTGCAGGGATTGCAGGGATGCTCCCACCGTGCCTGTGGCTGCAACAGCTGAACCCAAACACCCAAACAAAGTGTTCAGAACCTTCAGGTCATCTCCACCTCCAAGCCAGCATTTGTAAGAACATTGTAAGTGGTTCATATATTTCCTTCATGACCAAAATTAGGAAACTGGCTTTAGAATAATCACCTAAAAAATTACAATAATAACCCCCAAATTCAACTTCTCCCACAGCTGCCCTAAAGCAAACACTGAAAAAAAACCCCTCCCAATCATTTACAGCTTTAAAATGGTCCTTTTCGCCTCTGGCTTAGCCTTCCCTGCTTGTATTTGGGGGGGAATAAGATGATGTGGAGCTTTTCCTGCCATCCCAGCCCCCCCTGGATCCCTGATTTCCCTGCTCCATCTCCTCCCAGCCGTGGAGTGACATGTGAGACACCTACTCCCCATCTGCACGTTTCCAAATCAGAGCAGCAGATTTGTGATTACAACTGGGAGCTGGAGGGACTTCTCCTCTTCCCCCACTGCAGTTTTTCTCACCCCAAGAGAAAAAGCCCAGCAACAGCCGTGGAGGTGGTTTTGGATTCCTCCTGGAGACAAGGAGGTTTTCGTGCTGCAGTGATGCTCAATTTGCTTGGGCTCAAAAGGCATGGATGCAGAGTGGGCTGGGTGTTTGGGAATCCAGCTTCCTGCCCCCGGATTATTATGGAAATGTGACCATCAGGTGATGGCAACAAAAGTTGCTGAGCACAACCTGCTTGAGCACCTTCACCAAGGTTCGTCGTGAGGCTCGGGAGAGACCTCGTGTTTTGAATCTGCAACTTTTTCAGAGCAAATGCTTTCAAGTTTCTCTGGAGAAATGCTTTATAAACACCTACTTGGACAAAAATATGAAAAAATATTCCTGTGAATCAAGCCCAGCGCAGAAACAGGGCGTTGGAAATTCTCAGCCTCTTGCAGGATGTCTATTAAAACCTCTCCTGCCGCCCCCTCTGCTCAGCTGTGCCCTGCAGTGCCCACTGCAGCTTGGATTGCTGGCAGAATAAAGGTGTTTCTCGGCCACAAAGTACAGTTCAGGTGAGAGGAGAGGGATTGGAAATACTGAGAGAAGAACTGTCTTGAGAGATGGAAAAGAAGGAGGTTGTTCCTCTCCATTCCAGCCTGTCTGTGCCTCATCCTGATCCACGGAGAAGGGAGCTCAGCCGTGGCCCTTCCCACCTTGGAGCTCATGGACTTTTCTCCTGGGGTTTTGTCCTTGTCATGGAGGGTTTAGTTCCCCAATTCCACACTGCTGGTGCTCCCTGGGTGTTCTCCAGTGGCTCTGCCAGGCAATAAGTGGCATTTGAATCCATCAGACTGATGTTTCCATGCAAACAGGGAGACCTGGGAAACATGGGAGCAGAGCTTCTGACCCGAAGGGCTGGGAAGTGCCTTTGGCTCTGGGCTGTGCAGGAGTGAGGTGGGGTGGACTCATCCCTGAGCCCCCCCAGGTCACCTCAGTGACAGCAGAACTGCCCCAAATGGGACTTTAAAGCTCCCAGCAGCAATGCAGGGCTCTGCTCTCAGCCTGATCCGTGTGTGCTCCTCAGAGCCCTCCTCTACCAGATTTTAGACAGAAAATTAAGGGTAAAGGTGGCCTTGTGGACTTCACAGAATCTCAGAATGGTTTGGGTGGGGAGGAACCTTAAAGCCCATCCAGTCCCACCCCCTGCCATGGGCAGAGACACCTTCCACTAGCCCAGGTTGTTCCAAGCCCCATCCAACCTGGCCTTGGACACTTCCAGGGATGGGGCAGCCACAGCTTCTCTGGGCAACCTGTGCCAGGGCCTCCCCACCCTCCCAGGGAAGGATTTCTTCCCCATGTCTAAACTAAACCAAACCTATTCCCTTTCAGTTTAAAGCCATTATTCCTCGTCCTATCACCCCATGACCTTGCTAAAAGACCCTCTCCTTTTTCCAGGCTGGGAAGTGTTGGTATTATCAGCCCAGCTCCTGGATATCCCAGAAGAGGACATTGGCTCACAGAGAGTGAGACACTCAAATGGGGAAGGTTGTTTGCAAAACTTCCTATTTCTTATCAGCAGAGGAAGGACTGGCCTTGTTACAGCAGGTTTTGGACCCAAACAACCACATACCAGGGTATCCCAACTCCTTCTACCTCAGGCTGGGAAGCATGATGGCCTCACCCTCTCCCCTCTCACCCGTGTTTCCCTGCAGGATTCCTGTTGTTCCCGTGTTACTGTTGTGCAGCCTCCCATCTTTATGGCTCCATTCAGCTCTGCGTGGATCCTGTGAAAATGAAACAGGTGCCAGCAGCTCCTGGGATGAGCCCTGAGCTCTCCCACTGTGCAATCCTTTGTCCAGGCATTGATCTCACACGTTCGCTGCATAATTCCAACACAAATCCTGAACCTGGAGAGAAAATTAAATGACATGTCAAACCGAATGTTCTGTGAATTCACTCCTTTTCTCTTTCTTCTTCCTCTTCACATTTTCTTTCTAGGAACAAGATGCCCATGAAGTTTAACCTCCTTTAGCCTTAAAAAGTAAAAAGTTATGGATCCTTTGTACTTTTCCAACGCGTTCGGCGCCGAGGGCGGTTCCGGCGGCGGGAATTCCTCCCTGCTGACGAACACGACGGAGAACGGGACCCTCCCGGAGCAGCCCCCCTTCAAGTACGTCCACAAAGTGCTCATCCCCATCTGCTACCTCCTGGTGTGCGCCGTGGGGCTCAGCGGGAACACGCTGGTCATCTACGTGGTGCTGCGTCACGCCAAGATGAAAACCGTCACCAACATCTACATCCTCAACCTGGCCGTGGCCGACGTGCTCTTCATGCTGGGCCTGCCCTTCCTGGCCACCCAAAACGCCATCTCCTACTGGCCCTTTGGCTCCTTCCTCTGCAGGCTGGTCATGACCGTGGACGGCATCAACCAGTTCACGAGCATCTTCTGCCTGACGGTGATGAGCATGGACCGGTACCTGGCCGTGGTTCATCCCATCAAATCCACCAAGTGGAGGCGGCCCAGGGTGGCCAAGCTCATCAGTGTGACCGTGTGGACATTCTCCTTCTTGGTGGTGCTTCCAGTCATCATCTTCTCGGACGTGCAGGAGGACTTTCAGACCTGCAACATGAACTGGCCGGAGCCCGTCAACATCTGGTCGGCGGCTTTCATCGTCTACACCTCGGTCCTGGGCTTCTTTGGGCCTCTGCTGGTGATCTGCCTCTGCTACTTGCTGATTGTCATCAAGGTCAAGTCCTCAGGGGTCCGGGTGGGGTCTACGAGGCGCAGGAGGTCGGAGAGGAAGGTGACCAGGATGGTGGTGATCATCGTGGTGGTCTTCGTGCTCTGCTGGCTCCCCTTTTACACCATGAACATCGTCAACTTGATATTCATCCTGCCAGCAGACCCCGTGCTGGAGGGCTTGTACTTCTTTATGGTGGTGCTGTCCTATGCAAACAGCTGTGCCAACCCCATCCTTTACGGGTTCCTCTCTGACAACTTCAAGCAGAGCTTTCAGAAAGTCCTTTGCCTGCGGAAGGGCAACGGCGTGGAGGACGGGGAGCCCGTGGAACACAGGCAGGAGAACAGCAGCCGCCTGCAGGAGTCCATGCTGACCCAGAGGAACGTGGAGTTCAACGGCCACATGCAGACCAGCAAGGTCTGAGGGCGTGGGCTGGGGCTGCAGAGGGTTCTGGGAGAGCTGGAGAACTTGGGGGGCCTCGAGGAGAGATGAATTCGTGGCAGAGGTGAAAGGTGGAGACCCACAGGCTCCAATAAATGTACATAGAAGTGGCTTCACTCCCCTCCCTTCCCCAGCTCGGAGTGGTGGGGGCTGTACTGGGCTGTGGCCAAGCTCTCGTGGTGACCTGGGTCATGAGGGACCACTTTGGGTCCTCTGGAGAACTGATTTCCAGGCTTTGTACTGCCCTAGTGATGCAAAACCACACGAAATCAGTTTTAACCACCTTGTTAAGCTGGGCTTGTGGCTGCTCTGCACTGCTGGCAGCAGCTCAAAGCAGAAAACAACTCAGACAGTGTCTCTGAGATCCTTCAAGGGGATCTCTTACGAGAAAAATGCTGTTTCTTAAAAGAATTTCATACCCAAAAGGCCCCAGCGCTGACCTCAGAGCTGTGCATGAGCCGTGGTTGGAACCTGCTGGGTGCTCCTTCTGCATTGGTTTAGTGTCATGATCCATCTAAGGGATTCATGGTGCCCAGGAATCCTTCAAGAATGAGAAAAAAAAACATGATTAGGAAGACCTTTCTGAAAGGATTCAGTGTATTCATGATGTTCTCACATTCTAACCCAAAGTGCATAAAAAACGTGATGTGACCACTCTGTTGTTCTGTCAGTGCTGATCATTGTGAAGTCCTGGGGAGCTGTCGTGTGTATTTATTGGTTCTGAATGTCAGTCTGGACGTGGATATAAACTGTATTTTCAGAAATTAAAACAAGTTCAACCCCCCTCCTGGCTGTGGTTTAGTTGGCAGGGTGGGGTTTGCTCAAAGGTTGGATCTTGGAGGGCTTTGCCAGCCCTTGAGGGCTCTGGGATTCTGTTCCTGCCACACTCACATTCCCCAAACACGAGAGCACAAGAACTCACCTGATACAACGAGGGACAACTGCAGGATCCGAATCTCACTCCAAATCCCAGTACAGCCAGGTTGACTCTGATTAATTAAGTCACCCACTATCTATTATTTCAGGAATTATCAGGTTGTTGCAGGCGTAAATCAACTTCTTATCAGTCCTTGAGACATGTGGAGTAATTAGTGCAGGCCTTGATGTCCTCCCTGCCACCTCCATCTGCCTGCGGTGGATTTGCCACGAGTTCTTCTCCACTGATGGGATTAGAAAAACCCATTTTAGCTCCCAGCTCCTTTGGGAAGTGGCAGTAATTAATAATTAATAATTAATGCTCCTGTGGAGGGAGGTGCCCCTTGGGGACACAGGGGCTTCAGCCCCTCTGGAACACCCACTGGCACATCCCCTCCAGCCCTGGATCTTACTCCCACACTAAGATTGAACAGAAGTGGAGCCAATCAGTGCTGATTTTGGTGTGCAACCCCCTTTGCAGGCCCTGATGAAGGGTTATCCTTCACCAATCACCTGGATTTTGATGCTCTGACCACGAGTGATGACCAGAAAGACTCGAGGGAAGCTGAAAAGCACAATCCATGTGCTGATCAACCCAAGGATCCTCTTTGCCTTGATTTCAGAGCTTGATAAAGCCCTGAAGATTAACTCCTTGCAAGCAAGGATGACACCAGGAGGCAGAAAACTCCGAAACCTCTGAATTCCTTCCTAATTCCTCTCTTGATTTACAGTATGACTTGGTTTCTATTAATTTTCCATAAACCCCCAAAGAAACCACCTTAGGCTTGTGTGCAGAGTGTACCCATGGGACTGAAAAGAGCTTTCCATTAGGGTAATGACAGATTTGTTTTCTAATTTCCCAAGAATCACAACTAATTTTATTTCCTGAGCGGGCAGCGGCTCTCGGGCCCCAGGGAACGGGTGAATGTGCCTTTGCAGAAGGAATTCTTGTTTTGCAAACACATTGCACTTAATGAAATCCATTCCCACAGAAACAGGGGCAACTAAAGAGGAAGGGATGGCTCCAACCAGTGAGGAAAAGCTTCTGCTCTCAGTGTCGTGGCCTCACAGATCTTGGCTCAGCTCCTGATTTTAACCTGACAGGTTTGATGTGAGGTGGGCTCTGATTCCCCTCGGTTTTCCACCTCTGAAACCAACCCAGTGCTTCCTTTCCCACACCTACAGGGAGGAGGGATTTTAAAAGTCCCAGTACAAAGTGCATGTTAGGTGCCAGCACCAAAGTTTTATTAAAACCTCCCAGGAATAGTCACTTTTTATGAAAAGGTGAAGTGCTGGTGCATCAATCTGGCATCTCTTTGACATAAGTGTCCTTTCCCTAATCCAGGTGGGGGTTTTGCTGGAAAACACAGTCCTAACTGGACAATCAGGTGGCTCTTGTTGACAATGAATCTCCAGAAAAATGTGCAGGTTGTCGTTACCTTCTCCAAGAGGGACGACTTGGGAGGGAAATTGGGGCTCAGTGGGGCTCTCTCGGGGCAAAGGGGATGAATTGATCACTCAGAGTGGGTCTTGAGGGAGGATCCAATGTGTTCACCCCCCTCCATCAGTGGCATGGCCAGGATGGTGCTGCTGAGCCTGGGGAAGGGCTCAGTGCCACCAAGAGCCCCTTTTCCAACACTCCCAGACCCAGCAGTGCTGAGGGGGGTGGAAAATGAGCCAGGGAACTTCTGCCAGGGCTCAGGGGTTGTGTGTGTTTGGGGGGCAGGTTAGAAACAATATTCTCAATTTATGGCCAAAGTGCAGGTGGTTTGTTCACAGTGACAGAGGGGGAGGGATAAAATCTGGGTGAAACCTCGGGAAATCACTCCCTGAAGCACAGGAAGAAGCATTGCAGTATTTAGCATCCAGCAGGGTGTTTGACATCCTGAATGCTGAAATAGGAATAAAACCCAGGCTGCCAGAGCCTGTCTGAGTCCTCCTGCAGCCACCCTTGCCCCAGTATCTGCTCTGTGTTATCTGCTGGGGTCCAGCCTTGCCCCAGTATCTGCTCTGTGTTATCTGCTGGGGTCCAGCCTTGCCCCAGTATCTGCTCTGTGTTATCTGCTGGGTCTCTGTTCCATCACACTCAGCCCTGGCTGTAATTTCCCTCCCTATCTCTGAGCCTTGGGCACATTCCCTGCCCTGGGAGCAGCCCTGGGTGAGCAGGGTGAGCTGTTCTTCCCTCAGCATCTCACTCTGCCCTCCTCAAAACCTTTGTCTGATTTACAATGAAAACCAAAAATTTAACCCTTCTTTTCCTCCTCCCTGCAAACCACCCTCACAGCTGGGCACTTCTGGCTTTTTGAGAGGTTTTACAGCCAAAGTCAGCTCAGGTTTTACCCTTCACTGGCCTTTGTGGAGATTTGCTGCCATCCCAGAGCAGGAGAATTCCAACCAGAGACCTTCAGTGGGTGAGTGACCAACGTGCCTCTGGCAGGTTGAGCTGATGGCTGAGGGCAAACAGCCCTTTCCACAGGATTTCCACAGCCACTGAAATGACTCTGCCAGGGCTTTATACCCAGCCAGGCCTTATCTGGGGAGTATTGCCCGATTTTATCCTCTGCCAGCTGGGGGTTGGGCAAATAAATGACTGACTGTGCTGTGAAAACACACAGTGGCAGGGTGAGCCGTGAGAAATGTGTTGTTTCTGTTGCTAAAATGCCATTAAAAGGCAGAGAAATGTTTTTGCCAAGTTCTCTTCCTATACATTAATAAATTAGGCATGGTTTAATTTGCATTAGAGGAGGTTAAACAGATGGAGCAGAGGACACAGCAGGTTTTAAGCTGGACTGACTCATCCTCCTCTCAACCCAGGCACGACCTAAAATACAGGGATGCTCCTTATCACAGGAGGCCAAAACAACCTTTTCCTTCTTTCCCAGTTTCCTGCCAGACGAAGGCTCAGGAGGACTTTGATCCAATGCAGCCATGGGGGTCAGGATGCCTCCTGGAATTCAGGGCTGGGAAATGACTGCAAAGCTCAAGCCTGGAGTGCTCAGGTGTTTGTCTTTGGAGAGAAAAGGGAAATACAGGCAGGTTCCCTCCAGCACAGCAATACACTGGATCCCATCCACTGCTCCAGGAGGGAAACTCATCCTTGCACTATCCCAGTGTTGCAAACTCTCTGCCCCTCTTTGATTCACTCCCAGCCCTCTCTCCTCTGGTCCCAAATCAACATTAATCTTAATTGTGTCTCAGCTAACAAGGCTCTCAGAGTTTATTAAACGGCCTTTTGTGTTCCTTAATTGAAAATCTCAGAGCAGAGGCCTCAGTGCTGCTCCTGGACGAGCTGCTGTGGGAGACTGAGAGCCTGTGCCAGGGCACAGTGACACCCCTGTGGTGCCACTGCTCTGCTTCCCAGCTGCTGCTCTGGGAGGAGAATGCTGGGAAGTTGGTCTCCAGCATGATGGTTCTCTTGGGAGGACAGTGGGATGAGAAATGTGGGATGTGGGAAGGTCTGGTGTCCACACAGGGGGTCACGTGTGAGGGCTGAATGTCCCTGAAATGCAAGGGCAGGACTGGCAGGGACCATGTGTGGGATGAATCATGGGATCACAGGATGGGTTGGGTTGGGAGGGGCCTTAAACCCCATCCAGTGCCATCCCCTGCCATGGGCAGGGACACTTTCCACCAGCCCAGGTTGCTCCAAGTCTTGAACACTTGCAGGGATGGGGCAGCCACAACTTCTCTGGACAACCTTTTCTTTTGTTCTTCTCATCCTTGGATCTGTCTTAACTCCATCTTAATCCCACTACACCTCTGCTGCCCCTGGGAGTCATCCTGGATCCTTTTGGAGTGGACCTGCCACTTGGGAACTTTGTCACAGTCAGAGAGTCACATCAGGCACCACAAGGATTTCCAAAGAAGGTGGGATCGCTCCATGTCCTGCTTTTCACCAAGGACCAGCCTGACCCCACCTCTTCTCTCATTCCCCCCTGGGTCAGGATTGGGATCAGAGGAAATGGATGTTCCAGCTGCTGCTGCTGCAATGAGTCACATTTAACGAGCCAATTTAGGGAGGCTTTCAACGCTCCGACCGCCACAGAAAGCAGGCAAATGACCTTTCCAGCAAACAGCTCTCCGAGGAATTCGGTGCCATCACAAACGCCTGCCCCCGGCTCTAGTTGGAGGAGCTCTTTTCCCGGCCTTTTCTTTCTGGAAGCAGCTCCACTCCTCGCAGGATCCCTGGATCCCGCTGCCCGTCTCTCCCGGTGCCGCGGCTCTTCTCTCATCCCAAAAAAAGGACTTTGCTCAGGTTTGAGCTGAGCCTTCAAAAGCTCAGCTTGCTCTTTCTCCAAAGCTTTCCCACCCAGGGTTTTCCCCAGCAGCTTGGCAGTGGATTCCTGAGGAAGCAGCCCCGAGCTGACAGCACCTCCGAAGGCATCCCATCAAAACATGTCATCCTTTGACAAAGCCTGACAAATTCCCGGGAAAATCTGTCCTCCCAGCCAGCCATTCCCAGAAAGCAGCAGACAGAAGTGACACTCCCCAACACTGGTGGTGGTTTGTGGTTTTTTGTTTTTTTTTTTAACACGTTTCAAACCCAGTCACCAAACCCCGGGGATTGAGTGACATTTTTAATACCTCGACAGACAATTCTTCCAATTAAAATCTCCCTATTCGGCTTCTTTTTTTCTTGGCCAAGCCTTTGATTCATGAAAGGGTTGCAAATGGTACCTCTGGGGCTGCCCTGCTGAAAACAAACACCCACATGAAGGTCAAGGAATCCCTGCCCTGGGCCCACCTGAAGGCTGAAAATTGTCTTTGATTATTGTAACTTCTGTTTGAGTCCCCAGTTCTGAATATTCATTGAGATCCACGAAAACCTCTCAATAAAAGGATTTTCAGCTGCTGGAGACCAAAGGGCTTTGCTGAAGTGCTCGTGTGTAGAAGTCAAACAAGCAAGTGCTGGGATACAGGAGCACCTTTGGAAGTGATTCATGATTTATTCCAAGAAAATTGGGGGGGAAAGTCACATGTTCAGTTTGTAAAAGTGGTATTTGCAGAACGCAGAGATTCCAAAGGGCTTCCAGGTGGGGATCTCAGAGGGCTCAGCAGTGGTTAATGTGCCTCACTGGTGATTTCTGGCCCCCTGGGTTTCAGCAGGGTCATCCTGGAATCCTCTGGCATTGGGATCTTTCCCTGGTTGCTCTCCAAGGGAGGCAAAACCCAGGCCTGGCTCTGAGCTGGGGCAGGAGATCCAGAGGCTGATGGATTTATGCTGGAGTAAGAGCAGAGCCAAAGGTGGTGGTTTTGCTCCTTCCCTCATTGAGTGGCAGCCAAATGGAGTCAGAATTCCCAAATCAACACTGTCCATGTCTCAACACAAACCTCCCTGGGAGCAGCAGGATCCCGAGAGCCTCTGCTAAACCCAGCCCTCTGTTCCCTGAGCCTGCTGGTCATCGCTGGGATCCAAATATTTCCTGGGATCTGTGATCCTGGCACAGCTTGGATCCATGCAGCAGCATCCTTAAAAACTGCCAGGCCATATTTCAGTGCCTTTCCCTGCCCATCCCCTCCTGCAGCCAAGGCAGGAGCTGCTCCTTTCCTACCCCAGTGGTTTGTTCCCAGCACAGCTTCTCCAGCTCACTCACCCGAAATGTCTCTGGTTTTCACCTCAACCTGCACTTTTGTTTCCATGTCACATTTATTCCTGCCCATTTTGGTGTTGTTGGAGTGACTCCCTGGTTGCTATGAGATGGATGATGCTCTGGGCTTTCTGTGTTCCCTCTCTCTCTCCCGCTGCCATCTCGTAACACTTAATCCTCTATTATCTCTCCATCTTTCCCTGAAAAGTCACCAAAGGTGAAAGCTTTCTCCACTTGCTCTATCTTGAGCCTTTAAGCTCTGGATCCAGTCTGTGACCTTGAGCCAATTCCATGACCCAAACCATTCCATGATTCCAGGATTCTGTGCTGGCTCCTGGTCGAGGATCCCAGACTGGGAGCCAGGGTGGTGTCACCCTGGCTGGACTCGACGACCTCAGAGATCTCTTCCCACCTTAATGACTCTGGGATTTCAGGGATGCAGACCCCCCTATTCCCACTGCTTGGCTCGCTCTGTGTTTTCCAGCTCAGCCCCACGTTTATATCAAATCAGAAACACCCTGAAATCTCATTTGCCCCACGGAAGATTTTATGGATGGTGGAGAAACCCAAACGGAATTTAGGGACGTGAATTTATTCTGTGGAAATGCCACTTTGCCGCGCTGATTCCTGTCAGTAGCCGGGGAAATGCACGTCAGGAAATGGAATATTTGCCAGCGTGGGATGCGGGGCCGTCAGCCCCGTCTGGCACCCGCCATATGGGGCTGTGTTCGCACGGGGGGCTGCGGGAGGAGGAGGACACGGGCTGAGGTGTTGAGGCTTCACAGAGCTGCAAACGGGACAGCAGAACGGCCTCGTTAATTCTGGGGAGAGCACAATTAATTCCCCCGCCCAGGGGAGCTGCTGTCAGCACGTCAGAGGAGCCAGAGACTGTCCCTGTGCCCTGTTCGAGCAGGAATTGGGTACAGAATTTGGGCTGGGGCAAGCCCGGGCTCTCCTTTACTCAGGGGAATTTAACTGAAAAAAAAAAAAAAAAGGGCGGAAAATATATAAAATCTCCCCAAATTAGGCGAAGCAAAGGTGCTGAGGGGCTGTGCGGGGTGAGCTGGCAGAGAGGACACGCAGCTCTCCCCTTTTCAGGAACTTGCCATGAAAGTTAAAAAACACCCTGGAAAAAGAGGGGGAGTGAGGGGAGAACGAGGCATCCCCAGGATTTGGCAGGAGCAGGAACAGGGAATCACTCCAGGTGTCCCACCTCTCCCTGAACAGGGAATATTCTTCCTGAGAACGCCGGGGGACCTGCGAGTCCCTCCCGGGGGGAGGACGGGGATCCCCAGCCTGTCCTGGCGCATCCTTTGTCGCTCCGCCTGGAGCCCCTTCCCGATACTTTGGGAAATGCCATTCCCAGAGCCAGGGCAGGGTGGAGAAGCAGCAACCAGCGCAGGCCAAAGTCTGCAGCCTTTTAACCACGGATCGCTCCCCGCCTTGGAAGTGGTTTCTGTTTGTTTTAACACTTTCCCCTTCTATCTCCTGCCTTTTATGCGCGGCTTTAAATCCGTGTTAGTGAATAGGTCCTTACTGGAGTCATTAAGTTCCATTCAACTCATCCAAAGGCAATCCATTAGCTTTATTTGTTGCCTGGTTCCCTTATCTGCCCCGATGTTATCTGCCTGTTCCTGTTGTAAAAGGAAAGTTTCCTTATGGAGAGGAAGAAAGCGGTTTGCCCAAGGCAGAGGTGCCTGTTGTTCTTACCCTGACCTTCCCGAAAGCCGGGAGGGCTGAAACCTCGCCAAAACAACCTCCCTACCCCCCCAAAACAAGGCTGCGAGAAGATGGGAATGTGGGATCTGTTGGATACTCTCACTGAAAAAAAAAAGGGAATAAGTGACCAAGGGAGGTGAGCGCAAAAAGCAGAACAGGCTTTTTGGATGTGCCAGGGGAGGTTTAGGTTGGATATTATGGAAATTTCCACACCAAAAGGGTTGTCCAGCCCTGGCACAGCTGCCCAGGGCAGTGGGGGTGTCACCACCCCGGAGAGGTTTAAAAGCCACCTGGGATTTTGGACTTTGGAAGTTGCAGCGGGGAAAACATCCCTGGCTCAGCTTCTCCAGAGGGGGATTTTTAGCAGGAGCTGCTTCTCGTGGTTTTTCCAGCCTAAAACTTCAACCTGCAGGACAGGGAGGTTCGGGGAGCACAGCTCAGTGTGTCCCGAGTCCTCTGTGCTGGCAGAGCTGCCCTGATCATCGCTGGTACATCCCAGTGTCCCATCCAGGGCTTCCTGGGATGGAGAGCTCGTTTTTCTCGCTGCAGCCACTTGAGGAGTCTGGTCCTCCTCCTACTTCAAGTGTTTTTTCCTCCCGTTGCCCATAAATCTCCCTCTGCCCTCAGGGAATGTGGGCAGGTCCTTTGTTTGCTCTTCCATCCATCACCTTTTGGAACAGGGACTGGGGTTGTCCCAGCTCCTCCTTGGGAGAGGCTCTGACAAACTCTGTGAAATGATTTTTTCTTCCCCCCCCCCCCCCCATTGCCAAAGTTTAGACCAGGAATCGCAATTTTTGCAGATTTGAAGTCAGAAAGATGAAGGGATGTTGTCTCAAAATCTGTTTAATCCTCCTGTATCAACCCAAAGAGATTTTTTTGGGGGGTAGATGCTTCTCACCTGCTGTTTTTCGTATTTCCCGTTGGACACAAGGTTCCTGTTCTCCATTTCCACCTCCCCAGGTTCCTCTGCCTCCCGTTCCTGGCCCTGCCCCAAGGCCAGGGGAGGTTATTTTGGCGATTAAACCCATTTATAAATTGGTTTATCCGTGCCTTGTACTGGGGGCTTCGCCTTCCACGGGATCCTGGGCTGAGAGGGACCTCCAGCTCTTATATTCCTCAATCAAATTCCCAAGGGAATTCTGGCAGCTGAGGCTGCTTTGTCCTTTCAGTGTAATTCAGGATTTGGGAAAGAGCTTCTGACAGATCCCTCCTGTTCGATTCAAAGCACCTAATGCAAAACGCCAATTTAGGGAACCGGTTGGAAAAATAAATACAAATTAAGCTTTTTTTTTTTTTTTTCTTTTCATGTAAATTCGAGCACTTAAAGCCCCCACTTTCCTCTCTTAAAAAAAAAAAAAAAGAACTTTAAAAGCTTTTTTTCAAAACTCAGTTTCCAATCTACATATTGATGGGGGGGAAAAAAAAAGGGATTTAAATTCTGTTCTTCTAAGAAAGAGCCTGGCAGGCTGCCTGTGTGGGGATGAGAGATCTCAAATATTTGTGCTTTGGATTGGACTCATTAAACTCCTCTAACCAGAGATGTTTCTCCCGGCCCTTGAAGCTGGAAAAAAACTGCTGATGCCTTCAAAAGGTGGAATTAGGAATGTCTTTGTACATTAAGCTTTTCTAGAGATTTCAATTTTCCTCCCGGGGTTGAGTTTTCTACTTCTTTTTTTTTTTTTTTTTTTTTTTTTAATGCTAGAAATGACTCATTTGAATAATGGAGGCGAGCCAATAACCGTTTTGATTATTTGAAAGGTCGTTCAGCAACCTGAAAGCAGCGTGGCTTTAATGATTTAATGCTGATGGCAGGTGGGTCAGGAGGGGGTTCAGTGTCTCCCGTGGCTTCAATAATCAAAATATCTCTCCCTGTGTGTTACAGAGATCTGGATAAAGGGGTAGAGAGGGTGGATTTTTACTTTCTTCTTAGGAGAAAATAACTTTTCCAGCATCAATGTGGATTAACACAAGCCAAGGAGGGGAAGGAGAAGGTGTTAAATGAGTTTCTCTCCTCCCTGTTGCCAAAGTTTGGCCCAGTAATTGCAAATTTTGTAGCTTTGAAGTCAAAGATATTCTGTTGTGTTGTTTGGGGTTTTTTTTCCCTGGTAATAATTCCAGCTGGGTCAGGTTTTTTTTTTTTCCTGTTTAATTATAGTCAGTGCAGATGGGAGTGAGGCAAAACCGCAGGAAAACTGCTGGATTCTGAGGAATGAGGGCTGGCAGTGCCCAGTCAGCTCCAGCATCTCCAAAGGATCCTCAACAATTCCCTGCACCCACACTGGGAGTTCAGCTGCAAAATCCAGGTGGGAGAGGGATGACTTAGAAGTAGAAAAAGGATTTTGAGCTCTCAAATGTGGTTTTAAAAGCTCTGGAATTTTCCCACGTTCCCTTTCCCGCTGGGAGCAGGAGCAGACCTGGAGGTTCAAGGCTCGGGATCTGTTTCCTTCCCGACTTTCCTTTGCTGCTTAAAAATCCCTGTCTTCAGGAGGATTGGGAGATCTGAAAGATTTGGTATTTATTTGGTAAAAAAAAAGGTGATTGACTGCTCTGTCTCCCTGTGATGGTTGTTCACAGGCCTGCAGGGAGAGGAGCTGGGATCAGTTTAATTCCTGGAATCCTTTGGTGTTAAAGGCACTCAAATTGTCTCCACAGATTATTCCATGTCCAGTCTGGTGTTTTCAGCCAGATGCTGTGAAGAGGCTTATGGGTTAAAAAATGAAACCAAGGCAGGTGCTCAAAGCAATACCTTTATTTCAACTACTTTTTCCAACAGCTGTGGGAAGGAGTTTGCCTGGCAAGGACTCTTCCTGTATCCTTCATACAAACAATTCAGGATGAGAAACTGAGGGAGTGGGAAAGGAGGAATGGGATAAAAAGATGTTTTTTCTCACCTTTACCTTTCCACTGTTCTATCAAAAATTTTTTAGGCAAAAAAAAAGAACCCAAATCTCCTAAAATATCAAATATCACTGATATTTTTTCTCTTTTTTTCTTTTTTTTTTGCAGAAAAGGCCTCTTTTCTTCACAGTTTTTCTCTCCATTTTCCAGAAATGACGGTGCTATGACATGGCAATTTCCAGCCATGGAATTCCAGCTCGGCAAATTCCAACCATCCCACCATTTTCAAATGGGAAACCCACATTCCCAGCCCTGCTGGATGTTCTTATAAGGAATGTTGGTATTAGTACAGAGGGGTAGCTGTGGCTCTTCCAGCTCTGTGCCTCTGGAAAAGCTTTCCCAGGTGGAGAAGCTGCTATTTAATTCTGGAATTGTGCTCTCAGAACGAAATGTTGAGTGAAATGGAACAAAACTGGAATTTAGGGTTGATGTTACTGAGGGCCTACACAGGGTTACGGGGCTGGAGTTGAAGCCTTGTGGGTACTTGTGCAGCTCGTAGCACCTTGGAACAGCCACCTCCACCCTCACTGGGCATGGAAAGACAACCCTTATAGATCTGTAACCCTTCCTGGAAAATTTAAAGATTCCCAATAGCAGGGATAATGACATTCCTTAATTAGCACCCATTAGCACCTCAGATATAATTAAAATTTCTTCTCTAAAGGAGAGCAAAGGAGTTCAATTTTTGCTGCCAGCTTAGCAGGGATATTACTGGGTCTTGTGGGTTTACTGGGGGTCTACACAGGGTTGCAGAGCTGGAGTTGAAGCCTTGTGGGTACTTGTGCAGCTCGTAGCACCTTGGAACAGCCACCTCCACCCTCACTGGGCATGGAAAGACAACCCTTATAGATCTGTAACCCTTCCTGGAAAATTTAAAGATTCCCAATAGCAGGGATAATGACATTCCTTAATTAGCACCCATTAGCACCTCAGATATAATTAAAATTTCTTCTCTAAAGGAGAGCAAAGGAGTTCAATTTTTGCTGCCAGCTTAGCAGGGATATTACTGGGTCTTGTGGGTTTACTGGGGGTCTACACAGGGTTGCAGAGCTGGAGTTGAAGCCTTGTGGGTACTTGTGCAGCTCGTAGCACCTTGGAACAGCCACCTCCACCCTCACTGGGCATGGAAAGACAACCCTTATAAATCTGTAATCCTTCCTGGACTGTGCAAAGATTCCCAAATAGCAGGAAGAATGGCATTCCTTAATGAGCACCCATTAGCACCTCAGATATGGTTAAAATTTCTCCTCTAAAGGAGAGCAAAGGAGTTAAATTTTTGCTGCCAGCTTGATGGGGATGTTACTGGGGGCCTACACAGGGTTGCAAAGCTGGAGTTGAAGCCTTGTGGGTGCTTGTGCAGCTCGTAGCACCTTGGAACAGCCACCTCCACCCTCACTGGGCATGGACAGACAACCCTTACAGATCTGTAACCCTTCCAAGCAGATCTAGATGTGCACTTCTACGAGGGGAGACTCTACTGGATCTACCAAAGCCTCGCGCCCGGAGCCGGCGAGCGGCTACTCCCCGGCCGGTTTGATGAGGTGCCCGTTGAAGATGATGTAGACATCGGACTCCTCGCTGTAAATGGCGTTTTCCCTCTCCCTCTTGAACATCCTGACCCAGACCTCGTCGCCCTCCTGCAGGTCCAGCATGAGGCTCTGGCTCTGCATGATGCTGCGCTCGCTGGGCTGGGCGTACAGGATGGCCGCCTCCCGCTCGTTCCTCATCACGTGCACGTAGGTCTCCTTGTAGTTCCACGTGTGCACGTTGAGGCTGAAGTAGTAGACGCCCGGCACGTAGCAGAAGAACTTCCCCGTGAACATGTTGAAGTGCTGGTAGAGGTTCACGAACTCGGTGTCGAAGGTGACGAGCTGGAAGTAGTCGGAGCTGTGCAGGGGTTTCCTCCGGCCCACCGAGAAGGCGGCGAAGAGCTGCTTGCAGGAGTGGCCCTGAGGGCCGGGCTGCCCTTTCTGGCCCTTCCTGCCGTTCAGGCCGCGTAATCCTCTCTCTCCAGCCTTCCCAGCTGCTCCAGGGAATCCCTTCTCTCCCATCTCGCCCTTCTCCCCTGCGAGCAGAAAGGAAAACCTCGTGAGACCCGAGCGCGCGGAGCCCCAGCTGTGGGAACGCCCTGAGGGAGACAACGAGCAGAGGAGGTGCTGGGGTGCTGCTTTCCCAGCACAAATAGTGGTCAAACATCAGCACTTTCCCATTTTTCAGGAGGATAAAGCCAGGGGGGAAGCTTGGCTGCACCAAGCTTGTGGTGCTGATGTTCCATGGCCTGACCACAGCAGGGACATGAACCCACTGTTCATCCCTCACCCCCTCAGTGCAGAGACGGGGGCAACACAAGTTTTTGGTTCTGCTGAGGCCTGATTTGAGCCTGGGAGAGATGGCTGGGTCTTGTCTGTGCTCACAGGACTCCTGGAGCACCTCCTGCATTTCACACTTCGCTTTTATTTGTCTGCCTTGCTGAGACAAGAAATGCACCGTGGAAAAAGCCTATTTCTTCCCCCCCCCCCCCAGTTTTTAAACCATTTAGTAACTTAGTGAGAACGTTTGAACCCGGGTTTTGGTGTGACCTCTAACATGAACTCCCAGGATTTGGGGTTTTGATGGATTAGAGACTTTTGCACCCCTCGTTTCGGGTGGACACGCTGGAAGAGCTCGTGGAGGAGGGAGGAGCAAGGAAGGCAAAGGCTGCCGTGGGGGTGGTTGGCTGTACCCACCTTTGAGGATGGTGATGTCTATGGTGGGCTGGACTTTGGGCACAGAGTAGGGGCTGCTGCTCATCCTGGTGTGCCTGGAGGAGAGGATGGACACGGGCTGCTCCGAGGGGCCGCAGCAGCGCACGCACGACAGGCGCCTGGGGGGGCCCTTCTCCAACTCGGCTCCGACGTTCCCCACGGACACCAGGAGCAGCAGGAGCACCACCCTCATCTTCAGCAGGGCCAGCTGGACCAGCAAAGGAACAGGAATTATTAACACAGCGATTCCAATCAGAGCCATCTGTCGGTGTTACCTCGAGGTGCTTTTCTTGGGGTTAATTATTAGCCGAGCTTGGAGTGGCACCGGGAGACTCCAGGTGGGAATGGTGGCCCCACGTCCCTGCTGTTTACAAGCAGTGGAAAAGGCAACCCCTGTCCCTCATTACCTAAAATTGCCTGACAAGAGACACCAGGTAAACAAAAGAAGGGAAAAAAAAAAACAAACCCCAAACCAAACAAAAGCTGCTGAGATGAGAAGCTCCAGCTCTGCTGGAGGTGCAGTCGCTGCTTGGCTGCTCTTGGAACGGCCCCTACAGAAGGTTCTGGGTGAAAGACACCCACAAAAAAAGCCACAGAGTGTTGCTCTGTTGGTTTGTTGCACCAGCATCCTGCAAAATTAAAAATGAAAGGCAGAATATGCAACTTTATTTCAATATAGAGCCTAAGCCGGGGGGGTTTTTGAAGAAAAATCCCTGAAGAAAAATGAAACTAAAAGAAACAAAAAGCATTTCTCTCTTTAGACATTTTCCTGCAGCCTCTGGCTGGGAACCTTTTCCCAGTAACCTCTTCCCAAGAAGACTCGTGGTTCTGACCATGCCCCCCCTTGCTCTTCCCAGCAGAATTCCTGTGTGGACTTTTCCTTTTTATTTTCCAGTGTGTGTGGAATGCAAAGCCAAATAGCTGCAAAAAGAAAACCCAAAGCAAGGCGGGATTTGCTCTGCACAACCACCGGGTTTTGAGATGCTCTGTTACATTTTCAGCTGCTGCTGGTGAGCTCTGAAAGCCCTGAGTGAAACACAGGGAGGGGACGTTGGAGACAGGGCAGTGATGGGAATTTTCTCTGGCTCCCAAACCCTAGGAAGGGATTGGAGCTGGAGGCAGGCAGCTGCCTCCTGGTTCCATGTGTAATTAGTGTCATCCCACTGATTGCAGTGGTGCTTCAGCCAGGGCAGATTTTTTTGGATCGATGCCTTTATGGAGCTTCTCCAAGGTCCAATTAGTGAGATGGACTTGTATCGACCTCAGGCTGGGAACAGCTCTCACAGCTCCTCTTCTACCAGCTGGAATTCCTGGAAGAGAGGGGAAAGGTGGGATCTGGATGTCCTGGATTTCAGGAATCACTCCACAAACACACAGGTCCCACCTGCAGAGGGAGGGAGGGCATCCTGCCCTGGGGCTGCTCAAAGGCTTCACTGGGAACAAAATGAGCCAGGTGGGAAAATAGAGAGGAAGAAAACCCGTGTCAGTCTAGGCAAGGATTGTCCCAGCATTCCTGGGAGATGTTTTCTTCTGGTTCTTACCTGCCCCTGTCATTCACACCTTTTATTACTTGGTGTAATGCAGCTCCCTGGAAAGCCCATAAATACTCATTAGCAGCAACATAATAATGAGTTTCCCTCTGCCAGCAGTGCAAGTCCTTTCATCAAATCCCTCAGAACTTGAAATATCTTCCTATTCATGATTGTCCCTCCTTCCAGGAGGGATCAATACTCCTTTTCTATCGGCATTCAGGGCTTGAATTTCATTTTCATTAAGTCCTTTTTTAATTTCCATTCACTCCTTAAGCCATCTTTGGGCTGCCAGCCCAGGAACAGAAAAGTTTAAATGGACAGAAAGTCAGGAATAACCAGCCTGGGCGTGACCAGAGAAGGATGTTGGACTGCAGAGAGGATTCGGGGTTTCTGGGGTCTCCTGTGGAGTGATTTAGGTTTGTGAATATACAGAATGTCTGTGGAAGACCCAGTGTCTTAATCTGTGGGAAAGAAGGCTTGGAGGGGAACTTGTTACCCTCCAAAAGTTCCTGAAAGGAGAGGGGAGCCAGGGAGGGTCGGGCTCTGCTCCCAGGGGACAAGGGACAGGACAAGAGGAAGGTTCAGGTTGGACGTGAGGAGGAATTTCTCCCTGGAAAGGGTGATCTCCATGGAAGGGGCTGCCCAGGGAGGTTTGGAGTCCCCACCCCTGGAGGTGTCCAAGGAAGGGCTGGATGTGGCACTCAGTGCTCTGGGCTGGGGGAAAGGTTGGATTGGATGATCCTGGAGGGCTTTTCCACCCTCAGTGATTCCATGTGCACTCAGAGCCCCCGGCACTCGGGGATAAAAGGGATAAAAGCCCTTTAGCCCCTCCCAGGAGTGTGGGCAAACAATAACCTGGGGTAAAGTCCAGGCTGTTTGATCCCATTATCAGGACATTAAAGCAGAGCTGGTGGTACCTCCATGAAGGAGGAAGAAAGTTCATTATTCACAACAGCAGAAGGGAAAGGATTCATAAACACGAAGAAATCACTCTACATTTTTACAGGCCATTATTTTCCCTGAGGTGAAGGACTTTCCTGATTTTAGAAGTGGCTTGAGGGAGGAAACAGAAAAGCCAGTCTGGGTGAAAACTCAGTGTTCAGGTTGTGCACAGCTCACATGACAGGAATTCAAGCCCCCACTGAAGGATTTGTGGCCACTTGAGTGATTCAGGAAGAGCAATAACTCAAGTTATTGGCTAGAAATAGCATTTGGAAAAAAAAGCAAAACAGAAAAAAGCAAATGATGCAACAATTCAGTGAATTCAGGGCATCCTGGGGCTGACACCTCCACACTACAATTTCCTTCAAAATTTAGGGAAATTCTTACATTGTTGTGGCAGAAACATGGATTTGGTTGTGATATTTTGGGGTCAGGTGAAAACTTAACGATGTAGGTGAGTAAAGAGAGGTTCAGGTTTACAGCCTGGGCACAGAAAACAAGGATAGGAGAAGGAAAACAGGAAAGAGATGGAAAGGAAGGAGTCTGAGAAGACTGCAAGGAAAGAATGATGAATCCTGGAATGGTTTGGGTTGGAAAGGACCTTAAAGCTCACCCAGTTCCACCCCCTGCCACGGGCAGGGACACCTTCCACTAGCCCAGGTTGCTCCAAGCCCCGTCCAACCTGGCCTTGGACACTTCCAGGGATAAATTCAGCAGGATGGGATTGTGTCTGACAGACATCCAGCACAAAAGCAGAGCTCAGGGGGGAGGGAAACCTCAAACCAGAGAAATTATGTGACAGGAAAAGAAACAAGCATGGTAAGAATTTCCCTGTAACCAGAGCATGTCAGGCTGGAGGAAACAATGGTTGGAGCCAAATTTGAGAGGAGAAGCAAATATAACCCTTGTGGTGGGGAAGTCAAATGGGGTACCTTAAAAAAAATGCAAAAAAAAGAATGAGGTTCAGAATTTCAGTTCTGGGAGGAAAAGTGAGAGGTTGTTTTTAACCATTTGTTTTTTCACTTAAAGCCAATTGTTGTGACCTTGTTTTGTCCAATGTGCTGATGAGGGGTTTGACTTGGCCTGCAGAGGTTTTTCTTCCTCAAAAGGCAGCAAACAACAAACTGGGCTTTGTCTGCTCTGGTCCCAACTCACTCCAAGGCTGTGGCTGCCCCATCCCTGGAAGTGTCCAAGGCCAGGTTGGATGGGGCTTGGAGCAACCTGGGCTGGTAGGAGGTGTCCCTGCCCATGGCAGGGGGTGGCACTGGATGAGCTTTGAGGTCCCTTCCAACCCAAACCATTCTAAGTGAAAATCCAGCCTTTTTGCACCCAATTCAAACAATGTCCAAACCAGGGTCACTTGTCCCCCCCAGCAAAATCCAAGGCTGACCAGATGATTAAATAGTGTATTTTTACTCTGCACTGACCCTGGAAGTACCTGACTTCAATCTAATCCATCAAGCTTGTTATTTACATATTTTTAACCTGCTATGAATTACCTGCTTCAAAAGAGCTGTTTTTCCAGTGGCACCTGGCATTCCTGGTGTATGCCAGCCAAAAAACCCCAATTCCCACCCTGCAGGGCTTTAGGGATCCCCCAAACCTTGGCTGAAGAAGGGTAGAAACCATTAGTTCTGCTTCAGAGAGTTAAACCATGTAATTCTTTCTTCTTTTGTGCAAGTCCTGATTTAAATATCTTTCCTTGACACTATTTGAGCTGCAAAGAGCACCTTGATTGATTTTTTTTGGATGCTGATGGAGTTTAATCTCGGAGCTCAAGGTAGACAGTTTATGTCTGAGGCACAATTGTTCATGCAAAGCTTTTTAATCTTCCCCTGTACCCGAAGGATTTCCATGCTCTGATCTAAAGGAACACATTTGGCCAAGAGAAATGATAAGAAATCACTGAAATAGCTGCAAAAAACCACCTTAATTTGCTCTGCCATGGAGAAAATGAAGCAGGAGGGCAAAGCAAGTCAGCCTGGAAGCTACATCCAAAGGTTTTCCCTGTGGTTAGCAAGGTGGAATTTGCAAGTTGAACCTCAGTCTTGGATTGTTGGAACCCCAAGCAGCCCCTGTGGGATTTACAGGTTATGCCAAAGGTGTGGATCTGCCTCAATCCACCCCATCCCATATTTTCCCTGGGAGCACTTGGAAGTGTGTCCTTTCAATCCACCCCATCCCATGTTTTCCCTGGGAGCAGTGGGAGTGTGTCCTTACCTTGCAGGGAAGCTGGAAGGATCAAGCCCACCAAGAACTGTGCTGAGCTGTGAGATCCAGAGTTCACGAGGCAGGAACTGCTCTGGGATGCATCCCTTTAAATTCCTGCCAGTATTTTCCTTCCTATTATTCCTAAAGCTTGACTGGGAAAAGCGACCTCTGACTCTCTCTGCTTTAAATTCCCAAACACCAGCAGCCACTGCCCCTTGGAGTCAGGGACAAACCTTGGCTCAAAACCCACGAGGACACTTCGGATTAAAACCTTTCTTGAGCCGCAGAGATGGAAACCGCAGAGATGGAAAACAGAGATGGATGTGTCATCATTCCAGAGATGGAAAATATTCCAGTTCTGCTGCTTTTGTGTCTCCTCTCAATCCTCAACCTCCTCACTGCTCCGGAGCTCCTTGGATCGCCAGCAGCAGGAAACGAGGCATCCTCGGGGCTGGGAATGTCTGGACGCTGGGTTTCCTCTTGGAAGTGATTTGTTTGGGGGGTTTCTAAAATTGTCTTCCCTGTGAGGGTCTAAAATTTCATCGGGAGCCACTTGCTGTGGAAAAGCCCAGAAAGCTGAAGGAGTTTGGGTCCCGAGGTGAAGCCGTGGCAGCTTCTGAGAGCCACAAAAGCCTCTCCCACCCCACAGCCCGGAGATGCTTGGCTGGAGCTGAGCCTCAGGAGCCTGTCTGCAGTCAGGAAGGGATCTGAGAACTCCCAGACAAGGATATTTGGATGCCAGAAAGGAGTGTGGTTTCACAGTTTCAGAGTTTCCACTGCGTGTGGTGGTTTGCAGATGACCCAGGGCGACGCCCCAGCCTGGGGGGTTTGATGCACAGGAGGGACTGGGAGGGCTGGTTTGAGCCCACAGAGCTGGGAGAGGGGCAGGAGTGAAGGCAGAGCCAGGATCCATCCGTGGAGTTTTAGCTGCATCTGGATTTGTAATGGCCTGGGTGAACGTTTGGCAGTCCACTAATGTAGCTCCATTTTTAATTATCCAGTTTGGGGTTTATTTTGTGGTGGTTTTTTTTTAGCCTGTGGGGGTGAACTGCCTGAATTCCTCTCTCCCTGAGCAGCAGCAACTGCTGTGGTGCCCACTGCTCTCTCCAGCTGGGATTTCACCTCTTGCATGGGAAGAGATGAGGTTCCAAAACCTCCCTCCCTGTTACCAACACACCCATAGGCCTGGGGGATTGTATGGATTTAACAGCATTCCCTGCAGGTGCTGTGGGAAGAGAGGCTGTGCCTGGATGGAAACAGCTCCATGCACCTGGATACCTGCACATTCCCATGGTCCCACCGTGCCTGCCCTGCACAGCCAGGGAGCAAAAGGATCTTTGCTGGTTGCTGAGCAAACAGCTCTTCCCTGTCTCCTTCTCCTTGTCCCTGCTTGCACCTCTGACTCCAGGAACATGCCTGCAGTGTCCTGGAAATGTCCCTGCTCCGGGCTGGGCGGCTCCTTGGAAGCATTCCCGGCTCCACAGCAAGTCCAGGCGGTGATTCAGCACCGGGAAGTTACAGTAAGTCATTCCCAGGGCAGCTTCTCCGACACAGCAAAAGACACCCAACCCTCCTTCACCCTCCCAGAGGAAAGGCAGCTTTCCTGGGACTTGCCACTGCTGACTCAGTCACTCTGGGAATTCAGCATTCCGTGTGCCAGAGTAAAGCAGGAGGAGTTGTCCCTGCAGAGGGTCCCACGTGGGGCTGTCCCAGCTGGATTGTCCCTACAGATGGTCCCACATGGGGCTGTCCCAGCTGGATTGTCCCTGCAGTGGGTGGGATTGTCCCACTGGGGGATGGTGGGGACACCCGGGCACAGGTGCTGGCAGCAGCAGGACCATCTCATCCCATCCCATCCCATCCTGCAAACCCCTGTCCAGAGCGAGCAGCACATTCCAAACAGCTGGAGAAGCAGAATTCCCTGAAAGTTTCCACATGAAGGTGCCAGGAAACGGCTCTTCCCTGCCCTGAGCTGCCGTGGCAGATCCACATGGGATCCATCCCCATCCCACTGCTCAGCCACAGTGAGAGCAAGATCCCACTGGGAGAAAGCATCATCCTGGAATGCTAAGGGTGGATAATGGGATAGGGAATGTTACCTGGGAAAAACTCAAGCCAGCTCAGCACTCACCTGGCCTTGCACTCATTCCAGCAGCGAGGGCAGAGCACCTCATTCCTGACTCGAGGAACTGCAGGTGGGAACGCTCTGTTCCCAACAGGAACAGGGGTTTCATCCCTTTTTCCAATCCCTTGGACTCACCTCGTGCCTCAGCAGCTCTGTCCCCCTGTTCCCTGGCTCTTCCTCAGCACCACATGAACACTGCCCTTCATTCGGGGCTCCGAGGAGGCTGCACTTCCTCGCTGGAATCCAAGGGAAACACGGAAAGTCGGGCTGGATCCTGGTGAAACTTCGCCTGTTTGCAAAAGCAGCTCTTTTTTTTTTCTGGTTTCTTTACTTGCAGCGACTTGTGCCGGGTTCCTGTGCCTTTGTCCCACTCCCGTTTCCCCCCCCGGGACTCGCAGCCCGCGGGATCCCGCGGAGCCTCTCCCGGGGATGGGAATGGAAACCCAAAAAAATTTGGGATTGAAATAAAAAAAAAAAAAAACAGTCTCAAAAAAAAAAAAAAAAGCCTCCACCACAGAACCCAAAACCACATCCAGCGTTCCAGCCAAGAGGGAAAGCGCTGGGATCACATGGAAATCATTTTTCTTTTTTAGAAAGGAGATGGGGGGAAAAAAGAAAGCGAAGCCACGATGGAATCTCTGGGGTTTGTGCACGAGCTGGAAAGGTGGGAATGGCTTTGAGCTAAAAGAGGGAAGATTTAGGTTGGATAACAAGAAAAAACTCTTCCCTGTGAGGGTGGGGAGGCCCTGGCACAGGTTGCCCAGAGAAGCTGTGGCTGCCCCTGGAAGTGTCCAAGGCCAGGTTGGACGGGGCTTGGAGCAACCTGGGCTGGTGGAAGGTGTCCCTGCCCATGGCAGGGGGTGGCACTGGATGAGCTTTAAGGTCTTTTCCAACCCAAACCACTCTGTGATTCCATGATTTTAGTGCCCACACTGAGATCACACACTCGGGCATTTCCAGCCCTTGGTAAAGAACACACTGGTGCTTTTATTTAAAATTAGATTTGGGCTCTGAATTATTTTTTTTCCCCCCATTCTTTTTTTTCTTCTTCCCTTTTGCAATTGCTGCCATTAGTTGCAAAAGGGAGGTGGAAGACCTGGGTGCCCCTTGCAGTGCCAGCTCCAGCATCATTCCTGCACCGAGGATGATAAAGAACAGCCAAATCTTTAATTTTTCAGAACAACAGGAAGGGAAAGGTGTGTTTGTCCTCTCTGTCCTTCCCTAAAGCTTGACTGGGAAAAGCAACCTCTGACTCTCTCTGCTTTAAATTCCCAAACACCAGCAGCCACTGGTCATAACTCCGTGCTTTAAATATTCCCTCCCCACAGTCCTGCCCTCTCCAGACTCCTCCACACCATTCCCAGGGGGATGTCCTGCCCAGCTCAGGCCTTTTGGGATTTTTGGAAGCAGGTGAGCAAGGATGAGATGTGAGAGTGCCCTGGGAACCTCTCTGCTTTTCCACAACCCCTTCAAAGCTTTCCCTTCCTTCCTGAGCCATCCAGCCAGGGGACACCACCTCAGAGAGGTTCCCATCCCTGCCCCAGCTCCCAGTCCTGCCCAAATTGTCCCATCCTCCACAACTCAGAGCCCTGGAGCAGAGGCAGGGAGAGGTTGGCACCATGAAAAAGGGCAGTTTGCACCTATTTTTAGGTTTAAAGAAGACAGAAAACAACCTTTAAAGCTGTAAGTGGACCTGGATATATAAAGGAGAAAAATTGTTTGCAGGGGAATTACTTTGGAATGGATTTGTGTTGGATTTAATAAAAAGAGCAGGTGATTAGACAGATAGGAGTTATTTTTTAATTCCAAAATCTGCATCCTGAGTGCCAAGGAGAGGGATCAGGGGCTGGAGGGGAATGGAGCAAAGCAGAGGGAGGGTTTCCACGTGGCACTGGTGCTGTACTGGGAGGCTCCCTGAGGAAGGAGCAGTGAGGCAAAACATCAAGGTTTGGTGCTGTCCTGGCATCCAGCTCTCCATGAGTCACCCTCTGGAGCTGGGCTGCTCCTGCTCAGGCTCCCTGGAGCCTCTCATCCCCATCCCTGTCCCCCAGCAGTGACTCCCACGCCAGCCCCACGTGGATCAGGACGTGCCAGGCAGGAGCCTCCCAAAATGGGCACGTGCAGGAAGGGGGGAGCTGCATCCACAGCCTTCCCAAAGCTGCATCCACAGCCTTTCCCAAAGCTGCCAGGAAAAGCTAAACCTCGCTCATCCTCCTTTCTGGAAGGACCTCAAACAGCCTCTAGGAAAACAAATGACTTTGCCTCACACATGCCAAGCCAAACCCTTCCCCCTCCTCATCTCTTCTCTGGGTTAAACACCCAATTTGTGGAATCTTTCCTCATCCCTCATGATTCCCAGGCATCCTGCTCTGCTCTTGGCTCTGCTCAGCACCTTTTGGGAAGGGACAAGGTTTTCCATGTGTCTCACTGCCTCCACCCTGCTGGTGTTGCTGCATCCCTTCATTTCCACAATCCCCCTGGACTCCAGAAGGGAATGTTCTGGATTTAGACCTTTGTGTCCTGGGCGGTGGAGGCACCACAGGGCAGGATTTGGGTCTCCCTGCCCCACAGAGCAGCCAGAGTGTGTCCTGAGCACCCTGGGCACACTTTGGAGAGGGGTTTTTTTCCTCCTCTTGTCACCCAGCAAATATTTCTAACTAGAACCCAATTAATAAACAGCATCATTAGCCCCGCTGAGCCACAGGAGCTGCTTTGCAGCAAGTTCATCCCTGCAACAAGAACCAACACAAAAAAAGGGCACAAAATTAATTCCAAAGCCCTTCAAGCAGAGGGAATGGTGCCCTGGGATGGGAATCTTGGCTCTGCTGCCAGTGGGGTTTTGGGAAAGCTCCTGCTGGGGGGTGGCACATCCCTGCTCCCATTTTTCAGCCCCTATTTTTAAACTAAGCTCTTCAAGGCCAAAAAATGTGGGATCAGAGCGTGACTGGGCACAGCTCTGGGTTCACAGGGAGGGGAGTGAGGCTGCTACTGAGAAATAAAAATATTTTATTGATTTAAGTCAATAAAAAGAGCGTTTGGGGGTCTGAAAATTATCTGAGCTGGTTAAAAACTTTCCAGGAACCGTCTAGATGAGGGCTTTTTAATTCTAGTCTGAAACTTAGGGCAGGAGAAGAATGTTCTGGTAGCCAGGGCCTGGCACCAGCACTGGTGTCTCCACACGAAACAGGTTTTCTGCCTCTTGCCACGACAGTCTCCTTTGTCAAAATAATAATCTCATCCAAGGCAGAAGGATATTTCTGTTTGCACAGTTTGATTTATAGAGCTTGGCTTTTGTCCATGCAGGAGAAAAAAACCCACAAATAAATATAAAACTCAGTTGTGCTGAAGGCTGGAAGCAGAGGAGGGAGGGGTGGGGAGATCAGAGAGAGGGGAGAGACTGCAAGGGGGGCAAGGAGAGATCCTACAGAGTTAGAAGAGAACAGGATGGGAAAGTTGGGGCTGTTCAGCCTGGAGAAGGGAGAGTTGGAGACCTCCCAGCACCTTGCAAGGTCTGAAGGGGCTCCAGGGAAAACTGGAGAGGGACTTTAATCAGGAACTGCAGTGACAGGGCAAGGGGAGATGGGTTCAAACTGGAAGAGGGGAAATTTAGGTGGGATATTGGGAAGGAATTCTTCCCTGTGAGGGTGGGGAGGCCCTGGCACAGGTTGCCCAGAGAAGCTGTGGCTGCCCCATCCCTGGAAGTGTCCAAGGCCAGGTTGGACGGGGCTTGGAGCAACCTGGGCTAGTGGGAGGTGTCCCTGCCCATGGCAGGGGTGGAACTGGGTGGGCTTTAAGGTCCTTCCAACCCAAACCATTCCAGGATTCCATGATCTGGTGTGATTCCATGATCTGGTGTGATTCCATGACCTCCTGCACCCTCTGCACCCATCAGCCCTTTATCCACACATCCCATGGAACCTGGATGCACGGATGAAGCTGCACTTCAGACACGTGTGATTGAAAATACCCAACCTGGTGCCAGCCCCAAATCCCCCCAGCTCAGCCCAGGAAGGAGCCCTTGGCTCAGGGCTCAGCTTTATCCCCCTGACTGTATTTGCAGAGAACCCACAAAGAGCTGAGAAGGAAAATATTTCTCCTTGTTCTTTTGTTTCCAGGACAAAAGAGAGGTTTTGGATTTTTTCCACTTCCACTGCCTTTCCAGTTTTTAGATCACTTGTAATTACAGAGTGCTGAGCAAAGAGCTGCTGCTCTACCTTTTTGTGAACACTTTGGAAGTTATCTTTGAAGCCTTGGCAGGTTCACCACGTGTGTCATTCGTCACCCCCCTGCTCTGCATTCCACAACTGGGCTCATTCCCTTTGCCAGGCTGGATAAAATAGCTTTACCAGGCCTGTTTATACAGAGGTAATGATGGGGAGAGCCCTGTAGCACAGAATAATTGCTATTTTCCACCGAGACATTCCTGTGTGTTCTCAGAATAATCTTAATGCTGAAACTCCTGGGAGTGAGATGGGCTGTGGACAAGAGAGTTCAAACAAGGCAGGGGGATTTTCTTCCCAGATTATTTTATAATTCTCCAGTTTTCAGCTTTAAAACAGTGTTTGCTGGTTGAATCATGGACTAGTTTGGGTTGGAAGGGAACTTTCAAGGTTATTTAGTCCAACACCCCTCAGTGAGCTGGGACATCTTCCACTTTCCAGGACATCCTTGCAGACCTTTCCCCAGCACAGAGGAGCCCAGGCTGCTTTTCCAGGAGGGATTCACCCCCCACCCCACCTCTCCCTCCCCTCCATGCCCTGACAAAGCCCAGCTCAGGCTCCCAAGCTCTGTCAGAATTCCTGCTCCAGGAATGACTCCAGGATCCTTTGCTGACTCCAGAATCCTTTTGCAAATTCCCATCAAACCCTCCATGGGATCACTGAGGGGGTCTGGGAGTGTCCTGAGCTCCTTCCTGGGAGGTTTTTGGTGAGGGGAATTCATCCTTCATCCTTTCAGTTCTGCTGTGCACAGAAGGACAAACCCTGGGAAAGCACCAGGTTTGGGCTGGAAAAAGAGGTTTTAAGGTTTTTGACAGTAATTCCTCAGTCCTTGGCAGCTCTTTGGGGCTGAGATCCTGCCTGGGACATGCAGGCAGCACTGGAATGGGAAAAATTCTGCTTTACAGCCTGAATCTTCTGTATATTTATGGTAAATCTCTGCTTTTTGTGAAGAATTTGGACTCTTGCTGAAACATTTCAATGCCAAAAACCTTAAAATCTCTTTTTCCAGGCCAAACCTGGTGCTTTCCCAGGGTTTCTCTTTCTGTGCAGTGCAGAACTGAAAGGATGAGGGACGAATTCCCTTCACCAACCCCCAGCACTGCCAAGGCCACCCTGCCCCGTGTCCCCAAGTGCCACATCCACGGGGCTTGGAAACCCCTCCAGGGGTGGGGACTCCCCCCCTGCCCTGGGCAGCTGTGCCAGGGCTGGACAGCCCTTTCCAGGAAGGATTTTTCCCTGTTATCCAATCTGAACCCAGCCTGGCACAACTCCTGTTTTCTCCTGGCCTTTTGTCCACCCCTTTTGGTTCTTAATTTGAAGCAGAAAGGAATTAAACGGACAGGAATGTTGGGATTCAAATGCAAAGTCTCCAAACTTCATCAAATCACAGAATCATGGAATGGTTTGGGTTGGAAGGGACCTTAAAGCCCAACTCATTGCATGGGCAGGGACACCTTCCACTAGCCCAGGTTGCTCCAACCTGGCCTTGGACACTTGCAGGGATGGGGCAGCCACAGCTTCTCTGGGAAATCTGAAAAATCCAGTGGTAAAGTGGGACTGACCTTCTGTGATTGATTCCACAACCCTTTGGGAATTTTGCCAAATTCGCTATTTATGGACACAGATTCTGGATCCTGCCATGGAATTTACATTGGCAAATTGATTTTTGCAATAAAGACTTATTTTTTTTTAATTAAGTAATTCTATTCAAACACCAAAGGACACCTGGATTCATCCCACCCACTCAGGATTCCAGCAGGAGCTGCCACGTTTGGCTGGATGTGTTTGGAATGCATTTTCAGTGCCTCAGTGCACCTTGTAATTGAATCAGAAAAACAGGGTTTATCTGAACAGAGGGTTGTGTGATCCCAGCAAATCTTTCAACTCCTCCAAACCCTCTGACAGTGACTTATTCCTGCACTTCCAAGCGCTGCTGTTCATGATGGAGAACTTCAGAGGGTCATAAACATGATAAAAAGCCAGGCTGGAGGATTTGATTCCTGCCAAATCTCTTTATTTTCAAGTATACACCGGTTATTTCTATCATGGGGCATCTTAGAAATAATTCTGAGGCTTAAAGTGGCTCAAAGAAGATTAATTTTCCAAGGAAAAAAGCTTTTCTAAAGTCAATTTTATCTGCTTTTTTGGACGAAGCGTGAAATTAGGAGCTTACCCCGAAATCATTGGAGTCAAAGGCAGGTTTTCCATTGATTTTAGAGGGTTGTAAATCAAATTGGGTGGGAATTGTGATGGAAAGCTGGAGCTTGGAGGAGTGATGGGGCTGGAGATGTGCAGTGCCAACAAAGAGATGGGAGTCACCCCAAAAAAGAGGAGGTTTCGCTGGGCTGGGTGGTGGAGGAGCCACCTGAGAGCTTCAAACCTCCCCCAGAATGTTTCTAAATCAAGATTATCTTTCCAACCTGGGCCCTTGTTGCACTTTGTGCCCAGTTGAATGCCTCAAAACCCTTGAAAAGTGAGGTCAAAGGGGCCAAAACGGCTCTGAAAAAGGAAAATAGGAAGGAACCCCCATATTTTGGGAGGTGACAGCAGCATCTCCCAGAGCTCCACGTGGATCCTGAGGAAACCAGTTGTCTCCAGCACAAGAAAAATCCAAGGATCTCATTTTCAGGCATTTTTAGGGTTTCTGGCTGGTGTTGAAGGCTGAGACCCCCTGGGCTGGTGTCCCTTGGGATCTTCCCAGGGTTTCTGGAAGATCCTGAATTTCTCCCCCCCCAAAGGAAAAATCTCCTGGGCTTTTCCAGCCCTTTTTGCATCCTGATCCTGCTGAGGTCCCTCCTGGGGGCTTCCCACAGATCTTGGGGCTGTGGCTCCGGCCAGGGAGAAATGTTGACTATTTCTGAGGGATCTGAGCCCAAAATCAACAAAGGCTCATCCATAAGGTTGATCCATTGGGATTTTATTGCTCACAAGCTTTACTGACGATTCCCAACCTAAAAATGTGCATTTTTGTTGCTCCCTTCCTTTCCAGACCCCAAAACTCTCTGATTTCTGTTGAATTTTTGAAGGGTTTTGTCTCAATTTCCAAATGTCAGCCCTGAAAAGAGTGGAAGTTTTATCAGAAACCCTCATTACTGCACATGGACTAAAAATTTCCCTGGATTTCCGATTCTTTTTGATTCTCTCCTCAATTGTTCTGGGTATTAAACTGACCCTGTTGCTCAGCCTATTCAATGCACTTGTTTTTCAGCAGCTGCCTGGAAATACTCACAAAGGAACCACAAAAAGCCTCAGAGCCTCAAACCCCCCCTTCTGTGGCTCAGCTGAGACAGAAATTAGGAGTAAAACAATCAAGAGGTGGCAATTAATAAAACATTCCAATGATCTTCCTGCTAAATGGTTTTTAATTGAATTTTAGAAAGGGAAAACCAGGGTGGCCTTTGCTCTGATCGTTTCTCTGATGGAATGGATTCTTTTTATCCATATTTATCCATATTCCAATCCCTGGTTTTGGTGCAGGGTTAATTCCATCTGCCTTGCAAAGGAAAAAGCTGCAATTACTTCAATTACTTCAAATTCCTGCTGCTGGAAGTGCCTTGTTCTCTCTGGAAAAGGGATTATTTAAGAAGATTCTAATAATTCCAGTGTTCTGGAAGGGCTGTTTGGGTCCATAATAATTCCAGTGTTTCAAATCCTCCTGAAGATCTGGATGTGGCACTTGGGGACGTGGTTTAGAGGGGGCTTGGGAATGTTGTGGGAACAACTGGACTCCGTGACCTTAAAGTCTTTTCCAGCCTTGATGATTCTGTGATTCTATGAAATGTTTTCCTGGAGCAGCAGCAGCTTCCAGTGCTGATCCTACTGAATCCCCCTGGGTTTTCCCACACTGCCAACACTGAGGGAACACCAGCAAAAAGTCAGGGATTGGATGGAGAAGCCTCCAAGCTTCCTGCTGAAGACCCGAGCCAGCTAAAACTGTTGGAATTCCAAGGGATTTGGTTCAGTGCTTTCCCTCTGGGTGCCTGGTTTGGCTGCATTTGGTGGGATCCAGGGGGGATTGTCACCCTCTGATGGTTGGAAAAGGCTTCCTTGGATCTTTGTGGCCTTGGCTGCCAACAGGTCATGGAAGGAAATCGGGAAAGGGAGGCAACCAGATGGAAAGATTTACCTGTGGCTGCAAAACTTGGGAACAAGGAGAGCCCTGGAGCCCAAATCCCATCCCAGAGCTGCTCAGCCCTGTGTTTGTGCAGGTTTTCCAGCCAATTTCCCATTCCTTTGCCCGTGTGCCTTTTTTTCCTGTGCCAGCTCAAAGCTCCTCTCTCTGCCTTTTGCTGATGGAGTCGAAAATAATCACAATAATCTGACAAATTGTGTCTGTCTTCCTGGGAATTAAACACTGAACCTCCCGGGCAAACTGGCCCTGCTGGTTTCTGGGGAGGGTTCGTGCTCTCAAATGCCACAGGGAGTTAAATGTACCCTGAAAAATAATCTCATTTCTGGTCACTTTGCTTTTCATCCTGTTTTACCTCCCTCTCAATTATGCCCAGTAATGGAATCAGGGGGTTTGACACCGTGGCTCCCTGGGGGACAGCTGGGAAAACAACTGATGGGGAAAGAAGGGAAAGGGTTGGGGAGGGAAGTCAAAGGGGCTGAACTTCTCCCTGTGGGTCCCACAGCAGCTCTGGGATGTTCCTCTGGCTTCCTCTCATCATTTTGGATGGGAATCATGGAATAATGGAATGGTTTGGGTTGGAAGGGACCCTCCAGACCAGCCAATTCCAACTCCTTGGCGTGGGCAGGGACAGCTCCCATTTATTTCTGGAGCAAAATTATGTTTGGGGGGAGATGGGAATGTTTAATAATTAATAAATAATTAAGAAATTAAACAATGCTGCTCTTTCCCTGGCTGAGTGATCCAAGAGGGAGGGACTGCAGGGGCAAAAGGAAAGAAGACAGGATGTTTCCTCCTGGATCTTTCCAGGGGATATTATTTCCACCTGGAAAATGATTATTTTTCTGAAGCGGGGATTGGAGGGGGCATCAAAAAAAGGTCAGGATTGGTAAAAATTGGGATTGTTCAGCCTGGAATAAAGAAGGCTTTGGAGTGATCTAATTGTGGAGTGTCCAAGGCCAGGTTGGAGCAACCTGGGCTGGTGGGAGATGTCCCTGCCCATGGCAGGGGGTGGAACTGGCTGAGCTTTAATGTCCTTTCCAACCCAAACCATTTGGATCCTGTGATTCTGTGGAAAAACTGAGCCATCTCACTGGAATTAAAAAACATCCCTTCTCCCCCCACCAGCTTTCAAACAGGCTGGGAAGAAAAAAACTCTTATCAGCAGAGGGTGACAAATGGGTTTGGCTGTTGATTTTCTTTTCTTTCCCAGCCCATTTTTTTGCATTTTCCTTCACTTATTATTAATTAAAGGCAGAGGTTTCCCACGGTGTGGCCCCTCCTCTCACCTGCTGCTGTTTGGTGATTGGAACCAGGGGAGAGATGGGGCAAAGTCTCAGAATCTCAGGCAATGTTTTCCCTGCCCTACCCATGAAAGTTTGGAAAATCCTTCTTGATAAAAGGGATATAAAATGTCCTGGAGTCTTCTTTTTTTTTTTTTTGGTGAATTTGCATCTGTAATTAAGTATAAAAAGTGTGCAGGAGGCAAAAAGCACCGCTGGGCTTGTAAATTTGTAATTCTTGTGTTTGTTTGGTTTCTCTTTAATTTAATTCCTCCCCGTCCACCAGGATGGGATGGAGGAACCAGGACAGCAGGATCTCTGTGGCTCCATCTCTCTGAGTGCTCCTGACACTCAGCTCATGATGAGCTGTCAGGGAGAAAAATGTAACACTTGTTCAGCAGCATCATCAACACCAGGCAAAGGATTTGTAAAAAATAATCTCTGTGATAGATCATGTTCCTTTTTCTGCAGGAAAACAGCTTTTCTTTGCCCTCCATCAATCCTGGTGGTGCTTTTTGCCCGGTGCTGGAGAGGAGCCAAGAGCATTTTCAAGTGTGATTAAAGAATCAAAGGACAGGGGTGGGGGCCTTGGGGGATGTGCTGCTCTCTCTGATTTAGGAAAGCTTTAATTTGAGGGAAAAGAGGAGCTGGGCATTTATCAGCATGGAAAATAATAAATTGAATCGATCCTTTGAGTCAATCCAGCGATCCAGGATCAACTCTTGGTTAGAGCAATGCTGCTCAAACCTCCCAGAGCCACAGGAACAATTTGGTTCCAACCCCAGCTCCATCTTTCTTTGCTTCCCTTGCAACCATTTGCCAAATTAAAACCCTGTTTATCTAAACCCCACTTCCATTTGCAAGATGATTTTTAGCTTTTTGCAGTTACCAGGTCAGACTGTGAAGGACATTCAGAGTGATTTTGATTTAAACACATATTTATTTTTTTCCTAGAAGAAAACCAGGCGGTGAGCACTTGGAAATCTCCTTTGCCTGGAAAAACCTGACTGGCAGCACAGAGAGATGGAAGCAGGGCTGGTACATCACAGGGGAGTAATGAGGGTTTGAAGACAGTCCCTACAAAACTCCTATTCTGGGCAGGCCCCAAACTGACATTTATTTACAGCAAACATATAATTGAAATGTCAGAGGAGAACAATTAAAAGCATCCAATGACATGGATGTCAAGAGGAGCAGTGCTGGGATTTTGCTTTCAGTGCAAAGATGGATTGGGGCTGGTTTTTCCCTTTTCAGTCATTCCTTAATCTCTTTTCAATGTCATGATCTATTAAATACAATGTGGAGCAGAAGGAAAAGGTTTTAACCTCCAGCACCTCGATAGATTTTGCTCCAGCAGAAGCTGAGGGCTTAGATTTTAGTCATATTCATAGATACTCACACAATATATAATACTTATATATCATGGATGTGATCTATTATGGATTTTATATTATATATTAATGGCTTTAAACTAAAAGAGAGTAGGTTTAGATGGGATATTGGGAAGAAATTCCTTGGTTGTGATGGTTAATCATTTCTTTAAAAACCATTTCCTAAGTGTTGATCAAGGAATCCCACCAGGGGTTGGGTTGGGAGGAACTTTAAAGCACATCCCATTCCAAACCCTGTCCTGGGCAGGGATACCTTCCATGGATCAGGCTGTTAATGCCAGAGCTGGATCCATCCAGGGGGGTTTGTGCATCCAAAGGCTGAAGCCAAAGGAAGAGCAGCTCCAGCTCCAGCTGGGGCTGCACACCCAGAGCAAGCCCAAGAGGGAGAAGTCAAGCAGGAAGGACTCCAAACAGGAGGATCCACGTTCCCAGCAGGATTCTAACCTGTCAGAAGCACTTTCAGGTTTCTCCTTGAGTTTTGAGGTTCAGCCTCAGGTTATTCCCTTTTTCCAGCTGGTCAGACAAGGTGATGGAAAATCAACACAGCCCTGGACAGTTCCTGGACTCCAGACAATTCCTTTGCTGCAGAACATCTTTTGATTGTTCTTGACCTTCAGGACATGGTTGCAATTCCACAGCAATGATAACAACATTCAAGAGATGGTCCTTTGGGCATTTCTGGTTGATATTCCACACATTTCAGAACAAAAAAAAAGGGGAAAAAAGCGCCATTCTTTCCCCCAGCATCACGTTTTTCCAAGGAGACACCGAGTGAGAGCATCAGCACGAGGGGTCTGTGTGTTTGTTCCATCACACCAGAGCCCTCCCTTCGTTGTTCTGGTTCTCCTTGTTGTCCCAAGGGGATTTGCAGCAGGTTGGTCACCAGGGAAATTGGGCTGGAAGTGGATTTTTCCCACAAAACTCCTCGTTCACCCCAGCGAGGACATGTCAGGAAGCAGAGCTGGCACAGGGAGTAGAAACTGTGTTTGCAAGAGCTTTGATTAAAGAGTCAGCTGGAATTTGGAGCTGTTTGGGGGTGGGAGGCTGAATCCTTTTAATTGAAATGTTGGTTTAGGGGAAAAACCATGGGGTGTGTTTTCACACAAACACAGAATTAGGAGGCTGCCTGTGTGTCATCCCAAAGGCTGGAGGCTCCTGTTTTCTGCAGGATGTTCTCCCGAGGATTTTCCCTTTCCTCAGCACCAAAGTTCAGCCCTGAAAGCGTCAGGAGGTGACATTTGTGACAACCCTGAGTGGTACCTCAGCCTGGGACCCACCTAATTCCAGGGGCGAGGTGTGAACAAGTTCTGGAAAAACTTTTATCACACAATTAGAAATCCTAAATGATTTCAGCAGGGTTTAGCCAGGAGCTGTTCCAAAGAAAGGCCAAAATTAGGTGTCCCTGCAGGGTGTGAGTGGCTACACAGGTATGCCCAGGGCTAGCTGCCTTTTTGCACCCAAAAACCCAATGTTGTGATGCCAATTTGAAGAGTTCTATTAGTGGTGATGAGCAGCTCTTTAAGCTGGTAGAGACAACCAGGAATCCTCTGCTGGAAGTGCCAAAAGCTGTTTGCTGTGTTTCTCAGACATGTAGACACTACAACAAACCCACCAGCTCCCTGATTTTTTGGCAGCAGCCTTTGGTTGGCTTTTTAGGATAATCTGCTGCCAGGTTTCCACACAAGTGACCTCTTCGAACAGGCAAAGTCTCCCAGGTTTCCTCAGAAAGCACGGAAGAGTTTTACAACCAAACTGGCTTTTGTGCAAATAAATTGGACTTTGCAGAGCCAGGTGGGTGGTGGCAGCTCTGCTTTCATCTCTTGCACACTTGAACTCATTTGGGTTTTAAGAGCCTCTCCTGAGAAGAGCTCCTCCACTGCAGCAATCCTAAAAACGATCTGCTGCTCACAAGGATCCTTAATCACGAGCCCACATCTCAACAAGGCACTTCATGGGGATGGGAGAAGGGGATGAGGTGGAAATATGGCCAAAGAGGGGTGGATTTCAATTTATTCCGTGGGTGATCCTGCTCTGCTCGTGGATCACCCACAGCCAGGGTGGGTGGCCCAGGGGGGCAGCTCAGGGACCACTCTGAGGGCTCCATCTCCACCAGATGGGCCCCATGACAAAAAAGGGGTAGAGATGACACAGAACAGAATTTCCATTATGGTTTCCTGCATTACAGGGTTTTTTTACTGTTAAAAAGCAGCTGGTCAAAGAGAGGAAAAAACGCTCCAAGGCCAAACACCCACAAAAATCCCAGGCCAGGGAGCTTTGTGGCCAGCCCTGAGAGGCAGAGCAGGGCCCATGAAGCTGCCCAGGACACCCAGACACTTGCAGGAGGAGGAACAGGTCGCCCAGAGAAGATTCCTCATCCCTGGAAGTGTTTAAGTCCGGGTTGGATGGGGCTGGGACCAGCCTGGCCTAGTGGAAGGTGTGGAAGGGGGTAGAAGGAGATGATCCCTCCAACCCAAACCATTTGGGTTCTGTGATTTCTCTCTAACAAAGATCCAACATCTGGCCTATAAAAACATAATCACAAAGAGCAAATCTATTTAAAAAAAAAAAAAAAAAAAGAAAAACCAGAATTTTGGAGCCCAAAGGCTGTAAAAGACAGGTTTGGGTCAGGAGCCTTGAGTGCCACAGCCTGTTTTTGTAGGAATGGGAGCAGCTTTTAGCAGGAGGGTGATTGTTGGGGAGTGCTCTGCACATCCTGAGTGAACAGGACACAAATATGTGTCCTGGACACATATTTGGGGGACAAACAGCTCAGCTTCATGGGCCCTGCTCTGCCTCCCAGGGCTGGGCACAAAGGTCCCTGGCCTGGGGTTTTTGTGGGTGATTGGCCTTGGAGATTTTTTTTTTTCTCTTTGACCAGCTGCTTTTTAACAGTAAAAAAACCCCAAACCTGTAATGCAGGAAACCATAATGGAAATTCTGTTCTGTGTCATCTGTGCCCCTTTTTTGACGTGGCACACATTTAACCAAGTGCCCCACTAAGCTAATGGCCGAGCGACATTTGCTTTGGTGCTCTGCTGAGGGAGGTGGAGCTGTTGTGTTCTCCATTAGGGGTAATAACCCCATTCCCTGCTTCCAGGGAATAGCTGGAACACGTCGGGAGCCCAACTCCACGTGCAAGTGCTGAAGTTTAAAAGTCAGGGTCGAATTCCCAAGCTGTTTAGTTGGGCTTTTTTTTCCTGAAAAAGCTTAAATTTATTGACTTGAAGGTTCAAAATCCTTGGCCACATTTCAGCAGGGAGCGGTTTTGCCAACAGACCAATTGTCACCTGGGCAAATTTGGGGGGTTTTATTAAGAATGTTTGAACAGCTTTAAGTCTGTCCCCTGTTTCCTTGCTGCTGGTGGGATCCTCACTTTTCCTGCTTTTATTTCAAGCTAGAAATGTTCTGTCTCCACCTGGGTATATTGTTATTATTCACAAGATATATTCCCTCGACATATTAGGGTGAAACCTCCAAGTGTAAAATACTCTACACCTATGTTATAGATATACTGCAGAAGAAATGAATTATCTTTAAGCTGTTTTAAATTCACTGTAAATAGGTTTTGCAGAAGTTTTAAAGGGGGAAGACTCAAAACCCACCACAATACATTAATTTTAACACAGGTCAAAAACACAGCAAATGCAGCAATTCTGTGAGTAATAATATCCATTTATTTTATATTTATATGAAAGATTCTAGACTTTTTTTTCCACACTTGCCAAGGGCTTAACAGAAAAGAAGGAGTTCTATTTTTCCCCCAGATTTGCAGAGTTAGGACAGAAATCACTGTTTGTAACTGGCTACTTCCAGATCCACGGGGTAGCGGATCCGGAAGGTCATGCACTTCTCCCTGTCAATAAAAATGCTGTTGGCCTTCACAGCTATTTCCTTCTCCAGCTTCATCCTTGTCTCCTCCAGGTTCTTCAGGCACTGCTCAGATTCCATCAGTTTTCTCTTCAGGGCTTCGATGAACACCGTGAGTTCTTCCACTTCGCTCACCAACCTGAAGGGAACGACAGGAGGGAATAAGGAAGAGAAGGAGGCGCTCGAAGAGAGGTCGGCTGGGATGGGAATAAAGATGGGAATAAAGATTCCAGCTCTGGAATCACACAATTCCTCAGAAAGGAGCTCAGAGAAGCCCAAGAAAAGCAGGGTTCACTCTCCCAGCCTCCCATGATTTAGGTAGTACCCAGAAGTGATTTAGGGAGTACCAGGAATTCATTCAGGCAGTACCAAGAATGTCTTTTGCTGTAAGTACGGTGGAATTATCCATCCTTTAGGATTGTACCAGGAATTAGAGGGCAATAATTGTTGAATAAGTCACCCAGTTTGGAGTGAATCAGAATTTTTTTAAACCTGGGTTTGGAGCTCTGCTCTCTGGTATAAAATTCAAGAGACAGAGAAGTCTTTGCTCCAAAAGTGCAGCAGATTTTATGGAAGCAGCAGCACGGAATTTTTTTAAAAAGGAGCAATTAAGTTTGGAAGCAGCACAGAAATTCAGCTCCAATCCAGTGGGATGGAGGAATCTGTGGAGAAGGCACAGATTTAATTCCTGGGAAAACAAGATCCCTGGGGGCTGTGCCAGCTCCAAACAGCCCAAGCCTGGCAACCAAACATTCCTTAAATCCCAGAAAAGGCTGAAAAGCTTGGGCAGGGAAGGTTTGCTGGATCGGGAGCCTCTGGATTAACCAGAACTCCTCCCTCACTGTACAAAGAGCAGGGCACTGGGTGGCACCTTTGCTGCAGGGATTTGGAACCCTGCAAAAGCTGATTCCCCACTTTTCCCGAGGGCAGAAAACTGGGAAGGAGGAGAATCAATGGCAAAGCTTCTGCTGAGATCAAAATGGGCCCTTCAATTGGAAAGGATTGGTTGCCTTCCAGTTTTAAAGCAGATTATTGCTGAAAATCAACCACCAGCAGCCCCCTCCTTTGTCACACTGAGATCATCCCAGAGTATTCACATTCCCAGCACCTGGAGCACAATTCCCTCACACAGAGTCCACCTCGTGGTGGGTTTTTGTGAGCAAGGGATCCACGTGCTGCCAATTATTCTTTGGATCATCTAAATCCAAGACAAATTACCCAGTTCAGAGAATAAAGCAGAGCTGAATGGATAGATTTTCTGTTTGGCGACACATCAGGATAAAATATTCAAAATAAAATATTTAAAAAAAAATATTTAAAAGAGTAATATTTAAATAACATAATATAACAGAATGTGATGTAAAATATTATAATTCATATAATGTAATAAAATAAAATATGACAACATTTAAAATAACAGAATTTAAATATTTGAATATTTTAAAATATTTAAATATAATAAAATTTAATACATATATAACATATTTATAATATAGTAATATTTTTATATAAATATAAATAAATATGTAAAATATATAATAAATAAATATATTAAAAGTATATAAAATATATAAAATATGTATAATAAATACAGGTATATGAATATAAATATATAAATTTAAATATAAATAATAAATATAATATAATAAAATTTAAATACTTAAATATAATAGATAAATATATTTAAAATATTTAAATATTTTAAATATTTTAGATATTAATATTTAAATAATATAATGTAAAATATTATAATTTATATAATATCACAAAATAAAATATAATCATAAAAATATTTACAATAACGTTTAAAATAAAATATTTTAAAGAATAATATTTAAATAATACAATATAATGTAAAATATTATAATATATATAATATAATTAAATAAAATATTATATTTAAAATCACAGATTTAAAATAAAATATTTAAAATAATAATATTTAAATAATATAATATAATGTAATGTAAAGTATTATAATTTATATAATATCACAAAATGAAATATAATAATATTTATAAATATTATAAATACTATAAATATTATAAGTATTATAAATAATACTAATATTATAAAATATAATAATATATTAAAATTTACAATAACATATTTAAAATAAAATATTCCTGATGGGGATTTCTGTTGAATTATTTGTGACTAATATCAGAACCAAACCAAGTAAGAAAAGCTAAAGGTTGTGTGTTACCAATAAAAAGTGGAAAAACTGTCCCTTTGGGATAGAAAAGGCACTTGGAGAAGTTGTTTAATTACCTGAACTGTGGTTCATCCTTGCAGAGCTCGATATTGGGCCTGAAGGACCTGTCATAGAGCCTGGTCTGAGCCACTTTCAGGTGGGTTTCCTTGTCCCTGATGGCTTTTTTGAGAGCAACAATGTTGGCTTCCTCCTCTCCAATGTCCTTGAGGATCTGAGGACACCCAAGGAAAAGAACTGGTTAAAAAAAATGGTATTTTCCCCGAGCATGGATAAACATCTGCTCATGGGCCTGGCGAGGCTGTTGCAGTTCTGGCCTCGTATTTGGTCAGAATTTAGGAGAAATTAAAGTACAAGGGTGGTTTGGACCTCTTTATTTTTACTATTACACTGAGAATCACATCTTGGGTCTGAAAAGCAGCAGAAAATATTCTGCTCAAAACCTCTTCCATGTCTCCCGTGGGATGACAACCCATCCCACCTCCAGGAAGTGCTTTTATTGTAAATCTTAATTTGATTTTAATTGTAAATGTCTTCCAAGAAAAAAAAAATCAGGTTATTTTGAATGAGACTGAGAGCTGCTGATCAGCTTGGAAAGGCAGGGATTTCTGAGGGAAATGGAAAAGACAGGAAATCCCAACCCCCTTCTCCCTCACAACCACTGACATGGATGGAAAACATAAAACCTGCCCAGCTGTCATTACCCACCAGGGCCAAAGGACTATTTTTCCACACTGCAAGGGCCTAACACAAAACAAGGAGCTGCTCCACATTGGAGAAGGGGAAGAGGCTGAAGACACACCTTATTCATAGAAGAAATGAAAGTATTAAGGTGGTTTGGAGCTCTTTATTCTCATTATTACACTGAGAATCACATCGGAGAAGCAGCAGAAAATCCTCTGCAGCCTGTTGGGGGGACAACACACCCTCCCTCCAGGAAGGGCCACCAGATCCTAAGGAATGACTATTTTTTCCACACTTGCAATGGCCTGACAAGAAACAAGGAGCAGCTCCATGTTGGGAAAGGGGAAGAGGCTGAGGACACCCCCTGGCAGGACCTGCTGCCACCACTGCAGCGATGGCTGGCATTCCCCAAAACCCAGAACCCTGGGAATCCTCCAAAGAGAGCTCCACACTTGGGAGGTTTTAGTTCAGCCCAGATATGGATGGAAGTGTTTCATTTTCCTCATGTTTAAGTCCATCCCAACAAAAGCAGAAAGAGCAGAACTGGAGCCCCAACCCAGCTCCGAAGGCTCTTCCCAGACCTTGAGCTGACACAAAACAGTGTTCGACACCCGGCTGGGACTGAGGCATTTGAGAAGACAAATCTGCTGTGACCTTCTCAGAAGGACTCACCTTTTCCAGGTGCTGCTCCAGCCTGAGCTTGGCATCATCCAGCTCCCTGCAGTGGTTGTCGAAGGCCTCGTTGACGGCCGCCCGCTGCATCCGCAGGTCCTCGGACACGTCGTGGATGATGTTGTTGATGAGGGAGCGGAGCTGCACAGAGGCCAATTTTTCCTGTTCCGCACTATAAATGTTGTCATGGCTGAACTGGGCCCAGGTCTTGGGTGTGGAGGCGCTGGAAGAAGAGAAAAATGGAATAAAATGGGAATCTTGCCCTCCAGAAGACAGCCTGAAGCCGGTTCTCTCCCTGCAAAAGCGCCGTCAACCTCTGCGCCATTGCTTGCAGGGTGGATTGCCATGAAGGGAGAAGACTAATCCTTTAACAAATTAATAATCTCTCATTCCTCTGGCTTATGAGGGGAGCCAAGAATGACACAAGATCAACCAAAGCTCTTCCATCTTTAGCTGACAGTGCTGAGGATCAAAAAACAGACACACACTTCGTGCACCACCAGCAGTTCAGTCACAGCAAATAAACACATCAATGTGTTCAAGATTTACAGTCTGGGTCTACTTTGAAATAAAAGATACAAGATCTTGACAGGCTGAGAGAGGTGGGGTGTTCAACCTGGAGGAAAGAAGGCTCCAGGGAGACCTTAGAGCCCTTTCCAGTGCCTAAAGGGGCTCCAAGAGAGCTGGAGAGGGACTTGGGACAAAGGATGGAGGGACAGGACAAGGGGGAATGGCTTCAAAGTGACAGAAGGGAAATTTAGGTGAGATATTGGGAAGAAATTGTTCCCTGTGAGGGTGGGGAGGCCCTGGCACAGGTTGCCCAGAGAAGCTGGGGCTGTCCCATCCCTGGCAGTGTTCTAGGTCAGGTTGGACGGGGCTTGGAGCAACCTGGGCAAGTGGAAGGTGTCCCTGCCCATGGCAGGGGGTGGGACTGGATTATTTTTAAACTCCCTTCCAACCCAAACCATTCCATGATTCCACGATGCCTGGTTACACTTGGCCATGTGGAGCAGCAGAAGGAACCACAGCCCTTGGGACAGGACATCCCTGAGAGGGGAGGGGGAAGCCCCAAGGTTGATGTTCCACCACTCCTGTCCATTTGCAGGAAGCAACACTGGCCTTTCCCAAAGGAATGACTTGCCTTCCAATGTCAAACAGCAAGTCCCAACAGGATTTAGATCAGCCTTCAGCAGCACAAAGCCAATTATTTCCAAGAAAAACCCCTCCAAGCTCAGCTTGCCTGTGCATGGCCAGCTTTGCCATCAGGGGTGGTGGCATTAACTCTGCTCTCCATGGAGCTGTTTTAAACCTATTTTCTGTGTCCAAGGAACCAGAATCCCCCCTTTAATTCCCATCAGGGTCAGCCTGCAGTGCCTCCAAGGATGTTGTATTTTCCTGGGGTTATTCCAGGAGGAATAACTGACAGGAATCACTCACTTCTCCTCGAACTTGACGGAGCTGGGGTGGAACTGGATGTTGGTGCTGTCGTTGTTGTAGGTCACACATTTGTCATCTATGTGATAGGTCTCCACCTTGTCCGACCAGTCCAGCTCACAAAACTCCTTCTGGATCCGATTGGAGCTGAAAAGTTAAACCCACACATTGTCAGTGGGGAACAACCCAACCCCCAGCCCCAGCACAGGCACTTGGAAGCTCAGCTTTGGGCCTTTGTGTCACCAGAAACCTTCCTTTTGTCTCTAAAATCCTCCCAGTCCCACAAGCAGCTCCTAGAAGGACACTAAGCCTGATTTAGGTGGGATATTGGGAAGGAATCCTTCCCTGGGAGGGTGGGGAGGCCCTGGCACAGGTTGCCCAGGGAAGCTGTGGCTGCCCCTGGATCCCTGGAAGTGCCCAAGGCCAGGTTGGAGCAACCTGGGCTAGTGGAAGGTGTCCCTGCCCATGGCAGGGGGTGGAACTGGATGGGCTTGGAGGTCCTTCCCAACCCAACCCATTCCTTGATTCCACTGTCCCAGACCTCCAGGCCAACTCTGCACCTGCTGAAGGCTCAGAGCTCATCCCCTGAGACAAAGGAGTGGTTGCACTTGGGATTTTACACAATAATCCTCAAATTTATTGGGGTTTTTTCAGCAGTGGGGACAGCTGCAGTCATGGGGAGAGCAAGAGGTTTGCCCAACAGAACACTCCATCCCTGACAGGACATCAGGGAGTGCCAGTGGAAGACTCATCCTCCCTTTTCACCAACATATTGAGCATATCTCAAACTCCAGACCTCCCCAAAGCGACCCCACACATTCCCTGAGCCCTCCTATCCAGCCTTCCGTGCAGTTTGTCCTTGGAAGATACAAGTCCAGCGATATTCAGATTCAAACTGCTGCTCTGTCGCCAATTAGAGTCACACATCACCAAATTAATTAACATTCCAATTCCCAAAGCCGGGTCGTTATCAGCTGGGGACAGCAGATGTCACTCTCACCCAAGGAATTAATATTCTACCGGAAAATGGGACTAAAATGGGACTAAATGGGACTAAAATGATCTTACAAGAATTCCAAAAAGCCAAATAGGCTCCTCTCATCCTCTAATTGATGTAACAGAACTAATTTCTATTATTTTGCATTTATAGCCATTCTTTTCAAAAGCAATATTTTATTTTATCTGGTAGAATAGGAGCAGATTAAAAAAAAAAGAATTAAAGTTAAAATATCAAGGTTTCCAGCAGTCAGATCCATTATACTGATGCATCTTAAAGGGTCAGGTAACATCTTTCCAAAGGGTTTGTTAGAAATTCCAAGCAAATAATCCTTTGGAAAGGTAGTGAACACCCCTGCTGGGACAGAAGGTACAGATTTAAAGTTCACACTGACACCTGGTGGCAAAAAAACCTCATTTGGAAAAGGTGCAATTCCTTTAAACCATCCAATAACACAAATCCATCACGAGGTGCAAGAATCATCCAGGAAATACTTTTATAGCACCAGAATTCAGTGTTGGAAAAAATCAACCCCACGTTGGAAACCAGGCCTGGAAATCCAAACCTACTTCATTCTACTTGAAAATCCTCGAGTTTCATCACTGCCTTTTCTAAGTTTAAATGGAATTCCCACAGCCCATAAGCACTGGTGAGGACTTTATCCATTATTCCCATGTCCCAGGAATTATTATGGCTCCAGAAATCAGCTGCTGAAGTAGCAGGGAAAATGTCCTACCGGATCTGGTTGGTGGCTTGGATTATAGTTCTTTTCAAAAGATCCCGGATATTCCTGATAAGATCAGCTTCCTAAATAAAAATAGGGATATTTCTGTGACATCCAGAGCAGGACACACCATCCTGCCAAGGAATTTGTGTTCAGTGGTGGTGGATAAATCAATAAAACCAGATAAACATTGAAATTTTCTCACCTGCTCTTAACTTATTCTGATTTTTTTTTGAGGAATCAGCAGATCCTGGGGGAACTCAGCTCTAAGTCTAAGGCAGCAGCAATACCTGGAATGCTTCTAAAGCCTGGGAATTCATTATTTTCATATTGCCTGGGTATTTGCTGGAAAACTCTATGTTCTGCCATATTATGGAAGGCACAGGATGCCCAGGGAAGCTGTGGCTGCCCCATCCCTGGAAGTGTCCAAGGCCAAGGTTGGAGCAACCTGGGCTAGTGGAAGGTGTTTCACCTCAAACTGGAATGTTTAATCCAACACAAATGTGACCAAAATGAAAAATTTCCTTCTTGTCATAATCTCTTGTCGAATAAAAAGAACCTGGTGCTCATTTTTGACCCCATAAAGCTGCTTTAGGGATAAACCACCAATAATCACTGACCTGGGGATTCCACAGTACTATAAAACCCCAGAAAATTCCAGCCTTTTCTTTGGGATTATTTAAAGGAATTTAATATTTGAGGCTCAAAAAAAAAAAGAGCTTTTGCATATGAAAACCTAATTAATTCTGCTTTACATCAATGACAGCTAAGGGAGGATCTCCTTGCTAATAAAGTTTATTCCCAGATTCCACTGATCCTTGTCCTGTTTTTGACAAATAAATGGGTGGGTGTGTCCCTGCAGTGTCAGATTCTCCATCCCAAGAAAGCAACGGGGACCAGAAAAAAGATCAGTTGGTTCCAAATGGAAAAGGACAATCACAATGGGAAAGAAAACATTATTTCTGAGGCATAATTAAAATAAAACCACAGCTGAAGGTGTCCTTTTACAAAGTGGGAGAATACTTCCTGCAACGGGTGAGTTGTTAAATTAAAAATTCAAAAGGGGTTTAAAGGGTTACATTTATAATAATTGAAATTATTGTGAGGTGGGGAGTCAGTCTCCATGTAAATAAAGAGACATCCAGCTCCCTGGGAGTTTTAAATGGAAAAGCCTCCCTTTAGCAATGGAGGTCTCTCACTTGGAAAGAGTGACATAATGCAAAAAGAACAAATTCTCTCGTGAAATGACTCAAAATATAACTGAAAAGTGGATTCCCTGTTGAGGAGATATTCAAATCTGACATTTAAAACTGAACTTCTCCTAATTAGTGGCAGTCCAAGGCTGCCAGGGGGGAACAAGCAGGAGGAAATGAGGAGGAATTTTCCTAATAAATGATTTTTCTTAACTTTTTAGAAGAGTTCAAAGTCAGGTTGTTTGGCTGGAGGAGCTGTGGCACAGGGATGGAGAGGAAATGCTTTCATCCAGGTCCCTGGATTGGGACACCATGGGACAACCTGGGGCTGGTTCCTGGGAGAAGGTCCACGTTCAGAGGAGCATTCAGAGGGATCTGCTCTGCTCTAGCCACACTCCTGTGATTTTAAACACTTTTTAAATAGAGGAAGAACTTTAAACAATCCTTCTTAACACTTGGAGTGACACGACACGGTCCAGGAAGGTCACTGGGCCTCGGTATTGCAGAAGAACCTTCACCTGCTGCCTGAGCTGCTCCTCGCTTCACAGACTGGAGCAGCCACCAACTTTAAGGTCCTTCTCACCTTCAGCAGCTGCCTCTCCACCTCATCAATGACCAGGTCCGGGGGCTGCCTCCTCTCCCGGCACTGCAGGTTATCGGTGACCACCCCGTAGGGCACCTCGGTGGCATCGAGGGTCCGCTCCAGCCGCAGCTTCTGCGCCGCCAGCAGGTTGGTCTCGGCGTCCAGCTCCATGACCTCCTTCTGCAGCTCCACCCTCCAGAAGTGGATGTCCTGCAGGCGCTGGGCCAGGGTGGTTTTGGAGTACTCCTGTGCCCTCTGGGCGCAGGCGGCCGCATGTCTGCTGAGGTGCTTGGACTCGGCCAGGTCGCGCTCCGACTCCTCGCCCACGGTGTACGCCCGGTTGTAGACCCGGGCGTTCCTGCGGTGCCACTCGGGCAGCTGGTACTTGGAGGTGCGGAAGCCGGCCATGGCCATGCCGCAGCACGAGCCGGGCCTCTCGTCGCGGACGACATCGCAGATCTTGCCGGGCAGGGGGCAGGAGGGCACGGCCGGCGGCACCGGCTCCTCGGGGAGAGCCATGGCGGACATGGCGGAGCCTCGCCGGGCGCTCCCGCCTCCCGCTCGGCGTCCGGCCGTCACCGCGGCAACGGCCGCCACCAATGAGGAGCCGGTGCCGCGATTTAACGGACACCTTCATTAACCAATCGCAGAGAGGATACGCCCTGAGGGCGCCTCTGATTGGGAGATGCCGCCGCCTGCGCCCGCCCCCCGCGCTGCTTGTTGCCATGGCGACGGGGACACAAGGGTGGGGGTGTCATGGCGGCGGGCGGGCCTCGTGGAATGATAGATTTCCCATGGAATCATAGCATCCTGGAATCCCGGAATCATAGAATAGTCAAGGTTGAAAGAGACCTTTAAGACCAACAAACCCAATCATCAATGTACCAGTGTCGCTGTAACCCCTAAAACCCTAAACCACATCTTCCAGTGCCAGATCCAGACACTTCTTAAGCATCTCCAGAGATGGGGACTCCACCACCTTTCTGGGCATCCCCTTCCAATTCCTGAGCACCCAAACAGTGCAAAGAATTCTTCTAACATCTGAATCTTCTCTGTCTGGTCTTTAAGCCATTTCTTCTAGTCCTCACTGTAGACACAGCAGAAGACACTGGTCCCCCCCTCACTGCAACCCCCGGGCCTGGGGCTCCGCTTTTCTGACTGGTGCATGCCCACAATAACACATTTTCCTGCTTGTTTTGGAAATCCAGGAGGATCCCAGTGGGATTTCAGCCCAGCAAGTGGTGGAAGCCAAGGGGAGGTGTATTGCCCCCACCACGTTTGCCCTGGGACCCAGAGAGCCCCTGAGGGGACCCGGCCCTGCAGCATCCACAGGGTTAAACTCGCTCAATTCAGCCCATTTTGCACCTCACTTTGTTCTTACACTCAAATGTTCATTTTTAAGGCCACTCGTGTGACTTCGGTCTTGACACAGAGCAGGTGCTGATGAAATGCAGCTGCTGCTGCATCACCTGTTTAATTGGCACCTGAGGAGATTCAGCTGCTCCTGGAATCAGGGTGAAGTTTGGGGGTTGCCATCACTGTGTAACAAGGAGGGGAAAGAGAAAAGGAAAAGGGAAAAGGGAAAGGAAAAAGTGAAAGAAAAAGAAAAAAAGGGAAAGGAAAAAGGAAAGGGAAAAGGAAAAAGGAAAGGGAAAAGGAAAGGCTGTGAGGGCACACCTTGTGCTCGGAGCCCTCAGCACAAGGAAGGTGCTGGTAACAACAGAGGGCACTGTCGCCCTTGCACAGATCTCTGTCTTCAATGTCATTTTGATTCAGAAAATAAAAGGGATGAAACCTCCCGGTGCCCTGGAGGCCCCTGGTGTCCCCTGTGCCCATTGGCTCCCTGGAGGGATCCCGGGGCTCCATCGGGCTCTGGGCATGGCACAGGGACCCCCGGCTGTGGCACAACCTCTGCAGGAGACACTTTGCCCTGGGACAGTTGGCTCTAAATCCACAGAAAGCCGAGGATCATTTCCCCCCGGGGTCCTGCACTCTCTGGGAAGAGCAGTGGATGTCCCTGATGGAGTATCAGCGTTTGGGATGTGCCTCGTGCCCCGGCTGCAGCTCTGCCTGCCAGGCCTGTGCCGCTGCTGGCACCATGTGCCTTCCAGAGTGTTGGAAAAGGAGATTCAGCCCCAGCAGAGATAAAAAAATCCTTCACTTTCCCATCTGCAAATATTGCAGCTGTCTCTCCAATTAAACAGCAGCTATGGGGGGTGTCTGCACTGGGGAAGCCACTGGAATGACACCATTTGTTTCTCTCCTTTTTTATGCATCTTCCCTCCAACTGTAGCTGCCCTTTCATAGAGTCATGGAATCATGGAATGGTTTGGGTTGGAAGGGAACTTAAAGCCCATCCAGTCCCACAGGGACACCTTCCACTAGCCCAGGAAGCTCCAACCAGGCCTTGGATATTCCCAGGGATGGGGCAGCCACAGCTTCTCTGGGCAACCTGTGCCAGGGCCTCCCCACCCTCCCAGGGTAGGATTCCTTCCCAATATCCCATGTAACTCTCCTCTCTGGCAGTGTAAAGCCATTCCCCCTTGTCCTGTCACTCCAAAGTCCCTCAGCTTTCCTTACCCCAGCCCTACCCTTCCTTCTCCTTCTCCTTCCCCTGCTCGTGGCCTTCTCTGCATGAGGATCTACGCAAATGTTGCATTTTAAAGTACAATAAGTTTCCAGGAAAAGCCCTGCTGAGCTATTCACAGTGAAAGTCCTTGGTATGGAAAAGACTTTATTTTTAAATAAGGGCAATTTGTTATTAAGTGGGATTTTTTTTGTTGCGTTGTTTTTTTTTTTCTCTGAAGGTTTTAAAAGACCTTTTATTGGAGACATCTTGGCACACCCACTCAGTGTCACCCAGGCAGGTTTGAAGGTGGGTCACTGAGGGCCGTGGTGGGACATGGCCAAGGTTTCAAGCTTAGTTTGGGCCCTAAAGGCGACTGGGAAATTATAATCTTAGAATTCCAGAATCATTGAGGTTGGAAAAGCCCTCCCAGCCCATGGAGTCCCCCCTGTGCCTGATGCCCACCTTGTCCCCCAGCCCAGAGCACTGAGTGCCACATCCAGGCCTTCCTGGGACACCTCCAGGCGTGGGGACTCCAAACCTCCCTGGGCAGCCCCTGCTGATGTTCCACAACCTTTTTCATGAAAAAAACTATTCCTGAAATCTTCTTCAGCAGGGAAACAGCCCCAAAAAAATTTGTCGAGTCTTCCTGATCCAGTGCAGGGATTACTCCAGGGAGCAGTTTCAGAGCTGTTATCCCACCTGGTCCATGTTTCCCAAGGACCAAACGGATTTTGGGGAATATTTCCCCCAGGCTGTGTGTTGTTTGGGGTTGTTGGTCAGTCTAAGCCCCTCTTTGAAGCGTCCACAGGTGCATTATGTCCTGACAGGCTGAATATCACTTTGTTACAAGAAATAAAAGCAAAATCAGTTGGCATCTGGCAGATTCCAGAGTTCCCTTCCTTATCCAGGGCAGATCCAGGCACCCCCTGTTTCAAAGCCATCCTGCCACTCCAGGAATTTAATGTGCCACTGGAACATATAAATTATTAACAGCTATTCAAGCTCAGGGCACGAGCTGACAAAACACAGTGAAAGGAAAGACCAGAAGTGTTTTCAGCTCCAATCTTTTGCTGGGCAATGGATTAGGAATTCTCTTGGCTACAATCCTTTTAACAGGAAACCTCACTCACTTGAGAGCAGCTCCTGATTCTCCACGTCCACACTGCCCAGGACAAGAAATCCTGGGCTCAAACTGCTTGAAACAGAGGGACAAATTCTCCTCGTGGTGACCCACTTGTTAGAATTTGGCTCAGTTTTATTATGAGTGGGCTATCATTTTTTAAAATTTAATTTTTATATAATATTTTTGTATTAATTAAGCATCATTATCCATTTTATCTGCTGGCTGCACACCCCAGCAGTGAGCACCTTAGCAGGGTGATGGAGAGAAAACACGGCACATTCATCCACCTGATAAATAGGGAGAAAATGTGGTGAATTCGTTCAGAGGAGAGAAAATACAGACAATTATTTTCCATAAGGCAGCGTCTGGTACTGACAAACTCTGCCTGAGAGCGACAGAGCACAGGAATAAAGAGATTAAAGAGTTGGGAAGGGAAATTTTTGTTTTCACATCAACAAAGTGTTGCGTTTCGGCTTAAAAAATAAGCACACAATAAACATTTCAGCCTCAGGAGCTCTGAGGGTTGGCAAAGGACTGAGACCAAAGGCTACCTAAGAACGTGGGTGTTGTTTTTCTACCATCTCATATCCCCGGGATTAGAAACCTCTCTGCTGTTTGGAATCTAATCACCCCTTCCTAGAATTTGATCGATTCGGATAACATTAATTATTTGTAGCATTATGAGCATTTCTTTTTAAAAAGAAGTTCTTTCACAAGCAAAACAAAGCCTAAATGGAGTCATTCCAGCAGGGATGAATCCCCCAGGTGCAGCTTTATTTCCCAGCCTGGTGTCTGGGAGCAGAGGGTGTTTGAGGAGACCCTCGCAGGGGGTGACCCCACTTGGAGTGGCAGCTGTCAGGGCTCTGTTTGTTTGCAATTCCCATGGGAATGTGGGTCCCACACTGGTGGCTGTGGGGGCACAGCACTGAATCTTGAGGAAATCTTTGGAGTTGGTTGAGTCTCCTGCCCCAAATTGCCTTAGGATACGGTGCCCTGTGCCCCAGACCCGCTGGAATGATGAGTCACACACGTTTATTTTTGCTTTCCAACAATTGCTCCTCGTCAGGGAAGTGTGTCCTGTGATTCTCCCAAATTGAAATCCCTGTGTGGTGTGTGCTCGCACCGAGCTCTTCTGCAGAAAGCAAGGCTGGGGCTGCCTTTTTGCTGCTTTTCTTTTTTACTCTTTTCTTAATTTATTCAGCTGAAAGCAGCCACGTGGTGATAATCAGGCAGTTTGCTGCTGACCTGATGGAGTTCAGCAGCTTCTGTTTAAAACAGAGAGGGGAAAGAATTTCCAGAGAAGCCTTTTATGATTCTTTTGCTGCAGAAGAATACCAGGAGGAGCCCTCAGCATGGACAGCAGTTTTCCAGCACTAACAAATTCCACAGTTAACAGGAAAACAATCCCTTCATCAGCCACGGCCGCTGCTTTCTCTGTGTGGAGCCCGGAGTTTTGCCCTGGTTTGGAACCAGAGGCCAGGAGCTTCACTGAGCTTCATTTTCCCAGCTTTTTCCAAGTTTTTATTGAAAACAAAGTCTCCCCTGTTTCTTCCTCCTGTTTCTGCAGCCAAAACCTACATGTGCAGGCAGAGGAGAAAGCAGGGGTTTTGTCTGAACACGCTCAGGCCTGGGGAGGGTTTTGTCTGGTACAAACCAAGGCCTTGATCCTGCACTGAGGTGTCCTGGGAAGATCCTTGGCTTGGCTTGGAGCCCCTTCCATGCTCCTTGTGGGCTCCCTGAGCAGGTCTGGGATGGATGGCCAGAGCCTGTCAACACCCTGAGGACATGGGCACAAGCTCTGCACAAATAATGCATCAGTTAGCAGAGGACTTTGGGTTTTAGCTCAGTAATTCCCCTCCTGGGCCTGTGTTTCCCTCAGAGCCCCCTCAGAGCTCGGCGTGGTCACCTCGACCCCTCCACGGCCTGATCCTGGCAGGCTCCAGGGATAAAACACTCAGGGAGCAGGTGCTGGAGGTTTAATTGTTTTTCTCGGCATTTCTAGCCCTGCTATGAATCATTTGTTGGTAAATAAGGATTGTTCCTCAAACATAAACTGAAGAGACAGTCACTGAAACCCCAGTGACGGTTGGAAAGGACCTTAAAGCTCCTCTGCCCTGGGCAGGGACACCTTCCATGAACCAGGGTTGCTCCAAGCCCTGTCCAACCTGGCCTTGGACACTTCCAGGGATGGGGAGCCCACAGGTTGTTCTTAGAGGTCTTTTCCAACCTTAATGATTCTGTGATTCCAAGTTGGATTTCACAACCGTTTTTGCTGCCGGTGGTTTCCATGGATTTGTGCCTTGAGCTGCTGCCAGAGCCTGGACATGTTGCTGCTTCCCATCTCTCTAATCAAAGGCTGAGAGTTTCACTTCATTTCCAGGGAATTAGTCAGCAGGAGGGGGAGCTGATAATCTGCTCCGTGGACATTCTCCCCTCCTGCAGCACCTTGCCATGAGTCACTTGGAAATGGCTTTGCCAAAATGTTCATTCCCAGCAGGAATATTCAGCTCTGAGCGGAGGGAGCTGAGCTGGGCGACAGGAACTCGGGTTCACACAAGAGCCTGACTCAGATTGTGGTGGCAACGACCCACTGGGGACAATGGCACTGAATATTTGCACAAATAATCCCAATTTTGGGTTACAGTCGGTGGTTTTGCCACATTTCAACACTCAGACTCTCTAACTAAAACAACAACCCCTGTAGCTCTTTAGTTTTATTCTCCTTTTCTTATAAAAAAAATAGAAACTCCATAAAACTTCCAGATATAGAGGATGAATCCTTCAAATATTCACAGGGAAACCAGGCCTGGGCAGAGAGATGAGCGATGGGGAATTAGAAATGAAAAGCCTGAGTGTGAATATGAAGAGGGATCTGGAAGTAATTTTTTTTTTAAAGACAAAGAAAAACCCACCAACTACTTTTAGGGAGCTGAGAACGATGGATCCATCACTCCATCAGGCATTCCACTTGCTAGGAGCTATTTAGGAAAATTCCCAGGGATTCATCAGGACTTGCACAGTCACCGAGCGCAGGTGCTTTTATAAAAATGACATTTATGACAGGTTTTTGACTGAGCAGCACTAAAAGCTTTTGTTTTCCCTGTCTGTGGTGGGTGGCTGATTATATTTGGGTGGCCAGGCTCCACCCCTGGGAGGTGAAAAGGGCTGTGCTTCAAATTGATTTGGGGTATTTTGGGTTGAATGGCAACAACTTCAAATTCCTGGAGCGTGTTTCTTTTCTAAGAGCCTTCTGATCTTGAGTTGATCTTCATAAACTTCAAGGAAAAGGGAAAAACAATGCCCTTCTCCTTGGAAAAAACTTATTCACATTTGTAAGGTTGAGTAATATCCATAATCCCTATTATTCTTTATTATCATCAGAGAATCTGACATTAATGGACCTTCTGCAAAGCTGTTTGTCCTTGGTAAATATTTACTCAGCAGCATCAGGACATCTCAGCTTCTTTCTTTTCTCATTAATTATTTGTTTATGGCATCTCTCTATTATCATTCTTGATGCCTGATCACTCCTCTGAATTGCCAACCCTGCGTCCTGGAACCAAAAAATCAACACAGTTGATTTTCTGGCACGTTGTTTTGGGTGATAAAACTTGCTTCTGGAAGTCCTGAATGCAGGAGAGGGGGGATAATTTTCCCATAACTCCCAGATAATTATGATCAAACATTAATAATCTGATTTTCCCTTAGGAAAGAGCAAACAAAAAGCAGTGTGTTCCCAGCTCAGCTCATTCCCCAGATGCTCTAAAGCACAAGCAGGGAGAAGTGAAGTTATTCAGTGAATTCCTGGACCAAACTGGAATGACAATCACTGTCATTCCCATTTTTCCTTCAACAGAAGAGTCTGTCCTAGAGCAGGGATGGATTTGGATCTGCTCCCTGCTGTGTGGCCGTGGCAGGGGGGGTTTGGTTTGCAGTCCATTCAACAAAATGATGGATATTCTGTTTGGAAATGGTTGGGAGCAGCTCCTGACCCTACAGAAACTGCACGGAATGACTCGATAAATGGAAATGAAAATTTAATGGAGATGAATTGAAAACAAACCAAACCCCAAAGTTAATATTTGAGAAAATGTTGCACACGATTTTGAAGTCTTTGCTTATTGAAATTGGTCACCGATGTTTTTAGTTAAATATCTATAAAATTAATTAAAGGTTTTTTTCCCTCTTTGTTCTTCTATGAAAATTACATTTGCTCAGCCCTTTCCGTGCAAATTTTTGCTTCCAAACTGTGCAACAGCAGAGATTTATATGATAAAAGCAGTCAGGTAAAAAGTTTTTTCTCTTCTTCAGTACTTTATCTCTTTCTTTCCATTTTTTTCCAAAGTATATTTTCTTAGAAAAAAATTCTTCCTGAGGACGGGGGTGAAGCATTGGCACAGGTTGCCCAGAGAAGCTTCCTTCCAACCCAAACCTTTCTAGGATTCTGGGATTTTAGGACTCTAGATTTCTGGGATTCTAGGATTCTGGGATTAATTTAGGACTTGTGTACACAGGAAAATTAATCTGAACTAACTGATAAAAAGTGGAATAATTCAACTGCATTCACTTCTGCGTGGGCAGATTACAGAGCTCTTCATTTGGTTGGCTGTGAGTTGTTGCCAAAATGCATTAAGAGAAACCAAATTAAGTCCATTTGTGTTCCAAGCATCCAAAGATGCTCGTTCATTTTGAAAGTTCTTCGATTAATTCTGCAGCAAATGGTCCTTCTCAGGCACATCAACATTCCTAACGAGGCCTGGAGCCAGGGCTGGGCTCAACCCAAGGGATGAATCAGCTCTAAATCCCGTGTTCTGAGGGAATGGGATAAAGGACAATTGTTCCTGCCCTGCACAGACCAGCTGTCGGGGCTCAGGGCAACTTTGGGGATCATCCCCTGAGCATTACATGGGATATTGGGAAGGAATCCTTCCCTGAGAGGGTGGGGAGGCCCTGGCACAGGTTGCCCAGAAAAGCTGGGGCTGCCCCATCCCTGGAAGTGTCCAAGGCCAGGCTGGAGCAACCTGGGCTAGTGGAAGGTGTCCCTGCCCATGGCAGGGGGTGGGACAAGATCTTTAAGGTCCTTTCCACTCCAAACCATTCTGGAATTCTCTGATCCAAGCAAGGTAACAGCCTGATGTCCAGAGCACAGCTCTCACCACCCTGGATGTTCACCATTTGATTCATCAGGATTTGTCTCTTGGGAACCCAAAAGTGAGCACAGGGTTGAATTAGATTTAACCTAAGGTTTTGTGGAGTGAGGGTGTCCTGTCCTCACGGGACTGTGAGGAACCCAAATCCTTACGCAGTTCTCTAAAACTCTGAGCCCTCTATGCCAAAAAAAAAAAAAAAAGTTGCTTCATATTTGCATTAAAATATCCCACAATAGGAGGTGATCCCTCTCCCAGCACAGAAATTAAAGACCTACCCACTACTTAGGTACATTTTCATCACCTTCATCTCCTATGCCCCTGGAAAAACCACTCCTTGGAAATCAGTAATTGTTTGATTCCCTTTGATCTCTGCTAACAAAGCCCTGGCCCATCCCTCTGCAGGAGCTGTTGCTCTTAGTTAGGATCTTTCCAAGGGTACTTCCATTAGGAAGCCTCTGGGGAAATGTCACTAAATGCACTTGAAAAAGGGCTCTGCAGAACTGCTCCGGCTCCCTGTAAAAAACATCCCTCCCTGCGTTTGCTCAGCGCATTTCTCAGCCTCTTTGGGTTTTTTATTCTCTTTGTTGAAGTTATTGTTGGACTGAGGTGAAACCTAAAGGAAAGAACTGTGGCTCCTTGATAGGAAATCTTAAGGCAGCTGGAGAACAGAGGGAAAGGTTTCTGAGTCCCGGACAAGTCCCTGGGAATCACACTTGGCATTAACAGTGTCTTGCTGGTGGGATTTTTCTTTCCAGCCTTAGCAAGGAAGGTGGGAGGTGATGGAGATCTTTCCCTCTGTGTCCAAAGCACAGTGGGAGAGCCCCCAGCATCCCTGATTCTATCCCATGATGGGAAAGATCATCTCATTCCTTTTTACAAGGACGTGGAGTGACAGCATGGGGAGAAAATGGTTTTAAAATGAAAGGGGATAAGTTTAGGTTGGATATTAGGAAGAGTTTCTTCCCTGTGAGGGTGGGGAGGCCCTGGCACAGGTTGCCCAGGGAAGTTGTGGCTGCCCCATCCCTGGAAGTGTCCAAGGCCAGGTTGGACAGGGCTTGGAGCAACCTGGGCTGGTGGAAGGTGTCCCTGTGGGACTGGATGGGCTTTAAGGTCCCTTCCAAACCAAACCATTCCGGGATTCTGGGATTCCCCAGAAGGGCAGAGTGGATCTGACTTAAAAGTAGCTCCCTCTTCTGGAAATCACTGGAATTTGGGTCTGTTACATGTAAAAATCTCCATTCCCAGTTCCATCCATGCTGAGAACAGGAACCGCTGCCCCGGGGTGTTGTAGCCACGTCATTGTCCAGGACTTGGGCACCTGGGGGGGGAGTTCAGGACTAGTGCTGCTGGAATCCATCAGCATCCCAGTTCTCCAGCCCCTTGGGCAGCAAAGGGCTTCTTCAGGAATTCAGGAAGTTTTTAGATTTATATTTTAGTCCTCAGACTTTAAACACCATGGTGAGATCTGAAGCTCAGCACTGAGTTCCCACCCTGGGACATCTTTCAGCCACTTCTTGCTGTTGTGAGATGAAGGTGGCAGTGACCTCTACGCCAAAGGAGTGAATTCCCAGGTTCCTGTTCACCCCAGGCAGGAATTTAAAGCATATCCATGTGCCCTCCTGTTGCATGGCTGTCAGCTGGAAACAGGAGCAACTCCACCAGCTGGGCTCTTGTTTCTTTTTCCCCCTCCACCAGAAACCACTCCAAGGAGCAACCACACAACCTTAAAGTCGTATTTACTGTGCTTCCCACCCCACAGAGGATGGGAATTCGAGTCTGGAGATGCTGCTGGCTGCTGCTTTATCCTTAGTGATCCCATGCAAAGGGAAGTATAATCCCCAGGGAAGCCAAGGCAGGGTGTGTGAGGAATCCAAATCCTCTTCCTCTGAACTGGTTTTGATCTTTCTGTGGGCTGCAAATGAGGAACAGTAATTGAAGCTTAACTGGGAGAGATCAGAAAGCTTTTAATATTAATAAAACTTGTAACAGGTCTCGAGGATAATCATATTTAAAGACTGTGTCAGTCAGCACTCAGAGTGAGCATTTGCTGGCTCTGTGGGATGCACTGGGAGCACTGGGATGCACATGGGAGCATCATCTCACCCCTTCCTGGGATTTCCCTGCTGTAATTCCTTGGATTGTTCCAGATTTCCTCTGATTTGTCCAGTTTTACCTACAGGGATCATATTTACATATTCCCAGCCCAGGCCCTCACTTGGAGTTTGCATTTTATTTTTCACCGCTGGGTTGGTTCTGAAAAACAAGAATTCCCAACACTGAAAACAATAAAGGCTTTTCAGTCTCTCCTGATCCTTTAAAGGCAAAGAGCAGCAGCTCAGAGAGGGGACAGAGACCTTCACAGAGGGCTCTGTGCCAGATGTCCATGTTTTCCATACTCTTTATCCCACTGTTGGAAGGACTGGGATGCTCAGGAATGGCTGCTGTGTGTGGGCACCAGGAGAGTGTCTCCTGAAGGAAGGACATCCCAGAACTTGCCCAGGATGAAACATCTCCCTGCAACGCTCCCACAAGTGTTTGGGGCACTGCAAAGCTGGGGTTTGGCATTTATTGCCAATTTAAAGGAGTCCTGCACAGAATGAACACCCTTTTCTCAGCTCTGGAGTTGACCTGGGGGAGAGAAAAGAGAGGGAGATGTTCCACCTCTTCCCTTTCACCCCCGGGATGCCAACAGGAGTTTAAACTCCTTTATGAAAGGGCTGAGCAAGGGAAGGACAGAGAGCAGCCACCACCTCTGGCTCTGCTCCATGGAGAGAGCAGGATGTGAAAGCAGAGGATGTTTCAGCTCTGTCCTTTATTCCAGCACTCAAAGGAAATGAAGTTTTAAAATCCCAATGCTGAAACACCTATTAAAAAGAGAACTAAACTCTGGCACAAGAGTGTCTGGCAGGTAGAGCTTTTTGGATTAACCCAGCTGCTTTTTTTTTTTTTTATTATTTATTTTATACTGCAAATGAACTCTCCCTGCCTTGCTTGAAAGGTCACCTTTTTTATTTTAAACTACTGTGCTGGGAAAATGCTTTTAAGTTTCATCTGCTTTGTGTGTATGCATTTTATAAGCCCTGGGTTTATTTCTTATTGGAAAATGGTCTTGGATCATCTCTGAGCTGGAATTTTATTTATCAGGTGCACGTGAGAAGGAGGGTTTTTAACTCTTTAGGGCTCTTTTTTATTGGATGCTCAGCACTGTGCCTTTGGATCTTAAACTACAAATCAAATCCTACTTGGGGCACCTTTTCTTCCCCCTACATCCATCCTCTGCTGGAATCTCATCCCCAAACTTCCCTGCTGTGATGGATGGAACAGGTTAATTAAAAAAAAAAATCGTTTAAAAATAAAAAAAAAATCAGTTAAAAATAAAAAAAAATCAGGTAAAAATAAAAAAAAATCAGGTAAAAATAAAAAAAAATCAGTTAAAAATAAAAAAAAAAATCAGTTAAAAATAATTTTAAAAATCAGTTAAAAATCAATTCTGCTCGAGCTGGTTTTCCCTCCTCCTGGCACTGTCACCACCATCAGCCCCACAAGGAAAGGCTGTTTTCCCTCCAACACCCTCCCTGGCTGGTGGAGAGGCCTGGAGATATCCCAGACATTTTCCCACCTCCTGCTCCTGCCTATAATCAATCCACAGCTTGGGGATGTTCAGGGGCAAAGCAGAGCTTTTAAAAATGTGATAGCAAATCCCAAATGTCATTATGTCCTTCTCCTCCCTCGTAACTCTCTCAGGAAAAAGCTGCTTGCTGACAAATAACACCAAGAGGGGAACAGGGATGGAGCAACTCAGTTTGCAACTTAAATCCCTATTAGGGATTAACTCCCTGGCCAAAACCTGTGTCCTGAGGATTATTAAAGGAAAAATAGATTTTCCAAGGGTGCTCAGATTATCCAGACTTTGTCCATACTCAGCCAACCCCTAAAGCACTAATTCCCGCGAGTTGGAAGTGGCAGCAGGACAAAAGCCCACCTGGAATATCTCAGTTTCTCCTCTCCCAGTTGCTCCAAAGCCATTCTTTGATGCCCTAAATCCATTTGTTTTCAGAGCCCTTGGCTGGACCAAGAACTGCTCTCTCCTCCACAGGATGTTCCTCAGCAGAATTCCCTTAAAAAAGCCCTACCAAGTGTTTTCCCTGAACATATTCCCCAAATCATGGTTTTATTGATTCCAGAGCAGCACCAAAGGACTCTCCCATGACATTCCCTATCCAAGTGTGTCACATAACTCTGGGATATTCATCAACTTCCACCTTCAAACTAGTTACATTTTTGCTTCATTAATCACATTAAGAGGCTGTTCCTTATCCTCAGAGCTCTGATGGGTAGAGCTGCACGTCTGATTTCCATCTTAATTTATTTATAGACACTTGATTCCCGTTGCCACGGAAGTTATACTGGAGATATAAAAATAAAAGCTGATATTTAGCAATCTGTCTACGCTGAGGACAGGGAAGGAGTCAAAAATCCCTGGTTTTATTGTTAACTGAGCATCTGATGGTAATTTTCCTAACAGCAATTTGCATTTCCAGAGCAGGTGAGCAGCCAAGGTAGATGTTAATTCACTGTCTCAGGCAGTAAAGCCATGTACAGTTTGTAACCCAGTGGAAAGAAAATGTTGCAGTTAAACCCTTTTATCCTTCAGAGCATGAGGAGATATCAGAAATATCTGATATTTGATATCACCTGATTTCATCCCAAGGTGGCTGGACCTTTCCCACCTGAGCGTTTCTCCTTCCAGAGGTCAGATGTTGCCAGAGGTGGAGTTTCTTATTTAATGTGCTTATCAGAGATGTGGGTTGTTCAGCAGTAAAATCCATGTTCCTTGCAGAATTAAAGCCAAATTCCAGATCACTGAGGTTGGAAAAGATCACCAAGACCGCCAATTCCACCCCGTGCCCAATGCCCACCTTGTGCCCCACCCAGGGCACCGAGTGCCACGTCCAGTCCTTCCTGGGACACCTCCAGGGATGGGGACTCAGTCCCTTCCAGTTCCTGACTTTCTCCCCACATACCTATAATATGACCTATGTTTCTGTCTTGCTTGATAACAAGAGACCTCCAAAGCTTTATATTGATTTATTGCCTCCAGAAATGCAGCTGCAATAAGCTGCAAGATCCAGGGAATGTGCTCAGTCAAGATTCCAGCCCTTTCTCACAGAGCAAAGGGAGAAGGCTGGGAATTAATAACTTCCCTGACCCCCCCAGTCCTGGTCAGACCCAAGAGCCCATGGAGGAGTTAATCCCATAATCCACTGGAGCATCTGGAAGGCAGCACATTCCCTGCCTGAGCCTGGACTTCCCCCCCCCAAAAAAAAGGTGAAGAGAAGGAAAAGCAAATAAATCTTAGGGCTGGGGAGGGAAGGAATGAAAAGAGGAGGAGAGGGGAGGATTTGCAGCCTGACAAACCCAGCTCAGGCTCATTTGCCATCACTGGGATTCCTTCACCCTGCACAAGAGTTTGGGGACTGGATTTGTCCCCCCAGGCTGAGCTGGGCTTTGGGAGCCCTTACTGCTGGGGTTTGGTGTCACTCAGAGCTCCTCAGAGGGACCTCAGCCTGGGTTGTCCTCTCCTCCACAGCCACATCCCTGACTTTTTCCTGCCATCCCAGCCAAAGGCTCTGCGAGATTCCCACTGCCCTGGGACCTCAGAGTGCTCCAGCAACCTCCCAGCTGCTGCTGAGTTGGGAATTTTGCTTCCATCCACTCCCCTCAGTCACTTCATTGCTTTACCAGGCTCCAACTAATCAGCTCGAATTTTCCTCTGTAACTCTGAATTTCAAAAAAGAAGAAAAAAAAAAAAAGGAGGAAAGAAACTGGCTCAAATATTCCAGCTGCTTGAAAAGGAGGAGATATTTAAAAAAATACATCCTATTCTTTATTTTAAAGCCAGGCAATAGTTTGCTTTGCTGTGCAGCCTTCAAACCCCAGCGTGAGGCTCAGACGGGGTCAAGGACTTGCTATTCCCCCCCTGTGGAATTTGCCTGTGCTGGGACAGAGCAGGAGCTGCTGGCAGGGAGATCCTCTCCAGGCTGGAGCACTCCAGGAGACTCCACTCCCACTGCTCATTAAAGCTCTTGGAGGGGGGGGACACTCTGCCTTTTTGGGGTGGTTTCCAACGGGATGCATGGAAATTGTGGAATTGCTGCTGTGGCCTCTGCAGGAAGCCAAGTGCTGAACACACAGAGGAGGGAGCTGGGAATTCAACACCATGGATTTTGTTACAAACCCAGTCGGGATGTGGAGCTGGGCAGGAGCTGGAACAGCAGGGAGGGATTTTCAGGAGCAGAGCCTGAAAAGCAGAGGCTGCTTTAAGGAGAAGTTACTCCAAGTGTTGGGAATCAGCCACCAGAATCCTGGAATGGTTTGGGTTGGAAGGGACCTTAAAGATCATCCAGTTCCACCCCCTGCCATGGACAGGGACACCTTCCACTAGAAATATAGAAATATAGAAATATCTTAAAAACAGGTCCTGTAGAAATACAGAAATATCCTGAAAGCAGGTCCTATGAAAATATAGGAATATCCTGAAAAGGGTCCTATGGAAATGTAGAAATATCCTGAAAATAGGTCCTATGGAAATATAGAAATATCCTGGAAACAGGTCCTATGGAAATGTAGAAATATGCTGAAAATGGATCCTATAGAAATATAAAAATATCCTGAAAACAGATCCTGTGGAAATATAGACATATCCTGAAAACTGGGCCTACAGAAGTAAGAAGTATCCTGAAAATGGAAAATGGAAATATATGGAAATATAACCTGAAAGCAGATCCTATTGAAATACAGAAATATCCTGCAAGCAAATCCTATGGAAATACAGAAATATCCTGAAAGCAGGTCCTATTGAAATATAGAAATATCCTGCAAACAAATCCTATGGAAATAGAGAAATATCCTGAAAACAGATATTATAGAAATATAGAAACATCCTGAAAATGGGTCCTAAAGCTCAGTTCTTTCATTGGATGGAGGATTTCTTTTGGAATTTCAGACTGAAGGAGCTCAAGGGGAGCGTTGCCACTGTGGGTACATGGGATGGAAGTTGAAGGCAGGTGCCCAAATTCCAGCAAATGTCTCTGCAGCTTCAAAGAGTTTCCCAAAATTAGCCTAAAATCATGGAAGGTTTGACTGAACCACCACAGCCAAAGGGGCAGAAAGTCCTTCTGGATTCCTCAGGATGCAGGAGTCACAGAACAGTAAATTATCATTTCCTTCAAGGGCTTGGCTTTCTCCTAAAGCAAGTTCTGCAGGAACAGGCTTTGAAGGTTAAACTCGGTGCCAGTGGAATATCAGTGGAATATGTACATCCCATTCCCGGGGGCCTTTTGTGTTTGAGAATCCACACTTCCCATCTGTGAAAGGAGGAATTTAGATGTGCTGATACTCTGACATTTAAATGTGAGCAGGGGAAGATAAACACGATCTGCCAGAGAGTAAATGGGGGGATATTGGGGGAAGTTAAACTGCAAATATTCCCACTCCTGCTTGGCATTGTGCCTGCTGGGGGGGCAGTGCCAGGGTTAACTGTTTACACCTCCAGGGCTGGGGACAGTTTTGGGGATGTTGAGGGGTTGGAGCGTGTCCAGGGAAGGGAAGGGAGCTGGAGAAGGAGCAGCAGGAGCTGGGGGGGCTCAGCCTGGAGAAAAGGAGGCTCAGGGGGGACCTTCTGGCTCTGCAGCTCCCCGACAGGAGGAGGGAGCCGGGGGGGGGGGGGGTCAGGACAGGAGGAAAAAGCCACAAGTTGTGCCAGGAGAGACTGAGGTTGGATATTGGGAAAATTCCTTCCCAGAAAGGGAACAAACCCTGGCCCAGCTGCCCAGGGCAGTGCTGGTGTCCCCATCCCTGGGAGTGTTCAAAAACCTGTGGATGTGGCACTTGGGGACATGGGCCAGTGATGAACACGGTGGTGTTTGGCCAAAGGTTGGACTTGGTGGTCTCAGAGCTCTTTTCCAACCTGAACAATTCCATGATTCCCTGGTTCTCTCACTGTCCTGTCTCTGGGGGGTGTTACAGGTCGGCACAACCCCCCTGAACAGGATCTTTCCAGGACAATGTCGGCCAGAAGCTCACTCAGAACCTTTCCTGGCTGGAAATGAACCCCCATCCCTACTTTGTGCCTGGCAAATCCAGGCTCAGGAGGAGTTTGGGAAGCAGGACTCCACCATGGGCTCAGCTGCAAATCTTTTATGGAAATTCTGGGTGTGCAAAGAGCAAAAAGAGCAACTTTTGGCACCAAATGTCCCATCCTGTGGCCCTGCAACCCGAACAGGTCCTTGTCTGGACACCAGCTCCTCCTTCCTCCATCACATCATTCAGGTGTGAGAGGAGCTGAATATTTGGGAGAATATTTGGGATGGGCTGTGAGCATGTACAGTGTCTGTAGGGAGATTTCTCCTTAAAAACCAGGGACTTCTTTCCCCTGTTATGACAGTTTCTATAGTAAATAATATTATTACAAGCACAGAAAGATGTAAAATGTGCTAAACAAGACGAACTAGTAAAAACAAAAGCAAAGCAGTGAGGGAATAAAATATAGTTATAACAGATCTATCATCCCTTTGGAGCAATCCCAGCCTGGTCTGATGTTGGTGTTGACATTTTGGACCTTGAATTAACCCAGGAAACCCTGAATTTGGGAATATTTTTTGAAATTCTGGCCCCTCCAGTAACCTGAGCCCCCCCTTCACTCGAGAATCTCGATTCTCATCTGAGTTTCTCTCTCAGCCCCGAGGGTGTGTGGGCAGGTTAAATAATGCACCAGCAGCTGTAATTACACTGTGCAGTTTCTCTGGAAACATTGGGAAAATATTAGCACATTGTTCTTCTTTTGTTCCTTTTTTTTTCCCCCTGGCTCTTTATTTTTTATTTTTTTTTAAGGGGTCTAGAACAACTCTAATGGTTTAATGAGATATATGACAACATAAGACATGAAAGAGATTTTTAGTGACTTTCATTACCCAAACTCAATTAGAGGAGAGTAATTAGTGAGTCCCCTGCTGCGAGAAGTGCAAGAGGAAACCTTGGCAGGATGGGCCTGATGCAAGGAGAGATTCAGTGCCAAACAAGCCCAGGGATATTCACTGTGCCCCCAAAACCTTGAGATTGCAGCATTAGCAACTTCCCTCTGCTCTTTTGCTGCCCTAAAATGGAGAACTTCACATCAATAACCTCTCAATTTGTTCATTTAAAACCTATTCGTTCAATGTTGGATAAAGTCCTTTGTTTGCTTCTTTCTTGGGAAGGGGAAGAAAGGGAATGAAGCCTTTTTCAGGGCTTGTTTTCTTTTTTTTGAGATGTTCTCGGGGTTTGCAGCCGTGGTGTTGGATCAGGTGGTGCTGTTGGATGCTCAGCACAGGAATGTCAGGAAATCCTGGAAATCTGGGTCTGTCCTGGCTGGGTCACACACACAGTCCTGCTCCCAGGCTTAACCATCATGATGGAATCCTGGAATGGTTTGGGTTGGAAGGGACCCTAAAGCCCATCCAGTGCCACCCCCTGCCATGGGCAGGGACACCTCCCATTAGCCCAGGTTGCTCCAACCTGACCTTGGACACTTCCAGGGATTCAGGGGCAGCCACAGCTTCTCTGGGCAACCTGTGCCAGGGCCTCCCCACGCTCCCAGGGAAGGATTCCTTCCCACTGTCCCATCTATCCCTGCCCTCTGGCAGTGGGAAGCCATTCCCCCTCATCCTGTCACTCCATACCCTTGTAAGAAGGAATGAAATGCTCTTTCCCACCATGGGATAAACCCAGGGATGCTGAGGGGCTCTCACATCGTGTTTTGGCCTTGGGATAGTCCTGAGTGTCTCATGGTTGAGTCCTTCCCACCCAAACTCCTCCCTCCAGGACTCACCCTCAGATCCACCAGCATTCCTCATGTTCAAGGACAATCTCCAGCAGCAAAAAGCTCCTACCTGTTCCATAAATCCCTTTAGTGGGAACGTGTCAGCCCTCAGCAGATGGGCCTGGGGGTTCTGCAGGCCTGGATCGAGCACTTTGCCAAGTGGGAACAAGCAGAATTCCATTTAAACGTGTCCTTGTGTTATTGCAGGAGGGCAAGGGCACAGCAGTGTCCCCATTCCAAGGGGCAGAGAGTAAATCCCTGCCACAAATCCCTCTCCTCCCCAGGATAACGGGAGAGGAGCTGTCAGCTGCTGGGAAAGAAATGGATATTTGTGTCTGCAGAGTCCTTAAATGGTGTGGGTTTAATTCAGGAAAGCACTCAGAGGTTACAGGAGGGACAGACAACTCCTGATTTCAAATTCCAGCCCAAAGACTTTGGCTTGGATTGCCCTCCTCGGATTTTAAGGACATCTCCAGCAGCAGATGCAGAGGAGCCCCTTGGATTGGGAGCAGGGAAAATCCCATGGAATACATGAGGGCACAGGTGGGACTGGGCACTGGGCACACTCAGGGTGTGGGACATGGGATTTACAGCCATGGGAAGGCTCCCAGTCACCAGGGGGTTTTATGGGGCCACCAGAACTCCATGGCCTTGCCCAAAGTCCCTTTTGGTGCCTCTTTAGGCACTGGAAGGGGCCCCTTCCCTTCCCTTCCCTTCCCTGGATATCAGGGAAGGGAAAATCCTTTCTCTGGGCTTCAGCTGCAATGAAATTCCTGCTTGGAAAATCCTCCCTGGCCGTGCCTTTGCCCACTGCTCCGTGATTCATCCCAGGATTTGGAGCCAAGGGATTCTTTAAAATACAACATACTGGGCCTGGCTCTTTGCAAAGCCAGCCTGCAATGTTTGGAGATTTTCCAGAAGAGATGAATCCCTTTAAAATGAATGCTGTGCATGTACAGAGGGCACGAAAATACTCATAAATATATATATATACACACATAAAAACTACTCAGTGCATTGCCCTGAGCTCAGCTCTGCACTGGTCAGAGACTTGCTAAATAGCACTGAATGAAAAATGCCATTTTCTGGCTTCCAGAGGGTGTTTGTTTGCACCTTGGGGTTTGGCTTTTGGGTGGCAAGAGCAGCTCCAGCCCTTTGAAAACAGTTGGGATTTTTAATCTCTACAGGCTGATGAAGCATTTGGCAAAAATCTGCCATTAAACATTCATTACAGAGGAAGGGAAAGTCAGATTTTCCTCACCAGTGTGGGTGGGATTTACCTGAGTGGGTTTAAGGGGCAGGTGTGTTCTGAGTGTGGGTTTTTCCCTGCTCCTGCTGACTCATTGTCCCTTTAAAAGCCATTCCCTACATTTCCTTCTTTTCCTCTTTTCTATTCGGAATATAAATTCTGTTTTCTATTCAGTGTTTTGCCTCACTCAATACCCAGCACTCCCTGGGATCAAACCCAAATGTGTGAGAGGTGGAACAGCACTGAGGGTCCTGCTTTTTCATGGGATACCCAGGAACCAGCAGGAAATAATTCTGTTTTAACCCAGGATTTGAGGAGGTCTGGATTTGCCCTTTCTTTGCTTTATACCCACAACAAACACCGGCGAAATATTTCAGAGCCCTCATTTGCATCAAATCAGAGGCTTCCCTTTCCCTCCCTGTCAAAATTCCAGGGAAGAAGGAAATCTCAGTGCCCTGGGAAGTTCAGCTGTGGCTGCTTTGAGCTCTTCCAGCCCTTGTGTGAGACAGTGACACTTAATTAATGTGGGGATTCATTATCTCCTCCCAGCCTGGCTGCAAAAACACTTCCCAGCCTTGGTGGTTCTGCTTCGGCTGCAGCAGCTTCCAAGCTCACATTCCTTCTCTAAATATTCCATAGCCTAATGTCATTTATTTACAGTTCATCCACGTGCCAAACTGATGGAATTTGATGGTGTGGCCTGGAAAAAATAAGTGGAGAAAATAATCCGGCCCAACACTGAAACGTGGATAATAATTTTATAGAGATGTGGCATTTGGATGTTAAATTAATAATTGCCTTTATAAAGGGAGTGAATTAAGTGAGCTGATTGACTGGATCAGCCTGACAAATGATGGATGATGGTCCCTGGATTTGGCAGGACAGCCCTGATTTCTCACTCACGGCTCGAAGTGTCCCTGTAAATTGGTTTTAACATGATTTTGCACCTCCAGATCTGGCAACAGGGAATAAATCAGCTGTGGATTCATCAGCAACTGGTTCTTGTGAGCATTCTGGCACTGCTTTTGTGCCCCTCTGGTTGGGATACAGCTCCATTCCTGTGGAATGCAGAAGGAAATTGAGACGTGAGGGAGAAGGGGAAGCATTTAAGTGACTCGAATAAAAATATGAGAAAAAAAACGTGTAAGCAGCAAGAAATAGGCATTAAAAGCTGCCAGGAAGATGTATCAGCAATGATACATTAGGATATTAATGATTTAATGCAGAACAAAGTTTGGAAACTGTTTGAAATCCAAGTTTTCCTTCTCCTGTGACTCCAGGCTCCAGCTCCGTTATGGAAAGGGAATGTGAACCTGCAAATCCCCCACTCCCAGCCCCAAATTTCTGCCTGGGAATTCTGCCTAGGACATCAAACCACCTTCCCTGGCTTCCTGCTCTGGAAAAAACATCCCCCAGTGCAGGTGGGTCATGGGAAGTGGTGTCCCAGGAGGGGAATTCCCTGGGAATTACCTGTTGGAGCCCTGATCCCCTGGCTGGACTCATCCCCCCAGCTGGAGGTGCCCAGTTCAAACCTGCCCACGAGGCTCCTTCCAGAGCATTTGCAGGGAAAAATAGATCCATGGAATATTTAATCTGCCCCCTAGAAGGTGTCCAAGACTGAGGGTTTGGGTCTCCTCCGGGAGATGTTGATCTGTGGGAGCTTCCAGGAGAGATGCTGGAATTCCAGACAGCAGAATTTAAGGAAGAGACTGGCAGGTGATATTAAGGCAGGATTTGGGAATTCCACAAACACTGGCAGAGTCAGACACTGGGTGGGAATTTCAAAGCACCTCCCTCTCCTCTGCCATCCCTGACTCTCAGCCTTGCCTGGAGGAGAGTGGAGGATTATTCAGGTTTTTGTAAAACCACAGAACATATGAAAAAGCAAGAAGGATCCTGAGCTCTGCAGAGAGAATTGTTGCTCAGACTCTTCCTTGCTGCCTGTCCCAGCTCCTTCCAGCCCCTCGGAGTTCTCAGGGCAGTTTTAGGAAGGATTACAGAGATCCCTCCTCGTTACAGCAGCGCTGGGAGAATTCCAGCCACCAATCCCTCCTGCTCCCGACTCCCTTTATGCTCCAAAGCTGATTAGTGCTGAAATAATCCAGCTCTGATGGCAAGAAATGCTTTATTAATCCCACAACTGGGAGGATTTTCTCCCATCATTTGCTTTTCGTGGATCCCAGGCCTTTGCTCCTCCTCCTGCCCCTGGAGCTCTGGGAAGGTTTGGTGCTGGACCATGTCGGGGGGATGTTTTTGCAGCAAAACCGAGCCTAAAATGCAAATGCTGCTGTTGTGCTCCAGGTTTAGGGTCTTGTCAAAGCATAAACACGATCTGACAGGGTTTATTCTCTGGAAGTAGGAGTGATTCCAGCCTTTCCCTGCCCACACCCCCAGCAACAAGCTCGGGGAAATGAGGGAGAACCCGAAAGGATTAAATCTGCACCCGTTAAAAATCTTTTGTCCCACACAAATGCTTTCATCCTAGGCGAGTTGCCTCAAAGATTTCCTTGAGATGCAGCAAAAGGAGGGTTTTCCCCGGTATTGGTTGACGTGCTTAGTGAAAATATTTAGTTTAGGAGCTTCAAAACTTTGTCAACATCCTTGACTGTGCTTTGGAGAAATAAAAGCACCCAGTGACACAATGTCCCGTTTCTATGTAAAGTGGAAGCAATTAGGGACAGCAGAGGAACTGCTGCTACAAACAGCACAGAGATAACAAATATTTGGGGTATTTGCTTCCCTAAAAACTTTTTGCTGTGTTTCAGCTGGTTTTATACAAACAAACAACTGGTTTGAGTGTGTTACTTGCTGATTTTGGGGGCTCAGCGTGGCTTCAAAATCAGGCTCCTTTGATGTGCCTCAAAGCCAGGCAACAACAATCACCAGGGTTTGTTTTTTTGGGCGGATTTTTTTTTTTATTTAAATACAGGTTTTTGATATTAAATACGTATCAAACCTCCCACTGACACCACAAAGAGCTCCGTGCACGGTTCTCCAGATAAGAGAAAAACTCCCCTCTGCAGCAGGGCCAGTTCTGGTTCTGAAACGAGAAAAAAAGATGTTAAAACATCTTTGAAACTTAAAAATAAAGGGGGATGGGGATGGGGGAACAAAACAACTTTGTGTTCAGCAGGACTGGAAGGTGCATTTGCAGAGGTGAGAGGGGGGTTCTACCCCAGGGTGGGGTCCTTGAACAGTGAGTTGTGAGGCTCAGCATCTCTTCTGGTGGAGCCCAGGGGGTTTGTGGGACAGAGATGACACGTGAAACACTCCCTGAGGGGAATAACACCGGGGATAAACCACAAAAAACCACATTGGGGTTGTCAGCTGTCACCACCAGCAGCCTGTGTGAGCCAACCCAACCATCCCAGCCTGCAGGAGTGCAGAATTCATCCCACACTCGGGGTGTGGGGCAGGGAGTGCCAGGCTGGGCCATTGGCATCTTCAGCTGCTGATGGAACAGAGCAGGGAAGGACTCTGTGCCAGCTGAACTTCATCAGAATCCCATTGACTTCCTCCCGGCGCTCCGGGAGCTCGGAATGGCAGCAGGCAGAGGGATGAGCTGGTGCCAAGAGCAATTGTCTCCTGGAGTGGGATTCCAGAGGCTGGAAGGGCTGAGTTCCTTAAACCACCACTGCAGCCTGATAGCTCTGGGGTTAATTTGGGATTTCCAATCACAGGAGGCAAATCTCGACCCCAGGCCATGGCTGGGACCTCACTGGGCTGTCCTGGCTTGGCCTCAAACGTGGTTTGTCATGGCAGGAGGGCACTGCAGGGCTGTTCTGCCCTGGATATATAAAAAAACCCACCTCATTACCTCTTGAAAAAAGAGCCAAACAGCCCAAACTTCCATCACTTACAGTCTCACCAATTAATATGTGCTGGTACTAATCAATCTTTGGCAGAGCTGCCAGTTTATCTCAGTTTGTGTTATTCCACACAGAACCAGTTGAGAAAGGTAATGACAAAAACAGCCAGTCTGAAATCACTGCTTCTTGATGCAACTGGAATGTGAAATGGGAAATACGTGGTACAAGCCCTTAGTTCTGTTTGCAGGAGGAAGAGGGAACTCATCTCACAGCAGGACTTTTTTATAAACTGGTAATAAATTGAGAGATACCTTTTAATAAATAGTATAAATTAAAAACCAACATATTCCTGCTTAGTCTTGGGGATCACAAACCATCCTGTAAAGAGGCAGAAAAGGTAAAAAGCTGGGATTTTATAAATGTGTACAGAGACTTCTCCCTGATTAACTATTTATTAAAAGATCTCTTCATCTCTGATTAGCATATTATAAACTATTTATAAGCACCTTTGCAAACACTGGTGCAACCCATTAGAATGTGCAATTATTTATCATTTGTTATAAGAGTTGTCATTATTCTGCTTTTGCCCAATACTCTGGCATTGCACAGGTCCTGTTAATGATCCCAATTATCACTGGGAAAGCAACAGACCTCAAAAGTCCTGCAAAATTTATGTGGGGAGCATTTTTCTATTGAAGGGTGGTATTTTTATTGAGATATTTATTTATCTATTTAAAAAAAAGAAATAGAGGGCTGGTTTATTGGGATGTTCTTCAGCCCAGTAAAATTCTCTGTGACAGAGAGAATTTATTATGGAGAATTATGGAACCTGATGTGGAAAAGCATTAAAGCCCTAAATTAAGACTCAGGTGAAGACAATATTAATCCTGGATATTTTATTTTCCCCCTCTAGTATCTTGAGAGATACTCTTTCAAATTTTCTTTACCTGGAGATGTAAAGAGGAGAGGGAGGACCAAAGGCAGCAGAATTATCAGCAGGATGGGACTGATCCAGGTGGGATGAGGAAGGGGTGAGGTGGGTGATGATGATGATGATGATGATGATGATGATGATGATGATGATGATGATGATGATGATGATGATGATGATGATGGGTGGTGATGTGGAGGATGAAGAGAGATGATGTGAAGACAATCCAGGAGAAACCTTCCTGAGCTAATTAGAGAACTAAATCCAGATCAACTGAGCACCTGGAGCTTCAGGGGTCTCAGAGCAGGGGATCAGGGCAAGTCCTTGGGAGTGTGAACCGAGCAGTTCTCAGGAGTGCTGAGCTCTGTCCTGGTCTCTGTTAATGCCCAAATCACTGTGGGCATTGGCCAAAGGTCCACCCTTGGCTTTGGAGCCCCAGTGACAGCAAGTGACAATCAACAGGGTGAGAGGAAATGGCCCCAAGTTGCACCAGAGGAGGTTTGAGTTGGATATTGGGGGAAATCTCTTCCTGGAAAAGGTGATTAAGAATTGAACTGGCACAGCTGCCCGGGGCAGGGGTGCAGTCCCCACCCCTGGAGGGGTTTAAAAGCCCTGTGGATGTGGCATTTAGGGATTACTGGTGGCTCTGGGAATGGTCTGACTCAATCTTGGGGGGCTTTTCCAACCTTCCCGTGACTCCCCCTCTCCAGTGGGTGAGTGACTCCCCAGGCACAGGGAGATCCCTCTGCAAACAGGGCAGTTCCTCGTGTTCTCAGGGCAATGAGAACTCCCCTCAGGCCTTATTTGATCTCGAGTGGGAGGGTTTAGGTCGGGTTTAACAGGGTTTAGGCTGGGTTTAACACAGCCAGTCCTTCAGTGCTGTCCCAGGGCAGCCTCACTCCCCGTCCCTGCCACAACCCGCCTGTCTAAAGATCCCTCTGTTGCTTGGAGCATTTGTAAAACTCTACCACAAGGACTCCAAAGGTGTCCAGGTGATGGAGAGGGCTTTGGACAGAGCCTGAATTCCATGCCCAGGTGGTTGTAGCTCCAAGTGTCTCAGGGTGGGATCTACCCCTGAGCAGAGCAGCGTTCCCAGGCTGTTCCTGCCTCCCTCATTTCTGCTTTCAGGGGAGGCTTTTTCTCTTCACACTTCTTTTTTTTTTCTTCTCCTTCTTCATTTAATTATATGTATTTTAAGGAAAACAAAACGCTGGAGTGAATCTAATTAGCAGGAGTTTATTGACTCGACCCTCGTTCACAGCAGCCTCCAACCCCCCTCCCCTCCCAGACGAGCCAGACGTGGCTGGGAACTGTTTCTCCTCCTTCTGAGACACCCCGACCCCGAGTTGATTTAATTGCTCTCTTGCAATAATTGAGCACTTGCCAAGAGCCAATTTAAAGGTGCTGCCATCTGATTTTTCCCCCCAATAGAAGGATTAACCCCATTAACAGTGAACTCTGTGCTGCGTGTTTTTAACCTCACCAAGGAACACACTCCTGGCTCACTCCTCGGGCTCAGCTCTGCTCCTGCACTAAACACAGATCATTAAGAGTCTTCTCAGCCTTCACCACTGCTTGGACCTTTTTTTTTTTCCCCCCTTAGGTGATCCAGAGCTGGGCAGGATTGGAATTGCTGGAAGCACTTGCCAAATCTTCCTGATTTCTCTTGGATATTATTCCATCGCTCCTGGCTTTGGGTTGGGGGCTGGGGGGACTGAGGGGCAGCACAAAGGGCATTTTTCACTCCTGGCCCTTCCAGTCATCGAAGCAAAACACAGCAGAAGGCCCAAGTGCTGCTGGGTGGAAAGCAAAAAATATCCTGTGTTGGTTTTGGCTTGGAATTTCCAGCGTTTGCTCGTGAATTTAAAAGAGAAAATCTCTTTGCCATATGTCCCATTCCAAAAGAGCTGCATCCCTGGAGAACCTGCTTCCTTGGGCTGCTTTGGATGGAGAGGGACTGCCTGCAAATCTCTTTGCTTTTCCCTCTTCTGTTTTCCTTCTCATATTTGCCATTAAACCAGCACTGACATTTTGGTGCCATCTGGGGTTTTTTTTCATGTTTGGTTTTTTTTTTTTTTTGAGGGGCTGGGGGATGAAAGATTGAGGGGTAGAAACAGGGTTGGTGTTGCCAGACCAGCTGAGAAAAGGGAACAGGGGGGAAATAACTGGCCAAGGGAGTCCTGCTCTCAAGGAGAGGTTTAAATTCTGGTAGAAAGGAGAGGAAATCTCCACGTGTCTGAAAGGTGGGTTGGTTCTGGACCAGCTAAAAACCCTCTCACTCTGCACAAAGGAGCTGCTGACAGGCAGGTTAATGGGCTGTTCATCTCTCTAGAGAGCAGGAAATATTCAGACAAATGAGGTTGTCCATTTGAAGGACTGGAAGGGAGTTTGAAGTCCCTCTGCACCCATAACTCTCGTGGTTTAAGGTTGGTGTGTTTGAGTGAGGCTGCTGGGACAGAATTGGATTTACTGGCTTGGAGATTTCCCCCTGCTCCTGCTGGATTCATCAGTCCCCCTCAGGCCTTGGACAAGCCTGGGAGAGGCCATTTCCAATTAGGAGGAGTTTTTAGCCTGAAAAATGATGGAATGGAGTTTTACAGAATCCCAGAAGAAGCAGAGGACGGGTAAGGCTGGAGCCCCAGTGGGTCACCTGGTCCGATCCTTACCTTTGGGAACATCATGCAAATATTTTGAGGCATTTATAACCTAATCACAGAGTTTCTGGCAATTTTTCACATATCCCAGACCCCAAAAAATTGCTTGTTTTTTTTTCCTGACTTAAAGCAAATAGATTAAAACTCCTGCTGCCCTTGTGCAGCTGAGGAGGAGCTCGTGGCTCTGTCGCTGATTCCAGAGTCAGGGTGTGGTGTAAGCAGAAATTTAGACTCTTTAATTTGCCCAGAAGGGTCTGTAAATGCCCAGAGGGGAAAAAAAACCAGCCCTGGATTGGAGCCTGGCCAGCTTGGCAGGGGCAGAGCTGAGGGGTGACCCCAGCTGAGCCCACAGAGCACTGGCACAGAGCTCACCCCCGGGGTGACAGGAGGAGCAGAGGGACAAGAGCATGTATTGATCCCTCCCAGAGTGGAATTTATGGAAATCACATTCAGTGTATGGAGATAGAAGTGACATTTTCTCCTGGGCTGCTCCTCTCCAAGTCTCTTGCAGCAGGAGCAGGTGATGGCTCTGCATAACAAGGACCTTCTTCTCTCTCTTCTCCCAACCCTACGGGATTTGGTGTGTTCTGGGCATTTTAGTTCCTAATTCCCAGGGCTGATACACCAAATCAGGCTATTCCAGTGCATTTTATCACACTGCCTGAACAACATTCCGCGTGGCTTGGATTTAATTGCAGCTCCATCCCTAATTTTGCTGTGCTGGAGTTCCATGACCAAACAGGGCTGTGAATATTTTCCTGCTGTATTTGCTTCCACTTCACCCTTTGCCTCTCTCTGTCCCTCCCCAATTCCTCTTGTGTGTCCACACAACCATTTCCAGGTAAACCTTTGGCAATCAATGGGGTTTTTTGTCTGTCACAGGCCAAAATGAAACTCTTTATTCAGCTGTCTCATGACTAATTAAACCACATAACAACCAGGGGGTTTAATCCTTTCCTACCTCGGTTTGGTTGGTTCTATTATAATAATAATACTATCATAATAATATAATAATATAATAATACAATAATATCACAATAATATAACAATAATATTATTATAATATCATAATATAATAATATAATAATAATAATATTTTCCTAAGGAAATATTAGTGGGCTGAGGCTTAACCTGGTGCTAAGAAAAAGAGCTGCAGACCTCAGGGCATGGCACTAAGAAGCTCTTTAGGGTCTAAAGGAGATTTGGGGAGGACCTGGATGTGCCACAGGCTTTTCCTCCCAGCCTTGGTGAAGTCACTCCCATTGCAAAGCCCTGCAGCAGTTTGGGAGTGTGTTCAAAAGTGATGTCAGTGCTCAAGAGTTCACTGGAGTCTCCCTGGAAGTCCGTGGGATTCATTACCCTGATCCTTCACAGGCTGAGACAGCTGAATTCCATCCAGGTTTCTGTCTGATCCCTGGATTTGGGGATCTCACTGTCCCAATTCCACAGGTTCATCCAGTCCTGTGCCTGCCTTTGGCCAGACAAAACCCAAATCTTCCCTGGAAAGCCAAACCCTCCCCTGCACTCCTGGTGCACGAAAACCAGAGAGTGAAATGAAGAGAGGTTGCTTCTCCTGTGAAAATTCAATCTCAAATACATAACAAAGCACCAGAATTAGAGGAAAAGAAGGGTGAGGGGGAAGTTCTGCAAGCTCAGCACGGTGGGATGGGGCTAAAGGGGGTGTCTGCCCCCACATCAGGCAGTTCTGGGTCTGCAGTCTTTTCAAAGTCCTTTCAGGCTTCACAGTTTTTATGAAAACCAGTTATTTTCCTCTTATCTGGGTCCCTTTTAATTCCTGTTTCCAGTCCTTCGTGCTGAGGGGAGTGTTTGTGCTGGGCTGGGCGGGAGCAGGGCAATCACTGCGAGGAGTAACAACAATAATGGGCACTTTCTAACCATGGGGAGCATTAAAGACATTTGACAAACACTGGACTTGGAATGAAAGGCTTTTAAAGCCCCAGCCAAGCTCTTTGCAATTAGAGCCCAGTAATGTACATTCATTTTGTGTGTAAGTTGAGCTCCCAAAAATCTCCTTTTTTGTCCATTAACAAAACCACAGTATCCCCACCAGCGAGTCTCTTAATCTTCCCAGTGCACAGCCCGTGATCTTATCCTTAGAAAAGCTCTGCAATGCCAGGCAGCTCCAAGAGAAACAACAGCAAAGTCCAGGGCAAAATGGACTCTGTCCCGGAATAAACAGCACTGATTTGGGGGAGCCCCAATATTTGAGGGTTGAATGAAGTGTGTGAGGTATTTAGATCCCAGAAAAGTGCAGACAGCAAGAATTCCTCCTGCCCCTGGATAAAAATGAAGGCAGAAAATAGAATCTGAGCTGGAAGGGACCCACAGGGATCATCAGTCCAACTCCTGGCCCTGCACAGACACCCCAATAATCCCACCCTGTCCCTGAGCGTTGCCCAAACACTCCTGGAACTTTGTCAGCCTTGGGTCCATGCCCTGGGGAGCCTGGTCAGTGCCCAACCACCCTCTGGGGGAAGAACTTTTCCTGGTATCCAACCTAACCTTCAACCCACCTGGCAAGTGAAGAGCAGCAGCTTTAAAGATATAAGGGGGAAAAAAAAAGAAAAAGGAAAGATGCTCTTCAGCTGTCCATGAGGAATCACATCAAACACCACATTTGCTCAGCAGATCTCCCTGTCACAGCAAAGCTGTCAAAGCTGGTGATAACTCACAGGGAAAAGATGTTATTCCAAAGTGATTCCTTCATTTGGATTTAGCCACGTGTCCCCCTCTGTCCTCTGCAAACAGCAGAGAGAGAAAATACAGGAGCTGGGGGGGGGGGAGGAAATATCTGCAGGAGGAATCAGAAAATGAGAACACATCCATCAGAATGGAGGGGTCTGAGTTCAGGGGGGGGGGAAATAACACTGGAAATTGGAAAATTGCTGCTTCGACGAACTTCAACCTCGCTCAGCCACTGCCTGAGGAGGGAGTTTGCAGGAAATCCTGTCAGGTCCAAGCAGGGAGATGCACAATCAGATCAGGCCTTATCTGTTCACTCCCTTGGAGCTGGAACGGGGCTCCATCTGCTCAGACTCCCAACTGACCTTCCCTAAAGAGAAGGGAAGATTTTGTTTCCAGATTTCTCCCCGTTTCATTTTACAGAATGACTTTAGCAAACAGGCCAGGGAGGGTTGGGCCAAATGAGAATTCCAGGCTGTGCTGGTGCCTCCTGTTCCACGGGAGCGCTCCCAGGGAGGGGGAGGAAGGTTATCCCTGGTATCAGGATGCCCCTGAGGAGCTCAGATAAGCACAGACAGAGGTCAGGGAAAAGCAGAGAATGCAGGTGAACTCCAGCTCAGAGCTGCACACGGGGTGAGTGCTGTGCCCAGGATTGCTGCTAATGGGATGTAAAACCGGGAAAATCAGAGCCATCGGAAGTTCCTGAGAGCAGGAGGAAATCACAGCTGCCTCTGCTCTGTGTTTCTACTCAGGCACAGAATCACAGAGTGTCCTGAGCTGGGAGGATCCTCCATCCAACTCCTGGCCCTGCACAGACACCCCAACAATCCCACCCTGTCCCTCAGAGCGTTGTCCAAACCCTCCTGGAGCTCTGGCAGCCTTGGGGCTGTGCCCACTGCCCTGGGGAGCCTGGGCAGTGCCAACCACCCTCTGGGGGAAGAACCTTTTCCTGAGATCCAACCTGACCCTGCCCTGACACAGCTCCATCCATTCCCTGGGTCCTGTCCCTGCTCCCAGCAAGCAGAGATTGGAGCTGCCCCTCCACTGCCCCTCTGGAAAAGCTGCAGACCCTGCTGAGCGCTCAGTCTGAACACACCCAGTGCCCTCAGCCTCTCCTCAGATGGCTCCTCCAGCTGCTTCACCATCTCTGGAGCCTTACAATAGCTTTATATCCTTCTTTGTGGCTGATATTCCCAGGAATACACTGTTTTCCAGGGCTGTTGGTTCATGGTTCCCATTTTGAACAAACTGTGTCACCCACTGAGGCACCAGTTTGGGACCATCACAGGAATTATTCTCCTGCAGCAAATCAAATCACCAGCTGCTCATCCCTGATCCTCCTCCTCTGAGGGCTCTTCCAGCATCAGTTCCTTCATCCCAACTTCTCCATCCTCTTTCTCATCCTGTCCAGGGCTGGACCCAGCCCTGCTAAACGTTGCTGCCCCACTGCACAGATGGGGAGACCAAAGCACGTGGAATATGGCCAAGGGAGTCTCCATCCAGATCCCTGCAGGCTTTCCATCCATTTTCCCAATCTTTTTGTGAAATCCATGCTCACTCCAACCCAAAGTGTGCCCTTTCAAGTTTCCCAGCTCAAGAACTGGTCAGCATTGGGTTTTTTTTCCTTTTTTAAGGAAATATTAGTTGTGGTTTCTTTCCCTTTAGGAAACCTGATTTATTGGAGCCCAGGCTGTTGGGAGGAGCTGAGTTGACAAATCTCTCAGTTCAAAACCACTTCCTTCAGGGGGAAGCACTGAAACTTTTGTAACAGGTCTATATTTTTTAAACACAAAATGGTTTGGTTTAGGGTTCAAAATAAGTTGAAAACATGTAGGGCAAAGGAAAGAGTCGATTTCAGCTTAAATAAAGAAGCGACAAAAGCATCTACATCAAAGTGAGCTGTGTTTTCACATCACTTACAGACAACTTTCTCATAGCCCCAAATTATTTATATAACATTTGTTTTCATTCTGGGGCCATGAAAAATCTCTGCTTTCAGGATCTGTCTTAATTGGAAGAGGATATTTTTGCAGGAGGTGCTATTTGGATATTTTTAGGCAGTGCTGTTTGCTTTTAGTGACAAGTCACTAAAACTGTTTCTTCCCCTCTGAGCTTCTCAAGTTTGCAGGATTGGCCCTTCCCAAATTTCGTGTTTGGAGCCTGGGAAGGGCTGAAAAGCCACTGTGGGGTTTTTTGTAGGGAAGAGAAGAGGAGCAGGCACCAGCCCCGAGGACAGGGAGGAACAAAGTCAAGCTGGGCCATGTGTGGAGAGCTCAGGGCCTCATATCCCACCATTCCAGGAGGATCCTGGGACATGACCTGCCCACATCCAGGCCAGGGCTTTAGTTTAGGAACCAACTAAAAGAATATATTTTCCTCCTAAATATTACTTGAAATGTTCCTTTACCCCAATTCACTCAGGACAATGTGATGACCTTCTCAAGGTTAATGGCTCAGTGATTGACTCGAAGAAAAGCATCTGCAAGGCCAAATTGCTTCTGGGGTCAATCATTTCTCTGGACAATATCAAATGTGTTTTGATGCATTTTCCACCATACCTGGAAGGACATTTGAGCTCAGCAGGTTACAGATGTTCCGGGCAATGACCAGGATTTCTTAAAGTACATTTCTTACACACGAGCGTTTTGTTCACTACAAAAAGCAGCTGAAAAGAAGTAAATTTTCCATGAAATTAAACGGGATCTGTTTCCTTTTCCCCGGGAAAAATCTTGGCAGCTGAGCAAAAACATGGCACAATCCAATTTGTGGAATCAGTGGTGACAACTCACACGAGCCTGAGCTTTGCGTGCCCCGAAATCCTTGGCACGAGCCCTGCAGCTCCTCATTAGCATATGCAAATAGACCCTGTGCTTCTAATCGCTCCTCATTAGCATATGCAAATAGACCCGTGCTTCTAATCACCGGGATTGCCTTGTGTCAGCGACCTGGAGGAAAATGTGGGATCATTCCCAATGAAGAATGCAGATGCCTCAGGGTGGTCGGGAAGAGCCTGAGCTCCATCCCAAAGCACTTCTGACCAAACACCACCGTGTTCATCACTGGCCCACATCCCCAAGTGCCATTTCCACAGGTTTTTGAACACTCCCAGGGATGGGGACACCAGCACTGCCCTGGGCAGCTGGGCCAGGGTTTGACAATCCTTTTTGGGAAGGAATTTTCCCAATATCCAACCTGAACCCCTCCTGGTACAACTTAAGGCCGTTTCCCCTTGTTCTGTCCCTTGTTCCCTGGCAGCAGAGCCCGACCCTCTCCCGGCTCCCCCCTCCTGTCAGGGAGCTGCAGAGCCAGAAGGTCCCCCCTGAACCTCCTTTTCTCCAGGCTGAGCCCCCCAGCTCCCTCAGCTGCTCCTGCTGCTTCAGACCCTTCCCAACCCCTTCCCTTCTCTGGACATGCTCCAGCAATATTTTAAAGTGTGTTTTACTCTCAGTGCATGAAAATAATATGAATAGGAGATTCTATCTTAGGTCCAACTGCCTGAGTTTAAACAGGTTTAAAAGTCATTAAAAGGAGCCTAATTCTCTTTCTTTCTCGTGCACAAACACAGGATAACCACGTAAACCGGGTTTCCTTGGGAATCCAACTGATAAAACAGCAGTGGGAGAGAAACAGGTTGGAAGATGTGAAGCCCTTCCAGTGGGGGGAACGTGAGAAAAGCCACCAGCACTGGCAAGGGCAGAGCAAGGAGCTGCAGCTTGGGAAGGGAGCAGCAAGGAAAGGTGTGAAACATCCTGGGAGGGGCAGCTGAGGGAGCTGGGGGGGCTCAGCCTGGAGAAAAGGAGGCTCAGGGGGGACCTTCTGGTTCTGCAACCCCCTGACAGGAGGGGGGAGCCGGGAGGGATCTGCTCTGCTCCCAGGGAACAAGGGACAGGAGGAGAGGGAACGGCCTCAAGTTGTGCCAGGGGAGGGTCAGGTTGGACATCAGGAGGAATTTCATCATGGAAAGGGTGGTTCAGGCCTTGGAAGGGGCTGCCCAGGGAGGTTTGGAGTCCCCATCCCTGGAGGTGCCCAAAGAAGGCCTGGCTGTGGCACTCAGTGCTCTGGGCTGGGGGACAAGGTGGGGATGAGGCACAGAGGGGATCCACGGGCTGGGAGGGCTTTTCCAACCCAAGTGATTCTGGGAGTCTGGGATTATGTGATTCTGGGGTTCTTTGAGCTCCCCATGTTTGTGCAGCTGCCACTGGTCCTGTGTACAGGTGACCTGGGAAATTCCCAAGGGACACAGCAAATCCAGCCCAGTGCCTTTGGGCTGGTGAGAAAACAAGTGCTGGGAAGGCAGCAGGATTGGCAGAGCCACTCCATCCCCCCTCCTGGAATTGTTTCATGCCTGGGGGAGAAAACCTCCACTGCAACTGTGCTCCAGTCCCAGCTCTCATGTTGTTGGGATGAAGTGGATGAGACAGGGAGTGCCAGGGCACGTTCCCCTGCAGGGAGGGAGCCCAAGACATGCCAGCCCTGGGGGGAACGTGCCCAGTCCTGGCCTTGCTGCCAAGCTCTGAACATGCTGTAGAACACGTGCTGCTCCTCAGCTGGGTTCTGTTGAGCTGGGCAAGTCATGCTGAAGCTGGAAGTTCTGACATCCCACTCCCTGAATTTTCCCTGCCGTGTAATTAATCCCAAGGAGAGAAAAACAAAGATTCCTCTCCCTGCCTGCCAAGTGTGAGGTGAAGATGCCTCCAAGGGAATCCTTCAAACAACGAGCTCTGGCCTCTTTATTTTGCTTTCATGATTTATTTGGCTTTCTCAGTGCTAAACCCACCCCTCCCATCCTGTTAAATGCACGTGGATCTTCCTCAGAAAACGAGGAGAGAAATCCTTCTCTCCAAGATCAAAGCAAAGGACAGTTTATAAACAAGCTGAGGTTAAAAAAAAAAAAAGGCAAAATTGCTCCTCCACTGTCTCATTTGTGATGTGGCTTCACTGTGTGAGGGATGGATTGACATGCACTGGAGGCTGTGTGAGTCCTGGGATCTGGATTTCACAGGGAATTCCAGGCTGGAGCAACACAAGGAGGGTCATCCAGGGCCAGATCTGCCTGACTCTTGGGAATTGATAAAGAAACACCTTTCCTACCTGCAGGGAGGCACAACTGCTCATGATAGAAGATGCTGGGAGTGGGTGCCAAGAAGGGATGTGGATGTGACTCCCTCAAAGAGCTGAGATGAGCCTGGAATGAGGGACAAGGAGACTCCAGCACTGACACCCCAGAGCCTTAAATACACACAAGGAGGGTTAAAGATTAGACCCAGCAGGAAAAAGGGAATAAATCATGCCAAGAGAACTTGATGGCTTTTATGGGATAGAACTACAAGAAAGGAAAAAGAAAAAAAAGGAAAAAAAAGAGAAAAAAGAAAAAAAAAGGAAAAAGGAAAAAAAGGAAAAAGGAAAAAGGAAAAAGGAAAGGATCAGCTCTGCTTGGGATGAGCTGAGATCTGAGGGAAGGCTCCTGGTACCATTCCTCATAAATGCGGCACATTCATGTTTTCCAGCTAAACAACAGCTGATTTTGGGAAAAGGTGGCTTTGCTCCCATGACAAGCCCACCAGAGGCACAAGGAAAGGGAGAGTCCATGGGGGAGAAATCCATCCCTCTCCAAGCAAGGCCCCTCCTGATGTCTCACCTCCCCCCAGCTCTTGGTGGTGGACAGAACATGTCAGAGTTCAAACCCACCTGCTGCTCTCCCATTGCCTGAAATTAAAGGAATTTGGGGATTTTGAAAGGGATCACCTGCTCCCAATCAATAGGATTCCATGGAAATGATGGTGAGCAGAGCCCTGAACTCCAGGGGCTGGAGTTCAAACCCACCTGCTGCTCTCCCACTGCCTGAAATTAAAATCTTCTCAAAGGAAAATGTGGATCACCTGCTCCCAATCAACAGGATTCCATGGAAATCTATGGATTCCTGCTGATTGCCCCCAGCTGGATGATCCAGCCCACTCTGGCTTTGCCACTGACGTTTCCACTGTAGTTTTTCCAGGTGGTTTATGGGATCCGTTGGGATCCACCCCACCCCCAAACAGCTCCCAGGAGCCAGAGGTGCTGTTTGTGCTCGGGGGTTGATACCTGGCTGGCAGCAGGGCTGGGGTTTCTGGCAGCAGGTCTGAGCTTTAACTGCAGAAAAAGAGTTTATTTTTAGCCCAAGCACTCCCTGGAGGTTTGTGTAAATGTAGTTTTGGGTTTTTTTTACTGGGTGTCCTGTTTCTCGGGTAATGGAGTATGAAATTTTTCACTCTGGTTTTTAATAGAGATCCTCATTGGAGGGAATGTGAGCAAGTCCAGAGAAGTTCAAATCCAGGTAAATCCCTAAGGCTGGGCAGAATGTGTGAACCACAGTCCTGGAGACTGGAAAATTAAGATATCCAGGAGGTTTCCAAGCAGTAAATGAGTGTTGGGCTGAAGAGAAAAACCCTGGGTTTGATCCAGCTTTAATTTTACCCCGTGGGATTTGCCTTATTTTGATTTTTTTTTTTTTTTCTGATGGAACCTCGAAAAACTTACGGAAAAGCCCAAATATTCTGGTGGAAATACTGTGTTTTGCAGAGGCTCCATTTCCAGCTCGAAAATCAACCCAAAAATCACAATGACAGAAAAACACCAACCAGCCCTGAGCAACTCTCCATTTGTCTCCAGAAATTTGGGGCTGTGATTGATTTAAGGATGAGTGGAAATGAACAGCCAGGGGTGGTTTGGCCTTTCCTTCTCTTCTGTGGGCCCAGGTATCCCTGATTTTAGTGGGACAAAGCTTTCCCTCTCCTCCTGTCCCTGATAAATTCAGCATTAGCACAGGGGCAGCACCTCCTCCTGGAGTCCTGGCTGGGGGCTGGTTCCTGGGGTCTGGGATGGGAAGGTTCCCTGGGTGCCACCAGTGCTCCAAGACTTCCAAAAGTTTATAGGGAGGGGTCTTTTAGGGTGGAAAGTGGGGACAGAGGACTTTTGTGGAGGAGGGGATAGAGGCTTTTTGTGGAAAGGGGGGGGACAGAGGACTGGCAGCACCTTGGTAACAACCTGCAAAGGGTGGAGGAGGGTTAAAGCTCAAACCCCACCAATGCACCCCTCTGTCGGCTCAGGGGAGGGGAAAAGACAACCCCCTGTCCCCAGATCTTGTCCCCTGTCCCCAGTCCTTGCCTGCCTTGTCCCCAGATCTTGTCCCCTGTCCCCAAATCTCGTCCCCTGTCCCCAGTCCTTGTCTGCCCTGTCTCAGGCCACCCCCAACCCTTGTCCCCAGCCCCTGTCCCTGTGCCCCAGCCCCTGTCACAGCCCCTGTCCCTCTCCCTCAGCTCCTGTCCCCAACCTCTGGCTGCAGCCCCTGTTCCCTGTTCCTGTCCCCAACTCCTGTCCCCAGCCCTTGTCCCCAGCCCACAGACCCTGTCCCTTCCCCCTGTCCCCTGTCCCCTGTCCCTGTGCCCCAGACCGTGTCCCCCATCCCCTGTCCCAAACTTCTGGCTGCAGCTCCTGTCCCCACCCCTTGTCCCCAGCCCACAGACCCTGTCCCTGTGCCCCAGACCCTGTCCCCAACCCTTGTCCCCAACTCCTGGCCCCATATCCTACCCTCACCCCCTGTCTGCAACTCCTGGCCCCATATCCTTCCCCCAGCCCCTCTTCCCAATCCTTCCCTGCAGTCCCTGTCCCCCCCAACCCCATAGGTGGGAAAACACACACCCCCCACCCCCCCCCCCCGCCCTTCTGCATCGCTATTCCATCCTGAAAAAGGGGATAAAATGTTCATTTAACCTGCCGGGGAGGAGCGAGGGGCCGGTGGCCCCCCGGGAGCCGCATCCCACGGCCGGTCCATGTGCGAGCAGCGCTCGCCCGGTGCAGGAGACACTCGCCCACGCACAGCTCGTTAGTTGTCTGGAGCAGGGAAAGGAGCAGGAGATGCCTGGAGAAGTCCCAGCCCTCCTTTCTGCCTCTCTCCCCGAGGAGGGAGAGGAGAACAGGGGGAGCTGGGGGGGATTAATGAGCGTGGCTGCGCCGCGGGGATGAATTTTTCATGCGGCCCGAATCTGTGGTTGTAACACGGGGATTTGGGCTCGGGGGGATTTTGGGTGGTTTTAGCTGTGAATGTTCAGAGGGGAAAGGCAAAAGTCGGTCGTGGTGCGGTTTGGGGGAAAGGCGGTGCAGGGGAGGGGTCTGGAGTGGGATTTGGAGCGGGAGGGGGGATTTTTGACATCCCAGGGATCAGACTGTGCTACTGGTTTGGATCCCAGCGCTGGGCTGGCTCTGGGACCAGCTCCACATCGGGACACTGCTGCCCCAGGGCTGGCAGAGGGGAAAAGCCCCCAAGCCCCTGCCTGGGTGGGCACGGGGAGTGCCCAGGGAGGTGGCAGGGCGGGAGGGTCCCTTGGAGGGTGTCTGTGCCCCTCTGCAGTGCGTGGATCCCATGGGACCGGCTCCATCCAGGGCGTTGTGGCCGCTCCCATCCCAAAATCCAACCCCACCCCAAAATCCAACCCCACCCCGCAGTTCTGGGCTCAGGGAAGAGGCCACGTTTGCTGCAGGGTCTGGAAGGTGTCAGTCTGCTCATGTGGGGCAGGGAGGGAAATCCTGGGCAGACCTGAGGAGGATGGAGGGAAAAATCCACCTTCCAGCAGTCCTTGGTACGCAGTGGAACAGGTTGGCCGGAGAAGTTGTGGATTCCCCATCCTGGGAAGTGTTCAGGGCCAGGCTGGAGCAACTTGGGATAGTGGGAAGGGGTGGAATGAGATGAGCTTTAAGGTCCCTTCCAACCCAACCCATCTTGGAATTCTGGGATTATAACTCAAGGTCAGGGCACAAAGACAACCTGTGTGTGTGGCTGTGGGGAGAGTTTGGCTGCCAGCACAGAAAGCTGGGCTGGAACTTCCAGGCCTTTCCAGGGATTCACTGGGCATTTCCAGATCAAACCATTCCCCTGCTTTGCAACCTCCCAGTCCCAAATCTCCTCCCTGGCACCAAGTGAGTGCCCAGAGCCGAGAGAACAAGCTGGGTGGTTGGGGGTTTTTAATTTTATTTAATCCACATTATAGTCAAACCCCTGGGAAATCCTGTTAAAAGATCAGTGAGGATTTTCTGAGCCCAGGGAAATGTTCCACCTCAGTCAGGGAGTCCTTTGGATCAGCCAGGCTTCGGGAGGGACAGAACTGCTGCAAAAAACCCCCAAAAAAAGGCAGATGGGCTCAATTTCTTGGCCCAATTCTTTCTTTTCTTAGTAATTTTGAAACAAAACAAAACAAAACAGAGAGAGAGAAAAATACTTTCAATGCACTGAAATGTGTGCTCTGTGCAATTGCTGCTTTTACATTGTGTTGCTGAGGGGAAGCACCTGCCCTGGCAGAGGGACAGAAACCAGGAGGGCCAGGGATTCCAGCTCTGTGGAATCCCCAGGCTGGGAGTCCGGGTGAGGAAAAATGAGAGAGGAAAAAATGAAGGTAAAACACCTGCCAAGCCTAAAAGCCACCTGGCCCAGGCTGCCCAGAGAAGCTGTGGCTGCCCCACCCCTGGGAGTTTGATTCCTCAGGAGCTGCTTCCTCTGGTTCTGCTTTTCCCAGCCTGTGCTCAGGGGGTGGGACAGCACAGGGGGGGCCCAGGGGAGGAGCTGGGGGCACTGGAGGGCACAAAAAAAGGGCACTGGGTTGTTCCAGCTGTCAGGGACATCTCCATCCCTGCCCTTGGCTCCAGGAAGTGGGACCATCCCAAATTCCCAGGACAGCAGGTTTCCAGGTCGTTGCACAGCCCTTGCTGTCAGCTGGGATCCAGATGCTATTCCCACTTGTCCAGGGAACATCCCTTGCTTCCCACACATAAGGCTAAAATTAGGAGTGATTCCCTCTCAAAAGCAAGTCATTATTTCGGGAGAGGGCACAAGGAGAAGCACAGAGAGAATGGGAGCTCCCCTTATAAAATATTCACCAGCTCAGCCTCAGCAAAGGCCTCCTGAGGAATTTTGGAGCTCAGTTTAATGATGCTCAGAGCTCTGCTGCTGTTCCTGCATCTCCTGCCCTCTTTGCTCATCCTTTATTCATGAGCCCTTTGCCTGACATGGTGGGATGGTTGTTTCCTGAGGGGATTTTTATCCCTTTCTTCTTCCACAAGGAGAGAAAATACCATTCCATGTGGCAGAAGGGAGTTTGGTTGAAACACAGCCATGGAATGCTTTGGGTTGGAAGGGACCTTAAAGCCCAGCCAGTCCCAGTTCTGGTGAACAACTCCCACTGTCCCAGGTTGCTCCAAGCCCTGTCCAGCCTGGCCTTGGACACTTCCAGGGATCCAGGGGCAGCCACAGCTTCTCTGGGCAACCTGTGCCAGGGCCTCCCCACCCTCCCAGGGAAATATTCCTTCCCAATATCCCAATATCCTGCCCTCTGGCAGTGGGAAGCCATTCCCCCTTGACCTATACCTCCACCCCTTGTCCCCAGTCCCTCTCCAGCTCTCCTGGAGCCCCTTTGGGCACTGGAAGGGGCTCCAAGGTCTCCCTGGAGCCTTCTCTTCTCCAGGTGAACCCCCCCAGCTCTCCCAGCCTGGCTCCAGCCCTTTTATTCATATGTGTCCATAAATATATTTATATCCACCCACATTCCTGAAACACAGGCAAGTCTGCCCGGTGTGTTACAATTCCCTGGAAGTCTTTTCCCTGCTGTTTACCCCTTACTCTCATGAACTGAAGGAATTTCTCTCCCCTAACACCAAAGCTCAAGGACAGAGCACCAGTGTCACCAGGGAACACGTGGGGCCTGACAAGCACCCAGGGACACCTCCTTTGCCTCCCACTCTTCCTGATGTCACACTCAAGTAAATTGTTTTATAAAACTTGACTTTTTGCTGGGAGGGCTTTAATGCATTTTTTAGCAGGACTGTGTAAGAAAGTAATTGCAGATTTATTGCTGCTCTTAACACCACAGGGAAGCTCCATCCTTCCACTTGGGACCATTTAAGGATATATTGTTCGACAGGATGTGCTTGGGGAACACAGATTAATTAACACCGAGAAAAGTGGTTTTTTCGCTTTTTTTTCACATGTTTTTGGGGGAAGCAAAGGATGTGTGGCCTTAACTTTGGGGACAGAAACCTGGCTTGGCTCTCCCTGACATCCCAGAGCCTCTGTGCCAACCCCAGGGCAGTGCCCTCCTCCTGCCACAGCCCCTTGGCACTCGGTTACAAGGTTTGATCTGCAGTACAGAGAAGCAAAAGCCTGCTCAGAATTCCTTCGTGGAGCGAGGAAGCTGCTGAATTAATATTGCCTGGCAAGCAGTTATGTATTTTTTATTACTGAGATAGTAAAATATTGAAATGACTTCTGACAGAGAGAGGGGAGCGGAGGAAAACACCCAGGAGAAATTATTTTATCTCCCAGGCTTTAATTGAATGGTGTAAAACACTTTTATGGCAAAGAAAGATGATTTATTTTTCCTCTTACCATCATCTGTACTGGAAGAGAAGCCTCCTTGGAAAAGCTTTCCCACTCCTGGGTTTCCCTGCCATGATGTACCTGGGGGGGTTCTGCTGCACAGGGGGTTCTCCAGGATGGGTTTATTTTTATTTCTCCACCTTTTTTAGGTGGCAAGGAAAGGAAAAAACCCAGTCTTGTTTGTTTGTGTGATTGACTCTGCAGTGGTTTTGTGTCCCCCCCAGGGAGCAGAGGGAGGTGGTGCCTGAGCCAGGTCTGTTCCAGAGGTTCTGTGGGATCCTGGTGGGATTGAGGGTGGCAGAAGCAGCTCCTGCTGTCCCCAGGATGGAATGGTTTGGGATGGAAGGGACCTTAAAACTCATCCAGTCCCACCCCTGCCATGGGCAGGGACACCTTCCACTAGCCCTGGTTGCTCCAAGCTCTGTCCAACCTGGCCTTGGACACTTCCAGGGATCCAGGGGCAGCCACAGCTTATTTTTGGGGGGCTGGAACCAAGTGCTGCTGCCCTGGAGGGAAAGCCTGAGGTGCCCATGTGAGCAGGATTCCCTGGGCAGGATTCCCCCTGGTTTTTAGGAACTGCAGACATTCAGACTTGTGCATTCCCTGCATTAAATCCCGGCTCGGGGGTTTCCATGGAAACCAGCTGGCTGTTCCTTCCAGCAGGAGGATTCCCAGCCTGACCTCACGGGAGTCTCCCTGGCGTCTCTCCCCCTCTCTGGTCACGCTGGGTCTCTGTCACTCATCTCCCCTTGCGTCACTGCTCACCTGGAATTCCCCCTTCTCCCCCCCTGCACCCAGTTCCCTTCTCATCCCAAGGATGGAAAAGGATTCCCAACACAAAGGGGTCGGACAAGACCATCTAAGGCTGGGTTTTGCAGAAAAGCCCCATCACCGTGGCAGGAATGATTTATATCCACGAGGAGCAGGGAGAGGGATTATTTACAAGGGTCTGGAGTGACAGGACAAGGGGAATGGCTTCCCACTGCCAGAGGGCAGGGATAGATGGGATATTGAGAAAGAATTCTTGGCTGTGAGGGTGGGGAGGCCCTGGCACAGGTTGCCCAGAGAAGCTGTGGCTGCCCCTGGATCCCTGGAAGTGTCCAAGGCCAGGCTGGACGGGGCTTGGAGCAACCTGGGCTAGTGGAAGGTGTCCCTGCCCATGGCAGGGGTGGGACTGGATGAGTTTTAAGGTCCTTTCCAATCCAACCCATTCCAGGATTCCATGATAACCACAACCAGAGGGATAAAAACTCAGGTGACCCATCCAACCTGGCCTTGGACACTTCCAGGGATGGGGCAGCCACAGCTTCTCTGGGAAAACTCTACCAGGGCCAGGTGGTGGCTTCGTGGAACACATAACTCTGATTCTTATCGAGGTTTTCACCTGGATTTACTCCCATTCCCACAACAGAGCATCCCAAACCAACCCTGGGAGTGATCTCAGCCCAGATGTGAGTCAGCCCTGGCTCCATCACCCCCCTGCCTGCAGCAAAATCATTCAGGGCTTGGCTGTCCTGCAGCTTTTCCCACTTTCCTGAAGGACAGAAAGGTGGGAAGACCCTCCCATTCCTCTCTGCCTGGGTGTTTTATCCCCTTTTTCATGCACTCAGCTCTCAGCAGAGTCTCACAGGTTGTTGAAACACGAGAGATTTTCTTCCCTCTGTAAAAAACTGTCCTTTGATTTATGAGACCAACCTGATTTGCTCCCAGATCCCTTCTGGCTCTGAAGGGATGCACAGGAGATGCTCTTGGATTAGGATCCAGAGCTCCCAGTGCTGGAGGCTGGGACCAAAAGGCATCCCCAGGCTGGCAAGGGAGAGGATCAGGCACGAGCCAAATGGGAGAAGAAACCAGGCCTTGCCAGGCAGGAGTTGCTCAACATCATATTTCAGTATTCATGGAATTCTGGGCCCTCTTGGATGTAAAACTGGGCTCTGTTCTCTCTGTATGTGCAGATCCCACAAATGCAGATATTCTCATTCCGTGGGAGAGCTCTCTCAGTCCCTTCCATTATTTCCCTCCTAATCAAAGCCTTTAAATCTCATCTGCATTTTCCTTCTCCATTGTAAGGATGGATTTTTTTTTCTCCAGCACAGAAAATCCCAGGCAAGGCACCAAAAACACACTGGATTTGAGAGTTCTCTGTCCTGGGTTTAGGGGATAGAGAATCCCCAGGACCTTCACCATCTCATAGAACTTTACATCTCGTGGTGTAGTCTAGTGGTACCTTTTCCTTGGCAGAACAATGAGAATTATCCACCTGAAGAGCTGAGTTTCTGAAAATTACAGTTTCTAAAAGTGGAACTAGGGAGGGAAAATAAGTTTGGCAGGAAAAAAACCCGTTCCCTCATTGTGCTCTAACCATCAATCCTGCCAGTGCTGTCTTCGGGGAAGCCTTTAAGAGACAAAAAAGGGCCCTATTTCCCTCCCCAGGCGACTTCAGGAAAAGCAGAAAAGCTTCTCTGCTGGAAAACATCTCGAGCTTGAAGCCAAACAGGCACCACCCACCCCAAAAACCCCCTCACCTGAGAAGGAACCTGATGTTTTCCCCCTGCCCCAGCCCTGGGTTTGTGTCATTTTGCTGTGAAACGAGGCAGCCCCTCCCTCTGCACGTGGGGATGGGAAATTTGGGTTTCACTGGATTTATTTCCCCCCCCCGGCCACTTGGCTCCTGGCAGGGACAATTCCTCATTTTCTGGCAAAAAACAAGCCCTGCAGGGGGTGTTTGTGCTGCCACATCACTCGTGGAGCCCAAATCCATCTTTGCTCTGATTTTTAGGAGCAGCCCTGCCCTTGTTTTATCAGTGCCTGTCACCAGCATAAAGAAATGCCTTAATAAATAGTGATAAATAAACCCTGGGTTTCCCACCCCGGGTGCACTTGGTGAGCTGTTCATCATCTGGGCTGGCTGGGGTTGCATGGCAACCTGTGTTTACAGCTTTGCTGCCTCAAAGAGCCTCTGGACTTTAAAGGTTTGGTGTATTTATTTGACAATCTCTGGCTTTGGATCATCTTCCATCTTTCTGTTTGGCTGATGTCGATAGTGAGTATGAAAACAATTTAATTTTCATTTCCATGAAGCTGGGAATTGACTTTATTATTATTATTATTATTATTACTGCAGAAAAAAATTGAAGAGGACCCAGCACGTTTGGTACTTCCCAGGAGTGTTTTAGATCACCTCCATCACCAATGTCCTGTTTGAAAATTCACAGGTGGTTCGAGTGGGGCTTTTTTTTTTTTTCCCCTATTTTTCTGTGCAGGTTTGGGCTCTGAGTGACATCTCAGCAGAGACACTAATTAAAAGAAGTTGAGATTTTCAAATCAGGGATATTTTTAATTGAGGGAAAGTTGCCTTCATGCTCCCCAAAGCCAGGGGGAAGCAGCCACAGGGTTTCTGCCCTGGAAGCTTCAATTTGTGTGGATTCCCCACATCCCAGTGCTGGGGGGTTGTTCTGCCAATATTTGTCTGGGTTTTCCCCTCAGTGCTCTGCCTTCACTTCCCATCTAAAGAAGGGAAGACACTGAGTTGGAAACATCTCCCTCTGTTTAAAGTCTTCACCAAATCCATGTTCAGTGTCCCAGTTCCTGCAGAGCCTGAGCCCCTTTCCCTGCCCTGGGGGCTCAGGAGGGATTTTGGCCCCACCAGCAGCACCAAAGACCCCAAATATCTCAACCCTTCCCTCCTCTGCACCCCTGAGGATGGGCAGGAACAGCAGCTCCCAAACACCAGCCAAGCAGGGAAACGTGGCTTGGAAATCCAGTGCCCAAAAACCTGGAGAAGCCTCCACTCCTCATTCCATGCCCAGCAACTTCCCAGCCCTTTGGAGGAGCCCCAAACCCCCTGGGCACCCCCTGGGCACCTCCTTGGCTCCCTGGACCTTCATTTTTTTTTGTTGGAGCCCTGGGTGAATATTTAGGAGTGGAGCCCATTCCCAGGTTGCTGAGCAGAGTTATAATAACACCCTGCAGGTTATTTTCTGGGATTTCCTTTCCAGAGGGTTTTTTGAAATCCCTTTTTTCCTGCAGAGTGATCGGTGGGACATCACCTGCCAAGGAGGAATCTGTGGCAAGGCACTAAAAAATAAAGCAAAAAAAATAAAGCAAAAAGGCAAAAAAAAGGAAGAGTGTGGAGGTCAGGAATCCCCCAAACATCAAAGAATTCACCAAACATCAGTATTTTCTTCACTCAGATACAACATTTGTCGCTGTTTTTGAAAGAAAAAGATTATTTTTAATGATGATACATGATACATGATAACAAGGAGCTTTTGCACCTCCACCTTGACAGTTCTTCATCATTAACACACATCAAAGCTCTCCAGCAATGAGCAGGTTGCCATAGGAACCTCCTGCCACCACCGGGGTGATAATTGCAGGACATCCTGAGTGGCTCAGGGATTCCCTCCCCATTAGCAAACCACGAGGAGAAGGCAGCAGCAGGTAAAATTAAGGAATTAAAGCTGAACTTCGTTTGAAAGCGGCAGTTAAATTAAAAAAAAAAAATTAAAAACAAAACAAAACAAACCACAAGTTTTTTAGCTGCTGCAAATCATGAGGGGTTTTAATTGTGTGAAAACAAGAAGTGTCTTTATGGAAGGCAGTGGAATGAGTAGAAACAGTCATTGAACAAATATATTCCAATAGGGACAGAATTGAGACTTGAAAATTCAAACAGTAATTTTCTAATCTGCTTTTCTCGTGATGACTTAAAGGAGGGAATTATTAATGACACCTTCCACCAGACAGGCTTGGGCAGGTTCTCATCCCTCCAAACATTCATACAGGGAAGAAATTCTTTATTATTGAGAAGGAATCCTTCCCTGGGAGGGTGGGGAGGCCCTGGGAGAGTTTTCCCAGAGAAGCTGTGGCTGCCCCTGGATCCCTGGAAGTGTCCCAGGCCAGGTTGGACAGGGCTTGGAGCAACGTGGTATGAGAAATAAAAATACAATTTTTTATATAAATAGGCATATTGTGAAGTTGTAAGATATCCAAGTTCCAAGACCTGAACTTGGGTATCAGGGTCTCTTTCAGCAGGATAAGGGAAATGAGAAAATTCTTAAAAATTAAACCTTTTAGGGCCATTTTGTACACGAGGTTTCTCTTTGGGCTAAGAACAAAGGAAGGTCCATCACTTCTGACAGGGGATGGCTTGCAGCCAACTGGGATAAAGGGAAAGCCCCTTTTCAGAGAAAAGAGGTAAAACTGAATACATTAAAACTTATCTGAAAAGGGTGGGGACTTTGTGAAGCTATAAAATGTATGGAATTTAAACCCAAGGTGTCTTTTTCCCCGGAAAGACCCAACGCGTGGAATAAATTCTTCCTCGTTTCTTTGCTCCCTAAATTTATGCCATCTTTCTAAATTTAGAGAGAGGGATTTTTCCCCACACTGGGCCAGTGGAAGGTGTCCCTGGTGAGGGATTTATAAACAGAGCTGGGGGAGAGCTCCAGGTTTCCCAAGTGCCTCCTCCAGGGCTCCTCAGCTGAGCTCCCGATGCCAATCCCGGGCACCCCCCCGGAGCTGTGCCCGGCTGCTGGGAGCAGATCCATCCATCCCAGCCCTGCTCTCGCTGCTGTGACACCACCACCATCCATCTCCCCCTGCACATGTGTCATCCAGGCACCCCGAGCCTGACCAGCTCCTTAATGAATTGCTGGGGAAGGTGGAGACAGATCGGCCCTTCCCCGAACTGAACGGCCAAGGGCAGCGTAAACAAACAAGAATAATCTGTTTACAGCCTCCCTGCAGAGCTGGTGCTTTGGCTCTTGGGCTGGTGCCACCCCCAGCTCAGCCTGTGCAGCCTCGGGCAGGTGAGTCAGGTCAGCTTTGGGAGACATCAGCCCAAAGCAGGGCCCTGCTGGCTCAGTGTGTGCCTGGAATGGCCTTTCCAAAGCCAAGCACTTCACTTGTTGGGGCCCAGAAATCATCCATTCCAGAAATCATCCATTCCAGGTATCGTCCATTCCAAACATCATCCATTCCAGGTATCATCCATTCCAGAAATCATCCATTCCTGAAATCATCCATTCCTGAAATCATCCATTCCAGATATCATCCATTCCAGATATCATCCATTCCAGAAATCATCCATTCCAGAAGTCATCCATTCCAGATATCATCCATTCCAGAAATCAATCATCCATTCCAGGTATCATCCATTCCAGAAATCATCCATTCCAGAAATCAATTATCCATTCCAGATATCATCCATTCCAGAAATCAATCATCCATTCCAGAAATCAATCATCCATTCCAGAAATCATCCATTCCAGACACCATCCGTTCCCAGAGAATCCCAGCACGATGAGACCTGTGAACAACTGGAACTATAATGAGGAGAAGAAGGTGTTTTGGGATTCCCCTGGGCAGGTGAGCAGCTGACCCCTGGCAGCACAGTCAGTGTGTTCCTCAGCTCTTGAAAAAGCCCCGAATTCCTGTGCCTGAGCTGGGTTTAGTGCAGTGCCAGAGCTGAAACCTCAGCACAGCCTTAATTCATTTATTCCCAGAGTTTAGTCAAGCCAAACATCTGCCTCTAACAGGAGGAATTACTGACTCTGCCAGTGGGCTCAGCTTTAATTTCAGGTGCTTCCTCACACGCTGATGGTTAACAGCCCCCTCTGCCTGCTCAGCCACGTGTCTGTTTGTCAGGAACCACAATTATGGGATCACATCCCAGCCCTGCTCTCTGCCCCTCACCTGCCCTGAGCACAGAGTGAAGGTTTGGGGTGGATCCTTCCCTGTGGAGCTTCCTGAGCTTCCCAAAACCACCCAGGGCTGGTTCTTTTCCACTTCAATGCCTGGAATAACAGGATAACAGGATCCTCAGGGAGGCCAGGCAGGGTTCAAGCATGGGAATGTGAAAGCATCACTACCTTTAATATTTAATTGTGCCTGGAATCACAGAGGATGGAATTTCCTGAAATTTTAATTGGCAAACCCATTGACCCATTTCCTTCTGCGGCCCTGGGTGGCAGCACAGGATCCGGGAGGTGCTGCTTCATGCCAGGCCTGGGGCTCTGGGGCTGAGAAAAACCCCAAATCTCCCAAAATATCACCCCACATCCCCCAAATATTGCAAGAACTGGCTGCACTCAATGGATCTCCTCAGTCACAGAAAGACTGAGGGCTGGAGATGTTGTGCTGCCAGCCAGGGAACTCCTCCTGTCCTTACTCAAATCTCCCAGGAACAGTTTTCCCTGATGGCTCCAGTGCTCCCAGTCAGCTGGAGAATTCCCAGGAAGTGATTCCACCCAGCAACTGGAAAGGAAAGGAAAAATGGGAGAAATCAGAAAGGTGTTTTCCCCTAAATCAAAACCAAGCAGCAAAAACTTTCCAGAAGGGGTCAGTCCAGGTGAAATTGTTGGCTGAGAAGACACAAAGTTCATCTGAGTCACTTTTATTCCACCAAAACATGTTGTGACAGCTGAGGATCTGCCCTGGACCACTGAATATTTTAAGGTCCTGGTTCTCTGGGAGGATGGAAGAATCAGAAATCCCTTTGGGAAGGGGGAAGCCAGGAGGAAATCCTGCCAGCTGAGATTCCCTCATTGCTGTGCAGACTCAGGATGCTCCAACATTTTGGATAATCACAGGAATTTGGAGCTGGGTGGGAAGTTGGTGCCAAATGTGCTGTGCAGGGTTGGGGAATGAGGGCAGGGCTTTCTCCTGGAGCAGGGAGTCCTGGAACAACACAAATCCATGAGGAGACTGAGAAAATGGTGTTGCTTGACATCCCTTCAATGCTGCATTTTCATGGAATATACAGTGTGGTTTAACAGTGAGGAAAATGCTCCTGGAAAGAGAGAAGGGTTTGAAATCCTCTTCTATACGAACATGGATTCGGGGTCAGAAATCAAATAACAGCCCTGTCAATCAGGAGCTGTGTCAGAGACACAAACCTGGTGGCAAATCCAAGTGTATCCAAGAGGGATCTGAGTGAGTGACAGACTGTGGGGAAGGTTTCCAGAAAAGGGCTTCAAACCTTGGCCAGACACCACCTCCAGCAGCACTGAGAGATGAACTCACTGTTTAAGGTTTCAGGTTTCATTTTGAAGGGAAACAGGGAGCTCTGTTACCCAGCTGGAGTGAAAATGCTTGGAAAAGGTGGCATTTACTTTTCGTGGGATCCCAGGATGATTTGTGTTGGAAGGGACTTTAAAAATCATCCACTGCCACCCCCTGCCAGGGGCAGGGACACCTTCCACCAACCCAGGTTGCTCCAACCTGGCCTTGGACACTTCCAGGGATGGGGCAGCCACAGCTTCTCTGGGAAAACTCCACCAGGGCCTCCCCACCCTCCCAGGAAAGAATTTTTTGACAGCATTTAATCTAAACCACCCCCATTAAAAGCAGTTTAAAGCCATTTGAAGTCACCTGATGCCATCGGGACACACAGACACCGACACAGGGGGAGCGAGGGAAGGAGGTCCCAGGGATCCACTGCCAGGTGACACAAATAACCCTAAATACCAGCACTCAGAGAACCCCAAAACTGTCTGGGAGTATAAATATGGGTTTTAATCTGCACACAAAACCCACTGATACCATGGCTTTTCCCAGGGGAGGAGCAGTCGTAGAAAAATGGGAGAAATGCGTCCAGTGAAATCTTCAAATTGGGATTTCCTGCCCAAAAATCAGCTAAAATCCTGACTGTGGGAGGCAGCTGGGAAAACATCCATAATTCAGGAAGGCAGATGGTGCCTTGAACTGCATGGAGGTACAACCAGGGGAGAGGAGAGCATGGAATCCATGTGGGAATGGATCCAGGCTCCGGCCCCGGAGCACACGGAGCCAAACAGCAGCACCTGGTTAATCAGGGCTGTGTTAAGCAGCTTTTCCAGGAAGCAGGAATGTGTGTTGCCCTCTGGATGACAGCATCACCCCCAGCAGTGTATTCCTCTCCCTGCTCTCATCCCACCTCCAGCACTTCTCCCTCAGCCCTCTGGAAATTCCCATTTAATGGGGGTTCACGAGGTGGAATCTTTATGCTGCTTTAATGCAAATTAATTATTCAGGGGGTAGTTGAGAGAAAACCTGGGAAAAAACCCAGCTGGCATTTCCATATTATGCAATCAGCCCCACTATTCCTTGCAAATAAATGTGTCTCCTCAGATTTAAAGTGACAGCTCATCCCTCTGTGTTAAACACCAACTGAGATTATTAAGAAACATCTATTGAGGCTTTTTAGCACCTTCCTGCAGGAAAATATCCAGCAGTTCCAGCTTGTTGGGGCTTAAAAGAGCAGATATATTTTTAATAATCAATTGCCATTTAAAAATACCATAACATCCCAATTAGGCAGAAATTAAACTCCAATGTCCCAAATAAATTAACCTTGCAGTTAAAATGGGGATTGAATCAAATGTGGATGCCTTGGAAATATTGTTCCTACAATTCTCCTTTGAATCAAAGTGTGTCACCCTACAAGAAAGGGGAGTTGAAATGCTCATTTTTTTTCCACTCAGGTTGTGCATCTGCTCCTCCACGAAGTGTTTTCACTGCAAAATGAAGCTGCCACACAGCAAGAAATCAGGTTTATGAAATAAATACCTGATGAAAGTGTTGGCATTGCAGTGGGTTGGTCAGTCTGGGCTGGGAGGCTCAGATCTCCACCCACAGCACTAATTCAGAGCCCTGGCAGCGACCTCAGGGACCAGGGACAGAAAATGGGCTTTCCTGTCCCTTCCCAAACCACTCCACGATTTCATGGCATCTGGGGACTGTATTTTTTGAAGGAGATGATTTCCAGTAACAATCCGTGTCTGGCTGGACATTCTCCCCCAAAACTGGCTCTGGGGTCCGTAGCCTTTTCCCGGTGGAGAAGGAATTCCTTGCCAGCCCTGTTGGGAGTTCAGTCCCTCCAAAGCACCTCAAGCTCTTGGTGCTTGAGCCCTTTTGGGTCTGAGCGAGAAACAAAGGCAGCAGGGAGCTCTCATTTTTCTAAATGCACTTTATTTGGCAGCCAGGCAGCTCCAAAGCATAAAAAACCCCGGCAAAGAGGGCGATGCCCTGCTTGTAAAACACTTCCACGGGCACGGCATCCCCTCGCTCCACGTGCCCCCTGCCAGCCCTGGCAGGTGAAACCTGTTTTAAACGAGGTGGGGTTTTTTTTTGCATTTTCTCTTTTTCTCTCTCTCCCAATTCCTGGCTCAGTTGCTAAGCAACATCCCCGCGGGCCCCGGGTTTCCTTCCTCCTACACATGGGAAACGACGAGGACGAAAATCCCGCCGTGTTCCCCGCGATGATGGAAAGTCCTCCGATTTAGTGCTCCCTTAATTGCAGCCTCCCCTGCTGAGGAGGGAGCAGGGCTTGTAATTCCCGTCATGGGATGAGAAAGCAGCGACAGGAGAACAGGGAGAACACCGGGAAGGGACATGGGAACAGCACAAACCCCCCCTGGCAGGAGCAGGAATTGTGGACACCCACGCGAGAGCCGGAGCGTCGCCGTCGGTGTGGAACAGCCTGGCAGGATCAGGGGGGATTGGACGGGCTTTTATTCCCTCTCTGCCACGCTGTGGGACTCCTGGGAGAATTTCTGGGATGGTTGGAAGCTGCATTGATGCACCTGGGTGTGGAAGGAGGGGGGGCTGTGTTGCCCTCACTGCCCCGTTCCTTGGGACGCGTCGGGATTTGCAAAATCCCCCCGTGTCTCCTGCAGCCTCCCCAGCGTTCCCACAGAGCTGGCTTGCTTTGGATTTATTTGTTTTCAAGTAAAAATCACAGCCATGAGCAAAAAACCTCAGATCTGTGTTCTCACACGGTGTTTATAGTGATAAACACAGCGGGGTTGCAGAAGCTCAGGACGGTCCTCCCACACCTTTGGTTGTTGGATGCATTTCCAGAGGGGCTCTGACTTTTAAAGGGCCTCCAATTCCATCACAGCCACATCCAAGGGCTTTGGAAGCGCTGGAGATTTGCAGATTCTGGTGTCTGTAAGCAAAGGAGAGACTTTGCCCCCATTACAGCCCCAGGTCAGACCTCTCTGGGCAGACAGGAGACCTTCCAGCACCCAAAACAGGGCCCTGGGAGCCTTTGGGGCTTTAAATCTTACTGTGCAAATGTTAGAAGAGGAAAACCCTGTTGCAGAAATATCAAACATATATATAAATACTCTGGGAATCTTCCTGGCTAAGTAGCAGGACTCCAGGCCAATTAGGCTGGGATGAAGGAAAGGCTCATCCATCTTTCCTTTCTCCCTTTGCAGTTGAGTTTTTGCCCTTTTTTCCCTTAAATCAGCAGTTCTGGGGAGCAGAAACAGCTTGAGGAGCTTTCTGGGAGCTGAGTGGGATGAGTGGGGCAGGTCACACATCCCATGGCCCAGCCATGCCAGGGCAGTACCTGATGGGGTCTTACAAGAGGGACTTAGGATAAGGGGTGGAGGAGTGTCAGGACAAGGGGGAATGGCTTTGAGCAGAAAGAGGGAATATTTAGGTGGGATATTGGGAAGAAATTCTTCCCTGGGAAGGTGGGGAGGCCCTGGTAGAGTTTCCCCAGAGAAGCTGTGGCTGTCCCTGGATCCCTGGGAGTGTCCGAGGTCAGGTTGGAGCAACCTGGGCTAGTGGAAGGTGTCCCTTCCCCTGGCAGGGGGTGGGATGGGATGAGCTTTTAGTCCCTTCCAACCCAAATCATTCCATGTTTCTATGATATTATGGATGCAGTTGGCACCCTCCCTGAGTGGGATTGCTATCCCAGACTGCCCACATGCAAGTGGGGAAGATTCTCCCACTTCTTCCAAATAATCCTGCTCAGGGAAGTCTGAAGACGTGCTGGGTCCCTCTTGGGCAGCACCTGAGCCAACTCCACTTCCAAAATGAGCTCAGATGTCATTAAACTTTATGTTTGCCCAAACTGGGCTGTTTAACACCCAAATGAGTTACCTTAAGTTTTATTATTAGGATTATAATGGATTATAATCCATTATCACTCACCTGGAGCCAGGTAGTCCGTGCTGAGCCCGAGCAGGTAACACTCCTCCTCCCACAGTTTTCACATGGATTAATTCTTTGGGGTTTATAACACACTTGTAGGGCTAAGGTAATAAATGGAAAACAACTCCAGATTGTCTAAAAGTCGTGGGTATCATCAGGTAATGAATAGTGATAAATTCTCTTAATGATTTTAATTAATTTCCCTCAGTGGCATTTTCACTCCCGTTCCGTGTACACTCACTCTGCCTCCCCATCACTTGGGATTTTTGCCAGGAGTTTCATTATTTCCAGGTTCCTTTCCAGCCTGGCTGTCTCAGGAGTGGTGAGGGATCAAACTCAGGAGGCTGAGCTGCCCTCAGGAAGCTGTCACAGCTCATCCCTTCATGCCACCCCTGGGCTGCAGACCCAGAGCCAAGGCTGGCAGGTGCCCCCAGCCCAGGAATGCAAACAGGGCGACTTTAACCACTTTGGGTTCTTGTGAAACACGAGAACTTCAGGGAAAAGAACCTTTTCATAAAACAAAAGCACGATAGAAGAAAATAAAGTGGCTTTTTTTTCCCCCTAGGCAAATGTTTTCTGCCCGTCTTGCAGCCGAGATATTGCAGTTTTATGGGAGTGCACGTGGCCAGAGAGCCCCGTGGAACGGGAACAGATGGGCAATGTATGCAAAGGGCTCCAGTGAAATGGGATCCTGGTGACCCAGGAATCCCAGCCCAGGCTGGCAGAGCTCTCCCACTGCCACGCTGCTGATGGATGTGGGCAGAAAAAGGCTCCTCGGGAGGTTGGCACGGGATTATTTGGTCCCCCAACATCAGTGGGCTGCTCCAGGGGCAGTGAGGAGCCACTGGGATGGAAACCAAAGGGAAATCTGGGTGTTCCTGGGGCTGGCAGAGACTCCTTCACCCCTCCAGCACATGGGCTTGGGAAGAGAGCACCCTGGGAGTGCTTCCAGAGGCATCAGGATCTAACACTTCGGGATATTTGGATGAAGAAAAGCCCGACCTCGACAAGCTGAGGGTCCCCATCACCTTTTGCAGTGCTCAGGGTGCTTCTTCCAGTGCCCAGCTGGGACACCTTGTCCTTGTCCTGCAGCCACTTCCCACCCATCCCACCCCAGCCTTTCCACCAGAGGCTTGAAGGAAACAATTCCAGGTCCAAGTAGTTTGTAACCCCCAGCAATGACACAGAAACTTCCACCGACCCCCCTGAGCTCAGCAAGTCACCCCCTGATTTAGGGAGGGAATTCCGGCGGGTCCATCGCTGGCAAAGAGCTGAAAACCTGAAAAATAAACGTCCAGGCTCTTTTGTCAGGAGGTGAATCTCCATTTGAATCACTCAGACAGCACCAATTTGCATCAGCCAGGATCTGACCTCCCACCGAGCTGGACAAAGGGAGGATCTCCCCACCCGGAGGAAACAATCGGTGTTCAAAAAGCTGCCCATTGATCCAGCCATAAACCAGAACAAATTATTAAACTGCAGATGGATTGGGACTTTATTATTCCTTATCTGCCTGCTGATACGGTGGGTAAATTTGTTTGAGCCGAAACGTTATAAAAATGTACTTTAAAGGGCTAATAAAACACGAGTTAACATTATGAACAGCTTGAAACCTCGGGAACTGGCTAAAAGGCAGAGGAAAGAGCTCCAGCTTTCCTTCTAAAACCTGCTAGAATTAAAGAGGCCCTTCAGCTTGTCTACAAGGCAACTCTGGGTGTGGAAACTGAGAGAGGAGAAGGTCCTGGAACACGGGATTTAATCCTGGAATGGTTTGGGTTGGAAGAGACATTAAAGGCCACTCAGTGCCACCCCCTGCCATGGGCAGGGACACCTCCCACTATATCCCAGGTTACTCCAAGCCCCATCCAACTTGGCCTTGGACACTTCCAGGGATGGGGCAGCCACAGCTTCTCTGGGATCCTGTCCCAGACTGTCCCATCACTGAGCCAAGGGCGAGCTGTGCATGTCCCATCACCAGAAATCCTGGAGAAATCCAGTTCTCCAGAGCACGGAGCTGCCTCCAGCACAGCCAGCCTCCTGCTGGAAGAGCGTGGCATGGATGCCGGGGAAACGAAGGAGGGATAAAAGAGATAAACGCAAGAATCACTAAGTGTCCCTGTAATGTGGGAGTGGGAGTGGAAAGAGCCCCGTGGGCCCCTCAGGGCAGCTCATCCTGCTGTGCCAGACCGTCCCCTCCGCATCCCATATTAACCCCCATTATCAGGCTGTGGGCTGTTTGTTTTTCCCACTGAATGGCTGGGCTAGAAATTCCCTTCTGGGGAGAATGAAAACATCCTTTTAGCCTCTGGGTAGTTTATACTTATTTGTTCTCATGCCAAAATTGGCCATTAGCTTAAATAGCTCTCCTGTCTCTGCACTGTTTACCTCTGATGTATTCAGAGTGAACAATCATCTCGCTGCCTCTGCTGCCTCCGAACACGGCTTTTTTCGTGTCTGATGCCACAACAAACGCTTAATGTTCCTCTGTTTTCTTTCTCCCCCTTAATTGCTCGGCGGGTTTGAAGCGCACACCCCTCCTCGCTCAGCCCTCGGGATGAACATCCCTCATTATCCTCCCTCTTGTGGCACAGCCCGCTGGAAAATCTGGCAGGTGAACAGCACGACCTTGCAGGTGTTTGGAGGACACTGGGCAGCCCCGATTCTGCTCCCGAATTCCCCAAAATCTTGGAGCAGCAGGGAGCTCACTGAGCAGGGAAGGGGTTGTCCCACGTGCTGGACACCGGGGAGGAACCTCAAGTGTTGTGTCCAGTTCTGAGCCCTTCCATTCAGGAAGGACATCCAGGGGCTCCAGCGTGTCCAGGGAAGGGAACAGAGCTGGGAAAGGGGCTGGAAAATCCTATGAGGAGCAGCTGGGAGGGCTCAGCCTGGAGAAAAGAAGACCCAGGGGGGAACTTTTTTGTTCTCTCAAACTAAAAATTTAAAAGGAGTCTTTGAAAGGTGCCCAAAGCAGAACCACTGAGAGTGCTGGGAGAGCAGCACAGTGCAAACTTGAGGGCAACACTTTGCTCTCCCAGCCTGATTTTGGGTCCAGAGCAGCAGATCCATGGGCTGGGGCCAGGAGCAAAGTGTGGGAGGACATTCAGCTGCCTCAGAAACCCTCAGGCAACAGTAAAACCTCTCCCATCCTTGTGGGATTTGGGCTCCTCACTGAGACTCAAGTCAAGCCCCAAACTCACTGATGTCTCCAGTCATGTCTCTGACTTTCATCAGATGGACAAACTCAGCCTCATTTTTGACACGTGCCCAAAAAGTCCTTGAGAGTTCCCAGTCCTTCCCATCTCCTTTTGTCACTGAGAAGATCCAGGTAACCTTGAGATCCCTCCAGTGCTGCCTTCCAGGACATCCCTCATGGTTTTCACATGGTGTGGAGGCTTTCAAATGGACTGGAATATCCTGGAATTCGCATCCCACGCTGGAAAACTCCGCAGAATTCAGAGCAGCTGAGGGGATTTGACCTGAACTAAGACTCAGGGAAGAAAAGGCTCATTTGCTGTTGTAACAATAACCATAAAAACACCAGGGTCATTAATCTTGGGACTCCCACAGAAGAGTTGACACCTGGCAAGATGAAGCACCTGAAGAGATTCCCACTGAAGCCTTTCCAGGCCAGGAATTCCATACCCCCTGTGTGAGGAGAGCACTGCAGCTCTGTGGGGGTGTGGGAGGACTGCATTTAAATAATAAATAATCCTTTAGAGGCACATCCTCCACAGCCTCTTGTTGCATCCCAGGGACTCTTGTGGCCCACAGGGAGCAGGGAAAACCCTGGAGAGGAAACACTGAGCAGGTTTGAAGCCACTTTAGGTGACTTTAACACTGACAGGAGGCACTTGGCAGGGCTGAACTGGGCCTTTTGTACTCACAAATCTCTGCTGGTGGGCTCCTGGCTCCAGCCTAATCCAGGTATTGGATCCCTGGAATTCTTGGATGGGCTTGGAGCAACCTGGTCTAGTGGAAGGTGCAGGAGGTGGAACTAAATGAGCTTTAAAGTCCCTTCCAAGCCAAACATTTCTGGGATTTTATGATTCTCTGACAGGATTTTTTCCCTCTGCCTGAGACCTGCCCAACCCCTGTGCACTGCCCTGAGTTTTCTTTCCAGTAGCCACCTCAATCCCAAGGATTCAGACCCTCTCTGCCCTTGGGCAGCTCTCCCTTCCTCAGTTTCCCCCCAGGAACATGGGAATGATGCTTCCATCCCCTCCAGAGCCCTCTGGGACAGGCAGTAAAAAAGCCTAAGTGCACTTGTGGTGCCAATGGATTATTTATGACCCCCCCAGGAAGTTTTTCCTCAGCCTGGTCCATCTCATGGCTAAAAAGCCATTCTTGAGACTCCACATGATTCCCTTCCTTCCCCAGTTCCACCCCATTCCTCAGAGTAACATCCCTCCCCTGCTCTCCCAAGGGCAAACAAGTGGGTTGCAATTTTAAGAAATGGCATTTTTGTGGCTTGTTTTTAGACCCACTGAACTCTTCCTGCACACAACTGCTGAGCACCTCCAGTGGCTTTGGAAAATGAGAGTGAAACCCATTCTGAGAAAGCCACTCTGGCCACAAAAGTAATTAACTGGAGGGATTAGAAAAGAACACAGTGCACAAGAATTCATTGGATTCTTTCTTCTTCTTGTTTGAACACAAAAGTGATCAACCTCTAATGTCCCCCAGTGTTATTATTATTATTATTATTATTATTATTATTACACATCTTCCTCTGCCTTTGGATGGATTGTGCTGCTGCTTTTTTAATAAAAATAATATTAGGAGTACACATTAATGTATTAATTAAACAAACCCTCCATGGCTTCCCTTCCTGGTGTCTGTTTTTAATGCACTTTGCGTTCCCCTCCCAGTGGTTGAGTTTCCAGTGATCCCCTCGAGTTTCCAGTGATCCCCTCGTGGGGTCGAGATCAGTGAACTGAGCACGGGGGGTTTATTTTCCTCTGTGAAAAGGGGAACAAACCCAAACCTGGCCATGGTGGGAGCACAACTGGCCACGTGGGGACTCTGCAGGGGATTTTCTGTGGCTGCCCCAGTTCTGGAAGTATCCAAGGCCAAGTTGGAGCAACCTGGGCTGGTGGAAGCTGGAAGGTGTCCCTGGCCATGGCAGGGGGTGGAACCGGACAAGCTTTAAAGTCCCTTCCAACCCAAACCATTCCATGAGATCCAGGCTTTGGAAAAGGCTGCAATCCAGATGTTTGTTGTGTCTGGCCCAAGAGCAGCACAACATTTCACTAATGGTTTTCCCCTCCTTCCCTGCAAACAGCTGGGCAGCAGCAGCCCGGGGTGATCTGAACCGGCTGATGTGCCTGGAAATCCTTTTGTTGTAGTGAAAGGGGGTTGGGAAAACACAGAGGCACGTGCAGGACATTCCTGCTCCCTCCAAACAAGGCAGAGAGGGAAGGGAGACAGGGAGGAGAAGCCAGGAGGGGATGGGAAGGAAGGATTTGTGCTCCTCTAAAACAGCAAACAGAATTGAAATGGAAACAGAGAAGGAGGTTGAAAAGTCAGCTGCTAAATGCTCTGTTAAATATTTAAGTTTCACAATCAAGCACATTTTTTGTTTACGAAAATAAAAAGCGAGGAAGGGAAATGCCCAGGAGGACTCGGGGGCTGAGTCATTAAGCAGGGGAATGACATTTCCACCGCCCCTCTCCAAATAATTCCCGGTGAATTGCGGACAGTGGAGACATTTCAATGGCTCATCTGGAGCTGGGGAGGGGCTGGATGGACTGATCTGCCCCTCACAGCTCCAGCCAGGCCCCATTTCATCCCCCCAGCAGCAGCTCAGACCCACAACACCAAGCTAAGGTCGTGTGGAGTGCTGGAGTTCCATGTGGATGAGAAAAAGCTCTTTGCTCTCCCTTGGATTTGCAAGGATTTCTTTTGGGATGCACGTTCAGGATGATCCTGTCAAACCCTGCAGCTCATTCCAGTTCATTTATTTAACAATTGAATGTAATGAATTTATCAAAACTTCTTACAGAGTTGAACTAAAAAGGTGTTCAAGGCCAGGTTGGCCCTGGGACAGTGGAAGGTGTCCCTGCACCAGACACAGAGGAAATTAGGGATATTCTGGTCACCTGAAATGGATTTTCACCCCCGTGGGCATTTCTAAAAAGCTCCCAAGGCCTGAATTTCCAGCGCTGGGAGCTGATGGAAGAAACACCTTCGAAGAGGGATTTCTCCTCTTTGTTCATCTCAGCTGAGAACGAAGCTACAAATCCCCACAAAAATGAGCAACGAACGAGGCTGAAACATCTCGTTTCAATCTTTTCAATTAAAACAAAACGCCGGGGGCTGACCTGACATTTGTATTCCTTTTTTTATTTTCTTCCCATTTCCCACTGGAGATTTCAGTGGAGCTGAGATCTGAGATTATTCCCCTTTTTTGTTGTTGTTGTTTGTTGTTTGGGGTTTTTTTCACACAGCTTGACTGTTAATTTGAAATGTTTATTCTGAGATGCCATAAAAGCCTCCTGATTTTTTAGTATTCCGAAGTTTCCACGAACACCAAGCCTCTGGAAGCAGATGCTGAGCCCTGAAGAATTCCCATTAAGCAGATCTCCAGCACCACCACTCCTTCCCCCACCAGGCTGATAAAAACACTTGTGCCTTCCCTGAACCCCAACCAAAGCAATCCCACACTGAGAGAGGCAAACACTGAAATGAAATTGCTCATAAACAGTGAATTCCTCAACCCAGACTCCATTCAAATCGTCATTTAAATACAAATCAAACCCAGCACCTGCCAAAAAAGAAATGTTTCAACAGCCCTGAGATGTATGGGCAATAATGCTTTTTCCACCCACTTTGATGAGGCTGAAAAGGAGATAAAACCCTCAGAAAACATTCCCAATTTCTCTTCCATGCTGACATTAACAAAGATGTGAATCAAAGGAGGGAGAAAGAGTGGAAAAAGTGATTTGTGCTGTGGAGGTTTTAACACTTGGGGCTGGATCAGATAAAGGGCTGGAGCAGGGGAGGGACTTTCATGTCTCAGTCCCAAGTGTTGCTCAAACCCTGAGAGCTGAAAGACTTGGTTTGACATCAAAGTTCCACCTGGATATGAGGGAGAATTTTCTTCCTTTTCAATGACCCAGCACTGGACAGAGCCCAGAGAGGGTGTGGAGTCTCCCTCCCTGGAGATATTCCCCTCTGGGAATGCTCTGGGATGGCCCTACTGGAGCAGGGAGATGGGACAAGTGACCCACTGTGCTCCCTTCCCACCTGACCCATTCTGAGATTCTGGGATTCTGGGATTCCTGCCTCCATCCCTCTCAATCTGCCCCTTCTGCTGCTCAGGTTGAGCTGCTACAACCAGAGGGGTTTGAATCCCAAGCTCCCACTGAACCAGCTCCAGGGATTTGTAGCTGCTTTGGAAAATTCTGCTCCATGCCTTGTTATTAATAAAACTCTTCTTCCAGCAGGTTTGCAGCAGTGGGAATTTGGGAAGAGCTCAGGTGCCCCTGGGCACCCCTGGGATTGCTGCCATTCCCCAGGGAACAGGACAGATCCCACCCCACTGCCCAAGCTGGGCACAACCTGCATGTCCAGCAAACCCCTCAGGCTCCCAAGGGAAGTGATTTACTGGGAACTCTGGGAATAAAGCAGCATCCTGGTGTCCAGGAGGGGGATCTGGGCTGCTCAGGCAGCTCCCTCATCCCTCTCAGGCTGGAAAAGGCTCCCTTTCCCTGTGACTGCTCCTCAGGGCGATGCTGCTGAGCATTATCCCTGTTTTTGGTGCCTGATGCAGCAAATGGGATGCACACAACAACTGCCTGCCTTTAATAACATTTCCCAAGCCACACTGGTGACATTATTCCTCCTGGTGACATTATTCCTCCTGAGTGACAGTTCAGTGGCATGGAGGGAACTCTGGGATAAAACCCAGGGAGTTTTGCAGGGATCTGCTGGAGCATGAAGGAATTTTTTTTCCAGCCTCTTGAACACGTCTCCCGTGGGCAATATTTTATTTTCCACATGGAAGGCACTTTTCCCTTCGGAGATGAGCAGGATAGCAACGTAACAAGATCCAGGAGGGAATCAAAATAGGAGGAATTCCAGCCCTTGGATGGCCAACAGTGTCACAGGGATGGGCGTGGAACCACTTGAGGGCAGAGAAGGGATTCTTTGGGGGGTGTTTGGCACCGAACAGGGATATTCTGATAACAAGTCCTATGAGGAGCAGCTGAGGGGGCTCATCCTGGAGAAAAGGAGGCTCAGGGGGGACCTTCTGGCTCTGCAACTCCCTGACAGGAGGGGGGAGCTGGGGGGGGTCGGGCTCTGCTCCCAGGGAACAAGGGACAGGAGGAGAGGGAACGGCCTCCAGCTGTGCCAGGGGAGGCTCAGGTTGGACATCAGGAGGGATTTTGTCATGGAAAGGGTGGTCAGGCCTTGGAAGGGGCTGCCCACAGCTGGGGGAACCCACACGTGGCTCAGCTTTCAGCTCTGGTGTCTCAGCCAGCCTGAGAAACTGAGGATTTTCCCCAAATCCCAGTAAATTCCACTGGTCAGGTGGCTGTTCCCAACCCCTGCTGGGATAGAGGATCAATCCATGGGCTGGGCTCTGCCATAAAACTCTTCTGTGCTCACATTTACCTCAGAAGAACTGAATATTCCCTGTATCCCAATGGGATGGGGGTAGGCCTGGGGAAGGTGGTCCCACCAGGAATGGCAGGAGCTCATTTTTTGCCCTGTGTGAACTCACCCTGTGCCTCTCCAGGGCATGTTCCCCTCTCAGGGCCTTGGAGAACTCAATGCCTTTACACCTCCCTCTTACACACCCTTTACACATTCTTTTACCTTCCTCTGGACATGTTTTCCTGACTCACAAATGTGAGAATCTTCAATTTTTCAGCTTTTGTGACCAGTTTTTTCCCCATGTGGCAGCAAACTGGGAGCCAAGTGTAACCAGGCTCCCAGGTTGGAGTGTATTTTCCTGTTCAATATTTGAAAAATGTTTTGTTTGTTTGTTTTTTTTCAGGTGGCTGATGGCTCTTTGAGCAGAGCAAATATTTGATGGGGGCTCTGGGTGCTGCAAAAACACACTCTGTGCTCTGGTTGGGAGGAACAACTTTATTCCAAGTGTGCAAACTCCTCGTGTCCTGAAGGGGTGTCTTGGTAATGGTCAGAAACATTGATGGCAGGAATAGGGAACTTCTCCTTTACAACTTCAGAGCCAGTTTTGCTGCACTGGAGTTAATGCTGCACTAAATGAGGTTTAAAGGTAGAGAAAATGCTAAATGGGGTCTAAGCCTTTCCTGGCATCTAGAAATATTTTTAGGCAGCTGAGTATATTTGTAGCAAATTGCTTCCCTGAGGACTTTCCCCTGGACCAGGAGTACATGTGCACTTCAAAGGGTTCGAATATCAGCTAAACAGGAGAGAAAAAGAACTGTGTGATGGAGAATATTGGGACATTTAAACTGAACTGTCTGCTCCAGATCCCAATCCTGGGTGGATTCTGCCAGCCATTGATCCCAAGGGATATTGCCAAGGGGTTGTTAAGCAAGGGTGGGATATTGGAGCAGAAAAGCTCCTGGTGCAGCGACACCAACATCTCCCTGTTGCTCCAGCTGCCTGGAATGAGAGAAATTCCTGTGGGGACTCTCTGCCTGGATTAACATAAAAATGAGATCACCCCTAAAAACTTTCTGGTGCCTTTGCACGTTGTTCTGCTGCGTCTCCCTGGGTTTCTGTGGCTCATTCCCTGTGGCAGGTGGGTTTCCCCCATGGAATGGGGACACTGTGCTGCTGAACCAGGGCCAGGGGGAGCTCCCCTGAACCCTGCCCAGCTCTCCCCAAAGCTGCAGAACCAGGGGAGGGGCTTTGCAGCTGTAAAGGGAGCAGGGACAGCTGTGCTCAGGCACCAACCTCCAGCTGCTGGAGAAGAGCCACGTGTTCCTGCAGCCTGGAATGAGCAGCTCCATGGAGAGCAGTGACTGGGACCTGCTGAGGGGCAGGAGAGCAAACGGTGCCTTCAGGAATTGCTGAGCCCTGAACTGGGGCTGAACCTGAAGAATCAGCCCTGGGAAGGCTGTTCCTGAAGTGACAGCAGCTGGAGATCCAGGGGTGGAGATGCGGGGATGAAGATCCAGGGATGAAAATCCAGGACGTCTGTTGCTGCAGCTGGAGGGAGTTCCTGCTTTTGGGACTGGCTCTGACAGGATGGACAAGAAGGTTTTCGTGTGCAGATCCTTCTGCTGTGCCAGCAGGTTGCTTTTTAGGGAAAAGCCAAACTTGTGGGAATGTGTGGAGGGGGAATGTGCCTCTTCACACTCACTGAGGTGAATGTTCTCCGTGAATTACTTGGAAAAGGTTTTTGGAAGCAACTCCCCTTAAGCCACAGAGAACTTGCTCACAGAAATGTTTGTTTGCACTGAAGGAGCTGGTAGCTGGGGTGTTATTTTTCCTTGCAATTCCTGGGAATGTTTCCCAGCTTGTAGGAATCAGTGCTGCCTCTGTGGGAACCACGGGCAGCTTTTTAATTGAGGAGATGGGAAGTGCAGAGAACCTGGAGGGGAAAAAATGACAATCCTGGGCCAGTGTGGAGCAGGATGGACACATCCAGCTTGGTCCAGCCTGCTCTCCAGGATGGCTGGGTGGGACATTCCTCAGCTCCTGGGCTGGCTCTGCTCCCAGGAACCTCCTTCCTCAGGGAATGGCTGTGCTTGGGAGCACCAGTTCAGTCTCTGATTCCTTTCCCAGCTGACCACTGAGCCAAGGAAGGACAGAGGGATTATTATCCAAGGACAGTGACTCTGTTACCAAGTCCCAGAGTCACCTGCTCTGGCAAAGCCTGGCTTTATAGAACTCTGGCCTGGCCAGGAGCTGGTTTAACCACTGGCCTTAGCAGCCACTAATGTTAAACTGGTTCATGGGGTTTGATTCTTTCCATTTTCGAGTCTCTCAGGCTACAGAGGGATCTGGAATGATTTGATAGCTGAGGCTTTTCCTGTCTCAAGAACAAAGGGGAAGCAGATATCTCTTTCAACAGCCTGGAGAGGCCTCTAGCCAAGACCCAGAGATTAAGAGGAGCTACCTGGCAGGCAAGTTGGCTTTTAAAGTGAAAAACAGGCTTTTAAGCTCCTGAGACAAAAGAGAGCTGAGCTGAACACACAGCACAGTGAGCAGAGCAGAGGTGTTTAAAATGCCTTGCTGGCTGCAGGGGAATGGATTGGGGAGAATTAGCAAAACCCCTTTGTTTTGCTTTCTGGACTCTTATAGAATGACAAGGGAATGTTCTGTAGTACAGGCAGAGTCTAATTGCTCTGGAGCAGCTCTGGCTGGCTCAGCTCTTTGGGCTGCAGAGAGGGATTCACCTCTCTGAGTGACCTCAAAGGCTCCTCTGGCTCCACCTTTCTCAGCACATAAATATTTTAGGCAGCAGGGAGCTCAAAGAGCAGGCACCTCATGGCTGCAGGGGTGGGTGGATGCTCAGGAGGGCCCCAGGAACTTTTCCATGAGCCTTGTTTGCTTCCCTCTGGCTCTGCTGCCAAGTCACTGGGATGCTCTGGGGACCTCGGTGTCCCTCACCCAAGGTCAGAGGCTCCCAGGGGAAAGCTCTGGAGTGACAAGTGCAGGCTGGCCAGCACTAGTGCAGCAAAATACTTGATTTCTGTGAGGTCTGAACTTCTGGTCAGCCCTGACTTTATTCCTGCGTGGGCTGGAAGCTCCTTTTTTGGGATCTGTGCTGTTCAGGGAGTTCCCTGCTCTGCAGCACTGGGAGTGTGCAGCCCCTAAGGGCTGCTGTCCTGCTTGCTTGGCCCAGGAACAGAGGTGGCCTTGCTCTAGAAACCCCCCTGCCCTCCCTCCCTGTGGTTTCACGAGATCCTGAGCAACCACAAATAGCTCCACTGGGGACTAAAACACTCCCTGTCCAGCTGATTTCCCTCTCCTGGGAGAGGGGCAAGGAAACTGCAGCTGGAATCCAGTCAATCCTTCCAGGATCACAGAGATCCTCAATAGTTTGGGTTGGAAGGGACCTTTAAAGCTCATCCAGTGCCACCCCCTGCCATGGGCAGGGACACCTTCCAGCTTCCACTAGCCCAGGTTGCTCCAACCTGGCCTTGGACACTTGGGATGGGGCAGCCACAGCTTCTCTGGGCAACCTGTGCCAAGGCCTCCCCACCCTCCCAGGGAAAAATTTCTTCCCAAAATCCCATCTATCCTTCCCCTCTGGCAGATTTTTTTTTGGGGGGGACCATGATCTGGGCTCTGCAGGTCTCCCCTGCTCCTCCTACAACAGCTGAACTTCAAGATGCTTCACCTTGGAGTTCAATCCCTGTGTTTAATCTCTACTGGGATGGTCAGAGGCCAAGCCCCAGCTGGCTCCCAGGTCCCAGCACATCCTTTGGGGAGCTCAGGGTGTTTGGGGTACCTGAGAGCATCAAGGTGTGACCCCTCACGGGATCAGTGCTGGACAAACACTCCCCAGCCCGGGGAGGGCACGAGCTCAGCCCTGATGCAGGAGCAAAGCCTCACCCTCTGCTGATTTTTGGGAGGAATTTCTCTGGTTGCCTTCACAGAGAGCCCCAAATTCACCCCAAGGACCATCTTGTCCATGAGATGCTCCAGCCAGAGGGGAGATCAGAGCATTGCTCATGGTCAGCCCCTGAGCCAGGAGTGGCTGAGGGGAAACTTCAGCCACACTGATGTCTCTGTTTGTGCTGAGTGGTTCTTTCCACCCTCCTGCTGAAGCAAAACCACCAGCATTCAATGTCAGGAGCTACTTTCTTGTAACCTTTGGTAGGAAAACCTTCCTGTCTAGAAAAATTATCTCAGGGATGAAATACTCACCGGTGAGTTTAGACCCTCTTGAAATGAAATCAAATAAAATGGGCTTTAAATATGAGTTAGGGGACGTGCAGACAAGTACATGTCTCCTGTCTGGGGAAAAAAAAAACCTCAGCTCAGATGTGTAGCTGAGCTCATTTCATGCTGAAAAATCTTTCCTCCACCCCCACACGGCATGGCTAGAAATTTCTTGGATAATAATCCTAAAAAAAAAAAAAAAAAAAAAGGTACTTTTGGGGTTTTTTCTCGGTCATCCTTGCTGTTCAGAGCAGATTCCTGGTTCAGAGAATCATTGGGGTTGGAAAAGAGCTCCCAGGCCATGGAGTCCAACCTGTCCCCATCTCCACCTTGTTCCCCAGAGCACTGAGTGCCATGTCCAGTCCTTCCTGGGACACCTCCAGGGGTGGGGACTCCAAACCTCCCTGGGCAGCCCCTTCCAGTGCCTGACCACCCTTTCCATGGAGAAATTCCTCCTGTTGTCCAACCTGACCCTCCCCTGGTGGAGCTTGAGGCCCTTCCCTCTTGTTCTGGTTGCCTGGGAGAAGAGGTTCTCCTGGTTTCACCCTGCCCTGGCTCAGCAGCTCCGAGATCTGGAGGCTGCAAATGCAGGAAAATTTCCTTGGGATCAAGGGAGAAAGCCCTTCCTGAGCCCTGGGTGGGTGCAGAGCTGGGGACAGCAAAGGTGCTGCCTCACACTGGGCTGGGGGACCCTTTGAAGTGGGTGCTGGACCAGTCGTGGTGCCCAAGTCACAGTTTGGGGTCCCCTGTCCTCAGTGCCCCAGGGTTTTGTTGGGAGTGATGAGATCCCTGAGGATCCTCCCAGCCCTGCTGAGCCACCTAAATGGCTGATTTTTAGCTTGTCCCCTCTTTTCTCTGCCTCATTTTTCCCCTCAGTCATCAGAGATGTTCAGCTTTATCCCACTCAGCCTGGTGAGCCTCTAATTCTTCCCCAGCACTGGACAAAGGTTCTGTGAGTCAGCCAAAATCTCTGCCATGGAACTGTGTGATGGAGTGCTGACAGGTCCCAGTTCCTTGCTAACTGGAAGTCATAAATCAACCCTCTCTTGTCCTTTCTGTCCTCTCCCAGGAGTCGGGTCCCATCAACCTGCATTAGCTCCGAGTAGGAAAAGCAAACAGCCCAGTTCCTTCCCTGTCCTCTGGATCTGAGACACCTAAAGACTCTCTTTGCTTAAAAAATTAATCTCCAGGATTAATGTTTAGGGGAGGCACAAAGGCACTGCCACCTTCTTACAGATTGCAGGGATGTGACAGGAGCTGCCTGATGGGAACATCTCAGTCAGAGGATTAATGACACATCCAAAGTCTGCTCTGGGAAGAGCTGCCTTAGTGTGGGGCTTCAAAAGCCCCCTCAGGTGTGTGGGGGCTGAGTTACAGGTAGTGTTTGCTTTAATAAAGATGATTTCTTTCTCCTTTCTCATTTTTTTTTTTTGAGCCATTGGGACTGGTCAGTATTTAAAGACCGTTGTCAGAGAACAAGGGGAGGTCAGAGGGTGTTTTCAGGAGGGAGAATTGGGACAGGAAGGAAGAGATAAAAATGAGAGAATCATCTCATCAGAGGAGGTGACACCTGCCAAGGTGCCCTCAGGCAAACCTGCCTCAGTGTCCCTCCTTTCCCCCCAAAAATGACACTGCAGTGACAATTCCCGGGGCATTCCCAGGGTTGGGGTGTTCCTGTGGCACCTCTGGCTGTGCCAAGCCTGGATGTGCAAATCCAGGGGGAAACTCCTCATCAGTCTGAGGGTTTGACTTGGCCTGGAGGATTAATCCATGAATTTAAGCAGGAGCAAAACAAGCCAGGAGGATAACGAAGGTGTCGACTGAAGATGCTGTTGGGAAGGATCCTAAAGCCAGGCTTTGCCAATAAAGCCCCATTTGCCAAAATAAAGCCCCCAGTTTGCCAAAATCCATGATTTTGGTGTAGGCAGGAGCTGGATGTTTTCTATTACTTGGGCTTGGAGCATTTCCTTGGGGGATACTGAAGCTGAGAGTTTGTTATTGGGATGTTGGCCCTGGAGTTGTGTGAGGATGTTGGGAATCACCAGAATGGCCCAATTCCCACCCAATGAGCTTGAGGGGTGCAGGATTTGTCTAGATTTTGGGGCAAGGAGGTCTTTTTGTCTCTTCTATCACCCACCCAGCTTTTTTTGTCGAGCAAGTCACCGAATCTCAGTTTTTAAACCTCTTTAAAGAACATCCCCTCCCTCACAGTCAGCACTGCCAAAGGTTTCCAGGGCCAGGGTTTTCCCCCATCTGAGCTGGTGCTTTAGTTTGCATCAGAAAACCAGCCCGATTTACACTGAAATGCAACTTTTTAAAGGCTGAGAGTTCACCTCCAATGTTATAAAGTCTCTCAGGATTATTCTGAGAGCTGTCAGAGCTGTTACTGAATTGAGACTTTGGATGGGAAGTCAGAGGGGGGCTTTGCTCCAGCTGGGGCTAAAGGGGGATTTCCTCTGGGGTGGAAACTCTGCTGTTCAAGCAGTGCTGGGGATGAAGTTTTTGGAAGCTCATCACAGCAGGTCCCACCTTTGCCAGTGTCACAGGGTGTGAGACACAGAGCTGGGCAGTAAATCCGAGTGCTGTGCCCCAGTTTCTGTGGCTTTTGGCCCATTTCAGAGAGGGAAATGTCACTGCTCACCTCAATAAGATTTGCCTGAAGAGGCTCCGAGGTGAAAACTTGCCCTATCAAAATCCAGAGGTGGCTCCATGTTTCCAGTGCCAATTAAATGCTTCCAGGCTGGAAGTGGCACTAATGAAGGCTGAGCCTCCAGGTTTCTGCAGGTCTGGTTTTAATGAGCCCCTGAGAACATGGAGCACCTGTGTCTGTGCTGGAACTGGGGTGGGAGCAGCTTTTATTATCCTAGGTTTTCCCACCCTGAGCCAGGAAAATCCTGGGAGCAGATGCTGCCTTGCAGCTCTTCCAGCTGAAGGCAAACCCCAAACTGTGAAAGGTAAAGAAAAATAGGTGGGATGGATCAGATAATTAAACACAGGGATGGATTCCCTAATCCTTCTGGGCAAGCAGGGAAGAAACAGTCCCTCATTAATCTCTGTATAATATAAATATGCCTTTCCCTGGAAGCTCTGGTTGGGCCCAAATTGTTTCATTTCATACCTTTGCTGTGAGGCTTTGTTTTAAAAACCAGTTGGCCCTTTGGAACATAAATGTGGGAAGCAGGACACCACGTCCAGCCTTTGCCAAGCTCAGCAGAGGACTTAAATATCCCTGGACATCTCTGGGCTTGGAACACTGAGACAAGAAAACCTGCTCCAGAATAGTCAGCAAAAGAACTTTGAGTTCCAGGTGGGTTTTTAAGTGTAAGTTGTGAGGCAGGAAAGCTTTGGGAGTATTTGGTGCCTGTTGTTTCTTTGTAGTCTGAGACTGGGAAGTTGCATTTTGAGGGGGGGGAAAAGATCTCCTCCTCTGCTCAAAATTCAGCTCTTCAGGTCTGGGAATAGAGACAAGTGGCAAAGGAATGGAGAAAAAAAAAAGGGGGTTTGGGGACTTAAAGATAAAAAACACCAGTTTTCAGGCACAGCTGAAAAAAAAGAAATGGGGTGGGAAAAAAGGAATGAAGATGGATCTGAACTTCCTGTCCCAGAAATGTTTCACTCCCAGTTGCATCTGTGCAACCCTGCTGTGGGCTGGGGGTACTGGTGTCCCTCCTGCTGCTCAGGGGCTTGACATCCCAAAATCCCTGGATTTGTGGGGTGGCAGGGGCACAAAATATGGAAATGCAGGAAAAATGAGAGGGAAAATGTGGTGGCTCCTCTCCAGGTGTGCCAGGAAGGGCTCAGGCACACAGGGCTGCACTTCCCCCCTGGCACTGCCTGGAACAACCAGGGTTTCTCCTCAATGTGCAGCATTTCCCTTTTTTTTTTTTTTTTTTGACCCTGTGAATAACAACTGGAGCATTTTAAAGCTGACATCCTCCTAAAAAGGCTCTTAAAACCTGCCCCTTCCTCTGCAGAGCAGGAGCACAGCAAAGATGGACAGCACTGGAGGGGGAAAGGAGCCTCCAAACTGAGCTTATGAAGCATTTTGCCCTCAATGCATTTAGAATTTAGGAGTTTCTGTCCTACTAAAGCCCCCGAGCCCACAGAGGCCATAGAGAGGATCCTCAAAGCAGAGTGTCCCAGGCAATGCCTGAGAGGCTTCTCTGGCTGTTGAAATTCCAGGAAAAGGGATGAGCAGCATCATCAGAATTTCCACCTGAGCCAGGGTGGGTCTGGGACTGCATCTCCTCCTTTCTGTCCCACATTCCCCAAATTAAAGGCCAAGAACTGAGCCCTTCATCCCACTCTGCAGCCTGGCAGGTCTCTCACCCTATTTCTTGGGATCACCAACCAATTTGGCCTCCTCTGACCCACTTTGCTCCCACTGTTTGGAGAGCCCGACAGGAGCCTCATCCCACTTATCTGTGGAACAGATATTTTTCCTTCCTGTCAGCACAGATATTTCCTTGTCATCCTGAAGAAATGGTGAATGAAGGCCAAGAGAGGAGGCAAAGGAATTTACTGGCTAACAAAGATAAATTTGAATTAAATGATGCTCAACTGGACCATCCTGGCACAACAAGGCAAATTTTTCCCTGAACTCAGCCCTGAAGATTATAAGGAATAAATGTGGAGTTGCCCAGGCCTTGTAACCCAGCCCAGAAGGTTTTGTGACCCCCATTTCGAGGTGAAAACCAGAGTTTGAGAACTGCTGAGCTTTCTGGAAAAATAACAACTTTGCTCAGAGTGGTGTGGGGTCGTGAGGAGGTTGGAGGCACAGCCCTGTCTTTAGGATTACACAAATACAAAGTTTGGAGGAGCGAGGGCAGTTTGGAGAGATTTAAAAAGTTGTCACATGCAAGTGTCTCTCTTTTGGCTTTTTTTTCTAATATCCAAAGCTCTCTTTAAAACTTCTTTCCTGGGAAACACCATCGTTGCCTTTTTCCATCCCTTTGAATTCTCCTTACCCTGGTTTTCCCACGTTTCGTTGAATCGGGGAAATAATATCCCGAATTCCCCCTTTGTGGGTTTAGGTGGAATATTGGGAAGGAATCCTTCCCTGGGAGGGTGGGGAGGCCCTGGTAGAGTTTTCCCAGAGAAGCTGTGGCTGCCCCATCCCTGGAAGTGTCCAAGGCCAGGTTGGAACAACCCGGGATAGTGAAAGGTGTCCCTGCCCATGGCAGGGGGTGACACTGGATGAGCTTTAAATTCCCTTCCGACCCAAACCATTCTGGGATTCTGAGATTCCTGGGAGCTGCTGGGCACTGAGGACCTGGCACTTGCAGGGAATTCCATGCTGGAATCCAGCAGGGAGGCACTTCCAGCCCCAGCTGCTTTTCTCCTCCCTCCCCCCCCTCAAAGCTCTGGGGTTAATTTTTCTCTCTCCTTTTGATTCCCTCCCTTCAAAGCATCTTGTTGTTGCACTGCCCACCCTTGTGAAAGGTCACCAAATAAATACTGTGTATCAAAGCTGCTTTCCCCTCAGCTTTTCATGTGTTTTCAGGCCATTAAAACTGTCTTCTTGCTCTTTGCTTCGCTGATCAAAGCCCTGTTCATGCAGCAATCTCATGCACAATGTGCTTTATCTCTCCCAGCAGCTCTTGCCTCCTCCTGTGATTCTGCTCTTGGAGGAGTTTCTTTTCCTCCAAATATTTTTCCCTCCCTGTGCAGTGCCCCAATGGATCAGCTGGGCAGGGAAAGAGTTAATTTTTTTTTTTTTTTTTTTTTACAGGAGGGAGGGAAAAATGGTAAAATGAACATTATTTGTTGTGTAAGGAGGCTCCTGGTACCACCCTGAGCACTCCTGCCTCTTTGTCAGCGGGCCTAGCAAAGAGAAAATTGTCTTATAAACTGTTTTTAAAGGCTCAAAGGTCTTATAAACAGGATTTAGCACCATCACAGGAGACAACTGTGTTTAAACAGTGTCATTAGTTGCTTTGTGGGCCTTTTTATGGTGCTTTTTGCCTCTTCATTGCTCTCTTCTCTTGGTTTTGGGGTTGTTTTTTTTTCCCCAGTCAGAGCTGAGGTTGTTCTGATCTCCTGGTGGGTGAGCCCAGGTCAGGGCTCTGCTCTGCAGCTCCTGGGAAATGGGGAGTTTAAGGGAAATGGAAAGGGAAACTCGGATTCCCAAGGGAAATCCTGGAATGCTTTGGTTGGAAGGGAACTTAAAGCTCATCTCATTCCACCCCCTGCCATGGGCAGGGACACCTTCCACTAGCCCAGGTTGCTCCAATCTGGCCTTGGGGACTTCCAGGGATGTGGTTGGAACAAGGATGCTCCTCATCATATTTAAATCCTAGATCTCAGAGACAGAAATCCCAAAAGCTTCGGGAAAGGAAACGACGTGACCGAGACCCTCGTGAGCCTGAAAACCCAAACCCTTCAGATTTCCCCCAAACTCAGCCTGGTTTTGGGAGAAAACATTGTCAGGAGGGGCAGAAAACAGAGAGGATTCACCTCCAGGAAGGGAATCCAAGTTGGAGATGTCGGTGTATTGCTGGAAATGTGGGAATCTCTGCAGAAAAACCTGAAGGGGAAAAAAAAACCAAAACACCCAAAAAAACCAGCTTAAAAGAAGAGTCAGTTGGCAAAGTGTTTTCCCAGCTGTGTCATTCAGGGGTGGTTGATGCAGGTGAGGAATGGCAGAGTAGTATTTCCAGGGAAAGGAGGAGGAAAAGCCATCCCAGGAACAACTGCCCTTCCAGAGGCTGCAGAGCTGGAGACAAACTGTGAGGGAAAGAAGAATGGGATGAAAACAGGCCCCTGAGTCCAAGCCAGGCTTACAAAGGCACATTGAACCTGCTTGTCCTGATGTGGGTTTTTTTTGGCAGGGGAACTGGTTTGCTCCACAATAGAGAACTTGGTGAAGGGATATTTGAGTGGATGAGGAGAAATGACTCATCTGTGCTGAGGGACAATGCTGGCCGTGGAGAAGGATGGATTTGTAGGTCGTGGAAAGTAAAATCAGCCTGGAAAGCAAGTTTGTAACAGTCAGAGAGAGGCTTTTGCTGGGGCTGAAGCTCCTGGTGGGGATGGGTTTGAGTAGAGCTGAGGGTGCAGGTCACAGCAAGGGGAGCCTCCATCCCTCAGGGACCCCCAGGGGGATGTGGGGTGGGCAGGGAGGATCAGCAGGGTTAAGCCAAGCCAAACTTGCAGGAATTGCCCAGATTTTTACCCAAATCGAATCCAAATGGGCAAATTTTCCCAAGCTGTGGCTGAGAGGACCTTGGTGAAGGCCAGGAGCACCTGCTGCAGGTGATGTCCTTGCATCACCTTCATCTGACTCCTTCCCTGCATCAGCAAATCTGGGATAACTCCAGTGGTGCTGCTGAACTTGGGCATCACCTCCCAGGTAATGAGATAAACCCCTTAAATCTCCACTTTGCCCTCATTTATTTCAGGGATAGGGTTGTTTTAAGGGTTTGTGGGAGCAGAGTCTGACAGGAATTTGGTCAACAAGAGGTGCTGGGATGCAGAGGCTCCTACAGGATCCTGTTCCAAAGAGCACCAGGAAAGCCATAAAATCCCATTCCCTGTGCCATGAGCAGAAGGAAATTCCCTTCTCTATTGCCACTGTTGTAGTTTTAGGGCTCATAACATGTCTAATTATTTTCCTGTATTTCAAGGACAGACCCAAGTCCCACCTGCCCTTCCCGGCAGGATTTTCCCGTGCTCCTGGAAAAGGAGGCTGCCAGCAGAGGGCACACAGAATATGGATATGTAGATCCTCTATAGGTCCTTATAGTCACTGCCTCCTCCTGCTTCTCAGCACATCCCGAGCTCCTTTTCCCGAAGGAGAAACGGACTCAGGGAGCAAAGTGACTTGCCCAAGATTGGGGAGGGTCATGAATAGGACACAGGAGTTGGAGGCAAAACTGATTTATTCACTGATTTATTCACTGACTTATTCACTTCCTTGTCACAATTAGGCTTTGATTTGGTTTGATTTCCTTCTCTTGCACTCTGTGTTTGGGGCTGATTTTTGAGGCTCTGCTTTTGCCTGACCAGAGAGGACTGAGGAGGCCTCTAAAGTCTCAGTTTTCAGTGGCCAGCAGGGATTTTTTGGGGTGCTTTTGGGAGACGGAGGCAGAGGAGACCTTGCTGCAGCCTCTTCCTGGTCACATCCCTATCCCAGGGGGCACGAGATGAGTGTGGAGGATCAAACAGGAGGATCTGGGGGCCCTTATCCAGGAGTTAGGAGGTGTCACTCCCTCTGGCACCCAAAATGTGGCTGTTTAACCTTCTGCAGCTTCCCACACACCCCCCCTTCAAAGAGCTTTTTGCCCTTGGAAGGTGTCCCTGACCCACTTGTGTTTGTCAGCTCTTCCCTCCTTTCCAGACAGCTCCAACCAAAAGCAGTTTAATGCACTTCCACTTCAGGGAGTGGAAATTTCCCCGGCTCCTTCCAGCTCCTTTGGGCTTCCAAATGTCAAGTTGTCAACCTCAAAATGCTGTTTGAAAATGCTTAGCAAGTTGTAGTCTGCTGGCATCAGTCAGTCACCACAGACAACCAGCTCGTTTTCCTGCTCTTCCCTTTAATATTCCCTCCCAGCAAAGCTCTGGAGACGTCATTAGGAGCAGGGAGCTCTTTGGAGCCGGGATAACGAGTGCTGAGTAGGTTGTTTCTGTGGAAATAATTTGCTTCTTGGTTTCTCTCTGTGCCATGAGAGTCAGAGAATCAGGGAATCACAGACTGGTTTGGGTGGGAAGGGACTTACAGATCACCCAGTCCATCCCCTGCCATGGGCAGGGACACCTTCCACTAGCCCAGGTTGTTCCAGCCTGGCCTTGGACACTCCCAGGGATGGGGCAGCCACAGCTTCTCTGGGAAAACTCTACCAGGGCCTCCCCACCCTCAGAGGGAAGGATTCCTTCCCACTATCCCATCTAAATCTACCCTCCTGCAGCTTAAAACCATTCCCCCTTGTCCTGGCACTCCGTGCCCTTGTGAACATTCCTGCCTTGGCATCAGCCATGGAAAAGGTGCCAGCTGGGAGCAGGTGGGAATGGTCCTGCTCTGTCTGCAGGAGAGGGACCTGGCAGTGACCCCAAAAAGTCTTCCACAATCCTTCATGCCAAAACAGAGGGGAGAAGAGAGGGAGGGAATAAGGGTGTTTGAGGCTCTGCCAGACATGGACCCCCAGATCTCCTGGAATCTCCCCCAGGTGAAGCCGTGCTGGGCTCCGAGCTCTGCTCTCCTGCTCCGTGGGCAATCCCAGGAGTCCTGGGCAATGAACTGACCCTGCTGGGCCAGCAACTGCTGGTGTGGCAGCTCCAGTGCCATAGTCAGGCCTTGGGGATATCCCTTAGTTCATTTATCCATCCTAAATTTTTCAGTGTGATCTGGTTCTCCTCCTCATCCCCAACCCCTCTCCCAGCTCCTCTGCTTCGTTACAAAGAGCCACATCCCATTAAATAATTTCAGAAAACAGCCCTGAAAATTGTACCTCAGCCTTAAAACCGGGGCTGAAAATGTCCCTGGGAGGTCCTTATGCCTGTCACCTGAAAAATAATAATTCCAATTATCTCCCACGCCTGCCCCTGGGTCCAGCCTAATAAATCCTAAGGACCAGGAGCTGATGGAAATGTATCCGTGGGAGGGATTTAAAACAAGAAGTGTGTCCAGTCCATGGGAATGGTTGATGATGATGATGGTGGGTCACCAAGGCCCCTCACAATGAGAGAGGAGGGAGGCTGGAAGAGCAGAGGCCTCATGTCTGCCCTGGGGGGGTGTGAGGTGATGATTTTAAAGCTCTGAACTGATAGAAACATGTCAGCAAATCTTCCAGGCTTGTGGTGGTTGGTCACCAAGTGGTCTGGGGCTGAAAATCCCAGTAAGGACGAGGTAAACTGGGTTTAAACTCAGTTTAGTGGCGTGGTTTGAGGTTGGAGGCAGCCAGGACGTGCCCACTACTCTCCCACCCCCTGGGAGAGAATGAACTGCTGCAACTTGTGTGATGGGAATGAGAAAGAAATTATTGATTAAAGCAGAATAAGAGGTGGCTTTATTTTGGTGAATTACTCAGCTGACAGCAAGCCTGAAAGCAAATCTCTCACACCTTTCAGCTGCTTTGCAAACGACCTTTTCCCCCTCCTCATAAAATCCGTGTCGTGCCTCTTGTCCTGTAAATCAAATCTTCTGTGTTTTCAGTTTTTCAGCAAACTGGCTGTTTGCTTCAACAGGACAGGTTTCCTGGGGAAAAGCACACGGGTTTTTTGACAGCTGTTTCTCTTTCCCAGCCTTGTTACACGAATCAGGGGACATCAGCAGCAGGATGGACTCAGAGGTGACCAGGAGTTGCCCCCAGAGAGACCAACCCGCAGCAAACCCTGCTAAGGGAGTTCCCAGGGGTGTTTTACCCACGGGAATCACAGGTTTTAACACACAAATCAGCCTTTTCCCCTCGGTGCTGCCCTGAATCCAGCCTGCATTACTCAGAAATAAGGTTTTCCTGTGCATCCTGATGCCTGTTTAGCTGCCCCCACCAATCTGAGATGTTTGACCTCCTGCTCCTGCCTCGTTTGCACCTTTATTTCCTTGCCTGCTTCCACAGTAAGAACATTTATCCCATCCAGAGCTGATGAAAGAGCAAAGGGGAGCTGGAGTTGGACTTTTAACACTCATTTACTTTTGGTTTGCTGGAGGTTTGTGCTCCTGATGAACTTTTGGTACAGGTTAAGCTGCACGACGTGGCTTTTGCTTTGCTCCTCTGAGCACACTCAGGGCTTTGAAGCTTCTCATCCCTTTTGGGTCTGTCCCCACATCTCCTGGAGCCCTGGGATGGAAAACTCCAGGGTGACACTGCTCTGGACGTGGCCATCAGCATCAAAGGACTAGATGGCAGTTAAAGGCCCCTTATAATCCAAATCATCCTCCCTGGAAGTGTCCAAAAGGTTTGTGGATGAGGCACTGGGAGACAGGGTTTAGTGGTGAACGGGGGGGGGGGGGTGTTAATGGTTGGATTTGATGATCCTGAAGGTATTTTCCAACTCCAGCTTCTGTGCTTCAAACCCGCTCTAATCATGGAACTGTGGGATCCTGGAATGGTTTGGGTTGGAAGGGACCTTTAAAGCTCATCCAGTTCTATCCCCTGCCATGGGCAGGGACACCTTCCACCAGCCCAGGTTGCCCAAAGCCCCGTCCAACCTGGCCTTGGACGCTTCCAGGGATGGGGCAGCCACAGCTTCTCTGGGCAACCTGTGCCAGGGTCTCCCCACCCTCCCAGGGAACAATTTCATCCTAATATCCAATTTAAAACTGCACTCTTTCAGTGGGAAGCCATTCCCCCTTGTCCTGTCCCTCCATCCCTTGTCCCCTGTCCCTCTATCCCTTGTCTCCAGTCCCTCTCCAGCTCTCCTGGAGCCCCTTTAGGCCCTGGAAGGGGCTCTCAGGTCTCCCTGGAGCCTTCTCCAGGTGAACCCCCCCAGCTCTCCCAGCCTGGCTCCAGAGCAGAGGGGCTCCAGCCCTTGGAGCATCTCTGTGGCTCCTCTGGACTCTCTCCAGCAGCTCCACACCCTTCCCATGCCGGGGTCCCAGAGCTGGGATCACTCTGACCTTTTGGCTCTTGGAGAAGGTGATGGAGATGGGGTGTCCATCTCCCTCCAGCAGCACAGCAGAGCTCTGCCCCCTCCGTGGGGCTGTCCCTCCATCCCACCCCCCCGGTGCCAGGGCAGGACCAGGTGCTTTGGGAAGGTTTGCCAAGGGGCCGTGAGCGGCCTGGCCCGGGCCCAGCACGTGCAGCTGTTCAGTGGCTCCTGCTGGGACTAAAATAGCCCCGATGGTGGCCCCGGGGTCCCACCCTGGGCTGGGGGTGCCACGCAGGGGGATCCCCGTGGGACGAGCCCTGGCCGAGGGCACTGTGGTGGCTTCTCCATCCTGAGGGGCTCAGCGGGTCAAGAACTTGTCCTGGGCATCCCCAGAGCTCTGCAGGACAGTTGGTGGTGAGTTATTTTATATATATGTGTGTGTGAATATAGATATAAAATAGATATTTTATTTATATATAAGTTATTATCTATATTACAATATATAATTTCTGTATTTGCAGGTAAATTTTATTTATATATATTTTTATTTATATATATAACATTTATTATATATATTATAATATATAATTTCTGTATTTGCAGGTAAATTTTATTTAACTATTTATTTATATAGAACAGTTATTATCTATATTACAATATATAATTTCTGTATTTGCAGGTAAATTTTATTTATATATATTTTATTTATATAGAACAGTTATTATCTATATTACAACATATAATTTCTGTATTTGCAGGTAAATTTTATTTATATATATTTTGTTTATATAGAACAGTTATTATCTATATTACAACATATAATTTCTGTATTTGCAGGTAAATTTTATTTATATATATTTTATTTATATATAACAGTTATTTTATATATTATAATATATAATTTATACATTTGCAGGTTTATATATGTTATATTATCTCTCTTACATATATATAATATATATTGTATATAATATTTATGTTGTATATATGTATATATAATATATATGTTGTATTGTAATAATATATAATATAGTATATAGTATATGATATATTATGCATTATATTACATACACAGTATAAATATATTTTATGTATATTATAGATATATAATAACATGGGGTTATATTTTTATATTATATTTTTATATTATATTATATTAATTATATATAATATGTATTATATATTATATTATTTTATATATTATTTTACAAAATTTTTATATTTTATAGATTTATATATTATATATTTTTATATATTTTTAAAATATATTTTTAATTATTTGGGGGGAGGCAGGAGGTTTAACAGTGTTTCACAAGGATGGTTTATACTTTAGCTGTGCCTTTGGTCCAGCTCTTTCTAAACCAATCCCTCATTTCACTCAGTTTGTGTAAAGAGATTTTGATAGACTGAAATTTTGGCCTTACAGCCAGAAAATCTGGTTAAACACTGCCCAAGCTGAAATGTTTATTTTTGGCTTTGTGTTCACTGTCTGAAGTGATGAAAGGATTATTTTGAGCGACTCTTCCTTACATCTTGTGTAATCATTTGCCCCCCACAAAGGGAGGGGGAGATGCTCTCCTGACTTTCCGGATGCTCTCCGTGGGTTTGCAGCATTCCAGAGGCTCCTTTTGCTCCCCTCCTTGGGGCTGGGGGTCACTCAGGTGTCACCCCCATCAGCTGTCACCTGGAAACAGGTTCTGGAGTTAAGAAAGGAATTGTTAAAATAAGGAGGGAGACACTAATTTTGTGATCAGGCCTTGGGGGATCCTGGACCTGCTCTTGGCTCTACCAGGAGCTTCCCGTGTGATCCCCCGGGGGAATTCTGGGGATGAAATGTTGTTGTCCCTCTGAGGATGACAATTTTCCTGCTCTCTGCCTCACCAGCTGCCAGCTTTTTGGGGAACAGGGACTCCCTGTGCCAGGCACTGGGTGGACAACTGGGGGATCTCACCCGAAATCTGGAGGAGCCGCCACCAAATGGGAAGGGATCACGGGAACAGGGAGAAGGTGAGTGAGCTCAGTGTGCATCCCAAAGGAATGGGGGGGGGAATTCCCAGGTGAGTGGGCTCAGTGTGCATCCCTAAGGAATGTGGGGGGGAATTCCCAGGGGCCAGCACTGCCCCCTGGGTGTGTCTGGGCGGTGCTGGGCACTCCCAGGATATTGAGCACTATCCCAGGATTATTATCATTATTAAAGGAGTTAGAGCAGGGGATATATCCAGAATATGGATGGGCTGAATATATTAGAGGATGTTTTGCATGAGAAATAACTTAATTTGGGACTCCAGGCTTCTGGGAGGGGAAAGAAGCAGATCCCTCTTCCACACATTTTTGACTTTTCTCTCCCAACCCTCAATGACAAGTGTGGGACAGCAAATACAAGATGAGGGAGTGTATCCAAAGAGGGGAAATATTGCCCTGTGTTGCACTGCTGACTGTGGGAACCCTCAGCCAACTCCAGGGGTTTGGGCTTTGCCTGAGGCCCAGAAAGCCCCGGAGCTGCCTCGTGGCAAAGCAATAAATAAATCAAGAGAAAATCAGCCAAGTGTTAAACAAGCCAGGAGTGATCCACAACAAACTGTGTAAAGAACATTGTATGACTTCCATGGCAGGAGGGAATTCCTGCTGCAGAAGGAGGTGGCACTGCTTAGTTGTTGTTTCCTGTTGCATTTTCAGTGGGTTTTGCTCATCTCCACACTGGTCCATCCCTCAGGAACGTGTCCCAGCTGGAATTTTCTATTCAACACCCAAACCTTGCCAGCAGTGCAACACAGGGCAATATTTCCCCTCTTTGGATACACTCCCTCATCTTGTATTTGCTGTCCCACACTTGTCTTTGAGGGTTGGGAGAGAAAAGTCAAACAATGTGTGGAAGAGGGACCTGCTTCTTTCCCCTCCCAGAAGCCTGGAGTCCCAAATTAAGTTATTTCTCATGCAAAACATCCTCTAATATATTCAGCCCATCCATATTCTGGATATATCCCCTGCTCTAACTCCTCTAATACATTCAGCTCTTCATCATCATCATCCTGGCTAATTCATTTAAACTATTAGCAGCTATTTAAAAGACTTCTGTCCCCTAAGATTTGGTTCTTAGTGCAACAAAGGTCATTTTGTCCAGTAAATTACTTAATCTGTGCCGTCAGCAGTTTGCCTTGGTGATTTCAAACACTCTGCTCGTCATAAATGCATTTACCAACATAATCAATTGGAATAATTTTACCTCTGAAGGGCCCTGACCTACAGTGAAGTCCTTCAAATGAAAAAAATTCAATTTAATTCATTTTCAAACTGTTCTGATTCCTCTTTGGTTAAATTGTCTTTTATTTGTCTGTAGTTTTCTGTTGTCTCCTCAGTAGAAGAGGAATAAATTTCCAGCAAGAAATCAGATTTGTGCAGCCTTTGCAGGTTTAGATCTCCACCAAAAGGGTTTTTGATACCAACAACAAACTGAAAATTCATTATTTGTGTCTTGTCTTGCCCATCTAATACCCAACCAGCCACCTGGAAAAGTGAAGCTCTTCTCATTCTCACTGAATAAGCCCACAGAGCAATCAATGGAATTAACGGAGATGAGATCCCAGCTCCGTGGGAGGGGGAATCACGGCCTGGGCGATTTCTTACCACAAGCAGCATTATCCAAAACGACATAAAAAATGCTCCCAGGAAATCTGGCTCACCAGAACCTGCCCAACTGGGAGAAAAGGTGTTGGGAAAGTGCTGGGAAGTGGTGCTCAGGTCGACCTCTGAACTTTGGAGGTGGATTTACTCCCAACCATGATTGTGGGACTGATGTCCCAAGGACTTCAGTGAGGCAACGAGCCACACTTAGGGATCTTCTCAAGGAAAGAATTTCCTCCTCATATCCCACCCAAACCTACTCTCTGTCAATGTGAGGCCATTCCCCCTTGTCCTGTCACTCCAGGCCCTTGGAAATAGTCCCTCTCCATGTTTCCTGTTGGCTCCTTCTAGAAGGCCACCATTAGGTCACCCCAAAGCTTCTCTTCTCCAGGCTGAACTAACCCAATTCTCCAGCCTTTCTTCCCAGCAGAGCTGCTACATCCCTCTGATCTTCTTGGTGCCTCCTCTGGACTCTCTCCAGCAGCTCCATGTCCTTCCAGGGCTGTTCCCCAGGGCTGGAGCAGCTCGATCCAGGTGTCCTCAGAGACCAGGAGAGGCACCTTGTGCAGGTGCCACCAGCCCCATAAGGCCTCTGCTGAAGGATGACCAAAGGCAGCAGGTAAATCCCTACATTAGAGGTCAGACTTCCTGATCTCAAAGGTCTTTTCCAACCTAAACAATCCCGGGATTCCATGGAATATCAGGCCCCAGACTGATGTGATTGTCAGCAAACACATCTGCAGCCCTTGGGCTCCTTCCCACTGAGGTGTCCCCGTGGAGGAGGTGGGAAGGCAAAGGGGGAATGTGGAGACCAGGCTTGTCTTCCCCACCCAACCTGCTCCCTTCCAATAAATTGGAGGCCTGGGGTTTGACTAGATGGCCTTTAAAGGTCCCTTCCAACCCAAACTGCTCCACGATTCTATGAACTTTGGGAAACTTTTTCAGGAATGCACAGGATGTTGCTGCCAACCTGGGAGCTCCTCTTCTGCCTTTCTGGGACTTGTTGACTTAGAACTTCACGTGGAAATTATTTTTATCAAGTATTTATTATGGAAATAATCTATTTACATCATGTACTAAACCCATAAAACACGACAAGGCAGAGCTGAGCAATGTATTTTTTTTTTCCCCCTCAAGGACTTGGAGAATATTTTGCACAGTTATTTTGAAGACTTTTTATATTTAGCAAGTCTAAACATGATATGAGAAGTAAAGAAATGCAAGCAGCAAACACGACAGGAGACAGAGAGAGGCCACAAGGAAGTTTTTGAGCCCGGTGCAAAATTTTTGGGGTTGAAATCCTTTTCCTTGGATGATGTGTTTGGAATCACTGCATGGTCAGCTCTGAGACTGGAGACAGGGCAAGGTGAGGGCAGGGTTTGAGGATGGACATCCTTGTCTTTCTGTAACACAATGCCAGTGGTTGCTAGGGGATGCTTTCCCCAGAATTGATGATTTTCTGGAGGATAAAACATGACTGGTAGGCTCAACCTCAAAAGCATCATATCAGTTGAGGCAGTGTCCCAATTTTCCTCAGGATTTTGGTGGGACTTAAAGCTTTTGTACTCCTGATGTGGACCTCTTGGGGGATTTCTGCAGGCTTGGCTCTGGAGAACCTCAACATTCCTCCATTATGGCATTGAGACCTCCTGTGAGACACTATGGAGAGGGAATCCTCACTGAACTGCTGGAAAGCAAATCCATGTCTGCTGCTGTCACAGGGATGCAAATACAAACATGGAATCATTTAGAATCATGGAATCCTGGAATGGTTTGGGTTGGAAGGGACCTTAAAGCTCATCCAGTGCCACCCCTTGCCATGGGCAGGGACACTTTCCACTGTCCCAGGTTGCTCCAAGCCCTGTCCAGCCTGGCCTTGGACACTTCCAGGGATCCAGGGGCAGCCACAGCTTCTCTGTTTAGGTCAGAAAAGACCTCCAAGATCCAAGTCCAGCCATCCCCCAGAGCTTTGTGGGGGCTTTGAGATCCCAAAAGCTCCTCAGGACAATCCAACCCATTCACAGGGACTCCCTGGGGGAACATCACTGGGACAGGAGGGAAAATCACCCCTAAATCCAGGCCCAAGGAGCAGAGGGAATGTGACATTAAGGGCTGGGATGAGGGGCTGCATGTGGCAAAAAAACAGTGGAGAAGGAAGGGAAAAGGCTGAGATGGGAGGAGGAAAATGGGAGAGAAGAAGAAAGAGTGCAGGAGCAAAATACTGTAATTTTTTGTCAGAATAAGGTGCAGATTCCAGGTGGGAAGGGAATAAATGCTGGGATATGCCACGGGGAATGAGCCATTTGGCATTCTGGAGTCAGGGGCTGATGAAGGCACGTCGGGTGAAATGGGAGAACCAGCCCCAGAGCAGATAAGTGTTCTCTTGTACTGAGGAAATGACAAATTACAGGCGAATTTGTAAGCCATAAAAATAAAAATATCATTTTGGCTCAGGTCCTATTTATCTGTCTATTTTAAAATGCATTTTAACATCCATGTATTTTAATTAAAAATACATTTTAGCACCGGCACAGCCAAACTGCCACGGTGCCAATCTCCTTTTTTGGAAATTTCTCCTTTAACATTTTGAATTTATTATGAATTCATTGTTTCTAATACAATTTTTCCCTTCCCTCGTCAATTTATTATCTGTTTTTCATTTCCCTTCTCTTTTGTTAATCTTTCTAAATAACTTTAAAGTGGCCCTCCATCTATTTAGCTAAATGAATTCACTCCACAGATACTCATTATTTGGAGGATGATTTATGCGAGCACTATTAGCCAGATTGTTCCTTGTTTGAAGGTTTTCCTGCAATCAGAAAAACCCAGATTTGAGTCAGCTAGAATTAGATCCAGTAAAAAAAAAAAAAAAATAAAAAAAATCAGAAATTACGTAAAGCATTCAGCACCTCTGTCAGACTTCATGGCTCAGAGCTCAGCTTAATAGGCAGAAAAACCCAAAGCAGCTTTAAGCTCTAGGTCTGACCTACTGATCTCATCTCAGCCCAGGAGATGCTGCAGCATCAACCCCCCAAAGTCAAATTGGATTTGTATTTCTGGGTTGTTTTGGTTTTTTTCTCTCCCCCAGCTGATCCTCCCAGCTCTGGGGAGGAGGCTGTGCCTCTCACACTCACTCACAGGTTTAGATATTAAACTCCCTTGCTTGATTTACAGTCTGGGTTTCATCTGACAGGACGTTCCGATGGCGCTCCCGGAATATTTGATAAATGTTGGCAAAGCTCCTGGGCCAGCCTGGCCAGGGAGCAGGGTGTGACATGCAGGGATGCCTGGCCCTGCCCTCACCGTGCCCGTGACCTTGAGGGATGGATCTTTAATCCTGCTGGGGGTCTCACCTTGGCACTGGGGCTCCTTGAGGGGGCTCAGGGTGTGGCAGCATCCCGAGCTGGGCAGGGGTTCTGTTTGCTCCATCAGCAGGGCTCCTGGAACGTTTACAGCCTTTGAAAGGTTGGAGGCAGGTTTGGAGGAGGAATCTGAAATAGAATTTGGCTGTTTTATGAAAAATACGTGAGACAAGCAGGGATTTTCTTGTGAAGTCTTGCCTTGCTTTGGCAGTTTGGAAGTTGCTGGTCTGTGCTGGAGAGAATGGATGGGGCAGGTCAGGCAGAGGGGAGGCTGAGTGTCCTCTGTCCCCATCATGTCACAATCAGAGCAGATCTGCTTTCTGAGCCGTGGAAATCTTGGTGTCTCCAGGATCTTTAGAAACCCAAACTGGGTTTGCCCTGCTGAGCTCCCAACCCCTTCCCAATGCTCACACACCTCCCTCGTGAGCCCAGGAGAGGGAACCTCCCTCTCCACTCCAGGATTTTGGGGCTGATGTGCTCATCCCCAGGGCTGTGGGATTTTGGGGCTGATGTGCTCATCCCCAGGGCTGTGGGATTTTGGGGCTGATGTGCTCATCTCCAGCCTGGGCTGTGGGATTTTGAGGCTGATGTGCTCATCCCCAGGGCTGTGGGATTTTGGGGCTGATGTGCTCATCTCCAGCCCGTCCACGCTGCACGTGGGCCGGAGCAGAGCCGGGTGTGTGCCAGCAGGGGACAGTTTATTAGGGCCAGCTCAGAGCATTACACATCCCATTATGTCAGCTGGCAGCTTGTGAGCCAAGTGCCCATTCAGAGGATGGTGTAGTCTCAGATTGGTATCGATTTTAAAATTTCTGGTGGTTTATTAATGGCAGAAACGCCGTGGCCAGATCCTTCTGACTCCTGCAAAGGTAGGGAGGTGACTGGTGCAGCCATTTAGGGACAACGTGGAGTAAAGGGAGCAGGATCTGCCCTGCTCCTTCCAACTGCTTGTGGGTTACTCAGGAACTACAGGAGGGAGTAAATAATTTGCCAACAAAGTGTTGTCTCTTTTCAATGACCACAAGAGCTTTGAAGATGGATTTGTCAGTCGTGGGAGCAGCATCCTGCTCTCCTGCCACGGAGCTGGGAGGGAAGTTTATTACCTGGGCAGCTTCTGCCTTTGGGAGAGGGTCAAGAAGCATCACTTGGCCTCTCCTCCTCCCAGTTCCCATTTTAGTAAACCTCCTTTTCTTCCTCTAAAGGTCATTTTCCTGAGCAAGATAATTTATGAGCGGAAGAGGGTTTGTTCAAGGAGAGCTCCACCAACTCACATCCACATCTTCCCACTGTAATTTATGATTTGCCCTAATTAGCTCTTATAAACGTGGGGAATCTCCAAGTGCAATCTCTGCTTTGCACAGTTCACACTCTCTTTGCAGGCTGTGTCCTGCTTATCAGAGGCATTTTTTTTTTTTTGCTGTTGTTCAATAATAAAATTGCCACACACTGTTAATCACAACCTGCAAACATCTAATAAAACAACCCTTGGAAGTGCATATGTAAAACCAGCTCTTCAGTAGCCCCATTAGGCTCGGCTCTTTCTGCTTTGAAAGCTGCATGACCTCTCTTTTCAATCAATTCCCAGTTATTAACCATGAAGAATAGCATTGGGAACTACATTTGCAAATTGAATGTGGTGGTGTATAATGAACTCACACTCCTTAAAACATTCCAGTGGAGGGGAATGCATCCAGCTAACAGTTTTAAATTCCTATTGCCCCCGCCCCCATCGGTGCTATATTCTGATATAATTCACATAATTCCAGAGAACTCAAAGGAATAAAACTTCCTGAGCAGAGTTTAAGGGGATGGTGCCTGTGAGGACTTTCCATGATCTGTTTATTCGGATCCCTGCGAGCTAAGCCCTTGAGAAGATTAGCTACTCAGCTCCAAACCAGCGCAGTTTAGAGCCGATCTTTAGTTATTAAAACGCTCCGACCTCCAACTTGGCTTTGTACAGTTATTTATTAAAACTAAGGGATCAATGCCCTGGGGGCAAGCGGGGTTTGCAGGGGGCTGGGGGGAGCCCCGCAGACCTCCGGGGTGTGTGTGTGTGTGGGGGGCATCTCCCTTTTTGGGGGTGTATCTCCGGCTTTTGGGGTGTATCTCCCTTTGGGGGTCCCCGGCTGCGGGAAGCGGAGCCGCGCATCCCTCGCCCCGGGGAGGGGACGAACGCGGTTCCCCCCCCTCCGCAAAGTCCTTTCCGCCTCCCGGGGGTGGTGGAGGGGAGGGAGGGGGTCCCCACCTCTTTCTTCCACTCGTGGGTGACCTGCCCTCCCCACGCACCGCCCGGAGCCCGAACAAAGGCCGGGGAGGGGGCGATGCCGGAGCCCCCCCGCCCCCGGCCCGCCCCGCGGGGCTGCCCCGGCTCCTCCCGGCCGCCCGCCCCCGCCGCCCCCGCCTCTCCCCTCCCCTCCGCTCTCCCTCCTCCCCCGGTAAATCCGAAGTTTCCTGTTCAGCACGGGCGAAGCTTTGCGGAGCTCTCCGCTCGCTCCTTGGGATTTACCGTCGGGAGAGGCTCCGCGAGGCTCGGGAAGGGCTCCCGCCGCCACCTCTCCTCCTCCTCCATCCTCCTCCTCGCCAGCCTTCCTCCATCCTCCATCCCTGCGGGCGGGCGCCGCACGCCGAGCCCCGGCTCCCCCCTCCCCCCCGCTGGATTTTGGGGGTGCTGCCGTGCCTGGGGAGGGGAAGCTCCGCCGCCTCCCGGAGCCCCGATTGCCGCCTGGTCCCATGTGAGCTGGAAGGCACGGCTATGCTCCTGGGAACACCGCGCTCCGCCGAACTAAGGTAGGACACGCGCACCCCCCCAGCCCCCCAAGCAATTTTCCATCCCCCAGAATATGAAGGGAAAAGCCAGGAGGGGGTACCTGGGGGCGGCGGAGCTTCTCCGGAGGGAGCCCCAGCGCGCCGGGGGGCGGGAGCGGCCGCGCCCGGGCGGAGGCTCCGACCTCCCCCCGCCCGCCTTTGTTGTGGCTGCAGCGCCGGGACCCGGCGGGAGCTTCCCCGGCGCCGGGGGGGCCGCAGCCCCTGACCCCCTGCCCTTGCCCCGCAGGTCCTGGCCGCGACCATGAGTGATGGCGAGAGCCGAGAGCCGCCGCGCCCGGCCGGGGAGGTGCGGGTGCCCATCCCCGCGCCGCCGCCGCGCCGCCCCGCCGAGCAGCCGCCCGAGGATGCCGGCACCGGCTCCGGCTCCAGCCCCACCGGCTCCCCCGGCCGCGACCCGCCGCCCGACCTGGCCTCCGAGGAGGAGGAGCAGGTGCCTTACCCGGCGCTGGCACCCACCGCCTTCTTCTGCCTCAAGCAAACCACCCGCCCGCGCAGCTGGTGCCTCAGGCTGGTCTGTAATCCATATCCTTTCCCGAGGGACGCCGCGACCCCCCGGGATGTCCCCCGTGCCCGGAGCATCCCGTCAGGGCTCCGCATCCCGCGGGCTCCTCGCTCCCGGCAGCGCATGGGGATGGCACGAAGCCACCGCGGTCCCCTGAGCGTCCCCAGCGCGTCCCCGCTCTGTGCGGCCCCCTCGGGAAGGGGGACGGGGGGTTTTGTGGGAGCGGGACGTACCAGGGAGCGTGTTTCCCCCGTGTTCATCCCGCTGGGCTCCTTTTTTGGGGGGGACACACACGCCAAGGTCCCGTTTGCTGCACCAGCATCGCCCTCCTGTCCGGGACGGGCGGCAGGACGAGCTGCCCGACCTTGGAGGGTGCTGAGCTGCAGCCCCCGAGCACCCACAGAGGGGAGAACCCCTCAGCTCCCCTTCTCTCTCTCTGGGGTGGGAAGGAGCGAAGTTTAAAAGACAGCCTCGTATTTATTTTAGTCGTGGTGGGGAATCTCAGCCAGGCGCTGACCCTCCTGTGTTTATATAAGAGCCGGGAGTGCATGTGCACTTTCCCGGAGGGGAGAAATGGAGCGGGTTTGGAGTTGCTTTGGGAAAAGCACATGCCTTTGCTCCCCAAAACTCCCCTTTGCTTTTGTTCTTCTGCAACTTGCAGGCAGGGAAGGAAGAGAACAATCTCGCCCCATCCCCTGTGTCCTTTCCTGAGTTTATTAATGTGAAATAGTAGACAGCAGGGTGTTCCTCTCGACTGTGGCAGCCAGAAAATTGAATTTTACCCGAAATGCTTGTGTGCAAGTGAGAGTTGTCAGTCTGTCGTGATAATCTTCCCAGAGTGAGCTTTTAGCTGTGCTTGGAGCGCTGGCATTGTGTGGATAATTAATGCTTTTCTCTCTTCCCCCCCCCCCCCCCCATACCTGCCTGCAGTTTGCTGCCTCTATCCTGCTGCTATTAAACCCATTATTTATTAATATGGTTATTATTGATCTCACTTCAGTTAACCAGAGAAACCCCTGAGCCTCCCAGATCCCCGTTCTCAGCAACAACACCGAGTCCAGCCTTGTTGGTTGTAGGAATTGCACAGTCCTCCCCAGAATGCTGCCTTGGGCTGTTAGTAGGAGAAATAATTGGAGAGGGAAAACCCCACAATTTTTATGGCCTTGGGTCTCCTCTTGTTTGCTCGAGGTTTGCCCAAAGTGTCGAGTTTTGCAGGTGGTTCTGCTTTACACCCTTGCCAGAGGGCAACGGGGCTCAGGTGGGAGGGAGAAGTAAACAAGGAATTGAGCTTTAAGCAATGCTTAACCATGGAAATATGAAACAGAATTATAGTTCCATAATAAAAAAGTCATGGTCTTGGCCCTGGAAGGGCTTGGAGAGGGCACTGTGTTCCTGTCACAGCTGAGAGTGAGGCAGGACAGATTTCTCCCCTTAAATCAGGTGATGGTGTTTTAAAACTTCGGGAAGGAGCAGGAGGGAGAAGCCTTCTCTTCTTTTGGCTCTGAGGGGTCTCTCCCCACGCAGTACTCAGGGTTTGGCCTCCCCAAAATCAGTACCACCGACAACGGGAGAAAACCACAGCAGTGTCAGCTCGGAGGGAGGGTTTGGGTTTGCTCCTGCCGCCGGAGGGTGAGGCTGGGCTTTGATTTCCCCCCTCAGAATTGGCAGGAGAGTGAGTTCTTTGCCAAACCTTACCCATCTGACACGATATCAGATGGTGATGGCAACTGTACTAACTGTCTCCTAATTTCCATACCATCAAATCTATTTGCTTATAGAGGTGCAGATATAACTGGTGGCAGGAATTCTGCATGTGGATCATAATTTCATCTAATTTACGAATTTTCTCTCTTATGGTCCCTTCACTCCTTAGTACCACGATGATTTCCTTTTCTCCCTTTAAAAAGTTTTTTATTGATAAGGAGACAAAAATGTTGTCAGTGCAGTGGCAGAGAAAACCTGACATCTGTTCCATTTGGCCTGTCCTTTTAATTTCCCTTAAAGATGCCCAATTTTTGCTGTCTCCCATTACTTCTGCTGGGTTTTTTTGTGGTTAATAACCCTCCCCAAGCCCTGGGTTGTGCTGTTGGTGCTGTCGGAGCCGGAGTGTTTCAGGTGTAGCAGAGCAAAGCTCGTGATGTCTCACAGCCACAGGGACGAGCTCCTTGCTGGGATCTTTCCCCCTCTCCCAGTCTCCATGAGAAAATCCATTGGAGGCAACTTTTAAGTTTCTTGGTGAGAGGTGGCTGTGATTTTTGGAGCCCCCTGGAAGGGAGGAGATGTGTGCCTGGCTCAGGTGCTGGGGGTGTGTCGGAGCTCAGGCAGCCAGAGGTCGGGAGCTGGGGGACAAAGTGCCACCACCACGGGGTTGGGACACTTGGAAAGCAGCTGCACGGGGAGACTGGAGGAGGAGATCAGTGTGCTGAGGGCTGACATTCCCCAGGTGCTTGTCCCGGGGGAAGAGTAACTTAAAAGATGACAGAAGAAGGTGGTTTCTGACCGGGTGTGTGGTTTTGGTGACAAATCCATAAACCACCAGAACGAGCTTTAGGTTTGCTAAAAGATCTCCCTCTGTTACAGAAGGAAGGGGTGTGACTGTGAGGTCTCCTAAAATCTCAGTCTGAGGAGCTTCTCCGAGGTGCTCTCTCACCTGGGAAGCATTAACTCCTTCTTCTTAAAATCAGGTGCCTTTGAGGCTTTTTTTTTTTTGCCAAGGGATTTGTCCTTTACTGCCCTTGGAGTTTATTTTGTGGGGAGGGAGGAGAAGGTCTTGTCTCATGTACCCCTTCTCCCTGTGATCAGCGAGTGTTTCCTGGGGTGGGAGTGCACTTCCATGTGTTTCCCTGTGATGTTTCAGCTCCCAGGTGTCCCATCCTTTGCATTTGGGGTCCAGTTCCTGATGGGTTTGAGGCTATTCCCGAGGGATGCTCCTGGCAGGGGCAGGAGCTGCATCCCACTGTGCTGTGGGCTCTGTACCACAAACCTGGGCACATCAGCTCCCAAAAACCCAAATGCCACTGTGGGCTGGGAAGTGACACTGAGGGCACCTCGTGGGGGGGTCTCCCAGCAACCCTTTGTCCATCCAGATCCCCTGAGTGCCGCCCAACCGCTCCAAATATTTGTGGGAAGCAGAGACAGCCCAGACCTGTGGCCTGGAGCAGGTGGAAACCCTGCGTGGCTGGGCCAAAAGCGTGGTTTGCCTCTGTGGCTTCAGCAGCGGGGGGGGGGGGGTTATACTGCCAAGGCTTAGGAATGGCTAAAAAAAGCCCCTGCCTGGTTCCCGGGGGGACAGGTGTGGGGGGATCAGCTTACGGAGCCGGGAATCCGCGGAGCCGGAGGCACGCGGGCACATCCCGGGAAAACGGGGGGTGGGCAGAGGCAGGAGATGCACTGTTGTGTTTTTAATAGCTGGGCTGCTCTGGGATTGTTAAGAACAACCTGGGGGAAAAAAAAAAATCCTGTCCCCCTCACCCTCCCATTTGTGTGGTTTTGTGGTAATAAACCCAATCAAATTCCGAATTCTCGAAGCCAAAGGTGTGGCAGGGGCTGGTTTGCAGGTGTGGGAGCAATAACTGGGGAGTTGTAACCATTAAAGCCGATCAGAGGAGCAGGAGGTGCTGGGCCAGGCTCTGGGGCTGCTGTCAGGGGTGACTTTAGTCGAGCTGTTGCTGTGCAGTGTCATTCCCCAGCCTTGCTGAGTGATGGTTCCAGCACAGGAGTCTCCTCCCTGGAGCTCCAGGGTTACCTCCAAACCCACCTCCGACCACAAAGTCACTTGTACCTCCCAGTTCCGAGCAAATCCACAGCCCAAATATACAAATACAGTTGTTGTGATACAATGGTTGAAACTGAATTTTTGCTGTCAAGTCATGTTGTGTTTTCCCTCTGTTTTACTGATGTACTTCTAATTTGCCTTGTTTTTTTTTTTTTAAAGGCACTTATAATTGGAAGCAAACTTACTTATTTCTTCAGGCCTGGATCTCCTACGTGGGTTTATTTATAGAGGCCTGTGGGTGGGAGTTTGTGTACTCGGCGTGCACGTTGGGTGGTTAGAGCAGGATTTGGGGGTTTGCCACCCCCAGGGTCCTTTCCTGGCTCTTCCCAAAGCTCTGTTACCTCATGGCTCTACAGATACCTGTGTCAGATGGGGCTTCCTTTAATATATTATTTTGCTGCTGCTTTGATCAATGAAGTGTTGACTCACTTGTGGTCAATCCCTCGATGGGGAGGGTTTGGCAGCATCTCCTGGACTTTGCTGGTTCATGGGCCAGCTTGTGTTGCCTTTGTGTCCATCTCGTTACTCCAAAGGGTTTTACCCTCCAACTGATTGGAGAAAGGGGCTGGAACAGGGATGTCAGGCTCAGCATCAGTAGAACCTGCTACCCGTCCCAGCTCTGCAGCGCGGCTTTGCCACGGCTCCAGCAACTTTGCTGCTTATTTAGTGATTCATAAAAACACTCCGTGATTCATTAGAGGTTGGATTCTGTGTGCCTTAGTCAGAAGAAACCCTCTGCTGGTTTATTCTCTCCAGAGGCTCCTGAGCATCCCAGTGCCAGCTGATTTCTGGGGGGCTTGGCTCTGCTCTCCAGGCTGGGGTGGGGGGGGGGAAATCTCTGCTCGCTTCACATCTGGGGTTGAATTTTTTAATTTCTCTCTCCCTGAAGTGCTTCTGCCTGCTGGTTGCCCTTACAAGCCCTTCAGGACAGACCTGAGATCCAGAGTGACGTGTGTGAATTCCAGCATTCCTCAATATAAGTGTCTGTACACTCGGATGCTGAAAAAAAGGCATTTTGTGCAAAACGGTTTATTTGCTCTGCTTTTTGACAGCCTGGTCTTCACTTTGTCATCCTGTTCTTCATCCTGGGCTGAGCTGTTCGCTTGGCACTGTCATAAATTGTTCTCTGACACGAGGTTTGCAGTTCTCCTTGTTGCACAAGTGCTGTGCTCTGGCTCGTGGGAGTGTGGAGCACTTTGGGATTTTGGGAGGGTTGGACACGAGGTGTGGGTGGAAGTGACCGTGTGTGTGAGCTCCCAGCAGTTGGACCACCTTCCTTTGCTTGCTCTATAATAAGATTTGAGCAGCTTTCTCAAGAAAGCTTTGCTTTCAATCTGCTCTTACTCCTCCTGTCTCCTGACAAGTGCAAGGGGAGGGTTTGACCCGATCATCATTTGTCATCTCCCAGTATAAATATCGCAGCTAAAATATTTAGTGAGCTGTGGAAAAACCCGGGGGGGGGGGAATAAATATGTATTCCTGGCCTCAGCATCCTCCCTGGATGCTCCTGGGAGCTGCTGAGCATCCAGGATGCCCACTGGAGCTGGGAGAGGCGCAGGTGCTGCGCATCCAACGGTGTCACCCGTGGGGTGACGAGTAGTCGGGAAACTGAGGGAAGAAAAGCCTTGGAAATTGTAACTCCTCTAAAAATACGTTGGTTTAGCTCCTGTTTTGGTGTTCTGTGTTGGCTCAGTACATTTCAGCAACAGTTTAGTCCCGAGTTTTGTCTTTGAGAGGTTTTTTGGGCTTGTGGTCTTCCAAACCATCATCCCCGACCTCTGCTTGCATCCCGAATTCCTTCAGTGCTGCTCATCCCTTGCACCTCTGGGAAATGCCTTTATTCCTGTCTTCTTGGCAAACTCTGGAATATAACTCAGGGCTGGGAATCCGTGCTGGAGTCTGGGATATTTGGGCAAACCATGGCAGCGTGGGCAGGGGGTGGATGCTCCGAGCGAGGTGTTGAACTCTCCACACAAAGAGTTGGTTTAAAATTAATGTCTAAAAATGATTTTGGAGCCAAAAAAAAGGGTTAGAAAGCTATTCCCAAGCGGATGAGGTTTTGCCAGAGCTCTTTGGTAACACCTGGATGTGCTCAGGAGTGAGAGTGCAGGGAAACCAGGGAAAAAATAGGATGGGATGTCCAGGAATGGAAATGTGAAATTATCTGATGAAATAGCCAAAAAAAAAAACCCTCCACTGAGCAAAGTGTGCACAAAGGAAATCAGAGAGATAAATAATGAAAATAAATTTATATTGTTGGCTTTAATGAAATACAATATTAAATAAGTAAATCATATTTAAAACCTCCCCCAATCCCAGTCCTGATCTCTCCCTTACCCCGAGGAGACTGACTGTGTATCCCTTGCCCTTCTCCGAGGGGGGTTGAATTCCAAGCTGAGAGTGCAGCTCGTGAAGTTTTAGGGATTTATCTCCATGTTGTACCGTTCAGGATTCCAGCAGGTATCTCTGAGCAGGTTTAATTTGCAAATGCACTCAGAAAAATCCTGCCTCCCTCAGCCTTTAACCTGATTAGTGCTTTTATTGCTGCAAAAGCCAATGGATTCTAGAGTTATCTGTCTCTGGATCCACATCCAAATTTACTCTGTGCACAGTTTGACTGAAAATAGCAATTAAAATTATTTTAGGATATTTTTGTGTGTACTTCTCCTTTCCTGCTGATTTATTTTAAATTGTTCTGTGCTGGAGATTCCCTTCCAGTGCAAACTGAGAGGCACCAACTTGTTGCATCAGATTTTACTACAGATTCCTCACAATCTCTCTGAAATATCTACAATTTCCATATTTATTTTCAGACTGTAATTTACAACCCCTCAGAACAGTTCATTTGCCACTTTCCATGGCATTTACAGACTCATCCCAGAGCCCACTTTGTTTTTCCCGTTGCCTTCGGTTCTCTCCCCTCAGATCTGGTCAAAGCAATAAATACAGTTTCAATTTGCAGTTTGTTTACAGGTTTGGGTTATGTATTGAGTCCATATGTATTTTTTATGGATTAAGTCCATATGTATTTTTTTTTTCCAGCGTGTCAAGGTGGCAAATCCCTCAGAAACATAAACCAGTGCCTCACATGGTTTGCACTGTGCTCATTTATGGCACAGGTTGGAGCCTGTAGCTCATCCCCAGGGATGAACTTGAGGATTGTAACCCCAAATTGATGTGGATACTTTTCTGAATTTTCATAAAACTGCATCTGAGATGATTTGCTGAGATTTCTGAATGAGAAAGTGAGGTTAGATTTATTCTAATTGGGTTTAAGCTCAGCTTTCCCTTGGCTTCGTTACCTGGTGTTTTGGGGCTCGGGCTGGATCCCTTGGAAGCGAAATCTTGGCTTTCTCTTTCGTGCTCCGAGTGACGTGTTTGGAGTAACTCCATTAGAGCCTCTGGGATCGCTTTCATTTACAGTCAATGAACTCTGAATCATGTTTTTCTCCCCGTGTTTGTGTGGTTTTTGTTTTGGTTTTCAATTGCTTCGGCAGACAAGACGCGCTGAGCCGAGCTGAGCTGCCTACTCACTGCCATTAGTTTTCCTCTGGATTATACTTCCAGCTCGTGCTCTGGCACGTCCTTAGGCTGCTGGAAATCAGGGAAGAGTCCCAGGGGTGCAAAGGCAAAGCCACACAGGTGTGTTTTTACCTTTACCACGCTGAATTCCACCTGGTTGGGTGTCCAGCCCGTGCCTCGGCCACCGAGGATAAAACCTCACGCAAGAAAATATGTTCCTGCTATTTACACAGATGTTTGAAGAGAACTTGAGCTCAGCTTTTGCCCTTAATTCTTAAGGTAGCAGCTGGTGCTTGTGTCCAATCCCTTAATCCAGCTGCCCAAGCAACCTTGTGACTTTAAATACACTTTTAAGTGAATATTAACTGCTCGGGATAGGAGGGGAGTTATTCCGTGATCTCCCCTAATAGTTAATTCCAAGATAACTTGGCCCAACTTCAAATCATCAGGGGCAGCACTGTATTTCTGAAGCAGCAATTAGGAGTCATCAGCCTGCATAGAGACAAATTGGAAGTGAATTAGAGGCTGATGAGCTCCGGGCAGGGCTTCCAGGGCTCTTCCCAACCTCCCGCTGCGAGGAAGGATCGGAGCGGTCGCGCCGGAGCTTCCGAGGGCAGGGCAGGGGAGCTTTGACAAGATGCAGCTGTAAGAGACAATTTTCCTCTTTCTTTCCCTTAGTCTAAATCTGCTCTGAGCGCTGTACCAGGCAGGCTGGGCTGGCAGTGGATTAACTGAGCAGCTCCCAGAGCTAATTCTGCCCGTTCCAATGGACAGATGGAAATTGTGTGTTCTCACAATGCTCCCAGTATTTTGCCATTTTGCTCCAAATCGGGGCCTCCAGAAGCCATCCCTGGATGACTTTCTTTGTGCACAACTATTCAGAGGGTGAATCCAAGCCGTGTGGCTGCTCCAGGCCTCTTCCCTCCATCCTTGCAGTGCAGGAGGATTTGCCTGGGTATCAACTATCCTGGTAGATTTTGCTGCAGAAAGTTAAACCAGAAGTTGCAGCACGGGGTGTTTGGGACATCTGTCATGTTCCGGAAGGCTGGAGACTCCCATCAGCTGGGATGGTGGATGAATGTTAGGAACAGGGATGTTCTGGGGGGGAGCATCCCTCGGGATCCGTGCGGAGCTTGTCGTACCCGAACCCTTGGATCCCCGTCGCTCCCCTCCCCACCCTCCTGTCTGTTTTGATTTTTCCTGTTGTCCCGTGAATCCCTTGGAGGTTTGTGATGAGAACACAGGTGTTTGCATCGAGGTCTCGGAGGAGCTGCAGCCCAGGCAGCTGCTTGACATGGTGAGGGAGAGAAAGGAGGAGCTGCCACCTCCTTTCTTGGGGATGACAGAGAGAGGGAAGGATGAAGAGCTCCCTGGAGACAAAGCAAAACGTGGGGTTGGGTACCACAGACTGAAGTTCTTTGGACACAGCTGATGGGGAAGCAGAGGAACAGAAAGGCAGTGTTTGTGTGGGCATAGTTAATATGTGGGAGTGTGGCTTTAGGTCTTAGAATCACAGAGTGGGTTTGTTTTGGAGGGGCCTTAAAGGTCATCTTGTTGCAGCTCCTTGCCGTGGGCAGGGACACCTTCCACTAGCCCAGGTTGCTCCAAGCCCTGTCCAACCTGGCCTTGGACACTTCCAGGACATTCACAGCTTCTCTGGGCAACCTGTGCCAGGACGTCACCACCCTCCCAGGGAACAGTTTCTTCCCAATATCCCATCTAACCCTGCCCTCTGGCAGTTTGAAGCCATTCCCTCTTGTCCTGCCACTCCAGAGACTTGTAAATAGTCCCTCTCCCTCTTCCTTGGCTCCCTTCAGGTCCTGGAGGGCCACAATCAGGTCACCCTGACACCTCCTCTCTTCCTTCAGCTTTGGGGTGACCTAATTGTGGCCTTCCAGGGCAAATGTGCTGTTGTTTCCAGCAGAAAGGACTTCACTAGGTTTGCAAAGGAGTGAAAACCTTTCTGGAGGAGATTGGCAAGAAGTGAATTCCTTGGATGGGTCAGTCCATAGGATGCTGCCAGAGCTGGAGATGGAAGTCCTGGGGTGAAATGAGGAATCCCTGAGATCTTTGTCTTTGCTTTTGGGTTTCCCCCCGGGGAGGTGTGTAGGGAAGCAGCACTTTGGGTTTGGGAAAGAAACCAAGATTATTCTTCAGCCACGTGTTGCAGGTCAGGGAACCTCAGTGATGGGTCCAGGGGCAGGATTTATCCCTAAACACACTGTAAATCCCCAGCCTCTCATTCCCAGGCCCTTTTGGAGGTGTGTTTGTGCAGAGTCTGGAGGGGTGTGATGCGCTCTGGGATTTTGTTGTTACATCTCAGCTCCTTTGGCTCTGAGGGGCTCAGGCAGCTCCGAGTGATCCAAACATTCTGGTTTATTGAATTCCGTAGCCTGGAGAATTGAACAGTGCAGAGCAACTCTTGGGGGGGGGGGTAAAATAGCACCTATTTCTCCTGAATCTTTTATTTTCTAGGCTGAAATTTAACATACTTGAGCTTCTGGGCACAGGCAGACAAGTGGAAGAGGTGACAGTGATGGGAAGCAGACTTTAAGAAAGCTGCTGTTTTATTGAACAGATTCCTTGAACCTGATCTTGAGCGGATAATTTGGGATTTAAAAAGGGAAATTGGGGGTCACTCCATCATTGAGGATTTATAGAGGGATTTCACAGCTGGGGTCCTGCCCAGATTCTTTCATCCCACGTTGGAGGCTCACCCTGGTTTTCCTGACCCTGCCTCAGGGTTTGTCCCATGTACAAGTCCTGCTCCAGTGGCTCCATCCCCAACCTGCAGCTTCCTGACCCCCTTAGGATGAACCAAAATCTTTAACCCCGTTTCCAGAGCAGGGTGTAGTGACTGGAAAAAAACCCTGCTCAGCCCCAGCAAGATGGAGGGTTGTCTCAAGGCCACATTGACTCTAATTTCACTTTTTTAAACTTTTTCCTTTAGAAGAAAACTTGTCTTTCACTGAAATTTCCTGGGCCCTGCTGAGTCACTGCTGGTTCCTCTGTAGTGAGTTTTTGATGAGCACCTACCAGGCTTTCCTGGGAATGTTTGAGGGCTGGAGCTTGAGGAGCTGCTTCCCACGTGCTGGAACAATCAACCACGGAGCCCCTTTGCATCAGGGCAGCACTTGGCTGAGCCCAGAGCTGCTCCAGGTGCCAGAGAGCTGGAAGTGAGAGGGAATCTGAGCTGGGAATGCTTTGGAGAGAGAATGAGTTGGAGGCTTCTTGGAGGAGGTGAGAGAGGAGCAAGGGAGTGATTTGGAAGGAGTTGTGCAATGGTGGAGGTGGGGAGAGACCCTGTGACACAGGAGCCTGTAATTCCTCCTGGGGAGCATCTTCAAAATAGTTCATATCCACCTGAGCAGAACCTGATCTGAGAAATAGGTACCAGAGATCAGGATGAATTTATAAAGCCGTGTTGTCAGTGCTCCACAAATGCTCCCAAAGAACCTTTGTTGGCTTGAGGGAGGACAGGCAGAGCTCGTGGGTGAGGAGAGGGGAATAACTTCAGCTCAATGGGTGTGACATGGACACCAGCAGTCCCAGCTTGCTGGGGGCTTAGCTGGTGTTTGGCTTATCTAATCCTGGTTTTTGTCCATGGGCTCCGTGGCCACTTCCACCACGGAGAGATTGTTGTTTCTGTTGTGCTTGTGCGTTCCCCTGGGCCTCCTGTGACCCAGCAGGACTGTTCATTCCAGGAAGGGCTGTGAAGTTTACCTTTAAGTCAGACAAGAGGGATCAGCTGGGCAAGATCAATCCCCTGCCTGCTCTGCATCGCTTTGTCCTCATAAGCTGCCAGTTGAGCTCTAAATGTCTGAAAGCACATCCTGCTCCCTGGGATGAGTTGGTGTCACAGCAGCATCACCTGAAGGATGGATTTAAGCCACCAGCTCCTCACAAGAAAGAGGAGCTACGTGTGAGGTGGTGTGTCTTGGCAGCCTGTGATCCTTCATAGGCTGGAGAGAAATTCAGGAGGATAAAACATCCTCAGCTCTGAGTCAGCCCTGCAGTTTAATGTCAGCCCTAATACCGGTTCTGGGAGCGGGGAGCTGGGGGTGGAGGTGTGCTCAGGTGGGATGGAGCTGTTTGCTCCTCAGCCTGGTGGGCTCTGACCCACGTGTGACCTGTCTGTGACCCGTCTGACCCTGAAGCTCCATCAGGGTGAGGAAGGTGGGGCCGTGTGGGGATCCCAGACTCCTTCTACAGCTCCTGTTGGGGCAGAGCCAAGTGCAGACAAGACAGGAGTCCCCCCCTGGAGGCATCAGCACTGCTGGAGTCCCAGCATGTCAGGGGGCACTTAAGGACCCAGTTTAAGCTCGGCCTTAACCCTACGTTTCCTGGCTTTGCCTGATGGAAGCCAGACCTGTGCCTGATTTGAGCAGGGCTTTGGGGCAGTGATGGATTGCAGGGTGAGCTTTACCACCCTTCATCTGCTTCCTCTGCTCCTCTGGCCCCGGGTGTGCAGTTCAGTCAGAGTTTATTATAAATAACTCCAGATAGCAAAAGGAAACATCCCGGGCTCATGGTATTTTTTTTTTTCCTTGGCAGTTGCAGAGCGAGACAAAGGAGGGGGTTTAATGTAACATTTCCAGCCCAGATCTGTACAAAGAGTGACTTGTGTTTAGAGAATTGGGCCTTTAACAGTGTCTTACCAAAACAGCCGGGACGCTCCGGTGGGATGCTGGGCTTCCTTGGAGCATTCCCCAGACAGTGCACTTCCACCTCGGACTGTCTGCTGCTGTCTGAGACAGAACTGAGCCTGTTGTTCTGTTCTCGCTTCGCCTCCTCCGAGCTCCTTCCCAGAGCCCTCAGAATTCCCTCATCACCACGTCCTCCTGCGTGTCCTTGGCAGGGGAGCCTAGGTCACGGCGCAGCAGAGCTCGTCCTGCACACTGGGATGGAGCCTCAGCACAGCAGAGTGGCAGGAGTTTGGGAGCAGGCAGTGCTGAACGACCCTTGGAAAGGAGGCTTGGAATTTTTTTTTTTCCCCCTGCGGCAGAGCTCGTGGACACCTCACTCCAAAGGAATCGCTCCTGGGGTCACACCGGGCTTCCCATCCTCAGGCTGTGGAGCAGGGAGACACATCCTCCCCCAGGGCAGGCAGTGCTCAAGGAATGCGCTTGGCCCCGGCAGCCTGTCCTGCTCCAGTCTCCCTTTGGATGCTGTCCAGCTTTTCTGCAACTTCCAACGGCTCCTGGAGCGATCCGGTGCCAAAGAACCGCCGCCCCGCCTGCCGCAGCGAGGGCACCAGACATCCACGGGATGCTGTCTGCCTTGGAATGCCTGGACCAGCATCCCTAAAAAGGCTCCCGGCCCTGGTGTGTGCCACAGGGCTGCCAAGAAGGACGGGATCAATCGGGCTCCGCGTGTTGTTTTCCCTGGAACGCCGCGACGCGCTGCCCTTCCCGCGGGCTGGGGAGCCAAGAGCCTTCCAAAAGCTTCAGCTCCTCATTCAGAGCCCGACTGAACTTCCACCCTGAAGAGATTCAGTCTGGCCATTGGAAAGAAAGGCGAGGAAAAAATCAGTCTTCCCGTGGAAGTTCTTGTTCTCTCCGGCCTGTGAATATGAACGGGAATCCGGCAGGCTGGATCCAGGGGCAGCTGTGCAGATCTCAGCCTTTCTGGAGGGAATCACTTGGGCCTGAAGAAAGCTCCACATTTATCTGAGTGCTTCTGGAATGGTCCTTAATTCTGTGCCTATTTGATAAAAGTATGGTTGGTTCCTGTTTTTCCAGATGCTCTTTGCAGAGGGCTGGAGGAACTTTGGGATAATGTCAGCATTGACTAAACTCACTGTGAGGTCCCAGGGCTGTGGGCAGGGTCTGCTTGGCCTTTCTGGTGGGTGGAAGTGCTTTATCCCAGTTCACAAACTCATGGCTGCAGCTCCTAGGGCAGATCCAGCAGCTCCTACCAGCCTTTGGAATGTGGATAATGGATGACTCTCCTGACCTGCCACTGTTGGACACAAATCCTTTGGGTCTTAGGAGGCAGCCCTTGGGTATCCCAGATTCCTAGCAATGCTTCCTGGGATCAGGGAGATGTGTGTTCATGGGGGGTCTGAGTGTTGCTCAAATTCCTGGATAGTGCTGAACCTGGAGAACCTCTTTTGGCTGGAAAAACACCCTGCTCTTGGTGTTTTTCCATGTGTGCCTGATGACCCCCTGCTCCAGGAGCACTGCCATCCTTGGCTATGCAGGGACAGGTCGCAGGAGCCAGGTGGCCACTTGATACCAACCCTTGGCTGCTGGAGCTCCCAGGGAAGGTTCTGAGCACGGATGGTGAGTTGGGAGCAAATTAGGATCTGAAGTGAGATGTGGGTGGACACCCAGTTCCCTGGCTGGGGGAAGGGTGGGATCTCAGCTGGCTTTCCCTGCTGACATCCTTCAAATTAGAGCAGGCTGGGAAAGGAGGGATTTTTTTTTTTTTTTGGTCCCTTTTTTTCCTGGAAGTGTCTGAATTCTGAGCATGAAGAGCTTTGAGGGCTCTGTTGTCCTCCAGCTGAAGGTTTTGGGCGTGCTGATGAGAGGATTCCACATCCAGAAACAAACCCATGGGGACCTGACTCTGCTCCCATGATCTTCCTTTTCCACCTGCTCTGACATGAATGGCTACTGATCTTCCTAATCTGGAGCAGAACTTCCCCCTGGAGATATTTGTGGACATCAGTGAGGTTGGAGTGTGGTCAGGATCTGGTACAGTTTGAATGCCTCTGGTGCCATTGCTTGGAAAAATGATATTTAACATTTTCTAGCAGGAATCTGGTGCTTCTTTGGTAAAGTCTGGAAGTTTAATTCAGTTTTATTTATTGTACTGACCTTTGGATCAAGAGATCCCACTGGTTGTTGAATACAGGGAAGGTTATTGCTTTACTATCCCCTGTTTCTGTGTTCTTTTTCTCTGTGTATTTACCCTGCCAAGGACAGGAGGTGGATAAACCCTTGGGCTGACCCAGTTGCATTCCTTTAGTGGCACCAGTTGGGAAGGTATGGACATAATTTCGGGTGTTATCTTGTTCCCTGTGCCTTAAATGCCTGGCTGGGCTCCCCTACTTGGATGCCCCAAAGGAAGGAAATTTTAGAGGATCCAGAGTCTGCTGTGATCCCACCAGGACAGGGAGGTGGAAGCATCCAACCAGCCCTGGGCTCGTGCTGCTCTGCTTGTGTCTCAAAATTCCCATTTATCCTTTTGTCTGAATTAAGGGGGGGAAAAAATATACATATATACACTTGTATGTTCCTCAGTTGAAGCGTGAAGAGAAAATTCCTGTTTGGGATTATTTTGAGGCTCTGAAATGGTTCCTGAGGCCGTTTCTCCCCTGATTTATGGCAACACCCAGAGCGTCGCCACGTAAATGACTTTTAAATGGAACGTTTCAGCGGTTTTATAAGAATTCCTCATGTGAGGGGGAAAATAAACAGTTTGTCATTTACCAGCCTGTATTTGATTATCAGATTTGTTACTATAAACATCAGGCAACGCTTCCTTCAGCCCGGGCTGCTAGAGATGTATGACCTGGGAGAGCCATCCCGTTAAATAAAACCCAACCTGACGTGGGAAGTCGGCGTGGGACTGATCAGGCCCCTTCCCTGCTGGCTGCACAGATGCTCCTTGGCCAAAAATGAATATCTGATGTTGAGGTGAACGTGACTCCAGCTTTTCAGATCTCATTCCAAAAGCAGGCAGGCTGTGGGGTGGGTGTCCTGGGAGAGCATCAGGCTGTGCTGGAGGGATGTGGTGCTTCGTGTCTTTGGTGTTTGAAGAAGTCCAGGGCAGAGCAGTGAGTTAGGAAATAAATGTATTCTCTGTGTGCTGAGGGGTCTCTGTGGGCAGAGCATCCTGGGGGGCACCAATTCCTTTGATGTGCAGGAAAGGAAGGATCGTCCTGTGAGTGGAAATATGGGATGGGAATCCAGGGATCTGTTTGTAGAGGGCTGTAAAATATGTCTGAGGTTCTTGGGATGAGGCTTAGAGAATCAAACCTTCACCCAGGTGCCTGGCAGCTCAGGAGCTGCTTCCAGGAGCCATCCTTCTCCCTTGGGATGAAATGCATCCTGCATGGAAAGGAGTTTTCCATAAAACCAGTGATTTGGAGGAACATCTTGGCCGTAAGGACCATGAGGAGCTTTCTGGAAGTGGCTGGACTTTGGAGTTGGAATGGCTGTGTTTGCAGGGCTGGGGAGGTGCAGCCTCGGGTGCCTTCAGCCCCGGGGTGGCAGTTCCTGCTCCCAGCTCTGGGATCAGCACCAGAGCTGATCCCTGTGGGATAAATCCTCCTGGAAATACAGTGTTTGGGCAGCACCAGGTGAATTGTCACAGGGATGGGCACCTGGAGGGGGTGATGAGATGCAGGACAGCCTGGCCATGGAGAAGGGGAGGAGGTGCCATCCCCCAAAATCCCATCTGAGGGCCACGACCGGGGCTGCTGCAGCTGGGAATGATGGAAAGCAGGAGGAGCAGGGGCTTGGTGCTGCCACCACACCTGAGCTGGGTGTTCCATCACCCTGAGCCCTTCTCTTGGTGCCAGTTCCTCACCCTGGGCACCATCCCTGCCCGGGATGATCCTTCCTTGCTGCTTCCACGTGCAGGGTACCTGTACCTCTGCACTGCTCTGCTCAGGGGGATTTAAATCAGGATTTAAATTGCGTAGGTGGCTTTGCTGAGACTTTGATTCCTCTGTGAGGAACCAAGGCTGTGTTGGAAAAACAAATCCCTGGCCTTTTGCTTCCCAACCAGCAAAGGGCCGACGTTTTAATAGGAGGGAGAGTTTGGTGGCCAAGTGCCAGCGGGATGAGCTTCTTCCCTGGGGCTCTGCTTGCCAAGATACCATCCCTGGCTCCAGGAAACCTTTCCCTGCTTGCTCCAGACAGTGTTTTTTGTTGTCTCCAACCTGTGGGAGTTAATCCCACGCAGCCACTCGGGGTTTATGAGGAGGGAGATGTTTCCTTGGCCAAGGGGGGCTCCTGGCAGTGCCCAGGAGCACCCCTGGGTGTTTGCCCTCTCCCTGCACCCCTGTCACTGCTCCTCTCTCCCAGGGGAGCTGTTTAATTGTTATTTCTGGGTTCAGAAAAGGCCTTTTTCTCCCGTTGTGCTGCAAATTAATCTTTTCATGACACCTCGCGGTGTGTGTTATTTTCCTAAACAAAAGAGAGGTTGAGAAGTTTTCTTCCCCTTCCTTTTCCATGAGGAAAAAGCACATTGCTGTGTCTTTTTACAACTTGGAGTGTTTAGGGCTGTGCTGAAGCTGAGCCCAGGTTTAGGAGGGTGTTTCCTGCATGGTTTGGGCTTGGCTCCTTGGTGTTTTGTGGGTATTTTGTGCAGCCTTGCCCCGTGGTGAGGGTTCTGTCTGGGCAGAGCATCCTGGGGAGCACCAATTCCTGTGATGTGCAGGAATGGAAGGACTGTGAGTGGAAATACAGGGTGGAAATCCATGGATCTGTTGGTAAAGGAGTGTAAAATACCTCAGAAGCCCTTGGGATGAGGCCTAGAGGGTAAAACTAGGATATGGGAGGATATAAGGATACGGAGTGCTGCTCTCCCACGAATTCAGAGCCCTTTACACTCATCCATAGCAAGGGATTATTCCATAATTTAAGAGGAACAGCAAAAGCATCATCATCCCAATAATGCCCTCTTTAAGCTCAGCTCATTTCAACTTGCTTGGGGCAGCCCTGTGATGAGGGACTATGGGGAAAACCCACATCCTGCCACTAAACCCAGGAAAACAGGTTGACAAATGGGATCTGTTCCGTGCCTAACGACCAATTATTATTTCTTTTCCCCACACTTTGAAAAGCAAAGTGTGAAATTTGTGCTGCTCCCAGGATCACTTCCTGGTGTGCCAGCTGTGCCCTGCAGAATGTGCAGCACGTGCTCGTGCCCAGAAACCCAATAAAAGTGGTAATTAGCCCCCCAAACAAATGAGAAGATACAGTTTTATTCTGCATCGTACCTTTTCTGCAAACTGTGTCTCCAAACAGGGGTGGGGAGAGTTAAGTAATGCAGAGCTTAAATAATAAGCACACTGGGAGAGTGGATTAATAGGAAAGGGATGGATGTTGCTGCAAAGTGGGGAAAATTGGGTTGGGAAGAGCTGAGGGTGCCTGTGTGGGGACCACGTGGAGCTTGGGTTGAGCCTCAGCTCTTCTTTTGTGTTTGTGCCTCGTGGTTGAGGAGGGAGGATGAGGATGGAGGGCTCCTGGCATGCAGCTGATGGATGAGGGGTGTCCAGCCAGCTCTGAAATGAAGGAGGGCGATTTGGAGCCAATTTGTTCATCTTTGCTGGCTGAAGACAGAGTAGTTATTGCACCGCTCTCTCTCTCCCCTCTGCTCCCTCTCTGCCTCATTGACTCAGCAGCTTTAAATCTCAGCTGGAAGCACAACTTTATCTCCTTCCCTCCTCCTCACTCTGCTCCCGTGCCAGCCTTGGAGCTGTGGGGAACTGGGAGCGCTTCCAGGGGGATGCAGGAGGTGGAATGTGGCTGGGCTGCAGCAGGATGCAGTGCCATGGGCAGGAGGGGCCAGGCTTGGGGCCCTTTCCCCCTCATTCCCTACTTTTGGAGACAAGGCTGCTGCCAACTCCTCTGGGGAATTCCACAGGGAATCTTGAAGAGCGTGTGAGAAAAGTTGGGAAAAATATCCACGTGTGTGACGGAGTTAATCATGGACACATGGGAATCAGAGGGTCTGTGCCTTGCCTTGCTAGAGCTGAGTTCACATTTAGGCCAGGCTGTCTTAGTGTCACAAGGAGAAAGAGGTGAAACAGGGAGAAAACAGAATAAAAGAGGTGTTTTTAAACCTCAGGGGTGAGAACCACAGCTTGGAGAAACCTCCTGTCCTGGGGAGGATCCCAACGGGATGATGATGGTCTCCTTCCTCCCCTGTCCCTCTTCCCTGTGGCTGGTGGGATCCCTCCTACCCCAAATCCACCATCAACCTCTTTGGTGGCTGTGGCTGCAGGAACAGGCATTGATTTTTCCTTGGAGTTCCATGGTTTTGGAGGTGGATGTTGGCCAACCCCAGGAAGTTCACTAAACCCGAGTCTGGTGTGAGCTCTGCACTTCTGGTTATTTTTTTTATTTTTTTTTTGTGAGCTCTGCACTTCTGGGGTTTTTTTGTTTGTTTGGGGTTTTTTTTTGGGGTTTTTTTGGTTTTTTTTTTGTTTGTTTGTTTGGGGGGTTTTTTGTTTGTTTTTTTTGTTTGTTTGGGGGGTGTTTTGTTTGGTTTTTTTTTTTTTTGTTTGGGGGTTTTCTTTTTGTTTGTTTGTTTTAAAAATTGCTGTTTCCTCTGCACTCCTTCAGTGTGTTTGTTTTTTTTAGTCCATCACTCTGAATGGTTGGTGGCTCTGAGAAAGCAGAGATGTTTTATTGAACAGAAATGTGGATCCAGGTGGTGTTATCCAAGGACAGAAACAAGGCAAGGCTGGAGGAAAGGGAAAGCTCGCTCTCGCTCTCTCTCTTTTTAGGCCAAGTGATCTATCCATGGGGAGAAAAGATCCAGCTTTTGGATCTTTTGGAGACACATCTTCAGCACAACGTGCAGCTTATGGCCTCAAGTTGAGGCAGGGGAGGTTCAGGTTGGATATTATGGAAAATTTCTTCCTGGAAAGGGCTGTCCAGCCCAGGCACAGCTGCCCAGGGCCGTGGGGGAGTCCCCAGCCCTGGAGGGGTTTAAAAGCCTTGTGGATGTGGCACTTGGGGACATGGGTTAGTGGTGGGGGAATGGTTGAACTATGATCTCACAGGGCTTTTCCAACCCAAATAATTCCATGATTCCATGAAGCTGTGTGGCTGTTTCCACCCCCAAGGCAAACCCAGCCACTGCCCATCAGTGGGGACTCTGACAACCCCAGGTTTGGTGCTGAAGAACAGCCCAAGGAAGGGATGGTGTTCCTCAGGAAGGGAGCAGCAGGACAAGCAGGTTTTCCTGTGGGATTTGCACCTGTCTCAGGATGAGATGGGCCATGAGGCTGCAGGAGGGCACGGGGGTGACCTTGCAGGAGGCTGCTTTGTGCAGGATTTGCAGACTTGAGGCTTTTTGAAAGCTCTGAGTGAAAACCAGAGGTTCTAAAAGGATTTAATCGAGGGCCAGGGAGCACCTTGGGGTCTGCAGCTGCTGCCTTACAGGAGCTCAGGGCTGCTGGAAATTGGGGAAACAGAGAGATTTGGGATAAACACCTCGGGGTCTCCACCTGGAGAGTTCTGATAATGTTGTTATTGCTGTTCTTGTAGCAAGATTGTTCAAAGAGATCCATAACCCCCTTCTGAGCCCATCCCTGGGCTGCCTTGCTGAGCTGAGACTGTCACGGCTCTGCTTAAAGGGAAATAGGAATACGTGGAATTCTTCATTTAAAATGGGTTTAGAGGCAGTGATAGAGTTTGGTGGGACCATCTTTCCCCGGAGCAGTCTCTGCACACGGAGGAGGAATCATGTTCCCTCTTCCCCACACATTTGTTTCCTGTTGTTTTGGTGTTGTGGCAAATCTTCCCTGCCACAGATCATTCAAGAGCTCAGGAGGGACGTGGCTTTCCCTGGGTTTTTAGGCCATTTATATACTGAAAGAGGCCTGCAGTGCTTTTTTATGCTGAAAGATGAAACCATGTCCCAGAGCCAGAGGCTTCAGACATCCAGAGTGATTTTTTTTTTATTTTTTTTTGGGGGGGAACCTGGAGCAGTTTTTGCAGCGCTTTTAACTCTTGCTTTAGTCTGGTGGGATTTCTTCCTCTCATTATGCAGCAGATAAAATACTGTCCTTGAGGGAAGGAATCACTGTTTTATACAGAGACTGAAAATACCTTGATTTTTCCTTTTCTCTAGGAGCTTATTTGAAGTGAGTTTTGGCTGTGGTGAGAGGTACCAGAGTGATGGCCTTGGAATGAAAGTCTACCTTAAATGGGTTTAAACTGACAGAGAGGAGGATTAGATGGGATATTGGGAAGAAATTCTTCCCTGGGAGGGTGGGGAGGCCCTGGCACAGGTTGCCCAGAGAGGCTGTGGCTGCCCCTGGATCCCTGGAAGTGTTTAAGGCCAGGTTGGACAGGGCTTGGAGCAACCTGGGCTAGTGGAAGGTGTCCCTGCCCATGGCAGGGGGTGGAACTGGGTGAGCTTTAAGGTCCCTTCCAACCCATTTGGATTCTATAACCTTACAGGAGAGGAGGACAGGTCCTCCCAGTGAAGGTATTTGCAGTGTAGGTATCCTACAGGTCCTCCCAGTGAAGGTATTTGCAGTGTAGGTATCCTACAGGTCCTCCCAGTGAAGGTATTTGCAGTGTAGGTATCCTACAGGTCCTCCCAGTGAAGGTATTTGCAGTGTAGGTATCCTACAGGTCCTCCCAGTGAAGGTATTTGCAGTGTAGGTATCCTACAGGTCCTCCCAGTGAAGGTATTTGCAGTGTAGGTATCCTGGGAAACTTAACCACAATCCCACAATTTCCAAGGATCCACTTTAACCCAACAGCAACATTTATTAGGGCATTTTAAACCCTGAGTCTAATCCTACCCAGGGCAAGTTGGTTTTAATTCCCCTTGTTATGCCAATTAAACACCAGTATTAGAGTAATACTTTAGATTTAAGCTCTAGATGTTTCTAAAACCCTCTTGCATTTCCACACCTCAGCTTTTCCTGCAGGGAATGTTCTTGTAGCTGGTGTTTATCAGGGGCTCAGCAGCACGTGGGGGCTGAGAGGGATCTGGACACTGGATTGACAGGAATATTTTGCCTTTCTCTGCTCTTTTCTGAAGTGCAAACTCCACGTCCTTGAGGCCTGTCAGTGGGTGTGTGACAGCAGAGAGAGGGACAGCTGATGGCCCTTGTCTCCAGGACTCAGAGCAAGGGGGGTTCTGGGTTTCCATGGTTTCCCAAAGATGCTGGACATCCAATCCACTGGGTACCAGGGGCTTGTGCTCTGCAGAGCATCCCTTGTGGCCCTCAGTGGCCCTGGACCACTTGCCCTGGTTCTCCCTTCCCCCAGCTCAGCTGGACTGTCCCAGCATGAGCCAAGAACTCCCTCCTGACCCCACTGAGATCTTCCTTCTCCAAATCTCACACTGTCATTATGGAGAACAACAAAATCACATCCCCTGACTTTGCTCCTTCCATCCCAATCCCGTTCTAACAAGTGTATTATCTCTGACCCATTGCAGGATGGGATAAAACCCCCATCCTGTTGAGGCAAAATTAAAAGAAAGGCAGATTTAAGGACATTTGGGGGCAGCTTGGGATTTTCCTGGCTGTTCCCTCTTTTTCCAGCCCCTCTGGACCTTTAAGAACATCCCGAGCAGTTGCAGTAAAGTGGCTCTGAAGTAGCTTCTTGCCTTTTAACTGCTCCAAGGAAAAGCAGTTATGATGTCAGATTTTATGATATCTGGGGCTGGATTTGTTCAAATTGGAATTACAAGTGATTTTGGGTTGGGAGTTCTTTTGGAGGAAGGAATCCCGGGGTGGGATCCCCTTTTATCTTCGACTTGGTGGATGAACAACCATGTTATGAACAACCAACATTCAGTTCATCTGCTTAGGGTTGGATTTTTAAAGTGCCAGAGGAATTAATTTGTTACTTGGAAACTTTGGAACAGATCCATGTTAGATGTGCATCCACTGCACACAGAGATTCCCAAAAGGGATCGATCTCCTTGTCCAGAGAGGGAAAAGTTCTTGGAAGCATTGCCCTGACATTAACAAGCAGAGAAAAATTGCCCTAAACCTGATTATTTATTGATTTGATCCGATTTCTGTCTTCTGCCAGCAGTGAGCACAGTTTGCTATTTATATAAACAAAAGAACTCATACATATGTGTATGTACATATATTTGTTTTATATATATATATCTTCTAAATGTGTTAATCTGCACTATCTGACAGTTCCTCTGATGTGGGAGGCTCTTCCAGCCAAAAATATTGGTTTTACTACTTGGCATCTGACTGAGAGCTTAAGCTGGAGGTCTAAACCCCCTCCTGGAAGTCTTGACAGCTCCAGGCTGGGGTTTTAATATTTGCATGTGAAATGCATTTGGTTAATATTGCCTGAGCCTTTTATTGTAACTGCAGAGGATAAAACCCACGGGGGCTGGTTTGATTTGTTTGATATTCCTATTAGTTTATCAGAAGAGATTATCTCTCATTTATGGAAAGCAAGCAAACATGAAAAAAAAAAATAGAAGCCATGTGTTCTCCCCCCAGGCTTGTTTAGTTATTAGACTATTATTACAGTTAATTCAATGTTATTTGGCTTGGAGAGGAATCACTATTGTTACAGAAGTGCTCCAGAACACTTAATACTCCACACACCACCTAATTGTCCTGGGAGAAAACTCATTGAAACCTGTAGGAAAAATCATAGGAACGGGTTTGGCATTAACTCTGATTTGAGCTGAGGATTTGGGAAAGGTTTTGAACCACCAGAGCTCTCATTTTGAGGGGAAAAAACCCATACAGAATATCAGCAAAATGAAGTGAGGAAATGCTTTGCAACCCCCTTTTTCAGCTGAGCTCTGTATGTTAAAGCCTAGCTGAGGTTTTGAGGTGTAAAGGTATGGAAGGGGATGCCTTTTCCCAGGAATATTCATATATCTATATATATATGTATTTATAGGGGTCAAGTGTTGCTGTCCCTTAAACTTCAGTTGCTCCACAAAAAAAGCACAACAGGTGTAAGTGGAGAAAACCTCAAGTGGGCTGGGAAAAAAAAGGAGTTTTTATTGAAAGAATCCAGGTTTCCTCTGTGCTACCTGACCCCATGGTGTGTATTCCACAGGTGCTCCCAGGGGAATGCTCTTTCTGGTCCAGATAAATTCCCTACTGTGGCTCCCAGGTGTTTCCTCACTCCCGGGGAATTTGCTGTTACAGCAGAAAACAGAGAAGTTTCCTTCATTTCCATCCAAGTTTTCATCTCCTCCCCTGTCCTTTCCCAAGTCAGACTTAACCTGAATCGCTGCCCCCTGAACTGGGATGTTCCCAGCACAGAGGGGTTTCCTGGAAGTGCCATAAAAACTCCCAGCCGGGGTTTCCCTGCCCAGCCAGGGAATTCTTTGGGAGTGAGGGAGCGGGTTGGGCTTCCCGGGGAAGCCGGGAGGGAGGGAGGGAGCAGTGCCAGAGTCTGGATTTCCTTCTCCTTCCTCTGCCTTTCCCCATCTTTTCCACCTTCTGCTCCCTCTCTCTGTAGTAACACTTCCCGCAGCCCAGCTGTGTTTTTTAGGACGAGGAGGGAATCGCAGTTTGGAATCCAGGGCGAGCAAATTTAGCCAAGGAAGTGGGTCTTGATGGGAGCACACGGATAGAGGGGCTGTGGGGGACGTGGCAGGAGGGAGGAAGCCACTGAACTTCCTGCCCTTTCTCGCTTTTAATGGAGAAATCTTCTTATTTTGACCAGGAGAGCTCAGAACCCTTGACGTGGTGGGGAGTGCCCACCCTGAAATCTTCCTTTTATTTTATATCCTGGGTGAAAAAGGCAATTTGGGGAGGCGAGGAGGGGAATCTCTGGGCTGTTTTCATCCCCCCTCCTTTGCTCAGCCTTCCCAGAGGATTTTCACGGGATTTTTCACCACCCCCCCCCCCCCCACGCTCCAGAAAAAAAGTTGTTTGTTGCTTTTTTATTTGGGGTGGGGAAAAGGGAAGGGAGAACTATTAATGAGTTTGGAGCTGTTGCCATGGGAACCTGTTGCTAATGAATCTCTGGGGTTTCCTCTCCACCTTGAGCCCTGTTTCCTGGTAATAACATTCCCATGGCAACGGATGTCCCTGATCCCCTGCCTGGCTCCGGGGCCACCGCCTTGGATGGGCAGATAAAGCTCCTTTTAATGCCAACCAAGGGATTTACATCAAGGAGGCATCACTCCTGTGCTCCCTCCTCCTGCACCTGCAAGTTCAGAGAGGGTTTGTTTTTTTTTTTAAAACAGTTTTAACATTTCACCAAAAATTCCCAACCTGATCCCTTCCTTTCCAGTGGTTTTTCCCCTCCAAACCCACCGTTGCTGCAGCCTTTGCCTCCCATGGGGGTGTTTGGTGTCTCACCTGGTGTTGGGGTTTAGGTTCATTGGGGTTTTTTGCCCCCTAAAACAAGTTTTTAGTTTAGGTTTGGTGCTTGACTTTTTCCCTGTCCCCTTGCAATGCCAGAGGTGAAATTCCTGCCTGGAAGCAGGAGGGTTTAGAAGGGCTTTGGGGCAGGGGGCCCATCACCTGTCCTACAAAAGTTACTCAGCTTCAGATCCCAACTCGTTTGTCCGATGTTGTGAAGTGGATTGATCCAAGAGCTCTGATCCAGGCTTGCTCCATGGATATCAGCTCCACAGGAGGTGCTGTGGGATGGGATCAGTCCCCTGAGCCAGCAAGGGCTGACACTGGGATTGTTTTATGGATAATGTCTCCAGGCACAGCCAAAAGTAGGGATTGAAGCTCCTCACTGAGAGATTTTTGTGGAGAGTTCAGGGTTCGGATTCCTGGGATTTTTGAGTCCCACGTGTATCCATCATCTTGGACACCCCAAAACCTATTCTCCCCTCCTGAGGGGGATTCTCAGCTCTGGGAATCCGCTGGGCCTGTGCTGTGTTCCAGCTGGTTGGGGTGGTGGGAAGAACTGGGGGAAGGAGTTGGATTCTCTGGGAGGGACAACAGGGCACAAGTCATGGAATCCTAGAAGGGTTTGGGTTGGAAGGGACCTTAAAGATCATCTTGTTCCATGGGCAGGGACACCTCCCACTGGGCCAGGTTGCTCCAAAGCTTGTCCAACCTGACCTTGGACACCCCCAGGGATGGAGGTGACACTGCCCAAGTGCCACCTCCTGTGGAGAGCTGGGAGCCCCCAGGTAGTTGATGTGCTGGACTGAGCTGCTTCCCAGCAGGAAAATGGAGTGTTGGAACAAAAAAAGGCAGCAACTGAGAAGCCCCAATAACATTCAGCTGGAATAAAAGAAGTGGTTTCTCTTTAATTTACGACCTGAATCCGACAGGACAAAGAAATCTCCTGTGCATCAGCAGCGGCTCATTGGCAAGGCACAGAAAGGAGGATAATGGATGGTGGGGATCTCCAGGGCCTGGCAGTTCATCTGCTCGTGCCACTGCCCCCCCAGCCACTGCCCTGGCAGTAAATCCTCAGTGAAGGAGCAGCCTCTGCATAAGCACTTAAGTGCTTTTGCTGTTCAAGGCAGAGCAGACACTGAAACCCATCAGAAGGTCCATTTTTCACCGGGCAGTATTGACTGATCCGTTCAAGCAGAGTCACCTCCCATCATGGGCTCTGGGCACGATGATATTTTTTCCTCTCCCAGCGTCTTTCAGGAATATTTTATGGGTGTTGTGTTGTGTTTTTTTTGTTTTTTTTTTTTTGAGTAGTGCTCTGTAGGTGTGGATAAATCAAACCTCGGGAACTGAGATGGCAGAAATGGAGTACTGAGAGTACTACAGGAGAGCGAGAGCAGGACTTGGGAGCGCTGAGAAATCCCGAATCCTTATTCCACGATGAGACTTGAGCTGCCTAAGAATAGCCCAGGGCGTTCCTCCCGGGATTGCAATCACTGGGATGAAAGTTCTCGGGCGTTAACTCTGATCACCCAGAGCTTTGGGCACGTGTGTGTTCCCAGGTATGAAAGAGCAGAGCTAACGATCCCTCCTAGAGCCATGAATAATTCATCTGGTGATTGATGGGGGCTCTGAAGCGGAGCTGAGATCCCCTCCCTGTCTCCCAGCCGGGTAAACTGGAGCTAATTGAATCGTTGAGAGATCATAAATAAACGGAAGGGGTTGTGAGACAGGACGTTGCTGTTGATCTGGTTTGTCTGAAGGAGAAGGTTGGATCGTGGCAGTTTGAAATTACCACCGTGCAAGGAGTGGGAAAATTAAGGAAATGCAGCCCAACAAGTGATTGGCAGGTGAGGGGAGGAGGCAGGGACAGATTTTGGCTGTGGCTCTCCAGGCTCCCAACAGATGTTGTGCCACAGTTGCATGGAATGATGTTTGATTAGAGGATGGGTTGTTGTCACCTTTGTCCCATGAACCTGGGGGTGCTCAGAGCCTTGGAAAAGCTGCCTTTGGGAAGGGAAGGTGTACAAGGAATTCAGTGTCCTGCTAAGAATTGAAACCTCTCCAGGTCATCAGTTTTAGGGAAGAGGAGAAAAAGGCCACAGTGTTTCTTTGTCATACTTCTGTGTAAAAAAATGCCTGTTCTCCCACCAGCTTTCCTAGAAGAGCTCCAGGGAGACCTGAGAGCCCCTTCCAGGGCCTAAAGGGGCTCCAAGAGAGCTGGAGACAGACTTGGGACGAGGGCCTGGAGTGCCAGGACAAGGGGAATGGCTTCCCAGTGCCAGAGGGCAGGATTAGATGGGATATTGGGAAGGAATCCTTCCCTGTGAGGGTGGGGAGGCCCTGGCACAGGTTGCTCAGAGAAGCTGTGGCTGCCCCTGGATCCCTGGAAGTGTCCAAGGCCAGGTTGGATGGGGCTTGGAGCAACCTGGGCTGGTGGAAGGTGTCCCTGCCCGTGGCAGGGGATGGGACTGGATGAGCTTTAAGGTCCCTTCCAACCCAAACCATTCCATGATCTCTCCATGCTGCCGTGGGATCTGGCAGCAGTAGAGCCCTGACAAGGAGGGGCAGGTCCCTCTTGGTGAGGTCTCCCTGTTCTTGTTCCCTCTTGCTCCTCTCAGGCCCGTTTTTGTCGTTCCCATCCTTCTTGCTCAGAAGTGCACGTTGCAAAGAAGCCTCTTTAAAAACACACTTCCCTTCCCGTGGCTGTTTTTCCGTTGGTTTTGAGTGATAAATATTTCATCAAATGCCTGCCTTCCAGCCTGTGCTTCCAGTTTAGCATGTGAAATCATCTAAATGGGTTTATTTAGATGAGCAGCACTCAAAGAGCTGCTGCTTTCCTGAAGAACGGGGAGTCTTGGAGTAAAACGCTCGTTTTCTCTTGAAATCCGTGCGAGGTCACTCGGAGTCACCGTGGAATGTTTTGCTGTCCTCTGGCCATCTCCGGTGGACTCCTTGCTTTCCAAGGGCTCCTCCAAAATGGATGGCTTTGCTAGGGAGCCTGGAATGTTTTGCTGCTTAATTTAGACTGTTTATCTCCCAGAGGTCCTGGAGTTCAAAGCCTTAAGAGATGCGCCGGAGCCTCTCCGCTCTCCCCAGCAGCTGCCTTCCCATAGCACCAATCCCTGCTCCAGGGTGAGCCATCCCGGGATCCTGGGAGGCTCAGGGTGTGCTAATCCAACTGCAGGAGGAGTTCTGCTTCTTAGTAGTTCGATAACCCAATCTGAGGCTTCTTTGCTTTCCCTTTTTCCCGGGGTTCCCGAAGGCGTGTGGAAAACCGCTCCGGTGCCGCCGTTCCGGCGTTTCCAGCTCCCGCCGGTCCCTTGCCGGTTTCCAGGCGGTGCCTGGAGAAGGAAGGTCGGCTTTGAGGGAGATTTATGAGGTCTGGCAGCCTTTCTCCAAGGCTGCTGTTGCAGTTCTGCCATCCTTGACCTTGGAGGAGAGGCTGCCGGGCAGTGCTGCAGCTTCCCAGTTGGCTCGTGGCGGGAAGTCCTGAGCCTGGGAAGCCTGAGCTGGAACTGCTGAGTGTTCAGGGAGGTTCACGTTTCAGCACAGTGGGTGTGATTCCATCTCTCCCGGAGCGTTAGAAAGCCGGGATAATTACAGTGGAATTATATCATTGCACGGGAGAGGCTGTTCACAGCCAGTTCTTCCTAATCTGAGGGGCTGATTTAGGCTTTATTCACTATTTCTACTATTATTGTTTAAAGTGAAAAAAAACCCCTCCTCTGTTCAATTAAAAGAGGATGTAAGTGTTGCATTGAGATCAAAGCCAGGCCATTATTAAATCCTTCCGCTGGAAGAAAATAACCATTTCTACAACAAAACCTTAAGTGGTCACCCTCTGATAAATGCCACCTTTTATGAATTTAATTAGAAAACATTTATTTCCTGCACTAATCCTGGAGTGCTGGGAAGGTAGGCCAGTTGCCAGGACAACCCATTTCTCTCTCTCTCTCTCATTCTCTCTCTCTCATTCTCTTTCTCTCTCTTTTTAATCTTTATTTTTTCCTCCCCTCCTTTTATTTCTCTTATGTCACTTTTGATCACATCATCTTGAAAGGAGATTTTATTATGTGAGGTCTTCAGGCTGGCTTGATTGAAAGACAAGAGGGGTTTTTTTTGAAAACTAATGTGGTTTGTGGAGCTCTTCTTGCAGAGTCCCCTCTGCGTCCGTGCCCGTCCTCTACGGAAAGTCACGGCGAGCAGAGGGAATGACAGGGAGGGCTGGAAAACGGGAAAGGCAAACAACAGACATCTCCCCTCTTCCCTCAGCGCCTCATTCCTGCAGATCTCAGCTGTGCAAGTCCTTGAACTGTCTGCCTGAGTTAGTTTTGTGACAGGACACGGCGTGAGGGCGGCTCAAAGTCCGGCTGGTCCGGGCAGGTTTCCTGGAAAACCGCTTGTCTTTCTCCCATCCTTTCTCTTCCACTGAATAATTTGAGTTTGAGGTTGGGATTTAATTTAAGAAGGGGATAAACCCGAGGGAAGTGGGGCAGACAGAGCTTTGCTGGTTGAGCCCAAGGGACTCAGTTGTGGTGGTCCATCCACATGCCATGGGAGCAGGTTGGGCACTGGGAGAAGGAGCCCTGGCAGAATCCTGACAAGTCTGCAGTCTTCAGTGCAGCCATCCTAGACCAGGTCAAGCCCTGGAAAGCTGCATTTGGTCCTGCTGAGATGAGCCCTGGGCTCGGTGTCCCCAGTGTCCTCCCTGGTTCACAGCACAGGCTGGTCCATCACTCTGCTCCTGGGATGAGCCACGGCTGGGGTGAAGCTCTGAGAGCTTTGCAGAGGACACTGATGGATTGATTTAAGCCAGAGAGGGAAGAACCTTGTCCCTCATCCGTGGGTTCAGGGGCTTCAGGGTGAGGAATTGGGATCCAGGCAAAGAGTGTGGGGAAAACACCTTTATACAGGAGAAAAAGCAGATTTAATCCCCGGTGTGGGGGATTTACTTGGCACTCAGGAGACCAGGAAGTGTGGTGTTGTCTAGTTCAATGCCAGGACTTCTGTACGTCCCCAGAGGTTGATTTTAGGGTGGTAGTAACTCCAGCAGTGACTCAACCCCCCTCAAGTTCAGGTCCCACTTGTCCCCAGGGAGCTCCTGTCACCGTTTCCCTGCTGAGCTGTGAAAGGAGCAGCAGCAGGAAAAAATTCCTGGAGTGCTGGGGATGCTCCATTAGCATTCACGGGGTGCTGTGTCAATGCTAGTTTCTTTATTTATTTATTTATTTATTTAATTTATTTATTTATTCCAAGTGTGAATTGCATGAATACACAATTTGGGAAGGAAATGTTCCAAGTGTATTATTTCCACATGGAAACAACACGGTGGGATGGGGGAGATCGAGGTTGGTCTCCTGAATCTCCTGGTGGTTTCTGTCCCTCCTCTCCCGGGTGTAAATGTGCCTTTGGATCACAAAGAGATTTGTTTCTTGCTCAAGGTGGCTCACTGGGAAAACTGGAAAAAGCTACAGGATGCACGAAAGAATGGGAGTTGTGCTGCAGTGATTTACAGGGAGATAATTTTGTTGATTGGTTTTGGTGCTGTTCCCACGTTCTGCAGTGTCACACAAATCCCAGCGCGCCACCCGCCCAGATGTTGGGTTTTTATTGCTTTTGCACAAGACTGGGAATCAGGAACGAGTTCCCTTTTTTTGTGGAGTCTCTGGGAAGCCCAAAGGGTCTCCTGCCAGAGGATGTGTTGCCCTTCTGCCTGGATTACTCTGCTCAGGCCTTACAGAAACTTGATGGAACTGGTGGACTTTTCCTTCCTTCTTTTCTTTATTTAAAGGAATTACTGTTGCTGTGTCATCTCCAATAATGCCACAGTGTGCTTGTGTTTAACTCAACGCTGTTGACTCAGAAATTCAGCTGAAATTCTCATTTGTTTTATTGCTGCTGGAGCTGTGAGGAGGGAAAAATGGATAGAAAATCCCTAATCCAAAGGCTCTCTGTTACCCTGAGGGATGATGCTGGACGAGAGGAGCAGGGAGGGGCAGAGAGACAATGGATGTACAGGGTCCTCTCGTGGGCTTTTTTGGAAAAAAAATCACAGCTGAGCCTTAGGAGGGATGAGATCTTTGATGGGGATCTCACCCCTAATCCCTGGGATTTCAGTTCCTTACCTTGGGAAAAAGAACCTCCCAGCTCAGTGTGTGGTCAGTGGATGATTCCAGTTGGCATCACCCACATTTCACAAGTTTTCCACTTCAGCTTCTGTCCGAACGTGGGAGTTGGAATGCAAAGCCTGTCTCCAAAAATGCAGAAAATATAATTAAAAAGGGATTTTGCAGGTATTGGAGGGAACATTGAAACGCTGAGGGAGTTTGGTTTTTTTTTTGCTCTTTTTATGCCGAATTTCCCGGTGCTGAGCAGGTGAGATGAAGGTTGGGGAGTTTGTTTTTTTTTTTGTTCCTTGATGGGGGCAGAGCTCTTAATGAACTTCATCAATTGATTTTGGCCTTGTACTTGCTCTAAGCAAACAAAACCAACAGGAAAATCCTTCCACAAATTCCCAGTGTTTGTTTTAGCGGCGCTGCCTCGTGTCTCCCAGAACCAGCACTCCTTGTTCAGGGAGGGAAACCATAAAGCCAAATGTTAATAAGAATATTCTCATGAACTGTTAATTTTTATGGAGCCCTTCTAAGCTCCTGAGTGTGGCTGGTTTTTGGTTGTTGAGGGCAGCCCAGGCGTGGGGGCTGCTAAAACCATCTTTTATTCCTCACCGTTAGTAGAAGGGGGAAAGAAAAAACTCAAAATTATAAATATTATGCTGAATTTAAAGCTTTCACATTTTAAGAGCATCATAGATGGCTCATATTTCTTTTGTGGCTGAAATTAGGAAACTGGCTTTAGAATGAGAACCTAAAAAAAAAAAAGAAAAATCCCAAATTCAGCTTCTCCTAAAGCAAACCCTGAAAAAAAAAACCTGCCAATCTTAAGCCATTTACATCTTCAAATGGTCCTTTTCATCTCTGGCTTAGCCTGTCCTGCTTGGATTTGGGGGGGAATAAGATTATGTGGAGCTTTTTGAGACGGGGCAAAGCCGATTTCTAGGCAGACACCTGACTTAGGCTGAAAAAGGAGCGCCTCAAAAACAAGGTTATTCCTAAAAAATGATGATAATTGCCTGGAATCCTCTGGAATCCTCTGAAATCCCAGTGTCTGGCAGGCTCCTGCTGGTGCAGGGTGTGCTGTTGGAGGTGGCTCCTCACTCCCGAAGTCGGGCGGTGCCTGATGCGCTCCCGAGGTTGTCACAGGGGGATTTCAGGAAGACGTTGGTTTTCCAGAGGGTTTTCCAGCCCTCTGCCTTAGAGGGACAGGAGATAAATAAGCCAAATTATGAAGCAGCAGATTCCACCAGCCCAGAGCAGGCTCGTGTTGGGAACGGTGCCGAGCAGGACGGTGACTCCAGGCCTGGAAGAGCCCTGGCAGAGCAGCAGCCAGCTCGTGACACCAGCTTTTTTTTATTATTATCATTTTTTAGCTCAACTCCTCTTGACCTGCCATGGTCCTTTGCCCTCAGCCCAGCTGTTGACCCCTGATTCTCCGAGCACTGCCTGTCCTGTGCCGGTTCCCAGGAGACTCGGGATGTTTTCCCGCTTGCTCCGTGCTGCTCGTGGCTGCTCTGTGTTTCCCCAGATTTCCCGTGCTGAAGGGAACATTGCCCCGAGCCAAGGGAGAAAAATCTTCTCTCCTCTCTCCTTTATTTTTGACAGCAGGGTTGGGAAGGGAGAGGCAGCCGTTGATGCGCTCCGGAACAACAAGGCGGTGACGTTCCAGAGCTCACCCCAAAAATGAGATCAGCACTTCCTGCTGCCTCCTGCTCCTGCTGATTTCCCTCATAATTTGATCAGTGGCATTGATTTGTTGGGAATGGCACATCCAGTGATTTTTTTTTCTTGGCCAGGAAGGAGTGATGGGGCTGGTTGGTGTTTGGTGTGTGCAGGGGATGGGGAAGCCCAGCCGGGGGAAAACCAGCAGGCAACTCTTGGAGGGGATGGAGGGGACATCTGCCTGCTGTCACCAAACTCTCCTGGGCTTCCTGACTGCACAGTGACACCCTGAGGGTTCCCCATGGACCCCAATGAGCACAGGGGATGAGAATGGTGCAGCTGAAGGGTGAAGCCCTGAGATCTGGGGTGGGTTGGTGGTGAGGTTCTCTCCAGGAGGGGCATCAGCAGCTCTTTTCTGGCTGAGATAATTCAGTTCCTGTCACCTCCTGGCATGTCTTTGATTGGTGTCTTGGGTTGAGTTCTGGGTTTGGACACAGCAGACCCTGGAGGGCAGGTTGGGCTTGAGGCCAGAACATGTTGTGACACGAGTGTGGGTAGAAGGGCCCATCACCTGGGAATTTAATCCCTTGCCCTGGCAGGATTGTCTCCCTCCAGGATTACTTGTCCTCTCAGGTGCCAGTGGCTCTCAGCTCTCTTTGGGAAGAGTCCCTGAGCTCCAAGAGCTCACAGGACACAGGGCTCTTCCTGCTCTTGCCACTGGCTTGGGTTGTGTTCCAAAGGCCATGGGATGCCTTCGGGGCCACAAATTTATAAGGGCTTTGGGAGGATCTTTGGGGGGGATTTTGTCTGCTCTGTATCGAGTTTTGAGGCAAAGATTTGTCCTCCTGAGATGTCTGGCCCAAACTGGAGACCCCGAGCAGGAAGGTGAGGGATGAACAGCAAAGAGCTGCTGCTCCCCCTGCCCAGCACTCCAGGCTGGGGCTTTTAGCCCCATCTTTGCCCTTTTCAGTGATTTTTGCAGTGAAATTAGGGTGAAAGAACCCTTACCCTGGGACAGCAGGAGCCAGCCTGGGGTTTGAATCGTGGAATCACAGAATGGTTTGGGTTGGAAAGGACCTTAAAGATCATCCAGTGCCACCCCCTGCCATGGGCAGGGACACCTTCCACTGGCCCAGGTTACTCCAACCTGACCTTGGACATTTCCAGGGATCCAGGAAGCAACCTGTGCCAGGGCCTCCCCACCCTCCCAGGGAAGGATTTCTCCCTGATGTGAGACCTTGCTGTAATTAAGGAATGAGATTTCCTGGAGAGGAGCAGTGGGAATCTCTTGTATGGCCCAGCCAGAAAGAGGCAAAAGTTCCCACGGGATTTAGGTGGATTATGGAGGATTAACCAGTTCGGGGTTGCTGTGTTTGGGTTCAAACTGCTAATTCCTGAGTGCTCCAGCCTTCCCAGACACCACATCTCGTGCAGCCTCGTTGCTGAGGGTAAAAATCTATTTACTCCAATCTCTGATTTATTATTTATCACCCAACATTTACTTTGTGGATCATCTCCCTGTGCTCAGCTGCCAGAACCAACCAGACCTCGAGTTTTGTGTTTAACTGGGTCTCGAGGGGCAGGGAGGGGGTTCAGGGCCAGGGGAGACGTTCAACGAGGCCACCGGGCTCTGCTCCGGGTTTTTCCCGCTGTCAAGTTGTTCCAGTTTTGTAGGAATTCTCCTCCCTGATAAGCCAGATCAAAGGAAAAAGGGAAAGGAAATCTATGGAGCTGGGGGTGGAGCTGCCACTTGTTGGACTTTCTCCTTGGAGACCCCCAAATTGCAGCTTTGCTGTTCCACTTGCTAATTACCCATTGTTTGATTTTTTTTTTTTTTTTTTGCTTTTAATTAGGAGAAGAAACCAATTTCTTTTAGTCTTTTTTTTTTTCTTTTTAATCTACTTTAAAACTTTCTGGGGAAAGCTGATGCCTCCTATCCCAAGGATGCTCCTGGGTTTGCAGGAGGGATCCATGTAGGGCCCATCCTCATGGATCTGCACCCCCCTCCCCTCCCTTGGCCCCAGCGGGGATTTGGGAGCCTCGTTGTGTTGATGCTGCTCCAAGGTAATAGGATGATTTATTTTCCATTTGCAAAAGTATGGAATAATCCATATCCATGTACCTCAGGCTCTAATCCCTCTTCTTTTTCCCTGGGGTGATTGCATTCACTGGGGGAGGGGTTTAAAGCTGGGTTTTTTTCTCCAGAGTTGCCCAGATTTTGAATTAAAAATAAGAAAGCCTCAAAACCCAGCCTGGAAATACAAATTGAGCACATGCTGAATATTTTGATTAGTTTTGTCCTTTCTCCAGGACTTCATTTGAATTTCTTTTTCCTCTGGAAATTGCTCCCTGCCCCCCATCCTTTTCCCAAGATCCTTCCCCAAGGATCAAAAATACAAATTCCTAAAAAAACCAGAGAACTCAGCGCAGCTTCTTGGCTCAGTCCCTCCCATCACAGGCATCTCATCCCGTATAACCTTTTCCATAAACTTAATGGATTGCATGGATTCAGATTTCCCTCTCCTGCTAATTTGGGAGCGAACAAACCAGCCAGGCTTGCAGGGGACGTGATTCCTCATGGAAAAGGCTGCTTTTCCCCCCTAAATGGAGGCAAAAAACGGAGGATTTATAGGAATGCCACGAGCAGGGCCAATATTCCCAGCAGCCCTGATCATGGGAGTGTGACAGTGATGTCCAATCTGTTGCAGCATCATTGATTCTCATCAATAAATTAGCAGTGGTTGGGATCACTTGATCCTGTTCCATGTGCCAAAGCGAGTTCCGCTCATCCCACATTTCTGTATCAGCTCAAAACATCTCCACCCCTCGCTAAATGTTGATTTTTAACTGTCAAAAGGCTTTTCCATTGGTTGTATTTCGTGACAGAATCAGTTGCCCTTTTTGTTTAAGTCTTAATTAATTGGCAGATATTGGGAGTTTTGGCATTCGGTTCTTTTTCTTTCGTTTGGGAATTTTTAGGGTTGGAAGATCCACCCTCCTGTGGAGCAAGCAGGAAAGGCTTAGGTTGGAATAAATAAATAAAATAATAAAGAAATGGATTGGCTTGGCACAGGGACAGTGGCCACACAAATTACTCTCTTTAAGCTCTGTGAGGATAATTAAAAGTATCTGCGTGGGCGTGAGAAACGCCAGAGCAAATCCTGTCTGGGCTGCACTGGGTCAATCCTCTCCCTTCCAGCTGATCCTGGTGGTCAGGAGAGGATCCAGAACATTCTGTGATCTCCTGTTTCATGGGAATTAATTAAATTTTGCACTCCTGAAAACGCTCACAGAAAAAATTAAAAGGGATCCACGGAGGCTCCTCGGTGGCTGAGGCTGAGGGACGATGTCACGGGGGAATACAGGGACACCAGAGGATGGAAAAGGGACTCACGGAGAGAAATTGCTCCAGGGAGATATTGGGAGCTGCCCAGAGCTGAGGGAAGAGCTGATTCCTGGAAATATTTTGTGCCTGTGTGGGATATGGACAAGTTTTGAGCCAATCTGGGATCGAGGTGGGTGGTGGGACAAGAGGAAGCGGATTTAAGTTGTGCCAGGGGAGGTTTAGATTGGATATTGGGGAAGATTTCTTCATATGGAAGGATGGAATCCCCATCCCTGGAGGGATGTAAAAATCTGTGTAGATGTGGCACTTGGGGCCATGAGTCAGCACCGGGGGAATATTTGGACTCGATGCTCTTAAAAGGGTTTTTCCAACCTTAATAATTCCATGATAAACATCCCAACCTGATCCCAACGGGTTGTGAGCATTTCTGATGGGTAAGGAGCACATAGAGCAGGGAACAGCTTCGTGGTGGCCTCAGCTAAAACACAAAATGTTGTTTTCTTCTCTTGTTTTTTCCTGTCCTCTCAAATACCATCACAGCTCGACTGCGGCCCAAATGATTTCTTTTAAATGCTTTTATTTATTATTTTACTTCCTTTAGCTCCAAATCCAGGTTTGATCTGGTGGTAAAGGAGGCAGCTAAAGCCCAGCTCCCCTGTTTTAATTAAAAGTGAGCTGGTGAGTCGTGCTCGCTGTGCTCGGTGAGCAAAGTGGTCCCCCCGGTCCCCTCCCGGCTGACGAAGCGTCGCCTCGGAAAATCCATCCAGCTTTTCCGAGACGTGGGAAAACCCCTGTGCGGGAAAACAGGGCACTTAATTTGTTTTTTAATATTGCTTTGTTGCTGTGCTGGTTGGGAAGGCCCTTCCTGGGCTCTGCTGACGGTGCTTTAGGCTGGCAAAGTCCGTTTTTAGTCATGATTTGGGATGTAAAGCATAAAATTCCGTTTTTCTTTTTCTGCTTTCAAATGAGTGTGAGGATTTTTGAGCTAAGAATTGTTAAGAACAAAGCGTGGTGCAGGTGCAGGAGGTCAGGGTTTCTCTCCTCTGCCTTCCTCTTGCATGAGGTTATCAGGACCCTGCTGCTGGACTGGGATCTCCTGCTCTGCAGTTCTAAAAAAGCTCTAAAAGGGGAGTTTTCTGTCCATAGTTCTGCACTGAAAGTTGCATCCTTGAGATAGGAGTTGGGTTTTCTTCTGTGTGTTGGCTCCAGAGGCTGTTTTGGCTGATACATTGGGGCTAGTGGCACCCAATTCACACCTCAAAGCTGAGCTGCCTTGGATTAAGGGATGGGAATGCTGGGATGTCCTTCATCCTCCAGAACTGGTCCTGAACTGCCAGAGGGCAGAGTTAGGTGGGATATGAGGACGAAATTCTTCCCTGTGAGGGTGGGGAGGCCCTGGCACAGGTTACCCAGAGAAGCTGTGGCTGCCCCATCCCTGGAAGTGTCCAAGGCCAGGTTGGACGGGGCTTGGAGCAACCTGGGCTAGTGGAAGGTGTCCCTGCCCATGGCAGGGGATGGAATGAAATGATCTTGAAAGTCCCTTCTAACCCAAATCATTCTGTGTTTCCATAAGATTCTACATAGAAATTTATGGCAGGAGAGTTAGAATTAGATGATCTTCAAGGTCCTTTCCAAGCCAAGCCGTTCTATGATTTTATAACACACAAACACTCTCTTGGAGCTAATCTTTAAAAATAGTTGGGTAAGTTTGCTGCACTGTGGATTAAAAAAAATCCTCATCACAGCCTGGGTTGCAGGTATGAGATTTCTGGGGTTTTTAATCCTGAGGGCTTCTGGAATAAGGCACTTGATGTCTGTGATCTTCTCTTACTGATCAGATCCGAGCTGGGCCACGTGAGATGCAGAGGTTTGAATGCAGATGAGACCTGAGCTTGTGAGAGAGAGGTGCAGAAAGTGCTGACACACAGGCACAGAAGGGCTTGTGTTTGTGCTTTTCCCTTCTCCCCTCCAGCAGAGAGGTGCCTTTGAGGCGTGTGAGGAACAGAGGCTGCAGTTTAAAGCCTGGGAAGTCCTTTCAGAGGAATGCTCTCAGCTCCCACCACGTTGCCGTGACACTCACGGGGTGCAGTTAGTCCGAGTCTCGGGTCAGGTTTGGAGCAGAGGAAAGCCTGGGAGATATATTTCTATAATTCCCACTGACACCATATCTCACCATTTTTAAGGGATTTATCTTCCCAGCACCCTGGGGAAGGGCAGTCCTGCTGCCCTTCCTGGGCAGGGTGGAGGCAGGAGTGAGCTGGTGATTTATCCGGGGTGGGAAGCGATGGTGCAGGAGCGGGGCTGTGTCCCAGGCACAGCATTAATCACCAGCCCACGGCATTCCCTTGGGAAGTGAAGGTTACCCAACCTATGGATGGAGTCTGGAGAGCTTCTGGATGTCACAGCAGCAGGAGAAATAATAAACTCCTCTGCTGACAAAGTCTGCCAGAACCCTGGGGGATTTTTGTTTTGCCAAGGAAAAACTCATGAATGGGGGCTCTTGTTTTGGGAGGAGGGGGATGTTGAAGCAGGAACTGTGGAGGTGGCTGCACACAACCCCAGCCCTGCTGGGGGCTGGCAGGGTGCCCATCTGGCTGTGGGTGCTGGGGACACTCCAAAAGCCACTGGAGAGTTGAGTCTCATCATCTCCAGACCCAGCAGGACTTCCCTGGTTGTTTTGTGCTGTGAAATGACTTTGGAAGGGAATCACAACCCTGGGATCCCAGCAGTACCCAGCTGGAGGTGTGGGGAGTGCTGAGGATGAAGGGGCAGCATTAATAACCAAAAAGAGTTTAATAGGGAACCCCATGCTGGGAAAGCTCCTGTTCAATGCCCAAATCATGGCCATGGTTTGGGCTGGAAGGGACCTTAAAGCCCATCCAGTGCCACTCCCTGCCGTGGGCAGGGACACCTTCCACTATCCCAGGTTGCTCCAACCTGGCCTTGGACACTTGCAGGGATGGGGCAGCCACAGCTTCTCTGGACAACCTGTGCCAGGTCCTCCCCTGCCTCCCAGGGAAGAATTCCTTCCCAATATCCAACTAAACCTCCTCTCTTTCAGTTTGAAGCCATTCCCCCTTGCCTAAAGCTGGCTGTGAGCTGTGACAGCAGGAGGGAGAAAGCTCTCAAAGTAAAAAACAACTCAGGGAAAACTTAATTTCTTCCCCCTTTCACCAAAATTCCTCCCAAAACTGTTTAATCAAGCCACATGACTGCACCCAATCCTTGTCCTTTCCCTCTACCAAGGCTGTGCAGGGGAAGAGCAGGACTGGCTAGAGCAGGAGTTGGGAAGGAGTGTGGAGATGTCTGAGCTCATGTGATGGGAGGTGAAAAATGCCCCAAACCCTCCACGTGCCTGAGGTTTGTCAGGAAATCTTTCCTAACGACTTCAGTCGGCGTCTCCGCTCCTCGCTTCCCGTTCAGCCGGTGTTGGGAGGGGAGGACATCTGTAAAGATGGATAACAATGAGAATTTACCAAGGAGTCCGGCCAATTTTACTTTTAAATCAAGTTTCAACGAGGCAGGCTGTACCACCAGAAATGCCAGGGCTATTTATAGCACGCATGGAGAGCGGGGAGAAAGGGAAAAATGAGAAAACTTCAGCATTTCAGCGGCTCGTTGTCGGGATCGATTGGTGACGAGGCAGGAGTTGGTGATGCCGGTGCAGAACATCCTGGATGTGTCTGGAGGGGAGGTCTGGGGGGGGGATTTAAAGTCCTGTGCTTTGGGAAGGCTGCAGGGCAGAGCCTCCTTTCCCAAGGAAACCAAAGGGGGCCTCAGCACGAGCTGCCTGTGCACCCCCAAGGCCAGGTTGGACGGGGCTTGGAGCAGCCTGGGCTGGTGGAAGGTGTCCCTGCCCCTGGCAGGGGGTGGCACTGGCTGATTTTCCAGGTCCCTTCCCACCCACACCGTTCCATGATGATTCCATGAAGGACAGGGGACCTCTGGGGTGGTTTTTGGTGATTTGGCCCTGATGTGGTTTAGGATGAGCAGATACATCCTTGGTTCTCCTCCTCTGCTGCCTCCAAGGTGATTCCAGGGGTCCTCCTTGGTGGGAATCCCTGTCTTGCTGCTGAGAACGGGCCTTGCTTGGGGCTGTTTGGGCTTTCCTTGTTTTCCTCCTGTGGGCTGAGGAACCACCACGAGCCCAAGTACTCGAAAGCATTTGAGCTGATCCCTCAGCTCGGTGTTGAGCCTGGTTTTGGCAGGAATGTGGAGGAGCCTCGGAGTGGGGGGGGGGGGGGTGAGCTGGGAAATGGATCTGGAACAACGTTCTGCCAAAGCAAACAGTGTTGGATGAGGAGGGAGGTGCTTCTGGTCGAGCTGAGGGGCTGGAGGCGTCACAAAGTGTGTCTTTCCACAGTGATGGAGTTGTGCCTTGGATTTGCAGTGCAGGATCCAACCCTGGGCTGCCTGGATTCCTGAGCAGTGGGAGTAGGGAAGTTTATCCACTTATCCGCTCGTTTCAAGGGAAAGACACATCCAAAAGGGCAAATTCTGTTTGTACTTGGAAGGGTCTTTAAAAACTGGAGTGGGAAATGTTGACCCAGAGCAATGCAGGAGAACAGAGGGGTGATGGACCACTCGATGGCCCAGGGAATTGCACATCCCAAGCCTTGACTTTGGGAACAAACTCAGTGGTTGGGAATAGGGCGACAGGTTTTTATCAGAGGGAACAAAGTTTCCTTCATCAGGCAGAGTAAAAGTGGCAGGAAAATGAGATTTAGGTTAAAGTCATCCAACTTGGCAAATCCCAAATCCTGCTCCCTTCCTGCTTTTTGTTCTCCTTGTGTAATCCATATATGGGGTGTCTCCAGGAGAAACCTCCCAGTAGGGCTCTAATCTAAACAGTGGCAGCATCCCAGGACTTCTGCAGCTCCAGCCTGGAATTAAGAGACGTTTGGAATACCGAGCAGCACTTTTGTCATCTAAAACCCCCACCATTTGGTTTTAAGTAGCTGTGTCTTTATAGGAAATCTGAAAGGGAGAAAGCTGGAAATGCAGGAGCTGCTGGGATTGGAGTTTGTACTTTGCACTGGCATTTTTAAGAGGTTTTCCCTTTTTTTTTTTTTTTTTTCCTTGCTGTCCACAGCTCTGCTCCCACCTGGTAATTGAAGTTAACTATCCATGTGTGGTTTAGTGCAATCCAACCAGCATCCTGCACCTGCAGACATTACACTTGGCATTTGTGCCACTGGATTCAGAACAACCATATGGTGCAGGCAGAATTCCCTGAATTTCTGTGGTTGGATCTCAAAGGAAGTAGAGGAGGGGGGAAAGAGGAAAATCCTCTCTGCCCCATGTGTGTGCAGGGAAGGGAGTAAAACACTGGCACAAAGAAGCTGTGGCTGCTCCCTGGAAGTGTCCAAGGCCAGGTTGGATGGGGGTTGGAGCAACCTGGGATAGTGGGAGGTGTCCCTGCCCATGGCAGGGGGTGGCACTGGATGAGCTTTGAGTTCTCTTCCAACCCAAACCAGTCTGGAATTCTGTGATTTTACTGGGAAGAGTCAGTGGGAGCTCTCTCTGCCCAGGTCAGGGGGTTGGACTAAATGACCTTTAAAGGTCCCTTCAACACAAACCATTCCAGGATTCCCTGATTCCATCAGGTTGGAAACCAAGACCAAGAGTAGGCAGGAGCTGGCTCTGGGTGGCACAGATGAAGACAAGGATCCTCAGGCTGAATATTTTCTTGAAGGGCAGTGTTTTATTGAAGAATTAAAATGTGCTACCAGGAATTGTCTCCAGATGTGCAAACCAGTGGGCTCAGCTCACAGAATCATGGAATATGATTCTGGAGGGGAACCACAAGGATCCTCAAAGTCCAACTCCTGGCCCTGAACAGGACACCGAAGAATCCCCCCACGTGCCTGGGGGTGTTGTCCAGGATATTTTAGGCCATCCAAGTGTTTTCCAGGCACAGTCCCTGCCCAGGTGGCTCAGCTGCCATAGGGACAATGCTCCTGTGCACATCTGAAGGAGGTTTTGCTGGAAACTCTTGTTTCCGGGTGGAATGAGCAAAAACTCCTGAAATTTTTGCAGTTTGAGTGTGAGGAAGAGTCTGGGGGGTGCCCAGGCTACACATTGGTTCCTGTGGAAGGTGTCCCTGCCCGTGGCAGGGAGTTGGAAGTGGATGAGCTTTGAGGTCCCTTCCAACCCAAACCATTCCAGGATTAGCAGGGATCGATGGTCCCTTCTGAAAGTTCCCAGTTCAAATGAGATCATCTCCTGGGTCATTAGGGGTGGTGGATGGACTGGTCCAAGGCAGATGGATGACAACTAGGACAGGATATGACACCGGATGGGTCAGTGCTGGTGTCTCTGAACATCAGCTGCTGATGTCCTAGGATGAAAAGCTGGAAGAGATGCATCCAAACAAAAGCTTTTCTCTCCTCTCTGTGATCATAGATAGGTAACGTCCTTCCCAACCCATAAATCCAGTTCCTGGCTGTGGTGGAGAGTCTTCTCCCCCCCGGAAATGTAATTTCAGGTGTTACGTGCCGGCATAACCTGGCAACCCACCCACACACAGGAGGCAAAGTTATCTAATAACTATTGAATATTTGACTGGGAGCATCTTCCTCTGCAGCGCTGAGCTATTGACTTGCTGAGGGATCTGAGAAGGAAAAATGCAGGCAAGGAAATGGGAATTGGCATTTTCAAGGTGGCTCTGCCAGGAGCGATCTGGTGTGCTAGGATGAGAGTTTTTTTCCTGTGGAGCAAAGGCAAAGTTGGGCTGATATCCATCATGGATGTGGATGTTGGTATTGTCTGGCACTGGAGAATCTGCAAGTCATGGAATGGTTTGGGTTCAAAGGGACTTTAAAGCCCATCCAGTGCCACCCCCTGCCATGGGCAGGGACACCTTCCACTAGCCCAGGTTGCTCCAACCAGGCCTTGGACACTTGCAGGGATGGGGCAGCCACAGCTTCTCTAGGCAACCTGTGCCAGGGCCTCCCCACCCTCCCAGGGAAGGATTCCTTCCCCATATCCCACCTAACCCTGCCCTCTGGCAGAGAAGCCCCATCCAGGTCTCCTGGTTCCCGTTCTCCAGGAACCTTGGATCACTTCCCAAAGCCTTCAGAGACACCCAGTAGAACCTTCAGCCAGGAGAGGGCACCGAAAATAAGTATTTGCTTAAAACCAGTCGGGGATTTAACCCCAAGTTAAAATCCAGTTAAACCCCCGTTCTCAGGAGTTGTTTAGTGACAGGTTTTGAAAAGGAAAAGCAACAAGAAAACATTTTAACAGGGAAATGACACAACTCAGGCCGAGCTCGGGCCTCTTTTTCAGAAGGAGAATCCTGGTGCCTTTAGGGATGTTTACACCCTGGGATATTCAGGAATGCTGCCATTCCCCACGTCCCTCACTCCATCAATTCCTGCCTTTCCGTGTCACAGAGTTGGCACCACGTCCCGTCATTGTGAGCGCTGGGGTTAATGAGCACATTTGTCAACATTAATCTTTTAATCAACTTCTATTGACTCATCGTCTCACACACATCCAGAAGGTCTTACTTGGTGAAATGTTGGAGTTGTGCTGGTGGGAGGGACCAGTTTGGAGCAGGGGTAGCTGCTCTGGGCTCTGCAGTTTGTGCCAGGATGGATCCCATCTCCCGTGGGATGTGGGGGCATCATCTGTCCTGAGGATTTAGGGAATGTTTTGGTTATGATGGGATAGACACCCACGTGCCAGAATGTGTGGTGCTGTTTGCAGCTTTAGTTTTGGAGCTTCCCACTGATCCTGGTTTCTGTTGGGGGTAACTCATAGAAACATAGAACATGCCAAGTTGGAAGGGACCCACAAGGATCATCCAGTCCAACCCTCAGCCCTGCACAGAACCATCCCCAAGAGTCACACCCTGTGCTTCAGAGGATCATCCAAATGCCCCTTGAGCTCTGGCAGCCTTGGGGCTGTGCCCACTGCCCTGGGCAGCCTGGTCAGTCCTGACCACCCTCTGGGGGAAGAACCTTTTCCTGAGATCCAACCTGACCCTACCCTGACACAGCTCCAGCCATTCCTGGATGCTGTCCCTGGTCACCACATGCTCTTGAAAAGCCAAATTTCGTTTTAAAATTTGATTACATTGATTTTAAACTGTTTGAAGTTGATATATTGGCAGTCAACAGACTTTGGCAGTGTAGATGCTGGGTTTGGATGATTCCTCCTAGACAGGGAGGATAAACCCTGGTGCTGTGTGTAGTGTGGACTCTGCTGGTGGTTTTCCATGATGCTTTTCCCAACCTGTGCCCATTAGGCCCCAGTAAACTCTCTTCTCACCCACCAACTGTGGCACTTCCAGTTTTTCCTTTCCCCTGCCGTTGTTCCATCCCCTCTCCCGTCTTTCACCCTGTTCCGCTTTTCCCAAACTCCCCGAGTTCAAACCCTGGGCACAGTCAAGTTTGAACAGGACTGAGAAGAGGCCAAACCAACCCCCTCTGTCCCCGTCAGAGAAGACGAGGAGCATTTTGGATGTTGGAAAATCCCCTTCCAGTGGCACTTTGCGTCAGACGCGGAGCCAGCGCCGGCACAGCCTCTCCTCGCTCGGCACCACACACGGCTCCAGGGGTGGGTTTGCTGTAAAATTACACAGTTTTGCATTTTCAAAGACAAACCAGGTGCTCAGCAGCCAGGAATGTCTCCTCTGGTGCTTTTCCTCGTTGTTTATTGTGGCAGGGAGGGGCGCAGGGGTCGCTGTGAGTGCCGAAAGGAGTGTTTTGAGTGGGACGTGTCGGAACTCAGGGATTGGGTGTTCAGAGGCCACAATCACCTCTGAACAGATCTGACATCCTGCTTTTCTGCCTGATGGGGTTGGAAATCAGCTGAGCTCTCCACGGAGTTTAGAGCTAATGGGGTTGGAAATCATCTGAGCTCTCCAGGGAGTTTAAAGCTCAGGAGGTTGAATGGAGAGGGCTAAAGAGCATGGAAGGTTTAGGACCTGCTTTGGTTGGGACCAGTGGGGTGGTAGCAACAGTCACCTCATCACCTGGGCTGCTCAGGGCTTTGGGGACCCTTGGGGAACATCCTGACCCCATTGTGTCCCCCACAGCAGCCCTGTCACGGGGCAGAGCCTGGAGGTGCAGTTCTGCCAGGTTATTTTGCCGGGGTGTCGCGTCTTCCCAGTGTTTCTCGGCATATCTTGGATCTGATAAAATCTGCATTCCCGCTCCCAAACTTCCAGCCTGGTGGCCTAAGCCAGGCTTGCAGGTGAATGGGACTTTCCTGCATTTGTGGTGCTGCCAAGGGCTGTGTTTGTGCCAGAGCTACCAGCCCTCCTTCCCCCCCTAAGCCCCTCTGCCCCTCTGCCCTGCAGGGCATCAAACCATTCCAGTGCTGAACTCCCACCCCCTGCATGGATAAAGGGGTTGGAAAATGACAGAAAGGCTCCTTTTGTCCCCAAATCCAGATCTGGATGCCAAGCTTCCCCAGGGACAGGCATCTTTAGGAGGAGGCAGGAGGTTTGGAGCTGTTTTGTAGAGCTTTTGGGATGGGCCTGGCTTTGGCATCTGCCATGGTCCCAGATTGCTTTGGGCATGATTTGGTGATAAGGAATCCCCATTCCCAGCACTTCAGATCTGGAATACACACCTAGGAGAATTTCTATCCAGCTGAACAGAGCCATAAATATGGAGTTTGTGTCAGCTTTAGCCCTTTGTGTTGGCATCTGGAGGAGACAAAATGCCTGATCCAGCATTTATGTGCTAGAAAAACCCCAAAGGCAGCAGTATTGGATGTCAGGAGAGCCTTGGTGTCCAAGGCTGTCATTTTGATACCTTCTGCCTTTTGTTTTCCAAGTGGAAAGGAGTGAGTGTGCCCTGGAAAGCTGGGAGGTGCTGGAAAAATGCTGTAAAACCACCCTTCTCTTATCACCCTCCTGGAAAACTTCTTAAAAACCAGTTTATGAGAATTTTATTAATTATGTTTAGGGGTTTCTTTGGGGGTGTGAGGAGTGTCTGTGCCCCACCACTGCAGCTCTCAGGGGGCACTGGGGTGTGATGGGGTCCCTGGAAGTGGAAGGAAGCAGCAGGTCCCCTTTTTGCTTCCTACACAGCTTGGAAGTGGTTAATGGAGGAGTTGGGAAAAAAGGAGAAAAAATCCAGTCAGGAGTGCGTGTGTTCACTGCCCAGCCATAAACTTCTGGAAAATAAGGACTTATAAGGCAACACTGGGAAGAATCTCACTTTGAGCCTTGTGGCATTAATGGGGAGTGGGTCTATTTTTAAATAAATTTGCAAGAGGAGAAATCTTCCCTTTTGTGAAATGGAGCAAAAAGAAAAGTGTTGGGAGCCCTCTGGCTCAAAGTGGAGCATCCTCACTCTGGCAGCCCAGCAGCCAGCCATCAAAGCTGCTGCTTTTCCTTCACTTCACATTTTTCCCAGGAAAATAAGGAGTTGGGAAGGAAGTGACAGGTGTGGAGTGAGTGATGACAGGGAGGGTGATGACGTGAGGACACAACCCAGCTCCTGCTCCCACTGTAGCTGCTGTCATTGGCCTGTCTCTTACCAGTTGCTCCCAGTTGGGAATGTAAAATTCGGCTCCAAAGGGGGATTTGAAGGGGAGGGAGGAGCTGGAGGCTTGTGCTTTAGAATCTGTGTGTCCATCCCTGGAGATTCCAGGGTTTCTCCTGTGTTCTGTTGAGGAGTTTGTGTTAATTGTGCTGCATAGGGTGAGAAGGACCTTAAGTAAATGCCTGGGTTTAAGTGCAGGTGGGACTCCCACCTGCAGGAATCACCTGTTAATTAATGGGCATTAATTAGTGCTCAGCACCAAAAGCTCTGCATGGAGAGAGGAGAAGGATCAGAGTGGTGGCTGCTGGGATTTACAGGACATCATTTGGGTCCTACTTTGTTCCAGGTTTCATCCTGCAGAGGGAAAAAGCAGGCTGGGATCCCAGAATTCCAAAATACCTAAAATGGCTTTTTGAGTTCAGCTTCTGCCAACAGGGAGTCTCCTGCTGGGGGGTTCTGCAGAGCTCTGCTGCTGGGGGGTGAGTGGTGCAGAGGAGGGAGCCCTGTGAGAAGGGAAAGCCACGTCCCCAGCACGATTTTGGGGCTCTGTGACATTCCAGGGGGTGACACAGCCCCTCCCCAGAGTGGAAAAGCTCAGTGGGAGCTGCCCCTGAGCTGTCTTTGCAGGCAGAGCTTTGGTCACAGCACAGCAGCTGCTGCAGGTCCAAACCCAGGGGACAGGGAGGTGTCAGCCAGCAGCAAAACCTGGGCTGGGAGGGAGTTTCTTGGCTGTAATTCCCAGCTTTTCAGAAGCAGTGGTTCGTATTCCTGCAGCCTGGTCCCAGGGAAGCATCTCTCGTGCCCCACCCCTGCTCTCCACAGGGAAGGGCTCTTCCCTAACCCTCCAGCTCAGGGAACCACCAGCCCCCAAAAGCTTCCCTGGCAGAGCTGGGCTGGCTGAGGGCAGCACCCTTTGGAATGGGAGCAGTACCAGGCTCTGCTGGGATCCTTGGCCAGAGAGGCTTTTCTTGTCCCTGCTGACACATGCCCAACCATCCCACACCCTGGCACAGCCCGGGCTGGAGGCACTGGAGCTCTCCCAGGCACAGCAGCTCCATCAGACGTTTAATCCTTGGCTGCGACGGGGAAAATCTCAAGGTCAAATGTGCACTGTCATGGAGCTTTTCAGCTCCCCCCACTCCTCCAACCTCGCCTTTTCTGTCAGATCCATATGTCAGCGTGGCTCCTCTCCAGCTGAGGGGGCTCAGCTGGTGTTTCTGTCCCCACTGCACGTGTGAGAGCCTCCCCTCCATCCTCCCGCCGGGAATCGCCCTTCCCTGCGTGTCCCCAAAGCTCTGTGCTCGGAGGGGGATGAGCAGCCCCCCCCAGCACGGTCAGGGCACTCAGTTCCGTTTTTGGATGGCCAAGAAGGTCTTGTAGAGGACTTCTGCGTGCTGGGGTCTGCAGCTGCATCCCAGCGTGGCCAGAAAACATGGAGCAATCCCAAAGTGGCTGCAGAGCCCGTGCCAAGCGGGAATGCTCCAAGCGGGAATGCTCCAGGGAAGGGCTGGGCTGTGTCTGCAGAGCTCTGCTCCCCCGAGGAGGGGTAAAAGCCCCCCTCTCCCCGGTCCTGTGTGTGTGATCCTGGCTGTGTGTGTGTGATCCTGGCTGTGTGTGTGTGATCCTGGCTGTGTGTGTGTGATTCCAGCCCTGCCTTTGCAGGGGAAGGTATCCCGTGCAGGGACAGCTGCGCCGCGGGAGCTTTGGCACGTCCCGACAGCAGGAATGTGTCCTGCTCCTCCTCCTGGGAATGCCAGGCGGGCTGTGCCTCCCACTCCCAGCCCAGCGGGATCCCCACAGCCCCCTCCCGGAGCGTGGGAGTGGGGGCAGGTGGGTCTGGCAGCAGCAACCTGAGCCCCCCTCGCCAGGCACGGGCAGAGATCATGGATCGGGGTGGGAATTCCGAGTGGGAATTCCGGGGGGAGGCAGCAGAGGCAGGTTGGGTGTCAGCAGTGTGTGGGGGTGCATTTGGAGTCACTGAGGTCCTGCGAAGCCCCTCTGGGGCTTCCCCAAGCCCCTTACGTGGGGTCTCGGTTGGGAAAGCCCGTGGCCACCTCTGGAGCTGGGAAAGCCACCGTGTGTCTGTTTGTGTGTCTGTGTTCAGATGCTGCTCCTGGGCTGCCACGGAGTCCATCTGAGGCTGAAAGTGGAGCTTTTCCACAAGGTCATATTGAGGGTGGAGAGGCCCTGGCACAGGTTGCCCAGAGAAGCTGTGGCTGCCCCTGGATCCCTGGGAGTGTCCAAGGCGAGATTGGACGGGGCTTGGAGCAACCTGGGCTGGTGGGAGGTGTCCCTGCCCATGGCAGGGGTGGAATGAGATGATGTTTAAGGTCCTTACAACCCAACCCATTGTGCCATTCTGTGATTTTTACCAAGCACCACTCAGCTCTCTTGCTACTGCAAAGCTCCCATCTGTGCCTGGCCACGGGGACACGGGACACCCAGCTCTGTGTCACCCCAGTGCTGTCCCCGTGGTCACCCCTCCTTGGTGCAGCAGCCACTGGTGCTTCTGCTCAGAGAACAACCCAGCTCTGTTTGTGACTCAAAGGAGGCTTTAGGGAAGCAGTGGAGAGCGTGTGCTCCTGCTGGGTGGGAAATCTGGTCGTGTTAAACTGGAGGAGATTCTGGTTAGAAAACTGCACAGCAGGGACATGAGGAGGGGGCTGCAAGGCTCGTGTTTGCAACTGAAACAGGGACAGCTTGGATGGGGAATACCTGTCCTGGGAATGCCATCCCTAAAATCCCACCTTGCCTTAAAGGCAATGCCTCAGGGCCTCTGCTGTGCTCCCCTTGGAGCCAGGACAGCACCCTCAACTTTTCCTGCTTTTTCTGCTTTTCCAGCAGCTGGAACAGCAGCTCATCGGTTGATCAGCTCCTTTAGCAGCCCAGGTACATTAACCACGCTGTGCTGATGCCTAATTATTCTCCATCAGGTAGCGAACTTCCTGGCTGGCTGAATTAGGAGTAATTACAGGTATCGTGGTGTAATTGCTGCTGTTTGCAGGGTGGGTAATTGCCACATCCCAGGAAGCAGCTCTTCCATGTGTACACACACACTCCAGGGTCAAGGAGCTGCTGTTCTGCCTCACCTCCTGCTCTGTGGAGCTGCTGGCTCGGGTGCTGTCCCTCTGTCAGGATCAGCTCATCCCGACGGTGGGAATACTGGATTTTTCCAAGAGCTTCCTCCCTCTTGTATCTTCTGCCTCCTTTGGGCTTGCTCTGGTGTGAGTGGCTGGGCTGGGGAGCTCAGTGCTGCTTCCTTGGCCCCATGAGCATCTCCACCTGTGCCCACCTGCAGGACAGCAGGGAATCTGTGCTGGAATGGCACAGTCCTTGCTTTAACCTCAACCCGGAATATCTCCCTGACGCTCACACTCTGCAACACACTCATGCTGTATTTATGTATTTTTACACATTTTTGTGATGCACTGGAAGAGCATTTTAGGGCTGAGGGGTTTCTCCCAGCAGCAAAGAAAGTTGCAACCCAAACTCCCTCTGAATTCCCGTTTTGCTGCGTGTTGCTCCGTCCGTTCTCCGTGTCCGGACCCGCTCCCTGCTGCCAGTCGGGATGTTTGTCCCACAGGGGACAAACTGCTGAGTCTGTTGTTGCGTTTTGCTACCTGCTATAATTATCCTACCTGAGTTTTCCGTGGCTTGGAGCCAAAGGTTTGCTGCTGAGCTTGGCTGGGAGCCTCGTGTTGGTGGGTCGGGAATGACGTGAGCTCAGGTCACGAGTGCTGGTGCAGAGGAGCTGTGGCTGCAGCTCAGGGCCAGCTGTGCAGGTGAGGGACAACATCTGGCCTGGCTAAACACAGCAAACAACCGCCTTGGGATCAGCCAAGCTGTGAAATCCCTGGTTCTGTTGGGAGAATGCTCTTTATGGAGCATTTGCCATCCCTGGAGGTGTTCAAGGAATGAACAGCTCTGTGGTGTGTTGACAACGTGGTGATGGGTCACAGGTTGGAGTCAATGATCTTGGAGGTCTTTTCCAACCTAAATGATTGTGATTCCATGGAGAGGGAATCCGTGCTGGGGTTATTTTTGTGCCTGGGCTTTGCAGCAATCCCAGTTCCCTTTCCCTGGACTGATATCCAGTAGCCAGCAGCCTTTAATCGCCAGGAAATATTTTCTATAGATCTTTCAGAATATCTCCTTCGGCCTGAAATTCAAATAAACATTGCCATGTTTGGAAATCTCCCTGGTGTGCCCCCCCCTTTCCTCTCTGCATGAACTTTTGCTGAAGGGTGACTCATCAGAATCCCTTCCCTGACAACAGAAATACCCGGCTGAGCCGCCGGTGGGATCAGGAGGGCTTTGGATCCAGCAAAAGCCAAGCCACCCACATACCCTTGGCCATCAGATGGATTTTCCCTGTTTTTTTCTCTTTTTACCCCCTTTTTGCCCCTATTTTTGTCCATTTTTACCCCCATTTTCTCATTTGGTTGTGCAGTTCAAGCTCCTTCCCCAGCAGCAGGAGCGATGTCCTGGCATGGATGTGCTGTGTGGATGTGCTGTGATCCCAGGTGATTCCCAACCTGGAGGCATCTCTTCCCCCTTAAACACAACCCAGGCTGTATTTATCCCTCCTCCCTGCCCTTTCTCCTCTGTGTAGAGGATTTAAATGCAAATATTAACTTCTGGCTTTAATCCTCCTGAGCGGTGGGTCGGGGAGGTGGATGAGCATAACAATTAGTGCTGGTCACCCGGGCTCTTTAATTAATGCTCTGCAAAATTACACTTTCGTGAGGGATAACTTTAAAGGCATAATTAGAGTGGTGTAACAATTAGCCAGGCTGGTGGGGATGGGAGAATTCCCAATTTGGTAATCAATGGGAACAAATCTGGGAACTCCGATGGATTTGAGGGGACAAAATCAAATCCATCCCCAAGCCCCTATTTTTGTTTGCCCCAAAAATAGGAGAAATGGAAGTGCTGATGAACCAGCAGTGATGAAAGTGTGAGGATGGATTTAGGTGGGATATTGGGAAGAAATTCTTCCCTGTAAGGGTGGTAGGATGGGTTTCTCAGAGGAGCTGTGGCTGCCCCATCCCTGGAAGTGTCCAAGGCCAGGTTGGACGGGGCTTGGAGCAACCTGGGCTAGTGGAAGGTGTCCCAGCCCCTGGCAGGAGGTGGAATTAGATGGTCCTTAAGTTCCCTTCCAAAGCATTCCATGGTTTTATGTCAGGCATTAAAAATAATCCAACTTTTAGGGCTTCAGGGCTCATTCCCAGGGAGGTGCTGTTGGTTTAGTTAAACACTGGCAGAAGTCCTTTGGGGTGAAACCTATCCCAGGTGTCAGGGGGACTTCCCAAGAACTATTTACTTGTTAAAAGTCAGTAGAAATTCCCCAAAAGTCCAAAGTGAGAACAGAATAATGTTACACACACGGCACACAGTGAGTTTTATCCCAGTTCAATCATTTCCCTCCTCTCCCTTGTCTCCATCTCCACCCCTGGCTCATCTTTTAAGGAGATTTCCTTAGAAAACTGACAATTTCAAGCTCAAAACCCTCCTTTTTAGGCTTTGCCCAGCCAGCAGCAGCCCCCAGGGATGAAGAATCCTGCCCTGCCCTTGGCTGCTCTTTGTTTTCCAGGCTCTTCCCATTGATTCCCCAGTGAAGTGCCTGTACCTTGTTCCTCGCCGTGACCCCACGGTGCTTCCAGGACATTTAGAAAATCAAATATCTCCTGATTTTCTTTTGAGATGTGAAAAACAAACCAAAAAACCCCTCCACATAAGCATGTTGAGAGTCCTGGCCCAGAGAGTGGATTTAATATTTCTCCAGCCACTGGAAAACACCCAGAAAGGAGGAAAAAGTGTAAAGGGGAAGAAAAAAATGAAAGAAAACCAGTGCTGCCTTTACCATAGCTTATATTTCTTAATTTATTTTATGAAATACAATCTCCAAATGTTCTAGCTGCCAACTTTTTCTCTTTGATGGCCTCATAAATCCCTTAAATTAAAATTTTTACCCTAAAATACAGTGAGAATCTATTGATTTCATAGAGAGGATGAAGCTAAAGGTGTATTCGTGTGTAGGGCTGAACATTGGACTTGCAAACACGTGGGAAAAGGCCTTTAAATGAAATAGTTTGAGATTCATCTTTCCTGCTCCTTGATAATTCCCTGCCTGGTGGTAACTCCGAGCTCTCCGGGGGGAAAACGAGAAAGTTGCCTGGGAAATTGTTGCTTCAAATAGAGGCAATTCCAGAGATTTACAGAAAGGAAAGAGCTTTGCAGGAAGGACATGAGATCCCCCCCCCTTCCCATTTCTGAGGAGGAAATGCTGCTTTGCATTTCCAATGTGGAATAATAGCAGGAGCCCTTTTATCAAAATTCACATTTCGAGTTCGGTTTGGGAGGTTAAATTTAAATTTAACTTTTTTTTGGGGGGGGGTTTAAAAACCTTTCCCACAAGATCTGCAAAATGCTGGATAAGATCATGGCTTGGAACTGCTGCCTGGCCTTGGGTTTGTCTCAGTTTTGGGGGCTGTTTTCCAGCTCTCCCCCATCCCCAGGCATTCCCTAATTGCCCGCCTGGCTCCATGCAATTATTTTAAGGATACGTCCTCTGGCAAAAAAAACTGCCACACTGGTTGCTTTAGTTCCTTCCTTAATTTCTCTGGGCTGCTTTCAGCCAGGCATTTGTCTGCCAGGGTGATCCAGGGCTGGAAGGGGAACAAGAATTCCCATCTCCCGAGGAGTCGGGTGGGAGGAAGGAAGGGAGCCCTCGGAGCTCCCATGTCCCTGTTTACACCCCCTCCTGGATCCACCACAAAGGCAGGCTCCTTCCTCTGCCCACAGCCAGTTTTCCATCAAAATAATTAATAATAATAATAATGATGATGATAATGGCAGGAATAGCAAACCTGGGCACCAACATCAGGATCCCAATTTTCCTGTCGAACTCCCTCTCTGATTTCCATGACCTTTCCCTTGATCTGCAGTGAAGGGGAGGGTGTAACCTTAAAAAGAAAAAAAAAAGGAAAAATGCACTGATATTTCCCTTTTAGGTCTTTTCTCCCACTTTTCCACTTATTCCCTCATTATTTAAGGAATATATCCATATATATATCTGCATATACTCACATGATGGGTGTCAGTCTCCCCCCAGCCCTGAACTAGGGCAGGACTCCTCTTGTGCTCCGAGCTCAGAATGCCATGCCTTTTTTCCCAGTGGATTTGGCATTCCTCATGGAGCCAGTGGGATGTTTTAGGCAGGGAGCCACAAATAACACGAGGAGCAAAGCCAGGACTTGTGGCTGGTTTTGAGCTTTGCTTGTAGCTCATTGTCCTGGAGTGGGACAGGGCAGTTTTGGGATCACCAGGAACAGGCTGACATTTCGGATCTTAATTCAATTTTTCCAATTAATTCAATTTCTCAAATTTAATTGAATTTTTCCAATTGCTCCAGCTATTGCCCTTCACCTGGTGCTGCTAGGTCCAGAGCAAGTTTACACCTCCCTTCCAGAGTGATTATAAACCAGCTTCCCTAAGAAACCTCCCGGGAATAGATTTAATTGGGCTCTAAACAATAAAATGGGAACTTCATAGATTGTTATGCATATGTGACTTTTTTTTTTTTTTGGTGCATTTATACCTTGTCAGCAGCTTGTAACTATGGTAACAACAGCAAGATGAAACAGAAACTTGATTAAATCAATACATCAGACAAGGACCTACCAGAGACTCTTCACCCCCCAAACAGAAAAACTGCTGAAAAGCAAGATTGGAGGGTGGTTTTCTTTTCCCTGTTGGCAAATCATCTGGGATCGCTGTATTTGTTTTTTCAACTCTTGCCTTTTCATTTTTTTCCCCCCTTTTTTTTAACAAATTGGGCCTGTCACTTGGATTGCAGTGTTTTGCATAGTTGCAAAGTCATGAGGCAGAGGAGAAAAATGAATACAAGTTGTTGAGGGTTTTTTTAAGTTGGGAAACGGGCTGATGGTCCTCAGAGCAATTTAAACCCAGTGGTTTGGCAAAGCTCTGCCTGGGTGAGGAAGCTCTTAGACCTGGTCCTTCTTTTTGAAGGAATTTTTGTGTTGGGAAGTGGCTGGGATGCCACATCCACCCTTCCCATTGTGTTTCCACGGTGTGGTCACATGAGAGAGGCTGCAAAGTCCTTTGGGAATTGTTTGGCCCCCATAATAAATGATATTAATTCCAAGGTGGAGGCTGTGCAGCCCCACTACTCCAGCCTGCACTGAGTAGGTTGTGTCCTTCCATCTCCCGGGATAATCTGGGAATGTTGTTCCAGCTTCAGGCCGTGACTCAGCTGTGGAAGTGGGAATTGTGCTCAACCTCTACTTCCCATCCCCGTAGCAGGAATAAACCATTCCTGTCAGCTTCAGCAGTTCCCTTGGAGTTTGTAAAAGCCCCCTTTTAGCCAGGCTTGAGTTTTCCAGGGGGATAAACACCAGGAGAGCCAGCAGGGATGTGCATGGCAAGGCCGGGAGCCCGGCACGGCATTCCATGAGCGTTGGGAAGAGAGGGATAAATCCAGCCAGGAATTATCCCTCCATGCTTAGCCTGTGTGGTGGTGCACAGGGGATGCAGGATGTGACCTACAGTTTGTGAACCCTTAAAATAAATCCACGGAATTCATAGAATCCTGGAATGGTTTGGGTTGGAAGAGAACTTAAAGCTCATCCCATTCCAACCCCCTGCCCTGGGCAGGGACACCTTCCACTAGCCCAGGTTGCTCCAAGTCCAGCCTGGGGGGTTTTTTGGGTTGGGGGTTTTTTTTTTTCCCTGAATCATGCAAACTGATTTTAACTTGGTTTAATTATTTTCATGGAGAAACTTGAGCTGACAGTGGTATGCAACTGCAAGGAGCCTTAGAAACCTGAGTAATAGAGAATCTGGGATGAATGTAATTCCTGCTCTGCTTCCACCAGGAGACTAAATAAGAAATGCCGAGCCCCAGACTCATCCCTGGCCAGGAGCAGACAGGCTTGGGGCCCCAAATTGAAACCAGATTATTAAATCATGTTAATGGGCTGGGATGTGGTTCCTCCTTCAAGCTCCTTTGTCAGCCATGGGAAGGCTCCTTCCCCAGGTTGGGCTGGAGGCAGTTTGTTCCCATTTGGTGGAACCAGCTGGTGAAATCACAGCCAGTTCCCAAAATTGCCTCGTTAAGGAATCGCTGCCTGCGGGTTCCACTCGCGGCCCCTCCTGCACCGCCCCCAGGAATGAACTCCCCCAGCATCTCCTCCTGGCCTTTCCTGCCTGCTCAGCCTCAGGCAGGGAACTCCCCATCCCAAGGGAACTCCCCATCCCAAGGGAACTCCGTGCTGACCCCAGTGCTGGGTTGCCCAGCAGCTCTCTGAGCTCAAGGAGCCCCAGTGTCTGCAGGGTTGGGTGGTGCTCGGGCAGAACCTCCCTGGGCTTGCTGAGGGTTTGTGTGGCTCCAAAGGAGTTTCCATCATTGTGGATTGGGGTCTTCCCTCTGCCTTACTCTGGGAATGCTCATCCAACAGGCTGGGATGAGTCTCGCTTGTTCCTGTCTTTCGTCTTTGGATACTTACAGTAAGTTAGAGACAATTTGGGGGTGCTCTGGATTGCAAGATGTTATAGAATCACAGTCATGGAATGGTTTGGGTTGGAAGGGACCTTAAAGCTCATCTAGTCCAAACCTTGATGTAGGAAGGGACACCTTCCAATAGCCCGGGTTGCTCCAAGCCCCATCCAACCTGGCCTTGGACACTTCCAGGGATCCAGGGGCTTCTTCTGGGCAACCTGTGCCAGGGCCTCCCCACTCTCCCAGGGAAGAACTCCTTTCTAATATCCCGTCTAAACCTATTTTAGTTTATACCCCCTTATCCTATCCCTACAGACTCTGGTAAAAAGTCTCATTACAGTTCCAGAGTTGTGATTTTGGAATGATCTTCCCGGGGTATCCATTCCCAAATCTGCCTCAGCTGACGTGATCTCCTTGGCAAGGGCTGCCAGGAGGTTACATCTCTTATCTTTTAGACATTTCTATTCTTGTAAAACACAGTTTTTCAAAGACTCAGTGGCTGAGTTTGGGCAGTTTCTTTAAATAACCCTGATGATAAAGTGTTATCAGAGAAAGGGCCATCTGTTCCCTTGCACTGTCAGAGGAGTGGAGTGGAACCTCTCCCCACATCCCTTCCTCCCTCCAGCCTTCCCCAAGTCCAGCTCAGGCTCCACCACCTGTCATACCCATTTCAAACCTCTCCCAAACCTCTTTTCCCAGCTATTTGTGTGCCCAAAGTCCAGGTCTCCTTGGAGGGAAGGTCACACTCTGCACCTGGCTGATGTGCCAGGAGCTCCATCCCTCGGAATTCCTCCCTCGTTCCTCATGACTCACGTGTGTGTGGTTGGCCCGGACCAGAGGGACCAGTTAACCTTAATCAAGGAAGGCAAATGAAAGGCTGGGAAATAATCTTGTTGAAGTGTTTAGATTTAAAGATCTGACATTAGAGAGAGTAAATGTCAAATTGAGTTTAAACAACAGAAGAACGCTTCAAGGGCCAAATTTCTCTCTGGTGGATATGGCTGCAAATCCATTTCCTTCCCGCAAGGAATTTGGCTGGATTTCTGAGCAAGTCCTGTTTGGAATTGTGAGGCTGCTGAAGACCAACCTATGGCTCCAACCCCCTGGCTCAGGGGGTCCCTGCAGCCCACCTTTTTTTTTTGGATACCCCTTGTATTTTCCCAGCTCTTTCCACCACACGTTGCTTTCTGTGTTGACTGGGTCCCTCTCCAGGGCATTTCCTACTGACCCCACCAGGCAGGATCCCCCCAAGCATCCCAGGGTTCTATTTCCCACAGGAAATGAGGATGAGCAGGAAAAGCAGCTGCAAATTGAAACACTCATTTTTGTGTCAGTCTCTTGTCCGAAGCAACAAGTGACAGGACAAGAGGAAACGGCCTCAAGGTGCATCAGGGGAGGTTTAGGTTGGATATTAGGGAAAATTTCTTCGTGGAAAGGGTTGTCAAGCATTGGAACAGGATTCCCAGGGTGGTGGAAGAGTCTCCATCCCTGGAGGGCTTTAAAAACTGTGTGGATGTGGCACTTGGGGACATGGGTTAGTGGTGACCTTGGCAGTGCTGGGAGAACAATTGGGCTCAGTGATCTTGGAGGGATTTTCCACCCTAAATAATTTATAACTCCAATGATTTTGGATCTGTTCTGTTTCTCCTGAAGGGCTTTTTGCTCCCATACAGGAAACAATGTTTAATCATCCCTTGATGGAACAGAAAAGCAGGGAAGGTTCTCACACGGGGGTTTTCCTCAGAAACTGTTAAAAATTGATCCAACGCTGAGAAACCTCGTTGGGCTCAGTGGGAGCTTGGTCTTTAGTTGGGAACTTATTTATGAGGTCCTGTAATGAAGACAGATGATGTTTATGGCACCTGGAATAGAAAACAGAGCTTGTAATTGAGAGTGCAGGGAGGTGGTGGTTGAATTAAGTACAAGCCCCAAGAAAGCACCTGAAAAAAATACCAGGATTCTGATGCTGCCTTGAGATGTGTGTGCTGGAGATTAATTCCAAATGCTTCCATAGGATCTTGGAATGGTTTGGGTTGGAAGGGACCTTAATGCTCATCTCATTCCAACCCCCTGGCATGGGCAGGAACACCTTCCACTATCCCAGGTTGCTCCAAGCCCTGTCCAACCTGGCCTTATTCAACCCCGATAATTCCATGTAGATGTACCCACCAGGACTCTGTGGAAGGCAGAAGGTCCTTGCAGCTCCACAGAGGGTGAGTGGCAGGAGTAGCACGGAAGAACATTAATTAAAGAGTAATTGGCTTTAATCATCTCTGGAGCCGCCTCGCTTGATGAGTTCTAATTACTGTGGAACAGAATTGCTGGAGGCTACACACAAAATGACCCAAAATGTGTTGTCACAGAGCATAGAAAAAACACATGGTGAGATGGAGAGCAGGTGAGATAATGTCCAGGGTCCTCCTGGGGGGACCAGAGGAGGTATGGAAGGTGCAGACATGTTGGAAAAACAACATCACTTGTAAAGAGGGGGATTTGTGTGTAGGACACAGGGATGAGCCGACCTGGATGGACTGAAGGTGCAGAAGGTGCTGTGGGATGGGGTGTGACCATCAAATAAACCAATAAACTCGTCTGATAACCCAGTCCTGGTGGGTACAGCTACATGGAATTATTGGGTTGAAATAAGGCCGGGTTGGATGGGGTTTGGAGCAACCTGGTCTAGGGAAGGTGTCCCTGCCAGACAGAACTAATAACCTTGTCTGAAGGGTGGGGCTGGACGTGGTCCAAACCACAGCTGATTGATGGGCTGCTTGAGCTTTTTGGAGGCAGAAGGTTTGTTTTTCCAAGGGTTATGTTTTGTGTTGGGATTCCCTGAAGAATTTAGGGATGGCTCAAATTTAGCACACTGCTACCACCCAATATGTGGGTTCTCCATGACCTGAAGCACCAGCTGGATGGGCAGCCCTGGCTGATGTCTGGAGCCCTGTGGTGGGTCTGAGCTGCAGGCTCTGAGATGGTTCTTCTCTGTATTTAACACAGAATAAAAAATTTGGTTTGCAGAAAGAGATCACTGTGGGCAGAGGGGCTGGCTCTGGTTAGCTGGTTCTGGTTTTCTGGTTCTGGTTATCTGTTTCTGGTTTTCTGCTTCTGGTTTTCTGGTTATCCGTTTATGGTTATCTGGTTCTGGCTTTCTGGCTCTGGTTATCTGGTTCTGGTTATCTGGTTCTGGTTTTCCCACTGATGGCTTTGCAGCACCCTCACCCCAGCACTTTGTCCCTCGTGGCCACTTTCAGAGTTGTCATCACTGAGTAACAACACAGGGCTCAACATGAGTCAGGCCATCAACGTCCACGAATTAGGTCCTCCAAGCTTATAATTTGGGCTGCTCTAACAGTGTGATCCTCCAGGAGCTGCGCTCACATCACACGCGCCGAATTCCCACTCCGGTATCGTCTTCCAGGGCTTCCCCCCCATCCCTTCCCCCAGCAATTACTCAGCTGTTTCTCAGCTGTCCCGTGCAGGGTGTTGCTGGCAGGGATGAGAAGGCTTATCCCTTTTTTTATGGCCGGGATGAGCTGCCCCGGAGCTGCTGGAACAGCTGTGGCTCGGGCAGAGCCGAGTGCCGGGCGTGGCAGCGCCGGCTCCGGCGGGAGCGCCGACTCAGAGGGCTCGGGATGGTTATTTGTGCTCCCTGAGCCTGGTGTTCCTCGTGTCTGTGGGAGACTGATGGCCAGGCTTGGCCAAACGAGGCTCTCTGGAGGTGTGTAATTAGGGAAGGGCCGGTAAAATAGAACTGATCTCCTCAGGCTCGAGTCCTGACAAATCCTCGCGCTCCCGGGGCGGTCGCTGGTTTTCGCGCCATGTTCTCCCCGAGGCTGATGGATGAGGACCTGCTTCCCTTCCTCAGCCCTTCCATCTACCAGGAAGGCCATTTGCAGCTGCTGTCAGATTTGGGTTTTAACCTGTTTTGCTGTTTTTTCCGTGGCTTGGGGCATCCTGCTCTCAGCCCCGCGTTCTGACAGCCTGTTAGTGTTGCCGTTTAGCAGATCCTGCCCCTGCGGCTCCGACAGCCCCTGTTTGTCTTTTCCTGATGGAGACAAAAAGCTGGATTTCTCTGAGGCAATTCTTTATACTGAGTGCAAGCTTTTCCAAAGCCTGCAACTCTGGGAGGATAAAGCCACGGCACAAGAGGGATGCTCTGCTGGGCTCTGCCTCGGGAAAGTGGCCAAAAAGTGTCGCTTGGGCACGTTCTAAAGTTGGTCTTAGTTCGATTTTGAGGCAGTAAAGGCTGATTGACCTCGAGAAGGAAAGGCAGCAGCAATAATTATTGTCATGGGGCCGTGTGGGGGGTTGTAATTAAGTACCCATCTTGATCCTCTGCTTTTACAGACCTGGCACCTTCTGTGCTGCTTTCTTGTGCTGTGAGGAGGAGAAGCCTGATCAGGTCAGACCCATTTGTGTTCTTATCAGTTCTTTTGTCTCTGGAGGCAGCTCAGTGTCAGCATTGCTCCTTCAAGAAGCACTGAAGGTGCTCTCCCATGATTTCAGGCAAGGTTCAAGCAAAGGCAAAAGCTTGTCTGGCCCCTTTTTGTCTTCCAGCCCCAACATCCCAGAGCAAAGGCCTTGGCTTCCCTTGTCCTGCAGTTTGGCACATCCTCTGCTGGTGCCTCCCTGCAGCTCTGCCTGGGGGTGATGGTGGTGGGGGGCTGCAGGAGGACCCAGGAGGAGCTGCTGGGCTCCTGTCTCTGTCTCTTCATCCCTTGAGGTTGTCTTTCAACCCTAGTGCCTTTTGGGAAAGGAGGTCCCCATATTGTCAGCTGTTCCCTTGGTTCTTTTGTATCCCCTCTCCTGAATGTCCTTGAGATGTGAACCCTCAGCAGCAGGACCCTGCAGCTCCCTGCCCTCCTGTCCAGATCAAGGCAAGAAATGGGGAATTAACACCCCAAATCTGATGTGTCCATGGTCATCTAATACTTCAAACAGCTGTGCAACCTAAAGACAACCAGAAAGTAACGTGTTAATAATTTCCTGCCCTTTCCTGGTCTTCTGGCTCAATCCTTTTTCCTCTTTCTTCTGACTTCAGAGTTCTCTCATTCCTTCATTGTGTGGTGTGGCTGACCATAGCTCCCCACCACAGCCTGGGCTTCTTCCAGCCTTGGTGGGAGACATCTCAGCACTAAATTATCCCCCAGTGAGCCTGTCGAGTTTCTCTTAAGGAGAAAGTGATGCCGGGAAAGGGGCCCTGAAAAAAAAATCCTAATTTCAAAGCAACAAATGGATTTGGGGTTGATGCTGTTTCGTGCTCGTTTGCTGAGCTGTTCAGGGGGAACTGCTGTGTGGGAAACAAATTGTATGTGTGAGGAGGTGACCCCAACCTCAGTGGGGTGTTTTTCACAGCTCCAGATGCCTGTTGGTTGTCACAGGATCAAGGTGTTATCTCACTGTCACCCCTTGACTTGGAGAGTGAATGGAGCGTTCAGTGCCTTGTAACACTCCCACCCTCAGGGGAGAATTTGGGAAGGAATCCTTCCCTGTGAGGGTGGGGAGGCCCTGGCACAGGTTGCCCAGAGAAGCTGTGGCTGCCCCATCCCTGGAAGTGTCCAAGGCCAGGTTGGACAGAGCTTGGAGCAACCTGAGCTAGTGGGAGGTGTCCCTGGATTGAACTAGATGAGCTTTAAGGTCCCTTCCAGCCCAAATCAGGCTGGGATTCTGTGATCCAGAAGACTGAGGTGCACGGATGGACTTAATATATAATTGAGGTTTATGGCCCACAAGAACCACTGTAACCAAAATGCAGAACAGCCCCTGCCCTGCCTCTGCCTGCTTTTCCCAGGCTGACATTTCCAAGGGCAGAACAATTTCTCCCTGGCTGCTCTTGCCTTTGTGGCACCGAGCACATTCCCGTTCCTGGTGTCACACTCTGAGATAACCAAAAAGCTGTTCTGGGCTTGTTTAGCAAAATGAAATTGTATCTCCTGCAGCCTTTAAGGAAAAGTCATGTCACCAGTCAAGTATAAAGAATTGCTGACCCATGTTGCTGAGATAAGGATATAATATCAGGCTTTTTTTCTTCCCTCTGCTCCGTGCTCAATGGAAGTCAGGAGTGTTCCAGCCTGGAGACACAAATGAAAGCCCGTCACCGTTACCTGCAGTGAGATGATGCTGTTGGGAACACCATCAGGAGCCCAGGGTGTGGCAGGACCCAGCCCCCAGGGCTGCTGCCGTGTGGGAATCCCGGGCAGAGGGCGCCTAAATCCCGGTGCCTGCGTTTTTCCGCCTGCCGGGTCCCGCTGCCATTCCAGCGTGTGGAAAGAATTCCCTGAGCCTGGCGGGAGCTGCTTTTATCTGCACAGATACCAGGACCCCTTTTGGAAAATGTGCTGGGGAGAGGAAGATAATATAATAGGAATGTGACAGTGAGAGGGAAAGGTGAAGCAGTTAGAGGAGACAAGGCCTGACAGCCCGGGATGGAAAGGGATACTTAGAGGAGGAGATAATTCCTATCTTTATGCCCAGGGAGAGTTCTGTCCATTAGTCACTTTAACATTAATAAGAGTTGTGTGGCCAAGTGCTCAAAAGTGGCTTATTATGAAGAGCACAGCCCACTATAAAACCTGTCATCCCCGGTGATAGACTTGCCCTGCAGCTCCGTTATCCCAGAAATGTGATGATGGAGAGAAATGAGGGCTGCAATCTGAGCAGCTGCTCTCTGGGAAGAGCCATCCAGCCCATCTTGGCTGCCCTGTGCTCACTGCTCCCACCCCAGCCCCCTTACTGGCATTGGCCCCACTGCTGGGGGTGTTTTGGAAGTAGCCACGGAGCCCTCTGGCATGACTGGAGAAGGAGATATGTTGAATTCTTTATCCCAGTGCATCTGGAGGACTTGGATGCTCACAGGGCCTTGATGGAGTAGGATGAAGAGCTCTGTGCTGTTGGGTTCCCTGGCTCAAGCTCGTTCTCTCTGGTGGCATTCAGCCCTCACCCTCCAACAGCCCAGGGGGGTGCTGGGGCTGGTGGCCTCCAGCCAAGTCCTGCAGACCATCCCATCCAACCTGGCCTTGGACACTCCCAGGGATGGGGCAGCCACAGCTTCTCTGGGCAACCTGTGCCAGGGCCTCCCCACCTGCATAGCCAGAAATTCCTTCCCAATATCCCTTCTAACCCTGCCCTCTGGAAGTGTGAAGCCATTCCCCCTTGTCCTGTCCCTCCATGCTCTTGTCCCCAGTCCCTCTCCAGCTCTCTTGGAGCCCCTTTAGGCCCTGGAAGGGGCTCTCAGGTCTCCTTGGACCCTTTTCTTCTCCAGGTGAACCCCCCCAGCTCTTCCAGCCTGGCTCCAGAGCAGAGGGGCTTCAGCCCTTGGAGCATTTTTGTGGCTTCCTCTGGACTCGCTCCAGCAGCTCCACACCCTGGACTTGTCAACAGGGCCAAGGAGGAGAGCAGAATTTGGGGGATGTGAGACAGTGGGTGAGTTGGTTGAGGTTTAAGAAATAAGACAAGGAGTTACCTGTGAGTGGAAGAGGGATAATCTCTGATTTTCTGGGCTTGTTCTTAGTGTTCAATCCTTTGAAGTCCGAAGCTCATTCCTTGCCCTGTGAGGGTGGAACGAGACAGGCTTGTTTTAACTGAACAAGCAGAAAAGAGAAGCCAAGAGGGAGAGTTCAGGGCCAGATTCCAAGGCTGACAACAGACCCTCCGGCAGGTTACGGGGTGGTTTGATGGTGCAAAGAGCCACCACTCACCAAGGTTCACCTGAAGGTCGCTCAGGTGCAGCTCCTGCCCCCTCCCCGGGACCCCGCGGAGCCGCATCCGCCTCAGCTCGCCCACATTCCCAGGCTGCCCTTTCCAAGCTGGCAGCTGCCAGGTGCTTCTGGAGCGCTTCAGCAGCGTTCCCTTGGCAACACAGTGAGATGTGGATTCCAAGGTGTGCAGGAGAAACACCAAACTCCACATCCAGCCACTTCATTCCAGGGTGAGCCCCGTCCCGCGGCCTCGTTGAACGCCCGGCTATTCCTGGTTCTCCCAGGCAAGGGGGTATTTTTAGCTCTGACACGTTGCAAGGATCAAATATCCCTCAGGATCGGAGGCTCTCGACGCGGTGCCGGGGAATTCGCGCGGGGGAACCCTTGGGATTGACCGTGTAAGTTAAGACCGGCCTGGGCTGCCAAGGATGAGCTGGATTTCCCGGCCATCCCGCCCGGCTGCTCCGTCTTTGGGGGGTCCAACGTGGCATCATGTGCTGTGAACTTGGTGGCACCACAAGGCTCCTCTGCCCCTGCTCCCTGTGACATTCCTGAGAAATTCCTGATAGTTTTTAAACGGGGGAGGGGGGGAAATGAACTTCGTGTTCAATCCATGGCAATGTGGGCTCGTCAGAGCCCCCACTCTCCTTCTCCTGCTCCAATTATTAATTTGTCCATCTGCTCTGAGGGAAAGTGAGGGAAAGGTTTTATGGGGGGGGGGGGGTTCTCCTTCCTTTTGCAGTCCAGGAAACCAAAGGAAAAAAAAAAGAACGAGCTAAGGAATCTAGGCCATCCCATTGTGACTCTATCTGGGGCTTAAAACCGTCGTGCTGGCCTTGTTTGAAAGCACCCGGTGCTTTCGCAGTCTCAATCTTTTGATTTTATTCTGATTTTCTTTTATTCAGTCATCTGGAACAAGCAGGCACAGAGGGGAGGTGAAAGCAGGGAACGCTGATAATAGTTCTTTGGCAGCAAGTTGGGCATAAAATAGCTTTATCTGTGGGTTTTGTGCTTTTTATTTCGCTCCCATTCGCAGCAGATGAAAGGCCCCGGTGGAGGGGCCGGGGCAGGCTGGTTATCCCCGGGCTGTGCTGCTGGCAGGGGTTGTGCCGTGGCACTCAAGTGGCCCACCCCAACAGTTGATATTTTGCTGGAAATCTCTGGCCTTTTCTGGGAAATCTTTGTCCTTTCTGCACGTGAGGAGGCCGTTGGTAGTTGCTCCACGTCCCCTGCTCCGACCTCGGCTCCATCCCGCTCCTGTGCCCACCACCACGCCAAGAGCATCCCAATTCCCAGGATAAACACATCAGGAAGTTGAATCACAGAATGGTTTGGGTTGGAAGGGGCCTTAAAGATCATCCAGTTCCAACTTGAAGGCTTGCACATTCCCACTGGGGGTTTTTGACCCCTGTGTCCCACTGGCAGCCATCCAGACCTGGCTTTTTCCCCCATGGAGTTTCCATTGCATTTTACTTCCTGCAAACCCAGATTTTGCTGGTTTGGTGCAAACCCCTTCCCTGCAGTCCCTGAATCCACCGCTTGCAAGCTCTTACTTGTTCACTTTAATCATGCCAATAGCCCAGAACTTCCCAGTTCCCTGCTCCTGTGGCAGGATGCTCAGAGATGAGATCGTAGAATCATGGAATGGTTTGGGTGGGAAGGAACCTTAAAGCTTATCCAGTTCCACCCCCTGCCATGGGCAGGGACACTTCCCACTAGCCCAGGTTGCTCCAACCTGGCCTTGGACACTTGTAGAGATGGGGCAGCCACAGCTTCTCTGAGCAACCAGGGCCTCCCCACCCTCAGTGTCTGCTCACGGATTCCCACGGGAGGGACAGGCTCACATTCCTGTGCTCTGTGTGTTGCTCTGTGCTCTCTCCTTCACCCCCTTCTCTCTGAACCTTTCTTTGAGCCCAGAAGGTGGGGTTTCCCTCCTTTCCCAGCCCGTGTGTGATCCCTGCCAGTCTCACACTGTGGATGTGTTAGCGCTGGTCCCCCGGTGGGTTGCTGGTGTTTGTTCAGCACAGTAAATACCTGTGTTCAAAGGTAGCTTTGATGTGGGTTATGATGCTGCAGAATGTGTTTTATAACAGAGGAGGAAAACACTGGGCACAGGTGGCTGAGAACAGCCTGTTCCTGTGCCCACACAAAGGGCTTGGATGGTTTGTCCCCAGCACCCACTGGAGCATGTGGGATGCAGGACACGGCCAGTGCCTCCAGCTCCTGGGGACTGGGAGCCACCTGCAAGAGCAGATATTGCAGCAGCCAGGAGTGTTTTCTCAGCTGGGAAGCCAAACTTCATCCCTGACCATTCCCAAGGCAATTTTGAGGCTGTTGTCTGGTTTCTGTGTTGTTTTGTTTCCCTGGATCTCCAAGGGGCTGTGGAGCAGCAGCCACACAACACCAGGGCACTTGTTGAGCTCAGCAGAGCTGGTTGTGCACAGGGCGTAGCCTGGGGCTGCTGCTGGCTCTTCCCTGGGATTGGGAAGCAAGATGAGGATGGGGATGGGATGCAGGAGGCCAGGATGGTGCCACTCATTGCACCAACACCTCAGCTTGGAGAGGTGGAGGTGAGACTGGAGCATGGGGTGCCAAGGGCTCCCCAAACCAGGGTGCAGGCAGAGAGCTGTCTGTGTTTTCCATGAATTGTCCCTGTCCCTGGCTGCTCCCTGGTGATTTGAAGCAAAGCCTTGGAGCAGAGGATGGACACAGGAGCATTTTCCTTCTTGCATTTCTCTCCTGCTGCTCTGCCTCCCCCATTGCTGGGTTGGGAATGGTTGAATTTCCTGGCTATGGGCACGCAGCACTCGGGGCTCTCAGGGAGAGCAAAACCCCTCAGGAATTCCAGGGGAGTTGGTGGCTGACGTGGGATGTCAGGGCAGGGGGGAGAGGGGATGGGCTGATCACAGAGCCTGTGTTGCTGCTGGACACATGGATGGATCCAAGGCCAGGTTGGACAGGGCTTGGAGCAGCCTGGTCTAGTGGAAGGTGTCCCTGCCCATGGCAGAGGGTGGAATGGGATGAGCTTTAAGGTTCCTTCCAACACAAACCATTCTGGGATTCTCTGATTTTTTTCCACTCCCACATCATTGGAGACCTCAGTAAGATCCCAAGGAGGGGAGAGCAGGGAATCCCAGCTGGTGTGGAGCTGCAGGGACCAGGATGGAGGGATGTCCTCTCTGCCCCCCCAAATCTGGGCTGACCAGTGAGATGGTGCATCACACAACAGAGAGCTTTGCTCCAGCACCCACTGCTGACTAAATCAGAGCCAAAGCTGCCCTTTTTTGCTGGAAAATTACACCCTTCAGCCACCACCAGGAGTTTGGGTGCTGGCAGTGGGGAGCTGAGGCTCCCAAATGCCATTTCCCATCTTTGCAGCTCCATCTGTGTCACTTTTTGAGGCAGCAGAGATGAGGTAACCAGGTACCACCGTTGTTTTCCTTATTGCAGAGCTGCTGTGTGTCCCTCATGCTGTCACACAGCAGGATTAGGGGATCAGGAGGCACTCAGCTTGTCCTGTGCTCAGCCTGACAGATTTAGCCCAAAATGTTTAATGTTATGCATGTGTTTAAGTGCTTGGCTGAGCAGGAGCCCACGGGAGTGTGTGAGCACTGGAATGTTTTAGGGAGAAACCACCACAAATGTCAAGCTGAGCTCCAAATCCTCCCTGTGCCGAGCACTGGTGGGAGTAAATGTCATGGGAATGGCTGAGCCTGTGCCAGCCCTTTGGGGAGGGCTGGAGAGGGAGTTGTGGGTTGTGGGAGCTCCACCAGGCAGCAGGAGAGGTGGAGGGGTGGGTGGGACATCCCTGAGAGCCCCCAGGGACAGCAGCAGCCCCGAGCTGGGTGGTGGCAGTGCTGCTCTGCACACACATCTGCTGGCCAGAGCCTGGGGCTCTCCACTGCCTTTCTGGTTCCTGTGGTGTGAAACCAGCTGTGAAAACCCCAGGGGAATCCTTGGGATTGAGAGATGAGTGGGATCTCGGAACAGCAAACACTGCAGAGCTCTTGGAGAGCTTTCCTGAAGGGTGAGCTCCAGGCTTTAAAGTCTGCACCCTTTTTTTTTTGCTGCCTGTCTCCCCGTGGGTGAGAGGGATGGATTGAGAGCAGCAACAGCCAACAACTGTCTCGGAGCCACACGAGGCATGGATGGATAAAGCCTTAGACCAAAAGCTTCAGAGTGCCTGTGAGGGCAGGAGTTGGACTTCTTGGTAGGGCACAGGATGATGGTTTTAAACTAAAAGAGGGGAGATTCAGACTTGATATAAGGAGGAAATTGTTCCCTGTGAGGGTGGTGAGGCCCTGGCACAGGTTCCCCAGAGAAGCTGTGGCTGCCCCTGGATCCCTGAAGTGTCCCAGGCCAGGTTGGACGGGGCTTGGAGCAACCTGGGCTAGTGGAAGGTGTCCCTGCCTATGGCAGGGGGTGGAACAAGATGATATTTAAGTCCTTTCCAACCCAAACCATCCTGTGCTTCTCCAGTGCCAGCTAATACCAGGGCAAGGTCCACATCAACAGAAAAGGAGGACTGGAGTGGTTCACTCCCACCCGTCCTGTAAAGAACCAGGGAGAGCTGGATTAAACTGTGCTGGAGTTGAGCTTTCTCCAAGCTCAGCTTTAGGTTTATATCCCAGCCAAGTGGCCCAGGCCAGCACTAAGTTCTCTCCACCCTCGTGGTGCCCCCCGTGCGTCGCCCAAAGGGTTTTCGGGGTCGTTGCTGCTCGATCAGAGCAACTTCTGATACTGCTGGGGATCATCTGGCAGCCTTAAAGGGCTTTTCAAGTGCTGATCTGAGCAGCAGAGCAAGTGTTGGTTGTAAAACCAGAGCACTGCTGTTCTGCAGTATTGCAGGCACCACCTGAGCCAAGGTTTGGAAGGGAAAGGCAGTTTCAGGGACTGCAGGACCAGTGGGAGTTTTTCCATCAACCTCCCTTGAATGAAATGTGTTTGTTTGCTCTCAGGTAATAGATAAGCTTTTCCAAAATGCGTCAGTTATAAAAAAATCCCGAAGGTGTTTCACGGCACAAACACTTTTTCTTTTCGGATTTTTCGTCGGGTGCTTCAGAGCTTTCCATTAAAAGCTTTTGGATGGGAATTTTCTACATTGACACCCCAGTTTCCTTACCCTGAGCCAGGAGCTCAGCAGGGACAGCTCTCCCCAGGCTGCAGGAGGGGGCTGAAGGAGCCCCCTCAGCTTTCCCTGCACACACGTGGTCACGGCAGGAAACATCCCCGCGGTGCCTGAGAGCCCTCTTGGGATGGAAGCTCCCAAAGAAAGTTTCTGGATCAACTCTCTGAGCTCCAGGGCCTGGCATGGAGCACCAGCCACCCTCCTGGAGCAGAGGAGTCCATTCCCAGCTCCGTGCACAAACCATATGGAAAGAGAAGCTTTTCTCTCCCACGCTCCTCCCCGGGAGGCCCTTTGGAGAGATGACATTTTTTCTTTAACCCCCTGATATTTTTCCAGGGTCTGAAGGAACATGTGAAGCCCACGAATGAGGATAGGGTTTGTTGGGTTTTTTTCTCCCTCTCTTTTCTTTTTTCTCTTTGCCTAAAGGCTCCAGCACGGGACTGGATTTAAGGAAGGGGCTGCTCTGAATATTTTAGTCATTTGGATATCCAGAAAAAGCCAACTTAACAGCACCTCTGTGCACGGTGACATTCCTCATTAAGTGGAATTCTAGGAAAAGATGAGAGCTGAGGGAGAGGATTCTGATGCTGCATCCCAGCCTTGCAGGTGTGCACATCACCTCCAGCAAGGCTTCCCAAGTCCCCCATCATCCTCACCCTTTTCCTCAAATTTTCTTTTACCAGGGAACAGCCCCAAAAAAGGTCCAGAGGGTATTACAGGACTTCCCAGGGTGTAGCATTGCACGGAAGACAAATGTCCCTGGAAGTATTTAAACTTCTGCTGCTTTATCCCTTGCCTGCTAAGTCCCAAAGCTTGTTAAATCCCAAGGTTTGTAGCAATGGTTTAATGTCTTAAGCATTGACCCAAATCAGCTGTGATCTACCCTGGAAGTGATTCCAAACACTTGGGAAGAGCCACCTCCTCCTCCTCCTCCTCCTCCTCCAGCCTTCCCGGGACCCGACAGTTCTGCACTTGCAGGTTTGATTGGTTTAAAGTGCATTTGATAGCAACAATTTGACTTTTCCTTATTGCAGTGGGTTGGTTTTGTTTTTTTTTTTGTAAGCAGATTGCTCGGGTTTGAGTTTGGTTTTAAAAGCCTTATTCATCCCTGATCCGGAATAATACCGGAATGATGCCGGAATGATGCCGGCTCCGTGGCTTTTAACGTGATTAAACCAGGCCAGCCTGTGACGACACCAGGCAATTCCTGCTGCCCAGAGTGGATTGGATTTAGCACAGAGTGAGGCTGCTGGGCCATCAAAGGTAGAATTTGGTGGGCTGGTTTGGGCAGCTCTTAGTTCAACCCCCTCATTAAGGTCAGTCCAGTACAGGTGCTTCGTTATCAGAGGGTGGAAAAGCAGCCTTTTTCCATGACTTTTAGCCCCATCCCTGGATCTGCTACTCTCAGCCACACTGTATTCCCTGCCTGAGTTGCAGGAGCTGCATGTCACAGAATTTCCTGGCTTAAAATCTCGTTGTTGATGGCTGTGGTGGAAGGTGGGGTGGGGTGCATTGCCCTGGCTGTGGACTTGTCCATCAATCAAGTGCCAAGCTCTTGGAATTCCATCCCCAGCACCCTCCTGCACATGCTCCGCTCTGGAGGGTGCTGAACACCCAGGCAGGCCCAGGGGTAATTAGTTCCCTGTGTGATCTTGTGCCAGTCACTCAACCTCATTATGTCCTGCTTCCTTTGTGCTAAACCAGAGCGGATAATCCCAGGCAAAGTAGCTTTCCATAGGGTGCTGTAGGATAAACCCATTGGCAGCTCCGAGGTGCTGGAAGGTGCTGTTCCACAGGGATGTGCCAGCTGAGCCCATGGTGCAGATGAGTGATGGCAGAAACCTGGGAATGCAGCAGGGAAAAGGAGTTGTTGGGGAAAAATCAAGTGCCTGATTATCCTTGTTGCCGCTCCTCGTAATTGTGTTGTAAAATAAGTCACAATTCCCAGACGAGGGAAAGCCACAAGGCAGAATTTCCCACTGGTGGAAGGTAATCCTGGGATTGGGTTTGTTGTGTCAGCTCACATTAACTCACACATCACTCCTCATATATTCCCAAAGCTCTGCAAATCCAAATTCCTCATGTATCCAAAAATGTGCAATTTTACGGGTCTTTTTTTTTTCCCCAATCCTGCCAATCCCTGAAAAAGATGGTGCCTGTCTGCAGCTGAGATGGGTTGAGGGAGGGAGGAGGGGAATGTCCCAGGCTTGGGACCAGGACCCAAAGTTCAGGGTCAGTGTGGGATGGGAGACACGACTCCCACCAAACTGTGTCTCACTTCCACGTCTGCCACCAGCTCCCAAACCCAAAGGGAAATGTTGTGGCATGTCCTCAGCTGCAGGGCTGTAATTATGGGGCAGCTTCTCCCTGTCTGGGGTGTCATTAGGAGCTGTCAGAGGTAATGGGATGGGATGTTGGTGGGATGAAAGCAGAGCCACTTCTGCTTCCTTGAGTGCTGCTGCCCTTTGGGTAAATGAGAGTCACTTCCACAGCAATTAGTGCTTCCTGAAGTGTGTTTGATTCAATCAGATGTCCCTCTTCCAAAAGTTGGGATAATTAATCTATCAGTGACTTGAGTGCTGGCAACTTTGTCGCTCTGCTGTCAACTCCCAAAGACATCTCCACGGAGTTGGGGAAAGGAGAGATTATTTCCAAGTCCTTATTTTTAATAAGGGTGGTGAGGCCCTGGCACAGGGAAGCCGTGGCTGTGCCCCATCCCTGGAAGTGTCCAAGGCCAGGTTGGAGCAGCCTGGTCTAGTGGAAGGTGTCCCTGTCCATGGCAGGGAGTGAAACCTTGATTACTTTTAAGGTCCCTTCCAACCCAAACTATTTTATGGTTTCCATTAATTTTTCCACCTCCTGTTGGGGCCTTTTCTCTTAAACACATTTAGTTTCTGAGGCCTTGGCTCAGCAGACACGTGGTGGCACATTTTGTTGCTTCAAGACCACATCTCATGGTTGGGAGGTCTGGGCACAAGATCCCCTCTTTTAGCAGACATAGAGCTGCTGAGGGAGGGGTGAAAAGCAAGTCCTGCTGGTGAGCCAAGTGTAGGCCAGGTCTCTGTGCCCGTTCATCTCCTGGCATTTCTGAGCTGGGAATGCCAAGAGTGGGAGGGTGCTGGTGCCAGTCCAGCAGCTCCTTTCAGAGCTTCATCATTTCTGGGGCTGCAGAAACTGTTTCTGGCACCAAAGCACCTCACTGGGACAGCAGCACCCTGGGTGGTGCCTCACGGGGACACCAGGGACACCGAGGGTGGCCTTGGCCGAGGCTGTGCCTTCAGGATACAGTTTGCTGGGCCTGGTGGTATTTGGACTTGTTGGTCTTGGAGGTCTTAATGCTTCTGTGATTCCACACGTGGAGGTGGCCACCACACACACCAGCACCCGTGTGCTGCAGGGATGTCCTGGCTCATGTGGGTGCTGCTCCACTCCCCTCTGTGCCCTGGACCCTCAGCAGCAGAGGTGGCTCTGCTGCCCTCCCTCCCTTTGCCCTCGGGGTCAGCTCATGGCACTGACGGGGCGGGAAGGAGGCACGAAGTCTAATTAAATTGAAAGCATATTTAAACTGTTTTCTGAGCACTACTTATGAAGGAGCACAGATATTCAGAGCATATTAAACTGTCAAATTCAATAAATCTCCAGCAGCATGGCCACGGTCCAAGCCCAATGCATATTTTTTTTGCAGCACCATTTAATTAAGAGTGAGTATTGTTCTTTCAGCTTATTCATTGTTCATCCGAAGCAGAGTGCACACTGAGAGCCGTGGAAATCAGTTGGTTCAATAAATTAGACCTGGTTGCCACTTTTTTTTTTTTGTTCCATAGCATTGAATCTTAACCCAGAAAAAAGGAAACACCCCGGGAAAGATAAGGGCATTACAGGGAGAAAATAGCCACGGTGATGTGCCAGAGGAATCAGAGCTGCTGCTTCCACCCAAAGCAGTTTGATCACCAGGGCTGTGTTTAATGCATTCCTCGAGATGAGTTAAAGAAACCAGGTCAGGGCTGGAGCAGGTCTTAAATTGGGCGTTGCTTTTGTGTGCCACGGTCACGTGCCCTGCCATGGGCTGGGACGAGGCTGCTGGGCTGCTGGGCCTTCAAGGAGATGGCTTTTCTCTAATCTTCCATTACAGTCTTGTTCCTCTGTGGTGTTTTGAAGCGAATTTAGGTTGGCTATAAGGAAAAAATTTCCTTTATGGAAAGCGTGCTGGGGCACTTTAACCAGGCTGTGGTGGAGTCCCCTTCCCTGGAGGGATTTTAAATCCGTGTGGATGTGGCACTTGGGGATGTGGGGTTAATGGTGGATCTGGCAGTGCTGGGAGAACAGTTGGACTTGATGATCTTGGAGGTCTTTTCCGACCTGAATGATTCTGAGATTCTACGAAGTTGAGCAGGTGGTGAGAAGCAATTCCCTGCTCAACTCCGGCATTAAAAATGGTGCTGCACTCTTGGGAGCTGCTGTAAAAGAAAACTAGGAGAGTGGCAAAGGCTTTTCCTTTCTCCCCAGGGTGGGGCCTGTCAGGAAATCAACTCCCTGCTGGATGCAGGCAGGGGAAGGCCCCGTGTTCCCCGGGTTTTCTCAATGAGGGAACGGGGGGGAAATCCTCCTTGCGCAGGTTCGTCGCTTTTAATTGCTAAGACGTTTCCAGAATTACACGTTCCGTTGGCAATAACCTTCCCCAGAAGTTTGCAAAATGCTATTTTAGAGCCTGTTCTCCACCCCCAAACCTCCCAGCCCAGCTTTTGGAGGAGCCCTTGGAATGGAGTGGAGCATATGCTTCCCTCGGCGCCGCGGACGGGGGGGGGATTTCTGGCGCCGTTCGATGTCAAAACACTCCCAGTATTTTTAGGAGAATTGCTCAGTAGGCACGAGCTTCTTGCAAACCGAGGGGAAAACAGAGCTCCTTGCAAATATTCTCAGGATTCCTTGACAGGGAACTGGGTTCTTCTTCTTCTCACCGTGACGGGGCAATCCCGCTTTAATTAAGGGAATAACGAGGGTAGGAATGCTCTGAGAGGAGCAGATGGGACGGCTGCCCCCAGGCCCCTGGGCCTTGGGGGGGTTTATATGTGGTTTAATTCATGTCCCATCCCCAGACCAGTGGCTTTGAGGGCTTTCTTTGGGTTTTCTGCAACCAGTTGGATCTTTAAGATTTTCCATGCCTTCGGAGGAGGAGTCTGGAGGCCTTTGCAGTGGCTCTGAACTGGAATGCAAATGTTTTTCAGTTCAACTTCTGTCTCTAGCTGGAGAAACAGAGCAAACAAACAGGGAAAGAGATTAAAGCAGTGCCAGGGGCAGATAAGGGAGCTGCTGAGAGGGAGAGACCAAAGTCATTCCCTCCTGATGATGATGCTGATAAAACATCTCAAGTAGGACAAGGAGAGGACTCAGTGGATGAACTCCAGTGAGCCACAGCCACTGCACGTCCTGCAGCCTCCCCTGTGCTTCACCCAGATCTGCTCCCTTTTGCATATTATTTTGCTGATTACTTTTTAAATGAAATCCCAGAATGGTTTGGGTTGGAAGAGACCTTAAAGCTCATCTTATCCCACTCCCCTGCCATGGAGAGGGGCACCTTCTACTAGCCCAGGTTGCTCCAAGCCCTGTCCAACCTGCTCTTGGACACTTCCAGGGATGGGAAGCTGTTCACTGGATTTTTTTGTACCAGTAACGTGGTGCCCAGGGAGGTCTGAGGGTGTTTTCTGGAGCCTGGAAAGAGGGAGAACAGGCTTTGAATTCCTGATCTCTCTCAGGCACAGCAGACGCTGGATCTGCTGCCGGATCTACCCCCTGGTGATTTAGTTCAAGCCTGTTCTTACTGTTTGCAGCTATTTCTTGAAATCAGAGTAAAACAACGAAATGCTTCATCCCTGACCACGTCCCACAGCGTCCATGTCTCCTTTGGCACATCCTTCCTGCAGCACCAAAATGTTCTCTCTCCACTCTCTCGGCCTTCGGCTGAGATTTAATGTGCTGGAATCCGGTTTGGGGGGGGGAGAGAAAAACTCTGCTTTTCCCCTTATTTTTAATCCTTCAAGGGGCTGTTTAGTCACGATTCAGAGCCAACTTGTATTTCTGTGTTTTGCAAAAGATGCAACTTTGTCATTGCCAAATGAGTGTATGGAGGATGTGAAAACAGAATAAATGATGAGCTGGAGCAGGGAAGGGGTGGGATGCTTTTATCTATTTACTTCAGTGTTGTCCCTAAGTATTAACATTTGATGTCACTCCCAGTCCCTTTCAAATCCTCGAGACGGGGAAGTTGCATTGAAGGGGCTGAGAAGAGATAATGCAGTGGAACATGGTTAATTATTAATAATAAGATTTCAAAGGAGTCGATGGGGGCTGTGGAGGGCTCTGGGCCACGTGCTTCTCCTGGCAGGGATTCCTGCCCCATGCCTGCAAACCACGAGGTGCAAACCTCAGGTTTTGCCGTGCACAGCCCCTCATTTAGAACTCTCTGATTCCCTGATTCTGGGATTTAGTCTTGTATTAAATGTGGCAAATTGAACTTGAGGCTTTAATGAGGCTGATGGAGAACTGGAGCTGGTCCCGGAGGGTTCAGGCACGTGCAGAGCAGCAGATCCCTGGGGAAAAGCTCTGAGCCAAAATTCACCTTCCATGGTGCAGCCACATCTTGGCAGCCCCTCACCAGGGCTTCTGGGTTGGTGTCTTTGCCGATGGAAAAGCTCCATCCTGGTGAGAACAACAGAGCCAGGTGATCTCCAGGGCCAGGACCACAGTGAGATCCAGAACTGGAGCAGTTTGTCCTTCTGTCTTTTTCTCTTTGCAGTCCCCAGGGTTTCAAGAAGCACGGGCAGTGTTTAGGTTTAACTGGCAATGGGTACCTCCTAAGCTCTGTCCTTAGAAAAGATGGAAAAGTGAGATGTATTGATACTGCTCAGCTCCTGGAGCCGTCAGGAAATTTATCTCTGGCTGCTCCGGCGAGGCACAGGAGATGGGATGAGAATCCATATATGCACTGCCCTTGCTGTCACTGCTCTGCTGGAACTGCAATTCCATCAAATCCTAATTCCATTCCTATTCTGACACTTTGATGGAGCTGTGGGCCGGGGCTGCCACATTAGTGGGGGTTAATAGAGGTTTGGAGGCAGTTCTGCCCGTGCTGCTCCACAGGATGGATGGGCCGGGCCGGGAGCAGAGCAGAGACGGATACTCCTCTCCCAGCCTTCCCCAGGGATGGCTTTCCAGCCTCCTGCTCTCTTGTGCCTCAAAAGGCTGTAAATCTTTTTGCCACGCTGATGCCACTCGTTGGGTCACAACAGCAGGGTCAGGTTTTGTGCTTGGATGGAAACCCCAAATGGGAATGTTTGTCAGAGTCATCCATCAGGAGCCCACACAGCTGGGCTGGAAAGAGAGGGCCAGGAGCTCCCACTGTGCAGACCTTTGCTCTTCCCTTGGGTCTTGGCTTAACCTCAATTGGATTATATAAATACAGAAAATCAGGTGCAGACAGGATTTCTGAGGCGAGGTTTTTCTTGGATTTATTGTCGGGGTCTCTTGATGCCTCCAGGCATCACGGAATCATGGAATGGTTTGGGTTGGAAAGGACCTTTAAAGGTCATCTAGCCCAGCACCCCTTCAGTGCATAGGGACACCTTCCAGTTTGCTCCAAGCCTCATCCAACTTGGCTTTGGACACTTCCAGAGATGGAGCAGCCACAGCTTCTCTGGGCAACCTGTGCCAGGGCCTCTCCACCCTAATTCTAACAAACTTCTCCCTTATATCTAACCCAATATAAAGTCAGATATAAGGTGTAAAAGTGGCTTTTTTTTTTTTTTCCTGGGAAAATGGGGACTGTCCACCACAGCCACCCCTGAGCCCCTCTGGGCCCCCAGGCAGGAGACAGGGGGACACTTCCAGCACGTGCTGAGAGCCGGGAGCCTCCTGCCCGCGGAGCCCTGGCACGATTCCTGACTGCAGAGGAGCTCTGGCAGGAAATTTCTTTCACTGCATCCTCCCATTTTGGGCCATCCAAATATCAGATCAGCCTGGCTGCTTTCCTAACCAATTACCAGAGCACTAATTGGGGGAGGCAGCGCTGCTGCTGAACCCCAGGGCTCTGTGGTGCTGGTGGGGCATTAGGGCAGTGCTGGTGCCCTGTTTGCTGGAACAACCCTCTCAAGGAGACCTATTTCCCAGGGAATAACCCTTGACTTTCAGTTCCCTGATGAAACAGAGCAATTTGATGCTGTAATACGTGACAGGGCATTTTTTTTTTAAGCCCCAGAGGGACCATATGATGCTTCAGTGCTGTGCAGGTCCTGTGTCAGGCTCTGAGTGATCTCTGGGGAATGATTTTGCCATTAACATCTGGCTTTTTTATGACCCTCCTGTGCCTGTAAGTCCCAGTTGGCCAGGCTGGGTGGCCTCTCTTGGTGTCAAGGTCTCCAGGCACTCAGAGAAGTGGCTTAGTTATTTCTGAGCAGCAAATGGTAGACCAAGAGCTGCTCTGCTCAGCTGTGAAAGCTCTTTGCACCATTTTAATGCCTTTTCCTTCCCTGGATTGATCTCCCTGCATAGAAACCCTTCCTGCAAGGAAAAGCAAAGGCAGCAGGAGTGCTTGGACTCTCCAAAAGTGGGGCTGTGATCTCCATCAGGGTTGAGTTCCTTCAGTCCTTTCCATTTGAGGAACAAAAGGTACCATCCAAGTGCAATCTGGGCTCAGCCACGGTCCGAGGCAAAATTCCCTGTTCAGAGAAACGATGGAGGGAAAGTAGTTTTGCAGCATGAAAGGGGCTCTGATAAGCCACCTGCCCTGAAGTTCCCTTTGCTTTGCTGAACCCTCCTTCTGTCTCCCAGCAAACATCCCTTGGAGCCAGTTGCTGCAGTCTGCAGGTATTTCTCTTTATGGCATCCAGGGCAGCCCTCGGTGTTCCAGCAGCTCCTCTGCTCTTACAGATTGTTTGTTTGTTTTCCGAGGAGCTTGTGCTTAACACTCATAAAAAGCAGGGCTACAGGAGAGTTACAGATCTGGCTGGCTCCTCTCTCATCCTGGCCAAGGGAAGATGCTGCAACTCTGCAGATAATTGGATTGAAAATGGCCCCAGTGCTGGGGTTCCTGGGGTGACCGTGGCTGGAGGGGACACCTGAGCTCTGCCTCACCCTCCCCAAATCCTCTGCATTATGGGAGTGAAATGCTGGAAAGATCAGGGCTGGCTGTGAGCAGGGGGTGCACAGAGAACCAGTGGCTGCTCCTGTTGGGGTTTAAGGCACACCCAGGAGGCTCAGCCCTGCCCTGGGGGGCTGCAGATCCATCGGGATGCAGGGTTGGTTCCCGACTCCTACCCTCTGCCAGAACATCCATCATTGCCCATGTGCCAGGCTGCTTCTGCAGGAAAACCCAGAAACTTGGGAATTTCACCTGGTAAAACCACTCCTGCACCCGTTTCCCTGTGCAGCCAGTGGCTCAGCCTTGCTCGTCCTTCCCTACACAACCTTCCCTTTCCCAGCAGCTGGGATGCCTCAGGCTTCCCTCTCTGCCCACCTTTTAACATCTGGGGGGTTTTCCTGCTCCTGCACAACCTGGGATCCCATTGAGTTGAGCATCCCCAAACAGGGCATCACTCCTGCTGCCTTGCCTAAGTGTCTGCAGGCTGAAGGTGTCAGTCAGACTTAAATTAGCTCCTTAAAGCTGCCTGGAGTTAAGCTCAGCAGCATTACAAGCTCTGATACATGTTTTTATTGCAGCTTATTAAAGCATCAGCAGCTGAGAGTTTATTTTTGAGGTGTTTTATTGCAGGATGATTTACAATAAGCTGTTTAAGAATGCACAGTCATAGCTTCTAATAATCATTTAATACATAATCATGAAGTGTTTCTAAAGGGGACCTTCATTGAGAAAGTTTAGTGGGAAGTGACACACAGGCTGGAATCTCCTGGGCTCTGTGAGACCCACAGGAGGGTTGAGAAAGAGAAATAATGTTTTGCTCATCTCACGGTGCTGTAAACCTTCAGGTAACTCCTGAACTTTCTGGAGATGCAGTTTTCCAGGGGAAGGGGGGGGGGGAATAGAGTCATGGAATGGTTTGAGTTGGAAGGGACCTGGAAGATCATCTCATTCCATGGGCAGGGACACCTTCCACTAGCCCAGGTTGCTCCAAGCCCTGTCCAGCCTGGCCTTGGACACTTCCAGGGATGGGGCAGCCACAGCTTCCCTGGGGAAATCTGTCCAAAAATAAAATCACATTATGGCAAAACACGCTCACCACCAGAACTAAATCCTGCCCTGCTGAGAACCCTCACTTTGGGTTCATCCCAGTGTCATCCCCTCTCCTGACGTTTGGGCAGTTTGGGATAACTCCTTCCCCCAACATCCCAACACCTCCCCTAACAAGAGCGACACATGCAGGGCTTATATGCAAATCCTGTGTGTGGGGGAGTCATTAACATTTAGGGAAGCTGTGACTCTATAAGAAAACAAGAAAATAAATCAGCAGCTCCTTTGTTTTCCCGTTTCCATGTCCATCCCGCGCTCCGGAGGAACCGTTTCACTTAAAAGGAGCATCAAGTGGTGTTTTGAGCAGGAGCTGCTCTGGGGTGGTTAATCACAGGCAGTAATTGACTGTCACACCGCTTTGCTTTCTCGGTTTTATTCTCGTTATTCATCGCCCAGAGAGAGGAAAAAAGCAGAGCTGACAGGCAGGGAGAGCTGCTGGCAGGCTCCCCAGGAGCCAGCGTGGGTGTCACCCCCCCCCCCCCACGGCTCAGAGCCACCAAGGGGGACGAAGCCACCGCCCGTGGGTGCACAGGGTCACCGTGACTCTGCACGAGGGGCATTCGAGACTGTCCCAGTCAATTCTCTGCTTCAGTATTTATTTGGGAAACAAAGGATAATTCCCCAGTTTAGATCTGTCACCATTAACGAGTTCTAGTCCACGAGCAAATGTTCTTTTTTTTTCTTCTTGGCTTGTTTTCTCTTTGCAGTTAAATGTATTTCTCCACGTGCCTTAGGGCTGGAGCATCCTCTGAATTTCCAGCCCCACTTCTGCTCCAGTCCCTGCCACCTGCCCCGTGGCCCAGAGTTTTCCCTTCCTCTGCCTTTGCCATCTCTTTCTCTCCCTTTTTCCCCCCAAAAACCCTTTTCCCTTCCCCCCAAGGACCCCACAGGATGTGCTGCCCCGTTGTCTCCATCCTGGCTGTGATCTGTGGTACCAGCAGACTGGCACAGACCGAGCTGCTTCCCAGAGATAATTTGAGGCAAGAAAGGCACAATTAGATGCACATTTCAGCCCTTCATGACATTAACTAATTGAGAGGGGAATTGAGAGTTATTTTTGCTCGATGCAGAATCTGGAGACGGCAAAATATTTGTCTTGCTGGGGGAGTTGTTTGGTTGTCGGGCACAGCCCAGAGCCTTGTGCTGTCACCACAGCAAAGCAACAATTGTCCAACACAATCAGAGAGGAACAACATTAAAATTTACTGTTTTCAGCACCAAACGAGGCTGGGAGGAGGGATCAGTTGGGAAGCATCAGCTCACATCAGGGCTCCAGCGAGTCAGTCCTGCCAAACCTGGTGTTACAGACACTGTAGCATCTCAGGGGGAGAAGAGTGGATTTTAGGATCTCACTCATGGCTAGAAAAGGGGTTGACAAGTTCCCATGCAAGGCTGAGGAGTTTTTGCTGCTTGCAGCCAGATATGAGGAATTTTGTAAAGAATTCTGGTTTTCTTGTGGGCAGTGACACTGTCATTGCGTGGTTTGGTTTTCACTTGTGGTTTGGAAACTTTCTAACAGATTCATGGTGAAAAATGGGTTTGGCAGGAGCATCAGCTCATTTGCCATGATGTCTGTGCTTGGTAGGAAGCTGTAGGAGAACTGGGCAGTTTGAACTGATCGGTTCAAGGCCAGGTTGGATGGGGCTTGGAGCAACCTGGGTAGTGGGAGATGTCTCTGCCCATGGCAGGAGGTGGAACAAGATGATCTTTAAGGTCTCTTTCAACCCAAACCAGTTTAAGATTCTCTGAACTGGAGACAACCAGGCTGTGGATTGAAACCATTGAGAGGCAGAGATGCACAGGAGATGCTGGGATCCCCAAACTGGTATTTACATTGAGAACCCATGGAAACTTCTGGTCCTGATGTGAAAACCAGAAGAAGAGGCTGTTTCCATTCTCACCTTGTTCAGGGCACAGAGAAGGGCACAGGAACCTTCTGGGGGACGGGTTTGCTTCAATGGTTGATTGCCATGGACCAATGGGAGGGAGAGGAGATGCCTTGTTGCATCACACCCATCTCCAGAGAAGCCTCTTGGGTACGACACAGAGCCAGGCCGGAATATCCTGTCCGGAGACTTCCAGTGAGAACAGGTAGAGAAAGCAATCATGTCAAAACCACAGGGGGGCAAGATTCATGTTCATTAGGGCTGCAATTAACTATGCTAAATGAGTCTTGGTACCACCAGGTCTTGAGGGTTTTCATCAGGTGACGAGCGCTGCAGCTCGGTGTCTTAACCAGGTTGGATGTGCTGGGGCTTCCCCAGAGGAGGCACACAAGGAAAAGTTAGGAAGAGCCTGAAGTGTGCAGTGTCTGCACCTCCAAATGTCCTCCTTTTTGGGAGAATCGAGGCCAGGGAAGGCTCTTGGGGCAGCTCAGACACAGCACTTGGGGCTGGAGGTGAAACATCAGCTCGTGGAAGGACAACTCGCACACTCGAAGCCTTTGACCCCTTCAGCCACACCAAGTGTTAAACACTCCCAGAATTAACAGAAAGGGGTTTAGGGATTTCCCTGGATTTATTATGCACATCTAATGACTTGAGCATGGAGTACCTTGGAACTAAATCCATGAGACGTGTTCTCCCAGAGAAGCAGGGCAAAGCCTTTCCAAAGGATTGCCCAGGCTGCTTCCTGCGAGTGTCTTCTCTGATTTTTCCCAGCCTGTCTGTGCTTGCAAATGAATTTATACCTGTCTTATGTTTCATTTTATATCCAGGAAAAGGAGATTGGCATATACAGGCCAGAACTCCTCCAGAAGAGTTCAGCCTGAGGTGGGAATTGCTGCATTCAGCTGGAGTTTATTGCTTTCCAGCTCAGCCTGGAAACCTGCCTGCAGCTCTGTGTGCCCTGTGATGCCTTGAGATTTTATTTGAACCCAGGTTTTATCTTCCCTCTGTTATTGAATGGCAGAAACACCACGTGGGCGTTGTCCTTCAAGATGCCAACTTCTCATTGCCACAGAATTGCCCAGTTAAGGCTCAAAGCCCTGGGTTCGCTCACTCTTGGAAATCAACCCACAGCAGGATTTTTTAGAAGGAGAGAGTTGAGATGATGACACCTGAACTGCAAAACTTGAGAAATTCAGGGTAATCATCTCTGTGCCACCAATTATCATCATTAGAAGCCTCCTTGGGCCTGGCTGGATGCTGAAATAATGTGTGTAAATAACACCAGGGTGATGTCCTGGGAACTCCCCTCCTGCCCCATCACTGGCTGCTGACCCCAAACTCAGGCAGCATCACATCCTCCCCTCCTGGTGCTTCCTCCTCACTTTGCATTTGCAGCCCTGCCCGCTCTAAGCCTGGGTGAAATCCGCAGGAGAAGGTTGGTTTAAGTGCTTTGCTGGATTAGGGCCAGCGCTGGTCGGGTTTACAGCTGTGCCTGACCGAGGACTAAACCCTAAGAGCTGTCACTCACTCCTGCAGCTCAACATCAAAATGTCCATCAGTGCTCAAAGCAAAGAGCCTGTTCCCTGCAGCCCCCTCAGGAGGCAAACACCCAGGAAGATGGGCCAAATCCAGGGGATTTCTATCCAGATTTAAAGCCTGGCTCATCCAGCCCGAGGCTGGTCCCTGTCGCTCTCCAGTGCAAACATTATGAAAACTGAGTTTTGTAACCATTTAGCCCCCGGGAAAGGCAGCCAAAACCCACTCTTTGAGCTTATTTCAGCAGGCAGGTGGATGTTGGTTCTCCTCTGGCTTCCTGCTGCCCTGCCTGGGGTCGGGAGGAGTCTCCCCACACAGCAGACCCCAAACACTGTGGGCGTCAGGGGCTGGGCTGAGTCTGTGCATGGAAAAAACTCAAAGAGATTGAGTTTTATGTGTTTTCCCCAAAGCTTTGCTGATGTCCATGGGCATCCCATCCCGTGAGTGTTTTTTTCCTGGTGATTTTTGCTCCTTTGAAAGCTGTGAGAGATGCTGAGGAGGGGCCTCGTTAATGCCAAAGTGTTTATTAGACGAGGGAACCAGACAAGGAATTCTCTCCCAAGGAAAGACCATATTTTGCTGCACTCTTTCCAAATGCCTTTAACTGATCTTTTTGATTCAATTGCTAAATAAATATTCTCTTGGAGACCTGGTGAATCAGGAGGAGATAGTTGGGCTGCAGCTCTCTTTCCCTTGGCCCAAACTCCACCGTTCCCTGTGGGCACATCCCTCCCCAGGTGCTCCCATGGATCAGCACTGGGGATGTGCTCACTGCCCAACTTGGGTCATTCCTACATCTGATGAGCTGCTGGTTCTGGTTCCACCCTCTGGTCCTTTAGGTCTTCTTCATTCCAGTGAAATGGAGAGTGGCATCCTGCCCATCCCTGTTGCATCACAGCTCCCGGGAGTACCTGAACTTGCCCATGGCAGCCCTCAGGAACCCACTGCTTTGCCAGCTCAGATTCTAAAGGGAGGTAATGAATTCCAGCTGTTTGCCTCTTTAAAACCCTCCTTTCTGTTTCTCCCCTAATTATCCAGGCACTTCTCAGAAAGGCCCCATTGATTGTGGAGCTGAATTAGCATTTTGTGCCGTTGGCTGCGACTCCCGGCTCTGACACGAGAGCACTTGAGGAGCATTAACTCATTTAAAGTGCAAATTGCAACTCCTTTTTCATTTTCCAGCCTGGGACCTGACTAGACAAGGCTTTGCTCGTGGCTTTTCTGAGCATCTCCCGTGCTTGTACAGCTGGGGCTGCCAGGAGGTGAAAGGCAGGGAGTGAACCTTCCCTGCTTTGGGAGGAATTTTGGGGGGCTCCCACATCCACCCAGAGGATCTGCTGCATCATCAAGGCACAGTCCCACAGCTCTTAAGTTACTTATGAAGCCAGTGAGGTTTTTTCTAGCAGGTTAAATCCCAGATGTTACCTGTGGCACTTTATTCAGCCGGAAAGTCTCGTGATATGTCACAGAATCCTGGAATGGTTTGGGTTGGAAGGGAACTTAAAGCCCATCCAGTCTCACCCCCTGCCATGGGCAGGGACACCTTCCACTAGCCCAGGTTGCTCCAAGCCCCATCCAACCTGGCCTTGGACACTTCCAGGGATGGGGCAGCCACAACTTCCCTGGACAACCTGTACCAGGGCCTCCCCACCCTCCCAGGGAAGAATTTCTTCCCAATATCCCATCTATCCCTGCCCTCTGGCAGTGGGAAGCCATTCCCTCTTGGTCTGGCACTCCAGGTCCTTGTTCAAAGTCCCTCTCCAGCTCTCCTGGAGCCCCTTTAGGCACTGGAAGGGGCTCTGAGCTCTCCCTGGAGCCCTCTCTTCTCCAGGCTGAACAACCCCCTTTTCCTCTCGCTCCCTTCCTCTCCATCCCACATTCCCAAGAACCACATCCTAAGCAATGCTCTTCCTAACGCCCCTGAGTCCTCCTCTGTGGGCACAGAGCTGGTACAGCCACACAGCCCATCCATGCTGAGCCCTGGGCAACCCCACTGTTTTTTGGGATGTTTTGGGATTTCCCCCAACCTGAGGCACCAAGCCCAACCTGCCAATACCCCTCACTGAGGGAACACCCACCCAGCCCCTCCACTGCCCCTCCCTGCCAGGTGCAGCCATCCCTGCCCACCACTAATGAGCCTAAAGGAAGCAGGAGGCAGCTCCAGCTCCTACCTGGTCTGCTCAGAACCTTCCCCCATGTTCCTCATGGTTTTAAATCCAAATTTTATTGCTCATCCCCACCTTGGGCTCTGCTCCTTCAGTGCTGATTTTACAGTAGCAACAGGAACATCCTCCTGGGAATCCCACCGTTGCTGGGGGGTCTGAGGTAGGAGAATTTGGGGACGGGGGTGAAAAGGGAGGGAGAAGGGAGTTAAAGCCTTTTGTCCCCTCTCCTGGAGCTGCCCCCTGTGCCTTCCCTGCAACTCTGGCTCCTCGTGAGGCTCATTTCTCATGTGTCAGAATAATGTTGTTTGTTTGGGTTGCAAACACTGTGTGGGGAATTTTTAAGAAGCTTTCTTTTATTGCTGTGTGAAAGGAAAGGGGGGGCAAAAAAAGCAGCCCAATAACTTTTCTATTAATATCAAGCTTTGTAAAGTCTTTTGTTTGGTTGCTCTGTTTACGAAATCTCTCATTTTGGATCTCAGTTGCTTGACAGTGTCCCTTTGAATATGTGTTAAAATAGATCCTGGTTTCGTTCCGTGGGTTTTGTGGAGGATATGAAGCAATTGCACTTGTCAGCCTTGAGCAGGAGATGGATGGGGCCATTCCCTGCTGGGTCATGGAGCAGCCACTCACCTCCTCCCAGTGCCTGCTGGTGCTGACTGGGGAGGGTCTGGCCAGGCTGAAAGGTTTGAAATGAAAGAATAATGCAGGAAAAAGAGCCCTGTTGGGCACCTGGGTGATTTATGCACTGCCCCTGCCTGTGTCTGTCTGTCTGTCTGCTGGGCTCTCCACCAGCACAGATATTTGGGGATTGATTCCTGAGGAAAGCTGGGAAGGAAATCCCATTTCCAGCAGCATCCTTACCTTGAGTTCCCCAGCCTGTCCTGCTCGGAGCTGGCTCGGCCGTGCCAGAGGGAGGGAAGGATCCTGTGGGATGTGCCCCCACAGGGGGAGATGTGACCAACCCTCTTGGCTCCCTGATTTCAGCTGGGCTTTCGTGGAGCTGCTTTGCAGCTGCAGACCTGGAGGTCTGGGTTAGAGACTCAGTGTCTGAACCTTGTGTGGCCTGAAAAATCTGCTGAGAATTGGCTCATTTCCCCCAGCTCCAAAGGGATGGCCAGCAATCCTCCTTTCTCTCTCTCAGCTGCATCTTGAGATACTCTGTTTATTTATTTTGGTAATATTCCAGTTGGAGGCAGAAGCAAGAGATAGCAGAGGCAAGCAGGGAGAAAAATTCAGGCTCCTGGGGGCTTTTTCTGGCTTGCCAGAGCCTGGCTGGGACAGCTGTTGGGTCACAGCTGGTTTCAGATGGCTGCAAAAGACACTTCCAGGGACATTCACCCCTTCCCAGGGCAGCATCCTCATCCCAGAGCCTCTGGGCATCCCCTTGCCCTGGCCCTGGGGTGGGATTTCAGTGCTGGAGTGGGTGGGAGTGAGTGCCAGGAAGGCTGTGCACGAGAAGAGTGGTGGAGACTCTCAGAGTTTGATTTCTTGGCTTCTGCACTTGAGCACAATTAACCATTTCCAGCAATTTTCTGGCACACCCTTTGTCAGTCTCCACCCTCAGCAAAAGGGGATTCAGGGGTGTGCTGCTTTTATTCTGCTGGAGGTTTTTGAGCAGATTAAACATTTTCAGAGGTGCCTGGAAATCACCTTCTGACCTAGAGAGTCACTCCCATGGCTGGACTCTTTCTGCAAGGGGAAAAAGGGGTTGTTATTCCCAACCCAACCACTGTGACTGGGTAAAACACATTTTCTGGCTCCCAGCTTTTACTCCAGTCAGAGCAACAGTATGATCCAAGTGGGAGTCAGCAGGGAATAGGCCTGACCCCGCTGGTGCCCAGTAGTAGGTCCCCCACAGAGGAGAAAAACCAGGCACTTGCATGTTGGTTTTGTTGTGGATGGTGCAATGTATGGATCACCATGGACCAAAGTAACTGGATTTCTTCCTCCCCTCTTTCCCATCCTTTCTGTGACAGCTGGTGGGGAGAGAGGCACTGAAGAGGGTGTTTCCTGTTGGGTTTGGAGATAACCAACGAGCCAAAATGCTGGTGGTGAAATATCTTCAGACTGTAGAGCAGAGGAACGGGGGAGTCCGTGGACTTCTCATTTTGACATAGTTCCTGAATCCATGTGTGACCCATGAGCACTGCACAGCTGGAGGTACAGGGACTGGAGGATGCAGATCTGGAAGCTGAATGCTCTATAACCCATAACCTCAAGAAGTTTGTTATGAGATCATCACAATCCTCAGTTTCATATATACCAAGAGAGCCCATCCATTGGGAATCTGCCAGAGCTCCAGGTTCAGCTCCAGCAAGAATTGCAGGGACCCACAATTCCCACCTGCCATGTGGGAGTTGCCCCCCAGTTTCAGTCTCTTTTGAGCATCCTATGGGCTTCTGGGAGGAGTTTCAAGGCCGTTTCCCCATTTTTTGGTTTAGTTGCATCTGAGATCTCTTGTTACCTCCGTCCTGATGCATCCAAACTGAGCCTCATTTCCTTGGGCATTAAGGGCTGGATTTGTCATCCCAGCACAGCCTAAGGCTCAGATGAAAGGGAATAAAACTGGAGAGTAGTGCCAAGGAGGAAAAGCACATAGAGAGGATGAAAGAGCATTTTGGGTGAGCTGCATGTAACTGCATCGCTCATGCAGAGAAGCCATTAAAGATCATGAGGCTCTCTCAGATACCACAGCAGCCAGGCTGCTAATTCCCAGGATAGAAAAGCCGTGGAGAACATCTTTGGGGATCTGTGGGAATGTATTTACACTGGCATTATAACTGCTAAAGCACAGGGATGTGTCCCAGCTCTCGGGTGAATTCAGCTGTGACAGCCCAAGGGAAGGGCAGAGAACCTGGGAAACCTTTGTCCAGGCACCCAGACCTGCAGCAGGGACAGACGTGGCTGGTTTCCCAGGAACAAGCCCCCAGGCAGGATTTGCAGTGGGATTTGCTCCAGGCCAGCAGCCTCCTTATAAATTCCTTTTCTCAGCAGCGTGGTGGTGTTGCTGGTGGCAGGTTTGTAGGACCCTCCACAGAGGGGACCACTCGATGGCACCTGAGCCGAGGGGCATCCCCAGGTCCAGGGGTTCAGGTTCATCTCCCATCTGGGGCAAAGGTTCAGGATTCAGCTGCTCTGTTATGTCTCAGGGGTTCCTTCAGGCTTGGTGGGGTGTGTCCAGTCCTGACCATTCACCTGCTAATCCAAGAGGAAGAAGTGAGGCACCCAACCAACCCAGATTTGTCAGGGGAAGCCTAAGCCTTCAACATAAAGAGGGAGGTTTTGGGCAGGGTGAGAAGGGTGGGAGAGGATGGTTAAACCCCCCTGGGACGCTGCCATGTGTCACCTCTGTCATTGCAATGTCCCCAGTGGCACAGGGATGGCATCCCCATCACCTGCCTCATCCCAGAGCACCCCCAGGGACAAAGCACCCCTGGCACTGGGGTCCTTCACCTGCTGAGCTCATTGTAATTTGGGGAGTTATTGCTCTGCAAACGTGGGACATGGAGTTCTTTGAAGCAATAAGTCGAAAATCACCAGCTGCTAATAAAGCTTGGTTTAAATTTGAGCTCATTTCAGTGTCACTCTGAACTGCCCCTTGAATCCAAGCTGCTTAAATTATTCTGAAAAATAATTGCCTCTATTCATCAGAAGAATGTGCCATGGATCCAAGTGTACCATGAAGTGTTTGATTGGGGATTTTATTTTATCCTCCCCCTTTTTTTTCAATATTGCAGTCAGGAAAAAAAACCCAAACCTCTTTGCTCTCCCAGTAATTCTCCCTTTGAACAGAGCAGGTCAATCCATCAAATGGCAGTGCTGGGGTAGGTGAGTGTTATCTGTCAGTGATGGATGTTGCTGCTTATGCAAATCCCATCACGAGATTCCAGGTGCAAAATGTTCAGTTCTTTGGGAGCAGGACTGAAGTTTTCCATGGCTGAGTTAAAGGAAGGAGCTGTGCTGGCTGAGGAGAGCAAGTGTGGAGGTTTCTTGGGGCAGAGCATGGGGACTTCCAGGGTTGGAAAATTCCTAAAACTCGGTGTTCATAGAGTCGTGGAATCTCCTGAGTTGGAAGGGACCCACGAGGGTCATCAAGGCCCTACACAGGACACCCCAACATCCTCTTGGGTACCAAGGATGCCCAGGCAGGGAATAGAAAGTGGGAAGGCACCAAAATCCCCTCTAATGATTGTTATTGTCCTTCATTTTTGCCCCTGGTTGCCTCCTTCAGCCCTGTGCACACTCCTTCCCATGGACATACCAGCTCAGGATCCACTGGGAGCATCCCAGGGCTCGGCTGTGGCTCTGCTCCAGGGCCAGCACAGGGATCTGCCTGGGAGAGCTGCTGTGTTGGGGCTGTTCCCACCCCAGAGACAGGGAAAACTCAGGGAAAGCAGTGCCAAAATTCAGCTGCACCTTTCCTTGGGGTGCACTGAGGGGGTTGGCAAAGCCCAGCAGCCTCCCCAAGGCTGGGCCCAGGGTCTGGAGCCTGGCAGGGCCCAGCTGGGCAGGGATAACTCTGCTCACTGAGCTCAGGCACAAGTGGAGTTCCAGAGGAACATCTGAACATCCCTGAGGTGAAAAGGGCTTTTCTGCTGCAGATCAGCCACACTTTTGGACTGATTCATCTTCTCCAGCACAGCACAAGTGGGAGCAGATGTTACAGACAAAAAGTCAGAAAGGTTTTTCTGTTTAGAAACCCCCCTGTTCCTTGAGTGTCCCTCTGGGCTGGCCGGGCAGGCAGTGGGTGCCTTTGCCCTGCACCTTCCCTGGGAGCAGCTGGAAACCATCCACAGGGAGCACAGGGGTGCTTGGGGTGGGTTTTGTGCCCAGGTCAAGTGTAAAGGCAGAGAGAGAACCACAAAATGATTTAGGTTGGAAAAGCCCTCTGAGATCATTGAGTTGAACCATTCCCCCAGCACTGCCAAGGCCACCCGTGTCCCCAAGTGCCACATGTACACGTGAAGATACCCAATGTCACCCAGGCAGCCCTTGCCCACAGTGGCAGCAAAGCACAGGAGTCACAGCAGCCATGGGACCAAACCCAGAAGCTCTCGGAGCTCCGGACTGCGGAGAAATCCCTTTTTTCCTCTAAACGAACTTCATGCCCTGTGAGCATCCCTGCATTTTACCTCTGTATTAGCCTTTCCCAGTTACTCAGGGCTTTCCAGATGGATGACATTTGGTGTGGCTGTTTATTGACCCCGGGGACCACAGCCTTGGCTTTGTTGCCACCGAGTGACAATTGCGTGGCCGCGGCGTCACCTCAGTGCCGGTAACGGAGCCGGGGCTGTGGCACAGCAGGAACTGTGCCAGGGGAGGGGCAGCAGCTGCTCTTGAGGCTGATGTGGTTTAAATAAAAACCAACCAGCCAGTCTTGACTTCCACTGACCCAGTGAGAGCTGGTCAGGATGTGATCCCAGCTGGGAAACGGGGACCCAGCCCAACCACACTCCCGGCCTCTGGCTCTCTTGGATGCTCCTTTGGATGCTCCTGCCCTGCTGGTTGGGAGGGTTGGTTTGCTCTGGGGATGAGCAGAGGATCAGGTTTGTTCTGCTGCTCATTGCTGGTGTTTGCTCAGTGACTCATCCCATCCCACCCTGCTCATGGGCAGCAGGATTGTGCTGCCCTGGAGAGCCCTGGGCTGCATCCCTGGGCTGGGTCATCATTCCTCCCCTCTGTCCTTCTTGTCCTTTGCTCATCCTATCCCACAGATGATTTGCTTTTCTATTATTAACTTGACCATCACCATTATCATCATCATTATTATTATTATCATCATCATCATCGTTTATTATCATAAGTATCATCATTATATTTATATCATCATCACATTCATTATTTTATTATCACATCAGATTATTATTATTATTATTATTATTATTATTATTATTATTATTATTATTATTATATTGCTCACTCTATACAAAGAGTGGGTTTTTTGGCTTTACCCAAAAGCCTCTGAAGTTCAGCCCAAAGCAGCTCAGCAGCCATGGCCAGATCCCATTGGAGGACTGCAAATATTTAGAAATCCTGGATAAAGGTGATAGGGGCACATTGAATTTAAAAAGGCAACAAATTTTTGATGTGAGTGATCCAGTTTTAACATGAAAAACCCAAGTGGAGGGAGATTAGATGAGGCTGATGGAAACCTCCCTCTCTGGGGGCAGTTTGGGTCATTAAATAGGGATCAATGCTGGTAATAAATGACATTTTTAGGACTTTTGGAACCATCCCAGGCTACTCTGACACTGTCCCCTGTGCAAACACCAGCCCTGAAAGCCGTGATGGGACACTAGGGGTGTGTAAAACACCTGAAGCATCTAAGAAAGGGAAGGAAAACCCAGTTCAAGGCCAGGTTGGACAGGGCTTGGAGCAACCTGAGGTAGTGGAAGGTGTCCCTGCCCACGGCAGAGGGTTGGAATGTGATGAGCTTGAAGGTCCCTTCCAACCCAAACCATTCTGGGCTTCTCTGAGAATCAGGAATCTTCCTGTGCTGATATTCCCATCTGCAAAAGGGACTTTTGCAAAGTTTTAATTGCTTTGCTTTCTTGTTCTTGTAAAGCACTTTTTCCCTGTCTGGATGGAGGAGGCAGAGAAGCCAAAGTCCTTCTCTTTGTACGTTCAAGATTCCAGCTGAGTTTGCTTTCCCAAGGGTTGTGGTTTGGAGGCAGTGAGCTGGTGGAGCCATTGAGCTCAGGGCAGGCTGGGAAAATGAGGTGCCTTTTGTCAGGGAAAAAAAAAGGCAAATGGGATGTAAATGTGCTTCCAGGGGAACTGCAGCTCTGGAGCAACTTCATCTTGGACTGACCTTCCTCAGAAGGGGACACTGTGATGTTTGTCACCCTGTGGGTGACAGCTCCTACTCCTCAGCTCCGAGGGCACGAGGAAGGTTGTTCCCCTTCTCTAACCCACCAGGATACTGATGTAAATGGGAGAAATCATGAACCCAAAGAGCAAAGGAACCCCCAGAAGCACTGCCCCACCACTCCCCTCCTCACTCTCTACAACTCCCTGACAGGAGGATGTAGCCAGGTGGGGGTTGGTCTCTTCCCAGGCAACCATCAGCAAGACAAGAGGGCTCAGTCTTAAGCTGTGCCAAGGTTTAGGTTGGATATTAGAAAGAATTTCTTTCCAGAGAGGGTAATCAGACATTGGAATGAGCTACCCAGGGAAGCGGTGGATTCTCCGTCCCTGGAGGTTTTTAAGATAAGATTGGATGTGGCATCAGTGCCATGGGCTGGGAACTGCAGCAGTAGTGGATCAAGGGTTGGACTTGATGATCTCGAGGTCCCTTCCAACCCAGCTGATTCTATGGTTCTATTCTGTGATTGCCCAGTGGGTGAGCCGAGCTCAGCCGGGGCAGGGCCGGACCCAAATGTCCCCATCCCGTGTCCCCATCACCCAGCCAAGCTGGCCCAGTGTCCCCATCACCCAGCCAAGCTGGCCCAGGAGCTGTTTGGGGCTCAGCCTCCTGCCTGGGGTTCCCAGGCTCGGGAAGCCAGGTTTCATCTCGGGGTTACCATGACACCGAGCCACCCCCGAGGCTGCGGCTGCAGCTCCCTGCCCTCCCTGACCCCATTCCCGAGGATTTGGTGTCTCACCCACGCCCGTCTCTCTCAGGCAATTACCTGCTCTGATTGCTCCCCCTCGCCTGTCACTGCTCCACCGGTGCTTTTATCTGTTTTAATCAAGTGAGTCAGGCAGGCAGAGGGACCAGGCAAAACATTGCTCCCATCCCTGTCTCCTGGCTGGATGAGGGATGCCTGGGAATTCAGGGAGCGTGGAACGCTCTTTGTTTGGGTGGATTCAGTGGGTTCGGGGGCTGAAGGGATTGTGGTGTGTTTAGAGACCGTTTGGGTTTGTTTTGGGTGAAGATCTCTGGCCCTGAGATCTCTGTGTGCCATCCATCAGGAATAGCACCTTGGAATTGTTGAGGGGGTTGATCAGGATGCGTGGAAGTGGCAGGAACAGAGGATTTCCTGGCTGACCCGAGCTCAGCCCTCGGGGGCTTCAGAGCAGTCGCAGAATCATGGAATCATTAAGGCTGGAAAAGGGGGGCCTGAAGGGACCTACAAGGAAGCTGGAGAGGGACTTTCCATCAGGAACTGTCGTGACAGGACAAGGGGGAATGGCTTCAAATTGAAAGAGGGGAAATTTAGGTAGGATATTGGGAAGAAATCCTTCCCTGTGAGGGTGGGGAGGCCCTGGCACAGGTTACCCAGAGAAGCTGTGGCTGCCCCATCCCTGGGAGTGTCCAAGGCCAGGTTGGGCAGGGGTTGGAATTGGATGATCTGTAAGTTCCCTTCCAACCAAACCCATTCCATGATTCTCTTTCTGCACTGCATGATGAAGGACATCACAACAGGGAAGTTTTCCAGGTTTGGGATGTCCTGGCTGTGACACCTATGGCACATCTGGGATGCTCAGGGCTGGAACCTGCCATGCTCCAGCCAAAAATGGCCAGATCCAGGAGCTCTGCCCCAAAATCAGCTCCCAGTCACCGAATCACAGAATGGTTTGGGTTGGAAAGGACTTTAAACTCATCCAGTTCCACCTCCTGCCATGGGCAGGGACACCTTCCACTAGCCCAGGTTGCTCCAACTCCCATCCAGCCTGGCCTTGGACACTTCCAGGGATAATCTTTGTGCAAGGCAAAGGGATTTATTCCCATTTTGAGGGAGAAAAGCACATCCTGCACCAGACCAGCAGAACTCAAGATCCACTTGGGGCCGGTACCAAGTTGGATTCCCATGATGGTTCTTCTATAACAAACCAGTGGGATGGAATTATTCCAGTAACTCAGGCTAATCCTTCCTTCAACCAGAATTCTCTGCAACCAGCCCCATCTCCAAAGTCCTGTTCCAGCTTGGTGCCTTTGGGGCTGAGATGTTGCTCCTGGGCTGTGTTTGGGGTGCTGCTGGGGAGGTCAATACTGCTGAAGTGCAGCTGCCTCATTTTGTTTTACAATTCCTAAGCAAACGAACCCGAATGATCCAGTGCAGTATGGGCACTAAAAATAGCTTTTTAATCAATCAACTTTTTAAAAATAAGAATGTTCCTTAAAATTATGCCAGCACCAGCCAGCACTGCCTCTTGGGAATTTTATTCTGACTCATTTTTCTTCCAGTTCTGTACTTTTCTTTTTTTTTTTTCCCCTCTTTATTTTTTTCTTGCTCCTGTTTACCAAATATCACTAAGTTTGGACTGTTCTCTGTTAGTCTCCTACAAGATGAGGTGGATGTTGCAGGTTTTAAAGTTGTTTTTGTCACTGGTGGCACAGAGGAGCAGGAAGTGTGATTGCTGTAATTTGCTGGGATTTGGGCAACGCACCTAAATACTGGTAAAACAGGCACTTGGTACTTTTAATTCAATATTTCTGCTCTGGAGCAGCTTCCCATGGGTACCCAAACCTTTCAGGTGACCCTGATTAAGGAAAAGCCCTCCCAGCCCATGGAGTCCCCCCCTGAGTGCTCTGAAAATCCCAGTCTCTCTCAGATATGTGTGTGTATATATATATATTTTTATATATATATATGTATATGTGTGTGTGTCTGTGTGTATATTTAGTGCATTAGTCACATCTTAAACTATAAAAACTGAAACTTCAGTTAGCTGCTTCCTCTGTAAACATATGTTCCCCTTGTAACTATAATTTGACTTTCCTGGCTTTGGGTTCTTCCTCAGCACCGTGTGCAGTAGGTACAGATAGAAGAGGAATAACCACGATCCTGCCAAATCCCAGCCTTTAAAATAATGGGTTCAGGCTCCAAAATCCCCTGACTGGCTTAAAAATAATAAGATTATGTGAAAATAGTGAGCACTGTGAGCTTGTCTTGCCGTGGTTCCGTTGCTGGGAGTCCTGTGGCTCCTGCCTTTCTCCAGCCTGGAAATCAGGGGTGGGATTGGGGTTGGTTGGGAAACTTTAAATGAAGCTGTGGCTGATCTCTCTGAAGGACCTGAGCCATTACAAGGCATGGGATGAAAGCAATAGAGTTTGTGGCACAGTGGGAATACAGTCCCAGCAGTTTTTGCTGTGTTTGTTGCAGAAATATCTGCAGAATTCGAGTGAGGGGTGGGAGAGATTATCTGCCTGAGAATGGGGAGGAGCAGCGTGGCTGAACTCATTGTCTGGGTTCTGGGGTGGCTGAGCCTGACCTGGACCCACATCACTGGAGATTTCTGGGCTTTATTTGGAGTGGGGAGGTGACTGATGGGGAGGGAGTGAGGCACAGACCAGGGTTGAAGCCTGGCAGCCTGGTCTGTACTGAGGCAATTTAAAAAGAGATGTTGAGAAGTGACCTTTCCAACAAGACAGGCAGTTCACTTGCCTTTCATTTTTCTATTTAAGAGAAGTTTTAAGTTTTAAATAATGATTTTGACCTGCAGATCAGAAAATCCCCTTATAGATGTGTACGGATTTTACACTGAGGGTGGGGAGGCCCTGGCACAGGTTGCCCAGAGAAGCTGTGGCTGCCCCATCCCTGGAAGTGTTCATCCCAGGTTGGACAGGGCTTGGAGCAGCCTGGGATAGTGGAAGGTGTCCCTTCCTTCCTTCCTTTAAAGGAACTTTTGAAGGTTTCTTCCAAGCCACACTATTTTATGATCTGAAAGTCTTCTAGAAACAGGAATTCTCCACCTTGTTTTGCTGACTAAAATGTGTGAAATTCCTCCAACACACCCTTGAATTCCCATCTCTCTTTTTAAACCAAGTCAGGGCCTCACCAGAGCTAAACTGGTACAGCAGAGGAAAGGAAAGGTCTTGCCTGTGCTGAGGCATCTTCTGGCAACCAGAGCTCTCCATCCTCAAACCACTGGTCTTTGCCAGGAGGTGATTTCAGGAAAACCCCTTGGAAAGCTGATGAAGAGCATCAGCATCATTCACTGCACTAACAGCAGCATTTTGGGGCAGAGCCTGGTTTCTGTGCTGCCACTGGGTTAAACTCAGGATTAAATTTTAGTCCAAGGGCCGGTGCTGACCCCACGGTTGCAGTGCTGGGAACCAGGAGCAGCCCCTCGGGGCTCTGCTGCTCCCCAGCTCCTTCCCAAAGGGCATCTGGGGAATCTCAGCTTGCCCCAGTTGCACCTGAGAGGTCGTTTCCCTGGAATCTGTGCCGGAGGGAGGGATGTTGAGCGACCCCTCTGCAGTTCCCTCTGCCTCCAGAGCTTCACCTGGATCTCCCCGTGGCATCTTCTCCCTTTCCAAGCGAGTTGGGAAGTTGCTGCTGGTAAACTGGGTGGTGCTTCCGTGGCCTCCAGAGCAGCGGTTGCCATAGTAACTCCTCCGAAGTTCCCAGTTTTGCAGAGTCACGGTTTTAGCGGATCTGCCGGGGAGGGAGGAGCGGGATCCTCCCGGGAGGATCCCGGTGCCAGCAGGGGCTGTGAGCAGAGCCCGTGGGGCTGAGTTTGGTGGGACCATCCCTCGCCTTCCATGACCTCCTGGTTGTAAAACAGCTGGACGAGGTGTGTGGGAACATCCACAAGGCTTCTGTGCCAGGGGACTTCTGTCTCCAGCCACATCCTTGCTGTTTGAGCTGGTGTTGAGCTGCTCTTGGAGGACTTTCGTCACCTTTTCTTCTGTTTTCTCTTCTAGGTGTTTTCCCATTAAACCAGAATGGGACTTTTCTTCCTTGAGGGACACTCCAAACTGGCCAAGGCTCTGTGGGAAGGATGCTGGGAACTGTAATCCCACCCTGCCAAAAGCATCACCTCCTGCTGCCCAGGGGTTTGCTTTGGGGCTGGATGGCTCTGGGGGAGCTCTGGAAAAGCAGCCACTCAGGGGTTCAGTCCCAGCTTTTGGGGTGAGGAAGGGGCAGTGAACTGAAATCCCCTTGGATGTCTGAGCGCCGGCGGGAGGGAGGATTAGTCCCGTCAGGGCAGAGCCCTCGGGGTAATCCTGCTTTCCAATTAGGGATTTCACTGTCATTAATCTGATGGGAAAATAAATAGGGCAGGAGCTTAAAGCCTTTGAGGGAGCCAGAGGTGCAAGAGGAGAAGGTGGGTTGGAAGGGCTGAGCAGGACGGGACATCTCAGCTCAGACCCCTCCAGCACATCCCCTCGGGGAGGGATTGGGAATGACAGGACAGGAGCATCCCCAGAAACACTGAATCCCTGAGCAGGGGCTCCCTTCTCCAGTCTGTTCTCCAGCCAAAGCAAAACTGTTCCCTACAGTGGATTTTCTTCCACCTTTTCAGCCTTTCCTTCAAAGGCAGCACAAGTTTGCTTTTGTCTCTTTTCCATCCCAAGTTTGCTTTTGTCTCTTTTCCATCCCAAGTTTGCTTTTGTCTCTTTTCCATCCCAAGTTTGCTTTTGTCTCTTTTCCATCCCAGGTTTGCTTTTGTCTCTTTTCCCACCCATGGCTGTGCCTGACCCTGCTGACAGCACTGGCAGCCTCTAAACATCTGTGACCACAGTGGCCCAACTTTTCCTTTTCTCTTGGAAAATCAAACTCTTCTGCCACCCTAAAAGACACGAAACTTTGGTGTTAAACGGGTGGGGGGACAGGAGTGGCTCTGCCTGTCTTTAAGGAACCAGGGCTCTGATTTCAACTCCAGTGACAATTCCCCTCATACAGGTGATTCTTTAACCATAAAAAGCCACAATTAGATTGTTTAGAAGGTAAAAGAATAAAGTTTTTTTGAGATCTGATGAGCAGAGCACCTAAAGAAAGGTCTGGGGCAGCTCAGCAGAGCCTTTTAGCAGTTCAAAATTCATATGCTCTTACTTTTTTTTACTTTAAAGGAAAAAAAAAACATATCTACAAGTATAATAAGCAAAATGAATGCAACTGCAGGTTCTCTGGGAATGGTATTGGAGCCCTGGGAATAGCACAGGAGCCCTGTTTATAGGGAGTTTCACATGGATCCCATCAGACAATGCAAATACTGTGAGTAGGATATGGCCATAGTTGGGCTTTGGGTCTTATTGGGGCTGTTTTGTCTGTAGGACAGGATTGTCACTCTGTTTCTAGTTAGGCAAGAGGGAAGGGGATCCAAACAGCCCCTAAAGATGAGGAAAAAGTCATTTAAGGGAGGGAGAAACTAAACCAACATCAGTATTTCAGTGGGGCACAACTACCTGGGGCTGTGGCCAGGAGCTCCTCCTGCTCCAGCTCCTCCTGCTCCACTCACCTGGGGTTTTATTCCATTTCTTTATCCTATTTAGTGCATTTCCATTTCAGACAAGTGGGTTTCCAAGCCTGACATATCTGGTTCCCAGCAAGGTGTTCCCAGCTCTGGCTTTTCAAATTGAATCCCTCTCTAAAACAAGAAGTGGGTTGGGATCAGGTTTTAGGGAAGCTGTGAGACCTGACCCTGCTGGTTTCTCTTTTTCCCTCTCATCTGGATAAATGACAGTGGGTGCAAAAGTAGTTTGATCTGCAGCCCTGCACTTAATCTTACGCTGCAATAAATCTTGTGCTGAACTGATAAAATACTTCTAAAAGCAGCAGGGATAAACATGGTGGGGTTTTTGTTCAGGTTCCCAAAGCAGAACTGCTATTCTCAGGAATAAGACAATGTCTGTGTGCTTCTCTCACACATATGTGTGTGTGTTTGGAAGCAAAAAGGTTTATTCATACCCAGATGTTTCCAACTATTTTCCTAAAACAGTTCCCTCATTCATGCTCAATTTGTGAAACTCCTGTTCAGTCCCCCAAATATTTTTTTTTTTTAATGATTTTTATTAGTCCTCCCAGCAGCAGGAACCAGCAGCTCTGGGGCTATTTTGCACTCCTGCAAATCACCACTTACTACTTGGATACTGTTACTGTTAGGTGAGGACTAGTGGGTCCTGGTTTACATCCTGGATCCCAAAATGTTGCCATCCTTGGCCCTACCAACTTGGCTCTGTTTTACCGTCATCCTTGGGCGTGGTGTAGATCCCAAAAGGGGAATCTGTAACTCCTTGAGATGTCCAACCCAGGTTGGAAGGAGACAACCTGCACTGAGCCCCTATTCCCGTGACTCCAGAGGGAAACAAGGAGAGTGGCCTCACTGGATGGAGCAAGGGATTGTGTACAGGCTGGGTCTTGGTGGTTGTGGTGCCTTTGTTTGCTCTCTTTACCTTAATAGGGAAAGATTTGGGGTGATCCACTGCTCAGACTGGGAGATCTGGAGGTGGAAGTTGTCCCGGGAGAAGGGTTTTGGATGGGAGAAGGGTTTTTGGTGTGTTCTTTGCCTCGGGCTCCCCCCTCCCAAAGCCTGTGCTGTCCTTAACCCTGCTCCCAGGTGGTTTGAGCACGTCAGCATGCTGGTGATCCTGCTGAACTGCGTCACCCTGGGCATGTTCCAGCCCTGCGAGGATGTGGAGTGCCAGTCGGAGCGCTGCACCATCCTGGAGGTGAGGATCCCACCCTGCCCTGTGTGCCTGGCATGGGTGGAGTGGAGCAGGGTGGACCCCTCTCTTGTCCCTTTTCCCCAAGGTCCAGCCATGAAAGCCTTTCCCAAGATGGTTTCCCCAAGAAACCACACTTCCTCAGGCAAAACCTCCAGGGAAACCTGCTGCCGTGGCCTTGGGGGAGACCCAAAGGCTGACTGGGACTTGATCCAGCAAAATCCTTTCACTGCACACTTAATAAGGGAAGGGGGGCTCAAAAGTGGGCAGCCAGCTCCCACTGGGGTCGTTAAACACTATTTAATTACAAAAGTCATGGCTGCCCCATCCCTGGAAGTGTCCAAGGCCAGGCTGGACGGGGCTTGGAGCAACCTGGGCTAGTGGAAGGTGTCCGTGCCCATGGCAGGGGGGTGGAACCAGGTGATCTTTGAATGAAGTCCCTTCAAACCCAAACCATTCTGGGATTCTATGGCCAGTTCCATGGGGAGTCTCTCCCTTGCAGTCCATCAGTTCCACCCCTTGGATTTGTGCAGTCTGGTCTGTGCCATGTGACACCGGGGACTTTGCCACTCCATTCCCTCCTTCAGGAACAACAAAGCCCGGGATGAGCCCGTGCCCAGTGTCCTGCACAGCAGAGCCCCCCAGCTGGAGCACAGCACTGCCAGGTCCCGGGATAAGTGACCTTTGGGAGGTGCATCCCAGCCCCTGGTTGGCCATGCCCGGCATCCCGCTGGTCTCTCCTCCCTCTCCTGGCAGTGCCCTCGCTGCCATCTGCCCGCAGGATTGGGTTTGGAAGCACATCCCGGCAGCATCTGGTGTGTGGGCTGCACCTTGGCACTGAGCTTCCTGCAGCAACTCGTTCCTCAGGCTGGGAACCAACCTGCCGTGTTCCCAAAGCATGACATCAGCCCAGGCAGGGATTACCACGTCCTCGGCTCCTTTGAATCCCACACGGATCTGCTGCTTTACCTCCCTTTGAGTGTCCCAGCCAGCGAGATCCTTCATGGAATCCCAGAATGGTTTGGGTTGGAAGGGACCTTTAAGATCCACTTCCCACCCCCTGCCATGGGCAGGGAACCATTCCACCATCCCAGGCTGCTCCAAACCCCGTCCAACCTGGTCATGGGGACTTCCTGACAGGTTTTCGGGTAGAAAAGGGCTGTGAGTAAAACCACCATTATCCCTCCCCCTGTCCCAGCTTGCAGGAGGGAGTGGAAGCCACAACACGAGGTGGAAAAGCCTGAACTTCTTTATGGAGGCTTTTGGGTGCCAGTTATTAAATGAACTGAAATAATGGAGCAAAACTTCTGTGGAGTTTATTAAGGGAAAGGTTGGTTGGTAAAGCTGACAGTCCCTCTCCAGCTCTCTTGGAGCCTCTTTAGGCCCTGGAAGGGGCTCTCAGGTCTCCCTGGAGCCTTCTCTTCTCCAGTTGAAACCCCCCCCCAGCTCTCCCAGCCTGGCTCCAGAGCAGAGGGGCTGTGATGTCCATATAGATTTATCACTAGGTGAGTAAGAGCTGCTGACACTTCCCAGGCACTGGACTGACCCAGGAGCTACACTCAGGGGTTGCCACCACCCACGAGGTGCAGCAGGTTTTATTTTGGAGTTGGGAGGTGGCACTTTGGTGGCAGTGCTTCACCAGCCTGTCCATGGAGTGGCCACGTGGTGGGAGCACTGGGGTCTGTGCTCTGCCCGAGTCCAGAGCGCAGCAGGACTGACTGTGACCGTCTTGTCCCGCTCTCCAGGCTTTCGACGACTTCATTTTCGCTTTCTTTGCGGTGGAGATGGTCATCAAGATGGTGGCCCTGGGGATCTTCGGGCAGAAGTGTTACCTTGGAGACACGTGGAATCGCCTGGACTTCTTCATCGTGATGGCAGGGTCAGTAAAAACCTCAGCGAGGTTTGCTCTTCGCGGGGGAAAAGCAGGAAAACCCCAAAAAGCCAAACCTGTAGGTTGGCCTGGCTGGTTTTCATCGTGTTTTGTGAAGGCTCAAGCCAAGGCAAAGTCTCATAATTCTTGTTTTTCGTACCCCACCTCGTAACCACGCCCATTTTTGTGGTGGGTTATGAATATCAGGCAAAAAAAACCAAAAAGCCCAGAGCAGCTCAGCCCTGCTCCTGCTGGGACACCATCAGAGGGAGGCAGGAATTGGCTAAACGAGGAGAACTGAACCCAAAATTCTGGTTCAGAAAGTTGAAATCCCAGTGGAAGGAGCTGGCCAGACTTTCACCCAAATTACAAGTGCATGCAAATGCCTCCTGTAAACTCCTCTTGATTTGCAGTTGAAAACCATCTCCCACAGCTGCTCGTTTTTGCAGGATGTGTTAACAAACAGGTACAAGGAGGATCCTGTTGCTTTTGACACCAGTTCCCTCACACCCACAGGGAATAACTGAGTGGACTAAAAGCCTGGCAAGTGTAAAACTTTTTTTCCAATAAATTAATGGCTTTAGAAACCTTGGGCTCTCTTACCTGCTTAGCAGCCCCTGGGAAGGGATATAATGCTTTAATTACTGCCTTAGCTCTGAATTCCTGGGTTTATAATGACCAGCCTGGGGTTAATTAGAACATCCTTGTAATATGTTGGGACATTTTTCCCCTTCCATTAGTGATGTACCATCTCCACTGCAGTAATGGAGTTTTGTTTTGCTCCGTGTTATTTGTCTGGAATACAATTAGGAATGGCCTGAGCGGTTTGAATAAAACATGAGCTCTCCTGAGCGGAGCTTCCTTCGAACCCGTGTGTGGTTCCAGCCCAGGAAGGAGCATCAGGGACAGCAAAAGAACCAGTTAATGATTTTTTTCTTGCCAAAGCTGCTGCGGTGTTTAAGCTGCTGTTTAAGTGGGGAGGGAAGAGCGAGGCTGTGGTGGATGGGAGAACTCGGGATCAGAATTCCGGCGTCCATAACCAACGGTGTTTTCCCACGCTGGACGTGCAGGGTGGGCTCTCCTGAGGGGTGAGCAGAGGGTCATCCATGTCATCACACAGGTCATCCCAAAACCAGGAGGATGACACAGCACAGGGAGGCAGAAGGGCTGAGCCCTCAGAGGCGGGGTTGGCACCAGGAGCTTTGCTCTCGGAGCACCCAGGATGAGGGGGAAAGTGAAGCAGTTGGGTGGTTTTCCTGGGTTTTTCCCCACCCTCCATGGCTGGAATGTGTTTCAGAAGGATGAAAGCAGCAGAAGCACCAGGAGACCCCACAGGGAAGCCCTGCTGTTGGTCTGGCATTACTCAGGTTGGAGATGAGGAGAGGAATAACCACTTCTGCAGCTGATCCTGGGCTATGTCCGGATGATTTCGGTGTATTCAAGCCATACCTGGGATAGTACTTCCCATCTCTCAGAGGAGAGGCTGGACTGGGAGCTGGGCTGGCTGGTAACACTGATGGAGGACAAGGAGGAGCTGTGCAATGTCTGGGCTTCACCTCTCCCACCAACACCCTTGGATCCAGTGTCTACTCCTAAAACTGGAGGTGGTTTTAGCAGGGAACACACTACTGGAATAACAAGAGCTGCTTTTTCCAGCAAGCAGATGGATGTGATGGAGTTATTATGAGGCTTTTTCTGATAAGAAGGGAAACAAGTGAGAGGCAGAGCTGCCTGCTTTGTTTGTCCCGTTCCGTCTCCTCAAAGGAGCTGATTTGCCTCACCAGCCACACACCAAAGAGAGCAGAGGGTGAGCAGGGAAACTACAAAATAAACATGTCTCCTGCCTCTAGCAACAGATTGTGTCTGAAGTTTGTTCCAGCTCTGAAAGCCCTTTCATGTTTTCCTCGCCTGAGAAATGTGCCCTGGAAAATTTCAAGCCGAGGGGAGCTCGGAGCGGCTCCGTCTGTCCAGCAGCCAAGTTGAAAGCGTTTCCTCAGCATCAGGAATGTTGTTCACAAGAGCTGAAACCAGAGAGGTTTTCTTGTGCATCCACTCCCTGGAGATGTTGCAGGCTCCCGTGATGTGCTTTGGACATCTTTTAACTTGACAGCTGAAGGGTTGGGAGCTGCTGGTGGCAGAAGACACCTCGTGCCTCTTGTTTTTCAGCGCCCAGAGGCTGTAGGGAATCACCGACCAAGTGCCAGCCTGTCGGAATTTTCCAGCTCCAGCAGGTTTCTGTCGGACTTTTCCAAGGTATTCTTGGTTTACAGCTGTGATCTGAGAACAGGACCCTGAACTTGGCCTTGACAAGGAAACCTTTGACCGTTTCTCTGCTTGTAGAAAGTCCAGTGTGGAATCCATCAAGTGTTTCAGGCCGGCTTCAGTGGGTATTATAGATCCCCCTGAGTCTTACTTTCAGATCCTAAAGGGAATATCATGGAAATCCAAAGATTCAGGGTCAGAAAGTCTGTTTCTTGGGGCAAATCCTGGATTATTCATCTTTTATCAGCTCCCCTGAAGCTCCAAGGGCCAAGTTAAAGTGAGGCTCCAGGAGCTGGCCCTTCAACATGCTAATTTTGGACATGGTGGTACAAACCCAGCTCCCACTGGAGCATTTCCTGCTCCTTTTCCATGCTGTAGGAGCTCACAAGCTGTATCAGTTGCACTCAAATCCACTTACTCAGCCACCTGATAGACTGGGAATGTGCTGCCCTGGGGCCAGGGCAGTGAACAGATCCAGACTCTGGCACTGCTCATTTTGGGGACTTTAACCAACACTTTGCCTATTCCTGCAAGGTCTGTTGTGAGCAAACACCTGGTGCTGGCTCCAGACCCCTCTGTGCAGGTGTGAACGGGCATTCCCATGGTTTTCCCGCTGTGTGGTCCTTCATGGGGCACTGGGCTGGTTCCCAGTGCTCTGCTCCAGCTTCACAAACACACGGGAGATTTAAAGCCTGGTTTGAAGCTTTTAGAGTAATGGAATGATTAAGGTTGGAAGGGACCTCTAAGATCAGCGAGTGCAGCCGTCAGCCTGTGTCCTCAGCGGGTCCTGTTCATCAGATTTGGCTCAGCTCCTACATACAGGCTGGAAGGTGGGTTGGATTTTTGAAGACTCCCTAACTAATCCAGGAAAAAAAAAAGTCTCTGGAAGGTTATCACTGAAAACAGCTCAAAATCATCAGAGACTCTGCAGAGCAAGGTGGGGAGAATGGGGCAAACTCACCTCAGTGTGACACCAAAGAGCTCCAGGACAAAGCCAGAAGAAAAGCAAACATCAGAACATCCAGATACTCCTAATTAAATGGTGTGGAGCAGGGCAAGGCTTCAAGTACAAAGTGCAAGGCTCCAGCAGTGCAGAGCATGGGCACATGGGCAGTGATGAGCTGGCCCAAAACCAAACCTCTTCTGCCTGTGCCCAAAATCCACTCAGCTGTTGCTTCCTGATGGCACATAAGGATTTTGGTCCATCCTGGCTGCAGGAGGCTTCTGTGGAAAATCTGAAGCTTCTGCAGGGCCTGGCTGCAGCAGTTCAGCTCTCATTTGCCTCTGTCCTTCCATATCTGTTTGTTTATTTAAAAGAAACCAAAACAAAAGCTCTTTCTCCACGGGATCCAACAGCTCACTCACAGGGTTGCTTTTGATGCTGTTCTGTTATTTGAACAGGCGTGGTGAGAGATTTGTGACATATTTACAAGTGTTTCCCTGTAGTCAGACTCATAAATTGTAATTACAGCCATGCTAACTAGCCATAACCCCATTAAAAAAACAACACTGCACACATTTGCCACTCATTGCTATAAAAGAGCAAGAAAACTGACTTCACTTAACGTCCTTCCCAGCCTGGAAGAGAAATGTTTATGGGAAATGGAGATGAAGCATGAAAAAGAAAATGGTCCTTTAATAATCAAATGGAAATCAAACTGCTCCAACGTTGTTTGTGAGCTGGGATGTTCGGTTTTTGTCGTGGTGGGGGAGATGAGCTGGTGTGTAAATACTGTGGAGTGCTGGTGGGGGGGATGTGGCAGGAACATGTTACTGCCTTGGAGCTGCTTGGAGCTGCAGTCACCTCCCCAGGAAGGCTGTGGATGTGCCACTGGAGTAAAATAAGCTGCTGGAAGAGGAGAGAATCAGGGAGCAGATATTTGGGGGCTCCCCCTCTGTCCTGAGTTCTGTGGCCCTGACTTTGCAGGTCCTTGTCATGCCAAGTCATGGAATCATGGAATGGTTTGGGTGGGAAGGGACCTTAAAGATCATCTCATTCCAACCCCCTGCCATGGGCAGGGACACCTTCCACTAGGTTGCTCCAGCCCCGTCCAGCCTGGCCTTGGACACTTGCAGGGATGGGGCAGCCACAACTTCTCTGGGCAACCTGTGCCAGGGCCTCACCACCCTCACAGGGAACAATTTCCTCTGTATATTGAACTGAAATTTCTCTTCTTTCAGTTTGAACCCCTTGTCCTGTCACTGCAGTTCCTGATGGACAGTCCCTCTCCAGCCTCCTTGTATCCCTTCAGATACTGGAAGGCACATCCTGCTTTCCAATGTGTTACCTATGCCTGCAGTAAGGGTTGGAAGGGACCTTTAAGGATCATCTCCTTCCACCCCCCTGCATAGGCAGGGACACTTTCCACTAGCCCAGGTTGCTCCAAGCCCCGTCCAGCTGGCCTGGAACACTTCCAGGCACAGGGTGCAGGAATTGCATCCACCAATGCCTGGGAAGAGCCACGAACTCAGAGTGGGTGGATTTGCAATGCTGGGCTTGCAGGCAGCAAGAATTCCAGGCAGCCCCATTCCCAGTGCCCTGGCATGCCCTGACCCTGACTGCTCCTCTCCTCTCTCCCCACAGCATGATGGAGTATTCCCTGGATGGACACAACGTCAGCCTGTCCGCCATCCGCACCGTCCGGGTCCTGCGGCCACTGCGAGCCATCAACAGGGTCCCAAGTAAGTGACCCCTCCCTTGGCACCACTGCCAGGCTGGGCAGGCACAGCCCGGGCTCTGCCAGGCTCGTCCCCCTGGGAAAACTGGAAAACCAGGGGGGCTAAAGCCGTCCCAGCTGGCTCTGTGTGGGCTAAGGCTTGTATTAGTAGTCTGCTCTCCTGCTGCCGAGACCAAATTCATTGATTTTAATTTTTAGAGATCGTTTATTGCCATTATTAGTGTTAGCAAAGGGCAAGGGGATAGATTTTATACCCGGGGCCCAAATTTTTGTGGCTGCTTTCCAGCGTTTTCATGACTTCTCTGAGGCAAATAACCCCCTGCTCCTTGTGTAAACTAAATAAAGTTCCTATAAAGGAAGGGGAGAGGTCAGTTCTAAGAAGAATCTTCTTGCCCTGGTGGGTTCATTTTCCCTACTCAGCAGTTTGAGGTCTTTCCGTGGCTCCGTGTTCAGGATTAGCAGAGCAGGAGCCTCTGTGTGCTGCTAAAATTTGCTGTCATGTAGAACAAAATTGGGTTCATGCACGATAGGAAGTTCAAGTGGCCCCTAAATCCATTTTCAAGTGGCTTCAGCTGCTTGTCTTCTAAACCCAATTTGAAAGACGACCCAACAAGTTGAAATAATTTCCTGCCGGAATCGGCCACCGCTGAGCAACCCTTTGCAAGGTGCTCGTTTCGTGGAGCTCCCATCAGCTTGCAGCCAAATTTCACTCCAATCAAAATGCAGCAGGATTGTATGGAAATCATACAGGTCCCTTGCAAAACAAAAAAAAAGAAAAGGACATTTCCTGCATTTCCTGTTCTTCTTGAAAGCGCTTCTGAATGGCACAGCCCCACATCCTGCCTGGATTAATTGCCCGTCATGTCGGCACTTCCAGGGACAGCAAAACAACCTCCCCCAGAAGGGTTTCGGTTCCAGAGGAACATGTGAGGGAACAGATGGATGTTTACTCACAGGAGTCTTTGAAGTTTCCCTCTGAACTCTCAATTCTACAGGATTTTTCTTGAGGGGAGAAAAAAAAGAAAAATCAGCTCAAATCCGTGACTTCGGCCGTGACGTCGTCAGTTCAAAACAAGACAAAAAGGGGCTGAAAGGGACCACGAAACCCCCTCTGGAGCTTTTGTTTTCCTGGGGAGGTTTTGTCACCAGGGTTTCAGAGCTGCCCCAAAGCACAACACGAAGTTTCCCTCTGGGATTTGGAGCCCGGTGGCTCCGTGGCTGGAGCAGAGGGACGTGGCACGTGCTCGGCTCGGAGGCTCCAGGCTGAGGTGAGGATCAGGCTCCCTCTGAAAGTTCTCTAAGTCCATGAAACCCTCCCATGGAACAGTGGGAGTCTCCAGCTGGGGTTTGGAGGGTTTACACGCCTGTTAATCCAAATGCCTCCAAGTTCAGGTGAAATTTGGATCTGTGGCCAAAAGCTCGTGATTTTGCTTCCTTAGGACCCTGATTGTGAAGCTTTGAACTGAGCCTTTCAGGCTCTTTCTGCTGCACTTCCCATGGGATTTTTGGTTTTGGTTTGGTTTTTTTTTTTTTTTCAAAAGACAGGTGATAGAAAATATTCCATTATTTTATTAATATTCCCTGAGATTCAATCCAGCGAGCTCAGCCCAGGTTTGGGGAGGAGTTGCCTGGTTTGATGAGCAGCTGGGCTGGGCTCACACCACCACCAGTGTCCTGAACCAGTGCCAGGGCAGGATTAGTGTTCTTGGAAATACCTCTGTTCCTGGAGGGAGGATCATCACAGCCTTCACTTGTTTAAGAGCCACCAACTCCATCCCCTCTGAACACTGGGAATTTTACTGTTTCAGGCTGATACAATCCCGGATCTGCATGGAATGGGTGGTGACATCCCTCTATTTTATTGTATTTTTGCTGTTTCTGGTGATAAAAGAGTTACACTTTCAGTCTTTCATCCATGAGGATCTGCAGCTTAGTCAAGGGATTACCTTGGATATCCAGCACATCCCAGCCAGTGGTGTGGCAGCAGCTCCTGGTCAGCACCATCCATGCCATTCCCAGCACCGGGAGCAGAATTTTGGCCTCAGGGGCAGACACCCAAGGACATGGAGCACAACAAATTCCAGCTGAGTCAGGAGAGACGAGCCTGGTGGTCAGTCACCACCCAGGGAAGCAGGGACCCTGGAGAACTCCCCTGGAGATTTATCCCTGCCATTCCTGGGTGCTTTCCTGGGATGCAGCCAGCACTGTTAGCTCTTCACTTCCAGGCACAATAAAGTCACCCACAGGATTATTTCATTTCGATTCTGTTTGGTAAGAAAAGAAAGAAGGACCCCAGCCAACAAAAACATCATCTCTATTAGAAATTATTCCTTGAAAATGACTAGAAAAATAGAATTCCTGCAATTTATATCTTTGGCAGGGGCTGCAGGTCGGGATTTTTTTTTAGCAGTGGTCACTGAGGTTTTTTTCAAATCCATTTCAGTGCTTTATTTTTATTTTTCTACTGTGTGGTTTCAACCAGGCATCACATGGAATGGGAATGAAAAGGAATCCTGAGCCTTGTTTCAGCCTAAGTGATGCTTGTGCTCCTTTCCCATGGCACACTTGACATTCCCTGAGAGGCCGGAGCACCCTGAGCGGATGAGGAACAGATGGATTCAATCCCGAGAATGGTGCCACGAAACAACCCAAAATACCAAAAGTAGCTGAGCAGAAAAAAGTTGTCTGGCACAGGGAGATAAATTTTAACCATTTTTGGATAAAAAAAAGAGCAAGGATATTAGTGAGAGTGAGGGGGAAAAAAAAGAAAAGCCCAGCATTGTCTTTCCAGTGGGAATTAAGTGAGTCTTTTCTGCTTTTCCAAAGATAGATTTACAAGGAAAGCCTGCAGGGCTGTGCAATGGGATGTGCTCCCAGGGGGCTTCAATGACAACAAAAGTTGGGAATAAACACTAGGAATCAACTCCCCCCCTTTGCCTCCAGCTCTGGCTTTCCCTGTGCTTGGAGCCGAGGCTGGCGCTGTTCCCTGTGCTTCCAGGGCATGGAATTTGCCACGTCCCTTCCCTGCAGGGTGGCACTGGCACCGGGGCAGCACAGGACAGGGTTTGGAGAGTGGCTGGCACAGGGCTGGGCATATGATCACAGCACAAGTTGGGAATCAAACATTAGGAAATCACCCCCCCCTTTGCCTCCAGTTCTGGCTTTCCCTGTACTCAGTGCTGTTCCCTGTGTTTCCAAGGGATGGAATTTGCCACGTCCCTTCCCTGCAGGGTGGCACTGACACCAGGGCAGCACTGGGACGGGGTTTGGAGGGTGGCTGGCACAGGGCTGGGCGCCAGGACTGTGCCTCCTCTGAAGAGGCATCCGGTGCCAGCTGCGGGAAGCTGTGCCAGAGCCAAGGCACAGCTGGGCACGGAGACCTTGGGAGGCTCCTGCCCTGGGTGCAGAGGTCGTTCCTCACACCTAATTATTTATGAGCACAGACTTCTTGGCCAGGCTGGTCCATCCCCTCGTGCTGTGCTGACAGGGTGGTGGCAACTCCAGCCCCGCTTGGCTGCCTTGGATTTCCACTGGCTCGCGCGGGATGAAGCGGCAGGACGGGATTCCAGCTCCTGCCAGCACTGCCTGGGAAGGGCTGGGATGGACAGGTTTGTCTCTCCTGGAGACCCTCCTCATCCCTGACCTCTACAGGGCTGCAGCCCAGCGTGGTGGAATCAGCAGGAGAGGCGTCGGGCATGGCTTGGGAGAGGCCAGGGTGGAATCTGATGGGGAAAGGAAGACTCCGTGTCAGTGCCACTCTCCATTCCCACGGGATGACCGATGGAGAGCAGCATCCTACCAGGGAATAGGGAGGGAGAAAAGGCTCCACGAAGACAGGCAGGCAAAGGTGTTTGCAGAGGAGAATTTTAGTGGGATAAAATCCCCACCAGCAGCCATATTGATTCCCAGTGCCATGAACTTGAGCCCTGCTCCCTGTGGAGTGCCGGGACCCCGACGCTCAGCTCAGCTTCCTGCTTTTTTCTTTTCCACAAGGTAGCATTTGCCTTTGTCTCCTGCTCTTTCCATTGATAGCTGGTTGCTGTCTCAGAGGCTCCTTTGACCTCCATGGAACTGCTGAGCTGTTATTCCCTTTTTATTCCTGCTTTATCCTTGAGTTTGAAGGTGCCCTGATGTGTGAGGCAGGGCAGCCCCCAGGTGCCAACCCCATCCCTGCCTCCTTGCCCAGTCAATGCTGGAAGATGCCAGGGTTTGCTGAGGCTCTGTAAGGTTCACTCATTCCTCGAGTTGGAATATTCAAGGTGGAATGAGTATCTTGCCTGGAAGTCATCATTTCCCTGGTAGCAGAGGTGCTGGGGGAGACCAAAGGTTCATGGAGGGGTGTGGGACCGATGGGAAGATTCCCCTACAGCCTGCACAGGAGGAGGGAAAGGGAGCAGAGCTTTCCTTGGAGGAAGAAACATTTATATCCTGCTTTCCACCCTCAAAAAAGTCAAAATGTTCCATGTTTTCCAGTCCTGTGGCCAGCAAGGAGAGGAGGAAGAGGAGGAACTCCATGGGAGAGGACTTGCCCACACCAGAGGCCTTGTGATCCTCCCACACCAGGCTCTGTGTTGCTTAGGGAACAACAACTTGTGTGACTCAGGAGAGATGTTTGATATGTTTATAAATACATATTTTGACAGTTTCTCCAGAGGCTGATGGTTCCTGGGGGTGTTTCCCCAGGAAAAGCTGTCTGGCAGCTCTGCCCATGTTTGTGTGTCGTTGAGTGCTGCTGAAACATCTGAAAATCCCACCCTTTGGAGATGTGCTGTTTGTTCCCATTTCCTGCTGGGCCTTTTGCACTCTTTACCTTCCTTTTCAGCCTTAAAGGTTTAGGGAAAAATATCAACATCCCAGTTTTTCTCCCCAGGATGCACTGGCTGCACAACCAAGCTGGGAATGGTGGTTTTTTCCCATTAAGGGCTCTTCTAATCCATTTTTCTTTTCCTTCTGCCCACAGGTATGAGAATCCTGGTCACCCTGCTGTTGGATACTCTGCCTATGTTAGGCAACGTCCTCCTCTTGTGCTTCTTTGTCTTCTTCATCTTTGGGATTGTGGGTGTCCAGCTCTGGGCAGGGCTGCTGAGGAACAGGTGTTTCCTAGACAGGAATTTTGCAATGTAAGTACAGCAAAGGAAACAAAACTCTCTCCTTTTCTCTTCCTTCCTCTCTCCTGCTGGAGAAATCCCAGCGCTTGGCAGCTCCAAGCAGGAACTTTTTGTCTGACAAAAAAAATCCCCTTGTCAGCAAGTTCCTGAGGGGTTGGAGTTGCACCTGAAGGACAAGGGTGGTGGTGGTTGGGATTATCTCTGCCTGAGGAAGCTGAGAGCCCTGACTCTGGGAATTCTAAGGATTTAGATCAAGCAGAAGGATTACAGCTCTCCTGGAATTGCCGCTTCTCCGAGTGGTTCAGGTCTGGGGGGTCACTGAGCACACCCCAGTCCCTGGCAGGGGGTTGGGAGGTGGGAGATGCTGCTGGAACACACAGATACGTCTCTGTAGGTGTGTTAAGATAAGAAGCTTGATGTGAAAGGCATTAAAAGCATTTGTACAGGGCTCTCAGTGTGGGACAGGCATTGGGGATGGGCAGCACCCGCTCTTTTTGATAGAGTTATGGAATAATTAAGGTTGGAAAAGGCCTCCAAGATCACCAAGTCCAACCTTAACGAAGCAAACTTTAGATTTGGTTCTTCCAGACTTGGCAGCTGTGTGGACCCAACATCCCTGCCAGGTGTGAGGGTGCTCCTAAGCCTTCATTGCCCTGGGGAGCCTCACCTGGGTCCCCCACCCACACCCTGCCCCTGGCCCAGCAGCTCTATTTAAGCCCAGCCCATGGCTCTTAGTCCTGGTTTAGGCTGTGCTGGTGCTGTGCTTCTCTCCAGCTTTTTGTTCTTGATGCCTTTGGCTCCTGCCTGAGCTCCCTGGAAGAGTCCTGGGTCTGGATCATCATTTGCCATGTCTGGGGCTTTCCCTGGGCGCTGGTGCCAGCCCTGCTGTGTTCAGAGCCTGTCCAGGGAGGTGCTGCTGGCACCGGGATGGCTCCTGGCTCATCCCATGCCATGGGACACCCCGGCTCTTGCTGCTCCCTCAGCAGGACACTGAGCCTGGGCTGTTCTGCCCCTGCTCCCTCAGGGGTGTCAGGACACCTTCAAACCCACCAGCACAATGAACAGAGGAAAACAAAGTGCAGCCTTCCAGCTCCCATGGAACAGGGCTCCTGTCAGAGACTGCTGAGGATGCCAGTGGCTCAGAGGTGAGGAAATGCCTGAGACCAGCTATTTAGGGCAGCTCTAACTCTGTAAGAGGAGATGGAGCCTGTAATTACATCTGTGTGTAATCATCTGCTGTCTACAACTCGTATTGTCTGGAAGACAAGCAGAGATCGTCCCTGAGCTCTACCCCAGGTCCTGCTCCTGCCTCTCACTGCTCAGTCCTGTGGCTCTCAGCTCTCCAGGCCTTTCCCTGTCCTGCAGACCAGCTCTGGTGGCCCTTGTTTCTCCCACCAGAGATGCTGAAAGGCGGAAAATCAACAAGCCAGCCATGAGTGTGTGTTCCCACTCCAACACCTTGATGCTCCAAACTCTCTCCTGCACCCCCAGCTGGTATTTGCTGGTCACCAAGACCCTCCAGGCTCAGAGGAACCTCTGAGCTGTCACTTAAAAGTCCAAATTGTGGTGTCAGAGCTCTGCTTGGGTGGGCTGGTGCGAGCTGTAATTAGCCCTGTCGAGTCCCTCTCATCTCCTTGCCCGGGTTTTTAAACGCCGTGTGATTTTCTGCAAAGTGGAGCTTTTAAAAATGAACCACGGGGGAAAACGTTTGCTAAGTAGAGATATTAAGCAGGCAGTTATGTAATGGCCATTAGCAGCATCAAAGGCAGCCCAGGATTTTCTTATCAGGGTCTTGCTCCCAGTCAGGGGATGCAGAGTCGGGCTCTGGGCTGAGCCTTGGGAGCTCCTTCCCGAGGAGGTTTATGAGGAATCTTCTCCTCCTCCCCTTCACCACAGCTCTGAGGTGCTCCCTGGGTCCCTCCAGCAGCAGGTAGTGGGGGATTTGGGTGGCTCTGCACAGGTCCTGTTGCTTCATGCCACGTGCTCTGGGATGTCGTGATTGAAGTTCCAGCATTCCAGAGCCATTTGGACAAAGGAGGTTGAGGAGTTTTGCAGGAAGGGCTCCTCCAGCCCTGCTGGTGCCAGGGTCAGTGGGACACGTGTGGGGTGCTCTGGTGCCATCACCCAGACTGGTGCTGCTGTTTTGGGCTTTTTCCTGCCTTAACTTTAGACCTGTAATGATCCAATCCCTCTATTTCCTGCTAGAAGCTATCCCAGGTTTTTTGGAGCTTGGTGTGGAAGTTTTGGAGAATACAAATGGAATAGATCTTTTTTGTCACTTCTGACTCTCGTTCTCCTGAATCCATAGTTCCAGGCATCAGGATATGGTTCACCCCTGCTCCGGTCTTGAACATCCCAACAGCAAGTTGTAAAGGGGAAAAAAGGCAGGGAGTGACCTGGAAAGCACTTCAGGGTTACACCTTCCTGCTGTTGCACAGATCATAGGATCGTGGAATGGTTGGGGTTGGAAGGGACATTAAAAGACCACCCAGTTCCAGCCTCAACTGCTTTGAACTGAGGGTGAACACCTGAACACAGTCCAGGGACCAGGCAAGGAAGGGCCATAACCCCAAATTTTCTGGAGTAAACAAAGTTTAAACAAGCTCAGTGCTTCAAATACAGCTCCTTACTGCCCTGCACCCTCACTGCCAGCAGCTTTCTGGGCCTTCAGCTTCACTGGAGGCATCAGGTGGAAGAAGTGACTTTGATTTTTTCCATCATTATTCTTCCTGTGGAAACCTTCTCCATCCCCCCCTGAAAGTTGGCTGCTTCAAGTTAAAGCAACTCTTTTTAAATGCAGCACATTCTGATAGAAGTCTGGGGGCTCCTTTGAGCTGCACTGGAAATATCTCCTTTCTCTTCTGGAGAATTGGAATATCCTAGAGAATTGCAATGTCCTGGAGATTGTTTAAGGACTCCCAGTAGTGACTTTGAAGGAATTGCAAGCAGTCAGTGGGCTGTTGCAGTAGTGGGGTGGCAAAAAATGATGTGTGTCCCTTGTGTTTGGGACGTGGAAGAATCTGCCGCTCCCCACCCTGCCCTGGAGATCAGAGGGATGTTTTGGAGGTCTCTGGTGGCTCAAACACCTCTTCAAGCCCTGGGGAGCTCCCTGGGACAACTGCTTGGAATAGCAGTGCCAGGATGGTCTGTGCTGTCCGTGAGTGAGGGCAGTGGGAGCTGGAGGGGGAATTCCACGAGGACTTTTCGGTTGGTCTGGTGTGAAAGAGGAACTCGTTCTGCCTGTGTGGGAAGGGTGAGCAGAGCCAGCAGTTTCTGTGTAAGATCTCTGGGATGTGTGTGTCCCACACAGCCCCTCTGGCTCCCTCCTGAGCTGGGCTCTGTAAAGGGAGGAACTGGGTCACCCCCAGCTCGTCTGGGCAGTTGCTGCTGGGGTTGTGTTGTTCTGCAGAGCAGCGTTTTCCAGTCCTGGAGCCTTTCAAGGAACTCAGTGGGTTGGAAGCAGGAGAGGGGAGAGGGCTGTGAAGTGCTCTGTATGTCTCTGGTGCTGCAGGACAGTTCTGATGTGAGCTCCTCAATCTGAGTTAACTCCAGCCTGCTCAGTATTGCTCTGCCTTTGGCTCCTGGGCTGGTGCAGAGCTGGGAGGAGGCACAGGCAGCTCAGTTTGTCTGAAAGGGGCTTAATTGCTCCTCCTGGCTTTGCTCTGTGCTGCAGTGCTGGTTGGCAGCAGGATTTCCTCAGAGAACAGCTTCTACCTGCAGGGAACAAATCCTGCTTGGTGCTGAGTTTCTTCCACCTTTTCCCTTTCCTCCTCTGCTCCTCAGAAAGCTGGAGCAGGATTGTGCTCAGCACACATACACCAGACTCCAGTGGTTGTAATGTCCTGCATGGGATGGTTGGGGTGGGAAAACTGTGATTGAGGGCAGATGGAACAGAGAATAATTCCTTTGGTGTGGAGAGAATGGACTTTCCTGCCCCGCTGTTGTTTCTCCTCCACATGAACATGCTCAGGAACAGAGGAAGATGAATCCATTGCAAAGCTGCAGAGGAAGATGTGCAGAGGGCAGCTGGCTGGGAAAGGGGTGTTAATCCTCTCTAATGTGATAACAAATCCATTCTGGAGCTTCATTTCTTCTGTCTTTTCCCCAGAGCACCAGAGCCTTGTCATTAATGGATTCATTAGCATTAATAAGTTATTTGCACCCTACCCATTGGCAAGTAACAGGGAGGTCAGGCTGACCCTTCCTGCATGTGGAGGTGGAGAGTCTTGGCAGAGAGAACTCATTTATTTTGTGGATATTGGGGATTCCCTCATTCCACATCACTCCTGTTTCTCATTCTTGCTCTCCTTCCTCCTTTCCCCTTTTTGGTTTTGCCAGAAAGGTTTTCCAGCAGCAGAGCTAAGAAAAGGTCTTCAATTTGCCATGTTTGCTGTCAGTTGATGTGTCCCGTCCCCTCTTCACCTGTTGGTGGTGGTGGAGCATCTCCTGGGTGTGGATCCTCCCCAGGCAGATGGGGAAGGATCTTGGTGTGTCTATGCTCAGGGAAGAGGGAAGGGCTTGAAAAGGGCTGGGCAGAAAGTAGCCCCACACATGACTGATTTTAGCCTGTCATAGGGAAAGTTTTAGTTTATGAATTATTTGGGGGGCAGTTGCAAAAATGAGGAAGGCAGAGGAAAGGGAGGATAAAATCAATCAGGCAGCAGCAGAACCGAATGGAGCTTCCCCCACCCCTGAATTCCAGTGTGTTTTAATCCTTCACAAGCCTCTGTGTTACCTCCCTCTGTGTGACAAACTGGTGCTTGTAGTATCTGATCTCCCAGCAAACACTGTCCTGTGGAGCTCCCAGCCTGATCTTCAGCTCGGTTTATATGGAAGTGTCTCGGTTTATGTGGAAATGTCTTCATGTGAGACCATTTGGTGGGAGGGGAAGGAAAGGCTTTCAGGCAGTTCTGGAAGAAAAACATCTTTGAAGTTGAAATCTCAGGCGTAGAAACAGGGAGGGTGATGTTACAGCTTTGTCTGGAGGTGTGGGAACGCTGTGCAGTGGGAGGGGAATAGTGAGTGAACACAATCCCAGCCAGCAATGCCCAATTTGTTCCTCTTGCCTATTCCCGAGGCTGGATTAACTCTCAACACCCATCTCAAGTAATTCATTGATGGAAGAGAACCAAATTCCCCAGGAAAGTTGCTCAGGGCTGATTTCCCCTCAGCTCTGCCCTGCAGCAATTGTTCTCTGCTTATCACTGAGTGACTCCTGCTTGACTCAAGGGTTTTGGGGAGCAGTTTCAAACAGTTTTATGGAATAACACTGGTTTGGCACCAGTTAGAGCTGAATTTATTCAATAGAAAGGTGCATTCAGAAACAGATAAAAATAGAGCTGTCCTGTCTTGAAGAATTACCTGTTTATCTTCTCCCCACATCTTGCTTGGTTGGGTAATTTGTGTGGTGCCTTTCCCTTATCTCCCGATGATTATGGGGCATCTGAGATCCCTGCAGCTCTGAAAAGTGGATAAAGCAGTGGATAAAGTCAGCTCTAGGGCAATGCACCTTCCCATTTTGAGCAGTGCTTCAGCAGGGAGTGCTGCTGGCTCTCACTAATGCTGAGCAAACAGCAGGAAAAGTCCTGGGCTCTGCCTGGTCCCTGATCTGGGGCAGCACTTGGGCAAAGCCACATCCCTGCCATGCTGCAGTGACAGCACTTGCTTATCTGGGCTGTAACAGAGCCATAAACTTTATCCAAGCCAATTAAATCAGAGATGCAGGAGGCACATGGTTCCCTTTAATGTGTCTTCCTTTTCTTATGGAAGTGCAGAAGGAATTCAGGGTGGCCTGGGGCTGGGTCTCTCCTTGTGGAAGTTCAGCTCCCTCATCAGAGACATGCTGAGGGGCACATTTGTTGGAAAGCTGCTTTGCCATCAGTTGTTCTGAGCATCAGAAGAGTTACCTTAAAATCCTTACATGCAAACAAAAACTTCCTGAGATTTTTGGGAAGTGCTGCCGGGATCTTCTGTCTGAACCCTCTCGTTTCACACTTTCAACTGCCCTGTTTGGGTGGGGAAACTCAGGTTGATCTTTAAGTGGAAGATCACTGGTGCCTTACAGGATGGAAAAGGCTTTGTAGATGATTTTAGGGGCTGGTATCTCACAGAATCACAGGACGTGCTGGGCTGGAAGAGACCCACAAGGATCATCCAGTCCAACCCTCAGCCCTGCACAGAACCATTCCCAAGAGTCACCCCCTGTGCCCCAGAGGATCATCCAAACCCTCCTGGAGCTCTGGCAGCCTTGGGGCTGTGCCCACTGCCCTGGGGAGCCTGGGCAGTGCCCAACCACCCTCTGGGGGAAGAACCTTTTCCTGAGATCCAACCTGACCCTGCCCTGACACAGCTCCAGCCCTTCCCTGGCTGCTGTCCCTGGTCCCCCCAGAGCAGAGCTCAGTCCCTGCCCCTCCTCTGCCCCTGCCCAGGAAGCTGTACCTGCAATGAGGTTTCCCCTCAGCCTCCTCTTCTCCAGCTGAACACCCCAAGTGCCCTCAGTGTCCTCACACGGCTTCATCTCATCTGGGACTTGCTGTCCCCAGTCTGGTGGGGCTGAGGGGCAAAGGAGAGAGAACCCACCCAAGCCAGGGACAGAAAACAGCACCTTTTGCTGCTGCTGAAACAAGGGATGAATCACTCCCTCTCATTTCTCCCTTTCTTCCCCCTCCAGGACCTACAACCTGACCTTCCTGCACCCCTACTACCGCACGGACGAGGCGGAGGAGAACCCCTTCATCTGCTCGTCGCACCGGGAGAACGGGATGCAGAAGTGCTCCAACATCCCAAACAGGAAGGAGTACAAGGTGGAGTGCACCTTGAGCATGGACTCCTACACCCCCAGTTTGTACCACCCCGACTCCAGCAGCAGGAATTCCTGCATAAACTGGAACCAGTATTACAACGTGTGCATGGCGGGGGACGTGAACCCGCACAACGGAGCTATCAATTTTGATAACATTGGATATGCCTGGATAGCTATTTTTCAGGTAGGATTCTCCCAGATCATTTGGTTTCTCTGTTTCTGTTGGGTTTGTCATCTTTTTGCTTGGAGAGGTTTTCATAAACACCTCTGAGGAGAGAGGAATTTGTACATGAGTGAAACTGTGAATAGAGACACGTGGGGTAAAATTGCACAAATGGTGCAATTTGGAGAGAATAACTTTTTTTTTTTTTTTGGTGCATTTTAGAAGAGGAGGAGAATAATTCTTGAGGCAGGGAAAGGTAGGGCAAGTTGTGGCTCTGCAAATCAGCTAAATCCCAGGGATTTTTGGGAGTAGGGCCTTTATTGCATCAGGAAACTGAGAGTGTTGTTGAAGTTCTTAAGCAAGATTTAATTTCCTTCTAAAATGCATAAACCTGATGATGTGAGTTAGGCCTGATTCTAGAATTACAGGATGATACTAGTGAGCATGGTGTGCTGGAAGGAGGAGAAAGCTGTTCTGGCCAGAACACCTGTGAGGAGATGCTGCTCACATGGAATTTGAGCCTCTCTTGATCCACGCCTTTACAGCTCTTCACTACAGACCAAAGTGCTTCTGGCTCAGACTGGGGGAGCCTTTACAGGTGGCAAAACACTCCAGCAACTGAAGTGTTCTCAAAGCATTTGTAGCTCTGGAACACTGGAGAGCTCATCCACACAGTGCAGAGGCTCTGGTCTCCTAGGGCTGCCCAATTTGAAATGATCCATCTATTGTTTTCCATTTTTAATTGGCAATTTCTGGTTTTAACACATTTCTTTGCTCTTGGCTGGATGCTCCGTTTTATTTAGCCCTCCTGAAGTGCAGGTGACATCTATTCCTGAAGGAGAAAAGAACTCTCCTTGTAGTTTTGTTAATGATGAATAATTACTCATTCAGAGCTCTACATTTAATTTATGAATTTCCTTCCAGTTTCATATTACACCATGAACTTTAATAACTTCCAGTTTTCACCTGGGAGTTGCAAAGCAGTGAATGTTTGCTCTGAGCATCTTGTCTGCTCTCTGCTGTCGCAGCAGCTCACCTTGGATCTCACTGCTGGTGGTTCAGAGGCTTAGAACCAGATCCAGAAGGGCTCAGGCAGATCCCAAATCTCTACGAGGCTGTTTGTGAAAATGCTTTGATTCTTTCCTGGAGTTGGTGTGTCAAGAGAGGAGCTGCTGACTGGTGATGAGTGTTGGATAAAGGAAAGAGGAAAATCAAAGTAGGTGGGACTCTGGCTGCTCTGGAATTCTGCTTTTCCTCCAGTTCTTTGGCAGAGCTGATGGATGTGCCCAGGAGGTCCTGTCTGACTCCCACCACGGGCACCAATGTTCTTGCAGGGAGAGGGCAGAGGACAATGGATTGTGCCAGGGCATTGAGGATGACCAGGAGCTTCCTTTTGACCTCCAGAGCCTTTTTTGCAGGCTGCAGGTTTTCCTTTCACCTTGGGATTTTGTTTCCTCGGCCTGAAAATGTGCAGCTTTAACTCTGAGAAGGACAAACCAGCCCCAGGAGAGGTTTCAGCTGATTCCTTTGGGCAGAACAGAGTGTCTGGCAAGGTTGGATATTGTATCCATAGATCATTTTGGCAGCTGCCAAGAGGTTTATGATTGGGTTTAGTGCTTCTTAGGCCAACCAAATGCTGGAGAGGATTTCCAGCCTCAAATTCTTGTTATGTCTTTATTCCTTTTAGAACCAAGGGCTCATTTTTAGAAGCTGGAAACGCTGTAACTCCAGGTAAAAAGGCAACTGCTGGGAGCAAGGTGCTTGCTTAACTGGGGTGTGGAAAGAGTAAATCATGACTGCAGGAGGTGAGATGCTAAATCAAAACAATTGCTGTGAGCAGAGAACATTTAACAAATAAAGCTATTGAGCTGTGCTCTCATTACATTTAATAGTTGAAGCTGGGGAGCACCAGGTCAGCAGTTAGATGAGGCCTCAAAGTAAGTAGTGCAGAAAGTACAACTGATGGGTTTAGTGGCTCAGGAGCTTCCCTGTGAATTGGTGTGGAATTACTGGCAGAAAGCACTTGGATGAGACAGGCCCAACTGTCCTGATCCATTATTCTGCAGGATAATGAATCCGTGGTGCTTCGCAGGAGTTATAGTGTGGAGTGTGAACCTTGAGGTCTGGCAAACCTCCAGTGGGTATCGGGGCAAGCTGAGGACACAGCTGGATGGAGCATCCCTTGGGATTTGTCCCAAATGAGGTGGAAATCTGGTTGGTTTGTTCAGCCTGGAAAAGTGGTGGCTTCGGGGTGACCTGATTGTGGCCTTGCAGTGCCTGAAGGAGCTACAGGACAGATGGAGAGAGACTATTTCCAAGGGCCTGGAGTGACAGGACAAGGGGGAACAGCTTCACACTGCTAGAGGGCAGGGTTAGATGGGATAGTGGGAAGGAATTCCCCCTGTGAGAGTGGTGAGGCCCTGGCACAGGTTGCCCAGAGAAGCTGTGGCTGCCCCATCCCTGGAAGTGTCCCAGGTCAGGTTGGACAGGGCTTGGAGCAACCTGGGCTAGTGGAAGGTGTCCCTGCCCATGGCAGGGGGTGGAACAAGATGAGCTTTAATTCTGTGATTCTAAGATCTAGTGTGTTTTAAGAGCTGGAAGATTCCAAGCACAGTGGCTGCAGGTCATGCCCAAGAGTCTCCAAGGGCACAGGTTGGTGTTGTTCAGACCACAGGCAAACCAAACCAAAAGCAGGTTTTTGCCAGGGAAATCTGAAAGTCTCTGCTCCAGAACATGCTGCAAGTGGTGCTCCAAGGTAACAGGAGGGACAGGCTCACTCAGCTGCCAGGACTGGGATTCCAGCAGCCAAGCTGAAAGACATTTCCCTCCATGGAGGTGATCCTGAACTTGCAGGTGGCAGCAGGACACACTGAACAGTGAAATGAGCTGTTGACCTTCCAAGTGGAAGAGTAAGCCAGAGGCACCAGACAGGAGAACAACCCGGTGCAAATCAAAACATCTAAAAGTAATAAAGGCAATGGCTGCACGTCTGGGTGTTGGGAAGGACAATAATTCCTTATGTAATCCTGCAAATGATTCATGTCTTGGTTCCCCTCATTTGTTGTGTAATAAGCTAATTCGTGTATATATTTGTTACGAAGGCACGTTCGATGGCAAATTATGTGAACTAATTAGCTTATTACAGAATAAATGAAAGGAGATGGAACCTAAATTAACTGTGAGGTTTGGCATGATATTAAGATCCCTTTATTGCACATGAATTTCAGCCACAGCAATATGAGCAGTAATTACAGGTACTGTTGTCACGCTCTGGATGATGAATTACCCACCTAACCAAAGTCCAATTTAATTGGAATTACTGACACTCTCAATGGAGCCACCAAAGCCCTGCCACCTTCTACCAGCAGCCTTGGGGTGGCCAGGCCTGAATGCAGAAATATTGGCCTGGGTTTTGGGTGGCCGAGTTTGGGAAGAGGAGATGATTTCAGCTGCTTTGAAAATCACAGAACCATCACTTGGATGATTCTGTGTATGATTTGTAGGAAAGCAGGACCTGTACGAGCACTTTACAGTGCTTTTGGCAAAACTAGTTGGAGGAACAATAACCATCAGCAAGGCAGAACCAAGAGGAGATGAAGGGAACACGCTGCTCCTCTGGATGTGGTTGGTAGGACTGAGCCTTGAGAGCAAATGTGTCAGAAAAAATTACATGGACGTTTCAGGAAGTGTCTGTGTGATTCAGGAAATGTCCATCCAACGCAAGAGAGATTAGTCTGGCAATTCAGAGGGGCTGGGACTCGGCTGGTGCTGCTGAGTGACCTTTCCTGTGGCGTCTTCCTCACATGTATTTGGGAAGCAATTGCAATTTTAAAGGGCTTCCTTAATGAAGGACCCTCTTGGAATGAGTCCCTGGGAGCAGCTCTCAGATTCGAGCTCCTGTTGTTCTGAGCACATGTTGCCTCTCCGAGGTTTTGCTTAGGAAGACATCCCAGTGAACGAGTTAATCAAGTCATCCAAGGAACACAGCTCCAGCCCCGGCGAGGGCATTCTCAGAGGACACTCCTGCAGTGAGCAGCCCCCATCCTGCTGTCAGGGAGAAGACAAACCCTGGTTGTGTGCAGGAGAGCTGGAGACAGCCCAGCAGGCACACGGCACGACATGAATGCCCAAGGAAGGAAAAGCTGGATCACCTTCCAAGGAAAGTTGTCCGGAAAAGAGCGGCATGAAAGAAACCGTCGGCTGCTGCAAGAGCTCAGGGTGTTCTGGGGTGGAGAGCTCCTGGCACCTGGGCTCACCAAAGCTATGAAGGTGTCACATCCACAAAGGTGGGGGTGACCAGCTCAGGAGAGAGAACACGTTTGGGGTGGGAAAGTAGGGAATTGCTTCCACCCAATTCCTCCTTCATTTGTCCTCCGGTGGACACATCCCTCCAGAGGCAGTGGCAGAGCAGGTGTGACAGCTGGCAGTGACAGCCTGTGCTGCACAGAGAGCCCTCTTGTCTGCATGGGAAGGTACCTCTTCCGTGCTCCAGCCTGTCAGAAAAGCCCCTGGGAGCTTGTGGAAGCTGTCTCACTCCAATCAAGGATTTGTTCATCCTGACCTGGTGTTCTGTGCTGACGAGGAGCTCGTTTTGTCTCCGTGGTGCTGACTCTGCACCCCAGCCAGCTGAGCAGGTACAGAGCTTGGGGGAGATCTCAGCTTTGGAAAGACAAAGGCTCATTTGTCTCCTTTCACTGTCATGTGGTACCCTGATCTGTTCCACAGCCATTGCCCACTTCACATTGTGTCGGCTGCTGCTGGTGATTGAAATCCTTCCCTGAGGGTTCCTTTATCACCTGGAAATCTTTCAGCTAAAACTCTGCTGGGAAGGATATCTTCTGTTTAAGTTAAAGTAAAAATTGTGTGTTCTTCAATGCACTTCTGCTGTGGCCAAACACAAGAATGAGCTCGAGGTCCCTCCTTGTCTGTGCTGTCACTCAGCCAAGAAAGGATCTTGTCTGAGGAGATGGGAAGCACAAACCTCCAATCTGAGACCTACTGGCAGGACAGGATTGGCAGGGGCATTCTTAGAATCACAGATGGTTTGGGTTGGAAGGGACCTTTAAAGCCCATCCAGTGCCACCCCCTGCCATGGGCAGGGACACCTTCCACTAGCCCAGGTTGCTCCAAGCCCTGTCCAACCTGGCCTTGGACACTTCCAGGGATGGGGCAGCCACAGCTTCTCTGTCAGTTTGAAGCCATCCCCCCCTTATCCTATTCCTCTGGGATCCTACTTAGTCTACTTCCTCCTGGCTGGGCTGTCACTCAGATATTAAAGAGGACCTTTTTGGGGTCCTGTGTCTCCTTTGCTGGGACCTCAGGACACCTCAGCCAAGCTCTTTACAAAATTCCAGCTCAGGAAGTGTTTCCCCAATTGTCCAAGGATCCTAGAAATGCTCTTGCTTGCCTGTCTGCTGCAACCTCTGTTCTCCCACTTCCAGTAGTCTTTAAAAATTTTGAGGAAGAGCCAAAAGACACTGGAGCAGAAGGAAAAGGGTCTGAGGTTTCCAACTGCAGTTGTGTTTGTGTGTGCAGTGTAGTTTTTAGCCCTGTTTTTAGAAGGAGCTGTCACAGTGGGTGCCCATGTTTTCAGTGCTCATTGAGTACATAGTTTTTTGGCCAAAAGGACTTTTTTTGTCAAATGGTTCATTCTTTAAATCAGAGATATGTGTCACCAATGCTTATCTGTGCTGGATTTGGCAAGAAAATAGTTCTAAGCTTTTCATTTCCACTGCTTCAGGATGATGCTTTGTCACTCAACTTGAATCTGGTTTAGATCACTGAAAATATTTCCCTCTAAATCGTGGGGTTCGAGTTTTGTTGGTGTTGCCTTTTTTTTTTTAATTTGGTCAGCCAAATAAACATCACTTTCTGCACTTGAAGAGCTTTCATGCTGAACAACCAATCTAAAAATATCCAGCCCTTTTAAAGCATCTCCGAGTGTGCTTCCAAGAGGATTAGTTGCTTTTGGAAAATCTCCTTCATTTTGAAGGTTAGAAGGAATTGTCCCGAATAGAACAAGTCAGAGAGGCCACCTTGATCCCTGCTGTGGTGCACTAACCTGGGGGTGTTGGAGGGACCCAGAAAACCTTCTGCAGCCTCTGTAGTTTTGGAAGAGTTTCACCCTGCCTCTGTGGTGGATTCTTGTGTTCAGAGTAGGAAGAGGGGTGTCTTCAGCAAGCCATGACCTAAACTGGAGTCCAGTGAGGTGATGAGAAAGCTGCTGGTCCTGAAGTACATCAACAACTGACCCCAGGGAATGGCTGGAGCTGTGCCAGGGCAGAGTCAGGTTGGATCTCAGCAAAAGGTTCTTCCCCCAGAGGGTGGTTGGCACTGCCCAGGCTCCCCAGGGCAGTGGGCACAGCACCAAGGCTGCCAGAGCTCCAGGAGGGTTTGGATGATCCTCTGGGGCACAGGGTGTGACTCTTGGGGATGGTTCTGTGCAGGGCTGAGGGTTGGACTGGATGATCCTTGTGGGTCCCTTCCAACTCAGGATGTTCTAGAGGTCTGTAGTTCTTACGGGGAAATCTTGGTTTGGTTTGATTGCCCCAAACCTGCTCCATGATCAGCTGCTGCTGCTGAACCTTGTTCTGTGAGCTTGGGAGAGACTCCTGTGCTGAGCCAAAGGTTCAGCTCCTTCACCCTCATGTCCCAGACTGTGAGCTCTTGGATCCATCCAGGAGAACAAGATACACCCCCACACACTCTGATTAGTGTGAATGAGTAAAGTTCAGGCACTTGGACACCTGAAATGTGTTTGGTGTTATAGTTCTGCACAGGGGGCTCCCTCTGTGGACCCTTTGCCTAATAATCTCTAATATATAATTTAAACAAGTTGTGAGATACACTCATCTATGAGCAAGGATCTCAGTCTGGCTTTAGTGCCCTTGACCTCGTTGCAAACTCTCATCTTTCAGCTTTGCTCTGCTATAAAACTCTGATTTATGGGGCTCTCTCCCACAATGGACTCGTCACTGCTGAAGCTAAACAGTTACATACGTTCCCTGTGCAAAAGATACTTTACACAAACAGTGGAGACGGAGGCTAATTATGCCAGTAAATCAAACCTCATGAATATGGACTGAGGTGGGATTTGTCAGAAGCAGCAGTTGTCTGAAATCAGTTGTCTGAAATTGGGAGGTTTTTGCTGCCAGATGAGGATCTTGCATTATTTAGCGTGAAACAGCAACAACAACTCACCTTCATTTTGTAGCAAAACCTGGGTGTTTGCTGGTTTTAAGCCCACAGCTACACTTTCTTGTGGTTTTGGGCCACCAACAACAGCATCTCACTTTATTACACACTTTATTGTACACTTTGCTTTTCACGATCCACTGAGAACTGGTAGCGCTGACCAGGGATTGCATTTATGGGGAACAAATTTGAGAGGTCAGGAGTCCAAGACATGCAAAGATGCCCAGTTTCCTTTTTTTTCTGTCTTCAGAGCTACTTTTTAGAGCAGATTCATGCTTTGCAAGACTCTCAGTTTATAGAGAAATGGCTACAGTGAGCAAGCCCTCGAAGTGAAAGGAAAAGCATCTGTTCAGAGGACATTACTCAGTGTAATAAAACCTGTTGTTCTGACCACTGAGGTTACTTAACAAGATGTTTCATGAGGAAATAATTAAAATTGTGAGGTTGACTTCAAAAATAGTGAATTGATGATCTGCCAAGCACTCTGCCTGTGGAATACTCTTGTTATTCACTGGGCAGTGCTTGGGAGCCAAATCAATGTGCCCGAGAGGGCAGAACCCAGAGATAAAGAGCCTTTCAGAAATGGATGCTAAAGGCCTTATAGAACTTACTGAAACCATCATAGTAATTAATAGCTCTCACAATTTATAGCATTGGATCTTGTCTCGATAAAGTTTATAAAAATAGCACATGAAAAGGCCCTGCAGCAGGGCCTGGGGAGTGACAAGGTAAAGAGTAAATAAACCCAAACGAGCACAGCAGAACCCAGGGTTGCTGTTGGGCTCAGGGTGATTGGTTTTGATGCAGATAATGCCCATCTTTCCCCAAAGGACTCAATTTAGGCTGAAGCAAAAGGTGGCTGAGCACAAATTATAGCTGTCAGTCAAGGTGAAGACTTGAAATGGCTTGGAAGCACTTGGGTCTCTCTGTTGTGTCTGGATCACTTCCTGCCTCAGCCAGACACCGGGAGTGCCTGAAATTCTGGGATCAGGAGGAATTCCTGCTGGCCAGAGCTGGGCTTTGTGGAGCGCTCAGTGAAGGCTGAGCTGTTGATTTTGGTCCCAGGCTTAGGGGAGGCTGTCGATACAAATGAAGTTGGTTCAAGTAATTACGGGAGTGAAACGTTGCCCCGAGGAAGCTCCAGGGCTGAGCTGCGGCTTCGTGTGCTCTGCCTTCAGTTCTCACCTGTTCAGCTCCACTTCTCACAGTCGCTTTCCCAACTCTCCTCCATTGATTAGTGGCACCTCGAGGTTAATTCCGAGCTGCAGCAGCCCCTCTGGCACCAGCCATTAGTGCCTTCTAATCCTCAGTAATTCGGTGTTTGACTTGGCTCATTGAAACAGTTCGGGTTGGAGTTCGGGTGGGTTTTTTCCCCCTGGATGGTTCTTTTTTTCTTTTTTTTTTTTTTTATTTTTTTAAATGACAGTAAAGCAAAAAATAACCTGCTCTTGAATCGGCTGTAGCCAAGAACTTGCAAAAATTTTGGCAGAGCTCAAAGACAAGGATTTTTATGATGAAAACTTCTCGACATAATAAAAGAAATTGTTCTGTGAAGTAACCCCAGAAAAAACAATGTAAACCTACTGTCTCCCTGGGAGCAATGAGGAGGTCTGAGTTAATTGCCAGCATCTTTAATCTCCATCTCCCTTGTGATTTTCACTCTGGAGGTTCAGATTGACTCTGATTAGCTCGACTAGAAGACCTGATTCTGTCCCCAGTTACGCTGCTGTAAATCAGACGAGCATCTTTATTACAACTGATGAAATTGTTGTGGCATGAGCAAAGCAGGAGGGTCAGAATCACAGAAGACTTAAAAATAAATCTGATTGTCCACTCTCATCCTGTTCATGTTAGTGGGGTGATCGGGGAGTGCCTGACTGGTGTCCAAGCCAGAGATCGATGAAGTTAAAATTGTCTTTATGTTCACCTGGGTGAGGTTTTTATTAAATTCTTGCAGTGATAGGAGAGAGGATCAGACATAAGACTGGGGGCTTTAGTAGTTGCCCTCATGGGTGTTAATGGGAGAGAAATGATTTATCCCATCCCTGCCCACGGTGTGTGAGAGGTGAAGAACTGAACAAGCAGGGAAGGAGAATCAGCCTGAGCATCATACAGGGCCTCCAGTGGATTGGAGAACAGCTCTGTACTCTGCCCAGCCCGGGCCACTGAAGGCAAAAATCCTTTCCCCAGGCTGGGGAGACATCTGCAGTTTTGGGATATATATGAGGAAGATCTGAAGCCATTAGAGAGTGTCCAGAGGAGGGACATGAGGATGGGGAAGGGCCTGGATTTGAAGCCATGTGAGGACACTGAATGCACTTGATGTGTTCAGCTGGAGAAGAGAAGGCTGAGGGGAGACCTCACTGCAGTTACAACTTCCTGGAGAGGGGCAGAGGAGGGGCAGGGACTGAGCTCTGCTCTGGGGGGACCAGGGACAGGACCCAGGGAATGGCTGGAGCTGTGTCAGGACAGGGTCAGGTTGGATCTCAGGAAAAGGTTCTTCCCCCAGAGGGTGGCTGGGCACTGACCAGGCTCCCCAGGGCAGTGGGCACAGCCCCAAGGCTGCCAGAGCTCAAGGGGCATTTGGATGATCCTCTGGGGCACAGGGTGTGACTCTTGGGGATGGTTCTGTGCAGGGCTGAGGGTTGGACTGGATGATCCTTGTGGGTCCCTTCCAGCTCAGCGTGTCCTGTGATCTCCTCTCCCGCTGGGTCTGCAGCACAATCAGAGCCAGCACACCCCTCCAGCACAACTGTGCCAATCATCTTAATGGAATCTTTCAGCCATTTCCCTGCAGCTGCCAATATTGGTGCCACGTACCTTGCACATCTTTTTCATCAGAGCTGAATTAGGAAACATGTTCTTGCCGTCTTATCTCCGAGGATAAATAATTGTGTGTTGCATTTATTGGAGGCTTTGAACTGGTACATTTGGAGATGCTGTTTAATGTGACTCTCTGTGAACAACCACGGCTTGAACAGAATTTAATTACTGAGAATGGATTGCTGAGATTGGAAGGCACAAGAAAGGTGCTCGAGGTCTTTGGAAGACATCTCCAAAGGGCTTGGAAGGCCAAATGCTGGAGGTGCAGTCAAGTGGATTAATCAAACTGGAAAGTGAAGAGAGGAGGAAGTCATTTCTGCTTAGTGAAATAGGTGAGATTGCAGTCAGGGTGCCCCAAGGGAGGAACAGCAGGCAAAGCAAGGCTGGAAAAATATACCCATGTTCTTGGGAGAGTGGTGAGAGCTGCTGGATTTCCCTCTGACTTCATGGAATCCCAGAATGGTTTGGGTTGGAAGGGACCTTAAGGAACACCCAGTTCTACCCCCTACCATGGCAGGGACACCTTCCACTATCCCAGGTTGCTCCAAGCCCTGTCCAACCTGGCCTTGAACACTTCCAGGGATGGGACATCCACAAGTTCATCTGGTCTGAGAATTAAGTGTGTGGGATCAAAGTGTGCAGTGCAGCAGTGAAGCTTGTGCAGATGCTTTTGTCTGAGTTCCAAAAATAGTTGGGAGAGTTATGTTTGTGGTGTATAAACCAGCTGTTGGCAGGTTCAGGTGGTCTGGTTCCCATTTACACCAGTACTTGCTGGGGATGTGCAGTGAAAACATCCCCGGGAAGTTGTTTGGAGCACTTGAAAGGGCAGCAAGGAAGAAGCCCCAGCAAAGCAAGAATCAGGCTGGAAAAATCCCAGACCCTGTTCCAGACCAGACAGGTGGCTGTGCCTGTGTGTTGTCCTGCATTTCTCCAGAGCTCCCTGATTAGAAAAAGCAGGCGGATGTCTGTGATCCCTCTCTCCTCCAGGACTGCTGCTGCTCCCTAATCCCGGCAGCTCCAGGATCCTTCCCCTTGGTACTGCTGCCTTTATACTGGATGGTGAGGCCCAGAATGAACCCCCAGAGATGTCAAACAGGAGAACAAAAGCCCAGAGGTCTGTTTATGCCTCCTGTATCCCCTTGCTTTACAAGTGAGTAGTAAATAATGCAAGTTCTAATTACGTCTTAAATATTCGCAGAGCAGGATGAGCGTTCTGAGCCCTCCGGAGGAGAAACCTGGCATGTTGATTGATTCTTGTTCAAAGTGCTGTCTAGCATGCAAGAAAAATATCTCTATAAATGTTGGTTGGCCCTCATTGTTGTCTCAGCAGCTGTTTCCCAGGTGGGGAGGTGGCAGCACCTGCAGAAGCCCAAGAGCAGCCCTCGGGGAAACTCCTTTTGTACGGAGGGCTCTGTGTTTAATCATTCTAATATGTTAGATCCGAGGGTTGCCAGCCAAATGCAAATTCAGTGGAGAGGTGTAGCTGATATATTTGGGGTCTCTGGGCTCATTTGTCATCCCTAAGTGTAAATGGATGGAGCACCTGCTGTGCCAGCTGTGCCTCCAAACAGAGGGAAGGAAGGGAGGGAACTTGCAGAGCACAAAGGAAACAATTTCTTGGGTAATTGGCAGTGATTTGGTTTAGCCTTATGTCACCTCCCGACTTGATCCCTGTGTTTTCCCTGTGAACCTGCACTGGCTGTGAGAGGATCAGCTGCAGAGCACAGCCCACACGGGAGAGGGACATACCCAGGAAGAACTTTGCTCTCTATAAATGTTTCACTCGTGTTCAGGGAAAGGCAGGAAGGGGCAGCTGGGCTTTGATTGCTTGTCTGTTCCACGAGGCTGAACACCCTGATTGCTGCTCTGATTGTTAAACGCAGGCAGCTTAACCCCTTCCCAGGCTCCACGGGAATAACAGCACTAGAATCCACACAAAAAAATGTCTTTTCTGCTGGAAACCATCTGCCACAGGTTGATCTCTGGGGTTCACGTTGACTAAAAGGATTCTTTTGGGGTTTGTTAAACCCCTGCCACTTCTGGGCAGGTCGGGACAGGACAAGGGGGCAGTGGTTTTAAACTGCCAGAGGGCAGGGTTAGATTAGGGTAGGGTTAGATTAGATGTTGGGAAGAAATTCTTTACTCAGAGGGTGGTGAAACACTGGCACAGGTTGCCCAGAGAAGCTGTGGCTGCCCCATCCCTGCAAGTGTCCAAGGCCAGGGACACTTGGACAGGGACAGGGCTTGGAGCAACCTGGGCTAGTGGAAGGTGTCCCTGCCTGTAGCAGGGGGTGGGACTGGATGGGCTTTAAGGTCCCTTCCAATCCAGTTCCATGGTTTTATGATTCTATGAAGCAAAGCAATTTTGTCCCATTGCTGACCATCACTAACCAGCAGTGAGGGTGGGATATGAAGGAATATCTAATGGATATAAGGAGGAACAGGAGCTGTGGGAGATGTTTGTGTAAAGCAGCTAGTGTGTCAGCAAACCTGATTGCTCTGAGTCTTTAGCAACACTGACAGAGTAAAGCAGCTGCAGACACAATTTTTTCCCTGCTCCTTGGCAGATCCTGTTGGTTGGTTTTAGCTGGAGCTGTTCCTGCTGCCCTCTCACTCGGCTGCACGGGGGGGGGTGAGGTTACACGAGCCCCAACAGGGCAAGTGGGTTTGAAAACTGGCTGGTGAAACATCAGCACTGTGACTTTAGGGTGAGGAATCACAGGTAGGTGGGATTTCCCTGCCAGCACCCCTGAGTGGATGCAACGAGCCCTGACAGCCTCAGGGAAACGGGGAGTGCTGATGGTTGTGGGTACAGCAAAGCTCTCCCCTTGGACATGTGCTCACGTCCTGAACATCCATGTCTAAGCTCCTTTCAGTTCCTTGACTGAAAAAAACAGGAGAAAATAGTCAAGGATTTGTGTCTGACTCCCCTGAAAGGGCTTTGCCCTGGTGGGCCAAGGCCATGGTTTTATTCACTGCCTTGACAGCAAGTGCTTTATGGATCAGCTTTTCCCACAGAAAGCCCTCTGCACTGATGAGGTTTGAGCCTTTTCTTCCCACAGCAAGTTCCTTCGCTGCAAACACGGTTTAAATCAGGGATGATGCCACTGGAATTGGAGGCAGGAGCAGTTCTGGGTTTTGCCAAGGCCACCAAGGCTCACGTTGGTGTGACGAGTCGCCGTGAGTCAGTTCAGGCAGGAGCTTTGATTCCGATGGAAACGGTGCTGGAATTCCAGCTCCAGGATTAGCAGCAAGATTGCACCAGAAGTTTGGTGTGTTTTATCTAAATAAGAACTGTAAATTACGTGGTAGAACTCACTTTGCTCTGCACACAGCCTGTGTGGTGTTAATTAAATCCTCAGCTTCTTTTTTTAGTGAAAGGAAGACTGAGAAAAGGAGTATTAAATCAATCCTATATTAATTAAAGTAACTCTCTTCCATTCAGATGGTTTCCCACTATGATATTGGTGATGCAGTTGTAATCCTGAGCCAGTAGGAATCGCAAAGAAATTGGTTTTGAAGAAACAAAATTGACTCAAAAACTGGGAATTTTATGGGTAACATCACAAAACCAGGAGCCAAAGGTAAAGCTGCAGATCTCTGCACACAGAGGCTTTTTTTATTAGAATCCCTCCTTAGAATTTCTTGGTGCTGCCTCAAAACCAGTGTTTCAGGTGGTTTATTTGAATGTTTCATCATTTTAATTGTGCAGGATTCCTGTAGAAACCTCAGGCCAGTCCTTTGGTCACACTTTGCTGCTCTCCTAAGCCAACTGGGAACAGAAGTGCAGCAGGTCTGGATGGATCCCAAGAGGTGCTGTGGAATGATGAGTACCAGGAACCATCAGAAGATTGACATCTAATAACTTTTTGGTTGACCTTTGTTCTTACACTTTCTTTCTCTGTCTTCCTGTAGGTTATAACCCTGGAAGGATGGGTTGACATCATGTATTATGTGATGGATGCACATTCTTTTTACAATTTTATATATTTTATATTGCTTATAATAGTAAGTATGAACTGGGAGATGCTCCTATTCCTTTTCCTTGTGGGGTCAAGTTGTTCCCTGGGCTCTTCACGGGGAAGAGCCAGGTAGGGCTCAGGGTGGGAGACCTTCCTGCTGCCATCAGGTGTGATCATGCAGGTTGTGGTTCGTGCTGTGGGGGCAGATTATTGGCTGTGACAGCCCTGCTCAGTGTCCCATGTGCTGCACAGTCACAGCCTGTCAGGCCATATGGTCTCCCCTCCCTCTCGCCCTCCCAGTCTTGGGCTTGTCACCTTGATGTGTCTGAACCGCCGTGCCTTGGCCAAGCAACTGTTCATCAGAACAAAAAGCAGAGAGGCTGTAGCTTTCCTTCCTTTAGTCTCCTCAATGTGCCAGAGGACACCTCCTTTCAGTGGAGGGCCCTCAAACTTCTGAACTTCACCTGAGCCCTTCAAATAACAATAATCCTGATGATAGCACTGCAGCTTGCTGAGGTCTTACGGTGCTGTCATTCCTAAAAACAAAGTATTACCCACTGGAGGTGCTGGAGGTTGTCTTCAGAAGCTGCCATTCCATGTTAATAAGGTTCTGTTTTTCCAGTGGGCACAACCTTCTCCAGGGGTCTACACATGTGGAAAAGGGAAGGATTTAAGTCAAGGAGGAAGCAGAGGGAGTCCTGCCTTGTAGTTGTAAGGCAGGACATGGGATGGAGGCACTTAAAAGTGCTTTTGAGGCTGGATATTCCCTGTATATAACCCCATCCTCGTCAGTGTGGGTTTGAAGGCCTTGGGAACTGAACCCAGCTCTCACCAGCAGTGGGAAAGGCATGGATCAGAACACTGAGAGTGTCCCAGTCATGGAGAGCATTTTGAAGTCAGTGATTTTTGAGCTTTAGCAATGGACCATGAATAGTAGGGATTTATACTCCACTGCTCTGAGCCTTTCTCTACATATGGATCCTTGCAGAAAAGCCAGAAGGTGACTAATCTCCAAGTCACTTGGAGCTGGGAAAGGCACCCTTGCTGCTTGCCTGCCAGCATCCAGGCTGATATTCCAAACTGGAGATCAGCACCACAAACCATCTCCCAATGGCTTCCCCTGAGGATTCCCCAGACAATGGTCCAGATTAAATCCATGTGTGTCCTGCTGAGCCCAGCAAGGAGGTTTGGCCCTGCAGACAGTGGCACTTCCCTGACGTCAGTCCCGTTCACGCCCAAGGGCACCGATTCCCTCCTGGGAATATTTGACATTTCCCTTTGGCGGATTTATGAACCCAAGTGGTGAAAAACCAGTTTGTGGACTCAACAGCTGAGGGAAGAATGCAGCCTTAGGTCACTTCACATTCTTGTCCTTGGGACTCAAAACTCAGTTATCACCCAAGAACACATCAACTCAACCAGGCAATAAATCAGGCCCTTCTAGGAGGGCCTGAACCTCCTGGAGGTGCATTTTTCTGTGGCAGAGAGACAGAAGAGTAAAAAGGTGAACTTTGTTAGGGTGTGATCAAAGTGACTGAAGAAAAGACCCTGTTCCAGTACAGCACAAATTGGACTTCAGACCATCTCTCCCTGCAGGTTGGCCAAATGTCCAAGACAGCTCGTTCTGTGGTGGTGACTGATTGACTGATTGCCTCGTGTTCCACCCGGCATTAGCAGCAAATGTCATCCGTGTTGAGGGGAGGGAAGTGGGGAGGGCCACTGTTAACAGCTTGCTTTGCCATGGCCAGAATAATTTAGCATGGCTTAGGAGCAAATTTAGCAGCCTGGGCATGTGTGGCCATGACATTTGGTGAGATTTGGCACGTTTGGAAGTCTCACCAAGAGCCGCACTTCATGTCCAGACGACGCGCGGTGGCGAGGAGCGTGAAATCCCTGCTAATCCCTCTCCCCGTGTTCCCTCCAGGTCGGTTCCTTCTTCATGATTAACTTGTGCCTGGTTGTGATAGCAACACAGTTCTCCGAGACCAAGCAGCGGGAGAACCAGCTGATGCAGGAGCAGCGGGCCCGGTACCTCTCCAACGACAGCACAATCGCCAGCTTCTCGGAGCCGGGGAGCTGCTACGAGGAGCTGCTCAAGTACATCTGCCACATCTTCAGGAAGATGAAGCGCAGGACGATCCGCCTGTACAACAACTGGCAGAGCAAGCGCCGGAAAAAGGTGAACCCCAACAGCGGCACCAACGGGCAGAGCCACCGCGGCCGCAAGCGCATCACCTCCATCCACCACCTCATCCACCACCACCACCACCACCACCACCACCACTACCACATCAGCAACGGCAGCCCGCGGGGCCCGCGCCCCAACCCGGAGATCTGCGACCTGGAGCTCAAGGTCATGAAGCCCGGGGGGCAGCTGATGCTGCCTTCCCCGACCCCCAACGCGCAGAGCCCGGGCCCTCACCCCGACGCCGAGTCCGTGCACAGCATCTACCACGCCGACTGCCACGTGGAGGGACCCCCCGTCAACTGCAAGTCTTCCAACGCCCCTGCCGGCATCAAACTGGCTGCCGGGCTCTCCAGCCGCGGCAACATGAACTACCCGACCATCCTGCCCTCGCCGACAAGCAGAGTCAGCTCCGTGCCCGTTCCCAAAGGGAAGAAGAACGGGAATTCGCCGTTGGCCGTGGTTAATAGCCCGGTGAATTTGGGCGTGGATTCTTATGGGAAGCTGCAGCAACTGGTAGGAGAACATGGTAAGGATCATCAAACTGAATTTTTTTTTTTTTTTTTTTTGCTTAGGAAAACTGGGCAAAGGGTGAATTGCCCAAGAGCTGAGGTGTTAATGGTGGCCTTGTGGCTGCTGAAGGCAGAAGGAGGACAGGTGAAGACTGGGAGCTCCGTTCCCTCTATCCTTGTGTTTGCAGTCACTGGGTAAAGCAAGATACAGGATGGTCCAGGCAGTGAGTTCAGGCCGTTGCTGGAGGCCTCTTTCCTGTGGTCACAAAACGTGGGTTTGAGCTCCTCTCACGTTCCTTGTGATATCCTGGAGGTTTTCCCTCTCTTCCCACCCAGGAACAGACCTGGGCACGCCCTGGAATTACATCTCCAGTGAGTGATGGACCTGCCAGCTCCATCCCTGAAGCAGAGAAGCCCCAGGGGCTGGGAGGTACCTTGAAAGGGATGAGCAGGCGAAAACTGGTGGAGAAGCATGAGATACAGGAAGGGTAAGAAGTTTAAAACAGGGAGGCACTGAAAAAACTCAAACCAGACACTTCTAGAAACTTCCAGTTCTGCTTTGAGGGGCCCCTGAGCCTCTGAATTTCTTCTTGGCAAGGAGGAGCAGAGGGTTTGGAGGGAGGCCCATGGCCACTGCTCTGTGGTCATGCTCTGTGCTGGTCCTCAGAGGATGTGAGGAGGGCAGGAGCAGCAGAGCTGCACATCTCAGGCACTCCCCGTGTGCAGAAGAAATGTGGCACTGGGTGTTCCTGCAGATTTGGAGCTCCATTCAGTCTGAGGAGCATTTTGGGGGACTCTTTTGTACCTCAGTCCCATCCCTATCTGTGCACGCTGCAGCAACACCAGAACAATCAGTGAGGTTTTATCTCCCCTCACATATAAATCACCCACTGGAGCAGTGATTACACGCAGCACTTGGGTTTCTAGTTTGCAAAACGTTTTTCCAGCCCTTGTAGCTGGAGCTGAAGGCTGAGGAATAGTCTTAAGCCCTCAAACAGTGAAAAGTCAAAAAAGATCCAGCTTCTATTTTTTAATCTCTTTAAGCAAAGTCGTCATCTGTTTTTTTCGATGCCTGTGTTTTCCAAAACTGTTTATCTGCGTGTGCATGGACACAAATATTTACCCTAGTGATGTATGAGCCTAGCTTGGGGGGGGTCACAGGAAAGGTTACTTGCCAGAGAGGTTGGGTGGCTTGTCTTTGTGAATTTTTTTTTTTCTAAGTGACCATACAAAAGGGTAAAAGTGGATTGTTTATAGAAACTGCCTTGGGCAGCCGCTTCTGAACGCTCAGGAGCTTGGCAGAGGGGGCAAGGTTAGTTCCAGCGTTCTTCTGTTGTTCAGCAAGGACTTCATGTGAATCACTGGTTCATCTTTAACTGTGCAAATGAGTGAAGGTTGCTGGGAGAATGTGTATTTACCTTGAGATAAAAGCCCAGGCTCTGCAGAAGTCTGGGAGCAGGAAGGCAAGGAGGAGCAGGAGAGCTGGTGAAGTCAGAGGTTTGGATCTTCGTGCTTGGAAGGGGAGCTGCTCCTGGGGTCTTCAGGAGAAGAAAGCCCCAAATCTTAGTCCCAACTGTGATATCCCAGGGCTAGTTCAGGGATTTTGGAGATTTTCACGTAACCTGAGGTGGTTCTTTGAAAGCTGGAGATTAGATCGAGTTGTTATTAATAATGCAATTATAGTGTCCTCTTTTCACAGAGGGATTTCAGCCCTGAGGATGCCAAAATGCTTTAAACAAATCTCCTGGAATTGTTTTGTCTCTTTCAGAAGTGTGGTCACAGCTGGGGGAAGGGGTGGATGCTGCTGATCTTGGCTGCTGAGCTGCTGCTTATCCATCCCCTGAGGAGCACAGGGGCTGGGAAGGGATGGGAGGCAGCCGGCTCCATCTGGAGACCCTGTCCTGCCCTGTGTCAGTGCCCAGCTCTTCCCCTCCATGGCTTTGGCTCTTTCCAGGCCCTCCTTCCCAACCCAGCAGGGCTGAGTCGGGTTCACTTCTGCACCACAACCCCCTTCACAGATCAGAGGTGATGGATGTGACTTCGAGGCTTCAAGGATGATCTTTGGTGCCAAACAAAGCAGCTCCTGAGGGTGTAGCTCTGCCAGACACAGGTCCCAACTCGTGTTTCTCCATCCCTAAACTCAGCAAAGGAGCCATGTGAGGTCCTACCCAGTTCTCAGTGGGGAAGGTGAGATGGGCTCACGAGCTCTCCCAGCCCTCTTGGTCTCAGCCTTTTTGGGCAAACAAAGAGCTGCCCAAATTCACTTAATTCCCTCTCTCCTCCTACGAGTCAACAAGCAGAGTCTGTTCACTGCAAGACTTGTGCAAGGAGAGCCCAGAAGTGATAATTGAGAGCATTAAGGAGGCATTAGCAGCCAGGGCACTTGCAGCCCCAGCTGGAAACAAGGTTGGTGTCTGCTGGGAAAGATGCAGTTGTGGGAGAGAGTATTCTCTTCCCTCCTTTTGTTGTGGATTTGAACAGCATAAAGTACAGGCTGTTCCTCTGTGTTCTCGTGCCCTGCAATGCTGGGAGGTTATTTTAGCAGGCAGCCAAGGAGACTCTGGTATTTTGAAGACATCTGTGGCGCCAGTGCGTTTCATATAATTTTTAACACTTTGATAGCATTAAAAGCTGTCTGGAAAGCCCCTTCCCTCTGTTGTCCATCTACTGTGCCTGTGCTGAGCCTTTCCATGTTGGACCAGTCCTGATCAGGAGCTGGAGTGCAGTGCTGTTGCAGGCTGAGCAAGGAGGAAATATTCCTGATCCTCCTGGTGTCCTTGATGTATTACCAAGAGGCCTGTCCTGGCTTTCAGGGCTGTTTTGAAGGTCAGTGATGTCTCTGTGACGTTCAGACAAGTAAAATATATTTTGACTCTTGTCACAACCCAGTTTTCAAGTGATTGGGTTGCTTTGGCTTTGTCTGGTGCTGCCTCCTCTTTAAAGATGTGCTCAGCCAGGAGTGGCTGAAATCAGCATTCCCTCTGGGTGAGCTCCAAGCTCCAGAGTCCAGAGCCAGGAGCATCCAATGCTTTTATCTTGGACTCCCCAAAACCGTTCCAAGTGGTCCCCATCCAATCTCCAGACAGGAGCATGTGGATGTGGCACTCAGGGATATGGTTTAGTGGTGAACATGGTGCTGGGCTAATGGTTGGACTCGATCTTGGAGCTCTTTTCAAATCTTAATGATCCTATCATAGGGGAAAACTGTCCCCTTGACTTATTTCTCTGAATCTCAAGGAAAACTTCCATTGGTGCTTAAATGGCATTTTGTGGGAAGGGTCCCATGCTCCCAGTATTGTGTTCATGTTGGGGTTTTTTTTCCCCCCTGCCATTAATATCTGATTCCAAAACATAACGAAACTAAGAATTTGGTTCCTAAATGAGAGGAAACTAAGAATTTATTATATGTTATATATGAGGAAATAAAATCTGGTTCCCATTCCACCCAAATCATCCTCGTTGCACTTGTCCCTGTCTTCTCCATTCCCTGGCTCCACGAGGGCAGTCAGGATTTCTCCTCACACTGCAGAACATGTGGCAATGTGTTTGATTTTAAAACATCCTGAACACTCAGTCCTGGGCCTCCAGCAAAGAATCCACCTGAGTTTTATTAAAAGCTGAAGGAGGGATGAAGGAGACTGAGGGGACTCCCAGAGCTGTGATCCGTGGTCTGGAGCCACCTTTGGTCCGTTCCTCCCTCTCCCTCCTCATTATGAGCTAAATGGAAGCACTGTTGGAAGCTAAATTGGGTGTAGCAGCTTGATAGCTCTCAGGTATCACTGATGATGTGAGCCTGGGCAGAGGTAATCAGGAATAATTGAAAAGGAGAGGTGTGTCTATCAGCCTTCCCTCAGCCCAGGGCACTGAATGGGTGCCACGCTCTGGAGGGGATAGAGGGTGAGTGTCAGGGCTGAGGGAAAGGAAATCAGAGGGGGAAAATGAAGCAAAACCAGAGCTGCTGGATAAGATGGCTGGCTGGAAGGCTTTTTTAGGGTGTGGAGAATAATTCCTATGAGGAGCAGCTGGGTGGGCTCAGCCTGGAGAAAAGGAGGCTCAGGGGAGAGTGTTTCAATCTCTCCAACTCCCTGATAGGAGGGGAAAGCTGGGGAGAGGAGGTGATTCGGGCTCTGCTCCCAGGGAACAAAGGACAGGAGGAGAGGAAACAGCCTCAAGTTGTGCCAGGGGAGGTTCAGGTGGGATATTAGGGAAAATTTCTTCACTAAAAGAGTGGCTAACCACTGGAAGGGGCTGCCCTGGGCAATGGTGGATCACCATCCCTGGAAGTGTTCAGAAAGCACCTCCAAGAACCACCACGAGTCAGCGCCATGAAGCAGACATGGCACTTCACAATGTGCATTAACAGGCTGGTGTTATTTAGTCAGAGATTGGTCTGGATGGTCATGGAGGTCTTTTCCAACCTGAATGATTCCATGATTAAGTTTGTTTGAGGAGGGGGCAGGAGGTGCCCTGCCCAGGGCAGCCCAGAGCGGGGTGTCCCGGCTCGGTGGCTCACGGTGCGCGTGTCCCTTGCAGGTCTGCGGCGCACGCCCAGCCGGCTGTCGGGGCTGAGCACGACCCCCCTGCCCAGCCCCCCCGGTCCCACCCTGACCTGCGAGCTCCAGGACTGCCCCTTCTGTGCCAGCCTCCTGGACGACCCCGAGTTCGCCCTCAGCGACTCCGAGAGCTGCGACTCCGACAGCAACGGCGTCTACGAGTTCACGCAGGACCTGCGGCACGGCGACCACCGGGACCAGCTCCAGCAGCAGAGGGGCAGGAGGAGGAGGAAGAAGAAGAAACCCAAGGAGAGGAACAAGGTCGTGCAGCTGTGGAAGGCTTTTGGCAGCAAACTGAAGAGGATCGTGGAGAGCAAGTACTTCAACCGGGGCATCATGATCGCCATCCTCATCAACACCCTGAGCATGGGCATCGAGTACCACGAGCAGGTGAGGGCGGCGCTGCCCGGGGGAGATCTGAGGGTGGGGGGTTTCGTGGCGTGGGGTGACTCTCAGAGCCGTGTCAGAAGAGGAATGAGGGATTTTTGTGCCATTTGGAAGCACCAAATGGGACTGAAGGCCTGGTCCTGTGTGTGCACGATGAGCAGAGGCGTCCTTGGCACGTGGAACGCCTGGGAGGGGGTGAGGGGTTTAGCTCTGAGGTGTGCAGAGCTTAAATGTATGTGTTGGCCATGTCTGCTCAGAGCCTGGCTGCTTGTTGGCTCTGAATTATTCATGTAAACACGAATTTTTCTGGTGGAAATACCCCATTGGTCCGATGGTGGTGGTGCACAGTGGACCTTGCAGTGCAGAAATTTCTTTTTTGATCCTGGACCTTTAAATAAAGACTTGAACTATCAGGCAGTGCTAAAACAGCAAAGAACAATAAACAAAGGTTAGTTTCTCCCTGAGGGCTCCAAAACCTTTACTTTACTAGGGTGCAAGTAGGCTTTTCTTTTAAGTAGTTGGAGAGAAACTGTGCTGTTCTTCCCAGTGTTAGTCTGAACGTGGTGATGGCAGAGAGTGGTGCTGGCAGTGAGGACAGCTTGTCCTTGTTGGCTGGTGGAGACTGGAGGGGCTGTGCAGTGGGAGAAGGGGGGTGAGTCATCTGAGTATCTCCAGTTGGTTGCTCTGGGAAGGTTATGTTCTTCTGGGCTTTTCCTTCTTGGAAAAAACTGGTTATTTTCAACCGTTTTCTCTGGAATTTCTTGTGCCGCCTCTGTTCAGGTGCAGGAAATGCGTCCCAGTGAGGCCAGGAGATCCTTGTACTCATCTTGTGGGAGGTGGATAGTCAGAGGTTCATCCAGTGCTCCCCCAAAATCTTCACTGCAGGATCAGGAACAGGTCAAAGTTATTTATGAAGCTGTTCCTCCTCTCTTCCATGGTCTCTCCGTTCAGGAGTGAGGAGGAAAGGCAGGCTGAGTAGCATAATACATCCAAAGGCAGGACAAGAGGCTCTGCATTATCTTTCCTATCATTTCCCAGGATTAAGTCCTGCTCAGGACCATGACAAACAATCCCCTAGAGTGCTACTACTTGATTTTCTCTGCACTTCTGTGCTTTAAAGCCCCCATATTTCGAGCTGAGACATATTTTCTTTCAGAAAAGCCAGTGCTCAGCTAAAACACCCAAACCTCAGGTGTGCAACAATAAATTGGTTCAGAGTTCCAGCAGAGAGTGTCCAAACCCAACAAGGATAGAGCTGTCGCTGTCGGCTTCCTGTCTGCTTAGTTGTTGCACAACAAGTTTTAAAATTGGGAAATACACCTTGTCAGTAGCTCCTGAATAGACTATTCATTCCTCTTGGCAGCTGCATTTCTACATGGATACCCTTTTGTCAGGTGGATACAGCTTTGTCAGGCCTTGGATATTGCTGTGATGGGAGCTGGGGGAAAACCTCAGGCAGGCAGCAGTGAGAAAACCCAGGGATCGCATGGATTGTATCCACAATCACTTGGATGAAGGCAAATTGTGATAATTGTATCCTTGCTGCTCCCACAGGAAAGCTGCAGCTGTCAGGTTTATGTTGGGTTTTACCTTGTAAAAGATTTGCTTTAAATCGTCTCAAAGCCAATGGCAATAAAGGTTCTGCAGCTTTTGGCTACGGAGCATCAGGTTCCCACCAGCACTGCCCAGTGTGGGCCCAATAAAAAGGGAGGGATTTTGAAGTGAGACCTGTAGAAGTTCCTCCACGTGCTTGACTGCAAAGTGTCCCTGGGACACAGCAGGATAAGTGGAGCTGTCAGAGCCCAGCGTGGTGACACCTCACCCAAACAGTGAGGTGTCCATATCAACAGTGTCCCAGAGGATGAGGCGCTGTCCAAAAGCAATAGGAAATGGCTCTGGGCTCCCAGAGTGTTTGGCAGGAAAATCCGGGGCTGCTGTGGCAGAGTGGGGTGATTTGGGAACCCGCAGCCCCCCTTTGTGTGAGAATTGGCTACGAGGCTCGGGGTGGGGGCTGCTTTGTGTGGAGGTCAGGAGGTGCCTGAGCCAAGTGTCCCAGCCCCATGGTGTGGTGTTGGGGTGGAGGGGAGGTGAGAACAGCTCTGTTTGGGTAAGCCATGAGCATTGCCAGGAAAAACACTTTCAGCTCAGCTTTCTGATTCCTGAGTGGCAGATGCTGCCCGGTCCCTCTGCTCGGAGCAGGCAAGGTGTGAGCCTTCCCCGGGCTGTAACCAGGTGTGGATGTTGCCAGATCTCCTTTTCCACCCTCCCAAGGGCAAACCTGGAGGTCATTCCCCAAGGCATAAGGATTTAGGAGCACTCTGTGGCTGTCCCTCTGTTTTCCTTGCTCCCACCAAGCTGTTCAGTGTTACCCCGAGAGCAGCGTTCAGGGGCTCCCGTTGGGGAGCTGGCGCTCTGTGCCTGCTGACAACACCATGGGAAGGGGTCTCCTGGGCCCTGAATCCCTGCAAAACAGAATCCTGGAACTCCAGAATGGTTTGGTTTGAAAGGGACCTTAAAGCCCATCCAGTTCCACCTCCTGCCATGGGCAGGGACACCTTCCACTAGCCCAGGTGGCTCCAAGCCACATCCAACTTGGGCTTGGACACTTCCAGAGGAGGGGCATCCACAATTTCTCTGGGCAAACTGTCCCACCAACACTCCCCACCATTTGTTCTGGGTGAAGCAGCTCAAGCAGGTTCCCTGATCTTGACTTTTGCCACTTATTTTCAGCCAGTGAGTGGTTGTATCAAACTGGGCTGGAAACAAACCAGTACAGCAGCCACAGAAAAGCCTTCCCCAAACCTCACTGTCTGTAAGGAAATGTCAAATCCCTTTTATAAAAAATTATTAGTGGCTTCCTGCCTTTCTTTTCCAGCTTGTCAGACTTCCTAGTCATCAGTGGCTTTGCAAGTAGATGGGCACAGCACAGACATTTTGCTTCGAGTGCTGTTCAGAGCCAAGGCATCGATCCTGTGCGTGTGGGAGGGGTGGGGGGTTCTGAACAACATATGGTGAGGAAGATACAGCAGTGCTGGTCCTGTGTTATCCTGCCTTTCATCCTGGGACACGGCAGGGCTCTGCAGAGAAGTCTCACGGAGCCCTCTTGAGGCAATGGAGCATCATTGTCCATGTGTTCTGGGTGAGGGAATCGAGGTTGGAAGGTGCCAGGCTGGAGGCAAACCTGGTGGGCTTCTGGCCCTTGTAACCACAGGCAGGGGGACGTGGGTGCTGTAGCAGAGCTTTGGGAGCACCCTTGGCAAGACAGGAAGGTGACCTCCAGATGATTGAGAGCCCTGTCCATATCCAGATCTTCTCAAGGCTTCAGGATGTGTTTTCATGGGAATGTGAAGCTCCCAGCACTGCTCACACAGCTGCTCTGGCTGCTCTTGGCTAACGTGGTTGGCACCACCCCATTTAATGCATGTAGCCCATGTAGAATTGTAGAATCATGGAATGGTTTGGATGGGAAGGGACCTTAAAGCTCATTCTCATTCCATCCCTGCCGTGGGCAGGGACACCTCCCACTAGCCCAGGTTATTCCAACCTGACACTCCAGGGATGGGGCAGCCACAGCTTCTCTGGGCAACCTGTGCCAGGGCCTCCCCACCCTCACAGGGAAGGATTCCTTCCTAACATCTAATCTAACCTGCCCTCTGGCAGTTTTAAAACCATTGTTTCCAACCCTGTAATTCCCTTCAAAGCCCAGGATCCCATCCCATGGCCATGGACACAGTGGCTGACTCTCAGGAAGATGAGGAGATGCTGGAGGTGCTTTGCAGAGCTGTCCTTTAGTGCTCCTGCTCTTCTCACGAGGCAGGATAAAGATTTAATGGCAGCACATCCCATTTGTGGCAGGAGGCAGCTGCTGATGGGAAGCGAGTTTCTTTGGGATTCCAGTCATTAGCAGCAGTCAGATCCTGCCCAGCTCATCCATGGCAGGCAGTTCACAGGCAGCTCCTGCTCCAACTGCACCTCAGACACAGCTGGGAATTAGGAGCTTCCAGGATGCTCTTAATTAACAGCAGCCCAACTTGGATTCCAAAGGTTAATTGCCTGGTTTGGAATTCCTGGTTTTTTTTTTTTCCTTCTGCGCTATATTTATTTATTTGAAGCCCTCAGACAGTTGAGGAAAGCCAAGTACAGAGCAGAAGGCAATCCTTGCATTAATCTTCCAGGCAATTTCAGTACATTGGGTGATTTTGTTGTGCATTCATTGCAGCTGACAGTTCTCCAGAGTGGCTGAGAACGTGCCACGGCACTGCAGCAACCGAGCAGGAATAGTACACTCCAGAGGCATCCCCTCTGCCATGCCTTTGGGACAGGGGGATGGGATACCTGGGATATCCAGGATGTTTCCAGCCACTGAAAGGTGGCTCCTTCTTGTCCCAGGAGCAGCTTCACTGACTGCTCTGAGGAAATAATTGCTGCTTCATAGGTTTCCTTGATTCCCAGCTCTGTGGTTATCCAGTGTAAGGACAGAGTCCTTCATTTGTCCAGGAGAAATGCTGGTGTCACCCCTCTGGAGCTCTGAAATCACCCCAGGAGCACCTCTGGTTTAAATTGTAAGAAGAACCCCCCCACTCGGCTTCCCAGAGGAATTTGCTGAAGTAGCTGTTGATACTTGTAATGATTCCACATAAAAGGCTCAATTTACATCAAATGGCACTAGAAATGCTATTTTACATTCACTTCTCAGAAGAGAAGTACAAATTAGTATTTGTTCCGAGCTATTGCTGTTCAAAGAGCTTTTAATTGCTTTTCTGATCCCTCATCCACGGGCTGTTCCGTTCGGAGCAGCTGCCTTTGGAGCAGGTTGGAGCTGACCTTGAGGGGCACCCAGTGGTCCGTGGCTTGTCAGGGTGAGAGAAGGATTGGTTTTGAGCAGCACATTTTGTTATTCTGGAGTAAAAGTAATTCTGTGTGATTTAAAGTAGCAACTCACTTCTCCAGTGACGTCCTGCTTCAGCATTTGTCACTTCTGCCTTGAAAAATTGGTTTGGCATGGAAAGCTCAGCACTTACTCAGAAAGCAGAGGAGAATCTTTCAGCAGCGTTTGAAGCAAATTGCTTAAATTCCTTTTGAGTTGTGAGTCAATAAAATACTATCCTGGCCTGAGATTCTCACTTTCAGCTCGCAAAACTTGTTCACTCTTCCAAATTGCTGCAGGATCCAATTTTAAGAACTCACACGCTGGCTGCACTTGAAGAAAACAGATTCCCCCAGTCCAGCCTGGGATGAGAAAATCCACCCAATGTGTTTGTGCTTATTGCAGAAATGATGGGAGACTTATTCTGCCCTTAGCAGTCCTTTGGTTTATGTGTTTGTGGTGTGTCAGGTGCATCCCAGGCTGTCCCTTCCCTGCTCCCTCTCTGAGGTCCCAGAGTGGACTTTCCAAAGCCTTGGTTTGGTCAGTGGAGAACACACACAGTGATGGAAATTTGGCTTTTTCAACAAACAACCTGAATTCTGCCTCCACCTCTTGGGAGGGAAGAGAAGGGCTTTGTCTGGTGAACTTGGGGAAGGAAGGGGCATTTTCCACCTTTTGTGCCCCAAGATTATACCACGTTTTTATTGCTCTCCAGACCACCTTCTCCAGGCCCCCTTTTTCTTCAGACAGACCCTCTGTCAGGTCAGAAACAGTTTGGGGATCCCTCTGCACAGTTCAGGCTGCAAAGCTGCTCAGGTCCAGCAGCATTTACACCTGGCAAGGTGTCATTGCCACAATAAAGGGAATCAAGGATCAGAGACAGGGTGGTATGAACTGATGGCAAATATTTTTGGGTAAAAGCAGGGTTGGAAAAGCAGATTTAACCCTGGCTCAGGGTTAAATCACTGTCTGCTGGACCTGAGCTGTCATGGCAAAGGGTGTGGAGTCTGACACGAGGGGTGTTCAAGGAGCCTCCTCTCTGTCTTACTCTCTCCTCTCGTTTAACTGACTCCTCCTCTGCTCTGTTTTCCTTCTCTTGGATCATATGTTCTTGGTATATTTTTTTTTACTATATAAGGGAAAGCATATGAGATCCTTCCATTCCTGTGCCTCTGAGCAGACATGAACAGCACCTCTCCAGTGCAGAAAGTGAGGGTAATAACTCAGGGAGTGCTGACATGCTGAGCAGTCGGGGGAGAGGCAGAAACAACAGGGGGGTTTGCAGTCTGGGCTGGTTCCTATGGATGTGCTCATTAGCCTGGGGAGTAATTCACATATTCCCTGTGGAACTGTGGGCACGTTTTCCCACCGGTTCCTTCCCCTCACTTGTGCCATTAGTTGCTCTCTGTGGTGAGGGATTGGCCACATAAATCACAAGCAGGTGACAGGAACAGCCTTCCCAGCACAGGCTGCTGGGTGGAAACTGGAGATGTGCTCAGCACCAGGACCAGCCCTGCAGGGTGCAGGACCCACCAGCTGTGCTTCTTCCATCTGGGTCATGCAGTGGTTCAGCTGAGCCAGATCTCAGTGCCCTGCCAGGCTCCCGAGCCCTGCGAGCCCCACGCGATGGCAGCGGGCGGACGTGAGGAATGCAGACAGACTGTTTGCATTTCAGCTGGCAGGTAAAATAAACCAAGTGTAGCACAGCCCTGAGAATGAAAGCAGAGTGCACTTTGCCAGCTGCATTTCATCAGGAATGTGTGTAAATCCCAGCCAGGGACGGCCAGTTCAAACCCTGTGTGCCAGTGGCTCTGACGTGCTCCGGGACAGGGAGGTTTGGCACAGCCGGGCAGAGGGACCCCGTCATGAAGGAAGTGGCTTTTCCCAAACAGAGAGTGGTGTTGTGTGTTGAGTCTGTGCCTTCCTGCTGGCTGCCAGCTCGGTTCTTTTCATCTGGGAGTGGGTTTGTGAGAGAGGCTTGGCTTTGATCGGGTGCTCCAAAGCAAGTCCCTTGTCTGAGCAATGACAAGATGCGAGTTCAAGGAGGAGCTGGAGTGTGTGGCTCGTGGCAGCTGCAACCAGCAGCTCCAGAGATATCACTGTGCCCTCAGGCAACGTGCAGAGCCCCAGCCAGGTCCCTCTGAGCAGCGCAAGCACGTGGCAGCAGCTTCCCATCCTCCCAGCTGGGACAAGAGCAGGGACAGCAGAGAACAGCAGAGGGGGAATTGGAAAAGCCTGAGACAGCCAAACAGCCCATGGGGGCAGGAAAACGTGCTTAGGCTTGGCAAGGCTTGGAGAGGATCGTGCCTTGGAGTGGTGGGAAGCAAGGAGTGGTTTGGATTGACTCAGGAGGGATGCAGTGCTGGTCTGCCAGGAATGCTGCTGTTAGCAGGGGATGGCTTTGTTTCCTGACTCTTCCCCGGGCTGTCTGCATCCGTCTTGTGTTTCCTTGGATTTTTGGTCTGGAAGGCAAGGACTGTGTTTTGTATTGTGCACATCAACCTGCCATGTGGGGCTCCCAGGCAGGGCCAGCTGGATGTGTCAGGTTGGATATCAGGAAAAATTTCTTCCCTGAAAGCCCCACTGGAAGAGGCTGCCCAGGGCGGTGGTGGGATCACATTCTTGGCAGTGTTCAGAAAATGGTTCAAAATATGGTTTACTGGGCTGGTGGTATTTGGACAAAGGTTGGCCTTCATGATCTTGGAGGGCTTTTCCAACCTTAATGATTCCGTGATCCTGTGTCATTAAAGGTAATAATAACAGTGGGAATGGGAAGAGAGCACTGCACCTCTCCTGGACCAGTTTATATTATAGAATCATGGAAGGGTTTGGGTGGGAAGAGACCTTAAAGATCATCTCATTCCAATCCCCTACCATGGGTAAGGACACCTCCCACTAGCCCAGGTTGCTCCAATGTGGACTTGGACACTTCCAGGGATGGGGCAGCCACAGCTTCTCTGGGCAACCTGAAGGGCCTCCCCACCCTCACAGGGCAGAATTTTTTTCCTAATGTGCCTGGAAGTTGCAGGTAGACTCTGGAACTGAGTTTAGAGCCCAAATTGAACCCAAATGCAGCAGGAGTGGACACAAGGGGGTTGCAGATGGGGAGGGCAGAACCTGCTGGTGCTGTGCCATGGACTGATGGTGCCTGTGGATGGTGGTTCCCAGCTGGGAGAAAACAAAGGAAATGATCCTGTTTAATTTAATACTTCTGTGCACTTCCAGCCATTCCCTGTGCATGATTGCTTTCTCTGCAGACCTGGAGAACTCAGAAAGGCTTAAAATATAGATTTAACTGAGAAAATGTTATGGAGATGTAAAAAAAACCAGCCATGCCACACCTGGGCAAAAAGGGGGTTTGTACTTGGCAGTGTATGAAATGCTGGTAATTCAGGGTGAAAGCTCAGTGTGGAGATTGTGGCATTGCTCAGGTGTCCTGTACATCATCCCTCTGGGGATACCTTGGAGCTGAGAGGCAGAACTGGCTGAACCCACCACAGCAAGAGGATTAAAGGTGCTCAGAGCAGCAAACTATCACCTTCCTCCAGGGAGAACCACCCTGCACAGAACCAACCAGGAACATTCCCTGCTGCCCTCAACCCCAGCCATGAATTTTCCTCGGGTTTGAACCAGGATTCTCCACCCAGGACAGTGAGATTTCCCACAATTATGAATGAAGCTTTAAATGCCTCCTTGAAAGCTCCTCCTGGGTCTTTTGTTACCAGATGGGGCTGCTTTTTTATAAGTGGTTTTGAGAGGTGTGGGGGGGAGAAAACTGCATCTGAAAGGAGCGAGACTCTTGCTGGGGAAAGAGGGAGGTTTTGGCATTCCTTCATGCATTCTTTTAAAGCTCTATTTTTGTTTGCTCTGTCTGGTTTACAGCCCTAAAGACAGCCTGACTCCCAATTTGGGAAAAAAACACTGTTCACAGACCTTGGAGCATCAGTGGTAAAGCTTGTTAGAGCAGGGACTCTGCCACTGAGGAGGATGGGGCAGGAGCCCCCTTGGATTCTTTCCCCCGTGAGGGGATTTCTCAGGAGTTTTCTCTCCTGCCTGATCCCTGTACAGATTAGCATCTCCTCTCTCCCTGTCCTTGTCCTCTCCTTGTCCCACACACAGACAAATCCAAAACTTTTTAGTCCAGTGCCCCTGGAGAAAGCAGCAGAAAGAAAAGTAGTTATTTTCTCTACTCCAAGGGAATTGACTTTGCAGACAGATGGACCCTGCAGTTCCCTGACTCTGGGCATGACTATACATGGATTTGTCTGTTTGGATTGAGGGGGTTTGTGAAGCCAGAGTGTGCTGGCTGCTCCTGGCAGCTCTACCTGGAGCTTAGTGATGGGATCAGGGCAATAAAGCCCTGGCTCTGTGTTCCCCTTGCTCTCAGCTATCCAGAGTGCAGGAAGGAATTTTACAGCTCCAAACTGCCCCAAATCCAATCAATAAGAGGAAGTAAATCAAACCACAGGGAGAGGATGGGATATGGGAGAGAATCAGAGTTTTTCTTTTGTTCCTGAAGGGTTCAGAGGCAGAACATCCACCCTGTGAGCATCGTTTGTCCCGGTCAGGGGTGCAGGGAGTGCAGTTTGAAGTCATTTGTGGAAATGAGTTTGAGCCAGGGAGGCCAGAGCAGCGTGGGTTGCTGGGCAATTATCTCCTTGCCAGTGGCCTGTGTTATGGGGCTGTGCTGCAGAAGGTCTCTCACTTGTGCTAAAGTCTCCTGAAGCTGCCAAGAGAAGAGATCAGCATCTTGAATGTCTTTAAAGCAGAACTACTGATATGGTACATTGGAGGGCTGGCAGGGATCCTCTGCTGTGGTGCCAAAGTACAAGGGACTGAGCTGCAGAGCGTGGAAGTGCAGGGGGATTCAGTGCCAGAAATCCCAGTTAAAGCTGAGGACTGTCAGGAGCTGTGGATGCCTCTGGAAGCACCTCGAGCCAGAGGGGATGGGGGGATGGCTGCCCCCTTCCCTCAAGGACAGCACAACCCACCAAAACACTTCTTAGGGATAGCCAAAAGAGCATTCCCATTCCTCTTCTTCCCTGCTTTCCCTTCCCTAACTGTGCCCGCTCTTTCCAGGCTGGAATGATGTTATTTACATCCCTTCCTTCCCACTGGGCTCCCACCATATCCAGATCCCCCCCCCAGAGCAGCAGGAATCACCCCCTGGCTGCAGCGTGGGGAGTTTGATGGCTGAGGATGTTCCTCAGCTCCTTCCTTTCCCAAGCACAGATTCTCCCTGTTCCTGAGACTGAGTTTAAGCTGTGGGAGAGTGATGGACAGGCAGGCTCAGACTAACAGACAGGTAAAGCTGCCCCAGTGAGCAGTGGAGAGGATGTTTCCTACCCGAGCTTGCAGAAGTCCTTTTGTATTTCAGAAATGATTTAACGCTCTGGGTTTCCTCCCACTCCTTTTCCCCCCCCTCCTTGCCAGTCAGTGTGTAATAGCAGAGGGTTTCATACATATTGGATTTTTTAACTCTGACATGAAATCTGAATGCTGTATTTAGGGCTGCAGCTGTCACTCCTCTGAAAACATGCAGTGAAATGAAGGTTAACAAGTTTGGGCTCTGGGGAAAGCATGTAAAACAGCCCTGCAGAAGGCTTTGTGCCCTCACAGCCGAGCAAAGAACAGATATTTTCTGAGGTTCTCCAGCCCAGGTATTCATCATGATCCGAAGCAAATCCTTTTCTAATGTGTGTCCTCGTTTGAAATTCTCGAACCCCAAATCAAATTCTTTTTCCCTTGTATGATACACGCAGAAACTACAGGATACAGAGCCTGAGGGGATGGTTTAATAGTTAAAGAATCAGGCTGGCACTAACCAGGCTTGCTGCAGCCATATGTTCAAATCCCAGGGGTGACCACTCACCAGGAGGTAGAAGATGCTCCAGATCATTTATTGTGTTTTCTCTTAAAAACAGATGTCCTGATTCCTGTGGCTGAAGGCAGGGATGCTCTGCCTGTGCCTGGGCAGTCATGTTCCCCTGCCACACTTGCACTGTCCCCGTGTCCTCCCTCCCTCCTGTGTCTGCACAGGCTGAAGTGTAAGGCCTGGCTGGTGATTTTAATGGAGATTTGCTTAAATAAGGCAAAATAGCTTTTAGCCTTTGTTTCAACAGGACTTTTGTCTGTCTGGAAAGTCTCAAATGTACTGGGAACAGGGGGACTTGGTGTGGAAGGCCTTGTTGGAGGTTAGGCTCATGACTGCTGTCTTCTTAGGGTCACTACACTCAGGTTTGGGCTCTGTGTCAACACAAGATATGATGGTTTTGCCATGTCCGTGGACCTTTCCATGTCTGAATCAGCTTGGGGAAGAGGAGACTGAGGGAGATTCATCAGGGTCTGCAGCTTCCTCATGAGGGGCAGCTCCAATTGTGCTCTCTGTGACCAGGGACAGGAGCTGTGTCAGGGCAGGGTCAGGTTGGATCTCAGGCAAAGGTTCTTCCCCCAGAGGCTGGTTGGGCACTGACCAGGCTCCCCAGGGCAGTGGGCACAGCACCAAGACTGCCAGAGCTCCAGGAGAGTTTGGATGCTCCACTCTCAGGGAGAGGGTGGGACTGTTGGGCATGACCAGGAGTTGAACTGGATGATCCCTGTGGGTCCCTCCCAACTCAGGATATTCTGTAATTCTGTGATTCCGTGAGTGGAGGCAGACTGGGACCTAACCTGGGTGTTGGGAAAGCTGGGCACCAGTTCAGACCAGAACTCTGATCCAGCAGGACCTTAGAGATGGGATGTGAAAGCTCTGTCTCAGAGATGCAAATGGTGAAGCCATCAGGACTGATGGGGTGGGGCTGTGGGACAGTTCACACCCATTGCCAGCAATGGAATCCTTCCCGTTGTGTGTTGGGATTGTTTCAAAGGCTCTCAAACAGCCCGTGGAGGAAGCTGCAAGGTTTGGACTCCTCTGCTGAGTAATGCAGATTAAGGAGGCAGAACTGCTCTGAGAGGCTCTTCTGAGAAGCTCTTAATGCACAGGGATCACTGCCTTGTGAATGCTCACATCCCTCCTCTCCTGATCCCTGCGGGAATGGGGCAGGCTCTCCTCTCCTGTTAATGCCCCGCTGCCTGCAGTTAATTAAACCCTGCATGGTGCTCACTGCAGTGTCACTGTGGGTAATGCCTGTCACCAGAGCTGTAACTCACCCCTGTTCCCCTCAGCCCCGAGCTAACAGGTCTCTAATTCCCTCCTCACACTCCTCTCTCCCGGCGTTTGCTGCTCTCCCAAGTTTTTTACCGTGCGGTTCCATTTTTTTTTTTTTTTTAGCATCTCCATAGAAACCAGTTTGGAGTGGCAGAGTGCAGGGTTTGTGCAAATTTAAAAGAAACTCGTGTAATGGTTCAGTTGGATCAGGTTTCGGGCCAACGGTCACTAGGAAGGAGTTTATGTCCAGTGATAAAGTTGGGAAGGAAAGCAGTGGAAGCTCTGAAAGGCAGAGATGCAACAATTTTCTGCTGTGTGAGCTCAAGATAAAGCTTTTATGATAGCACAAAGTTTGCTTGGAGGGAGACACAGGCACATTTTGGACTCTTCCACAGAAATCTGGATGAATTTCCTACCTGTGAGGAAACCTGCTTATGTGCAAAGCTGCTTTTTGATGTGCCAGCTCGATTCTTCCCCTTGTTAACACAACTGTCTCTTAGTGTGACCTCTCTTATAAGGTTTAAATGCAGATAGATTCATGTGCTTTTGATGTCTGGGCTAATGAATTCCTGGACCTCCTGTGCTTGATTTCCTAGTTTATAGCTGGAGGCTCAGCACTGCTCAGGACCAGCCAGGATTGGAGCTGGGCTTGCTTTGCACCTGACTGCTGGAAAGGTTGACTCAGGGTTGGGTACCAGAGGCAGGGGAGAACAGAGGATGCTTCTGGGTAGTAATTCCTCCTTCTCTGTCTCTGCACAGAGACCTCAGGCAACTTTTGGACGGGGATGAACTCAGATTTTAAAAAACATCATTAGACAGCAAAGGAGGAAGCCCCTTGCTGTGCTCAGATGCCCAAAGGTCGGGGTGGTTTAGCAGCACATGGTCACCAAGGCAATCATTGCCATGGAAACACTCACCACCTTCTCCAGCAAGAGCATTTGAGCAAGTCCTGGGTTTTAGCAAATAATTGCTTGAGATCCACTGTGTATCCCACACATAAAATAATTTGACAGCTTTCACCATGGTCTATCTGTTTTGGAGACCCCTGAGGAGGATTTTCCGTCAGGGCAGAAGCGTTTGCAGGCTCAGTTGCCTTCTCAAGGGCTCGCTGTTTGCACAGGGTTGGTGTTGGAGCTTTACTAGTTTATTAAAGCCACTGCACAGGAGATTTCATTTGAATTCTCTTTCACTCCCACTCTCTGCAAATTAAACCTTGTGTTGCCTGTTTCCTGTGAGCACCGACATCGCCGCTTGGAGGACGGGGGTCAGGTTGGGTTTTTCTCTGGATTGCTTCTTCAGGAGGGGGTGGTTGGCCCTGATCCCAGGGCAGGGAGCTGGATCCAAGCCCTGGAGAAGCTGGTGTAGCTGTGAGGTCTGGTTGGAGCAGCCCTTCCTGTGTGTCTGCTCCTCGTGGCTCTTGCTGTGGGAGAAGCATCACTTCTGCTCCTCGGAGCCACAGCAGGGAAAAACTGCCAGGAGGAAAACTTTTTGTGGCTTGGAAGAAGGTTGCAAATGGAATAATCACAGGACCACAGAATGGTTAAGAAAGGACCTTAAAACTCATCTTGTTCCACCCTCTGCCATGGGCAGGGACACCTTCCACTAGATCAGGTTGCTCCAAGCCCCATTCAAGCCTCGTGCTGGTAGTGAATTACAGTAATTTTAATTAGGGTTAATAGAATTGAATTTTATTATTTCAGCAGTGATTTTATATTCTATAAGATCAGAACGAGCGAACATTTTTTTTTTTCCTTCCCTGTACCATTTTGTCCCCATAACAATAAAAACATCCTGAAATCCAGGGCAGATATGGACATGAGGGGTGGTTCACACAAAAGGAATGAGAAAAGTGCAATGGAAAGTCACCTCTTCAGTTTTAAGTCCTGTTTTCCAGATTTTTGGGTTCTTCTCCCAGTGTTAGGAATAAATATTACAAGAGAAACACATTGCAGAGTCAGCACAGTTATTTTCTGTGAATATTGATCCTTGGTCATCTCTGAATATTGGTGGTTGTTTAATATAATTTCATTTCTCTGGGGTTTTTTGTCAAGATGGTGGAAATGTGGAAGCACTGGGCCATCTCCAAACTCAGTGGTGGCTCCACTGAAATCAAGGAATTCTGCCAGGTGAAAATCCAACAGCTGTAAGATACAAACACCTGGTGAGGAACAAGAGTCCCTGAGCTTTCCTGCTGTTTTGTGCTCCCACTTGGATGCTGAACGAAGTGAAAGCTTGGAATTACCAAGTGATCCAACTATGCTGAAGGGCAGCTGTGCCTTGGAGTTCCTTCCTGACCTCTTTTGTCCTTTCTTGCCTCGGCAAAACAAATTGCTGTTGTCTTAGGGAACGAGAGGGATGATGGTGGTTGGAGTTGTTGTTTTTAAATTTCTCAGACATGAAGGGTCTGCAGCTTCCCCCTGAGGGGCAGTGGAGGGGCAGCTCCAACCTCTGCTCTCTGTGACCAGTGACAGGACCCCAGGGAATGGCCTGAAGTTGTGTCAGGGCAGGTTCAGGTTGGATTTCAGGAAAAGGTGGGTGGTTGGGCACTGACCAGGCTCCCCAGGGCAGTGGACACAGCACCAAGGCTGACAAGGCTCAAGGAGCCTTTGGAGAACACTCTTAGGGACAGGGTGGGATTATTGGGGTGTCTGTTGAAGGCCAGGAGTTGGACTGGGTGATCCCTGTGGATCCCTCCCAACTCAGGGCATTCTGTGTTTCACATTCAAAAGCTAAAATGGAGTGATGAGCTCCCAGGAGCAGCTCGTTCCTGCTGTAACCTTCCAGCTGCACACTCTGCAGGCTGCTGGCAGACACAGACTCTGGGTTTGTACCTTTTTGTCTTTGCTTTTTCTTTTTTGATCGCTGTGGATGGGTTTTAATTGCAGCTTTAGTCTGGTGCTCGTGGCTAAAAGAACGGATCAATAATTCACTCGCAGGAACAGCTCGGCAGCTCCAAACTTCCATCTGCCTGCCTTGGCTGCCGGCTGGAGCACCCTGGGCTCTTCACAGCCCTGGGGTTTTGGGGACAAAAGTGAGCTTGTAACAATTGCTTGGGTTGCTTCGGGGTTGCTAGAGGGGAGGAAAGGTGGATTTCCCCTGAATTTGTTCTCCTGGCTCTCTCCCAGCCTGTCTTTGATGCTGAGCAGGGAGGAGCTGCTGCCTGGGTTACAGATGTGGATTTTGCAGATAATCATTTCCATCCTGAGGAGGCTTTTGAATTTTAAGCTCTTCAGGAGCGTTTCTGGAAGCTGCAGAGGAGCTGTATCAAAATTGGGTCTGTACCAAGTGCAGTCCTATCTTGGGAGACAAAAGGGCTGGAGGTTCCCCTGGCTATGTTGTCCCCACAGGGTGTCCCTGAGCTTTGTCAGCCTGTGGAAAAAGTAGTAAGATGTAGGTGCCCACCCTGGCAGTGGTTTGGATCCTAAGAACCCAAGGGTCCAGTGTCACAAAAGTCACAGTAACAGAGCTCAACTCACCTGGTCCATCCTTGGGCTCTAAGACAGGATTAACTCTGCTGATATCAGAGTGGGAGGTGGTTTTGTGCCATTTAGAGGGTGAATGTCCCTGGTTCATTGGAATTAACCAGAACTGGGATTGTTCAGCCTGGAAAAGAGAAGCTTTGGAGTGACCTAATTGCAGCCTTCCAGTGCCTGAAGGGAACCTGCAAGAAAGATGGAGAGGGACTATTTACAAGGGCCTGGCATGACAGGACAAGGAAAAGGGCTTTAAACTGACAGGGATTAGGTTTAGATGGGATACTGGGAAGGAATTCTTTCCTGTGAGGCCCTGGCACAGGTTGCCCAGAGAAGCTGTGGCTGCCCCATCCCTGCGAGTGTCCAAGGCCAGGTTGGATGGGGCTTGGAGCAACCTGGGCTAGTGGAAGGTGTCTCTGCCCATGGCAGGGGGTGGGAATGGATGGGCTTTAAGGTCTCTTCCAACCCAAACCATTCTGGGATTCTGTGACTCATAAAAGTCTCTGCATATCCCAAAGGGAAACCTATAAAAAATGCCCAAATGTCTGATACATGTTTAGGATCATGTGAGAGGCAAGATATTGGATTAGGAGTTAGAAAAAGAGTTTGGGGGTCCTGACTTTTGGAATCTCACTGTAGACACTGGTGTCCCAAGAACAGTCTCAGGTAGGCAACACCCCATTGTTCTGTGACACACAACCCCGGCTTTTCTCCTGATGTCCACTCAACATTTTTGTTTTCTCCTTCTACCCCAAGATCCTTGAACCTCAGAAAATCTCTCCAAACCTTCTTCAATCTTTCTCTCTTCCACTCAGCACTTGGAGGTTGGTTAGAGACAATTGCTCACATTTTTCTGAAGAATTACCCTCTCCTTGAACTTATTTCCCCATCCAGCCACTTCAGCTCCTCTCCTTGAGCTTAGAAGATGACTAAGTCAAGGTCTTTGTCAGAGACAGACTAAACACATTCCCTACATTGTTCTTCCCATCAGAGCCCTCTGTCATGTTTTCCTGATGTGCTTCATATCCCAATACCAGTGCAGAGCCCACAGATCACGAATGTGCATTTTTCAAAGGGACTCTCCATAAAGGTCTATTAGCAAGGGATGAGTAATGGTTTGACAGAATAGATTTAAGTGGCCCCTTCTGAATCATCTTGGCAGTAATAGAGAGAGTGTGTCCATTTTTTGATTAAATATTTCCAGTGCCATTAGCTCGGGTGAAGTAAACAACCTCTGTTGAGTTTGCCTGCTAACGACAACCCAACGCCCTTTGATCTCTCTGTTATCAGAGACTGAGCCAGTGGTTTGGATGGGGATAAAGATCATGGAATCATTGCTGAAGTATCATCAAAGAGTTTGAAAACGGGTCTTTACTCTCTCCATGTTCACCCTCAGTGGATGTGGCTGCAGGGTTTTGGCAAAGAAAATCAACAATTAACCTTCATTTCCTGGGCAGATTCCCTAAGGCAGGGTCTCTGTGTTCATTGTTGTCTGAAAGAGGCTGTGCCAAATTTCCATATTCTTTGTGTGTATCTTATTCTTAAATATTCCAGCTCCTGATATCTTGTGACTCAGTTTCCATCTGAAAGGAAAAGGTAGACGGCAGCTCTTCTTTCTAGTTAACGGTGTGGAATACAAATATTTTCAGCCTAAATATAAAAATATATTTCTTAATACGTGTATAAAAAGGAAAGCAAATCAGTATGAACGACACGTTATTTTTTTTTTTAAATGGGTGCTTTGTGCTTAACCAGCAAAACAAAGCTGATTTTTGGGCATTAAGCTGATGATTTTTGGCCATTTGTGATTGAGTTCAGCACAGATAGTGGTCAAGAACAAACAGCTTTGCGGTGTGACTGTAATTCCTTGCGTGAGTGTAGGGTTTTTTTCTGGTGAGGGATAAGCCAGATAAATTGGATGGGAGTGAGCACAGGCCCTGCTCAGGGATGTCACGGCTCACGGATCCACCGGGGCTCTGAAGGACTCCACCAGCATATGGATGGGAATGAGTCAGGCTGTGTCATTTCCCTGGATTTTGGCCAGAGGCTCTTAAAGGAACCAAACCCGTGTGGGGTGGGATGGCAGTGGAGAGAAACCTGCTCGTGTTTAACAGCTGCCAAAGAGGAGAGGGAAGGGGGACCAGGAATGGGCCTGTTCCTGGAATCACAGAATCACAGAAATGCTGAGCTGGAAGGGACCCACAGGGATCATCCAGTCCAACCCTCAGCCCTGCACAGAACCATCCCCAGGAGTCACACCCTGTGTCCCAGAGGATCATCCAAATGCTTCTTGAGCTCTGGCAGCCTTGGGGCTGTGCCCACTGCCCTGGGGAGCCTGGTCAGTGCCAACCACCCTCTGGGGGAAGAACCTTTTCCTGAGATCCAACCTGACCCTGCCCTGACACAGCTCCAGTGCTTGCACCCAGCACTGGAGCAGTGAGGAGACATTCCCTGTCCTCGGTTCAGGCATATTCCTGTTTTTCCATGGCACTAATCAGTGTATTAGGGCTGACAGGTGTGACCAGTGTGCAGAGTCCACACTCGAGCATCTCTCCTGGATGAGCTATTCCAGTGCTCTGGTGCACTGCTGGAGGCATTCCTCCTGGTTATTAGGACAGCTGGCTCCTTCCTCCTCTGCCTTCTTGTTTGATAACTAAACCTGAACACTTCTGGCCTGGTTTGGGGGGTTATTTTATACAGTCTGGGGGTTTTCTTTCATTTTAAGGCTTATTTTTTGAGCCATCTGTCACACCAAGTGATCCTCCATCAAGATATAATCCAGTTGATTGGCCTACTTTTCAAGAACAGTAGCTTTAGCTTTGTGTGCCACTGCTGATAAGACTTCAGATTGCCCAGGTCCTTTCCTCAGGAGGGTGGAGGAGGCAGCAGTTGATCTAATCCTGCTTGGCGTCGAAATGTCGCTTGAAATGAAATTGCATTTTGCTGAATGAAACTGAGAAATGGGAAAGTAATACTGCAAATATGTTGTGCCATGTGGGACCTTCTGCCTGGGAAGCTTCCTAAGGAAGCTACAGCAGAGTTGATTATCCCACAGAACAAACTCTCTCTGAGTTGTCGCTCGTGTTGCAAGAGGTGAAAATGTGGCATCTGGGGTTTCTTCTGGAGAAAATACTCCCAGCCAGGAGACAGAGAATCATGGAATGGTTTGGGTTGGAAGGGAACTTAAAGCCCATCTCATTCCAGCCCCCTGCCATAGGCAGGGACACCTTCCACTAGACCAGGTTGCTGCAACCTGGCCTTGGACACTTGCAGGGATGGGGCAGCCACAGCTTCTCTGGGCAACCTGTGCCAGGGCCTCCCCACCCTCCCAGGGAAGGATTTCTTCCCAATCCCAATGCCAAAGGAACCTGAAGGACTGACACAAAAATCCCAGGGAGTGTGTGACTCTGGAATATGGGCATTGCTGGATAACATTCTCTCTGCTGGCTCTGATTTTAATGCTGGAGTGTCCCATGTGCAGCCTCCTCCCTCCCTCCAGCCCTGTCCTGTTTTACAGCTCCAGGAAGGAGCAGCGTGGTTTGCATTTGGCATCTGCAGCTGGGGGCAGAATTACTGGCTGTGAGTTTATATGCCACGGAGCAGCCAGGTAAAAGCAATTCCAGAGAGCATTAGGAGATCAAGTAGGTCAATTGAAAGGAGGAAAAATTACCATCAGTTATCTTCAATTAAACTGTTATCGCTCCACATGAAGGATCCCGTTTAGAGGAAGGCATAAAACCTGAGAGTAGAGGTGACTGAGAGAATAAATTCTCATTTTTAATTCCAAAGCCAGAGAGGGAACATCCATCAGGAGGCGTGAGGACGAGATCTCTCTTTCCTTCTGTTTCCAGCCTACTTTTGAGCAGAGCCCATTTGGAAATCTCTCAGCAAAACACTTTTTTCATCAGGCAGCACAAACTCCTCCATGTCACAGTTTTAGCAGAGACATTAATGACAGATAAACCCTTCCTGAGCAGGGCTTGTGGTTTGGGAGGTTGTGGTGGCTGGCTGTTAAATTTGGGGCAGTGGCACCTCAGAATAGCAAAGGTCTTTGTGACCGGGGCAGTCTTCCTGGAGCTGGGGCATCCTGCTTCAAATCCCTGATCCCTTTCCAAGGCCAAAGAGCATAAATAACTTTGAACTGCTCTCATGTGCATGGGAGAACACCATCTAAACCCTTTTTCCTAGTAGGAGAGGTTATATCACGTGAAAGGAAGGCAATTTCTGTGGTTGGAACCTCAGTCTAGATTGACTAAACTGGTTTGAAATTGATGTTATGACAGTAAGAGTCCAGTCTTGTAGTAAATAAACTACATCAAAATGGTTTACACAGGAAATGTTTTCAAATGCAGAAATTGAAAGGCTCAGTTGCATCATTCCTGTTTTTTAAGGGCAGGGAATGCAGAGGAGGAAGAAGCCAGGTCTGCAGTTGCTTGGGGGTTTTCTGTTTGGTTGGTTGTTCACTTACCTTAGAAATATCAGAATTGTTCAGGTTAGACTTTGACAAGCAAGAGAAGGGGAGAAAAATAAAGGTCAGAATGTAGCCTTCACATTTGCTGGGGTGTCACTTCCATTCCCTGACAGCTCTGCTTCCACCGTGACCCCCTGGCTCCTGAAACTCCCTCCAAGAGAACCTATTCCCAGACTGCTCCTGGGGCATTGGAATGAAGGAGCTGTAAATAAAAACAAGCAGCTTGCAGAGTGTAGGGCAGCCTCGTCTCTTCTGCTTGGAACTGTGGCTGTATCGAGTCCCTGCTTGGGAGATGTTGCTTCTCTCCTTCCCTTCTTGTCCAGGGAATGTTCAGATTGTTCCCTGGGAGGGTGGGGAGGCCCTGGCACAGGTTGCCCAGAGAAGCTGTGGCTGCCCCTGGATCCCTGGAAGTGTCCAAGGCCAGGTTGGACAGGGCTTGGAGCAACCTGGGCTAGTGGAAGGTGTCCCTGCCCATGGCAGGGGATGGGACTGAGGTCTGTCAGGTCCCTGGATGCCTTGTCCCCTGCTCCCTGCCTCTTCTGCCTTCCCTTTGGGTTTTAATTCTGTGAAATAGGGATGATCCCAAGGACTGCAGACAGGTGAAATCTGTTGCAGTGGAATACCTGGTAGCTGGAAAATTGTGATTGCTCAAAAGTGAGGTGAGGAGAGACAATGTGGAGTCTCTTTGCAGAAGCAAAGAGCACGTTGACAGTTCATTGCTCTGCCTGGTCAGAGTCTCTGCAGGCTCAGCTTAAAAATGTAAAGTAGAAAAGCCAACATAAACAAGTGCTCAAAATCCCATTGACAGCTTTAGGCTCGGGACTAGAGGAAAAAAAACAACCCAAGTGCAAAGGATGTTTATGAGACTAAATGTCCAGGGTTTGTTTACTGCTCCTCGTGGCTCTGCCAGCCTCAGCTCTCCCAGCTCAGGAGCTGCCTTGGGTTTTGGGGAGGGATTTCTGGAGCAAAGCACATCTTTCACTCTGGAAACTTCATTCCCTGTTCATTCAGCAGGAAGGACAAAGTGCCCCACAGCCCTTTTCTCCAGTTTAATCCAGGTGTGATTATTTCTCCTCAGTCTCGGAGCAAAAAGCTGCCCCAGCCACAGTGTCCTGCGGGGGATTGAGCCTAAATTATGTAAAATAGGTGGTTGTGGATGCAGCAATCAAAAGAGATGAGGGGGAAGATGGGAAAGAGGGAAAAGAGGCACAAAGAGATGATCTTCCTTGAAGAACTGCTGTAATTCAGTTACACAAAGAGAATCTAAGGCTGCGAAGTCCCACTCCCGTTCTTCATTCTCTGTCTGTAGGAGCCATCAATAATTTGACCATTATGGGTTTCTCTTTTATTGAATTTCTTGATTCCAGGAAGGCTCTGGGAGGGTTGTGCTGCGCCTTGCTAAAACCAGGAGTATCAGATTCTCAGAAAGAGACTGGCTTGTGAGGTTTTCAGGCCTAAACTATTTAGGAAAGGATTTTTTTTTTTTTTTTTTTTTTGGTCTGTTTATCTGAACTCAGAATGAACTGCTGAAACATTTGAAGTTTGTCCCTAATAAAAGCATAGTTTTGAATTGCTGAAACATTCTGCAGCATAAATATGGCCTTCAGAGTGAGCGGAGGTGGGACGTGTTTTGCCTGCAGTCGAGGGCTTGCTCTTCCTTTAAACTCAGATTCAAGGATGCTGAAATCTCACAGATTGATCCCCCTTCCTTTGAATAGTGGGAAACTTAACTTCTGCAACCAAGGGATGGGAATTTGAATCTGAAATCTATGAAGTTTATCCTCAAACCTAAACCTTTATTGAACGTTAGCTGGGACCTGCCAGTGGGACTTGTGGGTTGAACCACTCTCTGTGCTCGTTTTTGCTGGTTGTCTCCAGCAATTCCCATTCCAGCCCCCACATCTGGCACTGTGGACCCTTGTACCAGTGGGACAGCACTGCCCATATTGCATATCCCATATTGCATCCACTGTGGGCATTCCTGAGCATTTTGTATCCTCCTGCAATGCCACCTGGTTGCCTTTTGGCCTGGCCTGGCCTGGCTCTGAAGACCTGGACTGATGTGAAGATCAATATTTGCAGCAGCAAAAGATGTGGAGATGCCCAATTTGATGAGGGGTCATGCTCTCTCACACTGAGTTTGAAAAGGGAATTTTTCCCTGATGCCGTTTGGAGCCCAATGGTGGGCAAATAGTTTCCCTGTCAGAGTTGTTAAGATTTACCAAAAAAATGGCAAAAAACCCCACTTTACAGCTGCTCTCCTGGAAGTGCATCGTTTTGCTGCCAAGCTTTGTTAACCATTCCGTGCTAGAAAGGAAGTTGCATTTCATGACACAACCACCTCTCAAGCCAAAAGCCTGAAATTTCCTTTTCTGAGAAGGTCGAAATGGACATTTCACTAATTTTTAAGTTTTGTTGCAACTTCATTATCTTCCAGCCAGGAAGTTGGACAAAAATAATCCTCGCCATGAGAAGTTTTGTTTTCAGCAAATCAACGTTTTGTTTTACCCATAGAAAAAGACTCCTGGAAAAAATTCCTGCTCTGGGGTTGGCTTCAATTTGAACAAAACAACAGTGTCTCCTAGTGGCTGGCTCCAGGGGGATGGCCACATCCATCTTGGCTTTTGAGTGGCTCTTCCTTGACCCTCCTCCTGGATCTTTGCTCATCGGGGAGCGAGAGGAGCGGGAAATGTTTGCTGTGAGCAATAAACCATTTCATGAGGCATAAAAATATCCATGGAGTGTTTTCCGGGCTCCGGTTGGTGTCGAGAGAAGGTCATTACACTTGAAGGCTGCAGCACTGGGTGTTTGGCTCATCTGCTGTTCAGCTTCCACTCCCAATAATCCGAGAGCTCCCGGCAGCGGCTTGGCCGGCGCTCAGGGCCATCCATCCTTGTCCTGCCTCCGTGCCCCTGCTCCAACATCCCTCCTGACAGCAGTCCTTGTCACCCTGTTAGCTCTGCCTCACACCACACATGATCCCTGAAGGATAATGAAGATCCCTGCTCTGAGGTTGGCTCTGCAGTGCCTGCTGTCCATCAGCCTCGCCCCGGGCTCCAATCTGCTGGGTCAGCTCCTCGTCACGGCTCCCGGTGACCTCAGCTGGGCCACCTCCTTGTCCTCTGCTTCCCCTCTCTCCCCTCCCCTGACAGATCACTGCAGCTTTTCTCCTGCACTCCCTGAACTTGTGTACAAAACAAAAGTCACGGTGCTGGAGACAAAGCAATAAGGGCACAAATTGTCAGAGGAAATTGGTAAATCGGTTCAGGCAATGACATTGGCAGATGCCATGTGCTCAACAGGGCACAGAAAAATATCAACCTTGGCTTAGAAAAATTGGGATTTTAGAGAATAACAACCTACAAATTCTTTTTATTTGCCTCAGGGTGTTGTTAGGTTTGTTCAGCTCAGTCTTTTCAAGGAGGACATGCTTTTTTTAGTGATAGCTCTGAGAATGACTTCCCATCAGTGTTGGGTTAATGGTTGGACTCGATGATCTGAGAGGGTTTTTTTCCCCAGCCTTAATGACTCTGTATTTGCATAACTCCAGGATTAGTGGGGTTGAAGTGATCACCAGCTCTCCAAGTTTTGATGAGGAAATTGTGACTCTTGGTAGCACATCTGGCAGCAGCAGCAAGGTGAGCTTGGAGAGCACTGCACTAAGCTTGACTTCGAGGATGAGGTGGCTGCTGTGTGGCAGAGTACAAGGGTCTGGAGGTAGCAGTGGGCAGGTTTTCCATGGGTCCCAGCAGAAAGTGCTACAGAACAACCCCACCAAGCTGCAGTTTCTGTCAGGAACGATGATGGCCTCTTCTCCCAGGGAAGTAGTAACAGAACAAGACATGGCCACAAACTGCACCAGGGGAGGTTCAGGTTGGACATCAAGAGGAATTTCTTCATGGAAAGGGTGGTCAGGCCTTGGAATGGGCTGCCTGCGGTGATGGTGGAGTCCCCACCCCTGGAGGTGTCCAAGGAATGACTGGACGTGGCACTCAGTGCTCTGGGCTGGGTGACAAGGTGGGGATGGGTCAGAGGTTGGGCTCAATGATCCTGGAGGTCTTTTCCAACCTCAGATAATTCTGTGTGATTCCTTGCTGATGATTGTCATTAATTTCCCAGCCTCAACACTCTAACGAGCCATCCCCAGCCTGCCCTGAACACCCTGTCCCACTGGCAGTCACACTCTCTGTCACAGCCTGTCCCAGAGCTCTCAGTCTGCTGCCAGAGGGACACAAGAATTTATCAAGTTACTCTGCTGCTGGTCAGGAGTGCCCTTGTCTGACCCCACCAAGCATGCCAGGTCCTGACCAACAGCTTGAGGACACTGTGAGTGTGGTGTCCTGTCCCCACTGTGACTTACAGTGACTGTGTCCCCTGTCCCCACTGTGACTTTCAGGCTCCTGGGAGCCCACAGGGCTGTTCCAGCTCAGTCTCTGTTGGGGCTCTGGTTCAATGCCACCCCAGAGCACCCCTTTTCTTCAGCTGTGTTTTCATTGCTGAGGGATGTTTCATTGCTGCCCAGGATGTTTTGGCACCATCAGGGAAGGGAATGGGGTGGATGTAAGGGTGGGAATCCCCTCCCTGCAGGAGGAAGGTGTGAGGAGGGCGGGCAGGTGATCCTGCTGCTCAAGTGCTTCCTGGAGATGAAGAACTGAAAATGGCACAGTCCTTCCTCTGGTGTCCCTTGGGAATTGGTGTGTATGGACTGTAACCATGAGGACTGAGCTCTCAGTGCTTTCTCCCTGGATAAATGGTTAAGCAGCAGACAGACTGTTGCATAAAGAGATTTAGCAGTGAGTGATGGTTCATTAGCAGCCCACAGGTTGGCACTGCCTGTAGGAGGGGATGTCTGGGCTCTTCCTACAGTCAAGTTAACTCTTTCACCCTCTCCTTCCATTGCCAAGGGTTTGGTTTGCAGAGTGTGGAGTTAAATGTGGTGGTGCCACAGTATTACAATGGTCTCTTCCTTCGGACCCTCAGGTAGTGCAACAACATCCCCAAGAAACAGCCAGTTCTTACCGTGGTGTCTGATGAGGGACAGGGAATAAAGGAAACCATTGTCAGTCCAGGAGATGAGTCAGATATGAAAATCACACCTTTTCCTAGACAATGTTATTACACTGAGGAAAAGGAAATGAAAAAGACTCATTTTCTCTTGCAAAGGAAAAAGCCTTGAACTAGAAATGTAGAAATGCACATTGCAGAGCCTGGTGCTGTTTGAGGGAGCAGCTCCAGGGACTGGGCCAACCCCATCCTTCCTTTTGTGTCTGTCCTTGCTGTACCAGAGCCTGAGGGCTGGACAGTCACTGCTGCACTTGCCAGGAAAAGAAGGTCTCAGGCTCTGTCTGAAAACAGGATTGTAGCCCAAGGTAATTTGGTGCTGGTGACAGAGGAGGGGAATGGAAAAATCTTGGATTTGAGCTGCATGAAGCCTTGTAAACTCAGAGAAACCCACACTGATCCTGGAGGGAATCCTGACTCTCAGGTCCACGCTGCTGTTGCTTGAACTAAATCTGCTCTGTGTTACTAACCAGGGCTTCAGAAGGAAAGATCGTTTTGGATCTTTTGGGGACAATTTCCAAAGGGAGACAAATATCTCAAGGGACATAAAACTATTGATCCTACTGACTTTCACTGACACTTGTTTGCCTAATTCTCTTAAGAGATATCTGGAAGAAAAATACTTTGTTTTAATGTCAGTTTAATGTGAATATTCACCTATCCAAACCAGTGGTCCTGGTTTGGATAAAGCAGGATCCATAAAGTTCTGCTGGGGTTAGTGCAGTAAAAACAGCCTGACCCATGTGAGTCCAGACAGAAGCTTAGAAGCCACACCAGCCATTCACCTGGATAATTGTATCTTGGAACAGTAAATAACCCCTCTCCTTTGGAAAGCTTTAATGTTTTGGGCCCATGCAGTGGGCATAGTTGTTCTGCAGCTGCTCCAGAACCGGGCTGGGATTCTGTGTTTCCTCTGAGACTCACAGGGACCATCCGTGAGGTTTGTCTGCTGTTCCCCTCAGACATTTATCTGCCTCCATGGCTTTCCAGGAGGAATATGGGAAGGTGTAGCATTTGTGCTTCATTATCACAAATCCCAGTGGGAGAAACATTCCAGCCTTTCCTGTTTCCTCTGTGCATCTCTTTGACCCCGCTGCTTCTCTGCCCCGTAGCCAGATGAGCTGACCAACGCCTTGGAGATCAGCAACATCGTCTTCACCAGCATGTTTGCCCTGGAGATGCTCCTGAAACTCCTTGCCTTTGGCATCTTTGGCTACATCAAGAACCCCTACAACATCTTCGACGGGATCATCGTTGTCATCAGGTCACTGCTGGTTCTTTCTCTGCTTCTCTGAGGGCTCAGCCCGGTTGGGGAGTGGGATGGGGAGCAGGAATGACGTGGCATGTGTTAATCCAGGGCTGGGATGTGCTATAATTGTGCTGGCATTTTAGATCCCTGTCGTTTAGAAGGGCTGTCCAAAGTAAATGGACCTGGCAGATGGAGAACAAAGTCTATTTATGCCACACATCTGGCACTGGGGGTGATTTTCCACCGAAGTGCAGAGTGGCTGGTCCTGGGAAAGGAGAGCAGTGAGTGTCCATATCCCAGCAGAGTGCCCTCCCTGTCCCAAATTAACACAACTCAGGCTGGAATGGGGGAAGCAGGAGGGAAAGAGGGCACTGTTCTACTGTCCCCTCCCAGGGGACACTGTCCCAGCCTAAACTAGGGGTGCCACAGCATGTGAATGAGAACTTATGCACCCCTCAGAACTGGGATTCTTTCCAGCAGTGTTGGTCAGTAATTTGGGGCAGAGAATTCAAGGGAGACACAGATGCAAACAAGGATAGTGCTGTTGGCTTCCCTTGGCCCATCCCTTTGATTCAGAGAAAGGAGGAGCAACAGAGAACCAAAAAAAAGGTCATTCTGTGGCCTGATGAAACCAACCCCCCCCAGCAGATGTAAATCCCTCTGGATGTTCGTGGTGCAAACCCATGATCCGTGTTCTGTGGGTGGGCTTGGGACAGGCTGGAGTGGTGCAGCCTGGCAGGGGATGTGCTGTGAAGAACCACAGAAAACCAGGGAATTAAAGAATCAAAATCCAGCTGTGATGGAGATAAGTTGTGCACGTGAAGGTGAACTGGGAGTGAAGGTGTTTTCCAGAAGCAAGAAAGGAGCAGGCAAAGAAACACTCCCGTGGGGTTTGAACAGCGCGATCCCTGTAGGAAATCCTGTAGGAAAACCACCCTGAGGGCTTCCCCCGGGTGGTGCTGCTGGTTCCAGCTGTTGTCCCGTGTTCCTGCAGTGTCTGGGAGATCATTGGGCAGTCGGACGGGGGCCTGTCCGTGCTCCGGACGTTCCGGCTGCTCCGGGTGCTGAAGCTGGTGCGGTTCATGCCCGCCCTGCGCCGCCAGCTCGTGGTGCTCATGAAGACCATGGACAATGTGGCCACCTTCTGCATGCTGCTCATGCTCTTCATCTTCATCTTCAGGTACCAGAGGCTTGCAGCTCTTCTCTGATCGATTGCCCAGCTTGGTTAAGGGATGTGGGGTTGGAATAATGGGACACTGCAGGCTCCTGGGGGGTAGAACTGCTCACAACAGGCTGTTTACCCCTTTTCAGTCTGTTTTTCCTGCAATTCTCTAGTTCTGTAGTTGGATGAGGTTCACAAACAGGCAGCAATTGCTCCTCAGGTCCCTGAGAGGCTCCTTTGGCTGTGCCAGAGGACACTGTCACTACTGGACTGTACCAGTGTTATATTTGGGATGGAGGTTGTGCAGACCCCAAGACATTGGTCTGTTTGACCCTGTAATGCTCCTTAAGACCCTTCTATTGGAAACCAGTTGGATTAGGGAGCTGGCAACACGGTTTGTCATTTTCTAGGAGAAGGAGGTCCCTTTAATGTCAAAAATTGTAATGAAATGTGGCACAGAAGAGCCAAATTGCAGGGTCTGAGCAGTGATCATGGCAGTGCTGGAGCAGATCCCGTCTTTCCAGGAGATTCCACCAGCACCCAAAACACTGGGAGGGGAAAAGTGTCCAAAAAATCACTGCAATCCTCCCTGCAACTGTATTTACCACAATAATGTTTCTCTCCTCTCCCCCTCTCCCCACTCCAGCATCCTTGGCATGCATCTTTTTGGATGCAAGTTCAGCCTGAAAACTGATACAGGAGACACAGTTCCAGACAGGAAGAATTTTGATTCCTTGCTTTGGGCCATTGTCACTGTATTTCAGGTAAGCTCTGGGCCCTTGGGGGAGTTTTAATGTGGAACATGTGGACTTTTTATTTCACAGAACTATTCCAATAAGTGTCAAGTTTAGTTATTAGGGAAGAGAGATTGTATTTCTGTCTGTAAGCCCTGATAAAGAAGCAATCTGCTAAAATCAGCGCTGTACATGTCTCTTGTAAGCAAAAGAAGAAGGAAATTCACCCTTATTTTCCTTTTATATAATCAGTAAGATCAAGACCCACAGTCTGCTGCTTATTCTGCCCCTATTCTGCAGACCTCTGTCTCCTTACTCACCTGCACTGCCCCAAAAATGCACTTTGCAAACAATTTCATGTAACTGGGAGTGCCAAATACTGTCACAAATCAGAGCTGGAGGTGCTGGGAAAGTCTTTATGTAAAAAACTGTGTTTCCTCTGCAGCCAAGATCTGGTTTGTGCCTGAAATTACTGACATATTCCATAACAAGCTGCTATCTCAAGGACAATTTTAATACAAAGATTAGTCTTTTCTGTTTCAAGGCTCAGACTTTAGAGCCCCAGTGCTACAAGTGGAGCACGGTGTAAATAACATTAAGCCAAGTTTCTCAGCACAGGGTAAGTGTTCACCACAGCATCATTCAAGGTGGAAACCAGTGTGGAGAAAAATAGGACTGTGAAAAACAGAACTTCTTGCAAAGGAGCAAAGGCAAATCAGCAGCAGCCTCAGAGGTTCACGTTTTTCTCTCACCAACACACGGATTTCTGGATTTATCCTGGCACTCCCTTGGGAATTGCAGTTGGCACAGAGCACAAGGGCTCAGTCCTGTGTCCCATGAAGGGTGTTTAGTGACATGACTCAGTGCAGCTGAATTCAGCCCTGTCTCCCCAAAGCTGCCTTGTTTGCAGGAGAGTTTGAGGCCGTTTTCACTGCAAGCACAAGTTAATGTGGAACACGAATCTGTCATCCATTTTGCTTAGGCCCCGGGATTTTTGAGCTCCAGGAAAGCTCTGAGGAAACCCCTTGGAGCAAGGCTTTTTGCAAGGATGTGTGGGGTTTTTTTTTTTGCCCAGCTTGTCAGTGCTTTTACCTAAAGGAAACCACTTTGCTTCCCTGGATTTCTTGAGCCACCCAATGTCATTTATCCCATCAAATATCCTGTCCCTTACCCTTTCCTTCAGCTCCAGTTGCCTTATAAAGAGCAGCCTGAAAGGAGACAAGATCTGTGGCCTCAGGTCTGTTATCTGCTGATGGTTATCAAAGGAGGCAATACCTCCACGAAATAATGGGATTAGGATGAGTGCATCCTTCATGTTATGATATCTGGGATCTGAACTAGTCCTCTGAGTGCCAGAGGGGAGGTTTGGCCAGGAGAGAGCTCTCATGTGAAGATCTAAATAAAGGACATTTTTGCTGCCTCCTCTCGTGAGACCTGCGAGTGATTACGTTCAGAAAAGGTCAAAAGCAGGGGAAGGAATGGCTGAGACAGTGCTTGAATGTCATGGGAGGAGTAATTAGAGCCTTCCCTCTTCCTTCCCTGCAGATCCTCACTCAGGAGGACTGGAACGTGGTCCTGTACAACGGGATGGCCTCGACCTCCTCGTGGGCAGCTCTGTACTTCGTGGCCCTGATGACCTTCGGGAATTACGTCCTCTTCAACCTCCTTGTTGCCATCCTGGTGGAGGGATTCCAGGCAGAGGTGAGAGGTGGGAGCAGAGGGAGGGGAGAGCACTGACACACCTGCAGGGATGGGTCTGTGTCAGTGCAACATCCCACCATGCAAACAGCCCAAAATGTAAAGTTGAGGGGTGTAGATGAACTGGGCTGGGCATGTGAAGCTCTTGCAAATCAATCTTGGTAATTAAGGCCCACTGGATGGGTCATGGGACTGAGGAGACCAGGATTTTGGTTGATCTGCTCCAGGGTCTGTTGTGTGACACAGAAGAAATAGTTTAGGAGTAATTTTACTCAGCAAGTCTCCCATATATCCTGTGTTTCGTGTTTCTTTATGGCAAACCTCAGGCCTTCTATTCTATATTCTATAATCTATAATCTATTCTATGTATATATATATATATATATTTTTTTTTATATATATATATATTCTATTCTATAGAAGACCTTATATTCTAGCCAGTTCCAGTCATGTGGACCAGGCAGGATGTGAACTGGGTCTCAGTCCAAGCCTTCCCTTGGGACTCTATCTCTCCTGTGTTATTTGCACAGCAGCACAAGTAGCCCAGCTGTTCAAAAGCTGCATTTCAAGGCTTGAAACATTAAATTTTGAGATATTTAGGATGATGCTTTAAGGCAGAAGAAAGTTTTCTCTGCTGAGCAGCCTGGCAGCCTGCAGGTATCTCTGTACAGAACAGATCCCATTTCTTACCTGCCCTCTTGGAGGTTCATGACGTGCTCATGTGAAGCCAGGAAGGGGCAACCTCTGAGTGCAGAACCCTCTGAGTGCCTGATCACTGAGCCAGACAAATGGCTGGGCTTTAAGCTCAGGCTTAATGGCTCCTTTCAGAGCTGTTATGGACCATGATTTAAATGTGTGTAAGCACTGGATTGCAAAGCTTGTATTACTCACTCAGCACTGCCTCTGAAAAGGCCACCAACCACGGGCATGACATTTGCAGGGCACATTTTGCTCTCCACTCCCAGTTCTTGTAAACCCTGACCTGGAGCCCGTGGGCTTGTCAGTTGTCTGGGAGAGAGGAATCAGCTGTGCTGCAGAAAACCCTTCTCAGGGCTGGATTTCAGCTACCAAGCCTCGCACTTATAAATCATGGAATCCTGGAGTGGTTTGGGTTGGATGGGACCTTAAAGTTCATCTGGTCCCAGCCCCCTTCACTAGACCAGGTTTCTCAGAGTCCCAGCTCTGGTTGTGAACCAAAGATGTTCACAGCCTCATTGGGCAACTTTGGGAAGAAGTATCAGTGGAGCTGGGTTTTCTTTTGTCATCCCTGGTTCTGTTGGTCTGTTGGGAGTATGGCAGAATTCTTGTTTTGTCCCCTTTGACTTTGCCCTCTGACAGGGGGTTGTTCTTAGCAGTCACTAAAGACACCGAGGGCACTTCTCCTCCCTTTTGCTCTTACTTAAGTGGAGAGTGACTCCTGGGAGACTTGTGCGGCTGAAAGGGTGCACGTTAGAGCTGCTCTGAACTCACAACCATCAGCAGTGTTTCAGCAAGGACAAAAAAATTGCCCTGTGAATCTCAGGACACGGTCTCAGCTTGATCCCAGGTTCTGCTCTACCTGTGGAGCAAGTTTGCCAGGAGTATGCCTAGAAGAGAACAGGCTTAAATGGCCACAAACCCATTTTTAGTACATTTGTGCTCAGTCCAACAAGCAGCCAGACTTCAAACAGGACCATAATTGCATATTTGTGCTTACATTGTTCCTGTGTCAGTTTGAAATCTACCCCAGAGCTGCTCTGGGAAAGCAGACAAACCTTCTGAAATCATGCAAATCTTTCATCTGCTGGTGTTTCTGCTCTAAAACAGAGAAGATGAATAAGGGAGCTCAAGCCTTTCAGTCATCCTGGCTGCTTGGCTGCACCAGTTTGCAATCCATCACAGACGAAATTAAGTTCGCTGCCACTTCAGCGCCGTGTCTCCAGAAACTGTGGTGATTTGTTCAGGCATCAGTGAGGGAACTGTGCTCCTTCTTCTGGGATCAGCTGCTTTAATCCAACCATTTGCTATCAATTTGCACACATTTTCTGCAGCCTTGATAAATCCAGCCAGAGCAAAGCCAACAGTCTGCTGGAATCTCTTCCGCAGCAAGGAGGAGAAGTTCTTCTGTCCCAGGCTGATCATTTTTGGTGGTAGATATGTTTGAAAGGGAAAATTAACTGGACTTTCAGGAGGAAAGCCAGGGTGAGGGTGGTTGGCTGTTCTCTGTGCTGCCTCATTCCCTCTGCCTCAGCATTGCCAAGAGATTTCCCAGTACAATCTCGGTTACCAGCCGGCCTGAAGGAAGCAAACCAGGGCTGGGTATTCAGATCTAAGTCAAATTTACAGGGCTGTCAAATCAAGAAGAAAAATCCTTCAGCATCCTTTGACATCAAACCCTGATTGCTTTCAGCTGGGATGGTGGGGAGTGCAAACATGAAACTCCACCATGCCATTTTTTTGTGGTCACTCCTGTGACTGCAGCTGCATTTTGGTGTTCTCTGGGAATCACTGTTCCAGGAGGCCGGTGCAGGTAGGAAACATGACATGGCAGGAACAGCCACATCAGCCTCCTTCCTGTCCAAGTGTGAAAATTAATCAAAATATAGAAGAGGGACTTGCCTGGGGTCATTCCTTGGGGCCGCTCTTAAACTGACTGTTGGGAACAGAGGTGCTGAGTAATCCAAATTATCATGTCTGTTAATTATCCTCCTCCTCTCTGCAGGGTGATGCCACTAGGTCAGACACAGATGAGGACAAGACATCTGCCAACTTTGATGATGATTTTGAGAAGCTGAAAGACCTCCGAGCGACAGGTGGGGGTTTGTGTCCACATTTTCCTGGGATCAGCTGTGACTCTGCTTCCATATCTTCTCACAGGAACTTATGGGGGGAAAAACTGGAAGAATCTCTTTTATTTGGCAACTAATCTGATGGCTGAGCCCACAGAGCAGCTCTGCAAAGTGAAAGCTAAATGAGCATTGATATTTCCTTTAAACAGATGTTTTTCTAATTTAAACTCTACGAGAAGATTTTGCTGTGTCTCATCATTTCTCCTGTCCCGTTCCCACAGAATGGTTTGCTGACAGCAATGTTCTCACCCTACTTCTCAGCAGCTTTTCAAATCAATCATGTTCTCATCTGTTCTTTTTGGTTTCCCACACAAATGCATTTGGGTGAGGTTTGATTGATGGAAATGTTGCTGCTCATTTGTGTTACAGGAGGGTCTGGCAATCGATTTGAGGTAAGGCCACACTGTACCAGAGTACTAAAAACATGGAATAGTAGGTGACAGCCTTCACTCTGCAGAGTTTGCAACCAGAGAGGTGACAAGGAGGGATCCCATATTTTAGCAGAGTGAATGGCATGATGGCAAACAGGAGCCACTTTAGTTCCTCTGTACTTTGATTCCCAGCTTGGGCTCTGCTAGGATTACTTTAAATGTTTCTAAACTGGGTTTTGTTTCAGCTAAGGAGATGATATTGATTGTGGTGAGCAGATGGAATTCAGCTGAGGAAGGGGCAGAATAATTTATTGGGGGAGCTGAGACAGAACTGGATCACAACGAGGTGATGGAGCTGCTCAGTCTGCAGATGAAGCAACAAATCCCAAACACCAACTGATCAAATACCCATTGCAAATGGTTGGCAGGGAACCCACAGCGCAACTCTACAGCAGATTTGCACCAACTATTTGTTGAGCAGCTTCAAATAACAGGAGATTTCTAGAGGGAAAAAAAACACTGTCACCTCTTCTCAGGTAATACAGGAATAGAAAACAGGGCTGGAGTTGCCACTGAGGTCCAGGAGTGCTTGTGTGTCTCCCTAAGTCTCAGAGGTGCCAACTGGTGACTAAACAGCAAAAAGGCTTTAACAAGTCTGTTGCAAAGCCATTGGCCTGTAACACATACAGGGCCAAGAGGAATGTGTTTGGCAGATTAGCAAATTTGGAGCTGAAACTTCCTCCCCCAGGGTGAAATGGCAGTGTTCCCATGGCCTTCTGTGGTGCAGGTCAGACATCTGTGCACAAAACAGATGATCCAACAGAAGCAAAGTGCACTGCAAGAGCAGCCAGAGCAGGGAATGCACTCACTTGGATTCCTCAGCCCTGCCCTGCTTTCCTGCTGATCCTTCCCCCTCCTTGAGATTGGTTCTGAAAAATGAACTAATTTCTGATGTGAAACCAGGACCCACCAAGCCCAGTAAAGTAGGAGCTAGTTCAGCTCTAGTTTTGGGTTTGAAACCAGCCTTTGCTTTGGAGCATCCTGGCACTCTGTAGGGCTGGAGGTGTTAGGTGTGGTTTGGCTTCAGTGCGAACATGGGTTTTACAGCCTGTCCTTGCCCTAACAGCTGAAAGAGATGCTTTTTGTGACCACCACAGTGCCATTAGAGTTCTCTGTTCTGGGTGGGGGTGTAAAAGCAACTTCCATTTCCTGTCCCCTGCTGTTTGCTGAGTGCCTTCCCCATGAAGGGACTTGGAGCACATCCCAACTGGACAAAAATCTTTGTGCTGCACTGTAGGACACAGACAGGAGGTGAACTTAAAAGGGTGAATTTAGCCAGTCCTCAGTGTCCTTTCCTCAGAGGCTTTCTTCTAGTCCTTATATCTGTAATTCCTCTCTAAATCCCAAGAAACAGTGACTGAAAAAAGCTTCCTGGAGGTGTGCAAGGCCAGGTTGGACAGGGATTTGAGCAACATGATCTAGTGCATGGCATCCCTGCCTATGGCATGGAGGTTGGAACAAGGTGACCTTTAAGGTCTCTTCCAACCCAAACCATTCTATAATTCCATGATTCCTTTGGAGAGCAGTGAGTTTCAAGTCCGGGTGGGGCTGGAGGCCTCTTAAGAGGTTGTGGTGTTTGCCTGATGCCTTTTAACACAGTGGGGGGGATCTTATCTTCTCTGGAAGAGAAGAGGAGACTGAGGGGAGACCTCACTGCAGTTACAACTTTCTGGGCAGGGGCAGAGGAGGGGCAGGGACTGAGCTCTGCTCTGGGGGGACCAGGGGCAGCACCCAGGGAACGGCTGGAGCTGTGTCAGGGCAGGCTCAGGTTGGATCTCAGGAAAAGGTTCTTCCCCCAGAGGCTGGTTGGCATTGACCAGGCTCCCCAGGGCAGTGGGCACAGCCCCAAGGCTGTTTGGATGATCCAAGGGTTTGGATGATCCTCTGGGACACAGGGTGTGACTCCTGGGGATGGGCCTGTGCAGGGCTGAGGGTTGGACAGGATGATCCCTGTGGGTCTCTTCCAGCTCAGCATGTCCTGTGATTCTGTGATTTGGAAAAGTGATTCCCACAGCTGAGCATTCACCCCGTGTCCCCTCTCCCCTCTGCCCAGAGATGAAGATGTACTCCCTGGCTGTCACCCCCAACGGGCACCTGGAGGGCAGGGGGTCGATGCCCCCTCCCATCATCCTGCGCACAGCGGCCACCCCGATGCCCACCCCAAAGTGCTCCCCCCACATGGACTCCGTGCACACCTTTGTGGACTCGAGGAGAGGCAGCAACGCTTCCCTGGATCCCGCGAGCTACGATCAGAAGTCCTTGGTAGGTTCCGACATATCGGGATTCAATGTTTTCCTGCTTGGAAGTCCAGGCCAAGCCACCTCAGTGGAGATTCCCAGCCTGAGACGAGTCGTTAAGTTCACACAGTTACCCCAAAACCCCCTCAGAGGAGGGGCAGGAATCTTTTCCCACCCACACTGGCCGTTTGTGGTATCTCGGAGGAGCTGCCAGGCGATCCCATGAGGACGAGGCCTGTTTCCCCCGCTCGGTTGTATCTTTTTTGGAGTTGTATCTTGGATTTACAAGGGGGATGAAGCATCGTTTGTCCTTCCCAACCCAGCTGAGCTCTGGTTACAGTGCAGCAGCCCCACTGGGGGGGAAATAGAGGGAACAAGGAGCCAGCAGGCACAGCTCATGGAGCAGAGGTCTGGCTGGAGCTCTACTTTGGCAGCTGCCTGTGCTTGCCTGCAGCAGGAGATGCGGGAGGGCAGCTCTGTGTAAACAGGCAGCAGGTCAACAGACAAAGTGGATTTTTGCTGCCGCTTATTGTCCCGTTCCTGTGCTCTGTAACTGCAGTATCATGTTCAGATCAGGGCAGCAGACCATGAAGGCACTTCAGGCAGAGGCAGAGCCACTATCCCCCTCAGTAAAGCTGCTTAGTCAATGTAATGCTTTTGAAAAGAAAATAGAGATGACTGTTGCTTGCCTTGGGCTTTCATGGGATGATGAGGTGCTGGAGAGGGCTGTTCATCGTTTGAATCCTTTCTGGGAGAGCACGTCCGTGCCACCAGCCAGAGGCAGATGAAGCAGTCAGAGAAGAGCTGCCCAGCACTGAGGAGGAGGAAGAGGAGGAGGAGGAGGAGGAGGGAGGCAGTTTGCCTTGCTTTGTGCTGGGAGGAAGCCATGGAGAGAAAAGGAGTTTCCTTCTGGCTTTTCTGCACTGACCTTAAGCTCTCTCAGCCTGCCAAAGTGCACTGGCACAGCCTGATCTGTGCCAGAAATCTGTGTGAGGAAAAACATTCATTCCACTGCCTTATGCATTCAATTGAAGAGAAAATATTGGAAACAGGGGCATGATTCCCAAGAGACACTTGGGTGGCAGGGGCCCTTTGGAGGGCAGGGAAGTTGTAGGCTTGAGGAACACGAGGAATGAAAATGCTACTTCAGCAAGAGTGTCTTTGGGTTCAGTTTTCCTGGAGCATTGGTGCTGTCAGGGCAGTGGGAGGTCACGCAGGACGGAGGATTGGCGGCTGTGCCACAGGAGAGGATCAGGAGCACCTTCAGCATGGCCTTGGCCAGGTGCTGGGCTCCCATCCCAGGGCTTTGGCCTGATGGAGTGGGAGCGGCGAGGGAAGCTGGGAGGGGAAGGCAAGACTTGCAACAAGAAGGATCTTCCAGTCTGGGCAAAATGCCCCATCCCTTGGCTTCCTCCTGCAAGCAAACCCTCAACTGTCTTTCTTCTCTCCCAGTCCAGCCTCCGCAGCTCCCCCTGCGCCAACTGGGGCACCAGCAGCAACTGGGGGAGCCGGCGCTCGAGCTGGAACAGCCTGGGCAGAGCCCCGAGCCTCAAGAAGAAGAACCAGTCGGGAGAGAGGGAGTCCCTGCTCTCCGGGGAGGGCAAGGGCAGCACCGACGACGACTCGGATGACGCCAAGTCCAGCACGGTCAGCCGGCCCTCGCTGCACCGCCGGGCGGAATCCCTGGATTACCGCGGCTCCCTGGAGCTGCCGGAGCTGCTCCAGCTGCCCCCCGTGCGCCACTCGCTCGGGGTGAGCCCCGTGGCCGTGCTGCCCCCCGAGTTCCAGGACTGCAATGGCAAGATGGTGCACGTGCCCAGCGAGCTCTTCCTGCGCGTCGACGGGCACAAGGAGGATGCCCTGGACTACGAGGACGACATGGAGGATGTGAGTGGAGGGGGAGGTTGGTTGGGGGCTCCTGTGTTAAGTGGCTGTTCCACTTAACACAGGAGGGCTGGTTAAAAAATCCATCGTGGAAATGTGTTGCTGCCTCGTGGCTGGTGTAGGGAACGCCGATCCCGATCCGAGGGATGGGCCTTCGCTTCCTCGAAGATCTCTTTTTTTAAGCCACTGAGTTGGGCTGTTACAGTGGTCTCCCACACAGGGATGTGCATCCATTTGCCTCCTTTTTGGTCTGATTAAGATTGTCCCACCAGCCCAGGATGCCTCCAAAAAGGAGCTGTGGACAAAACAACTAGTGGATGTCTTTTCTCACAAGAACTGTTTGGCATCTTGAAAGCCTGAAAAGAATGTTTTCTACTTAGCTTTTTGGTTGTTTCAGGCAACTTTGGGTGTCAAAACAACACCTGCCTAGAAGTCTTGCTTTGTCATGTTTATATGTCACTCTACAGCAGCCCCTTCTTCCACCACTTTTCCTCCCCGTTTTGCTGGACAACTGTGACAATGCCCACCACAGCTCTGTCCCAAAAGCTGTGACAGCCCACAGGCACTGTGAAATCCCATGTACTGCCCCCCTGCCCCCCCCCTTTCACAAAAAGCCTGTGAAAGTTGAAGAGGCAGGAAAATAAAAGAGGAAGAAAAGGTGTTTCTTCTTTTTTTTCCCAGAGTTACTGCTACCGGATCCGCAAAGTCCTGGAGCCCTACAAACCCCAGTGGTGCAAGACTCACGAAGACTGGTCCCTCTACTTGTTTTCCCCCCAGAATCGGTAAGAAATCCCAGTGAAATGCCAGGCCAGCAGGTTTTTGTGGTGGTGGAATAGGGTGTTCCCAGCGAGTCTTCCCTTGAGAAAACTCCCTCTCTGATACGGGGTTTCAGAAATCCAGTTTCTGATTTTGAGGCAACTTCTTCTGTTCTGTGTGGGCAGAAGTTTTGTGTGGTTCACTCCATGCCCGTCTAGGAAGAAGAGTGATTTGACCAGCATTTATAGTAATTAATAATCAATGATAATCATGGCTGAAGAATGGAAATACTGGCTCACCACCTGGGCTGATGCTGGTGGCACACCTGGGGAAGGCTTTTGGGTAGGAGTGTTACTGCCCCAGACACCCGAAGGACCTTTTTTCTCCCCACCATTTTTTAGGTTCCGGGTGATGTGCCAGAAGGTCATTGCCCACAAAATGTTTGATCACGTGGTGCTGGTCTTTATATTTCTCAACTGCATCACTATTGCACTGGAGAGACCAGACATAGACCCACAGAGCACGGTGAGTACCTGGCTCATTTTAATCCTCGATCCCCCATCCACATCTTCATCTTCTCAGGGCAAGACCCTGCAACAGAAAAGATGTTTGTTTTCTAACTTTACCTCTCTTTCTTGTTCTGTGTTTGACAGGAAAGGATATTCCTCAGTGTTTCTAATTACATCTTCACTGCCATCTTTGTGGCTGAAATGATGGTTAAGGTAATTACATCTTCATTCCATGGCCCACAGTGAGGCCTGGCAAAGACCAGAACATGGCATAGTTATGATCTGGGGGAAGATTTAAATGTCTCTCTTCTCTTGGCTGTAGGTGGTAGCTCTTGGCTTTTTCTCTGGGGAGAACACCTACCTGCAGAGCAGCTGGAATGTTCTGGATGGAGTGCTGGTCTTTGTGTCTATCATTGACATTATTGTGTCCATGGCATCAGCAGGAGGAGCCAAAATCCTGGGTGTCCTTCGTGTTTTGAGGCTTCTGCGGACCTTGAGACCTCTCCGGTATGTGCTGGTACATCGAAGAGATTGAAAAAATTGCACGTGATCCATCAAGGTCTGGCTTAATAACACGAAAAACTGAAAAGCAATATGAGGAGAAGCATCTTTGGGGAGCACTAAACTGGTGAAACTGTTTGAAAACAGTGAAATGAGTTATAATTCATCTTCTCCAGCACGGAAACGAGCGGCTGGAGTTTGGAGTGAGAGGTGTTATCGTACTCAGGCAGCGAGTGCAGTCAGTGCCTCCTCCACACTGCATTTTTATCAGGGTTTTACAAATCAGTCTGGCTCCTTCTTCAACTGCACAGCCCCCCAGCGAAGAGCTGGCGTTGGATGGCAGAGAATTTGCCATTGAACAGGTGCTGACAAGGATTTGATAAGCTCCAGTATCTTTCTCTGCTCTCCAGTGTCTGCTCAGAGCACTGCACAACAACCCCTCCCTCAGCCAGGCACAGGGTGGGAGAGCTTTCAGTGCTGGAGGAAAGGAGTAAAGAGAATTTGTGTTGAGGTTGTGATTATGCAATAACAAAGAGTGATCGTGCTTGGGGGGATTTCTATCACTCCTGGCTCCAGTTCTATTTCCATCCTGCTTGGCAAGAAACACAAGCCTTTTTTAAATTAAATTTCAGGGGAAGTGAGATAGTCACCTCCAGAAACCTGCAGGCTTTCTGGTGCAAAGCCACACTTGTGAGAGTGATAGGAAGAGCCAATGTTTTAGGCCCAGGACCACAAGAAGAGCAGCTGCTGCTCTGTGTTTCCTCAGTGACAAGTAATTTAGTGTTTCTATCTCCTCTCTTGCTCCCATGCTCTGTTCTGCTGGTGGCATCAGGTTCCCCTGGCAGTGCTGGCTCACCAGGAGCCACTGAGTCACCCTGGCCAAGTCACCCTGGCAGCACCTCAGGGCACTTGTCTGACCCACATAACTAGGAACAGAATTCAGGGCACAGGCAGTTCCTAAAGAAAGGCAAAAGGAAGAGAGAAAATTAGTCTTTGAGAATAACTAGGCCAGATCCTATGAATAGAAAGGAATTCATCACCTCTCACTATGGCTTCACTTAACACAGCCTCTCCTAGGATTACTCCAGGGACCATTCCTAACACTTTGGAGGTGCAGTTCAGACTCCACATGATTTCTCTCAAACAGGAAAAGCCTTGTCCCTGCAGACACAGCTCTGCTCTTTTCTCTGGGCTTGGCAGCCACAAAGGCATCATTCCCTGCAAGGAGTCACCCTGTCCCCTCTACAGACCCCTCCTGAAACCAGCTTGGATGTTCTTCAGTCAAAACACCCACCTTCCCCTTCCCAGAACAGCCTGCTTGGGCTTGTTACACTCAGGTGTGCAAGTACAGTTTTGAGACACCCATGGGAGAGCCATTCTCCAGGCACTTGTACAGGAGAGCAACACATTTGTTCTCCAAAATACCCAAAACCTGCTTCAGGGCGCTCACAGCAACCTACTCCCTAATGGGATTGACCCTTTGGCTGTGGAGCTGCTGCTCACAGGTTCCTGTCAGCTCAGGGGCAGCTCAGGAACTAATTAGGAAGCAAATTGGAATTACTTTGTTTGAAAAGTTGTCAGGGGGCCCAGGCCTCTGCTCTTCCACCTGTAGAAGGAGTCCCCAGCATCACTGTAAATTTGTTCACACTTACTGTGTGAGGAAGGAGGTTCCTGCCTGGTTTGGGCCCCTCTGCTTGGATCAGAGCCCTCAGAGGGATCACCTCTCTGGACAGAGGTACAAACAGCCCCATAATGGGAACTCTGGGATATTCTGCCCATAGAGAGTCTTCCCTCCTCGCTCTGACCAGCAGCAGCCCAACTCTGCTGACAGAGTGTCTGACACGGTTTGAATTCCATCTAATGTGACTGGGGATGTTCTGCTTGTGCAGATAAGTCATTAATTGTCTCTGAACGCTGCCTGCAGGTAGAGGAGGGTTGTGTCAGCTTCCCTGCAGCCCAGAGAAGAGGAAAAGCAGCTGGATAATAACAGGTCAAGCATAAAAATTAAAAGCTTCATTGTCTTGTCATTTTTTTCCAGAGTCATCAGCAGAGCCCCAGGTCTGAAGCTGGTGGTGGAAACCTTGATCTCCTCCTTGAGGCCTATTGGGAATATTGTTCTCATCTGCTGTGCTTTCTTCATTATCTTTGGGATTTTAGGGGTCCAGGTAGAGTATTTCCCTCACCGTGGCCATCTGTGAGTGCTGCAAAAGGGAAGCTGCTTTTCTCACCTGCTGGGGTTAAGGTGGAAGTAATGAGCTTAAATATCCCCAAAACAGACTTCAGTCAGGAAAGAAAAGCCAGGATCTGGGAGAAATGCCCCGGGGTGGGGTTGACATCTGCTCGCTGGGAGGTCCTCAGGATTAGAAGAGCAGACAGACCTCCCTGAGGGACAGCACAGCACCAGCTCAGCCTGCCTGGGGGTTGGGGAAGGGACAGATGAATTCCCAAATCCCTCCTGGCATTGTGTGCTGGGATGTACAGGATATCATCCTCCCAACAAGCCTGCAGGATCACCTGCCTTCTGTGTCTGAGGCAACACACAGCAGTGTCCCAGGGCTGAGGTTCCACCAGAGGGGTTCTCCTGCCATGTGTGTGAGCTGGAAGGAAACGAGAGGAATTCCCCCTTGGCAACCAACTCTGCTCAGGGAAAGAAAGACAAATCAGAGAACAGACTTTTTTCAAAGTTGCTTTTTTTGGTGTATTTTTTTTTCTTCTTTCCTTTGTGCTTCTCAAATGCAGCTCTTTAAAGGGAAGTTCTACTACTGTGATGGTCCTGATGTCAAAAACATCACCACGAAGACCGACTGCACCAATGCTCGCTACAAATGGGTCCGGCGCAAGTACAACTTCGACAACTTGGGGCAGGTAAAGTCCTTCATTGCAGGGATTTCTGTACCAGCTTTTAATCAGTGAACACTTAAAATGTGCTGCTTGAGGAGGGTGTTGGAACCTCCATCACAGGAAGTTTCCAAGAATGACTTCAGTATTCATCTGGGTTAATGGTTGGACACGATGACTTTCAGAGCTCTTTTCCACCTCAGTCGATTCTATGAGTAAAATTTTCTGTGGATGTTCTCTGGGTAAATAATTCTATGGATAAAAATTAATGATGTCACCTCTTGATCTCTTGGAGAGAGTCTTCCTAGAGTTACACAATTCCTTGTTTATAGGAGAGTGTTGTCTCCTATAAACAAAAGCTACTGCTTTGGGATGCAGTCTCTCATGTATGGACCTCAGCTGTCCCTTTTAGTCCCTTGATTTCTAGCTGTTATATTTGAAAATGAAAAAAAAAAAAAGTGCTTTTTACTGGCTGAAAAGCAAGTCAGCCCATAGTAGGAGCTGGGATATAACATTGCTTTTTGAAACTGCATGATGTTGGGCCAGCCTGAAATCCTGATTTTTAATTATGCTTTGGTGACCAGAAAGCCTGATGTGTCTGAGCAAAAGTCAGCCTATATGTGAGGGAAAAGGAGCAGTAACAAGCTCATTTGCTCACTTTTAAACCAGGTTTAGGGGAAAACAAAAGCTGTTGCACTTGTCCATCAGCTCCAGGCCGGGTGATGTGTTTATGAGCTGTGGGCTGGTTTTGACGAGGATTGTCTGGTTCTGGTTTCTTTTCTGGGGACTAAAATGCAAGACTAATGTCTTCTGTCTTCTTGCAGGCCCTCATGTCCCTGTTTGTCCTCTCCTCCAAGGACGGGTGGGTGAACATCATGTACGATGGGTTGGACGCCGTGGGCATCGACCAACAGGTACTACAGAGTGCAGGGGGTTGCTCTCACAAGTCTCATGCCTTGGGTGACTCCAGCGTTTTTGTAGTCCCAGGACAGAGCAAAGTTACAGGACCTTTGAGGTCCTGACTGCTCACTGAGCTGTCAAAGAGTTTTCCGTTTTCCACCGAGTTGCTTTTACAGCTCCCTATGTAGTACAAGCAAGCACTGATGGGGCTTTTAATGAGGATGAGGGTACTCGAGGATGGGAAACAACCAGGAATGTTGTGAAGGAGACCTTCAGTTGGTGTGTTATGTGGCACTTTCTAAGGAAAGTCACAAGTTTCCCGTTAGCACCCCATAGTAGCTACAGTAACACTTTGTACTTAATTTTCCCCGGCTTCTGAAGATCTCAGAACAACTGAGAAACATGAGCCCACATCTCAACTAAGAAAAGAAATGTGGAGCCTATCTTTAGCTGAAAAGATCCTGCTGGTGGGATGATGCACATCCACTGAGGTTTATCTTTAGCTGTATGATATAAATGCCAAAGTGATTAAGTCCTGTAAGCCAATTTAGGGTGGGTTTTACACCAAAACTGACATTTCAGTCAGGGAGAAGGTGAAGGAGAGGCAACTGTTTCGGGAAAAATCTCCTCCCAGTCCACAGTAAACAACTGTCCTGTCTTGTTGCTGCGGAGCACCCAAAGCCCTGCCTTAAACACATCTCGTCTGTGCCACTTCTCCCTTTGTCTTTTAACTCCCCGCCAGCCCATCCAGAACCATAACCCTTGGATGCTTCTCTACTTCATCTCCTTCCTGCTCATCGTCAGCTTCTTCGTGCTCAACATGTTTGTGGGGGTGGTGGTGGAGAACTTCCACAAGTGCCGGCAGCACCAGGAGGCGGAGGAGGCGCGACGGCGGGAGGAGAAGCGGCTCCGACGCCTGGAGAAAAAGCGCAGGAGTAAGGAGATGTACCTGTCTGGTCGGTAGACTGCCTTACAAACCAAAATCTTTCTGAGCCCTGCCTGCTCCCAAAGCCAGATCTTTTTTCGTTTTTTCCCTTCGGTTTTGTTTTCCATGGGATTCGAGAGGTTGTTTTTTTTGCTTCGTTGCCTCTTTGGCGGTGCCTTAAGCCTCGGGTTGCCGACACCCTGGAGCCGTCCTGGATGAGCCTGGTGGGAAGTATTACCTGTTTACCTGGCTGGGGGGAAAATCCTCCTCCAGGCAGAGTCCTCTGTCCCTCTCTGCAAGGCTGGGGTGTCCCAAGCACCTCGGTGTGTCCAAGGGATGTGGGGAGTGAGCTCCCCGTTTGCCTGGAGGCCTCTCCGGGGGCTCCCCGTGGCTTAACGTGCCGCTTGCATCCAAGGATGGTGGTGGTGGTGGTGGTTTGATTTCTTAGTTCTTTTCTTAGACAAAATAGTTGTGATGCTTTTTTTAGAGTCCTGGCGCATGGCCCCGCATGCCACGGACCTGCATGGGGGCATGGACACACCTGGGGAGAGGAGAGGAGCCCCAGGATGGGGCTGGCCAGGGAATTCTCCTCTAGAAAATGTCCATTAGAAGAGATGCTCGTCCCGTCACAGGCTGGGGTGGCCCTTCAGTCACCCTGGCCTTGCAAGGAGTCTCCATGGAAACATTGCCCTGCAGGGGCCATTAGGGTGCCACAAAAGGCCTGGAGCCAAAATCTGCTTCTCATGAATCCATCAGGGACCATCAAACCAGAAAAACACGTGAACCTGTGCTCCTTTCCTGACCCAAACCTGGATTAATCCTCACCTCCAGTGCTCCTTGGCAGCTTCCATCTGGGACAAGCTGCCTGGTGGGTGTTTCCAGGAAAACTGGCAGGAAAACAGCCACACCAACTTCCCAAAAGTTTAGCGAGCAGGGATAACCAGCATTAGATGCTGGCAAGCATTTTTGGGGAGTAAGTGATGGAATATGCCCACTGTGACCAGAGATGAGCTTAGGCTGAGATCAGGCTGGAGTGCTTCAGGCCCTGCTTGCCACAGCAGTGCTGTGTCCCTTTGCCTGCCTGTGTTATCTCCTGGAAGGACCTAATATTGTGACAAATGGCCAGTTGTCTCCCAGACATCAAGCCATAGGTATCCATTTTCAGCTGGGAAAATAGCCTTTAGCCCAGCTCTAAGGACACAGTGTGCACAGGCTTTGCTAGGAGAAACCCCATCCCATTCCCTCCATCCATCCAGGCTGGAGTCAGGCTGCTGTATCCCTGTATCCCCTGCTTTTGTGGTCCTCTTTATTAGAGCCATGGGAGACAAAATGTCTGCACCGTGGTCTCCACAGGCTGACCTGACACCAGGGTGAAGGCCAAGCCCATTTTGTTTTTGTGAGTTAAGTAGCTAAGGGTTAAAATGAAGCCCAGCTCAAACCAGCCAGCTGCAAACAGACACTGAATCTCTGCAGAGATTTAGAAGAGTTCAAATGCAACTTCATTTCCCCTTTTGGCTTTTGAGCTCGAGGGTGGGAATGCTGAAAGCAGCATTCCCAGCACAGTAAGGGAAATCAGCTTCAGGCTGCCAGAGTTGCTTGGTGCAGAACTTCTACCCCAACATGCTGAGAGAAAACATTCAGATAAACTCGAAGTTTATATGAAATTTAAAAAAAAAAAGCTATTTCCAGAGAACATTAAGCATCCTTAGAGAAAACAGACCATGGCACAGGTAAGGAGGCACAGCATAGCCACAACCAGTTGCTGTTCCTAACTAGGAAGTAAATCTTATTAAAAGCCTGGCTGTGACTTGCTGTTTAGACACCAAAAAGAGCCCTGTCAAAGTGATGGACGCTGTGACATTGCCCCTCTTTATCCACTGTCTCCAAGGATAGACTGGAGGAGATATTTTGGAGTGCAGACCCAGGCACCGCTCAGAGGAGTTGTAACATTTCACTGAGAGCACACAGAGAGGAGGACAGATTTCTGGAAGGTGATCAAGGCAATATAGCAACTGAGAGGCAAAACATTTGGCCATGTGCTGGGCTTCCAGAAGGTTCCCTTAGATTGTCTGGCTCTACCTGCCTCTGTTCAGCAAGGACAGCTTGGCACCCGAATTCGAGCAGTTAACAAGGTGAAATCAAATCTCTGATATGCATTTTGGAAGATTGCTATTGGCATTTGAATGGATTTTATTTTTTTTTTTTTTTTTGGTCATTTCAATGGGAGGAGTTTTCACCTCCTGGGTAAATCAGATGATGATGGATTTGCTGAAAAGCCGTGGCAGACTCAGAAAGATGTGAGCTGTGCTTGGTGCCGTGTGTGGCAGAGTCTCTTTGGGATGTGTGTGTGTGTGTGTGTGTGTGCAGGGGTGGGGTGACACCTTCCACTGCTTCCATGTGTCCCAGCTCTCTGTGTGTCACCCTATGGAGCTGCAGGTGAGGCCACGGGGCAGGATGGGCACAGCAAAGCAGTGGAGGAGCCAGGAGCCCACGTGGGAAGCCTGAGAGAGAGCCCTGCTTTTAATTCAGACCCCATTTCTAGCATTCGAGAGACCACAAGAGAAGGAACAATTAGGGCTGTTAACAGGAGTAAAATCCAGCATAGCTCACAAATGAACTATCTGAGCAACACTTGTCCATCTGGGCTCGCTGTCTGCCTGGCACCCTGTCTCTGTGTCCTGTCTGCTGTCTGTGGTGTCCCCTGTGCTTCTGTGCATTGAGGGTTCTGTGGCATCTGTCCAAACCTGCACACCTGGAAATGCACCACAGAGCCATGGCAGGCTTAACCTCAGGCCTAAACCTCGGCTTAGCAGCGCCTGGATGGTCCCTGGGTACAGCTGCCAGGCTCTGCAGAGGGATTGCTCCATGGAGGACACAGCCCTGCAGCAGGACACACCCCGTGCAGGTGGGATGGGGAGTCACCATGGCTGGTTTGGGGGTGCTTTTCAGCAGGAAGGTCCCTCTCAGCCCACACCTCTGCTGTCAGGCACCACCTCAGAGCATTCCAAAACGTTTCTTTCCCATCTGAGGGCCACTTTCCTGGAGGGACTGGGGACAGGGTGACAGCAGGTTAACTCTGCTCACAGGAAAACAGAGGGCAGGGGGTTGAGTTCCCTGTAGAAATGCATTTGATGTGGTTTTAAAGGCAGAACTGCACAGTGAACTTTTTTATGTGAAGAGAAAAATTCAAGATAAACCAGAATATTTTCCTGACGCCGTCACTGCTCCATCCACTGTATCTATGGGTGGATAAGGGTAGTGGAATTTAACAGTCCTGCTGCTCCCAACCTTTTAATGAGGTTCTCAGAAGACACAGACCCAAACCAGCCTCCCCAGATTGAAGTTTTTGATTAAAAACATGTGGATCACCTTGATCTCCTCTGCCTTCAGGATATGGGGCCAAATCCAAGTGTCCTGTGTCTGCTGGAAAGGCAGCAGATGTGTCAGGTCAGCTCTGGGCTTCAAAAGCTGGAAGGAGGTCTGGGTGACACTGGGTGATGAAAGCAGGGCAGATAATGCTGGAAAAGCTGGAAATCACAGAATCACAGCCCAGGGAAGGCTCCAGCTGGGGACCAGAGAGTACCTGGCAGTGGTGTCACCGTGTCACTGGTCCCTGGGAAGACCCCAAAACCTTAGAGCTCTGAAAAAGAAAAGCTTTTTCCCCAATTTCTTGTGGCCTCAGATGTGTTCCTCCGAGGCATTTCCCAGCAGAGCTGTGTCTGGGAATTGTGGAAGGAAAAGGCCAGTTTTAAGACCCAGCAGAGATGCCTCTCAAAGCACTGACTGTAAACCCTTCTCTGGAGGGGAACAATCTCAGGCAGCACTCAGAGGTATTTAACTTAATGCATCCTCTCAGTGCCACAACCCTCTGTGTGTATCCAGCAGAAACATTCGAGCTGTAACTAAAACTTTGGGCACTGTATATCCGAGTGTTTAGTGTTTCCAGCTAGGGAATTGTCAAACCATCTCCTTTATTTTTCCAGGCAGCTGCAGGTAAGGAGCTGTTCTGTGCCAAGCCTGGATAAACCCATTAGGGCTTTCTAATGTTTCGTGCAGAGGATTGTAATGGAGGAGCTGTAGCTGGCAATTATAATGCCAACCAAAATGCTTTTAAGCCGGGAGACGGCGCTTCATTAATTTTCATGTCAGCACAATCACAAGCAAAGAAGTTTAAATACTCTGCAGGGAGGTGAGGTTCAAGCATTAGCCAACATCTAGAATTAGGAGCGAGAAAGGGCTGTGGTTTGCTTTTTTTTTCCATGGGTTTAATGGTTTCTCCTTTCCCTCCTGCATTTTCACCAGTTCAGACCATCAGATGAAGGGAAAGCTGTCTGTGTTTGGTGGAGGGGGACTGTTTACAGAGCACGGGGTGATAGGACAAGGGGTGATGGTTCCAAACTGAGAGGTTTAGATGGGACATTGGGAAGAAATCCTTCCCTGGGAGGGTGGTGAGGCCCTGGCACAGGTTGCCCAGAGAAGCTGTGGCTGCCCCATCCCTGGAAGTGTCCAAGGCCAGGTTGGACAGGGCTTGGAGCAACTTGGGCTAGTGGAAGGTGTCCCTGCCCATGGCAGGGGGTGGGACTGGATGGGCTTTAAGTTCACTTCCAAGCCAAACCATTCCAGGATTCTGTGGTGACAGGAGTCTGCTAGTTGGCTGGTAGGGGTCTCATCCCAAAAACCATTTCCCTGGAGAAGCCAAGGCACAGGTTGTGTTTTGCCTTCTGCAATTAGTGATGGATTAAGTGTCCCCCATTTGCTGTGCCCACATCCCCGTGGTCCGTGGTCCTCCTCACCCTGTTCTCCTGCAGAGCCCAGGTCTCTGCCTGAACAGGCTGTTGGAGAAGTGAACACTTCACAGCCAAACTGGGGAGTTTGGGATTGTATGTTCTCACTTAGAGTTAAAAATGGGTGTGAACTGAGAGAAGGCCAGAGCCACTTGCTTTGCTGTTGGCTGAGCTAAAACTGTTCCTAAAGGGATCGGGAATGACCAGAGCTGGGGCCTTGGAGCTCTGCAATGCAGCCTCCCTCCTGCCTGGAGGGGTCAGAGCTGCAGTGAAGCTGCTGTGGCCTCTCTGTCCCTGCTTCCACCCCGCTGCAACCCCTGTGCCATCCCAGAATCCACTGATCCAACACCGGCACTGCCGGGAGCCGCTGCTGCCGTGTCCCTCCGGCACATCCCGGCTCTTCCCCCAGCCTGGCATGAGCAGCATCTCCTCTAATGGACATTGCATGGGTTCCTGTCCTGAGCATGGCACTGTGCATGTGTTTTTATTGTCACCTTGATCCCACACTGTCCCTGTGCGTGTCTCCCCTGGAGAAGTTTCTTTTCCATGTGTCAACCTTGGCTTCAGGTCGTGTGTGTCCTAAAGGCGTTTCCTAGAGCTCCTCATCCTGTGTCCAGTTAAACTTATCCCAGGTTTTCTGAGCAGAGAGTTGACCAGGCATAGCCTGTGCTGAGAGAGAGACCTCTGAGACACCTCTGGGCTATAAAACAGACCCACCTTTATGGCTGGGTGGTTCCTCCTTAGTTGTTTTATCTCCAGCCCACATAAAGAATGAGTTGTGTTGCTGACAGGCAGCTTAGAAGGTTTTCTGTTCAGCAGCTTTATGGTGGAAAATGTCTTCTTGTGATTATCCTTATATAAGTAGTTTATAACTTATAGTAAACACCTGATGTTTTGCTGCACAGTGAATCAGTGGCTGCATTTGGGCAGGTTAGAAGGGAGTTACAGTCACCTGCAACCTGTTTTCCTCATGTGCTGCCAACCCATCCCTGCTAATGTTCTTCTGAGATCCATTAATCAACCATTAGTCATCAATAAGTAGTCCCCTAATATTACCTTTAACTGTTAGGGGTATTCTCAGACCTCCCAATGAGCTGATTATTTGCATTCCCAAGAAGACATTTCCTAAAAAAAAAAAAAAAAAAAAAAAAAAAGTATGTTGTAATCCTGACTACACATGAAAGCACATTGTACAGGCTTAAATAAATATCAGCCTGCAATGTTTTTATTATTATTTTTTAGACATACTGAGCTCAGTAGCAAAGACAGCCCTACCAGCCCAAGATGACTCCTAGGATTAAGGCACATGAAAGCAACAGAGAAATGTATTCAAAACCAACTCTGTTTGCTTTCATCTTGTTTTTCCACACCCCTTAAAAATAAAAAGAAGTCTTGGTGACCCTGGTCAGAAGGAAATGATTTTTGAATACCTCCACTGTACTTTTAACTACCGGAAAAAAAAAGCTGTAGTTGAAAGAGAGCAACAGATTCTGTTTCCCTTTATCCAATTAATTTGAGGGGTTTGGACTCTAATCTGGCATCAGCTGCACCACCAAACCCCCCACACACACATTTTAAGAGTCATCTGAAAGATATTAGCAGGATGAGAGGAGTGGAAGATGTATTTTAGGGAGCACTGAGTATTGCCAAACTCATCTCCCTCCTTATTTTTAAGGTAAAGCAATTTCTTTTTTTTTTTGAGCTGCTCATGCATTTAAAGCTTAATTTGCTGACATATTTGCAAACCCCCCTCTCTGTTAACAGCAATCCTGCTCCTGCTTGGTATGACTTAACGTGTCTTTTTCCACTTGCAAAATCTGCAGTTATGCTGCCCTGGCCTTATGTAAACTCTGAATATTTACATTTCTTAAATTTGAAAAGAATTTGACTCCATCTGAGTGCCCACAGCCATCTCTGTGGTCACAGTCTCATTTAAGAGAGACACACACAGTAAATCCCAGGGTAAGTAAGCCCAGTCCCAGAGTCCAGACACTCTCCTTGGAACAGCCCCAAGAACTTGGATCATGTGCAGAAATTTCCCTATTTCTAAGAGAAAAAAAGGAGGAGTCATGACCAGAGGCAGAGATAGAAAATTCATGTGGTCACAGCCTGAATGAATATTTAACTTGAATTGAAAAAGATTTTTAGATGCAGCCAGGCCCTGGTTTTATATATATATATGTGTGTATATATATATTGGTTCGTGATGTATTTTATGACTATGAACTTACATTTATATTTCCAGAGGAGCTTGTGCTGATTGTCCTTGCAGAGCCCAGTGCTGAGCACCCTCTCCATGGCTGCTGGCGTCTCCTGTGTGCTACTAACCCTCAGCATGTGCCCTGCACAGGCCTCGCTCTGTTCCCTTCAAACCCCCCCAAAAAAACCTCCTGTCCCAGCAGCTGAGCTCAGCTCATGTTCTTCTCCCACGTGGAACATGCCTGACATCAGTGGGACTGGGGGAGATGCCGAGCCCAGCCCGACAAGACCAGCCCTAAACCTGGCTCTGACCCGGAGCTGAGGCTTAGCCGGGTCGGAAGCTTTGGGACCTTTTCTCTCGGCTTTGGGTCTCGTTTCCATCCCGCTCCTCACCCTGCCTGCTTTGTGCCCTGTTCTTGGAGGAGGTTTTCCTCAAGCCCGAGGCAGAGCAGTGAGGACAGGGAGTGCCTGGGAGGGAGAAGGTTGGCAAAGCCGTGGAGGTGCCTCAAGCAGGCGCGAGAGGTTTGGTTTGTCCCGATAACCCGCCGAGGCCCTCGAGGGCAGAATCGCTCGGATTTCTTGACTCAGTTCTTCACAGGCTTTTCCCTGGATGCAGGTATGCATGAGGTGACCCTCAGGCACCAGCCCTGCAGCAGGGCCTGGCTCATCCCGTGCCTCTCCCTCTCCCTGCAGAAGCCCAGCGCAGGCCTTACTACGCCGACTATTCCCCGGCACGGAAATACATCCACAGCCTCTGCACCAGCCACTACCTCGACCTGTTCATCACCTTCATCATCGGGGTCAACGTCATCACCATGTCCATGGAGCACTACAACCAGCCAAAGGTGAGATTTGCCCAGCAGCCTGGCTCCTGGGAAACCCGGCAGGGTGGGGAGCAGAGGATGCTCTTCCCTTGGGATACCACTGACCATTCCCTGTTCTCCAAAAGTCTCAGCATCACAATCCATCCAACTCTAGCATTTGGGAGTCACTTACTTTGGCCAAAACCTTCATTTCCCTGCTTTTGATTAAAAAAAAAAACCCAACAACAGAGGGAGAGGGAACTGAACTTTTACTAGGAAAAGACCAATACAAATATTTCCTCCCCTGATCCCGGACGTGACTGACCCTCAGACTGTAAAACAGTCCAAAGTTTTAGGACATTCCTCTTAAGAAATATAAACTTGAAGTTATTGAGTGCAGAGCAACGTTTCTTTTCCTCAATGAATTTAGAATAAACCAACTCGTAAGTACAACCCCTTTATGGATCCTGAAGTCATCGTTTCCCAAGCAAACCTTTGGCATAGGTCATACAGCCTGTCCATATATTAATCTCCCATATATTATGGGGCTCAGTATTTACTTATCCAGTATTCCATGGTCTGCCAGGTAACCTGCAAATTCCCCCTGGATGCTGAGCCAGAGGGGAAGGTGTGTATTTTACCCCAGCTGCCTGTGTGCTGCTCTGCCCCATAATTCCTTTGCAGAACAGCCTCTGTTTCACATGTAAATGTTATTTATCCAGATTAGGTCTTATTTACACTTGGTTTATGTTCACATAACACAGTGTTGTAAATCCAAATGCAAACCATCATAGATATTGCATTTGTTCCCAATTCTATCTGTTTGGATGTTCATAATTATCATTTTCTTATTGAAATTACAAAGGCCTACATTATATTGAGCTAAATTCCCCTCCCTCCCTCCTCTCCCCCAATCCCTCTCCACCCAAAGAGCTGTTTTACTCTCCAACTGTCTATTTTAAGGTCCCAGCAAGATTCTTTTGCTATTGTTGGCCTGTAGCTCCAATGAAATCCGTTATAAACACTCATCATCCTGGAGTATAAACACTGTGGATTCCTGACTTCCGAAGCAGCTCCACGGAGAGCGTGAATGTTGCACCAAATATGGACATGCTTTGCCCAGCTCTAGAGATGTAACATTTTTCAAGAAGGCAAGATTTAATCCAGCTCCAAGGTTATTTATTATTCTGAGCTTTTGAAACAAAGCCTTTGTCCCAGGGGTTGCCATGCTGGAATCAAGAGATGATCCATCAAGTCCTTTATTCTGCCCAAGGCTGGGCAGTTCAGAAATAAACTTCAGTAGGTGGGGACGGAGTGAAATTTTTGTGTCTGCCCCAAACTGAACAAATAGTGCACTGAAGTTGAACTTGACAGTTTTAGGCCAACTCATCTTAGTGCTTTTGAGGTTTTTGTTTGAATCAGTGTTTAATCCTTTATTTGAGTTTTGCTGTGTGATTTAGCGAGCTCTGCAAGCTATTATGACTTTATTTCTTTTATCTCTGTTCCTATGTCACCCTTGTCCCTGCCAATTCCTCTGGGGGGGGGTTTAGGAAAGGATAACTGGGCTGGTCTAACTGGGGTCTCTCTTTTCAGTCCCTGGATGAAGCCCTGAAGTACTGCAACTATGTGTTCACCATCGTTTTTGTGTTCGAGGCCCTTCTGAAGTTGGTGGCGTTTGGTTTCCGAAGGTTCTTTAAGGACAGGTGAGAGTATTTTAAACTCCTGTGCATTTGGGATTCAGAGCTGAACTGACCCACTTTCAGAGCTAGATGCTGGGTAAATGTACACTGAGTGCCTGCTGAGTGCAGGGAAGAGCCAAGGGCTGTCTCACTGTGGGTGCAAACTTCATGGTGTAGGGACTAAAAATTCTAAGAACTGCAGGAGAAATTCCGGAAATCTCACACAATTCCAGATGCATCCTTTCCCCTGGGTGCCTCCCTTTCCACCAGGTCAGCTTAGAGGTCAAAACCAACCTGTTGGCATCAACCCAGCCCTCCAAAGAATAGTTTTGGCAATCTAAGGACACAGAGTCCCCCGAAACAAGTCCTTTGATGACTGCTGGCTTTGTAAAGCCTTTTGGCACAGACAGAGCTCATTGTGTTCAGCCCCTCTGCCCTCAGAGCCCAGCTCTGAGCCTACAGGTTTCATTGTGCATTCCACTGAGCCAGAAGTGAATGTGTGTGAGAGCATGTCATGGTCTGGGGACCTGCTGGGGGGAAGGGTAAGACTGGACACTTTTCCACACTTGTCTGCTTCATTTATCCTGACTTGAGTGGCTGGGAGCTACTCTGAGCAATATTAGTGATGAAATTGTGCAGGACACAGTTTCTTCACCTCTTGCTGCCCTCCCAGTGCTGGTGTGAAAGGCCCTTTACAAGTGTTAGGCCATAAATCAAGGAAGATACTCAAGTGGGATAATTCGAGGGACAGGTGACAACATGGGAGCAGCTGTATTGCATCACATCATGGGTCCCTCTAGCCTGGGGGCAGGCAGGGACACTTCCCAGTCAGCTTCCATCACTTCCCAGAGCTTGTGGCTCACAGGGTGTCTGTGCCAGCTGCAGGGAGCTGCTTTTGTACCACACAGAGGATCCTGGGCCCAGATGGGAGAGAGGAGAAGCATTTGGGAGCTGCTTAAGCCTGGTTTTGACATACAATTCCCTACTGTGCTCATGTGTGATTTTAATTTTTTTTGCCCTTCCTGTCTCTGCAGGTGGAATCAGCTGGATTTGGCCATAGTTCTGCTGTCCATTGTGGGAATCACCCTGGAGGAGATCGAGATGAACGCAGCTCTGCCCATCAACCCCACCATCATCCGCATCATGCGGGTGCTCAGGATAGCCAGAGGTGTGTCCTGCTCCAGGCCCTCAGCCATCCCTTCAGACACCTCAGGGAATGGTTTGGCCATTTCTTCTTCCAGTCCTGCTGGTTCCATGTCAACCAGAGAACAGTTTTTCCAGTGGCATCTTAGATAAGGCTCTGAAACCTGGGATCACTGAACCAGACAAGAGAGGGACGTGGTGGCACTGAGAGCTGGAGGTGATGCCCTGCACTGAGGAAGTCTCTCCCCATCACTCCCCCATTCTCCTGCCTGGGCACACTGGAGCTCTTGTGGCTTTGGATCTGTTTTCATGGAATCCCAGAATGGTTTGGGTTGGAAGGGACCCTAAAGATCATCCAATCCCACCCCCTGCCATGGGCAGGGACACCTTCCACTAGCCCAGGTTGCTCCAAGCCTCATCCAGTCTGGCCTGGACACTTCAAAGGATGGGACAGCCACAGCTTCTCTGAATAACCTGTGCCAGGGCCTCCCCACCCTCACAGGGAAGGATTTCTTCCCAATATCCCATCTAACCCTGCCCTCTGTCAGTGGGAAGTCATTCCCCTTTGTCCTGTCACTCCATGCCCTGTCCAAAGTCCCCCTCCAGCTCTCTTGGAATACCTTTAGGCACTGGAAGGGACTCTAAGGTCTCCCTGGAGCCTTCTCTTCTCCAGGTGAACACCCCCAACTCTGTTTTTGCTGATATTAACATTAGTTGGTGTGGGAAGTGCTCAGGATGTTCAGCTGCTCTGTGGGCCCTGCCAGGATGCAGCAAACTTCCCACCTGTATGAACAGATGTAAGAGAGATGGAAACCCTCCCTAAAGGATCTGAACCTGGATTTCCTGGATGGATTTTGCTTGCAATATTCCCCAGCCCTGCTGACCAGGATTTGCTTCTCATTTCAGTGCTGAAGCTGCTGAAAATGGCCACAGGGATGAGAGCTCTGCTGGACACGGTGGTACAAGCCCTTCCCCAGGTAAGCCCCCAGACTTCATCTATGCCCGGTGTGTTCCCCTTGTGGGCCTGGGGACAGCTCTGTGCCACCATTTGGTGGCCACTAGAAGCCACCTGGGGAGATGATCAGCTTTGTCTGAGCCTTGGGAGCAGAGTTTTTCATGGCACGTCCTGCTCACGTGGTGTGTGTTAGTTGGGAGAACCAGAGTGATGGAAAAAGAGTTAACAGAATCAGAGCTCTTGTAAGTCAGAGCTCTTTGGAAGTCAAAGCTCTTATAAACCACAGATTTCACTGGCAAGTTCAGGAAACACAAGGACAGACAGAGAAGGATGTTGGTGAAAGCACTGGGAGCTTCCAGCTCAGCAGTTTTGTGAGGCAGGAACAACCATGTTTATGATCACTGTTGCCAGAGGAGCTGCAGCCTCTAAAAAGCAAATGTGAGAGATGTTTCTGGGTGTTAAAATCTTGGAGTGGGGTCTCAAATCACCACATTCTCCTGAGCTGCAAGAGGAACAACGATGCTGCCAGTCTGAACATTTGATAGGATCCTTCAGCTGTTCAGTTCCTGGAGAGCACATTTTTATGGACCTGTTTATGTGAGAAAAGAATGAAAGAAGCTTTTTGCTGACTTGCAGTCCTCCATCAGAAGAATTCTGAGAAGTTTAGGGTTCCTTTGTTTTTTTAAATCTTGTCCTCTTTAGGCTGTGTTGTGGTGGTGTGTGAGTTTGATGGTCTGAGCTCTTTAGGATCAGCTGCACATTCCAATTTCCTGTATCACCAGGCTGCTGTATCCCAGCAGACAGTGCTAGAAACATTTACATAAAGCCAGGTTTTACCCAGAACTGGGTCCCAAATGAGGTGCCAGAACCCTGTCACCTTCTTCTCTGACCTGGCAATTCAGCAGCAGCACTTTGAGGATGCACAGACATGATCAGACAAGTCCTTAGTTTTCAACCCTTCCAGAACATCCCACAGCTGAGCTGCTGGAAGGAGCTTTAGCAGTGGGACCAATCCATTCTGTGTGTCCTGGGATGGACTGGGAGAGGTGGTGAGCAGCCACATGGGGATCAGCTGGAGCTGTCTGCAGAGGAATTCCCTGGGAACAGCAGGATGTGGCTTGGCCAAGAGCAGACACTGTGTTGGCATCTCTTCCAGAGGATGAGTGGCCACGGGAGAATCAGTAGAACCACTCCATGTAATCACCCAAATAAACCCCTGTGACTTAGTTACTGAGTACAAAGCAGCCCCTGATCTATTCAAAGTGAACTGGAAAACAAGGGGAATTTCTTTTTTCTTGGAAAGACCCATTTGCTTTACTTTTCATCACTGCCATGAAGATGTTTCTAATCTGAGACATTTGCCCTTTGGTATTCAGATTTCCTTTGCAGTGAAGGATTTTGGCTGAGACTAAAGCAGGGATTTCCCAACCTGGCCCCTGGCTTGGCATTTCAAGAGATTATTTGATTTCTTTCTTTCAAAAAGCATTGTGATTGCAGATCATATTTTCTCCACCTCCTTGGTTTCTCTGCCCCTCAAACAATGGGGTGGCTGCAGGCCAGGCTTTTGGTTTCTTTGGGGTGTTCTTGCAGTTTACATTCCAACCAAGGTCTCTGTTAAAGGGAAAACCCCAGGGAGATTCCAAGCAGATCTCATGCAGATAAAAATGCCAGTTTGGCCTCCAGTGAAGTTGAGAAAATGAGAAGGGAAGTTTGGGGTGACCTCTCCAATAACAATCACTCTTCACAAAACTGCAGCTTTCATTTCCAAGGCAGGGGGAGAGTTCCTACCCTAATTAATTTAGCAGCCTGAAGCCACAGCTGGAAAATCCTCGTTGAATGCAGCTTCTAAGTGACAAAAAAAGCTAATTTCATGTTTATTCATTAAGGTTTGGGGGGAAATTCTTTGTATGGTGTCCATTTATGGGCTGACGATGACAAGGTATTGTCAGTGCAGAACACTTATTTTCTTTTGGGTGATTTTCATCAGCTTTGTTTTTTATTCAGCAGTAGATGCAGTTTGAGTAGCACTTGAAGAACCAACTGCCCCCAGATTTGAGGGAATGCAGCATTTTGATCCCAGATTGAGGCTGTCACAGGCTCAGTCTCTTCTGGAACTTCAGTCTAAGTCTTGAGCTGCTCTTTTCGAAGTTTTCCTCCCCTGCTGCACCTTCCTTGTCTGGTAACCTCACGTCCACCGGATCAGAGACCTTCTCCACCTCATCTCTGAAAAAAAATGAGATGGAGTAGAGGAAAAAAAATGAGGAGAGGCCAGAGAGACAGAAAGAATGGCCAGGGAGGGATCTGAAAATGGCACCTCCTCTGCCCACCTTCTCCATGTCCTCTTAGTCTCAGCAAAACAAAAAAAAAGCCACCTGGTTCTTTTCTTTAAGGATGCAAAGTGTTAGGGAATCAGCCATGCCCTGTTAATGAAATACATTCTTGTTTACTCTTTCTGCTAAAAATATCTGGTGTTTTTAGTGTGAATTAGCCAAGTTTATTTGGTCATTGGATGTCATTTTGCTTTTTTCTTCTAGTGCTTCTTTTTGGAGCAATAATAGATAAAATAATCTCTTACAGTCTGGCAAACAGAAGAGCACTGAACTCCTTTAAATATGAAGCAGGTTTTCAAGACCTGTTTCAAGTGTTTTCCTCTTCTTTATGAGCTCTGGCCCCATTAAGGCTCAATAATGAATTACACCACTCATCCATCAGCTGAGTGTTTCCTTGCTTGTACATCTGGTGGTTTTGTAAGCAAAGTCTGTTCTGTGAGACTCCTGTTTGATGGTGGCCCTTCAGTCCTTTTCCCATTCCCTGCTTTCCAAAGTCCAGCTCACCCTGTCTGTAGCACGACCTGCTGTCAGATTTGGAATCTGGCTTTTGGGTGGGTTGAAATGCTCCTGGTGTCAGTGAATCCCCCCCACAGCACTTCCAGCATCAACTGCCACCAAGAAACCCTGCAGTGACTGTTGAGCTGCCAGAGCTCTTCCTGATGGAGAGGACAAAGGGAATCCAGTCCAATTCCCACCTTCCTCTGCAGGGCCAACAGCAAGAGGTGGAACTTGCCTATCAAAAGATCTGGGCTCTTTTTCCTTCTCTTTTCTCCCTTGATCCATGGGTGGCACATTAATTAAGTGCAGGCTGTACAATACACCTCCTCTTTGTCTTCAGAGCTTGGATCTCCCCCTGGGTGGACTCTCTGCCAAGGAAAGAGGGAAGAACTCCTTGTTCTATCAGTGCCCTGAAGGGCAGGATCTGTAGTTTGCTCCTGTCCAGGACTTTATCTCCTTTTGGTGCTGTAATTACTCTGCTGATCTCAGTGTCAGCTCCTGAGGAGGTTTTTCTGGCATTGTCTTGAAGCAGTTGGGGGACAAAAGGAATGATCTGCTCTTGCCAGACACTGGAAACCCCCAGTGATGTGAACTCAGAGAGCAAGAACGGGAATGTCTGACCAGGATGAGGTGGATTTTGGAAGATGGGTGTGTGGGGGCTGTGCTGCAGAGATGCCTGAGGGATTAGAGCAGCGGAGCAGAAATCCTGAGGCACAGAAAGCACCATCCTGCTGGCTCCTGGCACTGTGGGCCTGAGTGCACACACAGCTTGGTCAGGTCAGCTGGTGGCCTGTGGTTTCACCAGTGACACCATTTCAGCCTCCAAGGTTGTCTGTCTGGCCCTTCTTACTAATCCTGGAATTCTCACAGATGGCCTCTGTTTTCCTAGCAAATATGTCCATTTTCTCTGGGGTTTAGTGCATAAATTAGTCTGAGCTTTCCCACTGCCAGGATTATTGCTTTGGCTGGAGGGGGATGGAAGGAAGATGAGGAGGACTCATGTCCTTGGAAAGGTTTGGCAGGGGCTTAGTTTTGTGAGAAATTGCTCTTGACAGGCATTCCAGGGAGCTGTGTGCACTGCCTGCATCAACAACTGGAATGCCAGGGTGTGGTGGAGGAATAATGGATGTCAGAGCTGGAAGAGGCACGGAAGGAACTGGCTTCACCCAGGCATTGCTGGACTGGGACCAGAGGAGACATTTACTCCATCAGTGCCTCTCCCAGAGCAGGGAGAGCAGAGGCCAGCTGGGTGTGTGGAAAGTCCCTTTCCTTGGGAAAAGGAAAGCTGTTCCTGGCCTTTTAATGGCAGCTCCTCACAGAGGCCCTCCCTGCTCCTCTGGGTGGGATGGAGGACTCTGCCCACAGCATCCCTCTGTCCCAGGCACACAGACAGTTCTGCCAGCCAGGATTCCAGGAAATGAAGGTCCAGGAGGAATCACAAGATGCTCACCAGCATCTCCATGTCTTATGGCTTCTCTGAGGTACTTCAGGGCACCAGAAACATCTCCAAGACGTTCTTCATCTCTGCTTCACTCCCTGCAGTCCCCTGCCTTCCTCAGTGCTGGAGCCCCAGGAAATGATGGATAGCCCCTGGCTGCCAGAAAAAGGGAATATCTGGAGTTTTCTGTGCCCAGCCCAAGTCAGGGGGAGTTGGATGAACCAGAGCTGACCTGTTCAGTGCTGCTGGAGCAGAACCACCTCTCAGAGCCTGCCTGGGTCACTGGCTGCCAGAGTGGAGGCTTCTGGCCAGAGCTGGATTTCTGTTCCTGATGGAGAGTCCAACCCAGGCATCCCAGCCTTTGGCTGCTGTACTCCTGCCCCCTCCCATTCCTTTCAGCAACATGATTCATGCCCCATCTTTTCCTTGGCTGGTCTCAGTAGATCTCTGAGCACTTTGGAGACACTAACCACCTATCCCTGAGGGACTTACAGATGGGGAAGTGGAGTTGCAGGAGAGGAATGACTCACCCAGGGTCACAAACACTCTCAGTCTGCCTTCCCTCTGCTCAAAGCCACTGCCTGACCTGCTGCCTCCACCTCAGCCCATCCCTGGGAACAAGCCTTGGGTCCTTCTCTGTGCTCAGGCCTTGGGGGAGGCCATGGACTGAAGAGGACTTTCCTTTTCCCTTTCCCTTTCCCTTTCCTTTATCCCCTTTACCCCAGGACATGGGCAGAGAGCCATGGGCAAGCACTGCCAAAATATTCAATCCAGCCCTGCCCTGTCCTGCTCCAGGAGCTCCACAAACAGCCTGAGGGGCTTTGGTGAAGCACCTGAGCTGTTTTGCTCTGGAGCATCAGGTGCCTGTGGGCTGCTCTTTCCAGCCTCTGGATTATCCAGCTGCCTGCACACGTGGATGCAGGGGGTGGTCAGGGCAGCAGGATGGGGAGCAGCTCTGGCTGTTGGATGGAGTTTATCAGGGAAGGTGGTCCCACCAACCCACCCCAGGACCTTTCCATTGCTGCTCTGTCTCACATCTCTGTCACATGGCCACGTTTCCAAATCAGAGCCAGATATTCAGGCACTTCCCAAGAGATCCTGGGCACGAGCTGAGCTTTGGAGCTGCCCCATGTCTGCTCTCAGGGCTCAGCAAACCCCACGGCAGCAAACAGGGCTCTTCCAGCATTTTTAAGCTCTGCCTGTGATGCCTTGAAGGATTCTGTTATGAGACTTTGTGGCCTTTGAAGGACTTGTTATGAGCCACATTGGCTCAGTGATGCAATTAGTCACCATCATAAATACAGAATCTTTTGCTAATGCCCACTAGAAAGTAGCAAATTGTTTATGAACAAATGTCAGCTCATAACATCCCTTGCATGTTGAAAGCCAGATGATGGTTTTGACTGATAACCTGGTAAGAACTTTGTTGTTAGTCTAAATTCTTTGGAATTTCATCAATGCCATAAGTTTGCAGGCTGATTTATTAGGCATTAAAATAGCAGTAAAATATTCAGGCTGCTTTGAGCAAAATCCAAAACCCTCTGCTGCAGGGCTTTAATATACCCTTGACTTACAGGGCTTGTTTATCACTTTTATTCTCCTTCCCTTTAATTATTTGCTCATTTGCCTCCCTGGCTGTGTGTGTGTGTGTGTGTGTGTATTTGTGCATGTGCCTGTTTTCTTGTGTTTTCTCATTTGCAGTCACTTTGCAGGCTGCCTTCTAATGTCTCCCAAACCATCAGGTCCAGCAGACACAAGTCAGGAAACATTATTCCAGAAGACAGTACAGGCAGATGAAATAATCCAGCCCAGCCATCCACATCCCTGTTTTATCTCTGTTATTCCCGGGAGGATGGTAATAATGTTAGTGGAATTGCAGAGCTCTGCATGGAGTAGCCAGTTTAGGGTTTACAGCAATTACAGTCTCCACTGGATGATTTGACAACTCCCATTTCTTTAACACAAAAAAAAAACCTCTTTCATGAGTTAATTTTATGATAACAGTTATCACACTGATAACCTTTCTGATGAAATTAAAGAGTGTGGTCAAAATGCCCAACACCACCGTGGCTGTGCCACCTCAGAGAAGAAAACTCTCAAATTGGGAGTTCACTGGAAGAGACCTTGGAGGTCAGGAATCCCTCTGCCTGACTACCTGATTCACTGTTATTTAGGGATAAATGATGCTTGTGATGCCACGTGTGGTTGGAGAACTCGATCACTTTGTCTCTGTCAGAGCTGATAGACACAAGCAATTAAAGTGGCAGGAGAGATAAATGTGAACAGAGTTACTTGCAGGTTGTAGCAGGTCAGGTTACTCTGCCCTTCATGTTCTCTGCCCGAATCACAAAAAAAATCTGCTCTGTTTTCAAGGCTTGGATCTCATTTGGTGATGGACTCAGTGTGGATAACTGTAGTGCCATTGGTGTTAAGAACCTTTTAGCATCATTTCACTTTTCTCACCCCCCTTCAGTCACCTTGCAGGGCTCATTAACACCTCCAGCAGCACCTAGAACTGCCAGGTGCCTGCATTTCAGTGCTGGTGTATGGAATAAGGCTTTTCCTTGGAGACACTGAAAGCTAAAATTCAGGAAGCTGTTGTTGAGAAATGTTTGTAAAGGGGAAGCCTCGGAGAGCTTCACCTCTCCCTGGAGCACATGTTCCTTTGCTGAAAGTCCTCCAGGCCAGTGGAACCTTTGGAAACCAGTTGTCAGCATGTCAGCAGTTCCTCTGGTGGCTTGTTATTGTCACTGTCTTCATGCTCAGAGTCCCAAACAGAAGGGGAAAGGCCCTTGAAATTCAAGGCACCAGGTCACAAAGTAGCCCTCAGTAGGGAAGTGCCCCTGAGAGTGGCCAAATTCCACATGAGTGGAGGGTGATGGAGAGGCACCAGAGACTGCTTTGCACATGGAGTATCTGCTCATTCCCAGCCACAGAGGAGCTCTCTGGGTCCATTAAAGCAGAACTGTGAGAGGGGACCAGGGTGTTGGAATCCAGGGCAGGGGTTGATTTGCCTCTGGCCACCCGTCCCTCCTTTGCTTGTGTTGAAAATGTGATGGAGTGATTTAATTCATGACCTCGACTTGCCTGACCCTTGTTCTGCTTTCTCCTTGTGTAGGTAGGGAACCTTGGCCTACTTTTTATGCTCCTGTTTTTTATCTATGCTGCCCTGGGAGTGGAATTGTTTGGCAAGCTCGGTGAGTGATGAGCCCGACGCCCTTCGTTTCATCCGGTTGATGTTTATTTGGTATCTCGCTGTTTCCTCTCTTCTCTCTCTCGTTCCTGGGCCTTCCTCAGCTTTCACAGCTCATGTTCTGAGGATGGAAGTTCTCTCTTGATCTCAGGGTCGCAGGTGACACATGAGGATGTAACACAGAACCTGCCTAACGTGCACAAACACACATTTAGAGACTTGTCCAACACCACCCTTGGCTGGACAGGAGCTATTTACTGTTTAAATATATGTTCACAAAGATGGAAGTTTGCTACTGAAGGCAGAACATGAGTCTGCAAAGCTGGATGGTGGTCAGAGTGGTGCTGGAGAGATGCCACCACAAACATGTCCCTCCTCCTTCCACCACACGCCCCATGAGCTCCCTGCACTTGGCTGACATTGCTCTTCCAGCTGCCCAGGGCTTGTCTGTCTGTTGTTCTCAGCATCACCTTCCCCTTTCTACAGAAATCAGGGAGTTCCTGGTTGTCCAGTTATTCCTCCAGCTTGAGAATACTGCAGCTGGTCAGGAATGTGTCCATCACTAAAACCAGGTGGAGGCAGAGAGCAAACACACAGCCAGCAAAGCCAGGGCAAAGCAGTCCCTGCCCTAAAGATGCTATTGGAAGGAGCTGTGTCGGCCTCCTCCACAATTCCATCCCAATTAGGGCTTCAGGAGCACCAGAAGGGCCCTTCCTGCACAGAGGGTTTATGGCTGTCATTAATCCCCTTTATGAGTCCAGCCCTCTGCTCAGACTGCAAGTGCCTGAAAGCAGAATAATTCTTTCAACCAAAAACAAATTATTTTTCAGTCTCCAACAAATTCTGGGGGGGAAAAAAATTAATTCTGCCTCCACCCCAAATGAAATACTGTGGGTTTATATTACATCTATCTAGATATATGGATGTATTTGTTCTGTCACAAAGGTGAAAAACGGCTTGTTCACAGAGGCACCTTCTGCTGCTCTGAATCCTAGTTGGTTTTCCACACATCCACTGGCAATGCCAGCCCCAGGATCATAGCCTGGGGCCTGCTGTGGGGCAGCAAGCTGGGAATGTAACTGGGGAATAGTTCACTCCTTTTTCCTGCTCACTGCAAGCCCATGTCAGCCACAGGCACCATCAGCACTCGCTTCCCCAGGGCTGGTCATCTGTGGAGTGGTTTTACTGTTTTTCCTTCCAATTTATCTCCAAATAATTACCTAAGAGTGAAATGCCCAAGCAAGAGACATTGCTGCCTGACCTGATGAATATTTAACAAGCCTGTGTTTTATGGGAAGAGGGATATTTCGTCTGTTCAATTTGCATTCATTAGGATATTAATTCTCGGGGGGAAAATGTCAAATTGCTCCACTTTATCTCAGTGAATTATCCCTCATGGTAGATGTACCCTGTAAAAAATCATCAAGGCAAGGACATAATCAAGAGGAAAACATACAAAGGATGCTGTAGAGCAGGATTTCTTGAGACAGCCCAGGAAATCTGCTTGCTTCCACCTCCTTTTAGGTCTCTTTGTGTTGGCTCTGCCCATAAAGAGAAACCGAGAGATCACAGAGTGGTTTGGGTTGGAAGGGACCTTAAAGCTCATCTCATTCCACCACGAGATCACCGCTCCCCAGTGCCACCTGTCAGTGTGACACAGCCCAGGGTCCCACCAGCAGGTTTGGGGGGCTGCTCTGGGTAAGCCAGACGTGGCTCCACTGACGTGGTTTTGCTTCTCTGTCCCGCAGATTGCAGCGAAGAAAATCCCTGTGAAGGTCTGAGCCGCCACGCCACCTTCACCAACTTCGGCATGGCCTTCCTCACCCTCTTCAGGGTGTCCACAGGGGACAACTGGAATGGCATCATGAAGGTGTGTCTGGGCTCTTTCTTCTCCCTGTAGGTGCATAAAGATTTCAAACAGATTTTGTGTGGAAATAAAAAGGTTTCCTCTTAAAGCCTCCAAGTTAAACTTCCTGATTTCAAAGCCAAGTGTATTTTCAGGTGGTGATTTGTCCTCAGCCTGAAACTTCGTTCCTTCATCTAATATTTCAGGAAAATTATACCAGTCCTTGTGACTGAGAAAGGTAACCTTGTGTTCTGTGTCCTGTGCCTTTGGGATTTATCATAGAATCCCACAATGATTTGGGTTGGAAAGGATCTTAAAGCTCATTCAGTTCCACCCCCTGCCATGGGCAGGGACACCTTCCACTAGACCAGGTTGCTCCAAGCCCTGTCCAACCAGGCCTTGAACACTTCCAGGGATGGGGAGTCCACAACCTCTCTGGCCAACAAGATATCCCTCTTTGTAGATGATGTAATTCATGTTTTCTCTCCATTTTAGTTGTACCTGCGAGCCTTTGTGTTCAGGGCATGTTAATTGGATGTTTCTGTGTTTGGAGCCTGAGCAGAGCCCCAGCCCTTGTTAATCCCTGCCCTTTTCCCCCCTGCTGCAGGACACTCTCCGGGAATGCACTCGGGAGGACAAGCACTGCCTCAGTTACCTGCCCGTCATCTCCCCCGTCTACTTCGTCACCTTCGTCCTCATCGCGCAGTTCGTCCTGGTCAACGTGGTGGTGGCCGTGCTGATGAAGCACCTGGAGGAGAGCAACAAGGAGGCCAAGGAGGATGCTGAGATGGATGCTGAGATCGAGCTGGAGATGTCCAGAGGGACCAGCACCTCGGCCCCGGGTGGGAGCAGGGGCGGTGCCGTGGCCCCGGCGGGCCGGGCGCCCTGCAGGGCTCAGGAGGGCGTGAAGGCAGCGCTGCAGGTGAAGCACCAAGCCCTGGTAAGAGCTCCCAGAAAGCTCCTGTGCTCGGGGCAGGGAGGGGATGGTCACAAGACAGTCAGATGCCAGGTGACACAGAGCCAAAGGGACAGGACAGCAGCTCTGCTGGTCCCTCGGGGTGTCACCACCACCCCCATGTCCTGAGTCATCTCCCAAGGGCTCCCGGAGGGAGAAGCTGCTGGAAATGCTGTCCTGGCCATTGTTCCTGGGAAGGGTTGAAAAGTCCATCTCTTGCCACTTCCAGTTCGTTCCAAGGTTGTGAATTTTAAGTTTGGAACCATAACAGCCACAGGTCCCTGTTCTACTCTCCCAACCACTCCTTGTCCTTTAGGATGGGCAGCAGGACCAGGGAGGAATCTCCTAAAGCCCTGGGAATGCTGGCACTGTCAGCCCTGACAAATACAGCAAGGCCTGGGATAAATTCCCTTCACATGGACACAGATATACTCCTTGGGTTCTTTTTAATCCCACTTTGGGATTTCCAGAGGAGATCAGGAGGGCACTGGTAAAAAACTACATCTTCCCACTGGCCCGTGCTCTGCTTGGGGCATGGCTGACTTGGACCCTGGGAATTGTCAGAGCCCCTCAGCAAGAAGCTGGAAGTTCCTGGGTTGATTTTCCAGACACTGCCTGCTCTCCCATTCCTGTTAGTCCTGTAGGAAAACAGTGCAATCAGAAATCCAGGATGGGAAGGAGAGGCATGAGATAATTGCCTCATCCCATGTCAGCAGCATATGATTAAGAGTGAACATGGAATTCCTTTGTCACCACGATCACAAATAAATCTACCGTGAAATCAATGGGGGGGTGAGATTAAATTACATGAAATTAGATTTTTGTAAAATCTATCAGACTCTATTAAGACAAGGAAGAAGAAATTTGGTTACACAGCAATGGGGAATTCACTGTTTGAATGTTGTTCCTGATAAGCATTTCTGCAGGAAAAATACACCAGAAACAGCCAGGTTGCTTTTCTCACTTCGGGAAGAGAGGGTACATCCTTTCACACAGGCTGGGATTGCAAACTGAGTCCATCCTCTTAGGGTTTTTCTCATCTTCCAATACCTCCCAAGCACATCAGGAGCCCTTCAGAGCCTCCTTTCAACCCCAGAAACTCTGCAGGGAGAGGTGATGAGAACAGCCTGAGCAGGGACCTGGCCACACATTTCCCCTTGCAGGTTGCTGGAATTCAGGTGAGGAGTCCCTTCCCTGCACAGCAGTGAGGCAGAGGCACTGCAGTGGGGCTGTGAGAATTCCCTCACTCTCATCTCTGCCCCATCCCTGGAAGTGGCCAGGTTGGACGGGGCTTGGACCAACCTGGTGTAGTGGAAGGTGTCCCTGCCCATGGCAGGAGGTGGGACTGCGTGGTCTTGAAGGTCCCTTCCAACCCAGACCATTCCAGGATTTGTGATTCCATGATCTGGGACGCCCAGGCTGTCCTGGGCACTCTCTCCTGCACTCCCTGCAAGCTGCACTGGAAGGTGTTGTGAGATGCTCCATGTTTTCTGACAGTTTTTCGCAGCCCACCTGTGCTTTTCCCCTTCCTTCCTGCTCTGGATGAACGGGACAATTAGGAAATGCCATGGGGCAAACGTATTTGAGTGTTTAGACCCAGCCCTGCTGTGCCACTGATGCTTTTTATCTCCCCAATTTGAAGGAGGTGCTGAGCTGTGAGAGTGTGTCTTTAGCCATCCCAGACTCAGACACGCTGGAGGGGGCAGAGACTCCCAGCATGGAATTCCCGTCCTCCTGCTCTGTTTCCCACCATGTCCTGCCACCTTCCCACAAAAGCCCAGGCCACCAGGCTGAGGTGAATGATGTCACACTGTTGCTTCTGCATTGTGACGTGGTGCTTTGGTGCTGTGCAGCTGCTGGTGGTGTCAGAATTGTCCCAAACCTGTCGCTTCACAGCCACGACTGTCCTTTCCAGCCTCTGTCCTTCGTGCTGGGAAAACACCACATCCCAGAGGACTCTGCTGGCAGCCATGTGTGGGATAGGAATGAAAATCCTCTTTTTAGCCCTAAAAGAAGTGTCACATGTGGTGTGCAGTGTGATGTGTGAGCAGTGTGTCTTCAAGCATTAAACCGAGAGCTGCAGGCAGAGCCTTTTTGTGGTGAAAACACCATCAAATTTGATTTTATTGTTGTTCCTGTAAGAACTTGTTTATGATACAGTGTTGAGGAAACAGAGGCAGAAGGAGCTCAACAGGTCAGGCTTCCAGCAATCCCCAGAGCTGTGGGTTCAGGAGATGCTCTGGGAGATTCCCCAACAGACCAGAAGGGCTGTAGCCCCCTTTGCTCAGTCCCTCCCTATTGCCCCTTGAACCAATGCCCAGATCCCCTCCTGATTTCCAGGGTATGGAATCAGGCTGTCAAGAGCAGCTCACCAGCTGGGAGCCAGCAAGCCTGCAGTCCACCTTTCATATTTCAAGGACTTGCTTCAGTGGCCTTGCAGCCATTTGAAATTTGCCCACGTCCCTAATCAGGCCTCAACAGCTGAAACCTTAAAAATTGAGGTGGTTGATGTCAAGAAGAGGTTTCTGTTCATTTGTCCCGTCCATACAAGATCCTACAAAGACAAACTGAGCTTTAATAGCCAAATGCTCTGATCCTTCTGTTAAACTGCTGAGAAAGTGGAGCAAGACCTTTTGTTCTCTGTGTGGCTGTGGGGTGTTAACAACCACCCGCCTGCCTCCAGCTCAGGTGTTGCTGTGCTGATGGAGCTTATTAGCTGTGATGGCCAGGGGCCAACTGGCACAGCCACGCTGCTGATGCATTAATTCATCAGCTCAGAGACCTGGCTTGCACCCTTAGGGCTCCTGGGCACGGCCACGGGCAGTGCTGGGTGCCAGCTACCTGTAAATCCCTCCTGATGGTCCCCCTCGGCTTCCCAGCCAAGCTCAACAGGGTAAAAGCACTGAGTAATTCATCTTGGGATGTGTGTCTTTAGGGAGCCGAGGAAAGAAATTTTTTAACCAGAAATATATGGCAAAAAAACCGGATTTAACCAGATCCTTGGTGACCTCAAAGCCTGAGGGATCTCAGGCCCAGGTTTTGCTGGCAGAGAGGGAAAACAGCCCAGCAGAGCAAAGCAAAATACATTTAATTTAAGACATGCAGCTGGGAAAATGTTTTCAATCAGTCACTGGGAGGCTGACGTTAAAGGAAAACCAGAGTGATTAGTAGTATTTTAGATAATGTGGTCAATTGTGAGGGGAATGTGTCTAGGACCAGAACTGGGGGCAGGGAGCCAGGCTGCAGGTCCTGCTCCAGGGGCTCCAGCTCCCCCAGCACTTGGCCAAGTCATGGCATCACCTCTCACAGCTTCTCCATCGGCACCACAGAGGCATCTTTTGGGTCCCTAAAGCTCCTTAAAGACCCCAGGATGGATTTGCTGGAAGGTGCCTGAGGTGACAAAGTGCCTGGGAGAGGCAGTGAGGGCTCAGATTTCAGGTTTGTGAGATGCTCTGTCCAGGCATTTCCAACCAGACCCATTTCACAGCGACAGCAAACAAAGAAAAATGCCTTTGCTACCCCCAAACAGGCTCCACACCCCCATAACTCACTGCCACAGTGTCTTTTCCTTCCCCCTGCCTCCTCTGGGGGTCAGTGGTGCCCAAAATGCTCCATGTCATAGGAGGGAGCCCACGGGGTTTGCAGTGGTGTCGATGTGTGTGTTTAAATGTCTTCCTGTGTGTGTGGTTTGGGGAGATAACACAAGAATTTCCAGAAGCTGGTTTGGCCCCTCTGTCCCAGAGCTTTGAGAAGGACATCACCCCCAGGACAGACCGAAGGCATCCCTGGGAGTGTCAGAGCAGAACGGTGTGATAAGCACTGGTTTTCTCATGTGTTTAATGGATGGGCTTTGCTTGTTCTCTGTGAGTTGATTTAGTGGAGGGTCACTGATGCCTCACTTGACCCCAGCCACAGGCTGAACTCTTCTCTCAGCACGGTGTACCTGTGGTGTCCTGTTGGTCACCGGGGCTGCCCACTGTGGGTGAGACCCCAAGGGGAACACCTGAGGGAGGTTTTGAACCACAAAGCAGATGGGAAGGAGTTCACTGTAGATTGATCCCGTTTCTCTGTGTCCTTGCAGGGCAGCTCAGCCTCCCTGAGGCCCCAGGAGTCCCAGAACCTGCTGACAGTCCGTAAGATCTCCGTGTCCCGGATGCATTCCCTGCCCAACGACAGCTACATGTTCCGGCCCGTGATGCCAGCGAAAGCCCCTTTCCCCCTTCACGAGGTGGAGATGGAAACCTACCCCTGCAAAGCCCAAAGAGGTACTGCTTGTGGAGATTTCCCTTCCCTTCTCCTTCCTAGACAAAACCAGGACTAGGGAAGGGATGAGGTGTGCTGGGCACAGCTCAAATCCTGTGTCCAGTTATGGGCTTCTCACAGGAAAGACACTGAGGGGCTGGAGTGTGTTCATGGAAGGCAGCAGAGCTGGGGAAGGAGCACCAGGAGCAGCTGAGGGAGCTGGGGGGGTTCAGCCTGGAGAAAAGGAGGCTCAGGGAGGGACCTTCCTACTCTCTACAACTCCCTGACAGGAGAGGGGAGCCAGGGGGGGATTGGGCTCTGCTCCCAGGAAACAAGCTACAGGATGAGAGGAAATGGCCTCAGATTGTGCCAGGGGAGGTTTAGGTTGGATGTTAGGGAAAATTTCTTCACCAAAACCATGGTCAGGCATTGGAACAGTCTGCCCAGGGCAGTGGTGGAGTCACCATCCCTGGGAGTGTTCAAAAACCACGTGGATGTGGCACCTGGGGACATGGTTTAGTGGTAACATGGCAGTGCTGGGTTAATTGTTGGACTCAGTGGTCTTTCCCAACCTAAATGATTCCATGATTCCAGCCATGGGGCAGCAGGTACATGTGATGGTTATATGGGGAGCAACCAGCCCGTGCTGCAGGTGGCCTGAGCAGGGCTTACTTTGATTTGGTGACCATCAGCAGGAGGGTGGTTTCCCATAATTCCATGTTTTCATCACATCCCTGTATTTTCCCAGGAGGAAGCTGGTGGGTGGGGTGTCTGGGGAGAAGTGGGGCTCCCAAGCAATGCCTGAGGCACAGAGGACAGGCTGTTAGCTGAGGAAAAGGGAACAGAGCTGCGCGTTCCTCCTGAAGTGATCGGCCCAAGGATCAATAACATCAACCCCAACAAAAGCCAGAGTCGGAATTGCTTCTGGCCAGAGCTCCTCACATCCATTGTTCCAAGCACTCTGCAGCCTCAGGGCAGTGTCTTTTAAGACCCTACATCAATTTCAGAGCTGCAGAAGTTTATTTGGGATTAGTATAAGGATTAGAAGCCACTCTTCAGTGCTTCCTAATAAATCTCACGGAGAGCCCCCCACCACCCAGGAAGCATGGGCTACACAGAGCTTTGAGGGGGCACGTACCCACGCTGCATCCAAGTGCATTTCCCTGAAAATGCCTCTCCATCTCTTTTGTTGTGTGAGCTGGTTTGAAGGGGAAATCGATATGAAACTCAATATCTGCCTCCCTAAAAGCACATGTGCTCCTGGAGTGGCTCCCAAGAACTTTTAGCAGCCCCAGTTCCTTTGATCTGGCGTGGTTTGAAAGGCAAGAACTGCTTGGATGGATGAGGGGGGGGTTTGCAGACCCTGCTCTGATTTCCTTGAGTGAAACAACTCTCTATTTGTTCAAACTCTCTGGGCACCAGTTCGTGTTCTCTGCTCGGTATTTATTATTATTTCACCTGCAAATTCTTTGCTAAGGAAAGAAAACAGAGGTTGAGTTTCATGGCTGGGCTCCTGGGGCTGGTTTTCGTCTCTGGAGTGGGTGTAAAGCAGAATTTATACCTGTATGAAACTGCTGCAGTGTTGGCAGGGGTGGGTAGAAGTGACCAAGAATTCTGTGATGTTTCTCAAATTTCTCTCCAAGAGCCCTTGAGCGAGGGACAGGACAGGGATATGACTTTTTACCTGGTGGTGGATGCTTCCAACCAGCATCGCCCCAAGCTGTGCTGCTCCTGAGCTGCCCAAATTCTTCTTCAAGTCATAGTCCCATAAATTATGTGCAAGTAAAACTGAGCCCATGGAGACTCCCGTTAGCATTTGTGCTTCCATGGGCTTCCCAGGTCAGTCCAGGATCTCATCATCTCCCAGTACTCCACTGACCACACAGTGAAAACACTGAGATGACAGGATCTTGTGATATTTTGGGTTTACATACAGTTTCCTGGTTTCCTAGAAAAAACAAGAGAAAAAAAATCCAACTCCAGAGATCTTTGGTGTTCCTGAGCCTGCAGTTTAGAGGGGGTTTGGGTTTCCTGTATGAGAGCTCGATGGAAAGCTTCCAACAGGAGGAAATTCCAACTGAGGACAGAGAGGAGAACATAGGGTTTGGATTTTATGACCATGTTTGTGACAGATTTTATGACACAGTTTTTCTGCATCATAAAAAGCATTTTATAAAGCCTGGAGTAGCAGATGAACAGCACAGGCTCAGCCTGAAATTCTGGGTCTAGGGGAGCCCAAAAAAGAATGAGGGAGAAGTGGGGTGGGAATTTCGTTGCTCTGCTCCTTCTGTGGAGTTCTGGAGAAAAGCTCCAAAAGAAAAATGATTAAAGACTAACTTTTCTTTCTCCCCAACAACAAATCTCTCTGTGAAATGCAACTGAAATGTGTCTGGATGTTTTCTGTCAGAGGTTCAAGTTTCTCGACCTCTGGGTGAGATCTCTTGAAGTGATGGATAACTGTGTTTTTAACATGGAGCAGCAATGGAGGAACAAACGTTGGGTTTCAGGCTAATGAGGACAATAAATCCTGCAGCCAAAAGAACAGAAAAGCAAGAGATCTTTCAAACAGCACAGAAATGCAGTAAAGCAGCACCACAAAGGGGCTGGGGAGGAGGGATTGCCTTCAGACTCAGCCAGGGGCCTGGGAGCCTTCAGGAAGAGAGTGATTCCAGCCTGCAACATGAGCTCAGGGATTGTCAGAGCACTTGGAGCAGGTTCCAAGTTGCTGATCAGCCCATGTTCAGCCAGGCTGTGCCTCGTGGGCTGGTGGTGGTGATGGTTGGGCTGTGGTGAATGGGAAAGCTGCCCTGTTCCTGCCAGGGGTGTCTGCTCCCAGAGAAGTCATGGAATCCTAAAATACCCTGAGCTGGAATCCACAAGGGTCACCCAGTCCAACTGCTGCCCACTGCCCTGGGGAGCCTGTTCAGTGCCCGACCACCCTTTGAGGGAAGAACCTTTCCCTAATATCCAACCTAAACCCGCCCTGACACAGCTCCAGCTGTTCCCTCAGGTCCTGTCCCTGGTCACAGAAAGAACAGATCAGTGCTGCCCCTCATTCCATGGCAGGGCTTCCACTGCCTCTCCAGGGCTGTAGGTGGAAAGTGCTGCTCGTGTCTCCATGTGGCAGAGCAGTGTGAGGTTGAAGCCCAGCCCTGGCAGCACTGCAAAGACAACCCAGGTGTCCTGACTATCCAGCAGAGCCACCAGACCTCCCAAATCCACGTTCTCCAAACAGATGGATAACCAATCCACCCAAATCAGTGCCACCAGGAAAGCAGCAATGCCACGGTTCCAAATGCAACCCCTCTTCCTACTTTTCCTTTGCTGCCACGTGGTCCTGGTGGACACCCTGAGTGTTGTGGCAGCTGCAGGAGAAGGTTCCTGTTACCTGAAACAGAAAATAGAGGCTGTGAGTGTAAAGTTTGTAACAGGATATCCCAGAGCAAGCAGAACCCCATGGAATGCTGTGGAATGGCAGAAACTCCTCCAAGTGTAACCTCCTGCCATCCCTGAGTGTTCAAAGCAGGAGACAGGACAAGGGACACCTGGTTTTTAATCCTGGCACTGCCCAAGGCTTATGCTGAGGTTTGGGATTTCAGCCAGGCCCAGCAGGCTTTTCCTTTTCCCTCCTCCTGCAGCCTGTGGTCCCCGGTTCTACCTCAAACCTTTCCATCTCCCACCCAAGCAGTGACTACTCTCCTTCTCTCTCTCCCTCTGTCCCAGGATCCATCACCTCCATCCGTTCCCAGCCCGTGGGCACGTGTTCCTCCCTGAGGGTCCCAGTGGAATCCCTCCAGCTCTCTGTCTGCTCCCCCAGCCACGAGGGCCGGCACCACTGGAAGGTCCTTCCTCCCAACGTCACACCTCGGTCTCCTGTCCTCAGCAAGCTGCTGTGCAGGCAGGTGAGAGGCCAAGAGCCTGCAGAGGTAAATCCTTTGGAGTCACCCAGCTCCTTCCCCTCTTCTCCAATCCCCTCTCACGTTTCTTTTCTTGGAGCTAAGAGTATAGTTCTCATTTTAGAATAAAGCGTTTCTGTGCCATGAATTTTAATGTACTCCAGTCTCAGCAAGTGGCACACAGGGGAAGGCCTTTTTTGCCTGCTTTGATCTCCGTGGATGTGCTATTCTAGGAAGGAAGGGCTCAAGCAAGGGGAGAAGGTGCCCAATTCCCTTTTGCCAGTGCTGTGAGAAGCCTCCAGGCAGCCCTACACGGGGTCACTGTGCTGGGTTGTGATGACTCAGGATTTGGGGCTAGAGCAAGACCAAGGCCCGGTAGATCCCAGCCCTGCACACGTAGGCCCTTGCCAGGAAAGGTTTATCCTCTCATACAGGAAGGTCTGATGGGGTTGGTACAGTGGGGTGGTACGGGGTGTGTTAGACTGACCAACTGTTCTGCCACATGCCATGGACTCCCAGTCCCTGGGAATGTCCAAGGCCAGGTTGGATGGGGCTTGGAGCAACCTGGGCTAGTGGGAGGTGTCCCTGCCCATGGCAGATGATCTCAAAGGTCCCCTCCAACCCAAACCATTCTGTGATTCCATCATTCTGTGTTTCACCACTGGAAGTGCTGCTGCCCCAGCAGATCCCCAGGCTCTCTCCCCACTCTCTCCTCCCCTTCCAGGAGGCCCTTCAAATGGACTCAGTGGATGGACAGACCCCGGACCGCGCGGACAACCTGCAAGCCGAGCCTGGAGAGACACCTCCATCGGCAAAGCAGCCCCAGAGCACCCTCAGCCCCAGCCCCCTGCATTCCACAGCCACCTCCCTGCCAGCCACCCCTCCGGGCTCTCCCCACCACCCCCTCAGCCCCCTGCCTCGGAAGCACCCCTGCGGCCAGCGCGGCGTTCCCAGCCGGCCGCCCAGCCCTGCCAGCCCTGAGGGCTGCCCCGGCGAGCCCTCCGACCTGGCGGACGAGGAGGTTCGGCACATCAACAGCTCGGCCAAAGACTGGGCAGAGGAGCACTCGGAGCCCGGGAGCTGCTCCGCCTCGCCCTTCATCTCCCCGGCCCCGTCCCCGGTGCCCCTCAAGAACTGCAGCACAAGCAGCCTCTCCGGCGGCCGCAGGGAGAAGGACTTGAAGAAGTTCTACAGCACCGACACCAAGGGCTTCCTCAGCAAGCCCAGCTGGGCCGACGAGCAGCGGCGGCACTCCATCGAGATCTGCCCCTCCCTCGGCGACCGGGACTGCGGCTTCCAGGACCCTGCCGAGGAAAAGCAGCGGCTCCCTGCCCACGTCCAGGCGGAGTCCGACTACATCCACGGCGCCCGGAGGAAGAAGAAGATGAGCCCGCCCTGCATTTCTATAGATCCTCCCATGGAGGACGACGGCGGGGTGGCCCCGCGCGCCAAGCCCTCCGAGAACAGCATGCTGAGGAGAAGGACCCCGTCCTGCGAGTTCCCGGCCTACAGAGAATCCCTGGAGCTCGCGGAGAGCCAGCCCGGGGAGCCGGGCTCCAAAGCGGAGCGCCGGGGCCAGCCCCAGTGCCGGGGGGAGCACCTCACCATCCCCAACTTCTCCTTCGAGCAGTTGGACGGCGGCTCCCTGAGCAGCCTCTCGGATCTCCTGGACAGCGGGCAGTCCACGCCGGACTCACGGCCGGACCCCGAACTGAAAAAGCCGGATCACTTAAAGACTCAGCGGAGCAACGGCGAGAAAAGCAAAGAGCTGCTGGGCATCGCCAAGAGCCCCCTCCAGAAGCAGGACTTGGCCCCCGTGACTGTTGCCACAGAAGAAGACGTGGATGACCCAGTATAGCTGTCTGGGAGGGGGGAAAAGGGGGGGTCTCAAGGGCTTGACACCAACGTAGGGGTTCCGCAGTGGGCACCGAGCGGCCGCGGGGTCGTGGGTGGCTGCTCAGCGGGGTTTTCCCTCTCCGGCGCAGTCACTGGTTCCGAAGTTTGCAAAAAAATCCACACACACACACACACACACACACAGAGAAAAATGAAAAGAGAAACCAAACAAACGGCTGGAGGAAATGGGGACAGGGTTTGGGGAGGGGATTTGCAAAGAGGTTTGGGGGTTTCTTTTCTAAAGGGAAGGTGGAGTCGCTGCAGGGGGGTCGCTTTGTCCCTCCTACCCCACCTCCACGGCCTTGGTCACATTGATTTGGGTCCGAGGTGGCGGCCGTTGGGATTTGGAGGATTCTCTCGGGGGTTTTGTTGTTTTGTTGGGTTTGGGTTTTTGTTTTTTGGGTTTTTTTAAAGATGCTCAACTTTCACCGAGGCACCTTTTGGAGCTGTCACATTACGCGGGGAGTGCCCGGGGAGCTGAGAGCTGTACATTGTCTGTATATCAGCAGTTATATAAATAGAAATTATGTATTTGTGAGATACAAAACAAAGGGGAAAAAAAAAAAAGACAAAAAAAAAAAATTAGACCCACAAAAACTCTGTCTTCATAATGCACATATTTTTATAGAGAAACAGAGATACTGGTTTTTTTGCATTACATGTGACTCCGCAACTGGGTGGTGTTTCCTTGGGTTTTCTGTGGAATTAATTATTCCAGCCACTCGTTTTCCAAATGTTTCTCCTCTTTCTTCGCTTCCCTCTCTTTCCTCTCCTCCCCTCCACCATCATCCCACCAGCTTCTTCTCACAGCTGATGCTTATCGACGTCTCGCTCATTTTTCTTTTGTACTTTAGAGGTTGTCCTAACTACAGACAAAAAAAACCAAATCACTACTGAATTGTAGCCAGTGCAATAATAAGTTATTCATTCTTCTCGTGTGTCCAACTGTCCTGTTGCTTTTTTCCCCCCCCTCCCTTTTTTTTTTTAACTGAAATTCAGGTTAAACGTCGCAATAATCTGAACTGACATGCACAAACACGGTTTCTTGTGTCGCAGAGGAAAAAAAACTATGAAAAAAAAACAAAAGAAGTTAAACTTACAGAGTGATTAAAAAAAAAAAAAACAAAACAAATAAATAGTAAATTATTTAAGAAATGTATTTTGTTTACTGCAGTTCTAAGTAAATTATTGATACAGTATGTAAAGGTGTAAAGAACTGTCTTAGGTGAGTTCTTTGTGAGCATTTAAGGTGATGATTTGTCCTTGTGGCAGAACAATTTCAATCAAAGCCTGGGGGCAGCTGTGACCCCCCCCCGTTTGCACTCCCTGTCAGTCTTCCCTCCTCATCCCTGCACCCACACTCGGACACATCCCCTTCCCAAGGCCCTTCCAGCGCCGACTGAGAAGCCTTTAGAGGAATCCAGGTCACTGTTAACACCACTTTTGGGGGGTTTTTTTGCAGTTTTGGGGTTGATTTTCCTTTTTTAGCCTCCGGTCCCTGCCCCTTCCCCACCCCTCATCCAGGCCCTCTCCCCGTGGCACAGCTTTACCATGGGAAGCTGACGGGAAAGAAGAGGAGGAATGAGTGAGTCCATGGCAAGGATGTGCCAGCAGGTCAGGGCACAGACATCCGGGGGGGGGATAAATGAAACCAGTGGTTTTCGTTTGGTTCGTTCCGTGCCGCCTCATATTTATGCATTCACATATATCTTCTGTTATTTATGCATTCATTACTCAAAAGGAAATGTATCTTGTTTCACATGTATTAAACTGTATAAACTGGAAGCATGGCCTGACTTTGTGCCGCAGGGATGCCCGAGGTCTCCGTCCCGCTCCCAGAGCTCGGCATTCCCTAAAACCTCCTGCCTCAACGTGGCCGTTGGGGCTGCAGATTCCAGTCTGGACCATCCCTGCTGGTGTTTGGGGCTGCTCCCACCTCCCACTCAGGGGATCCCTCAGCTCACACAGGAGCCTCCATATGTTAATCCGGCCTTGTGCCTCCGAGCACCTGCGCCGCTGTAATTAGGAGTCGTTTAGGATTATTGTAAATAATGATTCTGTCTCAGTGGGATGGTGAGGAATTCCAGGAAAGAGCCATAAAAGTCATTATTAACAGCTCCTTTTGTTGCAGTTTAAGGAGCAGAGAAGTGAATCCCCCCAAATGCTGCCTGGAGGTTTGTGGGATGCCCTGGTGTGTCCCTGGGCAGAGGGGGGACACTCGGGGTGTTATTTCTTGCTGGGATTATTTAGCTTTTCTGGGAAAGGAAACGTCCCCAGTGCCTGAATCCCCTTTGTGGTGCCACAGAGCTGGAGGAAAAGCCTCTCACCACGGGGCTGGAGAGTGATCTTGGTGATGGAGAGGTGGTTGTAGACCAAGTTGGAAGGGCTTGAGGCCACAGCAGTGTGTCAGGAATGAGTTGGGATATTTGCTCCTGTGGCCACTGGTCCTGGCTCTGCCCAGGCTCACACCAAGTCCTGTGCCTTCTGGCAAAGCCACACATTCCCAAACCCCACAAGGCTCCACAGGACCCAGAACTACTCCATCCATGAGCCTGCAGGAACATTCTGGCAGTGTGGGGAGAACCAAGCTCCAAATGAACATTCTAAGAGCAGACAGTGACCATGAAATGCTCCCTGACATCTCTTTTGGGGACACTCACCTGGACATCCAGGTGCAAAACCCCCCGGAGCTGCGTCCTCAGCCCAGACCTGGCCACGACCAGCATAGAGAACCCATTTAACATCACCCAGAGTTAATTTTCCTGCTGATTAAATCTCTGCAGCATTAAGCAATTTCCCCCGGGCTCTCTGCAAGCCTTGCTTAAGGTCGGAAGTGAAAAGCACCGGGCAAATGCAAGTCATGATTATTTAATTGGATCGATGCCTATTTTGCATTTTTAATGACAATTTAGTCATGTCCATTTATCAGCCAGACTCTGCCCCACCACTCTCCATTCCAGCAAACCCACAGCCCACAGGGATGGGCGCCGAGTCCATCTGGGCTCACTCGGAGCCGCCTCAAGGAGTGGGGATCAAACAGGGATTAAAAACCACCACGCTGAGGAAGGGACAGAGGAAACCATCACAAAGAGCCTTCACAGGGGCTCTGCTTCAAGGGTAAATCTCGATCTGAAATTCTCTTTGTTGTGCTGGGGAGAAAAAAAAAAAAGAGCCTTAAAAATCACCAACAACCAAACGTGACTCCAAATTAGCCCCAACCCTTAATCTGTCTGTGCTGTGAGATCAGACAGGTTGCATGAATGCTAATAAGCATTTGATATTTGTACAAGCTTTCTTAGGATAAATAATTAAATTGACTTTATCCATTAAACTTCCCCCTTTTAAGCTTTCAGTGCTGTGGCTGTGTTTTAACGGCTCAGGCCACTCATCTTCCAGACAGGGGCACTTAATTAGGAATTTTACCACAGCCTGACAGAGCCACAGCGTGGGCTGAGGGGAAATCTTTGTCACTCCTTGGTTTTTAAGCAGCTCAACATGTCTCTGTGCTGGAACCCCGCCGTGCCCCTGGAATAACTCCAGCTCACGCCAGGTGGGTGCTCTGTCCTCTTCCAGCAAAATGGTGTTGCCTTAGGCAGCTCTGCCTCTCCCACGAGGGGTTTTAGCCCTTTCCATGGGATCAGCTCCACTGGGAGGCTGGGAGGGTGCAGAGGGTTTTCTCTGGAATGAGGGATGTGCAGTGGCACTGATGCACTCCATGGGTTTTGGCACCACTTGATGATCCCTGTAGGTCACTTCTGACTCGAGATATTCTGATTCTATTCCGTGATGCCCTGGTTTGACACTGATGCACACAGGGATGTCACCAGGAGGGTTTCATCCCCACCTTAGGCTGTCCTTCATGCCAGGACTTGTGTGACTCACTTGTACATCAGGGTTTGGTTGTTCTTTCCAGCTGTGGCCACTGGACTATCCAGTGAGGAAATAAATCTGTTAATGATGAAAGGGAGAAAATGCTAACAACTCTCATTTTGTCACACCACAGGGAAGAAACCAGATTAATTATTTGAATATTTGATTGAAATCCCCTGGAGCAGCTTATTGTTGATTCCACTTTTCCCCACACAGAGGCATAAGCTGCCCGTGGAGATGTCCCCAAGGTTTGTCAGATGCACAGAGAACAGCTCTCCCACCTGAGTTATCCCCAAAAAATGCAGTCACCACCAGAGTGGGCAGCAGATAAACAGGATGACTTCATGCCCCTTCCCCTCTTCTCCCCAGAGCTTGGTTATTCCTCATGCCCTTATCAAATCCAGTGACCTTGCTGGGAAACAGCTCCTCTTCCCCTTTCCTGCCTACTTGTCAATTTATTCTGACTGGCTCAGACCAAGCTACTAATTAATTTTGCTCATTAACCAAAATAAAAATCTCCCCAATGATAACAAGTTTCAGTCAAATTAATTCTTCATGGAAGACCAGGCACTTTGCATGGCAGCGACATCTCCCGTACCCAGCAGGGCCCTGCCTGGCACAGGGCCGGACATGGGGGCAGAGCTGGACCATCCCTGGAAGTGTCCAAGGCCAGGTTGGACGGGGCTTGGAGCAACCTGGTCTGGTGGAAGGTGTCCCTGCCCATGGCAGGGGATGAAATGAGAGGCGCTTTAAGTCCCTTCCAACCCAAACCACTCCATGATTTAGACACGTAACACACCTGTCTTCACCCAGGTGCCTTCCCACCGAACTAAACCTCCAGGTGAATGTATTCAGCAAGAATTAGAGCAGGAATATCCCCTTCCTTCCACACCATTTGATCTGAGCGGCAAGAGGGAAAAGCTCCGAGTGCAGGAGCAAAAGGCAGGGAAGACAAAAGGCAGGGAAGCTCCCTGCAGCCTCCTCGCAGGGAGAAGGCACAGGCAGGGATGAGTCAACGTTGTGCAAACAGTCTAAAAATAAAACCGGTTTATTGCAGATAAATGATGCCATAAAATGTATTTCACTGGCCATTTAGCAGGTGTTGATCATAAATATTTGGGATTAAAAATAAACTTCTGTTTGCCGTGCCACTGTATTGTTCTTTGTGTCTCTCCCACCTTCCCCGAGCTCCTGTTGGCAGCGATGGATCAGCCCCGAGGCTGCTGTAATCAGAGTTAAACAGGTAAGGGAAACAAAGTACCTGCTTCCTGCTACCTTCCCTGCAGCACTGGATGTCCATCCACTCCCTTTCCCAGGCAGCAGCACAGGGATCTGCTGCTGCTGCTGCAGTTACACTGCAGGAGTCCAGAGCCAGGGTGATGGGCAGTGGGCACGGCAGGAGATCCAGCCCGAGGTATCCCTGTCCCAGCTGCCTGGTAGCTTTTCCCAAGAGAAGGGTAGCCCCCCGTTGCTCTCTCATTCTCCAGGGCTCAATTCCCACTCACACAGGTGTGGAGGCAATCAATCCCTAGGGAATTGAGGGCATGCAGACACTCCAAGAGTTCTCTGGGAGCCAATGGACCCGGAGCCAGGCAGCTTGTTCAGCTCATGGTACATAGCTTGATTCAGAAGCTCTCAGTGATAGAGCTCCAAGCAGTTTGGATTTTTCCAGCCCCTGGCTCTTTCTGGGAATGAAGAAAACATAAATCCCTCCGCTTCCTGACATGCCTTTGACGGGGGAGTCAGTGCTAAAGGGACACCAGGAATGGTTCTTCTGGAGCTGGGATCCAACCTGGGCGCAGCACCTGCGAGAGATGACAAGTCAGTGATCCCCAGGTACACGTCCTTCCTCCCTGTGAGGCTTCCCATTAGTCCCATCACAAATCACAGGATCAGGACAAGTCCAGGAGAAGAGGTGAATGTTTTAGGTGGCCAAGAGAAACAGCAGCCTCATTAAATGACACCCATGGAGTCGCCGTGATCCACAGGCTTTCATTGTGCTTGGAAACAAAACTCTCTGATGGATCGCAAATTAAGTTTTCCAGCAGGATAAAAACACTTCCTTGCTGGGGATTTCGTTCTGCTCACGAAGATTAAAAGTGCAGCCAATTAGAACAAGGCTGGTGTGCAAGGGAGGAAAAACTAAAAGGTCTTGTTATGGCTGGGAGGGGACAGAGCCCTTCCAGAGGCAGGTACAGATGACTCACGGCTGCTGAAAAAGCCTCCTGCTGTCTCTGTGTCGTGGGGAAGGTCTCCCAGTGCTGATAGAATTCCTCCAGCACCTGTATATCACTTGCCAGGCAACAAAAAAATTCCTTAAATTGGCTCTTAGCAAGCTCCAAGGTAGCTGGTAGCCACGTACAGTGTTAATTAAACAGCCTCACTAACTGCTCCAGACAGCTGCTCCAAAACTGCTTTACTTCCCCCCCGACAATTTTCAGTTCAAATGAATTATTTTCTCTGAAGCATTTCCGAAGGGCAAGGGAGAGAGGATAAAATTTCAGGCATTCCCTCCCATCCCTCCTGCTTTTCTCTCCCATTCTTCTCTTGGCCAAATTCGTTTGGCCTGAAAAATCGACTTGAGATAGATACTGACAGAGAATACATTTATTGGAACATGGAAGGTATTTTTCAGCATGAAATGTAATGGTAGTTTACTTTCAGTCCAATATAGAATCCTAGCGTGGTTTGATTTGGAAGGGACCTTAAAAACCATCTCATTCACCCACTGCCATAGGCAGGACCATCAGTATTTATACACAGCACCCCTTTCAGCAGAAAAGGGTGTCTTGGTGCCTTTCCTTAGGGAAAGGCTGCAATGAACAGCCCATGGTGTGGCACTACAGGGAGCCAAAGCAGCACAGCCACCTCCAACAGTATGCCAAAGGGAGGGAAAAAAGGAGACAGCGGATGAGGACAAGGACTGAGGCCATAAATCTCTGCTCAGCCCATCTGTGAAAGGGCTCCAACTGGCTACAGCGGGAAACCCAAACAGGCACCGAGCCAGGGCTTCTTTCTTTCCTCCCGTCCTTCCCCAGAGGGTCTGGCAGCAACCAAATGCCCCAAAAATTCCTCACAGCGAGGGGAACGTGGTGTGGGATGGAGAAAGGAGGCGAAGGGATGAACCGCAGCAGATGGTGGCCGGGCTGGTGAGTCTCCGTGGCGCTGACGTGCGCGTGGGCAGCAAAGATTCCTGGCAGGAGCAGTGGCACGACCACGGTCCCAAAGGGCCAGCACTGCCACTTCACCAAGCCAACACCGCCGTGTCACCAGCCCAGCACCGTCACATTGTGGTCCCTGCAGGGAAATAAGAAGTTCCAGGCAGCAGATTTCGGCAGTTCCAGTTCTGCAAAGTCTCGTCCACCTTGTTTACACACCAAACTCACCTTCCTTTTAATTAGTGCGTTCTCATTAAACCAACCCCATCCCGTTTCCTCCCCTTCCCTCCCGCAGCGTGGCAGCCACATCCAGACCCCAGAATTACGGAGGCGTTTATCCTTATATCCATAAGGAATAATCACCGTGCTGTGGACACTAACAGCCCCACTGGCCTCCCCCTCTCCTCATCAGCTTGGCTCATAGGGTGACCCTCCGGAGACCACAAAATTCATCACTATTCCCACTTTTCCTCCCTGGAAACACCTCGTGGTTCTGGTCCTCGCCCAGGAGCCGGAGCTGCTTCGGCTCGGCCAGCAGCATCATCTAGTGGCCATGGCCTCGACACCACGGAATCATGGAATACCCTGAGCTGGAAGGGACCCACAAGGATCATCGAGTCCAACTCCTGGCCCTGCACAGGACATCCCAAAATCCCACCATCATCCTGAGAGTGTTGTCCAAGCACTCCTTGGACTCTGACAGGCTTGGGACCAGCTGCTGGGAAGGCTGGCGCTGATACAGACATTGATATTGAATAAAAAATATCAACAGACGTTGATATTAAATAAAAAATAACGCCAGGAATTCTAAGTGTTGGGGCGGTGAGAGGATAAAGGGGGAGCGGGCGGCAGGGCGGCCAAGGGATGAGGGGCTGCGGGCCGGCCGTGCTGAGGGCAGCGGGGCTGTCCCGAGTGACACAGGGCTGTCCCGGGGGTGACGGGGTGGTCAGGTCGCGTTTTGGGGCGGTTTTGGGGCGGTTTCGGGGAGCGGGAGCCCCGCGAAGCGAAGCGGGGCGCGGGGGAAGCGTGTCCGCCGCGCCGCCCCGTCCGTCTCCATGGCAACGGGCGCGGCCGCCATGGCGGCACCCAGCGTGTTCCTGCTGGCCGTGAGCGGGGAGATCGAGAGCGGGCAGGTGGGTGAGACCGCGGGAGATCGAGAGCGGGCAGGTGGGTGACACACCGGGGACACCCCAGGGACACCCCTGGGATGCGGGACAGGCCCCCGGCACCGGCAGCGCGGACCCAGGTCCTCGATCCCGTGTCCGCCTGGCGGGATGAGACTCTGCCCCTGGACCCTGCCCGGCTTCAGCCGCCTCCCCAACCCAGCCGAACCCACTCTGGCTACAACACCCCCTAACTCAGCTCAGTCTCAGCCGTTCCTAACTCAGCTCAACCTCAGCCTGTCTAAGCCTGCCCGGCCTCAGCCCCCCCAAACCCAGCCATTCCTAAGTCCCCCTGACCAGCCTGGCCTCGGCCCCTGAACCCATCCCAGTCTCAGCCCCCCCTGACCGAGCCTGTCCTCAGCCCCCTGAACCCAGCCCAGCCTCAGCACCCCCTAAACCAGCCCAGTCTCAACCCCCCTGAGCCTGCCTGGCCTCAGCCCCTTGACCCATCCCAGTGTCAGCTCCCCCAAACCTAGTCTGTCCTCAGCCCCTCCTAACCCTGCCTGGTCTCAGCCCCCCCCCAAGCCCTGGCTGCCCTCAGCTCTGCCCTCAGCACTGTTCCTTGGGCAGACCCTCACCCCAGAAATTCCCACTGACATCCCCCCTCTCTCCCACAGTTCCCTGGATTTGACGACCTCTACTGCAAGTTCTGCTTCGTCTACGGCCAGGACTGGGTTCCCACCGCGGTACAGCCCCACTGTGCCCCCCGGACCCCCATCCTGGGGGCTGCCAGGCCCCCCTCAGCCCCCAGCTGACTCCACCTTCCCCCCGCAGGGCCTGGAGGAGGGAATCTCCCAGATCACCTCCAAGAGCGACGTCTCGCCCACCACGCTCGTGTGGAACTTCCCCATCGACATCACCTTCAAGAGCACCAACCCTTTTGGCTGTGAGTGCTGGGGGGGGATTTCCAGCTCCCAGACCAGCCCCCCTCTCACACCCCCTTTCCTTGCAGGGCCACAGATTGTGCTGAGTGTTTACGGGCCTGACTTCTTCGGACACGACGTGGTCAGAGGTTATGGAGCTGTTCACGTGCCCTTCACACCTGGAAGGTGAGTGACAACCTGTCTTTCAGGACTGAAACAGATTTTTGTCCCAGTTACTCTGTTGTTTCAGAAACAAAAATGCTCCTGTGTCTCCTCGTCATGCCTTGTCCTTATGGTGCAAAGGGCTTGGATATTCTAGAAGCCCCTGACCATCAAATAATTTTTGTTAGTCCTGTGAACACCTGTAAAGCCAAAACTGGCCTGTAAAAAGCCCAGATATGAAGCACAGTAAATTGCCTCTCCTCCATCACTCTCAGCACTGAGTAAGCTTTCATTCCCACCTCTGGAAATGGAGGAATGTACACTGTTCCTATGCAAACAAACCCTTCCTTCTTGGAAGGAAAGGTATCCCACCTCAAGATGTTCAGTGTTCTGATGTGTCTGAAATTCTGGTGCCTTTATAAATATAAAACCCCTTGCTGTTTGCTCCATTTCTGAAGTCCTCTGGGTCTCTTTTTGCTTCAGGCACAGAAGAACCATTGCTATGTTTGTTCCAGAGTCCACATCGAGGCTGCAGCAGTTTACAAGGTAATAATTAATGACTTTATGTTTTTAAAGCCCTTCTTGCCCTTAGTCACAAAGGCATGTCCAGCAAATCACTGATGCAGACATGAATATTCTGTACCATAACCAGGTAGTTTTGTGGTTTGTAGGTAAAATCACATTTTTAGCTGTCTAAGTATTTTGAAAAGCTTTCTGAAAACACGTTAACCACCTGTTTACTGTACTGAACTTACTACCTAAATCTTTTTAGGGTATTTTTTTGAAGCACAGCCCCATTAAGAGCAGCCTGGAAAACAACATGGAAAAACAATTCCCATTCTACCTTTTCTCCCATCTGGAATGCATTTGCTGTGACCTTTATCTTGTTCACACACACATCCTTCCAAGAGCAGTCTGTAACAGCAACTGAGGGTATTGAGTTTTTTCCCTTGCACAGTATTGTCAGGATTCAGCTGATTTCTTCTCTTTCTGATTCCCCTTTTGTAGGGCCTACACTAATTTCTCTATTTTTCTATGTATTCAAAGTGTCCAAGCCTCTCTGGTTCTCTGGGTGATCAAGAGTGAATCAGTTCCAACAATTCCTTTGCCACAGGAGGATTCTGTTTATCCCAGAAATAACCTGGGTTCACCATCACGTGCATGAAATTAGTTTGGGGTTTGGGTTTTTTTTCCTTAGAGAGACAAAATTTAACTTTGATCAAAGTAGATAATAAAGTGAATCAAGCTTCCAAACTCTGCTGCAAACCAAAGCTGGGAGTCTAATCAACCCCTCTGTGTGTTTTTGGCATGCATGTAATGAACTGGATCAACCTCAACAATCCAGTTTGTTATTTTCTGTGTTCTTCTCCAAGTTGGCTCACAGGGAGACGCCCAGAATTTACTGACCCCAAAGTTGTGGCACAGGGAGAGGGACGAGAAGGTGAGTCCTGGCTTAAGCTTGGATGTCCATCTTGGGGTGGGAAAAGCAGCTGAGAAGGATCCTCCTTGGATATCTGAGCTCAACAGCCATTGAAAACCCTCCTCTGACTGGATTTATTCCCATTATCTCTCTTGCAGTGACGAGGGTGAGATCCCAAGGCTTTGTGACCATTTCCTTCAACATCATGACCAAGGACCTGAAGAAGTTGGGCTACGACGTGACCCCCAGTGAGCTGCAGAGCCCCTCCCTGGGGCCTGGGGCACAAGGGCTCCACAAGTACTGAACTGTGCCAGGAGGTGCTCAAAAGGCTCACAGAGAAGCTGAGCACTTTGTGGCTTTTTAGGGAAAGGGGGAGCTGGTTAAACTGAGAGAATTATTCCAAAAGAAACACAAGCCCGTGAGGCTTTGGAATAACTACCAGGTACAGTCCTTTCAGTAAGTTACAGGTTGAAGTATTATGTAAATTAATGCCATCAGATAATATTTGGCATTTTTATGAGCAGTATCAGACTGTCTCACAGTCTGGGACAAAATGTTTTTATAACAGCCTTTTGTACACTTTTTATATAAATAATGAAATGGAAAGTTCACGGTTGCAGCAGTTTTCCCGTGGTTAAAAAATCAAGATGCAATCAACAGCAAACTCTGTTCTTTTTAGCAATTTTGGGTTTTTTTGTGGTACAAATGGGGAACTGAAATTATTGCACCTTCCAAAAACAGTCCAGTGAAATGCACCCCCCTCTGAGCATTTCTTTTAGGCTGAATAAACCCAATTGTATAAATATATTTATTTGTCTTTCTGCTGCTCGGGGCTTTTGTTTGTGCCCTAAATCATCCAGGCTCTGCTCTTACAGGCACAGGAGAGAAAGAAGTGCATGTAACAATGGAATGACTAATTGCTTAGTCATCTTCAGATTGAATTTTGGGCATGTAACCTCTTGTGTTTGACTGCAAATCCCAGGAGGTGCCTGGGAGAGTGAGGATACCACCCTAGAAGTGAACTACCAAGACGTCAAACTGTAGAAACACAAGGAATAACACACAGTGAGGAACCACAAAGCCTCCAGGACAAAGAATCCAGGCAGAGATTGTTCTTATTTCATGCTGAGCAGCGAGATCGAATAAATAGCATTTCTGAAAACATCATGTGATCACTGTGGGAGCATTTAGCACCTTTGATAGGATGTATAAATGCTTTTCCAAATGTGGTTAAGGATGATTTTTCATCTCTTACATTTTTCCTGTCTTGCTTTTGTTGACTCCACACTTCCAGTAAAGCTCCTCCACCAGTTGTTTTGACAGTTCGTGTAATCTCTGAACTGAGTCATGTTGGAATCCAAATTAATAAATATTTCCTCCTGGCTCAGAGGAGGCAAAAGGAATTTTGTTTCCTTTCCAGAAGTATTTGGGAAGCAGTTCTCTACAGTAGCAGGATAAATATCTGTGTTTGGAACACTCCAGAGGCAAACACTGAACCTACTACTGCTGAAACATCCATTTTCCCTTGAGCACAGTTACCTGCCCCCATTCCAGCTGGAGCAAAACTGCCCCACAGAGTTCCCAGGCACAAGGAACATGTTAAACCCCGGTGCCCACAAGGACACACCGAATTTATTCACACACAGCTCTGCATTCCTGGTGCTACAACCCCCTGAATTCCTCCTGTTGGATGTTTAACCCCACCGAGACCAACCAGACCCACCTCAGCTTCCCCCTTCCCAGCCAAGCTGCCAGCACCCTTGGAAAAGTTAAAGCAGTGAAAAGCAAAGATCTAAAAAAGCAAAAATCCTAAACTCCAGAAGCCAGGATTTGAGGCACTGTAAGATACTTAGGATGCTCTACAAGCAGATCCCACACTGCCACCTGCATTATTAGGGGGGTTTTTTGCTTATTTTCTCTGGGTTTAGTTGGATTTTGGGGGGGCTTTGGCACATCTTGAGCACATCTAAGACCCTCACCCACCTTTCCCGAGGTTTGTGTTCAGCCTGTGAGTGCTCAGCTCCGACACAGCTCAGCCCTCGCCCCCGGGCACGGTGGGGGGATGTTTTCAGCCAGCCCTTCCCGAGTCCAGCGCCATTCCTTTGTTCCCAGAGGCCGCTGTTGATATTCCCTCTCTGGGAAGCTCTCCCTGCTGGAAGCTTTTGGTCGTCAGGTGTGGCAGAGCATTTTACCCTGGGGAGAATCTCTGCTGCTTCCTGTAGCAAGGAAGGGATTAATGACTCTTAAATGTTCCTCGCAGTTAAAGGTTGGGAGAACCCAGTAAACCCCAGTAAAACCCAGGCTTGCTGCAGCAGAGGCTTGCAGTGATTTCCTCTCACCCATCTCCAGGCTGCTGTAGCACCCTGCTTGTTTCCTGGTTAATCATTCTCGCTTCTATTCAAACCTGGACTGGAATTCCCAGCCCCGGGTGGCACAGTGGCACAGTGGGCGGCTCGAGGCTCTTAGCTGCTGCTGGAGCTCCTGTTTTGTTACTCTGAAATCTCTCCCAGGCACTGAAATTGGACATTATCCTCCTAATTCGAGATGGGCAGGAAAACACCCTTCACTGAGAATGTGTGTCCTCACACAGGAGGGGCTTCAGCCACCCCAAAGTGGGACCAGAGAGGGACCCTCTGGAAGCAAAGGAAGGCTGGAAGATATCTGGGGACTGTGCAGCAGCTCCCTTTGCTCTCCTGGCCTTGAGAAGCTTTGGACAGTCCTCACTCCGTGGGGGTTTTCCTGCTCTCACCCTGGGAGGGAAACAGCCAAGGACACGGATCAAACAGCAGCTCGGGGACCAAACCTTCCAGAAAAAAGAAAATCATTGGGATAGTCCTTAGGAACTGTTATTTACAGCCTTTTCTACCAAAACTAGGAACAGCAGCATCAGCTCCTGCCCTCTCGTGGCAGTTCCCAACCTTTAGGAAGGTGTCGGAGGAGGTTAATAACAATCGGCTGAGAAGCTGAATGAAGGACACCCACGTTTTTCCTGCTCTCCATGGAAATTAGTGCAGCGGTGCCCGCTGCCCTGGCACTGCCCCTTGTCCCGAGAGCACGGGGCAAACACCTCCCGGCGCCACAGGGAGCGGGACTGAGCCGGGAATGTGAGCATCCCTGAGCGCCGGAGAGCCCGGCTCTGCCCCCAGGGCAGCCAGGCTGCTTTACACCAGCAGCACCGCCGAGAATTATCTCCATCTGAAAATGAGCTGGATTAGAGCTGACAGAGACTGCTCCCCAGCAGCAGTGCCGGGTCAGGAGCAGGAGCCTCCTGTGAAACACTCCAAAAAAAAAAAAAAAAAAGAGTCAGAAAAATAAAACAGAGAAGCACAAAGCAGCCAGATTTGAAGGAAATTGAATTTGTAGCTCCAACTCTACCCAGGGTTGTGGCATTTCAGCCCCAGGATGAGGATGGCAAGGTCACTGGAGCATCGTGCCAGGACCCGATGTTGGAGATAGAGGAGGATAAATCCAGGTCTGTGGGGTCTCAGGAGGACAGAACAGGTGGGGGGTTCTAGACATCAGGACCCACCAGCACCAGGGAGAACCAGCAGGAACCCCTACCCTGGGCCTGTCCCTTTGGCCTGGCAGTGCCAAATGGCACCGAGCAGCAGCTGGATGGGCAGGTGGCTCTGCAGAGCCCACACAGCACATGTCCAGGCTGTCCCTGGGACACTCTCAAGGATCTGAGCCCCCCATGAGGGCCCCCCACTCGTGCACCACCACCCAGCCCAGCTGGAGACCCGAGGCCCAGGCATGCCAGCAGCCAACAACATCCCTTTGGAATGTCTTCCAGGCCATGCAACCCCCCAGCAGCAGCACAGCAAAGAGCTGGGCAAAAGCCACCACCCAATGCATACCCCACAAGGGATTTCAGCCCCTTTCCCTTTCTCATCAGGAGGGCACCCCCAGGGGTTTGTTCCACCGGCTGAGGAGTCCTCTGGGAGTCAGACGTGGGTGACACCAAACCCCAAGGGCTGGGACACTCGTGGGTGTTTGCAAATCAGGAACAACCTCCATGTTTGGAGCACGGGAAGAAAAAGAACCCCCAAACCAGAGCTCCCACCCCCCTACAGAGCACCCACCACCCTCCACTGCAGCGTAACCGGGGCTGGGGAGCACAGGACAGCAGGTGGGGAGGGCCTGAGACAACACTTTTCCAGTGCCTGGCCATCTTCAGGACACAGATCCCTCAGGAACCATCCTTTGGGCATGGAAACCAGGCCTGAGCCCCCAGGAGGGAGGGTAAAACACAACCTGCTTTCCCAGCAGGATGGGAGGGATTCAGCCTCGTCCTTCAGAGGGAAGAGCAGCAGACACACGTAACTGCTGCAAGGCTTCTATTTTTATACCTCTATTCAGGCCAGGATATTTAAGGACCCAAATTCACCTCAGAGAATATCACTACATTTAGAGCCAGACTTGCTAATGAAGATATTAAAAAAGGAAAAAAAAATAAATAAAAAACCAACCAAACAAAAAACCACCACCATGACCCAACACAACCCCAGGCAGCCCAGGGGCTCTGAGGGCTCCGTGTGTGCTGCTGCACCGAGGCAGAACTGGCCCCCTGGAGCTCGGATAAACCACCAAATTTCATTCCCAAGCCAAAAGAAAGCCCTTTAGAAAGAACATGGACCCCACTACTGCCTGATTTTGACAGGTTCCAGGACAGGAAGGGGACAAGGAAGGCGTCTAATGATTTTCCATCTTCAGCATTCCTGGAGGTGGCTCAGCCACAGCACTGTGGGGAATTCCACGGGGGTTAGTGGGTGGATGGGTGGGACAAGTCCATGCTGAGTCAGCGTCCTGTGAAGGATCTTTGCCTCCATCTGCTCCAGCAGCCAGGCATGTTCTCCTCCAGCCCCTGACCAACCCAGCTCCGGGTGCTGATCCCAGGGCAGCCGGCAGAGCGAGCGGGTTCACCACGGGGTTATCACTCAGCTCATCAGTGCCCCTGCAATCCTGTGTCTCTGCTCCAGCAACTCCAGTTCCCCGGGCTGGATGGAGCTCTGATCCAATCTCCAGCAGCTCCAGTGGTTAAACAGGGCTGAAATCCACGATGTCATTCCTGCCTGGGAGGATCTCTAAGCAATCAAGGTGCAAAGCTGGCAGCTCCCATGTCCCAGAGAGGTTTCCTGTCAGGCAGCAGCAGGCAGGGAGCTGGGAAGACAAACTCCACCTTTATTACAGCTTTATTCGGGTGATTTGAGACGTCATTGATTTTCCTTCACCTGAGAACAGGAATATATTTGCTGAACAAGTGCTGGGAACAGGTCAGGCAGCATGTCCAGGCTGTGGAAGTGAGTGCAGGCTGATTATGGAATGCTCTGGAGAAGGGCCTAGAATGACAGGACAGGGGGCAGTGGCTTCCCAGTGACAAAGGGCAGGGTTAGATGGGATATTGGGAAGAAATCCTTCCCTGGGAGGATGATGAGGCCCTGGCACAGGTTGCCAGAGAAGCTGTGGCTGCCCCTGGATCCCTGGAAGTGTCCAAAGCCAGGTTGGACAGGGCTTGGAGCAACCTGGGCCAGTGGAAGGTGTCCCTGCCCATGGAATTTTTCCTAATCACTCAGGGAGACAGTTACCAAACACACAAAGGTCCCACAACTCCACCCATGTCTGGTACAGCCCTGGGCTCCCCCCTGCAAAGCCAGAGGATGTGCTGTGCCCCCCCAAGGCTCCCCACACTCCCCCATCCATGATTTATTATTTCACCCTCTGCAAAGCACCGGGCTGGGTTACTCTGGGAGGATTCCAACTCCCTATTGATCATCAGACTGCTGTTAATTAACTGCCCTCAGGAGAACTGGCACCAAGGGGAACCTCCCACTCCTTGAAACCTCAAGTCTTCCACAATTACAGGGTACAATCGACCGACAGCAAAACAGAGCCGGGGCTGCTACTGCCATGTACAACAGTGGCTCTTCACCATTGCCAGTCCTGAGCTCCCAAACAGACACCTGTCCTTAGGAAATCCATATTCACTCATGTCCCAACTCACGAATGGGGAGGAGACGACCTGGGAGGCAGATGACAGGTAACCAGGAAAAGGTGGAAGTTTTGAACGTGAGGGGCTGCATCAATCACGGTGGTTCCCCGAAATGCAGACTGCAAGGAGTTCTGCAGGGGTCTTGCCAAAGCCAGAGTACGAGCTGGTCTGAGGCCTTTCCCCACAGTTCCATGAAAAAGAGCAGAAGGGGCAGAGCTGCACCACTCGGCCCAGCACAAACAAGGGGCAACACGAACGTTCTCAGCACAAACACTTTGGCAACAGCAGCGCGGAGGAGGAGCCTGGAGATAACACCTTATCCACAGTCCTCGTCCTCTGCACAGCAGCAAATCCACCTCCCTGCACAGGAGAGCAGGAGGAAACGTGGGATGGGGGGGGGGGGGAGCCCAAGGTCAGCAGAAACCTCCCCCACAGCCACCACATCTCCTCTCACCACGGGATTTATCAGCTCAGGATCCCTCAGCAACCCCTCGGCTCTGCCGGTATCCAACTCCTTCAGAAGAGGTTAGAGAGTCACCACTTTTCCACTTTGATCCCTTCCTGTGTTTTCCCTGTAGAGAGCAGCTTCAGTTTAAAATGTGCAATTCCAGTAGTAGAATCATAACATCCCAGAATGGTTTGGGTTGGAAGGGACCTTAAAGTCCATCCAGTGCCGCCCCCTGCCATGGGCAGGGACACCTTCCACTAGCCCAGGTTGCTCCAGGCCCTGTCCAACCTGGCCTTGGACACTTCCAGGGATGGGGCAGCCACATCTTCTCTGGGCAACCTGTGCCAGGGCCTTCCCACCTTCCCAGGGAAGGATTCCTTCCCAATATCCCACCCAACCCTGCCCTGTGTCAGTTTAAAGCTGTAAAACAGTGAAGTGCTGATCACACACAGAGACCAGTCAGAGGAGCGATAAAAACACACACAGAGCCCTCCAGTGAGGAGCAGGGAGCATCCATCCCCTCTGGAAAAAACAGAGGTACAAAAGCCAACAGGTACCTGGTTCCCGGGCTGCCACTCCTGGGCCAGAGGTTTTCCTGTTTTCCTCACTGGCCTGGACACAGAAGCAAAATGACTCCAAGGCCTGAGCAGAGACGACTTCATTCTCCAAGGAAACAGGAGCTTGCTTACCCAGCACCCCCAGCCAGCTCTGGACCACGGGGATGGAACCAAAAGGGAGGCTTTTCTCCCCAGAGTCACCTTTCCTGCAGTCAGGTCTCCAGTCCCTCTGCAGCCTCAGCATTAGTGAGTGATCACTGATTAGTGATCAGCCTGATTGGCAGCAAACAAACGCCAGGGAACCTGGAGGGGCTCTGGAGAGGCAGCTCTTGACACCGCCTGCTAATGAAGTGCCCTTCAATTAAACCAGCCAGAATTAGAAGCTGGAATCACTTCCCAGCTGGAAGCTGCTCCCTGCTGCCCACAGACAGGGCCATGTGATCCACGGGACAGAGCCAAGGCTGCGGGAAGGGCAAGACTGAGCTACAAAGATTGGAAGCAAGGGCTCCTCAAGGCAGTTCTGTCACAGCTCCCCAACCCTCATTCCACAAACACCTTCCCCAGATTCCTGCTCGGACATAAATCCAGCGAGGCAGCACTCGGTGATCCCTCCACTGCTGTGGAGCTGTTTCAGGGGAAACGTGGCTTAAAGAAGGAATTCAGTCACCTGCAACACAACAAGTCTTCATTTTTATTGAGTTAGTAAGGTCTCAACTGCTCCCGAGCTCAGTGAGCTATAGAAACCCTCCTCTCTCCCAGCCAGAGCAGCCTGTCCCGGGAAAGTGCTGGATGCATCCAAGGAATCCCATCGCCAGCATTACAAGCAGCATCGCTCAGTCACGGTGAGATTTCTCCTGGCACCACAGGCCTTAAGTCAGCTCCAGCAATGCACCAGCTCCACCAATCCACCAGCTCCAGCAATCCACCAGCTCCAGCAATCCACCAGCTCCACCAATCCACCAGCTTCCTGGAAAAACTAAACCCGAGCGCGGCGGCGGCGCCGGGGTTTGGTTGGGCCGGGGTTAGAAACGCTACGCAGAGGCTTGGAAAAAGCAACACGGCTGGAATATAAGCAATACAATTTTAATTCTGACCAGTCACCTACAAACCCCGTGTCTTTCCACTGTTCTGATGGCATCGGTTAAATAGCACATCCGTGACATCGCTTGGGGGGGGTGTGGGGGTGTGGGGGGGGAAATGACACAAAGATACAGACATTATGATACAATAGTACAAATGATAAATTATTTATACAGTAAATAATGTCAATAAGTCAGCACAAAGTCGTAAAAAGCAGCCGGCTCCCGGGATTATGAAAAGTTTGGTAAGTATTGAAATTGTAACACTTGTGAAGGAAGCGAGTCCTCGTGAGCTTCTGCTGTGAAAAATAAAACCACCCATTTCTCCACAACCTGTGCAATACTCAGATGTACAGTACACATTAGAAACTGTAACAGCAAAGGGGGAGATGGGGAACAAGAGTTGTCTTGGCTACAGGACTCCAAAAAGACTGTAAACAATACAGCCCACTACGGTTTTTCCTTCCCTGTCCCCTCCATGGAGTTTAGTTTCTCTATAGTATAAAACTGAATAAATAACTGAGCTTATTTGGGGGGTAAAATTATGCCAAGGGTGGGTTGTTGGTTTTTGTGGGATTTTTTTTTAGTTTTTTTTTTTAGTTTTTTTATTTTACAAAATATTTAACACTTTTCTCTTTGGTCAATTTGACCAGTAAGGCTATTTTGGGCTACTAACATTTTTAAAAAAAAAAAAAATCAAGAAAAAAAAAGCACTTTTAGTATTTGCAAGGTGACAAAAAGAAGGAGAAGAGGGGGAAAACGAGCTTGGAGAAATAGGGCAGAGCGGATGTGATGGGATACACACACGTCCTCCATGCAGGAATACAGGAGGGCGAGGAAGGGGGAAGGATTATCCTGGAGAGGAGTTAAATCATCACAAAAAGAGATGGACAATTTGGGGCACACCCGGGCAGGACCCCCCTCAGTGCCACCCACTCCTGCACGAGGTGGGGACACGGCCCAGCCCAGCAACCAAGATTTACCAAACCAGCCCTTTCTCCTCTTAAACTCATCTCCTGCCACAAGCCCTGTGCCAGGCTGGGATCTGGGCTGGGTTAGTCTCAGCCTAAAGCTTTACAGCACCAGGATTTGGGCCGTGGCTCCTCCGAGAGCCCCGTCGTGGTTTGTTGCACCACAAATGTCTCTCTCCATATTTAATGTATATTCAGTTAAAAGGAACACGGCTCTTGGAGAAGTGACTTGGTAAAAGCAACAATTGGCCATTCAGCAGTTTCACTAAGCCAGGGCTCCCTACCAGGCCCACAGCACAGTTTTATCGAGTCATGTAGATCATTTCATCACTTTAAATGCTTACTCCCAACCCCACCTTCGCCTCCAAAAAGTTACCCAGGATGTGGTCAGGACTTCTGGCTGAACAGTGCCCCATCCAACTGCAATTCAGGAGACACACTAAGGGAAAAAAAACATCGAGTGGCCTCGATTCCACTGTTGAGAAAATCAAACTGGAAAAATAAATCTTGCCACAGATCAGCTGGAAAGCACTTTCCCCCCCCCCCCATCTGCAAGAATCACACCCTTCCTGGTCTACACCTCTCAGTAACTTCAACAACAACAAAAAGTAAAGTCTTTTTTCCTTATTCTGAAAGGCAACATGAATGGGTTTTGTTTTGTTTTTAAAGACATACTGGGTGTGGACAGCAATTCTCTTTCCTCCTATATAAAAAACGAGAGCAGATGAATATTCGGGCTCCTCCTCGCCAATCCCACAGTATCCAAGAGGATCCCACAATCTGCATAGAAACATCCACACACTTAGCATTCCGCACACTAACAGAGCTACACTGACCTACACAGCTAAAATCTGTGATTGTACCCTAAATTTGATAGTCTCTCAGCCTCCCCTTCCCACCAGGAGACAGATCCCAGTCCCCTCCGGCGGCACGCGGCCCCGGCACACCAGAACACACAACTCTGGCCACTTCTCTGTGGTTTGTTCTCTGGTTTTTCCCCCCCACTCCTAATCAGGGAAAAGGCCACCAAGATGCACCAAGCCATGCAGAGATGCCCTCAAGGCAGGAGCGAGCGCTGGGACATCCCTGCCCACGGATATTTGGGAGCAGAGTCGGCCGCGCTGCGCCGGGTCTGCACCAGAACCCCCGAGCGTGGGTTGGTGCCGAGGAGTCCAGACATGCCAGCTAAAAAGGGACACTTCAGCTCCCAGTGAACAGGTTTTCTCTGGAGTGCACCTTCCATCGGGGAAAATCAGTCGATGAAATTAAACGAGCCGGGGTTTGTACATCAGGATTTTTAACAGCTCAAGAAGTATTACAAGGAAAAAAAAAACAAAACAACACCACCAGCCTCTCTTGTGATGTTGCTCAGCAAGGCTAAAAGTCTGTCCAGTCTGGGGGGGGGGTCAGGAAACGGGAACAAATCAAGGGAAAGGCGACTTTAGTGTTTTTTCTTTTTAATGTAGTCTTAAATCATGTTACGCTCAAATTCAATTCTTCTAAAAATAATTAGTCACGAGGATTTGTTTTTGATTTGCATTATGAATATTTCATTTAAAAGTAAATATTTTAGTGTTAATCTTCCCTTTTAAACTCTCTTTACAGAAACAAAGAGCTAAAACCATAAATAAGAGGGCATTAAAACCATAAAAATGACATTTGCCAATATCTTAATTTTTTCAGCCAGACTTGATAAATCTATCAAAACCAGACAGTTAAATAAGAACCACATTATAAAAATTAGCAAAAAAAGGACTATTAGGTAACTCTGCAAACTCAAATATGAAACTGTACTAAACAAAATATGTGCAAAAGTATACAAGAGTAACTGCATATAGCAAGGTTAAGCCTGAATTAGTTTTAAAGCTTGCCCCGGTGAAACTGAATTCATTGTCCCACTGTATTTCATTTTTTTTTGTCCTTTTTTTGTCTTTTCTTTTTTTTTTTTTTTTTGTTTTCCTTTTCTTTCAACTCACATTGTAAGTCAAATAAAAACAAAATACACATGGAAAAAACTTCCAAAGAAGCTGGTACTGGACAAGCACAGAGCAGGACACTCACTCAGCACGAGTGCAGCCACTCACAGAGAGTTCCAGGAGTCCTTAAGAGTAGTGTACAAATTCAACACTGCACGACAGCACACGGCATATCGACAACTCGAGCATGTTCTTGGGTGTTTAGTCTGGGGTTTTTTGTGTTATTTTCCTTTAGAGACAAGCTTGTTTTTCTCGGTCACACCTCAGATACCACAAGCAGTGCGAGTTCGCAATGTTTAATGCATAAAAACCAGCCACCTGGGCCCTCCGGATCGTTCTCTTTCTAAGAGTAAGGACTATGGGTGAACCAACAGTCTAGAACTGTGTGTAGTTATGTGCAAAACATTCACTAGCACTCGGAATCTCAGGTCTATCATATGGGCATAGGAAGTGACAGATGCAGGTAAATAGTAATTTCAGGATCCAGCACATGATCTGACATCTACAAAATAGCCAACGGAGTTTAAAATGGCAGGTTCTCTCCCTAGAAAGTGTATTGAAATGATTAACAAAGTAACAAAATGGGCAGAAATCTAACTTTGGTGAAAAGTCTGAACATTTTCACATGATGCTCAACAAGCCAAAGTAAGGTACCATCTGTAGCAAAGACTAGATTTAGATTAACTGGTAAGTAGAGACAACTCTTCAAAGATCATAACTGTAAACTGCAAATCTACTTCCAAGTCTCTCACACACCGTTCAGTCCACACAGGCCACGTTCGTTCCGCTGTAAAGACTTCAGCCTGGAAACACTAGGAAAAGAAAAGTTCCTTTAATTGGGTCTTTATAGGAGGAAAGGGTTAGTTGTATTTGCAGGCTGGGAGGCTGACGGCGGGATTCCTGTACTGTGGAGAGGTTGGGGCATTGATCCTGCAATGCTCAGCCCCTGGCCCATCCTGGTGATCGAGGCCACGGTGCCCATCGCCGGGAGCGGTGCCATTCCCACGGGCACGGGGGCCATGGAAGACAGAGGTATTGGCTCCATGCTCATCGGGGGCACAGCACTGAAGGAAGGGCTGGTTCCCATCACGGGACTCGCTCTCATCTGGTTCAGGGTGAGCGGCTGAGGCTGATTCACTTGGAAGGGGTTGATTGGAGTCGGGGCTGTAGCGGCGCCTGGTTTGTAGGGAAGAGGGAAAGAGATGGCACTGACATCAACACCAGGGTCTGGAAATCGTCTTTTCTGGCCAAGAATGTACTCTTTGTTCATTCCCATACGCTCCCAAACCCAAAACACCCTGGGGAGAACCTGCCTGGACGCCATTCACCAAATTCCCTGGTGCACCAGTACAGTCTGTTTCCTTGAACCCATCAATCCCACAAAACATCCCTTCCCTGATCAATAGTTTCCACTTCTGATAGAGACAGAGATGTTGCAAATTTAGTTACCTGGAACGTGCCTAACCATGACACCCAGGTCTCCAATTTATAGTTTTTAAATGCTATTTAAAATTTGCATTGGGGAAGAGACCTGCAGGCTCTCTGTGTTCCTTTACTGCAGATTAAACTGACAGAGAGTAGGGTTTGGATACTGGGAAGGAATTCCTCCCTGTGAGGGTGGGGAGGCCCTGGCACAGGTTGCCCAGAGAAGCTGGGGCTGCCCCATCTCTGCAAGCGTCCAAGGCCAGGTTGGACGGGGCTTGAAGCAACCTGGGCTAGTGGAAGGTGTCCCTGCCCATGGCAGGGGGTAGAACTGGACGATCTTTAGGATCCCTTCCCAACTATTCTGTGATTCTCTGATTTGTACATTTGCCTCACGACCTCACCAGCCAACTCCATTTTCGTGTTTCTGGCACCGAGTTTGGACAAGAATTCACAAAGTAAACAACTTGTTTCCGAATTGCAGCGGTGCTAGAAAAAGCAGAGAGTAACTTTCCCAGCGTTTGAGGTTCCCTGGATTGCTGCCAACCCTGCAAATTCCTTTTACCGTCCGTGCACAGCGTTATTTGGATGGCCCAGTGGCCCCTCACAAACTTTTTGTAGTAACCGGTAACGGCAGATACACAGATTTCCTCTCAGTGCTCACTGCCAAGGCTGCTCAGAATCACTGCCTTTTTCCTGCTCAAGGAGTTTAATAAACTGACTCTTTTTTTTTTTTTTTGACCCCCACTGGAAAGAGTGAAGAAAATCCATCCTGAAAGAGAATTTCAAGGTGTTTTTCACCATACGAGCAACACGCAGAAATTTCAGCGCACGTTTCAGCTTTTAAAAAGTACGTGTTCCACGTGTTTAGTGTCACCATCTGAGTCTGGTCTAAGTAAGGGCTCACTTCTAACAAGCCCAGCTTACAGGAGAACTGCAACAGCCTGGGTTTTTTTCCCATATACACTGAGAATGTTTTCAGATTAGAACTGGTTTACTGTGCCAGCCTGGAGACAGCCTGACCAGCAACCCACTGAATTTTGCTCTCTGGAACCTCAGGCTGCAGGCAGATAATCCAGAGAGTGTAAGGGCAAAAGGGGAAGGGAAACTGCAGGAACCCAAGCTCAGCTGCAGACAAAGAGCAGAAAGTCTGTGCTTTCAGGGACTGTCACTACGCTGGGTGAGTCCAGGATGCCTCTCTGAGACCTTCCTGCTCTCAGCCATGATCTGCTGCCTGAAGCAACCAAGAAAAACAAACCCCAAACTCCTTCCTTTAAATCCACCAGGACTGAGTTATGTACAGTTTGCCTACAGGGAGGGAAAGCTAAAACAGAAACGTGGAGGGCTGTGCAGAAACAGACCTGGTGCCAAGAATGGATTCAGTGAAGTAACAGGTTGTGGTGGCTTAGACACCAGAGAATCCAGGTTCACCAGAGCAGCATTGGGGCCCAGAAAGGACTCCGGGGTTTTCCGAGCTGCACTTTGTTTTCCTGATGTCCCACTCGAGTGCTGGGAATCAAAGAGATCAGGACTTGTGGTACCGCTATGCTGAGATGGCAAAGTGGAACCTGATTCAGCTGAAACAACACAAAGAGACAAACAAAACTTCCCATTAATCCACACAGCCAAGCAGAGAAAACCCTGAAGTGTCTGACAGCAGGAATGTTTAGTTCTAACGTTGGGATTAGTCAGGCTGGAGTGTGTCAGGGACACCCTTAGCATGCAAGCAGACAAATGTTCTGTAGGAGAGCATGAAAAAGCTGCAGTCAGAGGTGCAGAGCTCTACTGAAGGCGTTCCCTGCTTTGCCCTGATGAGCATTCCCACAGCTCTGCTGCTCCAGGTGGGACTCAGAGGTTCCAAGGAAAAGATACTCAAAAGCCTTGGCTTCTGCCCTTGCCCTACACCACTGCTGTGCCCTTCCTAGCTGGATTCCACCCAGGTTTGATGTTCAAAAATGCCCAGCTGGGCATTAGTCACTGTTCTTTCAGGCAGAACCATCCTGACAGCACAAGGTATCACAGCCCTGACACTGAGGGTCTGGCAGTTTGGATTTAGTCACTAATGACCAAAGGAAAAATAAATTAGAGCATTCATGGAAGTGTATTTTCTCATCTTCCTACTAGAATTTACACGAGAGGAATTCAGTCAGCATGGTTCTGTTTGACTCTCTGAGCACAAGCCCTGCTCCAAACTCGTTGGATACTGGGAATTTAAAATCCAAATAAATTTCTGGGTCAATGCAGCCAAAGGTTACACAGTGCAATTCTATGGATTACAGTGCAAAAGGCCCATTCCCCACAAGTTCATGCACAGGCCAAAACGTGAACAACAAGCTTTTACTGCTGCATTACCACCAGCTTTAATCCTTCCCTTTGTGAAAGTTGATTTTGTTTTCTAATAAAATTTAAGAAGAGAGACATTTGTTGCTGTGACTATCACCCAACCTGTCCACATGCTAAGAACTGGATTCGTACCTGGCTTTTTGGAAGTTCGAAGTGTGTCAAATTCAGAAAAATCATCTTTAACTGTACCATTCAAATTACTGAAGAGGTCAAAAGATGTACTTCCTGTTCAAAACAACAAGACAGCCCTGTCATTAACACATCTTCGGTTGCATCCCACACCTGATCCTCCTGGAAGCAATTCCTAACCCATTTCTGTTACCGAGACTGTTGGGTTCCAGGGCAGCACTTGGAGTGGTCCTGGAGTTACCCAGGAGTTGGGAGAAGGATAATGTCAGAAAACTGTCCTTTCTTACAGAATTAAACAACTAATTGAGAGCAGTTTGCTATTAAATCAGTGTAGGGCACACCTTGAGCATGCTGGGGTTTGGTTGATTGTCTGCATTAGAGAAAGCAGATATTGCTGCAGAAGGAGAAATGGATTTACAGCCTGAACTATCAAGTGTTAATCAGCCCTCAAGTAAAACACATTCTGAACAGAGTTCCAAAGCCAAATTTAGCACTGTTATAGCTTCAGTGATGATTTGACTTGTGCTTCCCAAGTGAAAAGGAGGAGAAATGCAATAGCAAAGGTTGCTGAGATGGCAAAGCCCCGTTAGCTGAAGCACCAGCACTTGCCCAGAGTTCACAACCATTGAAAACATCATCATTTCAAAATTCCACGCTCTTACCTCAGAATGGAGGCAGCAAACCCAAACCCAAATGACCAGCAATCACACTCCTGAAAAGCTTTAAAGTTTGTGTGGCGTGTTTTTTTAATTAGTTTAAACGTTTTTCTAACTTAGTTTTCACCTTTAACACATTTCAAGCAAATATGAAGGTCCAAAAAGAGCACAAAGACAAAACCCTGAGAAAACAAGTGATGATTGAGTATAAAAACAACACTTAAGAAGAACAAAGTTAAAGACTCATTGTCACAATGATCCAGTTATTGCCCTTTGCCCAGTGGAAAGCTGATTAGACAACTTTTAGCAGTACTCAGATTCCTTTGTTTGTTATGTACTGGGATGAGAGACTGGCAGAAAATGCATTTGGGATGCATTTAGCCACGGTGCTGATATGAAAATAGCAGGTATTAAGACTCATCAAGGTTGCATTAGTTACAGAGCATGAACAGACAATTACATCAGCACCTTGGTACCCAGGGCTCAGGGATCACTTCACACCCTCAGTCTGAAGGAACAAACCTTCATTTGCACCTCCAGAAGTCTCCTCGGAGCGTGGAGCTGCTCAACCTGTCAATCTACATCTGCAGAGACATCCATCTGCAGAGCTGTTTATCATGATGAAAGCTTAAATTATAGGATCGTTCATTGCCAGAAATTAAGTCCTTGTCTAATTAAAGATAAAACCCAAGAGCAGCAGCAGTCCCGAGGGCCCAGCAGGCAGCCACAAACACCAAGAGGAGAATGTAGAAGGGACAGAGCACAAAGCAGCACCACGAATTCAGAGCTCTAAGTCAGAATAATTACATTTGATTTTCTTTTTCCTGCTAGTTATTACAACTCCCTTTTATCTTACAGAGCAGTTCTGCACATTGTTCAGCACTCAGCTGCTTTGAATCACACAATGCAAGAACATCATCGGGGTTTCTCCTCATTACTCAAATAACATGAGACTGTTTCTCACCAGAAGTAGAGAGAGGTTTGTTTGCAGGTGCTGGTCCCCAGGGATCCACAGAAGGTTTTGCTGCAGTAGAAGATGACTGAGCAGGAGCCCAAGGGTCATTTTTGGACAGAGGCTGAGTTGTGGATCCTGCTGGTGCTGCCCAAGGGTCAACAGAAGCAGCTGGTTTGGCACCTGCAAAAAGAGTCAGCGGGAACCCCAGTGAGTCCAGCTTCACTTTGGAAAGCCTTCCTGGGAGATTAACCTCTCTTATGTGCCTTTACTGCCAACTAACACTGAACATAAACAGGTGAAGCAGTTCAGCACCAGGAACACTGATAACACTCTGAGCATCAATGTCACACGCCATGAACAACAAGCACCAGGAAATTCTGTGCAAGGCAGATGAATAAACAAATCCCCCCCTTTCAAAGTGAATAAAAATATCTGCAGTTCCAACAAGAAAATAAACAGGCTTTTGTTACAGACATTGCCACCACAACTGACAATACCTGACTAGAGGTGACCTAAATCACAGGGTCTATTTATGAACTCGGGGGAAAGTAAGTTTAGAAAAAGCCCAGAGGTAAAAGGCATGAGATACAAAACACTAACACTTGGAGAAAGACAACAAAGATGCAATGTTTTCCCACTCTTTTGACCATACTGTTATTTTTTAAAAACATAATCAGCTTCCCTGAGCCAGCTGTGCTTTTTGATTCCCGTGTGTAAGCACTCCTGACACAGATCTGAGCTTCCCATTGATATCCCTTATTATTTTCTTTTAACCCAAAGCCTGTATGTTCAGGATTCTCATTTTTATTGGAAATTTGTGACAACTCTTCATTCCCACAAATTCAATGACCAAACTGCTTCAGACTGTGCACAAGGGTAAAGGGGAAATTTAAGGTCAAAGGGAGAAGGAAAGAGAAGGAAACTCCTCTCATCATTTACAATTTCCTGCCAGGTTTTTCTTCTTCCTCCCCAACCTAATTTATTGCTTTTCAGCAAAGCAATTCTGTTCTTGTTTCTACCAATATTTTAAGTTATTAAACCCCAGGAATATTGAAGCAAATCCCACGTTCCTTTTGCAGTGGGCCAGGTGGGTGCTGGAAGGTCATTCTTGCTCGGACCTGACATCCATCCCCCTCCTGGAGCACCAGGAATGGGAGCCCAGCACTTCTCAGGCACATCCTGTAACCTGTACAGTGATCAACTACCTCCAAACCAGGCAGGACATGCAAACATTTCCTCTTCCCTATGAATCTTCTTGGCAGGAATGGTTTAATTCCTAACTGAGGACTGTGTCACCCAGAGTAGTTCAGGATCAGCCCCATGTGCACAACCATTATCTTTAACCACCACGTGGCTCTCAAGTGACAACTGAGAATTATTTTGAGTTTTCCAAACTACATACAAGCCCCCTTGGCATCACAATATTCTCATAAACCAATTCAGTGCTGCACACAATGGCACAAATCCCAATTTGCTGGGTTTTGTTTCATCAACAGGCCCACGGTCTCGCTGCAGCTCCGCACCAGGAAATGCCAGAACTCTCCAAGGAAGCCAAACTATTCCCACACCGGTACTTACACTTCCTTTATCTGCCCTCAGCGCTGAGCTACAGCAATGCCCCACCAGAAATGCTCATGACAGCATTTCCCATCAACTGAAGCTTCCCAAAATGTCTTTTCCTTCATAAAGGGAGCGCAGGAAATGAGAGCGTTTGGGAAGATCCCTTCACGGAGCTTCCATCAGCTCCACTGGAACACCACAGCACATGCAGGGCTTGAGAAATACAGTTTAATGAATGACTCTTTTTATCAGAAAGCTCCTAAATCTTATATCTTCAGGACTATCCTTGGGAGCCAAGAAGTCAGCAAGCTGGAATAAGGGGTTGTGCTGTGGTGGAATGAAGTTGGGAGGCACTGACAAAAAACACTATAGCCAAAACTGATGCAAGGGAAATCCTGTCAGAGGGTGACAGATCAAGGAGGAGAACTGAAAAAAGTCAGATTTTGTTTGTTTTTAACCATGGAAAAATACACTAAATAGCCTCGGGGCCCAAAACTTGGGCTTCTTCTGATTTCCTGTCACCAAAAGAGAAACAGATGACACTTAGAACGATGACCTGCAGCTGGCCCAACAGCTTTGTAGGTGCCTTAAATGCCACCATGAGGAGGGGAAAAAACCCCAAACAAGGCATTTCATTATTAAACTTCAACATTTTCACCAGGAACCTGATGGTGGTGTGTTGAATGCTGATGTAAATGATTTTAAAGAAGAGGTTGGAGAACCACCAGCCTGAAGTGCAACAGATAGAATGCACAAACAAAACCCCAGCTGTTTAAAAAGAGTGGAATTTCCATTTGTTTCTGCTTGGAAATGAGTTGGGGAATGTCAGTTCTAGAGTATGGGAACCAATCAAGATGGACTAATATGTCATGAATAATGTCACAAGCGTGACACCGGACACGGAGGAACTTAGAAAAGCTCAACATCAAAAAGCAAAACCCTTTAAATAACATTCCTCCTGGCAGTTTTCTCCTTACCGAATGATTGCCACGGGTCAGAGGCAGGAGCTGCAACTGTGGATCCTCCCCAGGGATCAGTTTGGTTTGCAACAGCGGGAGGTCCCCACGGCTCCGTTTTCGGCGGGGCCGGTGCCGAGGAGGGCAGGGCATCCATCAGGTCCAACAAAGTGGTGTGCTGAGGGCAGGAATAATCTGAGTTTTAATCAAGAGCATTGTCACTCCGAAGTACAAACCCGTGAGAGTGAAGAAGCAATTATTATTTTATTTTTTTTTCCTTTTACACACCTGCATTGACTAGTAGTTCGAAATTTAACCCACACGGAAGAAGCTTTAAGCTACACAACAAAGCAATCCCAAAAGCATAAAAGAGCTCAGTATTAAGCTATTTTGTGTTACTGTGTTTCAGCTTTTGGCAGCATAACCGGGAGTTTCTTAGTCGAAGGCACTACCTCCTTCTTTTTGGGAATTTTAATTGTGTCTCTGCGACTCTCCTCCAGAGCCATCTGTAATCTCAGATCATCTCCGCGTCTGAGGCGCTCCTCCTGCAAAGGAAATCAACACTGGTGATATAGACCATGAGCCTGCACTGGGCTGCTGCTCCCTCCAGGAATCCAACCCCTGGGCAGGACACCTCCAGGGAAGGCCTGGCCAGCCCTCCCTGCCACCGCTGGTGGGATTATTTGCTAGAATTTGGACATAACTGAGAGAGGGAGAGGAATTTTCTTGCGGTTCTTGCCTCAACCAGAGGTCAGGAGCACCCCGACCCCGGAACACCAGCGGTGTCATCGCAATCCAGTTTGCTGATTGACATTTACCCTCGTGTTGTTTTATTCCTGATGGGAATATAAATGCAACATTCTTTCCAGAATTCAGTTTCTAGGTAGAAACACCGCGGAACTTCGAGTAAACAGCCCGTTTTTAAATGATCACCATGATTTGGAACCACTGAAGGTTGCAGGGAACTAAACTGTAATTTCCCTGGCTTTTCTCAGCTTCCCTCCACACTGATACAAGTGTATAAAGAACACCAAGGGAATCAGTCGAGCCAACTCCCTGTAATTTGAAAGTTTAAACATCTGTAAACTACAATGTTTGTGGTACATTCAAATACTTTAAATGTCTTTGCTTGCATCACATCTTTCAGAAGTTGACTAATCCCCCAGCTGGTATTTTCCTTGTCATTTTTCAAGCTACTTCAACTGATTAGGTTCTGATTTATATTTTCTTTCCTTTTATTGCTCAATAATGATAAAGTTTACTGGGTGACAGTTTTCCTTTCCAAGTACAGAGATACTAATGCTTAACATGCAGCTTAAGCTAAATTGTCACAGGAAGCCTCTAAAATATTACACTCAGCAGGGCTGACTTGAATTTTCACTCATAGGTGAGATTCAACTTCGTTATATATTAACATGCAGCAGACTTTATCCACAATTACTTATCCATCATTTACTCCAAATTCAAAACGAACTTCTTAAGAATTAGCACAGTAACATAACTCAGGTGACAGATTAGGAATCAAGTTACTTTAAACCAAGTTCTTTATATATTCTGGTACTTTGTGTCAGGTCACCCTCTTGTTCCAGACACTCTTACCAAACAACCAGACCATTCAAAATTCCACTGGAATCAGAATTCACTGACATAAATGAAGGTTTTCAGGACCAGTCACGCTTCCAGCTCTTCCTAACTGAAAACATCTTCAGTAATGTGCTGATTAACATCCTCCCACACAAAGTCTTCTTGCAAAGTGACTGTCATCTTCCACTAGTCTCAACAGCTCGGAGGCTGAAGTTACTTTAAAAAAAGAGATTTAAAAAGAAAAAAAACCAAAAAAACCCACAAAAAATAATAATTAAAAAAAAAAAAACAAGAGCAACATCTTCCAAAACGGCCTTTCCACCTGGAGCAAAGCCAAGCTGCCACTGAGAAGAAAACAAAAAAAAAAAAACAAAACAAAACCAAAAAAAAAGCAAAGCAGGATTGCAATCTCAACTATCAAAGGCAAAACCTACACGGGCACCGACCTGCTCCGCCACCTCCCGGCTCATGGCCAGCGCCAGCTGCAGCTGCAGCTCCTCCTCCCCGCTCGTCTGAGGCCGGGCCTGCTCGAGCTCCGAGGAAACTCGAGGGGACGTCGCTGTTGGGAGACAAAACCCACCACGTTTAGCACATCAAACACATCAAACAACAAAAAACATGTCGGATTCTTGCTCTGAGCGGATCCTCCCCCCGCCCCTGTTTTCACCCGTTCATATTCCAGGGAGACTGGAGACCTCTGAAAGCTCCCACCACGGCTGAGGGGAAGGACAATTCGACAGTCAGTTGGTTTAAAGGACAAATATTCCTGGAAAACAAAGGCTTTAGTGGGGTTGTAACATCAGCAAGGACCCCCAGTACATGCTGGACACCCTGAGAACTCTGGGGGTAGGACACCGACTTAAAAATGCAGAGAATTAATTGCTCAAGAAAACATTTGTTGGTATTTCTCACATCTCCCAATGTCACTAAGGATTTGCTGGGAGTTGGCCAATCTCGGGGTAAAACTGGATACCACCCACTTTTCTGTAAAATAATACAGTCCTAATGGGAAGATAAAGAACTATTCTTAACTGCTGAGCAGGCTCAGGGACAAACAAGCCAGCCTTTCATACCCCAAATTTACACAAATACTGTATCATTCTCTGTTAAGAAAGAGTTTGGTCTACGGGTTGGGGGCGTTGTTTGGTTTTTGGTGTTGGTTAGTCTTTTTTTGGATGAAGATTTCCACTAGCTGAGCTCTAGCTGTGATCTCCCCCACTCCACGAGCAACACTCGAGCTTGACAGCTAAAATACGCAATTTCTCAACATACAAACCATCTTTTCTTGATGTTTTCACGACAGCAACATGCAGAAATTCCCATCCCAATGGGACAACACTAGTAAGTTTAGCACTAGACAGTAACTAAACATTTTTTTGTGGTCACTCTCACAAATAATTCTCTAGCATCAAATCATTCACACAGAAATTTTATCTCAGTTTGGCAAGGAAGTTTGTATTTAATGGCTGGAATGATAATTAGGTTTGGCAAAATATACATTGACATTTAATAGAGAGGAACCATGTTTTTAAACTAGCATGGCAAGGTCTAAGAAATCGAGTTTCTTCTTAGCAGGCCAGCTGGGCATGTTTGAGATTGCCAAACTACGTTAAAAAGCACTTTTTCATCACTACTTTAATCCTCCAAACACTTCCCAGTCTTGTCTCTCCAAAATGACATTTCAAAACAAGAAGTGGAACTTCCTCTCTCCTCCAACAGGCCTCAAGGCAGGTGACTCTCCCTAAAAAAGCAATGACCTTTCCATCCCACCTCACTATGTTCCTAAAGGGACACATTAATTTATCCCCCAGAACGATCCCTCCACGTTGTGCTGATCCTGAGGCTCTCAAGCCAACCAGACAAGCTCCTTACTGCAACAGAGATGTTACTCATCCCTCAATTCTATTACTTTTTCAAATGAAATAACTAAATTTAGCCTGTTTGCTCCAACAATCACAGCCAGGCTCTCTGACATATTATATGGACTATTAAAAACAAAATAACTAAAGCATGTGATAATTCCCAGCCAACAGAGGTTAAACGTGAGCACTAGTTCTGGTCACTCAAACCCAAGATGGGTGATTTCAAAACCAGAATGGAGGTGGAAACACTTCCCCTCAGAGCATGGAGAATGTTTTATGTGTTTATCTTTGCAAAAAGAAGATTGAGCAGTTTATGGTTGTTAAACATATCAGGCTTGCAAACACCACAGAGCCAGAAAAGCTATTTAAGATAAAGGGGCAAGAACTAACGGTATAAATTGACCATGAATAGATTTAAGAGACAAGTAGAGAGGAGCAGCTTTCCAGCAGGGAATAGAGAAGGAAAGAGTTGTAAATAGTTTAAAAACAGAGCTGGATAAGTGTGGGACAAATGGGACACCAACAGAGTCACCTGAGAGCAGATGGACCTGGACCATGAGCAGGGAGGCACCTCCTGGTCCTCCAGTTTTTCAACTGCAATCGTGGGGGGAAATGGGATTTCCTGCACTTCCTGCAAATCAGCTTTTCCATCCCTGGTGATGTTACTACATTCCATAACAGCTCAGAAGCTGACGGTACAACGGCTTTAAAATGTTGTGGAATGGGTTTACCCCGTTGATTTTCCTGCCATTTCCACGGGAAGGACTTGCTGAACACGCTAACCAGTCGCAGCTTTTAGCAGCTCACGGCCCTTCTGCCCGGAAAAGCTGCAAGGAGCGGGAATTGCATCCCACTGGCCCTCCCCTGGGGGGTCCTCACCTCCCAGCCATGCACAGGAAGGGCTGGATTGCTTTGGCAGGGAGCTCCATGAGCTCACAGCTCCCAGCAGAGCCCAACATCAGCAGCTCCAGGACCTGAACGGGGATAACACGGCGTCTCACGGATATAAATTATTTCTTTTCACTTTTAGGCTTTTCCAGCAATTCATTCTACTTGGTTTCATTAACTCTAAAAGGCACTTCCAAACTCCTTTCCACAAAAAAAAAAAAAAAAAAAAAAAAAAGGAAAAATGCCCATTTGAAATTCTTCCTTGGGTCTCATTTGAAAAAAAAAAAAACCAAACTATAGGAATGTTGCTATTTTACATTAAACCTCTGCAGTGTTATAAAACCACCTACATTAAAGAGCTGCCAGCGAATTGTTTGAGAAAGGATTAAGGAAAATTCAAAACACTGCTCCTGGGAGTAACCTGACATGCTTTATGCAGCAACTACACTCCTATATGGGCCTCATCCTGCATTAAGGTTTGAATTCCCAGGATCCAGCAGAAAGGTTATTGCCTTAGTAACAGGATCGCTGCCACACAAAGCATCCCTTATCCCCCAGCACATGACAGTTAACTCAGATGTTTATGTAAGATGGGACTCAATAGATCAATTCTGACCTGCTAAGCCCTGCTTTGTTGGGAATTTGGAGATCCCAGTCCCTCCAGGCTGCCCAGAAGCAAACTGGTGGGAATCTGCTCCCGCAGGGAGCGACGCCACCGGGCTGGGCTGCTCGGCAAGGGAATCATCTCCAACCTCAGGTAATCACTAAAGCAGGATTCTGCTCCACCATCTGTCCCCAGGCCAGGCTCTGATGTCTTTCAGACAATATCTATTGATAATTTCCTATATTTTGGCAGTATCAAAAGCCCTCTGTAGATGTCAATAGCTCTGGCTGAGCTGAAGTGAATACACAGGACAGGGAAAGCAGAGTCTCTGCCTGCATTAGTGACAAAAATCACTCCCAGCACACCAGTCAGACTGTGCATTTCCATTCAGAAGGCTGTGCTTGGGTTTTGGGGTTGGTTTTGTTATTCCTGGGGTTTTTCTTTTTCTGATTTGCAGGTGGAATTCTGAAGAACAGACTTCACTTCTCAGTCACATCTGTTCGGAAAGAAAAGCTGCCTCCTCCCTCAATCAGTGCACCCACAAATGTAGACAAACCAAGGTTGACTTGAAAAATTAGATTAATATCAAGGTAAGAACTCAGACACCGACAGAAATTCCCTTGGGAACCAAGCAGAGATCCCATTTGCTAGTCTTCCAGTGAAAGACCACCCAAATAAAAGATGGGATCCGTTCAAAAAGCCAATCTAGGCTCTCAAATGATGGGAAAGCATGTGCAAACTGCTCAATCTAGGAGGAGTTGTGTAATCCACCTTTCCACTGGGAATTAAAGAATCTTTCAGACACAAGAGGAGAGTTAATAACACCTCTGAACGTGACAAGGTGGAGCTGCTCAACCTTCCTGCAGGATTTAACTGTGCTGAGCACACAGAGCACTTCTGAAATTCATTTAACCCTGAACAAATCCTTGAGGTTTGTTTTGGTTTTAGGAGCATTTTCCTCCCAGGTAATCCCTACATCCAGCTCAACAGACGGAGTTGGATAATTTAGTGCCACTACAGAAGCCTGGATACACCAATGGCACTTCCCACCTTCACCAGAAAAGAGATGTAAGATGAGAGAATTTAATCAAGTTGTCAAGTGACATCTGACAGGAGTCTGCCACATTCCTTCAACACCTCAAACTATGGGAATTATCCAAACTGCTCATCCAGATTCATTGCTGGATGATAAATCATATATTCCCTATCTAAGATGGAAGGGCAGAGATGTGTTCCAACCTGCAAATTGTTAAAAACCTGTAAATTATTAAATAAATAAAAAAACCCCAACTTTAAAAACAGGAGCATTCTGAAATCTGAATGGTACAGGGTGCCCAGGGAAGCTGTGGCTGCCCCATCCCTGCAAGTGTCCAAGGCCAGGTTGGATTAACCTGGGATAGTGGAAGGTGCCCTTCCCATGGCAGAGGGTTGGAACTGGATGAGCTTTAAGGTCCCTTCCCCAAACCATTCTGGGATTCTATGAATTTCCCATCACGTCAAACCCAAAACAGAAATTCCTCTAATTTACTTTCTACTCCAAGTAAAAGTGGAGAGAAAGCTGAAATAGATGAGAGAACACAAACTTGCTGAGGCTTCACAAAACTGCTTTTAAATAATGAGTCAACTTAATATCAATAATCACTGGAAATACTAAAAACTCATTAATTCACCTGAAGAAAATTGCTCCCAGAATCTTTACAGGAAAGGTTAACAGACTTGGCATTTCCCAAGATCCATAAAAGCCCTTTTCAGCCCATCTTTCACCGATCTTTTCTCAAACAGGCTGTTGGCACAATGAATGTGAGCTGAGCTTAGCTGAGCTGAGCTTAGCTGGGCTGAGCCCACCTCGGGGCAGTGCTGCTCCGAAAGCAGGTCACACATTTGTGTCCATGAAATCAGGGCATTAAACCCACCCCAGCCTGGCTCTGCCTCCCAAACCCACGGGAGCACACGGACAAAGGGAAGGGTGTGTGGACAACCCAAAATATCACAGGGACATCCTGGCTTGGGCACGACAGGATTGGATCTCTGAATAAGCATGGCCTCAGTAAACTTGGGTTTAAAGCATGACCAGCACTTCCCAGGCCTGAAACACCATCCCAGTTCAGGCTTAAGAGGTCTATATTAAGAACATCCTACTTTTCCCTGTGCAGCCATAAATCCAGAATCCTATTTAAGTGGTCACTGGCAGCTGTAGATGAAACAAGGTCAGGAGCAGGAGGCTGAAGTTTTCAAAACCAGGTGACTGATGTGTAAAAGCATAAAGACAATTTTTTAGACACACAAAACCACGTTATGAGCGAAGAAATTCTCCTCCAAAAGATTTCGGATATCCACCTTATATTCCTTCCTCTCCCCAGTAGGGTTTGGGTTTAGCACCACACAAGAACATTCCTCCACAGTGAAATAAAACCTGACATCAGATTTCCTGCAACCCCAGAGAATTTACACGTTTTCCAAAATAATAAAGAACTATTATGCATTTTGTCATGGAATATTTAATAGCTCCTAATCTGAACATTAATTGCCAACTGGAAGATAAAACCAATTGTTTCCAGTATGTCAGAAATTGTTGACAAGATGGAGGTTTGGAGGAGATTTAATTTCTGCTTTTAGCTTTAGTATCTCTCTTGGCTTCCACTTCCAGGTTATGAGACTAAATAGCAAAAATATACTAATACTTTCACATTCACACCCCATAATGTGCTCCCTGGAATTATCCAAGCACTGAGATCTTCAGGGCCAACCAAGTCGTTAAGGCAAAGCTTTGGGGGAAAGGATCTTATTAAAAACTCTCACGTTTCCCCATTTCACTTTGCACAGTTTCTAAAGGACTGTTAGAGATGAGATGAAAATATCCACAAGGAAATGGGGAGAAATGTCCTTATTTGCCAACTCTTGCCTGCAGCAGTGAGGGGTAATTGTTCAACAGTCAAGAGATCCTTTTCCATCTTGAACTCTCCCACACTGCACAGGCTGGAAGCAATGCTTTTATTTCTTCATAAAGGATAAATTTGGGACACGATGACCAGCAAGTCTTTAAGAAAACCCTTTCTGGCTCAACATCAAGTACAAAATCCAACTGTTGGATCCAAACCCACAGGTGTTAGGAGGGTGGGAAGGGCAGGAGTGTGAGCAGTGCAGCGTTCAGTCTGTGCAGTGCAGCTCATTCAACATTCTGAGCAAACCGAACCAAAAAGGGGCCACTGACTTATCCAATATTGCACTTTTAGGAAGTGACAGAAAGGGAAGAGATCCCTCAGGCACAATCCAGCACAGTACCCACTGCAAGCTATTGTTCCCCCTATGATCTGTCCTGGAGGAACCACTCAGCTCTTTCAGCCGGCTCAGGCTTCATTTCTTCTGCAAGAAAGTATCAAAAATCAGATTTTATAGCCCAACATCATCTCTTCAAGCAAGGGGAATGCATTCCCAAAATCTGCAATCCCCACTAAAGAGGAACAAAAGTAAAATGTGCTGATGCCAAAACCACTGAGAGACAAAATATTTCATTTAGTGATGTTGGCAAAAAGGCTGTTAACTCTCCCAAACTTTACTGATATTTGACTGTTAAGAAGACATGTGATATATTCAGCAAAGAGGAGGGATGTACATTTTTAAGAGGCAAACCTCATGCTATAGATTGCAAATCTAAATGTCTCTGATCTCCTCTTCAAAGGCTGAGAGGAATGAAAGAGAATTCTGCCAGAATATACAGTGCAGCAACCACATCTTCGAGCTGCTACAAGGAGAATATTTCCCAGGAGTCAAGCATAACTTAATTCCTTTCACATATTTCACTGAATCCATCTTTTCAGAACAAAAGGAGGTTACCATTTAAAAAAATAAAACAGGATGCATACAATCTCTTCCACTTTAAATAATGAAAAGCATCTTTTCCATCACATTTAGAAGGCACAGGAATGACCCTACATTTATGTAACAGATTAAATGTCTGGATTTTAATGAAACTCCTTCCTCATTTCCTGGGATAAAAGTGGTTTTTTTTCCAATATCAGATTTTCTAAAATCTAAAGATTTTCCAATATCAGGAGTATTTAAGCCCAGCTGTTCTGAAAGGTGCTGGCTTGCTTTGCTATGCTCAATTAAACCTGACAAAAACACATTAAAACTTCAAAATATAAAAACCAACAGCCATCTGTATTTGGGCTGATCCACTGTGAGAAGTCCAGGAGAGGCCACAACCCAGGAAGGAAAAAAAAAAAAAGCCTGAGATTTCTAAAGCTTCTTAGGTCTGTGCTCAGGGGGGGAGGAGGAAGAAAAGCTTAAGAAATCATTACCTCAAAAGCAATCCTGCCACGGGAGACACACAGAGGGAAATGGGAGCATCCACTAAATCCACATTTGGACTGAAAGAACAGCCAAATTTGCTGCTTCTCCCAAGGAACAATCCAGGAACACACCCTGCATTGCTCAACCCTGCTGGGAGGAATAGTTTGGAGCCTCTGGTAGCGTTTAACTGCCAAACAACAGTTCCAGGCACTAATTAGAGGCAGGAGCTGGTGAAACAATAACCCTGTGGAACCCAAGGTGTGCTCAGCAGAACTCAGTCGCTATTATTTAGTCCATCAGCCCAAGTTAAAAACAGTATTTCAAGCTATATCCTAAATTAAGAATTTTTGCTGTAGTCACCAGTGATCTTCAGACTTCAAAAGAAAAAAGAATGTTATTGTTGTGGTAACAATATACATGATGTGCTTTAAAAAGTCACACTGGAACAATGCTCTAGTGTGGTTATTATAAAAAACCTATGTACATATAGAAAATATGAACAGGTAGAAATATGATTATTACACAAAAACTAAGAGGTTTGTTATCCAGCTCCTAATTAAAAGATTAAAAAAATCTCATACCTGAAAACCTTCATGCACATTATTTGCAAAATACTTCTTTTTGGAAATAATTTTTCCTGCTCATCTCCATAGCTTTAAATGGACAGATTTAGTTTGATTTTCCTGCCTTCCCCAGGAAGTGTCTGCACACTCACAAATTTATGATTTGAGCAGCACTTTGGGACCCAGGACATGACAAACTTCAGATTCCTAGAACTGGTGCTCAGTGGATTCTCCACCCTGGCTGGGTTACAGCCCTCCACACACCCTAAACATTCATTTAGAGACAAGATTTTCCTTCAGAATTAGACCACAACCACTGACATTCCAGCCAAAGCAGCTTTCATCAGATCATTACTTACATTAAGGAGGATTTAGTGCCAAATCAGGCCTCTTCCTGACATGACAGGGAGTTCCCCCCAAGCAGTGGTAGAAAGAATTTGTTCTTCCCATGTCATTGTATTAATTTTTTATGAATGAAATATAGTATTTAGTAGAGATACTTACACACCAAAGACAGAGAGTATAAATATTTAAATACAGACAAATTCAAAGCATTACTACTCCAAGAACTGCTGAGTAAGCAATAAAGGAAATTAAACAGCAGCACTCTTGCCAAAGTACAATAGCAGCAGCATAAAGTAGCAAAATGATCCAGGAAATATTCTGTATTTCTATTTTTTTCTTGAATTCAAGGCCAGGTTGGACAGTGCTTGGAGCAACCTGGGCTGGTGGGAGGTGTCCTTGCCCATGGCAAGGGGTGGAACGAGATGAGCTTTAAGGTCCTTCCACCCCAAATCATTCTATGATTCCATGAATTACACTTAACAAAAAGAACGAATTTCCGAGGGAAAAAACCAGGAAAAATCCATTCCCAATCTCCCCAGCACATCAAACACCGGAGCACGTTCCCAAAAGCAGCCTGACAATGCTACCTTTGGGAACTGCCAGGGAACAACTGCTTTTGAAACGAAGTCAATACACACATCCCCTCCAAACCAAACATTTAAGCAGGCAGGGGAGGAGACAGTAATGCCATGGAGCAGATCCACAAAGGCAGCACAACCAGAACCACAGAACACCCTGAGCTGGAAGGGACCCACAGGGATCACTGAGTCCAACTCAACTGAATCCCATAAAAGGGACTGAGCCCAAAGTTGAACACCAACTTTGGTGTTACTGGCACCATGTTCCCACCAACTGAGCAACCTCAGGTTCCCCCTCACCTCCAACAGCAAATCTGGATGCAAAATCTCTCAAAAGAAAAGGAAGAGGAACTTTTCCTGTGTGTTTGCCTGTACTTACAGCCATGGTAAGAGGCTGGGGATCCTCCAGACTTTCCATACTCCTGCTCTGAGTAGCTGGTGGACAGGTTGGGCTGACTGGAGCCTCGGCCAAAGGTGATCTGGTTGCTGCCCACTCCAGTGGCCACCTGGGCCATGCGTTCTTTGGTCTTCAGGGCCTGGGCCCTCTCCGTCTTGAGCCGCTCGTCGTCCTTCAGGAGCGACACCAGCTGCTTGGACTTCTCCCTCACGTTGATGCCCTGGTCTTTGCCATCCCGATCGATGTACTGGAAATCTTTCAACGTCTGGATGGCAAAAATATTCTCCTTACACTGCTGGGCCACCCTCTCGGAGCCGGTTTTGATCAGGTAATCTAAGAGCGTCAGGGCCTTGTACACGTGTCGCCAGTTCTTGCCGTGGTCGTTGAGCCGTTTCCAGATCATGCTCATAATTTCAGAAAAGGCCACAACGTTGTAAGTCAGATCTGCTATTTCAGTCATTAACGAACTGGAAGGACCCCAGGGGTCATTAGAGGTCGCTTCCCGAACTTTTATTTCGGCCTCTGAGTAATTGTTCACAATGTTCTTCATCTGCCGTCTGATAGACGAAGTCGTCATTTTTAGTTCCCTTTTTGCCCGGGCAGGTTGCAGAACACAAACAGAAAAGGGCTAAATTTGCTCCTCTATGAACGTTTCTGAACTGCAAAGGCTCCGTATCAGTGGCTTATTTGTGACACATTCCACTACAACCATTTCCTCTCTTCAAGAGAATGACATGAGAAAATGAAAATCACGACCTGAGTGAGGAAAGAAAACAAAGCACGTTAGTGTTCCTGCACAGCCAACAATCTGCATCCACTTGGGACAAATTTCCTAGGGCAAACTGATGAATTTTCTCCCCGAATTTCTTCTCCTTTTGAAAACAACTTGCTCTTCTCATGAGTAACATTAAACATTTAAGATTAAAAACCTGAAGCGCCGAGCAAAACAAAAGTAAGAAGACGACCGTGCTGATGGAGCTGCAAAATTCTGAAATCAAACCAAAGTCCAAGAAATTACAGGTTTAGTTTCCAAAGTAAAAACCCAGAATTTTTAATTACAGCGCTCACAGAGCTGAGATCAAACCACGTCAGAAATTCCGTGTTTAGCAGCTTCTCTCTGACACACTGACAACTGCTCCCATTCCTGTAGGAATCTGAACTGAGGGAACGAGCAAACTTCCTGAAAATTACCCATTTCTGAAACCCCAGGTGAGTTTAAAGCCCACTCAGAGATCCTGAGGCCCAGGGAGGAGACCTGAGCCCCAGAATGACCCACTCCAACTCAAGGTGACCTTTGATGATAAGCAGATTAGAAGGGAATTTTTCTTTCCCAAATGCATTTATTTTGTCCATTTGACAACACTCGTCAGACCCACAGTTTCTGCTCACAGCACAGAAGGATTTTTAATTATTTGAGAATGGAACTGTAAAGCCAAAATGATTGGCAAGAAAACCCAAGGACAAGCTCTGGAGCTGGAAAGCTGTGTCAGTTCTTCAGTTAAGGTCACTGTTTCAAGTAAACAGAGGCCTATTAAGCTTTAGAATAAATTACTTGAGCAAACTGGCAGATTTTGCTGTTCCATTAACACAGAACAGCCCCTGATATTCACCAGTTGCACAACACTGAGCAAGGACTCTGCAACCAAACTCACATGAACAGAGCTGCCCATTCCAGATGTCCTCTAATGTTTCTCCAAACACTCCAAAAAACCAACCCTATCCCTTACAAAGACACTGGGGAGAAGTGAAGCACAGATTTCAAGCCTGGAGTTGTTATCATTCTTCAAATGACGCTGGTGCCATTTGGAATGTGAGCAGAATTCAGTGTCAACGCAGCTCTAGGAGGATTTATTTTAGCATAAAGACATTTTCCCTTCCCAGGAAACCATTCTGGGCAAGTTCAACCACCACAGAACAACTCCAATGAGTTACTGTATTTTATCTTGTTCCACTGAGGTTAATTTTTGGCAGATTAAAAACTCCTATGACATCATGGGAGATGAACTTTAAATGGGAGATCAACACTAAACTTCAGGTAAATGGCATCGCCCTGGTGTTTCCCCCAGTGTTTAGAACCAGGGGTAGGAGAGTGTTGGTGTGTTGGCAGATGGCTGGTGGCAACAGGAATAAAAAGGGGCATCTTCTGGGGCATTTAAAGGTTTGTGCACTGTAAACATACATAAACATGCCATTTACAAAGTTAACATTGCCCAAATTATCACCTGCCCCTGTGATGACTCTCTAATGCATGACCTGCAGGGGAGAGCAACAGTAAGAAAAAATAAAAAGATAAATTTTAAAAAGCCCACAATACATATTTATCCTAAACCATTTCTTCATGTCAATAATGGGTAAGGCAAGTTCACAGCCAAACAGAAACCAGGTATCCAGGGGCATCTGGATGGTCACACAGAACCAGGAGCAGGCTGCAGGCAGGAACTTCTTCAGCTGGTAAGAGTGGAGCCAGCAGAGGATATCAGAGTGCCAGGCACATCACAAACACAATTCCAACGGTTATACAGATCCCAGAGAAGAAGAATCCAACCCCCCACAAGGACTGAGTTTGTCATCCAACCAGAAAAGCAGTAAATAACATAAAAAAATCAAAACCAGGAGGACTAAAAAACCTGTGATAACAAGTCCACCAAGGCCAACATCCTCCAACACAAATCTCTGTGTAAAGTCCATGTGCCTTTTGGGAATTGTGCCTCTGCTCCTGCAGATGAACCCGGGGTCGTTTCCTCTCCCTGTGCATTTTTCATCTGCCACTTTATCCCTCAGCAGGTCTCAACCTTTCATCCTTCTTTTCAATTCAAATCCATTTCAAATCTGAGCGATTTGCTTCAATTTGCCCACCTTATTTAGGAACAATCTGGAAAAGGGAATATTTGCATTTAGCAGGACACTTGGCTGGGAACAGCCCTTCCCTGTGAGAACCAACCATTTGCTCCTAACCCCATTTCCTGTCTCTTAACCCGCTGTAAATCTATGAAAAAAACATTCCTGTCTTATGACAGTTTTATTTCTTCAAGGCCAAGGATGAGAGGCCTTACCAAAATATTTTGATAAGTACATATAGGAGCAAGTGCCTCACCTGTGTATCTCCCAAGAAAAAAAAAAAAAAAGGAGAAGTTTTATTACTTTACAACTTCGTTTAAGCTTTGGAAAAAAAATCATTTTAACACCTCACATGTAAATCCCTGAAGAATTAATCATCCTCCCAACACAAGCAGGGGCACAGACCATCAGGGCTCAGTCTCACACGCCAGGCCAAGCTCCAAACCCTGTGACTGCTCCCCCTTTCTCCCTCTTGCACCAAATCCAGCCATTTTTACACAGCAGCACAGTGAAAAGATTCAACCTGAAGTCTCCCAAGCTTTGCTGCACAGCAGCCTGTGAGCAGAGTAAGAATGATCCAACCCTGGCCTCACTTTTGGAGCTGATTAAATGCAACATAAAGCTGTCAAGGTCCAAAAAACAGCTCCAGAAAGAGAAGAGCCTCCATTCCTTCCCACCTATGCCCCAGTAGGAAACCAGGCATCTGGTTTTAGAGGAGAAACCAAGGGAAGAAAGGCAGGACCCTGAACTGGAAGCTTTTCTAGCGTGAAGCTTCTGAAGGTGGCTACTAGCAGAGAGTAAGTCTGGAGCAGGGCTTTGGAAGAACAATCAGAGCAAACATTTCCAGAAGAGAACACACTGGATTAAGTGAAACGAGCCATTTTCACTCTTTCAGGAAATAAGATAGTTCACTTGTTGTTCAGTAACAGCTCTGAAACCATCAATCCATGGACAGTGCCGTGATCCTTCACCTTCATATCTCTGAATCATGAAAACAAAGGCACTTAATGAGAGCCACATTCATGTCTGGGTTTTCTCCTTTTCTTGATGGACATGTTTTAATCTTACTCTACTCGTAACCCACTAAAGTCAACTTACTGTAAACTTCATTTTACTCTGGTGAAAGCACAAAGGATGACTGGAGTGGGAAGCTGATGGGCTTGTTATTCCTCTCTAGTGGTAGCTGCACCAATATTCCAGGTAACTGCTTGGCAGTGGCAGTGACCCTACTCAGGAGCCCTGTGAGCCTTTTGGTACCTGCTTTACACACTCCCTGCTTCCTCACCACACATGGGAGGCATTTTGCTTGACTATCACAAGTCTTGAAGCCCCACAACTGCCTCTTTTATCATTAAAGAGATCAAAAAGCCAAACATCCCGACTGCACCAAACAGGAACCGTTTCTAACGCACAATCAAATACTGACACAGAAAGTTTAGATTTTTTTTTTTTTCCAGAAACCTCAGTGAATTGAGTTCTCACAACAAACCACAAGGAAGCACAATGCACTTGCAACTTCAGCAAAAATGTGAGTTTGCATTTTTAACGGGAGAGTTGCAAAGAAAGCAGAAAGTCAGACCAGCTGATTAAAGCTGCTGCTCCTTCCCAACAGGAAAAAGGCCTGTTGAGCTTGACAAGATTTCTGTGGAAGGTTAAAGGGAGAGGGGAAGAGGGAGCCTTCCTTCCTTTGTCTCTTGGTCCCTACAAAGTCATTTTCTCTGTTTTTTTTAAGTAGCTTGTCATCTTTAAACAGAAAAGGAACCAGATCTGTAGATGACAAGGTGAAGCTCACCTGTGCTTCCAAGGGTAACCTGGAGGGGAACACCCCCGTTTCCTTTGCCCCATTCCAACAGTTTCATTACACTGTGAGTTCTCCTGGTGCTTTTCTCCACACAATATGCAGACAGAAGGAATTCCTGACTGAACTTCTCAACATCTCTCTATCTCACAAGAGATTAAACTCAGTAAATGAAATCTAGAAGAGGAAACATCTTGGACTTGCTGAGACTAACCCAGAAACGGGGCCAAGCCACAAAGTTCTTAATAAATGTAGTTCAAAGAAAAACAGCCACACAAATCCACTTATAGACAGGCTTCCAGTAGAATCCATTCACACCTCTGGAATGTAAAACTCCAACCAGGGTTTGTCTGCACTGATATCTGCCCTCCACATCAGCCTGAAGGTAAATATATACATAATCCAGCTAAGCACAGATCAGAAATATATAAAAAGCCTTTAATATCAAGTGTGAAAATTAACATTAAACACAGGAAGTTCACCAGGCACTTGCATAAAATCTTAATTAACAGTACTAAAGACAACATATATAGTTAGATTAGACATTTACTGTAAGTAACATGCATATAAAGTGAGGGTTTGAAAACGGGTATTATTTCAGTCAATGTGTGATCTGTCTCTACAGACATCAATCTACATAAAGATATCCCTGCCTTCCTGCTTCATCTCTCAGGGAGGGAATACACATAAATACCTAGAGATCTGCTCTCCTTGCTATCAGGCTGGAATGAGAGGCAGGTGATCCCCAGGGACCTGGATTCCAGGACAAATCAGATTCTCGCCAGTCTGCAAAGAATCAGGCAAAGAGAAGGAGCTGCCAGATGCTGAGTAGGGAAGAAGCTCCCCCAGACAGACACCGACACCACACCTGCACACACTCAAACACAACCCCAACCCCAACAGGGAGCCAGCTCCTATTTATGGCAAAGAAGAAGGATTCCCGTTGCCTGACGCTAAATTCACATCCCTGTTTTCTTGGCACAGCTCGTTACGTGCACAAATCCAAGCCCACTGTGGTTTAGAAAGTCTCGTTTTCCACAGACAGGTCAGAAATTCAGGATAAAGAAAAACTGAGCACAAACCTTCATATAAAAATCGGGACTGTAATCCAGAAAAAAAAAATCACAGCAAAGGCGTTTTTCTTACACCGGATCCCACACTACTGGAGAAATTTTCTCTCCCGGATTTTTTTTCCCCACTCTCTTCATAAATAATTCCCAGAGAACAACTGGCTGACCAGAGGGTATCATTACACTGCCCATGATATAATATCCAAGTGCAATACAAACCTTGTTCCCAAATCCAAACAGGAAAAGGGGCAACTGTACATTGTGGTCACTTGGAGGAGAGCACTGAGAGGAGAGAAGCAGCTTGGCACTACACATAAAAGCCAACAAGTAACACACTTATTAGCTCTCTTCACTATTGTACAGCAGAGAAAACAGCAATTCATGGGAATTAAACAGCCAAATGAAGACACTGAAATTACCATCAATGCCCTTCCTCAACCTTCAAACTTATTTAGGAAACGAGCTACAAATACAGGTTGGCAAAGGGTTTGAAGAACAGGGTTAACTCCAGAGGAAAGATTTCGTTTCCATTTTTCACAGCTTAAATGCTTGTCTTCTTCAGTGTAATTTCTGAGAAGAGGAAACGGTTCAAAATTCAAAGTTTTGGAAGCTTTCCACTCCCTTTTACAAATGAGAGAACAAGGTCAGCTTTCACAGACAGCAGGTGGCCAAATTATTTCTTTATTTAAAGAGTTAATGCTGAAAGATAATTCTCCTCCAGATGGATGCATATTCATGACTCCCAAGGTTAGATTCTGCAGTGGTTTTACAGTCATGTCTCAGGCTCAGAGAGAGAGAGAGAGAGAGAAATTCCAGCTTGAATGGACATTCAGCCCTAAAAGAGATTTAGGGACACCAATCTGTTGAAGTTTTCTCCGTGACACTTTTTCCCACTCCAGGTCTCTTTAAATCACCAGTAGCTGAGCTCAGTGGGGAGCTTATTCCTCAGAGGGCGTGGAAAGAGGGGTGAGGAGCAGAAATGTCACAGCATCAGGACACAGCAGCACTACCTGCCCACGTTATTTTGGGACCTGCCAAGCCAGAGGCGCCGGTGGTGCTTTGACATCCCCAGCTCCATTTGACTTTCCAGCTGGAATTATTGACAGCGTGGGAAGTGGCTGCAAATGGTCTCTGCGGGGCTGTGAGAGGGGCCAGGCTCTGCCAGAGCCCTGAGATCACCGCTAACGATCCAAATCCGACCTGCCCCGGGAGCTAATTTTAGGATTACGAGCTTTGACAACAGCTCTTTAAAAATAACACCCTCCTTCTCCGGCCGGGTCAAGTGTCACCGACGGTGCCACCTGGATTTTGGGCACATCTCAGCTTCTTTTTCACACAGCAAAGAGCTGGGTGTGCAGTGAACACCAGAATATTGCAGAATTACAGAGCAGTGCGAGGTCAAGCCACTGTGCACTGAACCAGAAATTCTAAATGCAAATTAATCCAACAGGGCAGTGAAAATACCTCCCCAAACTCCCCAAAGGAATTTGTTCCCCAGGGATTACCTGCTTGAGTAAAAGCATTTCGTCAGTTATTCTCACAAATTGAGCAGAAAAATGAATCACCCAATGTGTGCCTTGACTGAAAGGTAACAATCTGAAATAAATTCAGTTTACTGGGTTAGACTTGAATAGTATTTTCAACAGAGTTAAGGACAGCAGGAGACACTTCCCTCCTTCCGTATTTCCATTTTGGAAGGGAGGAGGATATTCAGTATTCTTGCCAGAGGATGTGTCTGAGGATCTATCACTAATTAGAGAAGTCCAGCCTTGCCCCTTAGGCTGCTTATGGGGTGACAGGCACCTGCTCAGGCCCTCAGAGCTCAGCCTGAGCACAGGAGGGACTGCAAATAATACAATCAAAAAACCTGCAAGACCACAAAATGTCAGCTCCATTCCTTAAGCCCCGGTGTTTTCTTACAGAACTGAAATTTTTTACATTCATATTCATCTAGATCTGTGCTCGTGTGTCACACTCCATATTTTGGGAAGGTACCTGCTGCTAACGACTAATTACCCAATGATTTCGTTAACTAAATTAATCTGGCACTTTATTAACATGAGGCAGACGTCACCAAGTGCAGTTTCTCCAACCCACCTACACACCACAGACATGAAACCACATTAATAAATTCAGTAGGCCAAAGGCAAATGCTCATCATGACAGAGATGAGGGGGGAAAAAAACTCTCCACGCTACTACTGGTAGAAGCTGAGGGATTAATTAATATTTTTACTTTATGACATGAATTTCTAAGGAGAAGGACTGTTCAAGGAACAGTGCAAGATGCAGAGGCACACCTGTGCATACAACCAAAACACTCCTTTTTTCAATCACCCCTGTCCTTACATCCAAAACACTACTTTTTTCAGCGTGCTGCCTGCCAGCACAAACTACAAGCCTGTAAGGAAAATGGAGATTGATTTAATACCCTACTCACACTCATCAAAGCCCATTCATGGCATAAAATTTCAAGTACCTTCCCTCACAGCCACCGGATTTGCACAATCATCTTGAAAAGTCAACACACTGTCTTAATTTAACTGGCATAACTGGTGACAACATCAGAGTCCTTTAACCCTCCGAAAACTGAGCTACCTGCAGCTCCTGAGATTAGACACTGGGAAGGGATCCTTCCTTGGGAGGGTGGGGAGGCCCTGGCACAGGTTGCCCAGAGAAGCTGTGGCTGCCCCTGGATCCCTGGAAGTGTCCAAGGCCAGGATGGACGGGGCTTGGAGCAACCTGGGCTGGTGGAAGGTGTCCCTGCCCATGGCAGGGGTGGAATGAGATGAGCTTTAAAAACCTTTCCAACCCAAACCAGTCTCTAACTCTATGCCTAATTAAGTTGCTGTAAAATTGCAAAGCAGGAAACCTATCTCCCAAAATGCTCCATCCCCCCCGCCCCCACTGGAGGAATGTTATGGCCAAACCCCAGGGTTTTACACCAGGATTTGCTGCTCAGCAGTCGGGCTCAGAGAGGAACTGAGGATGTGGCTTCAGGTTACACTCAGCTCTCAGCTGGCCCAGGGCTGCTGTGGAAGGCAGAGTCCTGCTCCTGCTGCTCTGCTGCTTGGAGATCTCCGCATGGAATCGCTCCAGCGAGCTGATCCCGCACTCTGGGGGAGAGCTGGGCTTTCTCACAGCTCAGGTCACCCAACCAATTAATCCCAAGGTCACTGTAATTACTTGCAAGTGCACCACAACTAAGGGCAGCACCAGTCACTTCAGCAGTTCCACAGCCCTCTCCCGTTCCGACTCCGCACCGGGAACCTCCGACTGGGCAAGTTCCAGAGGATGGTTCAGCTTTGGGACTTGCTTTCAGCAGGGACCTGGGCAAGGACTGCAAACAGGGCTTCTGGCAAATCACCCTTTGCTGCCTTAGGAGCACATTAGTTCCATTTTGGACAGCCACAGAGGAGGAGGAAATTTGGTCCTCTGCTCTTTCAAAATTAACAAACGCCATCAAATCTTGGCCCTGCCCCTTTTCCACACTGATTTTAGCTCCGTCCTGCAACACTAAATGTTCAGCTTTCCCTCTAACTCCTCCTTATTTTCTACCTTTTCACACTGTACACACCACACAGCTTCCAAAACCTTTTCCAAACAAACTTACTTTTTCTCCCTCTTCCTGTCAGAGCTGTCCAGTGCAGGATCACCACCTCGGCAGGAAAGGCAATTCCAGAGGAGAGGGCACAACCCTGCCACCAGCAGCCTGGATTTAGACTGGATTCTCCTCACCATGAAAAAGAACTCAAGAACACTGAATAATACAAGAATAAATCACTTTGGTCAACTTCTGTGCTGCCCCAGTTCCTGGGTTTGAGCTGTACTCCAAAGTTCAGCTTTGATGGAAGTGAATCACTGAAAGGTTTAAAAAAAGAAATCAGCACATTTGACATGAAGGATTTTTCCTCATGGTGTTACTTAAAACTTTACAATTACTTCATTCAGTCACTAATAAAAATTATCCATATTCACAAATGCAATGATTTGCTATTGTTTTATTATTATTTTGTTGATTTTGGGGGGAATTAGGAAAAAAAAAAATCTGGCTTGAAGATGCCAGTGAATCCCACATTCTCCTATGCAGATATACAGGAATTTTCAGCTGTCAGCATAACAATTCCTCAAGTTTTCTGAATCTATCCTCCAGCAGTAATATCCTACCTACTCTTTTATCTATTTTGGATTTTTAGACGGAAAATTATTTGAGTGGGAGTCAACTTGCTCGTTTCCCAGAGGATGACAAAGACTTGTTACTCAAAAGCATCTGTGCCTGTTCCATCATTAAAGGTCATTTTCTCCCAGTCAGCTCTGGCAGAGAACATGTTATACCCTCTTAGCTTTGCTGCTCTGCAACCAGCAACTCTGCCCATGGCCTTGGGACTCCAGATATCTTGTCAGGAATCCACAAGGAGAAGACAATACCTACCTCTGGTGTTTCCAAAACAGCTGAGATGGCTTGGGACACATCAAACAAAATGCAAGTAAATCCCCTGGGTAGTGCTACTCCTCCCTGTACCTCCCAGAGCTGCCTGGTATCTCTGCTCTGGTGATCATTCTTTTAACCACAGTTTTCGTGCAAGTCATTGAAAACCATTCTCTCTTTAGATTTAGAAGCAGAACACTAAAGTGGCTTAAAAACTCACTCACTCCATTTTCTAACCTTTTTTTTTTTTTTTCCATCTAGTCCAAATGCACCGAAGAAATCCCAGCCCATTAACATCCATCAGGGAACAGTAATGAATTCATCAATACTCCACCACACACCGTGCTGAATCATTTAGGAGCTACATCTGCAGCCAGGAGGGCTCACAGGACCCTCCTCACACCGGCAGCAACCACCTCCCTGAAGAAGGAAAAATGAATGTATTAAGATGACCCTCAATTTTGTTATCCCTCCTGAGGGGTTGGTGGTGTCTCTCCACACCAGTATTTCCACAGCAATCAAATCCTGCCTGCTGTTGCTCCCCCCTGGACATCACCTTCCTTTGCCAAGCCATGCTTGCAAGAAGCTTTGATTACTCTTTTTTTTCCTACAAATGGCTTTTCCCTGCTTGTGAACGTCCAGGTCAAATATATTAAGCCTTAAAATGAGTTTTTAATTTGCAAAGGAAAAAAAAAAACAAAACAACAACAAAACCCCCTCAACACCAGGCTACTGCAATTGTTACAGTGCCACACACTTGAACCTGATTTTTCTTTGTTGTCTATTAACAGAGCTATGGAGGGACAAACTTCTTCCTAAACAGTGGTAAGTTCTACCAAAATCAGCCACTCTTGAGAGGAAATAATTATGAAGTGACATGAAAGTTTAGCCACCAAAAAAAAAGCCCAAACCCGAAAAGGGAGGGGGAGAAACCTTACCATGGAGTCCAACGGGATTAAATTACTGTTCTCATAACAGAGAAAGGAAAAGGAATTTCATCTTTAAAGAAAATAAATCAGCCTTAATAATACAAACAAAATTATCCCTAAATGTAGATTGGAAACTCCTCTGCTGGCTTTGCCTTGCCCAGGTACACCAAGGCTGGTCGGCTGCAGCTTCCCAAGGCTGGAAGCACCTTGTCCTTGTGTTTACACTCCCAGTTCTAATGGATTCTACCCTAATTAACGCCCAGAATAAAGAGTTTTTTGTTAAGGTGGCCCTTCCAAACCAAGTACAGTTAATTCAACCCTCAATACCTTTGCTGCCTTAACGCAGATGATGTCTCAGAACACATACACATGTGTCTACATATCCTCAACTCCCACAGCTTAATTCAATTAATACTATTAAATCTTTAATGCTCGGCTTCAAAGGCTTTGGGTTTTTTTTTAATTTTTAATAGCTCTCATAGGTTAGCACGAACGTTTTAAATCTTTCTCCTATATTTTAAATAAACTCCTCTTTTCTTGCCACTTTGATGTTCGCCTTTCTGACAACCCCACGCTGGAACTTTTGTTTTCAGCGGAACGACGGCATTTCAAGCTCCAAAAGATGTGTTAATCACCGAGCTGGAATCGGGGAGGTTTTTTTTTTTTTTTCTTCCTCTCACCTGCCCTCTGGGCTGGGAGTTGGCACCAGAACCCGCTTTCATCAAAACAATGTAGAAACCCGCGAGGAGAGAGGATGCAACGGGAGGGAGGGGGGTTGATTTGCATCTGTTTAGCACGGAAGGGGCAGGCGGGGCTTAATTCTCTTTACTCTGGTTTCCCATGAAAGGAGAAAATGCCAAAATCACCATATTTTATTAAAATACGAGTTTTGACAACAGACTAGCTGGGCTTGATGGCAGCACAAGCCTCACGGCCTCTAAAGGCACATCTGTCCCACAGGTTGGATGGGCACTGGAGGCTTCTTTAACTCTCCCCTTCTCTTACTTCAAGACCCTCCCCACCTTCCCTGGCTCACTTTCTAAGTTTTGAACTGGTGAGATGAGAGACAAAGCTTTGACAGCACATTTCAGGCCTTTCTATAAAGCATAAACTAAAACAAGAAAAGAAAAAAACAACAAACAAGCACAAATTTTCCTCCTCCTTTAAAGTTTATTTTTCTTCTGAATAATAAGAAGAAATCCCTTCTTAAAATAAAACTAAAAATCAGCATTTCCAGGGACAGGAAAGGCACTATAGTATTATATACACTATCCAAGCTGACACACACAATAAAAAAAAAAAAAAAAAGATTAAAAATCTGGCTATAAGCCAAAGCATCCAGACACAACTTTGTGTGGCACATAAAGAACAAAAGTATTCCTGCATTCAGGATGTTCCAGCGTGTTTCCTGCATTTACACCTGGAAAGGCAACAGTACTAAACAACCAGGTGCTGTGTTTGGCATCAACTGCCAGTCCCAGATCAACAAATCCCTCACACCTTCAAAGTCCAGGACGTGCTCACACACTTTGTTTGATCCAGAACATCACCTGTGGAACAGAAACCAACCCCTCACAGAGCAAATTAAAACAGGAATAATGAAGAGAACCCACAAAACTCTCCTGCTGTTCTTCACCTCCTCAACATTTCAGCAGCCTGCAAGGAAAGCAGAGCTCCCTGCAGAGCACCCCCCCAATATTGTACACCTTCAGCTGGTCATGCTCTGACTTTTAAAGCCCATGTAAATACTTTTAGAGGCATCATAAGTTTGTATTCTTATGAAATTAAATATACACAGACGCTGTTGGCTGGCAGACAAGACACCAAAATGCCAGTTGAGTGTGTTTAAAGCAGCAGGCTGGGCAAAAGGAGATTATTCTCTAGGTAGTCAAACGTAAAGAAGAGCCAGACATTTCAGCCTGTCTCAGTGTTCCACAAAGGGGGCAGTGATTTGTAAATTTTAAATACAACACTTAAGCAGTTTGGAGACTAAAAATCCTTTGATGATCTACCTCAGTGCTTCTCTGCAATAAACCAGTTTAAAAGTGACTTTGCTGGACTCAAGCTTTTATACTTCAGCTTCTCTAGAAGTTAAGAATTCTGAAAGCCAAGTAAAACCAATTGTAAACATTCCTGTATTTTACTTCCTTATTAAATCTTCCCAAGAGAACCAGTAAACATATAAACACAAATATCTTTCAGAGGAATCATCCAACTACCAGTAAAATCTTCAGAAAGCAGCTGTTTGGTTGAAAAAGTATAAAAAACATGGGCTGCATAACCACAGCTCAGTGTAAGTTGTCCTGTTCTTCTGAGCAGCAAGTAGAAATTTCTGCCTTTAAAATATATATAAATTGTAGAGATTCTCAAGAATTACAATATTAAATATTGATTTCTGCTCTGCATTTGCTCACATTAAGGAAAGTACTCGGTGTCACCTTTGCTGTTTATCTAAGAACATTCCAACAGAGGTATTATCTTTACTTTCTGAGAAACTCTTCTAAATTGGTAGACAAAGTTTAACTTAATGAACTCTGCTCAACAACAGCAGCAAAAATATAGTAACACTTCTCACTGGCAATAAGCATCCCAAGCTCTTAAACGTACAAAAAACCCCCATCACTGCAAGCAGCAGAACATTACAAGAAGCAATTAAACCTCTGCAACAAGGCAGGATGGGCTCAGAAGGCAAATATTTTATTAGATAACAGAACAGAGGCAAGTTTATGCTTTCAAATGGCCATGAGAGAAAGAGGTTTTTATCAAATAATTAAAGTACATGGGGCAGAGGCATTTTAAAGATGCACCAGATCTTCCCTGGATCTGAATATTGCTGATGATGCACAATTCAGGAATCTCTGAACAGACATCACCAGCCACATTCCAGCAATGTCACCAAATGGTAGGGTGTTTCACTGATTAATTAGCTAAGTGAATAATTAAAAGCTTTAAAGTCCTGTTTTTCAAATAATAATTGAAGTGCTTTCCTTTACATGCACCATGTGGCAGAGCACATTCTGCATCAAGGAACAGGCATGTTAAAACAGTTCTAAATGGAACTGCAGGATGAGGATTAATTAATGATCTTGAATTCTGGCTGATTTCATAGGTTAGAACAAACATCTCTGCCTTACTGCTGTTGTCACAAGGCTCATCCCTGTCCAAACAGAGCTGAAAGTCAGTAGAAAAGCAGCTTCAGCAGCAATTGGGTCAACAGGTTTGGCTGAAGAAATCCTCATTACTAAAAGGAACAATAAATAAATAAAAATCAGGAGAATGACAAAACTAAGATGCTCACCCAGCCAGAAACACACACCAGGAACCTCCTGGGAACAGAATTCCTCCAGGGAAACCTGTTTGAGGGGCTCGCTCATGTCTGTGCCTCAGGAGAGGAAGTTACCTTTGCAAACACTTGAGGAACATCAGAACTGTCTCTACCAGTTATTTCAGGGAGCTTTGTCCCACAAAGGTCTTGTTTGTGGACTGCAGAACCCTCACACGGGTGAGCAATTCCCTCCTGTGATCAGTCCCCAGGGAGCCAGAAGAACTGCTTGAGAAAGGAGGAGCTTTGCCAACCTGAGGGTTGCACAATCAGGGGGAGAAAAAAGCACAACAAAACCAGGGAGGGGGATAAATTGTGACTGACAAAAACTACAATCAAGAAAGAGCTGGTGACAGATTGCTATTTAAGTACAAGGAAGTGATTTAAACAGGAGCAGTTGTAATAAGATTATACGATTCTCTATTAAGATTCTTAAAATGTCTTTGTTCTAGCAAAGCTCTGAAAAGACCATTGCCCTTGCAAAGGTTCAGAAACTACTAAATTGATGTTAAGTCTAGAAATTAATATGATTTCAGAGAATAAAGACAAAATTGCAAATGATCATCCCAGACATCATTAGTGCCTCGCTGCCCGTGTTGACAGTTTTTTCTAGCAGGGGTACAACGTGTATTGTAGCATTTCTTGGTGGCAAAACTCACACCCAACCAGAAGCAGGGAGCTCACTCTGCCTAGGTTTCTGCTTTTCAATAATGAAAACTCCCAGGCTGATTTTAGAAGGCATCACATTATGTAAGTGACATCTCCAGAAGGGCAGGAAAGTCTCTATGAGGTTACACAGGAGGAAGATTAAATCAATGTCTGGCTGTTGAATTTCAGCCTTGACCCCCAGACTCCACCATAGATCTTTAAGGAGAGACCCTAAAACAGCAGCCCCCAAAATTAGCCACTACTCCTGCAACACTGAAAAGCAAACAAGGCAAGTGAGTCTTCAGATTCCTGTAGGGTGGACAGAAAACACCTCTAGATAAGGTGTCTGGCCTAGTTTTAAACTAAAAAGCAGCTTTGAACTTGCAAAAAAAAATTTTATGACTTAATTTGTTGAAGTATTGTTCACTGAGTGCTGCACTATGAGCATAAAAGAGCAAATGATTCACAGATTAATATTTTACTGGAAGGGATAAGAACAGGAGTTCCTGCTGAAAATGAACATCCACCAAGACTTTGGGTCTAAAGGTGATCAAGTCCATGTCATAGGAAACACAACCAGGAGACAAGTGGAGGAGGAACCAGGACTGCTATTCAAATAAACACTGAATAGATGCACACACCTGCAAAGGACAAGCAGTGATGAGTCAAGAAAGTAGGAGGAGAGAGAGGAAAGTCTTCTGCCTGGGTCACCCTCCAAAACACTCCTGCTCCTCATGACCTGTACATTTAGCATTTATTATACAGCGACACGACAAGACTCAGCAACTGCAGACAACATGAATAAAACAGCACTGGGAGGAGAGGCAGGAGCTGCAGAAATGTGGAAGGGAACTGCAGAGGTCTCATGCACAAATTTCAACTAATTACTTGAGACAGCTCAGGGAACTCGACTCCTGACTGTGGAAGGAGAATTATTAGTTGCAAACAACTCGTATGTCTGAGGACAACAAACCATACTGTGTTTGAGATTCCTTAAAGCTCTACCCAGCCACCTCCACCATAAACCCAGATAAGTGGAGCCTCCAAGGCGGAGCAGCATCCAGGCCTGGGCTGGGACTGGTTTTACCCAGTCCCAGAGGTAGAACCAGCTGCACTCCCACTGCCAGTGGGGACCTGTTCATGCCTGAGCTCCGGTTTCCCCACCTGGAAAGAGCTGGATTTTGCAAGCCAAGGCACAGGCAGAGTGAACAGCCCAGGCCTGACCTTGGACACGAGCTCCAGGCACTCGTTAGAGGCATTTCTGTTAACAGCTCTGAGTGACATGAAACACAGAGACACACTACTAACAATTAATGCAATCCAGGGGACTGGTTCTGAGATCAATTCAAGTTCAATTTTTGTAACAATACCAAAAAATGGGCTAAAAATTACATACACAGAAGAAAAGCATCTCACTAGCATAATGAATCAAAGTTGTATCTCCACGTAAAAATGCTCAACAGCGAATTACAAACCAAATTCTGCAAACACCCCCAGTGTCCAGGGACACTGCAACCAACAGACACAAAATACTTTTATATTTTCTAAGTAGTATAATCATTCATACAAACTCCACTGTCAGATATTTACAAGCATTTATCTTCTTGGGGGTAACTGACATGTGTACTACAGTTGGAAGGAACTCAAGCTTGGTCCTTTAAGCTACTCTCTCCTTAAAAGCTGCCTACAACCCCTAGTTACCTACCAAACACACCTTACAAGTGTTAAAGGCAAAATAATTGCCTCAGACAATGGTTTGGAGCATTGTCATAAAATCAGGCAAACGCCAAATTTGGAAACCAAAGACAAAACTGTTATTTGCAGAATGACAAATAAGGAATGCCAGTTCTTCTGCAGCTCTCTACCTGTTGCTCCACTCACCGAGAGGCTCAGCCACCGAGGTCCAGATCCACCCTGGAGCTCGTGGTCTCCGAAGTCACCTGCTCTGACATTCAACCAATCCTGAATCCTTTTCCCTCACAGAGCAGGAAAACAACCCTGTAGCAGCCACCTAAACCAACTTGGACTTTTCATGGTCCATTATCCAGCGCACACCAGCCTGGAACCAGCCCGGGCCACGCCAACGCCAGTGAGCCCGGCAGGTTTTATTCCAGAGGGCAGCATCCATGTTGTTCTCCTCCATGGAGTCTCCTGCCTTCCTAATGAGCAGCCACGCTACTGAAAAAAACACAAAAACCCGCTGTTCTTTGAAGCACTTAAGCCAGCAGGGTACTGGTACGTCTCGATATTTTCCCTGCACAGATCAGAGCGAGGCAAAGTGGAAAAAGAACATTACAGGCGTTCCTACAAACCAGGCACATTTCATTTTCTATTAGTGCCATTCCCAAGGGACAATTTAGAGCTCTGCAAATATGGCACTGGAAGACTGGAAAGTTGCTTCCTGAGTACCAGTCATTAAATAAAGATATTAGAGAGACTTATATTCTTGTAGACCAAACAAAACCGATAGTCATTTCCCCATCCTACGTATGAGACCTAAGAAAAGCACAATCAGGAATATCATAACTGCTCTGTAATGTACTTCTCCTAAAACTGATTATCATTTAATGATTTCTCTCTCTAAAAAGAAAAAAAAAAAAAAAAACACAACAAACCCCAACCACAGAAGCAAAACACTAATTTCTGTATCAAGAGAGACTATCAGCATTTTATGAAGTAACAAATTAGGCCTTTGGCATTTCCCAGCAGTGATCCAAGATTTGAGGCTTCTTAAAAGCTCCGAGTTTGAAAGCAATCAAATGGCTGACAGCTGGAACAAAATTAGCATGATTAACCAGTTATGTAAATAATGATGTGGTCAGTCCAAGCTGAATCCATTTCTGCTCCCTGCATTACATTGGACATTAGATGTTTGTCAACTCTTCATTACAAGTGACTGTAGGAATAATGGAGGTGAAAACCAACCTGAACATCACTGGCCAGGCCACCTGACAGCCAGGGATCTCTCCTCTGGTCCTCACAGGACCACCAGGGAATTCACAAATAGGACTTTTTTAACCTAAATATTACCCAACACTACTTGTCTCCTACCTAGGGAAGGGAGCATTTATTTTTTTCTAAGGAGAGAAGTCCATGAAAAGATGGAGAAAGATGGAGAGAGGCTATTTGCAAGAGCACGGTGTGACAGGACCAGGGGGAATGGCTTCCCACTGCCAGAGGGCAGGGATAGATGGGATACTGGGAAGGAATTGTGAGGGTGGGGAGGCCCTGGCACAGGTTGCCCAGAGAAGCTGTGGCTGCCCCTGGATCCCTGGAAGTGTCCAAGGCCAGGTTGGATGGGGCTTGGAGCAACCTGGGCTGGTAGAAGGTGTCCCTGCCCATGGCAGGGGGTGGCACTGGATGGGCTTTAATGCCCCTTTCAACCCAAACCATTCCATGATTCTATGATCCTGTTGGCATTAGATTTCATTTCCTAAAGGCTGATATTAATTTTCATCCCTCAATACATATAAAAGTCAAGCTGCCCTGCAGGAGAACCCTCGTGATGTCGCAGAGTTACTTCATGGCAAGGAGGAAGTTACAATCAGCACCCCCAAGTCAAACTTCCTCAAATGTAACCCACAATCAATTCAGCCTTATCAGCATCTGCCTCCAGGAATGCACACTCATGGGTCATTTCTACTTGATAAATTTTGATAACTTAGTTAAATATTTAATATAGGCAACATTATCTCTGAAATTCGGTCAAGCTAGTTTACCATTACTTCGAGTTTATAGAGGAAAATTTATCAAAAGTTTTGATTCTTCCCAATAAAACACTGTATTTGAGTTTGCTCAAAAATAACATATCTGAGAATCAGCCAAGACAAACATATTTAGAAGAAATTCCTAAACAGGCTACATTTTGCTAATAATATCACTACAATATATTCATATTTCTAATCAAAAATCATTCTAACATCCCACATTCTACATCCCCAACAATACAATTTCCTATGACCTTGTGTCTCACAAAACACAGCAACACACTGGAATTATGCAAGAGTTCTGTATTACCATAAAACATGTATTTCAGTGGAGAGAATAATAAAACTTAATCTCATGGCCTGATTTACATTCTGAACTCCTGAAGTCAGACTCTACAGCCTGTAACATCTGCAATGCCTTCCCAAGCTGAACTACTCTTTAGACCTCCTGTTGAAAATGGATGTGCACGTAGAGAATTCAGAGTATTTTCCTAGTAAGTAAGAACAAAAAATACATCCAATTGCTGTAAATTTTAAATCTCACTTGGCTTTTCAGCTCAGCGACGATACCACGCTTGAGAAGGGGGAGGGGGAAGCATTACACACCCATAAAACTGAGACCAAACGCTACCAGTGTTAAAGCCCCGTGGCTTGAAATTCTCCTATTTTAATATTTCAATATTTATATTAAAGCCTTATGGCTTTAAAACAGGGAGCTTCCATAGCGGGCAGGCTGCGATAATTACTGTTCAATACATTTCCCAGCAATAATGCTCAATGTAATACAGCTGGCTGACTACCCAACCCCAATCTGAAGCATCACAGGTACCGCAGGTAATTAAAAAAAAAAATATATATATATGTGTGTAGATAGATAGATAGATTAGATAGACAGAGATATATCACAGACCCCTTGTTAGGGTTGGAAGGCACCTCCGGAGACCATCTAGTCCAACCTCCCTATATAAAGCAGACCTTTAAAATGATTAAAAGCACTAATACACACCTTCCAAATGGCGATATTACTGAAAACAGAATAAAATGACCCCCTCCCCGCCGCGATCGAGGCGAACAGCGCCAGGGCGGAGGGTCGGGCAGGGCGGACCGGAGCCCCCCCCGCCCCGGGGCCGCCGCCGGGAGCCCCCCGAGCCCGCAGGCCCCGCCATCATCCCCGCAGCCCCGGGAGGCCCATCGGGAGCCAGGCCCAAACTTCGGGCCGCGGGGGCCCAGCCCGTCCCCGCCGCCACCCGCCTGCCCACCGGCGACAACAAAGGGCCACCGCGGCCCCGCCGCCCGCCCCGCGGGGACCCCCGGGGGCCCTTCCCGCGCCCACCCCGCGCCCGCCGCGCGGAGGGGATGGCGGGGGGGCCCCGCCCGTCCCCCCCACCCCCAGCCCCGCACCCCGCGGGGGCCGCGCTGACCTGCGGGCGCGGGGCGGGCGCGGTGTCCCGGTGTCCCGGTGCCCGGCGGCCGCGGGCTGCGCTTGACACCCACACGCACCATCCAACATGGCGGCGGCGGCCGCGGGGAGGCGGCGGAGGAGGCGGAACCGGCGGCCGCGCGCGGCCCCGAGGCGCGGCCGCGCTGAGGGCGGGGTGGGGGAACGCGGCGCTGCCCGTCCCCTCCTTCCCTCGTTCACTCGCTGCTTCCTTCCTTCCTTCCCTCTTTCCGACCTCTGCCGGGGCTCCTCGCAGCCAGACCCGGCGCCAGGGAGGAACAAGGCGGGATCGCCCGCCGGGCAGAACCCCGGGAGAGGGTCCGTGGCCGCCTCCGAGGGAAGAAGGGTTGGGAACCCCTTCGGGGCTCCCCGGATTTCAGGGCCGGGGATCCCCCGAAAAACAGAGTCAAATAATACAAAATAGCTTCTGTCAGTACAAAATAGCCACAGTTATGGATCAGGGAACGCTTTAGAGAGGGTCCCATCACTGCCTCTGATGGAAGGAGAAAGCTTGGGGAGCCCCCTCAGGGCTCCCTGAATTTCAGGGCTAGGAATCCCTCAGAAAATAGGGTCAAGCAATACAAAATAACGTCTATTAGTACAAAATAACCACAGTTACAGATCAGGGAGCACTTTAGAGAGTGCCCGTGGCTGCCTCCAATGGAAGGAGAAGGCTTGGGGAGACCCCTCTGTGCTCACAGCTCCCAGGGGAAACAGGTTTCAAAGCCAGGGATTCCACAAAAATCAGGGTCCAAGGTGGGCTGGCAGCCCCTGAAGCAGAATCACAGAATCAATTAGGTTAGAAAGGACCTCCAAGACCATCATGTCCAGCCTGTAACCAATCACCACCTTGCCAACTAGACCAGAGCACCGAGTGCCACATCTTGTCTTTCCTTAAACACTTCCAGGTGACTCCATCACCTCCCTGGGCAGCCCATTCCGATGTTTCATCACCCTTCCTGTGAAGAAATTCCTCCTACTGCCCAACCTGAGCCTAGCCTGGCACAGCTCCCATTTCCTCACACAGCACGGTTACTGCACTTTCCCCCTCCTGCCAAAGGCAGCAGTACAAAATAACCACGTTTATGGATCAAGGGACACTTTATGGGCATATCTATGGATCAGGGATGGAGCTCTCGGGTTGCCACACTGGGCGATGAAGGGGAGCTTGGTGGGGACACAGAGGCACAAAAGCAGCAGGAGGAGCCGGACGGTCTGGGTGGGTCAGAGCACACGTCCTTCCCCTCTGGGGATAATGACTAAACCTGTGTCCGGCATCGCAAGCTGGAGGAGGTTGGTGGACCCATTGTAATGCTCCCTGAATATATTTGTTCCCTTCGTAAAACTGTGAGACAATTCAAGGAAATGGGACATCGCTGCTTGGGACACGGTCGGGGTTGGCGTGGGTCAGGGGAGAAGCTGGCTCTGTTCGGATCACAGCTGGCTCCGGGCAGTGCTACTGGTTATTTAAAACCCAAATTCCTGAGGAGTCTTGCCTTACTGAAGCATGACAAAACAATGGAAAGGTGGAGCAAACTCCAGTTTATGAGGTATGGCTTTAAAGTGAAAGGAGGGTCCAGCCGAGCACTGCAAACTTTGTTGAATCCCAGAATGGTTTAGATTGGAAGGGACCTTAAAGACTATCTCATTCCAACCCCCTGCCATGGGCAGGGACACCTTCCACTAGACCAGATTGCTCGAAGCCCCATCCAACATGGCCTTGAACACTTGCAGGGATGGAGCATCCACCAGCCCAGCCCTTTTTCTCATGGAGTCAGTATCAAATCTGCCATAGATTTGAGGTTTAAATACAGAAGAGCAGGGACTGCGGTGAAACACAGAGTGAGCTGCAGTAAAAGCAACTTGTTAAGAAATGCTGCAAGTTCCCATGCCTTGAACACCATCTGGGAGCTGAGAAGCTCCAACCCTTCTGCAGCAAGCTGCAATGCTGGCTTAGCTCTTAACCTTGAGCTAGGAGAGGTAGGCAGAATTAAATTCTGGGTGAAAAATATAAGGGATCAGCACACATCTGATGCTATCAGTGGGAGCTGAAAGAATCCTTCTCCCTTTTCTTCTTTAGAAGGAAACGGCAAGGATGGAAGCCCAATGTTTCTGTGCACATTCATTAATCCTAATGATCAGGTGCTGACAGCTCTAAAGAAGGAGAAGAAAGCTCTTGGTTAAAATAAAATGGGAAGAACAGAATTGTTCCTGTTGCCTTCTTTCCTGCCTGTCTTCCTTCCAGGTCTGGGCAGACAGCTCTCTGGAGCAGGAGGCGGCTTCCTCATCATTCCCAGCTCCATCCCAGGTGTCTTTCTACAGTCTGAGTGTGGAAATCAGCGAACCCAGCAAAAAACTCCTGCAGCTGGAACATCTCTGACAAAAAAAAAAAATCTGTTTTCTATCAACGAGATCGAACCACTTAGTGTGAGCAAAACAAGCCAGTCAAGTAAAATTACACTTTTTTATTGCTATTATTTACATGTTAATGCCTTAAATTGCAGTGTTCCTGCTACACTGGGCAGGTATCAGAGTGACACAGCTGCACCAGCAGAGATTTGCCCAGGCTGCAAAGGAGGAGAGAAAGGACTCAAGGCAGCACATCAATGCCCTTGTTTTGCATTAGCAACAGGAGGTCACTGCATTTGTCCTGTGATTTCAAACCCAGGACCTGGCGCTGAAAACTTCCCACCCCAGCCCTGCCCTATCCCTCTTTGGAATGGGCTGTACCACACCTTGGATATTGACCCACTCTCAAATCCTTCCCAGCCCACAAAGTTTCAGCTGCATTGGCAGAAGCAGAGTTCAAGGCCATGATTTGCAGTAGGAGTTCGGCACCAAGAGCCAACTGCTGCAGCACCGCCCTCACAGCCACCAGAGCAGCAGAGCAATCCATGGGGAGACAGCAGATCCCAGAATCATGGAACATCCTGAGCTGGAAGTAACCCACAAGGATCATCAAGTCCAGCTCCTGGCCCTGCAAAGGACAACCTCAAGAATCACAGACACCTTTCACCTGACCAAGTTGCCCTATCCCTGGAACCATTCAAGGTCTGGTTGGATGGGGCTTGGAGCAACCTGATCGAGTGGAAGGACGGGGCTTGGAGCAACCTGATCGAGTGGAAGGTGCCCTTGCCCCCAGCAGGGGAGTTGGAACAAGGTGGTCTTTAAGATCCTTTCCAACCCAAACCATTCTGTGATTCTACAAATCCCACCATGTTCCTGAGAGCGTTGTCCAAACCCTCCTTGAGCTCTGTCAGGGTTGGTGCTGTGACCACTGCCTTGGGGAGCTCGTTCAGTGCCTGACCACCCTCTGAGGAAAGAACCTTTTCCTAATATCCAGCCTAAACCTGCCCTGACACAGTTTCATGCCATTGCCTCAGGTCCTGTCACTGGTCACCAGGGATAAGATGGTGACAGTGAACCCAGTGAGTGGGTGTAGAGGGGCTGTAGCATGGCAAGGAAAAGCAGGATAAGGAACAGGAGGATAAGGAGCAGTGCTGCAGTGGGATGCCTGTTGTGCAAGAGGCTCTCCCAGTGAAGATGAGGAAGGCACATCCTCCCCCAGCTCCACCCAGCCACCACTGCCCTCCCAACCAACCTAGGGAAGAGCAGCCGCCAGGAAGCCACGGGAGGGTCTGTCCCACAGCCATAATGGGAATATCGCCCACACAGCGACTAGGGCCACGTGGGGCTGAGCACACCACTAATTAGCTAATGAGTTTGTTCCAAATGTCTGGCCACGGTGCGAGTGACAACAGGGACAGCACTTGAAAAGCGCCGAACAATGACAAGTGCGTCCCTCCCTCCTCGCTGACCCCAGCCCCGCATTAACAAATAGGTCACAAACGACGGTGCTTTACAGTGATCTAATCCTCCAGCCATATGGCGGCTGCCCGAAAGAACACTGGGAAAACGCTGCACCAAGGACGCCCAAAAGCTCTGCAAAAAAAAAAAAAAATCCTAAGGAAAACTTGATAAATATATCCCTGCAGTTTGAAATTTGATTTCCTCGCCCTATTGTTTCTCATTTCCTGAGAGCTGGTTTGGTGGATCTCGTTTTCTGCCTCTGTCTCCAGTGCTTGTAAGCAAACAAGACTGAATCTCATTATCCTGATGCATGGCTCTGGCTGTGTGCAATCCGATCTCTAAATCACAGTCATTTTGCTCCATTACTGATTTTCCTTCCCACTCCTAACTTACAGGTCTTCGGAGCAATCAATTCAAAAATAGAGACGAGCATCATCTAATGAAGGTGTACTTAGTGTTCAGCACTTCGGTCTGTATTAAACAGCCAAGTAAGAACCTGCCTCCTGTCTTGGGAGGTTGGGCACCCTCCACTCACACCAATTCCAGTGGGAGCTGGAGTTTCTCAGCCTTCCTGGGAAGCCACATGCTTTCACATGGGGTAAACGGGGACTTAAGTCCTTAAGTGCCCAATTTGGAAAAATCTGCTAATTAAATAGTCTGGGCAAACACAATCATTATTGTCCTTAGAGCCAAAGCAGTGAGATGTTTCTCAACAAGCACAGACCCTCCTCAGTATTTTCTGAGCTGTCTGCACATTGCTGACAGTGATAGAGAATACATTCAGATTATACAACTTGATGTTCACCCCGGGTTATTCCCTCCTGGATTCATGAATATTTCATTGAAATATGCAAAGTCTGAGTTACATTCTTGTCTGCTTCAATTAGACACATGGATCCACAGGGTCTGCAGCCCTACCACATTTAGAGGCTTCATCTACAAGGCAAGGAGAACCAAAATAACAGTTGAGGTCCCATCACATTTAGCCTGATTCCTTCAAGCATCTTTAAATAATTGTAGTGAGCAGGGAGAAGTCAGAAAGGTGCTGAGTGAGGGAGAGTAGAGCCCAGTGAACCTGTGCCTGAGTTCAGTTGGAATCAGCCCAAGTTGAATCAGAACAGAGCGGGAGGGGTTTCGTTTCATTCGTGATGCAGACAAACTTGTAGAACTGTTTCCAATGCAAATGTTCCTTTTGACAAGTTCAAAATTAATACACCTCTAATATGGGTATTCAAAACAGACCTTTTCCGAACACGTTTGCAGATTCGTGAAAAGAGGAGAGGGAATGCAAGCCCAGCACATTCTGGTTTTCTCAAAATGAATGTGCTCTGACACTGCAAGAGGCAGTGACGTTGGAAATGTGCTTAGTTCTAGTAATTACCAAGTGTTGTGTTTCTTTAGAAGCCGGAGCTGTTCTCATCTGTGGGCACCTTCCCTCATTCCTTTCTCCTTACTGCTCCGTAGGTACAGTTTCTCCCATGCCACAGCAAGGAGCCAAGGCTACTGCACTGCTTACATTAAATCCCACTAAAGCCTCAGGGTGAAATTCCACAAGTTTTAATTGACCTAAGTCAGGGTGTTGTGGTTCCTGCCCTTCCTCCACCACCCCTTCCCATTCCCTCCCTACCACCAACACCAGCTTATACCACCTGTGGTGAAAACTAATCACCTTTTTTGGGGGGGGGGAGTGTTGCTTCTCAGCCAGTTCAGCTCCCTGAACCAGCTCAGAGGGCCAGATGAGCACCACATGAGCAGAAAAGAAGGGGATGGGACCACACAAGGCCTCACTGACTGGTGAGGGGGTATTTTTCTCGTTTTATAGGATACAATGAGCACATTTGACCTGAAGAGCCTGGATTTGCTGCTTGTTTCCAGGCTGGGATTACTCACCCATTAGGACCATCTGCACAGCTTTGAGTGGCAGATTCAGGCCCAGTGAAGTTGGGCTCATTTAGTGTCACCATCTGGCTCCCCAAAACAAGTCACCAAGTCAGAGCCTGTAAGCTCATGCTGGAGGACAAGTATTCCATCACACTTGGTACAGTTTGTTCTATCCCTCTTGGCTTTCTCCTTGTCATGACAAGAGGACTTCCTGCCCGGATGGAGCTGATGGACAGTGTCATCCAGAATTCCTCCTCATCATTCCTGCAGCCACCCAAAGAATGTCACCGGAAGAGTCAGACCCTCCCTTTTGCCCCAGGCCCATCCTCAGACCGATAGAGGCTTCACAATAACAGCCAAACTGCAGGATGACCTGTGTTGTTGCACAAGGATCTCACGTGGCATGGGATTATCCTCACTCCTCCCGGCTGTTCCTTGAGGGAAACCGCCCTGTGGGGCTCACCATGAGGAGAGTGTCAGGAGAGCTGTGCTCTTGGCTCTGTAGCATCCTCTGAAATTTGGGTCTCCTCTCCTCCTGGTGGGACAGGAATTTTGGCAGGAGAAGGTGGCAAAAGACTTTGTACACTCATAGGGTGGGAAGTGATGTGTACCTACAACCAAGCACCCAGCCACTATTCCCAGAGGACAGGGTACACTCCAGCACAAGGTGTTTCACATTTAAGCACAAAAATCCAGAAAAGCATCTCCTTGGCCATGGGAAGCAGGTGCAGCAATTCATCCACCACTTACCCAGGGTCAACCAGGGGTACCAAGGCTGAAATCTGCACCATCACACCACGGTTGTGGTGCTCACAACTGGATGCTGAGCTGCACAGCTACAGCCACTTTTAGCTCAAATTTCACAGCACTGCTCTCAGACAGAGACAAAGATGGGCCCCCAAAGCAGACCAAGGACTGGAAGCTGCAGTTATTTGGGATTCACTCTTTTAAACCAACACATTGAACAGCGGTGCCACATCCCCGGATTACAGCTGGATGCCCATCAATGATTATCCCAGCTGGAAAGCTGGTAGTTTTCCCCCTTGACAGATGAAAACTAATGGCTGTCCGTTTGGTTTGTGTTTGCACAGCACCCAGCCGGTCCTTAATTACTTGGCCCAATTTCTAGGTTTCAGATTCCCACTTCTGCAAGTAACTTCCTCCATTCCCAGGCTCACAGAGCCAGTTGAAACTTTCATATCTGTCTTCACGGCAGTGACTCCAAATGTGTCTCTGCTGCCCCATCACAAAGAGCATCTCATCCTCGACAGGGCTTCCCAGGAATTTTCATAACGTAAAAAACACTAAACAGCAGTGCAGAGCTGTAAGTACATGGTCCCTGTGTGATCAAAAAGCAGATTAAAAAATTCACCAGCTGGGCTGGAAGAGATTCACAACAAGCCATCAGGACTCCACAAAGCAAACAAACTGCACAGCACTGCAGGCTAGAATTTCAATCCTAACACTATCTGACCAGGCTGCTCCATGGATCAGCCCTACTCTGAGCTCCTCAAAACCAGAAGGTTTCCTTAGTTGGGGAAAAATGTCCATCTTCAACAACAGCAGGTCTCGGGAACCATTTGAGCATCTTACCTAGTCAAGCAGGTTATAATGGGCTGTAATTAATACTCCTACGAGCTTCCACATTCTTATGGGCTGAGATGGAGAAATACAGGATTGCTCCCTGACCCTGTGAACATTAGAGGAAGTCAAACGAACCTGTTTCCCTTCTGATCTTTAGAAATCAAACATCTCTGATCAGAGAGGGCAAGAGTTTCCAGCACTGCTGGGAACTGCCTGTGCACAGCCCAGCGTCTTCTGGGGCACAAACCACAACAACCTCAATCAAAAATAACTGCAGAGCAAGTTGCTACAGACAGCAAGTTTCCTCTGTCCCTCAAGAAGCCCCTTTTATGCTTGCACATGACTCAGAGCATGTTGAGGGGGGGCAGGGGGTGCAAACCATGGTGCAGCCACAGATTTTTAGCAATACTGAAAGTGTTGCTTCAGCCTTCGGTGAAACGCGTCAGCTGAACAACCCAAACCAGGAGGGTGAAAGCCAAAGAAGCCCAAACTGCCTGATGTCATGAAACCCCCACATCTGTCACCAGTGGGCCGGAAGGAGAGTTTGTGACACTTGCACAGTTCGGCTGAGAAGTGCTTTGCACTCAGCAGGATCTCACCCACTTGGAGAGGAAGGGCTGTGCCGTGCAGATGGTTTCCTCCAAAAAGCCACCAACTGACCCTCTAATGAAAGATGACAGGCACTTCCACCCAAACAGCCTGTGTACCTTGCTCTTCATTACAGCCGTGTTTCAAAGTGTGTCTGCATCAGCTTTTCCAGCCTGCACTTGAGAAAGAAACGTGACACTCCAGTGTTTTCCCTCCAGGCAGGGCAGGACCTCTTGTTTTGCTCTGAGATCAGAGCCTGGGGGGAGGCAGGAAACTGGAGATGCTGTCACTCAATGAGTGCCTCTTTCGAGATGTATCTTGCAGACACAGCTCTGGTTAGGGAGGTGTCCAAGCCCTGTCTTGCTGCACCCTAGGAGAACACAACAAGGAATTCTGTCTGCTCACCCGCTTTCAATACTTATCATAAAAATCACAGGATGGTTTGGGTTGGAAAGGACCTTAAATATCATCCAGCTCCAACCCCCTGCCATGGGCAGGGACACTTTCCACTAGACCAGGCTACTCAGAGCCTCATCCAGCCTGGTCTGGAACACATCCCTGGGATGGCGAGTCCACAACCTCTCTGGGCAGCCTGTGCCTCTACACCCTTATATTAGGGAGTTTCTTCCCAGTCTAACCTAACTCCACCCTCCTTCAGCTTAGAGCCATTCCTCCTTATCCCCTATCACTACCTGTCCTCATGACAAGTCCCCCTCCAACTGTATCCTCCCAATAACCTCCAAAATTCACTATAAACCATTACTGGTGTTCAGTTTCTGGACTGGACACCTTTGGTTTTAAGCAGGATGGATGCTCTTATCTTCCCACACGTTGGGTTGGCTCCCAGCTCCAAACCTTCATGTTTATCATCTTGGAGAGCAGAGGCCAAGTGCAGCACACCCACATGCTGTTTTTCTCTCAAACAGCTCTCCCAAACAGGCTGTCCTGGGTTTCTCCCAAAAGCCCCATCCCTGTATGCCTCTCCCTAGACTCTCCATTCCCTGGCATGTTCTCCACCTTCAAGGCTAAAGCCTCTACTGAGCCTTGTAGGCAGGTGGCACCTTTCCTAAGCCTTCAGCACCCAGGGGTGCTCAGAGCCTGTCCTACACAGGTAGATTTAAACATATGCTAAAATAACTTATTGAACCAGTAGCTGTCTCTGCCCTGGGGAGCCAAGAACAGCACAGCTGCAAACCACTGGAGGCTGCATTCCTGATCCCAGCTGAGGGAGCAGCAAGCAGGTATCAGCTTGGGATATAGAACCTGAGCTGTTCTCCTGGTCTCCAGAGGGAGAAGACACACGTGCCTACACTGGAGAGGGGCTGTAACGCTTTCCCAAGGCATTTTTGAGGGTCTCCCAGAAGCAACTCCAGTCCTTTTTGCTCAGTGTGCTCAGTCCAGCCTGTTCCTGTACCTCCACAGGTTCCCTGAGCTCCTCCAGCCACCTCATCCTCCACGTCACTGCCAGCCCTGCTTTGCTGCACACAGCCCAACCCACTTGGAACTGGAGCTTTCCCACAATCAAACTCTAGTCCTAATTATTCATCTGAGCCCTTGCAAGGCACCCAGTGCCCTATGGTGCCTCCAACTCTCTGCTGCTAGGCAATACCAGAGGCTGAATCGTGGAGTGTCCTGAGTCAGAAGGGACTCACATGGACCATCCAGTCCAACTCCAGGCCCTGTACAGGACACCCCAACAATCCCACCCTGTCCCAGAGAGCGTTGTCCAAACACTCCTTGAGCTCTGGCAGCCTTGGGGCCGTGACCACTGCCCTGGGGTGCCTGTTCAGTGCCAACCACCCTCTGGGGGAAGAACCCTTTCCTAATATCAAACCTAAGCCTCCCCTGACACCGCTTCATGCCATGAAATGACATTGAAATCCCAGTTCTGCAGCAGGGATGACCAGCAGGGCTATTCAGTGTGATGCACTGGGGACCTCCCTCCCAAATACTTCTCCAGTGAGAAGTGGGGCTTTAGTGGGATTTAATGTAACATTAATATGACAAGTAGACATAACACATGTCCTGCTGCCACCTCATCAGCAGCTCCATGAGCTGCAGAGGTGCTCAGCCTGCAGTGACCATCAACCAGCCACAGCTGCCCAGCAAATCCCCCAAACCCAGTTCCTCTTCCAGCCTGAGGGAGAAAGAGAGGGGAGGGAGGAAGGAAGACAGCAAATCTGCATTTCAGATGCTTGCTGAAAGGAACACTGTGTATAAGCACAGATATGTAACATTTTGCTAAGTGCTTTCCAAGTGCATCTCTGCGTGTGTGTACCATACACACACCTACATGGGAAGGGTTTTTATTACCTGTGCTAATGTTAGTGCCTTACATCACTCAACCCACGAGCCCTGCTGGAGCCACACTGTTCCTTTGCCATCAGCCTCCCAGGGAGATGGCCCAGGTCCCCATTTTCTTGGGGATCTCAAGCTCTTCCATTGAAACAAATGCTGTTTCCAGCTCTACAGGAATATTTCAAGAGAAAGCAGTGCCTTGGCTTTCCATTTAAGATGAAGAATTGCCTCCTAGGAGTGCTTTTGCTAAGAGAGCAGAAAGCAAGAACACACATCTCAGAGCAAAGCCCTGGGCAATGTTCCTTTAACACAGGCCACATCCTGGGCTCATTTACACAGACAGGTATCCAGAGAGGCTTCAGTGAAATTACCCTGAATTTCCACAGCTGCTGCGTCAGAAATCACAACCCAACACAGCCCCAGGCAGGAATCCATCAGTTTTATTGTGGCCTCTCAAAAAATCTGCACTCACTCTTTCCTCTTGCTTTGCACAGGCAAAAGCACCACTCAGGGAAAGTGGCACGAGAGTGCTGTGCCACCAAAGCAGCAGCTTTATTCAGCTTGGTTTTCCAAAGGGCAGCGGATGCAGCAGCACAGTGTGGGTTGGGACAGGCATGATCCCAACCACACGTGTAGATTCTTCCATGTAACCTTTGAGGCTGTTTGCTCATTCCAGACTAGAAGATGACAGGCTGGGCAGAGTCTTCACAGCTACTTGATTACTAAACATTTCCTGCAGATAGTCAGCTAAGGAGGGGAGCGAGGTCACGGTGATGAGGAACAGCCCAACCCTGTGTCAGACTTCAGGGAATCCACACAGACCTGCCTCCACAGGGCCCGGCTCTAGAGGAAAAAAGGCTGCACCAGACACTGTGGCAACAGGAATAAATCAGAGTGAAAGCAGAGCTGGGGGCACTCCTGAGTTTCCCCGCAGGAAAGGGCAGTGTGGAGCATCCTGGGAATCCACAGCTGCACCTGCATCCAGACACAGAGGGCTTCAGTGCTCCATCTTCCCTCCGCTTCCTCCCTCTTGTCTTGCCCATCTCTGCCCTGAATAGGCAGTTTCAGGAGGAGCACAGTGCCCGGATTCTCTGGGGTCTCACAGAGCATCCGGCACTCGGAGCATTATCCCGGTGGGCCCTGCTCCAGGCCCTGCCCGCCTCCTCCCACCGCCCGGCGCATCGCCAGCGTGGCCGGGATGTGGCATCACACACATCCTCAGCCTTAGGAAGTGGCCAGCAAAGGAGTCTCCTCCCTCTGGCCATTGGCCCTCAGCCCTAGGCTATCCCCAAGGCCGGCACCACCTGCTCTGGCACAGCCCAAATTCCTGCCCAAACACCAGGAGCTCAGCCAAACACACAGTGGCCAAACCCCAAGTTGCCTCTGCACTGGTGGTCCCCTGCAGCCCTGGGATGTGTCACCTGGGCATGTCCCCCCCTGCCATGAAGGGACACCTGCCCAAATCTCCCCTCAGAGCAGCAGGGTGGGGTACAGTGCCGAAGGAGGAACCGTGGCCACTCTTGCCACACTGCCAGAGGAAGGCATGACGTGAGCTCTGGCTTAATTGGTTATTAATAACTTCTTTGTTAACAAGCCAGCCCTAAGGAGGAACCGAAATTTGACTACTTCCCTGGTGGAGAGCTCAGCACCCTCTGCCAGCAATCATTCACAATTTCCCCCTGCATTTTTTTCTGTTCCCAGGAATCACAGCCCTCCCCGGTGAGTCACGGCGGTGACAGCACGGTCCCCTCACCTACGCACGCGGCACAGCCTTCTCGGCTGGGTTTTTCTTCCTAAATCCTAGAAAAATAACAGATGCTGTTGTTGAGGGGGAGCTTCTCAGAATCTGTTCAGGCACCAGGCTGTGTCTGGATGTGACCAAATCCGCAGTTCCCCTAAAACAAGCCCCGTGGGAGCCTCGGAGCTCCCCTGCCCATGGGTGGTTATTCCTGCCACCCCATGCTGAGGGCGAGGAGCCTTCCCCCATGGCAAACACAGACAGCAAACAGCCTCCACACCCAAATCCCACGCCTCCCTGCCCACTCTCTTTGGAACTTCCAGTTAAAGGGACCCTTCTGATTTCTCCCCCGTGCAGAGATGTGACCCTCTCCACCTCCATGCTGTGCTCGCAGCATGAAGCACAGTGGGTTCCAGCCTCAGCTGTCTGGGAATGGCTTTTGAGGACCCACGAGAGAGGGCAGAGAATTCCCCACCCCCATCCACGCTACAGCACCAGTCCATCCAGGAAATTTTGGTATGGGGACCTTGCCTTCCCCATAACCCACACAGGCAGCCCAACACCAACGATGAAGATTGGACACCAGACATTACAGCAGTTGCTCCCCCCAGAAACATCCATCAGACATTCCAAGAGCAGGATTCAGCAGAAAACATTCCTCACACAGCTTAAAGCAGAGCCTGACCTGGACAAGGGCACCCAGCAGGTCCCAGAGTTACCCACAGGTGTGTCAGGGACCACAGCAAGATCCCAGGACAGAGCCAAGGACTAGACATGGAACACACAAGATCTCCTGCCAGTTGAACACCAAGTACCTGTCCAGGCAGACCTGAACAGCTCCATCTTCTCCAGGTCACACACAGGGAAACCAAGGCCAGCTAGAGGGAGGACACTGTACAGAGGGACAACCCACCTTCTGCTCTTGGTGTGCCAGGCTGCCAAGGGGAACCATCTCAGGGAGCAGCAGGATCCCAGAAGCATCTTCAAGACATTGCCAGAACACCTCCAGCTCACCAGCCCAAGCACAGCAGTGGCCTCCATCTCCTTTTTATAGGGCCCAGGGAGGCCAATGTGCTTCAGCTGATGCTGGTCCTGGTGATTAACTCATCAATTGTTTACACTTCTGTAACCTGATCCTGGCCCCTGATGGGTTCCCCTCCCAGTCATGCCCTCCACCAAAACAGTCATCACCTGTCCCCAGAGCCAGGTACCAGCACTGCTCACGTCCATCAGTCCAAAACTGAGCTCTGGGAGCCCCGCAGGAAGCACCCAGTGTTCGTTCCCCAAAGGCTGCTCTGTCTGGGCTCTCCCTCCTCATCTAAACTGTGTTTGGCCCTTTCCCAGGAGGCTGGTCCCAGCCACCCTCCAAGGCTGCAACCCTCTTAAGGAGCCTGTTTGGGATGAGTGGCTCTCTCAGTGACCCTCTACTGCCAGTTTGGGGTTGAATTCCACATCTGACAGTTCATGACTTCCAGTCCTTTTCCAGATCCATCCTCAGGCCCAAGTGCTGAAAGTGAGTTCCCATCACCAGCCTCCTGCCCTCGGGCTTCCCCCAGGAGAGCACAGTCCTGCTTTCCATCCCACGTGTACCACAAGCAAGAGGGACCTGCTCTGATTTACCAGCCCAAAAACCCTTATACCAGCCCCAACCACCCATGTTGACCCCAAGGAGATGTAGCTCCATATCTGGAGGCCACCAGCACCTCAAGGAGCCTCTCACGGCCACACTGGGCCAAGCTTGGCCAACTGGCCTTGGGTCTGCAGGCTGCCCCTCCTGTGAATGTTTTCCTACAGATCCTCTGGGATGATGAGAGCTTCAGAGGGCTCTGATCCTCTGTACTCATTTACACCAGGGTGTAAATGGTGACACAAGTTCCTTGATGTGGGCTGGGCTTTGCAGAGAAATAGGGTTCCACAGAAGATCTGATGCTCGGGAGTTACCGACGTGGCCGCTGCTCCAGGGGGAAAGTGCTGACTCTGAAATGCTGTTTACAGGCACTGACGTGGCGTTTTCTAGCCCAGGATGTTGCTTCCTCTCCACATGGGGCCTCAGTGGGGCACCCGCTTCCTCGAGGGACATCCGGATCCCCATCCCAAGGGCTGATCCCGTCCCCAGGCACATGGGCAGCAGCACGAGTGACACCTCTGCTGACCTGTGTGCCTGGGTTTATCCACATGCAGCATCCAGGCAAGAGCTTAAATCCAGGCTGTGCTGCATTCCCAACCCCCTGTCACACTGCTGTGGGATGGGGCAGGACCTGTCTCTCCAGGAGCAAAGCCCCCTCCCCGTGCACTCTGGGGGCTGCAGAACAAGGCAGCTCACCTTGCCCAGCCCTGCACCATCCAGGCCCAGTTCGCAGCCCCTCGGGAGGCAAAGCCAGGTTGGAGACACCCCCTGCTCTCCTGTCCTCCCCAGACAGCACCAAGGGCCATGGCACAGCACGGAGGGCAGGGGCACTGGCCAGAGAGGAGCCGGGGGAGCCCGGGGTGCCTCCACAACAAAGCTCCCCAGGCCCCCGGCGGAAGGGGAAGAGGCTCCCCTCCCTCCTCTTCCTCCCTCTTGAGTGGGGATTTTTCAGCCAGGTAAACACAGGATGTTGATGAAACAGGGGCTGGGCAGATTGGGCAACCCAGGAGTCAGCAGGAGCTCCAGGCAGCTCCCAGTGCCCAGAGCAGCCATAGAGCTGGGAAAGGACAATGCCAGAGCCCCCAGCACCTTCCTCTGCCTGTCCCCAAGGTCATGGAATTCCTCTGCATGGAGGGAGAGGCTACATGGGCTGGTGGTTAAACCCAGGGCAAGGTGGGCTCCCACTCACTGCTGTGTGCCCTCAGGTGATGCACTGCACCTCCCTGGCATCACTTGGCATCTCCTTGCAGGCTGGGCTGATGCTCAGCACCTTGCTCAAGGCTGCAGGCTTTGGCACCCGACCAGTGACAACCCCGTGGCACCTCCTGGGTCCCTCTGAACACGGGAGACAAGCAGGGCACAGGGATGGGGACACAGATGCCCCCGTATCCCAGGCAGCAGATCACAGCTGGCACTGCAGGGACAGGCTCTGCCCTGCTCTGCTCCAGGGTGTGCTGCACAAAGTGTGGCTGCTTGACAAGGCACAAGAGGGGAGATGGTGGAAAAAACCCCCTTGTTTTGATATTTCTTGGATGTCTCAGGTCTGTGGTTAGTCAACCATTGGCTCCCGGTTGGAGCCTGCAGGGCTCAGCAGCACAGCCTCATGGCCGGGCATCTCTGGGATCCAGGCTTCTCCCAAGGGCTGGTGAGCATGGCATGGGGTGGATTTGGAGCAGGCACAAGGGTTTTGCCAGGGAAAGACGCAGCTGGACAACAGGATGTGACAGGCATCTCATGTTTTGCAGTATGAGGATAAGAGATTCCCTAGAGGGGTTCCCTGGAGGCAGCAGATGCTGCACAGGTACCAAACACCTCACTGGGCACTGCTCCTCTCCTGGCATCGGGGAATCCTGTCCTGCTCCATAGCAGCAAGTTGGGATGGGGCACCCAGAAACCACCTGGACATGGGAGTGTTTCACTCTCAACCCAGAAAAGGGGCTACAGGCTGCTCTGGCATCACTCCTGAGGTCGGGGGGCTGCTGTCACCCCCACAGTGACCATGTGTGCTCAGGCAGCAGCCAGGGACAGCAAGGCACAACTGGGACACCAGTGAGCAGGAGGGACACGGACCCAGCACAGGGACCACAGCCGGGGCAGCAGGAAGGATGGAGCGAGGGAAGGGGATCAGGGAGGGGCTGTGATGTAGAAGGTGGCAGGACAGACCTGACCGAGGGGCTGTCTGCTTCCTTTAGAGCAGGAGTAGAGGAGCAGGTGGCCTGTCCCCAGTGTCCCCAGTGTCCCTCTGGGATCTGCTGCCATCTGCTGGCAGGATCCCATCCTGCTGCGGTCCTGAGTCCAGCACTGTGCCAAGGCCTGGGGACCCCTCTGTGACCCCACTGTCCTGTGCCCCACACCCAGGCAGGTGGCACCACCCATGGCTCCAGCCCAGACACCCCGGGGTGGCCCCCAAGCCTCCCTGCTCCCAGCCCCAGGAAGCTGAGCCCCAGTGTCCACTTATGGCACAGGGATTGTCACCCCAAAAACCCTCTCCCTGGGCTGCAGGTTTCTCCCACACCAACCCTCCCAGTACCCAGTCATCCCCCCCACTGCCCTATTGTTCCTTACCAGGGAAATGGAATTCCATTCCTCCACCCTGGAATGGACTTCCTATCATCCAGTTTGGGCTGATGGACACAGGGACAGGATCAGGCTCTTGGCCACAGCAGGGTTGGAACAGTGGCTCTGCTGGGCTGGTTTCCCCAGGGAACATCCAGCTCCATCCTCGCCAAGGCTGCCAAGGGGTAGGGGAAGCTCTAGAGAGCCATCTTCCTGCTGCATTCCTATCCCCTGGGTCTCTTCCTGCTGCATTCCCATCCCCTGGGTCTCTCCGGGACATGGGGATTCACCAAGTCCAGTCCTCCATGTGACAGGCGAGCTTATATGGAGCCTCTTCCCACAGCCTCCCTGACCTTCCGGGCCTTCCCAGTGTCTCCGCTTCCCCTGGGACCAGCGGATCCCAGGGATAACCACTGGGGACAGGGGCCTCGCTGGGTGTGGGGACACCCAGGGCCACCCCACACATCCCTCTCCTCTTCCCATGGGCGTGAGAGCCTGGAAATGGCCTCAGTGGGGTCTTGTATGGGGTTTGCTTTTTGGATGCAGTCAGGAATTGGGATTAAGGTTTGGAGGAGGTGAATCACCGAGCCAGTGTCCCCACAGTGGCCCTGCAAGCACCACGGCTCATCCCACCCTGGGCAGATGGCAGCGGCATCCTGCTCCTCGCTGGAAAGTGCCCAAATCCATGGGCAGGGCCTGAGCTGCAGCTGTCCCTGCTTTAATTCCTCACAGCAAAGCAAGCCAGTGTCTGGCGGATTTTCCACACTCTTCGTGCCCCAGCCCACACACAGGAAGGCTGCACAGCATCGGAGACCTTCCCGCTGGGAACGATCCCCGGCGGGCGAGCCCTGCACACTCAGTGCCTGACGCCCACGAGAGCTGCAGGAAGTCGTTTCAGTCTAAAAGGGATTTTCGTTCCCTAGCCCTGCAGAAGAAGGCTGGGGAAAAATCAACCCACCAAAGGGGCACAGCCCAAAAAGCCAATGACAGTTGTGCTGAGATCTGACTGTTAAGAGCTGGGACATGGAGTGTTCGATCTGAATTCCAAAGAATCCAGGTGTGTGCATCCACCCACCGCCCTCCGCCATTCCCACCCCCTGGGATTTTTTTTCTTCTGCAACAACCATTCCCACCAAGCCACGTTTTGGCAGCTCAGCCTTGACAAGACATCAGAGACTCCCCCCCTCCCAGCACTGCCAGCCTGCCTGTGCCCTCCAAACACACTTCCCAACATCCTCAACCCGTGTCCAGCCCATCACCGTCCTGTTTCCATCCAAATCCCCACCGCTGCCCACCACCCACCGCTGAGGGGATGCACCTGGATCCCTTGGGAGATCCCTTTGTCCCCTGGCACCCAGGGGGGCTGGCACAGCTCCCCACCCCTCCCGGCACATCTGGGCAGCTGTGCCCGCTGGCAGCGCCCGCGTGGTGCTCCGGCAGCGCCGTGACATCAGCGCGGTTTCCTGCCCGCCGGCACTGCCGCGCCGTGTGCTCTGCCCAGAGCCCAGAGCCCCGCGGGGTGCTGAGCCCCAGGCAGCCCCCAGGCACCCCTCCAGACCCCCGGTGACAGCCATGGAGTCGGTGGCTCTGTACAGCTTCCAGACGACGGAGAAGGACGAGCTGCCCTTCCAGAAAGGGGACACCTTGAAGGTACCGAGGGCAGGGGGTCACCAGCCACGGGGGGGGTTGGATGCTGTTGCTTTTGGGGGAGAGGGTGGGCACAGGGCACGGGGTGACACCAGTGCTTTCACTGCCCCTGGTTTTGTTGCCTCTTTGGGGCCCTCTGTGGGGTATAAGGAGCCAACCGTGAGGATTTTGGGGTGCAGAACAGCATTCCCAGCGGTGGGTACCGCTTGTCTGTGCCACCAAGCACATCTCCAGAGAGGGACATGCCCAGCTGGCACACATTTTTCCTGCCCCACTGAGGCACTGGGGGCTGCAGGGATCCAGCAGCTGGGAGCATGTGCCCAAACACCCACCCAGGCACTGGCATCAGGACAGGCTCTTAAATGCCCCCTAGGAATCCCAAAAAGCATCGGGGGGGCTCAGAATATCCCTGGGGGGCTGTAGCCCTGCAACAGGGTGAGAGCACCCACACCCTCCCCTCCTGTCCTGTCCATGGGGCTGATGCTGCAATGCTGGCAACTCCTCCCAGTCCCCCAGCAGCGTGTAGCCCCCCATGGGTGCAGCCACCCCAAGGAGGAGTGAGGGCATGTCCTGGCTGTAACCCAGGGCCCCAAACCCCCGTGCCCGTCCCTGGCTCCCAGCGTGTTTTCCCCGTGGCCCCAGACCATGACCCAGGGTTTCAGATCCTGTTTGCACAGCTGTGCCACCCCCGGGCCCCTGCGTGGGATGCTGGAAAATGGTGTCACACACAAGTAGGTGTCAGCACCCTGCTCTTCTGGGGCACTTCCTCCCATGGGGCACCCACTGCCACTGTCCTGGGGGGATGTGGGGCCTGGCTGATGTCCCAGCTACTCTAGGGACAGATTTCACTCTCTTCCCTCATCAGGGGTTTGAGACAATGCCGGGCACATCCCAGCTGTTGGCATCCATGGCAAGCCAAGGAGGGCTGGAGGGAGCATCCAGGTGCCCCCAAGCCCCCCCAGACCATGTCACTGTTGGCAGAGCCCCCTTTCCCCAGGTTTTGGTGGGTTATGTGGGGTCTGGGGCAGCAATGGGGGTCCCACTCAGCCCCTCTCCCAGGGGATCAGCAGCCAGGCTGATGCCTCCCTGTTCCTCTCCCACCTTAGATCCTCAACATGGAAGATGACCAGAACTGGTACAAGGCTGAGCTGTTTGGCTGCGAGGGCTTTGTCCCCAAAAACTACATCAAGGTCAAGCCACACCCGTAAGTGCCATCCCACCGTGTGGGGAAGGGGAGCTCGAGCACCCACCACCCAGGCAGCGATCCCAGCAGTGCATCCCAATTCCCAAAGGTCTGCCACGAGCCAGGGTAGTCCCACACTTGGGGAAACTGAGTCACAGAGATGGGGTCTGACTGCTCAATCAGCCTGCCATTGCCACCACAGCCCCAGGGGGCAGGAGGCAGAGGAACACCCACGTACCCCCAACACACCAAAATCCAACCCTCACACCGGGCTGCCACTAAATAAATGATAATTGGGGAACAACAAAGCGTTACGGGATTACAACTGCATTAGACACAATCCTATTACCGTGTTATTAAAGCCCACTGTAATCCATCCCTGATTTAACCTGTGTTTTATGTATCATTAGCCCCCGGTAAACCACATTTAAATGCCAGAGCAAACGCGTGGGCTCGAGGCAGCCTGGGGCACATCCCGCTGCCTCTCCAGCTTCGGGGTGGCTGAGGTGCAGCCTCTTCTATGCAGCACCTGGGGGGTTGACTCTGTGCTGAAATCTGTGGCTGATCGTTCATGGGACAGGTAGCAGAGGGTCTCCACGGCCTGAGGGTCCGAAATGCCCGGACATGGCCTTGGCAGGGATGGGAGATGGGGACTCTGCTCCTCCACCTCCTTTTGGCAGCTGCCACCAAAGCAGGCAGCAGGGTTTTATCCTGGCATGGAGGGTTTTCTGCTCTACACCTGGAAGGGCTGCTCCCATGAGGGGCCAAGGGACACGGAGGAGGGGACAGGCAGCAAAGTGGGGGACGAGGCACGTGATGTGAGCGGGCAGGTGACAGGATGCGGTCGCGGCTGTCAGCGATGCTGCGCTCACCCTGCACGTGGGAACACCTCTGCACCCACAGCACGCTGTGGTGCCTCGCCCCACAATAAATCTGGAGGGGGAGGGAAGGGAGTGACTGCTGTGGGGGGCTCCCAGCCCTGTGTGGAGCCCTATGGAGACCCCTCTCCTGCCGGCAGCGGGGCTCTCGCTGCCTCCATCCTGCGGGGTGGGGACGTGGCACTGGGGTGTCCCCGGGTGTCCAGGACTGCCCGTGTGGCTCAGCCCGGTGTCCCTCCCAGGTGGTACGCGGGCAGGATCTCCCGGCAGCTGGCAGAGAAGCAGCTCCTCAAACGCAATCACGTGGGAGCCTTCCTGATCCGCGACAGCGAGAGCACCCCGGGGGAATTCTCCATCTCTGTCAAGTGAGTGGCCCTGGGACACGTGGCAGGATGGGGGTCCCTGCAGCTCCCACTTTGGGGACTGAGGCATCAGGCCACCCTTGCGTGGGGTCCCTGTGACAGTGCTGGGGAAGGGGCGAGCACCCTGCCCGGCCCCTGCCACCTCGAAGGGGTTGGGGGCTGCAGAGCCATGTCCCGGTACATCCTGGCACAGCCTCGCACAGGGCTTTCCTTTCCTTCCTCTCCTTCCCCCCCCCCCCCCCATATCCCCGCGCTCCGCCTCCAGCCCTCTGCTTCCTGCTGCCTGCACCGCTGGGTCCCTCCCAGGGGCACCCCTAAACACAGCCCTGTGGGTGAGGATGGAGCTGGGGACAAGCTGCAAGCACAGCCCAGGGGACACGGCCTGCGGGAACGAGCTGCCCAGAGCATCCCCAGGGATGAAGGGCTGCAGCATCCCGATGCCTTTGGCATCGACAGCCAGGGCAGAGCCTATCTCTAGGCATCTCATCCCATCGCTGCCCCTTCCCTGCCCCAGCTGGGGGAGCAGGAGCCGGCCCCAGGCCAGCCAGGCACTTTCTCACACTGCTAATCCCTAATGAAATGTTTCAGGAGGTTCTTGCCCATAATGAAAGGGAGCCGTGCTCTGCTCTGCGTCACCAGTGTGGCAGGTCCTGCCCCTGCCTGGGGCTCTGGCAGAGGCAGGTCCCTGCAGTGCAGACACCCTGACCTGGCACCCCCAGGTACACTCCAAGGGGTGCTGGCATGGGGGGCTGCGAGGGAAATCCTGGCCTGTCCCATCCTCCTGCAGCTTGGGGGTCCCCAGGAGTGCAGGGAAGCTGGGAGCCCAATCCCAACATTTTCAACCTCCTCCCCATACATGCTGAGCTGAGACCTGCAGCTCTCACCACACGTTCCTCAGATGTGGCCCTGGACAAAGCCACTTGCCCTACACATGGCTGGCACACTGCCCTCCCTGAGCCCACGGGCATCCCGCTGTGCCAGGGCCAGGACTGAGCTTCAGTTGCCTGTGGGATGAGTTGTAGCAGGTCTCAGCTGTAAGCCCTTGTTGCAGGACTAGGAGTGACCCCAGTCATCCCCACCGTGGCAGGATGAGTATAGTGAGACCCCTGGGCTCCTTCCAACCTCCTCAGCACCTCCAGATTTTCCTACCTTGCCAGAAGAGCGTCTGGGTGCTGCCAGCATCCCAAGGCCAGGATAACATCCATCCTCCTTCCACAGCTACGGGAAGCACGTCCAGCATTTCAAGGTGCTCAGGGAGAGGAACGGCAAGTATTTCCTCTGGGAGGAAAAGTTCAATTCCCTCAACGAGCTGGTGGATTTCTACAGGACGACCACGATCGCCAAAGAGCAGCAGATCTTCCTCCGGGACGAGGACCAGAGCCAGGAGGTACAGCCATGGAAGGGCCATGGGGACACGCAGAGCTGGGGTGTGGGGTGATGGCACAGCTGCTCCCAAACCCCTGTGTGTGAGCTCCCTGAAGCCTCAGCGTCCCCATAGAGGGGGGACAGGGACATCCTTGGGACACCTGGCCCTCAGCTCTCCAGGGTGGAGCAGGAGAGGGTACAGCAGCAATGCAGGGAGGAAAAGCCCCCAGAGCAGCTCAGCGGGACAGAACAGGGCAGGGCAAGGCAGGTCACTCTGGGTACTTACCACCATCCCTTGGGCCAGGGATGCTACCCAGGGCGGGTGGAGAGCTGACCAGCCCAGGATAGGGCACAGCCAGCCTGGGGCAAACTCCAGCAAAGCCAAGCCCTGTGGAGGCAGCAAAACTGGACCTTGGGAGCTGGGATGGGAGAGGCTCCAGCACCCAGAAGGGCCTGGGAAGGACCTGGGAAGGACAGGAGTGGCAGCTGCCTCCAAAGGGAAGGGGTCCCCTGAGCACCCATCTCGGCTCTCCCAGCAGCAGGAACAGGGAGTTTCCTGGGCTCTGGGGTGCACCCCTGCACCCCAGGCTCTTCCCTGCATCCCACGCTGCTCCTCTGCACCCCAGGCTGTGTCCTGCACCCCAGGGTGTTTCCCTGCACCCCAAGGTGCTCCTCTGCATCCCTGGCTCTGCCCTGAGCCCCAGGCTGTGGCTGCATCCCAGGATGTTCCCCTGCACCCCAGGGTGCTCTCCTGCACCCCAGGCTCTTCCTGCACTCAGGGCCATCCCCAGCATTCCATTCTTCCCATGGCAGGATTTCCCTAGTTTCCTTCTCTCCCCTCAAAATAGGCACCCCAAGCCCTCCCAGGGCTGGTCCTTGTCCCACAGTGGCACAGTGTCCCTGTCACTCTGGGGACCCAAACAGTGCAACCTGGTGCAGAGGGGCTGGGATGGGGACCCCTCTCCCCCCACCAACCCCTGCCCTCCACTTCCCTCCAGGTGGGCAGACCCCGATTCGTGCAAGCCCAGTTCGACTTCCCAGCCCACGAGGGCTCCCAGCTGCCCTTCCTCCGCGGGGACATCATCGAGGTCCTGGACTGCCCTGACCCCAACTGGTGGCAGGGAAAGATCTACGGCCGGGTCGGCTTCTTCCCTCGGAATTACGTCCACCCCATCCGCAAGTGACCCCCCCCGGCCCCGGGGGCGCGGCAGGACCCGCCCCACTGCCCCCACCCACCGGAGCCGCTTCGTGCCCACACACGGACTGTGTGTCCCTTCATCCCCACAGCCATGAAAACTTTTCCAGAGCCACAGTCCAGTGAGATGACAGCAACAGAGGGGGAGAGCAAGCATCCCCCAAAGCTTGGCTCCTCTCCGGACCCTGTAAGCGAAGAACCCACCTCCAGGGAGGGCTGCAGGCAGCCAGGATGCAGCTGGGCTCCGTGACCCCGTGGAGGGATGCCAGGACTCAGGGTTCCAGGGAAGGCTGATCCAGGGGGATTCAGTTCTGTGGGTGCTGTTCATAGCTGCAAATTGTGGCTTTATAGTATTTTTTTTTTTATTTAGAGCTAATAAAATGAGTTCGGGTGACACCCACGAGTGTGACTGCTCCTTTCCCACCGCTGCCAAGGTGGTCCTGTCCTGAATTCATGCCCCCTCTGCTTTGGTATGGTTTTGCTCAATCTGCAGCCCCCATTTTTCCACCCAAATCCCTGTCCCAAACCCCTCCCAGGGACTTGTTGCCCTCACAAGTGCCCCCCCCCACCTCACACCCCCTGGAAAGCACTCAGGGTCTGCAGTGCTGAGAACACCCAGCTCACTGCACAAGTGGATTTAAACATCATGTGTCCCAAGTGTGACAAATAAAAGCTATCACCCAAATCCCCATTTTCCCCCCCTCCCAGCAGCTTTCCCTCTCTCCAGGGGCTGGCTGAGCACTAGGCAAAATAGGCATAACAGAAAATATTGACACACATCAGGACAACAGCATTGATGCTGCAGACACGGGCCCAGAATGGAGGTTCTGTGGTGTCCTTGAGGGCCACAGCTGGGGGTCCCACGGCCTTGGATGGCTGCTGGATGTCTGGGTTGGATGAGCAGGAACCTGGCACAGAAATAGAGTGAGTGTGGGGGACAGACGGCCCTGGGGACCAACCACCTCCTGGCAGGAGATATCTGTGCCATCCTGCTGCCCGTTACAGGCAGGGAGTGGGGGGCACTGCTGTGCCTCCCCTGCCAGACACCCCCGAGGACACACTCACCATCAGAGGGTCCCTGGGATGTGCCACACACAGAGGGCTGGGGGGGTTCCTGTGAGAGGGTCCACCAGGTGAGATCCTTCAGCTGGAAACCAGGGTGAGATTTACTGAGAAACCCCGCCCAGCCCAGACCCCTGTGGGGACCCCCTGGCCGAGCTCGGGGTGCACAGGGTGACACTTGATGTCTCCATCCAAGGAGATCCAGTGGGAGGACAGGGTGAGGGGTCTGGGTGCCCCACTCACCTGGGCTGGGGGCGGTGGGGGGGTCAGCAGGCTGCCCCCCACCATGACAGCAGCTGTGGCAGTGGCCAGGAGCACAGCAAAGTGCAGGTAGTGGATGTCAGTGAGCAGCCAGGGCCGCTGGTCGGGGACCCCACAGCGGGGTGTGGGGTGTGCCAGCTCCAGCCCCAGCCTGGCCAGTCCCAGCGCCAGCCCTGCCATCAGGCCCCAGAAAGCTCCCTGCAAAGCCAAGGTGTGTTGGGGGGTGGTTGGAACAGGATGGTCACCCCACAGCAGGGACAAACCCCTCGGAGCTGCTCCTTCCAGCCAGCCCTGGGAGAAGGTCCAGTGGACCCTGCGTGTTGGGGCACGGTTGAGCCCTGGCCTCCCCTCTGCAGGGGATGTCCCCTTCCACCCCCATTGGCCATGCCACACTTGGTGGCCATGCATGGCAGCACCTGCCACCTCCTCCTCCTCTTTTTCACACCAGACACCCACCAGCTCCCAGGGGAACACCAGCCAGGCTCGGTTCCTCTCACCAGCCCCTCCAGCATCACCCCCTCCCTTCCTCCTCCTTCCACCAACAACCCCCCAGGCCCTGCTGGGTTCCTGGGAGCAGGGCAGACAGGGGGGTGTTGGTACCACCCATGTCCCCAGGCTGTCCCCAGGGCCACCCCAGTCGTGTACCTGCTCGTTAGCTCGGGGCCAGAAGACAGCCAGGACGAAGACAGCAGTGACAGGAGGAGCCAGGTAGCTGGTGACAGCCTGGATGTAGACATAGAGCTGGCCACCACTGGAGCTCTGCAGGATGGGGATCCAGACCACGCTGAGGGCCACCAGCACCACTGTGACCACCCTGTGAGCAGTAGGGAGGTGGTGCAGGTGATGTTCCTGTCCCACCTGCACTTCTTGTCCCACCTGCAGCGTCACTGTGGCAATGGGGGTCCCCAAAACCAGGGTCCCAGTGCCGGTGCAGGAGATGCAGGTGGGTCAAGGAGAGGACACTCGCTGCTGGGTGACATCCCCAGGGCCACAGAGGGTGCTAATGATGCCTGTGCTGGTTCCATTCTGGGCAGGTGAACACTCCCCAGGCCCCTGCCCAGCCCCAGGGGGCTGCTAAACTGGACCCCCCCATGGGGAAACACCAGGCAAAGGGCACTTTCACTATGAAAAGCCACCAGCTGCAGGTGTTGGGTGCTCTGGCCAAACTTGCTCTCGGCATCCCCGTGTCCAGTCAAGGCACCCAGCTGAGAACTGGGGACCTGAGCTGAGCTGCCCCGTGCTCAGCTGCCCTGGCCAGGCTCTGACAGAGGGGTGTGTTAGTCCCCAACATCACCCTGACCTCATCCTCGCCCAAATCCCAGCCACACCCCACAGCATCACCCTCCTCCGAAGCACGAGGGGTTGGCCAGACCCCAGATTTTGGGCCCAAGCCCAAAATGGGCAGGACCCATCCCAAAAGCTGCCATATTTATAGCTCAGCCTGGCTTATTTACAGCTTCACAGAATTTCCTACATCTCCATCTGCTCATCTCGAAAAGCAGAAGTAGGAAAAAATAAGAGAAAAAATAAGCCATGAAAGCAGCTCTAGCCAGAGCCCCCACTGCTGCCAGGTGCTGGGGAAAAGGGAACCAGCCTGAGCATAAAATACACACCCTGACCCACGGGGTGGGAGAAATCCCTCTGTTCGGAATGTTTGTGAGCCACAGAGGAGAAAATCAGAGAATGAATGGAACGGTTTGACTGGGAAGGGACCTTAAAATTCATCTCATTCCACTCCCTGCCACAGTCAGGGACACTTCTCACTAGACCAGGTTGCTCCAAGCCCTGTCCAACCCAGTCTTGATGCTAAAGGACTGTGGAAAAACACAGGAGTTCTGAGTGTGGCAGGAGCTGGGAGTGCCAGGCGTCCGTGCCCTGCTCCACACGCAGCCCGAGGTGGGTGTCTGGGCAGGGAATGGAGAGCAGCAGCTGGCACAGCCTGCTGCAGGGCACTGGGGGAATTTGGGAAGGATTGGGTGTTCCAACCACCACGCCACCGCCTGGGCACGGAGCACACATCAAACACCAGCGGGGATTTCCAGCCAGGCACCACGGCCCAGCAGGAGCTCAAACGCCCAAGTCCAGGAACTGGGAGCTCTTTCTGATCCTACAATCAAAGCCCTTTCCTCCCTGTGCTGGGAGGGGGTTGGAACGAGACGTGATCTCCAAGGACCCTTCCAGCCCAAACCATTCTGTGATTCCACGATCCCTGGATGGGGCATCCCCACCCCGGTGGGTCCAGGGGGGCGATTGGCCTCCCCTGGCAGCTCCTCAGGAATAACCCCAGGCTGCCTGTCTCTATCTATGCTGGCAGGTAGGAAAACATCAAACTTGCAGCTTAAATAGCTTTTTTCCCTCTCCAAAGCGCTTATCGTTGGCTCTATCCCCGCGATCCGCAGCGTCCTGCTCGCACTAATCACCCGACACGCTAATGAAGCGCCGGGATCCACCGCAGCAGCGACTCCCGCCCCGGGCGGGCAAAGCCCTTTGCAAACACTCATTATCCATCCTCGGGAAAGCTGTCCTGCGTTGTCACACCCTTGTCACCGGCAGCGAAGCCAGTGCCAGGGAGGGGCGAGGCAGGCCCTGAAGCAAGAGCCCTTCTTCCCGTGGGGGAGCACGCGAGACCACCGTTCCCCAGCATCACTGCCCATCCCCTTCCCACCCTCCGGAGCCGGAGGATGCCCAGAAACAGCTGCTCCTGCAGCCGCTGGACCAGCCAGCCCTCCCCGCAGCCCCAGCACAACCCAGCCAAAGCCCTGACCCAGATTCCCTCCTTGTTATTGTCTGCCCCGCGCCGAGGACGCTCCCGGCCCCGTGGCACCGTGCCGGGCATTCCGCAGCGCTGACTCCGCCGCCCCGAGCGCGGCACCGCGGGCGGGTTCCCGGGCTGCCCGCGGGCACCTGCCGTCCCACGGGAGCAGCCGGGGCGTGTGTGGGCAGCGCTGCCCTTCGCCACGCGGCCAAGTTCCCCCGTGTGCTTCGTGTGCGACCTCAGCCCCGGGAGCAGCTGCGGCTTCCCGGGGGGAAGGGGCTGGAGGCGGCGGGGAGAGGCTTCACACCGGCCAAACCGTCTCCATTTCCAGGGCTTTCATACATAAAACAACACAAGGGCTTGCATAAACCAGGCTGAGCACAGGCATTTTTCAGGCTGGACTGGCCCCACCAGTCTCTCCGAAACCCCCGGTCACTACCTGCCCACGAGGAGCAGCTCCCAGTCACCGGCCCCCGGCCTCAGCTTCCTCCAGATGTCCATGGTGAAGAGGGTGCTGCTGCTGTTGAATATGGAGGTCAGGGATGACATGAGTGCTGCCATCATCACCGCGATCATCAGACCCCGCAGCCCTGGGGAGGAGAGGAAGTGTCAGGGAGCAGCTGAACGGGTGAGGTGGCATGGGACAACCCCAGGATAATGCCTAACCCTCTGCAGGCACACTCTGGGGTCTCCTCTGGGGCAAGGATGGGGTTTGGGAACCCCCAGCTGCACCACAGGATGCTGAGACCCTGCTGTCACCCACAGGGTCACCCACATCCACTGACCTCACTTTTGGAGCCGCCCTCGGAGGGGCTGCGTGGGCTGTCCCATGCACAAACCCACCCAGACCATCCATGGGGTCCCCCTCAACACAAACCCACCCAGACCATCCATGGGGTCCCCCTCAACACAAACCCACCCAGACCATCCATGGGGTCCCCCCCAACATCCAAGCCATGGCAGCAGCTCCAGGTTGTGGCAGAACCCAAGGGAGATGGGGTGACCCCTCCCACCCACTTACCACTGGGCATCAGCTCCACCACCAGCTTGGGGTAGGCAATGTTGGAACAGCCCACGGCAGCCCCGCAGACACGGGTGCACTCCTCGGGGTCCACACAGGCCACGGAATCTGAGGGACAGAAGCAGGTGACATGTTGAGACCCCTCACAGGGCAGGGGCCAGCCCTGCAGCCCCTCTCACCCGCTCCCACTGTGGCAGATATTGACCCTTCACCATGGCCAGGGTACCCAGACTTTTGCAGGGGACGGGGTGGAGAAACAGGGAGCACACCCTGTGTGGAAATCCACCTCTGCCACCCCCACTCATTATCCCATCAGCCTCAACACAGAAGGATCCATCCCAGCAGCATCCCCTCACCTCCTCAGCACCAGTGGGACCTACCACCACAATAAATCCAGTGACAGCTGCCCTGGGGGGACCTCCAGAGCCCCACCAGGACCTGGGGCCACAGCCAGAGGTGGCAGAGCCCCAGGGCAGGCACTGTCCATCCCCATACACAGGGGCCAGCCCGGTTCCTGCACCGTTGTGGCAATTTCCCGGGCATGGGCAGCACCAGCAGCTCCCAGGACACACATGGCACCACGCCAGGGCCATCAACGCCCAATTATTTCTATGGCTCAACAAGCACTGAACCCTTTCTTTTTTTTTTATTGTTATGCTCATAAAATATTGAAATGGATGGAAATTAGTGTCAGGCATAAATATGGATGGGCTGCCTGGCTCTCCGGTCCACACCCACCCTCCCAGGAGCACGGGGACGAGCACGGGTGATCCCTGTGATGACAGGGAGCATCATCCTGGTTCTCCTGTGTGGTGACCCCCAACCCAAGTAGGGGGCAGCCCTCACCCCTGGTTTGCCTGAAACACCAGCTGGTGACACCTTGGGGCTTTCCATAAAGGAGCGTGGGGTGCGCTGGGAGTGGGACACAGTGTGGGCAGACCACAGGCAATGCTCAGCACATCCCAGGGATGTCGAAAGCTCCCAGCCTGGGCTGCCTTTCCCCAAGGTGAGAGCCAGTGCTGGGGCTCCAGTGACTCTGTCCCCCAGGAGCTGTGAGTAAAGCTGCCATCACCGTCCCTGCCTCAGTTTCCCCTCCAAACCACCACCTTGTGCTCGGCTCCATGCAAATGGTTGGTGGCTGGAGGGTGGAAGGTGCTCCAGAGGGCAGGGAGTTGTCTGGGTGTTGTATCCCAGCCAAAACGCCCATCCCAGGGCTCAGCTCAGCCATGGAACCCCTCGGTGGGACCCCGGAGCGTGCGGGAAGTGGGAGCCAAGCCCAACAGAGTGGCCAGAGCCCACAAGCCAGGAGCAGAGCCCAGTGCTGGGCCCCACTGCCTCTTTTAGGCCCTCTGCTAGAGATGGAAAATTAATTAGGAGCTTGTAATGACTGCTCCCATCTGCAGCCAGGAGGAGCTGGCTGCAGGAGAGGGGTTGTGTCTGCACCAGGCACTGCCTGTCCAGCTGGATCAGCCCAGGGACACCGGGAATGGTGGGGACCAACCTGCTCAGGCACAGCAACCTGTCCCTGCAAACAGAGGCTGAATTTGGGCACTTAATTCACTGTGTGGGGCAAAGACTCCTGGGTGAAGAAGTCCCCAGGAACTGGGTATGGGGGATCCAGGTGTCTTCGCCCCATACAAGGATCAGGGGATGCTCCAGGTGTGGAGCTCTGCCATCCCAATCCGCCCCCACCAGCTGTCTCCAGGAGCCAGTGCATCACACGATGGATGGGATGCAGCACTTACACCACAGGCAATAAATCATTAGCACACACACCCCGCAAAAGAGCCCGTAAATCTCCTGGCACAATAAAAACAGCCGGAGCAGGTGGCAGTGGCTGAGGTGGGGACAACCACAGCACACTCCAGCCACGCCACACACACCCACGCTCCATGCACCGAGCCAGGGCATCTCCCAACCTACCCAAGGGGGACAACAACTGGAATGAGGTCCTGGAGCCCTCCATGGGTGCTGGCTCAGTGCTTGCCTTTGCCACATTTACTGTCCTCTGCTCATCAGGGCTGGAATTTCACCTAAAATATCCAGTTTTGGCTCCAGCACCCTCAGTCTCTGCTGTACCACTCACTGGCAGGGCCACAGCATGGAGGTGACATCCCACCACCGGAAAATCCCTAAGGGGCCAGCACAGCCTTTCCATAAATTCCTCCGGTCCACCTGAAGCACCTCCTGAGCTGATATTTGGTGGGAACCAAATGCTTAATTCCCCCCAACACTGTAGATGTGGCACTTGGGGACATGGTTTAGTGTTGGACCTGGCAGTGCTGGGTTGGACTTGATGATCTTAGAGGGCTTCCCCAGCCTAAATGATTCTATGATCCCAACAGACAGCTGTCACATCCCTTTGTCCCCCAGCCCCGCTGCCACCTCCTGCACAGGACAAAGCAGGGCTGGGCACAACCCCTCACCTGACTTGTCACCGTGGGATGAGCAGGGCCACTGTGCCTGCAGAGAGGAGCACTTTGATGGCCGAGCAGCTGGGCAGACGGGCGGCTTTGCCTCGGGAGCCTGACTCAAGCAGGGCCCTCATTTATCCGGCTGCAGATCCAGATGAGCCGCACCAACGCGAGGGAGGGAGCGAGACACAGCCCATGGCACTTTCCTTTTTTGCATTGGCGCGAGAATCTGACCCCAATTCCTGAAATTCGTCTTCATCTGAGCTTCCAGGAGAAAGGTCCACATCTCTGGCTTGTGAACAGCAACTGGTGAATCCAGGGTGGGCTTTTTTTGTCCATCTCCCAGTTGCGAATGAAATCTGCCATAGTAAGGTCTGGTGACGTGACCGTGTCCATGTCCATGCTGCAAACCTTATAGAGGAAGGGACTGGACAGGACAGGACAGAGTAGAATATTTTCAGCTGGAAGAGCCCTACAATGATCTGGTCCCACTGCCTGACCAATTCAGGGCTGATAAAAAAATTAAGGGCATTGTTTAAATGCCTCTTAAACACTGACAGGTTTGGGGCATTGACCACCTCTCTAGGAAGCCTGTTCCAGGACTGAACCACCCTCTCCCTAAAGAAATGCTCCCTACTATCCTGTCTAAATCTGCCTTCCAGTAGCTCCGACCCTGTGCTGCCCCCCGGGACCCACCTGGGCTCCGAGCTCCCACACCAGCACAGGAGGGGTTAACCACAGGACAGAGCTGTTTTCCTGGAAAATATTGACTTACCAGCTGGCACACCGGGAGAGGGAGGGATTTCAGGGGAGAGGCGCGCTTTTTTTTTTTTTAAGACGAACACCCAAAGCCCTCTCCAGCCTCCCACCACCCCTCCGGCACCCACACGCTCCGAGGGGTTCCCAGGCTCCGGGTTCTGAGGCGTGAGGACACATCAGCCGAAAGAGTTAATCGGGGCAGGGCAGGGAATGTGTGAAGGCAACATGTGACTGCAGGTGGGGCAGGGCGGAGGGATGAATCACTCTTTTCCTTTTCCTCTTTTCACTTCTTGCTGTTACCTGTCCGGCCCCGGCACTGCGCGCTGGCAGGATCCCCGAGCCATCGACCTGCCAGCCAGGGCGATGCACAGGAGGCTGACGGGGAGCGTTCGCCGCCGCCAGACCCACGGGCTGACCCGCCGCTCCAGGGGGGATAACCAGGGACGGCGTCTCGGCCGAGAAATCCTGCTTCTCGCTGCCCTTCATTGAGCCAGTTTTCTCCTTGTTTCTTTTTTTTCCCCACTTTTTATTTCGTCGGGTGTGTTATCGTATTCTTGGGAGAGCGGAGGATGAGGAGAGCGTGGACTCGGAGGTGAAGGACCTTCCTGGTGGTGCTCATACACCCGGGGCTGTCTCTGCCCCGTCACACAGCCCCGGCCGTGGGAAGCTCCGTGTTTATCTTGCCTGGAGCCCTCTCACCCTGTGGAGCCGGGAGCAAGCCAGAAACCAAATCCTCCTCCCCGGCAGAGAAGAGCTCCGGCGTGGCAGGAGCCGTTGGAAAAGGGAGCGCTGCCTTTCCTGAGCTGCCCGTCGAGCCAGGGAGGGCGAAGCAAAGGGGATCGTGTGTTTAAAGACTGGAGAATAATTAATTCCTTATTTATTGCCGACATCCGGCGCTCGCTGGGGGCACAGAGCTCCCCCGGGAGAGGCGCGCGGTCACCATGGCTTTCTCCCAGGTGCAGTGCCTGGACGACAGCCACGTCAACTGGAGGTCCAGCGAGTCCAAGCCCGAGTTCTTCTACAGCGAGGAGCAACGCCTGGCCCTGGAGGCACTGGCCTCCCGTGGCCGCGACGCCTTCTACGAGGTCCTGAAGAGGGAGAACATCAGGGACTTCCTCTCCGAGCTGGAGCTCAAGAAGATCCTGGACACGCTGGAGACGTACGACCCCGGCTCCGAGTACATCCCGCGCCACGGCGGCAGCGCGGGGGGCAGCGAAGGGGATGGCAACAGCCAAGGGGATGAGCAGGACATGGCTCCTTCCCTGGAGTACTGGCCCCAGAGGTCCGACCGCTCCATCCCACAGCTGGACCTGGGCTGGCCCGAGACCGTCGCCTACCGCGGGGTCACCCGCGCCACCGTCTACATGCAGCCGCCCATCGAGGGGCAGGCACACATCAAGGAGGTGGTGAGGAAGATGATCTGCCAGGCTCAGAAGGTGAGGCGTGCCGCGGGGACGGGGCAGGACGTGCCCCAGGGCATCCTGCTGGAAGTCCTGCTCTGCCGGGCAGTGCCTGTCCCACGGGAAGCTGTGCCCAGGCAAAGGCAGCGCGGGCAAGCGTTCGGGTTTTTCCGTGGAACCAATATTTGGGGGTCAGGTCTTGCTGAGGATGCTGTTCGCCTGGTCCAGCACTCCCTGGGAATAACACAACCCTTCCCATAGTCCATATGGCCGCGTCGTTAATCCCAGGGTCCCTACAGGGCTGTGGGGAAAACCGCTGTGGGGAAAAATGGGTTGAGCTGCTTCCCAGCTGCGAGGCCACAGTGCCAGGCATCCCACAGTTGTTGTTCCCAGTGTGACAGCATGTGGCAGCACGCAGGAACCTGGGGTCACGATCTGGCCTTGGGTCCACCAGCTGTTTGGCCCATGACCCAAGGGTCATGGTCTGGCCTCCGCCCTTGTGTCCACTGTCTGCCCAGTGCGTGGCCCCGAGACCCAGTTCAGCCCTGGGGCAAAGTAGCCAAAGCCTCTGGTCTGGCACTGACACACACGAGGGTCAAGTTTTGTGGTGCTCCAAGCTGGCCTCGTCCTGGCTTTCAGAGGAGAAGGATGAGCCGGTGAGCAGGACAAGGCTGGGCAGATGCTGAAGGGATTTGGGTTGAGACTTGTCCTCCTTGTGTCATCCAACCAAGGAGCAGGGAGTGGGGGTGCATGAGCAATGGGTTCAGGCTGGTGTCATGGGCAGGAGGACCAGGGAAGGAGGGAGATGATGGCATGTGTTGAAGGCCGGTGGTGGCGAGCAGAGGTTGTTGGTGTTTCCCAGTGATCCCCAGCTGGGAAGTGCAGGAGGGGTCAGTACCTGCTGGTTTCTCGGTGCTTTGAAGCTCTTTGAGTTCTGTGCGTCCAATACCGTGAGAGCTCCAGGGAAGGAGTATCCCAACCTGGGGGATGCTTCAGCAGGAAAACAGGGAGACACTGCCAGGGCGGCTATGGAGCAGAGAGAGACAGGCTGGGATGCATCAGGTCCAGCTGGCTCCTCCAGGGACAGGGCTGGGGTTTGCAGATCCTGGCAGGAGAGAGGGAAACCTGGTGACATGCAGCCATCAGAGCTTCTCCAGAGTTGTGAGCACGAAGAGCCCCAGTTCAGGCAGGAAAACTAATCTCCCAACACATCCAAGGCTTACAGGAAAGGCTGATGTGGGTGTCAGGGCTGCCCACTGTGGGCAGGAGCCATCTCTGGCCACTGTCACCTCACGAAAGTCAAAGTGACCTGTCCTTACTTGTGACATTTTCCCCACCAGAGCACTTTGCAGTGAGGGCAAAGGGAAGGAAGGGCTGCAGTCCCGTGGGCTGGAGGATGGGAGAACTATCCCACAACAAATAATGTCTCATCCCTGGGTCTTTCCTGCTGCCTCTGACTCGGGCTTGCAGCTCCTGTCTGGCTTTGCCTACTCACCGCTTCCCACCTGCCCCATGCAAACGGCATCTCCTGAGTCATCCCACAGCTCCTCCTGCTCCAGAGTCAGTGGCTGAGTCAGGCAGCTGCACATCTCCACCTCCCCTTGGAGCCTTTCCAAGCCACAGGGCCATGGCTGATGCTGCTGTGATCATCACCAGGACCTTGATGCCCCCTGAGCAGGGCTGGGCAGCAGAGCTGCCTCCTGGTCCAGGCAGTCCCTGCCAGTGGAATGAGATGTGGTGACACCACTGGTGACATGCAGAAGCCTCCTTGATGCTTATGGCACCTCAGGAAATATACAGGAGGGTGAGTGCTTCATCCTGCAGGCTGCAGGGTCTGGGGATGGAGGAGTTATGGGATCTGGCAAGAGGGCTCTTCCATGGTCTCCCACTCTGTATTCAAGGACCACAGTCACTGCAGCTGAATGTGCTGTCATGCTTCAGAGCCCAGGTGACCATTTGTGGGTGCTCCCAAGGGTGGGGACCCTGGGATAGACCACCCTCCTCTGTGCCTGCTGATTTTAGCCAAGGCTTAAGGTCTTCACGGCAGCTCAGAGGTGGAAGAGTTTGGCTGAGGAAGCTGAGGGTGGACAGAGGGACTGTCCTGCTGCCACCCCATCAGATGTCAAATAGGCTGGCCATGCACTCTGTCCTCCCTGGGGAGATCCCTGCCGAATTGTCCCATCCCACCAGACACCAGCAGTGCTCTTCATCCACCTGCAAAGGGGCAGAGACTTGGGAGAGGTTTACTGTTGCATCCCTTGCTCCTGACATTGTCTCAGATCCTTGGTCTGAAATGCTCCCAGGTGCTGAACCCCAAACCCCACCGCAGGAGTTGCTGTCCTGTTGTCAGAAGATCAAAGTCCCCTGACAGGCCCCAGCTGAGGAAAGTTCAGAGCCCACGTGAGAGCTGCTGGTTCTGGGAAGGTCATGCAGGCAGAGCTGGGATGAGGAAGCAGAGAGCTGGCATGTGGGGCTGCTCTGAGGGTGCAGATGAACCCTGTTGCTTGCAGGAACGAGACCAAGCGCTGCTGAGTTCAGAGCCTCAAACCCAGGCGTGCTGGGCAGGGAGATGCAAATGGTCCTCTCCTCTTTCTGGGATTCCTCTTTCTGGGAATAAATGGGAGAGAAGAGAGGGAGGATCCTGTGGCCACATCCCTGCTCTCCCTGAAAATCCCCATCTTTGTGGCCAACAGAGGTGGTCAGGGATGTGGTGCACCCACCAGGCTTCACTCTGGAGACCTTCACCAGGTCCAGCCATGGCATGGCCATCTCTTCCTCGCTGTGGGATCCCCTCAGTCTGCAAAGCTCACAGGATGGACATCAGGAAGAATTTCTTCATGAAAAGGGTTGTCAGGCATTGGAAGTGGCTGTCGAGGGAGGTGGTGGAGTCCCCACCCCTGGAGGTGTCCAAGGAAGGACTGGACATGGCACTCAGTGCTCTGGGCTGGGGGACAAGGTGGAGATAAGGCACAGGCTGGACTTGATGATCTTTTCCAACCTCAAATGATTCTATGATGGGCAGGAAGTCAGATTTCCCTCCTCTTCTCTAAATTTTGGCTCTGTCTGACCAGAAATCGGAGCAGGCTGAAAACACTGACCTTGGCCCAAAGCCACCGGAGGGAGCAGCGACTCTGACCTCCTCTCTGCACTTGAGGTTCCAGGTTGGGATTGTGGTGATACAATTACCCTGAGCAACTTCCAGTGAAGGTTGAGAGGCCCTATTAATTACTGTTTACAAAACCTTCCTCCATTCCTGGATGAAAGGGTCGACAGGGGAGAGCAATTATTAATGTTACTTGTCCCACCTCTCCTCCATCCCAACACGCTTCCTCTAATTGTGCCTTGGTGCCTGCCTAATTTATTAAATGCCCACGTGGTGTGCCCCAAAACTCATTATCTGATGATTCAGAGTGAGCTAATAAAGAGCTGCAACTTCCTCTATAAGACATGATCCTGCAGTGCTCATCAAAGCTATTCCAAAGGATCCCAGCAGCGTTTGCCCGGTGTCTGGGGGGATGTCATGCTCACCACTTCTCATGGTTTTGGAACCTGCACATCTGCTGTATCCAGTGGATCCTGGCAGCTCCTGGGACCCAGGGAAGAAAAGCGTCACCCTCGTGGGCACGGGGAGCATCCAGCTGTAGATTTGGGGCTGATTTCCTCTGCATCTTCCATATGAATGGCAAAGGGATGGCAAAGCTTCCTGGGATGCCCTTGGCAAAGGGGCTTTGGGAAAGGAGATGTCCTTGCAAGGAGTGCTGCCCTGGTAGAGGTGACAGGGACAAGGGTGCCAGGCTCGCTTCCCACAGCTGGATGGCACAGACAGTCCCATTCCCCAAGCTGGAACACAAATAGCACAGAGGCTTTCCCTGCTCTGGAGCAGACAAACCTCCGTTCTTTGCTGGTTGCCCCCATGCCTGGATTTGGCACAGACCCAGCCGGTCCCAGCCCTAGTTCAAGCACAGGCAGCCCAGCAGCAGATTTCACCTCAGACAGTCTCCACCTGGGGAGTGCTGCCAGGACCATCCTCGCTCTCCCAGCCCACTCCATACCAGGGCAGTGTTGGCACACGGGCGTGAGATCCCGGAGACAAACCGAGGCCAAGCCTGTCCTGCAGGCGAGACGTGGCGGGGAGGGAAGAGGGAGCTGAGCAGTGGACAGGATGCACCAGCCAAGCAGGAGGAATGGGGTTGAAAATGTGGGCAAGAGGGTGAGAGCCAGGCTGCCTCCCTGTGCCAGAGCCAGCCACCCTGAACCACTGCGTGTAGTGCACGGCCCACTCACCATCCCTGTGGGAGCAGGGCTTGGCATGGGGGGTGTAATCATCCCCTGCTTGCACCCATACAAAGCTCCTTCACATCTTCAGAGCCACAGCAGCAAGCCAAGGCCTTGGGAATGCTGGGGCCACAGTGAGAAAATGCTCTTTTCCTCCCAAAATAAAGGTCAGTGCTATTGTCATCCCCATTTTATGAGCCCTCAGCTTCCTCTGGAGAAAACAGAGGGCACAGGCAAAGTGACGTGACCACAGCCATGTGGATCAGCGGTGTCAGAGAGAGAAGCAAACCATCTGCCACCAAACCAACCCTCTTAAACCAGGCACACACCATCCCACCACAGGTGCCCCTCACCCAGGACTCGCAGCAGACAGTTCAGCTCCTCCCCAATTAGTTGCTGTACACAGCAAATCCAAGCCCAGAGCTCCCAGAGCAGCTTTGAACCCATCCCACTTTACATCCATGCAAAGCAGGCACCCAGTTTCCTGCCTCAGTTTCCCCACCGGGACAATGAGGACGAGCAAAACACAGGAGCAGAGGCACAAGGGAGCGAGGATTTAGCCTTTCACAGCAAAGCCTGGTAAGAGGCTCTTGGGTGAGGATAAATGGGAATTCAGCTAAAACTGAGTGGCAGAGCCATAAATCCTCCCTTGTCACTTCCCAAAACACTTGTATGTGGCCAGGGCTGGGGAGGCCAGGGCAGCATCAGAGACAGCAGGGCTGGGGCTCCACACACAGCCTCGCTCCTCACCCCATCGCCTGCAGAAAAGGAAGAGGCAGCAATGTCATAACGCGCCATCCTCTGCTTAATTAAAGCTCTCCAGGTTGTCCTGTGGCACAAACCTAATTAAAAGGCAGCTTGGTGCTTTGAGAGCTCCAGACTGGATGTGTTTGACTGTGCAAGTGCCCAGCACCATCCCGGTCCCTTCCTTCCCGAGGGAGGAGTATCCCAGGGTCTCCCTGTGTCCCCTCACACTCCTATGCTGGTGTCCTCCCCAGCTCAGCCTCGTGCCACTGCCAGCAGAGCCATCCTGGAAGAGCAGAGGGCTGAGAGCACCCATCTTCCCAACCCAGGGCACCTTCCAGGAACAGCCACAGAGATGGGAGCACTGACACCTTTCCAACCATGGGACAATGACATGCCAGCACCCTGATGACAAGTTGCTCCCCTGGGATGAGGGGAAGCAGCCATCCCTGTGGGGCTGCCCCAGGATGCTCAGCTGGGCTGCAGGCAGCTGCCCCCAGCCCCTTTTCCTGCCATATCTCATACAGCACCACTGCTGCTCACTGCCACCGGCAATGCCACCTCCAGAAATCCAAATCCACAGGCACAGAGTGACCTTTGGTGCTCAGCCATTCCATGAAATCCCAGCGCAGCACAGATCCACTTTCCTATCACCTGTGAGACTCATCCTGGCCGTGCCAGGGCAGCAAACGCCCTGGGTACAAAGGGAGCTCCAGCTTGGGAATATCAGTGAGGTTTCTGTGTGACAAACCCAACTGTCACTGCATTCCTGGCACGGCCATCCCGGCTCTGCTCCGCTCTTTACAGCCCAGGAGGGAGGAGGGATGTTGTGCAGCTGGAGCAGCACCCCAGGCTGGGCAGTGAGACCAGGAGGGGTGTCAGCAGCCCCAAACACTGCCCCGGTGCTCTGCCTTGACCCCACAGTGTGGAGCTGACTCTGGATCCAACAGAGCAGCAGCCTCTGGAACAGCCAGGTACGGGAACTGGGAGCTGCAAACTCCTGGCTGCTCTTAAGGAACCTTGTCAGCTCACACCCAGGTCTGGTTTTACAGGGGATTAAAAGTCACTTTAGCTCCTGAGAGCACCTCAGAAGTATCTCAATATGCTCTACCAAGCTTAAAGTCACTTTTAGCTGTTTTTTATAGTGTTTCTCTAAACACCAGCATGTGATTCTCCATGATATGATAACTCCAGAGGCAGCAACCACCCGACACAACACACCCTTGGACAGACAGATCCATCATTTAATGGTTGGACTCGATGATCCTAGAGGTCTTTTTCAACCCTATAAATCAGAGGTCTCCCCTTCTGGTGCTCCCTGCAAAGGGACACCAAACTTCTCAGCCAGAAACTGGATTCTGAAATTTGTGGAGCTCGTTAAAGGCAGGAAAGTTGGATTCACCCTCAGCAACCAATTTTTCCTGAGTATATTATGCTATGGGCCACCACTGGAATCACAGGATCATTATGGCTGGAAAAACATATAAGACCATCGAGCCCAGCCACTAACCCAGCACTGCCATGTTCACCACTAAACTGTGTCCCCAAGTGCCACATCTACACATTTTGTGGAGATGAAACCTCCCACAGTGACAGCAAAGGAATGGGACTGGGGACTCCTGCTTTCCACCCTTGGGCTGGCTGGAGCTGGAGGGGATCCTGGGCTCCTCCACATTGAATCCCAGGCTCCTACAGAGATGACATTGCCTTGCCTCTCACAAAACAAGCACTGACCATACCTTTGGGTTGTCCCCGGCCCTGCTGCCCAGACTCATCTCTCGTCTCCCCTCTCCAGGTCATCGCGGTGGTCATGGATATGTTCACTGATGTAGACATCTTCAAGGACCTCCTGGATGCAGGCTTCAAGAGGAAAGTGGGGGTCTACATCATTTTGGATGAGACCAACGTGAAGCACTTCCTGCAGATGTGTGAGCGAGCCCATATGCACACTGGGCACCTAAAGGTGAGGATGGTCCGAGGAGTCCGAGCTGGGAAACCTCTCCAATGCAGGGATGTAACCAGAGTTATCCACTCTGCTCCCTCCTGTCCTGGGGAATCACAGCTCCTGAAACTTGGGCAGTGCCAGACGAGTTCAGTCCATTTCTCCTGTAGCCAAAGCTGAAAGTGATGCCCTAATCCAGGAGCAGCAGGATGGGGGGGAACGGATGAGAAACAGGGACGTGGATTTCCACCCAGCAAAGCTCAGTGCAGAAATCCCAGGGGGCTGCTGGTACCCAGCCAGTGCTGGAATTGGGGCAGAGGGATGTCTGGGGAGATGCAGCCCTGCAAGAGCGGGCACAGGTCGCACAGGGCACTGGAAAGCTCATGGCAAACCTGCGAGCTCAGCATCTCCTGGTGAGTTGAGGGAACAAGCTGGCAAGAGGGAAGGAGCAGCAGATGCCATGCCAGGGCCGGATCTGTGCCATTGCCAGCCCCATTCCTGCTGCTGCCCCAGGGGCAGGACCGGCAGGAGCAACCTCTGGCCGGTTCTCTTGCTTTCGGGCTTTCCCGCAAGCCAGAGGTTGGAATTAAAAAACTTGATTTTCCCCTTTTCCGGAGCCTGCGCCCCAGCACAGGGCCGGGAGCAGAGCAGGGAGGCACCCACGCTGCCTGCGGCCCTGGCAGCTGCCAAGGATGCCCTCACTGCTCCCGTCCGTGCGGGGCAGCACACACTGGTGGGACTGATCTGCCCACACACACCGTGCTCACCAGCCCTGGAGTGCTGGTGGATGCACGTGGAACAGCTCCTGTGCACAAATCCCATGTAAAACCAGGGATGGCAAAGCAGGAGGAGGGATGTCTGGCAGCACAGGGGTCAGTCCCCAGCCCAAAGTGCCCCGAACCCAAGGAGCCAGGTTGGATGTGGCTTGGAGCAATTTGGTGTAGTAGAAAGTGTCCCTGCCCACAGCAGGGAGTTGGAATGAGATGAGCTTTAAGGTCTCTTCCAACCCAAACAGTTATGGGATTCTAGGATTCTCCTTACACCTCCCTGTGTGTGCAGGGGTTGCAGAGAAACACCTATCAGGGTGTTCTCGTGCAAAGGCAGAGGAAGATGAAGGGGCAGAGGAGAGGATGGGGGGGTGTATCAGCCTCAGGAACAGCACCCGGAGTGGGGACCCTCCCTCCAGCTACAGGACAAAGCCCCAGGTTCCAGCCACAGGACACAGAGTTCCAGGCTTTCCTCTGGGCACAACACTCCCTTTGCCAGCATCAGATGCAAACACAGGGGAGCAGCCCAGCAGTCTCACTCAGGGCCTGCAGACACCCCTCTCCAGCCGTGAGTCGCTCGGCCTCGCCCGTTGCTTGGCAGAAAAGTGATGTTTCTGCTCCTGACGTCACCGGGCCATGCACCGGCTGCCAAACGGCTGCTGGGAAGGCCCATGCCTGGGCAGGCTCACATTTGCTTACGGTGAGGGCAAACCCCCGGCTGAGCAGGAACACGTCGGAGCCACGACACCCTCGCACCTGGCTGGAATGAGGTGGGACATGAGGTGGGACATGCTGGGGCTCAGGGACCCCCACGCAGGGAGCCGAGAGCACCGGCCGGCCAAGCCTCACCGTGCCCGCCAGCCCGGCTTAATTGCTGCTCCCAACAATTAAAGCAAAGTCAACCGAGCTTTTACCTGCGTCCAAACTCCCTGGAGAGTCTGGGATCCCGCAGGCTGCTGCCGCTCCGAGACCAGAAAAGCCAGCGCTGACGCACTCCGGTGTTTTCCTACATTAGCAGCCCGGTGGCAGGACTGGAAAAGCAGGAGAACATCTGCAGAGCTCGGCAAATGTCTGGAAGTTGGGATTTGCCGCACACTGCAGCCGGTTTGCTGGCACGGGAGGCAGCAGGGCAAGGAGGCGGCGAGGAAAGTAGGGCAGAGTCTGGGAGCTGCTTCCTAAGCCCAGAGATGATAACGAAACATCCCTCGTTATCTCGGTGCCTTCGCTTGGCAATTAGTAACTGGCTTGGGCAAGGAGGTCGCTCCGTTGAGCAAGGGCGAGTGCCTGAGGAGTGATTCACCCAGCCCGGCACCCGGCCATCCCGCCGGGCACCCGCCTTGGCACAGGCCAGACAAGCAGAGATACACCAGGAGCTGGGAGGAAAGGGGACTGGCACCAGGGAGGGTTGATCCCTGGGTGTTACCTGAGAAAAGCCCACGGCTGCTCCCTGAGTTTGGGCACAGGGTCGGCTCCAAGAGGGAGGGATCGACACCCAGGCTGGCAATGGGCAGAGAGCAAAGCCTTGGGTGTAAAGTTTGTGCACCCTGGGCACTACCAATCTCAGCAGCACCATGTGTAGGGATAACACAGGACAGGGATGAGAATTCCTACCCCAGCCTGCTTTCCAACCAGCCCTCAGCACCACCAGTGCTGCTGCACACCCACAGAAACTGGGATGTCCCCCCAGACACACCAGGCAAAAAGGCAAACGTTAAGGAAAAAACCAAATGCCACAAAAAACCCCACAAACTTCTCTACTCAGTATGTGAATCTTCCCTGGAAACACCGTCAGAAAAGCCTTTCTTTTCACATCATGCTAAAATCAATGCTGAGTCATTGTCCCTCCTACCAGACACGGGGGAGTGGGGAGCAGGGGAGCCCCTGGGCTATTCCTGATTGTGGTCTACAGGGAGAGAGGAGAGTCCAGAGAAGCAGATGAGAAAGGCTGGAGGAGGGGAAGACCAATATTTTTGGTGCTTTTCTTTAAAAAAACCAAAACCAAACAAAACAAAAAGCACACAAAAACAGCCACGGAGGGCATGACCCCGTGATAACACTGAGCCTTTAGCAATGGCATGACCGACATCCCGGCAGGAACAGGAGGAATGCAGACGCTTTCACAAGAAAATATTTGCTCCCCACCCAAGGGAGCCCTTTTGCTGTGGAAGATGCTATCTGGTGACTTCGGAATGTGCCAGTGCCCTCCACAGAGACTCTGGAGCCAGAAGCCAGACTGGAGATAGAAGAGTATTTTGACAGAGCCAGGACTGCCCCTCCATCCCTGGGCTCCCTTGGGGAGGACACCCCCATCCCTCCACAGGGACCTGCTCCCTCATCACCGGGTTTCACTTCCTGGGGGTGAAAAGATGTTGCCCCACTGCCTTTTTTTCTGCCCCACTCACCCCTAAAACCAGGCAGGACTGAACACTCAGATTTTGGGAGCACAGAAAAGGGGGAGTGTGGCAGAAAGCAAATCCACTGCCACCAGATCCACGTGTGCTGTCCTGGGGTCACCAGCTCTCCCTAAAGCCCTTGTACATCTCCCGCTGGGGAGGAGGAGTGGGATCTCCTCTCCCAGGGTGGCATTTCCATAGATCACAGGGGATGGAGAGTGCTTGGCAGCACCATCACACACTGCTCACCCACGGACACAGGCAGCACGGAGGTGGAAAACAGGGCCCAGCACGTGGGCAAAGCAGGAAATTCTCCAGGCTGAGTCCAGAGTTCACCGCGTGGCCTTGGGCGAGTTATTTTATCTCCCCATCGCTGTGGCCTCCTCTGAGCCGGCCGTGAAGAGTGTTCTGTTCCTCGGAGGGGCTGTGGAGCATCCGGGGGGGCGTTGGTGGAGGGGTGGATGATGCTCTCAGAGCAGCCCTGTGCTCCTGCTCACGCCTGTGCCTTTGCTCTGCAGAACCTGCGCGTCCGCAGCACCGGGGGGACAGAGTTCTTCACGCGCTCGGCCACCAAGTTCAAAGGGGCTTTGGCCCAGAAGTTCATGTTCGTGGATGGGGATCGAGCCATGTGTGGATCCTACAGGTAATCAGCACTCTCCTCCTGCCCTTTTGCCTCCCCCCATGGAGGTGTTGGTCAAAGGATCATCACAAACCCGCATGGCCTAAATCCTGGTCCCTGCCCAGCACGGCCCCAGGACCCCGTCCCAGACTTGCTCCCCTGCTCCTAAACTGGGAGACGACTTTGCAAGGAGATTTGGAATGGGCCCCAAGGAGTCCCCACCACCTCCTGAAACCAACAGGTCGAGGACACCTGCCATTCTCGGAGGTAGTGGGACACACCAGTTTTTTTCTGCCACTTGATGCAATAAGCACAAGGAAGGACCAAAGCACCAAACCACACCACAGCCAGTCCCAACTCTCACACTAACTTCAGCTTTTCCAGCTAAACATTTCCTACACAAAGTATTTTCCAGGTTGTCCAAATGAAAACTTACTTTGGTAGAAACAGATCACCCTCAGTCAGTTTCTGAGCTCTAAAAGATAAGTTTTATAAACACGGAGCTGAAACATTTCCTACTTTCTGGCCACAACAAATAACACATCCATTTGTGAGTTGCTTTTCTTAACTAACCTAAGCTGAGAAAGGAAAAGCAGCCAACACTAAAGTGAAAAACTAACTGACCCGCTGCAAATACCTTTTATTTCAAGTCCACTGTGCTCAAGACTTCAGCCCTTCACTCTAATTTGTGATGAGAGCTATTTCATCAATCCTATTATTATTATTATTAATGTTTACAATGAGATCATGTCCCTGCTGGCACCATCAATCCCCCAGGGAATGCCAGGGTTGGGGAGAGGAGTGTTATTTACCAGTGAGTGCTCAGAGAGTTTCCAACATGTTTCTGTTCCAGCTTCACCTGGTCTGCAGCGAGGACGGACCGAAACGTCATCACAGTCCTCTCGGGCCAAGTGGTGGAGGCGTTTGACAAGCAGTTCCAGGAGCTCTACCTCATGTCCAAGGGGGTGAGCCTCAAGTCCATCTCCATGGGTGAAGAGCCCGAACCTGAGCCCGTAACGCTGCCCTCGGTCGTGCCGGTGACCCCCGCCAACGCCGTGGTGAAGAAGCTGATAAACCCTAAATACGCCCTGGTGAAGGCCAAGAGCGCTGACCAGATCAGCAAGACTTCGTCTGAGAACCAGGACAAGAACCAGAAGGCAGACAACAAAGGCAAAGTCGTTCCCGAGGGCCCGGGGGGTGACCGGCACGGGGACATGGCAGACCTCTCCCTGCTCATCCACCCCGGCCTCCTGAATCTGGAGAAAGCCAACATGTTTGACTATCTGCCCACCTGGGTGGAGCCTGACCCCGAGCCCGGGAGCGAAGTCTTGGGCTACATCAACATCATTGACCCCAAGATCAAGAACGTGAAGCTCTCGCAGATGAACCGCATCAAAGTCTGCGACGTCTCCCAGGCCAGCGCCCAGCACCGGCAGATGCTGAAGAACAGGGAGATGGAGGCCAAGAAAAACTCAGACCAAGAGCCACCTCTGCTGTCCCCCTGCCAAAGACAGATCCCACAGCCCCCCATGGAAGCCCCTACAGCACCCACTACCAGCCACATGGAAGGCATCAGCTGGACAACGAAGCAAGCAGGAACATTTGCCTCTTCACCCTTGGGCCACCACTTGAAGCCACAGGAAGAGACACTGGAGACCATCAAACCACCAGTTCCAAAGCCAAGGACCGTCCCCGTCGGTGTCCTCGTGACCAAAGTCATTACAACCTGTGACAGCAGCACTGCCCTGGAGGGTGACACACAACCACCGCTGGCCGACCATAAGGGTGTGAAGCAGGAGCGGGAGGAGAAACCCAACGGAGCTTCCATGGAGACCTGCCACCTCCAGCCAGACCGGCCCGTGGCAGGGCCACAAGAGGACAAAGGGCCTCCCTGCTCTCACAATGGGCTGGGAGAAGAGGAGGAGGAGGAGGAAGAGGAGTACATCACTCTCAGTGACCAGGAGAGCTACTCCAGCAGCTCTGCTGACCACAGCTACCGCCGCTCCAACGCCTCCTCCATCTCGGACGAGTACTTCGAGGTGAGGGATCGCTACGGGCCGCTCCGGAGAACCAACTCGGACGTCACCCACAACGGGGAGATCCTTCCCATGCAGAGGAAGCTCAGTGACCCCCACATCAGCCGGGGCACCTTCCTCAGCCCCCTGGGCAGCCTCCCGTCCCTGAAGCACGTCCGCGTGGAGGACGTGACGAAGAGGAGGAGCAACGCCGTGGAGATCAGGCGTGTGCTGCCCCGCACCATCCTGGATGGCAACAGCTCCTACCCCAGCAGTGCCACCCAGGTAGGACTTTTTGCGATGACCTTATGTTTCTCCACCCTACAGAGGTTGCAAACCCAGAGGTGACCCAGCCAGCTCAGCCGAGGCGTGGTGTCATCCCGAGCTTTGGTGTCAGGTCCCAGATGCCGAGATAAGACTTCCCATATAGAATAACACCCTACACGTGGCGATGGTAGGAGTTACCCAAGAGGTTCTCCTGGTCGGGAAGGTGGTGGCCATGCCACAGGTCTTGGTGTCTAGCAATGGGAACAGCTGGTAAAGGGGAGGTTTTTGAGAATTAAAGATTATCCCACAGCGCTGGGCTGGGGATGGAGCTGAGTGGCTCCGGGCACAGCTGTGCAGATGTGCCTGGACTCGCTGAGCCCCATCCACAGCCCATCAGCAGCGGCACCGTGCCCAGCCAGGGACAGACTGTGCGTGCAGGCGTGTCCTTCTCAGGCTTGTTTTCCAGCACCTTGCCAGGGCGATTAGCATCAAAGGAGAAGCGCTCGGACACATAATTAGGCAGAGCAAGACAGCGGAGAAACAGGGACGGCAACCTCTGTGGGCGAGTGCCACAGTCAGCAGCTTTGTGGCTGATCCAGCGGTGACGCCAGACCCTGTCACCGCACGGGTGCTGCAATTCCATGGGGTGCATGCCCAGATCCCGCTGCTGGAGCACGGGGTGCACGGCAGCATCCCCACCAGGGCCGGAGCATCACCCTCTCCAGGCAGGGGGATCACAGGGGCAATCCCCTGTTTCCACCCAAGCACTGCAGCCTCTCGCACCACTGCCAAGCGTTTTGGTTTCTCAAGGCTCCCCGCCCGCTGTTTTTGGGGCATTCAAACCCCCAGGGCTAAATCAGCAGCTGAAGTCACTGAAACTGCCTGAGGGTACCCTGGCTGAGCATCTAATCTGTATTTACAGGGAATTAAATTTACTATCCCATAGTCCACTTGCTTCTCCCTTCCCAGCCAGTGACAGGGAGCTCAGAGCTTTAATCCTCACACATCAAATACCCCCTGGTCCTGCAGGGCAAGGAGCACAGAGCCCTTTGATGCTGTGACCCAGGTCCCAGGTGCCACCCTGCTCGGGGTGGCTGGGTATGCTGGTGTTCCTGCAGTAACTTGTTCTGGCCCTTTGATGAGAGGCAGATAATTAACACAGCATCAGGGTTAGGAAAGCCAGTGCTCAGCTGGTAGAGATGTACAGGGAAGAGTTTCTCCCATATGTAAAAACAGTAAACCAAAGCAACCCTTGACTAACTCTAGAAAACCTGAATCCAACAGGAATCACCATCAACCCCCACAAACATCTTTTTCTGGGGTCCACATTTCTCATATGCTGGCCCGTGGCCCAGCATAGCCCAAAACACAGGTGGGGGCTCACTCAGGGCAAACACCATGTTTTCCATTCCATGGAGAACATGGCACCCAAGTTCTCCCTGGAACATCACCTTCCCTAAATACACAACCCCATTCACACCTGGATGCACAGCAGGCTCAAGGAGGGCACTGGGGACACCCGTGTCTTCTCCTGCCCCTCTCCCACCCGCAGAGCCCCCAGGTCTGTGCAGAGCAGAGGTTTCCAGACAAGCCCCCACCCACTCATCCCTTAGTGACAGGGAAAATCCCCATCCCACTGGCTCCACAGCTGCGTGGGGGGGCCTTACCTGGGTACAGGACCCTGCTGATCATCCCTGGCATGATGATGACAAACAGGGGCAGCATCTTCAGGTAGCTGGCCAGGATGGAGCCGGCCTTGGCGTGACTGAGGCTCTTTGCAGAGAGCGAGCGCTGGACGATGACCTGTAGAGGGCCAGGCAGGAGGGATGAGCAGCACCAACACCACAGCAGCCTCCTCCTTGCCAAACTGCATCCCAAATGTTGGAGCCACTGGGCACAGGGCCCAAGCACAGCTCCCAAAAGCAGCATAGATGTGTTCCCAGCCCACAGCGAGGTTTCTCTCCAGACCAGTAACAGGCTGGTGTTACACCACAGCAGCACGTCCCTCCTGACAGTATCAACCATTCCCCACCACTATTCTTCCCACTCTTGCCCTTTCTATTCAATCTTCTCCCCAAAGAGTGCCCACAGTGACAAGGAAACCGAGTCCAGCCTCCTCCTCCCACAACTCCACTGCTCAGACCATCACACCTCAAAGCTCTGGCCAAGCCATATCCATCCACAACACAGCCAGCCCTGAGGTTTTGAGGCAATCCCTCTTAAATAGGCAACACCTGTAGGAATTGCTGATGTAAAAGAGCTCAGGGTCTCCACAAAGGCTTATAGAGAATGCTCAGCACCCAGCAGGATTCAGCCACCCTTGAGCAAGAACTGGCTCATTCCCCCAGTGGATAGGAGGGATGGGGTGCCAAATCCTAGGGTGGAATGCTTGGGGAAGCATGGTTTAACTTCTTTCCAAGAGCCAGAGCATGTCAGGAGCTGCAGGACCCACCAACCAAGCTCAGGCACCATGTGCACCACATCAGGTACATGGTGAGCTCAGAGGGAGAGGAGCTAAATCACCCTTGATCCTTCCCACCTGAAGCCATCTCGGACCTTAACACTGATTTTAAGCATCTAATAAAATTGATCCAGAACCACCTAAGGTAAACTGCTTTAACACAGCCCTCATGGTCAGCACAGGAGGTGCCTGCTCCAGGACCAAAGAGGCCTTTGGGATATTGGGACTAACTGGCTGAACCCTGAGCTGATGCCAACAGCTCGGTGGAGATGGGGCACTGGCAGCATGGCAAGGGTCATGGCAGAGGCTGGGCAGGTTGGCACAGCCAGCTCTGCAGCCTCCTGGCTCCAGCTCATCCTGCCATCAGCACCTGCACTCACCAGATCCCATCCCACCTGGTGCATCTGCAGTCACACCCAAAGAGGAGATCACTATCTGGTGACCACAGCCATGTGTTACAGCCTTACCCAGTCCAGAATTAAGATTAGTGGTGCTCAGACCTGATCCAAACGTGTGTCTCAACCCAGCTAATCAGAGCCACCCCCGCAGTGCTGTTGCAGCTCACTGTTGTCTCCTCATCCCACCTCCTCCCCCAACCCTCCATCCTTTCATCTGATCTTGGCAGTCACCTAATCCCACAGCTCAGGTCTGGATGACTGGATGCTCTTTGTGCCTGATATGAGGGCTTAGATGATTAAGACGGGTGTTGAGGCTGCTGCTGGAGAGAAGGTGTTGACATGCCTTATCCTGGATCTCCAGGTAGCAGGGACTTGGCTCGGGACAGCCTCCAGGCTGCTTGGGAAGTGGCTGCTGAAGCACTGCATGTGCAGGACTGTGTGTTATCACAGTAAGAAATCAGAGCAGCAGCCACGGTTAAGACTTGATGTAGTTCTGAGCTGCCACCGGTCTCAGAAGAATTTGGGCAAGGGACTACACCAAGTGCCAGAGGGATTTGTCCATGAGGACCAAGCCCATGTCACAGAGGTGTCCTTGCAGGGAGCAGCATCCTCACAACAGCCACAGCTCACCTCTTTCTCTGCTCTGTCACGAACAGGGGACGCACATCTATCGCTACCGACCCAGGACCCCCGCGGGCAGAGAGCAGGGCAAGGAGGTCTCCTGCTCCCCGACGCACGAGAAACCCCTCGGGGCCACCAAGTACAGAGGGGATGGAGCAGAACCCAAAAAGACCACTGCAGGCAGCCAGCCCTACTGGCAGAGCAAAGCCTTCAGCCCCAGCAAGCCCACGGCGCCCGGCCACCTCTCCCCGAGCAACCCCAGAGCGTCGGGCAAACGCTTCACCTCCCTGCCCGAGAACCAGAAGCCAACCGAGGAGATGAGGACACCCCTCGGCATCCCGCTCTCCAAACTGTCCCAGTCCAAGCACCTCAAGAACAGGGTCGCGGGAGCCCCGGGTGCTTCCGTGGACTCCAAAAAGCAGCCCCCCGAGAGCACGGGCCAGAAGGAGCACTAGGGGCTGGTGAAGGTGGTCCCCGCGGGGCGAGAGCGGTGGTAGAGCGTTGCCTGGAGCCCAGGCCACGCCGCGTTACACGGGGCAGGGGGTTCTTGTTTACATTTACCTGGTCGGTGCACCAGTACCACGTGGCCATGATGGACAGCCCAAAAGTCATCCCGGTCCAGGGCAGGTCTCCGGAGACCGGGTCTCGGAAGAGGTGCATGGCATCCGCTCTGGGCAGGTGGCAGGAAGTGTTGGGAACGATCTTGGACGGCACCGCTTTTCCGTAGGCCTCTTCCAGGTTGGGGTAACCTCCGATCTCATTAAAAGCTGGAAAGCACCATTGGGGGAGGTGGTCAGAGTGCAGTAAAACCCAGTGGTCTGTGAGATCAGCTGGCAGAGCACTCACCAGCTCGTTAACTCAGAAGTGCTGCCCAGAGAGGGAGGGCTCGTCCGTGATCGTGTTTTCTTCTAGTTATTTAAGAGACTCTTCTATTACCATTTTGCACAGCAGGTCCCATTGCAGCCCACTCTCCCTTTGGAGGGTGACCCGAGTCCTGGGACAAAGGCTCCTCAAGGGACCCACCTCTTTTAACCTTGTACTGTAAAAGCAACCTGTTCATTAAAGCTCCCTGGTCCCAGGGCAGGGGAACCTTGCCCAGGACTATTGAAATGCAAGATTAGGTGGCCTTCGACTTGATAAACTGCAGCTCAAGGTGCCTTGGCACAAGTGTCCAGCCAAACATTTTGTACTCCCCTGAGCATTTCCCCAGCATCCCCCATGTGCCCCCACCCCCAAACCTCCAGAAACCAGTAAAAAAAAAAAGAAAAAGAAAAAGAAAAAAAAAGACCCTTTTCACTGCATTTTTCCTAGGAAATGAGATCCAAGGTCTGAGCCTGAGCCTTGATGAGGAGTATGTGCCATGAACAAGCCCTAGCAAGTGAGCCTCCAAGCCCTTGGCAGATGCCCCGTGCTCCTCCTGCCTGCAGCCACTGCCAACCAGCCCTGGGCTCTACCCTGGCCCCCCACTACCTCCCTGCTCCTGGGGGGCACAGAATGAATGCAGCTCCCCCAGGACCTCCAGTGGGAGAATTTTGGAGCCAGAGGCATCACTTTCTGGAGGAGGGTGGGAGGGGAGGCACCCACCCCGCTCCCCCCACACACCACGGCCACCCACACAGCAGCCTGGGGGAGATGGGCAGGGAGGGGCACTGGCACCCCCATACCCATGGCAGCTGCTGGTGCTCGGGAGCAGAGAGGAGGCTCCAGAGGTTTCACGGAGGGGAGGAGACTCCAAGCAAGACCCACGAGCATCCCTCGCTGGGTTTCTCCAAATCTGGTCCAGCTGTCACATCCCATATCCCTTCTGCCCCTGCAGTTCAGACCCTCAGCTTGGGCCCCTCCAGTGCAGCAGCAGGAGGTGAGAATGTGCTCCCGAGCAGTTTCCCTCCCACAGGACTGTGTCCACAAGCCCTGCTGTCTTTAGACCAAATCCCTCAGGCATCAGGTGCTGGGCACTGGGATCACCATCAAATGCCAGCTTGAACAAATCCCAATTTCCAAGCCACCCATCCTGCCCCATTGTCCCCTCCTGCCAGAGGACAGCCCTCCCCCTCCAGTCCTCGCATTTCCATGACCAACCTACAGCCCCGTCCTCATCCCAGGGCAGCCCCCTGACCTGAGGCTTTTGGGGAGCTGGCAAAGGGGCATCACCCACCGTGTCCCCCCCTTGCAATCCGTCCTCCCGAGTTTCACAGGGAGTCAGCATTTGTGAACTCCTCCTGCTCTTGCACAAGCAGCCCTGGCCCCCCTCCAGCGCTTGGTTTATCCAGGCGCCGGCTACTCCCAAGCTTTGCATGGGCGTTGGGCACCAACAAAGGCTCTCCAGAGGCAGAGGCCGAGTACTGAAAGCAGAGATTGGTGCCCGGGGGTGAGAGCCTGCTCCCTTCCCAAAGGTGCTCACCAGCAAGTCACGGCACCTACGCCTGCCAAGAAGGAAGAGCGGAGCAAAATCCTCCAGGCAGCGGGAGCTCAGCCTGCAGATGCCAGGATGCAGCCCATGGGCTCTGCTGGGATTAACATTCCCGTGCTGAATGGCAGGATGACACAGAGCTAAGCAGAGCCACCAATGGCACTGCCAAGGTTTCTGTTCAGCAAAGTGAAAAAATTCTTCCCTGTGAGGGTGGGGAGGCCCTGGCACAGGTTGCCCAGAGAAGCTGTGGCTGCCCCATCCCTGCAAGTGTCCAAGGCCAGGTTGCATGGGGCTTGGAGCAACCTGATCTAGTGGAAGGTGTTCCTGCCCATGGCAGGGGATGGAATAAGATGAGCTTTAAATCTTTTCCAGCCCAAACCATTCCATGACTCTATTGAAAGTGTCCTTTATTAGCTGAGCTTTACAGGAGCTGGAGAAAACTGAACAGCTTTGGGGCACACCCACCTCCAGGTCCTGAGGTCTCCTGAGACCTGAGGAAAAACCTGTGCAACCAGCAGCTTCATCTTCTGGCTCCCCTGGCTCAGTCCCTCTGCCAAGCCCCCTCACCCCCCTGCACACACTGTGCCACGCTTGCAGGCAGCAAAGCCAAAACAAGCCGGGCTCTGCCGCTGCCGGAGGGGATTTTCCAGGCTTTGCCTACCTGCCCTCCTCCTCTGGCTCTGTGCAGCTGCACCAGCCAAGCCTGGCAGAGACAAGCCTCAGAGAGCCCCACGGCCAAGGACAGCTCCAGACAACGATCCACAACATCCAGGCACCACGTCTAAGGCACAGGCTGCAGCCACTGCTCTGTTCTGCCTCGACAGGCAACGAGCTCCTCTGCCCGGAGCAGCTCCGTGCCGCTGCTGGGGTAGTTAATTGTTGTTGTCCCTTCTCCAGGAAGTCTCTGTCCTTTCATTTGTTTCTTCTAAATACACCTTGCTGTGTCCAAGGGCTTGCCCAGGAGCAAGCTCTGCTCTGGCACAGGGGAGCAGCCACGGGACCAGGCTGGTCACAGCTCTGGGGCTGCTCCCACCTCCACAGCTCTGGGTCAAAGCCTTTCCTGCCTGCCTGCCTAAGCTGCCTTCTCCAGGAGATGGTGGAAATCGTCTCAAGAGTGCCTCTGGAAATCATCCTCTGTAGTTAAACTCATGCCTTTGAAGCTGGGACTTAACTTTTTGCTTCCTGCTCCTCGGGGCCAAGAGCCCCGATGGCAGAGCCAGGCTGATGAAAGCTCCCGTCCTCACAAGGATGCTCTAAGGCTGAATTTAGGGAGACACAACAGTGCTGGGGGTTCAGGAAGGGCTGGTGATGAACTATAATCACTCCAACCTGGAGCAGGGCATGGCACCACACTCCACATGCTCCACATCCCACCCCTGCAGCCGTGCCTTGTTCCAGTACCAACCTTCTGCTGTGCACATCCCCAGGCAGCGGGATCCTGTCTGAGGACCCCACCAAAACACCCGGAGCAGAGCTGGGAATGCTGCTTTGCTGTCAAATATTTGAGCAATCTCTCAGAGCGAGAGGCGAATGTGGAGCAGTCATGTCCACAGGAATGTCACCACTGCTGGGGACAGTCCCATGTGGAGCACCAGGGAGATGCTCCACGGCATCTGCACCGGCAGGAATGGCACACAGGGGAAGCAGGGGGGGACACAGGGGCACCACATTTAGGTGATTGCCACGGACCGAAGTCCTGCTGGGCATCTTGGCCAAACAAAGGGCTCAGACTGAGTGTTTTTATTTACCTCCACAACCACCTGAGTGAGGAGGGAAGGTCCCCCTGGAGCAGCTCTTACCTCTCACTGCCAGCACGACGGCTCCCAGGACCATGATGAGCGTCTGCAGCGTGTCGGTGTAGATGACGGCCGCCAGCCCCCCTGCACGAGAGCGAGGCAGGAGGTCGGGAATACTGCTGGATTCCAGCTTGGAACAGTCAGAACATCCCAATAAAGCTTCCCATGGGGATGTACCTGTCACCAGCCTCAACCTGCTGACACTGGGGGTGATGGGGGGCTGCAGCGGGAAGAGGGAACAGCTCCTCGGCAGCTCTGGTGTTGAGGGGGGCACAGCACCCCCAAAGGTGGGGTGGGGGGAGCAGCCAAAAGCCACAGGGGCTGCAGCCTCACCAGGGGCAGAGAGGGGATCCAAGGGATTGCTGGACAGGCAGGGAAGAGGAGCCAAGGGATGGCAGGAGGGATGCAGCCCCACATCTTCCACACAGTCAGGAGGATGCCAGCCAGCCCCAGCTCTTTGGGTGCTCCAGCAGCAGATCAGACTCAGGACATTGATCTCATCATTCACCAACCTCTGCCTAACACCAGGTTTCCCCTTTGTACACCCTTAGTTCTCCTCCAAACCCTACAGTTTTATTTTTCCAGCACATGGTGCTTAGTGGGGTCCCCTTGGCCATACAGCCAACAGCATTTCTCCCTCCCCATCCCAAGCTCTCCCTCCAGACCTGCTGCAAACCCAGCACCTGCTTACCCAGCCAGAAATCAATCACTCAGCACATGAGCAAAAGCATTAAAAAGTAGCAGAGCTAAGGAAAATGGGTCAAAAATTGAATCAGTTTCAACCCCAGTCACTGAATCACATGCTGGGAATTCAGGGCTGCACCATCCCTGGCCTTGCCTGGGATTTGGAGGGATGTTCTCAGGATCAAGGTGATGCAATGATCACACCTGCCTGAGCTCACACTGAGGTGCCTCACATCACAACAAGCCTTGTGGGCAGGAAAAACCCGAGATGGGATTTGCTTAAAACCAAAGTCTTGCAAAATCCACCCTGTTATGGATACACTTAAACCGTTTCCCCTTTCGATGGCCGGGGTGAGATAACGAGGGAATTTACTGCTGGGTGATTCCACTGGCACTACTAAGGGAGGGAATGTCCCAGCAAACATAATAACCCAAAGGGCTGGCAGGGATACACAGTCCCACGGTCTGAGCGGGGCTGGGAGCCAGGAACCCACAGTTTCCAACTCCAGCTCCAAACCCTCATCACCTCTGGATCACAGAAGAAACATTATTTGTTGACCCTGCACAAAAATAGCTGGTCCCACAATGGGGAAGCACGGGCAAGAAATATTCCTGAAAGCTTAGTGGAGAGAGGGCAGCAGGTTGCACTGAGGGCAGGGCAAGAGGGAGGGAAAGGAGTTGGGTCAAGGGCTTTCCAGTTGTAGATTCCATAATAATAGTCCTGTAATAGAAGAAGCCCTGATTATTGCTGTTACAAATAGGTACACACACAAGAAAGTGTTTAAGTACGTGGTGGGGGAGGAGTTATTACAAATGAAAAGATGTAAAGACAAAGGAGAGGTCATGGGCTGAGTCATCACCTGAGCTGACTCTCCAGGAGGCTGCTCAGATACTGGCTGGGCTGGGGCAGGGATGTGAACCCCACCGGTGTAAACCCCAGGGAACCTTCAAAGAATAACAATAGTAAAATAAAAGCAGGATGGTAAGTGGTGTGGCTCAATAAAAGAAGCAGAAAAATTGAGGCCAGTGGATGATGAGTGACCTACCTGCGATGGTGTAGAGCCCCGTGACCACCAGCATGAGCACAGTGGAGAGGTAGAGGTCCCAGCCCAGGCAGACTTGCACAAAGAGGGCCCCCGAGTACAGGTCTGTCTGTGAGTGGAAGAAGGAACAGGAGGTCTGGGACAGGTGACATCCACCACCCAAGGGCTGTTGCAAGAGCAGCACAGCAGGGAAACAGTCAGCTCTGTGGGTTCAGGGAGGACACAGAACCCTGGAATGGTGTGGGTTGGAAGGGACATTAAAGCTCATCTCATTCCCACCCCCTGCCATGGGCAGGGACACCTTCCCCTATCCCATCCAACCTGGCCTTGGACACTTCCAGGGATGGGGCAGCCACAGCTTCTCTGGAAAAACTGTGCCAGGGCCTCACCACCCTCACAGGGAAGAATTTCTCCCTAATATCCAACCGCTCCTCTTTTAATTTAAAACCATTCCCCCTATCGCTATCTGCCCACATAAAAAGTCACCCTCCCTCTTTTTTATAAGCCCCTTTAAGAACTGGAAGACCACAATGAGGTGTCCATGGAGCCTTCTCTGACATCTCACAGCACATTCCAGGAGGACACTCCTGAAGCTGAGGGTCCCAGGTGGGTGGCCATGTCTCTGCTGCAGATGGGTGTCACAGCCCCAAAGGAGCAGAGCAGGCAGCTCCAGCTGTCATTGTACACACGGGGGGGGGGAGGGTTGTCATGGTTTGGAGGAAATGAGATTAAAGTGGAGACTCGGAGCTGGGGCAGCTCCTCCAACAAAAGCAGCGATGCCGTGGCAGGACAGGACCAGGCACAGTGGCAATGGCAGTGCCACCACCACGTCTCCACCCAGGGCTGAGCTCAGCCATCCCCACGCTCAGCTGGGCCATCTTCACAAAAACCTTGTTTGGAGAAGGGAATGAGGCCAGAAGGGGCAGGAAGAGGCAAGACAAGCTGACTCCTCACCCTCGCCCGGGGCCACGATGGGTTCCCACAGCCAAGACATCAGCTCTGATTTGACATCTCTCTTCACACACCTCCCAAAAACCATCCCCCAGCAGCAGGGCTGTCTTGCCCAATCATGCAGGAGCAGTCTCTTGGGATTAGTAAGGTGTAGGACTGGTGTTATTTCCCATATCACACCTCCTTGCCCCAACTCTGCCCTCCCTCCTCCCAGCACTGCTCCAGGATGCTCCCACACAGGAGCTGAGGACCATCCTCCAGTGATGGAGAGGGGCCATGCTGGATCATGCAATGCAAAAGCCAAGGTGTGTGTTGGCTCCATCAGCCCAAACCCCAGTAGGTGAGCCCATGTCCAGCTTCAGCACAGTACAGAAGCCATTCCCCAGCAGGTGAGTCCACAGCATTGGGCATAACCTTGGTTAAAACAAGTCAAACAAACCAGAAGGGCACTTACACCACCATCTTGAGGATCCTAACTCAGGGACTCTTCCATGATATCTGAACCAGGCTTTACACCACAGTCATGCCTGGCATTCCCAAGGGAGGTACTGCGTGTCCTCAGCTGCACCTGGGATTGGCCACGTGTTTGGGAGAGTCCTTGTGAGCACCAAGAGGGAATTCAGCCCTGCAATGACCTCTTGAAGAGGAACCAACTAATGGGCAACCATGCCATAACCTCTACCAGTGGCTCCTTGATGCCCTTCCTCCACAAATGCAATCCAACCACAGCTTGATACCGCCAAGAACCCTACAAAAGGACACCTAAACCATTCACACAGTGCAAGCTTCAGTGACAAGGCAGAAAAGCCTCAACCAAGGGCCCTCAGCCACCTCCTCACAACACAACCTGAAGTGGGAACACAAAATATTTGAAATCTTCCTAGCACAGTGCCAGTCAAGCATCCTTGGTGTCTTCCAGAGCTCCTCACGTCCCTTGGAGGGATCCATCACTTGTCACGTCAGCGCCCAGCCAGGAAGTTTTTCTCCCCTGTGACTTCCTGCTTCTCCAGCAACCCTTCCCCACAGCCCAGCTGGAAGATTCATCCCTGGACAAGATATTTCATAATTGCTTCTCCTGGCTTTCTCAATGCTTAATCATTTTTGCAGTCGTCTGCAAATGAGTCGAAGGCTTTGCTATGAGGAAGCAGAGGTACCTCCACCTCCCTTCCTGGCAATTCTGCAAGGGTGGGAAAAAATAAAAGCACATGTGACCGAGTTGTTAATAAGACATCCCAAACACAAAAACAAGCTAATTAAAACCAGGCATGACCTATTCATAAAATAAGTCCTTTCAACCTTAAAAGGAGGGGAGAAGCCTTTGAAGTCAGGCTTCATAATCCAGAGAGGTCCCTGCCTCCACCGGTGACCTCACTTGGAAACTCGTTCTTACCCAAGGTTGTTAATGCCTTCCCAATGAAAATGGGCTTTGGAGACAGCTTGGGATTAACAATTGGTGAAGCCAAAGCCTCGGTAGAACAAGTTACCCAGGGTACAGAGGAGTCTGCAGGGGCTCTTCGCCAGGGCTGGGGCTCCTCCCATGTTCCTACCTGGGGGGGTGACATCTCTCAGCGGGATTTTGGGCTGCCCTGCTGCAGCCTGCCATGAAACCTGGAAAGATGGGGTCCAACAAAGGGGGGACTCCAGTAGAGGAGGGACTGTCATCCCCCCTGCCCTGAAAGAAGAGCCAAGGGAGCAGCACTGATACCGTGTCTCAGCTTGGGAGAGCGTGGAGCAGAGATCCATCCATAAATGCAACATCTGCAGGGAGAGAGGGCAGGAAAAGCCCAGCTAATCCTGGGCTTTGAGGCAGCCCCCAGCAAGGACCAAAGGAACCTCCCCAGGAGACAGCCCTGCCTAATTGCTCGAAGCTTCATACTCCCCTCCCACACTCCCCACTGCAGCCACCACCGGGGACAGGGACATGGGGACACTGGGCCAGTTTGGCAACGCCCCTGTGTCTGCAGACATTCATCCCAGCCCACTGCTGGAAACAGCCATTGTCTGTGGGCTTTGCTGTGAATGGAGCCAGATGCCAAGATAATCCCCTTATTAGGCTGATTCCTCTTCTGTTGCATCCTGCCTGACTCAGAGATCACAGAAAGCTCAGCAGACCAAAGAAACTACAGCACTGGCTGAGGAAAGGCTTGGGAAGAGGAGCTTGGGAGTGTCCACTGGGCTCCAAACAAAAGGTTGTGCTGAGAAGGGCCCAGAGGACAGCAGAGGTTCCCACTGGAGCAGGCACTGCCCAGGGGTCATCTACAGGATCATCTGGTGTTAGGCAAGGGTTGACACCACAACCATCTCCCAAGCTAAGGATGAGTTTTTGGGACCTCCATCCCCCTGGGCAAAGCCACAGAGACTGGAAACCAAAGGGACCAAGCACAGCCCCCTGGCATGGTAGGGCACCATCTGGCAAGAGAAGAGGGGATGTGGGTGATAGTCTGGAAAGAGACTCCAAGACAACTTCAAAACTACCAATGGTCTCTTCTTCAGACCATCAAAAACAAACTACCCCGGCAGAAATCCTATCCCAGCTTCCAACTTTTCCTTTTAAACACCAGCAGGGATCTGTGTGGATCCCACAGATTCCCTGCAGATCACAGAACCAGGGTCCAGCACCATGGACAAACGTGCTCCAACATCTCCCCCAGGCTCCTCCTGGGTCTTTGTTGGGAGCACAGGAGAGATGTGACACAGGAGGGGAATCAGGGACAAGAGTTTACTGGACATCAGGGAATAATCAGAGCATCACTGTCCACACTTGGAAACCGAACTGGTGCTCCAGGAGCCACCAAGATGATTTCAGGAATAATGCTGTAGGATTTTCAACAGTATATATGATTAGGATATAAAGAATATTAGTTTTATGGGAAGAACGCCCTTCAGCAGGACAGGGCATGGTTTTGTGGGGGAAATACAGGTGGCAGCTGCACCGATGGAGTCACCAGCATCACCTCTGCCACTCTGGAAGCCCTGAGCCAGCAGGGAAGGGCTGCCACCTCCCCTGCAACCTGCCTGTTAAACCCAAAACATAACTCCTTGCCCAAGGTCAGAGAGCAGCTTGGGAAGGAGGCAGGGGTCTCCTGGAGCCGGGGACATCCCCTCAGTGCAGGGCTCTGCCCGAGGGGGACGCAGCCCCTCCCTTGGCACCAAGTGCTGATGGGTGTGCACAGCGAGCCCTGTCTGTGGGCTGCTCCAGCCCCCACATCCCTCGGAGGGGGACCCGGAGGATCCCCCCATAGCTCAGTCCAGGGCCTGGGGCTGCAGAGACGCCGTGCAGGGAGGGATGCTGCATCCAGCCAGGCTGACAGAGCTGCCAAGCGCAGAGGCAGACTCTGAGCGCCTCGACGTGGGGAGACACACACCAGCAGTGCCCCTCCTGCCGCAGCCAGCCTCTGCTCACAGCCAGCCTCATGCAAAAGCACTTCTCTTGCAGCCAGACACCTGCAAAAGCACTTTTCTTTCAGCCCCAGCAGAGCCCAGGTCGGATCCACCTGCTCCATCACAGCTCAGTTGCTCCCTCCGGCAGATTTTCTCTCCAGGTTTTCCAAGCTGTTTGCTCTTGATCTCTGTCTCGCTGTCTCCAGCCCCCCAGGGCTGTCTGTGCCCGGCTCTCTCCTGCTTGCCCTAGACCTGGTATCACAGGCTCTTTGGCTGTTTTACCTCGGATAAACTCTTCCCATGGTTACCAGCGTGAGCGGAGGCTGCACACGGCGAGTTGTGAACGAGGTCAAAATGAGGGGAAAACATCCCTGTGGAAAAGTGCCTGGAAATCAGGCACTATCTGTACAGGCTTGAATATCTTACAGCTGCAGCAAGGCTTCCTTTCCTCAGAAAACCCACCCACGCTCCCTAAAGCAATGAATGCATTCCCAATTCAGTGCCTGGCTCTGCTGGGTCCCCTGGGGATGCTGGAAGTCACTGCCAGAGCACGGAGACAAATCCAGACCTCGGAGCACATTTCACCCACAACTTCTGCTACAAGGCAAGTTTGGGAATCCTGACATGCCCTGTCTGGGCCACATGGACATGGACATCACTGCTGGATCTGCCTAAGAACTCATGGGGTGTCACAGAGAGCACCTGCCCACAAATTCCCACTTTTTGTCCCACTGCCTCCTGGAGCATCCTGCAGCAGCTGCTCTCCCCTGATTTGGCTACACAAGGTTTGAGCCCAAAAATAACCTTTTGATAGCTGGAAATCAGCTGTGGATTTGTGACAAAGTTAAGGGGGAGCTACTCACTGAGATTTTGGTGAAGATGGAGAGCAGGAGTGACAGGCTGGAAAGGTACATCCTGATCCTCTCCCCTCCAAACCTCCGCTGGAGATACTCGGGCACTGTGACAATCTGCTGGGGGGGAGAGAGAGAGATCACTGCCCTGTCCAGGGCCCACCCTCCAGGGATGGGGCAAGGGGACAGCAGTATTCCAGGGCAGGACTCAGGGGTGCCACGGGACAGTGGTGACAGTCCTCCTGGGAGCAGAGGTCCCCACAGCAGGCTCAGGACAGCTGTACATACCCCAGATGAGATGTAGAGGGGCACGAACACCCAGGCGAGTGCCAGAAGAGCGTAAGTCGCCTGTTGGGAAGGAGGAACATGGCACAGCCAGAAAAAAACATGGATCCTGCTGCAGCTCAACACTGACTGCAGTCCTAGACCATGTCCCTGCTCCTGATCCAGTCCTTAATTACCCCTGAGGGCACATTTACAGCCCCAGATGGCTTCAGACTGCAGGCATGGGATTCTGGTGGAGACCCCCCAGCACCCCTGCCGGCAGGAACCTGCTCCCCTCAGCCCTTCAGCTCCTCACTGGACATTTCCCACCAACTCCTTGAGCACCACACAAGCCAAATGCCTTTTTTTTTTTTTTTTTTTGCTGCAGAACCCAAGGACTTTGGATTAAACGTGCAGGGAAGCAGGGAATGGGTGACCTATTCAGTCATTTCCCTGTCAGGGTCTGCGGGGGCTGGATTAGGAAATTGGATCCAAAATGTCCTTTTTCCCTGAGCACGTGGAGCTGAGCTGACTGCGAACTCACCCTACACGAGCTGGAGGAGCTGAGTTAGCAGGGCTGTGTTAATTACCCCCCTGCACGGCTCCTCCTAAACCTTTCGAGACAGTGAAATGGGCCATCTGCTGCTGCGACAAACTCATTTCCTTAATGACACGGCACCTTTCTTACATTCCACTCGAAGCCGGCGACAGCGATTCCCCCGGCGGCGCCGCTCCCGGCCAGGCCGATGAAGAGCCCGGAGCCTTCGCTGCTGGCAAAGAGCGAGGCCCCGATCTGTGGGAGCAGAGGAGGGGGCTGCAGGTGCCCAAACGCTGGATCCCCAAGGCTCTGCACAGACCAGCTTTGGTGCTTCCCCACCAGCGCAGCCCCGAGGGGATAATTCAGGAAAAGGAGGCAGGGAAAAATAATGCCTGAACGGGAGCAACAGGGCACAGACCTCCCTTCCACTTCTGAAACGAAGCGTGGCCAAAAGGCCCCCACGTGGGATTTCTTTTTTGCAAGAAAATCCCTTAATAGGTAAAACTCGGGTAGCTGTGAGTCCTGGGAACCAGCACGCCCATGGATCCAGCTCATCTGGACATCCCTGGTGGGTTTGGGATGGACTTTGTTGTCTTCAGGAAGATGAGGAAGAGCCACGTGTTGCTGCATTTGCCATGGTGGCCACTCACCCTGCCCGGATGGTGGCCACGTGCAAGGAGCCAGTACCAGACATGGGAAGGACCTACAGCCAGTTTGTCAAGATTGTACCAAAATGAGAAGGAAAAACCAAACTTGGGACACCCATGATTTGTTGGAGCCACCAGGAGCACGCAGGGACAGTGGAGATGGATGTTGGACTCCAAGGATCTCTCTCCAGGCTCAGGGAAGCCCAGTGGGCTCCAGCACCCTTTGTGCAACGAGAAGGGAAATGCAGCTCCAAGGACATAAATCCTGGCAGGAGGAGGTGGGCAGGGTGGGGGAGAGTGTGGGCAGTGGAGAAAGCAAGGAGGAGATTTGGTGGGAGGGACAGTGGTACACGGGATGTCCCTGTGCCCAGGGTGCCACAGAGGGACAGAGAGGTCTCTACTTACTGGCCACCAGGCCATGTCTCTGCCAGCAAGGAAATAGCCACTGACCGTGTTCCTGTTCACCCTGCAGGAAGACTGGGAGGAGGAAAGATCAGCACAGAGCACCCTTTCCCTAAAAACCCAGACAAGACACCAAGGCCCAAGTCTCCCAGACAAGAAGCCGAGAGACAGGAGACTCGATAATTAATGGGAGCTCTGCAACTCGAGCTTAATTACACGAAAGGGTGGCTGCTCCCCAGGAACCATGGAGCCATGAATGGCAAAGGAAGCTCCCTGAGAGGGGGAAGCACGGAGGATGTGCCTGTCCTTGTGCCATCCCGAGCAGACAGGTTGGCTAATAGGGCCCAGTTTTGGCCAGGATTTTTCTGCAAGGCAGAATAAATGGGTTTGGAGAGTCTTTGTCTGAAACTGCTGTAGCTGAGGGTTGTTTGTGTTATCAGGGCATCTGGCTCAACACCCTGTAATAGGCAAGGGGCAGAGCTGCTCACACCCAGCACACAGAGGCCAGGGGAGAGGTTTGTGCCATGGCTGATTCCACCTTGTTCCCAAGCTATAGGAGCCTTTCTATAGGGGGTGAAAGGGGCAGAAGGTTTGCACAAAACAGAGCAAATCACAGAACCCCATAATGGTTTGGGTTGGAAGGAACCTTAAAGGTTATCTTATCCCATCCCCTTCCCAGACCAGGTTGCTCCAAGCCCCGTCCAATCTGGCCTTGGACACTTCAGGGATGGGGCAGCCACAGCTTCTCTGGGCAACCTGTGCCAGGGCCTCACCCCCTCACAGGGAAGCATTTCTTCCCAATATCCCATCTAACCCTGCCCTCTGTCAGTTTGAAGCCGTTCCCTCTCATCCAAAGTCCCTCTCCAGCTCTCTTGGAGCCCCTTTAGGCTCTGCAAGGAGCTCTAAGGTCTCCCTGGAGCCTTCTCTTCTCCAGGTGAACACCCCCAGCTCTCCCAGCCTGGCTCCCCCCACCACAACACACAAAATACACAAGTGAAAACTACAAGAAAATAATGGAGGCTTTCACCGAAAATCCAGCCCTGAAAAAAACCCCACCATTCAAACAAGAAAGCAGAAATGAACAAGAGAAACGACTCTTACCCATATTCCCACACCAACGTTCAAGGAAAAATAAGCCACTACCACAACAAGGTCAGCAATGCTGAACTGCTGCGAGGGGAGAACGGCCCCGGCCGTGGAATTGCTCTCCATCATCCCTCTGCCTCCTTCTTCATCCTCAGCCTCACACGGACAGTCACTCAATCAGTAACTCGTTAGCAGCCCGAGGGCATTTATCATTAAACAACCTGGCAGCAGGAATTGCACTTCCAAAGGCGCCTGGGTGGGCAGTGTGGCCTCCGCTGCCTCCCACCCCTCCGCTCCCCAGGCGGCTGAGACACCTCAGTTGTGGTGCCTCACAAATGAACAGGTACAAAAAAATGTCCCAGTGATGCTGTACACGCTTCAATCCTTCTCCACCACTCCAGTGACAGCAATCCAGCCCCAGGGATGAAATTTGTCCCCAAATTCTTGAGCCCTCATCAATACCATAATTGCTTTGCATGACACGAGACAAGGCTGGGGTTTTGTGTTAAAGGAATGACTGAACACGAGTTGGGTGAATGCCTGAGGTGGAGCCTCAGCATGGCAGCAAAGGGCTGACCAGGAGAAACCCTCACAGAAGGGATCATAAATCCTGGAATCATTTAGGTTGGGAAAGCCCTCCAAGATCATCCAGTCCAGCCGTTAACCCAGCACTCCCATGTCACCACCAAAACCACGTCCCCAAGTGTCACATCTACACGGCTTCTAAATCCCTCCACCACTGCCCTGGGCAGCCTGTTCCAACGCTTGACAACCCTTTCCATGAACAAATTTTTCCCAATATCCAACCTAAACCTCCCATGGTGCAACTTGAGGCCGTTTCCTCTCGTCCTGTCACTTGTTACCTGGCAGAAGAGACCACTAACTGGCTGCGCTCTCCTTTCAGGGAGCTGTTGAGAAAGGAAGACATCGTTATTCCTTAAAGGCCAACACGAAACAGACACAGGAAACCTTTGAATTCCACGTTTTTTGGGTATTTAGCCATCAGTTTGCTGCACTGGAGGCTTGGCTGGCTCCTCCCCAAGTGGCAGCACGCTTCCACGAGGTCTCACTAATAAAATAAACACAGTGCAACTAATATGCCCATCACTGAGTCAGGTCAGCATTCCTCCTCCCTTTGAAGGAGCCGCCAGCAGCGGGAGCAGCTCCACACATCCGTGAGGAGCCGACCTTCCCCCTCGCTGCCCCGCTGGAATTTGACCCGCATTAACACATCCAAAGTACTGACAAGTGTGAATACATCAGCCTGGTGTACCCATTAACTGTTAAGGAAAACACCTGCTTTTATCCTCAGAAGTCAATGAACCCTCCAAAGCCCTTGGAAGTTCATCTCAAGCAGAGAATTGGTGTCGACAAAGGTTAACTTTCCCTTCTGAACACGCCAAAAGTTTTATGCTCATTTGTAGGACACGATGGGGAGATTAAACCAAACCACCTCTAAATGCTCCTCAATTCCAACGCTGTTTTCTCTGCAACAGGTGAGGAACTTCAAGTCTCCGGGACCAGAAGCTGTCTGGCAGCTGTTCCACCCACACCTGCCCAGGGATGCTTGGGAAAACAAACCCCAACAAGTTCAGCTCTGCACTACAGAGTGTTTTTTAACTCATCCACGCTTTCAGGCCAGGCAAGAAACCTCAGAAAAGGCCAGTTTACCTGTGATGAGCTGAGTTGGATTTTACCAGCTTGAATTTCCATCCTCCACCAATATTCCTAAGTCACAGAATCACAGAATGGTTTGGGATGGAAGGGACCTTAAAGGTCGTCCAGTCCCACGCTCTGCCATGGGCAGGGACACCTTCCACTAGCCCAGGCTGCTCCAAGCCCCATCCAACCTGGCCTTGGACACTTCCAGGGATGGGGCAGCCCAGGTCTGGGCAATCTGTGCCAGTTTCTAAGTCTCTGTTGCTCCCTGATATCCACCTGTAACACCAGCCAATATTTAAGAGGACAGAGTCTGGAAGACAAGGGACCAGCACGTGAACATTTTTAGAAAGCTCACACAAAACAAGTCTTTATTCTTTGTCGCAGAAAATAAATACAGGTGCATATTCCATATGCTTTTCTATAAAAGCACTCCTACAAAATCACTGAACTGCATACAACAGTACAACCTTTTTGGCTTTTAAAATGCAAATATTATACAGTCACTTCATTTTGTTATCATTTAAAGCACTTGTAGCAAGCAGCTTTGGAAAAGGAATGCTTAATTCAGAAGCCAATTTCTTGCCTCAAGTGTTTTGTGGGATTTTTCCATCGTGTATAGTGCAACTAACCTAAAAGCAACTAGAACAGTTTTTTGTAAAATGTTTATTCCCACCCATCCCCCCCCCAAAAAAAAAAAACCTGCAAAGAAAAAAAAAAAAAAAGCTCTCAAAAACTGTTCTACATCAATACTTAAACCAAGAGAAAACAAGAAGTGGCTCAACGGAAAGATTAAGGTAAAGCACGATGCTTCACAGCTCGTTCTCTGTTCGCTTCCAGTTTGGCCCGGGGTGTTTCTTTAGAGTAAGAGGCATTAATCATCCAGTCCTATATTCCTGAAAAGGTACGACATGGACTCCCCGTTGTGGATCCTGCGAATGGCTTCCGAGAGGATCATGCTGATATCCACAGTCTTGATTTTAGGGCACTGGAGTTTCTGTATTTCATGTGGAATTGTGTTTGTAACAACCACCTACGGGAAGACAAAATGATCAGGAGGAGGTAGCTCCGTTATGTTTTCCACCTTCCCTATTGGAAGTGTGAAAGGGAGTTTCACGGATCCTATCAAGCCACCACTGCTGATAAGATTTTACATTATTGTCAGGGTCAAAATCCTAGGAAAAGCCACACGTTGCCATGGATACCAATGGCACTGTCCTTCCTTCCTTTCCTTCATTCTGCCATGCAGGGCCAGAGGAAGGTACAAAAATATCCCCCACGCTGAGGGGAAAGCTCCACTGACACTGACAGTCCAGTATCTCACCACTTCCCACGTTTCCCTCTCCTGCTGTAGCTTAAGGACATACAGATGTTTCCTTAAAAAAAACCCCAATCATTTGATCAGGATTCAGAATCCACACTTACTTCATCGATGGCAGACTCCTCGATGAGCCGGGGAGCGTCTGAAGACAAGAGGCCGTGGGTGGCCATGACAAAGATCTTGTAAGCCCCCCTCTCCTTGAGGGTCTCGGCCGCAGCCAGGAAGCTGTCGACATCATCGATGATGTCATCCTGCCAAAACACCACCGAGTCACCCACGAGTCACCACGGCCTCACACACAGCACTGACTGACAGGGCAGCTGTAGCAAGTACAACAGAACCCAAACTATCAGAAGACTGCCCTTTTTTATGACAAGCCCAGAGATAACACTCTGCTTTACAGAAACCATGACTGAATCACACAATTATGGAATGGTCTGGGTTGGAAGGGATCTTAAAGATCATCTCATTCCACCCCTTGGTGTGGGCAGGGACATCTTCCAGTATTATCCCAGGTTGCTCCAAGCCCCATCCAACCTGGCCTTGGACACTTCCAGGGATGGGGCAGCCACAGCTTCTCTGGGCAACCTGTGCCAGGGCCTCACCATCCTCACAGGGAAGAATTTTTTCCTAATATCTAATCTAACCCTACTCTCTGTCAGCTTAAAGCCATTCCCCCTTGTCCTGTCACTCCAGGCCCTTGTAAATAGTCCCTCTCCATCTTTCCTGTCGGCCCCTTCAGGTCCTGGAAGGCCACAGTTAGGTCACCCCGAGCCTTCTCCTCTCCAGGCTGAACAATCCCAATTCTCTCAGCCTTTCCTCACAGCAGAGCAGCTCTATCCCTCTAATCAACCTGGTGGCCTCCTCTAGACTTGTTCCAACAGGTCCATGTCCATCATCTCAGCTTCACTAAAACTCCTGGACAGAAACACAGTGATTCTCCCCTGCTCTAATGTGCACCTGAAACCCCTGTCCTTCAGGGAAGCACTGAACAGAGTTTCACCTGCCCTACTCATGGAAACAAGGTCCAAACTCTGCTTTTCAGCATGGATCACTTCACAGTGTGCTCAGTCCTGCCCCATGGAATCAAAAGTCCACCAGCAATCCAAGTTTAGTGGCTGATACCGAATGTTTACTTGATTTCTTCAACTTTAACATGTTTAATATCATTGATGAGGAGTGAGGACATCTTACCACAATGATAGCTATTCTTCCTCCCACATCTCCAACAACTGTGATGGGTGGCTTTTCCTTGGGAATCAGCACTGATTAAGGGCAAATTGGTTTAGAGAGATAGAAAGGAGAAAGAAAAGAGAAAGTTTATATGATTTACTTTAATAATGTCTGCTGGGTCACCACAGTTAAGAGAGAGACATGGATCAACAACTATTTCAACAGCATTACTGGGAAAACCAGCAGGACTTTAATACATAAATGATCTTTTTAAGCTTAGTTAAAATATTAACTACACTCATTTACACTCAAACTGTTAACCAATTCAACAAATTCTTAATTTTAGCACAGAAACAAAGTGGCTGGCAGACACCACCGGTTCCTTTTCGATGGCCCATCACTGCCAGCCCCATTCCCCAAGAGAAGGCCAGGTAACACTTTCCCACACACACTTACTTACTGGGGATCTCCAAACTGGGGTGAATAGCAGCTACATATTTGGCTGTAGGTGGGGAGTGCCGACCATCCACCATGTCAGACTCGGCATCCTGAGCTTCCCCGTGGATCACAGCGATTCCCAACCGCAGGCGCTCAGCGAACGACTGTGCCCTGCAGGGAAAGGATTCAAAACCACCAGGAACGCGTTACATTTCAAATAATTCACCTACATACAGTCCTAACCTATTGCCATTTTATTTCTACCGTTTCAGAGGAAAATGAAATGATCCTAAAATTTTAGGAGAACACATGGAAGGAACCACTTGCCCCTTAATATCTTGATTCCACCAGGTCTGTGAGTCAGAATAACCCTGAAAGTGCCCATATGGGCCTTGAAGCAACAGGATAAATGTTGCAAGTCACATAATTCTGATTACTCCCTTCTGCTTTGCCCAATGGCCAAAAACCATTCCCTAGCCTTTGGCATCCTTGGGATTCCAATGCTTTAGGAAACTCATGTAACAGTAACCAAGAATAGTCTTGATGTCTGGATTGTCTACATTTAATAGGAAAAAATATATATTCACATGAAAAAAAAAGTATTCACCTATTTATTTTTAGCACTAAATAAAGGCAATATCCCTGACCTGCTGACACAATCTGAGATACCCTGTGGAAAAGGGGGTCCAGATGATCATTCTGCCTGGCAAACCACACTTCAAGTTGAACAGCCTGGATTTTATTATTAGCTGACATAAAGTTCCTTCACAGCACAGTATTTCTTTGACTAAAATTAGAAATTTCTGGAAAGAAGTGTGAGGTTAGCTGGGGGAGTGGGCAAAGCAGAGAGCCAGGAAAATGGGAATTTCACAGACAGTGCTTGTATCCCAGATACTGGAAGCAGCAAGTGTAAATCAGCACATCTATCCCACCTTACCTTGCACACCCAAAGTTTGGGACCCTGCCCAAGCCACCCCATCTCACCTCCTCTGGTCCAAGGGAATCCAGCACATCTAAAGTGAGTCACTCTGCTCTAACATCAGCACCTCAGACCTGTGCCTGAATCACCTCCTCTATCCTTAAGCCTTGTTTCACTATTCAAACAATCCAGAGTCCAGAGAATAATTTGCCCATCATGATACTCAGTTAATTAAAAATGAAGAATCTTCCACCCTGTGGTTATCATACAGTTACAATATTCTTGCAAGTAGTTAATTACAGGTAATTATTATTCCAAACATTAGGAGTTAGGACTTAGCAGGCATAATCCTATCAATAAAACCATAATAATTACGTTAAAATGCAATATTAAACTGAACAAAGTTCAAAGTAAGAGCAAAATGATTTATTAATTTTCCAGTGAGCTCAGAAACCGCAGAAACATTGTGAACTCCACCAAGCACGGGTTCTTTTTCACAAGTAGGCATTCATCACAAGTATTTTCCTGGACTGTTTTCAGCCTGGATTAGGCTGAGACATCCAATCACCCTTTCCCCAATACAATGTGCCTCTTCAAATACTGCCCTTAAGTGCTCGTAGGTCCACATGAAGAAGTTTAACAATACAGCTCTGGGAACCTCTCCTCCCCAAATCCCTGTGTGTGCAACTCATCTGTCTGGTCAGTTTGAACAGACTATTTGCTGGCATTGACAATTACTGGATGAGTGTTAAAATGCTTCAACAAAAGCCTGTCTACACCCAAGTGGCAACACTGACACCGTGGAAAAGAAATGGGAGAGAAACAAATGGAAAATGACTGGCCAAACCAAAAGAAATCACAAAAAGTACTGCTGGAGAACAAAGATGACACAAGTTGAATTGTTACATAAAATAACAAAAACACAAAGTATCACAAATTCCTTGGCATCAAAGTCTAAATAACTCTTCAACAAACCCTTGGTTCGTCACCACAGCAAATACAGCATCTCTTAAACCATTGTCCAGCTCTTACAGCACCTGCTGACAGCAGTGTAATTCCAAAGCATCTGGGAACAGTCAACTAAAAAGCTTCATGGATTAAGAACAGTCATTCAACCACAAGGACTTCACAATCAAAATCTTCTCAAATATCAAATCCTGTTTTACCATCTGTATTTAGGATCTGATCAACCATGTTCTTATAGTTAAGCCCACATTAAGCAATTCCCTTGGATGAATGGCATTACATTTCCAGCCATTTTTCTTCATTTACAGCAGGAAATTTATAATGTAAATGCACACAAATACAACGTGATTAAAAACCTTCTTTATCATAAGCACTGCACTGATTTACCTCATCCTTTTGTTTGTTTTTTTCAAGTCTCCTTAGATTTATTGTGATTACAGAGATGATGTAAAAACTACACAGCTGACAAGGCAGAACTGGGAGGGGTTTGAAGGCTGCATCTTCTAATTATTGGATATCTGTCCTTCACTTGATCCTAAGAACAAAATCCCGACAGAGATTTCCTGCTCTAAGGCAAGAGAGCAGATCTTACCCACCTCTTTGCAGACGCAGGAGATTTGGCCACAATTACAGCATTCCTGTAGTCTGGTATCTGTAGTAAATAACAGATAGCAATGTCCACTTCATATCTTTAGACAAATTTAAACTCAGTAAGAATCAGAGAACTTTATTTTGCCAGAAGAATTTTAAGCATCGAACATTTTCACCTAAGAAAGCAACCTCAGGAATCCATGGTAAATGATCAGAGTTGACAGCTCAGTAAAAACAGGTATTTAGAAAATTCAGATATTGGAACTGTACCTTTCATATACCCCATGTTATAGTAGAGATTACAGAAAAGTAACTGCTTTAGAACATCAGGGCTAGGCAGACAAGTGTTGAAAGAAACAGGAAACCATCAAAATTAAAGTTTCCTGTTCAACTTTAATTGTCTTTCATCACTTGAAAACAGCATTTCACCCATTTCCTATTGCTTTAGAGAGTACACCGAGAAAAGTCACACCTCTCCATCACGTAACACCGACTATTTCTATGGACAATCAGAAGGGACAGAAGTTCCACGTTCACTGCACTCTCCTGGAGTCACAGTCTCACAGTGCTGCAAACTGTCCTCCACACTGACCAGCACGAGGAGATGCTGCTGCAAACGTCAACAGCACCAGAGGGGTAAGGCCAGGAAGTCTGGGTTTCCTTTTGAGGTTTGACAGAGGCTTCAGTCACGTTTCACAAACACAATCTACTCCTCAGTTTGCTGCCCCTGACCCATTTTCACACCGGTTTTTCACTCCAGACTCCTGCTCTCTGTTTAACCACCATTTTAGTCCCCATCTCTCAAAAGTTTCTTATCCTCATCTCCATTTTCCCTGCAAACAGTGACTCCACATCAGACTCATCTTGCCTTGTCCCTAACTTCTCGAGCATTCCACTATTCACACTTCCAGCCCTCCTTTCCACAGCAACCTACGCTCCCTCTCATATCTCATCTTACCCCATTCCTTGCAAACTCAGCAGTTTCCTTCACTGTGTTTCCCTGGGATGACCCATCTCTATGGAGAGCAGCTGAAAGAGAACCTGGCTGGCCCTCTCTCCATCACCACAGTCCTCAGCCAAGCAAAGTCCTACAGAGCAGCTCCATCCTCAGACTCCCAGAGTTAAGGGACCTGCAAATTGATCTGTTACAGATGCAATTGCCCAAATTTGGGGGGCTGACACCCTGTCATGCTGCTCACCAACCTTACTGCCAAGATGTCAAATACTCATCCCAGGGCACAGAAACAAGAAGGTTTTCTGCAAACACAGGCAACGTAAGTTCTTCCACAATCTTTTCCTCAAACACACAAAACTGAGTATTTCCAAAAGCTCTCCCTGAAACGAGCACGGGAAAGAAAAAAACTTGGGCAAGGATCTAATCAACTGAAAACAAGAACTTTTCTGAGGACGTTGTCGGGCAACATTAATAACCCACAATGTTACTAACTCCACCTATAACACTGGGAATTCAGCATGTTCTGTCCTTTACAAACACTTAGTTATACAAGAGGCTACAAAGATTAACATGACGGAAGGTATGGACAAGGCAGGGCCTGTCACTTGACATAACAGAGGCTTTGATCTTGTTCAGACACCACTGCCTCATTTTTCCCCTGCCAAATTACCAAATTTGTTCTCAGCTCTTCAAAAATGAAGTCAGAAAGCCAGAAGTGTCATCCACAAAGCAGTAAGGTATCAACAACTCCTCGAAACAAAGAGCTACGTCACTCTGGGATTAACTTGTACACACAGGAAAGAGAAGACACCAAGTATCCAACGTTTTCTAAGCAATACAGAGGAAACCCAACAAAATTATTTTCATATGAGTTTCACTGATTGGAGTGTCTTCATCCCACAACACTGAGTAATTCTCTTCACACCTATGCATAAATTCCCAACAGGGAACAACTACAAGCCCTCGTCCTCTCAACTTGCAGTTAAACGCTTTTTAAATGGCCTCCACTCTTACCAAGCTGGACTCCATTTCATGCTACTCAGTGCACCCCATCGTGACTCCAGCTGCTTTGAAAGCTCTGGCATTCCCAATGAAGGATATCCAGTAAGTTGTGGCCACCAGGAACTTGGGATGAATACTAAATTCCTCCTGAGCAGCGCTGGATCACAGTCTTAAGATACTATAAACGACTTGGCTGGTCAAGGTAATTGCCAGTGTAGATCCCAAGTGATCAGATCCAGTCAGCCAACTCTAGTTTCAACAAGTCCCCTCATGGACGAGCAGAGGAATGAAGAAACAAAGAACTGAAAGTACCTTTTAGGACTTCTCTACACGTACTTCAGATCCCTCTGTAAATGTTCATTTGTTAGACTGCACAGCAGTGCCAGACTCGAAGCTGCAACAATTCTTTGTAAGCCATTAAAAGCTCATGAATCAAAAAGTGTTTCAAGACCAAACCAGGACCATGATCTTGCTATCGACTATAAATCACACACTGTAGCAACATATAAAGGCACAACCTCTCTTGTGTCTGCATGCTTGGTTTTCCACTATTTTTCCCTTTTTTTTTTAATTTAGGAAGTCCTTACAATGTGCAATACTTCTCTCCTGGAACACAAGACGAATGACTGTGGCAAAGCCAAAGCCTGGGGTTTTGTTCTGCCACCCTCTTTGATTCCATTACCAAATGAAATGATAAAGAGAGCTTCAAATGGTAACTGATTCCCCAAACAGATTTTAACACTGTCATAACAAAATCATGTGGGTTTTCTTAGGGGGGTGGGGCGGGGTGTGTTTCATTTTGGTTTTTAAATTGGGGCATTCATAACCCTATAAAAAGAAATAGCTTGGAACCAAAAGTAAGAGTGAACCCAGCCTTTTCTCTCACCAGGAAGAAAGCATTTGCTTTATTCCAGATTATCATTAGTCAGAGGCTTAACATGTATCTTATACCTACAATTATCATTTGCACAATTTGCATGGATGAATCTACCAGTAGCCCTTCTCAAAGCACTTGTAAAAATAAGATGGAGAAATGGAAGCCCAGAACGCCCCAAGTTAAGCTGCTCAAGTCAAGACATGCTGAACAAACAGTGGGTGAGATTTCCACACAAGAAATCAGCTGGGCTTGCTTTCAGAGCATGATCAATAGGCTCCCTCATAGTTTACAATTCCCAAAGTGGTTTTTATCATGAGACATTAATTACACCCACGCAAGCACTCCATCCCATAAACGTCAAGGAAACTGGAAACAGGAAAGGAAGAGGACCTCAAGAGCACAGAAATCCTAACTTTTTTTTTTTTTTTCAGTATTAGGGGAATATATCTAAGAAGATAGAGCAGCATTGCTGCACAGGTAAGAAAACACCAGCTCTCCATGGAAGTAAAAGTTAAGCACGTGGGGAGGAAAATAATCAACTGCCCCAACACCATTCCCTGCCACAAACTGGTCCTTTCCCCTTAAAATGCTGTTTGAAGAGTTAATATTTTCAGAGGAATTTGTTTCAGATGCCTTGAGACATGACAAAAAAGGTAATGTAAAAAAAAGCAACTGCAACAGCAGGCCTTCCTCACCTCTTCTTGGATGTACTGTAGTAAAAACGGGGATGCTCTCAAGTTATCAACTGGAATGTTGAAGAAGCCCTGAATTTCCTTCTGATGTAGATCCATGGTAATAAGATGAGTTAGTCCTTAAAAAAAAAAAAAAAAAGGAACAAGACATAGAGAGAAGCACATCAAGAAAAGGAAGAGAGAACAAGACAAGATAGTCTTTATTTTTCTAAGTTTCACTGAAGCTTGTCCAGAAAATCTCCAAGCTGCACGAGAACAACATTGCACTCAGTGAAAGTACATAACAAATTAACTACGTCCCTCTTGAGCACACGGGCAATAACATGTTTTGAGACTTCTACAGTGTCTTTTTAAAAGAACCTCAGAACACTCCACATAAGTGACTCAGTAGTGCCACACTGAGGCAGGTAAGATCCTTCTCCGCGGGACAAAATGGAAGCACTAATTTGCCCTGTGTCACAGACCCCAGCACACTCACTGTAGTCCTGAACTCCTGAAAAAGGGGCCCAACTCCTAAACACCAAACCCCACTTCTCTCAGAATAACAAACCAGCTCACACTGGGTTTGGTATGAATGCCTGGTTTTTTCCCAGCGATGGGAATGAAAGGAAAGGAGCAGAAAATGTGCTGAAGGCTGTGGAAATGAATAGTCTCATTCTCCCACATCATCTCAAATGTAAAGGACAAAGTGCATTCATCCAGCAGGTAAAAAGCAGGCCAGAAATGACAATGCACAACTGTTCAAGAGTGCTAAAAACATAAAGAACGGTATTAAGAGATGGATACCACGGCAGCTGAGCCCAGCAGATTCATTCTGCCAGCTCAGCAGGGCTCGGTGTAAAATGGCTGCTTCAAGTTTGGGTTTTTTACAAACTCATAGTTCAGAAACATTTCTAATTAGAAACAACCTCTAATGAGAGAATTTCTAATTCTCCTTTTTATGTGGGTTTTAAACACATGAAAAACTCGCCAGTTTAAAATTTTTAGAGTCCCAATTTGTGCACAGACCTCTCTAAACCCGGAAGCTGACAGCAGGAGCCCCCTTGCCCTGATAATTTCAGAACAGCCCGCACTCTTACCAGCTTTGCACATCATTGAGGCCAGTAACTTAGAGACAATGGAGCCCCTTTTCCTCATCTTGCACTGTTTGCTGTATGGGAAGTAAGGGATCACTCCAATAATGCTTTTGGCACAGGAGGTTTTACAGGCATACACCATGATCAGGAGCTCCATGATCGTAGTATTCACATCCCTGCAACGACAAACATCCAGTTCTGTATCCCGGGCATAAAAATCCTGTATTCAGCACAGCATTTATACCCACTCCAGGAATTTCATGCCAGGGTAGCTCAAAGTGTGGAGACTGAGCAAACTTCACTAAGCTTCCAGCTCTGGACTTCAGGATGACAAGTGCCCTGGGCCCAGCACTTGAATTCTTCACCAGAATTACACTTCTTTACTCTTTTCACTCTGCCATTTTGGACAATTCAGCTGTCTTTGTTGGACGGTGTTGCTATAAAAAAGTAGCCCATAATTTATCCCCAATGTCACTTTCTGTTGTCCACAAAACAAAATATATGTATTTTCCCATATAGGTATGCTTTTAAAAAAAAAATACTTTGTACTTTACAACAAATTCTTGTCTTGTTAAGCCAAGAGCAAGCTAAATACTTAACAGTTAGCATCTATTCTCTAAGAGAAGTGACCATCAACTAAGACCTATTATTTCTGTTGCCATTAAAAAAATAGTCTTAGCATTTGTAAAGTTCACTTAAAATAAAAGATGCCGTTTTCTGAATCATGGGACACATTGCCCAGGAAATTTTCCTCCTACATTTACAGCTCTGTGATGGAGCTAGAGATGGGCAGCTGAAAAGGGAAAAATTTAAAGAGAATGACATAAGGAAAAGAATACACTTAGGGAAAGAAAGCAGGGACCCAGGGGAATATTTTGTTGATATATTCACTGAAAATTAAAATAAGAGAAGTTTGCTTATGCCAAAGTTGGCTTTGTGCACATATTAAAAGAAAAACCCAAGACAAATAACAAAAAAGAAAAGACTCTCTCTAGTTAATCTAAGCTTATTGCACTGTATCACATACATAAGAGATGACTAAAATTAAAACCAGAAGCATTCCTAGGGACAGCCCATGTCAAATGCTAGCACAGGGTCTTTAAACAGTTACTCACTTTGAAACTGTTTGGATGATAAATACATCCTTTCCTCTCACAGACTCCTGAATCTGCACTCTTGTTTCTGCCAAGAAGAAAAATATGTAATATTTGCAATAGCAAAACTCAACAGAGTCTAAGAAAAGGGGAACCAACACATGCACATCAGTGTTGGGTACAATTCCAGCTTTGCTAATTAAATGCTCACCTCTGTTTGGCTCCTGATAAACCTGAACCTTCCCCATCTCAACTCCCAGGCGCCTGCAGGAGCAGAAAACAAGGAGAAGTCAATATGGGGAAAGGAAGGACAACCCAAATGCAAATCCCACCATGCAATAGTTACTGAAAATGCTGTATTCCACGGCAGAAAACCAAGGAAAGAAAGTCTCAAACCGTAAAACCAATAATTACAGTGGACATCTCTTTAAAAAGCACCTACAGTTTCCATAAGCTGCACTGCAGACTAAGCTAAACTCATTTTCAAGTCAAGCTCAGAAGAACAAGCAGCAGGAAAAAAAATGCTGGAATACTAAATCATGCAACAATTTCTAACTTTTAATATGTATTTCTTGCCCTATATATATGTATGTATATACATGTGGCAGCATACACAATACTTAAAAATACAACTTTTAAGTTGTTCTCCTCTACAGAAAACAGTCAATGTAGAGTGAAGAGGAAATACAGCAAGCACTATTCTGTGGATAATGGAAGACTAATGTCTGCTGTATTTATTCCATGCCAGGATTAGCACAGATCCCCATCACTACAAAAAGGAGACAGTTAACAGAATATGACACACACTCATGCCCAAATTATTGCCACACACAGCCTGAGTTCCTTTGCAGCCCCTTTCTCCTCCTGTCCACACCTAACTTTGGGCACATAAGCCTCAGGAAGAAATCCATCATGTGAAATATTCCCAGTAATGTTATGCATCCTAATTAGCACGCTGAAAATGTACTTAAGCCATAAAAGTTCTGCTGAAGCTATTCATGGGTTTAAGCTAAAGGAATGTTCCCATCCCAAACATACAGCGAGCAGGAGAGATGTAGTTTTGCTGCCTAAGAAAACCCCACTACAAGGAGTAGGAAAATGATAAAAAACTTCTGCCACGATTATTTAACACTATCCAAACACTAATTTTGCCCACGTGTTTCCTATAATGTGCTGCAGCCAATCCCAGCCTGCCACGGAACAATTCCAACACAAATTATTCTCCTTCTATTCCAGCTGTTTGAAATATGCTGTGCAACAGAGCACACACCACGTTCTTGCAAACCATGGCAGTTTTCCCATGTAATTTTCCTTAAAGAGAGAAATCAGAATTAGTAAAATAAGACTGTACTTACTCAGCAATCCTCTTGGACAGTTCCATGCAGGACGAATTGGAATTAGCTGAAAACAGCACCAGCCCACCCTTGGTGATATTCATGATGGCCCCAATTTCAGTTGATGACACACAAAACATCAACCCTAAGTTGTTTTTCCACTTCTAAAAGGCTGCAAGAGACCAGAAGTCAGTTAGAGCCACAATGTTAAAAACAAGAAACAAATTTTCCCTGTTTCGAAAGTGAAGAATTTCCTATTAGCCCGTATTTTCCAGCATCCTTAGTACTTGTTTTCCCCACTTCAACAGCTTCCCTAGAGCTCTCCAAAGATCCCCCTGAAAATCTCCTAACTTAACAGGTTTTTTCCTATTTCGAACTGTTTTCCTCAGGCTGTCATCTAGTAACAGAGATCCTCTTTTCCATCAGCCTGTCCAGTTCATTTAAAAGAACTGAGCAACATTTATTGACTTTTCCAAGATCACAAAGCCAGTCAGGGGCAGAATGGAGCTGAACAGAGCTCCTGGGTCCTGGCTAGAAGAGTCTGTTTCCATACTGTGTCTCTTTTCATCACTTTGCAATAAATGATAAACTTACAAATAGGGATGAAACCAAAGGAAGAGTTCAATAAAGCTGGCAGCTGTAAATAATGACCTCTTGCACAACGAATCCACTTGCAGAAGCAGCTGCTGTCATTCTTTGAGATTAATAATTCTCCTGTGAAAACAGGAGAAAAATATCACAAGGAAATCAATACAATTTTTTTTTGTTTCAAATAAAGGCACAAATCACTAATCCCGCCAAGGATTTGATGGCTTCCATCTTTTTATTACTCTTTATAAATTACATTTTCCTTGACTTCTTCTGCTGTAATATTTTAGTCAAATAAAAGAAAAAAAAATCACATTGTCCAGCAGCCCCTGACAGATCAAAGTGAAATTCAACTCAAAAAGTCCTAGACTACTGCACTTCACTCACTTCTGTTTAAGAAATATAATCCTTCATCATCCATTTCAGCATTTTGTAGAGGACTGGAAATATTAAATATGAATGGCTTAAATTATGAAAGAAGTAACTTCTTTCCTGATAAACATCTCTCTGCTGAGAAACATAATTATTGAACAGTCACAGGTAATTAATTAGAAAAAGCTGATGGTTTATCAACTGTTAAGTACTCCAAAACAGCAACACAAATGAAAAAAAACAACCATTTTTGTATTAGAGGGATAGCTGGCTGGCTCTATAAAGAAACTCTTCACCTCATCTTTGCAACTTGACATTCTCTTGGTCAGGTTGATTTTGTCACAGAGGAACCTGGTTCACCCTCATGAAGAGCCAAAGTCAAGCCAGGAATTTCCTAACAACAAATCTCTTGATGCCCAGTCTGAGCTCTGCTTAACTGCTGTGAATGAAAACCTGCCTGTCATCAGAACCTCCAAAATGTGCAGAGAGTGAGCACAAACAGCAACAATTTCAGCCTCAGAACCCCGGGATGTTTCACTCTACTAGAACCAGGTGAACCCCCCACACCTCAAAAGCCAGACCCGTATCCCTCCCAAACAAAGTGCCCAACAATTTCAGGATAAACCTAATTCTAGGCTAGTGTTTCTCTGTTCTGCTGCTCAGCCACTCTCTGCAACTCCCAGCTGTTAACTAATGGCCATCACCCATCAAATATTCATAATAGTGCTCAAGATCCATCTCAGCTCCAAAGAAGGCACGGACTAGAAATGCTTTTAGGTCTCAGAACACCACCTGAGAGCTTGTGTGGCTGGATGGGAACAACGTGGATACAAGTTTCCCTGTTACTAAAAGCATTCATACAGAAGGCACTCTTTCACCCCCCCCAACTGTGTGTCTTCCTTCCATGGATTAGGGAAATGAGAAGCATTAAGAGATCTGCTGAAAGACAACAGTTGTTGTTCCCCATTATTGCTTAAGGTGCATTTTACACCACCATAAGATACTGATGTATTCAGCAACACTGAACACTGCTCTTCACATCATAAGTCAAGGACTTCTTTGTGGTCATACTTCAGCAGCTACAAGTGGGCCACGGCGTGTGTGGGGAGGGAAGGCGCATTTAAAGAGTAATCAACCTTGAAACGCGTGTTGGGATGACAGCAAGCTGGCAGAACTTTATTAGATGTGCAAAGACGTGACTCCGCATGGGTACCTGGGACCAAAACCCTCTGGTTTCAGGTGGACAAGGTCTGGGAGAACACAGGTACCACAGAGGCTGAAGCACCAACTCCTGCCCTGCCTTTTGGGCTGCACACAGTTACACAGACACGCCACGATGAACACAACAATTACTGGGTACACATGGCTTTACATCTCCATGAACTGAGCATGTCCGCACAGAAAGCAACAGAGGCAGGAATAACTGTATGGGATAACCGTGGTACTAAGCAATGGATCCCCGTGGGACGGAGGGAATCTGCACCCTCTCACCCATCTCCCCACAGGGAATTTTCCCGGCCCTCCACACTCACCTATCCCCCTGGGCTAAGGGATCCTTCCAGCCCACGCCTCCCTACAATCCTTCAGCTGCTCCAGGTGGGTTACACAGGCCCTGTGGTCCCTGCGGATCCCATCCCTCCTATACTGGAGCGGCCAGTGCACATCGCAGCCCCACGCCGCTCCTCCTCACCTGTGGGGCTGCCGGGGAGCCCGATAAGCCCTGCAAAGGGCCCGCCCAGGAGAGAGTCCCCATCTCCTGAGGGGAGGGCGACGTAGCCCCTTCCTCAGGCGGCAGAACCCCGTGTGTGGGGAAGGGGGGATGTCCTGCCCACACAGCCAGCTAAAGCGGGCTGAGCGGGCGGGAGCGCCCCTCGCTGAAGGCCTTACCTGCCGGCTCCGGCCCCCCGGCCCCGGGAGAAGGCGGCCCGGCCGGAGGGGAAGGAGGGGGTGAGGCAGAGGGAGAAGCAGAGGCGGCGGCGGAGCTCAGCCCCTCCAGTTCTCCGCGGGCAAGATGGCGGCGGGGCGTGAGGGAGGGAGCGCGGGCGGGAGGGGCGGGCCCGGGGCGACGCCCCCCCCCCCTTCCCGCCACAGGCTCGCGCCGCGCTGAGGGGACCCGGCGCCATCTTCCCCCTGAGCCCCGCAGTGAGGGGGGGACACCGGGACGGGGTCTATAGAATCACAGAACCATCAAGGTTGGGAGAGACCTTGAAGATCCTCCAGTCCGACCGCCAGCCCAGCACTGCCACTGTAGCCCCTAAAGCATCTCACCCATCGCCAGATCCAGACGCCTCTGGAAAACACCCTCCAGATAAGGTGACTCCACCACCTCTCCCTGGACAGCCCGTTCCAATGCCTGACCACCTGAACAGTGAAAAAAAAAAATTTCTGGTGTCTGATCTGAACTTCCCCTGTCGCAGCTTAAGGCCGTTTTCTCTAGTCCTCACTGCACGCACGGTAGAAGAGACCAGTCCCCACCTCACTGCAACCTCCTTTCAGGTTGTTGTGGAGAGCTCAAACAAACCTTCTCCAGGTAAACAGACTCAGCTCCCTCAGAAAACACATTTTCTAGACCCCTTCACGAGTCAAAGAGGAAGGGCACTTCTGGGTCCCCGTCTGGCATGATGTGGGAACCAGAGCATCAGCGCCGCAGTTCAGCTCCCACCCACCAAAAAAGACCTTTGCCAGCATTGGGAGAGCCCCAGTGCAAAGTCCATGTGGAATAAAAGCAGTGGATGTCCTCAGGGTGCCATGTTTCGGAGCTCCCATGCCTGCAGCCCTGTGAGAGGGACGGACGGGCGGCTGCCACGCTGCTCCGGGCACCTCCATCGCTGTGGCTGATCCTCTCCATCCCCACTGGTTCCCGTGGTACCATCTGGCCTTTGCCAGCAGACCCAGCAGTGTCTGTAGGGAAAGGGGCACTTCTGGAAAGTAAATTAGAAAAAGAAACAATCTGTGATGTCTCAGTTCCCTGTCACCAGCACACATGATTAATCCAGAGTCCCCTGTCAGGACTCCCCTTGCCACGTACATTGATTAAACTGCATGAAGATCCTTTTGACATCTGCAGTGAGACTCTTATTTTAAACACCCTGTTTAAAAAAAACCAACCAAACAAAAAAACACAACAAAACACCAGCTTTATCCCAGGACACCCATGACAAAATTGTCCTTTCACTGCTTTGAGGAAGTTACAGTTATCCCACACAGACATAGGAGAATAAAGGTCCCTGCTTTAAATAAAAAACCAAACATTGTGAGTTTTCCCCTAACTGCATGGCTAGAACCTGTTTTAAATTATGCTTCTCAGTATGCCCGAGATGAACAGTGTTTTATGGATCAGAATTTTAGCATTTAGTATTAAGGTACAAATTAGGTACTTTTGCTGCAGCTTTTCTCACAAAAAGCAATTAAACTTGATTATTCTTGGCCTGCAGGGTGCACTGGAGCAAAGCCTAGCATCCCAGCAGGTATTTCTGTCCACGCTGGCCTTACCGTGAAAGAGGAGGAAAAAAGCCATTGAATGCCTCACTTAAACATGCCTGTGAAAGGACAATGTTAAATTCATAGTTTGAAATCATTATGAGCTGCATTTTCCACCTTAAATACTCATGGACAAGTGTTTTCCCTGTATTTCACATTTCCTTCTTGCTTCATTCATTCCAAGGCTTCATCAATTGTCTCCTCTTTTTGCTTTTTTCAGCAGACTGGGAGCTGGGGAAGGAGAAGCCATTTAACCAGGAGCAGCTGCCAGATGTCGAGCACTCCACTTGCAGGCTCACACAAAGCCAAGACATCTGTTTGAAATATGTGAGCAGAGAGGCCATCAGCCTCTTTTTACCCTCAGAGATGCAGCACTGATCCTCTGACTTTCCTACAGCCTCTTCCAAATTACAGTGGAGGGTAAGAGAATAGACCTCTCCCATCACCTCGCCACCCCCACTGTTCCCAGTCTGTGTTTTCCTGTTTCCAGGCTGGTGCTTCCACAATTGATTTGGGGTCATTGACCCCCAGTAGGTTCTTGTTTTGTTTCAGGGCTTTTAGGACAAAAGGGAAGGGGTTTTGAGCTTTTTGTTGGCCTCTTCACAGGGCAGAGGAGATTTCTCTTGGCATCAGTCTCTGTCGCAGGATTTCGCTGCAGCCTGGTGGGGCAGAGCAGTTTGATGCAGAACAACTAGAAACGACACTTGGTGAAGCACTGACCCGTAATGCAATTAGCAGCCTTCCCCAGAAGCATTTTTCAATACCCCAGGGCACCCAGAACTTGCTGACTGTTTGATTTGTGCTGCCCCAAATTCCTGACATTGCTCAAGCAAGCCACAGGACCAGGAACTAAGAGATCCTGTCTTCCGATCCTTTTTATAACGGCACTGCCTTTGTCAGGGAAAAAAAAATCAATTTCTCAATTTCTCACCTCTGTTTTCCTGATCAGAGGAATGTGAGTTTAAATCTCAGCTCCCAAGGGAGAGGGATTTGTTAATCTGACAATATGCTATCCAAACACTAAGAGTTTAACGAACAGTTGCTCCAAGATGAGCACACGGATTTTATTTTGTTTACAATGGTTCAATTAGCAGTCATCTAAGGAATGCTGAAAATTTGCTGGGTGTGAATACACTGGCTCACAGAGATTTGTTGTCCTTAATCCAGATGTGACCCTGGCAAGCAGAGATGTGCAAAAAAACCCCTCCATACACACCTAGTCCAGCCAAGGTGAGGGGCACTGCTCATCCAGCACTTGGCTGGACAACAGCCTGCATCCATCACCTGAGAGAAGATAAATGCTGCTGTCATCCAGGCTCCTGTGCTCCATCCATCACTGCTCAGACAAGTTGGCTTTTTTTTTTTTATTTGTTTGTTTGGGGTTGTTTTTGTTTAAAAAAAAAAAAGATGGATATTAAAACTCACCTACCAAACCACCTGACAGTGAGAACAGACATGGCACGCCAAAGAAACACTCCGATTTGATCCTGACAGAGTCCTGTGAATAGGTTTGGTCTCCCCCAACAGAAAGAGGATCCTACAAGGCATCCCAAAAGCATCCTCGACCCTACACAGTCCCTCTGAGCCTGCAGGGAGGTTCTGCAGCACAGACACCTCCACACTGAGCACAGCCCAAAGGCCACCACCTCCCTGCTCCCCTGCCCTTGGCTTTTCTGCCTGGGGAACAACTGAGTTCAGTTTCCAGAAGATTCTGCCTTGGATATTACCCAGCTAGGGAGGCAGAACTCAAAGTGGCTATAAAATGCATTCAGAACAGAGGGAAGGAGGAGTAATTTTATCATGTCTTCGGAGTGATTTGGAAATAGCATCCCCCACGTCTGGGAAGCAAAGTGCCTTAAAAAAGGCCCTGGAGCAGAGAACACGTCTTCTCTGTGTGAAGGGCTGTGGCTGTAGATAGCACTCATTGCTTTATCGAATATTACTGCTTGGCTGTCTGCAGAAAACAGGCAGCCACTCATTTGTCACAGTCCTGTTCCCCCTGAGTCACAGAACTTTGACTGAAGGACTCCCCGAGCTCAGTGTGTTCTCCTGTTTCCAACTGTGCTCCCAGTTCCGGGTCAGTCTGTAATGTTTAACAGATCTGCCACGCCAGCTCTGGCATGGACACAGGGTTCTCTCCAGCCAGCCTCCCAACAAAGAGACGAGACGTTTGTGGGAATACTCGTTGTGGAACAGGTCCTGCAGACACGCAGCTTGAGCTGGGTGCAAGGGTTTGGACAAACACTGCCCTGAAACAAGAGCCGGTGATAGCCACTCTTGCTTGGTTCCCAGACTGTCTTTGCTGTGTGTGGGCAGCTCTGTCCTGCAAAGTCTGCATCACATCCTGCTCACATCCATCACCTGATGTTTGTGGCTGTGGTTTGCCCTTTGATTCGCATTTAGACAAAAGTGGTTGAACTGGGCAGTGAAGTCACGCCATTTTAGGGAATTTGAACAGCTGCTCAGTTCATGCCAAACACTAGTTAGTGCTCTGTTCCTCCCTGTCCTACCCACTGGGTCCCAGCATGGTTTGCCATTCATCTCACTGAGCTACAGCTCCTCTACAGAGAGCACCCAGGCACCCTGCCCCGTGCAGGCATTTCGTGAGCACACAGGAAGGACTCGAGTTGGCCACTGCAGAGCAACTTTGCAAATTAAAGCAGAATTCAGTGCAGGAGAGCAGGTCCTGTGCCTTCAGTGCACAACTTGGGGGTGTAAAGAAAGATTTGGTACCAGCCCTGCCCCGTACACTGAGCAGGAGCTGGGAGAGGTGCAGGGAAGGAGCAAAGTGCAACCAGCAAAGAGCACCCTGTGTCTGCCCCAGTTCAGTGCCAACCAGGACCAGCCCTGGCTCAGGAAGAGCAGGTTAACCCCCTTGCTGGGAGCAGGACCCTCACCCCTTGGCTATGCCAAGAAAGGCTGAGGAGACCTGGGTAAGGCCCAGCCTATATCACTTATTCACACTATTACCGACATCTCTCCTGCACAAAGAAGCTTTTGACCAATACAGGTCTTCTAATTTGCCCTATTATTTCCTGCCTGATTTCAGCAAGCTGTGGAAGAGGTTCTGCTCTCAGACCACTGTGCACTGTCTTTCCTTAACCTTATCTAACAAATCAATTCCCCAAGCTCAAGAGTGAGACACTTAAAGATTTTACTCACCAGGAAAGTCTCACCAGAGGAGAGGCAGGGGGACCATTAGGCTTCCCAGAGGCTTTTATTGTCTCATTAAGCTCTCCTTAATGAGAACTTCCTCACCTGCTGCAGTCTCCCTCCCATTCATTTGTATTCACTATCCTGCTGCTGGTACTTTCAAGGCTGTCTTAGTTCCCACTCCTTCCTTCCTCTTTCCTCTGAACTATTGAGCCCAGTTTCTATCTCCATGCTCCCATCCAGGTCCCAGGGAGAAAACACTTTCTCCTCTTGAGTTACCGCTTGCCATGTCCTCCTCAGCTGGTTTCCTCCCTCTGCAGCTTCTCCCAGCTCCAGAGTCACCTGCAATAGTCTCTCCTCCAAAGCAAGGCAGCAACAGCTCCTGGTGAAATCCCTGGTTAGATGCTTGCTAAAAACTTGCTTGTTCTCCCCGCTAAGGCTCTCCATGCACAGCTTGAACCCCCACACCTCAGTGGCTCTGCCCGAACCCCGCGCGCTCCAGTGGCTCCGCATGTCCCAGCCCACTGTTTGTAGGAGCGGGGCTGTCGGATCAGCCCCTCCGTGGGACCAATGAGGGCCTCACACCAGCAGGGCAGCGGGTTCAGCACCTTTCTCAATGACTGCAAATACTGGGGGGTTCAGGCTGTTCCACCCACCCCGTGGCATCTGAAAGAGCCTTGAGAGCAAAGCTGCGTCAGAAGGGGGCACAGCTGCCAAAGCGGCCGCTCAGCCTCCTTGGATTGCTGGTTGGAGAATTCCTCCCCCTTTTATTTCATTCAGGCTTTTCTAGATAAGCATATGGCAAATGCGAGTATCAGAGAGAATGAACAGCCTGTCTCCTAGTTGGGAATGAGGGACTACCACAATTATCCCTGTGATAAAGAGGTAGTCTGAACATGAGGGAACTCGATACAACAGGAGATTTATCTTGAAAGAAGTCCCTTGGCAGCCTGGCCCATATTCTGTCAGCATGGTTTCCCATTGCACAAAGGGCAGGGATCAGACCAGGGATGACAGATCCACCTATATGTCAAGCACATCCTGCTCCATAGCTTAGTTACCTACTGCTATTCCAGTGGCAATTCCTTGGATCACCCAGACACTCCTTCATTCAAATCATGTTGTCCCTTGGGAATCCTTACGCACCTTAGATTTCTAAATGACCCAGAAAATTGCTTTCTTCCCTACCACAGACTGGGTCAACACTTTAAAACCTGACTCTCAAGGCTACCAGGATGAGGAGAGAGGCATGACAGGAGTCTGAGGTCTTGGTCCAGCACTCGTGGAGTCTCTTGTCACAAGGAATTACGTGGGATCTGCAAACAGATAAGGAAAACCAGAAAGAGCAAAAACGCAGGTCTGCACAACCTTGACACAGCAATCGATGCTGTAGTTCACCATAGGAGCAAGTAAATAGCCCTGGAGTTACGTGCTGCATAGCAAACATTGCAGTTTTATCTGAATGACAGGCAGCAATTTGTGGCAAAGGGTAAATCTCTCTGTTCACTCAAGCTTGACATATGGATGGTCATGTTACATTCCCTGTTCTCAGCGGGTTTGTGCATGAATTTAAGGTTAAGTACATGTGTGCCTTTAGGATCACGACCTTCATTCAATATTGCATGGCCCAGCAGACCCATAATTAATCCCCAGCAGGTCCAAGTGACAGCTCTCACTCGGTAACATCATCCATGCAGAACAGTGAGGCACATGCAGATTCATATATTCCAGCTGGGAGTCAGAGATTTTCCAGCCATCAGAGCAGTGAGACTCCAAGGCAGATTTCTGACAGGATGAACAGGACAATTGGTGGCTTGGGCTGTTTTACAGGTGAATTGGGCACGGCAGGAGAGGGGGGTGTGATACCCTGAGGAGGGTGGGCTGGGAATGACAACACCTCAACACTACCGTTCCCTGTTACGTGACCAACATTTTCTACTCACAAAAATTTAAGAGTTTCAGAAGCTGATGAAGCCTGGGAAGAAAACCTCCACCATCTTCCTCCAGGGAAGTCTGCAAATGTGAAATTTGACCAGACTCAGCTCCGCTACTTGCTCTTCTTTCTCCTCCAAGTCACTGTTTTTCAAATGTACCCAAAGGTCTGAAGCCCAGCAATAAGCCATAAGCAGGGTCTGGCAATCAGATCCATGTAGTCCAAGTGCCCCAGGCAAGTCCTCACACTCAGGTCATGTCCTGTCTGCTTCACTCAAGACAGCTGCTGCTAATGCCAGTGGTTTGTTTCCAAATTCTGGGTAATTAATTTTTTTTATCTAGTTGTTCTATTACCAAAGATAAACCTGCTCAGTCAGGTTGGATCAACACATGTTTTATCCCACAGGTAACACAACAGGCTGGGTAAGTTTTACAGAAGTTTATTGGGGTTTAATGTTCATTCACCAACAGCACAAAATATCAGATCCCCGCTATTTAAGGGCTGGAAACGTGTCAAACACAAACACAAACCATCATTGCTCAGAAATAGTTATGTACATCAAACCTGAGTAACAGGAGCACAACCACCAATTTGTCCTTCCTGGGGAGAGAAAAGATGAGTGTCTTACAAAAAATACAGAGACATTGCATTTAACCCTGTTTCTTTGAAAGATGCATGAACAAGAGCCAAAAGGCACAAGGAGTAAAATGCTGCTACTTTAACCCACCTTGCTGCAGCTCCAGGGAGTTCTTTCACTTCCATTGTGTCACAGTATGTTTGAGATACCCCCAAGACACCAAATTATACCTTGCACAGCCCTTCACAGCCCCCAGTCCTGCCATTAGAGCTCTGAAATAAGGGAAACTGCAGAGAAACACTCAGAGCCTCGGGACCTCTGCTTCCGAAGCAGACCTGGACTTCCTCCGGCTGCTCAGGCTGCCCAGGACCGACTCCTCGCTGAAGGCCCCTTCGAAGGTGGACAGGATGGACTGGCGAAACTTCTCCTTGAAATCCGGCCCCACAAAGACATACAGGATGGGGTTGATGCAGCTGTTGAAGAAAGCAAGGCTGGAAACCAAGGGGATCCCTATGAAAAGGGCCAGTTTCATCTCATGGCTGGAAGAGTTTTTGGATATCTCCAGTAAGGAGAAGACGTGATAGGGGAAATAACAGAGGAAAAACGAGACTGTGACAGCAATGATGATTCTGTAGGGTTTTGCAGAGCTGGCCAACTGCCTTCTTTTCAGCCTGACAGCAACGACGCTGTAGCAGATGAGAATCACCAGGAAAGGGACGAGGAACCCGCACAGGAAGCGCGTTACGATCATGGCTTTGTGCCGCACCCTCCACAGCCTCCGCGTTGCCTCGGACGAGTAGTCGTCGGACAGGGCGAAGTTGTTATAGCAGCTGGTGATGTTCCTGGAACTGACCACAGTGTCCCGAAAGACCAGGTACGGGGAGCTGAGGAGCAGAGCCAGGACCCACGTTCCCAGTGCGATCCTGGCCGCCAGCTCCGGGCTCCGGTGGTTGTGAGACCAGACGGGAAAGGCCACGGAAACGCAGCGGTCGATGCTGATGACGGTCAGGAGGAAGACGCTGGCGAACATGTTGAGGAAGGCGATGGTGCTGTTCAGCTTGCACAGCAGCTTCCCAAATGGCCAGTGGAAGCCCAGGGCAGTGTAGGCGATGCTGAGGGGCAGGAAAAAGGTGAAGATGAAGTCAGCAACGGCCAGGTTGAGGAACCAGACGGAGTTCACCGTCTTCTTCATCTTGAAGCCTGTGATCCAGATGACAAGGCCGTTCCCTGTCACTCCCAGCACACAGGCGATGCCGTACACCACCATGGACAGCATGTGCATGGTCTTCTGGAGCCCGGAGTAGTAGTCCTGGTCAGTGGCATTCTCAGGTAGCTCAGTGGGGCAGCTGGCAGGGAAGGGGGAAGGGGAAGAGGAGACGCTGTCCATCGCTCCAAGCCAAAACCTGAAATCACAACAGCACACAGCACTGTTATCTGCGGCTCCTGCAGTGCAGGAGAGGTGGAAATCATTGTGAGCAACCCTGCACAAAATGTTTGTGCAGAGCCAGTTTAGATAAATTAATATATCATTAATATAAAGTCCTTCTCTATAGCATCTGCAGCTGCAACTCACACAAACCACCACAACCAGAGAAACAACCCCAGTTTTGGTGTTGGTGCTCTCAGAGGAACACCTCCATCAACAGCCCACAGCAGCAATCCACATGGGATTGCTGAAATCCCATGGAAACCCAGATCCCCCTGCCTTGACAAGTTGTCTTTGGATGACCAGTGACAAATCAAGACAGCAAAACCCATCTAGACTGGCAACAATTATGTTAACAGACCATTTCTTCACCAAGTGCCTGCCAAGGAGGTGCACTCTGAGAGCACCCCACCACCCGAGCTGTATCCAGGTGTAATCCTCAACCAACCAACACCCTCCCAGTGAGCTCCCCCATTCTCCTCGCCCCTCCTGCTCACCCAGCTCGGCAGGTCCTGGCAGGACTCTCACCCTGGTGCTGTGTTCCTTGGCCGCTCTGCCCACAGCAGGTGGTCTCGCCTCCTGGCTGACTCCCCTTCTGCTGCTCCTCTCCAGAGTGACTCACACTGCCTTCCCATGGCTTGGGATCACGAGGAATTTAGTAGGATCGCTTATTCCCTAATCTTGTTCCTCAATTTGTGGTGTGTTGATTTAACTCCTGAATCCCCAGCAGCCACACATTCCCTTGGGTTGGTTGGTCAAGCCCATCCAACTAACTTGGACTTGAACAACGAAGGAAGCACGGCCCCTCTCGTGCCTGTGCCACTCATCCCACTGGCAGCTCCCTCCCTCCCTCCCACCTGGATATCACTCCGGGCACCGGTGCTGCCCTGCCACGGTGGGGGGACAGGGTCAGCTCTGCTACCCACGACAGTGGCCCCATGCCCAACCCCTGCCGTGGCCTGGCACACCGGCTTGGTCTCCAAGAGGGGAGCTTTGGGGGTGGCCGGAACTGCTCCTTGCCCGGTGTAGGGTGGGGGGAGCTCCCGTCTTATGGGGGAAGCGAGAGGCATCCCTGGATCGCGGGACACCCCAGGGCTGGGGGAGAGGCACCTCGGGGTGCACGGCAGGCAGGGCTGGAGCTGTGGGTAACAGGAGGGGTGACAGAAGGGTGACACCCGCGCTCCCCTGCCCGTCCCGCCCCGTCCCTCCTCGTCCCTCCCAAGGTCACCCGCGCCCCGGGCGCCACGTGTGGACCCCCCGCCGGCCCCCGCCCCCGGCGCGGGCCAATGGGGTGCGGGGAGGGGGAGGAGCACGGCGCTGATTGGCCCAGGTGCTTCCGGAGCGCCGCCGTGCCTGGCGGAGGGCGGCGCTGATTGGCCCAGATGCGGAGGGGCGGGGCCGGGCGGGCTATGGTAGCGAGCGCGCGGGCTCTACCGCGGCAGGGATCGGGATCGGGACTGGGTTCGGGATAGGAACTGGGATCGGTGCGGCGCCGGTAGGAGCCGTGTGGGGCAGGGGAGGGAGGGCAAGGGTGAGAGCGGGGCAGGCAGCGCCGAGTCGCAAGGTGGGCGCGTCACCGGGAGCCGCTCGGGGATGTGGGAGGAGATAGATCCGGGATGCAGGAGGTGCAGAGCCAGGTGGGGATGGAGCTTCAGGGCTGGGGTTCGCCCCTGCAGCAGCTGAGCTGCCAGGGCTGGACTGGTGTCCACCACGAGGTTGGGCATGGGGCTCTTATCCTGACTGGGGAATAGGAGCTCTGTGCTCCTCGAGCCTTCTGTGGGTTTGCCAAAAGCAGGGGGTGCTGTAACATGCACTGGGGGGACAGGCAGGACCCAGCCATCCTGCTCGGGGCCAGAGCAGTGCACTCTGCCCTTCCCTTCGCAGCCCTTTCCCCAGCAAAGCCCCTCTGGCAGTGGGGATTCCCACCCTGCCAGTGCAGCCCCGAGCTGGATCGCAGCCGAGTATCCCTGCCCAGTGAGGGCAGCACAGCAGGCCCACAGCGAATGGACTTCAGCAGCTTGGCACAAGGAAACCATGTGGAATTGCTTAATAACCTGCTCACGGCCCTTCGATGTCCTTGCAGGGTTAATGAGTAAAAAGATCCATTGTTTTCTGCCAAGGCAGCAGCTGGGCTGTTATTCCTCCCTGGGAGCAGCAGTGACATCAACCAGCCCAGAGGGCTGCCAGGCCTGGCCGTCACGTGGAGCCAAGCAGAGGCAGAGCTCATGTGTTTCCCTCTCCCAACAGCCCATGGCCGGTCCCTCTGTGTTCCCGGGGAAGATGTGGGATGGGAGCAGGCAGGACATGGGGACCAGCCCCACTGCCATCCCACAGATCCCACAGACTCCCCTCTCCACTGGCAGGTGACTCAGCCCCAGCAGGAACATGGCAAACTCAACACAGGGCCTCCCCACCGCCGAGCTCTGGGCCTCCCATAACAAGATGGTGATGGAGCCACTTGACACCAACGACCCGGAGGTGAGACCCCCCCTCTGGAGCCTGCCCAGCCAGGGATGCTGAGGATGCTGAACTCCTTGGGCCAGGGACATGCCAAGGTCCAAGGCTGAGCTGATAGAACCCATCCATCCTCTGTGCCCTGTCTATGGGATCAGCTGCACCAAGAAGGGATCTTGTCTCCCTTCAGCACCTTTCCAGGCCCCTCTCCATGCCCTGTCCCCTCCAAGGGTGCAGACCTTATGGTGGAGCACCCATGTCTCCATGAGAGCTGTCATGGGTGAAGCTGTTTCTCCCCTCTCCCAAAGGTGCACAGCATCATCAAGAAGGAGAAGCAGCGGCAGAGGCTGGGGCTGGAGTTGATTGCATCGGAGAACTTTGCGAGCCGAGCGGTCCTGGAGGCCCTGGGATCCTGCATGAACAACAAATACTCCGAGGGTTACCCGGGACAGAGGTACAGGGCTGGGCCGAGTCCCACCAACCTAAACCCTGACAGGGAGGGGGAGGGACCACCCACCCTGCCAGGCCTCACTTCTGGGCAGGAGGTGATGTCTGTGTGCTGGCAGCCAAGCTCTTCCAGGGCAGGATCTGACCCTCTTGGCTTCTGTCCTTGGCCACACGTGGGACAATCTCAGCAGGGTCAAGAGTGCTGTGGCTGCCACAAACAGGGCACCACCCCAGGTTCTCCCCATCTTGGTCACAGGGACTGTTCTGGGTAAGGAGTTTGCTTTTACTCCCTGCCCCATCCTTCACCACAGGTACTACGGCGGGACGGAGTTTGTGGATGAGCTGGAAAGACTGTGCCAGAAGCGAGCCCTGGAGGCCTACCGGCTCGACCCCCAGAAGTGGGGTGTCAACGTCCAGCCCTACTCAGGTAACGGGGTGCTCAGCAGAGCCAGGACAGTTGCCCTGGTCTCTGTGTGCCCCAGCACTCACAGCCACGTGGTGGGCTCTCACTGCAGGGTCACCCGCAAACTTTGCGGTGTACACGGCCCTGGTGGAGCCCCACGGCAGGATCATGGGGCTGGACCTGCCCGACGGAGGCCACCTCACCCATGGGTTCATGACGGACAAGAAGAAGATCTCTGCCACCTCTGTTTTCTTTGAGTCCATGCCGTACAAGGTACAGGGAGCTGCTCCAGCTGCAGCCAGGATGTGGCCAACATAAGTGTTGGTGCCCCTTAAAGTTAAACATTCTGGCATGGGGCTCCCGGCACTGTGTCCTGCAGGACAGCGCTGCAGCTGCTCTTCACCACACCAAGGGGGCTGAACCTTCCTCTTCCTCTCCCAGGTCAACCCCAAGACTGGTTACATCGACTACGACCAGCTGGAGAATAACGCCCGGCTCTTCCACCCCAAGCTGATCATAGCAGGTAAGGGCACACCTGTACCGACCTCCCTGCTGACACACCTGGCTGGGGGGGGCTCCCAGAATCCAGTAGCACTCCAGTAATCCCACGGATGCTGCAGCACCAGGGGGAGACCTCCAGCACATCCACCCTGTGTGCTGTCCCAGCTGCAGGGCTGGAGCCGGGGCTGTCCGATTCCTGGTGCATCTGCTCCTGCCTCCTCCTCATCCCATCCCCCCGCAGGTGTCAGCTGCTACTCCCGCAACCTGGACTACGCCCGCATGCGGAAGATTGCAGATGCCAACGGCGCCTACCTGATGGCCGACATGGCCCACATCAGCGGGCTGGTGGCCGCCGGCGTGGTGCCCTCGCCCTTCGACCACTGCGACGTCGTCTCCACCACCACCCACAAGACCCTGCGGGGCTGCAGGGCCGGCATGATCTTCTACCGCAAAGGTGCCCGGCCCGGCTGCGCTGCCGGGAGAAACGCTGCCCTCAGGCTGGGGGGTGCAAGTTAACGCTCCTTCCCACTCTAGGTGGGAAGGAGGGAGGGAAGAAAGATCCTGGGAACATCTGGGGAGCTTCCCTGGGCCGACCCTGGCTCAGATTTGAAGAGGAGCAGCCACCATACCCGCTCTGAGTGGCTGGGGGTGAAAGCAGCTCGTGGGAGGGAGAAGGGTGGCCGTGCTGCCTGATGAGCGACCCTGCCCTCCCCTCCTGCAGGCACCCGCAGCGTGGACCCCAAGACAGGCAAGGAGACACTCTACAACCTGGAGAGCCTCATCAACCAGGCGGTCTTCCCGGGGCTGCAGGGAGGCCCACACAACCACGCCATTGCAGGTATGCACACAGCTCCAGTGTGGCAAAGGTGTCCTGGCAGGGCTCTGACTCCCGGCAACAGCCCGGACATACCACAGCAAAGGGCAGCCAGGTGATCCGTCATTGCCCGAGGAGTGACCAGGCTTGTCCATCCTCCATTTTGGCTCCTGGCAATGTCACCAGCCTGGATGTGGGAAAGGAAGGGACTGTCCATCAGTTTGCTCAGCTTCCAAGATGACTTGTGCTGGCATCCCCCAAAAGCTCACCCCAGCCTCCTCCCACCGCAGGGATCGCCGTGGCACTGCGCCAGGCCATGACCCCCGAGTTCAAGGCTTACCAGCAGCAGGTGGTGGCCAATTGCAAGGCCCTCTCATCAGCGCTGATGGAGATGGGCTACGACATCGTCACAGGTGAGGAGGGGTCTCGGCAGTGGGATGGGGTCCGAGCCAGGCCAGGAGGGCACAATGGGAAGAGCTCTGCAAGCATGATTCCTCAGGACATCCACAAACTTGTTCTGAAGCAGCTCCATTTCCCAAGGTCAGGCCCCCTTTAGCCCCCCACACTGGCGGCAGGCCCTCGTGCAATCCCAAGACTCTTAGCTGATGTCTCCTGTGGGAGCAGCATTTCCCCAGTTGCACATCACCACCAAACCCCTCTCCTTGCAGGGGGCTCTGACAACCACCTGATCCTCCTGGACCTGCGCAGCAGAGGCACAGACGGCGGCCGGGCCGAGCGGGTGCTGGAGATCTGCTCCATCGCCTGCAACAAGAACACCTGCCCCGGTGAGGGATCCCACCAGCTCTGCCATGTCCTGCCCCACATGCTGGGGATCTCCCGTGGCCTGTGCAGAGCTTCCCACAGAGCTCCCAGCTCTCAGTCCACCCCTGACGCTGGGAACCAGGCTGAAATACCACACCCGGTGGTTTCAGTGCCGGGTTTGGTCACGTGTGCCCTGTCCTGGTGCAGGTGATGTCAGTGCCCTGCGCCCCAGCGGGCTGCGGTTCGGGACACCCGCGCTCACCTCCCGCGGCTTCCAGCAGGACGACTTCCGCAAGGTGGCTCAGTACATCCACAAAGGTGAGCAGGGCTGGGATTCAGCTCCAGCAGCATCCTGGGCCAGGGCAGCTCCCCTGGATAAGGAGGCACTGGCTGGCAAGGGAGCACACCCACAAGTGAGGAATAACCATTCCACCTGCACACCTGGATGTGGGAGAGGACATGTGGCCACAGCTGAGACCAGCCAAACCCTTCCCTGTCCCTCGCAGTCTTGTCCCAGTTGTCCTCAGGCATCCCACACTGGTTTCCCAGGGCAGCAAGTCCCTCACATGGGAGGGAGGGAGGGAGCAGGGCTGTGTCCTGGGGAGCAGCAGGGCTGGGAGAGCTGTGGGATGCAGCAGCTGCGAGGGCTGACCAAGGCAACTCCCACACTGGCAGGGATCGAGCTGACGCTGCGCGTGCAGAAGGACATGAGCCCCAAGGCCACGCTGAAGGAATTCAAGGAGAAACTGGAGGAGGACAAATACCGTGCGGAGCTGAAGGCACTGAAGGAAGAGGTGGAAGCCTTTGCAGCCACCTTCCCACTCCCAGGGCTGCCTGTCCTGTAAGGGGAGACACCCGTGCTCTGCTCCCGGAACCCTGGGAGGACCTGGGATCACGGCACGCTCACACCCCAACACCCCAGTGCCTTCTCCCAGCACCTCCCTGCTGGAACTGCAGCAGCAGCTCATCCTTTGCCTCTTACTCCCCTCTCCCTCCCGTGTGGGGCACAGGGACCCCTGAGCACAGCCCCTGTAGGGACACCAGCTCTTCACCACTCAGTGTCACCACTGGGACCGAGCACCAGGTCACCCTCACCTCAGAGCCAGGTGCCACCCAGCTCCTACTGCCTGTGGGAGCAGCACATGAGGCCGGTCTGTCCACATTCCCTGGACACACTGCCCACAGCAGCGGGAGGGATGGAGGGTCCAGCTGCACAAAAGAACTCACAACCACTAAAAGCCCCCCTGGTTTCAGCCTCAAGGATTCCCCTTCATCCTATGTGCCTTCCCATCTCCTCTGCAGGCTCTGACAAGGCCAGGCCTTGTCCCTAACATCCCTCCTGGGATTACCTCCCATCCTAGCCAGAGCCTCAGGTATTTTTCTCAGACCTCTGAGCACAAAGCTTAGGTTGAACCATTTTTTAATAAGCACGGTAAAATTAAGAATTTAACCACAATGTATGACAAGAATTATAAGCTTTAAAAAATACAACCGATTTTTTTTTTTTTTTTGTATTTCAAAAATATCTGAACCCAAATAAATAATTTTTTTTTTTTAAAAGTACATTTCTCAGACTAGTCATTTGGTGTTATTAACATCTGTTAAAGTCTTGTGCAGTAACACTTACAGCACGACACTAAGACATGCTTCTTGGATTTCTCCCGCTCACACTCGCTCTAACTACGGACGCAAGCATTCGGCACGCACAGGCACACACACGGAACTCAACATGCAGGAATAGGATACAGTGCTTTAAAACAAGATGAGAATTCATCACAGCCTCCTGGCAGCCCTCAGAGGCAGCTCCGAGCCCAGCCCCATCCCCGTGCCAGCGGCGGTGCCGCCGGCAGGGCCGGGTACCCTGTTTCTGCCTTCCAGTTAAATCCATCTCGGGGAGCAGCAGGCGCTGGGTTTGTGGCCCCTCCGCTATCAGGTGCAGTCTGGGGCTCTGACATTGTGCTCTGGGGCAGGTGTTCTCCTGCAGCCTGGGGAGCTCCCTGAATTCCCATCACACCCTGTTAGAGGAGCCTTCTCACAGCACTGCTACGAGCCCGGGGGCCTGCCCAGCTCCCCGGAATCTGCAGCGGAATCTGCAGCATGGGGTGTCACCCACCACCAGACCGGGGGGCTCTGGGATCCCCACACTCAATGAAAACCTAAGAACTGGCCTGAGGGCACAGAGCCATCAGCTCCTGCCCCTGGAGTGCCTCTCCTACCCCTCCCAACACGGTGAATATTGCTAGAGTATAGGCAGCACCTCCCTGCCAAGGCAAGGCAGCTGTGGAGCTGCCCTGAAGGGCTTGCTACCAGATGAAAGGAGATCTGAGCAGTTCTCTGAGAAATGAAACCTGTGTAGGGTTAAGATCACCTACAGCTATGGCTGACCCTCCTCGGGTGGGAGCTGGAAGCGGCAGGTTAGTGGAGAGCAGAGCAGGGGCTGGCAGTCGGGAGGAGTGGGAAACGGGAGCCCTTCCTCCCGCCCCGGGGGGACTTTGCTCTGATGAATTCTCGGTCAGGTTTAACACCTCCTCTCCCCGGCAGCGAGGAGGGAGCCGGCGCGGCCGTGCGGGAGGAGGGGACATGCTGGGCTGGCAGCACTCACGGAAGCAGGCGAGGGCCAGGCCAGGGCACCGCTGGCTCTGGCAGCTGAAAGGCTGGTGAGGATGGCAGTGCCAGGAACCTGCCCTGCTCCTGGTGGAAGGACGGCTCGGGCAAGCCGACGACACATGTGCCAGGACTCATGGCGGGGGCTGTCAGTGCAAAGGTGGTGAGTTGTTGTAAGTCTGTGAATATCAGAAACGGGTGAGGTACCACAGCGAGATGGGGAAAAGTCCTAAAGTGCCGATACAGGGATCTGTACTGTACAGGAGCAGAAGGTCAGGCAGAGGAATCACTGAGGAAAGAGGAATTCAGCCCCCAAGCATCAGCTGCGCTCGGAACCCCCCCATTTCTGCCACCACAAGCAGTGAGGGCAGGCTGGGCTCTGGCTGCACTGAGGTGCCACAGCCAGGTGTAACTCCCACTTTTCCAGTCCAAGCTCAGAGGTTACACGGCCAAGAGGAGGACAAGCACTCCAGGGCATGTTTCTCCACAGGTCCCAGTTGCAGATAACCACTGAGCTCCCATTTGGAATGGGATGATGTCCCAGCCAAGCCCCCGGGGCATCCTCCCAAATCAGAGCTGCTTTGTGGTGCAGAGGTGAAGCAGGTCAGACAGGTGGTAGTGCAAGTATTGCTCAACACAGCCTTGAAAATCAGATACTACAGGTTTGACAGAGGGAGCAATGAGAAGTGAGTTATTTATCAATTTGTGAGCACAGCTGAACACCAGAGGTCGAGACCACTGTGACTAAGAGATGAGCCACCACTAATCATCCTCCCGCTCTGCGCTGTCAGCCTGGAGGAAGATGGTGAGTGAGTCAACAGGAAAAAAGTTCCTCCCTCCCCCCCTTCTCAAACCCAAACAGCACCGGGTTGTTTTTCATCAGGAAACAAGCTCCTGCTCTGACCATAGCTCCAGAGCAGGACACTGGGAGCTTTCATCTGTCTAGTGGCACCTGCATTACTCATTTGCTGAGATGCCTCTTCCCCCAGGGAGTTTGGGTGCACATGGATCAACACCTTGAGTCACTTCAGGAAGCAGACAATTTGATGGACACAGAGGCCTTTCACCAGCAGACCCAGTTCACATGCGACAGGAGGGCAAAGGTAGGACAGAAAAAGGCTTTAAATGTGCTTTAAAGGTGAGCAGCCACAAGAGAGACATACAGCTCACCTTAAGCAAAGGCCACACCACACTGCTTTCAATTCTGACTTTAAAATACCATCACAAACAACCTCTGGCCTGGGAAATCCCTTTGGAGAGTACCACAAGCTCAACTGGCTCAGCTGAGCCACCAGAAACAGCAATAACCTTAAAACCAGCCTTTTTGCACTGTTGGCCTATACCCCAGAGAGCCCTTTCCAGGGGAGAGGAAGAGGTGGCAGCAGTACTGTAGAGCTGGTTCCAGACAACAGCCTCCCCAGGGAGCCTCCCTGCCTTTGGGACACGGGTTTTGGAGCAGTGCAGGTCTCACAGCAAGTCTCAGCGAGGCTTCAGCCACGCTGGGGAACCCCAGGCTGTACACAGAAACTTCCCAGGCTCAGAAGGAAGATCACATTCATTTCCAGCGCTGCCTCACATCGTCACCAAACAGAGGTTTAAAAAAAAGCAACAAACCAAACAACGCATTAGCTCTTGTACGATCTCAGCTGTTCTCGCCCCAAAATCAGCGTTAAAAAGAAATAAAACCAAGATTATCTTTCCTAGCAAGGCTTTTCTGGCTCAGAAGGACCACGGGGGCTGCTACTGCCACATGGCACTGGGCAGAGCAGCCTGGGCTCAGCATCTCCGATGAGACTCCGGAGGGAAGCGCTGTGCCCGGGCACAAAACTTTCGGCACTGACAGGAACAATCTGCGAGTGTCACCACACTGGTGGCACATCCTTTATGGCACAGAAGCTTTAAAAGGAGAAGTTCTCAGTATCCAGGCTCAGAGAGCAGTAGTTCTGCCCTGTCCAGAGCCATCCAGGAGCCCCAGGAGAGGTAGTTGTGACACGGCAACGGCTCAGCCAGGAGCGGCACACAGCAACGCCAGCCTTGTTTTACCACAAAGCACAAACGTCAACTCCCCAACAAACAAAAAAAAAATAAACTATTACAGATACAACGTGGAATCCAGTACATTCATCCCTGATCTCTCCTGAGCACTAGTACCTCACCAGCCAGGCAGCCTGTGCTAACAGCCTGCTGTTTCACAGCGTAGCTCCAGCTGAATCGCATCACTTCCCCATCACAAAAAGCACGTAAAAATGAGGGCACTCACCCTCATTCAGTTCCCTTCTCTCCTTTAAAAGCCACCCCTGACATCACATGCTTTGAGGAATCCCAGTCTCCCTCCAGCCTTCTCAGAGGTCGCCCAGCAAATAGGACGTGACAAATGAACAAGGCACAGTGCTCTACATTCATGGCAGCCGGTGCCTCGGGGCCCAGCATTAGGGAGTGCTTCCACCTTCCTGATTTTAACAGAGTTGGGGGAAACTGGCAAACACTTTCTGGAGATAAGCACATATGCCTTCACTGTGCTCCTACCCACCCAGGGACAACCTGTCCTGGGAAGTGCCAGGAAACTCAGAAAATGCAGGAAGGGACACCATCCACACGGCTGCGCACAGATGGGTACCTGCAAGCTGCCACCCTGCCAGGGAGCTCCGAGCTACACTCACATGACACACCAGTGGATTAAAAACTTCACGTGGCCTTGACATCTCCCCTCTGGTCTCTGCCCTGGCTCCACGGAAGGGACTGGCAGCATTCAGGGCTCTGGCACAAGCGTGCGGAGCACTGTGTTATTCCGGGGGCTGCACACTAGTAAGTGTTGATCCCCGAGACAGCCCACCTCTCTCCATGCCACAATCCCCCTGGGGTGCTGCCAGGATCCTCTTTAAAAGTTAACAGTGCCCCTTCTAAAATTTACAGAGTGCCCAATGGTTTATGTGATGGAACACGTACGCTCTTGGCCACAGGGAACACCCAGGAATCGGCTCCCGCAGACATGGATTTCTGCGGAGCAGAGACACAAACCCCTCGGCCCCTTCCCGGCGCGTGAGAGCTACTGCAGACAGCGGCAATGTCAAGCACGGATGAGCTCTGTCAGACTCCGAGCACGCAGGCACACGGCCTGGGCAAGGCTAGATTTTGTACAAAAAGCTGGGGACATAGTCAAATCTGAGCAGGGGGCTCCCCCCCCTCCCCGGTTCCTGAATGTAGTGCAGCTTCAGCAGCTCGGCCAAATACTGCACGATTTTGACATCTTCATTGGCGAGGCCCAGCTGAAGCTTCAGGAAGTTCATCCTGCGGTTCACGACGGATTCCTCCGGTTCCCTTTCGCTGATGGGAAGGTGCAAATGATGGCAGAAGGTGAAGAGGAAGGCTTTAGAGCACAGCTGGGTGAGGATGCTTTGGACGTGCATGTAGTAGGTGCTGCCCCGCTTGATCTGGGTGCGGTGGTCGGCCAGCCGGGCCACCACGGTGCCCTTGTAGAGGGGGCAGCGCAGAGTCTTGCTGTCGGCGTCCAGGATGCTCAGGTAGCGGCTGTACCGGCTCAGGGCGTGCAGAACGTTCACCCCCGCGGGGGACACCGTCCTGGAACAGCAAGGGGAGAGGTCACGGCTGGAGGGGAGCTGTGTCTGTGCCCTGCATCTCATGCTCCTTCCCTCTAGTTCATGAGCTGGTGTGAGAGCCTCTGCGGGAGAACGAAGTCTAGCATGGAAGAGAGGGGACAAACAGCCTCTCCAGCCTGCCAGATCCCAAACAGACCTCGATTCCCTGGCCCCCATGTGCCCTGATCTGCACTATGTGTGTGCTACTGCGTAAACCACCCCACTCAGGGTCAGCTTCCTTCCTCAGCAACACAGACAGGGAGTGATAGGACATCTCTGGTGAACAGACACAAACCCTACAGCAGCTGGAAGCTTCTGGATGTGACAACAGGGACACAGAAACCCAAACCAGACCCCTCTTTCCATGAGCTCCTCTTTCCCCCATATCACTTTGGGATGGCGCTGCTCTGAGGTGGTCAAAGCCCTGAGTGGAGCAGAACCTTCCACCTTTCCTTTAGAAAGGAGAATAAAACCAGAATATTCCCTGGCAGAGCCTGTCCATTTGTCACTCAGGTGCAAACCCACAACACACCAAGCTTAGCCTGATGTTATTTAAATGCAAATCACGAGCCTACGAAAACCTTCAGCTCCTCCATTCTCTGTCTCTGTGGTGACAGTCACTGGGCTGAGACAGCTCCCAGCCTCCAACTGGGAGCCCCAACTGGTGTAAGGGCTGCCCCATGCCCAGGCAGCACCTGGCCTTAGGAGAGGCAGGATCCTTACCAGAATAAATTATTTAGCCTGTAAGTTCCTTCCCAGAGCCCTCGTACAAATGGTTTGCTGAGAGCACCCACATTAAACCCAACACTTAATTAACATTCCACAGAGGAGAGCTGAAATGACTGACACACGTTACAGGCAGTGCTTAAAAAAAGATTTCTGTTTATAAAAATTGCATCTAACCACAAACATTGAGCAACGAGTAAACACTTTGGGCTTTTAAAAACCTCACTGACAGACAGAGAGCTCGTGAGCAGCTGTTGCAGAGCTGTCATCCCGCCTCACGAGCACAGAAATGAGGGTAAACTCACAGCTTTGGGTAATTTCACCATCCACAACCCCCAGCAATGCAATACTCCGCAGCCCAGAAAGCAGCTTTCTGTGGCTTAAGTTCCACACTGCTCAGAAACACTCTTTCAGGAGCTATTCCAGCCCGGCTCTGAGCACTGGGCTGCCACTGACTCATGTTTTCCACACTGGTAACAGCAGTGGCCATTCCCTGTCACACCTGCACCCAAACACGTCCTGCTAACACACGAAAAAATCCTTGTCATAACAGCAACAAAGGCAGGGCTGAAATCTTGGGTTGAGCAATCACTGTTTGCTAATAATGAGCTGTGAAGCCACAGTTCAGGACTGGGTGTTGGGAAGGGGTGCTTGGTTTTGGGATGGTCCTCGCCCCAAGCAGAGGTTTCCAGCAATCCCAACACTGCACCTGCACAGCTCTGAGGGCCTTTTTTACTCACCAGCACAGCCCAAGGTGCTGCACTCCAATTTCTGACCTACGGATCTCAGCACTCTTCATTAGGGTCCACGAGGAAAAACTCTCCCCCACAGCAAAGCACCATTTAAACCCCAAAAGTCCAGCTAGAAACATCAGAAGGGTTCCAGCAGGAGATGGGAAAGCAGAGCACACAAGGGACTCCGGGAATACTTGTATCAGATCGACCAGGAACCCAGCAGGACTCAGGTGTTTGTTCTCCACTTTGCCAGGCAAAGACCTAAACCAGAAGGAAACCTCCTGGCCAAATAACTCACCTGAGGCAGGCAGCAAACACCCAGCAGACTTTTAAATATTAACTTTCGAGTGAGGTTGGACATAAAGAGACAAATCTACCCCTTTTCCAAAATAAATCCCACAAGCAGAAATTCGTGGCAGCCGTGTAGGTTAATTAGAGACCTCCCCTGCACACCCCTTCCTCTTTGAGGTGGAAGTTCTTACCACACACCTCGACACCACTAAAGCAAACAGATCCTTGGATTTACCTCTGGAGTCCGATCAACTTCCACTTCTGGAAATCCACCAGGTGCAGAGGGGAGGTGACCCAGTGCTTGACGGGCTTGGTGTACATGCCGCAGTTGGGCACGAAGATGGAAAGCGCCGTCACCAGCTTCTTGACCATGGCCTCGTCCTCCCCCAGCACCACCAGGGTCCTCCCGCTGAGCAGGGAGTAGATGGCGGGGTGGGCGAAGGGGTACTGCCGGATGAACCGCAGCGCGTTCTGCCCGGCCCTCTTCCTGTGCCTCTCTCCAGCCTGGCAGGCGGGATGGGCGGGAGAAGGGGTCCTGTCGGAGCACGTGGAGGCGGCGCTGCTGATGTAGCTCGTGGAGTCCGAGCACTCGTCCAGGCTGCTCTTGCTGACCTCCCTGCTGCCCGACAGGTAGCGTGAGTCAAGCTCGTAGGGCAGGAGCCCCCCCGGGACGCCGTCCTGGGCAGGGAAGCCCCCGCGCAGCCCCTGCTCGGCCGCCCGGTACGGCTGCGGTGGGATCCGCACCACGCCGTCCTCCTCGCACGGCTTCTGCCCCAGCTCGGGCAGAGGCTCCAGGAAGTTGGGGCTCTCCTTCCCGATACAACAGGCAGCATCGACCTGCACCAAGCTCTCCTGCTTTGAGACGTCGTCCTGCTCGTCGGCGACGCCCGGGCTCAGTCTGGGGGCGAAGCGAAGGCCGTGCTCGTCGTCGTTGTCTGCGTAGTTGTCCGTGTAGGGCTCCTCGTTAATGGCACTTGGGTAGCTCGCCTTGAAATCCTCCGGGATGAGGGACTCGGAGGGACACGTGCTGAGCACCTCGATGCTGTCCTCGCTGACCGTGCGCCGGCTGCCCACCTTGCTCCGGCCCGCCTGGGGGCTGGGCATGACAGGCAGGCTGGCCTGGCTCTCCGACTTGGTCAGCCCTGACCCCGACTTCTCCGTGCCCAGCACCTCGATGCTCTCCCCGCTGCTGATGCTGCCTTTGATGTCTGCATCCAGATAGTCCAGGTTCTCCTGGGCCTCGGACGTCACGGACTCGGACATTTTGGGTTCTTCGGAGTCCTCCATCTCCTGCTCCATCTTGATGGGCACACACTCCACACTAGACTTGTAGGAGCCCAGGCTGACGACCACTTTAGGGGTGAGGGACTCTTCCAAACACTTTCCATCCATGGCATCTTGGCCAAGCCCCTGGCAGCCTCTGTACTGTTTTTCAGGAGGTTTTTCATCCAGAAAAGACACATCCTCAAAGAGGAAGTTGGTGACACTCTGCTGTTTCAGGAGTGCCCGGCTAATCTGCTCTGTCAGGAGGTAACACACGTCACCTCGGAAAGTCCTCTCGATATGGTGCAACTGGTCAAGGGTTTGGGTGAAAAAATAAACATCACAGAGCTCCTCCAGCGTCTTCAGCTTCTTGTCAAAGCACTTGGCAGACTTGGCTTTGATGAGCTTGGGGGTGTAGGATGGGATGTGGGTGTAAAGGTGCATTTCACCGGGCTCTGCAGGGTCAGAAGGAGCCGGGTCCTGATCACAGCCCGCATCGGCCCGACCCAGTGCACACTCCGGCTCGTAGGGGTGGAACTCTGACTCCTTCAGCTTCCTGTAGGGATAGGACCGGATTTGTCTCAGCAGGTCTTGGTGCTCGATGATGGACTTTTCCACGCTGGCCAGCTCGTTGGCCTTCTCGATGGCCTGGGTCGTGTAATACCCCTTGTCATTGGCTCTCTTCTGCGCCTCGGTCTCATTGTGCAGGACAGTCCTGGTGTAGTCGAGGTCTTTCAGTTTCTTTTCCAGTTCGTTGGCAAAGGCTTTCCGGTTCCCTGTCTTGAGGCATTCGGAGGCTTTGGAGAACTCAGCAGAGAGTTCCTGAAACTGCTGCATGATTTTGTGCTCGTCAGCAGAGATGTAGGCCATGCAGAAGGGCCTCACGAAGCCACGGGCTTCCAGGTCATACAGGGTCAGGTGGTGCACATAGGCGAAGGCCCCTTCCTTGGAGTCCCCCAGAACCACCTTGGAATCCTCCACAAAGTTCAGCTTTGGGTAGGCAGAGCCAGGGGGGTGCCCCACGAAGGATGCCTGGTAATCCACAGACATGATCCGCAGGGAGAAATAGTTGAGATCGAAGGTGCCCGACACCTTGGCGTCATCGGGGATGGTCAGGAGGGGCTGGGGCCCCACTTGCTCCGAGAACTCGGAGATGAGGATGAAGTCCCGGGTGAACTTGGAGCCGGCGACCTTGGCCCAGGGGTTGGCGCCGTGGCCGGCGAAGGGGAACAGCGGCACCGAGTACTCCTCGGGCAGGGGCGGCTCGCGGTACAGATCATCCTCCAGCTCCTCCTCCCTGGTGAAGGCCACCACGTCAGGGGCGCTGATCATATTTCCCGCAGGACGGGGCCGACATGGAGCGGCGCCGCGCCCCGGGTCCCCTCCCGCCGCGGGAGGCGCCGCCGCAGCCCCGTGTCGCCCTCAGGCCGCCGCCCCGGCCCGGCCCCGCCGCCGCCGCAGCCCCGTGTCCCGCTCACGCCGCCGCCATGGCCGGAGCCGCCTCCTCACGGCCCCGCAGCCATCTTGGGGTCACATGACGCGCGGCCTCCGACCCCGCCGGCAGGAAGCGACACCGCCGCCACCTCCCCCTCGCCCGTGGCTGATATTTCTACCGTGGTCGTCCTTTGTCGTTACCGATCCAGGGACGGGTCCGGCGGCGGGAAAGGGGGGAAAACCGAGGCGGGGCGGCGGCGGGGGGGACACTGAGGATGAGGCGCGGAGGATCTCGGGAGTTGTAGTTCTCTGGCACCGCGCGGCATCCCGGGAGTTGTAGTTCTCTTTGCGGCAGGACGTGACGGTGAGGGGAGAGCGACCGGGAGAGCGCGGGAGGGAAGGAGGTGAGGGGGAATGGGGGAAAAGAGGGGGAAGGGGCAAAAAAAAGAGAAAAGAGCAGAGTCGAGGGGGAGAGGGGAGGGCAGGGGCTGCCCTGGGTGAGGGGGAGCCCGGGGCGGGCCGAGGAGGGGCTGCCCGGGATGAGGGAAAGCCCGACCTTAGGGGGAAACAGAGCGGGGGAACCGCGGGAAACCGGTGGGAAAAGGAGGGGAACCGGGGAGGGAAAGGGCTGCCCCAGGTGAGGGAGAGCCCGGGGAGTACCGGGGGGGGGCTGCGCTGCCGCGGGTGCGAGGGACGAGGGCAGGAGAGGCCCGAGGCCCCGCCGGTGCCCGGGGGATGCGGGACCCCCGGCAGCGGTGTCTGGAGGGGGTGACACCTTCCCCAGCCCCCTGCGGCCCCCAAGGGGCTGCCATGGACCCTCCCGGCGTGGCTGAGCGGGGACACCAGCGCTCTCTCTCCATGCCCGCAGGGACGCGGAGCAGCACCATGCCCTGTCCCCGCGGGAGCCGCCCCTGCCCCCCGTGATGATCCTGCAGGTGAGGCTGTTGGCCAGGGGCAGGATGCTGCCCCAGCCCTGGCGCCTGTTCTCCCGGGCCGCCGAGGACGGGGCTCTCCAGAGGATCCGGAAGGTGCTGTGCGTGGCCGAGAAGAACGACGCTGCCCGAGGGATCGCCGATCTGCTCTCCAACAGCAGGATGCGGCGGGTAGGGACATGCTCCCTGGGACATGTGGAGACACGCCACATCCCACTGCTCCCTGGGACACCTAGGGACTCATCATATCCCACTGTTTCATGGGACACCAACAGGTGGGGCTCAGCTGGCTGGGGAGGGGCAGCAGCACAGCCCTGGGCTCAGCTATGTTCTGTGTCCTGTGTGGGAGCCTCAGGTCCTCCCACCTCGCTGAGGCTTGTGGAAGTTTCTAGGTTGTGCCTTTGTTGCTTTTTTTCTACAGGAGCAGGATGATTTCTTCCTTGATCGGGACTGTCAGCGCTCAGGTTCTCAATAACACCTTGCAGTCAAATAAAGGAGGTTGTGTGAGGTGGGGGGTTGCCCTCTTTTCCCAGGTAACAAGTGACAGGACACAAGGAAACGACTTCAGGCTGATTTTTGTCTCTGGACACTTCTGACTACGTGAGGGTACAAGAATGGCCTTCCTTGTTCTGTAGACAAACACCACTTGGCCAAATGTTTCTGAGAGTCTCAGATCCCTTTTCCTTGTGCTTTAAGTGCTGTTGGAACTCAGCTCCCTCTGCCCAGACTGCCTTTCCCAGGCACTGATCTCCATGGTGAGGGCTCTCTGTGTCATTCCTAGATTTGCAGTGTGTGCCAAAGGCTTCTGGAACTGAAACCATCTGTTGGCATTTCCCAGTCAAAAAGCACCACCTTTGCAGCATCAGCAAGTGTCAGGGGTTTACTGGAGTTCACAGAATAAAGCAAAGATGGCCTGTGGTTTGGAGAAGAGGAATTCAAAGATCTGTCCTCTCTGCTGCTCTGTTTTGTGACCTTTAACAGTTTGTATAAGTACTTATTTTCCAAACTAAGGAACTAGAAGGTGATTCTAGACCAGAATCAGAGAATCATTAAGGTTGGAAAAGACCTCCAAGATCGAGTCCAACCTGTGACCAATGCCCACCTTGTCACCCAGCCCAGAGCACTGACTGCCACATCCAGTTTTTCCTTGAAAACCTCCAGGGATGGTAACTCCACCACCTCCCTGGGCAGCCTCTTCCAATGCCTGACCACTCTTTCCAGGAAGAAATTCTTCCTGATGTGCAACCTGAACCTCACCTGGCACAGCCTGAGGCCATTTCCTCTTACATGAGAGAAGAGCCCAACCTCATAGAACCTCCTGTATTTGACTGCAAGGTGTTATTGAGAACCTGAGCACTGGCAGTCCCAATCAAGGAAGAAATCATCCTGCTTCTATAGCAAAAAGCAGCAAATACACAACCTAGAAAATTCTACTAGTCTCAGGTTGGAGGTAGCCTTGGGGACCCGGAGCTGGGACACTACTTGTCATGTGGAGCAGGACAGGTGTTTCTCAGGAATTTCTGTGATTCTATGGTCATTGGCCAGCCCTGTTAAACAAATCAGTTCTTCATTATCCATGGGGAGATAACCATCCCTGAAGGTGACTTCAGGGTTTAAAATACCCTTACCTTGAAAATCATCATTTCAGCATCTCCATAAACGATAACAGGCAATTTCCATTCCTCTGCTGTAATTCCCATTAGCCCCAGGACCTGGTTCTCCGTTGCCCTGTATCTCCTGTGCTCCATCACAGCGTGTACAAAGCGAGGCAGGATGGATTTGTTTTCTGTTAAAGAACCAAAACTCAGGAACTCTCTTTTTCCTTCTAGAGAGAAGGGTTTTCCAAGTTCAACAAGATCTACGAATACGATTACCAGATGTTTGGCCAGGTAAGAGTTTCCTTTCAGTCTGCTGCTGGATTAATGAAATGCAAATGCTAATTAATAAAAGCCATTTGTCAGGAGTTATGAAACACATCTCCAGTGCTAGGGATGTTCTGCCCAAAGATGAGGAAATGACAGATGTTGTTTTCTTGGCTCGACCACCTGTTTTGTTGCTTAAAGTCTTTGAATTTTCTGGTTTTATATCCATTAAAAACACATTGTAGTTGTTTAGAATTGGGAGCTTCCTGTAAAAATTGAGGATAAGGCCGTGGATTTACCTGTCAGTAGAGAGAAGAACTTGTTATGATGTATTAGTTGTGGATGTCCCATCCCTGGAAGTGTTCAAGGCCACGTTGGCAGAGGATGGAACAAGATGAGCTTTAAGGTCCCTGCCAGCCCAGACCCGTTCTGGGATTCTGTCATTAACAGGAGAGAGGTGTCACTGGTGGTGTCAGTTGAGAACTGGAGGAAGATTTTGGGGCTGTGGGTAGTTTTTAGTGAACAATGGGCACTAATTATCTCGCTCTGTCTCTTGCAGAATGTTACCATGGTGATGACATCTGTGTCAGGACACTTACTGACACATGAATTCAGGATGCCGTTTCGCAAATGGTTGGTACCTCGTGCCCTTGGCAGGGAGGGGTCTGTCACCTCCTGCCCTCCACAGGAAAGGGTCTGTCACCTCCTGCCCTCCACAGGAAAGGGTCTGTCACCTCCTGCTCTTGGCCCTGAGCCAAGCGGGGCACTGCGAGCTCAAAGACAAGGGGGCATGGAGGGACTCTGACACGGAGCAGGGTGATGGCATCCAAATTTTATGGAGAATACAAAAATATTGTTTCAAATTCCTGTTTTCAGAGCGCTGGTTTTTGATTCTGTTGCTTTTAAGTGTTACTCAGCATTTCACGTGAACTCTGTGTTGTCTCAGATAGGCCTGTAATAAAATACATTATTAATTCCAGTACTTAGGCAGCACTAGTTATGTCTCACAATATGTGTTTATCACTGCTTATCCTGTGTTTCCCAGGCATAGCTGCAACCCTTTAGCTCTTTTTGATGCTGAAGTTGAGAAGTATTGCCCTGAAAATTACCTGGATATCAAGGTACGTTGTGATCAAGAGTTGCCATGAAACTGAGTTCGGGGATTAGTTCAACAAATACTGTCCCAGGCAGAAGGATGATTGCACCTTTGTCCTTAACATCCAGATTTCTAGTTTAGCAGATTCCTCCTGCATTTCCTAGGACTATTAATGCTGTTTGCTTGAACATTGAAACTCTCCTGCTCGTGCACAAATAGTGCAGTAAAGGAACAACTACTTTGCTAAAGATAGAAATGTTTTTTTTCCAACAAGGTGGGATTGGTGATTGTGTCTCAGTTTTACAAAAAATTACATTTTTAGAAAACGGATTGTGGTACAACCCGCTCCTGGCCAAGCTTTTTAACGGAATTAGATATAAATAAATGACTCAATTCTTTTGAAAGCTGCCTAATCTCATGAGACACACAATTACCGAATGTTATTGCAACAATCCATCTCCATGGATACACGCTGCATTTCGTGTGCAGTGAGTCATTCCAAAATTAAATGACAAAGCGAGTGGCCTGGAATGTCTCCCTGTGTTGTTTTCTCCTCTCAGAAAACCCTTGAACGAGAAATCCAGCAGTGCCAAGCCCTGGTGATCTGGACTGACTGCGATCGGGAAGGGGAGAACATCGGCTTCGAGATCATCCACGTGTGCAAAGCTGGTGTGTAGAATGTCTTCATCAGTCTGAGTTCCATTAAAGGTTTAACAGCCCCTCAGGGATCTTTTAGCAGAGGCATATTGTCAATCTTCCTGTGTCCAGGTTGAATGCTCACTGTAGTTCTGATAAATAAATGTGGCTCTGATAAACCAGAAATACATTCAGCTGTTGGAAAGCTGTAGAGCAGGTTGGCAGCGCAGTCTTTTGGAAGCAGCTGTTTATTAGTTGCTCCTCTCCATTGGTGTTTGAGTCAGTCTGATTTCTTTTTCCTGTGTATCTGGCAGTAAAGCCAAACCTCCAGGTTTTCCGAGCCCGTTTCTCGGAGATCACCCTTCACGCTGTCAGATCAGCCTGCGAGAACCTCACCCAGCCGGACCAAAGAACCAGCGACGCCGTTGACGTCAGGCAGGAGCTGGACCTCAGGATAGGTCTGTAAACATCTCTTCCTGTATGCTCAACACAAGGCAGAAATGCCCTCTGTAGTGTCACATACCTGATTTTTTGATCAGATACAACTTAATGACATCTCGTGTTTTACTGGAAAACATGCTCTTGGAATGAGAGAATCATTTAGGTTGGAAAAGACCTTCACGATCATCAAGTCCAACCTGTGACCGATGACAGCCTTGTCAACTAGACCAGAGCACTGAGTGCCACATCCAGTCCTTTCTTGAACACCTCCAGGGATGGTGACTCCACCCCTCCCTGGGCAGCCCATTCCACTGTTTAACAACCCTTTCTGAAGAGTTTGTTTCCCTCCCAAAAGGAGGAAATTGCTCCTTGAATCAAATATTAAGTTCATAGGCCACACAGCACTGACAAGCCTCTGCAACTGAGTATTAAACAGAGTAAAATTAATACTCAAGGTATGAAAGAGAACCATCTGAAGTGCTGTGATTATCATTCAACATTGTTGTATTCAGTTCTGCTGCACATTTTGTTTTCCCAGGTGCTGCCTTCACCAGATTCCAGACGCTGAGGCTGCAGAAGATCTTCCCTGATATTTTAGCAGATCAGCTGATCAGCTATGGTAGCTGCCAGTTCCCAACGCTGGGATTTGTAGTCGAACGCTTTAAAGCCATTCAAGCCTTTGTTCCTGAAACCTTCTACAAAATTAAAGGTGGGTTTGGGGCTCCATCTCAGAGGGTTTGATGTGCATAGAAAGGAAAAACATTGGAGCAACAAGCGCACAATGTTGCAGAAGTGGTTTCCTCTTCCTCTGCCATGACCACTGAGCAGAATTGGAAGGTTTCCAGGTGCTTTTTGTGATGTTTCCATTTTGTGACTGCTCTATCAGCCAGCTCTGTTGTTCCCCACAGTGACCCACAACCACGAAGACGGCAGTGTGGTCTTCAACTGGAAGAGGAACCGGCTCTTCAACCACACAGCGTGCCTGGTCCTTTACCAAATGTGTATGGAGGTAAGAAAGCTTGTAAATAGCTCTGTAATCCAGATTCAGCCAAACATTCCCTGTATCAAGATGTTTAAAGAACAGTTTGTGCAAACTCCTAAAGGAGATTTGGGATTTGCTTACTCTGTTCAGGATCCGGTGGCGACTGTTGTTGAGGTTGTGAGCAAGCCAAAGAGCAAGTGGAGGCCCCTGCCCCTGGACACTGTGGTATGTTTGAACTTTGGAAAGGAATTCTCTGAAAGGAGCTGTGAACAGATGTTTTACACACCACCCTGAATTATGCACTAATGCTTCTGGGTTTTTTTCTGGCCCTTCCCACCACAGGAACTCGAGAAGTTGGCTTCCCGCAAACTGAAAATAAACGCAAAGGAAACCATGACAATAGCAGAAAAACTTTACACTAAAGGGTAAGAAAGCAAGACTTGGCTTGGTAAACTTCATTATTTTAAAAGTAAATGGCGTTTTGTCCAAACTGGGAAGCATTTTGGAGCACCCCTTTAAGTGCTCTCCTGTCTTTCTTCCTAAGGTTCATTAGCTATCCCCGAACTGAGACCAACATTTTCCCCAAGGAGCTGAACCTCTCTGCCTTGGTACAACAGCAAACAGAGGACCCAAACTGGGGAGCATTTGCACAGAGAATTTTGGATCAGGGTGGGCCAACCCCTCGGAGTGGAACCAAATCCGATCAGGCTCATCCTCCCATTCACCCCACCAAATACACTGCTAACCTGCAGGTGGGTGAAACCAGAGCTAACTCATTTGTGTTGCTTGATAAATAAAGATAAAAGCCTTAATAACGTGGTCATTAGCACAGGATCCTCACCTGAGATCCCACTGATTTCTGGATGGGAGGACACTGACTCTTTTCACTGTTTGGTGTCAGGGCAACGAGCAGAGACTCTACGAGTTCATCGTGCGCCATTTCTTGGCTTGCTGCTCTCAAGATGCCAAGGGGCAGGAAACAACTGTGGAGATCGACATTGCCAACGAGCGATTCATTGCTCAAGGACTAATGATCCTGGCCCGAAATTACCTGGAAGTCTATCCTTACGACAAGTGGAGTGATAAGGTAATCCCCTTGAATAACATGGGTGGGAGAGGCTAAAGTAGCATTTCACTGCCAACTTCAGCCCCCTCTGCAAAACATCCTTTGGCCGTTTCTGGTTGTTTCACTGAGAGCTTTCTCTGCTGGAAACCTGTGCAGGCTTATTGTGCCAGCTCTGAGTAGATTCTCCTATGTGTGACACCGCAGCAGAAACCATTCAGGGTTGTAGGGTTGACTTTACCCACCAAGAGCAGCTGTCCCACGGTCTCTCTGGCAGCTCATTGCTGGCTGATCCCGAGGCCCCTGAGGCTGGATTCCCTCCAGAACAGGCTGCTGCTCTCTGACTGCATTGGCTGTTGGTGTGGCATTTTGTCCTGAGTGAATGGACCAGGAAGCAGTTTCAAAGAGATTCTCCTTTCCTTCAGGTTATCCCCGTGTATCAGAAAGGGTCTCGCTTTCAGCCCACCACAGTGGAGATGGTGGATGGGGAAACCAGCCCTCCGTTGCTCCTCACGGAAGCGGATCTCATCGCTCTCATGGAGAAACATGGCATTGGTCAGTATTGGCAGCGTGGCCTCTCACTCTTGGCAGAGGGAATTCTCTAAATGTCACTTCAGATAAGAAATCACTTTAAAAAGCAGAACAAAGGGTTGTAGAGACCTGTGGGCAAAGTCCAAGCATCCTACGGAGCCTGCGGAGTGCCTCCAGTGCCCAGGGAGATGGGTGATTTCACATCCAGGGTGTGCCACCAACACCTCGCTGGCCTCAGTGCCAGTGGGGTATGAGGGCAGTGCTCACCATAAGTTGCGTCCTTGTCCCTTTAGCCCCTTGCACTCTTCACCCAGGCACAGAGGAAGTAACTCCTTGGTACCTGCTCCCACTGACCCCTGTCTCCTTCCAGGGACCGATGCCACTCACGCCGAGCACATCGAGACGATCAAGACGCGGATGTACGTGGGCCTTACAGCAGATCAGCGGTTCCTGCCCGGCCACCTGGGCATGGGGCTGGTGGAAGGTGAGGGCAGTGCCCACCAGCAAGGTGGCAAGTTCCTTATTTTCGCCTTCCTTTCGCTTACCTTTCCATGTATTCCTCAGGCTATGACTCCATGGGCTACGAAATGTCCAAGCCTGACCTTCGGGCTGAGCTGGAGGCTGATCTAAAACTGATCTGTGAGGGGAAGAAAGACAAATCTGTAGTGTTGCAGCAGCAGGTCCAAAAGTACAAGGAAGTCTTCATTGAAGCTGTGGCCAGAGCCAACAAGTGAGTCCTGTCTTTGCCCTCTTCCCTTTGCTTTGCTGTTCTGGGAGATGCTGGCTGCTCATCTGGGGCTCAGCCTGGAGTGGGGGATCCTGTCACACTGTTTCCCTGGAGCTCTGCCCGGTGTGTGTGGGCATTTGCACAGCAAGGGATGACTCGAAGCCTGGCACACTGTCATGAGTTCGTGCCAACTAAAGGTTTAAACCAAGATGAGCAGTTAAGATTAAATTTGGGGATGGCAACATGCACTGACCTCTTCGATGTTGTTCCCACGCCTTCCCCATCCCAGAAATGTGGTGCTGAATCAACATGCTCACGGAGAAGCTCGGAGGGGCTGTGTGGGGGGCAGCAGGTGCTGAGTCACTGCAGCACCTGACTGCTCCTCGCAGAGACACACAGGATGCTCTGCTTGTTTCATTACAGGTTGGATGAGGCCCTGGCTCAGTATTTTGGAGAAGCTGCAGAGATTCCAGAGCAGGATGAGGTGTACCCAGCAATGCCCGTTTCCGTTCGGAAGTGTCCACAGTGCAACAACGACATGGTCCTGAAGACCAGGAAGAACGGCGGGTTGGTGACCTTCCCTCTTGTAGCACCTTCTGTGCTGGTTTGTGTTTTCCCAGGCACTCGTTTACCTCTTTTGGTAAAAACTTGGAAGCCTTGGGCTGCAGCTCGCTGACTCCACCAGCCCCATAAGCTGTGTGGACTCAGCTGAACCTCTTCTCAAGTAGGTATTTGCCCTTAAAATCTGTGGTTTTGACAATTTCTGATGGCTCAGAAGATGGGAGAATGGATCACCAACTGTCTTGACTTTGCCTCTTCCTCATCTGGTGCCTTTGTCCCGCGGCAGGTTCTACCTGAGCTGCATGGGCTATCCAACCTGTAAGACTGCAGTCTGGTTCCCTGATTTTGTGCTGGATGTGACCAGGGATGAGAGCATCTGTGATGTGTGTAAACCCCATCCGGTTCACAGGTAGGTCATACCAGTTATCCCTTGGGGAAACACGGCCCCTCAGGCATTACCTGAGGGTAATCAGACTTCCACGGGCTAGGCTGGGAACCATTTTCCATTCCAGTCTTGGAAAGCTGAAGCATAGTGTGTAATCCCCAGGACCTGGGGATGGAAAGAAGAAAGAGGGGTTGGGGAAGCTGGTCTATGTATAGCAGAATTAAAAATATGTGTAAAAGTTCAAGTCTAAATTGAGGTCTGTTGATGAGAAATGAGATGAACTGGGAGACTTTGACTCCTCCTTTCCCTGTAGACTGAAGTTTAAATTCAAGAGAGGCAGCGTTCCGCCCGTGATGCCCCTGGAGTTCGTTGGCTGCATTGGGGGCTGTGATGAGATGCTGAAGGAGCTCTTGGACCTCAAGTACTTACACAGACCATCCCAACCCACGTCGTCAGCCGCCCGACCAGCGCAGCACCTGCAGGTCAACCACTCCTTGAACAGAGCCAACAGTGAGAACAGGCAGGGGAGGGGGAACACAAACCCTGCACGGGGACACCTGCTCTCCGTGATCTCCAACAGAACATCCAGGGATGCTCCTCCGGCCGCTGCAGAGGACGGGAGCAACGCCGTGGTGTGCAACTGCGGGACTGAGGCGCTGCTGCTCACCGTGCGCAAGGACGGGCCCAACCGCGGCCGGCAGTTCTACAAGTGCAGCTCCAGCTCCTGCAACTTCTTCCTCTGGGCCGACGAGCAGACAAAGGACAGAGGCACCGCGGCTCCACGGGGGTCTGTGCTCCCCCAGCCCACAGCGGGGAGGGGCCCGGGAGGAAGGAGAGGCCCGGAGCCGTTTGGGAGCGGCAGCTCCGAGCCTGGCGGTGGCACAGTGTGCAGGTGTGACCAGCCCGCCGTGACTCGCACCGTGCAGAAGGACGGGCCCAACAAGGGCAGGCAGTTCCACACCTGCCCCAAGCCCCGGGAGCAGCAGTGCGGCTTCTTCCAGTGGGTAGATGAGAACGTGGCACCAGGTAAGGCCGGGCTTGGGGTGGGACAGAAAGGCTGGAGGATGTTCTTAAGCTGCTGGAGAGGGTCCAGCAGAAGCCAGGAAAATGATGAGGAGTCTGGAGCAGCTCTCTGATGAGGAGAGACTGCGGGAGCTGGGCCTGGTTAATCTGAAGACAGAGGGGGTCTCATTAATGCATATAAATATCTCAAAGGCAGGTGCCAAAAGGATGGTGCCAAACTTTTTTTGGTGGTGCCCAGCAACAGGACAAGGAGCAATGGCCATAAACTAAAACACAAAAAGTTCTACCTCAGCGTGATTTTACACTGAGAGTGGCAGAGCACTGGAACAGCTGCCCAGGGAGGGCATGGGGTCTCCCTCTCTGCAGACATTCCAAACCCACCTGGACATATCCCTGTGTCACCTGCTCTAGGTGACCCTGCCTTGACAGGGGGGTTGGATGATCTCCAGAGGTCCCTTCCAACTGCAGCTATTCTGGGATTCTGTAAACTGAACACACCTCTCACACATTCTCATGCTGCACAGCTCTTGTGGCACCTCATACATTTAAGGCATCAGGTTTGTCTTCAGAACATCTGTCAGCAGCTTTATAGCACTGCAAATGTTGCTTTTAACAACAAGGTCTGGCTTACCTCTCCAAGTGCTGGCAGGATACATCCTCACAGCACACATCTGAGCTCTGAGCAGGATGCTTGGCTTCTGTGTGCAGTGAACTTGACCATCTGTCTGTCCATGACTCATTGGATAAAGCCCAGGACTCTTTCCAACAGTCTGATTGGGAATTTGTCCTCCCAAATCACAGTGCTCAGCTTTGTGAGAGCTGTTACCGGCTTGGTGCAGAGTTGAAGCAGTGGCACCACTTCTGGAGATCTTAAACCCCACCCTGGCGTGCCAGGGAAACTCTGCTGCTCCCTCTGCCCTACTTTAGGGGTGTAGGGAAAGGCCAAGTCATTCTGGAGCTTTGATCAGAGATCAAACAGAGTGTGAGAAGATGCTGAAAACAAAAATAATCACAAAATAAGGATGCAAAAGAGAGAGCACTGACAAAGGGACAGTAACCAAGTACAGAAGGGGAGATGTGGTCTGTGAGGGATCTTCAGCACTGACCTCCTCCTCCTCCTCCTTAGAAATGTGGGCCTAAAGGGGTAGAATCAAGTTTTCAAAACTACTTAAATCCCAGGTTTTCCTCTGGCATGTTTTGTTTCTGATTTAGCTGTAGATCAGAGCAGCTTCCCCTGTTCTGTTCCCACGTCTCTAATGCTGCAAGACAAATGGGTTACATTTAACTGTTCAAACAAGTCTGAAGCAAGTGCAAATTCAGGAATAATCTGAGAATCCTGCTATTTTGAACTTACCCTCTGTTTCTCACCTACTTATATTTTCAAAGATGCTTAAATTCAAGTCATTTCTCTCTAGGTCCTTCTGGAGATGTCTCTCTGAACAACTTTGGCAGCAGTGAATACTCAAGAGGGTTGGGAAGCAAAGCCAAGAGACCAGGCAGTTTCTCCTCAGGATCCACTGCCAAGAAACCACGGACCTGTGGCATTTGCCACCAGCCTGGGCACAATAGGAAAAACTGCCCTCAGAACCACTGAGCTGGGATGGTCCCCTGAGAGCCTGAAAGGACCAGGGTTGTGAGCTCCTACAGGAGCAACTACTGCCACAGGGAACTGGAGTCTGGAAACAAGTCCCTTGAGTGTTTTTTGGAAGAGCTGGTTGCAGGCTGCTCCTGCCAAGGGATGCCATCCATTACAGCAAGGGTTCCACCAGCTTGGAAAAGTGGTTCTACTATCAGTGTCAGCTTTTGTTTTCAGCTGCTCTTCTGCTGAGCAGATTGGGATAGTCTAAACATTTCAAGGAAGCACTTGGATGCTGAATCTGCAGAGAGGACTGTGCTGAATCATCCCCCCTGCACCATCCCAGTGGTTGTACCAGCATTTCCACAAGGAAGAGCTGGACTGGGGCCATGAGGACAGACACCAGAGCTGCTGAGCTCTGCTCAGTCCCTGGCTTTCCACAGCGTGGAATTTAAGTTCCCCTCTAAGTTGATGTTACCTGAGCACCATTCCCCTTTTTTGTCACCCTTACCTGGGGTTGTCCCTGCCAGTGAAGGAGGGCCAGGTGCTTGTCCTGAGGGAAGCTCAGCTGCAGTGCTCAGGAAAAGCCTTCATTTTAGATGGTCACTGAATTTGAAACAGAGTTCTTCCTCAAACTTTGAGACATGCCTTTGTGATGCTGCTAGCTGATGGAAACTATTTTTGTCAAACAAGTTTCTTATTAAAATACTATTTAATTTTTAAATTTGATGTGGTGACACCTTAACTCGGCCTTGTTATTTCTTCCTACTTAAAACAGTGAAGCTTTTACTGCAAAAGCATCCACCCAAATCTTGCTCTTTCCACTCACTGGAACAATACAGGAGCTTTCTTGGCAGACACTCCCTGCAGTAATTTAGAAGTGAACTGCAGAGGGGTAGGACAAGTGGTTTTATCTCACCAGCTGCATCTGCTGCTGTGCTGCTGCCTCAGGACAGGCAGAGCTGGCTGAGCTGAAGGGAGGCTCTGTTTTCCTGCTTGAAGTTCAGCCTGAACTCCCTGGGAAGCCAGGATGTCTCTTCCCTGCTGTTGGGGCTTCCCCTGCACATCAAAGGAAGGAGATCTACAGGATTCCTGTGTGCTCTGCTGCTCAGGACCTGGGCACACAGCAGTTCCCAGGGTCAATCCTTTGAGAACTGGCAGCACATGGGGTGGGCAGGAGGCTGGAGCACCTGGAGGGCAGCAGAGACCACACCAGCACAGGTTCACTTGAAGATCTGCACGAGACAAGAGAGCCTTAAACCCTGCAGCAGCTCATTGCTACCAGGCCTAAATCCAGGGAGTTACTCAGGAGAACTTAGGATGCATTTCCCTGAACCCCTCACTCCCACCACTAACAGCTGTGCCCTAAAAATACAAACCCATGGGCTAAAATAACAGGATTACAAAGCTTTGGAATGTGATAAAGCACAGCAGCAACCACCTTGGAATGGCAACAGCAGTGGGAAGCACTTGTGCAGGACCCAGGGAGCAGGTTAAACCTCACTGGTGGCATCAGCCAGGACCAGCTTTACTGGTCTAACCCTGGTGAATGCTCAGCCGAGCCCTGGGAAAGTGGTACTAGCTCAGCATCCAGACAGCTCACACACTGCAGCCAGGCACTCTGGGGGGCCAGGGGTTTGGAAGAGGAGGAGGAAGAAAACCTTGCAGGAGGGATTTGACCACCACCAAGCTCTCCACACAGTGAGGGGACGCCCTGGGTGGTTCCTGGGAAGGTCACCACAGCCAAGGAATCACTTCAGGCCTTACCACAAGAAAGGAGACAAACCAGAGCTGACACCAGTGTGCACAGGGAAGGTTTATTCTCATCACTAACACCTGGGAAGTGGTTTGGAGGAACAAAGTAATCTTCAGACAGGGAGAAAAAGCAGGTTTTTTTCCTCCCATAAACAAGATGATAGTTGTAAAGAAAATTAAACCACAACAGCTGCTCACGCTGAAGTCCACAGGATTTCTCCAGCTCCACCCTTGTGCAAAGCCAGCTCTTCCCATTAAATATAAGAATAAATTCCTTTGCCCTGGGACTAGAGCCAGACCAAACCCTACTAGCAGCCACTCAAAAAGAAAACCAAAAAACCCCAACAAAATACCCAAACAAAACATATTTTCTTAATAAAAAGCATAAACCACTTCAGTTCTTGCAAGCACTCTGCTTACAGCATCATTCCTGCCCTGCTTCCCCACCCCATATCATGGGGCTCCAGGGAAAAAGGACCTCAAGACAGCAGCACTACATGTGTGAAAAGGTGACCAGACAGACTGGAAGTGACACTGTACCCACAGACAGACACTGGCAGCCACCTACCCACCGGGGAGGGGACACAGCCCTGCTGCAGCCTCCAAGGGACTGACACCAGGAGCCTCCCCAGAGCCAGCAGCTCTTTTTCAGGACATCTTCCAGCAAAACACTGCGTGGGAAAAGAGCCATGAAGCCCCAGCTCCGTGCTGGAAGCAAACCCCTTCCTCGGGGGGAACAAAGAGGTAGAGCTGAGCTCACTCCTTTTGGCAGCTGAAAGGGTTTCCAAGGAATAAACCCCCAGCCCCATTTGCTATGGCCATACCACCCAGTGCCCAGATAACCACCCAGGTCATCCACAGGGCATATTTTGGATTGGCAATATCCTACAGGCAGGCGAGGCTCTGCCACCCTGTCCCAAGTGCTGGCACAGTAAGACCAAGTGCTGGTGAAAGGACCCACCCAGGGCGCTGCACCTGAGGGGTCTGCAGGACACAGCAGCAGGAAGGAGCTGCTCCCCTCCAGCTGGTCTGGGAGCACGAGGGGAGTCTGACAGCTGGGACAGGCAGAGGACATTGGGAACCAGAGAGTAAACATGCTTCCCTTGGCTCCCAGCACACGGGACTCACCTGTGGGTACTCCAGGTTTGGGCTGCCCTCGCCTTGGGTTTGGCAGAGCCTCCCAGCCAAAGGCTCCTTCTGCCAACACCCACCTCTGCTCAGGCCCGTTTTATTCACACAGGAACCATTTATTTTTTTTCCTCATAAAGTGCAAGAACTTTGCCTCTTACTGACTAGTCAACTAGAAGCATGGCAGCCCTCACAGCAGGGAGCAGCAGGCGGGTGAGGAACATCCCACATCCGGGAGCTCCCGACGCACTGGTCACTCCAGCAGGAGCTCCGGCTCAGACATGGCCCTGTAGAGCACAAAGCCCATCTCATCGATTTCCTCTTCCAACAGCCCGGAGAACAGGTTGATTTTGGGGTTGAAATAGGAAGGCAGGACCCCTTTCTCCAGGTAGGCCACCAGCTCCTCGAGCACCTGCTGGAACCGGTCAGCCAGGCTTTCCTCTGCCCAGTCGGAGCCGGAGCCACTGAGGTGCAGGATGACGTGGGTCACGGGGCTGCCCCCCAGTTTGTGCAGGGTGGGGTGGCTCCTGCAGACACCGTTCAGGATGCGGAGGCAGCGCTGCCGAGCCCCGGAGTCGCCGGCATCCAACTCCTTCACCTTCGAGACCTCTGCCCTGTAAAAGCTCTCGAGCCAGAGGTTTTCCACCAGTCCCTCAGGAGGAACAGCCAGAAGAACCTTGTCCTCCATTTCCACCACTGGGAAGAGGGTGATGCTCAGCTCGACCTGATCATGTTTGACCTCCAGCTTCAGCTCCCGGGAGGCCACGACGGGGTGGATGACACACCCCAGCAGGCCGCCGATGGCAGGCCAGTTGATGGAGGCCACCAGCATCTTGTGGAGGGTCTCGTTCAGCACGTTGGAGGAGAGGTACCGGCCCACCATAAACCTGTCCCAGGGGCTGCACCCACGGGGGAAATACCCCAGATCGACCCTCTTGATCATCCAGTACTGGGGGTTCCTCACCACGGTGTCCTCTCCCGGGATGAGGCTCCAGAGCCCGGCGTCGAGGACCACGGGCAGCATGAGGTGGATGTGGTCGGCTGCCAGGACCTCCAGGCCGTCCAGGAGGGCTCCGCTGAGGAAGAGGCGGCCGAAGGGCAGCTCTGGGCACTTGCTCCGCAGGAAGTTCTGCAGTTGGGTGCTGATGCTCCTGGCCAGCTGAGGGACAAGGGACACCTGGATCTCGGGCACGGCCAGACGGCTGCTGTGGTGTGAGAGGAGCTTCTCCTGCAGCGTGAGGCAGCGCAGAGGGCTGGACTTCACCCGAGGAGCCCCCACAGAGGCAGAGCATGCCCTGGGATCTGTGAGAAGGGACAAGTCACAGCTCTGGGCAGATCATCTGTAACCCACAGCAGCAGCTTCTGCTGAGAGTGTTACTCCCTGAGAGTGTTACCCAAACGCTCCTTGAGCTCTGTCATCCCCAGGGCCCTGGGGAGCCTGTTCAGTGTCCCATCACCCTCTGGGGGAAGAAACTTTTCTTAATATCCTAAACCTCCCCTGACACAGCTCCAGCCATTCCCTCGGGTCCTGTCACTGGTCACCAGAGTGAAGAGATCAGTGCTGCCCCTCAGGAGAGTCCTGCAAATGATCCTGCCCCAGGTCCAGTACCTCAGGACCTGCCCTGCAGGCTGCTTTCCCACTTGGAAAAATGCCGTCTCTGTAGGCAGCTGGACAAGGCAGCCTTTGTCTGCGGCAGCTCCCGAGCACACCTTCCTGCAGGCAGAGCTGACCCAGAAAACGAGGGCAGCCAACACCACTCCAGAGACAAACCCCGCCAGCCCCCGCTGTGCTGCACTGGCCAGGACACCCAGGGTGTTATCAGAGCTCCTGTCTCCACAGGCATTGCCTAAAAAGGGGCCATGGCTCAGGAGCCTCCCAGGAGGGCAGGCTCCATCGGGTCGGCTTCCCGGACACCGAGCTAAAAATAACACAGGGCTCCCAGAGTGGTGGAGCAGGGCACAGCCAGCCCAGAGTACAGCAAGGTGATCTTCCCAGCTGGACACCCTCACCTGGCACCAGTGGCTGAGCTGGGGAGAGCAGGGGCTCGCTGAGGTCTTCCCTTCTCTGCTTCTTGGGGGGCTTTGGTGTAGTCTTGATCAAGGCCAAGTCCTGCCAGGTCTCCTCCAGGGTCTTCTGCTCGGCTTTGGGATCACCTTCATCCCGAGGGCTGGTGGCTCGGTCAATCAGCTGGAGAGAAGGAAAACCCACAGGGATAAATCGTTATCTTTGTTTCCCCTGAATTACAGGTGACAACAGCCTCTCTGGTGCATACAAGGGGGGACACAGCCCCACATGGGGTTTCCACTTGGAAAAACACCCAGTTTGGAGGGCCACAAAAGTGCACATCTTCTTCCCGTGGATTTTAAGTGGAAAACAGGTGCCCAAATATGCCTTAAGCCCCAGGTGCCTTTCTGGATGGGATACTGCATCCCAGGTGCGTGCTGCTCCAGGCAAATGGAGCACGGGCCGTTCACAGTGGGAATGGGCAGCTCCACGCCCACAGCACTGCTGCCAGCACCTGTGGGCATTTGTGCCAAACACGAGGCACCAGCTCGGGAGCAGCCAGCCAGGTTTGTGGCACATCTTTCCCCACCACACTGGGGACCCAGGCAGCAACCCTGACCCTGCTCCCGTGGGTGCCAGCCTTACCCTCTTGACGGCCAGCGTGGCGATGGCCAGCACGGCCGCGCCGCTCACGCCCAGCACCAGCCTGGCGTTGGCCAGCAGCACATCGAACACGCTGCCCAGCCCGTCGATGAGACCGCCCAGCCCGCCGTGCTCCTGCCGCCGGCCCCGCTGCTGCCAGAACGCCGCCATGGCCGCCCTGCGGGGAACAACGGGGGTCACCCGGGGCCGCGGAGGCACAGCCTCCGGGGAGGGAGGTTTTTTGGGGGAGCGGGAGGTTCCGCCGTCCCCCTTCCCTCCACCCCCGGGGCAAAGGCTCCTGCCGGCGGCGGGACGGCTGGGTGGGGCGGAGGGGCAAGGGTCACCCCGGGGAAGGGTCACCAGGGAAAATGGGCACCCCGGGGAAGGAAGGGGCACCCCAGGGAAAGAGGGGGCATCCCGGGGAAGTGACACCCGAGGGAAGGAAGGGACAACCCAAGGAAGGAAGGGGCGCCCCAGGGAAGGAAGGGACACCCCGGAAAACGGGTATCCCGGGGAAGGGACACCCTAGGGAAGGAAAGGACATTTTGGGGAAGGAAGGGACACCGCGGGGAAAAACCGCTCATGCCGGGGAAGGGTCACCCGCTCCTCACCCGGCCCTGCCGCAGCCGCCCCGGAGGGCACCGGCGGCGCTGGGGCGGTACCGCGGGTTCCGTGAGGGGCCGGGACGGAAACCCCCCCGCTGCCCGGGGGGAGGCGGCCGGGCCGCGGCACCGCCGGGAGCGGAACCGGGACCGGAACAGGGACAGGGATCGGGTCCGGCCCCCCCCGCACTTACTGCGCGCCCCCCGCGCGGCCTCAGCCAATGGGGGCGCGGCCCGGCGCGGCCCCGCCCACCCGCGCGCGGAAGTGGCTCCCGGCCCCGCCCAATCGCTTTCGCGCGTCACGGCCGGGGCGGGCCCGGGGGCGGGGCCTGTCAGGGCGCGGCTCCGCAGGGTCCCCCCGCCCCTCCCTTCCCGTCCCGTCCCGTCCCGTCCCTCCGCCATGGCGGCCACCGGAGTCCTGCCCTTCGTGCGCGGCGTCGACCTGAGCGGCAACGACTTCAAGGTGCGGGGGAGAGGGAACGGGAGTGGGAGCGGGGACGCCCCGGCCACAGGGATCGGCGAGCCCGGGCCCCACGCGGCGCTGTCAGGCCCGGTCCGGTCCCCCGGGCTGGGGAATCCCGGTACAGCGGAGGTGGTGTCCAGGGTGGGCGGTCCCTGAGCCCCCACCCTCTATGGCTGGGCAACCTGTGGGCCCCCATGGGGTCCCAGAGAGACAGGTGGTCCCCGATCCTCTACTTCCCAATCCCATTGGACTGGGGGTTTCTGGCCCCCAGCCCCATAGTGCTGGGGTATCCCAGCCCCTCAATTCCCCATCCCATAGAACTAGGTGATCCCGACCCTCTCCAAATCCTAGTCCCATGAAAGCGGGTGATCCCGAACCCCAGTTCCCAATTCCATGGGACTATGTGATCCCAGACCTTAATCCCATAGGACTGGGCAATCCTGGTCCCCCAGATCCCAATCCCATGGGATCCGAGCTACCAATCCCATGGGATTGGACAATCCTGGTCCCTCACCCCCAAAACCACAGTATTGGGTGCTTCCAGCTACCAATCCCATAGGACTGGGTCATCATGGCCCCGAGCTCCCAGTCCCATAGGACTGGGTGATCCCAACCCCCTCAAGGTCCCAATCCCATAGGACTAAGTGATCTCAGCCCCACAGCCCACAGTCCCATAGGACTGGGTGATCCCAGTCCCCCAGTTCCCAACCTTATAGGACTGGATGATCCCAGCCCCCCCCAACTCCTGATCCCATAGTAATGGACAATCCCAGCCACGCACGACCAGTCAGAGCGCGGTCCCCAGTTCCCCACCCCACGGGCAGGGGGTCTCCTCACCCTCCTCCTCCCGCAGGGCGGGTACTTCCCGGAGCACGTGAAGGCCATGACCAGCCTGCGCTGGCTGAAGCTGAACCGCACAGGACTCTGTTACCTGCCCGAGGAGCTCGCTGCCCTCCAGAAGCTGGTGAGCCCCACGTTTCAGGAGGGAATGGGGCTCCACTGTCCCGCTGGAGCCGTGGGATCCGATGGGAGCCTGCTCCCTGCCAGCCCTGTGGCTCGTTGGCGGATGCTCCAGTGTCTAATAATAGGGCTGAGCTACGACGTGTGGTTGAAATCAGATGCAGGAGCTGTCAGGAGTGGGGTTGAGACAGGCTGGTAGTTGGTTTCACCTTGTTTCCTAGAAACCAGAGGAAAAACCATGCTTAGATCCTATGCCCCTTAACAGATGGGAAGGGGGATGGTTAGTGTGGAGAGGATTAAGGTTTTGGGGCTTTTTCTTCCTCCTTTTCTGCTGAAATATATAAGGAGCAGGAGCTGGCAGCTGCCTGCCTTTGTTTTTTGGGTGGCTCTACCAGGCCCTTCCTTGCTGGAGCTCCTTGGTGAGCCCGTGGCTCAGCTTTGCTTTGGTGGTGTCCAGGAGCACCTCAGGAACCTCTTTCAGTTGGTTCAGTCAGACAAACACAACGCTTTAAACGCTGCCAGGAGTCCCCATCCCTGTGCCAGGTGCAGGGAATCCCTCCCTGCTGCTCGGAGCCGTGCTCCCCCTGGCCCTGCCACATGCTCGGGGGACACGGCGAGACTTAAATCCTTAAATCCTGGCATCCCGCCCACAGCCTGCCAATTCCTCGTTTTCCTGAGCAGGCAACAGCCGGGCTGGTGATACCCAGAGGAAAACGTTTCCCCTGGGAGATTCCTCCCACCCCCCACCTACCCCACGTCTGCCCGTTTCCAGATCACCCTGTGAGAAGTGTTGATTTCCCGTTTCCAAGGACTGTTTGCTCAGGGATCTATTTGCTCAGGGACTGTGTGGGACTGCTACAGGCCAGCCCGGTGGCATCTCAGAGCAGGGCTGGGGTGTCCCAGCCAAGGCTACCCCAGGAATGGGGGATGTGAGGGCAGTGTGGACACTCTGGGGCCAACCAACCGGTTTGAAACTGGGAGTGTCCCAGCAGCCCTGTGAGGGTCAGGGCTTCCAAATCCCCAGTTCTCTTGGAATGGAGGAGCCCCCACACCCAAGTGGGGTCCCAACTGTTGCTCTGAGCAGCCCTGGCTCCTCTCACTGGGGCTTGTCTGGGGCTTCCCTGCAGGAACATCTCTCCGTGAGTCACAACAGCCTCACCACGCTCCATGGAGAGCTCTCCGGCCTGCCTTGCCTCCGGGTGAGTGTCCCCCTCCTGCACCAGGTGTCCCCAGGCACCTCTTGGATCTGGGGGCACACAAGGATCATACATGGCCGCCTTGGGATGCTCAGCAGGCAGCTGAATTCCTGCCCGTCTCCCCTTTCCAGGCCATTGTGGCTCGTGCAAACAGCCTAAAGAACTCAGGAGTCCCTGATGACATCTTCCAGCTGGATGACCTCTCGGTGCTGGTGGGTGCAGAGTCTCCTCCTGAATCCCATTCCTGCACCTCAGTGTCCCCTCATGCCTCTTTGAGGAGCACCAGTCCCAAGCCCATGCCTGAGCTCCAGGGAAGCTGCCTGTGGGCTGGATGACCCTCTGGCAGTGCCTCCAGCCATAGCTGGGTTCCCCATATGCTGATCCAGCTCCTGCTGCAGTGCCCCCAGAGATGCCCCTCACTCCTCAGGTTTGGGAGGTGGTGGCTGGATGCAGGGCCGGGGGTGACACCTGCTTTGTGCTCTCATATTTCCCAGGACCTGAGCTACAACCAGCTCACAGAGTGTCCCCGGGAGCTGGAGAATGCCAAGAACATGCTGGTCCTCAACCTTGGCCACAACAGGTGGGTCCAGACCCAGGGTGCCCATCTCCCCCTGGCCACGGCCACCTCCATCTGTCACCGGGTGCTGCTCTCTGCCCCTCCTCGAAGGAGGCCCGGGGCTGGTGCAGCTCCCAAGCAGCCCTGCACATCCCCATGTTCCCACAGCATCGACACCATCCCCAACCAGCTCTTCATCAACCTGACCGACCTGCTGTACCTTGACCTGAGCGACAACAAGCTGGAGAGCCTCCCGCCGCAGATGAGACGCCTGGTCCACCTCCAGACCCTCATCCTCAACAACAACCCCCTCCTGCACGCACAGCTCCGGTAAGACCCTGCTTTCCAGGCTGGATCCCAGTCTGCTGGTGCCTGCTCCATCCATCCTGAGGCTCTCCCTGGCCTGTGCTCCGCAGTCAGCTCCCAGCAATGACAGCCCTGCAGACCCTCCACCTCCGGAACACCCAGCGCACGCAGAGCAACCTGCCCACCAGCCTCGAGGGCCTGGTGAACCTGGCAGGTAGGCCCGGGGCCCCATGGAGCCCTGCAGGGGCTCTCCCAGCCCTGGTATGGGTCTGGCTGCTGTTGTCACCGTGTTGTCTCATCCCCCAGACGTGGACCTGTCCTGCAACGACCTCAGCCGTGTCCCCGAGTGCCTCTACACCCTGAGCAGCCTGCGGCGCCTCAACCTCAGCAGCAACCAGATCACGGAGCTGTCCCTCTGCATCGACCAGTGGACCCAGCTGGAGACCCTCAACCTGTCCCGCAACGCGCTCACCTCCTTACCTGTATGTCCCTTTCCATACGTGCCATCCCTGCCCGTGCCTCCATGGTTCTCCCTCACCCCGCCTTCTCCCCCTTCCCCAGTCGGCCATCTGCAAGCTGACCAAGCTGAAGAAGATGTACCTGAACTCCAATAAGCTGGACTTTGATGGGATCCCCTCCGGCATTGGCAAGCTCACCAACCTCGAGGAGTTCATGGCAGCCAACAACAACCTGGAGCTCATCCCCGAGAGCCTGTGCAGGTAGAAAACAGCCCACAGCTGGATCCCAAGAGGGGACACACAGACTGTGTGGTGATAGGACGTCACCCTGAGCTGGCCCATCACCAGCATCGCTGTCCCACAGGTGCTCCAAGCTGAGGAAGCTGGTGCTGAACAAGAACCGCCTGGTGACACTGCCAGAGGCCATCCACTTCCTGACAGATGTGGAGGTGAGCACCCAGCACCCCCCTGCCTTGGGCTGGCTGCACCACAGCCCCAGTGCATTCCTGGGATCCCAGGGCTGTAGGGTGGGATGGGTGAAGTGAGGTCAGGGGGCCTTGAGGCACCTGGCACATGGTTCTGCCCAGGCAGGGAGAGGACTCGGGGCTCTCTCCACATCCCCTCACCTCACCAAAGCCCAGGGTGCTCCAGAGGTCTCCGTCCCACGCCACATCCTCGATGTCCCTGCAGGCAGGTGCTTCAGAGCACTGAGGTCTCTGTCCTCTCCTTGGCAGATCCTGGATGTCCGCGAGAACCCCAACCTGGTGATGCCCCCGAAGCCGGTGGATCGGACCTCGGAGTGGTACAACATCGACTTCTCCCTGCAGAACCAGCTCCGCCTGGCTGGAGCCTCCCCAGCCACTGTCGCTGCCGCCGCCGCGGGTCAGTGTGCAGGGATGGGGGGGACAGCCCCTGGAGAGCCTGGGAAATGAGCTGTGCTCCATAGGGTGCCCCACAGGTGTCCTGGCTGCCTCTCACCCCGTCCCCATATCCCCAGGGAGCAGCACCAAGGACCCGCTGGCCCGCAAGATGCGGCTCCGGCGGCGCAAGGACTCTGCCCAGGACGACCAGGCCAAGCAGGTCCTGAAGGGGATGTCAGACGTAGCCCAGGAGAAGAACAAGAAGATAGAGGTGGGAGAGGGGCCCTGAGGGCATCACAGTGACCCTGGCCCACCCTGTGTGCCAGCAGGGACCTTGTTGTTCCCAACTTGCTGACCTGCCCCCGTCCCACAGGAGAGCGGGGAGGCGAAGGCGCCGGACCTAAAGACGAGGCGGTGGGATCAGGGCCTGGAGAAGCCACAGCTGGACTACTCAGAGTTCTTCAGCGAGGACGTGGGGCAACTGCCTGGCCTCTGTGTCTGGCAGATTGAGAACTTCGTGCCCACGCTGGTGGACGAGGCTTTTCATGGCAAGTTCTATGAGGCCGACTGCTACATCGTGCTCAAGGTAGCCGAGGAGGACTGAGGGTCCCCCACATCCCCAGCCTGGGGATGCAGCTGTCCCATCTCACGCTCTGTCCTTTCCCAGACCTTCCTGGATGAGAACGGTTCCCTCAACTGGGAGATCTACTACTGGATCGGGCAGGAGTCCACGCTGGACAAGAAGGCCTGTTCCGCCATCCACGCTGTCAACCTCCGCAACTACCTGGGGGCCGAGTGCCGGTGCATCCGGGAGGAGATGGGGGACGAGAGCGAAGAGTTCCTCCATGTGAGGCCAGCCCCTGGCTCCGTTGTAGCCCCCAGTCCCTCCTCTCCCACCCTCACCCCCTCCTTGCCCCCAGGTCTTTGACAATGACATCTCCTACATCGAGGGTGGCACAGCCAGCGGCTTCTTCACCGTTGAGGACACACAATATGTCACCAGGTACTGCTGGGGACAGGGGATGTGTGGGGTAGGCAGTGCCCCATGTCCCACCATGGCTGTCCCTCCCCCAGGCTGTACCGTGTCTATGGGAAGAAGAATGTCAAGCTGGAGCCAGTGGCACTGAAAGGGACATCACTGGACCCCCGGTGAGTGGCCAGGGGACACCAGGTCCCTGCAGAAAGTGCAGCAGGGTCCACCTGAGACAGTGTAGCTGCAGCTCTGGGGTGAAAATGGGCCATTCCAGCACTTTCCTACAATGATGTGGGTCCAAACCCCACTTGGCAGATGTGATGCCCTGCAGGGACCCCCAGGGTGAGGGGGACAGTTGGTGCACCCCACTCTCTCCTAACTCTTCTCACCTGTCTCCACCAGGTTTGTCTTCCTCCTGGACCACGGCCTCGACCTCATGGTGTGGCGTGGGAGACAGGCCACACTGAGCAGCACCACCAAGGCCAGGTAGGGCTGGTGAGGGGGTTGGGGGTGTGGGGAGCCCAGCTGCCATCTCACCTGCTCCTGCCACAGGCTCTTCGCCGAGAAGATCAACAAGAACGAGCGGAAGGGCAAGGCCGAGATCACGCTGCTCACCCAGGGCCAGGAGACCCCCGAGTTCTGGGAAGCACTGGGGGGGCAGCCCGAGGAGATCCGGCCCTGTGTCCCTGATGACTTCCAGCCCCACAAGCCCAAGCTGTACAAGGTGGGGAGCTGTGTCCGTTGGGCTGTGGGCACTGCTGGGGTCCTGCAGCCCCCCCTCACCTGTGTCCTCGTCCCCTCCGCAGGTCGGCCTCGGTCTGGGCTACCTGGAGCTGCCCCAGATCAATTACAGGCTCTCGGTGGAGCACAAGAAGAGGCTGAAGGCTGATCTGATGCCAGAGATGCGCCTGGTAGGATGGGGCGGGGAGGTTCTCCCAGTCTGACCAGTGAGACTGGTTTCATGCCCCCTCTGCCTCCAGCTGTGCCCTGGGAGAGGCAGGTTTGGCCAACAGCGCCCGGCTAGGGGATGCTCTGCTCTTCCCCGCTGTTGGGAGCAGGCAGGGTGTTTTCCAGCTGGGAATGCCTGACCCTCTGTTCCCTGGGGTGCCCTCAGCTGCAGAGCCTGCTGGACACCAAGAGCGTGTACATCCTGGACTGCTGGTCTGATGTCTTCATCTGGATCGGGAGGAAGTCGTCGCGGCTGGTGCGGGCGGCGGCACTGAAGCTGAGCCAGGAGCTGTGCACCATGTTGCACCGGCCCAAGCACGCCATGGTCACCAGGAACCTCGAGGGCACCGAGTGCCAGGTAGGATACAGACCCTTTGGATGGGGTGCTTGGGTGCCAGGGAGGGTGCTGTGGCCCAGGGTGTGTTATCTGCTCCCCAATTTACACCTTGAACACCTGGAGGTGTTCCAGAAACGACGGGACGTGGCACTCCGTGCTCTGTCCTAGTTACTAGGTGGTGATCAGTCAGAGGTCGGATTCAATGATATTGGAGCTCTTTTCCAACCTTAATGATTCTGTGATTTAGGTGTTCAAGTCCAAGTTCAAGAACTGGGACGACGTCCTGCGCGTGGATTACACCCGGAATGCCGAGACGGTGCTGCAGGATGGTGGCTTGGCCGGCAAGGTCCGGAAGGACGCCGAGAAGAAGGACCAGATGAAGGCCGACCTCACGGCGCTCTTCCTGCCCCGGCAGCCTCCCATGCCCCTCAGCGAGGTAGGGCTAGGGGCTCCTGTGAGTGCCCCCCTGGCATGGGCCGGGTGCTCGTGGAGGGGCTGGGTGTCTGACGGAGCACATGGGGTCACAGGCAGAGCAGCTGATGGAGGAGTGGAACGAGGACCTGGATGGCATGGAGGGCTTCGTGCTGGAGGGCAAGAAATTCGCTCGCCTGCCCGAGGAGGAGTTCGGCCACTTCCATACCCACGACTGCTACGTCTTCCTGTGCAGGTGCTTGTACCCACTCTGGGGCTGTTGGACCACCTTGTCCCCCACCTCCCTGCCCAGGCCCCCAGCCTGCCCCATCCCTCACACCACTCCCTGTTCCGGCCCTCAGGTACTGGGTGCCAGTGGAGTACGAGGAGGATGAGGAGAAGAAGAAGAAGGGTGAAGGCAAAGGGGAGGAGGAGGGTGAGGAAGAGGAGGAGGAGAAGCAGCCCGAGGAAGACTTCCAGTGCATCGTCTACTTCTGGCAGGGCCGGGAGGCCTCCAACATGGGCTGGCTCACCTTCACCTTCAGCCTCCAGAAGAAGTTTGAGAGTCTCTTCCCTGGCAAGCTGGAGGTGACGCTTCTCGGGTGACACGGGTACCCCTCTCTGCTTCCAAGGCTGAGGGCAGGGGACAGCAGAAGAGATGGGGGCTGGCAGGGGGGTGCAGCTGGAGCTTGGGGTTGCATTTGGGGGGGTCCCCATGGCCCTGCTGACACCCACCCCTGTCCAGGTGGTGCGCATGACCCAGCAGCAGGAGAACCCCAAGTTCCTCTCTCACTTCAAGAGGAGGTTTGTGATCCACCGGGGCAAGCGGAAGGAGCGGGCCAGCCCTCCCCAGCCCAGCCTCTACCACATCCGCACCAACGGCGGGGCCCTCTGCACCAGGTCAGTGCTCCAGGGGCTGCTCCAGGCCAGGCAGCACCCACACGTTCCAGGGTCCAGGTGGGATACCCACCGGTGGGCACAGCTGCCGGGTCTCCCGCTGCTTTGTACCTCGGGGGCTCCTTCTCTAGGTGCATCCAGATCAACACGGACGCTGGTCTGCTCAACTCCGAGTTCTGCTTCATCCTCAAGGTACTGCTCGGGGCTGAGCATCCTCAGGGGTGCCTGGGTGCCCTCCTGCCCCCCTGGGCAGCCCTGACTCTGTGCTCCCCAGGTGCCCTTTGAGAGCACAGACAACCAGGGCATTGTCTACACGTGGGTGGGCCGGGCGGCCGACCCTGACGAGGCCAAGCTGGCTGAGGACATCATGAACCACATGTTTGATGACTCCTACAGCAAACAGGTGAGTGGGGCTGAGCACCAGCTTACCTGAGTGACAGGGACCACCCAGGCCACGCTCAGCCCTGTCCCTGCCCTCATAGGTCATCAACGAGGGAGAAGAGCCCGAGAACTTCTTCTGGGTGGGCATCGGGAGCCAGAAGCCCTACGATGAAGACGCCGACTACATGAAGCACTCCCGGCTCTTCAGGTGGGTGCTGGCCCAGGGAGGGCTGCTCCAGTCTGTTGGTTCCCTTCCTCCCACAGAGCCCAGGCTCCTCCTCTCCCAGCTCTGTCCATCCCTTGGGAATCAACAAACTAAAACAGAGCTGCTCCATCACGTCCATTCCCTTTGCAGGAGCTGAGTCCTAGCACGCTCATGCCTGATGCTGTCCCCTTCTGGCTCTCCCCACAGGTGCTCCAATGAGAAGGGTTATTTCTCCGTGTCAGAAAAGTGCTCGGATTTCTGTCAGGATGATCTGGCTGATGATGACATCATGCTGCTGGACAACGGGCGAGAGGTGAGCTGGGGACAGGAGGCTCTCCTGGGTCTGGATTTTCCAGCGGCTCCATGTGCTGAGCCTGGCTGCTGGTCCTTCCCACAGGTCTACATGTGGGTGGGCACCCAGACCAGCCAGGTGGAGATCAAGCTGAGCCTCAAGGCGTGCCAGGTAAGGCCTCCCTCCTTCTCCAGCTTGGGGCTGTGGGAGGGAGGATTTGGGCACTTCCGTCTCCCCTCGAGGCCCTGGTCAGGGTGGTGCAGAACTCCTGGGCTAGGGAATGCCAGCCCTGGCGGTGGGCGAGGGCTGGGGACCCCCACAGCTGTGCTCTGCCCCAGGTCTACATCCAGCACATGCGCTCCAAGGACCCCACACGGCCCCGCAAGCTCCGGCTGGTGCGGAAAGGCAACGAGCCCTGGCCCTTCACCCGCTGCTTCCACGCCTGGAGTGTGTTCCGCAAACCACCCGCCTAAGGACCGGGGGCACCCGGTGCTCCGGCCACAGCCCCCCCGGCACGGCCGGATCCCGGCACCCTGCGCTGCCGCACACGCCTGCTCCCAGCCAGGCTCGGCTTGGAGCCGCTTCCCCCCGAGCCGGGGCCAGTGGGGAGCGCTGGGGCTCTGTCCCCCCCTTCTCCTGGCAGGGCCCCTCCCCTTCCAGGGGGGCCCCTGTTACACCCTGCTTGGGGATGCTGCTGCCCCAAACCAGTGCCGAGCTCCCCCTGCGACTGGGGGGCAGGAGCGATTCCCAGTTTGGGGGGAGGACGCTTTGCTAAGGAGAACTGGGGAGAGCCGGGGGCTCTCAGCCCTGGGCCTTACAGCTGGGGGATGTACAGCTGTCCTGGGGGATGGAACCCTGGCAGGGATCAGCCCATCAGGATCATATCAATAAAGGCTGCACTTCTCACCCCGACACTGTCTCAGGCTCTGTCTCACTCCCAAGTGGGGTCCTGCCCACCCTGATCCTGCCCCTCAGGGGAACCCCAGCACTCACCTGGCTCCAAGGCTCCCCGAACACCTGCAGCCCGGGCAGTTGATATTAAATGCTTTATTTTCAATATTAAAAACCAGTATTTTTAATAACTAAACAATGCTAAATTCATCTTACCAAAAAAAAAAAAAAAAAACCCAACAAAAAAACAAAAACCAAGGATGAGGTGTGGGGGGGGTTCTACCAGGGACGCTACAGCCCCGGCCTCGGCCGGCAGCGACGGAGCCCGACCCCCTCAGCCACACATGTACCGCAAAAGAGCCCGTGGGAGGGCCACGACAGCCCTGGATCCCCAAAAAGAGAGGGGCAGGGACCAGGCTGAGCCCCATGGGGACAGCTACCATGGGCCAGGGGACAGAGCCGGCATCACCACATCCCCCTGGGAGGGCAAGGCTGGGCTCAGAGCCCAAGAGGGATTTGGCACAGTGAGACCCCCAGGGTGGGGCAGCCCAGCCTGGGGCAGGAGGGAGCTGGGGCAGCCCCATCTGCCCCCTCCACCCAGCACCAACACGGACCAGGACCAGGAGCTGGTGTGTATTCCCACGGTGTGATCCCATCCCAAACCCACCCGTGGCAGGAATTAGTGTCAGAAAGGAGCAGCAGGCACAGAGCCCAACCTGGAGAATAGCCCTTGGAGAAGCCACTAAGAGAAAAAGGCCACCTGTGACCCCCCACTGTGCCCCTCCCCGGGCTGCTCAAGGCCTCCGGTGCCTGCCTGGGAGCCAGGGGGTCCCCGCTGGGCTCCCCTGGGAAGGGGACAGTCCCTGTATGGCAGCCGGAGCTGGCAGGGGACGGGGCTGTAAACTGCAGGGAGCCGGGCATGTAAACACAGACCAGGGTATGGGGGGGGCCGTGCCCAGGGGCTCCTGGCCCCCCACCTCCCCGAGGGACCAAAACCGGCGGACAAGGGGGATCCCACGAGCCCCAGCCCTCCCCACAGAGCCGGGGAAGCAGCAGCATCCCCCAGGAAGGGGGCTCTGGAGCAGGGAACAGTGACACTTAACCGTGTATAAAAAAGAAAAATATCTTCCCCGGGAAGAGTTTGTGCCCCACAGGCCCAGCTCAGGGGTCCAGGGCTGGCGGCCAGGCAGGGAGGTGTGGGGGGAAGGTGCCGGAGCCGGGGGTGCCGGCGGCCGGCGCGGTGTTAGAGAAGAGGCGAGTCTACGTTACATGGGGAGGGGGCGCGGGGGGTCCAGTCGAGTCGCGCATCCCGGGAATCCGAGCACTGAGATGGGTCAGGGAGGCCGGCGATGCCTGTGGGGGACACAGCCCCTGAGAAGGGGACCAGGGGGGCCCGGGACACACGTCCCCCCTGCTCCCCTTCCTCCACAAGCCCCAGGGACCACAGCACATTCCCATTCCTCCCATGAGGAATTTGGATGCCAGGGCGTGGCGTTGGGTTCCCAGGTCCAAACCCCACTTCCACCCCAGGGACCAGCCCCTCACAGACCTCACTTGATGAGGATCCCCGTGGGCCGGGCCTCGTCCTCGCTGGTGTTCCTCAGGTTCCGCTCTGCTTCCTCTGAGGACCTGGGGCAGAGCAGGGTCAGGGGTGGCTGAGGGCACTCCCACAGCCCCTTGGCACCAGTCACCCCATTCCCACCCCACTCACGCCAGGAAATCCTTCACTTCCTCCACGGTGGTGTCCCCGGTGGTGTCCAGCGGGTTCTCCAGGCTGCTGTTGGGGGAGTCAATGGGGCCAGGCGAGAAGGCAGCCAAGTGCTCCTCAGGGGACCCTGGAGAGCAATGGGGACGGGAGGGATTGGAGGCAGCCAGGCCATGAAGCCAGCCCCAGAGCAGAGCCCACGGGACATGGTGTCCGTGCCGGGACAGGGGGATCACTCACGGTCGCTGTCGGAGGGGGAGTGCCGGCCCTCGGGGCTGCGCGGGACGTGGGTGCCGTTCGCCTGTGGCAGCTTCGGTGTCGCCATCAAGCTGTTGCTGGAAGGAACGGGACAAGTTACATCCAGAGCCGGTGTCAATGGGGTGGGTGTACAGGGCTGCTGCCACAGCAAAGCCCCCCACGCCCCCAGGGCACGTCCCACCTGAGGCAGGAGGTGTCCTGGAGCCGGGCGACCTCCAGCCGGCACAGCGGCTCCGTCACGTTCCTAGCGCTCAGCGAGAAGCGCTCGAACTCGGACGGCGAAATTAGGTAGAAACCTAGAGAGGAGACAAAAGGGAGCCTCAGGAGGCTGCAGCAAAGGACAATGTCCCGTCGACATGGGATGTCACCTGGTGCCCTCACCTTGGCCATGCTTGGTGAAGACACAGGAGGCGATGCCGCTGATGTCCTCCTTGCGGATGCAGCCGTAGTGGACCTGGGGCCGCAGGCTGGGCACGGTGAAGATGTGGATGTCCCCCAGGTTGGTGAGACAGGCCAGGCAGTTCTCCAGCCGCTCCTCGGAGCCGGCGCTGGCCAGGCTCACCAGGGCCACCTTCCGCACCCGGCAGCCCTCGTGTGCCGTCAGCTTGAACTTGGTCTTGGCACTCACTTTGGGCAGCGTGAAGACCTGGGAAGGGGAGAGGAGCCAGGTGTCAGAGGGAAACAGGAACCTGCAGGGTTTGGGTGGGCACCTTTGCCCTTAGGAAAGGGCAGCACCTTCCCCTTGGATCCAGCACTCTGGGGACAGGCATAGGAGGGCTCCCAGACTTGGCTGGTCACCTCCAGCCCTGTTCCTGCACAATGGGGACGCAGGACATGTTGTGTCTCACCCCCTCCACACCAGGACAATGAACCCCACGCTCACCTTGAACTGCTCCTCTGAAGAGATGAGCATGGAGTGGCTGCCCTGCATGTCAGGGGCCTTGGCAAGGTCCCGAGACACCTCGTAGGGCTCGGGCAGGGGGTTCCCCCGCCCATCCAGCACTGCAATGGCCACCACTGGCGCCCGGTGCATCAGCTGGATCTCCTTCCCCAGCACCGCCTCCACCGCCCGCTCCGAGAACTTCTCCTGCGACGGCACCTCCAGGGCGTAGGCGAACACCGACCCCGAGTTGGTCCCTGCCCACATCGTGGGGCCGTGGTGGGCGGCTGCGGGGGTGGGAGCAGTGTCAGAGCCCCCTCCCCAGAGCATGGCACCAGCCAGACCCAGCTCAGGGGCTTTTCCCAGCGAGGGAGGGGGATCTCACCGTCCCGAAGAAAGGTGTCAGCAAAGTAGAGGCACCGCACGACCCCCGAGAGCGAGTCATCGGCCGAGCGGGGCTCGATCCGCCGCTGCACCGGCGTCATCTCCACCTCGGGGGGCCCCGCCTGCTCCGCCAGCTGCGCGTTGGCCTCCTGCACCTGGGGAGGGTGACACGGGGTCAGTCCCTGCCCGGCGGGGACAGGGACCCGCCGTGGTGGCCCCCGCTCCCTGCCCACCTTGCTGGAGGGGCTGCTGGCGTTGAGCCTCTTCTTGCCGGACACGCGGCTCTTGCGGATGCGGCGGAAGGACTGGCGCAGGGACTTCTTGAGGGACTTCACGCGGGAGAGGGGCCCCTCCATGGCCAGCGAGTCGTTGGGGTGCAGGGTACACCTGCGGGTACCGATGCTGCTCAGCACCCAGACCCCGCCACGTCGCCCTGGGGTATCCCCAGCACCGAGAGCCCCCATACCTGGCCAGCACAGGGTTGCGCCTGTAATAGTCGAAGAGCCCGAAGCCGTGGCTGGTGCCGAAGGCCACGAGGTTCCACTCGGAGTGGAGGGTGACAGCGGTGACAGCAGCGGGAGGGACACACTGCACCAGCACGCTGGGCTGGAAGCCGGGGGCAAAGTGCAGGGGGCCGTTCCGGGGGGCCAGCCGGTCGTGGCCCTTCCAGGTGAAACCCTCACGGTCCTGCAGCAGGTCCACTGTGGCCACACTGACCGCATGCTCCGACTTCTCGTCACTCAGTTCCATCACCAGCACCTGCAGGGACAAGCATGGATGGCGGGACACACGCTGGACCCTCCAGACAGCCACCCTGCAGTGTGGCAGGGGCTAAACCCCGTGGGTAGGAGCCCTTCAGGGACAGCCATGGGGGTCTGTGGGGTCTGCAGCCCCCACCATGCTGTGGGTCCCCAAGTGGGGAGCTGAGAGGTTCCCAGGAGCCCCCACTCTGCTCTCCCTGCCCTACCTGCCCTGCTGTGCCTGCCACCACCATCTTGGCTGTGTACTTGCAGAGCGCGATCTTCTGCACGCCCAGACGTGGGTCATCGCTGTAGGGATCAAAGCAGCCCACCTGTGGGGGGGGGACAGGTGAAGGGGGGCTGGGACCCTTCATACAGCTGTGGGGTGGGCCCTCTGCTGCACCCCCACATCCTCCCAGCAGCTGTGGCACATGGCATCACGCCCAGGGAAGGTCTGTCCCCATGCACCCCCCGACTCTCCCCCTCCACCAGGGCAGACCCGCGGGACGGGGCCCACGGAACAAACGCCCCTTGTGTCCCCACGGTGCGTCACACGGCAGCTGTGCCCTGAGCCGGGGGACACGTCCCCGGGGCACAGCCGGGATGGCTCCGGCAGGTGCACCCCCCGTGCCCGCCTCTGGGCTTGCCCCCCTCTGTGCTGGCAGAGCCAGGGGGGTGCTGGGGTCCATGGCAGTGCCCCCCTGCCCTGGGCACCTCACCTTGCGGAACGGCGGCCACTCCTCCTCACCCGCCTGGTTGAGGCTGTCATTGTGCTCACAGTCTGTCTGGAAGATGCTGGCGGTGCCCAGCTTGTAGAGGGGTTTCAGGGAGACCCCCGAGGCGTCCCAGAACCGCACCGTGCCGTCCTCGTGCCTGCGCGGGGGGGCCTTGTCAGCACGGGGCCCCGACATCTGCCCGGCTAACAAGAGCTGCCTGTGTGCTGGCAGCCACTGTGCCAGAGGGGGGGACAAGGGGGGACAGCGCAGAGGGTGACACACTCATGCCCAGCAATCAAGCTGAATGAGGAAGGGCAGCCCGCCCAGCAAGAGTGGCTGGGCCTCACCACCACCCCATCCCAATCCCCCACCGCAGGAAGGAGTGAGGGTGTGTGTCCCCCAAGGTTTCCCTGGGTTTCCCAGGCCCCCCTCCCACTGCCAGGCCACTCACCCAGTGAGGAGAAGCCCCCTCTGCGTGGGTTCCTGGGCCAGGTTCTTCCCCCCATCAATGGGCCAAGCCTGGAGGGAGGGATGGAGAGTGGATGGAGGGAGGGAGGGAGGGAGGGATGGAGCCCACCAGCCCAGCCTTGGGGGCTCAGGGGTCTCCCTCCCCACCACCCCCATCACTGACCGCAGAGGACTGCCGGGGGCTCTGCTGCTCGCCGACACTGACGATCCTCTCCCAGAGCTTGAGGGGCACGTTGGAGATGTGGCAGGAGCAGGTGATGGCAGAGGAGTGGAGGGGTGCCAGGTACGGGGCGGGGATGGTGGGCCAGCCTGGCGTCTGGAGGTCGATGGCCACCAGCTCCTCCTCCACCAGCACCACGAGGGCTCGGGGGTTCTCAAAGCCTGGGGAGAGGGGAGATGGCTGCAAGGAGAGACCCCCACACCACCACCCGCTCCCCGGGGTGGCCCCAGCTGCACATACCTCCCTCGGGCACCTCCGCGCCCTGCACGGTGAAGAAGTCGATGACGCGGGAGGTGAAGTCGAGCGTGGCCAGGCTCTGGCCCTGCAGCACGCTCACACAGTGACGGTCACCGTAGCTGGCCCGCGGCATCCCCCCGCTGAAGATGATGAAGGGGTTCCTAGGTGGGAGAAAGCAGCTTCCATCAGACCCTGGACCCCCCTCGTGCCCCCTGTGCCCACCTCCAGCCCACCCACGTACCCCGACTCGCAGGTGCGCCAGAGGATTTTGCTGATGGCTTTGCAAGGGAAAGGACCTGAAAGGAAGACACCGACCCTGTGGTTGTGGCACCAGGTTGGGGGGATCAGCTCCCAGCCCCAGAGGCCCCCCAGATCCCCGTCCTATACCGTAGGGGATGGTGGACATGACGGGTTGCTGGGTCCTCTGGCCGGTGCCGCTCACCGCCCACACCATGTACCCGCCGTCGCTGTGGGAGCTGACGATGCTCTTCCCGCTCTGCTCCCAGGCCAGGCTCTCCAGCTGCTGTGGGGGTACACGGGGGGTTCAGCACCAGGATGAGGACACACAAACAAGGCCACAGCCCTGCCAGCCCCCCATCAGCCCCAGTACCTGGTTCCCCAGGAAGAGGTGCTGGACAACACGCGTGCTCTGCTCCCAGAGGACCACCAGCCCCCGGCTGTACCCGATGAGGAGCCTGCTGCCGTCACGTGGGTGCTCCTGGATGGATTCCACCGGCCCCAGCGCCTTCCCGCAGCGGTAGTCATCGGGGACACTGCGGGGGGACACACACACAGGGGGTCAGGGGGGACTAGGGGTGGTGGGGAGGGGGCACGGGGCCTGCAGGGCTCTCACCTCTGCAAGATCTCATCTGGGAACAGTGTTTTGTCCTCCAGTAGCGTCAGGGTGGGCAGGGTGAGGAAGTACACAGCACCGCCCTCGGTGCCCAGGCAGACCAACGTGCCGGCGGACATCGGCAGGACCACCGTCACCCGTGTGATGCCGGGGGAGCAGCTGGAGGGGGGGTTGGAGGCTGTGTGAGCACCGTGCAGACAGACTCCGAACCTTCCCTGCCCCATCTGTGCATCCCCATTCCCCTTGGGCCCAGGAGAATGGGGACAGGGACGGCCTCAGTGCTGGCAGCAATTAGAGCCATTAATCATTCCAGGGCCCTACCAGCACCTACAAAAAGCCCAGGGCTTCACTGCATTCCCCCAGCACCCCTGTCGGGATCGGAGGAGGATCTTGATGGAGAAAACACCACCACTGAGGGGACCTTGGCCACCGTCCCGCCGGAGCAGGGCGGCTGCTCCCACGCGCCGTTCCCAGCCGGCAGCGGTATCGCTTTGGCCGCAGCCCCGCGGGGGAGCGGCCAGGACCCCCCCAGGCAAGTACTTAGTGCTGCCGGACCCTGGGCGTCCTGGGAGGCCGAAGCTGCGCGTCTCTTCCAGGTGGGAGCAGCCCTCCTTCTGGCAGACCTCCCAGAGGTGCACCGTGTTGTCATCCAGCAGAGAGAGGAGCCAGCCCTGAGGATGGGGGGATAATAGTGGGGTGGGGGGGGGTCCAGAGGGCTGCTGCCAGGCCCCCTCAGGACACCCACGTACCTGGCCAGGCAGGAAGTGCAGCTGAGTGACAGTGGCTGTTTCCTTGTGCAATCCCGTCAGCTCCACGCCCGGCGCACCATATCTGGGGGGGCCGTCAAAGAAACAACAAGAGTAGAGCCCCCCCTGCCCCGAGTGAACCCCAGGACCCCCCCCCCAATTCCTCTAGGTCACAGTTCTGCCAGCAGGTGCCAGTTTAGCCTCCTGTCCCTGGGAGAGCCAGGGCAGAGCATCCCTGTTGTGCCACATATCGGAACCGGCCTTGGCACCACTGTCCTCATCTGAGATCCACCAAGAACCTCTGACTGGGACACTCCAGGCCAGGCTGGGATCCATCAAGCACTTCCAACTCCAACCGGGACGTCCCGGGTCAGGCTGCGGCCAACACACGGCCGGGGTAGGTGTGTGAGAGGCGCCGGGAGCCCCGGCACGCACTGGCAGCGGGGTGGGGTTCGGCATGCGCCGGCACAGCCTCACTCACCCAACTGGTCCCGGCTCCTTCAGCGACGCCGCTCGGCAGGAACCGGGGCAGGACCCGCACAGTGGCTCCAGCAGCGCACGGAGCACCCCAGTCTGGCATCCCCGACACCCCCCGGACCCAGCCAGCTGCTCCCCCCAGCACGGTGTCACCAGTGCATGGCACAGCCATGCCTGGGCACGCCATGTGCCGGGGGTCCTCGCCCCCAGCTGCCTCCTGGTGCCCTCAGCACAGGGAACCAGTCCGTCGGCTCTGCCCAGCCGGACAGGCAGGAGCTGTCTGGCAGTGCCTGGGCACAGCAGAGCCGGCAGAGCCAGACAGGAGCCACGGAGTTTTGGGGAGAGCAGACAACGGGGTGTGCCAGGTGGAGCATGCAGGGGGCTCTGACTGCCAGGTAGAGGGGAGATGCCACCCATCCTCGCTCATCCGGGGGTCTTTCCCCACCAAAACTGGTGCCGCCAGCTGAGAGCCCTTGGGACAAGTAGCTCAAGAACACTAGTGTATGGGACAGGGGTCCAAGCCCAGGGACCCCCAGCTGCCCCAGGAGACCCCCCAGGCGATGGCATCCCCTCGATGCTGGACTGCCCCTGCAGCCAGATCCACCCAGCCCGGCTGGGGAGCACCCATGGGTGCCCCCACTAACCAGTAACGCCAGTCAGGCCAGCTCTGGCTGCCGCCTCACCCGGCCCGGCTTCCCCAGCACCGCCAACCTCCAGAAGCATCTTTTTGGCAGCAGCTGGAACGGGGTTGGGTGGGCATGGGCTGCAGGATCACGCTGGTGGTACCACTCCAAAACCACCCCCGCAGAGGATGCTCGGGGCACCGCAGCCCCCGCAAGGGCATCCCCACAAGGGTGGGGGGGCTCAGCCGGGACCAGCAGCCCCGGGCGGGCGGACGAGCGGGGCGGCCGGCGATGTCGCGGCCGGGCTGGCACCCGGGCGGCCCCGGCAGAACAAAACACGCCATCTTTGTGCTCGGGAGGCCGCGAGCCGCCGGCCTGGGGGAGGGGGAGCAGCGAGGCCCCCCCGCACCCCGACCCCGACCCCGCTGCGGGTGCAGCCGCCCCCGCGCCCCCACCCCGCATTCCTGCGGCGCGGGGGCCCCCCGAGCATGGGCCGCATCCAGCCCTGGCCGCCCGCCAGCAGCCCTCTGAAGTCTCCCTGCACGCTGCCGGCAACAAAAGCCCAGCCGGCGTCCCCTGCTTCGGCCCCCCACCCGGGACCGGGCTCAGCGCCCACCGCAGCCCCTCACCCCGGCGCCGGGCCGGCCAGAGCTCCCGCTGCCCACCCCCTGCCCCCCCCGAGGGCTGCACGAACGAGGCCAGGATGCACAGGAGCCCCCCGGGATGTGGGGGTGACACCGGGAAGGACCCCCACTTGGGATGCCACCCAGGACGGCCAAGCCCCTTTGCCCCCCCACACCCCCCGATGTTTTGGGTGAGGTGGGGGTTTCCTCCAGCCTCCCCTTCTCCACCCGGCCCAGCTGCAGCACAGCTGGACGGATGGATGGACGGATGGACGCCAACGGAGCAGGGGCTGCCGGATGGGCCAGAAGCAGCACAGCCACGTCTCCAAGCATTCTCCAGGATGGAGAGAGCCAGACGAGTCCAGAAGGGCTTGGGGGGGGTCCTTACCTCCTGCTCATGGGGGGGAAAAGGATACAGCTTGACGGCTCCTGCCTTGGTGCCGATGGCCATCACACGCAGCACGGGGTCGTAGGCCAGGGCGCTGGGCTGGCTGGGGAAGCCATGCTCCACTGTCTGCCACGGGGACAGGCAGTCAGAGCGGGACCCCCCATCACTGACTGCCCCCCAGACATCTCCCACGGCCCCCTCTAACCCCCACAGCCCTGATCTGCACCAGCCTGAGCATCACCCCTACAACGGGGGATCACAAAGATGCTGTCTGGTCCCCCACTGCCACCAAGGGGGGACTTGGGGAGCGGGGACATCACTTCTCACCCCATTTCTACTCAGCAACCTAAGAGCCACACTGAGGACCAGAGTAGGTCTGAGCTTGCACAAACCACTTCACCACCCACCGGCCCTTTCGGATGTGACCCCCTGCTCTAAACCCCCTGCCCGAGGCAGGGACACCCCAGGAGGGGCGAGCGGGACCCCCACCGTGGCATCACTGGGGGTCCCCGATGCCGGGCGGCAGAACCAGGCGAGCGGGACCCGCCAGCACCCGGGACGTCCCCGCTGGAGCCGCGTGCCGCCCGCGGGCACCTTCCCAAGGAAGTCCCGGCCGGCGATGGCGTGCCTGGACTCGCCGGCAGGGGAGGGGCTGCCACTTGGCAGCGAGGGGACGCGGGGGGCACCCACCGCCCCGGCCCCGAGGGGACCGCAGCGCTCCCGGGGGCAGCTCGGCTGAGCAGCCACGGCGCGATCAGACGATACGGAGCCCGCCGGAGCCAGACTGGCCGGATCCTGACCTGCTCCCTTTGTCTGGGGCATCCCGAGAGGCGCAGCGGGGCGGCTTTTCACACCCGCCGGCGGCAGCCACGATCACCCAGCTCCTGCTCCCCTCCCAAGGGACACCTTGAGGAGCGCGACAACGTCCCCAGCCCATCCAAGGCATCCCAGCCTATCCAAATGGGTCCCAGCCCATCCAAGGGGTGAGGTAGTGGATGCTTGTGGGTGCTGATCCCTGTGGCAGCCCCACCCAGGGTCACCCCGATTCCCCCCAGGATGCACGCTGGGCTGGAGGAAGGAGCTGGGACAGCAGCAGCGCAGGGACGCCACAGTGATGCTTTAGGCCGGGGTCCAACACGATGACAGTGGCAAAGACTCCCCAAAAAGCGCTGTCCCGGCTGCTCCCCAGCACTCCCAGCCCCGGACGGGGGCCCGGCTCAGCCCCCCGCCCGCAGCCCTCCCTCCCGCCCGCAGCGGGGCCGCATCCGGCAGGCTGTGCCGGCCGGCCAAGGCGCGCTCCCGGCCAAATTACAGCAAATCCCAGGCAGATCTGGAGCTCGGGAGGAAAAACAACCGTTAATGGGAGGCAGGTGGGCAGCCGGCGGCCTCAGCATTGGGACGGTCGGAGTGGGGCTCTCCCCGGCCCCCCCCCAGGACATCCCACCGGCACAGACCCCACAGGATGCCCCCTCGGGCAGGATCCAGCCATGAGAATGCACTCCCCAAAAACGGGGGGCTCCAGCTGGGCTGAGCCTTGCACCCCGGCCAGACCCCCTCCGGGGGGATCAGGGCTGTGCTGGGCAGGGGCTGCTGGCTCCGAACTTACCCCACAGCACACCCCGACACCTCCCAGCTCAGCCCCACCGTGGGACAACCCCGGGGTCCCTCTGGTGCACGGCGGGGAGTTGGGCAAGTACCCAACGGCAGTGCTAGGATGTGCCAGAGGATGGACAGACACGGTTTGGGCTCATCCAGGGGCCACTACCGGTGGTCTCCTACCCCCCGGGGCCAGCGCGGGAGGGTGGTCCCAACGCCGCGGGGCTCCCGGGATGGGGTGCAGGGAGTCCCAGGCGGGCACCCGCCGGCACAGCCCGGTGCCCTGAGGGAAAGGTCCCCCACCCTAGAGTTTGCAGGGTCCCTCCAGCGTAGTTTGATGAGCTTGGGGGCGTCCCCCACCCGAATGAGGGAACCGAGTGGGAAACGTCCCCAGTGCCCAAACTCTGCGAGTCCAATGACCTCCAAACCCCACAGACACAATTTGGGGTACAAGGGGATCAAGCCTCGGGGGTCATTGCCACAGCCCTTCCTGACGACACAGGGGGTCCGGCACCACCAATATCCCACTCCTGCGGGGATTGAGGCGAGGGCCTGAGCCCCGCACGGGGGGTGCAGCCAGGGATGCTCCAGGGCCAGACAGGGTGGGGGACCACGGGACACCCCGAAACGCCGGCGAGCGAGGCCTGGGGGAAGCCCCGGGACAGGGCGAGTGCGGGAACAGGGACGCTCCGGGAAGGGGTTGGGAGAAGGGATGTTGCGTCGGTGAGGGGGTCGCATCCTGCGCCCGTGCACTCCGCGGGAGGAGCGCAGCCCCCCGGGGCGCATCCCGCACCCGGGAGCTCCCGGTAGCCACCCCCGGGGGTGTATCCTCCCGCACCCCTGATCCCGGGGGTCCCCCGCCCCGGCAGCCCCGTCCCCCCAGGAGTGCCCCCTCCCCGGGGGTGCCGGGGGGTCCCGGTGCGCGGCTTCCCGGGGATTCACGGTGCTCCAGGGGGAGGTGGTGCCCTGCACGCCGCTCGCCTCCCCGCGGGCAGCATCCCGCGCCGTGGGGTCCCGCAGCCCCGCGCCCCCGGGGACGGGGGTTGCCCGCACACCGCACCCCGCCCGGTGCCTCCCGATGCCTCCCGGTGGTCGCCGCCCCACCGGGACCCTCCGCCGCGACCCGCGCTCGCCCTGGACGCACCTTGCTGAAAGCGAAGAGGTCGTGGCGGAGGCGGTCGCGGTGCGGGTCGGCACCCTGCCGCCGGAACCGAAACTTCATCATGGTGGGGCCGGCGGCGGCGGCGGCAACAGCGGCGGCGGCGGCGCGGTACCGGGCGGGGCGGGCGCGGCCGGCGATGGCGGGGCCGGTCCCGGTCCCGGTCGGCGGTGTCGGTGTCGGGGCCGGGCGGGGCGGGGCCGGCAGGGGCGCGGGGCCGGTGCGGGATCCCCGGTGCCGGTGCGGGGTCCCGGTGCGCGCGCCCGCCGAGCCCGGGCAGGCACCGCCGCGGCGGGGGCGGGGCGGGAGGGGGGGGCATTGACGGACAGCTGCGCCCGCCAATCCCCGCGTGGCAACGCGCGCCGCGCGCCGCGGCCCCGCCCACCCCCCGTCGCGCATGCGCTACCGTGGGGCACCATGGGGGTTGTAGTCCTCATCATCACCCCCCCCTGCTCCGCTCCCTCTCTGCGCTTTATTTATTTATATATTTATTTGTTTCAGCTTTTTCTTTCGTCTTTTTCTCTCCGCATGGGGCAGCGAGGGCACCGCGAGCCCGGTCACCGTGGTCACAAAGCCCCCACGTACTCGGGGTGTCGCGGGTTTAGGTTCTCACCGTGTGCCCCACAGCCATGGGGTGCATCAACATGGCGGCGCCCCGGCCACAGGGCCTGGAGCATCCCGCCGGCTCCCAAAATTAATGTTCGAGCCTCATTCCTGGCTAGCGACTCATTATTCCCACCGTGGCACCGGGAATGTTGTTCCCCACTCCCCCCACGGCACCGTCCCGAGGTGGGAGGGGGAGCGACCTGCCCCGCGCCCGGTTTTGGGGTGACTCACCCCGGGCAGGGCACGGCTTCCCCTCCCTGCTGACTAACCCCGGCCTGGGGAGATGCGGCTCTGGGGCGACGCGGGGTTTTGGGGGCGGAGAACAGCCTGGGGGGGGAGCGGGGAGCGACGGGCTCACGGAGGCATGGAGGGTCTGAGCCACAGGCACAGCCCCGGGCAGTGAGGGTGGAGAGGAGGGAGCCAGATGTGGGTCATGGCTGGGGAGGAGGGAGAGGAGGAGGAGGGGAACAGAGGGGAGAGGGAGAGAAGGTGGGAGGAAGAGGGGGAAGAGGAGAGAAAGAGAAGAGAGGAAGAGGAGAGTGAAAGCAAGAGGAGAGGAGGGAGAGGAGGAAAAGAGGAGAGAAGAGAGGCAGAACAGGAGAGAAGGAAGAAAAGACAAACAGGAGAGGAGGAAGGAGGGAGAATGGAGGCCACACATGAGGCCAGCAGCCCCCTTCCATCCCCTCTCTGGCACCTCACCCCCATCTCACCATCCCCCTCGAGCAGGAGGAAGGCACGAGGAGGGTGAGGGGCTCCATGTGAGGCCGAAGCAGAGGGTGCTGGGCCCATCTGGATCCAGGCTCCAGCTGTGGGCAGGGTGGGAGCTGCAGGAAGAGGAAGGCAGAGAGCCCTGTCCCTGCTTTCTAGGACAGCACAGGAGGCAAAGCCACCACATTTGGCTGCCCCATCCTCAGGGAGCCAGTGACTCCCTTTATTTAGAACCAGTTCCCCATTCCCAACCACCTCTTTTCTGCCTGGGGAAATCAAGGCACATCCCAGCCCACGGCACCACCACACAGGCAGGCAGAGCGATGCTTTCTGCTTTTATTCAATTAATGCAGCAATCTATACAAGAAAAAAAATAATAATGAAACCATGAAATTCCAAACCCTGACAGTGAAGAACCAAATTCTTCCTAAGAATCAACCAGAATTAAAAGATTCCCCCACGTCAGACTGTACATAAAATAATCTCTGCCCCATTTACAGCGTTTCACACAGTACTTCTCGTATCTCAAACTTCAGAACTGTACAACTTTGTTACAAACCACGCTTTTTCCTAGGAAAAGCTTACGGAAAAAAATATTGCCACTTTCTTTTTTATTTATTTTTTTTTTTTAATTTTTATTTTTATTGGTAACCAAAAAAAAAAAAATTAGAATCTTTTAAAAAAAAAAATTAAAGTCAGCCAGAACTTGTTAAGTGTGGGCAGGGGAAGGAGCATAGGCGCTTCTTGGCCAAATGTTTCTCCTCCCAACGGGGAAAGGGAACATTTTTGGCAGGTAAAAGACTCTTTGCTGCTGGTGGGGGTTCAACCCCAGCCCCCCTGAGCCCTCTTCAAAGCCTAGCAGCTGTTTTGACCCTTGGGCTTGGATAATTCCACCACTGACTCTTCTGGAGATACGGGCAACAGCAACAAACCCCAATTCCTGCTGTTCTTCACAGAAAAGCAGGGATGAATCCCACTGAACTAGGGATGAACCCCACCTCCCTCCCCCTTCCTTAGGAAAGACAGTTCTCCTGGTCTGGGCTGTGGGTCTGGGAGCATGGATTGTCACACTGGATGTAGCCTTATTCCCAGTTTGGGGCTGAGCAAGGACACGTTGTGGGTGGATGGAGAGGAGGTCGGACCACACAACTGGATCAGACACAGGACAAAGCCGAGGGGGTCAGGGCAGTGCGTGAGCCCATCCCACAGAGCACATGGGAAAAGTTTTGCCTCCAAAACGGAGCTCTCCGCCCTCCACACTCCCACACCAGCCCCATGGCACCAGCCTGACCCAATGCCTGCGGGCAGCCCGACAGAGAAAAGGTGTGGGATCACCAGGAATTCCGAGCCACAGTTTCACCAGACAGGTTACAGGAAGGGATCCAGACCTCTGGACCCACGTGAAAAATGCGTCTTCTGGTTTTGAATCCAGGTTTCACTCCGATGTTGTTCAGTGCAAAAGAGTTAAAAAACCATGTTATCTACACATATACATCCGTGTCTATAGAAAATGTCTGTACAAGTGGGAAGATGGCCCTGCCTGCACGCTGGGGACTCCTCTTCCGAGGGATGCCGCGGGTCCCACCGCTTGCACCCCGCTCCCTCTCTCTCTCTCTCCAAGGTGTCAACCCCCAACCAGTCAGATTGAAAACCAGGTGAGCTATGAGAAGAGATGGTGGCTGGAGCTCCTCCTGCCCCCCCAGCCACGGCTGCCAGCTCTGACCCACTGCACGGATGCGAGGCAGGGAGGAAGGGAGAAGGGAAGAGCTCCCAACCATAGCATGCAGGAATTCCAAAACAAGCTGGAAAAGGATACTTGCACACATATGGACTGCACAAGGACCAGGATGAGGTGATGCCTGACACCAGGCGAGAGGTAAGACCTCAGGATGCCTAGTTCAGCCTTTGGCAGAGATACAGCCAGCACCTCATCCCACAGGAATCCTGCTCTGGGAAGCTGCCCCAGGAAAGGCAGGCTACCTCCAGCTTCGTTTTGAGCTGACACCAGGGTAGAGTATCCATACTGCAGAGGTAGGCATAAAACTGGGAGCCAGGAAGGGAGAGGGGAGAGCCAAGACCTCCAGCAGTGACCACTGTCACTGTCACACCCGTGGCAGAGCCCAGTGCTGTGGTGGGCACAGCCAGGATGAATCCAGAAAGACAAAGCCATAAGGAGAAGGGATTGCTGCTCCCCACATGCGGTTTTGCTATCAGGGGAATGCCAAGCTTTCCAAAACAGGGGGTTTGTAGCCAAGAGCTGGCCTGGATTCGCAGCAGGAAGCTGGGAGGGTGAGGAACATCACTTCAAATGCTACGTGTGGTCTGAAAATGGCATTTTAAAGGTTTCAGAAGTGGCAGAAGCATGAGCTTTCAGATCTCTGGGCAGGTAAGATGGGTTCCTTCAAAGGCTCTGCCTGTACCTCGGCATGGAGCCAGCGGGGGCTCTCACCAGGAAAGCAATCAGATAAAATAATCAAGAGACAGGCACGGGGTACCTCAGGTACAGACCCCCACAGACCAGCACTGTGCTGAAGGTGATGGCAACATCCTCTGTGCTACTGTGACCACAAGATCCAGCCTGAGCAGAACCCCAACAACAGGCGAGCGCCAGGAGCTGCAGAAATAATCAGCAGGGAAGGAAAAGGACAGTGGGATCCAGATGTCAGCAAGTATTCTGCAGGGAACAAATGCCTGGGTGGCTATTTTAGACCAGGAGCCCCTCAAGACAGCAGCAAACGGGTTTCAAAATATATTACATCTTTTTATTGCCAAGCGTGCAGACCACAAAGTGTGTGGGGGACACAACACTAAGAAAAACTACAATTGGAAGGAGGGAAAAGCAGTAAAAATTTAAAAATAAGACTACTCCTTACAACTGCCAACACTTGGGTTCAAAGAATCAACTGGAGGAAGTTTTCCTTAAAAGTAGGGTTCTAAATATGGTGCTGGGCCCCAAAACTTTGCAAACGCCAAGGCTTTGGTCTGGGCTAACGCAAACCGGGTGGGAGAAGGATGAAGGCAGATGTTCTAACACAACTCCACAGGGCTGAATGCCTGATTCGTCTCAGCATTTCCTGTAGCAACCAGAAAGCTCCCTACCATGGGAATACAGGCAGGAATAAGCCAGAAGGCAGGCAACTTCAGTGCTGGATGCACTGAACCGGGGCCAAACTAGACCCCTGCAGTGTCCCCACTCCCAGCCTTGGAGGGGACAGACCATGGCCGAGGCCACGGCAGCGCCTGTTCCTGCTCTGGCAGAGCACAGCCAGTCCCTCAGGATGGGACACTGTGCTGGGATGCTGTGCCTCTCAACTCTCTCCACCTGAAAGGGGCAGTGGAGAACAGCTCCTCTCCAGGGTCCCAAGGCACACGCCCTCACAAGCACAGCGTCTCTCCTACTCCTCCTCGCTATCCCCAGCTCTGGGAAGCAGCACATACTCAGTGTGATCCCTCACTCGGCAGCCCCAAGGTTCCAATATGGATCTCAGGACAATGCTGGGCCATCCTCAGGGAAGCCAGCCATGATTCCTTCCTCCCCAGTCACAACACAACAACACACCCCTGTCAGACCAGCACTGAGAAACCAGAGCTCTAGTACATTCTTCTCGGAGAGGGCAGCGCAGGGACACAAGGCTGCGAGCCCACGCTGGCTTGGGAAAGGGTCTGGAAAGGAAACCTACTGCATTTAAAACACTAAAGTGCAACGAAAATGTCCTAAACCCTTTGAAATCAATCGCAGTAAGAGGGGTCTGCAAAGCTTCAAACTTCCAGTTACTGCAGGGCACCCTTAAAACAGACCCAACAACCACCAGGAAAGAGCAGACCAAGGAGCCCTTTGGTAAAACAAGGAATATGATGCCACCATGGAATTTCAGCTCCTGGGGTCAAACATCATATTTAGAACATTTGGAAAGGAAGAGTGTTAAAGCGAAAAAAACCCAAACAAAACAAAAATACAATTCTTGAATCTTGCGCAATGAAACAGTTAAACTTTTTGGTGTTTTCAAAAGAAATCCCAACAGACAGCCTGGCATAACTTTATCTGCTTCCTAAGGGAGAGATGCCCGCTCGACCCATGACTCAGGACAGCATGTGCACTGGACATGTTCCATCCTTACGTATGTCTCAGCATTCCTCCATTCATAAAACTCAAATCCTTCCTGTTTACTCTTCAGCCTGAAAGGAAAAACCAAAACTGAAGCTAGATGGAAGATAGCCAGAGGGAGGAGAAAGTTTTCACAGACTGGAGGCCAATCTCATCAGCTCCAGGAGCCTGGAAAGAGCAATCCTCAGTGCCGCCTCATTTTAACTTTCCTGGCCGGGCTGCCGTCCTCCTCCTCCTCCTCACAGTCCTCCGTGTACTCGTACGACCGTCGCCAATAGTTCTCGGAGCTGAAGTTGCTCCGTCTCCTATGTTTTGGTAAGAGGACCGAGCGCCTGTTCTCCTCTTTATCCATTTCTAGGATCCGTGGCCTACGGAGAGAGAGAAAGCAGGAGTGAGAGCACAGCCAGGGTGGGATGCAGGCATTCCTCCTGCGGACACTGTCTGCAGTGCTGCACACTCGGAGTGACAGCCCTGCCTGCTTCCACAGCGCCTTCCCAGCACCGGGCACTCGGCAGAGCAGGAACAGATCACCAAGCTGCACCTCCCACGGGGAGCTGAGAATTTGCTTTGATGGTGCAAGTCCTTCCCCTTCCCAGGGCAAGTTTTGGTCTTTAATCTCCACCAGGAACACTTCCAAACAGCCCAGTCACCTCTAGGTTTTTTAAGTGCAGCTTGCGGCCCCAAGAAACATCCCTTGGGCAGTGGGGTCTGTCTCCTGCATCAGAACTCACAGCACAGAGCTGAGCTCCTCATGGTGTAGGATCACAGCACAGCTCCAAAATCTTTTGTCCTCTCAAAACATTAGCACAGTGCAATTGTTATTTCTGCAGAATTGCCTCTGATCACTTCATAGCAGGACTGGGCTGGTGGGCTGCACAGACCCCCTTATTTTATCTGAGTGGTTCCTCTGAGAGATACCACTATGATATGCATGCTAATTACCTGTTATATTGGAGTCTTTGAGGCCACAGGAAGAGAAAAACATGTTTTTCACACCCATCTGCTGCAGGAGCCTATGCAAGCCATCCCCCACACCCTGATAAGGTCACATCAGGCTGAAAAACAGCTCTGACAGATCCGCACATTTGTCCTGCATGATCGCTTCCCTAATCGGACACTGCGTGCTCGGAGGGAAGCTGCATTTGCAGGCCAGCTTCAATTCTTCATCCATCTTCCCAGCCTGCATCCAGGTGAATGAACACAGCTCACAAACAAGCCATCCCCACCCTCCTCCCTCCAGGACAGGTTGAAACAGGGCTGGGACCGCACAGCAGCCAAGTCCCGCGACCAAGGCGACTTTTGGGCTGTATCCAGTGTGCAGAGAATGCCACCTTGATCCTCAGGAAGCTTTGGAATTGGACTGTCCAGGCCAGCTGGCAGACTGGCTATCACTCAGGGCTATCGGTGTGTTCACACCAAGGTGTTTAAGGGAAGCCTTGCTGCAGAGCTCAAGCTGTCTGAGACCTTGGCAAGGAGCTTCCCTGAAGGTCAGGCTTAAGCATCCACACAGTCTGGTTTCTCACACAAAAAAATATACCCACGCAGCTCTGGAATCACAACAGGTCTGAGAAGCTTCCCAAAAGGCCTTCACCTTTCCCAGATAGCAAACCCTCATGTTCTCTCCCAGGACTGCTTTCATAATATAGTTTGATGCAGCTGCACAGGTTGCTTGGCAATAGAGGTCAAAAATGATTAGCTGCAGGGAAACTATTGTTCTGAACGACTGCATTATCAAAAGCCAGCCAAATCTATTGCTTCTTCATTATGCCACTCACAGGATAAACAATGTAAGCTGCTTACAGCCAGAGCTCAGCCTCCACAAGTCTGGGAGCAACATATAAAGAGCTCATTCTGATAAAACAGATCTTGGCACCACAGAAAGCACCTGCCAGGTGCAACAAAGATGTTTTTAAGTGTGTTGTGCAGCCAAGGACCTCAACCATGCACTGACCCAGAAACCCCATCCCAAACATTGCCCTTAGGAGAGATCACCCTACCTGTGAGCAGCATCAGGATCTGCTTTGCGATGGGACCGCTTTGGTTTCAGGATCTGGTCCCGGTTGCTTCCCGATAGACGGTCAGAGTTATAACCTGGTGGCAACACAGAGCTACTCAGGGATTTTGTTTCCAATCGAGGTGCATCTAGTCTTGTTCTGCAAATATTTAAAGAGAAGAGAATTTGCAAGGAGTTTCTACAGAACCACCAGTGTGCTGCAGCAAATATCTGCCCGGGATGTGCTGCAGGAGAGCCCTCCATCCCAGCCACACAGCTCAGGAGGAGGGGCAGGATACCACACTCCAGAGCAGAACAAGCTGCAGCTTTTTGGTACTTCAAGCTTTATAGAATCATGGAATGGTTTGGGTTGGAAGGGACCTCAAAGCTCATCCCGTCCCAGCCCCGTGCCATGGGCAGGGACACCTTCCACTATCCCAGGTTGCCCCAAGTTCCACCCAACCTGGCCTTGGACACTTCAGGGATGGGGCAGCCACAGCTTCTCTGGGCAACCTGTGCCAGGGCCTCACCATCCACACAGGGAAGAGTTTTCTACTAATAGCCAATCTAAACCTGCTCTCTTCAAATTTGAAGCCATTCCCCCTTGTCCTACCAGAGAAAAGAGGGACACGTAGTCATGAGGTGAATGCAAGAGGTGCTGGCTCACTGCAATCCCAGTGGGATACAGAGCAGAGGTGCAGGAGCAGCTGTGAAATCACAGTGACTCGTCAATAACTCACAGCTCCAGTTAATCCACCTGGGTGGGAGATGTCCTGCAAAATTCATCACCACCTCCAACAGTAATAACTGCTTCCACCTGGAAACTCCCTCCTGCCCACAGATCTCACAGGGTCAGGTGTTCCTCAGGTTGACTAAGAGGTGCAAAGAGTTGAAGTACGAGTCAAGAGCGGGTGTAGCAAACAGGAGCTGCACCACATCCTTTCCAGCAGCACAGCACACACTCAAGATACACCAGAGAGCAAAGACAGCTCATCCCAGAGGAGAACTGCTGCTGACCCAGCCACAACTGCAGCCACACACACGTGGAAGGAGGCAGCAGGAATGAAAACTCAACGAAGCAGCATCTTATCCCAGTGCTGTGACCATCTCCAAGCACAGCACAGTCACCAGGCTCAAGTTATAAACTCTGCTAAAGTCTATTTCAAAACACAGACTGAAGCCTAAGAATGGGCAAAATATAGTAAAAGGTGCTGGTGCTCCAGAGCTGCCAATTTCAGGAGGATCCAAGCTACTTCCCAGAAGGAAAGGCATCCTGATGCTGTTGTTGCAGTCTGTCTCCCTCCTTAGGATAAGGAGGGACTACAGAAGGGGTCTGGGTAAAAGAAAGGGGAAAATCACTACTTGTTCTCCTGTGCTGAACTTTAGCTCCTGAGGGAGGTTTCCACAGGAGAATCCCAACCTAAACTCCCGTTAGGAAGCACATCCAGCTGCCAAGGTACACTCTGCCACTGGGGAGAGCCCCTTCAGTCAAGCAGGGTGATGCCAGGCTGGCACAGGTGACGCTTGGCATGACAGCCTGAGTTTGCCCAGCATGCCAGAAACAAGGAACACTTCCACAGGCAGCTGCCAGGCTGGAGCCTGTGATAGTTCACGCTGTTGTCCTGAGCTGTTCTCAGCTCCAGGACTGGACCCAGTCCAGCCAGAACACCATAGGCATTGCTGATCCTGCCCCAGACAAGGTGGTTTAAGTATCTCTCAAATACAACAGCAACTGCAGGGCTGCAATTCAAACAAACCAACCCTCAAATACACTGGAAGGGCAAGGGAACACCAGCCATGCTCCCTCTGGCCACAGAGCAAGGCAGGAGCAGGTTCAAGTTAAATAGAGTAACTCCTATTTATGAAGCAGAATGGCAGCAGAAACCCTCTAAAATTACTTTCAAGACCCACTTCAATAGGTCTCATTTCTATCCCCTCCTCCCACATTACCTCTTCCAGCACCTCATGAAATTGAGAGCAGATTCCTCCACTCTCGCTCAAAGCGCTTCCAAACCTCGCTGGCTCCCACAGCCCTGTGCTCTGACACGCAGGAAAACACTCAATATCATCACACTACAGCACTGAGGTGTTTATGACCTACTTGGTAACCACGCTGCTCTGGAGCATCCTGCAAAATCCTGCTGCTCCTCCAGCTCCCACAGCTTTGTTCTGCCGCTGTCAGCGAAAACACGCTCGGAGCAGAGGCAAGAGCAGAGCCAAGTGCAAACGTGTCTGGGACCCAGCAGGATCTCACATTCAGAGCTGAACATCCCAGTTCCAACTGGGGTGACCCAGCTGATCTGATCCCGCTGGGAAGCTCAGGGCTGATCCTCACCACGAAAACGAGGAAGAGGAGTTTTACGAGGCCGCGGGCTGCTCCCAACCCTGCCGTGCTAGCAGGCCACCAGCGGAAGTAGCTGCTTTCCCGGTTGCATAACACACTGTTTCAGAGAAAAGTCGTGTGATCCGGGAATCGGGAGTGGCATTTGTGCAGTGATCCAGGGCGTGGGGACACAGCACAGACAGGGGTCACTGCGGCCCCGCCGCGCGCGCACGGACACGCACGGAACACCGGGAGATGGCCGCCCTCACCAGGGATAAACAGCAATTAATAAGCTCTATTTGGCAGCAGCTGGAGCACGGCCTGTGGCAAACAGGGAATTGCCATGGATTCACCGGGGGTGCTAAGCTCTGCAGAGGTTACACGGAAAGAATCACCAGGGGGGTTTCCGCTTTGCTCAAGAGAAAAACCTCCCTGTTGGTTGTGTCTGGCCTGTCAGTCAGGTCAGCCCGCGGCTGTGTGACTGGGCAGAGACACTTCTGCTCTAATGTTAAGCAAATCAGACCCCAAAAATGAGGGGAAGGCAGAAGGACACACTTGTGGAGAGGGATGGCTGAACAAACACAGCTGGTATGGCTCTGGTAGGAGCTGCAGGCTTTGTCTACTCAGCAGTGATGCACCAGGTCAGCTGGCTACACCACTGCTCCTTCCAGGATTTAAAGGAGGCTTATAAAGAACAGGCAGAGCTACTTTTTACATGGGCAGATAGATTTAGATTAGATATTAGAAAGAAATCCTTTACTCAGAGGGTAGTGAGGCACTGGCACAGGTTGCCCAGAGAGGTTGAGGACTTCCCATGCCTGGAAGTGTCCAAGGCCAGGTTGGACAGGGCTTGGAGCAACCTGGTCCAGTGGAAGGTGTTCCTGCCATGGCAGGGGGTTGGAATAGATGAGCTTCAAGGTCCCTTTTTTGCTCAGTTGCACTTTGATGGCAGCCAGGTTAGACTGAAATAACCCAACATTCTCAGCTTACAGAGGTTGGAGAAAGCAAGAGGCAGAGCCAGTTTAAACAGGTATTTTCAATATCTGCAACAGATATTGGGCAGCTTTAGCTTATTTATCTGAGTCTGTCTTTTCCAGGGAACTGCTCCACAACCAAGAACAGGCAGCTTCTCTATCCTAAATCCCAACCAAAGCAGCTACACGACTTGGAGATCCCTCCTCGTCAGCACTTTTTGTTGTTTGCACCAACACCATGAACACAACAGCTTTAAGTTCTTATCACAACCCCCTTACCCCAAACCTCACGTGGCCATAACCAGCTGTGGGGTGGTTTGGCTACATCCTGTCTTTCATCCCACTCTATCTCCTGCCACATGTCATCCTGCCTCCCTGGGTTTGGGCTGATTTTGCCTGGCTAATGCCTTGGGGCTGCTGTTTTTTCTGCCTTCATTTCATGGGTCTCTCTAACCAGATGTCCAACTCCACTCCACTGGCTTTGTGCCATATCTTCACAACGTTGCCAGGCTTGTTTTGAAACCAACTAAGCCATCCAAAAGCTCATCCAGTCTGAATCCATACCACTTGCCTGATAGCCTTGTGCCAGCCTGGGCCAGAACCACAAGCCCTGCCACCAATGCCCACGCTTTTGGTTGGGTTCACAGGACTCAAAATCGTTGTGTTTTCACTTACAAAAAGATTTCTTGACAGCAGAATTACTGCTAACACCTTCTAAGTCACGGTCACCATGGGTCTATGTGTGCCAGTCACATTTTTTGATCTCCTAGTAGAAGGAACTGATGAGAGAGGACATTTCTGGGCACAAAAAAAGGTAATATTTTAAGGAGTTTGGGGTGGGGTTGGCCTATTTTTTCTCCCTTTTCTTAAGAGTTTTAGGAACAAGCAATGCTTGATGAAATGCCATCAAGACAGTGTAGATACTAGAACAGGAAACATGTTTCTAAAACAGCTTACAGAGCTTGGCTTCCCAACACAGACTCGAAGGACAAGCCCTGTAAAGTGAGCACTGAATTCACTTTGTTTCTCTCCCAAGTCAGTGCCTTCCTCCCTCTCCCCAGGAAACAAAGGCCATGCTACCAAGTAAACTTCATCTGCTTTTATAGGAGATTCTTCATCACAAGCATCAGCTTCAAAGGACTGTCCAGGTAACTCACACAGGGAGGTATCATATGACCAGACACCTGAATACACAACCCAAAACAAGACAGTTTGAAATCTGAGCTGTTTGGAGCTGGGCAGCCAAGGAAAGACAGGTGTTTGGACACCAACAGGGCTTGCAACCCCAGCCCTTTCAATGAAGTGCTGCTCACAGAGCCAAGAAGTGATTAACTCTGCAGGAACTGGTTCCAGCTACTTCCACTGCCGGGTACGGCAAGAGTGTCAGAGTGACATCTAATCAAGGTGTAAGATCAAGCCAGCAAATTAACAAGCAAGGCAGTTTTTAAGTGTTTAAACATCACGACACCACATCCACGTTTATCTTACTGTCCGGAGGGCTTCCACACTTACTTCCTCAGGATGATGACAGCTCTTCTCTCCTTGATGTCCTGTGGTCGAATACAGTGTGTGATTTCGTCGGCCGCATACCCACTGACAACAGAAACAAAAAGCCACTGTGAGAGACATGCCAGGCAGAGGCAGAAAGTGGTTTCCAGCCTCAACAACTCATTTTGGCCAGTATTTCCAAACTTCCATCAGGAATTCCTCCTCCAAACACCGTTCCCCAGACACACGGGAGCTAGACTTGTAGGAAGGAACAAACATCAGGAAAGAACATGGACAGCCAGGGTTTGGGTTTTTTTTGAGGGGGGAGCTTTAGGACTCAATTTTTTAGCATACACCAGAGGAAACTGCCACCTGCTACAGCGCTGTGAAATAAGACAAGTGGAAATGCGTGTATGGATTGTAAATTCAGACAATTCATTTACAAAGAAATTAGAAAGCAACAGGGGAAAAATCAGCACGTTCCTCCAAAGAATCCCCTCATGCACATCCCTGAGAAAAGCCATCTCTCACGGCTGAGATGTGCAGCACACCCAGACACGAACACAAACCAGAGTCAGTGAGATTTGTTAGTCATGGAGGGGTGCAGTGATGGCAAGAGTTGAGCCTCTCACCTGGGCACAGATTCTCTCAGCACCCTCATCCTCCCCGCTCCCCATCACGTGGCACATCCTCAGCCATGATACGAACATCACCAACCCCAACCCAAAGCACTTGGGTTATAACCTTCAAACTCAGACCCGCAAACCAAGCTGCACTCCCAAAACCTCCCTGTTACAGAGAGAAACAGCTCCCTGGGCTGAGGAAAACGACCCCAGGTTCAAGCAGTAGCCGCTCTGGGCAGGAGCGTTTCACTGTGTGAGGTGACTTCAGATACTCCATGTTTCCAGCAGGCTGGAGAAAAACCAAGGCCAAGGACGACCTCAGCTTCCTACAAAACACTGGAGCATTTTTCTCGTGGCTGCTTCTGTTGTCGAGCAGGTGAAATCACAGTGGGTCCATGGAGAGCAGCCACCACCCCTGCTCGGACACACAAACCACGCTGCGGGAGCACATCCCGTCACTCCCACGGTTCCAGCCAGCAGGTCCGAGAGTGGGGCCTGCCCTCTACCTGCCGTTTGGAGAGTGTCAGCTCACACAGAGCCTTCTAGACTCCAGCATAGGAAAGAGAGAAGCTAAACACCTTCAGAGCCTCCTGGAACACCTGACAAGGGCAGGAGCACCTTGAAAGGGATTTGGGCAAAGGCTGCTGAAGCCACACAACGCTGGCACACCCCCACGCTGTTTAACCTGAAGCAGAAATCACCAGGCCCGCAGTCCCCACGAGGCTTTTCTTGGCACACCGGCTGCCAGGCAGCCCTCAGAAGCACGGCCAGGGTCAGGGGCTGGCAGGTTATTCAGGACACTCAGAGCACAGAACACATCTCACACATGCAAGTCTTCTCCGGGGACAGGACCGGGTTTCCTTGATCTGGTTAGATAACCCACCCACTCACCCAGAAACACGCACCTCTCCTCAAAGACAGATCTACTGCTTTAGGAGGAGAGTTAAAAAGTATAAGTCCTGATCAGTTAAAACAGGGGTGATGTCCATGCCCCCCACCCTCCAGGCACTGCAGAACACAACAGTGTTATGCCAAGGGGCTTACGGTGATGCTCTTTTATGTTCCAGGAATCTCTGCGTCAGGCTCCAGCGAATTCATGAATATCACCCACGTTAACATTCAACTCGGCGCATCCTCGGCACCACCCTGAACATCAGGAAAAGGTCTGTTTCCAGACACGTGCTCTCCATCACGAGATGTCAGCCTGGACACTCCTTCTCACTCCCCAGGCAGGAATCCCCTTCCCAGATCAGTCCCAGAGTGGCCCCAGATGCACATGGGCAGCACCAAAGCAATAGCCCCAGTACTCCAGTCTGAGGTCCTAAAGGGCACCAGTCTGCCCCAGTGCCTTACTGGTGTGAGAAAGCTCTGCTTGCACCATATCCCATATAGCGATGGTGTCTCTCTGCACAGGCAGAAAAATGGAAGAAAAAGATTATTTGGTTGTGTCATACTTATGCTGCCTTGTGCCAGCACAAACTTCTCACCCACTGCCCAGCCTTGCACACCCCGATGACGGGTGAAGGGGCAGACACTGGGGAAAAATACCCATAATGGGTCTACCCGCAGATTTCTTGCCCAGAGAACAAACCCAAAGCAATTTGCTAAGGAAAACCCTAAATTCCTGCCCAGGAGAACACCTGAATAGGATATCTCTATCCCAGAGTGTTTTTCAGAAGAACACAGGGGGGTGCTGATGTTACCCACACGCCCCCCTCAACCCACCCCAACTCCCAACTGCCAGACCTTACACAGTCAACTCCTCCCTTCTCAATCCAGAAGAGCCACTACAGAACTGATTCACATGGAGATGAAAGTGGAATTTTTCTGTGCAGACATCACCAGAAAGGAGGCCCTGAAATTCTGCAGAGTCTCTAAAGAGAACATTTCTATGACAACACGTCCCGACGACAGCCAGGCCAGCTCAGAGGCACAGGGACCTGGCCCACTGCAGGGTTTGGGCAACTCAAGGCTTTACTTGTGGCTCAGGAGAGCTCCTGCCACAAACCATGGATGTGACACCGACCAGTCTGAGTAGAGCTCGAACAAATCTCTGCCTCATCACCACTGGCACACGCAGAACTTCCTCTGCACCAATGGCTTGTTCAGAGGGATCAGGCTTTTTTGGAAAAGCATCTAATGCAGGCAGCTGCAGAGAGATTCCTCCAGCTGGGAAGGAAGCAGGTTCATCCTCCAGCGACTCCAAGCAGCTCTGATTATGCGCCACCAGGCATGCCTGGAGACAACAGGAGGGACACACATCACAGTGTTTCCCTGCCATCACAAACAGCCAGGAGATGACCTGGAGCACTCTCCAGCTGCGGGAGGGAAGCCCACATGGCACACCAGCTCCCAGAACTTGGGAAATGTTACCTGTGCCATTCATTCCTCCAACTGCAGCTGCACTATTTCCAAGCACGGCGCTGAGAAAACATTCCTGGCAGCTTCAGTGCTGAGATTTGCTACCTATGACAGCAGCTGCAGGGCAGGGATCTGGATGGAACCCCCCATCCCAGCTGGATCTGCATCCCCCAGCTCCCTCCCTTTTTCCCAGCCTAAGCATTGTCAAAGCACACGTTCCCCAGATGAACAGGAAAATTCCTCCATCTCCTCCCCACTGGTTCAATCGATTGATGCTTATCAAATTATTGCTAAAAAAAGAAAACCCACAAATGTGGTGCAGCCAGCCCCCCCCCCCCCGAGAGCTGATGGGCCACAGGACTGGGATCCAGCAGCACACACTGAGGTGATGCTTCCTCTTGGACTGGCTGGCAGTGGGATAAACCTGCAGGAGCACCTTCTTCCCAGGGCTGCAGAAGAGGAGATTGGAGGAGGTTGTCTTCTAAATCTCAAAACCTACAAAGGCAAATCTTCCCTGCAGATGAGAAAGGAGAGGACAAAGGGCCTTGCTGGAAGAGGGAAGGGCTCATTAGCAGGTCATGGGTTGGCTCGGCCTTTGGTTTCTGGCAGAGGGGCACCGCCCAGGCAGGTGAATTCTGTTCCACCTCACCTGTAGTTTGAGGTCTGAACCCTTTCCAGCAGGTTCAGTGTTGGCAAACACCACATCTTGCTTCAGGGCAGGCAAAGTCAAGAGAGGGATATGGGGAAAGCCTCAATGCAAAATCCCTGCTGGGTAGGCGGCTATGAAATCAGGAGGAGAACTGGGAACAGGCTGCTGAGAGCAAGAACAGGACAGGTGTGATCTGGGGACAGCCTGAGAACGCTGTGAGGTCAAAGAGAGGGATCCAACAGCTTCCCTTAGATCCTCCTGACTTCCACAGGCTACCCTGGCTTCCCCAAAAGGCAGCAGGCCAGGAGCAGCCACTGACCCAGCAGGATTTGAATCCCAGACATTACAGGCATGCCACTTCTATCTGCACCCGTTCCCCATCTCCAGGGCAACTGCCTCCAGCAACTGTTTACCCACAGCGAAAACGCCAAGTTTGGGGAGTTGACTTAATCATAACCAAGGGATGGATTTGGTGATACACCCCTGAGAGCCTACCAACAATCTGCACCTCTCCTGCTCCTCCTAAACTGTTGGGGCTGGAGGGGAGGCAAGGAGATCTGCTGTGAGGCAAAGAATTCGATTCCAGCCAGGATCATATCAAGGCAGAACAATCACTTTGGCAGAATCTCATCTTAAGTGAGTGCTAAGTATCTGCTAACTGCTGTACCAAAATTGAAATAATCCATTCTAAAGTCTATTATTTGTTGGAAAGCAGAACATCTGACCGTGATGAAGCGGCAGCGGGTGAAGGAGAAAGCAGCCCTTCTATTTGCAGGGAAAAGACACTGGAGGGAAAAGATACTTCATTTGGTTTGTGCAATTGCTTCGGCCCCATTAATAAACTGGTTTCAGCAGCTGGGTGATGCTGGTCAACAACCCAGAGACCCCGGGAGACATGACATGTCAATCCTGGGAGCCCTGAGCCAGTGCCTCTTCCCAGCAGTTCTGAGGGAAGAGCAAGGTCTGGGATAAGAAAACATCATTCTCTGGTCCTGGAGCAGAGAAAGCACCTCTTCTTCCTCCCACCATCCTCCACTGCAGAGTCCCAATCCTCCTGCAGACATAAGGCCATGAGTTTTCCGAGTGGCTTTGATTGGAAGACTCAAGGCTGACCTCTGTTAGGTTATAAAAAATATAAAAAAATGCCTCTGGCTGTGAAAGAAAGAATAACTATTTATCCAGACCCAACGGGGAAAGACAGCAGAGAGATTCTCATCACCAGCAGAAAAATTAGGGTAGAAAGTTTCCCTCCTGGTGCCTCGGGGATGTGAGGGAGCGGAGTGGCTGCCTTACACCCGGCAGTCTCCATCCCTAGGGTGGATGGAACTTGCTCTGCAGTAAAAGGACATGGGGCAGGATGAGTCCCCTCGGGTCCTATTTCACAAAATCACCCTGACCTCTGCCCCCTCTGCCCTGGTCAACCCACCAGAGAGCGAGAAAACGTCCCCAGTGCTGCTCCCGATTCCCTCCGCAGCCTCCCTCATCCCTGGCTAATCCACAGAAGTTACCTAACGCCGGGGTATGGCGAGGATTAGTTAATGTTTGTGCAGCTTTTCCGAGATAAAAGCTACGCGAGATCTCAGCATTTATTATTGATGCACCAGTCAAGGAGGCCGTGTGTATGTGGGGGGAAAAATTCCTTCCCGAACCCTGCAGCGATCACTTTACAAGCCAAAGCAAGGGATTGTGTTACAGCCTGGGAGCCCGGAAAACCGGCCTGGACCTTCACCAGCCCAAAAAATAGCCACTCAAACGAGGATAAGTTGGTAGCTCAGAGCACTGCTGGCAGGGTCCCGTCCCGGTGATCCCTGCTCCTGGCAAGGAGCACTCTGACCTTCAGGGATACAAGGAACTGGCAGCCCTGGTGCCAGGCTTCGAGCCGCCCTCCCCAGGAGCTGGACACTGGTGGGTCCGTACGCTCCAGTCCTGCCTGTCCTCTTACCTTCTTGTCCCCTCACCTGCCTGCTCTCCCTCCCAGCCCGTGCCAGGAAGGCAGCGGGATTAGGAAGCAGGCGTTTCCCAGTGCCAATCCCAGCTTTACTGCCGACCAGCTGCATGACCTTGGGCAGGTCATTCCACCTCCACAGCTCTTCCTCATCACACGTAAAGTCCTTTCCTGCCTGTGACCTGCTGTGCTTCCAAGTGACAATCCCACAGGGCTCTGCACTCGGGTCTTGGTCTCCCCATCGTCACTGGGCAGGGAAGGGTTCAGTATTCCCAGTTTACAGATTGGGAAGACAAGGCCATTCACACCTCCTCTCCACGTTTAAGGTCAGGTCAGGGAGGCACTGGCCGAGCTAAGAATAGTCCCAGGAGTCCAGTCCCAACCAGCTGCTCAGTTAACAGTTAAAATAACACGTCTGACCACTCTTGGGCACAGGATCCATTTTGTGTCTCGACGTGTTATTTTAACCATTTACAGGAAACTACAGCTAAGCTCAGCTCGGCGCATGGCCACACTCCCACCAGGACTCACCTCAAGCCCCATGGAGAGGGCACCCTCCCAAATCCTCACCCACCACAGCAGCAGGACCGCCCCCAAACCCCTGCCTTACCCCTTCCACCACAGTGAAACCCTGTGCGTGTCTACGGGCGAGGGAGATGGAGCCCGAGGCGCCGTCGGGGCGCATCCATGAGCCTCGTGATCCGCGTTACACAACCGAGCCCCGGCAACGCGGGCGAGTTACCTGAGCACCGTGACGCTTCCCCTCTTCACGGGCAGGAAGAGAACGGGCTCCGAGACCCTGATGGGCTTGAACTGGAATTTACACCCGAAGCAGAGCGCCGAGTCGCTGAAGAAGGAGACGGACACGATGGGCCTCTCAAAGATATGGATGGGGTCAACGTGGGAGACAATGCAGCCCCCCGGCTGGTAGTCGTTGATGACGGCACTGTTCACAAAGCCCTCGGGGATCACCCGGTGCTCCACCAGCTTCCTGATCACCAGGTCGTGCACCCACTCGGGGATGGCGTCCACCTCCCCCCGCGGGTACAGCCGCTCCTGGCCGGGCCCTCTCCGCTGCAGCTGGGACCCGTAGGTGTAGCCTTCCCCGAAAAAATACTTGTTCCGCAGCGGCGCCCGGTCCACCGTGTGCTCCTTGTAGAGCCCCTTCTCGGCCCGGGACACCACGTCCTCGATGCGCGCCTCGATCTTGGCGCACTCCTCGGCGCTGAACAGGCGAAGCTGGCGGATGCCGCTCTTCACTTTCCGGGCTTCCTCCTCCTCCTTCTGCTCCTCGTAGTCGCTGGGCTCGGAGCCGGAGTCCTCCTGGTGCCGCCGCTTGCGGTCGTAGGGGGGCTCGGGGGGTTCCCGCGGGAGGCCCCCCCCGCCGCCGCCTTTGTGGCCGTCCCGGTAGGGCATCATGGACTTGAGCTTCTCCCGCAGGTCCGTGTAGCCGCTGCCGGCCATGGCTGGTCCGCAGCCCCCGCCTCTATCGATCCCCGCGCTGCAGGCGGCGGCGGGCGGCGGCGGGGGACGCGCGGCTGCTGCTCATGGCACCCGCCGCCCTGCCGGGAGAGAGAGCCCCGGGGCACCGGGGGGTGAGCACGGGGCCGCCGGGACCGCGCCAACCACTCCCCCCCACCCCCGGGGAGATGGGACCCCCTTCCACGCACCGCTGCCGTCCCCTCCCTCCCTGCCGGGGCACACTCACGGCTCGGCCCGGGGCGGGCGCAGACAACGCTGCCGGTGGTGTCGGTGCTCACGCGGCGGCCGGGCCTGGCACATGCCCAGCAGCGGCCCCGGGCGCCCCGCCCGCTCCGGCCGCAGCGGCGCTGCCCATGGCGGGGAAACCGGAGGAGGTCGGTGCGTGTGTAAGGGAGGGTATCCCGTGCCGTGCCGGGAGAGCAGCGGCGGCGGCGGGCGGGGGGGGTGGGAGAGGGGGATCTGGCGCGGCCCTTCCCGCTACGTCACCAGGAGCCGGCCCGACATCCCGGATCGCCGCGGGGCCGCCCCGCGCCCCGCCCCGCCGCGCACGCGCGCGCCCGCCACCGCCCCCCGGGCCCCGCCCCCTCGCACGCGCGCACCGACCGGCGCGCGCGCCCCGCCCCGCCCCGCCCGCCGCCGTTACCGGCACCGGCGGCACCGCCCCCGCCCCGCCCCGCCCCGCGCTGATTGGTCGGGAGGCGGGCGCGAGCGCAGAGGGCCGGCGACTGATTGGACGGGTCGCGCGCGCGCGGCGGCGGAGGAGGGGCGGAGAGCCCGGAGGTGGCGGCGGGTGCGCGGCGCGAGCGCCCCCTACCGGGCGCGGGGAGCGCAACGGGGGAGCGGGGGCGTGACCGGGAACGGGTGCGAGTGAAGGGGAACGGGCACCGGGAAAGTGAGGATATAGGGCGGGATAGAGAGGGAACTGGGGCACCGGGATGGGGAAACAGGCACGGGGATGGACGGGGAAAAGGAGGCACAGGGATGGGGAAACGCATGGGAATGGATGGGGAAAATGAGGCATGGGAATGGATGAGGAAAATGAGGCATGGGAATGGAAAGCAGGCACAGGGATGGAGAGGGAAGATGAGGCACTGGGATGGGGGAACGGATGAGAAAAATGAGGCACCGGGATGGGAAACAGACACTGGGATGGATGGGAAAATTAAGGCACTTGGGAGAGGGAAACTGAGGCACGGGGGTCAGCATCCCCCCCGCGGCAACAAGTGCGGCACAAAACCACGGACAGCGAGTCGTGCCGGGCTCCCGGGCTTGTATAAACCCCGTAACAACATTAGCTGCGAGCGGGGACGGCGGCACCGGCCGGGCTGGGGACGCCCCGGGGGCACCGCACCCGCTGTGCCCCGCGGCGGGGTCCGGGGTGCCGCGGCGGGCTCAGAGCAGGGTGATCTCGCTGGGCGGCAGCGTCAGCCGCTTCTCCCGGGCACCCAGCAGCCTCTCCATGTGCACGGCCACCACCCGGCACAGCTCCAGGCCCTGCCAGGGGGACACGCCGGCGGTCAGTGGCCGTGCCACTGCCATGGGACCCCCAGCGGGGCCCCCCCCCGGGTGTCCCCAACCTGCTCCAGCTGCAGCTGGGTGATGCCCTGGGCCAGGAGGTCTCCCAGCGTGATCTCCACGTAGGGATAGCTGGATCCGGCCGTCGGCCGCTGCGTCCGCGTGGACTGGATCTCGTTCAGCGAGAACTTGGCGATGGGTTCCTGGTGGGAACAGGGGGAGTGGCCCTGTGAACCCCACCAAGGGGAGCGGGGACCTCAGGTTGGACAGAGCTTGGAGCAACCTGGTCTAGTAGGAGATGCCCTTGGAACTGGATGAGCTTTAAGGTTCCTTCCAAACCAAACCATTCCATGATCCCACGTGTCCCACACAGCCCCCCACCTACGTGGGTCTCCTTGCTGAGGAAGTTGAGGCCGTTCTGGTTGACGGCCAGGATGCAGGGTGAGACAATGGCGTTGTTGCTGCAGCTCTGGATGTAGAAGAAGGATGAGCCAAACATGGGGTAGGCACTCAGCAACCCTGTGGGGTGGAGGATGGGGTCTCAGTGCCCACTGCCACCCACTCCTGCCAGGTCCCCAGGGTGGACTGCACCCACAGGGGCTCTGCCAAGGGCTCAGCCAGCTCCATGCCTGACAGGAGCTGATTTGGTTCCCGGAGCCTTGCACTGCTTCAGGCTCTGGACCCCGGAGCAGCTAAGGGAAACTGGGGCCTGGGAGCAGCCTGTCCTGTTCTGCCAATGCATCCTGCCCTCCATGTGGAGCACCTCAGGCTCCACACAGGGAGCTCCCTGTCCCAGAGTCTCTGCAGAGGAGCCACCAGCAGAATTCCATCCCTATCATCATCATCACCCTCCAGGCAGGATGATGCTTCCCATACCCATCACCTCCTGGGCAATTCCCATCCCCAACAGCCTTGTATCTCCAGCAGGACTGTGTCTCAAGCAGTACTGCATCCTCATTAGCATTGTGTCCTCATTAGCATTGTATCCTCTCAGCATCCTCTCCCTATCTGTGTCACCTCCCTGTCCCCATCCCTGTCCCCTCACCCAGGAACTGTGCCCTGGCCTGGTGGGCGCTGAGGGCCTTGGCTTGCTGGACGTGCTGGGTCACCATCTGCAGCCAGGACTGGGGCTTCAGCAGGCGGAAGAGCTGTGGGGGGACGTAGTCCTGCATCTCCCGCCTGCGGGGAGCCCGAGGTCAGGGCCAGCACTGGCCAGTGGGTCCCAAACCCCACGGGATGCATGTTTTTCCCCCCACGATGCCCCATCCCTGGCCGTACGCAGTGGGGAGGTGGTGGTGGTCCTTGGCTCGGTGCTGGAGGGCAGCCAGCTTGGCCACGTGTGGGAAGTGCTGCTCTCCCGGCCTCGAGGGTGGCAGGACGGTGAACAGCCCCTTGAGGTAGTCAGGGAGCACCTGGTGGGGGGAAACAGGGCACAGGGACACAGCTTGGGGACAGGGCACGCTCTGGGGGGGACAGGGAGGTGGCCCTGTGGGAGGCTGATGGGGTGGCCCGACCTGGTTGTAGTGGACGGTGACGTAGAGCTCGTTGTCGAACTTGAGGGGCTGGCTCCAGACCACGCGGCGGCACCAGAAGGTGTAGCTGGTGTCCCGGCACTCCGTCTCAGCAGCCACATCCAGGACATATTCCCGGCGGGTCAGTGGCCGCACACTCTGCCCTGTGCCACCCGAGAGCCTGAGCGTGGCCACCACACCACGAGCATGGCCACCCCATCCTGTCCCATCGCGTTCCCGCCAGCCCCTCACCTCTGTCGGTCACCACGAAGAGGATGTACTCCTCCAAAGCCTCTGGATGCTGCAGCCCCATCTCACAGCACAGCTCCTCGATCACATCCAGAGCCACCTGGGCACAGGGACAGGTGGCTGGGGCACTGCCACGTCCCCCTGTTGTGCTCCAGGCCACCAACATGTCCTGCATTGAGGCTCGTCCCAAGCAGCTGCCCAGGGAAGGGATCCGCCTTTCCCAGTGAACAAAGTCCCACAGCGGGAACAGCCGAGGAGCGCAGCCCCCCCACATCTGCACCCTCTGAGGGGTCACCACAGTCCTGGGGTGCACGGAGCCTCCTGCCCCTCTGACTCACCGAGCACGTCTTGATCTTGAGGTGCCTCTCGATGCCACCGGGCAGGAGGAAGAGCTGGCGCTTGGCGCTGCGTCCAGCCTGCATGGGAGGACTTGTTGGGGTGCAGGGGGCCCTTTGCACAGCAAGGCCCCAGAGGACACTCCAGCTATCCCACAGGACCATCCCATTGGGATCATCCTATCTCTTGCCCATCCTGCCTTTGTGAGCCATCACACCTCCAGCTCTGTGTCCACAGAGCTGCATCCCCACTGAGGACCCCTGCAAGCTCAGGGCACCCCCAAAGCAGTGAAAAGCAGACCCCAAAAAGGACTGTGTTCTTTTGGGAAGATCCCAAAAAAGGATCAGCTCAGTTCCAGAGCAGTGTCTGGGCAAAATCCCAAGCCCACAGAGGGATCCCGAGACTATGCAGGTATCCAGAACTTCTAGGGGGCACCTCAAGTTGATACCAGCCCTGCCCCACATTCCACAGGCACTCACAAGCTCCCAGCCTCACCACCATGGCCTTGAGCTCCATGCTGCTGGGGAAGAGGCTGCGGCCGCCGAACTGCAGGGTTTTCCGCAGGTTCTGCTCGCAGGCTTTGGCGATGCCTGGCAGGGATTGGGATGAAGGACGGGGCTGAGCCGCCACTCCTGAGCCCTGTGACATCCCAGGGTGTCCTTCCCCACCACGCACCCAGCACCCTGGGGCGTGCACAGCCCCTACCATGGAAGGGCAGCTCCGGGTGCCTGCTAGCGTCCTGCAGGAAGGCCAGGAGAAAGGGCCGGAGCACCTCGGAGCACTTGTAGTAGGCAGCGAGGATGTAGAGCAGCCTCCAGCCCTTCTGGCAGCTGTCCCTGTGGGAAGAGCCAGGGCTAAACCACTGAGCAGGGCGAGGGTGCCCACGGTGGCACCCATCACCCTGGGGATGGGGTCCCCGGGTCTCCCCCCATGCTGTGGCAGCTCAGCCCAGCCAGGGACACAAATGTCCCCAGTGCCAGCCTCTGCTGTCCCAGCTGGGTGTAGGGACTCACGTCTTGGAGCTGGTGTTGTTGGTGATCTGCTTGATGATCTGGCAATACACCTCGTCCCGCAGGACCTCGTGCTGCGCACAGAGCTGGGGACAGACATAGCTGCCACTCCCTGCCCAGGCCACCCCCAGGACTCACTGCCCCGGTGGTGGATTTACCTTGAGGATGGTGCAGACAGCGTCCAGCTCTGTCTGCCCCCGCAGAGGGTGGTCGCCCATGAACTTCATCACAGCTGGGGATAACAAAGCCACACAGTGACACAGCTCAGTGAATCCCCTCCCCAGGGACACACTCCCTGGGTGGGCACGTTCCAAGCACATGGGGCAGTGGGACCAGAGGACCTAAGTCCCACAGGCTACTCCATCTGCCCGTCCTGGTCCTGCCCCCACAGCCCTCAAAGGATGGGCTGGGAATGGCCAGGGGACAGGGGGACATGATGCTCATGTCCCTGCCTACCTTGGAAAGCCTCAGCAGCCAGTTTGTTGATGCCACCATCCACAAATTCGATGAGCGACTCCTGAATGGGGATCTGGAGTGGGGGGAGAGGGTCAGCTCCCGGGAGCAGCCAGAGGGATGCTGGAGTGCCATTCAGGGAGCTCCCCCTGGGATCTTGGTGGGACCTGCAGGTGACAGCAGGGCAGGGGCACCCCAGGCTCCCCGCTTCCCTGTACCTTGGTGAACGTCAGCATCTCCAGCACACTGGGCACATCCCTCCTGGCCTTTGTCCCACAGGAATCCCTGGGACAGAGGTTCAAGGGAGCAGGTGGGCACAGGTGTCCCCACCACGGCGTGTCCCTGTCCCACCGCCGGACACTCACATGGTCCCATGTCGTGCCGCACGGAAATGCCGCTGGGCAAAGGCCAGCATGGGGCAGGTCCCTGTGACATCCCTGAGCTGCTCGACACCGTCTCCCTCCAGACCCTCCGCAAAGGTGGCACTGGCCGGGGACACCTGCAGAGCAGGGCAGTGGGCACCGGGCACAGCCAGCACCGTGTGGCAGCCCCAGCCCAGAACCCACCTCGGTTTTCCGGTCCAGCTCCTGGGCGGCAGCAGTGGAGGCCACGGCCACGGCCACGGCCGCCGAAGCTGCCACCCTGCCCTGCTTGTCCCTGGGCTCCTCCTTCCTCTCCGCGGGCAAATGGACAAAGTCGGGCGCCGCGACGGGCTGGACGTACTCGGCAGGGAAGAGCCCTGGCCTGCCATGGATGGCCCCGAACTTCCACCCTGCAGCGGAGAGATGGTGGGGATGGCCCCGGGCTGGCAGCCCAGGTGGACACCCCCAAAAAATCTCTGTTTGCTTCCTCCTGCCTTTGCATTCCCAGCCTTTTCCAGGGGTCTGGCCACAGATTTTGGCTGGAAGCAGCTGCAGTTCAGCAGCATTTGAGGTAAAGGCAGGGAAGAGGGGCCACAAAGCCCGTCACCTGCAGGGACATGGGCAGCACCCGGTGCCACCCAGTGTGGGACCCACAGGGGAGCATCCCCCTGCATTGGGTCAGTGCCGAAAAGATCCCAAGCCATCCTGCTGAGGATCCTGCCCTATCCCCCAGCCCCAGGAAGGGACACAGCTCAGGGCACACGAGGGACACATATGGGGCAGCGTGGCACTCACCAAAGTCCTGGGTGCCCGTCTTCAGCTCCTCCAGGTACATCACCTTCTTGCGGACCACACAGCCATAGTAGTAGTCTGACACCATGGGGACAGGGGGTGTCACAGGGTGCAAGACAAGTACATGGCCACCTCTGGGGCAGGTGAAGCCATCAGTCCTGCCACCCCCATGAGGGTGTTTCACTGTGGGGGGCTGTGTGGAGGCCTCTCACCTCTCTCAGGATGCTCCAGCGACTGGAGGTGGATGATGTCCCCTTTGTGGAAGCTGAGCTGTCCCCCATCCTCTGGGCTGTAGTTCCTGACAGCCACCACATACTGGGAGTCCTGGGCACAGCAGGGGCTGGCACAGCCATTGCACACAGGGACACCCACATCCCACCCAGCACAGGGGCTTCGAGCACCCACAGCCCCAGAACCACCCCAGGGTGTCCCCCCCAGTTCCATGCATGGTCCTATTCACAGGATGCCCTCTGCTGCCCACCCCAGCCCCCCAAGTGTGGGCACATGGGCAGGGTCTGACCCCCAGGACATGCCCCCCCACACCTCCCGGACCCAGGGCACCCCCCACCTTCCTGAGCTCCGTGATGAAGTGGTCGACCATGACCTTGACCTGGGGGGCTTTGGGGGAGAAGAGGATGAGCTTCTCGCTGCGCAGGTTGAACTCCAGCATGTTCCTGGATGGGGTGGTCACGAAGAGCACGTCGGCGTAGCTGGGGCAGGGCGAGGGGAGGCTGAAACACCTGGCACCCATGGCACCCATCCCACCCCGGCCTCCCACGGTCCTCACCCCCACCTGTACGCCCGCAGCACCCGCAGCTGCTCCCCGGGGACGTTGGTGCCCTTCACCAGCCGCAGCAGCTTGATGCCGGCGTGGGACACGGCCAGGATCTGCACACCCGTCCCCACACTGCCCTGTGGGCCAGGACAGTGCCTCAGCCGGGGGCACGGGGCCATGGTGGCCCCCATGCTGACCTGCCCCACGGCCAGACCCTCACCGTGGCGGGGAAGAGACGGGAGAAATACACCTCACAGCCATCCCGGGCTGCAGCGATGATCTCTCTCTTGACGCTCTCGGTGGCCACAGGGCTGAAGGAGTCCAGCTTGTTTTCCGCTGTGGGGAGAGGGAAATACCTCTTGGTGAGCATCCTCCCTCTCTGGGAAGGATCCGGGCATGGTTCCCAGCAGGAGCAGGGATGATCATAGCCTTCCCACACCTGGCAGGAACATGATGGAGAGACCTCTGTCCCCCCAGCAACTGGCTGAGACCTGACAGAACTCGTGACATTACGGAGCACTAGGTTACCAGGGGGTCATTGCATTTGGAGGCAAAACTACCCCAGCCAGTCATGGCCCCAGGAGATGAGGCTAGGCACTAGAGAGGCTGCGTTTGAGCCCCCCAGGTGTGTGAGCCCCCCCAGGCAGGGAGCAGCAGGACACGGGGATGTGGTTGAGGGTTACCAAAGAGGGATTTCAAGTGGAGCCGCTCCTCCTGGCTGATCCGGATGCAGGTGTCAGACAGCACATCGTTGAAGATCTGGGAAAGGGGGTGAGGAGCAGTGAGGTCATGTGCCAGGGAGCGTGGTGGGACCCCAGCCCCTCTGCCCTGCCCGCTCCCCCTGGCTTGGGGCAGCTCCTACATGGCAGCTCAGCAGGGGAAGATGGGACATCTGCGGTGGGATGAGTGAGCCATCACCCCACTGGGGAATACCTCAGCTTCCAGGGGACCCCGGGGGGGCTTAAGGGGCCAGCTTGGTGCCTCACCTGCCTGAAGATGAGGTCGAGCAGCAGTGGGTTGTTGATGCTGTCCTTAGGGTAGAAAACCTGTCAGGAGAGAGAACAGGGCTTGGTGAAAAGCCCCCTTTATCTCTGTAGCACCTCGGCACCAGCCTGCCCCTGAGTGTCCCCATAAATCAGTACCTCCTTCCGGATGAATATTTTCCAGGGCACGTTGTGGTAGGTGTAGAAGTCCTCACTGCAGCTCCGGTGCAGCTGGGTCTGGACTTGCTGTGCCTCAGACGGGAGCTCCCGAGAGACAGAGACTGTGAAGGGACAGAAAGCTCTGCAGGAAGGCCCCTCCACCCAGGGAAACTGAGGCACGAGGAGCAGTTGTCAGGTTGAGCCGGACACAGTGGCTATTCCATGAGGGTGCTGTGGAGCTGGACTAGCACCAGGCTGCATAAGGCATCACCCAGTGCCACTGGGAGGATGAGGTGCCCCACTCCACCCTGGCCCCCCCCGTGCCACAGCTCTGCCCAGCAATACCTGGGGGCCGGGTGGCTGCTGGACGCCCCGTGGGTGCTCGCAGCTGGTACCTGGCACTGGGCACCGGCTTCACCGTGGCCACCACCTCCTTGGGCCCCTGTGAGGCACAGAGGGGCTGTGGTCAGTGCCAGTGACACCCCCAGCCTAGTGGGGGGGACATGGGGGCGGCCACATCCCTACCACAGCCGTTGGCACCGGGGCTGCCGAGAGCTGTTCCTTCAGGATCTGCATGGCTTCCTCATGGGGGTCCACCTTCTTCCCAAAAAGCTTGCTGCAGAGACAGCATCCTACATTGCCTATACCTGGAATCACCTGCATCCTGGCATCACCTGTACCTGGTATCACCGGCATGCTGGAATTACCTGTACCCCAGCATCACCTGTACCTGGCATCACCTGCAACCCCATCATTCCCTGCACCCCACCATTCCCTACACCCTGGCGTCAGGGCCAGCACATGGACCCGCCCATGTGCCCATGGCTTGGCTGGGGACCCGAGTGGGTACCTGGGGGCCTGGGAGCTGCGCAGGGCTGGCTGGCACTGCCGGATGATGTTCCGGATGTCGTGTGTGGGCCGTGGGAAATGCTCCGAGTTGAGCCGGGAATGCCGCACCAGCTCTCCCGGCCACCGCCGCCCCATGGCTGCTGCAGGGTCAAGAATGGCTATGGGGGGGCTGGACACTGCCCCCACACCTGGGCCCTGGCTCGGTGCCACGGGCTCCCGTGGCCGCCCCACTGCACCAGGACCCCTTACCGGCTTTCTGCAAGTAGGGCCGGGGCTGGGGGGTGCGAGGTGGTGTCCCCTCCGCTGCTCTGCCCTGCAAGGGACACTGTGCCATCAGCACCCAGCACCCCCAGCTGCACCCATCCCCAGGGGCTGCCCAAGGGAGCTGCCCTGAAGCGGAGGAGGGGCTTGACCCCTTCCAGCCCCCCAGCACTGACCAGGAGTCCGAGTGGCTGGTTGGCATCTGGCCGGCTCTGCGGGGACAGGGCTGGCTCTGTGCCTGCAATGACAAAGAGAAGAGATCAGCTGTGAGGTTCTGGGTGCAGGCATGCCCCCCCACCAGGGACCAGGCTGGGAAACTGAGGCAGGGAGCTGGGGTGGGATGTGGGAGTGCTCGGGGCGCTCACCCCTCGGCTGACGCATCTCCGCAGGCACAGGGGGTCCACTCTGATTGGCATCACTGCCACTGTCCCCCCCTCCCACTCCACCTCCTCCCTTCATCCTCTGTGAGAGGATGGCCGGCTTCTCCAGCTCCTGGGGGGGCAGGAATCAGGGTAAGGTGGCCAAGCCACCTGCACCCCAAAAATACCTCGGGCAGGGGGATGCCCCTCTCACCCCATTGCCGTAGGAGAGCACAGGATCGAAGAGGCTGTCCAGGTACCGGTCCAGACCCTTCTGGCTGCGTGGCTCCCCAAATTCCCCGTCTGCAGGGGGACAAGGAGGGATGAGCTGCCAGCAGCAGAGCTCCACCAGCATGGCAGAGCTTCACTGCAGCACTGGGACCAGGGGGAGGATGTCCTACCATGGGAGTGGTACATCTCTGTGGAGGGCAGTGTGGGGGCTTTCACAGCTGGGGGAGGAGGCACCTCATCCAAATCCAACCCATGTCCCAGCACCCTGTAGAGAGGGAGGATGTGCTCACCGAGCACCCACTAGGTGCCAGATCCCCTCCTCCAGGAGCCCACCCACCCCTATCCAGCACCCATCCAGCCTGGTTCCAGGGTTCACCCACCAGCCCCACAGCAGGCGACCCATCCCTGCCCGGGTACCTACACCCGGCTGTCCCTGCCGAGGCTCTCAGTCCCATCCCATGCGATGAGGAAGCAGGATTTCTGTCTGGGGAAGCCCCGGAGCAGCTCGAGGTCGGAGATGAGGTCCAGGACATAGTCATGGCCAGACAGCTCAGCCCACTGGGCACCCACCTTCATGGCCACAGACCAGCCACGCCAGCCCTCTGCCAGTCCCCTGCCAAAAGCCAGATGCTGGGGATGGGGATGGGCACGGGCTACCAGCGGTGCCCCAGCTTTTTAGGGACACCCTGCCCACAAGCTGGGCATTCCCACTCCCCGATCCTGGTGACACCCAAAACAGCCCTGGGGTGACACCGTGGGTGCCAAGCCAGTGCCTACCTGTGCTTCAGGACATCCCCTGCCAGGTCCTCACCCGTGCTCCAGGAGTGGATGGGGCAGGAGAACTGGTCACCTGGGGAGGGATGGGCGGTGAGCTGGTCCCACCAGTCCCCTCCTGCCCGTGAGGGTGGTCACCCTGTGACCGCCCCTCGCCACCGCCCTGCCCGGTGCTGTGCCAGCCGCACCGTTGAAGCAGTGCAGGTCGAGGGCCATGCTGGCCTGCTGCCGGTTCGCCGTCCACTCCAGCAGCGAGGGCGGGAAGGTGCGGGCGGCCGCCGTGCCCAGCTGGGACTGGGCCATGGCATGCATCAGCTTGCGCTGGCACACCGGCTTGTAGCCAGCGAAGGCATAGTCAGAGACAAACCTGTGGGGAAGGGACGGTGCTGCAGGAGGGACCTGGGTGGCATCCCCAGGCACGTGTGCCAGGTTGGCACAGGACCACAGGTCCTGGTTGGACCTAAGCAGTGTCCTCAGGCACAGGTGCCAGGAAAGTCCCCTGAAGAGCCACAGCAATGTCCCCAGGCATGAATGCCAGTCTATCCCCAAGGGTCCCAGCCATCCCTGCTCCCCATCCCCATGCCCATCCCTGGCTCACTTGAGCAGGTACTTGTCGAAGGTGGCGGACGGGGGGAAGGCACTGAGACAGGTGGCCAACAGCAGCCAGCCCCGCTCCTCATTGTTGACGTTGGTGTTCCGCCAGACCTGGTTGGCAGCTTGTGCCAGGAGCTCATCCCGCAGCCCTGGCACCGACAGCCCCTTCTGCACGATGTAGTTGCCGAAGAGGGTCTCCTGCAGGCCGCCCAGCCCCGGGTCCCCCATGAACCGCAGGATCTGCCATGGGGACAGCCAGGTCCTCCCTCTGGCCCTGGGCAGGGAGCAGGCAGGGGATCACAGTGATGGATCCTGTGCCATCCCACCTACCAGCTGGAAGATGCTGAGTGCCTCGTGGCACAGCTCCTCGTCCAGCCGGGTGAGGGGGGCCTTCAGCGGGGCCGTCAGCATCCCGAACGCCGGTTCCTGCGGCAACACCCGCACCCGTGGCTACCTGGGGACAGCCTCAGGCCACGAGGGGCCGGCCCCAGGGTGCTGAGCGTGGTGCTGATGCTGGATGGGGACTATGGGGCTGCCAAAGGGCTGGGCACAGGATGGGGCTGGCAGCCTGTCAGGAACGGGGAAGGGACGGGCTCAAGCTGTGCTGGCAGCACCAGAGATGGGTGATGAGGCCCTGGCACAGGTTGCCCAGAGAAGCTGTGGCTGCCCTATCCCTGGAAGTGTTCAAGGCCAGGTTGGACAGGGTTTGGAGCAACCTGGGATAGTGGAAGGTGTCCCTGCCCATGGCAAGAGGTTGGAACGAGATGGGCTTTAACATCCCTTCAAACCCAAACCAGTCTATGATTGTATACCAGCAGTTTGTTGAGGCTGAGAGGAGGATCCAGCATCAGCCCTGATGCTACCACTCAGGATGCCGGGGACAGGGAAACACAGGGCAAAAATAGAGGGCAAAGAGGAGGAATGGGGCAAAGTGGCCAGGGATGGGGCCGGGGTCCCGGGAGCAAAGCGACCTGGTCTCCCGCCCCAGCGTTCCGGATCCGCCCCGCGTCGGGCGTCCAGGAGGGCTCAGCGGGTCTCTCTCCGATAGCCTCAGCATGGTCCCCCCGGCCTCTGGAGACGACAGGAACCCACGGGGAGGGAGGGAGGTGGCAGCCAGCTCACCACAGTACCACAACCACCCCGGATCCAGCCTCTCTTGCTCCCCGTGGCGTCCCTGGGGCCAAAGCTGGGGCAGAGCCCGGTGGGATGGTGTGGGGAACCGCCGCAGGGACCCTGATTCTAAACGCTCAGCCACAACCGGGGTGCCGGGGACCCCCCAAAAGCTGTCTGGACAGGCTCCCCACTGCTGGGCCACGGCATCCACCTTACCTGGAAGTGGCCCCGCACGTACTTGGCCATGGGGTAGTCGTTGATGTCGAGCGGGAGGGTGAGCTTGGAGTCAGGCTGCAGTGCTGGCGGTGGCACCAGGACCACGCAGCCAGCGTTCACCTCCTGGGCGGCTGTGGCACAGCGGGCAGCTATGGCACAGCTGGGGGGGTGGGGAAAAGGGGCTGGGGGCGATGGCACTGTAGGACCCGCTCACCTGCAGCGGCCTCCAGCAGCCCCATCAGCTCGGCCGGGATCTCCAGGTGGGTGACATCCACCACCTCCCTCCGTGTCAGCTCCTGCCACCACAGCACAGGGATGTGCCCACTCACCACACTGCTCCCTGTGCCAGCACCCATGGGTGCCTCGGTGGGCGAGCACATGGCAGGGACAAGGGCATAGCAACACATGCGTGCTGAGTGCCTGTTACCTCCTTCATCCTCTCCTTCTCCTCCTCAGCCCGCCGGCGAGCATCCTCCTTCCTCTGCAAGCAGAGCAGCCATTCTGAGTCCCACAGGGAGGGAGGGAGACCCAGAGGCAGCAGGAACTTGGGGGGTGCCACTGCCTCCCCAAATGTCACCAGGTTTTCATCCCAAGGAAGTACCATCAGTGCCCCATGGGACATGGAGGAGGTGGTAGTATGGGGCCTGGAGGAGCTCAGGGTTTGGGGGGGGCTTTCTTCAGACCCACCACTGAACATGCAGCAGGGTGGGAGCAGGTGCCCAGGACATCCCTGGAATGTGCCAGCCCCCACCTCACCTTGAGGTACTGCCGGCGGTTCACGTAGATGTGCACCAGCGACCTGAACTTGATGAGCGTGTGCCGCATGCGCCGGTACCGCTGCCTGCGGGAGGGCACCCATCACCCTCTGCCACCCATCACCCTCTGCCACCCACTAGAGCCCCCGTGACGCCCCCCCAGGACCCCCACCTGGCCAGGAATCCCCGTGCCCGGCTCTGCAGGAGGACGATCTTGCGGCGGAGGGAGCGGAAGCGCCGCTTGATGAAGAAGGTGCGAGCGTAGCGCTGGAGAGTGAGCGCGGCCAGGTGATGGGCACGGGCTCGCTTGCTCTCCAGTGCCTGATACAGCTGCTCCTTAAGGAAGAGCTGGGAGCAGGGATGATGCCATGAGCTCCCTGCCTTGGCCACCACCCCCAGGGCACCACCAGAGCCAAAACCCCTCCCAGGGCAGTACCTTGGTGACGCCAACGTAGTACATGCCGGGGTTAACGGTGCAGAGATTCCTCAGCATCTCCACGCAGTTGGCTCCATTGGGAATGATGTTGGACCACATGTCGACGAGGCAGCGGTACCTGGGTGAGCCCATGACACTGTGACCCTGCCGGGACCCCAGCATGGACCCTCCCTGCGGTGACAAGCACCGTGCTTGGAGATGCAGCTTCTCCCGGAGCTGTGCATCAAAGTAAGGGGCCCCCAGCTCCCACTGTGGGGGAACCCCGGCCCAAACACTGCCCCCCAAAACACCCACAAGTTCTGTGGTCTCCTCTCACTGGACCATATGGCGGTACCCCACCCACAGCCCCAGGGCACCTGTCGATGAAGACGAGGAAGGGGATGCGGATGGGGAAGCCCTCCTTGCGGATGCGGATGGTCTCCAGGATGCCCGAGTAGCGCAGCTGGCTGCTGACCACGTCAGCCTCGAAGAGCCCCGGCTCCTGGGGAGGGAATGGGGAGAAACCTCAGTGGCTGCCTGGGCAAACCCCTGCTCAGTGTGTTCCCACCATGCTCCCAGTGCCAGCGGGGCAGGCAGCACTGGCATCACTGCAGGCTGGAAAGCCTTGGCTGTCACCTTCTTGTTGTTGGGTTTGAGACAGCGCACGAAGAAGGGGTTGCACCTGCAACAGAGAGACCCCATTAGCCACGAAGGACAGAGGACAAAGCCAGCCCGCTCACCTCGGGCTCATGTTCCACTGTCACCCTGTCCCCACCAGCCCAGTGCATGGCCTGGCTGCCCACTCTGCCCACTCTGACCTCTCCATCTTCTCCACCAGCTCCAGGAGCGACTGCTGGAAGCGGGCGGCCACAGTGGGAGCCTTGTACCTCCGTGTCCTGGTGCTGCTCCTCCGGATGAGGCTCCTCTGCCGGGCCATCACCTGGGCATGGCCAAAGAAGAGGTTGGCCACCACCTTGGGGAGACGGGAAGGGTTAGTGAGGAGGAAGGTGGCCGGGATGGTGCAGCTCCCCTGGCTCCTCTTCCCAGCCCAGCCACTGCCTTTTTGCCCAGCTCTAAGCAAGCTGCATCCCCTATTTGTGGCTGGATTCCCTGGATAGGGATGGGAATGAGGATATGGATTAGGATACAAAGCATAAGAGCAGCCAATGTGCCCATTTGTGTCAAATGCTTGAGGGGTCAAAGCCCAGAGGACCCTATGAAAGGAAGGCACAGGGTGGAGCCAGAGGCATTTTCTGCTTCAGGTCCCCCTTGGCTTCACTGGTCATGGGGACACAGACTTGGGGACATGAAAAGAGATGTATGGCCACCAGCACCCTGTGTCACCACCAAACCAGGCTCAGGCAGGGCCCTACCTTGGTCTTGCTGCTGATGAACAGGTCCAGCACATCCTGACGGACCTGGTCATAGTTTTTATCCAAAAATTTGTGAACCTGGCAAAGAGCAAAACCTCATGGTGAGGAGCCTGGCAGCATGAAGGGGTGAGGCGAGGAGCTCCAGGCTGGGATGGGGGGTCCCAGCCAGACCCCCCCTGTGCTGCACCTCCCTGCTTGGTGCAGGATCAACCTCCTGCTTAACACCCCAGCTGGGCATGCCCCTGCCACACACCTGGTAGGTCACCTTCCCTGCATAGTGCTTGATGGTGAACTCGGGCAGTGGCATCTTGGGCTTTGTGTAGAGTGGGTTTGTCCCATGGTGGTAGTGACACTTCTGGAGGAATGTGTGGTCGGTGGCCTGGGGAGGGACACAGGGGTGAGACACAGCTTGGGCAGTTCAGCAGCAGATTGGAGCTTCAAGGTACCTTTCAACCCAAACCATTCTGGGATTCTATGATGATTCTATGATTCTTGGGGCTTATCCAGTCCAGAGAAACCCAGAGGATCTCCCAGGTTGTCCAGGACAGCCCAGGAGAAGAGCACCCCTGGGCCACAGTGATTCCATAACCACAGTGATCACCCAGTGCTGCTGTTTCATTACCAGGCACCCCTCACCTGGGGGAAGCAGCTCTGGTCATCCAGGATCCGGAGGATGCCGTAGGGCTTCTGGGAGATGAGGTCGATGCAGGGCTGGTTGTCGCTGAAGGGGATCTCCTTCCACTCAATCTGCTCCCGGAGATACTCCTCCTATGGGAGCAGATGCAGGTCACACCTGAGCTCTCTCCCCTGGCACGGGAGCAGAGCCTGGCACTGCCCACTGACCCACCTGCTCCTCCTGGAAGACGATCTTGTTGAAGAAGAACTGCAGGTACTCGTTGGCGTAGTTGATGCACAGCTGCTCGAAGCTGTTGAAGTTGAGGTCCTGTGAGAAGGAAGGTCTGTTGAGCCTGAGACTCCAGGAGGATGGAGCAGGGATTGAGCCAGGATGGAGCTGGGATGGATCCTGCTCACCTCGAAGCCGTAGATGTCCAGGATGGCGATGGAGAGGGCCTCCTGCCGCGGGTACACCAGCTTGTTGATGCGGTCTGTGAGCCAGCCAAAGAGCAGGGAGTAGAGGGTCTTGGCAATGGCATCCCTGGGAAGGAGAAGAGTGATGGAGCTCTGGAATGTCATGGCATGGCACTGTGTACATCCCCACTGCCATGGCCAGCACCCATCACAGCACAGGGCAGCCCTTAGGGCTGGAGTTTTAATCACTGGAGAGCCTAATCCACACTGGGGGACCTGACCACCTCTTTTCCCAGCTGGCATTTCACCTCCCACCCCATTCCTGAGGGTCAATCCCCCTGTGTCCCCCCAGCAGCACAGCCCCCCTTCCCTCTACCTGGCATCCACGGCGCTTTCAACAGTGAGAGGGGTAAAAATCTTCTCCCGCAGCGTTTCCTGGTTGGGAAACAGCGTGATGGAGTTTTAGCAACACCAGCCACGGTCTCCAGGGACAGAGACCCCCCCTCCCTGCCTGTGCCCCCCTGCACTCACCGTCACCTTGAAGGTGATGGCTTTCTGCAGGCCCTCAGGGGACACCTGCAGCAGCTCAGCCACCGTCCGGATCTCCGTGGCGCTCACCACCGTGGCCACCTCCTGGCAGTCGGTCTGCGGGACACAGGGACGTGGTGGGACGTGGTGACCCCCCCACACACACCTGCCACATCCCAAACCACACCTGAGGAGCACATTTTGGCTCCCTGCAGGGTACCTCGTATTTCTCAAAGTAGACGTTTCCCAGGTGGAGGACGGAGGAGAGGATGCGGAAGATGCTGTTCTGCTCGTCCACGCTGAAGCTCAGCACCTCCATGGTGTTGAGCAGCCGGCGGAAATCCTCCGCGTCGTCCTTGCCGGGAATCTCGCAGTTCCCACCCTGGCACAACCCCCTCGGTCCATCAGTGGCTCTCAGCGGGGGGAGAGGGGCCAGCAACCAGCGTGGGGGGATCACCCTGCCCTGAGCACCCTCCCCATCCACACACTGAGGACTCAGGGACCCACCAGCACCCCGAGGTTGGGCAGCCCCCCAAAAATCAGGCAGCGTGGGGGGGCTGGGGAGAAGCACACTACCTGGTTCAGGTAGTAGTAGGTCTCGGCACCCTGCAGGCAGTACCGCTGGCGCTGCTGGGCGGGCAGCCCTGCCAGCATCTCGTAGAAGATGTGGTAGTTGCGCTCACTCTTGGCCTGGGGAGCAGAGGACAGAGCTGAGGAGGGGGAGGCAGAGGGGGCAGAGTGTGGGGCAGAGCCCAGGACCCCCTCACCACACACCTGGAAGACCACGCGGGACTTCTCCAGCAGGTACTGCGAGGTTATGGCACCGCAGATCAAGCCGCTGCAGGGGGGAGAGCGGGCACCCGCTGCAGCCTCGGCGTGGGCAGGGGCTGGGACCCCCCCGAGGCACCCACCCACACCCTGATGATCCCCCCAGCACACAAGGGGTCAGTGGGGGTGGAACATGGGGACAGGGATAGAGACTGGGAGTGGTCGGGGTTCCAGCCCAGGGCACAGCGTCCCTGCCCCTACCCCAGGGACAGTCACCTGTCCTCAGGTGTTATCACCTTTCCAGCTCATGGTTTGTCCCCAAAAGCATCCCCATGTTTTCCCCCAGAGCCAAGGGTCAGCCTGGCAGCGGGGTGAGGGGCTGAGCTGGGCACTCCCAGGGCAGGGGGACACAGGGGGGAAACAGCCACACACAGGTATTGCTCAGCATTACTTACTCTTCCAGAAAGATTTCCACAAATTTCCCAAACCTGCTGGAATTGTCATTCCTCACGGTTTTGGCGTTGCCGAAGGATTCCAGCAAGGGGGTCGCCTCCAGGATCTGTTGTGGTGATGAGGAGAGCTGGGGGGTCATCCTGGGCACTTGACACACCACAGGCTGTTCCCATGGTGGGGGCAACCCCCTTGTCACCCCCTGCCACACTCCCTGCCACCCCTGCCCCATGCAGACACCCGTGGGTGCCCAAATTCGAGGTGTGCACCACAGCCAGATTAAATGAGGATGTGGGAGAGCACAAGGACCCCATCCATGTTCATGCACCAAGCTCCTCCTGTCCCTCCCACCATCCCCCTGCAGCTGGGGTGACATGGCCAAGATGCCATCACGATCTCCATCCCCTTGAACTGTCCCAGCTCACGTGTCCCCCTCAGTACCTCTATCTGCCGTGGTCCATGTGGAAGCGTGGGGACAAGGAGAGAGCAGCCAAGCCATGAGCAGGGGTGGAGGAGAGCACAGGGAGAAGAGGACAGGGACATAGGGACACAGACACACAGGGATGGGGGTGTCCCCAGGGCAGCAGCCTACCTGCGGGGCAGTGCTGCGTTTCTGGCTGACGGCTGCCAGGTAGCGCAGGATCAGCTTGGTGGCTTCGGTCTTCCCTGACCCACTCTCCCCACTGAAATATAGAGTGGGAGCATGGTTGGGGTCATCCCCAGCCAAGCAGGGAGCACCCACCCTAAACCCTCCTCAAAACCCCAGCACCCCATCCCCAGCAGCACCACCTCAGCAATTAGGGTGGTGCTGATTAGGGGCCATGTCCCACCTGATGATGATACACTGGTTGTGTTTGGCATCCATCACTTTGGAGTAGGCGACGTTTGCGATGGCAAAGAGGTGCCTGTGGTGGGGGGAAGCAGAAGAAGGAGGGGGTGTGGTGCCTCAGTGCCCCAGCACAAGGACCCCAAATGTACCCCAAGCACCCCCATGCATGGACACAGATGGTCCAGCACCCAAGGGTCCCCAGGGGCTTGGGACCACCCAGGGCTGCTGTGGGACCCAGAGGAGGGTGACAGCAGGTAGGAGTGCCCCCATCCCTACAGGATATTTGGAGCCACCCTGGTACTCACGGTGGGTTCTCCCCCAGGGCTCTGCCTTCATACTGCAGCACCTGCTCTGTCCCGTAGATGTTGTAGAGCCGGTATGGGTTCACTGACACCAGGATGCTGCCAATGTAGGTCTGCCAGAGAGCGAGATTTGAGACTGCAAGGTCTGGGAGGGCGATGGCCCTCCACAGACCTCACACCAGGGGTCTTTGGGGGATGCTGCGCCCCCCTAAACTTACATAGATGAGCTGGCGCTCGAACCGTGTCCGGATGTTGTTCAGCACTGCGGCCTCCTGGAGGTCCCTGGCACGGGGCAGAGGCTGCATTAGGGGGTGGCAGGGGGATGGAGGGATTCCCAAGTGTGTCCCCAGCATCTTCAGCCCTGGGAGGCTGGAGTGGCCCCCATGTTGGAATGGGATGGGGTGGGAGCAGCCGGGCCAGGGTGCATGGTTGAGGGAGCAGCCCCATCAGCCCCCTGGGTCACAAAGGGGATGGGGACACTCACTCCAGCTGGGTCATGTCCTCCAGCCCGTCCTCCTCCTGCGGCTCCTGGTACCGCACGATGGGCAGGCTGCACAGCGACTGCATCTGCACGGAGCAACCACCCCAGCTCTGTCATGGCAGGGCTGTGCCAAACCGCTCAGCTGTCCCACCCAGTCACCACCACCCCCCAAAACCCACCATCTGTCAACCCAAACCAGGGGACACACAGCCAGTGATGGCAGGAACCTCAAGAAAACACCCTACAGCCCTGCAACCCCCCAGCGAGAGTGTTGTGTGTCACAGAAGAGCAGCAGAGCTGAATACAGGGACACGGGGCCACCAAGGCATCCTTGGAAATGATTCCAGGAAAGACTGGTCCTGAGAAGCCCAGTCTTGCTTGCTGTGCCACCCCCATCACGGCTGCAAGGGCTGGGCAACGGAGGCTCCTGGGCAGGATGGCACCTCCAGGGAAGGTGATGGAACGGGGCCGAGCCGCGGGGCTGAGGCTGCTCCCCATAGCCGCGGGCAGAGGTGACACAGGACGGGTGTCACCCAGGAGGCTGCGGTGGCGGCCGGCCAGGTGGTGGGCAGGAAAGCGGACACCCGCCGGGTCACCGTGCCACCCGCACCCGTCCCCGCCGGATCGCGTCTCCACATTTCCATACACCAGAGTCAAGTGTCCCCAAAGGGGCCGTCCGTGGGGGGACACACAACGGGCGATGAGCTCCCCCTCCAGCCTGCTCCCCACGGCAGGACCCCCGCCAGCACCCAGACCACCCATAGCCAAGTACCCTCCACCCCGAGCGCTGCGAACCCTCTGGCACCAGTGGCTTTGTTCCCCGGGGAGCCGGCAGCCACCTCAGCACGCCACCCCATCCCTGGTCCCGCCGGCTCGCCCCCCGGCTCCATCCCCCCGTGAGGGGCTCCCCGCCGGCGTTACCTTGGTGCGCCAGGGCTGCTTGGTGCCCAGGTACCCGTCCGCCCAGGGGTGCCTGTCCCGCCAGCCGCCCCCCGGCGAGCGCTGGCTCAGGTATCGGGCGATGTCGGCTCCCCGCTGGCTCGCCCACCGCCGGCCGCGCTGGGTGGGCTGCTGGGGGGGGCCCTGCTCGGCCGTCCAGGCGTCGGGCATCTCCCGCACCCGCACGACGTGCTGCGTGGACCAGTGCTGCTTGTACATGCGGGACGCGCGCCGGAAGGAGCCCAACCTCTGCACCTGCGGCGTCACCACCGCGTAGCGCCCCGCGCCCTCCTCCCCGGCCGCCCCTTCGCCCTCGACGGGCTCTGCCGGCCCCGGGGGCCGAGCGCCGTGGCGGGGGGCTACAGGGGAGCCGGGGGCTCGCCCGTGTGGGGGTGGGAAAGCGGCGCGACGCTGCGGTGAGGGGCTCCGGTTGCCACGCGGGTTGGAGGGGGGGACGGGGCGCCCGGCGTCGGCCCAGCCCCGGCGCCCCGACGGTGGGCTCGGTGACCTGCGGGTGCTCCCGTCCCGCCGGGATGGGCGCCGGGGCAAGGAGGGCGAACGGGTGGAGGGGTGGCGGGAGGGTGGTGAGGATGGGGGGGCTTTGGTGGAGGCCATGCTCCTGACGAGCAGCGATGCGAGGGACTGCCCCACGGAGCGCCCCGAGGAGGGGCTGTGCCCCCCTGCTTCCGCAGACGGCCTGGCCGGCGGGGAGTGGGGGGCCATCCCAGCAAGGGGCTGCCCGATGCGCTGGATGAAGCTTTTGGGGGTGCTGGGAGCGGGGCTGGGCGGGGGAGGCACCCCGGCGAGACCCCGCGGGGTTCCCTGCCAGGGGGGCAGTTCTTCATCCCAGGAGGGGCCGGGGCGGCCGAGGCGACGGCTGCCGGGGCGGGAGGACGGTGCCAGGAAGGGGGTCCTCTGCAGCGGCTTCACCGCCTTGGTGGGGGGCTCGGGAAGCCGTGGCCAGGCCTGGGGGAGCGGCAGCCCGGGGGGGCTGCTCCGCCGCGTTGACAGGGTTCTCCCCGACCCCGCCGCGGGGCCCCCTAAACGCCTCCCCCCCCCGGGCCCCGGTGAGCGGGGGGCGGCCGGCGGCGGGGCGGGGGGCTCGGGGTTGAAGCGCCGGAGGCTGGCACGGAGGGATCGCAGCGACCCCTCGCCCCGTGTGCTGCCGGGGCGAGGACGGGCTGGCGGTGGCGATGGGGAGCGCCCGGGGTTGGCGAAGGGGTTGCGGAGCGACGGCCGCCGCGCAGCCCCCGGCTCCCGGGGAGGGGGCTGCACCCAGGGCCCCGCCGGCGGGGAAGGGTCCCTGGCTGGAGATGCTCGCGGTGGAGGGTCCCGGCTCCCCAAACCGGCGCTCTCCGTCCCCGCCAGCCTGCGGCTGGAGCGTCTGTAGGAGGGCTGAGGGGTGCGGGGGCCCCGCAATCCCCCCGTACCCCGCGGCGGGTGGCTCTGGGGCTGCGAGAGGGAGCGCTGGAGGAACTGCCCCAGAGGGCTCCCGCACGCCCGCGCTGCCGAAACCCGGCGTGCAGGGGATGCTGCGGGGCCGGGGGCTGCCGGGGGACGCGGCGGCTCGTACTCGTCGTAGTCGTCCTCGTCGCGGGCGGCGGGCAGGTGGGGAGACGGCGGGAGGGGGACGTCCAGGCGGTCCCTGCCGAAAAGCTTGACCTGGGGCCGGGGAAAGAGCCTGAATTTCCTGTTGAGGGAGAGCTTGGAGGAGAGAGTCTCCCGCATGCCCCGGAGTGAGGAGGCACTGAGGATGGAGAAGGGATAGTCCTTCTCCTCCTCCTCCCCTTCCTCCCACTCCTCCGGCTCCTCGCCCTCGGCGATCTCCTCCAGCCCCAGGGCATAGGGGTTGCAGGAGGACTGGGCGTGCGGTGCCCACCCCCCCTCGCTGTACTGGATGTGATGCTCGGGGTACTCCCCGCCGGGGTACCCCCCAGCAAAGGGCTCCCCAAAGTCCTCGTAGGGGTCCCCCCTGTAGCTGAAGGGCCCCTCCGCCTCCTCTCCATACTCGAGGTCGCTGCCATAGGGGTCGTAGAGGCCAAGGGAGGATCCACCCCCAAATGGCCCCTCATCCTCGAGCTCTGTGTAGCCATAGGGATGTCCCGGTGGGTCACCCTCCTCCCAAAACCCCCCATAGACATCGTACTCCTCCTCCTCCTCTGTCTCGTAGCCAGGGTAGTCAGCATAGGGGGTCAGCATCGCATCCTCAAACCTGTACCCAGCCGGGTAGGCTGGGCTTTGCATGTAGCCTTCTTCCTCCTCAGAGTAGCCATGTTGGGGGCTGAAGGCTCCATCTTCCTCATCAGTGTAGCCGTGCCACGGGCCATAGGCTCCATCCTCCTCAGCATAGCCATGCTGGGGGCCGTAGGCTCCACCTTCCTCCTTGGGGTGGCCACGCCAGGACCCATAGGCTCCATCTTTCTTCTTGGCATAGCCACGGCGGGAGCCGTAGGCTGCGTCCTCCTCCTTGCCGTAGCCACGCCGGCGGCTGAAGGCTCTGTCCTCCTCCTCGGCCCACCCGTAGCGCGGCATTGGCGGCTCCGCCGGCGCGTGCTGGGAGCGCCGCCGGGACGGACGCCTCACCATGCTGCCCTGCCGCGCAGCGCCAGGGGCCAACAGCCCGCTGCTGCCAGGGATCCGCTTCATGTTGGCCCGGTGCCTGAGGATCTCGTCTTCCGCAGGGAACGGCAGCTTCCTGGCACCGATACGGGACAGCCAGGCCGTGTCGGTCGCCCGGCTGCCCCCCGTCAGCCGCCCGCGCCGTGAGAGCACCTTCCTGGCCAGCCAGCCCGTGGCGGCGGCCGCCTTGCTCAGCACCCGTGCCCGCGGCTTGAATTTCCTTTCTGGGCACCGGCGGAAGAGCAGCGCGCCATCCTCGGCGGCCTGCCCGCCCCGCCGCAGCAGCAGGAACGACGGCTTCGATGGCGCCTCCTTCTTGGCCTCCTCCTCCTTCTTCTTCTTGGCCTCCTCCTCCTTCCTCTTCTTGCCCACGTGCTTGAAGCGCATCATCAGGTTGGAGGTGGACTTGAGCACCGCCTTGTTCTTCTTCTTCTTCCTCTTCTTGGTGCTTTGCTTATGCAGCCCCCAGAAGAAGCGGGATGTGTTCTTGAACTGCCCCTTCTTGGGCCGATGCAACCCCAGCTTCTTGAAGCCCATGAAGAGCTTTGAAGTGCTGCGGAGGCTCCGCTTCGCCCGGGTCTTTGGCGCTGCCGCCTCCTCCTCCTTGGCCAGGCCGGGTTCCGCGGACTCTTTGGGTTGGCCCTTGGCCTCCGCGCCCTTGGCCCCTTTCTTCTTCTTGTCAGCCGCCAGCCCCATCACCATCTTGGAGGTGCCCTTCAGGTTCTTCTTGGACGTCGTGGCATCACTTTCATCCTCCTCCTCCTGCGTCTCCAGCTGCATCTTCTTTCCCCGGCCTATCTTCTTTGCCACCCCCGCCTTGGGCAATGCCTTCTTCTCCTTCCCCTTCTCCTTCTCTTTCCCCTTCCCCTTCCCCTTCTTGGGGTCTTCTGCAGCTTCCTCCTCCTCATGCTTCTCCTCCTCCACCACCTCTGTCTCCTCGGTCTCCTCTTCCTTCAGCAGCTCTGCATCTGAGGCATCCTCTGACTCGCTGGGATCCTCCTTCTTGCCCTTCTTTCCAACATTCCCTTTCCCGTTGTCCTTCTTCCCTTTGGCCTCCTTTTTGGGAGCCCCCTTCTTGCCAGCCATCCCGGCGGTGGCGGGTGCTCATGCTCCGGCCCCGGTGGGGCTCTGGAAGATGATGCCCTGTGCCGGCATGAGCCGGCTCCCGGCACACCGTCCGGCTCCCGACCCCGCCGCCTGCCCCGGGAGGGTATTTACCTGTGCCTGGTTTTGGCGAGGCACATGCCCGTGCGTGGCTCCCTCGGGCACCGGCGGCCGCCCGCTTGGCATCGCGCTGGGGCGGCGGGACGGGCCCCGGGGCAGCCCGGGGAGCTGCCTCCTGCCTCCCGCACACCCCGCGAGTCGGTGGCTGGGCTCGGGCTGTAACCCAACCGCCGGGCTCACGGCGGCATGAATAATGCAAGGGATGCACCACGCTGGCCCCGAGACTTTTCCGAAGGAGCAGGGAAGGGCCCCCGCTGCTGGGAGCGTCCCCCAAGACGGACACTGCGGAGGACGGCGCTGTCACCACCCAAAAACTGGACCCTGCCACCTCCCGGCCTCTCGGGACTCCCTCTGCCCTTCCCTGGGAAATCGGTCTCTTCCTGCAGTCAGCACGGAGACGGATGAAGCCCAGGGATCCCTGAAGCCAAACGGCGGTGCCAGGAGAGAGGTGACAATTTTGCAGAGCCCAGGGCGGCAGGGACACAGCCAAGAGGAGCAACACAGGGGAGGAACCTGACACCGGTCCAAATCCCACAGCCCCACAGAAGCACTGAGGAGCCCGGAGCCCACAGGGATACCCCCAGTGCCACACCAGGCAGGGTGGCAGGTACGGGCAGGGTGCCACATGTGCCCACACACAGCCAGCGAGGGGGTTTGTCTGTGCCACACGTGTGCCCTGCAGCAGTGCCAGCAGCCTGTTGGCACACACAGGTGCCCAGGCGTGGGGTGACCACATCAAATGTTAATGCCAGAGCTGGATTCCTGCAGCTGCAGCTCATCAAAGTTTAAGCAGCAGCAGTGGGAACTCACTGTCCTTCACAGATCACCTGTGGGCAGGGACAGCACCTGCTGCACTCCCTTGCTGGAGGTATTTGGGGAGATCCAGGGGGGAGCAGCAGCATCGAGCTGTGCAGCAGCTGGTGGAACCCAAGAACAAGCAGCACTTGCTGGACTGAACCTGTTGGTGTCCCCCAGGACCAGGAGAGCCCCACGGCTGGCATCTCCTGGAACTCCTGGTGCCTCCCTGCCACATCTACAGCAGAGAAGCACCAGCCATGATCCCATGGCTTTGCCTCCTCCATGCGTTGATTTCTGAGAGGGAGACACCTTAGTGGGGTCTGCACAGAAAGTGGCTGCCCTGGAGTGCAGGGAGAGCAGAGGGATGGAGCAGGAGGAGAGGCATCTGGCAGATACTGGGAGAGGGTCTATGGGGTAACAGAAACACCAGATCAGTGGGAAAAGAGCATCAGTAGAGTCCAAGCCACATGGAAGCACTACCCTGCAGGAGTCCCACCTGGCACAGGCACAGTCCACTCACAGGTCTGCCATGGGCACCAAGGCATGTGGGGCCGATGGACCCTGCCCTGCCTGGGCACAGGTGCCTCCCCATACTGCCCCATCCCTGCTCCAGCACAGACACACAGGGCCTGGGCACCATGATGTGGCAGGGAATCACCTCTGACACAGACACAGCCCCTCCCTCTCTGCTGGCAGTGAGCAAGGGGGTACCCAGTTGGCAAGAAGCTGCTGCAACCCGCATCCCACCACTCGTGCAGTCCCTGCTGCCATCCCACTGCCCCTACAGTCCCTACCTCCATCTCTCCCAGGCAGGGCAGCAGGCCCTGCAGTGCTTTCGGTGCCCTGGGTGCTGGCACAGCTCCCTGTGCCATTTCCATGGCTGTGCCCACGGTGCCTCCCTGCCCATGACAAGGGCTTTCCAAGAGGAGGAAGGAAGGAAGAAAGAGAGTGAGCTTCATCCCACACAGGTGCTGCCTTCCACAGTCTGAGCTCACATACCAGACCCCTTCACACCTCCCCATGTTCCTCATCCTTGGGCACAGCCTTTGGCACAGCAGAGCTGGGAGAAGGGCATTCGTTCCCAGACTCAGCGGAATGGTGGCAGATGCTGGAGGCTGGAGGGGAAACCCAAGGCCATGAACCCCAAACTGTGGGCACCCACACTCGGTGGCTGTTTCCAGGGTGTCTGGGCATGGCTGCATCCAGCAGCAGGACATGATAGAGACTGTGGGTGCAAAATCTGGCAGTGAGGGGTCCCTGGGGTGGCAGTGGGTCCCTGGGGTGGCAACAGGAGAAGATGCCCAGAGCATCCTCTGACCATGTCACTCCTGAACGGCTCCAGCCACGTGGGCGAGCCAGGGAAAGCCATCTCACCCCAGGGACACAGGCTGGGACAGTCCCAGTCCCATTGCCACAGCCCGGGGCTGTGCCATGGCTGGATGCAGGGAGGGGATGGAGACAGTTCACCCGCCCCAGCCCGGCAGGACGCGCGGCTGCCCGACACTGTACCTTTGGAGTGTTGCTTTGGAGTGTACCATCGGCGGGCAGAGCTCCGGGGGCAGCAGCTCCGTGTCTCCAAGCAGGTCTGCGGTCACCAGCCGGCCCCGGGTCCGCTTACAGCCTGTTTCCAGTTACAGCCGGAGCAGGGCTCCGTGCCACCACACCACACCACGGCGGCCCCATCGCTGCCGTGCCTCCCGGGAGCTCTGTGCTCCAGCCCCAGGGAGCCGGCCCGGGCACCTCCCGGCTGCAGCAGCGTCTCTCTCTCTCACCATATCCCCTTCCCTGTCATCAGTTCTGCATCATTGCACATCCACTTTCAAACACCTGTGGGCAGGCGGGGCCACCCTGCTGCAGCTCTTGTCACTCCAGTCACAGCCCCAGGAGTGCCAAGAACACAGGGATAAGCTGGACCAAGCCAGCAATGTGACAGCAGCACAGACCTCCAGGCCTCCAGGGCAATGTGGGGTCTCTCCATGCTCCTCCAAGCACCCATCACCCCCCTGATCTGGCTAATTTCCACCCCCTCCAGTTCCCCCCTCCAAACTGAGCAGGGGGACCCAGCACATGGACAATGCACGGCACATCCCTGCCTGCCAGCTGCTGCCTGCTGCCCACGAGGGAGGTGTTATGGGAGGAGAGAGGCTGGAGCAGATGCTGGAAGCACAGACCAGCTGGGCATGATGCTGGCGTGCACCCAGGAGTGCTGGCTGGCAGCCCTGGAGCCAGGTCACAGCCCTGGGCCATCACCTCAGTCCCAGAGCCAAGCCCAGGAGCTTTCCCAGGGCAAAACAGCCCCATGGAAAAAGAAGTGTGGGGAAGGGGTGGTAGGAGACCTAGGGCAGAGGGTCCTGGGGAAGGAGGGGGCATTCAGGGGAGGCTGCTCTGCTCTGGAGGGCCGTGGAAATGTGGGGCTATTGGGAAGGTGGGAGGCAGAAGATGAGATGGGGGGGATAAAGGCAGTGAGCACACAGGTAGGGACAGGCAGGGACAGGCAGGGACAGGCAGAGGCAAGAGGACACCACACACCCTTTCCCAGAGGATCTGAGCTGCAGCACTTGCCTAAGGACCAACGTCACACACAAAGGTCAGTCTGGCCAAGGCAGCGTGGCACCTGTGAGCCCAAGGGAAGTGCCACCCGGCTGGGGGACCCGCAGTGACTCACCTGGGGTAGCCAGCTCGCCTGCATGGCCTGGGGCTGGCCCGGTGCTCCTGGCTCTGCTCCTGCCGGGGACCATCCCTCCCCATCGGTGCAGCAGCAGCTGCAGGACCCAATGCATATTTGATGAGTGCTATTATTCTCATCTCCACTCATGAGCGCAGGGATGGGAGCTGATCTTCCCTCGGCAGAGCTGGGGAGGGGCAGGGAGGCAGCGAGGGTCCTGTCCTCCCGTGGTCCCTGTCCCTTCCCTGGTGACACAGCTGGACAGCCCCACAGCCCCTTCCCTTCTGGAATACAGATCTGCACTTCAGTGCAGCCCAGATGTGAACAGCTGGAAAATGGCCCTGACCCATTCCTGCCCCCAAAACCAATGCGAGTTTAGGACAAGAAATCACTGGGACATGGGAGCTGGGGACAAATGCACCCCCCCCACACCCTTCTTCAAAGCCGGGTTGGGAGCAACCAGCTCCTGAGGCTCTGGCAGCCTCATACCAACAATACTGAACCACCCTCTCCTTCTCAGGCAAGCAGGGCATCTCCACCTCCCTTCACAAAGCTTCCTCCTCCTCCTCCCAGCACTGGGTTCCCGCATCCCACCACACTGGGGACCATTTTCCTGCAGGGATGGAGCCTGTGGCTCTCCCAGATGCGAGGGCAGCAAGAGCATCCTGCTGCAGCACCCGAGCCGGGAAAACCTCCCCACTTCCTTCTCCTCCAGGCAGGCACGTCCCCGCCGTAATGCGGTGGGTATTTATTATGCTGATTCCTCAGAACTGCGAGGGCTTAACTGCAAATTACAATCAATAGCCCCAATCCCCTCGGGGCAGCTTCATCATTTAGCAGGCGCAACCAGAGGAATTCAAAACTATTTGCCAGCCATAAATCCTCCTCCCCGCAGCCCTCCCGAGCCGGCCCCCCCGAGCCGGCCCCGCGCCACCCGATGGCTGGTTGGGGTGACCCTTGTCAGCATTTGAGACAATTAAGCTGTCACTGCGGATCGTGACTCTTATATACAGCCCCGAGCGGCACTTGGGGATGTCACCGTGATGGGGTGAGGGGAGCTGGCTGAGCTGAGCCCGCCGCAGCAACCGTCTCTCATTGAATTAAATGAATGTATTTGGAGGCAGAGTCGCTTTTTATTACCTTGCAAACGATTCCTGACTAAATTAATTTATAAGAAGGGTGTTCAGCCAATCAAACCTGCTTGATTGCCTGGAACAGGCATTTTAAACAGAGCACGCCTGGGGCCGCCGCTGGTTCCAGAGATGGAGGGTGGCTGATGGGCTGCAGCGAAGCTGATCCGCCCTGCTCCACACCTGGAGCGCTGTGCTCAGCCAGGGGAACGGCCCCGGGGATGGGGCAGGATGAGCACAGCCCTCTGGGAAGAGCAGGAATGAACCTGGAGACGGCTGGAAGAGCAGGGGAAAGGCAGGAGCTGCGGCACAGAGCATCAGCTGGACTGTTTGAGGGCGGCTTTCTCTGAGCATCACCCAGCCAAGGCTTCCCTCCTACAGCAAAGAAATGCAGGGTGCTGCTGTTTTGGGAGCAAATCCGCAGCTCCTGCCTCTACCCATCCTCCCAGAGAGAACAGCCCTTCCCTAAACACACAACAAGGAGTCTCTGAGCACATCTCCCTTCAGCAGTTCCCCTATGGAGCTAAGGGGGGGTCAGGCCAATGCATAGAAACATCATAGAATCACCACAAAACAGTTTGGGGTGGAAGGGACCTTAAAGCTCATCCTGTTCCAAGCCCCTGCCATGGGACACCATCCACTAGCCCAGGTTGCTCCAAGTCATGTCCAACCTGGCCTCGGATGCTTGCAGGGATGGGGCAGCCACAGCTTCTCTGGGCAACCTGTGCCAGGGCCTCACCACCCTCACAGGGAGGAATGTCCTCCTAACATCTAATCTGTATCTCCCAAGTCAATTTAAAACCATGCCCTTTGTCCTATCACTGTCTGCTCATGTAAAAATTCCCCCTCCACCACTTTAATAAGCTCCCCTTAAATACTGAAATGCTGCAAATTCCATAAACCTCAGGAGACTCCAGTACAACCCCAACGCTGCAGCAGATTCTCCCCTCGCCCTTTGGATCTTGCCTCCTCAGGATTCAGAGATGGCCATGGAAACCCACCCCTGCACGAACTGCAACGTTTGCAGCTTTTTAACATCAGTGCAGAACAATTAGGGAAGTGCCTGGAAGAAGGAATACTGCAATTAAATGGTGCATTTTCAAGTGCAGCTATAAACTCGCTGCCAAAAAAGCTACTCTCACTGAAAAAAGAAGTTGGCTTCTTCTAGCTTCACTATTTTTACTTCATCCCCATTCCAATTTTAATCATGGATCAGTTCATTTTGAACAGGAAAAAATGCCCATTTTCCTAAATGAGGCTAATTAGGCAGAGGGGGGTTTAACAATATGCTAAAATCAATTTGGAACCCAAACACAATGAGGTAGCACCAACTACCCAAGAATAGGAATTAGCAGGTAACACTGTGCATTCAGCCTCACACCAACCATCTCCCCAGCTCCCTGCACTAGCTGGGCTGAGGATGAAGCCCTGTCAGCAGTTCTGGCTGCCCAGCTCCATGCTGAGCCTTGGCAGCCTCCAGAATTTTGAGGGAGAAGTCAGAAACTCAGGGACAAAACGAAACCAAAAGTCTTTGTGAGGGCAATTCTGCCTGTGTGACCTTCACAGGAAATGGGAAGGGTGAGTTAATGTGCTGGAACAGCATCCCACCCAGCTCACACCAGGAAGGGCCTGCTTTCCACTGCCAGCTCAGGGATAATGTGGATAATTTGGAGCTCGTTCCCCACTCGCTGCCTCTGCATTCAGGGTTTGCTCTGTGCTCCAGCTGTGAACAAAGCCAGGAACAGGGAAGAGGACTTACAGAGTTCAAAGTCACCTTCTTAGCTTGTGTGTATAACATCTATTTATCTCCCATCACCAGCCTCTTCCAGGCACTTGACCTTCTACTCCCCCCTACAACCTCCTGTGACAGCATCCAGGATTCCTCGGGTGGCTGGAGGTAAAACAGAGCGTTAGGAAACACACCAAACCATCCACCCACCGTTCACATGAAATAGCAACTTTTTATTTTCTCAAATAAAATAATCCTTCCATTTCTGCTCCATCAGGTTGTGAGGGGTGGGGAGGAGCAGGGAGGAGAGAGGAGCCCTGCTCAGACAGGTGTCACACCTGTCCTCACAGTTGCTCATCCACATCAGACCAAACCCTTTTCCAACAAAAGAAAATAAAAGCTATTGGCAGCTCTTGATCCTAGAAAGGAAGAGCTGTCCTCTATCAGGCACTCTGAATTATTTAGCAACGGTATTCAATGGAAAAGCATGATTAGAAAAGTTCCAGACTTCTGATGAACAATATCCAGACAAGCAACAACGTTTAACAGGGCTGGCGGAAAACCCATGGCATGGGATGGTACCTTGAGCTCCAAAGAGCTGTGACTGGAATTCAGGGGCATGGTTAAGAAGAACTCCAGCTTGGGGACTAACAGGCAGGACAACTCCTGCCCAACAGAGGAGGAAGCTCCCAGGGCAGCTCCTTGACGAGTGATATGCCAGAAGTGAATCCTCACTGCAGACTGTGGCTCTTGGATCGTACCCTGCTGCAGTTTGGTCAAGATAATCGTTTATTAACAGTTTAATTTCTCATCTCTCAGTACCAGTTGGACCAGGATGTCCTATAAACCCCACTGCAGGGCTAAGAGAGGCACAGAGTGCCAGGTGTTAATGTTAATTGAGGTGGGACCGTTATAAATTGGGGCTGTCTCGGCTGCAGATGTGTCCAAGGAGCAGGGGAGGGAGAACTTTGATTCTGTTTCAGATCAATGCTTAAATTAAGTGAATGGATGAGCAGCAAAGCATCAGCAACGTTCTCTGAGCCCAAAGCACAGGGCCAGATTGGTTGACACCAACCCAAACACTTTCCTAGGGAGGTGAGCACTTGGATCCCTGTGCAAACCCTACAAGAGGAAGGACGCTGCTGGATGTGGGAACTGTGTCCTAGGAGAACTGGCTCCCTTTTAATTTTTAAGAAACATTACTTGGCCTGAAACACTGCGAGATGGAAACCCATCTTCCCCATCCCCACCTGCAAGCACAGTAGCCTCGTTTTCTGCCTTCTTCCAAGAGAAGGAGCTTCACAGAAGCTTTCTTGGCTGTGGAACACGTCTCCCTTTTCCTTTTTCTTTATTTTTTCTTTTTGTGTGTGTGTGTGTTTTGTTTTGTTTCTATGTCAGTTCCAATTGCAGTGATTAAAGACAAGGCCAGGCACCAGCAGAGTTACTTCTTCACGATCTGAATGACATCCTCATGCTCCATCATATGGGTTAAGCCCACTCTTTGAGGGCTGTACTTTGTGCTTGTCCCCTTTAAAGCAAAAAATGGGGAAAAGGATTAGGAGAAGCGCAGTCAGAGACACCTGAGGACAGGAATTCCATTAGCTGTCACACACTTACCCACACCAAGGCATATTTGAACTGGCTGGCTAATGATCTGTGAATCCGATGGCACTGCAAGACAGACAGGTAGAAGGTGAAGTATTTAGTGGCATCTCTTTGCAAACAACTTTTTCAATATCCAGGAACTAAAAGACATGAAGGTCTGTGTCAGAAATTACTATAATGACTTTAAGAGCCAGTTAACAGCACTTGAAACAATACAGAACAGACACAGGAATCACTAGCCCACAAAAATCCCCCTTCCACTGCTTCCATGTGCTTTTCACTGGGCTGCACAGCAGCTGTGAAAGAAACCTGAGGCAGATAAAAATCAATCAAAGCAACAAAAGGAGAAGCCTAACTAAACACTGGCAGGTCCTGAGCTTTATGAAGCACAAATCACAGCAGGTCCAAGAGGAACCTGTGCTTTCTGCACACAGGGAAATGTAAAACATGCAGAAAAATTACCACATGCTCCACAGAGGCCCCTTTCCGTAGAATAATGGCATCTGTAAAGTCTGGTCTCTCTGTGGAGAAGCAGAAGGGAAGGGAAAAAAGCATGGGATTTTCATCAAGTGTGTTCTAATATGCTGACTATCTCACATCACCCTGCGCTTACTACTCCCAAATTCCTCCTCCCTGCTCCCAAACTGAACAGGTGTCCAGTGGCTGAAGGCATCAAATCAGTTCTCCACTACCCTCAAGTGCAGTTACCCACACCACAGCCAGCAGCTTCCTCACAGCCCACCTGATCCAACTCCATCCCAGACACTTGACTTACGACAAACAAAACCACCCAAAGCAAAACACACCTGCTCAAGGAAAACCAAACTCCCCCAGATTTCAATGCTTAGCAAGCTCAGAGAAAGTTCCTTCATCTCCCCATATCCACCCAAGTTCAGTTGTTCACAACCAACCTGGAACAGGTTATAGATGGGCCTTTATCACTGTGAGAAGCTGCAAGTAGGTTATAAAGCAAAAGGAGGATCAAAGGCACTGCCAAGGGCATGGGAATCATCAAACTACTTGCAGTAGGAACAGGAAACTTCTTCTGGGTTGTGATGGGCTGAACTGTTCATCACAGCGTGCATAACAAGGAAGAAAGCTGTGAACTTGCACACTTTATTTCCTTGTATCATCAAGCAAAGACTTATTAAAATTCAGCTCTTGTAAGACAGAATAGGAGGGCTGTGGGGGGATCCACACATGGCAGGATTAGATGGAGCAGAAAGCTCTTCTCAGGAGCTGAAAGCTGGTGAGGGAGAGCATAATTCCAGCATTTCCAAGGCACAAGCCCTACTGGCAGCCTGTCTTTCTTTGATGAGTAGCAGCCTTTGTGCTTTTCAAACCTTCTGTTCAGCTCATGGTCACTTACGTCCTCGTTTCTTGGTATAGATGCAGGTAAGTGCCAGGTACTCCCAGAGCTTTTCCAGCAAGTAATCCAGGTTCAGTTTCATGCCACAGCTGCAAAACACCAGGAACATCTGTTGTGATTTAGAGATCCAGGAGAACAAGGTGAACTGTCTTATCAAAGTGCTGGGGAATGAGGGAAGAGTCTTTAATGAGGCCAGGAAAGGAAAAACACAAGGTGAAATGGCCTTAAGCTGAAGGAGGGCAAGGTTAGAGTAGATACTAGGAAGAAATTCCTTACTGTGAGGGTGGAGAGCCCTGGCACAGGTTGCCCAGAGAAGCTGTGGCTGCCCCATCCCTGGAAATGTCCAAGGCCAGGTTGGACAGGGCTTGGAGCAACCTGGGCTAGTGGGAGGTGTCCCTGCCCATGGCAGGGGGTGGAACTGGATGAGCTTTAACCCAAATCATTCCATGATTCTATGAAATAAAACAGGCTTCCAGAAGGGTGAGCAGCTTTGAAGCAGCAAAGCTCCATCAGAAATATCAGCACTTCTAAGGAAACAAGGTAGACTGGAGACAGCATGGAGAAGCCAAGCTGCCTGCCTCTCCAAGGGAAGAAAGTCTGGAAAAATCTGCACAGCAACACTGCTTCTCACCCCAGCAGCCCTAGGAGAAGCCACTTTCTGGGAGAAGCTGGAGGAAGGGGTGTGAAATGACCCAACACACCATGAAACCAGCACAAAAGGCAGTGTGACAGCTCCTACCTGATGACAACACTGTGGGGCCTCCGAGCAAGACGATCCACTTCCTCCATGGATATCTGGTCAATCTTGTTATAAACCTAAACCAAAGGGAAAAACAACACAGCCCTTAGGAAGGCAGTTCAGCAACACTGTAACACATGCACATGTAGGTATAACAAGGTAGTTCCAGCAGCTGAAATAGAAATGCAGATCCTGTCAGAGGATAAGCCAAGGCTCTCAGTAAAACCAACCGTTAAAATTCAGAAGCCTGAATATAATTTTTGGCCTTTTAAAATTCTCCCTTTGGGATGACTTGGAACACATTCTCCCATGGTTTTTATTTCATACAGACCCAGTGGCTACAAACAGAGCCGTTAAGGGAACTTTGGCACACAAGGGACCTGCAGTGGAAAGCCAAGCACGGAGCTGGCAGCAGGGGAACTGGAAGTTCCACACGTGGGATCAAACTCCCAGCACCAGGACTGGCAGCTCCGCTGCTCCAGGGCAGCATCAGCCACAAGAGGGCCCAGGGAACACACACAGCACGGCTGCATATCCACAGCTTATAAAAAAACTCCCCGTTGAGCCATTTTCCACCTCTTAAACCTCAAATTGTTATTGTTTTAGGAGCAAGGAACAAGGGCATGGAGTGATAGGACTAAGGGGAATGGCTTCACACTGACAGAGGGCAGGGTTAGATGGAATAGTAGGAAGAAATTCTTCCCTGTGAGGGTGGGGAGGCCCTGGCACAGGTTGCCCAGAGAAGCTGTGGCTGCCCCATCCCTGGAAGTGCTTAAGGCCAGGGTTGGATGGGGCTTGGAGCAACCTGGGATAGTGGAAGGTGTCCCTGCCCATGGCAGGGGGGTGGAACAAGATGAGCTTTAAGGTCCCTTCCAACCCAAACCATGCCATGATTCTGTGAAGATCCAGTGTTTCCTCTGGCAGAGAAAGGAGATGCTGGATGTAACAGAAGCCCAAGATACTCACATAGAGGCAAGGCATGTAGACCCTGTTGCCTACAATCACATCAATGAACTCATCAGGGGAACAATCCTCTCTGAACAGGACCTCAGCATTGAAGATTTCTGAGGTGAACATTGTCAAGGCCCAAATCCCAACACAACTCTGCAACCACTACGAGCCCCAGGCTGAGCTCCCTTGGGAGAACCAGCACCAAAGTGACACCAAGGCTGTCCCACAGCAGGAACCACTGGAATCATGACCTGCTGATGGCTGAAGGGTCTCCTGCTTCAGGAAAGGATACTGTATTCATGGAGGATGAGCTGCACCAGCTTCTCGGAGCACTGAGTCAACGTGACAGTGGAGTTGAAGGAGATGCCTCCACCCTTCTTGGGCTACAGGAGGCAATGAAGCAACATGAGAATATTCCGCAAAATCGTCAGCCCCCCTCAGCCTGTGCCACATCAGGGGCAGCAAACAGTGAGCTGGGCTTTGAGCAGGCAGCCAGACACCTGCAGGAGCTCAGGAAGCCTCACCTTGAAGTAGATATTTGGTTTGCTTTTGTTCAGCCGGATTCCTACAGATTCCAGTTCTTTCTCCAGCAGGGCCCTGCAGGGACACTGCATGTCAGTACCTGTGAGGCTGAGCATGGCCAGGTGACACCCAGACCTTTCCTCTTTCACTTCTGTGTTCAGACAGCCCTGCCAGAAGCTTTCACTACAACCTAAAACCCACCTAATGCAGGCCAGAGTCTGTGGTGGAGATCCTGGTTGACATTCCCATCTCTGACAGCCATCCTGTGGGAATGATCCTTCAGCTGAGAACCCAAGCCAGTCAGCTATGATGCTTCTCATGGAGTACAACCTCCACCTCATATCTAATAGCTTAAGCACTCATTCCCCAAGTGCTCTCTACAACCCCTCAGGGAGCTGTGGCACATTTCCTGGGCACATGGGAAGCCCTAAGCCCACCCCCCTTGCCCAGCACACACTCACCTCTGCACCTCCCCCTTGGTGGCATCCAGCATCATGATAACAACATCTGCAGTCCTGGCAACAGCGATCACCTGCCGACCTCTGCCCTTCCCTGGGGAAATAGCAGGTGGATGTGCATCAGCAAGAGAAAACAGCCATGAGTTCCATGACAGATGGTAACTCCTGCCCTGTGCAGCAGCTTGGAAGCAAGGAAAAGGGTCCTGCAGGGCTGCCCTGGCTGCAGTCAATTGCTGGGGGCCCTGGCAGCAGCTCCAGGCAGCACAGAGCTCACCCACAACAGGGGCATGGGCCTGGGACACCCATGCAGAGGGGTTACACTTTCTGGTCAAAAAGGAGAGAGATCTTATTAACCAGGCCATGCTCCTCCAAAAAGAGACCATTAGGAGATTTTCTAAAGTTTCCTAAGGCATCTTCTGGCACTGATCTCTTCTCTCTGGTGACCAGTGACTGGACCTGAGGGAACAGCTCCCCCTGTGTCAGGGCAGGGTCAGGTTGGATCTCAGGAAAAGGTTCTTCCCCCAGAGGGTGGTTGGCACTGACCAGGCTCCCCAGGGCAGTGGGCATGGCCCCAAGGCTGCCAGAGCTCCAGGAGTGTTTGGACAACGCTCTCAGGGTCAGGGTGAGATTGTTGGTGTGTCCTGTGCAGGGCCAGGAGGTTGACTGGATGGTCCTTGTGAGTCCCTCTCAACTCAGGATATTCCATGACCATGATTTCCTAAGCTGTCTTCAGACATGCCCAGGCAATCAGGACAATGACAATGCAGAGAGACAAAGCCAGTATCTCTTCCCAGAATCAGGAGTCATGGGAGGACTGGCAGGAATTCAGGGAATTAGTCAAATGAGGTTACTGTTTAGCTGTAATTCCCCCCTCCACCTCTCCAGCATCTTTCTTTAGATTTCCTCAGTACCGGAAAACAGATGAGCCAGATAACACCCAGGCAAGGAGGTGAGAAGTGATTGGCTGGCTTTGGCTCCCACCTCCAGAAAAGCATCCTTCTGCTACATATAGACCCTTATGTCAGCTCAGGGATGGGAATTGTGCCTCACCATAGGATCAAGGACTCTAAGATTTGGAAAGCCAATGTGGGAACTCTTGGCCCAGGAAATCTGCGAATGCCTGAGACACCCAGGGGCACTACTGAGAGCAAAGCCCTCCTTTCCATGAACACAGAGATGGGCCAACCTTGTGCTGCTCCTTCAATGATTCCAGGCAGATCCAGCAGCTGAATATTGGCTCCTTTGTACTGAAAAGGAAACAGAAGGATGGGAAGTTGAAAGCTTTTTGCAGGGCACCTGAGCTGCCCTGAAAGCCCCAAGCACATGATGGGGTCCGAATCCTGTGGAGAGTGGAACTGGATGGAGCTGGCAGAGCTGGGGAACTCTGCACAAAGCTGATATCTCTGTTCTGAGGCAACTTCCAGAGCATTTGCTACGAGCTGTGCTCAGCGCACACAGCTGTATGTGAGGTCCTGACCCCCTAAAGCCTCCCGTGACTGCAGCTGGACAAAGCACCAGGAAAAGAGCATAGCAGTCATGTTATCCTGAGCTGGTGAAGAGGAAAGGAATGGAAAAACAGCCCTTACTTTCTTGGTCTAATGAGAAAAGTCAGTAAAAAGCAAGTGCCACATCTCCTACTGTGATGGTTCAGAACTATTCAGGTGTGTTGCAGGTCTTACAATACCAGGGGAAACACAGGAGGTTCCCATTCCTCAGATCTGCAGGGTATTGGCTTTCAGCTCACAGCTGTGCTTGGATGTGTTACACTATTTATGTCCCTTTTCACACCAGTACAGCTACTTTCATTATTTAATTCCCCTTTCCATCCTGACCCAGATTTCCTCACCACTCTTGGACACTTTTCAGTTTGATATCCTTTATCAGTTGCTTTACTGATGGATGCTTAGGCCACCACTAACAAAACTCCTCAAGGACAGGAGGAGCTGCATTTTGTTTCAGAATTGACCACAGTACAGATTGCCTCTTTTAAAGTTTCATTAAAAACAAATCTGTCAAGGTTTGCAGCCATCTGGTCACTGGCACCGACAGCAGTTATACAAACTTCAGTTGAGCACTGTTGTATTGCTCTGGTCAGTCAAACAGCAGCACACAAATCTTGATCAGGCAGTCAATCCTGAAGAGTTATGGAGTTTAGGGAAGAGCTAAATCAGCACTGCTGGCTGCAGAAGCCCTGAAACCCCAAGCACTCAAGATCTCCCAAAGCTTAAAGTGAAATTCAGCACAGACCTTTGGATGTCTCTGCTCCTTAGCGGCACACACGGAACTGGTGCAAACACACATTTACACAGCTGCATTTCCAAACACTACTGTGCCAAAGGGAGGAGAATCCCACTTACCTCTATGACTCCTGGGATACAGGTCAGTGTGGTGAACTCGTACGACGCGGCTTCGCTGGCGGTTGAGGTCATTAAACTCAAAAACGTGGACTGAAAGGCAAGAGATCACCCCCACTAGAGACAGGCAAGTGAAAAGGCAAAACAAGTGACACCAAAGGGCTCCTCAGCCTGTGGGAATTATGGCTGTTCCAAGGGAGTGAGGTGGTGACACTGTCACTGAGCAGAGGTAAATCCTTTACTCCCCCCTCTCTCCTCAGCAGTGCTGGGGCTGGGCGAGAACAAGTTTCAGGCCATTACCACAGAGCATGGAATCAGAGAACATCCTGAGCTGGAAGGGACCCATCAGGATCATCAAAGTCTAATTCCTTGTCCTGCCCCAAGAATCCCACCCTGTGATTCTCCACACAGATTAAGGAATGTTTCCCTAGCTCCAACTTTCAGCTCCCAGAGTACAAAAACCTCCTCTGAATTCACAGCAAGAAGATCAAAGATGAAGAAAACATGGATATCAGGTTGCCCAGAGAGCTGTGGCTGGCCCATCCCTGCAAGTGTCCAAGGCCAGGGAATTGGAGCAAACTAGGAGAGTAGAAGGTGTCCCTGCCCATGGCAGGGGATGGAACAAGACCATGGAATCATGGAAGAGTTTGGGTTGGAAGGGACCTTAAAGCTCATCTCATTCCACCCCCCCTTCCACAGGCAGGGACACCTTCCACTACACCAGGTTGCTCCAAGCCCTGTCCAGCCTGGCCTTGGACACTTCCAGGGATGGGGCAGCCACAGCTTCTCTGGGCAACCTGTGCCAGGGCCTCCCCTCCCTCACAGGGAAGAATTTCCTCTGTATGTCTAACCTAAATTTCTCTTCTTTCAGTCTGAACCCATTCCCTTGTCCTGTCACTACAGTTCCTGATGAACAGTCCCTCTCCAGATCCTGGAAGGTGCTTTGAGGATCTCCACACAACCTTCCCTCCTCAGGCTGAACATCCCCAGCTCTCTCAGCCTGTCTCCATAGCAGAGGTGCTCTAGTCCCCTTATCAACTTTGTGGCCTCCTCTGGACTTGCTCCAACAGCTCCACGTCCTCCTTAGGTTGGGTGCACCAGACTGCACACAGTATTCCAACTGGGATCTCATGGGATGAGCTTTTGAGTCCTTCCCACCCAAACTGTTCCTTGATTCTGCGATTCCAAATCTGCTTTGCAGCCACTGCAAACCACAGGAGCCTGGAAACACAGCCCCTGACTGACCTTGCCCACGGAAGGAAACCCGATCAGTGCCACGCGGGCATCTCCTGATTTCATCACATCGAAGCCCTCGCCCTTGGCCGCCGGGGACTTGGAGGGTTCCAGCAGCTGAGCTCTGTACTTGGCAAGCTTCGCCTTCAGCAGCCCCAGGTGGTACTCAGTGGCTGGAATGAAACAAACACAGCAGAAAGTTGTTGGTAATTCACTTCTGGAAGTAAGAACCTTCCTAAAAGCAGACGCTGTGGATCTTGGTCAATGTCTTCACCGCTGTCGGGCACAACGCTGCCCCCAGGATGTTCTGTCACCTTTTGGGACACTGGGCATGGAGAGGAAACCTTCCAGGGACTGCACAAAGTCAGAATTGAGGGAAACAGCCAAAAACTTCCCCAAGTGAAAGGAGCAAGGCAAAGGGAGAGCAGGTGCAGGAATGAAGGGCTGAAGGGAGCCAGTTCAGGAGGGAGAGACCACAGTGAGAAGAGCCATTCCTGGGAAAAGGCCCCTCCTCACACATGGTCACATTCAGCACTCCAAAACCACAAAATTATCTTCCCCTGCTCTCGACAACTTTTAGAGACACATTTAACTCAGAGCTCGTATGTGTGGCAGTACTTTACTGCCTCATTCTTAGCAGAACACCTGAATTCACACCTGATCCAGAAAAAATGAAGGCAGTTGTTTCCCTCTGTAACAGCAAAGGGCATCAAACCAGGAGCTTAGAGGTTTTACTGATTTTTATTTCTACCATTTACTGTAGCCCAAAGCCCCCCCCCCCCCCCAACCTCCAGCAGCAGCTCTGACAGAATCCATGGGGGGTTCAGCTCTCCAGGCCCCTCTTTAAATTAAAACATTCAAACACCAGCTCAGGGACCCCCAAGCAACAATTGTGGGGTATGGGGCAAGAGAGGGTCCCATCCACTCTCCCTCCCATCCCCAGGGCTCACCTTGCTCCTCAATCTGACCCAGCCCCCAACACCCCCCATCCAGCCCCCTGTGCTCCCAAAGACCCCACAGCTTCACAAACCACCCCCATCCCACCTCCACCACGGCCCTGACTGACACCTCTTCACATGGACCCCCTTTCAGCCCCCCACAGCACACAGCCCCATCTTCCCCCGGCCCCCCTTCCAGTCCCACAGCCCCCGGTCACTGCTTTCCCCAGGACCCCCTCCCAGACCCCCATAACTACCAGACCACCATAACTCCCAGTCCTCTCTTCCATCGTACCCCTTCCCAGCTCCCCCATAACCCCCAGCACATCGCACCCCCAGCACCCTCTTCTGGACCCTCAGCCCCCCATAACCTTCAGGCCCCCACATCCCCACTCCCCTTCCCCTCCCAGCCCCCCAAACCCCACCTGCTCCCCCAATCCCTCATACCCCCAGCCTCCCATAACCCTTAGCCCTCTCTTCCCCTGGACCCCCTCCCAGCCCCCCAGCCCCCTCAGCGCCCCCAATACCCCTCACTCCCCTAAAATCCCATCCCCTCATCCCTCTCACCCTCTCCCGGCCCCCCCATCACCCTCACCCCATCTGCCCCCCCCGCCCGGGCTGTACCCGCCCGCCGTCCCCGCGGTCCCCGGGCGCCCTCCCGCGCCCCGCACCTTTGTTCTTCTGCGTGCGGGCGATCTCCTTCTCGATCTCCGAGATCTTTTCCAGGATTCCCATGGCGGGCCCCGCTCCGCGCCCGCCGGAAGCGCCGCCGGCCCGGCCCGTCCGTCCCCGTCACGCGTCCGGGCCGGCCCCGCGCCCCGCGCGCTCCGCCCGCGCCCCGCGCCCCGCAACGCGCGTTCCGCCCGCCGCCACCGCGAGGGGACCCCGGTGGGTGACACGGGTGGGGGGGACACGGACGGCAGCGAGAGCGGCCGGGAAATGGGGCTGCGGAGGGAGCTGCTCGTAGGAAATGTCGCAGGAAGCAGGGGGTGTCGAGGGGAGCCCTAAACGGGGCTGCCCCACTCCTGCTCCTCTAATTACGGTGGATCCTGACAGGAGCTGGAGCCAGGGCGGGGTCGGGCTCTGCTCCCAGGGAACCAGCGAGAAGACAAGAGGAAACCGTCTCCAGGAGAGGTTCAGGTTGGGCATAAGGAGGAATTTCTCCATGGAAAGGGTGGTCAGGCATTGGAAGGCACCATCCCCTGCCCAGGGAGGTGGGGGAGTCCTCATCCCTGGAGTTGTCCAAGAAAGGACTGGACCTGGCACTCATTGCTCTGGGATGGGGGACAAGGTGGGGATCGGGCACAGGGTCGACTTGGTGGTGTTGGAATTCTTTTCCAATGAAAATAATTCTGTGATCTTGTGAATTAAGGCCACCAGCAGCTGATGGGACTCCTGGAGAAGCCCTCAAGGGAGGAGATGAAGCACAGCAACGCCCTGGAAGCGGGAAGCGCTTTGTTGGACAAACACACACGGACACAGACCCTTTCAATACAGTTCATGTTTAATTTGGACGTTGATCGCTCCACAAAGCACCTCCTCGGCCCCCCCCTCCATCCATCCCACACGGACACCCCTCCGCTCCCACACGGACACCACACTGCAGCCAGCGCGGGCCAAGAGACACCACCACCACCTCTCCCACCCCAAACACCCCATTTCTCACCTCTGCCCCCCCAAATCCTCCCCCGGGCCCTTCTCTCTCACCACACCAGGACATACGTAACGTTCCTCCACAGCTCAAACAAGTCAAAGAAAAGGAAAACCAAAGCCAAGGCTCTCGAGGAGGGAAAATCCACACCCTGACAGCCCCTGTGAGGAGCCCCTCGGCTCCTCGACCTGCTCTGCACCCGCCACATGTCAAATCTAGACAGTTCTGGAATTCAGCTGAAATTCCCTTCAGGACGGTGGGAAGGAGACAAGCAGAGAGCAGGATGCTCCTTCCACACCCTTCTCACAACATGTCAAGTCTCAAGGTTTTGTGATAGTTACACACGTTAAACACTCCCAGGACCCTCCTAACTCAGCTCCTGCCAATGACCAGGGTCAATTCACCTAAACCATGTCAGATATCCAAGTGTCCTGCCGGCACTGACAGCCCTGGGAGCACAGGGACACTGGTGCCACCCCCAATATTGCACAAACAGCTCCGGAGGGCTGGGAAGAGCCCTTGGAGCCAGGTCCCTGCACCCACACAGCACCTGGGAGGAGGCTTCACCCCCACCATGGAGCAGCACCACAGGTTTTCACCCCTAAAACCAGGACATCTCCCAGCACCATCTGTGAGGAAACCCCTCTCCCCAAAAGGGGGTGAGTTCCTCCGAGAGAAGCAGAATAAAACAGGAATGCACTTCCCAACTGCTTTGCCCGCAGCCCCAAATCATCTCCATGCTTCCCTACACGTCCTCCTGCAATGGCCAAGGCACCAGCACATGCTTCCTGGAAGGGCCAGGTCTCCCCCTTCTCCCCTAAGCACCTCTCTGTGGGGAGAAGGACTAATCCACGGAGCACAGCACACACGAGGCGGCCAAATTCCGCATCATCTCCCAAGACCAGCCCGACCATGCAAGATCCCGACGTGGAATAGAGGAAAGGGGCTCACCAAGCCCTGAATCCTTCCTCGTTAAGGCTTAAACAAGCGATTCAACTGCTGCCAAAAAGAAGGAAGTTAATTCAAAAGAAGCAAACCCAAAGCACCTCAGAGGCTTCGCTCCCCTCTCCCGGGCGGAAAACCCGTCCTCGGCACCCACTCGTGCCATGAGCCTGCCTGGCGGGGCTTGGGTTTTAAACCAGCCAGAAAAAGGCAAACTGAACTCTCACAAAAGCCCCTCGGGTGGGACTGACACGGTAAAAACACAACTGAGGCCAAGTTTTAAAGTGTCTTGGAAAAAAAAAAAACCACCCCACACGCCCGTACACGCACACACACACACACTTTGGCACACGGAGCCTTAAGTTGTGTCACTTGGAACATTCAGAGTCAGAGGGAGCTACTGGGAGGGGCTTTTTTTTTTTTTTTTCCTGTTTTGTTATTTTTCCTTGTAAAAAGGTGTCAAGCAGTGGTGGTGAAGCACGAAGGGTGAGGACAAACGCTGAGCGGTGCCAGGGTGACCCTGCTCAGCGCTTGCGCTCCGGTTACGTTCCCAAAGCTCAGCTGGATACATACACGGATATAAAAACACAGACATTCCTGGTTTTCAATGTGAAAACGGTAACATGGAATCGAGTACTTGTGCATTTGCCATAGGGTCCTTTGGAAAAGGAACCATAAAAATAGATATATTTTTTTTTAATAAAAGTCTTTTTTTTGTCCTTTTTTTTTTTTTTTTTTTTTTTACCCTTAACTTAAGTAAAGAGCAAATATACACCTACAAGCAGAGTTCAGATCCACTTTACTGAGAGCCTGGAAGTCCGTACATCAAATTTAATTCCCAGTGGCATATCCAGACATGGGAACAGCTCCCAGCTCCAAAGGGCCGGTGTTCCTGGCAGATCTGCAGCTCTGGCTAACCTTGTTAGCCAGCAAAGCCTCATTCCAGCCTTACCTCAGCCAACACTCCCCAACAGACTCCACAGCTGAGCCTCACACCCAGGACCCGGCTCCGGGAGCATCAGAGCTGGAAAGCTGGGCAACAAACCCAAATCCCAGCAATTTCAATCCACATCAGGATGTAACAAGGAAAATACAAGCCCTGAGCTTACATTTCCTTATTACTCAGCAGCCAGAGCACTGATTCCAGCTACTGAGAAACAGCTTCCAGAGGAGAGCTGGGAGGAACTTCAGTGACAGAGAAACGAGCTGTGCAACAAGAAAGTGCATTAAAGTAGCTTAAAACCAGAGTAAAGATCAAATGGCCACTCGACAGGAGGGAGAATCAAGCTCCAGCAGCTCCTCGGGCTGGGTGAGTTAACATCCAGGCTCTCTCTGGCAAGTCCAAGGGGCAGGAGAGAAGAGTGCATTCCCGTGCTCCCACAGGGACACAGTTCTCCTGGCAGGCCATGCTCTCCTGCCCGGTTTGCTTCTGGGTGGTATCAGATCCGGACTGTCATCGGAATTCGTAGATAGGAGCACTGTGCTCAGGAACGTGAGTTAAATTCAATGACTGATACCTGGGAGAGAGGGAAAACATCGAGGAGAGGATTACAGGGAGCTCCTGCTGGCTCTTCTCTCCCCCTTTACAGTCTCAGAGGTGTTCAGGCATCCAACACCCACTTCCCACAGTGCCAAAATCCCATCAGGACTCCTCATCACTCTGTACAATTCCCTGACAGGAGGCTGGAGCCAAGTGGGAGTTGGTCTCTCGATAGGATAAGGAGAAATGGCTTCAAGTTGTGCCAGAAGAGGTTCAGGTTGGATATTAGGAAAAAAATACTTCACTGAAACAGTGGTTAAGCCCTGGAACGGGCTGCCCAGGGAAGTGGTGGAGTCACCATCCCTGGAAGTGTTCAGAAAACAGGCAGGCTTGCCACTTAGGGTTTAGTGGGAATGGGGGGATTTGGTCAAAGGTTGGACTCAGTTTTGGAGGTCTTTTCCAACCTTAATGATTCCATGATTCCCATGCTGGTGCCTCTGAGCCACCAGCAGCCAGGCAGAATTCCAGGTGGGCTGCCTGTGGTGGGGTTTCTTTGGACACTCTTTGAAATTCAACAACTTTCATGTTCAAACAGTGTTTGCTACAAGTGCAAATTACACTTGAGTCTTTCAAAGCTCAGCTCGAGGGGATGTGTCTCAAAGTCTCCTGGCTCCTTCCCTCCCCCTGAGAGCTTTACTTGCTGCTCAGGACAACGATCCAAGGGAAAAGAGCTCTCCAACAAAACCTCCACCAATTAGCCTTGACTGTTCCTTTGTCTTAAAGCAACACCCCAAGGACCTCGGAATACAAAGCCCTGGTCTGACAGGATTTCTGCCTGAAGGGAACAACAGCCAAGCTGTTACATGTGAGAAAGCACCAAACTGCCTCTCAAAGCTCCCCTGACATCCTCCCCAGACTCTGTACCTTCCCCCTCCTCCACCCTGCCAGCCCAAATTTCCCCCCCTTGTGCCAAAAGGGCAGCACTTCATACCACACCAAGGGGCTGCCCCAAGCTCAGGCCAAGCACAACCCACACCCCTCCCTTCTACCCTGAGGTCCAGCCTGGATCTCCTGCCTGGACACTCCCAAGGCTGTGGATGAGCAGGACAGGACTCACAGCCTGGTTTGAGTCCTCAGGAGGCAGGAAGCTTCCTTACCATTCTGAACTCCTATGGTAGTAATAGCCCTCTATAGATGCTGCTGACTTCTGGAAGCAGATGTAATAGAAACCAGCAAAGGAAGCACCACTGATGTCCTTGATGGTGTGATCTGGGACTAGGAACTGCTCCTGCACACGAAATACAGGTTGCATTTTAAAATTTTGGTCAAATATAGCCCCACCCCACCCCAATCTGCCCTCCCAAACCAAATATTGGCACCCACTAACGCGAAGACATTCCTGGCTGAGCACTCCCTGCACTTGCAGCAGCCCAGACCAGAGACCAGAGTGTCCCTTCACCACCTGTCACCACAGGCATCTCACAGGGAAGTGGATAACTGAGAGCAGAACCAGTTTTAAGAGTGCAGGAGATCAGTTTCAGTTCAACACCTGCCCCTTGCGAACCAGAAGCCAATTGCAAAATCGGGAATCAGAGTCTGAGAAAGAAGGGAAGGCTCCAGGGAGATCTTACTGCAGCCTTTCGAAACTTGTGAGGGCTTGTGAAAAAGCTGGAGAGAGACTTTTACCAGGGCATGGAGGGACAGGACAAGGGGGAATGGCTTCACACTGACAGAGGGGAAATTTAGATTAAATACTAGGAAGAAATTCTTCCCTGTGAGGGTGGGGAGGCCCTGGCACAGGTTGCCCAGAGAAGCTGTGGCTGCCCCATCCCTGGAAGTGTCCAAGGCTAGGTTGGACAGGGCTTGGAGCAACCTGGTCTAGTGGAAGGTGTCCCTGGGTTGAACCAGATGAGCTTTATGTCCATTCCAATCCAACCCATTTTGTGGTGACTCTCTGATGATCTCAGCTGACAAACAGAGGTGCAGAGTGGCCACTCCACATCAAACACACACAGGCCCCACACTGTGGCTGGAGACACCAATTCTCTCATCCTCTGAAGCACCACCAAGCAAGATTTTCCTGTTGTGTTTTTAGCCATGACTGCAGCCCTTAAGGACACAATTAGCTGGCTAGACACGAGTCACACTGCAACTTGCAAGTACAGTGGGTTTTGGGGTTGGCAGGGTGAGATCCTTCATTAAATCATCATAGCTGAAAAAGCTTTCAGGCACTACAAGCCTCTGCCAGCGGCTTGCAAGCAGATCATCAGAGAAGGAGACACGCAGAGTTTACCTTCCATCTCATGAAGACATAGTCTCCATTTTTCAGATCTTCATAATCAAAGTCATCAGAGTTAAATGTTTTTGCATACTGGTAAAAAGCCTGGAACTTTCCCTGAAACAAAAATGAAAGAAAAAAAAAACAACAAAAACAAAACAGGCTGCTTATTCCAGGACTAGAGCTCTAATGCCAGCTGTTGTTTAGGAAGGAAAAACTACTGACACCCACAGCCACATCCAGGCTAGCTAGAGAAGCTCCTACACTTCCAGAGGAAAACATTTTGACAGAAGCATAATAAACATCAAAGCCTGGCAAACAACAGCAAGGTCATGGCTGCTGTGGCCCCAGATTACAACAGCAGCAACACCCTGCCCTGAGCAGACAGAGAGGTACCAACTGCCAGAGGGGTCCCTCTCCTCTTCTCCACTCCATTTTTTCTTCAAAAATAAGGAGTGTGTTCTCTTAAGGGGTCAAGAGATGGGGATTGCTCCTGCTCCCTTCTAACCCCAGGGCCAGCAAGTGCAAAACAAGATGTCCCCTCCCTCATCACAGATCACAGTTTGCTGAAGCGACTTCCCAGTCAGGGAAGGAGGGAAACACCCAAAAGCGAGAGGTTTCCAAGCATTTCTGACAGCTCTTCCACAGGCACACCTCTCCTCCAAAGCAGCTGCCCAGACCCACGTGTATCCCAGATTTATTTACCCAGTGTTTACGATCCACATCTTCATCAGCGTCCCACTTGCGCGTTAGGAACGGGTGTTTCTTACTGATTATCTCGCCTTCAAAGAACGTGGTGAGGGTTGGGTACTCCTGGGAGAGAGGAGAGACACAGGTGGGGTCAGAACTGTCACCTACAGACAAAAACCCAAATGCAGACAGAGCTCCATGCACTCAGCAAAAAGCATCTCACAGCGACAGCTCCAGGAAATCCGAGGTCCCTCCGGCCCCACACCTCTCCAAGGTTGACTCCTCCACAGCCACAGCCTCCAACCTCTTATTCCAGCCCTTCTCTGCCTCTCTCTCTGCTTCATAAAGCCAGAAGAAGCCATGTCAGAGCTGAAATGCAGGGGAGGGTCTGGAGCAGCTGGGGGGACTCAGCCTGGAGAAAAGGAGGCTCAGGGGGGACCTTCTCACTCTCTGCAACTCCCTGACAGGAGAGGGGAGCCAGGTAGGGGTCAGGCTCTGCTCCCAGGGAATATGGGACAGGACAAGAAGAAATGCCCTCAAGTTGTGCCAGGGGAGATTCAGGTTGGATATTAGGAAAAATTTCTTCACTGACAGCATGGTCAGGCATTGGCAGAGCTGCCCAGGGCAGTGGTGGAATCACCACCCCTGGAAGTATTCGGAAAAACATGTGGATGTGGCACCTGGGGACATGGTTTAGTGGTAACATGGCAGTGCTGGATTAATAGTTGGACTGGATGATCTTAGAGGGTTTTTCCAGCCTCAGTGATCCTTTGAAGCTCCCAGCTGGACAACCACCAGTGACATTTACAGCCAGCACCACTCCCCAGTAGATACCTCATGATCAAATCCACAACATGCTCAATCCCTCCACTTCCCACTTCTGGTAGCAGCTTCTCCTACCCACCCCACCAGGAAAAAAAAAAAAAAAGAAAGCCTTTAAACAGCACTTTTTTGTGGCGTTTTGCAGTTAACACTCACCTCTGTAAGGCCTTTAATCTTCAAGTATCCACAGAGATAGGAGTTTTCCATATCCACATGCTAGAAAAGAGTACAAAGTCCAACCATAAAAATAGGCACGAAGGTACATGGTTGATCCAAAGCAGCTTCTAACCCTATCAAGGATAATTTCAGCTTCAGCTGGTACAGCTGCCAGCCCTTTCCCACACTGAGAACCACCTGGAAAGGTCATTTACAGGTGCCCAGCTCACCTCTGACAGTCTCTACATCCCAGGCCTGTTTCCAAGGCAGCACCCTCTGCCCAGAAGTCTCCAGCAGGAAGCAAACCCCACTTCCCAGCTGGAAGGAACCCAACCCACAGTGTTCTCCAAGCAAAAGCATCCCTGGCAGAATCACCCACACACCCACAGCACTTTGCAGGAGGCCCTTCTCCTAAATCTAAAGCTTTTATGCCACCTGTCTTAGGAGTTATCAGGCTGCATCTCTCTGCTCTTTCTGCACAGAAGCCAGGCAAGGCCTTGCCTGCTCCAAGCACCTCTAAAACCAGGGGATTTTCCAAGCTTTTCCCTGGCATCTCCAGGGATGTGAGTTATTCAGGGAAGCGCAAACCTCAGCTGTGAGAAGATGGATCTTCCCCACCTGTGATCAAAGACCGGTGACGTTTCCCCGTGCTCAGCACGGGCAGAGCTGGCAGCCCCCCTTCTCCTCAGCTGACACCGGCAAAACCAGCCGCGTTTTCGGCACAAAAAGCAGCGATTTCTCAGCACAAAACCCACAGCGTTTCTAGCACAGGGTGTGTGCGGCAGAGCCCAGCAGCCACGGGATACCCCCAGCACAGCCACCACCACCACCAGGAACGTGGGGGAGAATTACACATAAACGCGGCCCAGCGGGCATCAAGGGAAGCATTTAGGCCGGGAAAGACCCCTCTGAGATCGAGCCCAAACCGCCTGACTTCCCTTAAAACACCGCCAGGGATGGCGACTCCGCCACCTCCCTGGGCACCCCCTTATGATGTTTAACGATGTTTAATGAAGAAACTGGCGATGATACCGATAGGATGGGGGTGATGCGGGTGCTGTCGCAAGGGGCCGGCGGGGCGGGAACGGCCACCGCGGGCCTGAGGCGAGCGGGTCCCCCGCTCGCCTCAGGCCCGCGGTGGCCGTTCCCGCCCCGCCAGGGCTCGTCTCGCCACGCCACGCCACCCCCCCCTCACCTGCATGACGACCTCCACCTCATAAGCGTTGCCTTTGCTGCGCTGCTGCCCGCGGAACTTGGCGCCGCTGTACAGCAGCGAGGTGGCCACCCCGGGCTGCGCCGTGTTGATGGGGGGCGGCGGCACCAGGCTGCTGGCGGCCGCTCCCCCGCCGGTGGCCGGCGAGGAGGAGGAGGAGGAGGACGAGGAGGACGACGACGACGACGAGCCGCCTCCAGTCCCTCCGGCGCGACGCCTCTCGCTCCGGACAGGCATCTCGGGGGGGTCCCCGGGCGCCAGCGTGGCCGGGGCCGGGGCGCGGCCCGGGGCGGGGAGGGGGGAGCACCGCCCGCTCGGCTCCGCTCCGCTCTCCCTCACGCCGAGGCCGCCGCTGGGTCGGGGCCTCCCGGCAGCGCCTCCGCGCGCTCCCATTGGCCCCCGCGCGCTGCGCGCCGATTGGTCGCGGGCGGCGCCGCCGCGGCGCCGATTGGCTGAGGGCGGTGCCGCGGCGGCGCCGATTGGTTGCGAGGCCGCGGGGCGCTGGTGGGAAATGTAGTTCGCGGCGGGGATTGGTCGAGGCTGCCGGCAAGATGGCGGCGCCCAGGGAGCGGCGCTGAGCGCGGTCGGGAGGGCGGGTGGTGTGTCCGGGTGTCGCGATGTGGCGCGGGTGTCGCCGGCTGCTGTGGGATCGCTCCCTGCCCATCTGGTTTCCCCGGTTGCCTTCTGCCGCTGCCGGGAGCGGCCCGGCGGGGCCATGCGGGCGCCGGGCCTATGCCCCACCGGGAGGTGAGGGAGCGCCGGGGAGGCTCCAGCCGCCCTTGGGGAAGGGAGGAGCTGCCCAGGGGTCCTCCTGGTTCCCCAGGTCACCCTGGGCCAGGGCAGGGCTGGGATCGGAGCGCTGAGGGCGGGAGGAGAACGGCCCCGCGTGGACCGGGTTCCCCACGGGCGGAGAGCGGCCCCGTGCCGGGGCTCCCCCCGCGCCCTGCTCCGGGCTTTAGGGGGTGTTCCGAGCCGGGGGGTTCGCTGGCAGCACGGGCGAGTCCTCAGTGCACCAGTGTCTCACTCGTGGTTTTGTGTTTCGTTGTTTTCTAGGGATTTTGGGGGGATGGGACCCAGTCGCGGAGGGGGGGCTGTTCAGGCATGTTCTGGGCCGTGTGTCCCCCTCCGCAGATTTTGCTGGAATCGTGTGGATTTGAGGGCAGTAAGATTAGTCTCCTTCTGTCCGAGGTGAGGCTGCAGAGTCGCGGTGACTCACGGCAGGGTTTTGGGAGCCCACTGACGTGCCTCAGGGCTCCTCTGGGAGACACACACACTTCAATCTGTTTTTAGAGCTGTGCCTGTGGCGCTTTCTGAGGCCCCAAAACTCACAGGTCGCTGAGCCTGAGCAAATCCTTCCATTTCCCCAGTGGAAATGTGCTTTTTTTAGCCTGGAATAACAGACCTGCAGCCTGACCTGCTTGCTGTGCCCTTCACAAGGCAGATTTATGGGTTTGGCATTAACAACCTGGTTGCTGTTGTCAAGGGAATGGGTTGTGGATTCTTCCTACCTTGTGGGAGCGATGTGAGCCTTTGGAATACGTGTAGTCCTGCTCTCAGGTGTTGGGAGCAGTGCTGGTAGGGAAGAAGGCTGCTCCTGAAACAGACCTGCAGTTCCCTCAGGCTCACTTTGCATGGAACAGTGTATTCCCAAACTGAGTAGCGTAGAGAAGAGGAGACTGAGGGGAGACCTCATGGCAATTACAAATTCCTCAGGAGAGTAAGAGGAGGGGTAGGCACTGAGCTCTGCTCTGTGATGACCAGGGACAGGACCCCAAGGAATGGCTTGGAGTTGTGTCAAGGCAGATTTAGGTTGGATATTAGAAAAAGGTTCTTCCCCAGAGGGCACTGACCAGGCTCCCCAGGGCAGTGGGCAGAGCTCCAAGGCTGCCAGAGCTCAAGGAGCTGAGCCCCCAGCCTGGCAGGAGTGCAGTTGGTTTCATTCACTTCCCAGCTGTGCACTCTGGTTGTCACCAGTTTCCCGGTGCTTCCCAGCCGAGTGGAGCTCAGTGGAGTGTAGTGCTGGGAAGCTGTGGATGAAGGGCTGGATTTTTGTGGCCAGGCCACCTTGACAACACCAGGGGCTCTGTCTGTTCTGGGCTGTGATGGGGAGCAAGGGAAGGGGCTGAATCTCCTTTAAGTGCCACCTGAGTGACTCTGTTTCTGTCCCCAGAGAGGAAGAGGTTCTACCAGAACGTGAGCATCTCGCAAGGAGAAGGTGAGTAGGGCCACAGGATGGTCCCTGGGAGGGATGTCATCACCCCACACCACGTCAGCGTGGGTCCCACAGCCCAGGCTGTGTGAGGGGGGTGTTTGTCACCAGCTGCTCTGCCCCTTCCTCATCTATGGCGAAGCTGCGTGGTGGGAAACAGCTTCCAAGTGGTGGTGGGAAACTTGAGTATTCCTGGTCCCTCGTTCCCCCAGCTCCAGCTCTGACTCTGCTCCTGCTGTGGGGTTGTCTGTTGTTCCTTAGTGCCTGCTCCTCTTTGATTCCCCAGGATTTCTACTCTGATTCCCCAGGAGGCTTTGAAATAAACCTGGACCACCGAAAGCTGAAAACGCCCCAGGCCAAACTCTTCACTGTCCCCAGCGAGGCCTTGGCCATTGCAGTGGCAACCGAGTGGGATTCCCAGAAAGACACCATCAAGTTCTACACAATGCACCTGGTGAGCACAGCAGGGTGGGATGCTGAGATCTCCAAAGGGTCTCCAGATGCAGGATGTGGAGGGAGCAGGTTGTCCTGTTCCTAATGACTGGATGTGGCATTCAGTGCTCTGGTGTAGTTGACAAGGTGGTGATTGGTCAAAGGTTGGATTTGACGATCTTGGAGGTCTTTTCCAACCTAAGAGATTCTGTGATTCTGTCCTGATGCCCATGGAAACAGGGACAAGAGGTCAGGACTTTCTCTGGGCACCCTGCAGTTGTGAGAGTGATTAGATTAGGGCTGGGTGCTTGTCTAGGGGGAATCTCTGCCACTGTGGAGCCTCAAGAAGGGGCTGGACAGTGTTATTGGGAATAGTGAGGGTCAGGAGGAAAGGATGAGCTCTGGAGTAGTCCATGAACCCTCTTCCCTGCTGCTTAATGGGCTACTCCCAAGGGTTCTGAAAGATTCTGAGAAGATTCCTATTACACGAGCCATGTTCTGGCCCTGCACTCCCTTTTAGCTGCACCCCTCGGTTCTCCATGTGCCATGAATTCCTCTGCTTCTTCTTGACATTGTACCATGGAAGCTGCTGCCTCTCCAAGCCTTGAATAACAGCGGTTTAAACTGCCTTTATCCCCAGACCACTCTGTGCAACACGGCGCTGGACAATCCCACACAGCGAAACAAAACGCAGCTGATCCGAGCGGCTGTGAAGTTCCTGGAGACAGACACACTCTGGTATGAGGTGGAGGCCCAGCTGGATTTTGGGAAGGTGGTTGGGGAAAGTGAGGGCAAATGTCTGCTGTAACCTGGTCATGGCAGGGCTCTGATCTGTGCTGGTTTGGGCCCAAGGGTTTGAATTAGTTTAGACCAGTCCTATGTACTCCTGTGCCAGTACAGACACCTCAGACTACTTGTACCAGTAGGAAAAGGCCCTTCATTCCTTAAAGTCCTTGTGGGCTTGTTCATGCCCAAGCTGTTCATGCCCAAGCTCCTGTCTCACAGTCCCAGACTCCACTGGCAGCTGCACAGCTCCTGGAGGGAGAGGGAAACAGGCCCCTGGGCCTCCCCCATGGCTTTGGTCAGACTGGGAGCAGGGAACACTGAACTGAGCTGCTGGGCAAGGAGAGGCATGAGTGGCCCCACACAGAGTTCCAGTGGGATTTGTCCCCTCCTCTAACTGCTAAACCTCACTGCATCTTGTGGCTTGGGGCTACCTGCAATTTTCACTTGGCCAGTTCATTGCTCTGTTTTGTAGTAATATAGAATTGTCCTTCCTGGAACAACAAAAAGCTCCAAATTTAGGGAAGAGTGGGGGAATTGTTCCCAGTCACTGCTACCTGGGTGGACAGCAGGCCCTTGCTGCTCTTGCTGTGGTCTGGTGGGGTCAGTGTCCTTCCCAGAGGTGTGTCCCAGCCTGGGAGTGACCATTCAGTGTGGTTTTGTCCCAGCTATCGTGTGGAGGAGCCTCCAGCCTTGGCAGAGCTGCAAAAGAACGAATGGGATCCAGTGGTTGACTGGGCTGAGAAAAGGTAAGAGCTCAAAGGTGTTTTTGTCTGATTATGCCCTGCCTTGCTGAGCCCAGGAGCTCTGGTGCTTGTGGCTGCCAAAGCCACAGCTCCACGAGCCCTGGGCTTTTCCAAGGGCTTGGGTGTCATTCCAGGTACAACGTGACAATTGGCTCCTCAACCAGCATCCTGGGGCCCAACATCCCAGCCAGCACCAAGGAGACCTTCATCAGCCATCTGGCATCCTACAACATGTGGGCCCTGCAAGGTGAGTGAGGCTGGGCCGGGAGCTGTTGGCTCAGCCTGGGCCACTGAGGAGGTGGTTCCTCTCCACAGGGCAGGGAGCGTCCATAATGTTTCTCTTCTCCTGCTTAGAGTGTGGAGGTTTATGTTTTAAATCTGCAGGCCAGGCCCTGAGCTGTGTTTGTCACGGGCAGGGAGTCTCCCCAGTGCCACTGGCGTTCAGGGTCTGACCGTGCTGTCCCATAAGCTGGTTGCTCCCTTAGCACAAATAACTTCTTTAATGCCAAACCTTCTAATTATTTAATCCCCAGCTTTGTTACCAGGAAAAGAAATGGGGCTTAGTACTCCAAAGTGCCCACACTGTGCACTGTCCTCATTTTTTCATCCTTATAACCTGCTTGTTCTTGCCTGAACCTGCTGAATGACACCTAAAAGATAAAGAAATGAAGTGATGTTTGCTCTGCTCAGGACCTGAATGAGCAGCAGGCAGTGAAACCCACAAAAGACACAGAATGCTCAGGCCTGGATGGATATCTCTTCCCTTTGCACAGGGAGGAGGGATTGTGGCAGACTAAAAGGAGGTGGTGTCCAGGGCATGGCCTTTGTCACTGTGGTGGCAGGGCCAGCACAGTGCTCTGTGCCTGCTGTTAAACAACAGATCTGAGTGTCCAGGTGCAAGTGGGAGGATCACTGGCCCTCCTTGAGGGGTTATCACACCCTCTCTGCCTCTTCAGAGTGTGTGAAGATGGTGCTGTAAAGCTGCAGAAAACAGGCATGAATCCTGTTTGTTTTGGGTTATTCCCTTCCAGGTATAGAATTTGTAATCACCCAGCTGAAATCGCTGATCCTGTCCATGGGCCTGATTGACAGGCACATTACAGTAGAGAAAGCTGTGCTTCTGTCTCGCCTGGAGGAAGAATACCAGGTAAATTATGTCACAAAACAGCCCTATAATTCAAATAGCAATAATCTCAGCATGACAAATGCATCCCCCACCACAAATAACTGCCAAGGGAAGTGCCTGCTATAGCAGGAGACGTTCCACTCCACCAGTCTCCACGTCTGAGAGCGTTTGGAGTGTGCTGCTGCAGAGCAACACCATGGGCACAACAACCCAGAGTGCTCCCAGGGCTGCCAGTTTCTTTTCACAGAACCCAGATGGCTGCTTTTCTCCCTCTCTAATCTGAAGTGCAAAGTTGTGGCTGGCTTCTCTTGCTGTGGGTTATCCAGCCTGGAGGCCTTGGTAGATGCCAAGCTACCAAGCTTGCTGGAAATTAGCCTGGTGTGAAGCTTTCCTTTCCCCAAAAGTGGCTGAAGTTGGGAATCTTTTCATCATCCTTTCAAGAGGCTTTGCCTCAGACCCCAGTACAGATGGAGCATGTCCTCATCTGGAGATGTCCTTAACCCAGCAGTCGATGATCAGAACGTTTCGGGGGGGTTACCTGTGCTTGACACAGGCTGAAAGTTGCTGAGCAGCTCTGAGTATAGTCCATGTTCCCCCTCTCCTTCAGATTCGGCGCTGGGGCAAGGTGGAGTGGGCCCACGACTACGACCTGTGCGAGCTCCGTGCCCGCACGGCAGCTGGGACTCTCTTTGTTCACCTCTGTTCAGAGAGCTCGACTGTAAAACACAAGCTGTTGCAGGACTGAGGCAGCTGGGCTGGGCACAGGGGAAAATTCCCACCTGGGAATTGCTGGCCTGACCCAGTGGATGGTAGGCCAGCACTCCTGCCATCCTGTTTTCCCTGGGATCAACCTCACGTGCTATGACTTTGTGGGCAATTCCTCACTCGGCCTGCCTGCTGCAGTGCAGTGCCAGCAGTTTGAGCCCACAAGGAGGAAAGGTCAAGGTGAGCTTCCCCAGGGCAGCAGCTCCATCCATTCCTGGCGTCTGTAACTCATCTGAGGAGCTCCTGTGGAAGAAACAGCTTCCTGGGCAGGGCACGGCACAGACATACCCAGCATATGCCACATGTCTTCATAGCTGCCAGCTCCTGACACACACTTGTTATGGAAATCTGAAAACAGACTCCACTGCATCTGTTGTTCATCCCTCGGCGTGCCTGCCTGTAACACCAGGGTCTCTGTGTTCCATTAAAGGCTCGCCCCTGCGAGGTACCAAAAGCTGTGTGTTTCTTTGTTTAAATCACCAAACCATGGGGTGGGTCCTGAGCTGCCTGACTCCGGGCAGGTGTTGGGATAGCTCCAGGCATTTAAAATCATGGAGCGGAGCACACACTTAACTACTGTGCCAGCCTCTCCATGCAGCTGAGGAGATAGCAAGGAAACAACTGTGCAGTCCTGGAGCAAGAGGAGGGCAACCTGGGCTCCAGCCATTTTCAGAAGCGCGGAGCAGGATGAAATAAATCAGTGTTTGACAGGCAGCACCAGCCACGGGGTTTTCTGAGAGACCCGCTCCCTCCCTGGTGTGCATAGGCAGCCACCCTCTCGTTTAACCTTCCCACCTTCTCCTTGCTGCCTGCCTGGAGCAGCGCCGCCCCGGCCAGCACCGTTCCTCAGAAGCTGTCCAGAAGCGAGCGTGGCAGCGGCTGTCACCGAGCAAGGAGGGGAATTAATGACTCCTCGCTTGGCTGTCGCGAGCGGTGGCGCGTGAGCTCCTGTGGAACCATTGATTTCCCTTCCTGCTGGCTGGGGGCTGCTCTGCTCACGCTGCAGAAAAGCCGCTTGCGAGAGGCGGTGGGAAGATGAGGCTCCCAGGCATGCGGAGCCCCCGCCAGCCTTGTGCCTGCTGAGCTGGAAACCTGCTGTTATCTCGGGGGTGGTTTGATGGAGAGCGCTCCTCTCCTGAGCTGCTGCCTCGTGCCTGCGGCTCACAGGTTCCTGCCACTGTGCTTGCAGGTACCGAAGCTTTCAGGCATGATATGCTACGATGATTTGGTTCAATCAGCTCACAGCTGATCCATAACCCCCTGTGACCAGGTCTGAGCTGCCTGTACGGGCTTCGTGCCAACATGATGGAAGAGACAGAGCTTCAGATGCTTTTCCAGAGTCAAGAAGTAGCTTTTATTTGCGGTTTATGGTGGGATGGAAGAAATGTGCTTTTGGTTGGAAACGTCCCAGGCAGCTCGGGCATAGAGGCAGCTGTTCCCGCTGGGGGCTGTCCTGTGTGCCCCCAGCTGCCCAGCCCTATTCCACAGGATCCTAGATCTTTGTGTTATCCAGCTCCTTCTGGAGAGTGTTGATGTAGGACATGATCCTTTTGATACAGGCGCGGTTTCTGTCGCTCTCAGTTTGGAAAGCCTGGACAGATTGAAACCGAGCAGTGACTCTGCAGGTGTGTCAGGGTCCCTTCCCGGAGTCCCTGGAGCACAGAGAGCTCCAGCAAAGGTCCGGGAGGGTCTCTCCTCACAGTGGCCCTGCCGCCTGGGCCAGAGCTGTCTGTGCCCCGTCCCCCTGAGCACGAGGGTCTCTTACCTTCTCGGTCACGGAGATGTGCCAGTGGTAGGTGTTGCAGAGCATGTCACTCTCCCGTTTATCAATCTTCCGCAGGCGGATGCTGTGGGACATGTTGACGGCGTTGACAATGGTGTTTTTGTCCACGAGGAGCTGGGAGGTAACGTGACCGGATGAGGGGAGGGGGTGGGCACACAATGAAAGCAGCAGAGCTCGGAGGGAGCAGAACAGCAACTGCAGTGCTCCAGGGGAGAAATCAGCCCTCTGTTCAAACTGGAATATCCTTAGTCATAGGGATGAATCAAATGTTTTACCCTTGGCCTCACTACGGTGTAATGGAGCTTTATCCCTAGTGCACGTGGGGAAACTGAGGCAGCAACCCTGGTTTCACGTGCTGGGAGCTATGTGCAGGCAGGGATCCTGTGCAGCTGGTGCTGAAGCACAGCTGCATATGCTCCAGCATGCCTGGAAATGGAAAATCACACTTGGAAGGGTCTCCTGCATTGGTGGCACTGGCTGTAAATCTTCATTTTTGGAGAGACCCAGCTTCTAATGGAAGCAGTGACTTCCCCTGTGGCTCTAAATAGAGGGTGGCTTTGCTAACCCGTAATGACTCTTCTCCTGCAGCCAAGTGCAGCTGTTGGACAAATGGAGATTGCTTCTCCCTGGAAATGGATGGCAGTGAGGCAAAATGGGTGCGTGGCAGCAGAGCAGAACCACCACCATCTGCATGGCCCATAAAGCAGGGAGCTCCCCCCGGGGCTCAGGGGTCTGGTTTGTGTCTGTCAGCTCTTGATTACCTGGAGTTACGGAGGGCTGGGATAATCTGGACAGAGCAAAACCACAGCTAATGCAAACTCAAGTAATTGAGACACTAAATGAAGGAATAACCAAGGCAAAAAGGGCAGCAGGAGCACTGCAACAATCCCCGTGGTTTTGGGAAGGCTCCTGGGATCTTTGCTCTCACAGCAAGACTGAGGGGTCGGTGGAAGGCTCCATTTAAAATGTCACATCCTGCCTCCAGGTCAGCTCGAGGGCTGGGGGATCTCCAGGAAGGGCTTTTGAAATCACTGAGGCAAACAGAGTCCCGGTGCATGAAATTCAGAGTGCTGTTTAGATTCTGGTGTGGGAGCAGGGAGAGTCTGTACAAAACCAGCTGCGAGTGAATGCTGCAAAGATGCTGCCTGAGTGCCTGGAAATCAGCCAGAGCACTGAGTTGTGCTGGAGGCAGCAGAGATACTTCTTCAGCATCCCTCCTGAGCTGCTGCCACCAGCTCTGGCAGCACCCAGGGAAATGTGCAGTGCAGTTATCCCCTCTGCTAGTCAGTGGAGATGTCCAGAGCCAAGTGGGGCCTCTAGGAAGGAGGTTATGCTCTGGTTCAGGGATGGCTCTGGCAGCACTGAGTCTCCTGGAAATCCTGTCCCTTCAGAGAAGAGGCTGTGGCCTCCTTTTTGCTGACTCCCTACCAGACATGGATTGTTTGGGGGGCCCTCACCATTTGAACATCAGCTGGCAAATCCTCCTCAAGCTTGCCCTTGAGTGATTTCTCCAATGTGGTGAGGGCAATCTCCATCAGCTTTTCATGGTGCTGGTTTTCCAGGTCCCGGCACTGGCCCATCGTACAGAAGATGTCAAGGAAAACGTTGACCACACCCCTCACCAGTGGAGATTAAACAACTTCCTGTAACTGGGACTAAGTGTCCACAGTGGCTTTTGCAGGAAGGAGCCTGGCTGCCCCCAGAAGCTGCTGTGGTGGAGGGTATCTACTTTCAGCTCTTAATCACACATTGGGCCTCATCTCACTGCTAAAAATGACACAGAACTGAGAGAGGACCCAGCTTTGCAAGGGAAATCAAAGGAGGCCTCCAGGTAAAAGCTGAGCTCTGAATGCAGTGCAATTATTTGCACCAAGCCAACAGATTTCTAGATTTAAAGCAGTGTAACCTGTCACTGAAGCACTTCAGTGTTCTCATCTCCCTTTTTTTCCAGAAGACATCACAAACACAAAAATGAAGGCCATTTAAAGAAATTTCAACAAGAATTGTAGGTATTTCATTGGCTGCTATGGCAGCAATGTATCTAGAAAACAGTCTAACCAGATCTTCCCATGGTTTTGTCTTCTCTGTGTGGAGAAGAAAGGAAAATTCCCAACAGGGTGAAAGCTGCCTAAGTCCTACAGACTTTCAGCACAGGAGAATTTAGATCTTTTTGTGCTCTCCACAGTCTCCACAGGAAGAAGCTGGGCACCTTAAATGACTGTTCCTCAAGGCTGGGAAAAAATATTTTCTATTGATTAAAAAAAATAAAATTAAAAAATAAAGTTTTTATACTGATGGCTCATTTCTGGATTTAGAGGTGAGGTGTAGGTACATCGCTGGAAGGTCCAGGCCAACATACTGTGAAAAGGATATATCTCTTTAACATTTTCCATGAATGCTGATACTATGACATCAATGGTTCTTTTAAAACCCTGTAACTGCTCCTTAACAGAGGGGAAAAAGAGGAAATATCACAATGAAAACTTGCATAAACATAACAGGGAGTCAGGGAGTCTAGGAGGAATCTACAATTTATTGTAATTTGGACTCACTGCTGTTATTAGCATAGTCAGAAACTAAACTGCCTCGAGCATTTAAAGTGTTTTCAAAGTGCTGCAAGATTTTCTTTCCTCCTTCAGGGACAGAAAATCAGAACCAGTTTATTGGAGGGAAGTTGACTGAATGATGCCTTTACAAAGTGTCTGGGGCAAGCCAGCTGATCCTTCCTTACCCTCACCTAAGGAATGCCTGGAGAGGGCTGTATTCCCACCCCCTGCCATGTCTCCTTGTCTGTGTGAAGAGCCTCTTGTCAGAAGCATAACCACTGCCTGGGCTTATTGCAGCTTTTGGGTTAGTCTTCAGAAATTAAAATTGCTGCTGCCTATTCCCTCCCTCGGAAATGGCTGATGGAGAATCTGTGAAGTGTTGCACTTAAACGTCTTGATACCCAAATCCTGCACATCCAGGAAGGCACACAGGGGGAAGTGCTTCTGCTCATCCCATCAGGGACCTCAGATTGTGAAGGCCAACTCAGGAGACACTAAAAGGCACAATCCTGATGCGCTGAGGATCCATTCTGAGCTGCTGATTTCTGCCATCCACACTCCCCAAAGTAAACTGCTGCCTCTGGTTGCACACAGGCCACAGCTCCTGCCTGTTCATTTTTAAACAGATTACTTGGGTTTTCTTCCTTAAATGAAGATGCACATTAGCAGCCCTGCCCTAGTTTTTGAGGAAAAGTCTGGGGAGCAAAAGGCAGCTATTATGCAAGCAAATGCAGTAAGCTGAGCAGGAATGTGTGTAATTTTATTCATAGCAAAGATCAGCTTCAAAGAATTACACCTCTAGAATCCCAAATGCACACTCCATGCTATGCAGCGACTTGTGCAGACCTATAAAACGACTGCACAACCTCCCTTTCTCTGAAGTGTGGGAAATCAGCTTGGGGAGATGGGAAGGACATACAGTGTTCTGCTCTGAGAAACAGAAATCTGTTGTAAGGTGTGCAGGGCCTGATCTCACCCATATCAACTTTGAGCAGAGGAAGAATAAGATGGAGACAAAACTTTAGCCTGGGTGAAGTCCCGTGCCCCCCTCTTTGTGGAATGAGCTGCTAAACAGGAGTGCAGCAATAGAAAAGTGCCCCCTTCCATGTTCTGGCTGTGAGGTCTCACAGGTGTGTCCTTGGTCCTTACCTCCAGCTCGTTGGATAGCAGCGCTTCCAAGGTCATGAGTGTACCTGACAGCTGAAGGATGTCCTCCTGGCACTCGGCTCGTTTAGACTCAGCAACATCGTAACTCCTGGCATGATGAATCTCATCCAGCCTCTAAACACAGAGATACATAAATTACTTACAGTTTGTGTTCAGCACTCCATTGCAATCTAATTAACTTGTTACATATGTGAGAAAAGTTCCTGCTGCTGATTAGCTGAAATGAAATGTGATGATTCAGGGAAGTCTCCACATTTACATACTGGGTAGTCAACAATGCTGAGGTTTGCTACTGCACTAATGATCCCGATCCAGGGGCAGTGCAGTGGGATTGGGAAAATGCTTCCTCATCCTCCACTCAGCAGAAGACTTTGGCCCTTTTGTGCTTCCAACTTTGGTTTGCCTTCTGACACATTTCAAGCAAAAAAAAAGAAAAGGAATAATATTAAATTCCCGACATTGCTGGCCACGAAGAAGAGATTAACAATTGGGAAAAAGAAATGCAGGCCTAAATCCTGATCCACTTCACACCAAAGAGTATCTTGACCGACTTCCATAGGGTCAGGATTTAGTATTCTGAATATGGAATACCTATCATTGCCTGCCTTCCTCTTACAGCAAGGATTTATTGCCCTTCAGAATTAAATATTGACGTCAGTTTTGTATCAGGCAAGATTTATGTTTTCTTGGATCAAAAAAAAAAATCCCCTTGTGCTGAGCAATGTATTCTTTTCAAACCTGTTTAAAATAAGTTAACAGTTGTTAAAAAAAAGGAGAAAAAATATATATGTTTTATTATACCTAATCCACTTCTCCTGAGTGGGAATGGAATGGGATAAAATAAAGAATTCTGATAAAACCACTCCCAAAGGAAATGGACCAAATTATCTAAATTTTGCAGTGTTAAAAGGGGGAAGGGGAGAGCAAGGTATCTTCTTCTCCAATGTAAACAAGTTAGGAGGCTCAAAAGGCTCCAGAACCATTCAAGCTGCACCTCTGGGAGCAATAACTTCAAAGTTCAAGGCCTTTAATGCTCTGTAACCAACTTCAGAGAGCACAGTGATTTTACAGGTTACCCAAGTTTACATGAAAGGATTACAGCCAGACAAACAGCCCTAAGAATGGCTCACAGACTGGAGTCTGCTGGGGCCTCTGTGCCTTTTGAACTCCTCCAGCAATTTTAAGTGACTGGGGAAATGCTGTTAAAACACTGTGTTCAGTTTTGATATCAACTCCTCCAATATTTATATGAAAACTGTCATGCTGTGTCCTGTTCAGAGAATCACAGAAGGGACTTGTTCTAGCCCCTGCCATGGGCAGGAAGACCTTCCACTAGACCAGGTTGCTCTTGTCCAACCCTGGCCTTGGACACTTCCAGGGATGGGGCAGCCACAGCTTCTCTGGGCAACCTGTGCCAGGGCCTCCCCGCTCTCACAGGGAAGAATTTCTTCCTAATATCCAATCTAAAACTCCCCTCCTTCAGCTTAGGGCCATTTTCCCTCGTCCTGTCCCTCCATGCCCTTTTAGCTCAGTCCATAGCTGATCCTGTAGGTCATCAAAGATGAAGAGCCAAAATCTGGCCTTTGTCGTGTTTCTTTGGGCTTGATTTCAGATTTTTTGTTGTTGGGCTTTCTTTCTTTTTGTGCTTTTTTAGCTTTCTTTTGTTGGTTTTAGGGGTTTTTTTTTATGGAAGGTATAATGGGAATTAAAGTGCAAGTTTAACTGAACATGCACATCAAACTTTGGGTTGGAACTGGAGGATCCTTCAGCCCCTTCCAACCCAAACTATCTTGCAATCCTGTGACTCTGGCAGTGCTGCCAACTCATGTCCCAACCAGAGCTGCTGGAGCCAGTTTTCCAGCATGAGTCAGCAAGGTCCAAGGCCCCAGGAGCAAGGTGACTCAGCAGCTGTCAGCATGTGACGAGGCACTGGAACAAAAGTGACCTGGTTTGCAGCCAGCGCTCGTGACTCTGCTGGTGTCACTTGTCAGGGACCTGCTCTCTCAGCTGACAGTGTTACCAGGCTTTAACCACCTCCCCCCTTTATTTTTCCTGTGGAAACAAAATCATGATCCATCTATTATACATGGTTAGAAAGGGATCCAGCTGGAAGCTACGCCCTGAGCAGCCACAATGGGTGGCTGCAGTTGAACAGAATGAAAAGAGAGAGTTTCTGCTTTAAAAAGACTAGAAATACATTACAATAACTTCATCTGAGGTTTTTTTTTTGTTATAGTTCTTTGAGCTGTTGTTGACAAAATGAACTGAAGCAGAAAATTACTTGAAAATAAACTGAATACCCTGCAATTTCCTTCCTTTTCTTCCCCATTTTTCAATGAAGGGAGAGCTATCAGATATATCAAAGAGAAGGGGAATGGCATTAAATCTGACAAATCTATATTTTAAATCAACTTCATAAAAATATTTAAGCTAAAAGAAAGGTTGAGCATATCCATTTTCTTAAATATTGGTAACTTTTCTGGATGGCAAAAACCAAGTTAAAAAACTCCACTCTGTTTAGCCACTTCTTTTTCAGCAGAGCCTTGAAGGACCTTTACCTTTAGAGATGATAACTTTATGACATGTTCGTTTTGTTCTACGCTGAATTTCCAGTATAGATAAAGGCTGTATTAACTGGCTGTGCTTTGCCCAAAGGGTGGAAATTTCAATTCCCAAATTTTTTTCCAACATAAACTACTAGAAAACTTTTAACATTATGGTAATGATGTCATATTAGCTAAAAAAAACCCATTTTTTCCTCACGCAAATTTATACTGTAAGAAACTTGTAAAGAAATATCAGTGAGTGAGCACTGGAAGAGGTTGTCCAGAGGGGCTGTGGAGTCTCCATCCTTGGAAATATTCAAACATAGTCCTGGGCAGCCTGGTGTGGGTGGTCCTGCTTGACCAAGGGCATTGGACCAGATGACTTCCATAGGTCACTTCCACCTATCACTTCCACCTTCAACCACTCTGTGATTCTGCCATTAGGCATCAAATACTGATTCCCATAACAGCAGTCTCAATCCAGAATAATTTTCCTAATTTTAGTGGACTACACCCTCGTTTTCAGTGACATTAAAAGCTGGCATATGATGTAGAGAAATCATGTATCAAACAAACAAAAGTATAATATTACCTGTTTGTTCCGATTTTCAAAGTCAAACATTGCTTTCTTGCTCTCTTCCTGGCTGGCTAATAGAATTTCATGAAGTTTTTTGTAGAAATCAGAGACTTCAGCTTCTCGTTTTTCATACTCTTCCAGTCCATAGTTATACAGTTTCCCACAAACTGAGACAAACTCCTTCCTGTATGTGACAGCAGAGTCAAGGGCTTTGCTTGTTCAGTGGAGCAACATGTTATGTTCCCTCTACCTCTGCAAATCTGAGGAACAAGAGCTACAAGCTACTTTTATGTAAACTCTGTGGTTCTTGCTGGGAGCAGGCTGCCAAATATTCTTTCTGGGGAAGGACTGGGTCACCCCTTCACATTTTATGCAGAGGATTTTGCTGCCTTAAGGGTATGGAGAAAGCTGTGGCAATTTGAGGGGGCAAAAAGCCTTGAGGAAGAGAAGGAAATACATACACTTGTCTGACTCTTCTGACACAGCAGCAGAAGGAAGCGTACAACCCTATCTGTCTTCACAAGTGTGAATACAGTGCCTGGGTAGTTAATAAATACAGCTCTGGAGCCTACAGCCAGAGCACAGAATAAACTACTGACTTGGTAGCATCACAAAAATAACGTCAATTTTTCTTCTGCTATTATCTTGGCAACGGAATTGTTTTTGGAGTCTACTGTAGTTAAGCCGTGATGCATTTTTCCCCAACAGTGTAATGCAATTTTAAGGAAGGTCAAGTTACTGGCCTTGACAATACTCTATTAATCTGAATGAGAAAAGAAAAAAGGCAAAAAAAGCGTCTGCTTTCTGCTCCCCCGTGTAGGAGCAATGATCAGAAAAATGTGCTGGCCTGGAAACTTCCCGTTGCCAGCTCTGGCAGGTTGTGAGATATGCGACTCGTATCGTTCTGATTAGTCTGTTCCTATCTCCCACCACTTCAATTTCAACATGATTTTAGCGGCTGCGCTCTCACAATCTAACTGACAGAGATTTATCTTCCAGCTCATTTTAAACTTTAAGTGGATTGCAGACTTAAAGAAAGTACAAAGCCTTGATTCTTGCGGGGTCACAAAAGGAGGCCGCCGAAATTGTGTTTGGTTCAGGGGAAGGAAAAGGAATATGGTAATTACAACAGTGAGAATTTAAAAAGCTGGGATCTCATGACCTGTCGGGGATAGAAACGAGTGGTTTTACAAATGGGATGTTTCAAGCTGGGCTGGCCAGCTTGCCAGTAATATGAACCATTTGTTTGGAGCCCTCATATTTCACAAGATATCAAGCCTTAAAGCTGTCAGTGGTCTCACAGTCTTGCAGCGTAATTTTTGGTACCATTCCAAAATTGAACACAGACTGTCTCAGATCTTAGATCAATGTAGCTTTCAGCCCTGGACAAAAGCAAAGGATGAAGAGTCCCTGTGGGTACACCTCTTTCTTAACTCCAGGCATTACCTTTTAGCTGTAGGTATTCCAAACCCAGGAAGGATATGCCTGCAGCAGGTCCCCCACTCCAGGGAGGGAAGCCAGTTTGGCAGCTTCTGTATCATCTTCATACAGACTGTCAAACAGGAATGATCCATTCAGGTGCTCAACAAAGGCTGTCTTTGAAGAGAAACAGAGGAAAATAAGTAAAATAAAGATGCCAACCTGCTGCCAGTCCTCAGGATGTGTCTCTCTTACAAGCACCTCACCAGCAGCTGAACACTGGTGCACACACAGTTATACCAACACAGCAGACACACCAACCAAGCCAGGAAAGCACCTTGCAACTGGAGTGAAACCCATCCCAGGGGCTTTGCTGCTACAACTCTGTAGCCTAAGGATAGAAAACACTGTTTAATCTCATATCATAGAATCATAGAATCATAGAATCATAGAATCATAGAATCATAGAATCATAGAATGGGTTGGAAGGGACATTAAAGAGCATTTCGTTACAACCTCCTGCCATGGGCAGGGCCACCTTCCACTAGACCAGGCTGCTCCAAGCCCCATCCAGGATGGCCTTGGACATTTCCAGGGATGGGGCAGCCACAGCTTCTCTGGGCAACCTGTGCCAGTTGCCAGTATATGACCTTACCACATACAAACACATATTGCAAGGCTTTTAAGCCTTTCAGATAAAGTGTTAGTGGACTTTGGAGAGGGCTGGAGGGAAAACATGCAGACATCCTCCCTGTCACTGAACCACCTCCTGCTCTTCAGCCCGTGTGACCTTCCAGAGGTCTGAAATACAGAGCCAGGCCACAAATGAAAGCACCATTCTGCCTGGTGTTGTTTTCAGTCTGGTCACAGGACTACAGGGATCTCTCAAAACCCTGAAGAGTTTAACCATAAAACTAATGAAAAGCCATTAACTTAGTGTGAAGGAGAAAAAAAAGTCACTTCCCCATGAAAATTCTAACAGTTCCCTCAGACCTGTAATTTTCTCAATCTCATGTCAGGCTGATAAGTCCTTGGGTATGATTTACTATTTAGCTTTGCAGGGTCTATATCTGTAGTTCCATTGTTCAGCCCAAAGAATTATGTTCTCCCACGTCATGTGTATTCCACAGCAGTTCCTGTTTTCATTCAAAAGATGAGATTCAGAGATCACAGAGATTAATCCAAGCCTTAGTTTTAGCAGAGTCGATGTTAACCTCTCATTAAATCTCCAAGCATGTAAAAGACAAGTCAATATGTGTTTGTGCTTCTTTCTCCTGAGACAACACACGGCCAGCCAAAGAAAACCTACCTCATGGTACTCCAGCTCTTCCTGCTTTGCCTGTTTTATCTCCTGAAGAGCAAGGGCCCGAGCCTCCTCTTGTTCCAAGGGCTTAGTAAGATCTTGATACTTTGAAACTGCATCTTCTCTCTGAGAAATACAGATAAAGCATTTGTATTAGATTATCCAGCAGTGCTCAACAAATCTGGGCATAGGTAATTGATCTTTCTAGAAAAGGCACCTGAGTGACATCTGCATCTCCATCTATTCGTGGGCTTTTTATTAAACTACTTATGAAGGTTCTAATCCATTCCTCATACCATTTTCTGTTGGCATATTACTCGGCTTCTGCATTCAGTGCATCTGAGCTGATTCAGTCCCAGGAAACTTTTCTCTCTCCATTTTCTCATCTTTGGAGTTGTTTTTTTCTCTCTTGGCAGGAAGTACTATTTTGACTTCTAGAATTTGAGCTCTGATTTGATCAGCCAGTGAGGTTAATACATTTTCTAGGGAGGAGAAGGCTCTTTGGAGGAGTGGATAGCAAGGTAGTACCAGGGGCAAGAACCTCATTAGCTTGAAACTGAAGCTTGACAAATTTAAGTATGCAATTCTCTGACGTACTGTCTGATGATCAGGGACTGCACTCCATGACCTGGAAAGCCCTTCTAGTCCTATGCTAAGACCAGTGTATCTTCCAAGTACAGCTCCTGCTCTGTGCCAAACAAATTTACAATTAATCATGTTCCTTGGTTACTAAAAAACCACCTGAACAAAAAAACCCTCATCTTTGTTCCTTTGAGCTGTGAGATGAAACAGCATCCCACGGGTTACTGGTGAGAATGAACTATCAGAAATCAAGAGTGGGAAGTGCATCCAGGCACCTCCTTGCCTGGATGGTCTGTCAGTCTGTCACTGAAATAAATGTCTCTGTGAGCAGCAGGACCACCAAGCTTCCTTCCCCCTGGATCCTTGTCTCAACACTCATTTCCTTGAGATTCTCTAAGAAGACTTGCACTCACACTGCAGCCTCTCTGTGGCGGCAAGAACCAGGCCCCTCTCCCACACACAGCTGCTGATTTTCACAAAATCTGTGAAGACATCGTGCTTCTGACACCTTTACCCCTCTGTCAGATTTGATAGAATTTGGCCTACAGGTTCACAGCTGTTAGGTGGAAGCAGAATAAACACTGTGTGCTTCTGTGAGCCTGATTTCTGCAGGGAGCCTGCCCTCAGTGCTGGAATATTGCTGGCACACCAACAAAGGAAAGGCTCTGTAAGAAGCTGTTGCCTGATTTCCCAAGCAGGGAATTGCAGAAATCTTACCGTGGTGTCTCTCACGAGCTTGAAGTCCAAGTATACCAGGTTTGGAAGATGAGCAACAACAAACAGCATGTACTGTTTGTCATCACAGAAGGGGTTCCCAGACAGGTTCAGTGTCCGTAAGCTTTTTAACCTCCTGAGATAGACAACCTGTGCCAAAGGGAAAGAGACCTGTACTTCCAACTGCTGGGGAAACACAGCCTTGAAATTCGTTGCTCATTTTACATTTAGGTTGGAATATGTTTTCTGCTCCACTGCAAAATTCATATGACACTCAATTATGGGTTTCTAATGCTTTTGGGAAACAAAATACTTAAATTCACATTGGGAATATCTAGACAATGGGTGGAGAGAGAAGGCAGATGGGGTAGGCAAATCACAGGTCTTAGACTGGTAAAATGCCCTGAAAAGAACCCCCAATAAATCCTAGTCTCCTTCCTTTTCTCATATGTAACCACTTATCCCTTTTCTAGCTTTCATGGGAGCCAATAGGAATTTTGCCATGGCTGACAGCAGTGACAGAACTGGGCCCCCAGGAGTCAATAATCTAAAGGAGAAGTGGCTGCAGGAAGGACTCAGCACCAGGACAGAGGATCCAAACCACAGTGGACACTAGACTACTTAGAAATCCTAAGGAGAATTTTCTCCCCCAAGGAGGGACTTGGACACAGTGGCAAATGTCAGTTTTAGAATATCTGATCCTTTGACAAGGAATATTTTCAAAGGCAGGGAGCACTCACATTTTCCAGATTGGTCAGGTTATTCTTCCCTATGGAGAAAATCTGCAGCTCTTGCAACGTGTCCATATTCTCAATTTTAGATATTCTGTTACTGTAGAGACTGAGGTCTTGCAGTTTGACAAGGGTATCCAGGCCCTCAATTACTTCAATATTGTTGAAGGACAAGTCTGGGGAAGAGTTTAGAAATCAAAGGTAAATTATTTCTAGCAGAATGCCCTGATTCAGACCTTGCATTTAGCCTGGCTCTGGATTTAGGAGTTTATGTACAGATTTTCCTCAGGAGTGGTCAGTGTCCCCACAGGAAAAGCTTGGCATTAAATCATTCTTGATTCCTATCTCCTCATTGCAACTGTCCATGCAAATTCTAAATGAGAGGAATAGCTGAAGTTACTCCATGCAGAATCCACACACACAGCCTGAAAGGGACTTCTGCCTTACGGGGAAACCCAAAACACAAGAGGTGGGGAAATGCCCTAAGAGGGGAATTTCTGTGACAAATTTGACACTCCTTGCCTTGTTTCTTTCAGACTCTGACCTGCCACACCAATGTCACTGTTGTGGTCACTCCCATAGGACAGACACATCCCAGTTCCACATCAGTGTTGGTTTGCAAAGGCATACACCCTCTTTAGCTATTTCAGTCGTTGAAACATCCTTTTCTGCCAGAACATCTATCCTAACACCACGACTAAGGGCAGTATTTGCTCTCTGGCCAGTACTGAGCAATTCAAGAGTCCAGATGAGGTTACGTGGGCGGCTGAGACACTCGTGCAGCAGCAGCAGCTGAACCACTGCAGCCTTTGGGCAAACAGAACATGAGAATGTGCTTCAAAACACTCTGCTTACACTGTGGTGATCACTTGGTGATTCACAAGTGCATCAGTCATCTGTGGAGCAGAACAGTGCAGACAACTGGGTGGAAGAGCCCATTAGACACCTCACGATGTGCTTACGAGCTGTAGCCCTGCGTGCTGAGGATATATTTAGACTTCCAGCCAGCAACGTGGCTGCAATTCCAGAGAATGCTCCAAGCTGTGCATCTGTGCAGCTGAAAGGAGTCACATAAGGCTACAAGGACAGGCACTTCTTGGGACAACAATGACACCAAGCCCTTAAGGATGCAGGGGTAAAGATGGCGGGTTGCAGGCTCTGAAATGCCTGCATTAGCTTTGAAAACATGCTTCTAAATCACAGAGGTGCTTCCATAAATATTCCTGAAAGTCATCTCCAAATACAATACGAACCCTGGAAACAACCTTGAAACCTCAGCATCCTGTTCCTGCCACACCAAATGTATTAAACCCGGTTTTGAAACACATGAAGGATTGTTTTGCAGCTCCGATACTCAGGCGTTTTGACATTTGACAGTCAAATAAGGAACACACAGACAGCTGACAGCCTTCCCTGGGAAAGCTCCTATCAGTCGTGTTTGAGAAGAAAGGTGACATCCTGGTTTATCCCAGATTGCTCTGCACCTGTGAAGGACCCAACCTCCTCTGCCTGTATCTCACCAAGCCATACAAGGTGAACCAGACTCTCCAGAGCTTCTATCTTCTCAATGACATTGTTGTCCAGCTGCAGTTTAGTCAGATTCTCCAGCCGCCAGAGATTATCAATCTGCAGGATACCTAAAGCCACAGGGGAAAAAAAATAAAATAAAATAAAATTGCTTTTCATGTGAGACAGCTTTCGGTTTACCAGACACGCTGTCTTGCACAAGAGAAACATGTCCAGTCCTACCTCCAAAATGACTTTCAGCGTGTGATGAGTGCCCTGGAGAGCTCAGAGGTGCACTGGCTGGACGAGATTTCAATGAAACAGCCCAGTTAACCTCAGTGTCCTGCACCAGTGCACGCTGCTCATCAGTGAGGCCAACGAGGCGCGGAGGGGCTGCTGACTATGGCCCTGCACTCCAGTGGCTTCATGAATCCACCAGTAGGAGGCCTTGACCTTCATTTTCCCTTCCAGCTCCAAGAGGGACATTTGGGATGAGCTCTGCTTTTCTCTGCATTTGCAGTCTAGCAGTTCCCAGCTCCTGCTTTTGTAAATGACTCTCCCACTCCCGGCATTCTCATCACAGGAGAGGAAGTTAGAGTCTACTCTTTCAGTGAAGGCTGCAGTTTAGAACTAATCAATATCCCTGCATTTAGCTTCCTCCAAAAAGCAGAATCACAAGGGCAGGCTGTTAGGCACTACATCAAAACATCAGCACCAAAGTGACAGGAAATACAGAACATTCTCATCCCCATTTCTCTTCTCAGAACTCATCAGTTGCTCTCCAGCTATCCTCATTTACTGAGGGCACACTAAAGCAAGAAATTGCATGCACAAACTATTCACACTGTCTGTATTTTGTATGTGCAAACAAATCTATGCAGGATCGGGTCAAGGGAGTCTTTTCTAAGGAAATCAACTCATACACACATTATTTTACTGGAGCACACAATGAATAATCAAAAGTAGATTTTTGCCCATCAAATTACCTCACCCTCCCCCCAATACTCAAATATTGAGCCAAATGTTCTTCCTTTTCACTTTTTGAATGCAAGTTTACAACTGGTTTGACAGTAAGAGGCAAGCTGTAGTAAAGCTATGGATGATCAGAGGATGCCACCGAATCGGACTGTAATCATCATAATCCCCAAAATTGCTCTCACACAATCACCAGCCATGGCAGAGCCTGCCCAGGGTTGGATTTGTCCATGTATTGAGGGGCCCTATAGGCCCGTGGCCTGTAGGTGTCACCACAATATAAATGTTAAATGAGAACAGCAGTGACAATAACAATGGGAAGCAAAGCAGCTTTGAGGTTACCCATCAGCAAAAGCACCCAGCTCGCTCATACTTTGCACAGGGATGACCAAAAATGTAAGTCCAGATGTTACTTTTCACATAAAAAATCCAAGCTAATTGTGATTGTTTAATTGTCTGCCTTGTGCTTTGCTCTATTACCTTCTAACAAAAGAAGAAGGAAAGAATGCATATATTCTGATACTCACTTTTAAAGCTAAGCTGTAGCTCTGTCACATCCTTAAAGTTAATATTTTCCCCTTGGGCAAGTTCTCCAAGGTCCTCTGGACACGTCTTTTCAACGGCTTTCAGAACCATTTCATCATCGATAATGTTTGGCTCGACGTCATTGTAAAACTGACTCATTGTGAGAAGTGTCAGCCTTAAAGGACAGAAAGGAAAAATAAATTAGATCACTGCCCTTCTACAATTTCCAGCAGTCACAGAATCACAGAATCCCAGAATGGTTTGGGTGGGAAGGGACCTTAAAGCTCATCCAGTCCCACCTTGTGCTGTGAGCCGGGACACCTTCCACTAGCCCAGGTTGCTCCAAGCCCCATCCAACCTGGCCTTGGACACTTCCAGGGATGGGGCAGCCACAGCTTCTCTGGGCAACCTGTGCCAACGCTTGACAACCCTTTCAGTGGTGAAATTCTTCATGGAAATTTAAATATCCCTAATGTTGCCCTGGAGGCATGAGACTATTTGTCTTTCCAGAACCGTGCAGAGCTAATGAGTCAGTGTGAAGGACTGGAATCATCAAGCTTTTGCTTGTGCAAGATGTCTGTAATTATGGAATTTGGTTTTTTTTTTTTGGTTTTTTTTTTTTGTTTTTTTTTTTTTTTTTGCATAGGACAGGAAGGATAAATGTCTGAGTTTAGAGAGTTCTGTCCTCATCATGGATTGTTATTAACAAACCAAACCTATTGCTGTGCTCAGTAAAGACTAAAGGGCAGCAGGTTCCGGGTTTATCCATCCTTGACCTTCCTTTCCCCCTTTCTTGTAGAATTCCAGAATGGTTTGGGTTGGAAGGGACCTTAAAGATCATCTCGTTCCACCCCCTGCCATGGGCAGGGACACATTCCACTAGACCAGGTTGCTCCAAGCCCTGTGCAGTCTGGCCTTGGAGACTCTCAGCGATGAGCTCTTGTCCATCGTCCCTTCAGTCAGCGTCGCTTCTAACCACCCCTCCCCGGTGTGCGGGAAGAGGCCACCGGTTCCCCCCGTGAGACCCACCGATGCCGAGATCCCGACCTCTCAGGCCTCTCACCCGCAGGTCCCCGGGGCTTCGAGTCGGCTCTACGCCCAGTTCCTAATTCTTTATTCCCGATCCCCTATCCCTGATCCCCTATTCCGGTTCCCGGTCCCCGGTTCCCACCCGCGCCTCGGTGCCCGTTGCTAAGGAAGCTCGGGCGCGTTGCTAAGGGCGGCCACATGACCTCCTCAGGCGCCAATGGGTGCGGAGTGGGTGGGAAGGCCAGCTGCCAATCAGGGCGCAAGAAATCCGTGTCAGCCAATCAGCGCCGGGATCGTGCCCTGGGGGGCGGAAAGGGGCTCTCGTGATTGACGTTTTCCTTACCCAATAATGTTACAAGAAGGTTTGGACTTTGCCCAATGGCGAACGGCAATCGCAGTGTCCCCGCTGTCCATCAACCGGGGGCGGGGAAACGGGCGGGACTACCGTGAGGGCGGAGCCCCCGTTTGACAGTGATGGACACGTCTCTTAACCAATGACACCGCGGCTCGTCCGGACAGAGCCCAATGGAACGAAGGGAGGCGGCTCGCTCTGGTCAAAGCGCGCTGCGATAGGTGCGCGCGGCTGTCAGTCAGGGCGCGGTGCGGGAGGGGGGGCACCGGGCCGCTGTTTGTTGTCATCCCAAGATGGAGTTTCTGCTGGGGAACCCGTTCAGCACCCCGGTGGGGCAGAGCCTCGGTACGGCGGCCAGGGGGGCTCCGCGGGGGCCGGGCGAGCCTGGGGAGCAAGAAGGGCCTTTGGAGGGTGCGGGGGGCCCCGGGCAGCGCGGGGGGCTGGGGGTCGGTGAGGGGCTGTGGGGGCGGTGGGGGACTGTGGGGGGCTGTGAGGGCCCATGGGGGGCTCTGGTGGTCGGTGAGGGACTGTGGAGGCTCGAGGGGGTTGTTGAGGGGTTGTGGGAGGGTCTGTGAAGGCCCATGGGGGGCTCTGGGGGTCGGTGAGGGGCTGTGAGGGTGAGTGGGGGTGTTTGGGGGTTGTGGGGATCGCTGGGGGCTGGTGGGGGTCTGGAAATGGTGAGGCAGCTGTGGGGCTGTCGGGGGGCTGTGGAGGTGTGGGCGGGTCTGTGGGGAGCAGGGGTTCCAGGGGTTGTTAGGTTGGTGGGGGCTCAGAGGTGGTGGAGGTTTTTGGAGTTGGGCGGTGCTGGAGGCCTCGGGGGGGCTCTGGGGTTAGTGAGGGTCGTGGGGGGCTCGGTGGGCAGCCAAAGGCTGGAGGGCAGGGGGGCCTTGGGCAGCCTGTTGTCCATGGGGAGGGAGCGACTCCACATCGAGATGGATTAAGGAAAGTTGTTGCATCCCCCATCTCTTTCTCCTGCATTGTGAGTGCCTTGTTCCAGACCACCCTGTCATTGATCCACCTTTTCCCAGAGCGCTGAAATCCCCCTGGACCTGTGTGTGTGCAGGGGGGGTGACATGGTTCAGAGGCACAAACACGGGCTCAGTGTTCAGCCTGGAGCTTGAACTGTGGTTTTGGTGACGCTTTGGTGCCATTAGCAGGTGGTTCTGAGCCAGCTTTCACTGCCTGGCCAGTCAAAGCCTCCCTGGGCTGCTGGGGCTATTTCCTGCCTCCCACAGACATGTTCATTCATAGCAACCCAGTTTCAGTCTAGGTTGCCACGGAGGGCCCCTCGGGGAAAGCCTGGGCACCATTTGTGCAGAGTTTGATAACTCTGAATTCTGCCTTGGCTGGGTGGGCTCTCAGTGCCTCCTACACTCCTCTCTTGGGCCCTGAAGAAATATAAGATCTCTGACATTGTGCTGGGAAGGAACAGGTTGGCTCAGGTTCCTGCAGTGCGGGGCTGTGCTGGGCAGTCCCCAAGCCAAGGTGAGGCTCAGTTGAACAGCTATTCTGGGAGGAAAGGCTAGGAGAATTGGGATTGTTCAGCCTGGAGAAGAGAAGGCATCAGGGTGACCTAATTGTGGCCTTCCAGTTGCCTGAAGGGAGCTGGAGAGGGACTTTGGACAAGGGCAAGGAGTGACAGGGCAAGGGGGAATGGCTTCACACTGCCAGAAGGCAGGGTTAAATGCAATACTGGGAAGGAATCCTTCCCTGGGAGGGTGGGGAGGCCCTGGCACAGGTTGCCCAGAGAAGCTGTGGCTGCCCCATCCCTGGAAATGTCCCAGGCCAGGTTGGACAGGGCTTGGAGCAACCTGGAATAGTGGAAGGTGTCCCTGCCCATGGCAGGGGGTGGAACTGGAGGGGCTTTTAAGGTCCCTTCCAACCCAAACCATTCTACGGTTCTATGAATGCTCTTGTGTTGGCATCCCCCTCCGGAGAAACCATGCTCTGTTTCCTTGATTTCTTAAGCAACAGGAATTCTAATGCCTTTTTTATGGGTCATATAGAATATAATATTCAAAGCCAAGTTGGATGGGGCTTGGAGCAACCTGGTCTAGTGAAAGTTGTCCATGGCAGGTCTTTAAGGTCCCTTCCAACCCAAACCAATCTACAATTCTATAATGTACAGCTATGCATAGTGTAGCCTATAGCTTTTCTATGTTAATTTATGGAATGACGGAAGTCTTTGGAAATTGTCACGGAAAAATTTTGCAGAGCAAACCTCTTTTATTATAGTCTTTTCACCCCCATGTGCAGGGGCAGCCCCTGGTCAAGGTAAAAGGCCTTTGAACTGGTGAGTCTCATGCTGTGCTTTGAGCAGGGCTGGACTCTTTGTCAGGATATATGGAGCATATGTATAACTTGCTGTTTGTCCTCAGCCATCTGGGGTGTTTATTTCTGCTGCTGAGGGAGAGAAGTGCCGAGAGTCAGAGGATAATAATGAGAACAGCACAAGTCAAAAATGATTTTAGAGTGAATTTGCTTTGTTGTGTTTGGCCATCGGACCACCCCTGCCAGGACAAGCTGCTCCTGGGCCAGGCCTCTGCCTCATCTCTTCACTGATAGCTTTTTTAAGCATCAGTCAGTGGTTTGAAGAGACTTAAGAATTGGTAGGGGGGAGGATAGGAGCAGTAAAATCTGCTATTTTAGCCTCTTTAACTCTGGAGTGCAAAGGTTTTCACAGCTCTCACATCCCTTTGCTCGCTGCCAACTTTGGGGCTTTGAACACTGAGCTGCTTCCATCAGATAAGGTCAGGTGTGCAGCTTCCCTTAATGCAAAATTCAGCTGCACTTTAAGAATGGGGGGCTTTTCACTCCCAGGGGGAAGAGATAGCTGCAGATTTTATTTTGGAAGACAAATTTTTCTGCTTCTCCTATTGCTGCCAGTTATCCCTTTCTGAGACAGCAGTAAAACAAAAGCATGCCTTGTTCTCAGACACTGCTATTTGCCCAGTGCTTCCACAGTTTGTTTTCCCAGTGAGCTTGTGGAATGTAATTTTCACTTATGTTTCTCTTCATTCTTTAAAAGAAACTGAATAATTTTGTATTTCTGTTTAAACATATTGTGTTGAACACAGTTGTGATGTTTTCAAGCAAGGCCTAACACTCACCATAAGGGAGAAGTGCAGAAAATCCTGTAGGTCCATCGGCACACCAAGAATGTGTGTTCTCTGCCAGGAAGTAGCAGAGGTTCACGTGAAGATTTAATTAGGGCTCTACAATGTCTGCAGATAAATGCCAGGTCTGAAAGAACAAAGATGTCAGAGAAGGTCTGGGGAGAGCCTAGAGAGGTAATACAAGGGATTTTCTCTTTTCTGCTCTTTATCTGGATAATGTCTGAAGCCAGGCAGGCTTTTTATGTTAACTCTTTTGCTTAATGTGGGAAAGTAATGCTGGGATGAGCTCAGAGGATTTGTAATGGAGATGGATAGAGTCTCCTGCATCTAAAGTGCCAATTGAAATGGCAGCCAGGTTCCTCACGGCTGAAAGCTACCTGAATTTTGGGCTGGCTTATATGGTACCCTCTATTCAATTCCCAGTGGTGTCATGGCAGAAACTGTATAAGCCATTACCATGGCTGGTAATTACAACCCTCTCTTAATTTTGCTGTAATACTTTGATTGACCTGTGGACACTGAACTGTCCTTGTGTCTTCAGCAAGGTCTTCTCCTGAGCAGAGGGGGTAGGGTTTTGGTGGGATGCTGTGTTGGAAGGCAGGCAGCTGTGCCTAAGAGATTCCTGAACTCACAATATCATTTTCATTCCATATTACATTTTGGCTGGAGGTTGCTGAGAAGGGAGGTAATATATAAATGTATAAACTACAAATCCCATTCAAGATTTTGTAGTAGAATCCAAAACTTCCCAAAGGTTTTGTGAGGTGCTTTTCAGAAGATCCTCGTGGAGGCTGGTGAGAGTCCAGAGGGTGGAACTGGGTGCCGTGGCTCTGTAGGCTGCTGGGTATGTTGGGGTTGACAAGATCCTTTGTGCCACTGGGTGCTGGCCCTGTTCTTGCAACTGGACTCTTTATTTTTTTCCAATTAATACTGTAAATACTAGATCCTTAGAGGAAGTCTATTTTGAAAAATATCCTGACAAGTTGAGGAAGAGAAGAGCAGGAAGATGTGTAGGAAAGCAGTGCTGACAGAGTGCTCGCTGTGTGGAGAAGGGCTGGCCTGGGGAAAGAGCTGCAATTTACAGTAGTGGGAATTTGCCTTGAGATTCACCATCCTGCCATAAATTGCATTTTTATCTTTCTTTGTTCAACGGAGCCATCTTTAAAGTGTCACCACTCTATTCAAGGTTATTAGAACAAATACCCTTCCTGCAGGTTAGCGAAAACATCTCCGATGATTAAAGCTGATTGAATTACAGGAATGTGGAGTGCTGGTGACTTTTTTTTTTTTTTTTTTGTCATTCTGCTTATTTGATATTGGCCATATGGCTTACACATGAGAACACAGGAAAACCTGGTTTAGTGGTTTTGGGTTTTTTACCCTGGAGACTTCGCAAAGGCTTCAGGAAAGTATTTATTTGTTTGAATCCAAACCAAGCCCTGCTGCTGCCCCCCTGCCTGGCTCCCTCAGGTGAGGAGGGCTGAGCTGGGACAGTGGGGTGTGAAATGAGGTGGTGAATGGGGGCATCAAGGTCCCTTTTGGTTGGGCTGTGAGTGCTGCTGAAATCAGCTGTTCTCCCTGCAGCCCGAAATCTGCTTGACCCAGAGCCAAAGACCTCCGGGAGAGACATTCAGCACCTCAGTTAAGTGCACTGAGACCTGAAAGTTAATTTTTAACCATATAGTAGAAATTAAGTTGTTCTGTGTGACTGGAGGGGGGGTGGCTCAGGTGCTGCTGGTTTACAGCCCTGGTCCCTGTTGATGAAGGGAGGTTTCAGAGCAGGGTGCTGGTCTGGGCACGTGCCTTGGAGTCTGTTTTCAGAGGAGGAACAGTGCAGTGATTTAATACAGAGTATTGTTTAAGGAGGCTACAAAAACAAGGTTTCAGCAAAAGATACAGAGGCACTTTATTGAAGCAACAGTGAGGCAGACAGCTTTTCAATTGATTTTTATCAAAGCACTTGCAGTTTCCATTCAAGGCTGTTAAATTGATAATATATATGGTGGATAGTGTCTGTTTCCAGAGCTGCTGTTTTGTTCCCCCCCGTTTTTTTTTTTTCTTTTTAATGGGAAAATGCTTCAGCTTGGGGGGGTTAAAACACCTTTTTATTTTCCTTTCCATGAGAAGCACTTGAGCCCTTTCTTCACGTATGAATCTTAGAATAAAAATGGTTCCTAAATAAATGAGTTGATGGCTACATGCAGGAACAGAGAAATGCATTAGAGGCAGCAGCCCATGGCAGTCCTGTGGGAGGCATTAATCCAGGCTTTCTTGTCCACATTTTCCCTAAGTTCCCTTCAGAGTAAACTTACTACTTTGCTGTGCTGTAAGTGGAACATTTTTTTAAATACAAGCCTTTTCCCAGTGCTAGAAGTCAGTGTTTAAAGTGCACACCATAATCTTAGGATCTGCTCCCAATAAAATTCCATTTTTGCAGCGTGCTGTTGGGCTCTGAATCGTCTCTCTCTTCATTCATTGCATTATAATAAAAAGTCATTTGCATTTACCCATAACCACAGAAGCATTCTGCCCTGTTCTAAGGGAAGCTTTCCTCAGTACAAGGTGGCAGAAACTTTTCTTGCTGTGTCAAAAAGATGAGTTTTGTCTTTGCCAGCAGTGAAAAGGGCACAAGAAGTTCTCTCCTCAGAGTTTAAGTACTTTTCTAGGTACTCCTGTAGCTGGTCAGTTGTTAGAAATCCAGCCCCCCACTGCTCATTCAGAATTGTGCTTGTCATGCAAAAAGAGAGTCTGATAAAGTGCTTTTAGTTTTATAAGATTATTTGGATCTGCTTTCACTTCACGACAATGGATTATGTTGTAAGGAAAATCTCCATGAAATATGAAAATGGATATCTTTGCTTTTAAAGGAGCAAATAAATACTGAGTCATGAATCTCGCAACTTGGAGAGAAACTACATACACGTGTGAAGCTGGGTAATTAGTATAATACCATTTAATACTGGGTTTCTAAGACTGGATTTATTTTAGAGGCACAAAAGCAGATTGTAGTTCATGAAGGTATTATAACATGTATTTTTGGGTAATGCAGTTTTATCTCTTTCAGCACGATACGCTTAAATGTGTATTCCATATGCTTCTAATATAAATCTATATGTGAGAGTGAGGGCAGCTCATTCCCAGTTTGTTTCTGCTCTGTTCATGGACTCAGCAGATTTTTTTTTTTTAAACTGCATATTTAAAATAGGCTTGACTAAAACCCACAGAAAATCCCCACAAACCCTTCCAACCGATCCAATATTTCACCCAAAACAATGTTCACCAAAAAAAAAAGTATTGCTTGTTTTCCTTAGTTAAGAACAGTTTTAAGTTAGTCCGACTTTCCTTTGTTTTCATAAGCTACACTGAGTTTTTAATTAACGACTCTTTGAAGGTGATGAAGCCATTTGGTGGCATCCTGAGTGATAATGGTGAGTGGAGGGACAGCAGCAGCTCTGGCAGAAGTTTTGGTGAGATGATCCTTCCTGGGGAAGGTGCTGCGTGGCACCTGCAGGGCTGGGGCTCTTCAGGGCTGGCCCGGCAACCTCCTTCCTCATATAGTGTTTTCATACTTGACTGAAAATTATTTCACCCTTTGAGTTTTGGTTTCAAAATCTGTGCAGTGTATAGTGGATAGGGAGCACAGGGAGAAAGGATGTTGTGGGAGCCCTGAGAAGCGAGGAAGTGACCCGAAAGCCCAGCCTGGGTAAACACAGTGATGAATCTGAACAGATCACCCAGAACTAGTTTTCCCACTTTCTTGTTTGCTTCTGCCTGGAGAATTCCTAGTTTTCTGTATAAAAGAAACTTGTTGCTGAGTATAAAAATCCTATCAAGAATAAATAAGCCTTGTTTTCCATATTTGCTTACTCTGCTGATGGTTCTCCCTGGTCTTTTCCATTACCATCAATGGCAAAGGGCTCATTTAAAACCGAGGATTTGCCAGGACAAAAGATACTGGTCTAAAGGCTTTGCTAGAGCTGCATCTCTCCTCCCCTAAGAGCAGCTCCTTTGCTCCAGGTAAACATGTCTTTACACAGCCCATGGAGCCAGATCTTCCCATCTGTAGGTAACTCTTTCCATTGCTCAAGAAGAGGAGATGCAAATAAATCCAGCCAGTCTACTACTGGCAGCACTGTCCTTAAATTGAAATATATGCTCTGTGATTGTCCCATACCTGCCAGAATTTCAAGGTGGGCTCCATAAAGTAGTAACTCGTTTCAAAAACAAAAACTAGGGAAGAAAAAAATGTCCATGTATGTACATGCCCTGTCTGTGTCTGAGCAATTCCTGGCATGGCTGTGTGTGGACTATTTACTCATGGTGCTGTATGTCTCAGTTCACAGCATTTCGCAGCTCAGCATAGTCTCAGAGAGCATCAGGAGACTCAAAAAAAAAAAAAAGAGAGAGGATATTCAGAAGAAACCTGTTGAATAATTTGGTTAGCTTCTAAGCCTGCTTAGTCCTTGAGAGTAAGGCTGTCTGTTCCCCAGCTGGTCCTCGGAAACCTTCTGGGTTAAATTACTTTGGGAAGAAATTCGTTGTTCAAATTCAGATGAAAGAAAACGTACACAAAGTGAAGGCACAGATTGGTGTCATAAACTGTGTTTGAATCCCAAGAACTTTGCAGAGCATTGGTTTCTTGTTCTTAAGGCAAGAAAGACTTTGCTGCATCCCAAATGTGGTCAGGAATGTTGTTAACCTGGGCATGTTGCATCCTCTGTGTTTTCATGGGATAAATCTACTGCAAGAAGTGTGACTGGCTTCGTGTTTGACCCAAATAACAAAAATGCATGTTTCTTGCCTAGCTGAGTAAATGCAGAAAAGTCCCTTTTTAAAATCTGGTATTTCCTGACTTTTTTTTTTTTTTTTTTAACTTTTATTTTGTCTCAGTTATAGCTTTCTGCATTCATTTTCCTTTTGGAAGGAAGGGAGTGTCTTTCCTTGCCCATAAACACAAAGAGCTACCTTGAGCATATTAAATAAATTGCAAGCTTCAGCAGCTTTGCCAGCAAGTTTTGGAAAGTTTTTATGATATTCTGGGCCTACAGGCTTGCAGTGTTTCACAGCTCCCAATCACTTTGTCTTCTGAGACTAATAAATATGTCTGTTTGCTCCAATCAGTTAACAGAGTGTTAAGGAATTTCACCAGTTAATTGCTTCCTAATTTAAGATCAGGAGAGAAAATATGCAAACTTTATTGGAATATTTCATTTGGAGTGAGTCTGGAAATCCATCTCCACACTGTGACCCAGGTTATTTCCTGGATGCTGTCTGGCATTTTCCTGAGCAGTTGTTATGGGATATAGGCATGATAATAAGATGATTGACAGTGGGAGGTAGAGGTTAAGCTGGATGCAGCATATATTTGGGGTTGGGGTACTCTTATTTCACATTTAAGCTGTTGTAGTAAATAGCCTGTTTTTTCATTATGTTTGAGCTGCCCTTTCTCTGCTGATTTTCGTTGTTTTAATTAGAAAGGTATTTTGCTGAAAAGAGCGATCTCAGACCTTTGTGAAATTTTCTGCTAGTACAAATAATGGTAAATCTGAAATCACTTATTAGACAAGAAGTTGTTATGGCAACTATAAGATGGTTGGCTAATCAGAGAGTGAGATCAGTTTTTATTTACAAGTGTAATGAGCAATTAAGTTTGAGCAGCTGTCAGACTTGGAAAGTGATTAAAGTTCAGCAAACAACCCAAATGGGTCAGTGTTCAGTTCTGATGGTTTTCTGACTCTGCAGCTTGATCATCTGTGGGTTTTACCTACTATAATTAAAACTGCCTTTAAAATCCTCATCCGTGCCAATGACTTGGCATAGCCAGTGAGTAATGAAAATTCCCTTTTCCAGCCGGGTTCTTTAACAGATATTGACCTGGAGTCTTGCTGTGGGTAATGAGGTATTTCACGTGTAGCATTCCTTAAAGCAAAGCTCAGTTTGGATGCTGGTTTGCAGAATCATCTCCTGGCTGTCAGGGATCACCAGGAGGGAGCTGAAATGGTGCAGCCTCGCTCAGGGCTCGGAGCACCTCTAAAGGCTCTCTTTCATTAAGGGCATCATTATGCTGTTCTTGGTTGCTTAGGAAGCTGCTGCTGGGCTCATAGGAAGGACGTGCACAGTGTGCATGAACATCAAACCCAAAAGAAGGGGAGAAGGTCTTGATTCACCCAGAAAGGTACAGGAATGCCCAGGAGAGCCAGAGCTGATGAAGCTCAGTTGTTGGGCTGGTCACCAGCGACAGGGCAGGCTGCTGATCCTCATGGCCTTCCCAAGCAGGAGCTGGTTCTCTGCAGATTCTGGAAGATTGGATGTGTTCACAGTGGGAAAGTTACCTTCCCATCCATACTCTGCACCAGATCAGCCTATTTCATTGCTGGGGTTTGCTTCCCTGCTGCACGTGTTAAATAAGCCAAACTGTTTGTAAGCCTTACTCAAAACCTGTGTTTTAGTTAGAGTTTTAACTGTACAAGGACCAATGGAGCTGTTTTCCAAAAGTATGCTGCAGTCCCCTGATACATTTACATTTTTATTAATTTTGCCACACTAATAGTGTGATGTAATGGAGGTGATTGCAGTGGAACGTGAAATGGATTGGGACAGCTCCTGACCTGAAGAATTTACGAAGTCGTGTGACTAGATAACACAAGTTGCTGAATGGAGACTTAAGGGGAAATTAATACGACAGTCTCAGAAATAGGCATTTGCATACTTGACCTAAACTTCTGGTATTTACATTTCCTATTTATCAGTCTTTTCCAGGCTTATCTACAGCAGTGGCACATGAGAAACAGGGCTGTAGAAACGGAGCAGAATTTTTAGCAGGGTTATTAGAGACCAAGAAATCCGCATTTCTCAGCCTCCAAGATGGGATTGCACACATGTATGTTGTTATTACTGTTGCCTGATTTGCTCTCGGGTTTCCTGAGAAGATTCTTTGGGAGTGTTTATCCGCTAAGCTTCTGCCGGCATAACAAGCCTGGCTTCTTGGAATGGGCAGCTGGCAATGGAGCCCTTCAGCGACCACAGCGTTGGCAAAAGTAATTCCTGTTACCCAGTGGAAGAGGAGCCAGCTCTCCCCTCTTCCCGTGGTGAAAACACTTAAGTGTATTCCAGACGCTGATCTTCAAGCCGCGGAGATCTTGAAGAATTGGAAGGGGGTTGGAGCTGGCTGCCTCTTGCATAGGCCTGCTGTGGTCCTGTAGAGCAGTGTGAGGGAAGGCTGGAAAACCGAAAAGCAGACTGGAGCTTTCACACTAGAAAACGTGAGCTGTGAGCCCTCAAAAGCTGCCGACTCCTCTGTCTAGTTCACTCCACGTGGGGGATAATTGTGGTTTTCCAGAGGACGCAGCTTCGTAGTTGTAGATATGTAGGAGAGCTGGGGGTGGGAACGTGGAATAGTTACTTTAGGAGTTGTTTCATTTCATTCATAACACATTTTAATTACCACATACGAACGTTTGCTTAAAAATCTGCTGTAGCAAAGGGGTAAACTTGTTCTTGTAACTGCTTCCATGTAGGAATGGGAGATTTTGCCTATTTTTTCCCCTCACTAAATAGTGTTTCAAGTTTATTTTAAGCATGTGAAAATGTGGGCAATTGACTCATAACCTGTAAAAAATAATACAAATAATACTAACGTAGGAGCCTGATGATTCTCTCTGCTTTATAGTTTGTTTGCAGCAAACAACATGTTACAAGTGAGCAGGTGGGAGGGGGAGTTTTAAATATATGGGGATGGATTTTTAGAGTTTGCAGCTGACGTGGATTAAAAATTCTTAGAACATTTCATCCATGAAAGGCAATTAGTTTTGTTTTATGAATATGAAAAGCACGTAGCTTGTAAGTACTGGAGTGAAGTCCCAAGTGAGTTATTAGAACTTGCTTTACTCATGTAGTACAAAATTAGCCATCAAGAGCTGATAGATTTCAAATATAGCTCACTGACACACTGATCATCCATAACTTTTCATAAAGACATTTTTTTGGGCTCACCTGTAATTACTGGATGCTGTTGAAGTCCTGAATGGGGCAGGTAGTCACAGATCAGGACACCTCCTTGCTCTTGATGGTGATTACAGCATATTGTGCAGCTGAGATATTGAATTGTGATACCTCTCTGCCCTCTTTCACAACTTTCAGCTGCTCCTTTCTGTCAGATTCATAAGTTAAGGCTGATAAAATGGATGGAGTATGCTCTTTTTTTTATTTTTGACATTAGGATAAATTCATGTATTAGACGGGTTTTTTGGAATAACGGGGTTCTTTGTGTGACTTGTCTCAGTGGTGAGAAAAGCTTCTCAGCTACTCTCAGGTGTTTTAAAAATTACTATTTTTCAGCTTCTTTGCCTGGTTTCTTTGTCTGGATTTTTTTTTTCACAGTGAGGGAGAGCCAAATGCTCATCTGTTAAGAAATTTGGTATTTCCAGTGTTGATCAACCGATGTTACTCATCCAGTACGTCAGTGTTTTAACACCTGAGATTCTCAGTTAAGGAACTGGTAGCCCCAGTTAAGGAACAAGGTCATCCGAATTCCATGGAGAAATTAAAACAGTATAAAAGCTCTTTGGCAAGCGCTGAGCTAAAATCCAAGTTCTGCCTGTGGAAATGACTGAATGTCAAGTTGTTATAGAGCACTGGCTGCTGTGCAGTGGCCAAAGGAGGAGGAGATTTGGGTGACCATCCCAATTCACTGACCTGTTTAAACAGTGCTGTGCTGATAAATTCTCCCCCACGGAGTCACACGGACACGTCGCAGCAGTGGAATTTAGAAAAGGCAAATCCGAGGGAGACCGTTTTGTCACCCGGGAGGCTTTAATTTATGGTTTTGTGCCTCTCATCCAGAGAAGAAAGATGGACACTCAGAGTGGGATGATATTAAACTGCTGGAAGTGCCGCCTAATAGATCACAGATGTTTGTCAAGCAGCAAATCATCATCCCCCCCGACACAGCAGGACGAGGGGACACTGTCACGAGATGTGACGTGTCATAAAGGAACATTGATTTGTTGCTCCCCTACAGTAAATCACGCAGCAAACATCTCCATTCAAATCCATTAAAATCCATTAATACAGGGCGTAGATTTTAAAACTGCTCTGACATTTCTGATTGAAGGCTTTGGCGTTATCGATTCCTGACGTGAGCGGGTCGCTGTTTGTCAATCGTCAAGTAGCACCATCATCTGAATGTCACGGGGTTTGCAGTGAGGTGGGAATCTGGCCAAGGTCACTGCTGAAAGGGATGAAGAAACGTGCAGTGCAGGCTGAATTTTGGGGGAAAGTGCCTCTGAATCATGCAAATGGCTTCATGAGCCTGGGAGCTGCTGCCGTATGACCTCGCGCTGAAGGACGGCTATTTACGGTACACGGGTCAACATGTGAGCTCTAATGAGTGTCAGGGCATGGGAGGAAGGAGGTTTTCTGTGCTTTGTTTCTAAAGCCATGTAGAATGGAAAAGTCAGAGGGATTTCACTGGGTTTTAAAGAAGCAGTAGTCTCTCTCTGCCATCTGTTTTGGAAGAGAGCAACTTACATACACATGTCATTCAGTGGAGCTTGCTGTCAGCAGCAACAATTTCTGCTGATGGGGGAACTTCAGGGAGAAGATTCATAACAAAAGTCTTTATTGTATGGAAACACACCGTTCTTCTTGGGATCCTGCTTCCAAATGCCTTTAAGGACTGTGACTAAACCACTGTTTGTGCCTGAGATGAATGACATCTGAGTACAGAAGCTGCCTGGACCAGGTTCCCCTGCCAGGCCATTTTTGTGCAATACAAGAGGGGATGGGAAAGTCCACCTGGTTTTACACCCTCCAATGCATCAAGACCTTTGAGATGTGATAAACTGAGTCAGGCTGATATGCTTTCTTGCCTGCTCTGATATTTCTCTTTCTGTTTTGGTTTTCTTTTAATTCAGGTGAAGCTCTGATCTGAGTATGAAAGAAAAATCTTCTTTGTTGTACAGCTGCTAATTTTTGTTTAATATGTATTAATCCATTCACCTTGCTCTGTTTCTGAAACTGCAGCACAGCTATGCTCAGTTAATCACCTGGAGTTTCAAGCTCCTGAGAGGCTGAATTTGTGGGAGATGGTGGGTGATGTCTTTCCTGCAGCATATCTAAATCACAAGAATGTTGTAGCGTGGCTGTGGCTGCCATGTGGTCCTTAAAAAGGCACAGTAATTACGTACTACATATTCATGATTGCAGGTACATGTGATTTGGAAAGCAGGTTGGAGGAAGTTTGGCATTTGGGTGGCACCTTCAAAAAGAAGAAAACCTGAAAGTTAACTGGAGAAAATGACAGTTCCCAGTTTACTGCTGTGCCTTCCGACAGCACTCAAGCTAAATACTCATTAGGACTGCACACGTGCATGCCCATGCTGTCTCGTTATTTTATTTTAACTTGGACTCCACAGCCATTACCAGCTATGATTATTCATTTATTCAGCACCAGAAACTCGGGCAAAACAATGAGTGGAGGATAGATGACTAGATCCCAAAGAGTTTCAATGCGAGCATAGCTAAAACTTGAGTGAAAAAATCCCACCAGTCAAAGGGGATGGCCAGTGCTGCAGCAATCCAGCCCAAATCACACTTTCTGTAATGCCTTGCTGTTCAGATTGAGCCCGTTTGTTCTAGCTGACTGGCTTTTTCCTTGGAAGTGTGAAGCTCAGCATTTTCAGAGCAGTGTGAAATAAGGAATGTAGAAAAAGGACTTGGAGCAGTGAGGTGGCTAATTGAAAAATGCTCTTGGAGCCGTGTGCTCTAACAAAGAGGCTCTGGCAGGTTTTTATGAGTTAAGTCGCTCCACAGTTGAGTTTTGATCTTGAATTTCGAATGAGTCGCATTTATTTTTTAATAGCAGTGTTTTGTTAAAAAGGAACAATCCTCCTGTTGGTTACCATAATGTCTAAGTGGCCATGACTGTCTTTCTAAAAGCAAATATAGAGAAACAAAAATAGACTGTTGGGTTCAGGAGTGTCCAAGTGTGTTAGTTGAATGTGTCTCTGTCTTCCAAGTGATGTGTCTTAAACTCAACAGGTCTGTGAATGCTGAGGGTCTTTAGTCTTATCTTCATTTTGCTTGGACAGCTGAAATATGTTTCCATGGCCTCTGGATGGTCTTTCCCCAGGTCTTATTGATGGTGCTGTGCAGATCATTGATGATTTGTTGAATCCAAGAGAGACAACTGCAGTCACAAATGTAATGATGCTTTAAAGCAAAACAATTCTATAAGCTACACCTTAGAGATGTCATTGTTGAGCAATCTTGTCTGGTTTGCATTGCCTTGCAAAACTCTTGATATTTTCCTCAAAGTCCAGTCTCTAAAAGCATTTTGCTTTTGCCTTCAGCTAATAGCCCTCACTTCTGAGAGAGCAACACTGCACTGAAGGGAGGGCAACCAACAGGATAGAAGTGAAAAGCTGCTGATAGTGTGGCTTCTTCTGATCCCTGTCACATATTATGCAGAGTGAAATATAACACATCTGACTGTTTGATTCACTAATTTGACTTGTGGAGCACAGCTGGTAGGCAGGTGGACTGTTAAGAGACAAGACAAAGATCTAAGATCTACAATCTTCTGAACTTCCAAGCAAAAAAAAAAAAAAGGCAGCCACAAAAAGCAAGATGTTTTATGCTGCTTGAACACCAAACGCTGTTGGAGGGAATGGGAGAAGTTTGGAATCAGAACTTTCTTGCTTTTGGATCTCTCTAACGTGATGGACTGGTGTGCATGTTTCTTTGCATAAATAGGAGGTGATTTTGTGCATGTAATTCATCCCAAATGTATGAATTGAGAGCCTCTGAAGCATCTGAAACATCTGGAGAAGACCCAAGAGAGAAAACTGTGATTTCTCCAAACACAAAGATCTGTTCATTCATGAGATTCTCTGGTGTTCAAACAGAAAACAGCAGTTCTGCTGTTTTCATTTAATGTTAATTTCTAGCTAGTGCCACCCTTTTGTCTGTGCCATTCTGCACCACCACAGTGGCTTATTGGTGGACCTTTTGGGGAGAGTTTCACCTGGCCCTGTCATCATTCAGCTGGAATAACTGCTCTCTGCTTCCAGCAGTCAGATTTTCAGTCTCAGCTGCTTAAACATACATACGGCGCGTGACTAAAGTAACAAAAAGATTTCAGCTTGTGCAGTTGCAATCCTGATAAAAATCTCCAGGCTGTCTCCATTAGGAGGTTTCATATAATGGTCAGAGGTGAGATTGGAAGGGGGAAACAGGGAAGAGTGAGGAGTTCTGCTTTATCTCATCCATATGTGAATACAGGCAAATTTTAAGAGTTTATCAACATTGGAGCAGAAGTAGTATGGACAGAACAGGGCTGAGAGGAGCCTCTCAAGGACAACCAGTGCTGCTGTTTCTCTGTGAGGTCACTTTTGGGCCGGGTTCAGGATGGGTGGTAAAAGTTCTCCTGGTTTTCCCTGCATTTATAAGATAATTCCTGCCCTGCCCTGTGCAACCTGTTTGTTACGGGGTGATTACACGGGAATTTCTGACCTGATTTCCTTGTGGTGACATCTCAGGTCAGAGCAGGTTGCTTGGGAAGAGGTTTGGCTGGGGGTGTGTGCCCGAGATTGTTTACACTGGGAACTTTACACTGCTGAACCTTCTGAATGCCATAAAATGCCCAGGATTTCAGTGTGAGCAGGGAAATGCTGATACTGCCATTTGGCAGAGTGTGGAAATGCGGCCACAAGAGTTGGATCTCAGAGGGAAGGTGTGAATGAAAAAAATAGCACAATTTTTTCTCCCTTTCCTTGCAGACCTTGCAGATGAGCTGGTGCTGCCTGTGCATATGCAGTGCCCAAGGTCTGCCACGTGTCAGGCGTGCAGGGCCAGATTGTCTTTCTCCCTACCAGAACATTTATGCTTTAATTTGGGACACGTGGTGGGAACTGATAGCGTCTTGTTTCAGAGAGAGACTTTCTGATAATCTCACTGGTATCAAGTCTCTGTGTGAGACACAAACTCCCAGCCCAAGCTGTATCCCAGCAGTCTGGGAGCTGCTCTGGAGTCAGGTGCTGTGCAAGGAGCCCTTGGCACCAGGCTGGGAGCTGCCAGCCTTTCTGTGATGCGATTAAACTATACCAGAAACTCTTCAGTTCAGGGAGGACTCCTCCACATCACCTTCTTGCTTGTCTGATTTAACATTTCTTATTGCACCCTGGAATTCTGGTCACGTTCCAGAGTCCTCATGTGAACTAGAGCCATTTAGGTGCCTTTTAATGAGTGAAAAAGGTGGAGGAACTCTTTTAAAGGGGATTTGTATGATTTGCATGCCATTCCTTTGCTGGTCTGTGATAGTTTCTGTTATAAAATCTGTTTACCTTGTACGTCATATCTACGTGCCGTTTGAGGAGGAGCCTCTGAGAAATGCAGGGCTTCCAAAATGTCCATTAAATACTGGACAGGTTTTTGAGTATTTTTAGTTTACTGCATTTTGTCTGTGTTGGGCAGGGGTTCTCCAACAGATGAGTTCAGGCAGAGCTGTTTCACCAGAAATCCAGAACTAAAACCTGCTGTGTTTTGGTTCTGGAAGAGCTCTACAAGCTTTCAGTTCACTGCAGTGTAATATTGCTCTTCAAACAAATCCCACCCAAACCTTCTCTGCAGCCAGTGAACTCCTTTGTACAGCTGAGAGAGCACTGCAGCAGCAAATCTGGGTCACACACCCTACAAAGGACACAGGACTCCAGATGACAAGTGCTCGTGTGCTCCCTGTTGCTGAAAAAGAGACTAAAATTAGCTTCTGACTCTTACTTGAATTAAAAATTACCCAAGGGGAAAAGAACTAATTCTCAAGAAGACAACTGTTATGTCTTAAACCCACACAGTCTCAGCCATGTATTGCTCCCAACTAAAGAACAGAAATGCAAAAATAAAAAAGCGATAACCAAGGTTTTTGGGAGAAAGGGGATTTTGTTTTCCCCAGAGCATCTCAGATGGGGAATATGAAGGAGGTTATTCGGGGCCCCAGATGAGTGTTCCAGTGCTGAACTCCATACTGTGCTGCAGCAGCATCTCTTCACTCTGCCATCTCCAAAACACCACAGTTTTTACCTGTGGAGTGCTGCCATATCCACATTTTGTCAAAATAAATCTTAACTACATGGGTTTTACAAGACCAATGAGTGAATTGGCTGCCAGCACAACTTTGTGCAGGATCAGCATTTTCCATAATCATATATAAAAAGTGATTATAGCAGACCAGAGAGTCTGAATATCTTTAAGACACTGATGCCAAATGCTGTCAAGAACACACAAATTTGTTAATATAGTTTAAGATTAGGGAAACAGATTGTGTGCCCAGCTTCAGGAATACCTTCTCTTTAAGGCATAATCTTTTATTTTGGAGCATTTGGCTTAAACATCCTTTGCAGCTCTGGGGATCACCACCTCCAGCAGATCAGATGTAGTGATATTTTTCTTTATATCTCTGACTATTAAGGTTTTCTTTCCAAATGTTAAATAAAATGTTTTCCTAAGCAACAAGGACTATATGGAGCTGAAGGCAGATCACATTCTGTAGCAATAAAACCTTATGTACAGTATAGGAACAAAAAGCAACTACTAGAAGTGGTTGTTACAAGTAGCTTTGCACAAAGATAAATTCCTGTATCCCAGAATACATTAAGTAGCTCTGCCTGCTGTATATTAACAATACTCAGTAATCTGTCCAGTATTTACTGGACATTTTGGAAGCTGTGCATCTCTGAAACAGAAAGAGTTTTCCTTGACCAAAGTCAACTTTACCACGAGGTAGTGATGGCTGAAGAAGGTCCAGCTGGGAGTTTTTTAGCCTCTGTTCCCTCCCTGGTGGGTGCCTTGCAGTGCTGCTGCTCAAAATGGGAAGTGAGGTCTGAAAAGAACATTCTCCTGTTCCATAATCTCCTTTTCCACGGTGTCCTCTCCTTTCTGCTCAGCTCTCTCTGCTGGGATTTTGCATAGCTGCCAGTTTTGTCTCAGACTTCTGTAATTACTGTCCTTGGTGGAGCTGTTTTAACCATGATTCTGGGGTAGAGGAGTCACTGCAACTTGAATTACCCAGACACAGTCTTTCTCCAAATAATGTCCCATAATTATGGCCTGTGGGCATCTGTATCCTCAGTCACAGTGATGGAAATGTTAATAGAAAAAAACAGTGTTGGTAAACAAAAAGAGAGATGTGAAGTCCTTGGAGCCTGGTCTTCCCAAACAAAATCTGCCTTGTTCCAGGGGACAGATTGGGGTTGGATGCAAAGACAGAAGGATAGTTGGAGAAAATGGTACTTGCGGTTTGGTTGCTGCTTTAAAATGTTTAAAAGGGGTTTTTTTTTCTTGGTTTACTTTACATTTTAAAAATGCTTTTGTTTACCCTGTTTGCCTTCTAGCATTGGATGCCAGGGATTTGTAGAAAACCCAGACTAATTTAGAGGAGAAGGTCATGTTTGGCTCGAAGGTCCCTTTTTTTAGGTCTCTCTGGTGAAAAGGCTTTACCTTCAACTCATCATCATTCCAGACTGTGGGTAGCTGATAGGATTTGAATGCTGCAAGTGAGGAGTGTGAAAAATTCCAGGGATGTTCTATGCACTGCTAGACAGAACTATATTGATTTAGGAGGAAATCCCAAGGAGGAAATAGTTCTTGTCAACTGATTACTACAAGTTACGGTTATGCTACTCTTGCAGACGCCTATAAATTAAACTGCCAACAGTTGGCATCTGCCACTGTCACAGTGCTATAGGTCATCCTTCCCTGGGAACTGAGTGATGCCAGAGTGACTTACCTGCCACAGAAATACTGAGGGAGGATTTGGGAGCTGGGAGGAAGGCAGAGTGCGCTTGGGAGGCGTGTAAGTAGCCCCAGCGTGGAGAGGAGACTGAGGACCTAGTGTGGGACAGAGGGAAGCAGTGCCTGACCCCCTGGCAAGCAGATATGGAGGGACTGTGATACAGGAGCCCCCAGCACAAGAGGTGCCCATGAGTGATATCATGACCTGAACTGTTATGTGCTAAATGTTTTCACGTGGCAGTGGTTCTTTTCATGCTGAAATTCCTTGAATTCTGTCTCCAGGTTGCTCTTTTTGCTCCCTCGACTCACGTGGAGGTATTATCTGCTAAAGCAGGGAAGAGGTCATGTTGATTTTGGGGGATATTTTCCTACCTCATACCTTGCCAGCAATGCAGCATCTGAGGAGTTTAAACTGGAATTAGCTGACATTTTCCTACTCTCCCAGGAATTCAGGAGTCTTTGAAGAACAGCCCATCTATGTGGGCTGAAGGTAGTGAGCTTGAGGGATAATTGATTCTGTCTGGAAACCTCTATGCTGATCCCTAAAACCAGGAGGGAAGGATTGACATTGTTTACTGTCAGTGGGGATTTGGTTTTTTTTCTGCTTTTTCACTGGATAGTTTCAGCTCGGAGTAACTGAAGATGGATTGAGGTGCAGACCTAATCAGGAAGATGTGAAAAGATTCATTTTTCTTTACTTTACAGAAAAGGCCACAGATGGCTCTTTGCAGAGTGAAGACTGGACACTTAACATGGAGATCTGTGACATTATCAACGAGACAGAAGAAGGGTATGTGCTACTTCAGCAGACTTTGAAAGGTCCCTGAACACAATCTTACTCAGCATGTGAGGAGGTGCAGCGAGGCTGGGGGCAGGTGCTCAGGGTTTGGATGCAGTTTGCAGATCAGTTCCTTAGTTTTCCTGCTCCTTAGACATTTCCTGCTCTTTAAACCTCTTGGAAAATACTGTATGATACAGTACTTGTAGTACCCAGGACCAGGTGCACTTGACATAGTAGGAAAAAATTCTTCACTGAAAGGGTGGTCAGGCATTGGGATACACTGCCCAGGGAAGTGGTGGAGTCATCATCCCTGGAAGTATTCAAAAACATTCAGATGTGGCACCTGGGGACATGGTTTAGTGGTGGGCTTGGCAGTGCTGGGTTAATGGTTGGACTCAATGATCTGAGAGGTCTTTTCCAACCTAAATAATGCTTATGTCCAAATGGAAATGGTAAAGGATTCCCTTTCCCACAGTTTATGGGATGTGAAAAGCCCGTCTAAGCTGTCTGTTAAGTGCTGTGTTTCTCCTTCAGGCCCAAGGATGCCATTCGAGCGCTGAAGAAGAGGCTGAATGGAAACAAGAATTACAGAGAGGTCATGCTGGCACTGACGGTGAGTGGGGGCAGGCTGGAATGCCCCAAAGGGCAGAACCCTGCTCCTTTGTCATTTCCCTTTTCCTGGCACTCTCTTGAATGTCCACAGTATTTCCTTTAACAGCCACTGCTTTGCCCTTTGCTTCTCTCCAATTGCCTCCTTACTTCCTCGGGGAGTGTTGCTGGAAGCTTTGCATAGCAGTTTTCTGACTCAATTGATTTCTGCTTTTTTTCATGGCTCTTATTCTTCCGGAGTACTGTCTGAGGAAAGTTAAAGTAGCCCTGTTACTTCCTGAGGTTTTCCTTTCTACTCTCTTCTCCCTGTGTCCAACCATTCCTCCACTCCAAGGCAACAGCTGTGGGCATATTTGCAAGTGAGGATGATGAACTTGCCATATTTTCAGCTTCATCAGTAGCTGATGCACAATTTCCCTTGGGAATGAATCTCTGTAGGAGACTTGCATTAATTTGCGCTGATCTAATTTCACTCAATAAAGTGTAAATTATATTCTGTGCATTTAGGCAGCGCTGCTAAAGGTGTGGGATAATTTGCCAGTGACCTTTCCTGCTGATGACTTTAGCTGGGGGTTTCCTGGGAAGTGCAGCACCCCTGAGCGTGGTGCTCTGTGCCACAGTGACCTGAGGAATGAGCAGCAGGAACTAGATGGAGTTATCCTGCTGTGGGAAGGTGATCTGTATGATTCTTTCACGGAGCTCTTGTTGCATCTCCCTGACGAGGCGTAACCGTACTTTCTGTCTTCTTGCCATTTCCTATCCTGGATTGTCATTTTGACAGATTACCAAAGTCCAAACCATGAGATTATCCATTGTGCAGGAAAGAGAGAAATTCATCAGGAATGAGCCCGTGTCATCATGGCTGATGAAAGTAGCTGAAGTAGGAGAGTAATTACAGACTGCTCAATACGGAGTCGCAGTGGTTATTAGGCATGGCTGTAAGGAGAAGTGACGCCTTGGATTTATCTCCATGCTAATCATGTTCTTCAGAGAAAAATCAACAGCTGTTCTTCCATGGCAGTTGAATGGCAAGTGGAAGGTGCCTCCAGCTAGGTTGCAGGGGGAAAATGTGTCAAAGTATAACCTGTCAGAGCATTCACAGGGGAGTGTTTTGAATGAGTGAAGATCATTCACCTGAATTCCCAACTCTAAAACATGGCTTATAGCTCGGAGCAACTGGGTCCAGCTGTGTTCCAGGCACACAGAAAATGGTGGAGTGCCACAGCACAATAATATCTCACTGTGACAGGGTGTCCTCTGTCTTACCTGCTCCTGATGTGCTGCTGTGTACTTGGCTGTTCAGCTGCGCAGGCTGGAAAGTTCTGCTCTGAAGAGGAAGAAACTTTCTTTACCTTGAAAACGGGCAAAGGTGGATCACAGAAATGCCCAATATGTTAATGGTGGGTGAGGTACAGCTAAATGTATGTATTGAGAGGAAGCTTTTTGGTAAAACTGGGGAAGAAGGGAATCATTAAGAATATAAGTGTAATTTCTCCTCTATCTTCTTGCCCTCCCATCAAAAACTTTAAAATTAAATGGATTAAAAAATCAGATGCTGTGTGTGTGATCAAGCTTTGCTCCAACAATGAATGGGTTTTTTTGTGTGTGTGTAGGTGTTGGAGACCTGTGTGAAGAACTGTGGCCATCGCTTCCATGTCTTAGTGGCAAACCGTGACTTCATCGATGGTGTTCTGGTGAAAATCATCTCGCCCAAGAACAATCCCCCCACTATTGTACAGGATAAAGTCCTAGCACTGATTCAGGTACCCAGCTTGTCTCTGCTTCCATATGTTGCTGCCTGAAATAAGGACTGTCTGCTTCGATGCTACGCATCGCTAAACACGCTGTCATCGTTAAAAACGTGGCAAGGTTTTTATATATAAAATCAAACAATATATCCAGATTGGCAGGGAAGGGCAGACATGCACACACATAGATATTTTATCCAGGGAGAACTGTCTGGATTTGAGTTAGAGAGATACCACTCTACTCTAAAACAGGAGGATTTAATAGAAGATAAATGGATGGCTTTGCAGTTTAACAGTCGTATCTTAGAAGCCGGAGACTTGCTGCTGCAGTGGGCTTGTCATCTGAGGCCAGGAGATTTCAGAGGCTCGTGCTTTTGGTGTCAGCTGCAGAACACTTGCCTTTCTCTGTCTGTTTTCCTGACCGTAAAATGGAGCTGTTTCCCTCCCATTAGAAAGCATTCTGCATTCCTTTCAAAGACGGTTATAGAAGAGTAAATGACCATATAGGAGTTAAAATGGTTTTGGTGTCTTTTCTCTGGTTATTGTGCAGTAAAAGCACGCTGTCAGATCCTTGCCTGCAGTGGGGAAGTTCAGACATGGGCCTGTCTGCCACTTCTCCTTCTGTGCAGCACAACAATAAACAGCCGTGTTAATTCCACAAACCATTAGCCACACATGAGGAAACATTGGTGCCTGCCTGGAGGAAATCTGACAATTATAGGAAGCTTTATCACTAAGCTTCCACAGGCTACTGCGTACACCAGAGACTAAAAGACACTGCGTATTTAAAATGATATAAACCTGCTGCAGTGTTCCTTGTGGGAAGGTATTTACAAATGCAGAGCATCATTTGCCAGATATACTTCTGATTTTTATGGCAAAGCATGCAGTTGGATTTCTGCTGGTTTATTTGTTATTAGGATACAGGGATAGGGCATCGTTAGAGCATGACTGTGTAAATAAGTGATTTTCAAACAGAAAATAGGCAGGGTGATGGAATTAGGTGGGCATTGCATAGGGGTCTGTGGGGCCCCTTTATTTCTGGTCTCTGATTTTAAGGCTTTTTTTTTTTTCAAATAGCACAAAATTAATGAAATTATTAAAAGCAATTCTTGTGTATCTGAGTCAGCCCTCCGGTGTCTGCCTGCTTGCAGTGACCAGGAGATGAGGTTAAATACTGTCAATAAAGAGAAACTGGGTGTGTTTCCCTATTGTTTTAGAGAATGCTGGTTATGCTGGGTCCTAGATTTAAATGGATTCCCAGTTGTCAGTGCAGCTAAGAAGTAAGTGTTTGTAACATAATCAGAAAGCCACAGTCGTTGCCTCAGTGTATTAAACAGAGCTTTATCTGAGGAGACTTAGTGCAGCAGAGCTAAAAGCCTCACTCTGGGTACTAAATGCCTTTTGATATAAAAAGCCTGAAAATTATGATGGTTGCCTGTGGGTGGGTTCTGTTAGTGTCTCTTTAGCTGGAGGTGGTAGGGGACTTTGTTTTCCAGACTGCCCAACAAGTTGGAAAGAGTGATTGCAGTAGCTCATCCCAGGTGCCCTATGGACTCACCCCCCAAAATACCTCATATGTCGTGACCACTTCACTCAGCTTAGACTTTGCTCTGTGGAGCTCCCTGGGGTTGCAGTTAACCCCCTTCTGGGGGGCTGATCTCTCAGCTCTGCTCCACTTTTAGTGGCATGCCAAATTCTTTTGAGGATATATGTAGTAAAAAGTGTCCAACACTGGCAAAATTGTCTTGGGATGGTCCCTGATTTAGGGGCTGGATTTACAATGGTATTTAATTAACCTGTTTGGGCACACTGAGGATCCAAGTGGGATTTATACAGCAGCAGCCTGGTCTAGAGTCTTGGAAGATCTGAATTGAGTGTCACCTCTGTCCTGCACCTGTTTGGACAATGGGCAGGTCTCCTAAGCTCTAGTGTAGCTCCTTATCCATAAAGCAGAGCTAATATTACTGTTGCCTAGTTGGATTGTAAGCTGTCTAGAACAGGGATTGTCTTCAATGTGTGTAGACAGCACTTAGGACAATAGTGTCCTGTCCTGCTTGTGACCTCTGAGAGAGACTAATACAGATAATGCTCCCAGCTCAGGTGAGGAAGAATACAAATGGAAGTGTCTCCTTTCTCCAGGACAGAGAGTTGCAGAAGAGAGAGAACACATTAAAAAGGTGGAGTGCAGATGAAGTGAGTTCAGTTTGCAAAATCTATAGGAAGCCAGTGAAAGAGGGGGTGCATTAGTACATCTTCTTGGACAAACAAGCCAAGTTAAAAGTTAGGGGTGGCAATGCAGCATATCTTGGCCTCTGACTTTCTTTTGAGTGATGATTATTAAACAGAGCATCCCTTGCCTAACATTTTCCACTCTTGCTTGCAAATAGAGTTGAAGTGGGGAACACCATTATGTAGAAGTATCATTAAGATGATTTGTGATGTAAATTGAAAATGCAGTGAAAGAGTAAAGTTGAAGTCACTTGTGCCATCAAAATCTCTTTTAGAACTGAGGATGGTTTGGAAGGTCAGTTCCAAGGAAACAATGGCTATGTGCAATCAGAGCTATTTTCTCTGGCTCAGGCAGGGCTGTCTGGGCTTGCACTGCATCAGAACAGTTGATGCAGTTAATTTACTCTTAACAAAGCTGAGAAGCAAACCCAGGATTTCAGCTGGCACCTGATAATGGATTGTCTCCTTGACATGGAGGGTAGGAAATGCTCTTTCTCAGAATTGAACAGAAGAGGAATGCAAGTTAAATATTAATATTATTTCTTATCTTGCTTTGCTATCTTTGATTTTTGTCCTCTCAAATATCAGAAGTGATTAAAAACAGCTTTTAAAGTAAAAATAGTCAAAGAACTAGTGTAAAAGTGATGACTAAATGAATTAAGTTCAGAGCCCACACACCCGTCTCGCAGTAGTTCTGGATCCAGCATGCTGATACTCTGCCTCACATATGTGGGGGTTTGTGGAATGCTTCATTTTTTAATGGAGTCATAATATTTCAGTTTCTCCTTCCTCTAAATTTTTAATATTTGGCTGATTTCCAGCACAAGGGAGAGGGGGTTGAGGCTTTCAGGGTACTGTGCAGCTCTGTGAGTGCGGGAGCCTGGCTAGCCAAGAGAAGCACTTAGTACTCCCACTGAAGGAAAAGCTTAAATGTGAATTGAAGTCTTTTTAGACACCAGAGAATTCCTGCAGGAGAGATATTATGAGTGTTCTGGCTGTGGGAAATTCTCCCTTTTAAACTTGTTCTTTGTGCCCCACCGGGGTGTCTGAGTGTTGGATGTGCTCTGTAGGAACCCAGGCGCCGTTAGTTCTGCACAGGGACTGCCTGTTTCACAATACAGGAACCTCAGAAACTACCTATTTTTATGAAGTTTGGTCCAAATAAAACACTGAAGAGAACGTGACAGCTGTGTTTTTTTCTTTGGCAACAAATGAGGATGCTTCACAAAGTGAATGGAGGTTACTGAAGATTATTGTATGACTCTTATGAATTTTGCTTAGATCAATTGAATCTTTCACACAGACTTTTCCTGGTGGGTCATTGGCTATAGAATATGTCAGAAAGATCAGCATCAATCACTGCTGAGGAGACTGGAAGAGGCTTTAATTTTGTTCACAGATTTTGATGATGTCAGGCACTGTGCAGAGCTGCTGTGCACTAACTTCTGGTTTTTATTTGAATAAAATCTGTATGTGACTGTCTTAATAATATTTGCAGGATCTTTTAGACCAGGTCTGATGATTACATCTTCCCTTTGAAGCTGGAATACATGAAAGCTTTTATAGTCAGTATCTGAGGTCAGGGTGGAGCTGGAGCTTTGGAAGGTTTATGGATGATAATCCCTCGTGTTTTCCAGGCTTGGGCTGACGCCTTTCGAAGTAGCCCTGATTTAACTGGAGTAGTGCATATTTATGAAGAACTCAAGAGGAAAGGCATCGAGTTCCCCATGGCAGATCTTGATGCTCTGTCTCCAATACACACACCACAGAGGGTAAGCTGCAGCATTGCAATTCCAGGGGTATTTTCCCAGGATGTTTGAGTAGCTGGATAACTACTTGTTTTTCCCCTTCTGTTTGTCTGAATTTGGCTCATTTTCTCACTCCTGGAAGGACATTTTAGTAGTGAAAGGGTACGTAGGAGAAGCATAATACAGACTGATAAGCTAATGGTATCTTCTCCCTTGAGTCAATCATCAGAGAAGGGGAAAAGAGTTTGCAACACTTATACACAAAACCACCAGACAAATGCACCTAATTTGTTCAAAGAGAACCCAGCAGGATATGTGACTGAGATTTACTTCTTTTGCTCAAAAGTGTGGTGTTTTCTGTTGGTGATACCCCTGAGCCTGTCCTTTAGGGGTGCACAGAGTCTGAATCTCACACTGATCATCCCATGGTAACGTGAGGTTTTACACCTGTGGAAAGTTAAGTCTGGAAAGTTGACAGAACTGCTGCTAAGAAGTAACTTAATGATCACAGGTGTTCTGATTATTCACTCTGAAAACTGAAGTTAATGAATCTTTGAAGCGGTAAATGCAAGTGATCAAGGACTGAGAGATTACAATTCTTGTGTCAAGGTTAATTAAATTCAGTACCTTTGTATCACATAATTTTTTGTGTAAGCCTGCAACTTAATTCCTAGTTTAAAATAATTTTTAATTAGTTCTCTTTGGCTCTTGTTTTTATTTTGCTTATCATTTTTCTTGTAAAGGTAAATGGACTTAAATGCATGTGGGTTGGATCAAAAGATATGGGTGTGGAAGATTGCTGGAGCTGCCTGTTTATGGGCTGTCCTGCCAGTCTGTTCTCGTAGCTGCACTGACCTTTCCCGCAAGGTGCAATTATGTTCTATATTTGAGCCTGTTTGGCCCGAGGTTGCTGATAAAGCAAGTGCTGTCCCAATTCAGCTTTTGAACTCGTGTCTTTCTGATGTGGCAGAGTGTTCCTGAAGTTGATCCTGCAGCAAATATGCACAATTCACAGTCTCAGCAAAGGATGAGCAGCAGCTCTTATTCTTCGTCCTCCCCAACGGCGTATTCTGCTCCTCAGGCCCCAGCCTTGAATGTGACTGGTCCCATCACTGCTAATTCTGAACAGGTATTGGCATCATGATTCTTTCGAGTGAGACTCTTCCAGCAAGTCAAATTAGAAACTGATCTGCAGAGGAACTTTCATTTTAACTCTGTGGACTTTGCCTCGTAGGTCTGGCTCTACTTAGCAATCTTTCCTCCCATTATGCTGTAAAATCTGGGCTTTGGATGTGTCTATGTGACCAATCCACTCAGCAGTAATTTAGCAGTTATTCCCATTAGCCCCTCCTCTTTAAAGGCCCAGAATGTCTTGCAGATGCAGGAAGTCAAGCCCTTAGAAACACCCTAATATAGAAAACAGAATTTTCTTTTCTCCCTGTAAAAAATAATAACTTTAGAACCAAAGATCCTGCTTAAAATGTGTACAGCTTTCCCCACACTGGAGTGAGGCACGCAAGGTGTACCACAGCCAAGGTCTGGTTTTAGGTGCTGTTTTAATTTGCTTCCCTTCCATGCAGGCACAGCACATCTGGGCTAGTGATGATAGTTCTTTTCTTTTTCTGTTCCTTTTCTAAAATTCTCTCCTGGGTAAACTTTTTATCTTTACTTTTTGTTTTTTCCCCGCTAGAATGTCTGGAGCCTCAGATATCAAGTCAGACAGAACGAGAGATATCTCAAAGTCAGTTCTTGAAAATGAGCTGCTTAAACCAAAAGATTATGCAGTGTTTTGTTGTCTTTTTACCCAAATTCAGATTGCCCGGCTGCGCAGTGAACTGGATATTGTTCGTGGGAATACAAAAGTGATGTCTGAAATGCTGACAGAAATGGTACCTGGACAGGAGGATTCCTCAGACCTTGAGTTACTCCAGGTAACAGTTTCCTCCAAATATGATTCTGATCCTTGAGTTTCCCAGGGGGTGGGTTTTGTTGTAACTCACTTCACAAACTGGGTTTGCTTGGTTTACATAATGAATGTGGGCTGTGCTTGACCCTGGCCAGTCTCATCATGTGATGTTCTTCATTTGTTAAAGCTTCCAGTGACAAGAATTTCCTGACTTCCCTTGAAACTTGTTCTTTCCTCTTTATGTAGCCAGAATTTTTTTCCAGTGTTGAATATCAGGTCTCCATTACCACAAAGCAGCTTAGAATTGCCACGGGCTCTATAAGCCCTGAGCATCTCTGTTTCTTTTACATCCTCCATCATCACTTTTACAGTGTCCAGACATTCGCAGTCACTGTGCAGGAAAAAACACTCCATATTTCCAGCTGGACTAAATAATGCCAAGGGTCTGTGGATTCTCTGCCAATTGAAATCTTATATATGAACAAAATGTCTTTCCAGAGGCTGTGTTCTCAGGGTCTTAAGGTGTGTGCTCAGGTGAAGTTTCAGAGTGTCCAGAGGGTAATCAGAAGGGATTTCTTTGCTGGAAAATCTCAATCCAGTGAGACATTTAGTATTTCAAGAGGGTAAGCAGTATAAACACAGCTCATGTCTTGGGCTTCACACCTGCTTCCCAAGGCCAGTGGTCACGGGATGGCCTTTTGGCTGAGGAAGGTCATGCAGTCCCACATGCAGCACAGATGAGGAGCACTGAGATCTGGCATTCCGGCTGCTGCCCTTAACGTGGTATTTGCCTTTCCAGAGCTTCAGAAATAGCCTTCTGTTTTGATCCTCCAGCAGGGAGGATGGGCTCCTGCAGCAGTCCGTTCGGAGGAAGGCAGGGAATTGCTCTCTGTGATACATCAGAGTTTGAAATCCATCCAAAAACTGGTCTCTCCCATGCAGTGGCATTGTGTGTTTGTCTCAGAGCCATCATGGCAGCTGATGAGAGGCTTTGCAATAAAGAGCCTTTCAGTTACTGCCCATTTGGGTCGAACTGCTCAAAACAAAAGAAGCTTCCAGGAAACCATGACAGGCCAAAACAGCATCGAGCAGTTTGCTTACATTCAGAAACAACCACCAACATCTTGACAGCGTAACCTTACAGCATAGCTTTAAGGTGAAAGAATTTGATCATAAAATGGAGTGACAGCAACGATTCTTTATCCCAACTGGTTCCCTTCTTTGACTGATGCAGCCTAAATCTGAATCACAGAGCTGGGGAGAACCTGTTTTTGATCACAAAGGATGGTTAGCCTTTTGAGAGCTGTGAGCTGGGTGCTGCATGCAAGGACTCCCTGCTTTGAGGTTTATATAGCCCTCCTCCTTAAATAATTCCTGACATTTTCTCCAACAATCAAATGTAAACAGCCTGCTAGAGAGCCAACTCTGAGCAGAATAGATAGGTACTGTCAGCCCTCTCGGAAAGGCAGCAAACAAACCTCTGAAATGTCACAATCTGCTTCGAAAGTGATGGGATCAAAACTGACATTGGAGAACACATTCCTCAAGCTGTTAAGGCAGCTGGATTGCACTAGGTGAAATTTATCCAGAGCTTAGGATGTCATACCAAGCAAGGAAAACAAACACATTTTTGCTTTCATCCCGAAGGTTGTGTACCAACAAGTCCTCCTTGTTTAGTGCTGAATTTTTGCTGTGAAGTGGAGCTGGGAGGGGTGGAAGATGACAGAGGGACATGCTTTAGCTGGAATGTCAGTGCTCACTGAAGTAAAACCGTGGGCCTGATCAGAGGCACCCTGCCATATGTTACGTTTCTTCTTGCAGTCATCATCAGCAGACCAGTCTGACCTTTGCTCTGGAGGCCTTTACAGGAGTACAGAATTCTGCTAAGTAATTGGTGATGGAAGAGATGTCCTGGAAGCTTGAGAACTCCTGGTCTGGGCAAACTCAGATCTAGATTTCTTGATGAGAGACTTCTAAAATAAATGCCCTCACTCTGTATTCTTTAAAATGTTCTTCTGAAACTCCCCACTGCCTTTGTGCAGTCTCTTGTCTGTGCACTTGCTCAGTGGAAGGGAACATCACTGTGTGTGGTTCAGGTGTGTGGAACACACAACTTTTTATGCTCCTGGTTCTTGTTTTGTCTTCACCCTCATGTTCTCTGTAGTTGGTGAGTTCTCTGTCCTCAGCACTTCTCTTCTAGCACCCACTTTTAGTACTTGTAGCCCCAATGAATCTTTTTCCCCACTTCTTCCACCATGCACATAATTTGGTTTTTAAGGATGGTATTGCCAAAAAGATTGAATTTTCCTTGAAAGCTGTTGTATTAACGTGTTTTATTCTTAAAACAGATGACTGTAACACAGATATTTATTTTCTGAAGTACTCGGAGTTAAAGAAGAATCAGGAAGTCGAATTGTAAATAGGCTCTCAAGGTTTTATGCCATCATCTCTTGAAGGGCGTTTGATTAGATGTGCTTTTGGGTGACATTTAATCATGCAAAGATAAACTTGCCTTAGTGTTTCTCAGCTGGGGGATATGTTTGGCTGTGAGCAAAGCTCAACTAAATCTGCTTATTGCTTGTTGCTTATCAGAGTGTGTGTGCACAATGCATTCCTCCTAGGAACTGAACCGAACCTGTAGAGCCATGCAGCAGAGAATTGTGGAGCTTATCTCACGAGTGTCCAATGAAGAAGTCACAGAGGAGCTGCTGCATGTGAATGATGATTTAAATAACGTTTTCCTCCGATACGAAAGGTGGGACACCTTTCCCATCCACTATTTGCATTCATTCTGGGCTCTCACTTACATATAAAATAGGTCAGTTGGCAAGATGGGGCCTACTGGGCCAATGGTCCAGCATAACACAGAGAAGCATTTACAAAGTCTTTTTGTGGTCTTTTATGGTACCGTGCCTGTTTCAGCTGATTCCTTTAATACTATGATTTGGGGGGGTTTTTTTGATTCTGCCATTGAATTTTTGTGGGACACATCCATAAAATGCAGGGCAACCTTGTGCAAAACTCTCTGAACTAGCTGCAAGTCCCCGTTGTGCAGGGCTGTACAGATGTAGGGACTTGGGACCAAAAATAGCACAGCCACAGTCTCTAGTTCCCCTTGGCAGCCTGGGCTCTGCACAAATGCCTGTGCTGCTTCCTGGCTTAGGGAGGCTCCTGTGAGCTGGCTCCGTCCTCTGATCTCTCCAGTTCCAGAGCTGGTGCAAATGGAGGTGGCTGAGGTGGGCGGGAGCTTAATGCACGTAAGGGTTTTGTTTTTAAGTAACACTTAAAATCTTGGGAAAAAATAAAAGCCTGTCTTGCGTAGAACTGATGTTTTGAAGAGCTGGTCTGCAAGAATCATCCCCAGGGACAGGACTTGGGGCACAGGACTTTCGACATGTCAGACAAAGGCGCTGTCAGGCACATCTGCTGCAGGAGGTGACACGTGATGCAGCAGTCTTGGGAAAGTTTAATCTTCCCCTTAATGACAGGCCTGGGGAGCGAGGCACTAAAAAGTACCCTTTGTTCCTTGCTCTTAGCACAGGGCTTTGTTTCTCAAGCCTTTAAAAATAAATTAGACTCTAGATCTGTGAATTTGTGCTGTCACGGCAAAGGCTGGAAACACGACTCGGTGGCCTCGATTCCGCCTTTGATTTAGTCGTTCAGAGGAGATCGGGGCAAACTTTGAAACAAACGCCGGCTTTTTGTGTGAAATGCTGTGTGTTTCATGCACGAGCAGGATTGCACAAGTGGGAGAGGGTGACTGTCAGTAAGGCTCAGTCTGGTCACCCTTAATAGTTTTTCTGTTTTCCTCCATCTGTGACTTTGCTGGCTGGGGCTGATGTGTTTGTAGTCATTATTCAGGAAAGGCGAGCTGAGTGATGTTAGCAAGCTGTTTGTGGTGTGGGCTGAGCGTTCAATAAATTCCAGTTCCTCCTCTGCTATTCCAAAAGCTCCGCATCCATCATGCTGATTTCTAGCAGGGCGACCAGGCTCTGTCAGTGACTCAAGCAGGAGCTCTGGCCTTCGCTGTGAAGCCTTGGGATGTAAATGAACAGAAGCCTTTTGGTGAGAAATGAGGTGGGAGGTGTCTTAGGTTTCCAGCAAGGGAGTTGGATTTCCAGTAATAGCAAACACCCACGGTTTCCTAAAATTGAAATTTGGGCCAGAATTTGGTTTTGCTGCCTTTTAAGTCTGCATTTTCCACTGTTACATTAAGAAAACATTTTAGTTTGCTTGAGAGTCCCTGTTTTATTTTGTCCATCTGGGAGAAAACCCAGAGGATTATATGCATATTATGGGCTTTTTACTGAAAAGAGAAGTTACATCTGAAACTAATTTTGAAGGAGGAAAAATTCAAATCTCCAAGAAATCATGGTGCTTTTCCTGGTAAAGAAGGAGACTGGACTCACTTCAGTCAGGCCATGGGAGCAGGTGATTCCCCTGCTGTTTTGGCTTCATAGAATCACAGAATGCTTTGGGTTGGAAGAGTCCTTAAAGCTCATCTTGTTCCACCCCCTTGCCGTGGGCAGGGACACCTTCCACTATCTCAGGTTGCTCAGAGCTCAGCCTGGCCTTGAAGACTTCCATGAAAACCTGGTTTAGGGTTGTGGCCCCAGATGCACAGAGTAGAGACCAGACCTTGACTAGCCAGGCATCTTCCTCTAAGAAGGAAGAGGTTGTTATCCAACATCATTACTTTTCCTTCTTGGAAAGTACCAACCTATTTAAACATAATCTCGGAGCATCTTTTGAGTTGACCCATAAAGTTCTAAGCAATGCTGATCATTGTCCCTCTTGCCACATGTGCCTGGGTCAGGCTGTGCCACACACATGTGGCTCCTCATTTACATTATTGCAGCAAGAGGGAGCTGGTAAGTGGGAGTAAGATGTGCTGCTGCTCGGCTCGTTGAGCTGTGAGCATCAATCCTGCTGCAGTTCCTCCTATCCCTGAACTAACACAACAGTCTATCACAGAGCACTTAATGATTAAAAACCCCCTGAAACCAGAAGACAAATCCTACAGTGTTCTTCAGGCATGTTTGTCCTGCAAGATCAGATTAATCGACTTAAAATCCACACTTGCCAAGAGTGCAACTTCTCAGCTATCCTCCCTTTGCCCTGCCTTGGAGTTAAAGCTTTCAGGCTTCCCCTTTGAACCAGAGAAAACTAAATGTCAGTGGCAAACATGTCATGGCTTGGTCATAAATTCATAGTTTTCATTGTTTTATTGGTGGCTTTGATAATCCATGTTGGTTTTGGGTTTTTTTCCAAACAGATTTGAACGATACAGATCGGGACGTTCAACACAAAACACCAGCAACGGAGTAAGTACCTCACTCCATTTATTATGTCAGCAGCTGCACCATACTAGCTGTAGTAATACCAGTAGTATCACACCTTTTGCCTGTCCAGCTCTGTGCCCTGCCTGTGGTGGCTAATGGTGGGTACCAGGAAAAGAGCATAAGGATGTGACAAACCCCAGGTGATGACTTTTAGCTCAGGAAGTCGCTTCACTAAAACATCTCTGTGTTTACAATCCTTGATGAATTTTGTTCCTCTGTTAACTTTTTTTGATTGCTTTTGAGTCTGTGTGGACTTTAGGAGTTCACAGTGTCCTTACAGTTTCGCTATACATTTTTATATATTTATTTTACATTTATATATAACAAATATTTTGTTTACATTTGATCAAGTCACTTAATGATTTTTGTTTGCTCCACCTAATTCTTCTTCACTGTGTCTTACAATACCACTGTTCAGGTTAATTTTCTTCCTGCCACTCATAATTCTAGGAGCCACTCTCCTCTCCTATTTAAGCAGCCCTTTCCAAGCAAAAGAGTTCTAATTATTCTTTCACTGAAAACTCTTTTGTAGTTGTTTTAGTGTTCAAGGTCTGAGTTCATGATGAATTGTACTTCTATTACATTTTCTATTCTGCATTCTCATAACTATTTCCTCTATTTACTTTGGTTTACCCCTTCTCCTGCAGTGTGATGCAAACTTCAGCACAGGCTCTGCATTGACACTTTAGTCACAAAAACAAAAGAAGTTTTGTTTCTGAAAACAGTTTATACCTAATATGGAAGCAAAGTCAGTTTGATCTGATATTGGTCTGGTGTTAAACACATTAGCTGACTGAAGAGATGTAGATGACCTCCAGGAGAGCTTCCTCCTGTGCTGAGCAGTCAAACTGAGGTTTTTCAGTGTCTGACCCTTTTTATTCTGCATTCACCACTGTAGTATCCAAGAAACTCATCCATTTAGCAGCATGCAAGAGAATAGAGATCTTTATAGGAGGTGCCTGTTATTTTATGGTGTTTAATGCTGCACTGCAACTAGAAATTTCTGGCATGTAACTTCTGTGGGTTTTGTGTCCCAACAGGTACTGAATGAGGTGACAGAGGATAATTTAATAGATTTGGGTCCTGGCTCTCCAGCTGTAGTGAGCCCAATGGTTGGAAACTCAGCACCTCCGTCCTCACTTTCTTCACAGCTTGCAGGGCTTGGTGAGTGCCTGATCTAAATTGTGCTCTCCACTATCTGATTAATGTTGCCATGTAGCCTCTGAAAGGTTTGGGAATATGGCTTACAGCATTAGGAAGGCATTCCCTACTCCCCTGTACTGTGGCAATCTGTAATTGGGAACCAGCCTGGCACAAAGAGAGGGATTTATTAAACTAAGGAGAGAATGAAGGAAAAGGTGAAGATTCTTGTCCATGCTAAAACTTGAACTGCTTTTATTCCTCCTCAGATATAGTTAAAATATGAAATCAGTCTGGTAAATGCTCTTGATTCTCCTTCTGCAAGTATTTGAAACCTTTAGGTGAAGGGTTTTATGAAACTATTGAAGGTTTATGTCAAGCCAAAGATTACTTGACAGGATCACTGCGTTTGACTGAAGGTTCTCCACCTCTTTCAGCACTGCACCAATACCATATCCCTTGGTTTGAAACTGCTGGTTTCACAGTCAGTAACTGAGAGAAAACATTGTGGAGAAAACTACTGTCCATGCCCAAAATTTTGGACCATGTTAGTGACTAGTAAATATCTCAGGATGAGATTGGCAGCAGGTGAACACCAATCCCCAAATGCTGGCTTCTCAATAAGGAGCACTTGCAGAGTGCTACTTCCAGGATAGATAAGTAAAATCTCTACATTTTACTTTCAAGAAATACATGATTAGCAGCCTCCAGCCTTTTTTGGACAGAACTGTGCTCAGTGCTGCAGCTGTTAACTGGATGATGGTGTTTGCATGTGGTTTGCTGTTTCACTGGTTCACTTTTTTTTGCCTCTGGTTGCAGACTTGGGCACAAACAGCGTCAGTGGCACACTCAGCTCTCTCCAGCACAGTAACCCTCGTGATGATTTCGACATGTTTGCACAGACAAGAGGCAGTTCCTTGGCTGAGCAGCGAAAGAAGTGAGTTGGAGTTTGTCTCTAGCATTGAGTCATGGCATTGCTGTTTTCTAAGGGCGTAAATCTGGAACTTCCTGACTTCAGTCCAGTCTGAAAAAGTAGTTTTGTTGTATGTCTTTGTGTTTTTAATACAATCCCTATCTTTTTGGTCATTATTAATATGAGCAAGTGGAGAAGTTCCTGCTGCTGGACAGAGCAGACTGGCTGACTAATGACTTAGTTAATGAGCTCACTGGAAACTTGGAAGTGTACTTGCCTTTACTTCTGCAGATGCCTCCTCTCTAAAGGCTTGTCATCCCATCCACCCATGCTTGAAATACAGGAGCAAAAGGGTCCTTCACCTGAAGGTCATGGATGTACTTCAGTGACTGAATTACTGTCATCGAGGGCTTGGAAACAGAATTACCATCCAGTTAACTCTCCCTTTGGCCCCAGTCAGACTCTCACATGCTATCAATGCAGTGTAGCTTGCCTGGCTGCCATGCTACCCCTAATTTGTTTATATGCATAGGGCTTGCATCCCTAGAGCTGCCAATGTGGCACTTTCAAGGGCACTTAACAGGTCAAATTATTTTAATGTGAAATAAATATGCACTTATTAAGAAATCCTTTGATCCCTGTCAAGGGAGATGCAATAAAAAACACACTCAGGTATTTTTCTTTCATATATTATTTCTTGCCTCCTTCTGATTTCAGATTTTAAAGGATGTACTAGGAGTCAGAATATCGATATCTGGTCTCAAGCTAAGGAATGTTGTTAAATAGTTTATCAAAAACTTACCAGCTCTGGAAAACTTGAGCCAGCAAATTTATTAGGATCTTTTATTTGCAGTTATCAGTGCAGCTATTGGTACTGCCTCAGCTGTGGTATCAGTGCTGAGAAGATATGCTCTAATGTAGAGGGATATGCTACCACTGGAGATTTTGGGCTGGGAGCCCTGATGTACAGTCAGAAAGGAGATGCATTGCAGAGAGATTTAATCGAGGTCCCTCTGTCTCTTGTGCTAAATGAAGCACGAAACTAGTCTTCCCACACGGTACCTAATGGAACAAGGAGCATGGAGCAGTCCGTGATTTCACAAGGGAGGATTGCTCTATCTTCCTTGGATTGTACACTGTATAAACAGAGCAGCAGGGAGGAGTGAAGGCATGAGTGTGACTTGCTGTGGTGTGTAGGTGAGAACTCTGGGTGCTGTGCTCACAGCTTGGGAGAAGCCAACACACTGGAGGAGAGAGGGCTCCTCCTGCTCAGGCAGCTCCTCCCAGGGACTGATTTATGGGCATGTGTTGGCGTCTGCTGCAGCTCGTGTGTGCTGTCTGCTGTGCTCTGAGAAATGATGCTGTTGCCTCTGTCACCTGACTGCTACATGTCCCTCTTGCACTGCAATCGAAGCAGCTTTTAAAAGCTCTGTAAATAGTGCATTTCTTTGTCTGCTTCACTGCAGTTGCATAACTCCACCTGTCTTTGAGTCTCCCTCCGCCTCCCCCCTTGCACACATCAAGGTCAGGCTTCCAAATGTCATCTCCAGAGCTTTGCTAAATGTAATCTGGAATCAGACCTCTTTTCACAGTCTCCTGCTTGCTCTTGGACATGCTTAGAGTGCCTCATAACCTGTTTGCCTGCCTTTCATAATGCTGCTCCTATTCTGTTTGCTTCAAGGTGCTTTCTGAAACTGATGGTCTTTGTACAGAGCACACTCCTCTTTTTGGGGATGCACTCAGTGCACTTAGGTCTTGTTAAAAAAAAAAAAATGTGCTTTCTGATTTCCAGGGGAGTAAATCTGAGTATCCAGTGGCACTTCTCCTATGAGGAAAGGCTGGGAGAATTGGGATTGTTCAGCCTGGAAAAGAGAAGGCATCAGGGTGACCTAATTGCGGCTTTCCAGTACCTGAAGGGAGCCTACAAGAAAGATGGAGAGGGACTATTTACAAGTGACAGGACAAGGGGGAATGGCTTCACACTGACAGAGAGTAGAGTTAGATTAGATAGTAGAAGGAAATTCTTCCCTATGATCGAGCTGAGGCACTGGAACAAGTTGCCCAGAGAAGTTGCAGATCTCAGGATGTGTTCAAGGCCAGGTTGGACGGGGCTTGGAGCAACCTGATCTAGTGGAAGGTGTCCCTGCTCATGGCAGGAGGGTGGAACTGGGTGGGTTTTAAGGTCCCTTCCAACCCAGGCCTTTCTGTGATTCCGTGATTCCTCATGGGTGACTGCTGGACTTCCTTCTAGTTCTGTGGTTTCTTCCTTTCTTTCAGTGTGACGTACGAGGATCCACAGGCTGTCAAAGGACTGGCATCTGCCCTGGATGTTCGGAAACAGAACACAGGAGGGGTAGGTCACGGCTCTGTGTTTTGTTATCCATGTGGAATCCAAGCTGTAGGCAGCTGCTTCGACCGAGCTTCTCATTCTGTATTCCAGCAACGTGCTAGCACTGGCTATTTTGAAATTGATATCTGGGAGCAAGTACTTGCTCAGTAATGATCTCTAAAGAGCTGCTGCTTAGCACTCTAGCCTAAAAGACTTCAGAATCATAGTGGGTAAATTCTCCTGTGTCCTTGTAGCTTGTCTAGGGGGTCCAGCTCTTTGGCTGGAATCTCTGCTGGAAAGAATAAGTGGGAATGTCCTGTGAACACTGGTGTGCATTGGTTTTGTTTGGTTTTGCTTATGAAAGTTGATAAAGTCTTAATCTACTAGACTTTGCTCCAAGTGCATGGATACATGAGCAAGTTACAGGGAGAGAAATTATGCAGACTTTTAATGCTTCACTGCCCACCCATGCAGCCTGTTCTGTGTGCCCAGGGCAGGCTCCTGCTCTCTTGTTTTGGCAGAGGAGGCCCATGTGCTGTCACCCTGCAGCAGCCAGCACTAAAAACATGGTTGAGAGAGCTTGGCCAGTTTTGTCTGCATCCCTCAGTGAAGGCAGAAGTGAAAGAGCTTTCAGATCGTTCCTCAACCCCTTCCTACCGCCCTGCTTTTTAAAACTGTCCTGCTCTTTTGTATGCAGCTGTGTGTAAGTTTTGAGAGGTCCGAGCAAGTTCAGACCCTTTCCCAGTCCAATTTTGGGCTGTGCTGACCACTAGGGAGCACGGCAGAGCCAGCATAGCATGGGAGAGCCAGTGCAGCGTGAATTGCCTCCCCATGCCTTGGCTGATCCCGCCCTGGTTCTTTCATGAGATGAAATGGGAGTGCTCTGGGCAGCTGGCATGCCTGGCAGCTTGTGCTCTGAGCCAGGGGGAATTTGTGTTGGGAGCCAGCTGGGGTCAGATCACAGCTGCCTGCCTGGGCCATCCTTTAGTGGGAGCAGGGCCTCAGCCATGATTTCTTACAGAGCATCCCCCCGACCCCACAAATCTAATCTGCTCCTTCCTGTCCCTGCCCTCCTGCAAAAAAGGGTAATTTATAACTGAGGTCAGCCCCGTGACCGGTTTCGAGCTCAGCCCCACAAAAGCTCATGCCAGCAGTACTGAGGGAAAAGGGGAAGCACAGGGAGGCAAGGGCAGAAGTGCATTGAGGGTAGCGGTGAGAGAGGAATTCCTGAATCCAGAGAGACATCCCAAGCCCCCAGTATGGCTGAGCTATTACTGGCAGGACCTGGGGAAGGATTTGAGATTCTGCTCTTTGTTCCTCGCTAACCAAACACAAGGGGCTTGCATTTAGCTGCTGGTCAAGGGGGCTGGATTCCCCTGGTGGCCTCGGGGTCATGTCCTTATTTATTAACACTTTTGTTCCCAGCCAGTTCTGCTTGAGGCACCAGTGCAACGTGTCATTCACACCAGCAGAGCTGCTGCTCTGCCCCAAGTGTTGTCAGTTCAAAGGGCTGTGGATAAGCTCGTCTGATGGTCAAAGTTTTTTGGGTCAAATGCTTTATGGGTTGTGGAACTTGGGGCTCTGAGGTGTTGTAGAGACTTTCAGGCTCTTTTCAAAGTTCATGATGACTGTATCATGTAATCCGAAGAGCTTGTTTTGAAATGCACTCGCTCAGTAATTGGTAAACACTACTTTTTCTCAACTGTTGTGAGGCTTGTGGGTGTCTCTTCTTAAAGGAAACAAAAATTAAACTCTCCTAAATTACCAGCCCCAGCATGTGTAGCAAAAAAACTGGCAGTGCTTTGTAAATGAAAGACAGGCTTTAATTTGGGTAGAGCTAATTTAAGAACAGCTCTAGGGAGGAGCCAGAAGCTTTGCAACACATTCTTCACACACGTCTCGTTCCAGCACAGTTGTCCAGTGGTAGAATTCAGCACATCCCACATTTCTAATGTAGTCATTCTCGGAATGGTCTGTAGAGAGGAGGCTGATCACGTGACATTAGCTGTCTTTTAATGTGATTTAGCAGCTGGAAACAAGATGAGCTAAAAATACACCGTTTTCTTAATATTGCTTTTCCATGTTGGGAATTGCTTTTGTTGCCACAGAGTTGTTGCGTGATCACAACTGGGAGGAGAGGTGTCCAAGAAACAATTCTCTGGTGTTACACGGAGAGTAGATGAAATTGGAGTGATTTCCCCTGTTTATTTTTTTTTCCTCAGGAAATGAGACATAAAAGGTTACAGCTGATTCTCCATTACCTGTGGTAATGGGGACAGGAGGGGTGTCCCATGTGTGCAGGTATCTGGGTGGATGCACACAACACTCCCTGTTGAGCTCGCCCAGTTCTGTCAGGGCTGGTGGGCTGGAACCGCTGCGCTCTGACGGTCCCAAAGAAGCCCCTCCAGAGCTAGAGATGACTCTGCATCCCACCCTGGCTCAGGGAGGAGATGCTGAAGGACGAGAAGCCATCTTAGAGTGTTTGTGGTGCTGTGCCATGCAGTCTGCAGCCTGCTCAGGGGAACTGGATGCATCAGCGCTCCTTTAACCTCTGCGCTCTTCAGGAGGGGCAGTTTGAAAGGCTGCCAGGACACTGCAGCAAACTGCCCTGCCTAACCCTCCACTCAGCACCATCACTAGAGCTGCTGTGCTGTTGGCGTGGGGCAGTCTGTCTGCTGAGGTCAGGGATGTGAGCAGGGCGTGCTGCACCCCACAGCTTCATAAACAAGGGAAACTCCACAGAGCGTGACACGAGAGTTTCCAGTGCACTCTGACTGATTTCAGTAGCTTGTACAGCCTCACTTTTCCTTCTTCTAAGAAGATGACAAACATCAGCCTCACTTCTAGCCAGTGACTGTTTTATTTTATTACTTTTATTTTTAATATCAGCATGAAAGAAGTGCTAAGACCCTGTGAACTGTCTGCAGGAAGTGCAGATTGGAGGGTGAGGTCTGTCCCCCACTGGACAGAGCTGACAGACAGCAGAGAGGAACACAGCTGCTGCCAGAAGCTACCATAGGCTTTGTGTGTATGTGTGTGTGTGTGTGTGAAGTTTTAAATTGTTATATTACTTGATTACGGGTTGTTGCTGTGGTTTCTCTCTTTATGGACCTTTCTGTTCTCAACACAGAGGAGAGGTAAAGGTGGGAACTCAGACATGGAGCCCATAGACAAGTGGCTAATTACACAAGGAATGGTGAGGACTTCACCAGTGAAGCGATTCCTACTGCCCACCCCAGTCCCTGACCTAGAATAACCATCCTCTGTTCACCTCTCGTCCTGCCCTATTGAACCGCTTGAAATCGGACAGTACAAGGAGTTCATTTCCCACCTACATCATTACCTGGGGAAAAGGGAAAGATTTGCACCAATTTCTGGTTTATACAGCACAAAGACCTGTAAACAACTGAATCATTTGTAGGATCCCATGTCACCTTCGGAAGAGGCCTGGGGATCCAAGTGGTTCCTTCTACTGTCTTGATTTATTTATGCAGTATCCACTTTTCGAGGGATAAACACAAGTCTCATGGATCTTATTCATAAAGAGGACACTTGCTATTTGTCTTTAAAGCAGCCTTTTCTGGTAGTGATTAACTTCATGGTCTGGAATAAGCATAGGGAAGTTGTGGGATCATACCTAATTGAATTGATTAATGTAGGGATAGTTCTTTATGAAAGGAAGGGAATGGGAGAACTCCTACCCAGACTTACCTCTTCCACCCCACTGGCATTAAGAATCAGACTCCAAAAGGTACAATAGTGTTTCTGGCTTTAAGGATTTAATTCCTGTGTCTAGTGATGCCAGTGCCCTGATAAAATCGGGCTTCTGAAGATCACTGAACCTGTGCACATTCTGACCTTGTTTGAAGTTGTCCTTCATCAACATGCTTGCAGAGAGAAGTTCAAAGCCTGCATTAGGTGTAGAAGCCAGAGGTAGGGAAAAAATAGCCTCAGCTATGCCTTAAAGCCAAGTTCTAAGACCAGTTTTATACCTTTGGACGATGTAATCCATCACTTTTAAGTGTTTGAGATTAGTACCAATAATGGGACCTAACTGTAGAAAATTCTCCTGAGACAGTCCTGGCTGTAGCCGAGTTCAGAAAGGTGCAGGGAGAATTCCCTTTGGGCTGTGGAGTGCTGGCAGTGCAGTGTGTGGGTCTGGTGTCAGGAGGCCCATGGAGCAGGAATGCCTCACTCCAGAGAGATCCCTGAATGTCCCAGACTAAGCTGCCCAGTGCTACAAAGAGAAACAGCCCAGAGAGTATAAAGCTGAGAAAATCCAGAGTGTGCAATATCAACTCTGTGAAACACTTTGCATTTATTCTTCTGGATTTAGGGCTAATCCAGATTATTTCTCAGGGACATTTTGGCAGTCTGTCCCAAATTTGCATGGCTGGTGCACACCCAGTGATTGGACACGTGTTGTATCTGCCTACCCTTGCAAGCACCCAAAAGCAGTTCCATGCCTGCTCACACACATGGATAAGCCTACTGTGGCTACCTGTCCTTGGGAGCCAGAGTGTCATTTTGGTGCTGTCCAAGACCCAAAGCTCATAAGATGAGAGTGAAAAGCTGTAAAATGAGCAGCAGTATCAGCTTTGCCTGTGATACTGTTGACTGTGGCTCACAGAGGCTCTCGCTGTTCGGTGGCTCTGTTGCAGCCAGGGATGTGCTGTGCCACTGTTAGATGTTCATCCATAATGAATAATCCAGTGATTGAGTTAGTTCCTCTTCTTTGCCTTTCCACTGTTTACAAGAGCGGGGAAGCATGAAATCGGCACCCCTGCTGTTCACACCACTCACACCACTGCTTTATTAAAAAAACAAACAGCATATTCCTTCATTGGCTTGTGGTTATTCAGTCTGGAAAAAGGATACTGCAACATTCATGGAGGCATATGGATTTGGGGAGGGAAGGGGGTCTGGCTGTCCAACCAGCCTGTTACCTTGTTTGTATGCTAAATATGAGAGAGAAATACCTAAAATAAAACTAAACTAATCATTAACTCCATTTCTCTCTTAACTGGCTGTAGTTCTTAACTGTATTTATTAATATGACCTGTAGCATTCGCAATGCCAGTGGATAACTAGAATCCCAGGTATGAACTTGATGTGCCCACTCTGGTAATCTTTTGTACTTCTGAGATGAGGGGGAAAGAGGGGTGAGCTGACACTGCTGTTCCCTGTGCCTGTACAACACTGAGACCACTCAAAGGGAATTCTCCACCTGCCAGAGTGGTTCTCACATCCCTCGTGACCTCATGTTGTTCTGTCCAAACTGTGATACATTGCAGCTTAGGGTTGAGTCCTTCCCACTCCATTTCTGTGCATCCCAGTTCACCACAGGCTTTTGCAGAGGCAGTCTCTGGCTCTACTGTCCCAGTGAATTTGGCAGCGTTGTTCTTGTTTCAGCTTAACCTGTAGCTCAATTCTGCTGGTGAGGTGATGCCAGGACCATGCAGACACAAGCCACACCTTTATCCATTCCAGCTCTGCCTACAAAACTTACACAGGCAAAATGATATCAGCCAGAAAATGTTTCTGGTTCAAACATGATTTAGGGATGGGAGATGAACTGTTCCAGTGCCAGATCTGTCTGCAGTGTGAGGTCAGGGTTTTGCCATGCAGGTATCACGTGGGTCTGTACCAGCAGCTCTTAGGACAGACTTTAGTGCAGGTGGTTCCAGTTCCCTTCTCATGAAATTGGACAGCTATTGAGATTTGCATTAATATGCAATAATATTGCATATATTCCCTTTGTTGGAATAATCTGTCACCCCATTCACATGCCAAGTGGATTATTTGTTATGAAAGTGAGAAGTGGGTGTTGCTTAAGCCACCATGTCAGGACATTAATTGGGACAGTGGCAAGGGAGGGATGAAACTGAACCAAAATTCCCAGAAAGTGGTATGAACTACTCTCAGCATTGTATCCTGACCACCAGCAGCATGCCTGGCTAGAGAGGAGAGCGCTCTCTGTAGTAAAGATATCTGAGCAAAGATTAAATGAAACCTCTGTTAATTAGTAACCAAGTGAGATTCCGCTATGTGCCTTCAAGAGAGAGACAGGATCTGACATGTGGAAATCACTTGGGTAACAGACTGTAGAAATACGTCCTCATCTTGGAGACTGAAGTGCTTGAATTGTGGATACACCAAAAAACAGGCACGAGAAGATCTCATTTGTTCCATGTGGTAGGACCCCTCTCCCTTTTGAAGGCAAGCAGGTGTGTTCCCTTTAGCTGAAGGCCACGTGGGTCTCCTTCCCTGTCCAGCTGTGACGTTTTTCAGAGCGCTGGACAAGGGTGATCCCACACCCCACGTGAGTGAGGTCTGTCACTGTCTGGGCACGCCTGTCAGATCCAGATGGGCTGGTTGTTGTACGGGCACAACAGGCTCTGTTGGGGAACACGCTGCACCCGAGCTCTGCCTTCCCTTCTGTGCAATGTGTAAACACAGCTACAAGTGATCAAGTTGTTAATTTAATCCTTACATGTGAAGTCAAGCGTGTTCTAATATTGAGGGCAGGCAGCTATTTCAAGATCACAACAGCTTTAAATAGATGGTAAGGCTGTAGTAGTAAGCTGGAGTAGCCTACTAGTGTGCTCTTAGTGCTGCCACTAAGGAATGACAGACCTTTCCTTACTACTCCTAACCAACGAGGAGGAGTGAGTAGCAACTAACCAAGTACTGGTGTCAGCTTTGTTAAACATCTAGAAAGAAGTGGAATTAACTAAGCTATTACAAGGCAGTAGTCTAGCAACAATTAGCATAAACCTTGTTAAACATTTTAAGAACATTAATGAGCTCACCTAGAGACCTGAATTGTCATTTCATACCTGCTTCTTTTCCAGTGGGATCATTTTTAATAGAAATAAAATGTGATAATAATAACCTTAAACTGTCTTTTTAAGGGTAGAATATTGGATCTTATGACTTGTGAGGAAATATATTGGCAATACTCTTTGGCTTTTGATTGCTAGTGAGAACATCAACACAATCTAACTGAGATAAGTAGGAACTTGAATTCCAGGTTCCTGTGGGTTTTGTGGGATTGAACACTCGGTTTTGTTCTCCCAGCCCTCCTTTTCCATTTCCCTTTCAGGACTGTTGGGATGATCCCATTTGTAGGATTTTCCGAAGACTAAATAAAAAAGGAATTTGGACAATCAACCCAACTTTTAATTAAAGCCAGTTACTTAAAGCACCCAAAAATATGTTGTGACTTAATTTCCATTTACTTTGAGTATAGACTTTTTTAAAAAAAATTCACAATATCTTTATAAAAACAGCTCTTGCAGCCAGAACTGACTATCTGGGGAACTGTCTTGCCAAGACTGAGAGCTTCACTAGACCATGGATGTTTGCATAATCAAAGTATTAACAAGACAGTACCCCATTCCAGAGCCTTTTCCATGTAGTCTGTGGCTGCCACTGCTGTTTGTTCCCAGAAACTGTTGTCTTTTTTTAATATGTAAACCAGTTAATTTATTTTTACATCTCTCCTGTTGGGATTTAGGGATTAGTTAACAAAACTCCCCTCCACATTTTTCAGTTTAGGGCTTTTGGAAAGGGAAGACTTGCCAAATACCCAAGTGACTGGCAAAAAATGAATTTCTCTGTGTGGTTGGTTTAAAATGAAATACAAATGGTACAATGTGTAGTTAAAATCATTTAAAACTTCCAGTTGCTTTTTGAGAGTTCTCTCGCCTCTTTATTCTCGAACAAATGAAACCTGACATGTGTAACCCATGTTTTATGGGGAAAATGGGGCTCAGAGTCTAAAGAGAGCAAATGGGAAGTTTAAGCAATAGATAGAAACCCTCAGCTCTTCTGTGGGTGTGCTGGGAGACAGGGGAAGCTTTTTAAAAGGTCAGTGCTGAATAGCAAACGGCTGACACACTCAAATGTTTATCTTACAGCTTTGTCTGCTTCTCTGCAAGAAGTGTTCTTGCACTTCTGAGGGCTTTGTTTGTTTGTTATAAGTAGCTCAAGCTGAAAGTAGAATTCCTGTTTTTTCTTTTTTTTTTTTTTCATTTTTTTTTTTAAATCTTAAAAAGCACCACAGCACAAACTGCTGTGCTGTTGAGCTTTTCTTCGAGGACTCCTGCAAACTCAAGAGTCCCGTGATTCTTGGGAATCCAATCATCTGTCATGTTGTCAGGATAACCAAGATTTGGGCTGCTGTTCCTTCTCATACAGGGATCACAGGACTGCCATGCTTTTTAGAACAGCTGCTCTTATTTTCATAGAATTATAGAATCCTGGAATGATTTGGGTGGGAAAAAACGATCATCTCATTCCAACCCCCTGCCATGGGCAGGGACACCTTCCTCTAGCCCAGGTTGCTCCAAGCCCCGTCCAACCTGGCCTTGAACACTTCTAGGGATGGGGCAGCCACAGCTTCACCTACTGCATTCAGGTTAAGCAGCACAGGAGAGAGACAGCAGTGCAGCCCCTGCAGTGGGTTTTAGGTTGCTGCTGGCCGAATAAGTTCATTACTTTATATCTCTGAAGCCAGTGTTTTAGAAAGCTGTTAAACTAACAAGGCAATTCTACAAGATGCAACTTGTCCTTGGGAAGGAGCATGTTGGAAGATGTCAGAGAGCCCTCCTCTTGTGAATAGCTGTCTGGGCCAGCTCACAGCAGCCCCACCACACTGCAATAGATGATCCAGCAAATTTATGCTAAAACTGGCCCATTCCAAAGGAAACTTTAGGAACTTATTTTCTGTTTGGGATCTTCGTATATTGGCTGAAAGCAAAATGACACCTTGACCCTTCTTGGATCTGTCACGTGCACTTTGACCAGGAACCTGCAGAGTCAGAACCCAGTGCCTGTCTTGGGGGGAGATGCTTTGGGTTGAGCCCTGAATTTTCAGTGCTTTGACACAACTAACCCACCTTAGCAGACCTCACCTCAAGCAAGGGCTTAACTGACCTCCTCAGTACAAAGGACCATTTGATTCCATAAAAAAATTCCAGAGGAGCTTTGCTAAACAGCCTCAGCCTGTGCTGCTGCCTCTATGCTCCAGCATCTGCCTTCCTCTGCTAGAAGTGCCTGAGAAAACCGCATCTCCCAGTAAATTTATCTGCCTTTTTCAGCTCTTTTATGGAATCACAGAATCATTAAGGTTGGAAAAGACCTCCAAGATCATCAAGTCCAGCCATTAACCCAGCATTGGCAAGCCCACCACTAAACATGTCCCCACCCACTACATCTACATGTTTTTTGATCACTTCCAGGGAGGGTGATTCCTCTGAGGGGTTTCTGGCAAAACTGTGGAGAACCCCTGACACCTTTTCTGCCTAGGAAATCCTCTCCAGCAGCGCCAGGTCTCCTGCCTGCCAGCCCCAGTGCTTGGCCGCCGTCCTCTGGCCTGGAACCTGCGTGTCTGACATTGTTTTCCAAGTATTTTTCAGGTTGTCCTTACGAGATCTATTGTGGTGTTTTCCTGTTTACCTCTTCAGGCCTCTGTTGTATTTAAGCAGTGTAGCTGAGTCAGGAAATTCTACACCTAATACCCAGTGATTTCCCTTCACTGACCCAGTTGCCTCCAGCGCTGTGGGAAATCACTGCACTTCAGCTGCCCCTGCTCTGTCTGTAGCAATCACACCATGAGTGCCATGAGTGGTTCCACTGCAGGGGCTGAGGCAAACCTTCCATGCCTGGATGTTAAACTACCCCTGGAGACATACAGGCAAGCTCTGGAGAGCCCTGCTGCAGCTCTGGAGCCGAGGGCAGTGTGTGCTGTGCTCTCCTTTGTCCCATCCTCCTCCTCACCCTCACCTTTGAGACTCTGCACTTTGCACTGCCAAACCTTGGGTTCTCCTGCCTCTGCTGCCGAGGTGTAGGAATAGGGAGCTGGGACAGGTTTGCTTTAAACCGTTGTGTCAAGGCTTGCCAGGTCCCAGTGGTGTGGTGGGAGGAGGATCTGGGAGGAAGCATGACTGTACCCTGGGCTCTGACTCCTCCACCTGCGAGGAAAAACCAGATTGTTTTCATAGCAGTGTTGCCTGAAGACTTTGAGCCCCTCTTTTTGCTAACTCTTCACTGGGGCTAATGCTCATTTAAAAAAAAAAAAAAAAAAGGTGTAAATTTAACATTTCAAAACCTAACTGATATCCAGTATTCTACCCTTAAAAGCTTTTCACGATCAAGATTAGAATCATCAGTCCATCCTGATGGTTTTAATACATGGTCGAGAAGTTACCCGTCTTATGCTGGCATCGTCACGTCATCCCCCATAATCTTTCTCTTGTTTTTTTTTAGCCTTGTTGTTCATAATTTCCTTTCCAAGTTGTTTCTTTATTCGAAATGCCATTTATATTTTGTTACCTTTTTTTTTTTTCCAGCACATCTTACATCTTTGTTTTTTTTTTCTTCTGTTTGTTTGTTTTTAATCTTATTTCTGGCGTTTTCCATCGCTCTGTGGCCATGATTGTGGATGTGTTTTGGTTTTTGCCTGCCTTGCTGTTCTCTCGCTGCACTCCCTAGATCCCTGTTGCACAGTCCTCTGTCATGGATGACATTGAGGAGTGGCTCAGTACCGACTTGGTGAGACTCTTTATATTTTCATTTTTCACTTGTATGGGTAACTTTCAATGCATTGCTGAGTTCCTGGTACTTCTCGTAGCAGGAAGCAGTGAAACTTCCCAACCAGAGAGCTTGGTTCCCTTTGAAGGGAATATCTAAGCAGGAGGAGACAGGGTTGTGTTCAGCAACTCAATCAAAACACTTTTTTCTGAACGGTTTTATTTTCCCTTCTCCATGTGAACATCACAGAAAAACATGTGTTCCAGAAATCATGGGGTTCTGGTCCCCAAATAGGGAAGCATTAAATATGGGCTGAAGTTTTCTCCACCAGGTTTAAAGCCCATGTTTTAAAGCTGAATTATTTAGACAGGATCTAAGTTCATGTTTATGTTGAGGTGTGCTTTTAAGAGATGCTGGATCAGGGCTTAGATTCCTTTCAAATCAAGATGTCTTTGTTAAACTGGTAGGCAATCTTGACATGTTTCATAATAGTAATAATAAAAATTTGTAACAGTCTCTCTTCAATGTTTATAACTTTCAGTTTCTCCTAAATGATTATTGTCTGGTAATTATTAAACAAACAAACAAACAGCAGAACTAAAAGTAGCTTTTCCTACGCTCTGGATTTTCTTTTGCTGTCCCAACACACATTTGGTTTAAGCAGGGTACAACTAGTACACATTTATTCTGTTGGGTTCTTTTAATGTAAGCATCTGGCTCAAATTAACCAAGTGCATTTTGGGGGGGAAGGGGGGCAGGTGGTGGGTTGTGTTCATGTGTTCTTTTAAACATGGTTTTAGTGAACTGAACTTGTGGTCACCATATCCCCAAGGATCATCTCCTTCCATTCTTCCAGCTTTAGACAGAACACTCCCTACTCCTCAGGGTCTCTCCCAGCCCCTTGCTGTTGCCTGCTCAGCTCCCAGCTGGGAGCTGTGGGGTTCTGGCTCTGGCAGCAGCACGTCAGCCCTCCCCTCCACCACTGGAGGAGCTGGCTGGACTGGAAGGGAGAAAATTCTCCAGCTGCCCAAAGGTGCCTGAAGTGCTTAAACAGATTCTGGGTTCAGCCTTTGAGCTTGGCTGTCTCTGAAATGTCACTGGGTTCCAGCTGCAGGTAGGTTTGTCAGGCCCCGGCACAGGAGTCACTTTCAAATTTAATTACAAACTGGCCTCATTTTGTTAAAGAAATACAGTAAATGTAGCGTGTCCACTCTGTCTTTGGCATTTAAATTAATTTAGTGGGAGAGAAGATCTGATGGAGAGAGATGGAGGTAGCTCTGTGCATCTGTCATGCCCTGGACAGTCCTGCCTAAAAGGAGCAAACGAGAGAATTGTCCTGTAAATGCCTGAGCAAGCCTGGGGGTGTCCCTGGGTCCCCACCCCAGCTGTATGTGGGTGCAGCAGAGAGAAGCCTCTGAGAAAATTTGGACTGGATTTTTGGTTTTCACTCTGGGTCCCCCCCTCCTTTTTTTGTTCATGGTTCATTTCAGTTCTCTGCTTCCCAGCTGAGGAAGTTGCAGATTAGGTTAGACAATTGTTATTTATTTCTTTGCCCTTTTTGGGGTGCTCTGGAACGAACTCTCCCTGTGAAGTAGTGGCTACTGTGTGAACCTTTGGAAACCTCAGTGCAGTAGGAAACCAGGAGATGCTCAGGCACTCCAGTCAGTATGTCCCCACTCTCCTGGCAGAGAAGCCAGATATAGACAAATACTTTTCTTTTTCAAAGCAGGTTCAACATCAGGTTTTAAACTAGTACTTTTATCCATCTTTAATATCCTGACAGATTGACAAGGATGCATATCACTGGACTTCTAATTTCCTTATTGGAAATTCACATGTGAAAATGCACACAGCTGGTAGAAATGCAATGACCCCCCCCAGCATTCCCAGCCTTTGATTCTCATGGACAGACCCTAACTGCCATCATATCCTTTTTCCAGCCCACCCTGGATTTGTCTTTGTACAGCATGGATACAGGAAAGCTGCTATATTTTTGTATGGATTTTAAAATTAACTCCCACAGGAGGAACGTTGGCCCCAAATGATTTTGTAGCGCGTGTCCTTTGTCAGCTAAAAGTGCATCTTATTTGAAGAGACAGTGCAAACCACAGTCCTGACTTTCTTAAGGACTGTGTGACAGGAAAGATGCCATCTGGTACAGTGTGTGTGTGACTCACACAGCTCAGTTTTGGGCCAGAATTACAGTCTGAAGGGGAAACAGTGCTGGACTGACACTCAGATCCAATGGGGAAAGCTTAGCTATCCACCAGCAATCTTCAGAAACATCTCAGTGCTTGTCCTCCTGCTCTGCAGTGCAGGGAAGTGTCAGTCCTCACTGGCCTCCTGACGTGGGAGCTGTGTGATTTCCCCAGGTCGCCGTGCTCCGATGGTTAATATGTGGAAACGAGTGGTGGAAACTGTCCAGTTGTATTAAAGGTGGAGGGGATGACAGGGAAGGGGAATTGCTGCCTGTGTGCTCACGTGCCTTTTTGTTCCCATTGCAGAAAGGCAACGAACTGGAAGAAGGAGTGACCAGTGAAGGTAAGCAGAGATGCCTGTGGCTATGAGCCCTTCTCAGGTTAGTGCTCAGATGGAATTTGCTTTGATCCCTGCTGAGATGCTGCCTTCTCCCAGCCTGATGTTCCCCAGCAAATGCTTCCGTGCTCGGAAAGGCGGGAGGAGAGCATTTCAGAGCAAAAGGTTCATGTTTATGGTGTGGGGAGCCCTCCTGGCTGTAAGTGCTTCCCTGCCATCTTCCTTGGCTGAGCACTGTGTTTGTGCCAGCAGGAATGTGTCCCCAAGCTGCTCAGCCCTTTGGAATGATGTTTCCCTGGTTCTGTCACAGCCGGTGGCATTGTGTGGGTTTGATTCCAGCTGCTGCCTGAGCTCGGGTGTCTCCAAGGACGGCTGTACCCTTTCCCGAGGAAGTCAGGCTGTGCCAGTATGTGTGCCTGCAAACTCAGCCCTGCAAACTCATTCCAGGCACTGGAATTTAATTCCGGGACACTAGGCACTGGAATTTCAGCCCCCCGCTAACCTCTGTCCCTGGGGCCCCACAGCCCCAAGTCTTACCTGTCTTCCTTCTTGTTTGTTTTTTTTTTTTTTTGCATTGCAGAGTTTGACAAATTTTTAGAAGAGCGAGCCAAAGCGGCGGAGATGGTTCCCAATCTGCCATCCCCTCCCGTGGAAGCCCCCACCCCTCCGACAAATCCCTCCGGCAGGAAAAAGCAGGAGCGCTCCGAGGACGCCCTCTTTGCACTGTGAAGGTGGCTCGGAGCCGCCCTCCCACCCCTGTGCTCCGCGGGCCAGTGGGCCAGTGTCGCTGTCAGGCCACTTCGTCCTCCCACAGTCCTTGGCTAACAACGACCCCCCTCCTCCCCATTTCATAGTTTGCTTCTCCTTCCCCCCCCTCCTCAAACGGTCCACCCCCACAAGCTGACTCTTTCTATTTAAATCCAACACTATTCCTGCCAGACCACGATTCTCCAGCACTCGCTTAATCCCCTCCTTCCTGTCCCAGCTGCACAAAACCAGCTCTTGATGCTGAAAACCCCTTCAGAATGCACGAGTACGTCACACTGGGCTGAAACAAAAGCCCCGGGGGGAGAGAGCAGCCTTGCCCTTCAATTTATGTAGGGATCATCCTCTTCTGTAGGCAGGTCCTGCCAAGTAGACGGCTCCGTCAATCAGCATGTAATTGACTGAGCTGGAATGTTCAGGAGGAGTGTGTCTTTATTTTTAGATAAAATGTTAATGTATTGGCTTTCGTGTCGGATTCGACAGCAAGGAACAACTGTTCCCCTTTCAACATGTGCTTCACAAGTTAAAATCCTTTACTCTCCCACTCACACATCTCCCGATACCATATGGTGGCCGCTTTTCCCCACTTTCTGTGGCGTTTCATTTCTAAATCTCACAGGGTATTTTTTGCCTTGTGTTTTATCTGGGCTTGCTCTAATTTGAAGCAGTCTGTTGGCCATGTCCAGTAGCTCTGGCAGTTGATGAGAGTGGGAAATGCTGGGCTAAATGGATGCTGTAATGCTGATGCAAGGAAGCACCTCGTTCCTTGGGAGAGCAACTCTCACACGAGGAGTTTTCCTGGTGTGTTTGCCTTTTAAAATAGCTCAAGTTATTTTTTTCTTTACCTTAGATTCCTTCTTGGGTGACTGTAGAGCTCTGCATTTGGTGTAAATAACATCCATGCAGATGGATGGGACTTGCTCATGGATGGGGTGTGAACTGAGGTTCCTGGATTCCCTGCCATGCCTGGTAGGATAGACATGCTGGTTCTTGGGGGTAGGGATGAGAAAGAGAGGCAAACTCCAGAGGCTTGTATGGAACGCTGAGGGAGATGGTTACCATGGAGGGATTAGCCATCCCAGCCTGTGCTGGAGGTGAAACTCCTCATTTCCTTCTAGTTTTGCACCTGAGAAAGTGTTGGATGACTGTGGCTGTGCCATTTATAGTTTTTGGAGAGTCCTTTGATCCCTCTGCCCTTTATTAACGCCCAGCTCCTACAGGGCTGCAGTCTCTGTGCAAACAAGCATATTCCCTTGCTTGCCAGAGGCATGGCTCAGAGTGCTGCTCCTCTGGAGCTGCCAGAAGGGATTCCAGCATGTGTGCCTGCCTTGCTGGGCTGACAGGCAGAGCTGGAGCAGGCAGCTCCAGCCATCACTGCATCCCCCAGCATGTTCCTTGGGAGGAAGCCAGTGGTGCAGGATGGCAGGATCAGAGGGCTGAGCAGTGCATGGCAGGAGAATCTCCCATCCTAACAGAGAGGCACTTTATCAGCTGAACACCCATGCAGGCAGGAGGCTCCAGCCCCCCCTTCCTCAGGACGCTCCTTGGCTTAGGCAAGCAGCCCCTTCCTTCTGACCTGACATGTCTGAGCTTCCCAGGATGCTGATGTGTGTTGAGCTCTCTTGGAAGTTGCTCTAGACTAAGTGATAGAAGCTTTTATCTCAGCATAGTGATTTCAGCCCATACCACACTCTCTGGGGACCACATGCTTTGGGAGGTTGGGACACACAAAACCTGTTACCAAATGGCCTGATGGCAGCACTGATGGTCTGTGAGAGCGGACACATTAATCTTTGAAGGGAAGTGTTAGTGCAGGATTTCCAGCCTGTCCCAGGTCAGGTGTCACTCTGTGCTCTCCCTGCTCATCGTCTCCTCTGTCCTGCCCTGCCTGCATCCTCTTCCAGGATTTCTCCATATGTAGCTGGGCCCAGGCAAGGCTGCCCTGCCACCCCTCTGCACTGATGTGGCACCTCATTGCTGCTCTGTAGGTCACTGCTCCCTGCAACCTGGCTTGCCTGGGCAGGGAAAACCAGTGTAAGGATGGAGATCGCTTGGGGATCAAGCTTTCCTCCCCACTTGCTGGCCCTCTCCCCAGTTGAAGCCCTTCTGTGTGGGTCTGCAGAGGGTTTCTCCCGTTCCATCTTCTCCGTGGCTGCTGGAACGTGCCAGGACAGTCTGCCTCAGCTTCGTTGTGCACTGCTGCTCCCACCCACTGCCCTCGCTCTCAACACATGGTGAGCCCAACGCTCAGGGATTAGCACTGCCAGCTCCTGCCTTGCTGCAACACGTCAGATGTGGCCACCAGCTCCCAGAAACCTGAGGAACCTTCTTCAGCAGCGCTGATTTGATTTCAGATGGTCTGGTGATCGCCTGAGCAGTCTCGCCAGCTCAGAATGAATTGCTGGTATGCCCGTCAGTGCAAAAAGCTCTGTGGGTGTTTTAAGTGTGTATTTTCTCTTCTAAATCCTTGAAACACATTGACCCTGTAAATGGCCACATCAGGTGATTCTAAGCATGTTAATCCAGCTTCCCTGCCAAGCTGGAGGAGATAATCGCATTGCTCAGGCCTGGGGACACTGTCAGATGATGCAGAGTGGCACGGATGTCACCAGCGCTGTCACCGAGCCCCTGCAGCGTCCCACTGCTTCGGGACTGCTGGCCCTTCATCCTCCACCCCTAAGCCAAAAGGTGCTGGGGGCAGTGTGCTGTCAACGCTTCTTTCTGTCACATTAAACCTGTCCTGGGACCTCCAAGGTGTTGCTTTAGGGACAGTCTGGTCCCTTTCTGGAAGATTCTGCAAAGCTGTTGGTGACTGTTCCCTCCAGCTGGGAGGAAAAGAGATGGAATGAGAAGGGTGGGGCTGGGGGAGATACAGAGCATGTGTTGGCTCAGCTTGAGGGGCTGTTTTGGTGTGTGCAGCCTCAGGCACTCCATGGTCCCCGCTGACACCCCAGGTTATCCACAGGAAAGCCAGGATACTGCTTGCAGGGGGTGGCAGTGCCATCGGCACAAGTGGTGGCTTTGCTGAAAGTAGGGCAGCTCCCAGGAGATGCCTGCCTTGGGAGGAAACGTACTTTTGGAAGGACCCTGGCCGAGTATAGAGCCCAGATCCACCAGACCTGGCTCTCAGGGCTGGAAGCACTGAAGGAAGAGAACAGAGCGTGCGGCAGAACGGGTGGTTTAGCCCAAACCTTCTTTAACAAATACAAGAGTTACGCTAGAGCTTCCCAAATGTCCTGTATCAGGATCTCTCATCTTCCCTGTCCTCTTGTGGTCTGCAGAAAACCGGAGCGGTGGGAACTGTCTGAGGGAAAGGGAAGGGGTTTTTCACTTCAGGAGACCAACTTCTCAATTTATTCTTCCTTTGCTTTCACGCCAAGTGCTTCCTCTGTGCAAGTGGGCAGAGGACTCGTGTGGCTCCAGTGCTTGCGAGAACAGGGATGGAGCTGCAGCCTGATCCACTTTCCATAAGAAATAACATCCCAGCGCTTTCTAGGCATATTAGGAATCACAGCTTGACGCTCAATGACACTAAATTATTCTCGGGGTCCTTTGTAAGTTCTAATCATGTCCTGTTCTAGGTTAAAATATTTATTTTGTCAATATATTTTCTTTCCAGTGTGTTTTTTAACCTCTTCTGTTAACCCTTCATGTGCTGAGATGTAAGAAATGAATGGTTTCTATTTAAATATATTCTTTGGGGTTTTTTTAATTGTTCTGTGTAGATTTCAGCTGCATCTTCGGCAGGTGTAATAGATAACAATGTGCTCTACAGACATTTAGGGTGTTTAGGATGTAGGTAAGGCTCATAGGAGAACTGCTCATAAAAACGTAGCACGGTGTCTCTTAAAGGGAACAGCATAAATGCAGACACTAGTCCATACTGGGACCCTCACGTAGCCTCCAACATACCTTTTCCCTTCTGATTATCACAGCCTCCATCTCTGGGATGTGCTGATCAAACCAGCTCTGCCATTCCCAGGGCTGGTTTTGCACCTCCAAGCTGAAAGACGTACAGTGGGGATTTCTGTTTGTTTGACTTTGGCTTTTTTTTTTATGGGATACATTGGCTGTTTCCACTTTGAAATGGAGGACTCGGAGCTGGCTGTGGTGGCGAGATGTTTCCCTCCAGTGGTGGAAGAACAGATCCGGGCCATGGTTTCAGGCCCAGGACAGGGTGATGGTCCCTCCATGAGCTGCTGAAGGAGCCCTGGCTGTTCTGCTCCCCTAGTCCCTGCTCTCCTACTGTCACCCACGGGGAGAGGACATGCAGCCCAGGAGAGCAAACACAGCTGCATTTCCAACACTGTTTTGTCCAATGAGTTGTCGAGTCTCTCGTGGCTGCAGGGAGTCCTGGAGTGGGAACTGCTTGTGCTATCTTCATCCCCGTCCATCCCTGTCCAGCTCCGTCATTGTTTACCTCCTCAAGTTTAACCACAAGGCTTGCGGAGCCTCCCCTGGAAAAAAACAGCTCAGGACAGTTATTTTTATGGAAATAATGAAGCAGTGAGTGGCTTTAGAGCCATCTCGGAGGTAACCCTTCCACTGCTGGGGGCTCCCACCAGCCGAGGAGATGAGGCAGGAGTCCCCTTGCCAGGTGCCCTCACAGCACCTTCCACCCGTCCCTCCCAAACCGCAGCCTCCGGAGCAGGCTGTGCCTGTCTGCTCCAGCCCCAGGCTCCCCACCCTCCTCCTCACCTGGAGAGAGCTGAGGCTGTGTATCACCAAAAGCCAACCGGCCTCGAGCAGCGCCGAGCTCCGGTGCTGGTTCTCTTTAGCCCACGGCAAATCCACTCCAAACTTCCCACCCTGCTCCGTGTTTTTATGAGTACGAGCTCCTCATTCCATACATGTTCCTATGAGCTGTCGTTAACCCTACAAATGTAACCTGTGTAATAGCTTCTCTGTATATTACAGCTGTAGGCTTTCCAGATAAAAGTGGATAATATTTATTTACTGAAGGTACTGAATATTTTTTTGTTTGGGAATGGGGTAGGGGGAGAAAAGGGACATAACTGGTTAAAGAAATCGACTATGTAAAGAGAAACAAAATACACAAAAAGCAGAGAAACCCAACACTAAAACATTGCTGTATTCACGTAGAAAGTGTTTCCGTTAAGGACAAGACAACTGTATTAATCTGCCATTGTTTAACTTGCTCCAGAAATCATCTCCTTGGTTCCTGCATGTGAGATATTCCAATAAATACACTATTAGTGTGAGTTGGGGGTGCTATTGTCTGTCTCAGCTGGGGACTCGCTCAGTTCCACTGCCTGGCCTGAGGATAGGGAATGAGTGAGCACAGGGGACATGTGTGGCTCTTGGGTGCCCATCAGATGTCCAGACTGGGAGTCCTCAGTCTCCTCCAGATGACAGAACCCGGGTATTCCCCCTGGGAGAAGTGCTGTCCCCTGCAGATGCTCTTTGTGGGTCATGCTCTGTGTGGTGCTGCGTTGCCACAGCTGGTAAATTCATTCCCCACTAAATTCTGGCACATCTTTCGAGGCTGACAACAGGCAGGCACATGGGTGACAACCTGAGTGCGTGGTGGGACAGCTGCCCACCCTGCAGGGTTTGCCTGATGGTCCTTGGGGCACAACTGTGGATCACTGGCCTTGGTGACCTAGAAAGTGACGGGTCAGGAGCTGTTGAGCACTGCACACGGGTGATGTTCCCAGCCCATCCAAGGGCCACTTTCCTGACTCATCAGTCAGGAATTTCTTCCAACATCCCCATTATGATGGTGGTTTTGATGGGCAGAGGATAAGGGAGAGCATCAACTTAGGAACCCTGGAGAAGTGACACTGGCCAATACCAAAACAGTTTGTCGGAATGGTGCCCTCCATCCTGCCCGTGGAGATCCAAGCTGATGGTTTAAAGCTGGGGAAGGGGTTGTGGAACAGCTGGAAAGATGGGTTTCCTCTCCCTGTAGCCACATTATTAGCATTAAACCGGCCCTGCCCCAGCTTGTTTACCCCGCACCGATCATGTGCCTGGTTTGCTGTTGGATACATTCAGGGTGGTTCTTGGCCTGGATAATTGGGAAAGGTGTGGAGCTGCTGCTGCCCTGAGAGGGCAGAAATTGCACAAAAAGCACCAGGTCAGAAATGTCCAGCGCTGTGCTGAGGGGCTGTGGAAGGGGGGGCTGCTGAAGCAAGGGGCTGCATCACACTGTCCTCTGCAGCACCACAGTCACACACATGAGGCAAAGATCCCTCTAACCCCAAATTCTGCCTTCAACAGGGGCCAAAGTGGGTGCAAAGGGAAGACTGTAAGAGCAAGATAAGCATATGGGGACCTGCTTTTCCCATCTGTGCTTCCCCCAGCCACTGGTCATCCAGCTCCCTAAACCGAGCATGGATTCCCCAGATTTGTGAACCCTAGTGGGCTTCTCCTCTCCAAACCTGCTCCTGTAAAGACCGTGCATGGGCTGGGAGCTTCCACACATCACTGCCCTGTGCCAGCAGAGTGCACGGCACCAACCCCCACATGGGCAGAGGCCTGGGCAAGGTGAGTGTCATTGCTTTTTGGCACTGGGGAGCAGGTTTGGATCCCAGTGTGAATTGGAAATGACCACACGGGCATTTGCCTTTTCACATTTCACCTTGGGATAAATAAATCTGGAGCGGGGGCTGCACTAGAGTGACACTAAGCCCGGCTTCTGTGTTTTCCCAAGCCATGGCTTGGGAAGGGGCAGTTGGCAAAGCAGAGTTACAGGCAGTGAATGAAAGAAGAGGCTTTAAATCTGTTTGCGACACAAATTAATGATTAACGCCGCGCTCTCCCATAACAAAACAACCCCGGAGCAGGCGGGATGCCACAGGCTGGGAGCACGTCCTGCCGCCTTCAGCGCAGGGCTCAGGTGTGCTGGCAGGTGGGAAACATCCGGGGGCTCACTTCGAGGGGGCTCACTTCGAGGGGGCCCACCTGGCTGAGCAAGGGTGCAGCAGGATGTGGGATGCTCCGTACAGGGTGCCTGGGGCTGCCACATTCAGGCACAGCCCGTCCCGGAGCTGTCGCTGCCGCCGGTGCAGCTCGGGGCGATGCTCCACTGGTGAGACCTATGGAGCCGCATGAGCCGGCCCGGCCGGCTCGGTGGCCAGAGCCCAGCCATGCCGGGGCCAGTTTGTTTTCTGTCTCATCCATCCCTGCGGTTTCCTCCCAGCCTTGCGCTCAGGAAAATGTCTCAGTGACTCCGGAGCGACCACGTGGCCCGCCCGCCATCCCCGCAGGACCGACATGATGTAATCGCGGGCCCTGAGCCGTGATGTAGAATCACTCCACTCCGGGCTGCTGCGCTTATTGGCTGCGTGGCCCTGGTCCTACGGGCGGGGTTTTCCCTATCCCGCAACCCAGCGCACCCCCGGGAGCCCCGCCCCGCGTGTCATCCATCACCCCCAAACCTGGCCCACGGAGCCGCCGCGCTGCCTCATCCTTCGCCGGTGCAGGCAGGATGCTGCTCTTTGCTGTGGTCCCCCCTGGAACAGGGGAAGTGTCCCGTGTGGGTCCCTGCGATGCACAGACCCTCTGGATCTGGATCGGGGAAGGGGGCCTGGCAAAATCCGGCTTCTCATGCAGTTCATGCAAAAATAAAGCCGCGTTTGTGCGTGTTATTTCCCTCCTCCAAGTTTATGTGAGTGATTTCCCTCCTCTGTGTTTATGGGTGGGATTTTCCCCCTCCATATCCCGCGGGGAAGGCTGTGCCCCTTGTGTGGGTTATTAAAGGTCTGTGACCCCTATGCTCACAGGAGGCTCCTCTAAATCCGGGGGGGGGCGGGTGACAGCACATCCGTCTCTCCAGCCTTGGAAACCTGCCTTCTCCTCCTGCAGCACATGGACTGCTACAAGGAAAGGGAAAACCCAGCACCAGAGAGACTGGCTTCTCCCTGGTGACCCCAGTAAAAAGGAGGGGGAAGCACACGGCCCCCCTGCACACTCCGTGGCAGCTCGTGGATCTCCCAGTGGTTTTCCATAGCAGTGTTTGCCGTGCTGACGGATGTCCGAGTGGCTGCTGGTGCCCTGCATGTGGGTGACGCTGCCCCAGCTGCTGGCGACTGAGCTGAGCCAGGACTGCCTGGGCTCAGCCCCAGCTCGGACACAGGTCCCCAGAGTGAGGAGGCTGGAGTGGGGGTGAGGGTGCAGAGGGGACCTGCAGGGCTGTGCACCCCCAGTTCTGCCACCACCACATGCACACACAGGGTGCTTTGCGGCGTCCTCATGAGTCCCGTGTTGCACTGGGGTGTCCTGTGCCATGCAGGGGATCCCCATATTGCAGAGGGGTGCCTGCTGTGCTGCCAGGTGGGAGCCAGTGAGGCTGGGGGGAGGTTTTTGAGATGCAGCCGGGTTTAATGAATTCCCAGGTAGCCTCAGATTGTGCTTGGTGGTAGGGAAGAGGAGAGGACAAACTTCAGGGAGCTGATGTTGCAGTGCATTTTCTTTTCCTAAATGAATCCTGGCAGCAGGACAAACCATGGAGCACGGCAGGACACAGGCCCTGGTATTGCCCTGCTGTGAGTCTCCTACACTGAGACCCACCAGCCATGGCCAGCCACAGTGCTGATCCCAATGACACCAGTATTTTTCCTGGATCCCACAACTGGTGGCATGTGGAAGGGTGCATGGTTCATCTGGGGCTCACGGGGCAGCATTGATGTGTCCCTAATCGAGTCTATGGGAGCTTCTCCCACCCTGGGCCATGCCATAGATGGGCAGTGGAGCTGGGACTGCTCCAAACCCTGGACCTGGGATGGGGAAGGCAGGTGCCCCCAGCCTGGGAACCACAGGACCTTCAGGAGGTGACACGATGGCCTAAGCTCACTTCAACACACGGCCTCCATGAGATGCTGAGGCTTCTGCAGCCATGGCCCCCACCTCCTGCACATGCCAGCTGCCCTGCTTGCTCTCTGTGCACCCTGTCTGGGGCTGAGGGGGGTTTAATGCCCAGCCCAGGTGTTTAGGACCCAGCCCAGGGATTTGGTGCCTGTCCCCAGGGATTTGGTGACTGTCTCCAGGGGCGGACGACGTCCCCAGAGCTTGGCGATGTCCCTAGGGGTCAATGACTTTTCCAGGGCTCAGTGCCTATTCCCTATTCATCTGCTCCCAGGGCTCGGTGCCTATTCCCCGGGGTCGGTGACTTTCCCAGGGCTTGGTGCCCATCCCTAGAGGTCGGTGACATTTCCAGACGTGGTGACATCCCCACAGGGAACTCTGCCCTGCTCAGGGGCTGCAGCGCCTGCCCTGCTCCGTTGCTGATGCACCGGCTCCCTGCCTGATGCCGCGGGGGTCCCGGTGCGGCGGGGCGGTGCGGGGAGGCGGCGCGGGGCGGAACGCGGCTGCGGACCCGCCTCCCTCCATCCCCGGCGCCCTCCCCTCCCGGTGGCAGCTCCGGGCACGGTTCGCGGGAGCAACTTGGCGGCTCGTCCCCGTGGTGCCTGTGCCGGGGCCAGCGCGGCCGTGGCGGGCGGGCGGCCCCGCCGCCCCTAGAGCCGCCCGAGCACCCCGGAGCCGCCGGGAGCCACCGGAGCCGCCGGGATGAGCGCTCTCGCCTTCGACGACGCGGGCCTGGAGGGGCTGGCACCGTCCCTCGGCCTCTCCGGGGCCAGCGACATCGACACGGCCCTGCTCAGCGACATCGACGGTGCGTCCCGGCGGGGCCGGGATGGGGCATGGCCGGGGCTGGGGGCACAACCGGGACCGGGCTGGGGAGTAACCGGGGCTCGGTGCACGGCCGGGGGGCTGGGCTTGGTGCAGAACTGGGGTTCGGTGCATGAGCAGGACCGGGCGGGGGCACGGCCGGGACCGGGCTGGGGGATACCCAGGCTCGGTGCATGGCCAGGGGCTGGGCACGGTGCAGTGCCGGGGCTCGGTGCGCGGTCGCGACATGGCTGTGGGTACAGCTGGGGCTGGGGCACAACCAGGACCAGGCTGGGGGTATAACCAGGCTTGGTGCACGGTCAGGACCGAGCTGGGGGCAGAACTGGGTCTCGGTGCGTGGCCGGGACCGCGCTGGGGGTATAACCGGGGCTGGGTGCATGGTCGGGAGCGCGCTCGGTGCATGGTCGGGGCCGGGGAGCCCAGGCTCGGTGCACGGCCAGGGAACTTCATACCGGGACATGGCCGGGGCGGCGGGGTCGGTGCATAACCGGGACTCCGTGCACGGCCGGCGGACCGGACTCGGTGCCGGGCCCGGCGTGGGGCGGGGGGATACCGAGCTGCTGAAGCGCGGAGTCGGTGCAGGACCGGGCTGACTCCGTTATCGGGGGCCGGTCCATAGCGGGGGGCTTGGGAGGAAGGGGGGGCACAGGACACCGGCCCCCCTGGGCTGGAGGTGCTGATACCGGGACAGCCCCGACGATCCCCCCCCCGTTCCCAGTCACAGCATCGTGTCTCCGGTGGCCCCGCCCCCCGTGACGTCACCGTCGGGGTTACTCTCGGTCGTTCCCTCCAGGACGCCTGGGTTCCTCCAACCCATCCAACCGGCATGGGCTGGCATGTAGGGGCTCTGCTCCGGCCCTGGGGCTGGCATCCACCAGCACCCACCTCCTCTGCGCTTTGGGGGTCCGTGGGATGGGGAAACTCTAACAGGACCCATTCCCGGAGGGGACCCACTTCCCAAAGGAACCCATTTCTCGAGGGGACCCACTTCCACCCACCGCAGTGGCACTGGGGGCTCACATGCGCTGAGTTCAGCGATTCCCTGGCTTTAGCAAAAAACTGGGGATCCCGAAAAGTCTGGGAGCCCAGCCATCAGTGAGCCCCCCCGCCTGCCTCACCGCGTGGTCCGCCGGCCCTGCAGGTCCGCGCCATCCGGCACAGCCGGCGGAGCACGCGGTGAGGCGGGCACAGGGCCGGCCAAACCCTCCGACACCTGCCCCAGCTCCTGATCCGTGGGGATCTCTCCTCCGGGATCTGGGATGGTGGTGGCATCCCAGGTCTGGAGGCTCATCCCAGTGACAATCGGGGCGGATCAAAGCAGGTCCAGGTGCCACCTGCTTCTCTCGGCAAGGTTTTGGCGTGGGCAGGGAAGCAGGCACCGTGCCAGGGCTGAGTGCTGCTATATGGGATGAGGTTTTCCCACCGTGGAGTTTTGCCACACTCCTTTGTACCGTAGCCAGCTGGGCCACCTTGGACCCCATAGTTCCCCAAAGTTGGTTTGTTGTCAGTCCCTGGGTGGCCGTGGTTGTTCCTCATCCCCATCCCACCACAGGGTGATGTGGGATGTGTTCCCAGGAATGTGGGTGCCGTAAGCCTGCTGGGACCTGCCAGGATCCACAGATGTGTGGCTCTGCCCCACAGGCTCCCATGGCGGGGGGTAGAGGTGGCACTGGTGGGTGCCCATGTCATGCTGATGGTGTGTGTGGCAGCAGGTGCCACGGGATAGAAATATCTGGTTGGAGCCAGGAGGCTGGGACACCCGTGCCCACCTCTGGGCTGGGCAGCAGGAAGGGGGCCAGGAGGAAGCACCCCCTCTCTGCAGCCCCAGACTTTGCTCTGGACCACGGGGGAGCTTTGGGCACCCCTTGAGCAGGGGGGTGGGAAGGGGTGAGGCTGGGAGACCCCCTGGAAGGACACCCACCTGTGAAGAGTGGGGTGCCGAGAGCTGGAAGTTTTCTGGGGGGAAAGAGAGCACCCGGTCGTTGCGGGGCGACTCCTGGGCAATGAGTGAGGACGGACCCATCGGACTGGGGGTTACGGGAGGGCGACAGGGCGCGGGGCGAAGGGGTTAACGGAGTGTGACCCCGAGTAACCGCGGGCGGGTTGCGGCGAGTGCCCGGGAGTAACCCGGTGCCGGGCTCACCTTGGGCGCCGGGGGCTGTTCGGGGGCGGCCGGCGGGCGCGCAGGCGGCGATTGGCGGAGTCGCATCACCCCATCGCCGGCCGCGCTCCAGCCCTGGCGCGGGCAGCGCGGGGAGGGCGCCGGGAAGGAGGCGAGAACATGGCTTTAAAAAATCCCGGGGCCTGGTCGCCACCCGGAGCGGGGCTGAGCGGGGGCCGCAGCCTCCTCCTGGGGACCCCCGTGCCCCTACCTGCATGGAGTGCACCTTCGAAGGTACCCCCGCCTCGCCAGCTGCCTCCTCCCCGCCCGGCGGGGTCACCGCCGTGGCCCCTCTGGGGGTGCTGCACCCCACGGGGGGGGGGGGTGTTCGGGGGCTGTATGGCTCGGTGGGGGCATCCCGGGGTTGTGTGCTGTGGGAGTGCCTTGGGGGTACCATGGTGGGGGCATCCTGGGAGTCTGTGTGCCCTGGGGGTTGCACCGAGGCGTGTTGGGGTGGGGGCATCCTGGGGTCTGTGTGCCCACGAGGGGGTGCGCCGGGGGTACCAGGGTGGGGGCGTCCCTGAGTGCTTTGGTGGGAGCATCCCAGGACACCTCAGTGGGGGTTTCTCTGGAGACCCCAGTGTGTGGACATCAGGGCAAAGTGTGGGTGTCGGGGCGATGTGTGGCTGTCAGGACGTGTCTGTGGAGCCACCCTGGAGCACCCAGGTCCTGATGAACGGGACAGAACCCCCCGAGGCTGTTTGAACCCTGTGCTTGCCCGGCTGCCCTCCTGGGTGTTGTTGTGATCAGTCATTCCTGGCAGGGGGGTCTGGCACATCCAGGGGGTGTCACCCCCTGTCATAGCCCGAGCAACCCCTCCCCTTGATACAGAGGCTGATTTGAGGGTTGTAGGGATTCCCAGTAGAGGATAAATGAATGAACTGCCACAAGCACCGCTCAACCTCAGAGACAGGCTGAGATCCACCCTGGCATGCCTAGACAGGACTGGAAAGCCCTGATTGTTGTTGGCCAGACTGCAGCACCCCCCTTGTGAGCGCCGTGCCTCAGTTTCCCCACTGACAGGGTGGCTGAGAGGCTGCGAGGAGCAGGGCACAGCGGATTCCTGGGCTCTCAAGGAATTTTGCACCTGGATTATGGGAATCCAGCCCCAAAGTGCTGAGCTGTGGGGTGGGCAGTACAGAGCCAGCATGGGCTCCCCTTGGGAGCAGGACAGTCTCTGACAGCACGGAGGTGTTTGTATGTGTTTTGCAGACATGCTGCAGCTGATCAACACGCCGGACAATGACTTCTCGGGGCTGTTTGACTCGCCATTCGGTGCCCCCGACAGCACCGTGCCCGCAGGGCTCCCCTCCACCCCGGGCACCCTCAACTCTTACCTGGGTCCCAGCAAGCCTCCCCCCACCACCCCCACCGGCAGCTCCTTCGCGGGGCCCCCCGGGATGGCGGCCTTCCCCCCTCAGCCCCCGGCCCCGCTCCTGCCGGCGCCATCCCTGGGTATCAAGGACGAGTCGTCGGCCGTGCCCAGCAGCCAGCCCCAGCCCCAGCCCCAGCCCCAGCCCCAGCCCCAGCCTCAGCCCCAGCCTCAGCCCCAGCCCCAGCCCGGTGTGATGCTGACCCCGAACTTCGTCCCCGCATCCCCCAGCCCGTTCACTCCCCAGCCCTTGGTGGGCTACCAGAACCAGCACAGCTTCTCCGGTGAGGATTTAAGGATGCAGGGGGAGTTTGGGGCTCCCTGGGTGGGGGGGGTTGTGGTGGTGGGGGTCTTGGTGGAAGGGGGATATGTCCCTGCGTGATGGGGCTGAGCAGGGTGGGCTGGTGTCGGGGGCTCTGTTAATGCTGTATTCTGCTCCAGCTGTGCAGCCCGGAGGTGCAGGGCAGACCCTGCCCAGCCCCCTGCCCACCCCACAGCCCAGTCAGCCCGTGGCACTGCCTGGTCCCGTGCAGAGCGTGGCACCCCAGCAGCTCCTCGCCCCTGCTGCCTCTACCACCCAGTCGATCTCTCCCCAGATCCAGCCGGTGCCGGTAAGCCCCGGGCCAGGGGTGGGGTATCCCAGTGACCCCCTCAGCCCTGCTGATCCCCCCTGCCCCTCAGGTTCTCCTGCAGCCCCACTTCATCAAGGCTGACTCCCTGGTGCTGACGGCTGTCAAGACGGATGCTGGCAGCGCCAAGACCTCCACCATCGCCTCCCTGGCCACCAGTGCCAGCGGCTCTGCCACCCCGCTCCAAGTGCCGGTATGTCCCCATTGCCGGGAACCCCAAGGTGGGGGGATGCTCCAGGGCCCCCACTGACCCCACCCTGCATCCCTGCAGGCACTGGTGAGCGGAGGGACCATCCTGGCCACGGTCCCGCTGGTGGTGGATGCAGATAAACTGCCCATTAACCGGCTGGCGCCCAGCGGGAAGCCGGCACTGGTGCAGAGCCGGGGGGAGAAGCGCACGGCCCACAACGCCATCGAGAAGCGCTACCGCTCCTCCATCAACGACAAGATCGTGGAGCTCAAGGACCTGGTGGTGGGCACTGAGGCCAAGGTGGGAGCCGGGGAGCAGTGGGGCAGGGGCAGGTTGTGGGGGTTCTTCGCCTGGCATTTGGCCTGAGCCATCCATGCCCACCGGCAGCTCAACAAGTCGGCGATCCTGAGGAAGGCCATCGACTACATCCGCTTCCTGCAGCAGAGCAACCAGAAGCTGAAGCAGGAGAACCTCGCCCTGAAGATGGCCGTGCAGAAGAACCGTGAGTGGAAGGGCAGGTCTTGGGGTAGGGGGCTATGCTCTGTGCCACCCAGCACCCTTTAGCTTGTCGTGCTTGCCACAGAGCCCCTGAAGGACCTGGGGACCTGCTGCAGCAGGGGGGTCAAGGCGGAGGCCCCCATGGAGGTGGTGAAGGCGGAGGTGATGGAGACGCTGACGCCGCCACCCTCGGACGCGGGCTCACCATCCCACAGCAGCCCCCTCTCTCTCAGTGGGGGCAGCAGCAACAGCAGCAGCGACTCGGAGCCTGACAGCCCCCTCTGCAACCGTGGCAAGGTGAGGGAGAGCTGCTTCACACCAGGGGTGCCAAAGGCAAAGTGTGCCCGATGAGGAGAGGAGCTGAGAGCCCTGCCTTGCTCTCTGAGGCTGCTCCTCCCCCGATTTGGGGTTTTTGGGGTAATTCTGAGGTGCGTGGGGCTGCACCTCATGGTCTGTACCCCAAAATCTATTCTGTGCCCCCTGCCCATACACAAAAATCCATGCCTATTTCCTTATACCATGCCTGTGCCCCATCCCCTCACATCCGTACCCATGCCTGGGGCTCACAGCAGCTCTGCCCACTCAGGTGAAGCAGGAGCACCTGCCACCCTTGCCCAGCAGCCAGGGAATGCTGGACCGCTCTCGCATGGCTCTCTGCACCTTCGTCTTCCTCTGCCTCTCCTTCAACCCCCTGGCCTCCCTCCTCCGGAGCTCCAGCTCCCCGAGCCCTCTGGGGAGCCCGGACACTGCCAGCCCCAGCAGGAGCATCATGGCTGAGTCTGGCACTGTGGGTAAGCTCTGGTGTGGGGTGGGGGCTCTTCGTGTGGGGGACATAGGTGTGCAGGCTGTTGGGACGGGCACGGGGTGGAGGCCGTTGGAATGGAGGCTGTTGGGATGGGTGTGGGTTGGGGGCTGTCAGGGTGGGTATGGACTAGAGGCTGTTGAGGTAAAGACCATCGGGGTGCAGGATGTTGGGGTGCATGTGTGGTAGGGGCTGGGATAGGTCTGAGATGGGAGATGTTTGGGGTGGAGGATGCTGGGGTAGACACGAGGCAGAGGCCACTGGGTGGAGGCTGTTGGGGTGGTCACGGGGTGAAGGCCACCAGAATGGAGAACCTGGGGTGGATGTGGGGCCATTGGGTGGAATCTTGGGTTGGACACCATTGGGTGGGGGCTCTTTGGGTGGGCACAGGGTGAAAGCCACTGGGATGGAGACTGGGGTGGGCACAGGGCAGCATTTGCAGGGTGGTGCTGACCCCCTTTCTGCGCAGAGGAGCCATGGGGGTGGTCACAGTGGCTGTGGCCCACGCTGGCCTTCTGGGCACTGAACACGGCGCTGGTGCTGGGGGCGGTGGTGCGGCTCTTCGTCTGCGGGGAGCCCGTCACCCGCCCCCACTCCGAGCCCTCCATCCTCTTCTGGCGGCACCGCCGGCAGGCCGACCTTGACCTCGACCGTGTGAGTCCCACCTCGCGTGATGTCCCCTGTCCCACCCGCCCTGTCCCCTCAGCCCTGCCCACACTGACAATGTCTCCGGGGCCACAGGGGGACTTCGCGCAGGGGGCCCAGCACCTGCGGACGGCGCTTGGGGCGCTGGGGCGGCCGCTGCCGGCGTCCCACGGGGACCTGGCCTGCAGCCTGCTCTGGACCCTCCTGCGCCACCTGCTCCAGCGCCTCTGGGTGGGCCGCTGGCTGGCCGCCCGTGCCGGGGGGCTGCGCCCGGACCCCCCACCCCCTGCCCACGTCCGCCAGAGTGCCCGCGATGCCGCCATGGCTTACCACCGCCTGCACCAGCTCCACCTCGCCGGTACGGCCCCGTGCCATGGGGCGGGCTGAGGGATGGGACCCCTGCACCCCACATCTCCCCTGAGCCCCCCAGCCCCATCCTTGAGCCTCCTGTCCCCGTTCCCACAGGGAAGCAGGCTGGGGGGCACCTGCTGGCCATCAACCTGGCGCTGAGCGCCGTCAACCTGGCCGAGTGTGCCGGCGATGCCATCTCCGTGGCAGCACTGGCTGAGATTTACGTGGCAGCCGCCCTGCGGATCAAGGCCAGCCTGCACCGCTGCTTCCACTTCTTGGCGGTGAGTGTGGGGCAGTGGGGGTCCCCTGTGTCCCCTGGGATTGGGGTCTCAGGTGCCCCCTGACCTCCTGATCTCCCCACAGCGCCCCTTCCTCTGCAGTGCCCGGCGTGTGGCCCTGTCCCACGGTGGGGCTGTGCCCCCTGCCATGCAGTGGCTCTGCCACCCCTTGGGCCACCGCTTCTTCGTTGACGGGGACTGGGCAGTCAAGGGTGTCCCCAGGGAGACCATCTACAGCTCTGCTGGCAACCCAGGTGACCTCAAACCCCCAAAGCCCCACACTCCCCATTTTGGGGTGTTGACATACCCACTGACCCTGTCTCTGTGCCGCAGTGGATCCACTGGCGCAGGTGACCCAGCTCTTCCGTGAGCACCTCCTGGAGAAGGCACTGTGCTGCGTGGCCATTCCTGAGCCCGGCCGCCCCACTGCCCAGGGAGAGGGGTGAGTGCCAGAGTGGGCACCCTGCACCTCCAACCTGGCACGGGGCCAGCCCCCTCACAGCCCCTCTCCCGCAGGCGGTTCTCTGATGCCCTCGAGTACCTCCAGCTGCTCAATGGCTGCTCGGATGTCAGTGGCATACCTGGCCCCACACCTTCCATCACCTCCGGCTTGGCGGCTGTCACAGGTGAGGCTGGTGTGTCTCCTACTGGGGACACTTCATGTGGGGGGCCATGAGAGTAAGGACACCCCACTCCTGTGTACTTCCCACTCTGCAGGCACCGACCCCGTGTCCAAGTGGTGGGCGTCCTTCATTGGCATCGTTATCCACTGGCTGCAGGGAGATGAGGAGGGGGCTGAGCGCCTCTACCCGCTGGTGGAGACCATGCCCCGGGCACTGCAGAGCTCTGAGTGAGTGCTGGGGCTATCAGGGATGGCCCTTCCTCCTGTCCCCTTTGGGTTGGCGCAGCCCCTCTGAATGCACTTGGAGCACTCAGTGTGTGTTGGAGAGGGGCACAGCCACGCCTGGCAAGGGGTCTGCAGTGACCACGTCCCCTCCCCCTCGCAGGAAGCCCCTTCCCCGTGCTGCCCTGCACTCATTCCGAGCCGTCCGCGCCTTGCTGAGCAAGCAGGACGGGAACCAGGCCACCCTGAGCCACTGTGAGAAGGCCAGTAGCTGCCTGCGGGAGAGCCTGGAGCTGGGCAGCCCCCCCAAGGGCACCATCGACAAGGTGAGCTGGGGTTTGGGGCACGAGGTGGCCGCGAGCCCCCAACCCTGGCGGGAGGTGCCCCCGACCCTCGCGGGGGTGCATTGTAGTTGCATTGCATGTGTCAGACTGGGAGTGCAATGCCCCTGCCGTGCAGCCCGGCGGGGGTCCCGCGCAGCAGCGCCTGCCCGCAGGAACCTCCTCGGCACCCCCCCATCCCTCTGTCTGTCCCTCTGCTCACCCAGCTCCTCTCGTCCCTCCAGGCAGTCCAGCTCCTGCTCTGTGACCTGCTCCTGGTCACCCGCACCAACCTGTGGCAGCAGCAGATGGGGGCCAGCCAGCAGCGCAGCTGCCTCTACCAGGCGTCTGCCCTGGAGCTGCGCGGCTTCCAGCAGGATCTCAGCAGCCTGCGGCGCCTGGCGCAGACCCTCCGCCCCGCCATGCGCCGGGTGAGCCCCCAACCTGTCACCTGGTGGGTCCCCTCGTACCCTGCACCCGGCTGTGCTCACTGTCCCCCCCCATCCAGGTGTTCCTGCATGAAGCCACTGCCAGGCTGATGGCCCGGGCCAGCCCCACGCGCACCCACCAGCTGCTGGACCGCAGCCTGCGCAGGAGAGGGGTGCAGGGCAGCAAAACAGGTGGGCACGGGGTGGGAGAAGGGGTGGGACACCCCACTCCTCACCCCCAGCACCCCAGAAGCCTTGGATGGTGGGAGACAGGGAGAGACACAGGGTGGGATATCCCTCTCTGCACCCAGTCATCGTGGGCAGTGGGGTACAGGATGGGACATCCCACTTCATACCTGCAGCACCCCAGCACCTTGGTTGGTGGGATACAGGGTGGGATACCTGATTCCCTACATGCAGCACCCCAACACCTTGGGTGGTGGGACATGGAGTGGGACATGGGATGACACACCCCTCTCCACATTCAGAGCACCCCAGAACCTTGGGTGGGGGGACACCCTGCTCCCCACCTTAGGTGGTGGGATGTGGGGTGGAACACCCCACTGGCAGCACCCTAGTGGGACACATGACCTCCCATCCCATCCTTTGGTGGTGTCACCCGCTCCAGGGTGGGCGAATAACCCCATCCCTGTGCCAGAGCCCCCAAGGTCTACTCGGTGGCTTCCATCCCCCTTGGTGCTGACCCCTACTCTGTCCCTTCGCAGCTGGGGAGCCGGAGAGTCACCCCACACCCCGAGAACATGCCGAGGCGCTGCTGCTGGCCTGCTGCTACCTCCCGCCCAGCTTCCTGGCTGGCCCGGGGCAGCGCGTGGGAATGCTGGCCGAGGCTGCCCGCACGCTGGAGAAGCTGGGAGACCGCCGGACGCTGCACGACTGCCAGCAGATGATCATCAAGCTGGGCAGCGGCACCACCGTCACGTCGGGATAGGTGGGGAGCTGCCAGCCCCCCGCCACCCCCCCGGGTGCGGGATGTGGGGTGGAAGGGGGCGTGTGCCTCAGTTTCCCCGCAGGACACGGTGCTGGGGAGCGGATTTTGAGGTGAAGGGGTGGGTGGGGAGGGGCAGGGTGGTACCTGATGTGGGTGCGGGGGGGGGATGTCCCAGCGTGGGGTACCCCGGGTGGGCTCCCCGCCCCACGGCCGTGTCTGTGTCCCCAGCCCGCGTGGGGGACGGGGCGTGGAGACCTCTAGTGACACTGTCACAGTATTGCAGGGCACGGGACGCTCGGCAGCTGCCCCTGGTGTCACCTGTACCCCTCGGTGTCACCTGTACCCCCCAGTGCCACCTATACCCCCCTGTGTCCCCTGTACCTCCCAACGCGCAGGATGGGGACCCTGCCCGGCCCACTATGGATCCCACTGCTGCTGCACCCCTTGTTTTTGGGGCTTTGCCCCCGCTGTGAGGGGTAGGTTTGGCCCCATGGCAGCAGCAAAGCGACCTCTCCCCAACCACACCAATGGTAGGCAAGAGGGGACCCCACCCACCCACCCTATCCCCACCCCTAGCACTGACTAGTCACCCCATTAGGAGCTGCCACCACCCCTGAGCATGGACAGGCTTTTGGAGAAGGGATGGCAGGGTGGCACAGGGCTCCTGGGGGGCTGGTGGGTGCCCCTGTGCCCTTGCTTCATCCCTCTTGTATATAGACCCCCCTTCCCTTGGCTCCCCCCGCTCCCCTTTTCCCTTTTTAAACGGTATTTTCATAGTTGGAGAGTTTTGTACAGACAATTAAAGCTGATTATTTATACCGGTGTGTGCTGGATTCGGGGGGGGCTGACACTAAAATTAGAGGGCAAGGAACCCCCTACAACTGGGGTTGCCTTGCTCCCACAGGGCTGATGGGATGGGGGGGCATACGTGGCAGGGATGGGGACACTGGGTGCAAAGGGATCCCAAACACCCCCTCCTTAACCCACGATGTCTTGGGGGGTGCTGCCCCCTCCACCTCCATAAACCCCCCCATCAGTGGGACCCTCGGGGATGAAGGACCAGCCAGGGGCTGGCACAGCCCGGGGGGGACCCTACCAGCCCCCCAGAGATAAAGAGAGGCCACGAGCAGGGCGCCACGTACTTCCAAAACAATCGTTGTATCTTTATTGACGCTCTGAATGCAATGACCTGTTTTTTACTCTTAAGGAAAATAAACATCTTTTAGAAACAGCTTGTTACACACAATCTTCAGTGTGAAGCAATATACTAATAAGAACACTAGTCTTAACATTTACAGTCTTCATATATATTATATATATGTATATGTATACATATATATACACTATATAATGAGGCAATATATAATACACACGGTTTACCATTTTACAGTCATATGTACAAGATGTCACTAAAAATAGCCAGATTTCAGGCAACACTGCCAAGGACACCAGGATTTTTATTTTTTTTTTATCTTTAAATTAATTATTTTTTATTATTATTTCTCCCCTTTTTTTTTTTTTATTTTTCTCACCTCCTTTTTTGTGTTTTTCGCTCCTGTGTCCGAGGCAGCTGCTGAAACGACAGACATTGTGTGGCCAGCAAACCTTGGGGTGAGAGATGGATGGAATGGAGGGAACAAGAGAGGTGGTGGGGACACGAGGCGCTGGCTCTGCGGGGGACACAGATGGGGCCAGCATTGTGCTCCCCTTTGTAGGATGCTCTGGAGTTGAGGGGTGGCTGGTGGCTGTTTTTAAGATGGGATTTGGGGTGGGTTTGCCCTGGGTTGGTTATTTGCTGCCTGTGTCAGTGTGCAGGTGACAAAAGGCTGGGGCGTGCAGCCTGGGGACAAGGGCAGGGGGTCACCCCAGTACTGGGCCCCCCAGATCCACCGAGGCAGCCAGGAAGGGAAGCAAAAGCCAAGGGAGCCGAGCAAACCCAGGGCAGTGAGGGGTGAGCCAGGGCCATGTGGAGGGAGGAGGCAAATGACTCCTCCTCCTTCTCCTCCGGTTCAGAACCCAGAGCCATGGGATTTGCACCCAGATCCTGGGGTTTGCACCCAAAGCTGTGGGGTTCAGCACCCAGAGCCGTGGGGTTTGTACCCAAAGTCATGGGGTTCAGCACAAGCACGGGGAGCAAAGCCCCCCGCACGAGGAGCCGCAGAGAGGTGCTGGCGAGGCCAAGCAGAGGCAGGAGGGTGGGCTTTGGGGGTCCTCACAAGCAGGACCAGGTGTCCCCAGCCCAGCAGTGCCAGCACCCCATGGAGTGTGAGGGTGGTGGGTGCAATGAGTCAGGGTTTGGGGTTCAGGAGCGGGGCTGGGCCAGCCTGGTGGGTGCCCCACCGGCCTGACCAAGCACCCCTCGCCCCCCCCGGCACCCTGAGTGTGGGTGGCGGCAGACAGGAGATGGAAGAACAAAATGGAAAAAGCAGAGTGGTGTTTCAAACAGCAGGCCGTTGTTTGTTTTGTTTTTTTTTTTCCTCATTTTTCTCTTTTTTTCTACTTTTTTTGGTCTTTTTTTTTTTTGTCTTTTTTTAATCCTTTTCTCCGCTGAACTATATACAAACACCGTGAGGTTTGCTGAAGGCAACATCTCAGATCAGATCAGTGTGATATGGAGAGCCGGGACCCACGGGGAGTCCGGCGGCCCCACAGTAAGACAACGTCGTCGGGATCCCCCCCTTGTACGTGGACCACCCCCCCGCCCCCCCGTGCAGCCATCGCGGGTGGGGGATCCCGATCCGTCCCCCGTGTATCCAGACCAGGTTTTACCGGAGGCCCGGCGTGGGAGAAAACCCGGCGCTGGCTCCGCCCGCGCGGAGCGGGCTCGGGGGGTCCCGGGGCGCTCACGGGCAGCGGGGGGTCCCCGGTACGGCCCGGCCCCGCTCCGGCCGCTGCCTCCTCCGCCGGTCCCTCACTGGCGGCGGGGCGGGTGCCCGCGGGCGCTACACCGGCTGCCTCTGCGGGGAGAAGGAGGGTGTCAGCCCGGGGGTCCCGATGGAGGCGGGGTGATAGCCCTGGGTTGTCCCCATCAGCACCCCCCACCAATAACCGGGCACCCATCTGGGACGCGGTGCTTAGAGCAGGGATTCAACCATCACCCACCACCTCATCGGTGCTCAGAGAAGGGAGGTGAGACCCCCACCCCAGACCCAGCACCCACTCACTGGCCACCCCCCCAGTATCGCCAGGGATGCGATGCCCCCCGCAACGCCCATGCGGGGCTGAGTGCCCAGGATGGGTGGCCCCAGGAATTTGGGGTCAGAAGGCAGGTCCTCCTGTCCCAGGGAGCTGTGGAGCTTTGGAGGGTGCACAGGGGGCCTCTGGGCTTACCTTATGTTTGGGACATCTCAGAGAGAAGCTTTCCTCGGTTAATAAGCAACCTGAGAGGAGAGAAGGATGTGTCAGGGGAAACCTCGCACTGCAAGAGAGTTGTCCCTGGGCAGGGGGACACAGTGGCCCCCTGGTCCACAGCCACCCACTACCTCCTAGACCAGCTACAGCGTTTGTATGAGGGACTCATCTGAGGCCACATAAAGACATGCCAGTGCTGCTGGTGCAGTGGGCATCACCATCCCAGCAGGTGGGGAGCCACAGGCTCACCCTGACCTTGGAGCAACAGGCCCCATGTCCAGAGGGTGCCCAGGGACCCCGCACCCCTGTCCCCACAGCTAGGCTCACCTGTGTCGATGGCACACGCGTAGTGGTAGGTGTGGGGACACCCCTTCTGGCAGCAGCCCACAGTGGCTCCCACTTGCTGGCAGCTCGAGCACTTCTGTGAACGCACCCGGGAATTCGGAGCAGGGAAGAAGAGATGTGGAGAGACAGAGAAACTCCATCAGAGCCCAGCACAGGTGCGGAGAACCCCAACGGCCCCAGCAGTGAGGGCAAGGCGGGTGTCCCCGCTCCTCTCCAGGCCCTTGTTACCTATTCCAGGCAATATCCTTCCTCCTGTGCCAGCACACCATGGACCACACTGTACCTCTCACTTGGCCGTCTGCAGCCATGCACAAGGTTTCTACCTGCCATACCCCTCCTGTGGATGGCACTGAGCCTGCAGCCATGCTCCATGGGGCAGGGGTGCGGAGGAGAAGGGACATGACCTGGGCTGTGCCATGGCTTGGTGGCAGAGGTGGTAGAGGACCACAGTGGTCCCCATCTCCTGCCCCGTGCCCAACGGGTGCTGCAGGGAAGGGAGTACCTGGACCGTGGTGAGGGCAGCAACCTCCAGAGAGCCATGACATGAGCACTCAGGTTTAGGAATACAGCCAATCCCAAACCTGGCACTGAGGGACTTGCTAGAGACCCTCTGCTCAGCCTCTGCTGGGGGGTTGTCCCCTTTCTCTCTCCAGCACAAAAAACCCATGTCACAGAATCCCAGAATGGTTTGGAAGGGACCTTAATGCTCATCCAGTTCCAAGCCCTGTCATAGGCAGGGACACCTTCCACTAGATCAGGTTGCTCCAAGCCCTGTCCAACCTGGCCTTGAACACTTCCATGGATGGGGTACACACAACTTCTCATCCCCCTATGGTGGTCCCCATCAGTGACCTCGCTATTTTGCTTGCTCCATGTGCCCATGCTCCAGTGGGTCTGGGAGAGGGGCAGGGTAGGGTCGTCCCATCCCTGCAGCTCCCCTTCCCCTGCTGCTCATCACCACAGCACCAGGCCATGTTGAACCTACATTCATCTTCCATTCCTGCTGCATCTGTCCCACTCTGAACCACCCCATGTGACGCATGGCTGGGCCAGGGGATGTGACAGTCCCAGGGAGCCCAGCCACCCTCCCAAAACATAACCCCATAAATACATTTCTGCACCTAAAAGGGGGGTTTTAGGTGCACAAATCTCACAGGGACACAGCGTGGTTCATGGCACTGAGCACCTGCTCTGCTTCCAAGGCAAAACTATTAATTTTTCATCCCGACCAGAGGCACGGCCAGGGGAATGACATTGGCTGAAGGAGGCCAGCAGGAGATGCTGCCTCAGGATGTGGTGCTGGGCGTGCAGCCGAGCTCTTACCAGGTCGGCAGCCGCCTTGACAGCCTCCTGCAGCCCGTAGAGCTTCCCCGCCACCAGGAAAACCCCAGCGGTCCATACAGCACAGGCCTCGTGCAGCCAGTGCTCCTGCGTGTCGCCCGCCGGCTCCTGCGGCGGGGACTCAGCCTTGTGACATTCGTGCCGCCGGGGCTTTTCGGCCGCCTCCTCGCCCTCTGTCCTCTCGTCACAGCAGTAGCAGCTCTGCAGCCTACGGAACATGCCCCGTGGGCTGGAGCGCAGCGCACTCTGCTTGGCCGCCTCGGCAGCACCCTCCGGCCGCGCCGCCTTCCCGCCGGCACCGCAGCTGCCCTCCATCCCGCGGGGCACCCGCTCGGCCATGGCGGGTGCGATGGTGTCCTCGCCCAGCCCCTCCACCCGCACCTTCTCCTTCAGCCGTGACTTCTTCTTGGGCAGGCAGTCCTCGGGGTAGTAGGGCCCGCAGAGGTCCCCCAGGTCCTTGTAGTTGGCGGGGTTGCGGCAGAGGCAGCAGACCAGGCACGCGGCGCTCAGCGCCTTTGACACCACCGGCCCCATGTGCATGGTGGAGGAGGCGGGCAGGGCTGCCCGCGGGCGCGGTGCCAGCCCGGCCGGTCCCCGCTGCAGCCGCGCCTCATCGCCAGGCGAGTTGATGATGGTGCAGGTGGTGGTGAACTCCCCGCGCCGCTCCACGCGGACATAGGGAGCGAAGGGGGGAGCCCGGCTGTCCGCCCGCAGCCGCTTGCAGGAGATGTACTTCAGTCGGATCTCAGGCTCGGCGGGATGCACCAGCGGGGCCTGCTGGGACTGCCGCCGCCGCTTCCCGCGGCTCTTGCACCGCGCCGGCACCGCCTTGGCCTTGCCGTGGCCCAGACGCTTCCGCTGCCGCTTGGAGTAGCCGTTGTAGTTGGAGTGGTTGGCCCGCGGCTTTGGCCCCCGCGCTGGCCCAGCAGCAGAGCGTCCCTCAGGGGGGCCATCGCTGCCCCCCACCTCCTTCTCCTCAGTCTTTGGTTTCTTCTCCCGCGGTGCCTCCTCCCCACCGCCTGGGTTGGCCACACGTTCCCGGGGCAGCAGCGGTGGCGCAGGGCCCAGCGGCGCCTTGGCCATGCCCAGCGCTGCCGCTTTGCCCTTGCGGTTCCTCTTCTTGGGCAGGAGCCCGAGGTTCTTGGCCCCCATGGTGGGGCTGGACTGGGCCCCCAGCGTCGGCCCACAGGCATCACCCTGGCAGCCTTCAGGAGAGAGCTTCTTCCCGCTGCCTGGTTTCCCTTTCGGTGATCGGCCGTTGGGGTTCCGGCACAGCGGCTCAGTCACTGGCATGGTGGGCACCTTCTGTGCTGCCACTGGCTTGGGCAGCCTCACGTCACCCACCGCTGCAGCCACCCCACTGTGCTTCACCACTCGCTCCCGCTCCGCCCCGGCTGGGCTCAGGGAGGAGCCATAGGCAGTCACGGTGGCCACTGCCGCCGTGGCCGCCGGTTTGCAGGTGAACTTCTTCAGGTTGGGCGAGGTGATCTTCTGGACAATGGCCTCCAGCTTGAGGCCACGGCCCTTGCGGGGAGGCAGCACTTTGGTCTTGGTGGCCTCCTGGAAGGCTGCCCGGGAGGTGATCTTGATGCAGACATCAGGGGCCTCCTTTGGCAGGGGGGGCTTCGGGACGGCTTCACCAGAGCTCTTGGGAGGCAGCTTGGCTTTCACCTTCTTGGCCACTGGCATCTTCTTGAAGAGGCTGGGGGGGCCCTCTGGCTTCTCCTCCTTCACGCCGCCGCTGTTGCTCCGCAGGACAAGGTTCCTTTTCTTGGTGGGGATGGGGGAGATGAAGGTGGACTTCCTCTTCAGCGAGTGCAGTGGCCGCTCCGACATCTTGCCCCCCATGCCCGGCCCTGCTTTGGGCAGCTTCATCCGGGCACCCACCTTGCCCTCCTTGTGGGGGCTGCCCGGTGCTGCCAGCTTGAAGGCAGGTGGGAGGTGGTTGTTGGATATGAGCTTTTTGGGTGCCTTGCAGTTCTTCAGCCGGACGTCGGCTGCCCGCTTGCCCCGCTGCCGCTTGGTGTAGAAAACCTCTTGTGTCTTCGTCCGGGAGCGCAGGATCATCGACCGCTGGTCCCTCTCCCCCGCCTCCACCGCATCCCCCTCCAGTGGTGTCGGCCCTGCCGCCTCCTCTGCCGCCACCAAGCCAGGCACCAGGAGGGTGGCATCACTGCTGTTTTGGACCACCCTGGGGGCGGGCCGGCTGCTGCGTTTCCTGGCTTTGAAAGCCACCCGCTGCTTCACGCCACAGCCGGGCTTCTTCCCCAGCTTCTCCTGGTGTGTGGGAGCCTTCAGCCCCTCCAGCGGGGCCGGGGCGCGGGGCTCGGCGAGGGCGGTGAAGGAGCGGGTGCACATGCGCGCCGGGAGACCCTCAGCTGGAAACCGGGGCGTTTGGCTCTGGGCGCTCTTGCTCGGTACCTCCGTCTGTCCATCTGGCCCCAGGCAGGCACTGGCCACGCCGCCTGCCGCTGGCAGCTCATCAAATGGGGTCAGCACGGCGCTGCCGGGGTTGTCCCCCTCCGGCAGCCGGCAGTGCACCCTCTTGTTGCGGAGGCTCTTGCCCCGTGAGACAGGCTCCATCTTCCCGAGCACATTTTCGGGTGTGAGTTGCTGCTTCACTGTGACTGACGAGGCAGATTCGGCATCAGCAGCCTCCAGATGGGATGTTTCCCCTCCACCGCTCTCCTCCTCGGACTGGATGTTGGGAAGGGAGGACTTGAACCAGCTCTTCACCTTGGTCTCCGTGCCCACGGCAGGGCCCAGCAGGATGACAGACTGGCCGGAGAGGCGCGGGGTGGGAGCTGAGCCCTCCTTCTCCACCGTGCTGACGGTCTCCTCGGCGGACACGGGCACCTCGCTGGAGGACAGCACAGCTGGCATCTCCGGGGGCTTGGGCGGCGAGGCGTCATATGTCACCGACTTCTGCTCTGAGCCAGCCAGCTCACAGAGCGAGGAGTACTCCTCTGCCTCCAGGTCTGACTCCTTCAGATCTGGTGAGGAGATGATGGGGATCTCGCTGAAGTCCCCAGCTGAGCAGCAGTGCCGGGTGTCCTGAAGCCACCTCTCGCTGTCTGCCTTTGTTGCTTCATCGTAGGTCAGTGCCTCCTCCTCCTCCATCGCCTGCTCCCCGAAGTCCTGGGCCGGCTCACTCTTGGCTGGCTGCTCTCCGTCGCACAGATCCAAGCCACAGGCGTTTTTTTTCTCCTTGCAGGAGCTCACCAATTTGCTGGGGAACAAGCCCTTGGGGAGGTCAGTGGCCTGAAGCTCCTTCCACCGCAGGCATGCCTCTCCCAGGCTCTCCTCCGGCCAGTCGAAGTGCTCCATAGCATTCTCAGACCCCACCGAGTTGGCAGTGGTGTTTGAGTAGCAGCTGTAGTCAGTGGCTCCTGCACTCGATGTCGCTGCCGGGATGCTGGGCTTGGAGTTGAAGGCCAGTGGGGCAGTGTCCTTCAGCACATCCTTGGTTTCGGTGGTCGTGAACTCCACCTGGGGACCCTCATACACCTCCTCGCCAAAGTCCTTCTCTGCGCTGGCCCCTGAAGCTTTGTCCAACTTGAGGGGCTCGGTGAGTGTGCTGGAGTCACCCTGACTGGGCCAGGTGCCCTTCACCATGGAGTCCAGGCTGGGCCGGTGGTTCTCCAGCTGGAAGGGGGACTTGTTGGCCTCCTTGCTCAGCATGGGCAAGTTGGCCCAGGCTTTGTCCGCCTTCTCACTGATGGCGTCCTGCAGGACAATGATCTCGGAAGCCAGCTCCTCCTGGGACAGGGCGCTGAGGAGCAGCCGGGGACAGTCCCGTTCGTTGGTCACATACTTGGTGAAGGTCTCCAGGGGCAGGGTGGCGTGGATGCTCTGGAAGGAGTCGTCCGATTTGGTGGACATGTCGTCCGGGGAGGTCACGGAGCAGGTGGACACTGACTCGGGCTTTGCCTTGGAGTTGCTGTTGACACGGGCAGGGCTGCGGTTCTGGTTGCAGTACAGGAAACTCCGCTCCAGCTGATCCTCTGACCCACTGAGATAGTCAGCGTCCTGTGTCTCGGCATGGACTGACTGTGGGGTGCTCAGTGGGTCAGACAGGGGAGTCCCCACCTGCTCTGCTGAGTAGGTGCTGCTCTCGGGGCTGCAGTGCTGCCCCTTGAGCTGCTCGGGGGTCCTTGCTGGGGTCTTGATACCCTTTTTCTGGGGCACGGCTGCTTTGGAGAGCAGCAGTTGCTGGACAGTGTTGGAGATGTTCTCCACCTGGGAGGTGAGTGCTGTCAGGCTCTGCAGGCTCAGGTCCGACAGCAGGTTTTCTGGTAGCTTCTCCTTCTGCAAGTTTTTACAGTTCCCGGATTGAGCATCAGGGCTCGTCCCATCAGTGGGAGAAGGGTTCAGCAGCGGCATGAAATGGCTGTGGTCGGCAATGCCGGCCTGGAAGGCGCCGGTGCTCAGCGGCTGCTGGCTGTATTGGAAGTTCTCCAGGTTGGGCATCAGCGGGGAGGGAGTGGAGCTGTAGGATGGGGATCTGCCGACGGAGCGAGCTGGAGAGTGGCTGGCGCTGGGGCTGAAGGTCTGGTAGTACTGCTCGGGTGTCCGGACGGGTGTCGCGTCGCTCTGGCAGTAGGTCTGGCCTGACTGGTTGTAATGTTGGTACTTGGCCAGGTTTTGGTAGTGGAGGGACTCCGGGGTGTGATGCCGCCCCTGCAAGGGCTGTGGCGGCTGCGGGGGCTGCGGTGGTTGAGGGGGCTGCGGCGGCGGTGGCTGTGGGGGCTGCGGCGGCGGCTGTGGGGGCTGCTCGTAGCCAATGCGGTTGGGCTGGTAGCCGTGCAGGTTGGGCACACGGGGGCCGGGGGCCAGGCTGGCGGCGCTGCCCAGGGGCCGCTCCAGCGGCGGCTGCCCCGAGGGCGCCGTGCAGCTCTTGTAGGAGTGTGCCGGCTGGCTGCCCCCCGGCACCGAGGAGTAGGTGGAGGAGGCAGGGAAGGACTGCGAGTGCTGCCCAAAGTGAGGGCTCTGTGAGAAGGGCATGGGAGAGGAGACGTCGTTGGGCAGCTTCTGCCGCTGCAGTTTGGGGTAGGGGAGCGCGGGTGGCTGCTGCTGCTGCTGTTGTGGCTGCTGCTGCTGCTGGAAGTGAGTCCGGAAGGGCAGTGAGGCGGCTGCCGGCTCGTGGTACGGCCGCCCACCTGCCAACGCCGCCGTCTTCTTCATCAGGCTGTCCTCATACTTGGCCACGCCACCGGGCAGCGCCTGTGGCTGGCCACCCCATGCCTGCAGGCTCTCGTCCCCAGAATACCGGGCTGGATAAGGGCTGTTCTCCTGCACGGTGTAATTGGAAAAGGCCGGCCTGCCCTGCAGCTGCTGCCCCGCTAATTGCTTGTTTCCCCGGTGGTATTTCTCCACGGCGCTGTTCTCGTAGCCCGCGTACGGCAGCTGCTGCTGACTGTAGTACTCCTTTGCCACCAGCCTCTGCCGCTCGCAGTTCGGCCCTGCCTGACTTTGATGCCTGTAATTCTCCAGGCGTGATGTATCTTGTGAAGTCGGCTGGTAGCTCTGCTGGTTGCCATGGAAACCACACCTTTCTCGAAAGGACTGCATGGCGCGGGCTCGTTATCTGCGAAGAGAGAGAGGCAAGAATTCAAATGAAGCATTGCCACCATGGCAGGCCGGGGACCAAGAGGGCCCATGTCTCCTGCGCCACGGGGGCATCATCGCCTCACCTCACCTTGCCTGCTGGGCACCACCCTGATGGGCATTGCCTCGCTGCCACCCTGGAATGCAGCACCTGATGCTGCATCACCTCACCTCACCTGTGTTGTCTGCCCTGCACTGCCCCACATCGCCTTGCATCGCTCTCCATCACACCTCACCTTGTGTTTCACCTCCCTGCATTGTGTTGCCTTGCATCACATCACCCTGTTGCGCTGCCCTGATTCACCCTGTATTGCATCGCCTCACACTACCCTTGCATCACATCACTTTCCATGTCTTTGCCTCGCTTCATGTTGCCTTGCATTTCATCACCCTGAATTGCATTGCCCTGCATCACATTGCTTTGCATCCTCCTGCATCGCATCACCTTCCATTTCATCTCCCTGCATCATGTTGCCTTGCATTGCATCGCCCTGAATTGCACTGCCCTGCATCGCATCCTCCTGCATCACCTCACATTGCCCTGCATCACATCGCCCTGCATTTCATCTCCCTGCATCACGGTGCCCTGCATTGCATTGGCTTGCATTGCACCCTGCACTGCATCCCACCCCATCATCCTGCATCCCATCCCCGTGGGCTCCATCGCCCTGGATTGCCCTGGATCACAGCAGCTGGCTTTGTGTCACCTTGCATCGCTCTGCATCGCGCCGTGTCGCCCCACATCACATCTCTTGGTGCTGCATCCTCACCTTGCAGCGCCCTGCATCCTCCGCTATCCCATCTCCTTTCATCACTCCACACTGCAGCATGGTGCCCACAGGCAGGGGGGTGCTGGGTCCAGCTGCACCCTCCCTGCCAGCAGCAGGCCCAGCCACCTTTCTGCCCCTGCTGCTGGGAGCTGCCCCATCCCTGCTGCCCAACCCTCCCTGCCTGCCCCATGTGGTACAGTGACCCTCCCATGCCATGTCGGGGTCCCCCAGCCTCACGCTCTGTGTTTCACACACCCACCAGCCCTCAGCTCTGCAAATCACTCCCCCTCTCCTTGCACACCCTCTCCAGGGACTCCTGGATCCTGCGAGCCCCTCTGCACACCCCGCTTATCACCATTCTTTTTAATTATTGGGCTAATTACTGGAAGCAGCAGCGCGGAGGGCCAGAACCACAGGCTCTGCTGCAAAAAAAGTCATTTCAACTTGCTGGCTCTGCCCATCTCTGCCGGCTGCTGCCTCCCACAGCCCCCCCTGCCCCAGTGATCCCCCTGCCCCGGCGCGATGCCATCTGGAAGCTGTCTGCTCCCGCCGGCAGCCGTCATTTCCGAGCGCCTCGCCACCGTCATCATTAGAGCTCCCTGTTTCCTCACTCTGCTTGTGCTGGGTGCAGGGACACACCTGGGTCACTGGTTTGATCTCTTGAGGCAGCTGAGTGGCTTGTGAGGGCTAATGAAGGGCTCGGTGAGGGGGGGATGCATCCTGCCCATCTCCAGCACCAGTGGGTCTGGGGCGCTGGGGTGGACAGAGCCTGTTTCAGACACGGATTGAGATGTCGGAGCCTGGGTTAGGGCAGCCCCAAGGGTTTGCAGGTGCCTGGGGACATCCCTGGCGTTGCTCCCTTGGCACTGTGATGCAGTGGTGACACCAGTGCTGTCCCCTCAGCCTCCATTAAGGCAATGAGTGTTATGAGGGGAGGGGACGAGGTGCTGGTGGTGTGCGCGCCAAGACCATCCCACACTTCCCTGTGGTGCCAGGCAGCCTAGAGCTGGGACATGGATCCACGTATGTCCCCATGTGTCTCATCACCACCCTCATGCCACCACCATGAGTGGCTCCAGACAGTCCCTTTGCTGGCACCTCTGCCACAGCTGCACAAACTGCACAGATGGTTTGATGGGTCCCAGCTCAGCCTTGTTTCCTCACAGCACCCACTGGTAACATCTCAGCACCTTTTCGGGGTCTAGGTACACACACAGGTCTTTATTTAGTTCTATTTCCATAACTACTGGAAGCTCAGGGATGTGCCGATCACATGGTGCCCTCTGGCACCACTGGAGCCACCACCAGTGGGTGCCACCCACAGAACCTTGTCCCTCCCTCTTTTCCATCCCCTTTTGGGATGTTTTCCACACCACTTCCCCTCATTGCAGTTGCATCTTACAGGCTATGTGGGTAAATGGATGCAGTTAAAGCCCAAATTCTGGGAAAAAGGTGGGTCAAAAAATTCTGGAAAGGCCAGTGAGAAACCCCAACCATGGTGTGGAGTGGTGCTGTCCTGTGCCAGGAAAATCAAAGCCAAGGTTGCGGGGCAGTCCTGGGTGGTGGTGGGAGAACTAATGGGAGCAATTCCCATATTCTCTGTATGGGAGTGGGTTTGAAAAATGAAATTGGCTTGAGAAGACCCTGGACTGGAGCTTTAGGGGGAGCTTTTCCCTCCTTTCTCCTTTATTATTAATTATCGTGATTAATTATTGTTATTAATTAATCGTTAATTTTCCAAACCACTGAGACAATGCCTGGATAAGCAAAAGTACGTGGTGTGAGGGGACGGATCAGTCACCAGCATGCAGAGGTGGGAACGCACAGAGGGAATGTGTGTTCCAGCCGAAATCCCATGAGCCCAAAGGCCATGGCCCCATCTCCCTGTGGACCACCCAGGCACCCGGCTCTGCCTGGGAGGGGACACGCTCATCGCCAGCAGCACCCGGACCATCAGCAGACCCAGAGGCCAGCTCTGCCCTCGGATCCACCGCGGCTTTGCCAGGGAAGGGCCGCGCCAGATGTTGCTCCTGATGTAGCTGTTTCCCAGCAAACGCTTCAATGGCATCAAATCAAGCTGTCGACAGCAGCGAGGTTACGGCCCTTCCCGGGAGGGGAAGGCGACTATGGCTGGTCCCGGGGGCCCTGTACAGTCACTGCCCCCGCCACGTCCCTGTTGGACGTGCTCTCCCGGCACTTCCAAAGAAGTTTCCACTGCTACCCCCATGATGGGAATCGATACGAGGCTTTTGGTGGACGGCTGCCACTGGACACCTGCCCTTGGCAAAGCTACTGTGCTACAGCCAAGGCTCATGGTGTGGGTGCCTGGGAAGGGTCCCCAGGGTATCCATCAGCGAGGAAAGGACTTGGGGCCATCGTGGTGCCCAGCACCAGTGTGACCCTGTCCCTGCAACACAAGGAGCTGCGCTCACTGCTGGCTATGGCCATCCAGGAGCATCCTGTCCCCTCTGTCCCCTGGGAGTGTGGACAGCCCAGCACAGCCCCTGTGTCACCCACGGGGGATACAAAACCTCCCAGTGCCAGTGCAGCACCCAGGGCCGTGATGGTGCACAAGGTCATGCTGCAAGTGCAGGGGGCTGACACAGTGCATGCAGCCGACACGGTGCCGGGGGCTGATGTGGCACACGGGGCTGATGCCGGGAGCCAAGCTGGGGCTTGCCAGCCCAGCACAGCTGCCTGATCAGGGTGGCCCACAGCCTGCCTGCTGCTCCAGAGGATTTGTGCTGCCTGGCTGGATTCGGTGTTATTTTCCTTCCCCAACCCCTCCTTCCTTCTCTGCCTTTTCCCCTTTCCTCCCCCTTTCCCTTGCCTGACGGGGACATGGCATGGCTGGATCTGGAGCCCTCTGAAGGCAGCTCAGGATTTCCCATGGCAGGGACCCTCGGTAAGCACCCAAGACCCCCAGCACCTCGGACCTGGAGGGCAGAGGACGTCCCCCATTTCCCTGTGCTCCGGCCTCGCTTCCCAGCTGCTGCTCATCCCGCGGGGCCTGATCCAGCCCTGCTGCTCCTCTGGCTGCTCCCTCGCCTTTGCTGCTGCGCCATCAACAAGGACTCAGGGACTAAAAATAGCAGCGTGCTCTCACAGGGGGATGCTCCGCCATCAGAGCTGCGCTGGCACCGCGGACCCCTGTTCTCCACCCCAAAACCCCCGCAAAAACCCCCTTCCAGCCCTCACCCAGGGGTGCAGCCCCACACGGTGAGGTGGCATTGGAGTGGGAAAGGAAGGGATAGGACCCCCCCGGATCCCCCAGTGGCTCTCAGGGAGGGGAATAAGCGCCTATCAAGTAGCGTCAGCCCCGGATTTGTTTAATTGTGAGCTGGTGGAGTTTAAAGAAACCCTTTCTGGCTGGCTGCCACACCACAAAGTGCTCCGGAGAATTTGATTATTAAGGGAGGAGAGAAAAGGGAAGGCTGCAGGGAGAGGGGGGAGCCAGGGTGTGTGGAACAGACCAGGAAAGGACATCCTGCCCCAGGAGCTGGGAGTGAGAGGAACTGGGGGGATGGAATACAGACAGACCCCCCCTCCCCGGCAGTGCAAAGGGAGGGGCAAACCCTCCAGGCAGTTGTGGAGATGCCACCATCCATCTGTTCCTGCCCCACTGTCAATGCACCCCCTGTTAAATGCCCCCTCTAATGCCCCCCACTAATGCACCCTCCCTGCAGTGAATCCCTTTAATGCACCCTCTCTCCAACGCACCCCCTTAATGCACCTACTTACTGCACTGTCCCCCAGTAAACCCCTTTACTGCATCCTCTGTCCAGGGCACCTCAATAATGCTCTCCCTCCCCAATGAACCCCTTTAATACATCCTCTCTCCAGTGCACCCCTTCCATGCACTCTCATTAGTGCACTCTTGCCCCAGTGTGCCCTAATTATGTGCTCTCCCCCCAACGCACCCCATTAACGCACCCTCTCCCCAATGCCCCCCCATTACCACCACCACCTCCTGCCACACCAGTGCTCCGTCCCAGTGCAGTGCCTGGGGGGTTATGGTACCCCCAGGGCAGCCTGTAGCCCCCCCAGCTCCCCCCAGCCCCGCGTCCCGCCCCATTTCGGCGCTCAGCCGACCGGAGCAGCTGTTCCCTGCACACTTCACTTGCCCGCAGATGATGATAAATGGAGCTGGGGCTGCACCGCCCATTGCGTGGGGGTGGGCGGATGTGGGTAGGGAGAAGGAGGAGGAGGGATAGGGTCCCCATCTCCTGCAACCCCCCCAGATCGTGCTGCTCCTCCCATCCAGCTGCTGGGGAATTCCCTGGGTAGCCCCCCCACACACACACCCCTCCTGGGGGTTGGAACCTGCCCAGGGAATTCCCATCGCAGTGGGGTGCATCCCCATCCACACATAAATGCCCCATTTGGGGGGCACAGTCCTTCAGCGCTGCCCCCCTCTCCAGCTCTGCTCCTCCCCAGTGAGGAATTTTACTTGGGAAAAAATCCATTGCCTGCGAACCACACTCATGACTCAACGTTTCTGCTGGCCCCGGTTCCTCCGTCGCTTGCCAGGGGAAGCCCGTGGCCGCCCCAACCTCATCCCCTCACATGGAAATCCGGCTCAGCTGCCAGCTCCAGCCTCTCTCCCTTTGGTTTTCCTTCCTTTATTCTGGAGGGGGAATTTGGGTCCTTTATGTCAGGGATGGGAAGTTTGCAGAGGTTTGGGCTGGGGAGGATGATGGGAGGCTCTGGGAGCAAGTTGCTGGTTTTTTTTTTTTCTTTCTGGTGGAAAATGTCAGTTGGTAAGGAACAATTTGAAAAAGAAGGGAGGGAAAAAAGGGGGGGAAAAAAGGAAGAAAAAAGGAAAAATAGGAAAAAGAAAGGGGGAAGGGGGGGAGAAAAGGAAAAAAGGCAAAAGAAAAAAAAAAGAAAAAGGAAAAGAGAAAAAAGGAAAATAAAAAGACAACAGAAGAAAGAGAAAAATGAAAAAAAGAAAAAATCGGGGAAAAAAAGGAGGGGAAAAAAAAAACAAAATAAAAGGCTAGAGGCTCACAGCAAAGCAGATGCTCAGCCTGAGTCTTCCTGGGCAAATTCCCTCTCCAGAGGGGAATTGCGTTCCACTCCGGAGCAAAATTCATGGCCGGATGTACCACGGAGTGAGGCTCCACATGCTCCCGCTCCCAGCCAGCAGTGAGACATCGACCATAGTGTGCTGGCAGGAAAGGAAAAACAGCCCATCAGGAGGCTGGAAATACAGCTGGGATTAGGAGGAATCCAGCAATCCCAGCCTCCAAACCTAAATCCTGGTGCAGACCTGCCTGCAGCCACCAACACAACGAGCCTGTGCTGGGGCACAACTGTGGCCATGAGGCCACTGTCACCCCCACAGTGACCTTCAGCCACCCCTCCAGCCTCACCCCGAGTGAGCAGCACGGTGCCGGCGTGGAGCGACAGCCTGGCCGGTTCTCCACATGCTCCTGTTTTTCTTCTTTACTCATTTTCTACCTGACAGGTTGGGTTCCTTCTTCCTTCCTCCCTTCCTTCCTCCCTCCCCTCCTGCTCTTGGCCTGACTCACTTCAATTCCACTAATAATTAACCATTCCAGTCATTACTGTGACCACTAATATTCACCCCCTTCCTCTCCCACATCCTGTTTGTCCCCTGCCTCAGTTTCCCCTTGAAGCAGGGCAGGAGCTGCATCCCTGCAAGGAAAGATGGGGAGCAGAGCAGCTGGACCGATGCCACGTCCCTGGCACCCTCCTTGGGGATGCTGAGGTCCCAAGGGGTTCATGCTGCATAAATAAAAGCAAACAAAACCTCTCCCAAGGATGGGAGAGAGAATGGATCCTCATCCCAGTCCCAGATCTGGTCTGCACAGATCTGTATCGTGAGCTGGTTGCTCGTGGATGAGGTCCGGATGTGTGAGGCTGCACTCCCTGGGGAATGTGACAGGGATAGCTCGTGGTCCCCTGGCACCACCGAGCCCTCTGGCCTGGCAAAGCCACACCAAACCTGATGGCAGGACCTGGCACCCACCCAGCAGCTCAGAGCTGGAAAACCTCTCTAGCTGTGCCTCAGTTTTCCCACTCATGGAGTGGTCTGGGTTTGTGTTGTCCACAGCATTGGTGCTGGGAAATGCCAGCCCAGGAGCTGACTCGTGTTCCAGCCCTGTGCTGGAGTTGTGGACTTCCTCCCCAGTGGGTCTCTCCATCCCCAGCAGGACTGGAGACCCCAAAGGATGATAGGTGGCCATCACCCTCAGGACTCTCCTGAATGTGCTACTGGGTCCATCCCCTCTGGCTCTTCCCTAGTCACAGCCAGGTTTTCTTCTGGGAAAACTTGCAGCAGATTCATGCTGCAGCGTCCAAAACCAGGAGGCCTTGGCTGCTGTGGGATGGCTGCTGACAGCAAAGGACAGACCCTGGCACCATCCCATATCCTCTCCCCCTCCCACACTCCATCTCCCTCTCTGGGAGGTGATGGGGCTTTGACACTGGTGCCCCCATGTCCCCACTACATCCAGCACATGGGGACATTTATGCCTGTGCTTCAGAGGAGTGTTATTAAATGTTACCAGTGGTCCCAGAGAGACCCCCATTCCCAGTCCCAGTCTCAGTCCAAATGGTTCCCAGTCCCACTGAGACCCCCTGGTTACAGGGGCACTGTCCCATCCCCCTAATTTCACAGCACCTCCTGCCTCCCCTTTTGGGGCAGCCACTCCACCCTGCTGAATCACAGGACCCAGCAACCACCAGCTCCCCACCAGCACCTCAACAAACCCCCTCGGAGACGGGTGCCCCACGGATGCCACGTTTCAGCATCTGCCCACAGACAGGTCCTCCCGCCGGAGCCGAATCCGGCTGTGCCGCTGCCAGGCTCTGCCCTAAGCCATCCCTGCCGGCAGCAGACAGCTCGGTAATGAAGCGTAATGCTCTGACACTCCCCTGAGTGACAGTGGCCAACACCGGCTGCATCCCTGCGGCTCAGCACGGCCTCCTCTGCCTGCCAGGGAGGGGATGAGCATCCCCCTGCCACCAGCAGAGCTGGAGGGGCTGCAGAGTGGTCCCCTGGTTGGGTCCCTCCTAGGGCATGCTGAGCAGGAACCCACCGGGAAAAAGGAAAAATAAGAATAAAATGGGGTTGAAGGAAATAAATCAAGTAAAAAAAAAATTGAATAAAAGGAGGTAGAAAATAATAAATCGAGGTTTGATGCTGTGTGGTAAATTATTTTGGAATTATACATTCCCTGGTTTCAAATCCTGAAGACAAATACTGGGGCAGGTGAAGTGGGAAGCAGATTTCCAAAGGCCTTCTCCCTGCTCCCAGTTATTGACTCTGTCAATCACAGTGGGCGCCGTCCCCACCTTTGGCACTCTGCAAAATCGGCTCCTTTTGTTCCTGTTGAAAAACCATGGAGGGGGAAAGAGGAGGGGAGAGGAATTTGGGGCAGGGAACTTCCAAAAGAGATGATTAAGGAGTTAATCTGCCTGAAATAGATAAGGAGCTTAGAGCTGCTGGTATTTGACTGTCCAAGTTTGGATTCAGCGTGTCTTAAACACTGGCTGGAATGTACTTAGATATGACCAAAGAACATGTCCCCCCGAGGAATTACCAGGTTGCCAATTAGATTTGCTTCCCAGATTCACTCAAACCTTCACAAGCTTCTTCAGAGCAGGAAAATTGCTGCCTGTCCCTGGGGAGACAGTGGAGCAGCCGCTGCTGCCTGGCCCTGCAGCCGGCACAGCACAGCATGGCACGACACAAGATCCCAGTGGGCAACCACCAGGATTTGCAGGAAGGTAGCACAGCCAGGATAATGGCAAGGCAGGAATGCCCGTGCTGGGGCATGGAGGCACCAGGCATGGCCTAGTGCTGGGAGCATTTGGGTGGTTTTGGGTGCTTGGGGTGCCGGTGTGAGCCTCACCATGGTCATAGCTCGGCACTGAGGATGCCGGTGCACTGGTGGGGCTCTCACCAGACCAGGCTCAGCATTCCATGGGGCTGCAGAGCTGGGGTTCTCCCTATCTCCAACCAGGCTCATGGTGCTGCCACGCAGCCAAATCCAACCCAAACTACCCCAGCCCAACCTCCACGCAGGGGACACAACACAGAATGGAGCCACGATGGCACATGGGGAGTGCGCACAAACACCAGAAGGTGGACAAATCCCGGCGGTGAACACCTGTCTCCCGGTCCCCATTGGCACCCAGCACACCACAAACTCACCACAACCCAATGCTCAGAGCAGCGAGACCCCCACGCCAGGGTGGAGGTCACCACCTGGGGGCCACAACAACCACCAGTACACTGCGTGAAGTGTTGATAAAAAATAAAATACCAACCTCTCCAAAAACCCCTCCCTATCCATTTGTTTTAACCTTTCCATTCCCAGCCTCGTTATTTATGGTGCTCCATCTGAAAGTAATGGAGTCTGGGGGGTTCCATGAGTGACACAGAGATGGGACCATGATGGGGGATCCCACCACCAGCTCCCACAGCTCAACATGCAGGCACTGAGATTCTGTCTTATCTTGGCTTGTGCTCACTAAATCTGAGCTCGCCTTCTCTGTCGGCATCCCAATCCCATGGAAAGGTATCAGGAGTGGCAGCCAGTCTCACTGGGCCAGTGTTGGCATCACCAGAGCGGTGGCTGCATGATGGAAAGTTGCTGGAACATCAGCTTTGGATGCCGAGTCCTGGTAACAGTTGCTATGAGAAACATTCAGAGGTGGAATTTACTGTCACAGTTAATAATAGATGAAGGTTTTAGAATTTTTGATGCTTTACATTTTAAGCTGTTTGATTTATAATGTTTCAGAGAAGGGTGGGGGGAGGTAGGAGTTGAACAGCAGCACGAGGTAAACACGGTGAGTGGGGAGGTGGGCAAGGGGCTCCATTCATCCCTGCCTACTCCAACAATATGGTGAGATCCCCCACAGCCACTGGGATGGGGTGTCCCAGCCAAACCCCAGCACTGGGGAGCATCCCCGCAGGAAACAAGGCCACGACTGGGACGGAGCCCCTCAGTTCCACCATCACACTTCATTTTTGTTCTTTTTCTTCTGCTTCAGCCGCTGCATCTCTTCTCCTCTTCTCCCCTTTTTCATTCCGGCGGGTTGCTGGGTTATTTACTTGCTGGCGCTCCTCTCTCCTCTCCCCTCTTGCAGGTGTATTTCAAGTAGCTCCGTAAATAGCAGCGCGCGGCGTGCCCGCGGCGGAGCGCGCCGGGTCCTGCTGATTAGCAACGCGCTGCCAAAAAAAAGAAGGGTCTTACTTCCCTGCCGAGCTGTCGCTGTGTTTGCACAAAGAGGTGCCCATACCCCGGCATGTGGGGATGCTCCAGCTGGATCCCAGGGGGCTGGCGCTGCTGTGTCTGCTCCTTCCTGGATAGGAGCAGCAAGCACAGGTACTGTATAAAGGACCTCGGTGTTCCTCCGTGTCCTTCAGCATCCCTTGGTGTCTCCAAAGCTGCCTCATGTGTGATGGCTTCAGTTCTGGCACCTTCTTCCTGCTTGTCCGAAACCTTGGAGCACCTCAACATCCCAAATGTATGTGTGGAGCATCCCGAAGCCATAGATGTGTGTGGTCAGGAGGACTTAATCCAAGCTCAGTAGGACTTTAGATCATGATACAGAGAGCAGAGGGGGACCCCACACCTCTGCTACCAGCGCTGGTCACTCAGTGACGTCTTAACAAAATTGGGGTGTGGGATGGATGAGAGGGGGTTCTCCTCTGCTCCCCCAAACCAAGAGAGGTGCCACAATACAGAGAGCAGGATCATCACAATGCTGTTGGGAGAACAGGGCTGGAGCCTCCATCATCTGGAAACATCCCAGCCCTAACCAGCTCCATGGCTTCTGCCAAGGCCTTGGATGCACACACAGCCTGCCAGACCCTGGGAGGTGGCTGAGGCACATCCCCCACCACCAGCACCCTCCAGCCCTTCCAAAGCCCCTACTCCCCCCTGGCTGGAGATTCCCAGGGGTCCCAGGCTGAGCAGCCCCATGATGTCTCAATCAGGGTTGTGCATTGCCCCATTTACATATGCACAGCCCGTCTGGAGCTGACAATAATTTCCTTATACAGCGGCTTTGACACACGGGGTAGCTTGTCCTAATGAGGAGGGTTTTTCCACAAAGATCTGTTACTAACGGGCTTGGGGCAGGCAGTGCCCGATGCCTGCTGCCAAACCCAGCGCCACGACACGCCCCGAGCTCCCACGGACACAGGGTCCCCACTGGAATTACAGCCATGGCTGAGCTACTGCTGGTAACCTCTGGCTTGGTGGGATCCCACCCCAATCCTGGCAACGTCCCAGTGTCCCTGCGCCTCTGCCAGCCGCCTCTCTGCCTTGCATCAAAACCCACTTGGAGGTCCAAAACCGCAACCATGACGTTCGTCTTGGCATGGAAACCATTCAACCCTTCCCAAAAAGCAGCTCGAGAGAGGGAGATTGAGGCCAGCATGGCTCCAGCATCCCCCAGTACACAAGGTCCCCAAAACATCAAACCCTTGGTGTCCCCATGTCCATGGGCACCCGCTCTCCAAAGACACCGCTCCTGCCTGGGCACCAGCTCTGCCACCGATCAGCCCATCGTGTCCAGAACCACCTTATTAAAAAACATATTAAAACCTGGGGCTCCCCCAAGAGCATGTCCCTCCCCACAGAGCCCTGACAAACTCAGTGCACGGGTACATCCCTGCCACTCCCCCTCGGTCTCCCCCGGGGACCCCCGTTAGCGGCGGGTGCCTCGTTAGGCAGCGTCGTGCCAGCGATTGGCTGGAACTCGTTTGCGGCGTCAAGCGTCTCTGCCCCAGACACCTTCTCCTGCGACTGGAGGCGCGGTACGTCCCAGGGCACTGTCACAATATATTAAGACACTGTGCTAAAAATAAGCAACGGCAAAAATAAGCAGGAAAATCGCGGTCCCTGCCTGCCCCTGCCGGCCTCGCGCCGGCGGAGCCCCCACCGCTGCACGCGAGTTGGGGAGGCACGTCAGGAACGAGAGGATTTGGCTGGGTTTTATTAAAACGACGTGTTTTTCCCTTCCCTCTGCCCCCATCTCCAGCCTCTCTGAGGAGCGAGCCCTGCGGTGACACACAGGACTTGGTGACAAATCATCCCGGGGGTGGGCGGTTTCTCTGCACGCTGGTGGTTCAGGGCATGGCCATGGCTGGTGTGAGGCCCTGAGCGTCCCCTCACAGCTGGAGTGGACCCTTGCCCACTCCATGCAGCCCAGGATGGGGCTCTGCTCCCCGATGGGGACATCCCCAGGAGCTGTGGGTGCTGCTTCACGGCGTGCCATCAAATGATGGCTGGGTTTTGGCCAGCCCGGTGTTATATACATAACCGGTGATACAATACCCAGGCTGGCTCCCTGCGGCCATCCCCATTCCCACAGCTCCCCAACGGGGTACCCATCTGCAAACACCCCATTTTACCCACAGGCTGCTACCCAGGCACACGAGCACAGCCCACGGGATGGGAGCTGGGAGCATCCTCTCTGCAGGACTGCATCTTGGGAGCACCCGGGGAGAGGGCAAGAGGCCGCCCTTACCCATCCCGCTGGGCCCGCACCCTGTGGGGAACCATCCTCCATGCCGGATCCCTTGGGGCTGTCGGAGGCACCAGCAGGGGCACAGCCCCTGTTTGTCTCCGTGAGATGAAAGAGCAGCTCCAGGTGCAGGGACGGCTCCGTGCCTCCAGCCGAAGGCGTGCGGCCGCCCCGCTGCCTCGGCTGCGGCTGGAACGAATGCGTGCACATACCTCTGCCCCGGCACGGGTGTTTGCTCTTCTCTTCCGCGGCTGTGATTGATTAAAGGATCAGGGACATCTGAGAATGGAGGCAGCAGCGGCAGCAGCAGAAGCAGCTCCCTTTGGACTTGGAGAGCTTCCTTGCCTGCTGCTTGCTGCTGCCGTTGCCTGTCAGGCAGCTTTTAATCAAGGTTTGCTTATATCTGCAAAGGCCTTTCCCAGAGGGATGAAGGGAGGAAAAGAGGGGGGGAGAGTATATTAACATGCCAGCCACCCTCCCTCTCCCTCTCCTTTGTTTATGGAGAGGGTCAGTGCTTGGAAATGGCTGGTGGGGACCGGGAAAGGCGCTTTGGGGGTGCTGGGGGTGCCGGTGGTGCCGTGCAGCTCTCGGCATGTCTGGGTATTGTGGCATAGCCACAGACAGGGAAGGTATCACACCCAGTTGGGATGCACCTGGTAATGGCAATGGCATGTGGAGGGAGCAGCATCTGGCAGCCAGGGATTGGTGGCTTCCTCTGCGTGGCCCTGGACACCTGGCATGTCCCTATGAGTGCTTCGGTGGGCACGGCGCGGAGGGGGACCAACCTGCACACCCCCAAATTGGGGTCTCAGCCCAGAGAGACCAACACCAACCATATGCTGAGACCAGCACTGTCCATACACCACGACCAGGCAAGAGGGGGGAGCCCAGGCCCCTCCAACCCACCCCTGGCCTCATGAAAGGTCAGGGTCTCCATCCTCATCCTACAGCCCGCCGTGACCCCAGGTGGCCACATCACAACAGCCTATCTCTCCTCTGTATGGTGATACCAGGGCTGCAGTGTGACCAACACTGGCCCCACACCTGCCCCAGGGATGTATTTGCCTCATGCCACAGGGATTTCAGCATGGCACAGGCTGAGAGCACCCTGACATCACCCACCAAACCACCATCACCTGCTGCAGCCACCACCGGAACCGCGCACACCCGTACAAGCAGTGTGGGAGGACGGGTGACCCCCAGCCCTGTGTCCCCTCATCAAGCGCCTCCACTGCCATTCCCGCACATCACTTTGGCTCTCCACGTTATCTTATTGCTCAGCTAATGACCTGCTAAAAGTATTATGTGAAAAACCGCGCTCTTAGCCAGCCATTAGACTGGTTAGGACCAGCGGGTCATGCTTTATTGCTTTAATAACTGAGTTTATGAAAGGTCGCCTCATAACTGATAACATGCATAATTTTTGTAACTTAATTAATGCTGCTAATATACTGGAGTCTCCATCAGCTGCTGGTGCAACTGATGCACAGTTTGCGTCCTGAGTGGGGCTGGGAAGCATATCCCGGGCCAGGCACTGTCCTGCTGCCCTTGCCAGGCTTCACCCACAGAGTGGGAACACAGTTCAAATCCACACCGAAACCCTGCCAGGACGCTTTTCCACACTGGAGCATCCCATTCAGAAATGCTCCAGCTGGGACAGGAATTGCTGTGAGTGGGTAGAGGGAAATGGGGCCAAACCCAGCTCCCAACTCCACAAGGCTGTAGAGGAGTGCCCAGACCATGGGGCAGTTAAGGGTGGATGTGGGACCTGCAGTCAGGGGCAATTTTGCCTGTGGAAGGAGCAAAAACCCCGGTGGGATGGGAATTGCTCCAGCAATCCCATACTTCCCTGCCTGGGATTAAACTGAGCAAAGGAGCTTTGCCCTGAGTGGGGATTTGGGGTTGTGCTCCAGGAGGGTTCCCCTGGGACTCCCAGGACTGACCCTGCTCCTCCAGTGATGCTGCTGGCAGCCAGGCTGGCACGAGGCAGGTTCCTGGTGCTGCACGTCCATTATGGCTCCACAGAGGTAAATGCCATGGAGCTGCTGCCTTTCTTCCTAGTGCTCTGGTTTTTAAGGACAACCTCCTTGACAACAATTTTGACAGTATTTTGTGAACATTTCTTTTAAGAAGACCCTCCTGTGAGGGTGGTGAGGCACAGATGTCCAGAGAAGCTGTGGCTGCCCCTTCCCTGGAAGTATTCAAGGCCAGGTTGGATGTGGCCTGGAGCAACCTGGTCTAGTGGAAGGTGTCCCTGACTATCAAAAGGGGGTGGAACTGGATGATCTTCAAGGTCCCTTCCAACCCAAACCATTCTACGATTTGATGATTTTATGCCAAGAACACATTTTTCTCATTAAAAGGGAAAAAAACACAGCAGTAAACAACCTCTCCCCCTTTCCCTAGCACACACCTGGGGGGGCTGAGTGTCTGTGGGGGGAAGCTGGGAATCAAGAAGCATTTTTCCAGGCGGCAAAACCAGGCCCTTCCCTTGCAAAAAAAAAAAAAAAAAAAAGAAAAAGAAAATTAAAAAAATCATGTAAATAGGAGCCCAGGTGCATGCGGTGTGTGAGTCCCTGATATGCTGCCACCAGCAAATCTGGTGAGCTGTGAATCCCCGGCACCGCGCATCCAACGCTGCAAATCCGAGCTGCTCCAGTCGCCTGCTTAGTTTTGCAAATTCTTTCCTGCTGGCTGAGAAAAGCCAATATGTCTGCTGCTCCCGCTCCAGCGCAATAATTGTTCAGCGCTGGTTATCATCCTGCCAGAAAGGCACGAGCTACCGCTGGGGCACTCTGCTTGCTGTAAATGCAGCGAGATGATTTCCTAGCAAATGCAAGTTTTTCCAAGGAAGTGGGTGGAATCTGCTTGTCTCTGATTAGACAGCTTGGGTTTTTGTTTTCCTGGTGCTTTAGAGAGAGAGAGAGAGAGAGAGAGAAAAAATAAAAGAGGCATAAAATATGTGGCTTTCCATCCCCTCTGCCCTGAATCGCAGGCTCGCATGCATCCAGGCGATGGTCCCCTTGGGACACGCAGCTTTGCCCACACTCTGAGCAATGATCCCGTGGAATGAGGCTATGATCTTTCATCAATCATTGCCGAGCGCTTCTCCCTCCCCCGCCCGCTCCCTGGGCTGTGCCCGCTGCGAGCGCACGGCCCCACAGCTCCGCTTTCCCTCCACCCCTCCAAAAAATCAAGGGGTGCAGGGCTGGCACCCCAAATGCCTGTGGGGTCAGGACCCTGCTTGGGGATGGGGGGCACAGGGCAGTCCTTCTTCCATCCTCCCAGCTCGGCAGGATCAAGGGATGCTTGGGCGGGATGAGGGATTCTGGAGAGGGTGAATCCCGAATCCTGGCGCAGCATCCAGACTAACCAGCATGCTGTGAGGGAGGTGGGATCAGGACAAGCCCTGAGGCTGCAGAGAGGCAGGTCTGTCTCCCCGCCCTTGCCAGGGGAGGAAAAATGACTTGAAATTAAGATTTCCTGATGTTTAGGGGCTTGGAGACCTTGACACCCCCTGCGTCCATCTGGCTCTTCCCCTCTTGTGGCGGCTCACTCCTGCGTTCCCGTCTATCCGTGAATACCAATTATGGTTTAGGAGAATGTATATCTGAGATGTGCAAATACAAAAGGCAGGAAATAAAAGTCATCTCTTACTGAAGAGGAGAGGTAACCATGACTACCTGGGACCTCATTTAAAACTGTGCCGGCCGCAGGCTAAAAGGCAACGCTTCCTATTGTTACACACGTTTACGGAAAGCTTTGAAAACCCGTTTCCCCCTCAAAACCAGCTGGGAAGTAAGAATGAAAACGAGAACTGGGAGTGGGGGGGAGAATATAGAAGATATTTACTGGTGTTTGTGGGCTGGTTTTGCATCCCCCCTGCATGAAAACAGCCGGTGAGCTGAAACTTCAAATGAGCAACTCGGAGGGAGATGGAGCGCCGGCGGCTGCGGCATCGTGGTTCCGGCGCCACGTGGCAGCCGGCCGGGAGCCCGCGCGGCACAGGCAGAGCTGCGGCTCGAGTGCTCAGAGGGAGATGCACCCCTGGAAGAAAGTGGGGAGCGAGTGAACCTGAGAAGGGCCCCCCATGCTGCAAATGCCAGCAGGATGTGGGGGGAAGCTGGGAGGAGATGGTGGCTGGCACCCAGACACGCTTTGCCCACTGGCACAGCCCGGGGTTGGTTGGGTTTTGGGAGTGCCCTGGTCTTGCTGAGTTCTCACGTGCTGCGGCTGCTGTTTGCATGCTAGATGCTGCAGCCTGCAGAAGGAATACCTGGGATGGCAGAGAATAACTGGGAATCACTGGCTGCCCAGCCTATCCTCTTCACCAGCCGGGTCTGTAGTGCTGGTGCAGAGCTGGGGGACACCAGCTCACTGTCCTCGGCAAAGACACCCAATTGCTCTAACACGTGTGTAACCACAACCTGTCCCAGCCACATCAAAGACCAGAAGAACTGTTCTCTGGCCACCAGCCTCGCCAGGACCTTGCACCACTCTCAAGCTTGTGGTTACAAGGCCAACAACCAGGTAATTAGACTCCCTGATTTTTGGTTCAAAAGTCATCCTGACCATGCTCACTGGTACACACAGACAGCGGGAACCACCTCAAAACCAGATGCCTGTTTCTCAGGGATCTGTGTTCAGCACCAAGAGGCATCACTGTGGATAAAAACGATCATGGTGCTCACCTTTGCACCCGTCATTCCTGGACACCTGCCACAAGTTCCCAATGGCAAAGCTCTTCCCTGCCCGCTGCCAGCACGGCCGTGACCCTCATGCCCCCCTGCCAGTACTCTGGACCCACACCTGGGACCACACAACGGGGCTGCAGGAGCCCGAGCCAGGAATTACGGTCTGTACAAAAGACAATGACAGTGAATCTTGTTACTGGCTTTTCAGCAAACGTAATTCCTTTTTATTAGAAAATTAAAGGGTATGAAAAGCTTTCCAAGGCTGAAGAGCTGAAATGTGCTTTCATAAAATATGCGGCGTCTGATAAAACGGATTTGCTTGTCTGCCTGCCCCGGCCCCCTCCCCCTCCTGGCTATTATTCCTATGGGCAAGGTGATGCCTTTTGCCAAAACACCGATTCTGACGTGGCCAGCTCTCAGCTACAGGGACCCTTGGGGGACCAGTGTTGGTCCCCAGCACCCCAGTCATCTGGCCACGAGGCACCTCACAGCCCGCGTCTGTTTGAGGTTGGGTTTGGGTTGGGATTTTTAGCTAAATAAACCTCTGAGGGACAGTTTTTTCCCCTCCAGGGTTGCAGGTGAAGGCTGACAAAAATCCAAACTATCACCCCAAACAGCCATGCAGCCATGAGGACGCAGCAGCTGCCGGCAGGAGGAGAGGTGAAGCCAGGCAATGGCAGACAGAAAGCGATGGATTCCCCCAGACATCACACAAACAGCAACTATTAAAATCCTCCTGGGAAGCTCCCTCCCGAGGAGAAAGTCATGTGCCCTCCCGTGCGCCGGCACCGAGCTGCGTGCGAGAGGTGTCGAGGGCCTGCGAGTTGCCGGCAGCGGGCAGCTGAGGTAACCCACGGAATCTCCACTTCTTCCCTTTCATCCTTCCCTCTCCCTGCCTCTTTCATCTTTCCAACAGTCCAAGTCAACCTTTCATGTTGTTGAGGTTAAAGGTTCTTGCTATCACCCACTCGGGGCTGTGGGGCCGACACAGGTGAAGGGACCACCCCACCATGGGGTGATGCTGGCAGGCAGGGCTGCCTCTTCCATCTTTTGAGAGCAGAACACCCTCTGATGGTTTGTCACCCTTGGCACGGCAGAGATAGCGGAGGAGAAACAACATCCCCTGGGTGCCATCAAGGAGCTGATGCCTTGGCTGGGAGAGGACCTGGCAGTGCTGGCCACTGTTCCCGAATAACTCCAGCCCCGGCCATGTGACACAGGGGCAGGTGGCGAGGGGACAGCAGCACCGCTGCAGCATGTGGAGTCATTGGGCTGGTGGGGACAGGGACAGGCAGCATCCAGCTGTCTCCATGCCACCATGCCAGGCACCAGCACCGCTGCCATGGGGAGACACAACCCCAGTGGCAACACTGCTTGTGCCACGGGACTGCATCCCCGCATGCCCCCTCTCTCCCCTTGCAAGCAAGCGCACCGTGACCCAGCTATAGCATCTTCTCCTTCCCACCCCATCTGCCCCGGTAGCCTTTCTCCCTGTGCCGCTGCGGGGGCTCCCTGTGCCACTGGCAGTGCTGTGCGAGTGACGCCCAGCCGGCTATTACCACAGGAAGAGCTGTAACACTACAGCAAACCTCCCTGCTCAGCCCTGCTACAAATCAGGGTCAGGCGGCAGTGCTGTTAGACAGAGCCTGCCGGTACGTGCTCCTGCTCCTAATGTCCTCCCAGCACACACTTAATGGGGACGAGCAGGAGAGCGACGCGACGAGGCGGAGGCTCGGCCCCGCTGCCCATCCGGGGGTTCCCACCCTCAGATCCGGCTCCCAGTAACCAGCAGAGCTGAGGGTTAACGCCGGGCAGGCATGGCCAGGGATGTTTTCTTCCCCGGCGCTGCTCTGGCTTTACCTTTAACATCTGCAAATGTGGTTAAAAGTTTGCCGAGCCTATTTTTAGAGCTTCTCACCACATGCGATTTCTCCATCGTGAGACAGGAAACGCCGATGAGATTGTTCGCCACGGAGCTGCTTTCTCCTCCCTCCCTGGATGGCCTCTGAGCTCCTCTGGTCTGCACGGTGCTGCCATGCCACAGGACCCCCTGGTCCCCACCTCCCTGTGAGGGGCCTGTGTCCCACGGTGGTAGCTATGGCAAGCCCGAGAGCCAAGGATGACAAATGGCTGGAAGGTGACAAACTGCTGGAGGGTGCTGGCCCTGCACCTGCCAGCACAGTGGTCACAGCAAGGTCCCTGGGCTGTGGCAATTTCTGTGTGGGGATGGATGTGTCCTGCTGCTGCGTGGCACTGGCGAGTTGGAGGCAAAACTAACCCTGGCTATGGAAATACAGAACCTGGAGGGTCAATCCAGTTCCCAGCATTGTGGACCTTGTCCACCAACTTGCCCCATGCCTCAGTTTCCCCAAAGGAACAGCATTTCACTTTGCTGCCCACCCTGGAGCTGCACTAAGAGCTTGGTGGTAGGTACTGCATCTACTTGACCACGGGATGCATCAGCACCGGGCACGGCAGGTGCCAGCAAACAGACCCCCTCAGGGATGTCCACCACCAACCCTCATGCACGGGCTGCTCAGCATGTCCCCAACATCATGCTTAATACAAAAAGCTTTGGAAGTGAAGCACAGCCCGCTGCCCCATCGGGCACCGGCCCTTCTCCACGCCTGGATCCGTGTCGTGGGCTCGGCAGCGCGCAAGCGCGGCTGTGGCCGGGCGGCGCGGGTACCTGCTGTTTGAATGTCAACACCTCATTTATACATCTTGATTGGCTCTCATCAGCCATGCTGCGCTACACCTGATTGCTCCGAGCCGACGCGGGGTGCCAGGCTGCAGCGCCTAATTCCAGTTAATTGGCCCTTCATCCGAAGCAAAACAGAAATAGAGGAATAAAGAAACAATAAAGCATCCTCCCCCGCTTAAAAAAAAAAACAACAAAACTGAAATCTCAGCGTTCTGGAGGTTGGTTTTATTTTGCAACCACGAGCAGGCCATGCTGTGGGCTGTGGGAATTCCTTTCCGGTGGTGCCGGACCCTGCGTGAGCTGGGAGATGCTTTGCCACCCCACGGGCTCGGTGTGCTCGTGTTCCCCCCCGTCCCGCGACGCCCCGCGTTCGTGTCACGCTCGCCTGTGCTCCTTCTCCCGCCCGCTCTCGCGAACCACTGAGGCTGAAATTTCAATTAAGAACGAGAAATAATTACCCGCCGCTCCACATTTCCTCTAAAATGGTAGCCAATGCCGGCAAGCCGAGTCACTGCCTCCCACCGCGTCCTGGCGCTCACCGGCAGGCTGGCATTCGGATGACATTTCCAGGATAATGCCGGTCCAGCCGCCGTGCTGGTGGCTGCTCCCACAGCCGTGCTGAGAGGCCAATGCCAGAGGATGCTTGGAAGAGATGTTCGACTCCTTGGTGGGAGTGGGGCTGCCACAAGCCCCCGCTGCCCTGGGTCAGCCTCATGCCGGGTCTGAGCCCTCAGCCCGACGCTGCCCGCTCCCAGTCGTGCCCTGGGCAGGGACACTGGTCCCCTGCTCTCCACCTGGCAGAAGTGATCTGTGATAATGACTTGGCTCACCTCCTTCCAAGCCGCACGTCACAGGAAACTGCCATGCTGCCATCCCTGGCAGTCCCCATGCACAAGGATGGGGCACACGGGGATGTTCCCCTCACTCCAAGGAAGACACTACACTGAGGTGCTGGAGCATGTCCAGAGCATGTCCCCAGCAATGGAGCTGGGGAAGGGTCAGGAGCACAAGTCCTGTGAGAAGCAGCTGAGGGAGCTGAGGGGAGAAAAGGAGGCTCAGAGGGAACTTCTCGCCCTCTACAACTCCCTCAGGAGGGTGCAGCCAAGTGGGGTCAGGTTTTGCTCCCAGGGAACAAGGGACAGGATAAGAGGAAACGGCCTCAAGTTGTGTCGGGGAGGTTCAGGAAAAATTTCTTCACCTAAAGAGTGGTCAGGCATTGGAACGGTCTGCCCAGGGCAGTGGTGGAGTCACCATCCCTGGTAGTGTTCAAAAAACGCATGGATGTGGCACCTGGGGACATGGTTTAGTGGTGGGCTTACTGGTTGGACTTGATGATCTTAGAGGGCTTTCCCAACCTTCATGATTCTGTGATTCAATTATTCTATGCAGGAGAACAGAAGCAAGAGGATGGGTGCACTGGGGCGGGCAGCAGCTTCAGCTGCACCGCTGGCATGTGGAGTAGCGCTGGGAAAGGGCAGATGGACCCACTTTTGGGACATGTGCCCAGCCTGGGGACACCAGCAGTGTGGCTGTGTCAGCTTCCCCATGGTGCTACTCCAGGCAGATGCCCCAGCCCAGCACTCGCCAGGGCACCTCAGACCTGCACAAAACTCCAGAAATCACACTTCTTGCACTGTTTTATATTAGCACAGCCAGAAATAAAAGAGGAAGAAACCCCATCAGGGTGGGAAAGGGTGCAAACCCTGTGGCATCCCAAAAGTGCTCCTACAGCTTTTCCTGGCCAGCCAGCCCATCCAGGCTCCAACTCACACCCTGTTGGGGTGACACAACTCTTGTCACAGTGGCACAACCCCATTGCAGACCCCCATGGTCCTTCCCTGGACAGCAGTGAGAGATGCAAACCCTGGGACAAAGCAGAGACAGGACGCTGATCTGGGCACAAAAGGCTCCTCCATCATGAGGATGGCTGAGGATGAGGATGAAGATGAGGGAAGGGGTAGATCCACATTGCTGCAGAAAAAGCTGGTGTGGAAGATGTGCCATGTCCCCAAAACCAGACCCTCTGCCATCAATGGGGATGGTTTTCCGTGGGTGTTTTCCTATTCCTTTTCCCATAATCCAGAGAGCTGGGAGGGCTGCTGCAAAGGCTGTGAGTCCCATGACTCTGGGGGCAGGAGATGTGGGAGCCCTGGGCAGCGATCACAAGAATGGGGAAAGCAGTAACCTCAGGTTGCAGATTAGCTTTGTTTTATAGCCAGGGCGGCAGAAACCTCCCGTGGTTCAACATCTCGCCAGAGACCACACAGGGAGCCTGGGGAAAGCCAGGGAGAGGTCACAGGTCTCTATGGGGTGAGAGCATCCTCCCTCGGGGGAGGGAGGGAGGGAAGGAGGGGGCTCGCTCAGAGCCAGCGGGACCCCACAGCTCCCCCAACCCATTGCCGCACCCCAAACCTCACATGGGGCCACACACTGCACCTCTTCCCCCTCTGACCCCAAACACCCACCCCTGCAACCGGCAGGGGCTGCAGAAACCAGTTTGGCGAGGAGAGGGAGGCTCTTTAACCAAGTTTAAATGCACTTCCCTTGACTCGGTTCCCAGTTCAGCGTAGAGGAGACCCAGCTTGGCCAGCAGCCACAGCGCTCAGCTCTGCACGTCCCTGCTGAGAGACACATTCCTCAGCACTGCAGCTAAGTGCAGCACAGCCTTTGAGGCCTTCACCCCTCCTTCAATGATAATTTATGCCCTCTGACCCAACTCCCCCTTTTAAATCAAGCTGATCAATAGAGAAATCAGACAATCCTTTTAAGAAACTATCTCATCTGATCCTTCCAGCTAATGATCTCTGCTCTCCTTACAGCTGTTTGCAGATCTGTAGCCCAGGCTGCTGGGGGAAGCAAGAGGAAAAAATGCCACTGGGCCAAATTCCTCCTTCCCCAGTCCAAGCAGGAGCAGCAGCAACACCGATGATTTGCACGAGAGCAAAATGGGAGATGCCAACTACCATCTTTTTGAAAACAAGCTGAGCACCATGCTCCAGGGAAGCATTGGTTCCCAAAAACTGCTCCCTTGCCCATCTCACCATCAAACATGTCCTTATCCCACCCCAGGAGCCCTGCCACCAAGACATTCTCCTTCATCCTCGCTGTTCCTACACGTTCCAGCTTCCAGGCATGGCTCTTCAATGCCTCCTCTCCAAATAAAATCCAGCAACACAAAGTAACCACCCCAAATCCGGTTCCTGGCTCAGCCATAGTCACCTGCACCCTGTTCCATGCACAGCCACGGCACCATGGCTCCAAGGGGATGCCATGAGCACTGGGATCTCCATCACTTGGCTGGAAAACCCCCGTCCCTCATGGCAACCCTCGCTTCACCATGGCAGCAAAAGCTCGGGGGTGCAGCTGCCTTCTGCCCATGGAAGAGTTAAACCAGATTAGTGGAAGAGGGAGCAATGTCCAGCACAGCAGCAGGAAGAGAACAGCGTGGCTGTGTTCACGGAGGAGCCTCCAGAAGGGCTTTATTGACGGCGGCTGCATTTCTATTTAACTGGCAAAGGAACAGGGTTAACCAGCAAAGAGGGAAGCATCAGAGAACCCTTTAAGTCTTCAAAGTAAATCAGCTCCTGGAACAAACGCGCTCGGTAGCCAAATGTCCCCTTCTCCTTTGTGTGCGCGGAGATATTGACATTTATTATGATGTCCAAACCACCCAGAGGAAGGATGCTTTCCTTGCATCCAAGGGCCATTTCTCACCCTGGCACACTCACAGGAATTTCTCCTCTGCTCAGGCTGGGGCTGGCCCCCTGCACTCCCTCCTTTAAACCATCCAAGAGGCAGGATGGGACCATGCCCCAGGGATTCTCAGCACCTTCCCCGTGCCCAGTGGGATCCGGGGAGCAGGCTCTGATCTTGGGGCACCTCCAAGGTCCCTCACCACGCGTCCCCTCCCACCCAGACCTTGCCACAAAGCCCGAGAGCAGACGCAAAAGGCAAGGGGTCTGAAGGGCTGCAGCAGCACAGCACGGTGCAGGTCCTGCCACAGCAGTCACAGTGAATTACAAGGTATTAGAGCCCCGTGCTGCCGTGTCTCCATGCAGCAGCAGTCACGGTGAAGGACATGCTATGATAGGACTAGAGTCTCCTCCGGAGAATCCAGTCTCCGGCCTGGTGGAAGGCAGCGGTATGAGAGGCCAGTCCTGTTCTATAGATCAAGTAGTGACAGGTATGTGAAGGACACACTATTACAGGACGAGGAGGGCTGGAAGCCATGGTGTTTGGGGAGGGGGGGACGGCTGTGCCTCGCTGGATCACTGAGTGCCCACGCTTTGCGAGCCAGCAGCCGTGAACGTTTTTAATTATGCTTTCCTACTTTATCGAGCATCTCATTTTCATTTACACGCCATCTCCACCTGAGAACATGGCCAGTGATGCTCTTTTCCAGCACTGTTCCCATATCCCCTCACGCACGAGCCGAATGGGACCCAGCAGAGCTGATGGTCCATTCCCAGAACAGGGGACCCATTAGGTGACCAACCTGCCCTGCAGCTCCCCTACACGCCCCACACGATGTTAAGGACCGTAAGGGAGCTGGGCAGAGCCTCCCTGATGCTCAGTGTCCCTCCCCGTCGGAGCAGCCAATTTTAGTGGCTGCCATAAATGCAGCAGGAGCAGTGTCCCCTGGTGAGGCATCGAGCAGTGACTAAGAGCGGAGATGACAATAAAGAGGAGGAAGCAAGGTCTGACTGCAAAGCAGCAAACCAACCCCCCCGAATCCAGCTCAGAGGCACTGACTGATGATGCTCCCCCAAACCAGAGCCTGAGCCTGGTGATGGGGAACTGGGCTCTCTGGGGCTTGGGCTGAGCTTGGCCCTGGCACAGGCTCGGTTTGGGTGGAAATCCCATAAACAGGAGGGGAGAAAGGCTTCCCCCATCACGATGCTGGGATGGAGTTCAAGCCTCTTAGCAAAGCACACAGGGAGACTTGTGTGCAGCCCCTACAGATAAATCCACCCCCTTAAAACATTCTCGGTGGTAAATGTGGTAGAGACTGTGCAGGACTTGACAGCTCGAGGAGTATTTATGGTGCTTTGGCACCAGGGATACAACCAGTTGGGATTTTTGCTCGGCTCTACCACTTGGGCATAGCGCAGCCACAACAAACCCATTTGAATACCTCTTGTTTCAACCAAGGCAGAGATCCAGCCTATTCCCCGCGGAGCAAGCGCCAGACCTTGGGCCAAATTAATCTCCGATGGATCTCCATCAACTTCATGGGAGTTACAACCACAATTTGGCCCATGCATGACATGCAAATCTGCTCATTTTTCTTCTGAATCGTCCAAATACGGCAGCATTTGTTAGCGCAGGAGAGGGACGCATCCTCCGGGAGAGATCTCTTTGGATACCGTGCCAGCCCTTCCTTTTTTTTTTATTTCCTTTGCTGCCTGGATAAAAGGCAAGCGAGACGGACCATGGTACGTGTCTGAGCTGTTTGGGAAAGAAATAGGAATTTCCTCCTGCCATTCCCATTCTTTTGATAGGCAGGTGGGATGCGAGCAGGAATAACTCAATCAAGACAGAGCAATTTTTAATTAATTTGTGGATCCCTTCGCCGGCTGATTGCCTTGGAGACAAAAGGGAAGCCTCTCCTTTAACACTTGTGTGTGCCTGGTACTCTGAGCCTCCCCTTTTCACCGGCGCATCTTTGGTCTTGAAAGCTGCACAAAAGGAAGAATTCCTTGATCTTTTGCCTCAGCTTTTGCTAAGACGGAGACACACATGAGGGGGAGCTGGGTTGGGTTTGTGGTTTTTTTTTTTTTTTTTTGGTTTCTTTTATATTTTGGGGGGAATATTAAAGCCCAAAATGCACACAGAGAGGGGCGGGGAAGGAAAAAAACCAGAAGGAAAGGGGAATAAAAGCCCTCAAAGCTAAGAAAGCAGAGCGTTTTCCGTCAACACCTTCTGCCCAGCCCGCTCCATCCCCAAGGGGAGGGAGTTGAAAGGTTCAAGCTACATCAAGTGGTGAGTAATGCAGCGGGAGGCTCCTGCTCGGGGCCGGGCTCTCGCCCTCCGCCATCGTTCCCTGCCCTGTGCCCGGTGCTGTGCGGGGCAGAGCTCAGCTCTCGCCCTCCCCTTCTCCCCCCCCCCCAGCGACCGTGGGGATGCGGGAACTTCCAAGGCAGTGAGTGACACCACAATTATCGATTGCCGGCTGCAAAGGCTTGCTCTCGCCTCCCCCCCCTCTTCTCACTTGTTTTCTTCTGTGCAGCAGTGCCAGCCTTCAGAGACTGCTGCTGTAAAAGGCTTGGATTGACGGGGTGTCAAGATATCTGCTGCCCCTGGCTTTTAACGTTCCCTTGCAAAGGGGGGGGAGCGGGAAGAGCCCCTACACAGGTGAGGGGAGCTTGGATAGCTCCAAAAGAAAGGGAGGAATGAAAAGCCTTCCTCTCTCCTCTGTCGAGGAGATGCTCTTGAACCACAAGCAGCTTTTTCAGCCTCAGCTTGGCTGTGTGTGTCTTGGAAATCTCAAGATGCTGGGAAGGAGAGGCGGCGTGCCAGCCGGCCCCCGCCAGCGCCTGCGCCCTGCCCAAAATCAAGGCACCCAAAAAAACCACCACCCTCCCCATCACGTCTCTGTGGGGTGGCACACACACCTGACTGCCCATGACATCTGGCAGTGGCCATTTTGGAGGTGGGAAAGGCAAGACACATCCAGGCCAGACGAGGTCACCCAGCAAAGGCTGCAAAAGGACTGGGACTCCCCAGCTCGGGTACATCCTGTGCTGTGCAGCAGCAATGGCACGGAGGGGCCAAATCAGAGGATTTTCCTAGAAAAGACTGTCTAAGCAGGAGCTCCAGGTGACTCCTGGGTCCCCCACCAAAGGCTATGATGCCACTCTGCCCAATGGCCCTGGGACCCAGGGCTCCTGGGTCCCCTGCCAGCCCTGTCCCCATCTCAGCCAGCTCCTCACAGCAAGTGCCATCCCTGCCACAAAATGGGGACGGCCACCTGCCTGCGGAGGTGTTTGTTTGCAAAGCTCGGCGGTACCTTGGGACCACAGCTAAGTGTTACGTGCTGGAGCCAGAGGCCTGAAATTAAAGCCGGCTCCACGACTGTCGGTGTCGACACCTGGTGATGGGAGGACAGGGATCGATGATGGAGAGTCTGTCGCTCCTGATGCATCGCTGTCAGGGTCAATACACAATTCCCGGGGAGATCAGATGTCCAGGTTAACTGCTTTGCCTCCATGCTAAGCCGATGGGCTGGCGGAGCCCCATCCTGCTCACACATCCTCTTTCCTGGCCACACTCATTCCACAGCCACCAAATGCCACCAAGAGCAGCCCCAGGGCTCGTGACTCTTGTTTTCACCCATGCAGAGCTCAAGTGCAGCTCCAAAAAGTGCCCAGGGATGGGAAAGGGACATGGGAACAGGGACCTGACCCCCAGGACCCTTTGGCCGCACCAAACCAGCCCACTGCCATGGGCAGCATTGCCAAGGGACCACAGGGGGACACGGGGCTTGGGGACAGCCACCACCTCCTCTGGCCACCCAAGGGGGCTGGGAGGGGAAGTGGGAGTGATGATACCCCCACAGGGGGGAGCCTCATCTGCCAGTCCCCCTGTCTGCCCCCATCTTGAACTGCTGGGCAATGGAAAAGACAGGAGAGGGGTGAAACTCGCCTCTCCTGCCCAGCACAGGTCCTGCCAGTCAGTGGCTGTGTCCCACTCTGCGCCCTGGGTGGGTAGAGGATCCATGTGGCTTTGGTACAACACCTGTCCCCTCCAGGTGACACCCCAGATCCCTCTGGGGCAGGAGAGCTGTGAAGGTGGGTTGCATTGTGCCCTCTGCACCAAGCAGGCTTGCGGTACCCCATGGTACCCCAAAGTCACTGCAGTGAGCCCAGGCAGGAGGTACGAACCCTTTGCACCCTCACTGCTGCTATTCCCACATGCCACTCTGGGCAGGATCCATCCCCCATCCCAGGGGGTCCTGTGAGGACGAGAGCCACCCGCAGCCAGACTGCAGCGTCTCACCCCGACAGCTCCCAAGGGGTTCTGGCTGTACATCTCCAGCATGGAACAACCCACCCGGGGGAGCCCAGTGTGACCCCCTGAGGAGGGGACCAGGGGGTCCTACTGATGTCAGCCCACGAAGCCACCCTTGGGGGACACAGCATCACACCCCGACCCGACCCAGACACAGCCAGACTTGCCGTCAGCCCCCCCCCAAAAAAACCCCCAAGAAAACAGAGCACGGCATGAATAACAAAAGCAGCGATCAGTAAAGACTCTCCCAAGAGGCTGCAAGTTCTTCAATTAGAGCTAACATTATAGGAATGAGAAACTCCACGCCGTCTTCCGTACGGATAACACTTTTTTCCCCCTCTCTTTTAAAGAATAAAGGGAGGGAGGGAGAGGAAGGCTGCATCTCTAATGCAACAGACAGGTCTGCTGAGATTCACTTTGGCTCTTATTTTGACTTTCATCTAAAAGAGCTGCCCTGGGAATCCATTAAGTCCAATTTAAATCGGCTCTCCGCCCTCACGGCTTCTCCCCGCCTTCGCGCCCCCTCCAGCTCCCTTCTCCCCCCTCCCTTGGAAGCAAACAAACACAAAAGCAAGGCCAGGCAGGGCAGGCAGCGAAGGGCAGGCAGCGAAGGGCAACACCGGCGTGGTTTCGGAGCCGTTCCCTGGGGGATTACAGCCTTCCCCAGGGCAGTTGCTCCATCTTTATTTCCGCCCAAATAAACACAATCCGGCCACGTTTGGATACCGCCTCGGTATCACCCCCTCGCCGGTGCTTTTGGGGGGCCGGAGGGGTTTTGGGACCTGCTTCTGCTCCCCACACATCTCCCCCCTTCAAGCACAGGCATATTTTCCTCTGATTTCATTATTTGCCAGCACAGTTAGCTCCATTAACGCTGCAACCGGCAAAGTTGGATGGGATATAATCACACACTTCAGGTTTGGGGTTTTTTTTCCCCCCCAGTGAGCTTCCCCACCCCAAGACCATTCCTCAGCCTTTGGGAATCACCACCACCCCCCTCCCCGCAGCCTCACAGCCAGGCGAGGGACAGACCCCTCGCCTTTCATCTCACCACACTCATTCAAGCTCTGCTTCTGTCGTATAAGCAGTTTTCCAGCTCTTCCCCCCCCCTCCCAACACACCCGCTCTGCACTGCATCCTATTCATATGTTTTCAATCATCGCCGTTTCGTTATTTAAAACAAAAGCACACGGTTCCCCCCCGCCCCCGGCAGCACTCCAAGCCCCCTCACCGGGCTCCACGGTTATTCCCTGGTTTGTTTGTTTATTAATGTCAACGGAGGATTTGGAGGCAAAATTTGCCGTGGGAGAAAGGGAGCAGGAGGTGAAAGTCCCACCGAGGGGCTTTCCAAAGGCACAGCCAGATGTGCAAACCCCACGATTCCTTGGGTTATCTGCTAGATCCATTTTTTCCTGCCCCGCCAGCCACCGAAATAAAAGAAAGAAAATCCATCAAGTCAGCGTTCTCACGTGCAGACAACGGCAAGGAGAGCCAGGCGCCCGCCCGCGGCACCGCCGCAACTTTTGGAAGTATAAAACCATGCACATCCATAACTCCTCAATTAAATAAGCCTCCCTGGGAAGATTTCCCTCTGCAGAGGCTTTCGCAGCCCCGCGCCCGTTATTATTTTAACTTTGCAAAAGTAGGAGTCAGGGCAAGCCAACTGAATCCATCCCTTCCACACACAAATATTCCAAGTCTCAGCTGTATCTTTGTTCAGACACCCATCAATCGGCAAGTCAGGAGGGGTTTTGGACCGGTTGCAAATTTCTTTATTACTTCCAGAAAAGCAAAACAACCCCCCACCATACACACACACCCCACCCCACACGCACCCCCCGGCTCCTCCGCTGCTGCTGCAAATAGGACACACGGACACGGACACACACACACACACACACACACGTATAATCCCCCCTCCCTCCCCAAACTCCGCGGTGCCGGCGCCGTGCATCCATTCAATCGCAGCGGCACACGAGTTGCACAAGAGAAAAATAAATCCGGAAAAAGCTCTGTCCGCGCACACCCCCCACACCACCTCCAATTCTGCTGCGCCTTCAGGAGGAAAAAAAAAAAAAAAAAAAAAGGGCAGGAAAAAAAGGAGGAAAAAAAAAAAGCACAAAGATGTAGCTTGCAACAATACCTGCGATGGTCCTCGCTCTCTCCTCTCTCTCCTGCTGGCTCGCTCTCCTCCTCTTCCAGAGCACAGTAGCCAGATTAGATCCTTAGAAAAAAAAATGTGAGAAATAGCACAATTCTCCCTTTTTTTTTTTTTTTTTTTTTTTGCTTCCCTTCTCAGCAGCCCTTCTGAGCTCCTTCACTAACCATTATTCATAGACCACTAGGGGATATAAGGTAATTAGAAACGGCCCTATAGCATCCAGCCTGAAAATGTAATGCCAGCGGTAGGAGTGGTGGAGGGCTCTGGCTGCGGGCGGCTCCGGCAGAAAGTGCTCGCTGGAGCTGGGGACCGAGGTGAGAAGTGGGGTGGAGGAGAGGGCGAGAGGCAGCGGGTGCTGGCGGCTCTCCCAGCAGAGACCAGGGTGGCCAGGGACACCAAGCGGCACCGGTTTGGGTTGGATTTGGGAATGGTTTGGGATTTTTGGGGGATTTTTTTTGGTATTTTGGAGTGGGCTCGCCGTGCCCGTGTGAGCCGTGCTGGGGCTGTGTGTGTGTGTGTGTGTGTGTGTGTGCGTGTGTGTGTGTGTTTGTGCCAGGAATAGCAATCAGCAGAGGCAGCACACAGAGCGCAAAAATGCCATCATGCAGGGTCAACAGAAAGCTGCAGACATTTTTTTCTCTCTCTCTCTTTTTTTTTTTTTTTTTTTTTTTTTTTTGGTAGGCTTAATCCTCTGGAGCGGGGGAGAGGGAAAAGGAGGAGGCTGCTGCCTTCTTTATAGTTTTGATTTTTTCCCTCTTCCAACCTCGTAGGATCAGATTAACCCCCCTTCCCCCCTCCAAGCTCGCACACACACACAAACACACACACACACACACACACACACACACACACACACACACACACACACACACACACACAAACACACTCTCCAGCCCCAGAGATCCCAACCCTCCACCAGCGCTGCGCTGGGGAGATGCCGGAGCCGGCGCAGGGTGGGATGCGGGTCTGGGTGGGATGAGCTAGGTGGGCTCGGTGGCAGCAGGGAAGGAGAGCAGGAGGGAGGCAGCACGGGGGGGGGTGGTGGTGGAGGCAAATGAACAAATCACACCTGCAGCTTTCTGCGTGCCGGAGCCAGCTGCAGCCCAGGCAGCGACCGGCAGGAAAAATCCAGGCTCGCAGGCTCCCAGCAACATCATCTGCGGGGATTTAGGTGCACAGCGAGCTGATGGCAGCTCATCGCTGGGAGCGATTGATTTTGGGGGAGGTTTATTATTAGCAGGAGGGGAAAAGAAGACGGTAACAAAGAGCAAATCCTTCCACACACACTGATTTTTCCAAGGGGTAAATAAAACCCGCTGCAGGGGCGAGGAGGGGAGCTGGTCCCCTCGCCAGGGGACGCAGAGCTTTGGTGGCCCTGATACACCGGGACAACCGTGTCGTGCCGCCGGCGGCGCCGGGGTCGCTGCCGTGCAGCTCCGAGCTCCCCGGCTCCTTCCCAAAGGGTGCAAACGCCCAGCCCTGCCTCCTCCCACGACTCCGCTCTGAGCCTCTCGTTAATTGAACTAAAGCTGTTCACCTTGATAACGCAGCACGGCAGCAAGTTTCCGAGCCGTACGCGGGGGGCTGGAGAGCTATTTGATCCACTTCCAAGGCGCTGCCTTTCAATTCAACCCCTTGCTCTTGAAGGATGGATAACCAGGCCCTCTCTTTTCCCTGTTAATTACTTGAGATAGGAGGTATCAAGCTGCAAACCAGACCATACCTCATAAGGGGATCCAGCACCTGCCAAAGCAGACTACTTGTTCTTGTCTTCCCTGTCCTTTTCTCCTCATCCTCATCCTTACCCTCATCCCCATCCCTATCCCAGACCCAGCCTGGCCTGGCTGTTTGTATCTAATACACCACAGCACAACTCCCAGCCACCTCTGACTTCACACACACCTCTCTGCAGGATGGTAAACTAAGCTGGGACCTCACAGCTCTCCCAGGACTCAGTGTTATCCCCCCTAACCACCAACCATGCTGCCCTTCACAGGGAAGAGCTTAGCACCACTTGGCACCATGGGCTGTGACTGCCACCCTAGTAAAGCCAAGGTGAGACAGACCCAATGGACAACACCCCCAGCTTCTCCTCTGGGACTGAGAGACAACTAAAGGATGTGTTATTTTTACACTAAAATCCCATAAATTCAACAGTCTGGTCCATCCATGTCATTTCCTGGCTCTGGTATGTTTAAAATCCCCACCTCCAGGAGCCCTGTGATTTCAGGAGAACCTCAGCTCTGCTCTGCTCAAACCCTCACCGTGGTGAGGAGAAAGGCTGAAATCACAAGCCCCCGAGAGGCCCATATGCAAATTAAATCACCACCAAACACTGGTTATTAAACGCTGTGATTTTTCCGGCACCTTTACAGTTCTGCGCCTACGATTTACGGGTTCACAAAGGCTGATTTCATGACTTCTCAGCATTTCTGAGGTGTCAACACCCACATCACCTCTGTTTGTGTGACATGGTGGTGGTGTCTGTCTCAGCCCAACCACTGGCTGGGTGGGAGACCACCACCTATCACAGCAATTAACTTTACTCGTTAAAGCCTCCAGGCTCATAGAGGATGCTGCTGCACAGTGGTGTGGATGGGAAGGTTCCCATCCCTTGCTGAAGTCTGGCTCCAGAGCATCCAAAGATGTCATCCTGAGCTACCACATACCAGCACAACCACCATCAAAAAGCCTCTTACTATCTTCTCTGAGCAGGGCTCACCTTGCTGATGAAACCTGGAGGCTTCTCTGGATGTACCCCTGCACCTCCTGCCCTGGAGAGGCTAAAAAATAATGACTCATTGCAATGTCATTTCTGGAGCTGCTAAAACAAAGGCGCTCTGGGTCCCTCAGTGTCTCACCACTGCAACCTAAGCAATAAAGCCTCCTGAAGAAAATGAGCTTTTCCCCACCAGCCTCCTCCTCCATCCAGCCCTACCATGCTCTGCCAACCCGAGGTCCCTAGGACCTCCCCAAGACCCATATGGGATGCTCTTACTCATTCATCTTCCTCTCATCCCTCTTCCTGGATGATTCTCCCCCAGCCCCACTCCCAACGATCCCAATGGATCACTCTCATTCCCTGGCCTGGGTGACACCTCTAACCAGGTGCCACACACCCCACACGCATGATGGCTCCTCACAGGCAGGGAGCAGCAGCCCTGCCCCAGCTCTCATCAAGCTCCTTGCATCGGCTCTGAGCGGATCCGATGGATTTTCATTTCCTAACTTTGCCCTTCGGGCTATTTCTAACGAGCTTCCTCACGCTTAAAAAAAAAAAAAATAAAATCCTTCATCTTGCAGCACGGTGTTGGAACAGCAACACTCGGGATGACTGTGCCTGCGAGGAGGCTGGAAATTAATTATATCACAGTGGCTTTAGGTAGGGATCCATCCACTGACCTCCTCAGCCTGGGACCCAGGGAACAGCCAGAATCCCCCTCCCAGAGCAAACAGGCTTTTTCTGGCCTTGAAAAATCTATTTTCCTGGTGTGATGTTTGGTCCATGCCCTGGGCACGGAGCCACCCATGTCCTCCCGTGACCCTGTCCCCTCACCACAACCCACATCCCCAGCCCCGAGCCCCCTGTGTAGCCTCTGCCTGAAGCACCGGGTCCATCCACCCTCCCAGACTCCTCCCTCCCATTAGGAAAGAGGAATTGATCCCGGGTGCCTTAATTTCCACTAATCAGATGTTTTAATGACTTTCTCAGCGCCCAGCACATCCCCACTTCCCACCACCACCCCCTCCAAGGCTGGCCCTGCTCCCAGGCCACGCTGAGGCCCCTGATGTCTCGAAGGCTTTCCTTGGTGGGAGAGCAGTGATTATTTCTCTCAAAAGGTCTCTTATAATGGAAACCATCTCTGCATCCCTCCTTGGTCTCCTCCTGCCGTGACCCAGGCTCCGTCGAGAGGAGCTCTACTCTGAGGCAGTGCTGTGTTTCCATGGAAAGAGTGAATAGCAGAGTCTTCCCAGCGGTTTATTAGAATTCCTTTTACTTCGATGGAGAGTTTTAGAGCAAAGTAAAAAGGCTTTAATGTGGGGCTAATGGAGCCCCTGGGAAGTCCAGGAAGGAAATCTCCCCTGGAGAAGAGGGGGCGTGAGGAGAGGGAGGGCAACTTTCAAGACAAATTCCTGGACAGGTTGAAATTTTTTTGCAGGAGCCATCTCAGGCAGCGAGAAATGGAAATGAATGTTTGTTTTATTTTTAACAGATGTTACAAAAGACCTGCCAGTAATTCAGTAAACGATGCAAAACCTAGATCCCACTCACTTTTCCCGGCATGTCTTCCATCCCCTCCCTCTCCTCCTCGGTACAAATGCTTATTTGCATTTAGCATATCATATTTTAAAAAAAAATATTAAGCAATAAAATAACAATCATATGCCACTTCATTTCCTCCCTCCCTGAGGCTTTGGTTTCAGTTTAAATCCTTGGTTGGAGCAGCTATTAATTGTTTTTAATAAATTTTTCTGTCTCTTCACATTTCCCAAACCTATTCTCTACTCACCCCCTTTGGGGGGGTCCCCTCTTGCCTGCTCCCCCATCCCTCTCTCTCCCTGCTGTTCCCCCAAGGAACAGTTCTTGACTCTGCAAGGTATTTGGAGCCTCAGTGTAAAACACAGCCTGCAGCCTCTTTGGAGAGAAATACAGGGATTTGTCTGCAATTAAGAGATAGGGAGATGGAAAGGGGAGGAGGTGCAATGGGGGGGTCCTAAAACCACCCAGCCAGGGGCTGGAACAGGAGTTAAGACTGAGACCCTCTGAAAAACACCCATAGGCAACTTTGAAGTCAATCTAAACCCCACCATGATGCCAGAGGGGCATTTGGGGTGAGATACAGCATTTGTGTCACACATGAAACCCTGACCTGGGAGGCCAGAGACAGTCATGGAATCCCAGAATGGTTTAGGTTGGAAGGGACCTTAAAGACCATCTCATCCCACTCTCCTGCCATGGGCAGGGACACCTTCCACTATCCCAGGTTGCTCCAAGCCCCGTCCAACCTGGCCTTGAACACTTCCAGGGATGGGGAAGCCACAGCTTCTCTGTGCCAGTGCCTCATCACCCTCACAAGGAGGAATTTCTTCTTAATATCCAATCTATCCCTGCCCTCTGTCGGTGTGAAGCCATTCCCCCTTGTCCTGTCACTCCATGCCCTTGGAAAAAGTCCCTCTCCAGCTCTTTTGTAGTCCTGGCCAGAGGAGCCCTGAATCCCGCAGATAACAGATTTCCTGAAAATGAGCAATTTTGGCAGCTCCTAGTTTAACTCTTGACTGCAAAACACAAGCTGCAATGGTTCCCCTTTTCATGCCTGACTGTGGAATACCACTTCTCCTCCCAATACCTGACTTTCAAAAGAACAAGGTGCCAGGGAAACCCGGACCAGGCAAATCCAGGGTGATTTTCTGCCCTGTTTCCCATTAGCACCCCTGCATGCAGAGCCCTGAGTCCACAGCCCATGATTCCACACACCAGCACACCCTGTGCCGGATTCATACTGCATCGATGCCTTGTTTGTGGGATTCCAAGTAGGAAAGGAGAAGATTGGCTCTGGAGAGCAGCCACAGAGCAGTGCTGATACAAACAGGGTGTCCCTGAGCCCTTTATAAATCCTAAACCCTGCCTGATTTCCAGGCAGAAAATGGCATCCGTGTGCATTTCCAGGTGACGGAGGAAAACTGGCTGTTTTCACTGAGCTTTCTCCTCTTCCCGTTACAATCCTGCACCTGGTTAGCAACTGTCGGAAAGAGGTTAATCACAGTCCTTAAATCAGGAACCTCGTTGTGGTATGCTCGGGATGCACATCTGTGCTCTCCACGGCTCATCCCCAGCGGCATTTGGGAGAAGGCAATATGCCAAAAAAACCCCCACCCCCAAATAAGCCAAATCCCCCTCAAAATGAGCGACAAGCATCCCAGGGTGCAGGATCCTGCTGATTCCGGGAGCCAGTCCTGCAGCACATGTGAAAGGCTCACGGGTGCCCCTGGCCCCGCCATGTCTGTGGGTTAAAGGCATCTTGGATAACACGGTGTTGGCACAGCTGTTATGGGGCAGAAAAGGCTTTTTAGGGATTGGGATTTTGCTTGCTGGCCAGCCTTGTGATGGAGGGGAGGAGGTGTCACCTGGAAATGCCTTGGGTGCAGGAGCAAACCATGGGGACCAGGGGGTGGTCTCACACCCCAACCCCAGAGCTCAGCCCTCGGCAGAGGAAAACCTGGAACTCCAGCAACCACCGACTGCCCAGCCTGGCTCCTGATTTCCAAGCACTGCAAAGCCTGGCCTGGCCTTGCTATTTCTAGGCCTGTCCCAGGGGGATCACCCTGCTCTCTCCCTGTTTTGGGAAAAAGCAGCATTTCGGAGCACTGGAGCCCCGGTGCTCAGCCGGGTCCCCGGGGCCGCCGGTGCTCCGCTCCCCACCGGAGACCGGGGCTGCCCCACGCGTGCACGCACCCGCACGTGCACAGCCCGGAGAACGGAGGGGAACTGATCCCGGAGGCAAATCTCTTTTGTTCTAACCCCGCCGCTGTAACTGGATCTCCCCGGGTTCTCGGCTCAGGAGCCGCAGCGGATCACATCGCTTTCATGCCTTCTCCCAGTGCCAGCTTGTCACATTCCCCCGTCGCCGGCGGCGGGGAGGGGACGAGCGGGAAAGGGGAGGCATCGCTCCCAGCGCTTGTTTACCTCGCCACTGCGCACGAGGGGAGTTCGGCGGTAATGAGCAAAAACCTGGAGGGAGCAGATTGCAGATCCGCGGCATGAGACCACCCCCAACTCACAGGCTGCCCCTTTTTAACGAGGTCCCCCCCCCCATCCTCCTCCCAGCCAGGCTCCCCGTGCCCTGACATCTTCCTGCCTTTCCCCGCTGTCTCATTCCGACTGCAGAAATGCTGATTCACAGAGCCCGGCGCAGGAGGCGTTTGGGAGGCAGAGAGAGCAGCACAGCACCGCCCGAACGCACCCGACCTCCCCGGGCGCCTTTACACCGGTGACTGGCGACAACCGAGTCGCTGCAGATTAATCCGCTCTGCGATTATTCCAGCACCTCTTTCCCGGCGATTCCCTCGCCTCTCAACAAGGTGAATCCATCCCCTGTGCTTCCCGGGAGAGCTTGCATGCGAATTTCTCTCCCCTTTCTGCACAGGGGGAAAGCAAGGTGAAAGGTTCCACGCGCCACGCAGCGACACGCCGGGATAGCGGGACGGGGGCGGAGGTGGGGGGGATGCCACTTCCCCGGGGAAATACTTTGCTTTCCAAGTGGTAAGGGCAAAGCGAACGGCACCTTGACCTGCTGCCAGGCATGTGTCAGACCTCACTCGTGGATGCTTTGATGCATCACCAGCGATCCAGACCCTGTTTCCTCCTCCCAGGGCAGCCAGAGCCCAGAGGCAGGGTCCGTGCCCCGGCTGGCTCCTGGCATCCACAGCAATGCCAAGGATTCTGCACCGTGACAGCAGTGGGCACAAGCCGAGCCTGCCTGCCCTGCCTCACCTCCCCTCTCCTCCCTTGCCAGCACGGTGCAGCTGGTGCAGCAGCAGGGCTGAAATCCGAAACAGCAAAAGGATGTTTTTTCAGGGCAGGCAGTGGGGACAATGTCCCCAGCAGCCCAGGGCAAGCAAATGGCTTCAAAAGCAGGAGATGGCTGTCCAAGCATCTTGCTTCTCCCAGGTCCCTTCCCGCTGGGACAACCATGACACATTGTAGGAGAGCTCAGGAGAATAGATCCGACCTGTTTTATTCCATCCTGCATTCAGTGACACCTTCACTTCTCCTCCCTGAGGCCACGCTTCATCCCAAAGGCACCTGTGGTGCCACGATGGATGCAAACACCTTGGGATCTCATGCACTGAACAGCATGATGTGACACAGACCTTCCTTGTCACCCTCACACTCCACCCCGTGCCATGTCCCTCTGGACCAGCTCAGCACTGCTCAGACCAGGTCGGATCTGTCCCAGGGCAGGTGATGCAGGGGGTAAACCCAGTGAACCAGGCTGGGAAGCCAATATTGCATTCGGCTTCCAACCTCATGGGGACACACTGGAAGGGTGTGGGAACACCAGGGCAACAGGACACCCCTTGCCACCACCATGCTGCTGCATCTGCAGCCCTGAGGCTCAAAAGTCAAACCCACTTTGTACTGTATTACTTCTAAGGGTTTTTTTTGCTGGATGTATGGAAGCTGTGCCAGTCCTCTGATCCCCTGTGCAAGGGTGACTGCCTGCCTACAGCCAGTGGGCAAGCTGGGCTGCTCATCTGGCTCCCTGAAAAGCCATGGTTCATCTGAATAGATTTCCACCATGCAACTGTAAAGGCCCCAGTGGGTTTGAATATGAGCCCTTGAGGTATTATCTCAGAAGTGCCTCAAGGCAACCACCTGAATCCTTCTGTGACTGCTGCACAAACCTGGAATGTCTCCAGCAGCTGGGGATTATGGATAGGCCTTGCACAGGAGCCCCCACAGGACCACCACAGCCAGCACCATCAGATGCTCCCACGTGCACCCAATCCTCAAAAAACAAGGCACGGTGATGCTAAGAAGACCAAAGCCCTGATGCCAAGGCAGGAAACCAAGCTGAAGTTTTCACATTAATCATATCGAGCTCTATTCTTTTTCATCTATTTCAAGGCAAGTCAAAAAGAGGTTCACACTCTCCCCTGGCAAACCACAGAGGATGACGTGAGCCTGTCTCTTGCATTGCAAGTAGAGTGTGTCAAGCAATTAGCAAGTCATCAGGAATTCAGATAGGGTGGGCAGGATACGATCCCTCAAAGCTCTGGCAGGAGCAGAACCCACCCCAGAGTTTCCCATCAGGCACGGAAGGCAGCAAAGGGAGCAGGGGCTGTTGGTGAGCTCTCACGAGCAGAGGGACACCATGTACCAGCAGAGCCTGGCGCCATAAACCACTTTACTCACGTTTAGCCTGTGCTGTAGCTCAGAGACCCCAGGCATTCAACACAGATTTCTCTTCACTCATTCCCAGCCTCAGCAAGGTGGCCAGGGCAATTCCAAGAGCTGGTCCTCAGGCATCCTGCAGGCCTGCTGGGTCACCAGGGCACCCCGTGCATGTCCCATCCCTGGGCATTCTGGCATTGCATCAATTCTTGCTGCTGCCACCAGTTTCACTCCCAGCAGCTCTGACCTTGCTGGTTTCCACTCAGCATCCTCCCAGCAGCCCAAATCCCGCTCTCCTGGAAGTTAGTGGCAAGACTCATCCAAGAGCCTTCTGTGCTCACCTTGGGAAGCCGCTTCCACTTTGGTCCCCCAGTGCTGCTAAACCCACACCACACAAAGCCATGGCACAGCACACAAGTTCTATGGTTCCATGTCACCGAGAGCACCTTGGAGGGGCACACGGTGACCTGCAGCCTCCCCAGACACTTCGCTGGTCCCCGTGAGCACCCAACCAGCCCCAAAAGAAAAGAGGGAGGATTTATCCTGAGGTGTGAGCTGCCAACCTGGGCGCACACCTTCCTCCAGAAGGATCCGGCGTGACGGGCAGGTTGCACGGGGGACGCCTAATCTTCCACCCGCCCTTTCTCCTCTCCATTGCCAAGGTAGCAGCAGACAATGCTATCTGCTGGGTTGTCAGCCGGCCCTCCTCCCGCAGTCTCTTTAGCCAGAAAACTCTCCATCTGTCTCCAGATGGGGTGTTTCTACCACTCCAGTCAAACCGATTCAGGGTGGAACAATGATGCTTTGTTAACAAAACAATTTTTGTGTGTCAAGCCCTCCTTCTTGCGGGTTTCCCCCCCACCCCCAGTCCCCAGTGGGTCAGCTTTGTGTGGCGTCCTACATTTTGTTGTTTCTTTCACATTTTAAAGGCTCCGTATTTTAGTACAAAAGGTGCCTGTGGAGCAGCTTTTATCTGCGAGGCAAGATTTGACACATACGCAGATCACAATTGCGACAGGAGGTTCGTGATGTGGTGGTTAAGGGTGGTGTCAGGACCTTCAGAGTGATGAAGCGTTATTTCCAGTGATTTTTGCCTCCAGGATAAAAATTAGAGCTGGTCCGACGCTGCAAATAAGGTTTCTGTGAGCTGGAATCCCCCAAGGGTTCATGGAGGGGGCAGAGAGAGAAAGTTTGAGCTTGTTTTGGTGCGGGGCAGGCTTCAGCCGTGATCATCCATCCTTCTTGTATCCTCCTGTGCAGGACAGGGCACATCTATCACTTGTGAGAGGAAGGGACAGGTATGTGGAACAAATCTACGTGCCCGTGAGTAAACCACAACCCTCTCCCCAGCACAAACCCCGTAGTGGTCAGGAAGACCAAACCTCAGCCCTCCCATGGTCAGAGTCTCTGACTGAAGATCCTGGAGTGTGTTTAACTCCTCCCCAGCTACCCAGGGTTGGATCATCCCCCTTGACACACTCCCTCATCCAGCAGCAGGAAGGATGTAGAGGCCCAGGATGGGTTGTTACAAAGGAGATCCCTCTTTTCTCTTCCAAAGGCATCTCCACCCAGGCCTCCAAGAAAACCAGCTCTTCCTTTATTTTTCTCTCTTTTTTTGCCCTGAAGCAACAAGCATACAAACCACCTTTTGCTCTGCACAAAACCAGCAACTCCCAGCAAACAACCAACCCTCTGGCTCCAGAGCAAACAGCTCCGTGTTCCTAAGCAGGCTGGATATTTCTGCATAAGGGGGACCTTTTCTTCCAGCTCCCCCCACATTTGCAGGCGAGGTCCCTCCTCCTTCCTGTCCTCAGGTAACAGCATCTTCATGGAAACGCCACTATTTTTATGAGTCACCCCCCTTCTTTCCCGCTTCTGCTCTGTGGCCAACACCCCTTTGCTTTCAAGATCAAAGCCGAAGGGGACCAGCTGTGTCGCATCCTTTCCTCTCCAGCCCTTTCCATCTCCATTTGCAGCCGTTGCCAGCGGAGTCCCTGCTGTTCTGACAGCGCTTTGTGCCGCCCATCCAGCACCACAGCTCCATGCCCGCCGTCTGCTCCCCCTCCATCCCTCTCCTGCCATCCCTGCTCCTGCTCCAGCCACACTGGGAGCACAGGGAACCCTCCAGAGCTCTGGGCTCAGTCCCCTCTGGCAGGCACGGCATGAGAGCTGCCCCGCTGGCTGCCTCGGCTGCCCTGCCTGTCATGTGCTGCTTCAGTGGGAGAAATGTGCTCAGAGAAGAGAGAAATGGGATAATCCGCTTCCACTGAAATCCCATCCTAATACCTCGTGTTTGGAAACTCCTCCGCAGACTGGAGCATGAGACTGCATCTCCTTCCAAACCAGCAACTCCATGGGGACCTTCGCTCTGTGCTCCTTTTGGCACGAGGACAACTTCGGCTGGACAAGTCCAGGTACTGCTGAGAAAGTGGCTGAGGGAACAGGAATCTCCCTCCCTGTCCCAGAGGCTGAACATCTCACATGACCCCCTGTGCTGCAGCAGGAATTTGCAACATGATGAGATAATGAGAGTCAGGGATGTGCTTCACTGAGAGAGGGCAGGTTTAGATTAGACATTAGGAAGAAATCCTTCCCTGTGAGGGTGGTGAGTCCCTAGCACAGGTTGCCTGCATCCAAAAAGCCCTGTCCATTTTTGGTCTCCCAGTGAGTTGTTGGCGCACATTTCATGGAAGCTGCTTACATGTGCAGCGACTCACAAGTGTGACGGGTCCACCTTTGGGGAGTACACCCCATCCTTCATGGCAACTTCTCTTGACCACACCACATGCACCTCCTGGGTGCAGCAATGCAACCCCTGCTTCCCAACACCTCGCTGTAACTCAGCCGAAATCCAGCCTGGAGTTCTCTCTTCTACAAGGACTCAGAAGAAAGCATCGCACAGAATTAAGTCTCAATGCTTTTTATATGTAAAACACTGAATTTAGCTGCTAATGGCAATTCCCAGCAGAAAAGGATGGTTAGTAGTGGCGGGTATATTTATGAATACTTTCTAAGCAAATGCCGTGAGGCGGGAAGTGTATCGGTCCTCACGGAAAGCTCCCCAGGCTGCTGCTGCAGGCATCTAAATGCAAAGTTTCATCGTGGCTTTTGAGTTTTGTGCTCTGCTATACATATCCTTCTCAAATCTCTCCTCTCAGGAACGGTTTCCCAGCCTCTCTCCCATGGTCAGGCGTGTGTCACCGTGACCTGCCCAGCTCAGCAAGGGCAGCAGCATCTCCGTCCTTCGCCAGACACTCCACTGACTTGCCTGTAAATAAAAGTCAAGGGATCTACTTGACTGGTCTCCTTAGCTGCTCTCTCCAAAGTGGCTGAGAGCTGACATATAAAATACCCACGTCCTGGATTTCTGGGAGGTTTTCACTGAGAGCACATTGTTTTTCCCCAGCAAAGCCAGGAAAGAATTTATAGTCAGTCTGCACAGCAAGACTGCTCTGCTTTCTCTTTCCTGGGACAGGAACCCAGTTTGAAACAGATTGCTAGCAGCTAAATGCAAGTTCCTTAGCAGCTTCCAGGGTGAAAATATTCCCTCTACAGATCTCCTTTTATGTCCACAACACATTATTCCGGTGGAGGGCTCTCTTGCTAAGAAAAGCTTGGGTAACTCCCAGCCTTGTCTCCAAAGTGGTTCAGGTGTGGGAGCCAGCTTCCCTGCAAGCATCCCTTGGTCCTGCTGCCCAGCTGAGATGTCCTTAATTCCTCCATCTGTCCCCTCCAGGCTCTGGCTGGCTCAGCTCTCAGACAGTGAATACATACAGCAGGCTGCAAGGCTGCTTCTCCTACATATACACTTTTCCCACAGCTTCAGGAGAAACGATGTCTTCTAAGTCCCCCAGCCCACTCCTTGGGGTGTTTCTGGGGCTTTCCACGCTAAACTGCCTTTGTCCCACCCACCCCATGCAGACAGACAGGAGGTTCACACCAAAACCCACCTCTCCTCTCTGCCTTTAACTGAACCAAAACAAAAAACAGATGGAAAATCAAATGCTGGCAGTGTGAAGCATGTGGGCTGCACTTGCATCAGCCCTCCTGGAGCTGCAGAGTGTATTCCCTCCTGCTCCAGGGTCCCAGGGCAAAGCCAGCCCTCCCCAAAAGGGTTATTGCTGGAGGGGTCCTGTTATTCCCCCCTGCCAGCCACTGAGCAGCACGGGGTGGGAGAGAGGGAAAGAAGGGAAAGCCAGAGGCAAGAGCAGGCTTAGCATTTTGGGATAGTCCAGGAGGAAAAATTTCTCCCTCCAAGCAGGAGTTGCACAATGCACAGCGAACGAGGCACTGGGGTTGCAGACAGAATAGTGTCACAAACTGGACACTGAGCTGCTTTCAACCAAATTCCATCCATCCCATACTTCCTGAGGCAAAGCCCCTGCGGAAGGAACACCTTGCAACCACAGAATTAAGACTGTGCCCTAATGAATGCACGGCATTCCGTGGCCATAAGCCGCTCAGGTGTCCTTAATTCCAGGATTTCTTACACGCTCCATGCCTGACTTTGTAACCTTAATCATGTATTTTCTAGTGTTGCTCTTGTGTGCACGTGAGCTTATCTTCTTTCACTGCAGCCTCTTCTTTTCACCATCTTTTTAGGATACACAATGCCCAGGACTCTTCCACGTGTTTCCTTGGGAGTGCATCAGTGTTCTGAAACTTCCCTGAACGCTCCCCAGTTTTGCAACTGACCCTCCAAGCTGGGCTGAGCGCAGTGAGTGATGGGGCTGTGAAGGCTCAACTCCAGTTCCCGCGGGAGTTTTCCTCACCCTCCAATGCTCGGAGGTCACTCCCACATGTGGTCAAGCATCCGATAACCCCTGTGCCAAGCCAAGGCTCACGGCACAGCAGCAGGAAGAGCAGGAGCAGAGGGAGCCTGCGGTGGGGGCAGGGACCAGCGGCGTGTTTGTGGAGTAACGCTCAAACTGCCGTAACGGATTGCCTTGTTTACACTGGGCCCGGGGAAAATCACTCCAGGGATGGAGACAGAGAAGCGTCCAGAAGCCTCTGAGAGCAGGAGAAGCTCTGCCTCCTCCTGCCTCTTACTTTTGCTTTCAAAAACATCCCCCCCCTCCATTGCTATACAGGGGCGGAAGCTTTAAAATCACTGTAATAAGCACGTGAGGGATGGGGAAAGGAAAGGAAAAGTGTTATCCGACAGGAATGTGGCTCTTCCGTGGGAGCGTGTGCTCCCCCTCGCCAAGAGGAGCCATCTGCAGCCAAGGATGCACCAAGAAGGGTCACTGGGCCACGGAGTTGCCATGAAATGCTGGGAGAGGGAGAAGAAGAAATAGGAACCACCTTAAGGGAGGGGAGCCGCCAGCAGAACAGTTAAAATGACTAAATACTTTCCCAATATCACTCCTCCACGTAAGCATTGCTGTAATTGCCCTTGGGATGTTGCACAACGGCAAGAGGGAGGGGCAGGTGCTGGCAGGGAGGGAGTGAAGGCGTGCAAACCTCCAAAATCTCTGTCCCAGGCGCTGCTGTCATTGAGGAGAGACACTCACAGACGTCTCTGCCACCTCGGGGCCCCACTGCTGGATTTAGCCCCCGAGGGGCCATTCCTCACACGAGCTGGAGGACTCCGGGGAGGACTCACTCCTCATGCCTCTGAGACACAGCGGGCTGCCCCAGGGAGCAAGAGCAAAAGGCGAGGAGGAACAGAGCCCACGCTGCACTGTGTGGCAAGAAAAAAAAAGGGAAAAAGAAAAAGAGAGAGATATAAGGGCTTCATTCAAACGTTCTCGCTCTCTGGAAGTCTCACGCAGAGCAGCTGGTCTTTAAGACTGTCACAAGCACGCCATGCAAGCACAGAGCCCTTCCATTTCTGGGTGCTTTTATTAGTGACACTCAGACAGGGGCAGCCACTCGACCCCTGTGTGAAGGAAAAAGGCTGACTCATTCTTCCAGTGATGCTCAAGAGCAGGACACAGTGCTCTGTAGCAGCAGTGTGGGTCCTCTCCCGCTTCCTAAGCCAGATCACCGGATCCGGGCTCAGATGCCACACACATACACACGCACCAGCTAATCCACAGATGTGCCGGGTCCCTGGATAGAGCATCCACAGCCTCTGCTTCCAAAAGCTGCCTGCCGATGCTTGAGTCGAAAGGGAAACCTCTGAGAGATGCAGTCTCGAGGTTTAAAACATCTGTGGGCCATCAGCCATTAAATGGGATGCTATGATGGTTTGCTGCTCTCGGGTCTCACGCCAGGTTCATCGCTGTGCCGGCTGGGTCCCGTCCAGCAATGCATTAAGTGATGTGACTATTTCTGTTCTCATCACATGTTTGCTCTCATCCTCTCCAGGGTGTGTGCAGGGGGGAAAAAAACCACATATTCATTATGGAGTGTCTTATTTTGGCTTTTCCTTTCTCTGCATAACGTTGGGCTGTTGGCAGAGGAGAAGGGGGGGGATTTTGTTTTCCTAATGTCCATGTACTCAGGTATTTCTGTTAGAGGAGGCAAAGTCAAAGAAATGCTAATCAAATATCCAGGAGTGCACAGTGCTGACATCCGCACCTCGCTACTATATGGCCTTTCATTAGCATTACCTAAATGTACAACCGTACAAAGAGCAGATTTCCTTAGCAACAGGGCTGCCTTCATATTTCCTCCCCACTACCCCCTGCCCTTAGAAGAAAAATGACTTCAGCTCTTTCTCTGAGCAGTGCTGCAGCAGTGCTCCACGACGCTGCCAGGCTTTGCTATATGCTGCATCTGGGACGCCTGGCTCTCCACGCTGGGATCTGCCAGCCATAAAGCAGCCTCTTGACTTAGCTCTTCTGTACAGCCACAATAAAACTCCTCTCTTTTCCTCACGGAGCATATGCAAAACAGCCCTGTAACAGCAGAGGGGGGATCCTCTCCTCCAGATGACTTACAGCTCCCCTTGCTGAGGGAGGATGTCCAGCATGCTCGGTGGTGCCGGCATCGCCAGCTGATGACTCCTCTGCTCCCTGCCACCTGGTTGTGGGGTGACAGCTGCCCGTGTCCCCAAATCGCACTTTAAGCCACCTTCGCCTTGGGCAGGGAGCTGCCAACCCCCCTCTCCCCGGATCTGGGCCAGGAAGACTGAACACTTCATCCTCCGCGCTCTCCCCCGGTGCCACAGCCTGGTGCGCTGGGCTATTTTAAGAGCTCGTCTGGGAGACTGGCACACGCACCGCGCTGCCGGGAACTCCCTGCTTCTGTTTCAAAAAAGCCGGAGGCTGGGAGCCTGCTGGGACTCACCCCTGTGATTCCCAAGGTCTGACCCTCCTCTCGCTGGGACTGGCGCAACGCTGCTGAGTCAAACGGAATTAGTCCCAATTAGCACCGGTGAAACCGGAGGAGAATCGTGCCCTCCCCGGCATTTCAACTCCCCTCCAGCCAGAGGCTGGGACCACTGAGCCTCCCCCTCCAGGCATGCCCCTGCTTTTCATCTCCCCGCTCTCCAACCTGCTCGTTCTGTGTCGCCATTCCCTGCCTTTTCCACATGGATACTTCTCCCTTTCCTATTATGATGGGGTCTTTGATTGCACGATCGCATAACTATAATGAGACAAATATTTATTTTGCAGATATGGGTTAATCAGACCGAAGGTATAGAAATATTTCATGCGCTAATCAGAGTACCTTCAGCAATCAGTATAGTAAATAACTCAGGTAAATTAACATAGGAGAGTTCCCTTATCAGGTTTTAGTCTAAGATATATGTGCATTAAGGACTAATTTGCTCTCCCCCCTCAGATTTGGGCTGGAGCCCAAGATGAGGTTGAGACCAAGGTTCCCTCCCATCAGCTTTCAGGGGAGCTGTGCGGGCTTCGCTCCTGGCAGGATCAGACGCCAGGATGAATATTCAGCAGCACAAATGCCTTTGTTTTCTGTGCTCTGCACCTTTAAATTTCCAAGGGCTCTGCTGTTTGCAGCTCAGACAGCCTTTTTGCATTCAGTTCGCTGCAAGCTGACACAGAAGACACGATGGAGCAGGTTGTGTCTCCTGCTCTGAGCCCTTCACGCCACTCTGGCAGCGTTCAGGGGCCATATTAAGAGCTGTGAGTAATTAGTGAATTCCTCCTGCCCCAGAGCGGCACGGAGCAGCCATACGGGGCATCTCTTGGCAGGCTGGCAGTGGCCAGCGGGCATACGCAGTGCCAAGAGCAGAGGTGGCTCAGGGACATTGGGCTCTCTGCAGGTCCAGAGGGGCCGAGAGTAGGATGAGCCAAGTGAAAGCTCAAGAAGGGTTCTTTGCTTCAAAAGGCCTTCCCAGGGTGCTCACCCAAGTGCCTGCAAATTAGCAGTCCCAGGAGACACCTTACAGGATCATTAAGGTTGGAAAAGACCATCAATAGCTGCGCAGATTTCCCCAGCCTCAGTGTCCCCCGAGCAGGAGTGGCTGTGCTCCTGCCCCAAAGCAGCTCCTACAACTGTATTTTCCCTGTTTTGCTCTGAAAAAGCTCCCGCAGAGGAAACGCAGAGGATCTGCCCTTGCCTCTGTCATGTTTTGGGATCCCTGAGAACAAAAAGCACCGGAGGAATGGCAGGCATTATAGTAACGATGGTGACAAATTTAATTAGAGCAGGAAGCTCTGGAGTGGATTTCAAATGGCAACACGGCATTTTGTGTGAAAGCATTGCCTCGCTCCCCCCCTCCCCTCCCCGCCTCCACCACGCGGCTCCATCCAAACCCACCCCACCCCGCGGGATGCATCCCTCTAATTTTCCCACATGTTGTCCCCTTCATCCTTTTCCCCCCCAACTCCTGAACCAACACATTCCCGCGGTCTGGAAAATGCAACCGTAGGAGCAATTCAATAATACAGCGGCCAGATGTGCAACAGTATATCCAACATGTCATTCAAAGGAGCCCTTCAGTGGAGCCGAGACATGCTATCCCGCAATCTTAACTAATACATCCTGAGGCCCTGGAGGAGTTGATGGATGTATACAATTCCCTTTCCTACAGCTGTGGTCCCTTTTAGAGTGGGCATCCAGACTCAACAATAGCCCTGCTGTTGCTTTCAAGACAGAACCTCTTCAGACAAACCGGGCTTAATCCTGACCCCGCTTACACCCACCCGGGCTCTGCTGAGGTCGGTGGGGTTTGGGAGCCAAGGGCTGGGAGCAGGATCCAGCCTCATGGAGACGCTGTCTGCTGTTTCACCTTGTGCTACAGGCTCTGAGAAACCTTGGTAACTGGTTGGAATATAACCACCTTGGGGAAAAGGCAAGCAGAGAGAAGCAGGTAATAAGATTTCTAACTGGTGCTGGTAGAAAGAAGGAAGTAATATAACAGTTTAATTAATCTATGCCTATTAGCGTTATTAAAGAAAACAGGGAGCTATTGGAGATTTACCTCGGAGAATATCATCAAACGGGGACCTTCTGCAGGGAATTTTATGTCTCTGTGCCCAATTTATAACCAGCACGGAGGTGTGGTGTTAGTGACAGCCAGTGCTGAAATGTCACAGTGCTTAGAAGTCATTAGCTGGGGACACAGGGAGAGAGAAAGAGAGGATGGAGGAGGGGACAAGGGAGAAATGGGGAAGGAAGGAAAAGGAATTAATTTAATTAAAAATATCTTTAGAGTCTGTCTCTTGATTTGTGTGGTTTTGGGGCTTGGCAGAGCTGCTGAGAACGGTGTGGAAGGAAAATCAAGGTTGCTGGGGCTTTTTGAAGCTGATAAAAAAAAATAAGCACACTTTTCATGTTCAGGAAGATAAATCCCCATTTTCTCAGTCTCAAGACAATCCAGTTATTTACTGACAGTTTTACTGTGAAATAAAAAGGGCTTTAAGCTCCTTTCTACTTGATGTCTCCATAGCCTGAATATTATTAGATCCCAGCCTGGTGCAGCTGGAGTTTTGGTTAATAAATTTAACGTCATTAGACAGAAAAGCCTTCGACTGAATGTTGCAATTCTTCCCCCCCCCTTTTTTTTTTTGCTGTTGCAGTCAGACTGTATGTAGGTGGTAAGAATCAAAAGAAAGGAAGTACGCTTGGCAAATAGGGGAGTGCTAAAAAAAGGTTTTGCTCAGGCTGGGGGTTCAGTGCGAGGATGTTTCACCCGCACACAAGGCAGGGCTGAGCCCCCCCCAGGGGATGCACCCTGACATGGCACTGGTTTCACAGCATCTCTCTTCAGGAGAGCAAAACTGATTTCACAGTGGTAGGGTGTCTCGGGGTGCTTGTCCCACTCAGAGTGGTGGCACTGTGGGTGGCCATGACACTGCCACCGCAGCGAGGTCTCAGGTGGTCCCTGGGAGCAGCAATGCCACGATGCTCAGGGGCTGTCTTGGTGCCACCACCACAGGGTTGCACTTAGGGTGGCTTCTCTGAGAGGAAAAGTCTGCTTTTCCACCCAAAGTCTGCCTCAGAGCCATTGCAAGGCCAAGTGTTGGTGCAGCAAAATGTGCCTTGGTGGGATGAGGAGGGGAACAGCCACGGTGGGGTGTGCGAGGGGAAGGCAGATGGCAGAGGAGTTGCTGTTCTTCCCCACAGGGAGACAGGCAGCTGCGGCCCCTCAGAGTGGGGCTTGCTCCCGTGGAGGGAGAGCTCCCACTCAAAACCAGGCAGGTCCCTGTTCTCCCCTCAGGCTCGCTGTGTCTCCTCCTGCCAGCCCCTGTCCTCAGCTGCTGCCCCACCATGGCCACATGCGTTCTCCTCCCGGCAAACACGTTGACTGGGAGGAAGACACCGAGGAAGGCACCATGGAAAACACCACAGCACTCTCATCCCCCACCACACACCTCCTCTACCTATTCCCCAGCTCCTGCCCTGCCACCTTCCCACCACACGCAGACGGTTGCCATGGTCAGGTCGTCCCTCCCTGCTGAGCCTGAAGCATGTCAGGTTTGGGGGGATGCTTCGCTTTGGGGAGCTGGTCCTGGTGTGTTGGCTAAAACATGCCCCAGGTGGTGGGTTTCTGATCCCAAAACCCCGTGGGTATTGTGGACACCAGCAGAAGGCTCTCATGGTGGAAGTGAGACGCTGAGTGACCCCCCCACACGGGCAGCCCTGCGGCCATGGGATTCACTCCAGGAGAAAGAGCCTCTGAGCCCTTTTACAAAATAAACAGCGGTGGCTGGAAGCGCAGGAGCAGGAGAGGGGTCTCAGGGAGATAGCGAGGGGCCGGGCAGGGACGGTTGCGGAGCTGGGGGCTGCCGGGACGGGAAGGAAGTGGTTGTTGTGGGAGTAACGTCAGGAAGAGCTTTGGCTGGGGCCCGGGTGGGTAGGGAGAGGGGAGATCAGAGAGTTCATGGGACAGCAACGGGGAGGAAGTGCCCAAGGGACAGGAGCCGAGGGGAAGAGCCCAGTGTGGGGACGGGGAAGGGCTGAGCATCCACCCAGTCAGGAGATACCTACCCTGGGAGCACAACCGACCCCAAAATCCTGCTGGAATCGGTTTGCTCCCCTGCCCAAAGCCATTTATGAAAAAAAGTTGTTTTGTTTTTGAAAAAAATCCCCCCTCCGGTGAATAAAAGCAAAACAAATAATCACAAGCGGCGAGGTCGGGTAATGAGCAGCAGATGGCTGGCGATAACAGGTACCTTCATACCTGCGCACCCCTAATCCACAGCCTTCCCACTTGGAGGTGCTCCCAGATCCGCGGCTCTCGCCAGCCCAACAATCCCAGCCCGGTTAGAGGATACGGGAGTGCAGACAGCAGCGAGCTGCTTTAGGGAAATCCAGTTTGGAGCCAAGTCAATGCATGCAGAGTCATTAATCTAGGTCTGGTGCCAATAGGGATGGCTTTGCATTAGCCGGGCCCCTTTGTAGTTCAGACAATCAGTCGTATTCAACCAGCGCGAGATAACGCTGCAGAAAGCTGAGACCATCGCAGCTCATTCCTCCTGTAAGGGGCGGGGGGAGAGGATTTACAGGCAAAATAGCATTGCATTAATGGGACTGCTCAGTATTCTGCACATACGCTGGCGGATAATGTCTTTGCAAACTAACTGCAATAAATTAATTAAATTAATCTACTATGCCGTGCTTGTCCCCACCCAACATCAAATTCAAGGATGATCAGGGCTTGCCTTATCCTCCATAGCCTACGAAAGAATCTGATCTCACTTGCTCTAGAGTTTCTGAGGCACTGAATTGCAAAGTACCACCTGCCTCACTAAACTAATCACCAGCCTGGTGGTTTAGATCACATCAGTTTTACATGTAATTAAGACTGTCCAGGAGGGCATGCAGCTGCTTACATGGTCGTTCCCTCTTATACAGCAACGTGCCTCCTGCTCAGATAGGTGCAATTAAACAAGCCTGTTCACAGTCATTAAGCATTAATGCACCTCATTAGCATAAGAACTGGAAGAAGCTTTGATGCAGGGAACCCCGCAGGAGAAGGAGATAGAGAGAGATGTACATACAGACAGGAAGGCGAAGGGCTGGGCCACCACCTTCTCGTGGCCCCGACCAACCATTCCAGCTCCATTTCTCCAAAGCAATGAGCCATGCCGTGCCCTCCTCCCCAGAAATGGGACTGGGTTATCTTTCTCTCCCCCTCCCCCTCTTTCTAAATTATGCTGGTGGAAAGGGAAAAAAAAACCCCACCACACCAAACTGTTGGGATATTAACCTAGCGAATCCATTAATAAGCTGAACTCTCTGTTGGCTTTGACACAGCACACTAAAGCTTTAAAGAGACAGGGCCCCAGACACTGGAGATAGGGGCAGAGACAACAGCGCTAACAAAGAGCCACTGTTGCCACGGCCGTGGCCATCTCGGGTAGGTCCAGCTGTCTTTGGTGTTCTGTTTTCCAGACACAAAGAGCAGACTGAACCGTTTTGGTCTGAATGGCTTTCATTTGATGGTAGAGAAAATGAGAGGGAAGAAAGAACCTAAGTAAAGTGTCCAGGAGAGAGAGAAAAAAAAAAAAAAAAAGGACAGGAGAGGGAAAAAAAGAGCATGGTGTGCTGCAGGTCTCCAGTGAGAGAGGCTGCAGCTCCCCTGAGCACAAAATGGGGCTGTCTCAGGGTGCAAAGGAAAGGCGACGTGATTTTGGAGCAGGATGGAAGTGAGGATCTGTGGGCAAGCAGGATGTACGCTCCAGGGGAGCCGGGATGGATGCTGACTGTGTCCTACCTGCCTGCCCAATGCTCTGCACAGCAGTGTACAGGTCTCTCAGCGCTGCCAGACCACAGACAACAAACAGCAGCTTGCCTAGCTTGGTTTTAATCTCACGGGACAACATGTGTTTGTACAGTCCCTGGCCCCACCAGACCTCGGTGTGTTAGTATGTGGAATCTGAGCGAGCGTTACTGTCACCTCATCAAGAAACGAGTGAATCAGCTGGAAAAAGGGAATCTCTGAGTGAAATGGCTGTAAGGAACCACCAGATGCTACCATGGAGCTGTTCTAAATCCACACCTCAGCCCAATCCATATCCTAAGGCTCCATCCCAAGCTGGGACAGGATGAGCTCACCCTGAACAGCCCTTCCACTGCACCCTCAAGGTGCCCAAGTCATGCCCTTGCACCTCTACCAGAGGCCAAACCTGCACCCCGTAAGCTTGAAAAACAGGTCTGAAATGCCCAGTCAAGGTTCCTCTTTTATAAAACACAGCTCTGAAAGCCAGAAATGGAAGCTGAGACTGGACAAATCCGTAGCCACCCACTGGAAAGCCAGGCGGGCTTGCCCGTACAATACACTCTCCAGCCTCCATCTAGTCCAGCTCATAAGTGATAAAAGCGTCCACGACTGCAGCTCTCATCTGGGAAGAAGAACAAACAACCCAAGTAGATCTTACCACTGGGAAATGGTTTCTAAGGGTCTCCAGAGATATCCTTTTTCCTACGCTCATTCCATTAGTGCTGTGCATGCTCCATTGTCCCAGTCTCTCCCTCCTTAGTGGTTACATCCTACAAACACAAACAGATTTCGAATCCCCTGTAGCTCTTTGGCCCATGTTGATAATAATTCTCCCTCCTTGAGCACCTTTTATCTAGAGATCTGGAAGCATCTCCCTGGCATTATTAGCTATTAGCTTCTCCACCATCACACAACGTAGGGTGAGCAACTGTTACATCTCACAGCTGAGGGGCACTCTGGCACAGCACAATTAGGCATTCACTCCTGCCAAGTGGTGCATCCCCTTGTGCCCTGTCAGTGGCACAGAGATGGCAGCATTTGGTCCCTGGATGATTTGGGCTAAATCCTAAAGGATTTGCCAACAGCATCAGCGAAAGGAAGAGATCCCAGGTTTGTGCCTGAATCACCAAACCCTCTGTTTTCCCTTCTGTGCATGGGGAAGTCAACGGAAAGTCTCCCATAGATGATAATGGGAAATTCAGGCTTTTTGAGTCAGTTGAAACAGCTTTTTTGGGGGGGTGGAGATTTGGGCAAAGAGGCTTTTACTGCACAGTCATTTTGATAAACCAAGGAGCCGAGCTTTTACCCAGCAACAGGCTGGGAGAATGACTGATGGAGACCATGACCCCAGTGAACCACAGCCTTGCTCCCCCAGTCCCTTCCCATTTGCCTTTTGTGATTACAATTAGTAGTGGGGGCTGGCAGGTGGGGGAAAAATGAAATAAAATAAACTAGAAGCCCCCCCCTGCCCCGCTGCCAGCCCCTCATTGTCTGCAGAGGCTGGCTGGGGCTCTGCACACTGCAGTCCTCTGCCCATTGTACTGCTGAGAACATGCGAACAGACGCTCTCGGGCGATGGGTTTTATTGAACGCAACTTCAATGGCAAATGGAGAGAGAAAGGGGGGGGAGAGGAAAAAAAAAAAAGCAGCCTTGAAAATCCATGCCAAAAAAAAGAGGTGGGGAGGGTGTTTTTTAATGCAATCAATGGCTCCTTCCTATAACTCTGCCTGTTGTGAGGAAATTTCTTTCCAGTAGCAGCCAGCAGCAGTCCCAAGGCTGTGACATTGCTGTAACGCTTGGAGCTCAGCTCTCTATCTCTGGCAGCAGCCCCGTCTTTTTGTCATTATTGGCTGTGATTGCAGGGGGTGAACGCCAGCTCGCCGAGTGCTGAGATATTGCTGCCTTCCCCTCCCTCTGGACAACCTGCCCTCGGAGAGGAGTTTGGGGAGGGGATGGGGGTGAAAGAGGGAGCTGAATCCTCTCTGTGTCCCCTGAGTATGCTCCGATCCAAGCCCACATGGAGAGGTAGAGGTCCCCAAGGCCCTTTTCGGAAAGCTCATTAGGAAAGTAGTGACAGATGCATTAGCTATTAAAAAAAGGGGGGGGAGAAGCTATCATAGAACTTTAAAAAAAAAGCAGCAGCAGCCGCCCGACAGTTTTATTGCTGTCAGATCCTTTTCTTCGTGGGCACATTGCAAAGCAGGAGAGGTTTGGGTAAATATCTGACGCATGCACGCACTTCCCATGCTCTGGGCTGTCAATAATCCAGCTGGGGTATTTCTCACACCCTCGGGAGGGAGCTGCCAGCTCTGCCCATTGCCACTGCAGCTACTCACCCTTCCTATCCACCCCCAGCACCTCCTGGAGAGGAGTTTTTGGAACAGGCATGTCTGGCTGCATGCAAAGCTGCGGGAAGAACCTGCCAGGATGCCACGGGGGGCGAAAAAAAATGGGCGTCAGCTGCTGCCATCTCTGACTCTGAGCTGCAGCCTGGGGAGGACAGGTCTTGGCATGAGATGTTCCCTCCCAGTCTAAGCAGAGGCTGCTGAGATGGAGATAGAGTCCTGCATGCCAGGACCTGCTGTCCCTACAAGCTCCAGCAACGCGCTCCATGGAAGGAGGGGTACAGGTCCCACAGTGCAACTGCATCGGACACACAGTGAGGCCCCTGGCCCTGTCTGACACCTCACATCACAACCCACATCCCTTGGAGCTCCAGGAACAGGCACACACACATCAGTGGGGAGCACACAGGCAGGAGGAATCACCTCCATGCACCCAGGGTGAGTGACATCTGGCAGCAGTTGGAAGCCATGGAGACCCACGTAGAGACTGGGGACCAGGCATGAGTGCAGGTTGGAGATGGTGGGTGCCAGATGAAGATGGTTAGGATGGAGGTCCAGGCTGGTGAGCTGCAGTGGGCAGGGGGGCAGATGATGGGGAGGAAGAGCCAGGATGATGGTGTGGGTTTTGTCCCTCCCTATCCTCTGAACTGAAAAGGCCACCACTGCTCTTACACCTGCATGAAGAGCAGAGCCCAGGTAATAACAGAAGAACAACAGATGTTGCACCTGCATGACGGCTCCCGAACGGCGCCAGACGAGCTGGAATTCACATCTGAGCCGCAACGGCAAAGCTCTTCACACAGACAGCAATGGGAAACAGGGATCAAAATACCACTTCCACAAACACGCTCCCAGCACCAGGTACTGCCTCCACACACAGACCATCCTCATCACTAGTAGACGCTCAAGCCAGATACATCCCCTCCAAGACCTCAGCATCCCTCAAAAAGGGGGCACAGCTATTTCAAAAGCAAGTACGGGGGTACCAGAGGCAGCCCTCAGCCCACACCCCCCGACCTCCCCTCCTGCCATCTCCCAGCCACAGTGAGGAGGCAAAAACCTCACCAGAGGAAAACAGCAGCAGCAGAAGCCGTCCCCCTCGGTCGAGTTTTAAATGGTTCTCAGATCCCTTCAAACAAATCTAAATGCACCGATCCTATTGTGTGCATAAATCTTTGCACCGGGGCCTGCACGCCTCCACACTATTGATAAAGAGAAACGAGTCTTAAATATTTAATGAGCGAATAAACCCGTTAAGAGGATATGATTAACTGCACGCCACAGCTCTGCATTTAAGGTGTCCCTGCTGTACCTTTAGAGGGGTTTTATTTTTAAGGGAAATCGGCAGCAGCAGCTGGTGGAAGCAAGCAGCCGGGCTGTGCGGGTGCCGCACGAACGGGAACGTCGGCGCAGCGCTCCACTTCGGAGGCATAAATATGCCACAGGAGCCCGTGTTATTAAGGGGGGGCTGAGAGGGGGCTGTATTGACTCAGCCCAAGGGTGAGGGGCAGAAAATAGAGCCAAGGAGGTTTTAGGTGAGGTGGCAGGAGCCAGGCTGTCGGTTAGAGCAGACATGTGAACTCTGCACCTTTCCGTCTCGCCTGGCAGCGAGGGGGCTGCTGGGGGGATCAGGAGACCTTGGAGCTATTTCCAGCTGAACCAGGGAGCTGGAGTGTGACCTTGGGCAAGTCACTTACGGTCACCCTCTGCCTGGAGTCGAGCTCTGCATGAGGCAACTGGAGTCTTTCCTGCTGAGGGTGCGGATCAAGGCAGTATGAGGTGTGACACCTGCTCCTACAGTGAGGTGCCAGGATGGTTGAACTTTCCTTCCCTCCACTGAGCCGGCAGCAGCTGCAGCCCAGGCCTGGAGCATCAAGGGCCAGGGTACAACACACCAGCCAGCCCACAGGATGTTTCTCAGGCACAGAGAACCGCTGACGGGAAGATTTTATGAAACCAAGTGCTATAAATGTCCCCTTGCTATGTGACTTTTTATGTTTCTAAATTATTTTCATCATTATTTTTACCAGAGTGAGGTGAATAATACACAACAAACCACTGTGAATCATCACTCCAGTTTTCAGATATGTTAAATTTAGCTGTTTTGGTGCCACCTTTTTGTTTATATTCTCCAAGTGTTTCTTGCCAACAAGTTACCGACAGGGATTTTTGGCCAGGAAAGGGAAAAAAAAAAAAAAAAAAGCAAGACAGACTGTTAATGTTAAGCGTCAACTAAAGATATTGGAAGAAAGTGAATTTCAAATTCTTAATTGCAAGTTTCCCTCCCCAAACCTCAAGCCTAAAAATTAAGCCTGCCCAATCGGGAAGCCAAAACCCATCATGTGATGTGAGATCCCAATTAAAACGACTCTCATTCTTGAGACCGAGTATTCACAAAAGAGCGAAGACTGCGAATTATTTGCAGAAATTATCTGGAGAACAATTTTGAATAATGAATACGATGGGGGAAATCGCAGCCACTCGGAATACTTAATGCAACTACAAAAAAATCGCCAACAATTTGCGAACAGGAAAGAGGTGAAACGTGTGGAATAGATCATTTAGCACAGTCCTGCCACCATCAGTGGCTATTCCATAGGACCGAGGCCCCTGCTTGGCTGTAAATGCTGCAGGAATTAGCTATAGCGACTGACGGGCAGATGGAAGTCATGCTTGGAGATACACCTAATCAAAGAGGCTGTGCTGCCACGGCCAAGTGAGGGACCCACACGCCTGTGACCTAGTATAAATCAGGGCAAGGCAACTCGGGAAACAGGATGTGCAAAGCCACCCCTGGCAGGAGGAAGGGATGCTCCGGGTGACGCAGCCGAGCACGGAGCAGCTGGAGAGGAAGAGGCGCGTAGCCCTGACACACGCTGGCCAAGTCCCAAGAGACACGAGCACAGAGTAACATCGAGGATGAGCTTCTGGACTGTGTGATTGCAGCTGGTGGAAGGGGTGGGAGATGCCCAGGGAAAGGAGAGGTTCCAGGCAGGTTCTGGAAAAAACATGGATGTGTGCTGCTTCACCAAATGCTGGGTCTGCCATGGGAAATACCGCCCCAACAGCCAGGGACTGGGAGCATCCAGACATCTCCAGAGTCCGAAAGTGAGAGACAGGGCTTCAGCATAACCCACTCTGCCTCATATCCTCAAGCCCTGAGCTAAGCCAAACTCTGGCTTCACCCTGAGAGGTGCTCCCATGGCCATGCTCAGAGCGTGTGGGACCAGAGAAGCAGGAATATGCTAAAACCTGAATGCTTTCTCTTGCCCAGGAGCCAAACTCCACATCTTTGTTAGATTTACTTTATCACAGCACAAGCTGTGCATTGCACCTACCAGCACTGAGCATAGAGGCCAAACCCTCACCTCTGCCCTTGGAGCTCAGCTCAGAGAAAGGAGTTAAAGGGAGAAGTCAGGGAGAAGGTGGGGGGCAGAAGTAGGTAAAGGAGAGAGGATGCTGGAGGACCCTGGGGGGCAGGGCAAGGAGGAGATGGAGACCTTGGGTGGCCAGGCAAAGTCTGCAAGCAGTGCTCATGTGGGGAGATGCTGGGCCCTTTCCTGCCCAAATACTCTGTGTGAGGCAGAGCAACAATGGTCTGGTAAAGATGGAGCTTTTTTACATCCCAGCCTGGTCAGCTGACATTTATCAGGGTAACAAAAGGATACAGCCTGATCACAAGACAGGCTGACAGTGCATCTTCCCCTTCTGGGGAGGAAAGTCAAGTGCCAAAGTTGTAAAAGTAGTCCAGTCATCTTTCGTATCTTCCCTTGCCCGCAGTTTGACACGTGCAGGGATAGTTCCTCTCATCTTCCTTTGAAATAAAAGAGGAAAGAAAAGTGCAGAAAATTCTTCATTTCAGGTGCAGGAATTAAAAAGAAACCAAATTCTTCCAATGTTTCATGTCAAATATTCCCCAAAGCTTCTGTTACGGCAGTCTAAGAAAGTAGAGGCTGGATCTCTTGAATTCCCTTGAATTCAGGATGTTTCTATCAATCCATACCAGCATTTCAACAAGCCTAGCTGAGAATACTCAGGAAAGCCAGGCTGTTATATGCCTGGACTGCGGCAACAAGAGAACCACTCAGGAACTGAGAGACTCATTATTCGTTATTAACTCACCTGGAATCTCTGATTTCTTACGTGTTATTTTGCTACTTGGCTGCAAAGTGAAACAGCTCCTTAAAAAATAAAAAAAGGAAAAAGTGAACCACCCACCACTGCAGGATCATCTTTCCAGTGGATTCTAGTAGGTCATCAGCAACTGCATCGAAAGAGTGTCCTGGGGGCTTCAGGGTTTGCTTCTTGTGCCCCTTTATTTACTTCAGTTCCCTCTGTGTGCACTACCAGCCCCTGCAGAGATTGTTTTGCTCCAGCCTCTGCTTTTCCAGGTTCAGGCACTGGGTATTGCATTTGGCTGTTTTCAGAGCGTGGGTGTTTGCTTCACATGTCCCCATAGAGCAGAGTCCCCTCGGAAAGCTGTTCCAGGCAGGAAACTGCTGCTGCTCCTGGTCAGGGAATCACATGGGGAAAATCAGTTTCTTTTTCAAAAGAGCCTCCAAGTGAGGAGTTTGTTCCGGAGAGATGGAGAACTGCTGAGATCCCATGGGCTCTGCTCCTTCCTCTCTGACAGATTCCCCCCAGCACCAATTTGGCTAGTATGGTGCTTTCCGTAATTCATAACTACTTGTTGGGATAACAACTTGCCAAGTTAACAACTTTCTATGCCCCAGCTCTCTTACAGCATCTGTGTGTTATCCTGCTGACCTTGCAGACAGGGAAACCGAGGCACAGAGCTGGAGAAGGACAAGGCTCCAGCAGCATCTCCAGCTGCAGCACTTGGGAGCTTCATGGATGCTGCCCACGTGCTGCGATATCAGCATCACCCACAACCTGGCTGAACTTCCCCAAGGTCCCCTGATGAGGGATCTCCTGTGTCCCCTCTGTCCCCACTCAGCTACCATGAGCTGCTGGACTTGGTCCCTCTCTTCTGAGCATCACTTTCTGTCTCTGGCACCCAGCAGGCACTGCTCCTGACAGCAGGGCTCTGCCCCAGGGTACCACCTTGCCCTGCACCATCCCCAGGAGGGCATCATAGCAGGGTTGGTGCATCTCCACCGTGGCTGGTGACAGCAGGGAGGACAATGACATTTGCTGCAGGAGCCTGACATTGAACCCAGCCAGTCAGAATGGCGGGTGTTTTGCTGGCAAGGGTAGCAGCTCTGCTCCGACACCGTCAGCGAGGGGACAGGAGAGGGAGGGGAAAGGAAAAAAGCCGAAGCAGCAGCCAGACAGCTGCCTCTTCCTCCTCCTCCTTTTGTGCAGAAATGTGGTTTTGTTTGTCAGTCAAACAGATTGTTTTCTCCTTCTTTGCAGGCCAATTGTTTCTGCTCCTGCAAGATAAGGGATTGAAAAGGGCTATATTTTTATGGCACTGAATCTAGGCCCTCTGAATTGGAGGGGAGACATCATGTGGGTGAGGGATGCCTGTTCAAACCAACAGTTTCTCTCCCCAGTTCCACTCTCCAATCCTATTTCCACCCCCATTTGCCTTTTTTCTCCTTCCTTCTCCTGCCTGGAGCTGCCTCTCAGCCCTCTCACTATTTAATCTCCGTCTCTCCGGTGGACTCAGGAGGTTTACACAGCTTCATCCTCTTTGCACCATCTGCTGAAAAGAATCTGTCTTTCCTCTGCTGCTCTGTCCAGCAGCTCCTCCTGCCATCCTCCCACCTAAAAATGGCAGAGCTGAGCTGGTGCCACAGCACATGACATCCTGAAGAACAAACCCCAGGAGAGGAGTTTCCTTTTCTGTGAAGGATTTGCCCAGAAAGCACTTTGGAGAGTCAGACCCCACAATGTGTCATGAACAGGATGCAGATGGGGGAGGAAAACAGTAAATAAGAGCAAGCCCAGGCCAGGGAAAGACAGCAGGATCCTCTCTTGGCTTCTAGAGTGGGTTCAAGGAGCCTGTGTCCAGTCTTCCTCCCTTCTCTTGTTGTTGAACTCCCCCAAATTCACAGTCCAGATGGGATTCTATGATTCACAGTGATGGAAATGCCAGAGCAATGATCGTCAGCATCCCCAAGCCAATGGACCTGGAGAAGGTCCTTGCTCCAGGGATCACCAGGGCTGGAGGCAACCTCAGCCGTGCTGTATCCCAAGCATGAGTCCTCTGCTACTGTGTGTTGATCACATCACACACCAAGGACCGGAGGGAGGATTTGCCTCCCCTCCTTGGGGGATGAGAGCCTGGAAGGGGGCAGCGTGGTTCATATCCAACTCATAAGCCTCTCAGAGCTCAGGCTTGAGGACTGAGATTCACTCAATTAATTTTGCTTTGGCAAAAAGTCCATTTTTATTGCTATTTCATGCCTTCAGTATAGATTTTCCCTGCTCGTCTCAAAGGGATAATAAAACCCGACTCGTTCTTTTTATAAAAGTCTCACACTCCCTCTCTCACCAGGCTCTGTGTTCCCCAGCTAGAGATGTAAATTTAAAGGGGAAATGCTGTCATTTAAAACAAAACAAAACCAAAAAAAGCAACTCAGAAAGCCCAGCTTTGAGCATATTCCAGCTCTCAAAACTAGGCCGTGCAACCGAAGCAAAAACCAAGCTGCCACCTTCCCGCGGTGAAGCGGCATTCCCACAGCAATCCCACCCTCCCGCCGGGGACCGGGGGTGACTGCCAGCCCCAGAAGGCAACTCTCCATCTTGCAGAGCTGGTGATGGCCCTTGACTGCCTGGAATGTGTTGTTTTTTCCAGCCTGGAACTGGTGGGCACAGGTGGTGACTGCTGCTCGGAGACGGCTCTTTGCACTTGGATGTGACACCGGTTCTCCAGCACCTGCACCTGCCTCCCTCCTCCTCTTCCTCCTCTTCCTCCACACCTGGTGAAAGCTTCCTTGCTGCTGGCCTCAAGCAGTTGTATACCAGCCCTCCTGGGGAAAATCCCAAATCCACACAATGTTGAAATCCCAAACCCACGCGATGCTGAGCATGTGGATTTTGAGCGTGTTTCCGAGCAGGCAATGGGACAGGATGGTGGCAGGACGATACACAGGTCTGCCTGTTCCACCCCAGCTGGGATGCATCCTGCCTGCTCTTCAGAAGGGCTGTAGCTGCAGAGCATCCCTCTGAGAGGTGAAGAAGGGAAAGGGAAATGCCTTTCCTGTGTCTCGTGCCCCGCTGTGGGGGATAGGATGCAAGCAGAAGCCAAGTAGAAGCCTTGTCATTAGTGAGTGGCAGCAATTGCCTGGGGAGAGGGTGGGGTCCCCAACACCAGCTGGATTTAAGAGCAGATACAAACCTGGCAGGGCTGATCCAGGCCGCTAGGATGGACTCAAGACGGTTCCCCCTCCCCTGGCCGTGTGTCTGATTTGGTGACGTGCAGAAATCTACCATCACTGGGACTCTCCTGTCTCAGCAGGAACCAGGAGCGAATCCAAAGCAGAGCGAAGCCATGCGAGGCGAGAGGAGACACGCAGGTGCCTGCACGGTGCCAACCCAGCACGGGACCGGACCGGGCTGACGGGTGACAGCCAAACCCTTCATATTCAAATGTTTTTCCTTCTCCCCATCCTTTCCCTTTTCCTGCGCCTCACTGCCAAGCTGCCTGCATGCCCTGGCTGCCGGGAACTCAGAGCCCTGCCTGCACCTGGCAGGGGAGGCAGCGCCCACGGCGAGAGGAAACCCACAGCTCGCTCTGCTCCTGCAGGTGTGCCTGTAACCCACAAAAGTTTTAGGGCAGCTAACAAGGATGGGCAGGAGAGGAAAGATGAGGAAACTCCCAGCGATACCACACTCCCTGACTGACTGATGGCCCGGCATCTCCGGGCTCAGCTCCAGTGCTGCCAGTGAGGCTGTGGAGTGGCTCCATCAGTTAAACCAAAGTTGTGCCATTTTCTCTGACGGCAGAACAAACCGTCCTTCCCTGCCGTGAGCTGCCAAGCCTGAGGGACTCTATAGAAAAGAATTCTACAGCTGCCCCATTTCAGAGGGAAATCAGTTGGAGTCCCTAGATTTTCCTGCAGAGCCCTCACAAGGTTCGACCCTCCGGGCTGGAAAATCCTTAGCGAGCTGTGACAACCTCTGCAGCTCAGGCATAGGCGAGAGATGATTAAGACTGGCTGAAATCTCCCAGGACTCTGACATGTGAGAGGCCCCATGCAAGACAGAGAACCACCTCGGGCTGCTCCTTGCAACCTGCAACTCCCCTCACCTTAGCACAGAGCTGAAGGGAGACCTCGGACTGAGTGAGGCCAGGAACCAGGTCACTGCTGCTGGTTTCCAGGCAGCAAAGGTTTGGAAGAGCAGAGGATCATTTAGCAGAGCGACAGTGAAGGTTCAGAGCAGAGCCTTCAAATTACACGCTACAGAGCACTTTTCCTGCCTAAAAGGTCTCTGAAATGACTGTGGCGGCTCTGAAACGAAGCACTCTGTATGCAATTGTTCCCTGGGGCTTGCAGCGGAGACAGAGCTGGGAGAGGAGAGGTGGGTCTGCGGTCCCTGGCACGGGCAGCTCCTCATCAGACAAGGATGCACACTTTTTCTGGGCTCCACGGCACAGCCGTGCCGCTTCCCTAAATCTCCACGGCGGTTTCTACCGGTTATGGTATTTTTTTTTTATTTTTTTTTTATTTTTTATTTCTCACTTACTGCCTTGAACTTCACACAGCTCCCGGCCCCAGGCTGCAGAGCTGCTGCTCAGGATGCAGTGCCCCCAGCCTTGTGCACAGACCCCCCACTGAAGCCCCCACCATCATCGCTCTCGCCATGCCTTGAGGCACACCTCGATCCTATGGGAAACAGGGAGGGAAGAGCACCCGGGGGGAACATGTCCTTTCCTCCATCTCACTTGGCTTCTTCCCATCCTTCTTGACTCCATCCCCCAGCAGCTCGAGGTCCATTTTCATCAGGCAGTGACAGACACCAGGAGACACAGTCTCAGCACCAGCAGGCACCACGCACAGCCAACCTCTGCCTCACCCCCCGTGGGTCCCCCAACCCTCTGCCACCGACACACAGGTGACAGCACCCACATCCACAGAGCCACCACGGCGCTGCTCACCCACCTGGGGAACACACGCTGCCACCCCGGGGAAGGCAGCTGCGGGGTAGGAGCACTCCACAAAGTCCCGTCACTCAGCAGGAAACCATTTCTGGACCACCAAGGAGGCTCCGGAGATGCCCAGGAGCTGGGGCTGCTGGAGATGAGCTGGAAGAGCTCTTGGAAGGTGCTGGCACCACCGGCAATGCCCTCCCTCCACTGGCACAGGGCCCTAGGAGCACTCTCCCATGCAAAACCCCAACTGTTGGGTTTGTTCTTCCAAACCATCACTTTGGGAGGTCACCTGAGGGCAGCCAACCCGGTCACCGCTCACAGCCAAGGGGATTGCTGGCAGGGGCCAGTGGGCACAAGAGCTTTCACCAAAGCCAAAACCTGCTCACATCTAAGGCATGGCACTGCACTGTCTAAGGCAGTGGGGGACAAACACGCACCCCAGCAACACCCCGCTCTGACGTCAGCAAGAACCTCCAGCAGGTCTGCGACGTCAGCCCGACACTTCCACCGGCCGAAGAGCCCTCGGGATGCCGACCCCCGGGCAGCTCAGCATCTGCATTGGAATCCCACCACCACGCTCAGGGTGCTACTCCAGCTGCACATTTCCAGCGGGGGTGGGAATACACACACACACACACACACACACATACACACACACACACAGAGGAATTTAAATGGAATTTCACAGCTGCAGCAGAAGGGCTCAGGGGGGGCTCGGGGCTATCAGAGACGCACCATGTCCCCCCTCGGCGTTTCGGCACCACCAGCTGGGAGCACCGCGGCCACCCGCACCCGCGGGACCGGGGGGGCCGGGGAGCCCCTCCGTGACGTCACCGAGCCCGGCGCCAGGCTCGCGTTTTGGGGGGGTCGAGGCGGGTTTCGGAGGGTTGGGGGGGGGACCGAAACGGGCTGCGGTTGGAAATGCGAGTGCGGTGCGGTGGGAGCGCGGGCGGAAGGGAAGGGAAGGGAAGGGAAGGGAAGGGAAGGGAAGGGAAGGGAAGGGAAGGGAAGGGAAGGGAAGGGAAGGGAAGGGAAGGGATAGGGATGTGGCGGCGGTGCCACCGCCGCTCCAGCGGCTGCAGCCGCCGGGCGAAGCGAAGCCCCGGGGGGGTAACGGGGTGGCGGGCAGGGTTCCCCCGGCCGCCGGCAGCGCCCGCTCGCTCGGCCCCTCCGCTCCTCCCGCCGGCCCCTACCACCCCCCGCCCTCCCCGGGCCCTCCCCGGGCTCAGCGGCCCGCCCGGTTCTCCCCCCCCCCGCCCCGGGAGCCGCGTAGCCGGAGCCCTCCTTACCTGGCGGGCCGAGCCCCGCTGCCTCTCAGCGGCGGCGCTGGGCGGGGGCGGCCCCGGCGGCCATGCCCGGGCGGCCGCGCCGCTCTCCCGCGCCGTGCGAGCCGCCTCGGCGGTGTCAGCGGGCGGGAGCCCCGCGCGGCGCCGGGAGCGAGGGGAGGGACGGCGGGGGCATGACCGAGCGCCGTCGGAAGTGCACGCGCGCCCGCCGCCTGCCCGCGACCGCGGCGACACCTGCCGGCAGCGCCGCCGGTGGCACCGGGCACGCACCGGGCGGGGGCGGCGCGCACCGAGAGCCGCGGGGCACCGCGGGCACCGGGGCACGGGGCGGGCACGGCACGCGGGGCACCGCGGGCACCGGGGCGGGCGCTGGGCAGGGCATACCGGGCACGGCGGGCACCGGGACAGGGGGCGGGCATGGCACACCGAGCACCGCGGGCACCGGGGCACGGGGCGGGCACGGCACGCCGGGCACCGCGGGCGCCGGGGAGGGCGCTGGGCAGGGCACCGTGGGCACTGGGGCGGGCGCTAGGCAGGGTATACCGGGCACCGAGGGCACCGCGGGCACCGGAGCGGGGGGCGAGCATGGCACGCCGGGCACGGGCATGGGCGCTGAGCATGGCATACCGGGCACGGCACGCCGGGGTGGGCGCTGAGAATGGCAGAACGGGCACCGGGGCACGGCACGCCGAGCACCGGGGCACGGCACACCGGGCACCGAGGCGCGGCACACGGGCACCGGGGCATGGCATACTGGGCAACGGGGCGAGCACTACGCATGGCACACCAGGTACTGGGCACTGGGATGGGCGCTGGGCATGGCATACCCGGCACTGGGGTACTTCACACGGTGCGGTGGGTCCTGGGTGCCAGCAGCAAGAACCGTATGGCAGCTTCTGGGCAGCACGGGCTGAGTGTTAGGGAGCGGGCATGGGAGGGTGGCAGCAGTGCTGGGTACAGGGAACCCTCCCGGGCAGCACCTGCCAGGTGCTGGTACTGGGCACTGGTGCTGGGTGCAGGGTAGTCCACTGGGCAGCATCCACCAGCTGCTGGCAGTGGGCAGGATGAGGACCCTGGGTCAGGGCTCAGGTCTGGGTTTGGAGCTGGGGCTGCTTCTGGGTTTCGATCCACATCCGGATTAGGGCTGGACCATGTGTAGGTCTGCACTTAGGTGTGGGTCTGGATTTAGATGAGTATTTGGATCTGGATTCTGATCCACATCTGGATTTGCATTTGGAGCTGGATTTGGATCCACATCTGGACTTGCATTTGGAGCTGGATTTAGGTATTCATCTGAGTCTGGATCACACACCCTTCATAAAGGGTGGAGGTAGCCTGCCCACCCCCCTCTCTCCAAGCCTTCCATGGGTGCAAGAGAGCACAATCACCCCACAAGGTGTTTGGGGCTGCCCACTTATCCTGCCCCGGGCAGAGTGGGAAACTCCAGGGGGAAGCTGGGATGTGCAGCAGCGTGGCAGGAGCCCTGGCCTGGGAGCCGAGGGGTGGGATGAAATGGCAGCAGTCCCGCTGGCCTTGGCTGCGCTCAGCAGTGTGTCTGGGGCTGAACGTGCTCCAAGGAGGAGCCGAGGTCAGGGAGGGGGACGAGTGCAGGAAACATATTAAGTGAGGAAAATTGGCTGCAGCCAGCAGCACTGCCTGATGCTTGCCTGGGATTTTCCTCTCCATCAGGTATCTGGTGTAAGCCCTTGCTGTTGGGAGGTTGCAGCTGGTTACCCGTGTGCATCTCACACGTGCCAGTGGCCACCAGACCTGCTTTGCACCAAGAGGGGTGGCACCCAGGACCCCTCTGTGCGTGTGTCCCCGGTGCTGACGCCCGGCTTTGGCCACGGCGACGTGTGCAGATATTTTAAGAGGAAGATTCTGTGCTCTCGCAGCTTGACTGCTAATTTATAATCCTGTTTTCCTATTAAAATAAAAGCCTCTCTCTTATTCCCGAACGTGAGAGCCAAAGCGGAGCTCTGAGGAAGTGCCCTGTTTGCAGAACACACTGAAACGCACAAAGGAAACGAGGCAAAACCAGCGTTTTGCACGTTTTTGAGCCTCATTTTAGCTGTGACTTGGAACAGCAGAAGGGAAATCTTTTCCAGCAGGATGTGCACAGCGGGGGTGTGTGTGGAGCTGCTGGTGTCCCTTTGGAGCAGGGCCACCTGCCTGCCGAAGGACAGCAACCGCTGCGGGTTCCTGCTTTGTCCCTGAGGGGTGGCAGGTCCCTTGGGGGTCCCAGGGACTAGAGCTGGAGCAGTGTGTCCCCTGTGGGGCCAGTTGGGCAGGGATGGCAGTCGATGGCAGGAAATACCTGCTGCTCTGCTGCTTCCCGGCCAAAGCGAACAAGAGGGAGAGTGTTCCGAGGGCGGCTGCGGCCGCGTGCAGCAGGAGGGGCCTCCGAGGGACACACAGGCCATTGTTCCTTGAGGATGCGGGGCGGAAATTTGGATGGACCCGTGGCGTGCCGCCCTCACAGCACTGCCAGGGCTGTGAGTGGGACCCAGGATCTGATGAAGTGGATCAGGGTGGGAATTCATTAAACCTCATGTCTGGTAGTGGCATCACTGATGGTGGTGCTGGGACAGTCCTGGTGGGACAACCCACTTGAGAGGGCTCTCCTGCTCTGTGCAGTTGGAGCGTGGCATGTGCCCAAGGACTTTTAGCCTTTCCAGACCTCTTACTGGTATTTGTCATGGTCCAGCAGTAGCTCTGCTGTCTGTCTGTCCATCCTCACCCTGTCAGCCTTGCAGTAACCTGGAAAGACACTTAGTACGGGCTGGGTTTGATCCACACTTTGACATTCCTTCAAGTGCTCCCTGGTGTTTTCCTGTCGCTTGCACAGTGCCTTTTCCCACCAACGCTCCCTCATTTCTGTGAAAAGGAAGAAAAAGACTTGCAGAGTGTGCCCAGCCTTGCAAATCCCTAATTACCCACCACACATCCTGGCAAACGGGCTTCCCTTTGAGCAGCGTTTCTGTCAGCAGGGATGGGGCACAGGCTCTCCCCACTGTGGCTGATGATGCTGGTCCTCCCCCCTCACAGGGAGAGCCCTGAGGGGTTTGTCTGGCTGCTCCCACCGAGCTCCCACCCAGCTCTGCTCTCCTTCCCCCAGCACCTGTCCTCACACCAGCTTCCAGATCTGAAGAGGTTTTTTAGGAGGGAGGAAAAAGGGGGAGAGAAGAGAACGTGCTGCTCTCCTTCCATGCGTCGCCCTTTCTCAGGAAGCGGCCAGATTGTTTCCATTAGGAAAAGCTGAGGATCCAAGTATTTGTCAATGACCAGGAGATTTGCTGATGGTAGCTGCTGTTCCCTAGAATAATGTTGAGCGAGGTCCTTGGCGTGGACCCATCCTTTTATGGTAAAATTAGGGCTAAATGCTGGGGGGATTTGCATTTGAAGTTGATTGATATGTGGCATTAGTGCATGCATAGATAATTTTGTATTTTGAGAGCGCTGAGCAAGGAATAATTTTTATTTTGGGTCAAAGATAAGGGCATTGCGTTGAGATGAAATATGCAGGGGTGCTGATCTGTGTCACGGGCACTGCATTTCTCTTGGCTGGGTAAGGAGATGGCAGACCCACATTACCCATTCCTGCCCTTGCTTTTAAGTGCTTTGGGTCTGTGCCCGATGCAAGGAGCAACCCCCCACTGTCACTTAATGCCAGGACATGGTTCCAACTTTATGAGCTTTGGAGTTTCCCATTATAAAAAGAAAAAAGAAGAAGAAACCTCTGTTCTATTTTATTTGCTTATTTTAGTAGCTGAAGGCTGTGCCACTGAGAAACATTAATTAAATAGAACAGGGTGGCTTCATCATTACAGGAAAGGTACAGACAGGCAGAGTGTTCCCAAGCTGGTGGTGCCTTTCAAACCCACCTCTGGCAACCTGGACTGATGCTGTTGGAAGAGTCTTGTCCCTCCCTGTCCTTGTCCTTGGAGCAGTTCTTATGGCACATCTCAGGATATGCACAGGACTGTTGGCTTCCTTGTGTTGCTCAACCTCTCTGGGCTGCTGGGTGTTGAATGCAGTCAGGATTTCAGGAGGCTGGAGCCTGGTGTTCACCTCAGCTGGGCAGCTCTTCCTTCAGCAGTAAGGACAAGGGTTCAGCCCTCTTGGGGACTTGGGGGTGGAGGAGAGGGGCTTCCCTTTGGGTCCCCAAGAAACAAGGGCCAAGGAGCTGGGGACAACTTTGCTAAATGCATCAGCATAGGGCAATTCCAGACATTAGAGGTCACCCCTCCCTCCATCCATCCCTCCTTCCATCTATCAATCCCTCCAGTTCTCAGAGGAGGATGTCTCCAGGAGGGTGGCTCCCAGCTGGGCATACAGACTGTTTTGGCAGGAGCACGTGGCAGGACTGATGGGTTTCATGGGGTAAAGGGAGCCCTAATGAGAGGGAACTGTGCAGACACTAATTAGGCAGTCAGTGAGATCCTCAGGTGCCAATAACTCAGCAGAAGCACCGGGCCATTTGCATGCAGGGGATGACAAGTGATCATGTCCCAGGCACAAGAAGTGACCCCCCGCTGTCCCTCCTTGCCCCTTTAGCTGGGTCCCAGGGTCACTGCAGCTGGCAGGGCAGGGGCTGGCAGTGGGGGGCTGTGTGAAAACCCCATCCTCTTCCACCAAAGCAGGTGGAGGGAGATAAAAAGGAAGGAGAAGGAGGAGGGAGCAGAACTGAGGAGCAAAATCAGCTGCACTACAAAACGCCCTGAGCAGTCACTTGTGCTTGAGGCCATCCCTGCTGTGTGGCCGAGTGGCTTTTTCCAGGCCTGGCAGGAGAACCCCAGAGAGGTGGAAAGGGGGATGTGGGTGAGGGGAGGAGGGAGACGGCTCCAGTTTGAGCCTCAGTAGGTTTCAGAGGCATTTTGGGGATGAAAGCTGCCCTGGGGCCCCTCCCAGCAAGCAGTAGTGCTGTGGGTACGCTGCGGGCATCGTGTTTGGCTGGCTGACGGCTTCCTTGGTACACTGAAAATGGTATTAAAAAAAGAAAAGGAAAAAAAAGCAAATCCTACAAGAACAAAAAATATAGCATCAACCCCCCTCGCTCCCCCCCCACACCCCCCTTATCTCCACCACCCAACAACAACCAAGAAAGGCAAAATCTTTCACAAGCCCGGAAGATGTCACCATAGAAACAGAAATCAGACCCACTCCACGGATCCTGCCGCCTGGGAAGGTGATAAAATGTTTTCTATCGATTGCTGTCGGGAAAGTCACTGCTGATAAGCCATCCGAGGAGAAATGGAGCAGGGATGTGGGGACGTGGGAGCTCTTCAAATGAGCCTCCAGATGGTCCCTCGGCTGCCCCTGTGCAGCAGTCGGGGACCTTGGGACCTCGGGCTGGCCAGGGGCGGCTGCTCTGCCCCAAGCTGGTGCCAGTGTGTGCAGCAGAGGTGTGAGTGTGCCATGCCTTTGGTGTGGCGATGTGAGCGTGCTCTGGCTGCTGTGAACACAAAGTGGAAAGCCCACTGTCTGCTTTCCCGCTTGCTTCTGCAGCAGAGCAGCTGTTCCTGGCTTTAATTTGAAAGAGGAGAGGTTCAGATTGGATATTAGGAAGAAATTCTTCCCTGTGAGGGTGGTGAGGCTCTGGCACAGGTTACCCAGAGAAGTTGTGGCTGCCCCATTCCTGGAAGTGTCCAAGGCCAGGTTGGACAGGGCTTGGAGCAACCTGGGCTAGTGGAAGGTGTCCCTGCCCATGGCAGGGGGGTGGAATGAGATGAGCTTTAATGTCCCTTCCAACCCAAACCATTCCCAAACAATTCTACGAAAAACATCGGGGCAGATGAGCCTTCCCCTGGCTCCCATTGTGGCAGCACCACAGTTTCACCTCCTCTTGCCCCCCTTTGGTTGGTATCACTGTGATAATCCCCGTGGTGCCTTCCAGCCCTCTGCCCTCCCAGAGCCCAGATCCCCAGTCCCCGTTTGCACGCTGGTGGCTGCTCTGCAGCTGGGAGCATCCCTGTGGCTGTGGTGCTGGTTGGGAGGTGTGGGATCTTCCCGGCAGCTCTTCCCAGGGCGCCACACAGCACCGGGGCCTGGCTCGAGCGCCCTTTGAAGAGATGGAAAATCCTATTATCTGCTCATTCTTCTCGCAGTGTGAAGCCTCAGAGCATTCAGCAGCAGTCGAGTGTGGTCTGCTGCCTGCAGGCTGGTGCTGCCTCCGCTCCCACCCACAAGGGAAGCTCTCTGGGTCACCAAAGATGGGCTTCACCTTCCCATCCCCTGATCCATGCACCTTCCAAAACCCCTGATCCACGACCCTTCCCATTCCCTGATCCATGCCAGGGCTCGGGGATACAGCTGTCCCCACAATACCATGTGCAGCATCCAGCAGTGGGATGCAAAGGACATGCAGGGAAGCAGGGTGGGGGGCTGTGTGCTGATCCCCTGCTCCGTGGGGAGCCGAGGCTGCTGCTCCAGCCTGCAAATCCTCACGTCATTAGGGCTGGGAAGGTGTAACCCATCTCACATCCTTCATCCCTGCGGCAGCTTTGCTGCCAGTAATTGGCAGCAATAAAAGAGGCGGTTAATCCAGGGCAGCGTGGGATGCAGGCACAGGGATGTCTGCGGTGAAAGGCACCCTGGAAAGGAGGGGCTGAGGAGGAATATGCTCCTGGGCACAATTTACAGCCCTGGAGAGCTGGTTGGATGCCACAGGGAGCATTTGCTGGGGATTTTGTTAATGATGTAGGCGCAGCCTTCCCAGCTTGGCCTGTGCTAAAGCCCTGGCTCACACAAGCTGAGGCTCTTTGGCTTGAACTTAGACCAGCTGCTTTCCACTGGCTGGTGGATTTTTGTCTTGTTACTGGGTGGTTCCATGCGGGAGATGAACAAAGGAGAAGTTAGTGGGTGATTTCACCTTGGGGTTTCTTCTTTTGGAGGAGGAAGGAAGGGTTAAACCATGTCTTGTTACAGAGTTATTTTAGGATAGTAGCACTGAAGGGACTGCAAGAGGATTTGTCTGCACATGGGAAGATGGAATTTAATCAATATTGACAAGAGCCATTCACCAAAACAGGCTCATTCGCTAATGAAAGCCAGACCTGGTGTCTCCCAGGGGAAGGACAGCTTTGGGAAAGAGGGGAGGGAGGCACTGGGAAAGACACGGCTCCCACTCCCATGCTCCTGGTTCTTATGAAACCAGGCTGCATTTGGGATTGATTTTCCCAGCACGGAAAGACTTTGGCTTGTTTGCCTTGCAGCTGCAGGATGCCCAGGACTGGCCCTTGTGACCACAAAGCAATGTCCCCATCCCTGCCCAAGGATCTGGGTCCATGTCACCCCCCAGGCACCAGTGTCACAGAGTCAGGCAAAGGCTGGGATGTGTGTGCTGACAGCAGAGCCAGTCCGATGGCTTGGGGGGCAGGAGGGCAGAATGGGGGCGCAGGGCTTTGCCCTCCAGCTCAGATTAGACCTGGGATTCCCCACACAGTGAAGTCTCCTTCCATGAGTAGAGATGTTTCCATCCCAGCCTTGTAATCTGTTGAGTTTTCTGTCACCTGTTTAACTCAAACACCCATGGAGGCAGTGGGAGAAGACTGGTTTTGTCAGAGTTGTTTGTTTTCCCCTCTATCCTTGCAATGAGAAGCAGAAAACAGTCAAGAAACTTCTGAGACCAGCCCCTCTCAACAATGTACCACATGGAGAAGAAACCTGATTTCTGTAGTTGGCAGCTGATATTTCCCATGGCTGCCAGCTTTGTGTCCTGGAGCTGGGCTGAGCTCACTATCCCACAGTGGTCAAAAAGTCCTGACATTTACCCCCTGTGCATCCCTAGATTCCTGGAACACCATGGAAGACAGAGATCCAGGCATCACTGTGCTCGATCACAGCACCGGTGGGGAGGATCGACCCGTCTCTGCTGTGAGGAGGAGTCGGCTTAATTTGTTGGGCACTTTTTTTTTCCTTCTAAAAGGCAGCACCGCATCCCCCAGCCTTCTGGTGCAGCCGCGGGGCTGTGCCCGGAGCGTGGGGGCTGAGAGGGATGCAATTGGAAAAAAGGAAGATTTTGATCCCCTGCCAAGCCCGCACAATCCCATCCAAGTTCACACTGGCAGATAATGAGCTTTAATGAGCAGGCCACACTAATTGGTAAGTGATCCCAGAGCCGTCTGTGGCAGAGGCGAAGGAAGAGCAGTGGCAGCTCCGGGCGAGGAGGGGGTCGGGGCTGTGCAGCCCGCGGCGCTCCAGAGGGCAGGGGCTGCCGGGGCTGGGAATGCCAACAACGAAGGCTCTGCCTGCCCCCACGGGGTGCTGCCTGAGGGTCTGCAAGCAGGACCGTGAGAGGCATTGCTGGATCTGTTCCTTGGAGCTCAGCTGTATCCTGGGATGCAGCAGCAGCAGCAGCGTGGCCAGCAGGTAGAGGGAGGGAGGGGATTCTGCACCTCCTCTCTGCTCTGGAGTAGGTAGCTGGGCGCAGCTCTGGCGCACCCAGCATCAGAAGGACATGGACCTGCTGGAGAGAGTCCAGAGGACACCACGGAGATGCTCCCAGGGCTGGAGACCCTCTGCTGTGGAGACAGGCTGGAAGAGCTGGGAGTGTTCAACCTGGAGAAGGCTTTGGGGAGACCTTAGAGCCCCTTCCAGTGCCTAAAGAGGCTCCAAGAGAGCTGGAGAGGGACTTGGGACAAGGGCATGGAGTGACAGGACAAGGGGGAATGGCTCACGCAGACAGAGGGCAGGGTTAGATGGGATATTAAGAAGAAATTCTTGGCTGTGAGGGTGGAGAGGCCCTGGCACAGGTTGCCCAGGGAAGCTTTGGCTGCCCCATCCCTGGAAGTGTCCAAGGCCAGGTTGGATGGGGCTTGGAGCAACCTGGGCTAGTGGAAGGTGTCCCTGCCCATGGCAGGGGGGTGTGAATGAGGACCGATGGTGTTAATCAGAGGCATTCCTAAGGCAGTCCTAATCGAAGATCATTGTAAATTCCCCTCTCAAATGGAGTGGAAAAATGCTATTAAGCTAATATAACATCACCGGGGAAGGACGTTCTGCCGCCGAGGTCTCCAGGGAATAGGGCTGTAATGAGGGGAAGGAGCAGGAGATGACAGCAGCCAGCGTGCTTGGGGCAGTGGGAGCTGCTCAGGACCACCCAGCCCTGCTTTGCTGTGCCCTGCCTCAGTTTCCCCAGGTGCCCAAGGGGCACTGAGCTCTGCTCCAGCAGCCAGGAGACCCTGGGAGCTGGTGGAAGGGCTTGTTTCCCATGGACCCACTGCACAGTTTGGGGAAACTGAGGCAGGGGAGAGCTTGCCAGAGTCACACAGGAGACCAAGAACAGCAGCCAAATCCTGCATCCCCTGGATACCTCAGTGCCACATTCTCTAAGAAAAAGGGGTACAAGACACATCATTTAAATAGAAACATGTCCAGGAGGCCAGCTGGAGCAAGAGGCTCCAGGGAGAGCTTAGAACACCTTCCAGTACCCAAAGGGGCTCCAAAAAAGCTGGAGATGGACTTTGGACAAGGGCATGGAGTGACAGGATGAGGAGGAATGGCTTCCCACTGACAGAGAGCAGGGTTTGATGGGATATTGGGAAGAAATTCTTCCCTGTGAGGGAGGTGAGGCTCTGGCACAGGTTGCCCAAAGAAACTGTGGCTGTCCCATCCCTGGAAGTGTTCAAGGCCAGGTTGGACAGGGCTTGGAGCAACCTGGTCTAGTGGAAGGTATTCCTCCCCATGGATTGGAACTAGATAGTTTTGATAGTCCAATCCAATTCTGTGATTCTATGTTGGATAATGCGATGCCAGCTGATTTGGGCAGTGCCCAGGGAGGGGTGAGGACCTTCATCGGCTGTCTGGGGGTTCAGGGCTGGTGAGGGTGAGCTCTGCCAGCACCCCAAGGGATAGGGCAGGGGATGGAGGAACACGAACCCCATTAGCACCATTGCAGAGTCATTGTTAGATGGGACCACCCGCACCCAGAGATGCTCAGGCACCCCGGGCTGTGAGCAGGAGCCTGGGAACAGTCCAAGGAGCATAGGAGTGGCCTGGCCCAGCTGCAGGCGCTCTGCCAGGTCTCTGCAGCAGCCGTGCTCCCTTCCAACACTAAGTGGCAGCCTCTGCCCAGCTTTGGGGCAGCCCCTGGTAGCACCGGGGCAGCAGAGTCTGGACAGCAGCATCCTCCAGGGGGGCTGCAGCATCCTCTGGGTGGGCTACAGCATCCTCTGGCTCCCAGGACTCCCAACCTGACTGAGAGCTGCCTGGGTGCAGACCATGCCGGGGGTCCTGCGTGGGGACATTTTCACCCACACAGCCTTGGGTGCCAGGCTGAGCCCTGTGCGGGGTCAGATCGGGTCAATGCCGCCTGCTAGGAGGGAGACAAGATGCAGAGTTGGCAGCTGTTGGTACCATCTGCTGAATTAGAATCACAATCCACTAAACAAACACTGTCTTGGGATAAAAACGTGCTGCTTAAGGCAAGGAGATATTTCTGCTGCAGGTATTGCTATGACCTGGGAACCCACCACGGGGATTTGTGGTGCTATCAAGAAGCACAGGGATAGAAATGAGTCCTGGGAGCTGCATCCTGCCTGTGCCTGTCGGTGTGTCCGTGATTATGGAAGCACACTGGGGCTTGTGCTGTATAAAGTGCTGACACTTCGGGGAGAGGCTGCTCTGGATTTTCTGTAGCATAGAATGAGGGGAAAGTGAAATAAAAATAGGTCATGGGGGTTTTGGTGGAAGGCAGCAGTTCAGCCCAGCATGGGAGATCAAAGAGATGGGCAGCGTGGCACAGGGCAGCCCTGGCTCCCTCCCAGGCATTGTCCTTGGCACAATGACAAATTTTATCCTTGGGAATTGCACCCAGCTTGCCAAGATATCCCTGTGCAGAGCAGAAGCCCTAGCTCCCACACCAAGCTGCTGTTGGTCCCACAGCCTGTCCTGCACCATCAGGGCACAAAATGCTGTGTGGGAGGTCAGGATCTTCCCCCAGTCCTGATCCACCTCAACACATGCAGGTAATACAACCCTGCATGGACCTTAAAAAAGGGAATCATAGACTGCTTTGGGTTGGAAGGGACCTTTAAAGGTCACGTAGCCCTTTCAATGAGCAAGGACACCTCTAACTAGATCAGGTTTCTCAGAGCCCCGTCCAACCTGACCATGAATGTTTCCAGGGATGGGGCACCCACAGCTCCTCAGGGCAACCTGTGCCAGCGTTTTACCACCCTCGCTGTGAAAATACCTTCCTTATATCCAGCCTAAATCACCACTCTCTCACACAGCAGGCTACATGTATATGCACCTCAGCTCTGCAGTCATCTAGAGGGGTACGTGCAACCCGCAGGGCTGCAGGTGCTTTTTTCCCCTGGGCTGGGGACAGGTACAGCTGCTGTTCACCCAGGGACACCGCGGCTTTTGGCAGCACAGAGGGTGCTATCCAGCCCCTGCTCCCTGGAGCTGGCGCGGCCGCTCCGCAGCTGCGAATCCCGATAAAGCACGTCCCGGCTCTCCGGCCGCCAGCTCAGCGCGTGTGAGCCCCTCGGTGCCGGTGCTTTGTCACAGCTAAGCGCTCACGCCGGGTTTGTCACAGCTGAGTCGGCTGGCACACGCTCCCCTCCACATTTATCCCTTCCAATTTTGGAGCAACCAGCCGCTCGGAACCGTTCGCCCGACTGCAAACAGCCCGGGGCTGAGCTCGGTGCCTGCTCACCCCGTCCTGCACCGCCCACGCTCCACAAGGATCCATGTCCTGCAGGACAAACGGGATACATGCTAGAACACGTCAAAATCCTGGAGAAACCCAGCCTCCAGCAGGCCTGGGAGGTCTCCAGGGAGTTCTCTTCTCCCTGGGATACAGCGATGGGATGAGTGGGAATGAATCATAGAATCACCAAGTCCCACCTTTGAATGGTTCAAAGGGGTGTTAGAGATGTTTAGACCGGACATTTGGAAGCATTTCTCTCTGAAGAGGGTGGTCAAACCCTGGAACAGGCTTCCTACAGTGGTGATCAATGCCCCAAGCCTGTCAGTGATCAAGAAGCACTTGGAAAATTCATTCAATAACATGCTTTAGCTTTTGGCCAGCCCTGAAGTGGTCAGGCAATGGGACCAGATGATCATTGTAGGCCCTTTCCAGCTGAAATGTTCTGTCCTATCCTATCCTATCCTATCCTATCCTATCCTATCCTATCCTATCCTATCCTATCCTATCCTATCCTATCCTATTCCATATTTCAAAACTCATTCCCACTGCCACCTTGAACCCCTTCCTCTTCACATATCTCCCTCCTCCCCACACCCGAGCTCAGGCTGCTGCGTTATTTCCATGGCTGCCGGACGATTTGTGGCCTCCTGCCACCACTCAGAGGACAGAGGTGCTCAGATGAACCATCCAGCATCTCCCCCACACACCCCCCCAGAGTAAATCAGCACAGCACCGGCGATTCCAGCCAGGCTGAGCTGATTTATGCCGGCAGAAGGACACTCCGAAGCACAGCTGTGATTTAGCATTCCCATTAGGACCTGGCCACTTCTGCAGAAGAGGTGCAGCAGGTCAGTTTGTCTCCTCATGAAGAGAGGGATGCAGTGATGAGCAGTGATGGCACTGGCAGCTGGCTGTGCTGCTGCTCCCCGGCTGACTCCAGCAGGATCAGTGCTCTGAGAGCACGGCTTCATCCCAGGAAGGTAAAACCTCCTCTGTGATTTACAGCAGGCAGGAGATGCCAGTCCCATCTGCTACCCCAGGCTCTACTCTCTTTTTTATTAAAGTATGAAAGCTAATGTGAGAAACAACAGAGATGCAGGAAAAGTGTCTTCTGTGGGCACGGTTCTTGGGGAGGGAAGAGCTGCAAGGCAGTGGGAGCTGAATTTACCTCCACGGGAGCCCTGAAGAAGATGAGAATCATTTTGTAAAAGGGAGAATGAGGCAGACAAGCCAAAAACATCGCTCAGAAAAAAAAATCTCCTCTCTGCTCTCTCATCCTCCTTTCCTGATCCTTCCTCTGGTCTCCACACACACTCAGGGCATTTTGCCCTATGTGATGCTCTGCAGCTGGTGCTCAGCCACATAAATCACCCCTTGGCCTGGCTAACAAATGACTAAACAACTACAAAGGCACTTTGCAGCATCATTTTTTTTCACCAGCTTTAGCAGCAGACTGGCTTTTACAGCACAGCTCTCCCTTCCGTTGCTTTATCCAGCCTTCATAATGTACCACCCCCTCAAGAAAAAAGAGGAAAGCAGTTCAAAACCAGGCTATTGCAGAGAAATGGCTCCCACATGGAAAATGGCTCCTCCAGGGGTGCTGCAGCCCCCCATGCTCCTATGGAAAGGCCAATTAGAGCTGGGAAAGCACTCATGGGAGTGCTCAGGTAGGAGGTTTGCTGCTCTTTCGGGGTGCCGAGGCTTGGAGCAGCCAGTGCTCAGCTTGGTGTGGGGTCTGCTGGTCCCACCGGTGGGAAGAGGTTGCTGGAAATGAAGAAAACCCCTCTGGAGGATGCCTCTCTCATCTTTTCTGGGCACCCCAAAGGCTAGTTTACTTGCTCATGGCAGTATTGCTGCTGAGAGCTGTGCATCTTGCACATCTTTCCTTACTTCTTGTCAGCACCATCACCAGGATGCTCCATCTCTATCCCTGGAGGTGGGGGACCCAGAGGGACACACTGTCCCTACCACCACTCACCTCACAGGGCCCTCCCAGCACTCTCTTCCTGGGGCAATTTAGTGATATTTCAGTACCTTTTTGCAGCTCGTTGTGACAAATGTCCCCAGGTTGGTTTTTTAGTGCTTAAAGCTGTTATATATGTGCTGGTGTGCCTGTGTGGCAGCCCACGGTGGGGTTTTGTGGGTTATCCATCCTCCCTTTTCTCTCCCCTCTGCTGATGGCAGGATCAGGCTGAGCCACCAGCTCCTCTCCACAGTTGTCCCCAAGCTCAGTGCTGTCACTGACTGTGTTTGGAGGGCGAGAGGGGAGCTGGGGGGGAGAGGAGCTGCGAGTTCTGGGAGGACACAGGGCATCCCAGGGACATCCCCAGCCCCATGGCAAGGTTTGACCTTCATGGGCCAAATCTCCTCTCTTTTTCCACCTCCCTCCTCCTTCCATTTCTCTAAGAAAACAAGACTTCAGTGGTTTGTCTCACACAGAGGTTGGGCTGGGGCGATGCTGTGCCAGCAGCCACAGCCTTGGAGAGCTGGGGACATGCTGTCCCTCCAAGGGAATTCCCTGAAAATTCAAGGCCAGGCTGGCACTGTGTCTGGCATGCTCAGAGGAGGCTGGATTTACTTTTGACCATAATAATCATGTAATGCCACAGCCTTGCCATGTGCCCTTGGTCATATCCCTTGTTCCCGATGTTCCCCAGCGCTGATGATGCTGTTGGAGACCGTGGGTGAAAATATAAGCATGATGGAGGGATGGAGCAGGAGGCTGCTGGCCACACACTGTGCTCCTGGCAAGACTGGGAGCCGCAGACGTGTCACACCGTTTCTCCCTCGCGGTCTCCAGGATTAGCTTAATAGCACAGGGAAATAACAGGATGAAAAATTCGCTCCCCTCCAAGCACTAAAAGCCAAGTTTCAAGGTTAATTGTCTGCCCTGTAGGAATAGCTTTTACACACTGCGAGGGGCTTAATTAGTGTCATTTTAGCCAAGCAGAGAGAGCGTGCCCTGGGTCCATACTGCATGCCCCCAAGCCTATTTTCCTCTCCATGAGAGATGATGGATTGCAGGCAGCTTCCCTCCACCAGCACTCAGCAGGGACAGTTTTGGGGCTGATCATGGAACCCTGAGATGCTCCTTGGCAGCTGCTGCAACCCCGAGCCCCACCCCTGCACCCACTGCACCCTTGGGTCCTGCACTGATGTGCTGCAAAGTGGCTGGATCCTGTCTCTGTCCCCACATGCACCCCTGTTTCCCCCTGGCCAGGAGCACCCATCCCCATGGAGCACCCGCCTGGAAGAAAAAGCATATGCTGCCAGGCTTGGCTTTAAGGAGAATACAAGGAGATGGAGGAAATTCCTCTCCCCAGTTAGGGTTGTCCTGCGTGTCCCTACCAGCTGCAGGACATGACTGCTCTCCACGCAGCCAAGGTTTGTTTTCAGCCCAACACCAATCCCCAGCAGCCAGAGCGAGGCCAGACATCATCCGGCACCAAGGGAGGAGGAGAGGAAACTGGATACCAGGGCTGTTGCCAGAAGCGGGGTCTCTGGTGGCACAGGGGCAGCCAATCCATAAGGTGATCCAGGGCTTTCCCAGCCCAGGGCAGCTGCTTCCCATTAGAGCATCTTTGGCAGTGGGCAGGGAGCTCCCATGGAGGGTCCCTGTGCCCTGGCATGGATCCACTGGCAGCCCCTTAGTGAGGTTTCCCATCACCCAGCTTCCATCTTTGCCTGCTTTCAGCTTGCAGATCCCACAGGGAAAGCCATGACCCTCTGTGAAATCCAGGCCAGGAGGCTCTCCTGGAAGCCAGCCCATCTGGGCTGGAGCAGACCTTGGAGGAGAGCAGCCTGTTGGGATTTAAAGTTTTCTCCATGTTGCAGAAATCATGGCAGACCCCACTAAACCCATCTGGTGGTAAAGCTTCCTCATTCCTGCTCCAGCCACACTTCCAGCTGGGCTGTCCTCCTCCCACCCCTGTCGCGCCCACATCCCACAACTTGCCATGGGCCTGATGGGTGCTGGATCCACCCCATACTCCCAGCCCCACTCCAGCCTCTCCTTCCCCCTCTGCCCTTTGGATTTAATTTCTCCCTGGTAGACGATGTCCAAACAGGGTCCCAGGGGCTCCCCACCAGCAGCGACAAACCACGGCAGAAAACAGCCATCCTGACAGACAGGGCTGGCACAGACAGACAGACAGACAGTTCCCAGGCAGTGACCCAAAGCCCAGCTGCTTCCCTTTTTTATGAGGATCTGCAAAAATATCCCAGTTCTTGGTGAGTGGGGGATTCTGCAGGCAGACATCCTGGCAAATGGGACATCTGGGGTAAGCTGCTTCCAGCCAGTGTGGGAAGGAGGGATGCATGGAAGAGGGAATGGAGACAGCATCTTTAGCAGTAGAGGGATTAAACACCTTAAACCTTAAACAAGGTGCTTTGGCTTAGGTGGGGAAACCCCAGAACTTTTGCTTCTGGCCCTGTTTTCTACAATCAAAGATCAGTTTGGGCTGAAAAGGTGAAGGAAGAGAGGTAAAAGTTGGCTTCGGCAGTTTCTTTTTGTTGAAGCCACTTGACACCCAGAAATGGCACCCAGCAAAGGCACCCAGCTCCCAGTCTGCCTACAGGGAAGATTATGGCAGCAAAAACTGGTTACTCAGTCTGGGGAGGGAAGGGGGGGGTAGGGGCAAGAGCCAAGGCAGGAGCCCCCCGTGTCCTTTGGCCAGGTTAGTGGGGCATCTGGCACTCATGGCTCACCCTCCCCTCCTGCCACTGCAGCTCAGGACTCACGGTGGTGAGGAGTGATGCATTTTTAATTTGTTTAAGGGAATTAAGCTCATCTGTGTCTGACTGCTCACATCACCTCCACTTTCATTAATTTCTGAGCTGCTCGCCTGGATTCCTCTGGCTCTGGCAGGGGTTTGGCATCGCAGGGAGACCAATTTCCTGCAAATTCAACAAATGTTGAATCTGGAGAGCAGCAGGAGGTCCCATTTGCCCCATCTGCACAGTGGGGGTACTTTTGGTTCCTCACCACATCAGCTCCATGAGGACATTCTGCCTCATGAACAGCCACTGGTTCAGGAATGGCACGGGGAATTCACTGTGCCAGCAGCTGACAGTGCTTGGTCCTGGGCTGCAGCCGAGCGGGACCGGTTCATCCCGACAGAGGAAAGTGTCTGGCCAAAGGTTGGGTGGAAGTGGAGCAGAAAGCTCCCAGGATGCAGCAAGGAGAAAGTGGGAAAGGCTCTGCCGAGCTTCTACACTCCTCCTCTTTTAATATCAATCCGGCCTGAGGCAAGCACAATGCCCAGAGTGGAGGAGCTCCCTGCTCCAGGGGCTGCTGTGTCCCCCACCGGTGAAATGCAAGAGCAGAGCTCTTGCTCATCCTGTGCTCCTGGCATCCCCAGCCTTCTTTCCAGGTCCCAACCTCCTTCCTGGGGTCTCTGACCCTCTTCCCAGGGTCCCCGACCGTCTTCCCATCTTCCTTTTGAACTGCTTCTGTGATGCAGCTCGTAAACAGAGACAAAAGCAGAGGGGAAAGAAGAGATAAGATAAAAATAACTGCCGCGGGAGTGGGTTTGAAGTAAATAACAGGAAAACATCAAAGAGGAGGGAGAGTGATGCTCTGAGGAGGTATTTATAGCTGACTCTGTGGTTCCTCAGGACAGACCTGCGTGCCCCCCATGGAAGCCTCTTCCCTGGCCCCCTCAACTGTGTGTTTGTGTCCCAGAAAAGCATGTCAGCCCTTGCCCAGGTTTTTTTCGTGTGGATTCAGAGGCAGAGCACATCCCCACAGCTTTTAGAGACCACTCAGGAAAGGCTGATGCCCCGTATAGGCTCTGAGCCCAGCCCTCTGCAGCACTGGGATCAGGTACCTGCTGTGGGAGCTGTCACGTGCGGCACGAAGCAGCCTCCACTTCCAGGCTTTTCCCCCCTCCAAGTCCTCAGTGTGGGGGTTTTTTTCTCCCCAGAGGCCTCCTGCGTGTCACATCTGAGAGCAAGGCTGATTGCCTGGGAAAAGCTGGTTGCCAGTGGAGTGAGGGATGAGAGATGGCCGTGGAGGGGATGCTGGGTGCGGTGACTCAGCTCCCTCTATCATCCCTGCTGTGCCGAGCATTAGGCATCTGGATGGCTCGGCATCCAAAATCTGGCTGCTCAGCTAATGGGGACACCCTAATTAGATGTCTCTGGAGCAATGCACCATATCCCTGGGCTGATGATGTGCAGAAATGTTTCTGGAGGCTGGTTCAGCCCTCTGCAGCTTGCACCATATGGGCAAAGACACTGGGGGTGCACAGGGTGGTTTGTAGGTGCACAGAGGACCTGGGGGTGCAGGAAGTGATAGGGAAAGCTGCTCAGCCTGTTTGGATGGATCCAGGGTTGTTCCCACCCCCAGCATGGGACATGACCCCCTAGGGGCCAGGGGACATGGTAACAGTGACCTTTACAGCTGCCTCCTGCTTTGGAAAGTCCCAGCTTCTCTTATAGCATCTGTTCCCATGAAAGGTACTTTGGAGGGATTTAAAAGGTTTGGGGGATTTAGGGCTTTGGGGGAGAACAGATTGGCAGTAAACCCTCCAGCCAGCTGTGCAGAGTCAGGACCTTTTCGAGAAGGGAAAGCTGGGGGATTTCCACTCTCCTGGAGTCCAAAATGTCCTCCCTTCTTGCAGCCATCTCCCAGGCTCGGGGAGCAGCCGCTGCTCTGACGGGCTGCAGTACCTCTGCACACCCTCACTGCTGCTCTCTAATCAGACACAGGGTTTGCAATTAAGCGACACAGAGTACCCTGGGGACAGAACCTGCTGTTTGAGCCCAGCTCAGATGAGTTTGGGGAGGGAGAGACCTGATTTCCCACTTAGCAGACAGGTCACGATCAGTGGATTCATTGATCCCAGAAAGCAAAGCCTCCGCTTCATTAGAGACATGCTGGTGATGAACGTGGCCTTAGGGAGCAGGGAAGCTGTGTGAATCCTTCCCTAAATGTTATCTCCACAAGGCTGAGTGCAGATGTCGGGAAGCTCCTCTGACAGCACGGCTTCTTTAGGACGGAGCCTGCTCCTTCCCACTGAGCCCATCACACGTGCAGCTCCAAGGGGCATTGGAGCTCACTGGAAATACTGAGGCTGGAAAAATGCACCTAATGCCTCTGTGTCTGTCCCAACCCTTTCCGTGGTTTCCCCACTGATGTGTGATGAGGGCAGGATGCCCTGGGTTAAAGCAATGCAAGCTATGGCTGTGCCAGGGCAGAGCACCTGGGTGAGACCCACGGGGTGCTCCAGAGCTTCAACGTAAGGTGCACCTGGAGTCAGCAGGGGATCCCCAGAGTCAGGGGTTGGCAAGGGATGTTAAGCCACAAGCATGGACATGGCAATACCTTGCAGAGCTGGTTGAGGTGCAGGCAGCACAGGTAGGGCAGAGAACAGGCATCCCCGGGCAATCAGGCACACTGATGCCAGGCAAGACCCCAGTGCAAGGTCCTGCCTACTGTGCTCTCAAACCAGGACGATGTGTACACAAAATGTTCTGGCTGTAACAGCCAGATCCTGCTCTGTCCTCTGCTGCATTCCTGATTTTCCCTCCCCAGGCTGGCTCTCATGGATGGACATTGCCTTGCTGGCTCCTGCCAAGAGTTACTGGCAATAACTTCTCAGTGCCCTTCAGTGCAGCTGCTTGAGGCAGCAGATGGGGAGAGGGGCTGTAGCTGTGCCAGACTGGCTGCTCTGTGAGCTTGGTTCAGGATAAGCTGGGCTTATGCAAGTAGCTCCCAAAGTTCCCATTCCCTCTTGTAAATTCCTGCTGAGATACTGGTGTAGTTACTGGGAGCACACCAGGAGCAGCTTCACTGAGGTGAGTGCTGCCCACGGGCTGGAGCAGGGCCCTGCACCGTCCCCTTCCCTGAATCACGACTCTGCACGATAACAACACCCACAGGCGAAAAGCAAGGCAAGAACTGTGAGCCTTCCACATGGAAATTTTGAAGGTTTTCCTGGTTCTCTGCATGAGGGGAACCACGCAGGGGATGTGGCTTTTAAAGAGGTTTCTGCTCCAGGGAATCACACTGTGCTGCTGGTTCGGGGCAGGGATGTGTCATTCTGTTCCTGCAGGTGTTAGGACTTCTTTTTGCCAGTTCTTCCAAGAAAGCATTTCCCGTGGGCAAACCTGCCTGGCAGGATGCCCCAACGCCAACACAGGCATCCTCAGCTTTGATAAGCCTCCCACACCGTGACACGTCCCCTTTGCAGGGGCAGATCCTGAGCTCCCAAGCATTTGGCTCTGGTTTTTGGCTCATGCTGATCCATGGACAAGCTGGAAGCAAAGCATCCTCTTCCCAGCTTGGCTGCCAGTTTGGGAGCATCTCAGGCTTTTGGAGAATTTAGGTACATGGAGGTGGTGTTGGTTGTTCTCTGCATCCCTTGATATTTAAGGGAGGAACAGCGAGGGCATGGGAACAAGGAAAGGAGCAGATGCCTCTCTCAATTTACAGGGATCAGCAACTGAGTGAGTCCTCAGCATAAGCAGGGTGTAACTGGGAGCAGAGTCTGCCTCACATACCATATGCTCCCAATCTACCACGTTCAATCAAGCCTAATAAAATTGATAGGGGAACATTGAAAATCTCGTGATTAATTCTTTATGATCTGTAATAGGGGAGCTGTGTGCCAATTACTCGAGTAAATCATTCATCAGAAAATAAATAGAGCTAACCTCCAGCACAAACACTAGAGGATTTCCACCAGGATTGCAGGTCTGGATTGCAGCATCGCACCGCTGGTGCCAGCATGTTATCTGATGGAGGACACAAGAGTAGCTGCAGTTTTGCTGCTTCTCCCCAAGGTCTCATCTCTGTGCTCCAGCACTATTTGTTGTCCTTCACCGTGTGTCAGTGCTCCGTCCTTGATCTCCGTGACCCACCAGTCCAGGCCCTTGCAGGTTTGCAAGGGTTAAACCCATAGGGATCAGTTTTATTTCAGGGCACATTTGAACACTGGGACCACGGCACAGGAAAGGCGGCACAAAGGAATGGGAAAAAGGCCCCAGACCCATGCTGTGCCCATAGGACTTCTGTCAGCAAGGCACAAAGCTGGGGTGGGACCAGGCAGATTGCAAGCTTGGATACAAGAAACCAAGACTGCCAGCCAAAAGTGGCCCTTCCAGGATCACTGGAGATAGCCAGAAAGCCTGGCTCACTTGGCTGGAGCAAGGGGTGAGAGGGCAGCTACAGGAGCCACAGGCAAACAGGGGAGTTCATCAGCATGTCCTGCATCAGAGGATGGCAGCAAGAGTCACCTGAGGAGAGTGAAAGCCATATGTCCTTTATATCCCTCATTTTCCTTTTTTTTTTTTTTTTTTTTTTTCCAGCAAGGAAATCAATCCTTTGGCCTGGAAACTTTCTCCTGAGCTTGTAAGGAGAGATGACCCTCTGTGCTGAAGTTACCTGGATGCAGTTTCCTGACCAATGTCCCATTTCTAAGGGAAACTCACCCAAGAGCACTCCCTGCCCTGGATTTCCACACGTTGGGAATTCCCTGGGCTGTGTTTGAAATGCTCCTGAATAAACTGCATCTCACCAAGCCAGTGTGTCCTGCTAACACACATGCAGCATCCTTGACCGGACTGATGCAACTCCATATTCACCAGTGACCTCTTTGGACCATGGTGGGATTTCAAAGGGCACTGGGGAGTTCAAGCTAAGAAGAGAATTGGGACAGCTGAGGCATGCCCTCTTCCTGAGCTCAGTGGTTGGAAACAGAGAGCTGGATAAAAGGCATGCCATGGGGAGAAGAGGAGGGATGGGGACACAAAGAAAAATCCAGTCCATGCAGAAAGCCCTCTTTGTCTCCTTCACAGCTGCAGGGATCTATCTAAGGTGGGATGAAGACCAGTATGGAGGGGCCTTGCTGCCACAAACATCCCCTTTCCCTCTTACATGGAAAATCTTCCCTGGACAGGGGATTTGGCAGTAGGAATGGTGTGAGAGCTCAAGTGTCATTTCTTGCCCTAAATGCTGCTGAGATGGTGGTAGGACACTGGGTCCTGCAGCACATGCCTCCACTGGGGTGACAGGACAGACGTGTCCGTAACACCCCAGCTCTGCTGGCCTCAAACAAGGAGCCAGTGAGACAGCTCATCCCTCTGCACCTCCTCACTGTCCTCCATCCCTCAGCCATTCCTCCTCCCACTGTGCCACAACATCCTTGTCCTTTCCCAGCTGGCAGCACTGGCATCACCAGGACATCTTCCCCTTGCAGCCGGGAGGACAGTTTGGAGGTTTCTCCCTGCTAATTCCCTCCCAAAGGGGACATTCATTGCTTTCCCCATGGCATCCCCATCGCCCTTCCTGCTGCTCCCAGCACCCAGCTGGTGGGACTCACAGAACAAACATCCTCCCACCTGCTCCTGAGGCCCAGCCCGGGAGATGGCAGAAGCAATAATTACACACTTGGCACAGCAGAATCATCCAGAACGAGGGAGAAGAGGCCAGAAGCAGCCGGAGGTCATCCAGGGGAAACATTGCACCCAGCCAGAGTGCCTCGGTGTGTGCCTCACCCCAAACCAGCCCAGTTTATACTGTGACTGTGCTTGAGAGGTCCTGTGTGAGCACCCTGTGCCTGTGGGGAGGTGGGGGTGTGCTGGTGCAGTGAGGTGTTTGGAGCAGCAGAACCAAGGAAAGCCAGTTTCCTGTGGAGCTGAGCTGGGATCCCCTGGCTCTGCTGAAGCAAATCCTCCAAGGATGCCATTTTCCTGGGGAGGGCTTCTTGGGAGCCATCACTCACACAGGCTTTCAGTACCTGTCAGGGCATGAGCACTGGGACATCCCGTCCCTTCCCCACTCCCACGAGTCCTTGGGAAGGACACTTGCAGCTGATTCACACCAAATTCTTTCTTGAAGAAAATTTATTTCCTTGCAAAGCAGCGTCTGCAAAAGCAGAGACCCTCAGAGGTCTGCAGGGATGATACTACCTGATTTCCCAAGCACGAGCAGGTCTGGGACTGCAGCCCATCAACCACAAACATCCCAGAGAGGAGCAAAGAAGAGAAATAATGAGCAGTAATAATAATAACAGCAATTAAAAATATACCACACTGCCTGAAGGGAGAAGACTGCAATGAACTGTCCTTAAAATACATCCAGGCTTGATGGCTTTACATTTTGCTCTGAAATGACAAGTATCAGTCAAGCAACATTTAATTTCCAGTGCCAGGGAGCCACTGGAGTTGTTTCCCAGCTCCTGGCTCTGGTGGGAGCGCTGAACAGAGGCAGGGCAGGGGATGGAAAGGGGTTGGGCAGGGGTCAGGCAGGGAATGGGCAAAGGTCATGGAATCATAGAATCCCAGAATGGTTTGGGTTGGAAGGGACCTTAGAGATCACTTAGTTCCAACCCCCTGCCATGGGAAGGGACACTTTCCCATGGCCAGGTTGCTCCAACCTCACCTTGAACACCTCCAGGGATGGGGCAGCCAGAGCTTCTCTGGGCGAAAGGGAATGGAAAAGGGGTCGAGCAGAGGTCAGCAGGAGACAGGGCAGGGACAGGCAGGGGTTGGCAGTGCCCGTCTCTGCCCCCGCAGCAGCGGTGGCCCCTCTGTTCTCGCCCACTCTCCCCCGGGGCTGCCCCACTCCCATTCCCACTCCCAGCCCCACTCCAGCTGCCCGGGGGGGTCGAAGCCCAGGCCCGGCGGCCGGACGCGCTCCCGCACCCGCGGTGGAGGCGAGGTCAGTGCCGTGCCCGTCCCGCAGGCCCCGGGCCCGGCGCGGCTCCTCCCGCGGAGGCGGGACCGCGGCTCCGGCAGCGCCTCAGCGGGCCCCGCGCTCGGCCGCGGCCATGGCGGGGCGGCCCGGGCCGGGTGCGGGGCGGCGGGAGGAGGCGGCGGCGGGCGGGGCCCGGCGCTTCCCGCGGGAGTGCTGCGAGGGGCTGGGCGGCCTGGACTACGGCCAGGTACCGGCGGGCCGCGGGCGGGCGGGAGGGCGGCCCCGGGGAGGGAGCCCGGGGGTGGATCTTGCCCCCCCCACCGGTGCCCCCGCGGGGCTCGGCGGATCCGCTGGGAATAACCCGCGGGTTGTGCCCGCAGGCGCAGCAGGCCCGGGGCGCTCGGTGCCCGGTGCCCCACGTGCACCCGCTGCCCTCCCCAGCCCGGTTCCGCCCAAGCCGCGCTCCGGCCGCGCAGCAAGGACAGCACCGGCACCGCGCAGGAGGCCTGTGATGGCTTACGCAGGTGCCCCTGCAGCTCTTGTTTGAGTGCAGCTCTTGTTCTCAGCCAGGTGGCCGTGCAGCTTTCATTTGGGTTCCCATGCAGGTCTCACCTGGGTGTCCATGCAGCTCTTGCCCAGGTGCTTGTGCTGCTCTCACCCAGGTGCCTGTGAAGCTCGTTTGGATGCCTGTGCAGCTCTTTACCTTGGGTGCCTGTGCAGCTATCACCCATATATGCCCCTGCAGCTCTTGTTTGAATGCCTGTGCAGCTCTCACCCAGGTACCCATTTATCTCTCACCCAGGTACCCATTTATCTCTCACCCAGGTGCCCATTTATCTCTTACCCAGCTACCCGTTTATCTCTCACCCAGGTGCCCATGCAGCTCTCACGTGGGTGCCTGTGCAGCTCCCACCCAGGCACCCATATATCTCTCACTCAGGTACCCATGTATCTCTCACCGAGGTGCCCATTTATCTCTCACCCAGATACCCATATATCTCTCAGGTGCCCATGTATCTCTCACCGAGGTGCCTGTACTGTTCCCACCCTCCCTGACTTTGAGGCTGTGGACAAGCGGGCAGTGCTTGCCACGGTCATTGATTCTCGCCGGGGAGGAGGGGGCAAAGTTGAATGTTCTGTGCCTGTTACGTGGCTGTCCCAGCAGCTCGCAGAGACAGCTCATCCCATTAGGGCTCCCCTTTTATCCCGAAAAGCACACACCAGGCACAGGCCAATCTGCCTCCCGCTGGCAGAAGCTGCGAATTTGGTTGTTGAGGAGCAGAAAAGAAGGTGAGTGCAATGTTAACGATGTTGCCAGCCGGGAGTTAGTAGGTCAAGAAGCTTTTGTTCAGCCCGTGCTGGCGGTGTGCTCGGCACCGTACAAAACGAGAGGAAAGAAGCTGTCCTGGTCCTGCAGGATTGCAATTGAAGCAGGATTAGACAGTTCGGCCCCGGTGCCAGCAGCTGTCTGGGTGCTTGGGTTACGGCTTGACAGTCTGAAGGGACAAGGTCTGGTGGGAAAGGACTGCTCGGGGGTGAAGGGAGGGGAGGAGAGGCTGGCAAGTGTGGGAACAGGGGGAGACGGGTCAGGATCAGGCCCTGGGGGCTGTTCCCATCGTTTCTCACCAGCACCCTTGTCCCCAGGGCTCAGATGAAGAAGCCCGGGGGAGCTGGGCTGGTAGTGGTTTGAAGGAGGCTGTGGACCCCCATAAAGATCCCCCCTTTCCCCGTGACTGTACAACCTTTTCTCCTGTACTTTGCACTGTGGGTGGTCATGGCTGGGCAGGAGGCACTTGGAGTGACTGGATGTGCCCTGGGCCAGCACGGGAGCTATTCCCACAGCCTTTTCTTCGGGCTAGGAGTGGTGCTGTGCTTACCAGCCCCTCTCCGTGAATCATACTGTGGCTCTGGTTCTTTCCACCTTTGAGGAGCCAGTAGGAATTTCTCTCCCGGGTGGATGAGGTGGAGCCGATGCCTTTTCGAGCCATTCTGTCCCCTGGCATCCAAAGGACTTGCAAACACAGCTGTGTTGGGGAAGCAAAAATCTTCCATGTCTCAATGTTGTCTTTGATTTTGTTTCAAGCGAGGGAAGGGCTTGGGCTGGGCTGTTTTGTCTTTTGTTTTCAAAGTTTTTGGCAAAAAAAAAAAGGCCCTGGCTGTCTTTCATCAAATACCAGCACAGGGAGAGGGAGTGAGGAGGGAGAAGCAGCATGGCTTACTGCATGTAAAAAATGCTGACAATGTCAGGAGCCACCCTGGGGAAAAAAGCTCTTTCTTATAAGGAGAACAGTGAGTTTTAAGGGTTTTTTGTTGTCATTAAGACAGGAAATTCTTTTGCAGCTTCTTACAATGCAAATGCATCCCCCTCGCTGTGGAAGGGGTTTACATCACTATTCTTTCATGGAAGACAAGTTTAAGGCTGACACAGTTCATTGCTTGGAGTTTCCATACAGAACAGCATCCCTGGGGCAGTTCTCTGTCCGCAGGGACACTGAGGTGCTGTGGACAGTGCTCCCTTTCCTGAAACATATTTGGGTTGGCAGCTGCCCTGTGAGACTTGTGAGACTTTGTGAGCAGCAAAGTAAGAGCAGCAGTGTCATTGCAGTGCCCATGTCCTTCTGGGCACTGCTGTGAGTGTGGGGCTCCCAGTGAGCCCAGTGCCCCTGGGGTTTTTGGGGAATGGCTTGGAGGAGCTCCCATTCTCCTACTGGGCTTTGCACCCTGACACAGTGCTTTGCAAGGTGTAACGTTGCTTTGGGCCATTAGAAGATTCATCCACTCTTGGGGCAGCTGATGGGTTTGATTTGAGGTGAAGTGCCCCATGTTCGGGTGTAATGGCCAGTGTCCCAGGGAAACCTGCACTCCAGTAACCATCTCTCCTTCCCCAGGTGGATGTGGCAGCCATGGCACGGCTCTTTGGCTACGTGGATGTGACTGACACTGGCTTCATTGTGGCTGTGCTCTCCATCGCCTTCAACCCACTCTTCTGGAATGTGGTAAGAGCTGCCTGCACTCCAGCTGCTCCTTCACTCTCAGCCTTCCTTTCTCAGCTTCCTTTGTGATGCACTTTTGGAGGAGAAACCTCTTTTGGGGGAGTCTAATGGGCTGGGTGGGGGAAATGGTGCTCAATTAGACATTAGAGGTGGGTGAGCAAGGAGCTGTGCTGCAGAGTGAGCTCCTGGGGCTGGAGGTGACCATGAGGGATGTCACAGAGGAGGTGAAGGTGGGAGCCAGCACAGGATGCAGCAGGAATTAGGAGCTGAGCTTGGGAGAAGGGGGAGAGCAATCAAACCCGTCCTTCAGGCACTGGTCAGCACTGGGACTGAGCATGAACAGCATTAACCCCCATCGGGGGGCTGCACTGCATACAATGCCCGCTGCTTCCCCTTGAAATACGTTGGCAGCTGTTTGTGTGGATGGCAGGAAGGAAAAACACTCAGCCAAAAGTTAACCTGAAAAAAAATTCCCCCTCCACCATGCTGCAAAGGCTGGCAAAGAGCTGCAGGGTTGGCAGCAAGCCAGCCCCAACGGGAGCAGGGTACCTGTGCTCGGGTGGTGTTCACTGTGTCTGTGGAGGCCACAGTGCTCTGGGAACCATGGCTGGAAGAGTGTCCACTGCCCTGTACCACTGTGGTTTGCTGCCTCCCTGCAAGAGCAGGAGGTGTCATTGCTGGCCCCGTTTCTGAGCATTGCAGAGCCAATGGGCCAAGCAGGGAGAAGCTTTGGGCAGACTGGCTGCAGGATGAGGGGACTCTCACCCCACAGCACCCTCAGCAGCACAGCTGAAGTATGGGGTGAAATGTCCCTGCCAGCACTCATGGGAATGGGATGTTGTTTCAGCCATGATTCCGAAATCTGCCCACCAAACCTCCCGACAGGGATTCTCTCCCTGGAGAATTCTCCTTAAAGAGGCCTTATTTTTCTGGAGGGGGAGGACTCATCTCTCTCTGAGCGTGGGGGCTCTTGAGATTGTCTCACACTGGGCTTTGGAAAAGCGAGGCTCTCCTGGCTGTGAGTCACTTTGGAAACCTCTGTCAGAGCTCTTTGTTGCAGCCTCCCTAATTTTTCATGCAACTCGTTATTAGAAAGTCTCACGGTGTCTGAAATGCGAGCTGGAATATGCCACATTATTTCGACTGCAGAGTCATCATTTAGCATAAAGAATCAATGAACAAGAAGATTCAGGATGTGGTCTCGGGGGGGAGAGACTGGCTCTGGCAAAAAAACTGCATGAAAGAGAAAGAAAAAAGTACTTTATTAGCATCTGCTGCTACGCCTGTGACTCGTGGGACGCCTGCAGCTTGGGAAATAGCGTTGCTTTTTGGCTCAGGAGTTTGGCTGCTGTTAAAGGACAGGGAAAGCTGATGTAACAGCAGGAAGTTCGTTGCTCTGCGTTGCTGTTGTCCCCTCCCGGTGACTGGAGAGCGGTGCCGTTGGCAGCAGGTGGCACTCCAAGCCAGACGTGCAAGGCTGGGTCTGGGAGCAGGAGGCACCTCGGCGTAGGTTTGAGTGAGCAGCCCGAGCTGGGCGTTGGGGGAAGCTCTGGGGAGGTGAGCGTGGTGTTCCATATTTCCCCGGCTGTAACAGCGGGTGGATCTCAGTCCCTGGGCCTCCACCCCTCCGTGCTCTGCTTGAGCACCGGAGCATCTCCCTCGAGTTTTCAGTCACAGTGTGTGGCTCACATCAGGCACTTCTGGAAGGCTCTTGCGGGGGATCTGTGGGTACTGCAGACCTAAACAAGCCCCCAGTGTTGGGTACATTTCAGCAAGAGTGGCCCCAGACATCCCTGATTTTCTCTGACCTGCTTCCTTTACCTCCTCCCCGTCCTTTTTTCCATGTGATCAGTGTCCCCTGCCTGCACCCAGCCAGCAGCTCTTTCTTTCCCTACATCCCTGCACAGGCTCCCTCTGTCCCTGGCTATTGGGTTCCTTCCCAGCAGCTGAGATCTCTTCTGCATCTGAATTACTCTGGGTTTCCAAGAGCTTAAGTGCAAAGACTGGATTTCTGCACGGCGCCAAGCACTCTCTGCTCTCTCTGCTCAATAAGTAATGTGGGACCATGCTCAAAATCCCTCCTGTGCATGAAATTCCTGATTTGGATAGAAATTGGGTGGGGATGGATTGATTTAGTTCAGTGTCTTAATTCCCTCTTTCTGCTGAACTCCAGCCAGGTCTGCCTCTTCTGAAGTTTGGCGCCGGGTTGTCCTTGCTATGCAGTGCCTCTGTGGTGGGGAAACCCTGGCTCCATGCGGTGCTTGGGTCATGGAGAGGTGCATATCAAGGCCTCCAGCACAGCAAGGTGGCCTAGTAAGCACCAGGCATGTTTCTCTGGGACTAAACCTGCAGAGTTTGGGGATGAAGCACGAACTCTGCAGGCTGTGGAGGAGCGTGGCTCCAGAGAAAAACCTGATGCTTGTCAGGTCAATGGATGTACTTTGGCTAAGAGAGCAATTTCAAGGACCAGAGCCTAAGTGGGGCAATTTGCAGATTCCAGCTGGATTGTGCTGATGCTCCCTCCTGTTCTCCACAGGGGAGAAAAGCTATTCCAAAAAGGCCTCGGGGCTCCCAGTTCCCACCCTCCTCCCTGTGGGCATGTGCAGGAGGCCACCATGAATGTCTCCCCAGGGCTGCCCACTGCATTTCCCCATCAAACTCAGGGCTTGCACCCCTTCTTCTGCTTCCATGTCCTCTGTATATGTTAAAATCCCATCCTTGCCTGGGCAGCCCATCCAGCACAGCTTGGATGTGTTCCTGCACTATTCTCTGGTTTTTCCCTTTTTTTTCCCCTCTCCTCCTCATGCTGTCTCTGCTTTCCCACCCGCCGTGGCTGTTATGAAAGGAGCTGCTGGGAGCCGTGGTCCTGCATGAGGCAGGAACACAGGTGAGGTCCCAAAAGGCAGCAGTGGAGCTGTTTTGGGAATGAAATCACTTCAAACTCCCCAAGGATGTTCCGTGCAGCTGGGAGACCTGAGGTACTGTGGGGCTGTAGAGGGGCACCCGGCAAGGAGCAGGCACATCTCTGGAGCTGTGCCATAAAACGTTAATGAGGCCAGAGCAGCAGGAACTTCAATAAATCCCATCTGTGTTTGGAAAGCTGCAGAACCATAGGAGAAGGTTCCCATCCCTTGGTAACTAAGGAAGGTATTAAATAACAACTCCTCAGGGACAAATATTTTCAAGTCAGGAGAGGCAGATAACCTGCACGCAGGAGGCTTTAAAGAGCTGGCTGAGCCTTTTTACAGGGGGACTTTCCAGAAAGCTGGAAGGTTTCTGTCACTCTCAATAGCAACCAGGCATAGCCATGAGGCCACTAGTCTGACGTCCATCACCACGCAAGTGAGTTTTAAGTGGGAAGTGCATCCATCAGCAATCTTTTCCTGATTTGAGCCTCTTAAAAATTTAGGTCTGGCGTCAGGGACCGATTTAGAAATGGCTCATCTTCAGCTGCCGCCCCAGAGCTCGCTCCTCCCGTCACCTCTGGTCACCCCCTCGAGACACCCGTGTGTCTCACAGGAATCTGCAGGGTGAAACCCCAAATGTCACAGTTAGGAACAGGCTTGGCGTAATTTAGCGTGATTTTAAAGAACACAGACCCCGTCAGACAGCGATTTTATTCTTCAAGGTTGCAGCTTTTCCTGTTCAGGGTAGCAAGATCTCTGTTCTAGACCTCTTGTCAAGCGTTTAAGCTGCATGAGGTTTTGATTAAAGAAGTAGTAGCTGCACAGGGACCTGGGCTGACAATGCCTGGCTCCTGATGGATGTGTACCTCTTGGTTCATTTATTTTTAATTTCCCATCCTTTTCTCCTTCTTTGGAGATTGGAGGAATCTGCCAAGTGGGTAAGAAGTGCTTGTGCTGGTGGGGAGGGGAGAGATTGCAGACACTGGCAGCCTGATTTCACCTACCTCTGACCACTTCTTGCTAAACTCGGAGGAAGGTGCCTGGCCCAAAATCTCCCCACGTTGCTGGGAAGCAGCTGGAAGCTCAGAAGTTGCTGGGATTCAGACCTCAGTGAGAACTGAGAACTGAAACTCTGAGTAACCTTTTTAGGACAGGAGAAAAAAGCCTGATGCTGGGGGATTTCAGCAACTCTCACTGCCTGTCTTACAGAAGGGAAGGATTGAGCAGTGGTTTGATGGTGGTGTGTCAGCACCTCGCTGGGGAAAGGAAATTGCAGGGTATGGAATAGCTGCGTGAGGGCTGAGATGGCAGCAGGGAGTACACCTCAGTTAGCTGAAGTTTACAGCGCTGGGAGATGAATGAGTTGGGGTTGATTTAATGTTTTTTTTCTGGCCTTCAAATTCTGTAAGCCTGCGAGATTTTTGTGGGCTCCCCCGCAACCTCTGCCTGCCTGCAGCCGTGGGGAGAGCAGAAAACAGCCCTCAACCAGCTTCTGGAAAGTGCTTTTAGACCCCATCATAGAAGCCGCGGCACAGTGGCGATGATTATCTGCTTATAACAGATGCTAGATCAATAGCGGGGCTTCAAGCTATGCTGCAAGGCAATTGACTGCAGAAAGTGTTTCTTTATTGGGGTAAAACTGGGCTTGCAACGAGGCTCAGATTCGCTCTTACATCTCCGGTCTTAAAATGTCACCACCAGCTCTGATGCCTTTCATCCTTTGTGCAGGGAGAGAACGCACATTATTCATAATTGGACTCTCTAACAGGCAGCAATAGCCGTTTTCATTTCCTACAATGGCTGAGAAAGAGTGAGGATTAGCCTTTTTTTTTTTTTTTCCTGTCTCCCAAACAGCATTTAGTGGCAATTTTATTCCAAGTGACTTGGTAACGCTTTCACTCAGGCAGCGAGGGCTTCGCGTGTGGTTCGTGGATGGCATCGATTCTCCAGCTGTCTTATAACAGAGCAAGTCCTGGCTGGGTGTGTAACACCACCAGCCCTGTTTGTCTCCTAAATTTAGCTTTTCCAGTGTGTTGACACTGCTGTGAGCCACATAACAAGCACCAAAACTGGGTCACACCCTCCAGTGTGCCGGCTGGAGAGGCACAATTAGGAGCACTGGCACCTTGAGGGAGAGCCACATCCTTTGTCCCAGCACTGCTTCCCACAGCCTCCCATCTGGAGGTGGTGATGTTTTCATCTAAATCCTCTTGAAGAAGCTGTGCAATATATTTTTATGATGTCCTTGCAGGCTGAGCTGCCTGAGGTGGGGGAAATCGTGGAGCCCAGCCCGGCCAGGCAGCTGTGAGCTGAGATGCTTCATCTGTGTGTTGAGCCAGGCACGGTCTCGGCCCTTGGGACTCCAGGCAACGTGGTGGCAATCATTCCAACAGCTGCCCACCCACTGTGCACAGGTACCTGCCAAGACAGGCTGTGCTTGGTCAGCTGAGCTGTTTCTGTGCCTATTCCTAGCATGAATTTGGGATCCAGCTGGTGTGCGACGTGCCTGCTCAGCATTTCTCAAAACCAAGGTCAGAATCTGTCTCTCACCTCACAGCTGACCCAAAAAGCAACCTCCTTTTTTTAGCATCTGGAGAATGCTTCTCTGAAAACCCAGGGTCTTTGTTGTATGTACTGGACTTCTCTTGTTTAGTGTTTTAAAAATAAACTGCAGGCTGCTGGCAGCCCTGCTGGAGTAGCTCAGCACACGTACACAAAAGATGAAAAAAATTTATTTAAGCCAAGAGTCTTGTTTCCATATGCATCAGAGGATTACCTGTAGACTCTGGAAGCTGGAAGAGGTCCTTTGTTCTCTATCTCATGCTATCCCTATCCTGCTATCCTGCTGCTAAACCCTTTCACCTGCTGATGAGGTGCTGATCAGAGATATTAGTCTATGAAATGGCAAGTCTGTGACCACCTGCTTCTCATGGGACAAGGCAAAAAATGCAGCTGGAGGCAAAAAAGAAAGTGATATGATCTACCGAGACCGGGAGGCATGGAAGACATTGGGTCCTCCCACATGGTCCTGGGCTTTGGCAGTGTTTGTGCGTAGCCTGGGGACTGGGAACTGCTGGATCCCTGAGGGGAGAAACCCACTGACATGCCCGGGACATCAGCAATCCGGGGGCTGGACAGGGACTTCCCGTGTTCTGTGCCTGCCACAGTCACAGACGTGAGCCGGCTGTTCTCCAGCTGTGCCGTGGCACAGACTGTTTTGCAGAAGCCTACCCAGTTCCCAGAAGGATGGGATCTCCCAAAATAGGCTGTCTTGACGAAGAAATGCAGAGACATGCAGTCTGCTGGGTGCTCCTGGGAGGTTATTCCTGTAAGCCCTGCAGCCGCGCTCCCGTCACAATGCAGTTGGATCTCCTGCACGTCTGGAGATTCATGTGGAGGGAGACACTGGGGTTTCATGGATCCAGCTTGTGGCAGGGTGGTGGCACACAGGTTTGGCACCCCAAAGAAAATGCCACCTCGTTTTCTCTATTTCCCCCCCTCCATGAACTCTGAGGTGACATCTCCTCCAGTTGCTCACATGGCAGCAGCAAATGGGTAGAAAAGTAGATTAGTAAATCAGTAAAGCAAAACCCTCCTTCTCTTTTCCACCTATATGATGTCCCCAATGACAAGAGCAGCTGGAAATGGTTCTTGGCAGGAGCATCCCACATCCCTGCTCTCCTGAGTGTGAAACAAGATAGTTCAGCACTCCGATCACAGCAGCGCTTGTTGGAGGCTGGTTCTTAGTAAATATTGGGAGCCTCATCTCTGTTAAAGCAAACAAGTATGTGCAGCCCCCTGGGCTGCCTTACAAGGCTTTAAAACCCCTGTATCCCAACCCAAGGGAAGGGTTGTGGAGCCACTGCCTGATTTTCCTTTTCCCTGCCAAGCCATCTGAACTTCTGTGCTTGCTCCCATGCAGGAATGAGGGGTGACTTTCTTAGGAAATTAAAAATTTTGTTGCCAGAAAAGCTGGAAACCCCAGGCCTGTCTGTGCACCTGCACGTGGCTTCATCAAACTCCCCTGATCTCCCAGCAGATGTTAGTGTCAGGGAGAGGAAGGCTGGTGAGAGCTCTTGATTTTCCCGTACATCACGGAAATTGTGACCCACCGTGGTGCAGTATCTACTCATCTGGATTGGACAATATCTTGTTTGGCTTTTTTTTCCTTGTAGAACCTTTTTGTTCCCTCTCTTTACTCCCCAGAGCAAGGATGATGTGGCGTGGGCTTGTTCTGCGGGTTGGGATGTGCGAGCTGCTGCTTTGTCTGGCTGAAGGGTTTTCACTCGCTGTCTGTGTAGGCACATACATTTTTGGTGTGCTTTGGAGAAGAAAAAGGCTATGAACAGCTCACACCCCTGAAGAGGGTGAAATAGAGATGGGTTTTAGCAATTTTCTATGCTTTTGGCTGTTGTGGGGAAGCCTGGCCGTCAGGGCTCCCAGAACACCTTCGTCACCTCCTTTGTGCAGTGGGAGGTTTGCTCGTTATCTGGTTTCTGCTTCGCTTATAAAAGAAGCTGTAATTGTAGCAGCTCCTTGCCATAAAAGCACAAAGACATTTTCAGGGAAGGAAGGTGTGCATGCAGCTTTTATGATCCTTTACAGTACTCCTTCTGCCCACTTTTCTCGCCTCCTGCCCTTTGTCCAGCATCATCCCTGTGCCTGCCTGCTGTTCTGCACGACCCCCTCTGGCTCAAACCTCTCCTTTGCTATAGAAATGCCCCTCTAAGATAGAAAGCATCCTCCTCATCAGTCTTCTTGGGTTAAGAGAAGACAGACTCCCAAATGCCCCCACATAGCCAGGTGTTCCAGTTCCTGCCTCTTTCCTCAGAATTGTGAGCCCAACAGCAGATGCTCAATCTGCAAAATCTCAGGGAGGACTTTGAACTGGGGAAAAGAACCTTTCCATCTATCTGTGACTGCAGTGTACACCCGTTAACAGGACTGAAGTAATACCAAATCAGATCACCTTGAGGCACGCATGCTTGTTCCTATTAAAAAAACCAGAATGACCTCAGACGAGATACAGTATTTTTAACTATGAAGCATTCCTACTAAGTGCCTTTTCCTGTTTATTTTTACCAGGACATTGTTGTAATGACTACAGACTTAGTCATTTCATTCCCAAGGCTGGAGAGCAGCAATGAATTCGTTTCATTTCGAGATTTTGTTGTACAATCATTTTCCAGAGACTGATGTTCTCAGAAACCAAAGCGAGTGCATTGCCCAAACGAGGAACATTGCTTTTCTTCCTGTAGCCATTAAGCTTTGGTACCTGCTGCAGATGCAAGAGGATCATAGCTGAAAGGACTTGCTCAGCCTCCTTCATCCACCTCTGTGTAAGGACTCTGGTAGAAATTTGTGGAGCAAAGGACCGTGAGAGGGTTTGAGCACTGGATGCAGGGCTTGTGTCTGCATCCCTGCATTGGGCTTTGAGGCTGCAGAAGGGAGAAGGAGCTCCCCTGGGATGTAGATCACAGGGTCTGAGGATGACTGTTCACCTGGCTTTTGGGTTACGTTTCTTGCACTGAACAACTGCAACGGGGCACGTGGTTACACCCACCCACACCCGGAGGAACCCCGGCGCCAACCCCAGCAAGGCCGAGGGGTTCGGTGGTTGTATTTAACCCTTCAGGTTGTTGTTACTTGTTGTGCCTCACGGGTTGAACATCTCATCCCCGAGCAGAGGGGAACAGCGCGCGGCTGCCGCGTTACATAAAGATCACATTGTCCCTCTCTATTGTTGGCCGCCCAGACGGCAGCAGCATCGCAAACATGCGTGTCCTCAGTGCCGTGGGAAATGTTCCCAGGGGTGGCTTAACACAGAGTGTGGAACGTGATATGACGAGCAGGGAGAGGACAGGAGGCCCTCCAGCCGAAATCAGTGCTTGCCGAGCGCAGCCAGTGCAACCAATACCTCTTTTCCAGTGAACTCTCACTACTCTGCGAAGGGGTATTAGATTTCTCTTGCATTTTGTGCTCTGTGAGGCATATTTATTTTCTTCTCTCCCCCCCTTCCCTGTCCCCCTCCTGTCACAGCTCCTGCGGGAGCCTTGAGCGGGTACACTCTGTCCAGAGGATGGGTGTGTTGGGAGTCCTTATTAGCAGACTTATTCCAGAGAATTAAACCCTAATTTCACAAAAGGGCAGTGAGAGAGCGCCTGCAGCTCTGGGAGAAGCTGAGCTTTGTGTGTTGTTTGCAAATGGCACAAGAAGTCCTGGTCTGAGCCTGCTGGTCCTGGTCACTGGGGTATTGTGACCAGAAGAGTAATTGTTGTGTTTCTTTACTTCTTAAAACAAAAAATTACAAGTGGTGTACAAGGAAACCAGCCATGCCTCCTCTGCTGTGCTGTCACTTGTGCCTCCACTTGTTTTTTGGTCTCGGGGCTTTAAAATGTTCCTAATCCTCTTCCACTTCATCTTTTTACAACCCTGCTGCAAAATGTGCCTCTGCGACACCTGTCGTTGTTTCTCCCTGAATTAATAGTTGTGTGTAATTGTGACCTGCCACAGGATGCTGTCTTGCTCTGTCAAAAAGAGAGATGCTAATGAAGAACATTGGGTACCACATTACGGGAGAGCAAGGCTCGACTCGCCGGGATGTGGGACATGTACTTGCCGTACTGTTAATTGCCAGCCTGGGCAGAAATGGTATTTCTGTCTCTCATCAGTCACTGGCTAATGATTGTAATTTTTACTTGCTGAGAAACTCTGGATATAATGGACTTCATTAACAGATACATAAGATGCTACCAGACCTGCATTAGGGGAGAGAGGAAGAAAACAACCCCTGCGTGGAGGAAATTTTATTATTTATCTGTTAGCAGTAGAAGTGATGCGGAATTAGTGTGGGATTCGGCGGTGTGGCTATGAGCTGGGCTGAGCTGGAATCCAAGCAAACCTATTAACGTGAGCAAACTGCAAAGATGATGCCCAGGCCTGAAAACCCTCACATCCAACACGAGATCCAAGCAGTGTCTGGGATGGCTTGGCTGCCTTATCTTCCTCTCCATGGTCCGGGTGGTTGCTGTTGTGTTTGTGTCTCGAGAGGCTGCTGTTTGCTGTCACCCCCCCAGCCTTTCTCCTTCCCCTTCTCTCCTGCCAGCTCCTTCTTACTCATACCTGGGTGAATTGGAGCTCCTGATTTAATCTTAAGACAACAGAGCCAAAGTATTTGCGCTCCCATGGGCCACAGCTGCTTGAATAATTGCCCGAGCTGAAACATTGCGGTTCAGCCCCGGTTTTCAGTTGCAGGCAGTGGCCACATCTGCAGGTCCAGCTGATTGGGGTCCACAGTGACGAGCTGAGTGCTCATGCTGGTACCCAGGCATGTATCTGCAACTAAATACAGGCCATACAGGAGAGGAAAAAGCACCTGATTTAGCTGACATCTGCAGTATAGCTTTATACAGTCTCTTTGCAATGATCAGAGGCTGAAAGAAATGTCAGAGTCGTTAGATGACCTCAATCTCCTTTACCTGGAACCTGTGAAGGCTTGTCTCAGTTCTGGAACAGGGTATTCTTACATAGGATACACTTGCTGAAGATTGACCATTTTCATTCCAGCTAGAATAACTGGTTTTTAATCAGGCTGACCTTATTTGCAACAGCAATAGTGATTTGAACTGGAGGTTTGCAGCAACGTTGGAAAGCTTTGAAGAGCAGAATAGATGCCTTGTGACACAGATAAAGCTTTATCCCCACATTTAAAACCAAATCCAAGGCACTGAGGAGAATTCAGAGGGACTTGACCTCAGCACTGTGATCCATTGGGATCCGGGCCTAATTTGGAAATAACGCAATGGAACGGAGGCGAGAAAATAAAAGGAGAGTCCTTAAAAAAAGGAGAGACATTTGTCTTGTAATGTGGCAATTTGTACTGAGTGCTTGCTGACAGTGTGGTGCAGCAAAGAGCTTGTCTTCCTAAATCGATGCCAGTTCAAACATCATCAGTGCTATTGTCGGATCGCTTTGTTTGGAAGTGGGTCTGTTGGGTAGACAGCCTGTTTTGGTGAAGCAGCTGTGTAGAAAACTTCAGACACTTCCCCGGCTTTGCTTTTTTTAGGGTTGCATGAGTACGAGCAACAAGGGAAAAAAAAAAGCAAATACAGGATGTGAGATGGATCTGAATGTTCTCAGTCACTGGAGACCAACACACACCTTGGCTTCTGGTTGGTTTGGGAAGGTGCCTGCTACAGACTGCCTGAGCAAAATCCGATCTGTTTCACCCAGGGAAAATGCTCCCAGCTTCAGAAAAATGTATGAAAATACGAGGTTTGTGGTTTTCTGGATGGGAACTGTGTGCAATGGGAAGCTGAGTGTGGGCCAAGTCATCTGGGCATGGAAGATGAAAAGAAATCCGGCAAAATGCTTCACCGTCCTGCGCATGAGATGCTCATCTGGCAGCACTTACCTTCCCTCTGGGCTCCAGCAGAGCCCCAGATACTTGTGTAGGGGCAGCCTCTGCCTTTCCCCTAATCTCAGGAGATTGTTTTATTTGGTTGTATTCATGGTTTAGAGGAGCTGGGTGTGTCCCAGCTGCTCCCCATTCCCTCCTGCAGCCCATGAGTCCCTCTCACTGCTTGGCCATCCCCACCACATCCCAGGCCGGGACTGGAAAGATCCTTCCCCATCCCGTGCTGCGCTCTGGAGAAATCATTATTTCACAAATATTTTTCCATGGGATTTTTTGGCCGGGAGAGTTGGTTTGGGCCCTGATTCCCTGTGCTGGAGCGCATCACCCTTTCCCTTCACTCTCCGGGGAGCTGCCATAAGGGCTCCCCATGCCCACTCTCAAAATTAATTAACACAGCTCATTCTGGCTTATTGAAATCACCTGCCTTCAGCTTCCAGCACTTTGGACATAATCATGAGCTCTTTGCTTGAGGAGAAACTGTTCAGATTTTGTGTTTGGAAATTGCTAGCAAATGCAGCCCATATTCCGTGTCATTTTTGTTTTTATTGAAGAGGAGAGGAGTGTGCTCATGGAACATCCATGGACCCTGGGCTGCCTTGGCATACGCTAAGCAGGGCTTGTTTTCGTTGCAGCCTGCTGATGAGATCCTACTTTGACAAATCACATAAACACTATTAGAGAAATGAAATTTTTTATCTAACTGTTTATCATGAGTGGATTCAAGGTAAAGGCTCATATGGAGGTAATTCTCAAGGGATAACTCTGAGGTAAAGCGTACCTAGTCCTTATGAAACCCTTATCTGTTTACCTGCCAGCTTGTTTTGTTTCCCCAACTCAAGGCTGTTAGCTGGGGTGACCTGTGCCGTTTCAGTCCAATTACTTTCACTGGAGATGGATGCAGGGGGGGTTATTTTTTTAGGCTAAACCTAGTGGAGGCAGGCTGGGTTTCTTTAATATCTTTCCACTTTTAAAGAAGTGAGTCACTTTACTCTTCTCCCTGTGTCAAAGTGCTCAGACTGGACCCTGTTGACCCCCTCGGCATTAGCATTCATTGGAAAAGAGACACTAGAAGAGGCACTCCAGCTTGTGTTTCAGCCTCTTAACTTGCTGGTTTGCGTGATGGGCTTTAAAGGCAGTGAGGTTTGTCACGCTGGTTTGTCTCAGCACTGCAGCTCCACAGCCAGTCCCTTGGTTTTGGAGAGGAGCTTGCCCTGCTTTCTGCTTGTGCTAGTTCTGTTCTTCAGCCCCTAGGATGTTCTCCATTGTTTTTGAAGCACTTTGTGTGGTTCCAAACCAACTGCTCCACTGTGAGAGCCTGCAAACGTGTGGCTTTTCCCTCTTTGTCACCTGGTTGTGCAGCCCCACCGTTCCAGCTGGCTGTTCCACACCGCAGTGTCCTTGCACAACCAGTCCACACACCGCCTTGTCTCTCCAAACCCCTGCTCCTGTTTCTTTTTGGCTGGAATGAACAACAACGCCCCATCCAGAGCCCGTGAAAGGCGATGGTAAAAATCTCCTTGCGTCAAATCGACACTTTCCTTTCCAAACTGAAAACCTTGGCAGAACACGGTGAGCTAAGCCTTGGCTGCTCGGCAGCTGTTACTGCCATGCACCAGTGGGGAAATGGGAGAGGGGAAAAACGAGCTGGTATAGTATCCTGGGGAGACCTTTTGTGGCTGAGCTGGCCCATCCCCATCTCTTGGGACAACCTGTGAGGTCTCTGCCCTCAAAGCCTCTGCCCAGAGCCTTCAGTCTCTGCCAGGAGTTCCTGCCCTGCTCTGGCTCCTCGTGCATGGGCACAGGCTGTCACCTGTTGTCCCCAGCACCTGTTGCTCATCATCAAACCATCTCTGGGTGCATCTTTCCCTGGGGCATTACGATGAAAAAGCCTTTACAAGCTGCGTGGGCACAGTCTCTGACCTGCTTTGCCTCACAGTCCACATGAAACTGTGGTAAGACGGTGCCTGTCTCTTCTCATATCACTTTAGTGTTTTAATTGCATGAACTGGAAGCTGCTGCTCCAGTACTTGGTGGGGGAACTTCGCAGAGCTTTAATCACTTGCTAAAAAGCTTTCAGGCTATATTACCATCTCATGGCTCTCTGTAATGGAGAGTCTGTGCCCTGAGAACCTTCAGAGAAATAACTCAGTCTCTGGATCAGGTAGTCCAGAGCTGCCGCAGTTTTTCCTGGTGCAGGCAGGAAGCAGCTAAACAAAGTGGAACCCATTGGGGTACTGACAGGAGCTGACAGCCTGTGACCACCTCCTTCTGGGCACTGTGCTGGCAGGAGGGACTTGTAGTCTCGTGGTGATCTCATGGTCACCCCAAGTGCCAGCCTCTCCTCCTGGAAAGTGCAGTTGGGAGAGCTCAGCCTGCAGCTCTGCAGTGTTGGTTTTCCATGATTTAGTGCTTGCCCTGTGGCACCCACTCCCAGCCAGGCCTGGAGCCAGTGCCCACCTCACTTGTGCCCTGTGGATGCATCCTGTACCACGGGCTGTGCTGGGAATAATGGGGGTGAGCAGCAAGGGACTGCAGGCAGTGCTGTGGCAGGACGGAGGGATGGGTGGGATGAGGGCTTTGGGGAGGGCGGGGGACAGCTCAGATGGGCAGAGTTGATGCTGCCATCCTGCCAAAGGGATTGCAAGCGATGGCATGTGGGTTAAAGACTGCTGAATAATCTGCTGGCCCAACTGGAGAAGCACAGCTGAGAACTGGTGGTTCATAGTATAGAAGAGGTGGTGGATGAGGGATGCTGAAGGGACTGGCCTGCTAAAGGCTGCAGGAGGGAAGACACCATAATGTGCCCTGTGTTGGTAGTCACTGACCAGCAATGTGAGTGCATGGTAGACCATTACCTGTCTGCCAGGCCCTGCCCATGGGCTGGGTTTAAAGCCCTTGTGGGTTTAGGACCCCTTCCCAGGGCCATGTTTCCGTCTGGGGCTGGCCTGGTGCTCATGGGCAGCACGGGGAAGGCAGTTCTGTGCTTTGTATCGCCAGCACTGCTGCGCCGGGAACGTGACTGCAGGGAGGTGACGGCTAATTGCTGCAGCGAGTCAAGGACTGTTTAAGCAGCTAATTAATTCCTCCTAATCAGCCCTTGATCTGTTGAAAACTGCATGGCATTATCTCCTCTGCTGCAACACCTTGATAATTCCTGTCTGAATGGCCTTCCACGGAGAACATATTTAATAAACTCAAATAGAGATTTCAGACAGATAGCAACTATAATTACCAGCTTGTACAAATTAAAACCGTGGTTTGTTCTGTTCTTTTCTCTGCCTTCGCTGCCCAGAGCTTCTACTATCATGTTCCTGCTGCCAATGGCACGCCAGTCCCCCGGGCATTTTCTGCACATGCCTTTGGAAAGCCCGTGCCGGTGCCTGGTCCCGGGTGTGCCGATGTTTCAGATGAGCCTGCACATGGGCACATGCCAGCCTTGACTGGTGTTTTTCCTGTGCCAGGGGCTCACTGCCATGCAGGGGAGCTGCAGGAGCAGCCCCCACACGCCCCTCGGAGTTGCCATGCACTATCCTCCCCAGGACCAGTCCTGCAGTTCCCCCCCCACCCCAGTCTCTCCTAAGGTTTGCAACCTCCTGGAAATACAGAGTTTTTCTCACCTAGGAGGGGCACAAGCACTCAGACATTGGCCTTCAGTGGCCACAGGAGCCCAGGCTGGAGCTTTCAGTCATGGTGTTCAACTGTAGGTGCTTCCCTACATCACTTTGGCAATGGATTGCCTGCACTGAGCGCTGCTGGCTGCAGCAGGGCTTGAGCACACTTCGTTAGGAGGGGTAAGGTCAGGCCACACTCATTTCCTTCACAGTCACTTGGGACAGCCAGAAGGGCTGGCTCCTCTGGCATTTGGCAAAGGTCAGCCAGTCCTGGTGCTCACATTTCCATTCCAGCTCGCTCTGCTTCCCTGCCTGCTCCTGGGAGCACCAGAGCCACGGTCTGGGTGCTCAGGTCTATCTTTTAGGTAAATGTAATAGCTGCGAGGAGGGTGGTCTTTCAGCATCCAAGCAGTGGATAGCAGAGAGAAGAGAATGTTGCTATGCTTTAATGAGGCATTACAATGAATCAGAAAGCAAAAATGGATTTTTCATAACAGGAAGAGGTCGGTGCCTCTGGTCCCCGTAGGTGAAATAAGGGCAGTATCAAGTTTCCTGCCCATTCAGCGGGTTGCGAGCCAACTGGGGCACATCTTCCCCTGTGGGAGGTGCTCTCTGACCCATACTTGGACGATGAATATATTTATGCCAACGATTTGACCAGGGCTGGAGCATCCCTAGAAGTGCGCAGAGCATCTCCCCAGGTAGACCCAGGATTTTGCAGGATGTGGACACATCCCCTCTACCCTGCTCCTGGGAGAGCTGAGAAGCAGGCACTGGCCTTAACCCTTCAGTGCCTCAGTTTTCCTTGGTTGAAGGGAGCTGCTAATCCATCCCAGCCTCCCAGCAAGGCTAAATTCACTAGCTCCTGCTCGGTTTTTTCGGATGCCATGGCGATAGGGCAGTGTGAGGACATAAAATGACTGATTTGCATCGAGATGCAAAATGTCCCTTTGTCCTGAGCCTTTGGGTTATCTGGTTTCGTTGCCCATTTCTGGGGCGAGCCAGATATAGCAGTGGAATCACATGGAAGAGCACAAAGGCTCTAATTCAGAGCTGGGACTGAGCAATTAAAATGTAGTGTGTTCCAAAGCCAGGTTCCCTTGCAGACAAAAAGAATCAATTTCCTTCAAACAAATACTAAATATTAATGAGAGGCCGTGGTCTGCCATGCACAGGGAGCTGGAAAGAGCATTTCCCGTTGATCACTGCAGAGGCAGGTTCATGGGATGAAATTGCTTTTCGAGTGGTTATTTGTGGCCTTTCCCGAGGTGCCTCGGGATGGTTTGCCAGCCCGAAAAAAAAGAAAAGGAAACTCAGAGCATTTCCATTTTCCATCCAGGCAGGCACTGGGAATGCGTGCTGGAGCTTTCATTTTTGTTTACGCACTTGCCCGGGTGGTTGGGGAGATGGCTGGGATTGGTTACGTAGAAATCATCCCTGAATTTACGTCTAGAAGGAAGCAATTCCCTGGGAACATCAGCCAGCTGAGCCTGCCCCCGGAATGGCCTGCCAAAGGCAGAACATGGGACCCAAGAGCATCCCCAGCTTTGCAGCCACATCCGCTCACTGATTTATTTCAATAATGAGCATTGGGGGAAACATTAAAAAAATGACTTACGGCACTCACCAAGTATCCTAAAGTGAAAGCAGAGGGCTGGGAGCTTTGGAAAAGGAATTTTTTCTATTGCTTTGACCCTTGGGTAAGTCAGGAACTCCTTGTATTAACTCCATTTCCAAACTTGGAAGAAAAATGAAAAGGCTTCTCTCCCTACCTCTCCAGGACACACAGCTGTGGTGTGGGACTTTTCTCCCAGTGCTGTGCTCACCCATGGGCAGCACAGTGCCAGCCTTGGCTGGGAGGGCAAAGAGCACAGCAGGAATGGTCTCAGCCCTGCTCTGTCCCACACGCAGCCATGGAAGCTGCTGGAAGCATTTTGCATCCGCCACGCAGTAAATAATAACATGTCTGCTCATGATTTTATAAAACCATTAAGGCAGCTGCTTAGCTGTGGGTCGATCAGGAGCTAATATTAGCTCGAAATGACTAAAATTAGAAAATTAGAACCAAGCCAGAACTAATTAGTTGTTCAGGGAATAGAACCAGAACCGGAACTAATTAATTGCCACTGAAATATCGCCGCGGGCCCAGTGGGTGCCGCCGCTTCCAGCTCCGCACCAGCTTTGCTTGGGATGACTCCTGTGTGGGCTCGGAGAGGAGCCCAGAGTCCCATCTGAAGGCTGTGACAGCTAAATAAGAGTTGGCGGCTCAGTCCCAGCTGTGTGATGCAGCACAGACTGGGCTGTGCTGGGAGCAATCCCATCGCAGCCGAGGCAGCTGCTGCCGGAAGGGCTCGGAAAAGCGTCCCTCGCCCTGGCTGCCCAGATGTGCCTTTCTAAAGGTGAGGGTAATTACAGTGCCCACCTCGAGGGCTCCCAGCAGCACACAAGCTCTTCCCTCCATCCCAGCGGAGGGTGCCTCTCCTCAGCCAGCTCTGCGCCACTGTGATGCTCTGCAAAGTCTCTGAGGAGCCAGGAGCTGCCATCTCACATGCAAAGCACCGCAGAATAATTTCCAGGGAATTAGAAGTGTTTACTATCAAAGGCACGATGCTGGAGTGTGTTTGTTCATCTGTGACTCCGTCACCGTAGATGGTCACTTCTTTTACTTCCAAGGTGGTAACTCACCCTGTATTTCTTTTCCTACTCTCTCAGCGCTCAAACAGCAGCTCCGATTTTAGCAGCAGCATGACGCACAGTGTTTTAAATTCAATTTAGAATACAAACTATTTATACCAGCCAGAAAAAGGCAGTGAAGCAGCTCTCTCGTCATGAGTGGATTTGTAATTTCGGAGCAATCATTGCATAACTAATTGAATCAGCTCTCAGCATGTGAAATCAGTGCCCTGCTTATCAGAGGTTTTCATCGTTCCCCCCTCCTGAAGCCATCAGTCCCCTCCACCAGCAGCACTTTGTGCTTCTGCAGCAGCCTGGGAAGAAAGCGAGACCTGCAAAGCTGCCTTCTCTGCTCAAATTGAGCCAATAAATTACCAAATACATTCAGAGTAGATGAAGAGCTGGGTTGCAGGTGGCCCCAAAAGCTGCCCAGGCCCCATGCGAGGGAGTGAAGTACATTTGAAACTAATCAAGTGCCAGCCGTGTCTGAGAAGCAAATTGGTGCCGAGATGTTCTGCTGACTCCCACTTCCTGCTTCGTTGCCCAGGTGTGCTCTCCTTGGCTGGAATTTTGGGTGTGATGTCTGATCCAAACCTCCGGCTTGGCACCTGAAAATGGAGCCTAAGAGGGGCGATAAATATAGCGACAGCTTTCCAAGGGGTACAGGAAAGGCAGAGAGCAAAGTATTTGTAAGGATTTTTATCAGCTGGGAGTGCAGGGCCTGGATTTGGTGGCTGGGGTGGATCTGGTCCTGCGGATTTTGGGAGCAGCTCCAGCCACCTGCATGCAGCAGCCTCCTGGGGTTAGAGGGCACTTCCTTCATCTGTGGGGCGGTTTGGGCAGGGGCCCATCAGCATCTGCAGAACACAGCTGAACCTTGCAGCCAGGGAAAAGTGTGCTGTAAGGGATGTTAATGCCTCCTCAGGGATGCTGCCTGTATACATGTGGGTCCCAGGCTGTCACTGCTGCACTGGGATGGGTGAGGAGGGCAGATGAGCCCTAATGGCTACAATTGCTGAGTGCTAATGAAGGCCAGGCTGGTTCAGCTGGTACAAATGGAAGCAGTTCTCTGGGCAAGGCTGGCAGATCTTATCTTGGGCAAGCTTGAGGGAACGCTTGCAAATTTTCTGGATGTGCACAGCGAAGGGTTCTTCCCGGGATCAGATGTGATCCCTGAGACCAAGGCTGGACACAGGAGGTGATACATCCTAGAAAATAAGAGCGGGTGTCCCTGTGGTGCATCTCCTCAGGGATCTGTTTTCCTTCTTAGCAATGCTCTCAGCCTTGTTGAATGCCAAGCGTCATATTCCCCAAAACTAATGTGTAGGGTGGTTTTTTTTGAATTTTTTCCATCAACCCAGGCCTTGATGCTGCTGGCTGACCTGGTGTACAAGGGCATATGCAATGCAAGCAGGGTCTGGCATGGGTAGGAGAAGGAGCTTTCATCCCCAGGCTTGGTTCAAGGCATGTCCCATCAGTGGCCTCCACTTGCTTCTTGCACAAAGCCACACAGACAGTGTCCCCAACATGTGAGACCAAGGCTGTGGGATTTGGGCTCCTGGGGCAGCATGTGCCAGGCATCCCCAACCACCCACTTTGTTTTCTGTTGTCCCTCCAGGTGGCCAGATTGGAGCACAAAACACGAGTGTTCAGCCGAGTCTTCGGCTCTGCACATGCTGCCTGTTACTGCCTGGGCGCCGTGATCCTGCTGCTGAACTGTGTGCGGAGCCACTGGTAAGGAGCTCACCCTACTGACGTGTATCCATGGAAAGAAATGCCCCTATAGAGTGGGGGGGATGAGGGATATTTGCTCTGCAGTGCCGAATCCAGCCCCAGTGCATTGCTCTTCCATGGTTGGATAACTCCAGCCCGCAGCAGATTTATTCCAGGGTTTGTAATAAAGACAAGGGATGTGGCAGGATGGCCAAACCCATCAGTTTCACCAGCCACTGAGTGTCACAGGTTTCCTTGCTCTGCTCCCTGGGGACGTTTCCTCTCCCCTGTGAGCAGCCCAGGTGACAGGAGGGCTGTTTGCACAGGATGGATCATATGTAACAGCAGGATTTTTTAATTTTCTCATAAAAATCATAAAATTAAAGCTGCTTTTAAGAAGAGTGCAGAAGAGCAGGATTACCTGTGCACTTAGCAAACAGTCTCTTGAAACTCTTATCTGCCATCTCTAAACACTACCTGGGCTTGCTAATAGTATTGTATGGCTGATACACCGTACGCCGTGGGAATACGTCCTTTAGCATTCCCAGTGCAGCAGAGAGGTTTTACTGCAGAAGATTTCCTCAATGCCAGCAATTTATCTGTGATCTGGTAGGCTTTATCTTCACTGCTGTTAGTCGAGACAGACTCACTAAATTCCCAGATTCAATTATACCAGGGTCAGAGCTAATGGGTTGTTTAGTACTCTGGGTAATTTCCCAGGCGCAGAGATCTCTGGTTGGAATTTGCACATGTATTTAAGAGCTATGCCTTCCTGGAAATGACACCAGGACCTGCCCTTGCCCTTCTGTGTTTGTCCCAGCTACTGCTGATTGCAGAAACTAAGAAAGCTTGCAGTGAACAGGTCTGTAATCGAATGCAGGCAATTCAGAGGGCATGTGTGTGTGCTGCTGATGTCTCAGTGACACAGAGAGCTTGGATTTCGCTGGGGAATGTCTCAACAGTCTCTTGCACAAATTACATAGTCATTTGTTGTCTGGGAAGCAATGCAAAGCCTTGTCCCTGCCTTTAATTAAAAACATGGGTGATGGAAGGACAGTCTCCATTCCTGCTGGCTCCTGGGTCAGTGAGGCTCACTGGGTCACTGACAAGACACTGACTGGGAACTGCTGGGAGAGCCAAAGGGGCCTTGTCTGTCCCAGCACTATGTCCCACATTCCCCCTGTAGAGCCCTCAGAGCCCCACCAGGGCTGGCATCACTGGCTCTGCTCTGTCATGAGCCTGTAGACTCACTGAGTTTGGCTCTGCCTGCACAGCACAGCAGTCGGGCCCTGAAGAAACAACAAGATCAATTCAGGGGGCTGGAAAAGCCCCATCTGGACCTTAGTTTTGGAGGAGAAAAGATGGGGCAGCTCACCCCTAGCAGAACACAGATGAGATGCCAGCCCACCACAATGGGCCAAAGCCTTTCACATGACTGCAGTGGGAAGTTGATTTTGCCCAGATGTTTCGACATGGTTGGGTTATTCTCACACCTTTCCTTGGCACTGAAGTTGGCCTGAGTGATGGCTAGCAGGCTTTGGAGGCTGTTCAAGCAAGGCACTTAGCTCTTAACTGTGGGAGTAATGGGACAGTTTCAGGGGGATCATCAGAGCAGCAACTGCTGGAGTTATCCCAAAACATACCTGGGAGACTTGCTGCCTTCATTCCCAGCCCAGCGAGCCCTCCAAGGCTTACTGCTCAAGCCTGGAGAGCTTTTGCTTCCTGGGAAGGGTTCATCCTGCCCCTTGCCCTTGCATGAAGATACCAGCCAGGTGCAAAGTGGGGTTCAGCTGACCAGAGGGGTTTTGCACCACACGGGCACCGTCATCTCAGCAGCCAGGGACGCTGCAAGGGACACATCTCACCTGCTTTTGCTGTTTTGTTTTTCCCTTCATTTTATTCTCTGAGTCACTTGTACTGGGCGTGCTGGTGGGAGCAGGTTTGCTGCTCCTCAGCCCCATGGAAGCTGTGCTTGGCATAATGGTCGGGATTGCTCGTGCAGAGCATGCAGGCTGCTGATAGTGAGCAAAAAGGCAGCCTCGGGGGTCCCTCCACCTCCAGTGCTGTAATCCAGCCTTTAAAACTCCTCTCTGCCTCCTCTGGGGACTTGTTACGTGGGTGGGGGCTGCCAGGGAGTGATGACGAGCCCAGGGGATGTCTCTTTTGGTTTTAAAAACCTGCTTCCTTTTCGCAAATGAATTTTTGAAAGGCTCCAGGCTGGGGCGGAGGAGGGGAGGGCAGAGCAGACAGAAGCTTCGGAGTGGGTTGGAATTTCGACTGACAGCACCCGGGAGCTGGGCTGTGCGGCTGCTTCACCGCCCACCCCACGCGGGGTCTGTGCCGTGGTCCTGTCCACAGCTGGACTGATGCTCTCATGCCAGCTTGGCTCCAAAGGAATGCCTTGCATGTAAGAAGAGGGATGTCTTTGTGCTCAGTTAAGCAATTAGGTGCTTCCCAGCTCTGAGCTTCATTATCAGCTTGCAATCTTGGCTTGCAATTTGGAGTGACCTGTGACCAGGTGGGACCTGCCTAGTCAAGTGCACAAGACAAGCATCCTTAATTGCGTAGGTGCAATGATTATTTTCATTACAGCCTTTTCTTTCTGCAAGAAGCAGGGAACTTCCATCGCTGAGACTCTTATCTGGGGAAAACAATTCCTGAACTTCTGAACCATCTGCACCACGTGTGCTGGCCCGGCGGTTTGTGACTGTTATCTGTGTGACATGGGACGTGACAACCTCACTGTCCTCCAGACTTGCATCCAGTGTCAGTCTCTCTTCCCTCACCACCTTGTTGATATCTTTCCCTGCATCAGCTCTACAATTAGTTGCTGGTGCTGCCTCTGAGCCCTTCGTGCTGCCTTTGGCACACGTTGGCACAGCCCACCTCAGGGCGGTACGTGGGAACTTCTGAGCTTCAGGTCTTGGGAGGTTTCCTTGAGCTTAAAGGCAGCACCCACGTGCACACCTGAAAGGGGGTTGCAGGGGGTTGGGGTACCCAGGGCTGTGATGTCCCAGTGGAAATAAATCTCAAAGAGGCAGTGCCACTGGCAACATGCTCGGTGGTACCACACTGCTGGTTGGCATGAAGTCCTGTACACATTGCCTCCTGTGTGGATTTCTCACTTGAAGGTGACGCTTCCAGGAAAATAAATCCACCTTGGGATGGGGTTTTGCCAGGAAAGGGGCTGTTTGTCATTGCCAGGTAGTGCCTCTCATGAATGAGCTTGCCGTAAACGGCATCGATCCCAGAACCACGTGGCCCTGTGTGCAGAAGTGACCAAGTTTGATGATGGGAATCGAGCTTTGCCTGCTGGAGCTGATGCCCCTCCGAGCCACGCTGCCGGCAATCTCTGATGGCTGTTCGGGAAAAGCCCCAGGCAGCCGACGGCACCTCCTGCCCACGGCATCCACATGAGGAAACCAGGCAGCTGAGATGTGAGGTGGGGGGAGAAGCTGCCACAGCCCCCAACTGACCGAAATAACACACACACACCACACACACACCAGTGCTGTCAGAAAAGCAAGTCATATTGGCAAAAGAAGCTGTGAAGATGATGGCTGGGCTGACAATTGCCGGTGGTATCAGCAGGACGATTTCAGTGTTGTCGAGGTTGCTGTTTTCAAATGAACAAGATCTTTTGTTGCAGCGTGTGCTGCTGGGCACTACCGGGTGGTTTATCCCCATTGCATCCTTAGCTGAGAGGAAAAAACCTCAGGTGGGGATGAACCGAAATCCCGCACGGTGACTGTGGCACCTTGCAGTGGTGGCTGTGTCACTGAAATCCTGGTTGCCTGCACCACCGCTGCTTCCTTGCTGCCTGCTGGCCCCTGGCCCAATTCTGCCCCAATTGCACTTGCTAGCCCCAGTTTCCAGGCTGATTTTTGGGATCATGCAAGGAAGCACTGCTGGGCTGCTCTCCGCAGCGACCCAGTTTGCTGGATGAGGTCTTTGTCCTCCTTTGCAGGAGAGGGATGACAAAATACATTTGCTGGGGGCCACCGAGAGAGGCCCCCAGCAAGACCTAAAAAGCTCAGCTTCTCTCTTAGTACAATATTTCCAGGCTTTCTTCTTCATGTGGCCTTTGGGGATGTGTTTTGGGCTTGGTTTGTTAAGTTTTCTGGTTGAATAAATCAGCGCCTGCTTATGCAAACCTGGTCCTGTCAGTGTCCCAGCCAGAGGATCCGCTGCCGATTTCCTTTGCTCCCACTTTCTTCCTGGGATCCCACCAGCATGACTTGTCCATCCCCACATTTCAGAACCATTTTGAGTGGTTTTCCAGTTCATGGGGTTTATTATGTGGTAAACGGGAAGACAAGAGATTCAGACTAGATATAAGGAAGAAATCTTTTATGAGGAAATGTTTTATGGGGAAACACAGGCACAGGTTGCCCAGAGCCACTGTGGCTGCCCCATCCCTGGAAGTGTCCAAGGACAGGTTGGACAGGGCTTGGAGCAACCTGGTCTAGTGGAAGGTGTCCCTGCCCATGGCAGGGGGGTGGAACTGGATGACCTTTAAGGTCCCTTCCAACCCAAACCAGTCTGTGATTCCCATGGAGCAGCAATGTAGTGGCTGTGCCTGAGCAAGTGCCTCTCTGTTTTGGGAAGTGTGGGCAGAACAATGCCCGCTTCCCTGGCTGCTCCCATCCTGCCAGGAATTGGCCATATCTGCTAGTTTGGCCAGAGCAGAGTTGATGGATTTGGGCTTCTCCCAGCTGGTGGAGAGTGTGTAGCTCTGGTGTCACGCTTCACACTGGCAAGCGTGGGGAGATGTCAGGGGATGCCCCATTTCCCCAGTTTCTCTCTTCCAAAGCTGAGGGCACATTCCAGGCCCCTCCCTGGTGGCAGCCATCCTCACGACAGCAGCCAGGTCTGTGATCAAAGTAGGTCGCAGCCCCGCCCCTCCCCTGCGCTGGTACGAGGGATGGATCCTCCTCACCATGGCAATCGCTCCGCTCGGCACATAAAGCAATTCCAGGTACTGGGACAAAGCATGGATTTAATTGATGTCCTCTTGGGTGCTGAGCTGCGCCACTGCCTTGTTGTGCAGCCAGAAATAAATGCTGTAACAAACGTGACTTAGAGGCACATGAAGGAAGGGACTGGCTGCACAACTGGTGCTCTAACAAGGGAAATGCCCAAAACCTTGTCTGTCCCTACCAGGGAGGGAGAAACATAGCCAGGGAGGCTCCCTCACCATCAAGGAGCAGTTGTAGATGCTGGAATAATTGATGACTCTGTGCTGCTTGTCATGGCCCAGCACCCTAAATGCTTAAAAGGTTTATTTACCAATTCTGAAAACTCCTGAGCGCATCATGTTTAATGCAAATAGAGAGTGTGTTTAGGAAGATATAAACCATTCCTAGAGGGAAAGGCAGTCCATTATCTCCGTGCAAACACCTCCTTCTGTAGCTGTAAGCCAAACAGCAGGGAACCGAGTGAGACATGCTGATGAGAATAACTAATGCAGGCCTATCCAACCATGGAAAGGAAGGATGTGATCATCTGGAGCAGGGGAGACAGCTTTGCCAAAACAAACCATACCATGTGCTGGTTACAAAACTTCCAGTGCTGATTCTCAGTCAACCAGTTCATGCTCTTGAAGCCACTTTTGTTCCATGTTCCAAGACAGAGTCGAGTCACCAGCATCAGATAGAGGAGCCTCAAGGATGTGAGACAGTGTGAGTCCAGCTTATCCAGAGCAAGAAGCCTCCAAGGGCTGTGTTCTCACTGTGTCTCTCTGTACTCTGCCATCTCTTTGCCAGGGCCTGGGATCCAGGCAGATTCCAGCTCAGCACCTGCCTCCCCAGGGATCAGCAGCAGTGACTTTTGATTGCTCTGAGATACTTCCCAGTGCTGCTACCGTCTGGAGAGGTCCTGGCTGGATGTGGAGCCAAACCCCACTGCTGTGAAAGGCATTAGCATCCTCCTCTGTGTGACCAAAGAGCTCCAGAGCATCCCCAGGGATGTCACGGTGTGCTGTGAGTGCACAGCCAGGCCAGGATTCCTCAGGCAGACAGACACATCCCTGCAGGGGGATTGCTTTCCTCCCAAACCCAGGCAGTGCTGGTATCAGGGACATGGATTTTTTTGGCTTCTTCTTAGAGGAGACTTGTGTCATTTAAAAATAAACACTGGGGAAGTGATGCAAAGGGGTGTGCAGCTGCTGTTGCTTCACAGTGCAGCCCGATTTGTGTCTTCCCATCAAAAATGATTTTAAGCTAATCCAGTGTGAGCCTGGTGATTGCAAGGAGCTGTGCTGGGTGCTGGAGGAGGGCCAGCCTGGGGACACCATTACATCACCTGGGGCCACGTTGTCGTCCTCTGCCTGTGCTTGGCTCCGTGGAAAAGGGAATTTCTCTGTAATTTCCGGAGTGTAAATCACCAAGATGTGTTCTTGCTCACTCCCAGGCATGTTACATTTATTCCATGTTTTGTTTCCTTGCTTCAGTCCAAAGCGAAGATTAAATGTCTTGTTCTGGGGTCCTAAAAACCTGTCAACAATGGAAAGTCTAGTAGGAACAAGCTCCAAGGAGAACAAGAAATATCATCAGGTCCCTAAACCACAGAGTTTAAATATTATCCTGGACTTTCTTGGTGCTTTGAACTTACCATCATTTGAGCCTTCAAAAGATTTCCAGCTGCCTTTCCATCAGCCATGAAGGCAGGACTGGCTGTCTCTCTCAGTTTTTATTTGGGCAACAGAGAAAAAATCCAGGGATTTGCAGTGCTTAGAGAAGAGGGACATCAGGGAAAAAAAACTATCCCAAACCCTGCAGATAGCACTGTGGAAGCACTTTCCAGCCGAGGAACCTGGGACCGCAGGCAGGAGCAGCACTACTGGCCCGCCACTCACAGGCAGCAGTGGCCAGAAGCATGGGATAGCTGTTATTCCGCTTGAATTTCAGCCTCCAGGGTGCTCATTAAAAAAAGGCTCAAAGTTTCCTACCTCATGTGTCAACAACATGTGGAGAAACACTGTGTAGAGGTCTGCAGGTCTGTTATCTCCTCTCGCTGTTATTAATGGTGTTTTTTTAATCACAGCGTTGTCTCCTTTGTCACCGTGCGTTTGTGTCGGAGCCATGTGCGATGCTGAGCCTGCCAAGCCCGGCTCTGGGCAGAGTTCAAGGGGCTGAAGGGAGGGGGTCACCGTTATTCCAATCACAAATGAGTGTTTGGAAGGTCAGACCCAAAATGCCTGAGCCAGCCTGGAACGGAGGAGCTGTGTTCACACTTGAAAACGCCTTGTCTCTCGTATTTTCCTTTCGCCGTTCCAATCCTCCCCCTGACTGTCAGGCTGCAGCCATGAATCACTCCTGGGCACGTGGCTAACACATGAACGCTGCAAAATATTTTGATGGAGGGGAACGGGGGTGGGAGCACGAGATAATCCAGCCGATTGTTCCCAACCCCTCGAGTCCTGTGCCGAGCCATCGCAGCCTCCGGCATTCGCAAAGGCGCCTGTCCCAGAGCTCCCAGTCACGATGAAAGCTGGGATTTGGTGAACGAGACAAAGGTGTTGATATCACAAGTCAGGGGGGTTGGTATTTCCAGGAGTGAGCAAGGGTTGTGAATAGAAATAGCTGCCCCAGGTCAAACCCTGGCTGCTCATAGGCTTCGGCTCCTTGCTTCTGCTGTTGGGAGGCTGAATAGGTCCAGGTGGGAAAAGGGATCCAGAGAAGGGACCTCCTCAGCAGCATTCTCTCCCAAAGCTCCATCTCTCAGGGAGAGGTGGGTCATGTTGTTAATGAGTTGCTGTTTTTAACAGCCCTTGTTGTCTCTCCAACAGCTTCACAGAAGCCATGAAGAGCCAGCCAAAGCTGGAGGGCTGGGACTGCCACTGGACCTATTACTCAGGCGTGGCCATCTCAGCTGTGGGGACCTTGTTTGTCATCTCCAGCTTCTTAGCACTGGGATTCACTGGGACATTCCTAGGTAAGCACTAAAAATCCAACAGTTTAACCAGAAAGTGCATTTAATCCTTGCAGGGATCTCTTGCTAGGGCAGAGTCCCATAGGAATTCCCTTGTCCTTGCCTTCAGGGCTTTATGATGCAAAGCATGATCTAACCATGCTGTTACCTCACATGGTGCAGTGGTTTTATACAGCGAGTCCCATCACCTTCAGTGTTAAACCTGAAAGTCTGGAGCACAGCTGATCGTCTGCCAGTCCAAACACCCTCCAGAAAAGGTGCAAGGGCAAGACCCCACGAGCAGCACCAGCACAGTGGGTGTGAACTGTCCAGCAGCTTTGCTCTGAGCACCCACCTGCTTGTCACACGTGCCAAGGCAGGATCTGATTTGCTCTTCCCTCTGCAATAAACCTGAATGTTCGTTGACAGATCCTTTTATCTGCCACTTTATGGCAGAAGGCATTTTCCACTGCGCCTGCTTTCACATTTAGAGAGTAATTCTTTTAGCGTTGTTGGCTTTAAAAACATGCCAGTATGTGTGGAATTCAAAAATAAAGTAGAGACAGGAACAATAAATATCCAAGGAAAGGGGCAGCTCCCGCTGGCTGAAATAATCACAGCCCCAGCTCTGACACCGCATTTAGGCTGTGCTTTTGCAAGTGCTTTACAAACCAAATTCAATTAGCTCCTGTGGCGTCGCTAGGAAGAAGAGAGGGACATAAATAAGCCTTCCTGGTTATCAAGTGAGTTGCAAAGAAATGTGTTGAGTTGGCCAAAATCCTGCTGCCAGAAATAGAGCTCAGCACTCCTGAATGCATCCCCTCACCTTCATGTGCAGCCCTGTATCACAACCCCTGTCGCTCAGGCTACTGGGCACCAGCATCCTCCAAATCACCTGCAGCCTCCCGGAGTGATGCTGTGCCTGTGGAGACATGTCCAGAGGGCTGGGCACAGGAGCACCCGCCAGCAAGAGCTGCTTGAATTGCTCCTGAAGTTCAGCCAGGTCTGGAGTTGTTACGTAAAGCCTGATTCATCCAACAGAGGATCCAGTGGACTTGAACTGCTGGGAGAAAGCAAACAAGTGAGTCAGGCTCAGCGTAAGCTGTGAGAGGGGCCCTGTCCCCTGCCTCTGTGTCCCCCGGGGCAGGGAAGGGATGGGTGTTAGTTGTCCACATGGGGCATTTCTGCTCCATCCACTCTGCCGGGAAGGCTCTCCCTGGAGTGTCCCGGGCTGAGGCTGCCCGGCTCCAAGCCTTGCATGAGGCAGCAGGGACCAGCTCCCTCTACCAGCAGTGCATGGCAGGTAACAGGGCAGAGCTGAGTCAGGGTGGGGACTTCACAAGACCACATGCTAGTGCAGCCAGGCTGGCTTGGGACCTCTGTACCACCGAGGCATGGCCCAGCTGGAGCCCCACAGAACATCTGTCCTTGGACCAGTAACAGCTTCCCTGTTGAGTCCATGAGTCCAAGTCAGCAAACTCTTAATGGAGAATGCCTCTCAGCGTGGTTTCTTAACCAGCCATGGGGAAGACAAGGGGTTTGCAGGTCTCTGAGGATCTCACATGGGATAGTCTCTTGCTCAGGACTCACTTGGGACTGTATTTCCAACATCCTCCTGCATGCAGGATTTTAGTGCTGCACTGGCGCTGCGGGAGGAGGAGGGGTTACAGGTAGCAAAGGGCTGCACTGCTTTGGCTAGAAGGGGCATCCAGCTGCTTCTCAATATTTATAGCTGAGCTCAAGAGAAGTTTTGAGAGAACCTCTGACACGCGAGCACTTCAAAAATTACCAGAACAGGATTTGACCCTTAATTTTTCAGTTTTCCTACAGCACCGAGGGCTGAACCAGGGAGGGCACAGGGACCACATCAGAGCTGCCTGTTAGATTCCCTCTTTACAGCACATTTGAGCTTTGGAGCAGCTGCAGAACACTTTGTCTCTGAAGTGTGCACTGAACGGTGCAGTGGGAGCGGTGTGAGTCACCCTTCTCCAGCAAGCCTTGCTGTGCCACCCCATCTCCCGAACAGCAGCACCAGCACCAGCCTCTGCTTGCAACAGCTGGATGCAGGTCTACCTGGCAGATCCATCTCCTGGTGCCCTGTGTCTGTGCCATGCCCATGCTGGGATTTGGGCATCACTTCAGCACCCTCCACCTCGCTGTTTGCCCCGTTTCCCAAAAAAAACAGTGACAAGGACTTGGAAATCCTGAGGCCAAGGGCACAGAAAGTCGGCTCTGCCTGCTTGAGCCCATCTGTTTTGTACCCCAGTTCTGTTCCTTCCAGCACTGACCAAGAGTTCAAGTCAATCCGACTTGACCAAAGTCTGTTACTGGGCTTGGAGAAGCTGATGGTTCTCCAGAGTGAAGTGGGGTGGGTTTTCAGCCTAGGTCAGGCTCTAGGGACCGTGGGGGACCTTGTAGAATGCACCAAATGGCTTTTTGCTGCTATGATCCCAGGTGCAGTGAGATGGTTATACAGATCTCCAGCAGAAAAAAATCCTCCAGTTAGCTGCCAAGGTCCCTCAGCTTTACAAGAAGCTGATTCCTGATTTGGGGGCTTAATGGAGGCTCAGGAGATGCCGAGGCTGATGCTGCACAAAACAACACACAGTCCTTTCCTGTGAACATAAAAACATAAACCACCTCTCTGGTGGTCATGCTCATTGAACTGTGCAGGTTTAGAGGCAGAGATTACATTGGAAAAACTGCCAGTGTGCTCCTGCTTGTGGGGAGCCTCCCAGGAGGGTCCCACAGCCCCACCAGTGCCGGGTACAGAGAAGCCCCTGCCAGCCCCATGGACCCAGGGCTTTGTGTGAACCTCCCCAGTGCCACTGCCATTTGGGGAGCGAGGTGTTCAGCCCAAAGGCAAGGGCGGGCAGAGGATAATGAAGCATTTTGACACATAAAAAAGCACAGAAATGGGCTGTGGCAGGGGGTGATGTGTTCTTTCTACCAGAACAATCTCAGAGATGTATTGCCAAGTAACTGTGAGAACATATAGTATGAATACGAGGCAATTATCTCACTTAGTGGCCTGTAGTTAAAGCCCAAAGCATTGTGTAATTGGGCAGGGGCTGTTTATCCTTAGAAATAAATGTTTAGCACCATGTGAGGTCAAAGAAATTACACTGCGATCCAGGTAATAATAATACCTTGAATAGTTTGCTCTCCTTAATGCCTTTCATCTAGATTTGCGAGCACTTTCTCACCATACATTAATCCTCACCACCCTCTGTGGCCGTAAGAAAGCACTGATATTGTGATCGGTGCACAATAGCACCAGGAGGGGACAGAGGAGACTTGCCCAAGGTCAGGGAAACAGGCTGGCAGCAAAGCTGGGAACACAGCCCGGGGTGGTGGCAGCGCCCTGGGCTGATGGACTGGCACTGCTCCTCACGGATCAATGCTTGTCTTGTACAGGGGACAAGGAACATGGAATTGTTACAGTGGACATGGAACAGGGACCAGAAGGGCTGTCCAGCCCTGGCACAGGCTGCCCAAGGGCAGCGGTGGAATCATCCTCGGGGGGATTTAAAGCACTTGTAGATGTGGTGGTGCTTTGTGGTCTCACTTGTAAGAACCAACACAACCAAAAATCTGCATCCTGGCCCTTTACCCACCCCCCCACCCCCAAAATGCTGCTCACGAGCTACACATCTTCTTGCTGTCATTCCTTTCCAAGCTCCTTTCGGGAGGGTGGAAGGATCGCTCTGAGGTAGATGGGAAGCTGGTTGGATTCTGACAGTTCTGAAAGCTTTCCTCATTACAGATGACAATCACCTATTATCATCATCATCATCGTGCCGATAATTGAGTGTTTTGTAGGCAGAGGTGCTATTTTCTGAAATTCTGAGAAATTCTCTGAACTGCGAGATGAGGGTGGCACTGGATGAGGGCATTTGGTGGTGGTTGTCATGATTATAACATCTCCAAACACCATTATAGGGCACTGGGCTTATTTTCCCATTAAATGGATTTGATCCTATGCACTTACTTCCTCGTCAAGTGCATCCAACAGGCAGTTTTCAAATGAGAAAACCAGAATTACCATTTTGGACCTGAGAGCTGCCTCCTGATGAGGATGTGGCTGCCATAAACCTCACTGCAATGCAGGAACCTTCCTCACGGGCAAAGAGCCATTCCCGGAAAAGCTGATAGGCACAGAGTAAACAGGCGACTTATTTGTTGCTGTTTTCTCAGCCTGGAAGTCAGCAGTGAAACCCCTTTGCTCTGCATCCCTGGCAGGGATGCCCGTGGTACAGGGAGGTACCAGTGTTCCAAAAGCCCGCCGTGACTCCCAATTTCATGGAGACCAACCAAAAACTCTCTGTTTGCTCTTAGGTGATTACTTTGGCATCCTGATGGAGGCAAAAGTGACCAGCTTCCCTTCAGCGTCCTGATACCCCATGTACTGGGGCAGCACAGCCATCTACCTGGGCTGGTCCCTCATGTGAGTACATGTCCCTACAAACACATTCTGTTGTAGGGTGAGTGTGGGGTCTGTGTTTGGCAGGGCATGAGGTGCCAGCTGCAACCAGGGGCCCGAAGGGGGCACTTGATGATGGCAGTCAGCAATTAAATGGCAGGGAAAGTGCAACATGCCCTGGCTTCTGGCCTCCGGCTATTTTTGTGCGTGGAAAATCTTGTGCTGTCATAAAAGACTTGCAGCTTTAGTTGTAGAAAAATAAATAGCGGGCAAGTGCTGGGGAGAGGAGGCATCAGCAAATGCTCTGCAGCTGAACGAGTTCCTTGGCAGGCTCTGCACGTGGAAAAATCAACAGTCAGGGCCAAATTCGTGCAGGGTGTCACTCGGCAGGGCATTGATATGGGGAGCAGTGTGACCCTGTAATTACTCTGAAAAAAGCAAAACAAGCCAAGCCACCCTTTTCCCCCACTGCACGGTGATAACACTTCCGAAACACTTCTCGTGTGATACAACACAGCTTAATAGCCTGCTTAGGAGGAAATGAATAGGCTGTAATTTAGCAACAAATGAGCAATATACTCTATCAGTGTAACAAGTTTGATGTGGTTTTCATTTAATACCACAATTTTATTTATTTACCCAGGAGGAAAAACACCCGGCTGTGTTTACTTCAGGAGCCTGTGGAGTGTTGTGGGCTGTTATCACTAGATATTTTACACTGGTGCTCCTGACTGTGACCACCTCTCTCTACTTGGGTGGAAAAAATTAAGTGCTTTGCCACTCTCTAGTCATTTTTTCAGCCATGCAGCCCTGGTAATAAGTAAAGCTGATGGTTTCTCTCCTGTCTCCACTGAGCTTGTTGCAGTTTGTTCTGCATTGAAATCACCCCCGGTGCCATCAGGGCTGGTTTGCATGAGGCTGTTTCCCTTCCTGCAGAGCCACAGCACTGGGATGGGGTCTAAATCCTGGGAAAGGGTGCACAAGGGCCAGAGTGAGCTCACTGCTGACAGCGCTGGGCAGGATAGCTGGCCACAGGACTGGCAGCAGCACGGTGGAAAGCATGGATATTGCTGGGGAGAGTGGGACAGACCTGGGGCAGGATGACCCACCTCCATACCTCACCATGACCCCCACAGCAAAGCAGAAGGAGGAGGAATTAGAACCAGGAGGAATTACAAGGAGAGTTTTATTTGTTTTAAGATCAGGCAACCATCAGCTACTTCCTAGAACCTTTGCAGAATCCACGGAAACCCTCCTGAGCTGTTTCTGTTGCAGAATCCCTTCTCACCCCTCTCACCAGGTGCACATTGTTTGGTCTTCCACCACAATTCTGGGCAAAAGCAGCTCTAAGCAGCTCGAGACAGCAGTGATTGCCTTCTTTTTTCTCGTTAAAAGGCTGCCACCATTAAGGCCAGTGAGGCATGACAAATAATTGCTGTTAACAAATTGCTGGAGCTGTGCAAAGTGGCACCAAGGCACCGCCCGCCTGCCCGGGGGAAGCTCAGCACAACCCTTCTCACGGTGGTTTGGCTGTTTCTCTTGCCTGTGATCTCAGTTCACAGAATCATGGAATCATTTAGGTTGGAAAAGCATTCTAAGATCATTGAGTCCAACCATTAACCCAGTACTGACATGTTCACCACTAAACCATGTCCCAAGTGCCACATCTACACAGCTTTTAAATCCCTCCAGGGATGATAACTCCATCACTGCCCTGGAAAGCCTGTGCCAGGGCTAGCCAGCCCTTTTGGGGAAGAAATTTTTCCTAACATCCAATCTAAACCTCCCCTGGCACAACTTGAGGCCATTTCCCCTTGTCACTTCTTCCGTGGGAGCAAAGATCAACCCCCACCTGGGTCCCCCCCTCCTGTCAGGGAGTTGCAGAGAGCAAGAAGGTCCCCCCTGAGCCTCCTTTTCTCCAGGCTGAGCCCCCCCAGCTCCCTCAGCCGCTCCTGGTGCTCCAGACCCTTCCCCAGCTCCATTTTCCTTCTCTGGACACCTTCCAGTTGCTGAGGTTTTTTTGAGGAGTCACAGCTCTCTCCTTAGGTGCCAGGGCTTACAGAAGTTGTTGGTGTCTGCCCTTGGAAGCCAGAGCTAAAGTCTCAGCTCTGTGGTAGTGGGAGGGATGCTGGAGGAATGTGTTTGCCATCTGGTTCCGGTCAGACCTAAAACACAGAGCATGTTTGTTCTCCCTTGGTGATGTATCACACTCCACATCATGGTGTCAGAGCCCAAAGGATTGATTATTTTCATCCATAAGGTCATATAAACACATCACATAAACCAGCCTACCCTCTGACTTCATTCCAGCCTTAAAAGCATCAAGTGGGGCAACAACCCGCTTCCCATGGGGAGCTGCAGCAAGGCTGGGGATGGACAGACTCCCTACCCAAAAAAAAGCCCTGCCAGGACCACAAAACCTTCCTGGCTGATCATCATTGATACTGCTACGATGAGTCCTTGCCCAGTATGTAGGTTGAGCTTGTAAGAGGAGAGAAACAGTTCACCCAAATGCTGCTCATCACCTGCATCCAGCAGCCTCATTTCTTCTGCAAGACAAATGGAGCATTCACTGTTTAGGGACAGCTTTGTGTGTCTCTGGTAGGGAAGTGTTCTAACTCACAGCAACAGGCTGCATAAATCAGAGCCGGAGCCGAAGCCAAATGATGCAATTAGAGGTCTTGCTGTCAACAAACAATCATGTAAATTTGTTCTCTCTGATAGGAATCAAGGAGGAGACATGACTAAGCATGTAATAGCAGGGGTTGGGGAGAAGAAGAAGTTGCCCGAAGCTTCCTAATGAGGGAAAAGTTATTGCAAAATGAAAACAATGAAAAGGTGAAGATTTGTGGGTGCCTCTTCAGGAAGCGATGAGGCCAGGTGGTACCTGAGCAGGGCTCCAGTATGAGGTTTAGGTAGCTCAGTCCCTCCTCTGTAGGCATGTTTTCCCAGCAGCACGAGTCACAGAATGGTTTGCGTTGGAAGGAACCTTAAACCTCATCTCATTCTCACAGCTCATCTATGTTTCTGTGACACCTCTCTTCAGAGCAGAAGGTGATGGGGATTTTTGGTCCCAAATCTTTGGCCTCAGTGCTAAAAGGCACAGCCATCTCTATTGCATCCACAGTTCTTGATCACCTTGGCCCACAACCAGACAGTGCAGAGCAGTGGATGGCATCAGTCCACTGTGCTGTGCCTGGTGAAATCTTGCTGGAGGACACCATTCCACTGGGCCTTGGGAGGTGACAGGACACGTTTCTAAAACATCTTGAAATGGGTTTAGAGGTGAACCAAGCCCCCAGCACCCAGCCCAGATGCAGCACCCACCCCAGCACCTTTCAAAGGGCAGACAGGAACCTTCCCATCCCTTTCCATCCCTATCCCTGCGATGGCTCAGCCTCCACTTTGATCTATAGGGTGCCATACACTGCTCTCTCTGCCAAGAGTCCCCTGCACCCTGGGTGGCCCATCTTTCTGGGACATCAGGCACTTCCCTTAGAGCACGGGCTGGGAGCCACAGCCATACTTCAGCAGCTGCTCAGCCCTTAAACATCTCTATAATCTCAGGATTTAGCATCAAAGCAGAAGCTCTTCTAGCAGAGACGTGCAGGGATCAGACTTAAAATAAGTCACCGAAGTAGGCTGGGGAAGAGTCTTTGCCAAGTAACATCTGTCTGAGACAGTTAACACTGAGCACAAAAAAAAAACCTCAGCCCTTTTGTTTGCTTCTGTTTAATGAGCGAGAGCTCTCATGGAGCCCAGCGTCTCATTTCACTTTCTCAGCCAGGTCTTGCATAAGCCCGTGTACTTACCTGATCTTTTCCTTCTCTTTCAAAACAGGCACGCCAGCCCAGCTGGCCTTTTGCTGACAGCTGTAGTGGCAATTTCCTACACAATCGCCATGCTGTATGAGGGGTGAGTAGCTGTGCAGAACTGGAGAGCTTCTAATTATTTCTGCCAGCTTTAACTCCCGAGGTTTCGGAGAACTGCACAAGTAGAGATGATTTTTTCCAATTAATTCAGCAGGGGAAGAAGGAAAACAGAGGATTGTTTTTCAATTGTTTTGATAATGGGCAGATTCCGCTCTGGAACTATTTGCTGAGTTCTAGGAACATTTGTGCATTTGTTTGTTTTTATCAAAATGAGATCTTTTTTCTTTTTGGATGCCTGATTTTGTCTGTGGAAGAACAATAAGGAAGGCAGTGAGACGACTCATTGTGTCCTCTGAAGAGTCCCTACAAGAAGTGCTTGCATTTTGTAGTTCTTTGGATGGGCTTCTCTGATATTTTGCACCACAATAGCCTGGCAGCAGAGAATGGAACAGACTGGAATAATTCCCAGAAGTAGCAGTTGTACTGCAGCAGGGAAAGGTCTTTTGTGTTTGCAAGGGAGGAGAAGATGCAGAGTGGTATGGTCTGCATGCAGGGGAGTCTGAGTGTGTGCTGAGCCTTGTCCCATGCAGCACAGGGATGGTCCTTGGTGGAAGCAGCTTGCAGCTGCTCCACAATCCAGAGAGACTGAGATGAGGATTGCCATGGCACAGGAATAGTCAGGCTGTGCCAACCTGTGAAGGACAGTTTCTGGGTGCACAGTAATCTTGATTTTAATTCTTCCTCCCTTCTTTTGCCCCTCTCTTTTGTCTCTGTCCCCTCTCTCCCCAAATTCCCGTCCTCCTAACCACAGGCCTTTCACAGAGGAAATCTACCGGCAGAAACAGAAGGGAGTGAAGAACAAGTAGCCACAGGTACGTTTGCTGATCGGCAGTTTCAGCTGCTTTGCCAGGCTCCCCCACCTACGAGCACCCCTGCCCAGCCCTGCCTTCTCTGGCTCCTCCAGAGCCCTTCCCACACTCCTCAAGGCTTATGAGCTTCAAACTTCTGCAAAAACCCAGGCAGGAAGGCTTTTCACAGCAGCAGCTTTGTCCGCCTCCTGGCACCCGACCAGCAGCCCCCAAATTGTTTTGATTATACACTTGAGAATCAGTGCGAGGCAAAATCGCTGGGAAGCTTTGAAGCTCCAGGCTTAGTCTGAATCAGGGAGAAAAAAGCAGCTATTGGCCATGGCAGGTGCTCCAGTGAGCGGCAGGGATGGTGTGAGAGGGCATGTGTTCCCTTAGGGAAATCAGGCATCCCTGCTCCGACTGCTCCTTGTCTGAGCCGAGAGCACTTCTGCCCATGGGCTCACCCTAAAAACTCAGCCCAGGCTTGTTTTGGGGGCCAAAGGCTTCTGCAAAAGCACAAGTTCCTGGCCAGGCTCCTTTCCCTGGGGTTCAGTGCCACCCTGGAACCCCCAGTGCATCTGCCCACTGGTGGTTGGAGAGTTGAGACAATCCCACGGCACTGCTGAGGTTTTGGCAGCCCCGTAACTGCTGCTCTGATGGAAATGCTGTGGCACCACTGAGGTCCCTAATGGACTCCTGTCCCTTTGCCTTTTGCAGAGCACTGTCTCAGGTACCTCGTGCCTCTCTGGTCCCCGCACTGTCAGATTTCCCTGTTTCCTACTGAGATGTATCCTACTAATTATTAGCCCAGCAAACCTTTAATGAGCTGACCGAGCTCCCTGCAGCACTGGAAGTGATCAGAGGAACAGCCCGAGCGTGGTGGCATCTCCTCACCACAGCCCACGGGAGATGGAGGTCCCTGTCCCCAGGTTTCTGTCCCCAACTCCGGGTCACTGCAGCTCCTGATGCTCTCACAGGAATTACACAGTGCGGGACCTCCTGACCTCTTCTCCCCCAGTGATTATTGGAGATCTTCAGGGGAAAAAGCAATTCCCTCTGGACTGGAAGGGCATTTCACAAGTGAGCTCTGAGCATGGGGAAGCACTGGCTCCAGCTGTTCCTGAAGATCATCTGAAGATGCTGCCAAAGAGCCATGGGAAGCAGATAAAAGCTCAGACGAAGCAACAGAGAGGGTTCAGGAGCCCCTGAGGATTCAAACAGAGCTGGGGAAGGAAGAGGGGAAACTGCTGCAAACTCAACAACAGCAAAACATGCTGCAAACCCAACAACAAACCCCCTCTTTTTCGGAAGAGGGAAGCTCCCCATCCAGAACTGCAGTTTCCACTTTGCAGAGGTCTCCCGCCACAGAGAGCCCTGCAGTGTCTCTGCACAATTGCAAATACTCAGAGAAAGGTGACTGAAAAGCACAGAGATATGAATGTATGACCCAACCCACTGCCCAAGGGGGGTGGAGGGACGGCAGCTGTCCCATGGGGAAACTCTAGCATGGAGAAGACCCAGGGGAAGAGTCAATCCCTGTCTGCACTCTGCAGATGTCTCACCCCTGGCCCTGTTGATGCCCCGGCCCCCTCCACACCCACCCAGTCCCTCCTTTTCCCTTATGGGCCACATGAGGGTCCTTCTGCTTTCCCCAGCACCCAGTGCCTTCCAGCTGTTTTTCACTGCCTTGCAGGGACAGTGGGTGGGAGGGAGAGAAATGGCTGCTTCTGCCTTCCACACCATGCAGCAGCCATGTATAGATCTGCCCCTCCGCCCTTGCCACCAGCCTCAACAAGTCCCAGAATTGCCCAGTGCTGGATCCTGTCTTGAACAGAAAGACTTCAGAGGTGATGGTCCAGAGCCAGTCTCTGTGTTTACAGATTCCCAGAACAGTTTGAGAAATAAACTGTAAATGATCAAACAAGCAGCAATGGCGTTGGAGAAGGAGCTGCTCCCGCACGGGCACCGGGATGTGGTGCCACATCTCAGCATCACAAAGTCCCCTCCATGGAGGGTCCTCCCTCTTCCCAGTGTCACCTCCACCAAACGGTTCCATTTCCTTTTGCTTTTGCATTTTGTAATTCACCCTCCAGGCATCGCTCAGCAGGAATTAAAAGTGTTGGTCTCTTTTCAATCCGGCCTCCCATTTCCTCTGGACAGGCTCACGGACGCCTTGTTTGTGTTTCATCATTTTAGGACCATTACACATAGATTTATTTTTTTATTGCCACCTCAACAACCTTCCTCTTAAAGATTTGGGCATAGTATTTTATTTTTAGATAAGTTTCCACATCCCCTTCACAGTTAATGTTTATAGACAGAGGCTAAACCAGCCCAGTACCCATAGCAACCAGTGAGGAGAGGATACATTGCATTATTCAGACAATTTATGTCAGAGTTGCCAGTCCTGGCTCAAAGTCTCTGATGTCAATAAACTTGGATTTGTTGATAAGTGTAATCAGTATTTACCAGAGAGACACGTGCTGGGTCGGGAAGAATTATCCTTCATGAGAAGACAGCGAGGGCCGTATTTGTGCTGCCTCATTCCCCGTCTGGGGACCTTGTGAGCCCTTTCCCGTCCCCACTGCAAGGCCAAGGGGGGACCCCAGTTGTACCATTCCCCTCCCCAGCCAGCATCAGCCTCTTAAAATGTGTGTCTGTCACCATAAATCCCAGTGATGGAGCTGCTTCCCATCCTGTGCCCACAGCATCCCAAAAGCACAGGGGTTTGGTGCTGCACCGGGACCGGCTTCACGGACTCCTTTCCCATTGATCTGCCATTTCCAACCCTTCCCACTTCCCAGCTGTTCTGTGTTGGCTTTGCATTGCACAAGTGTTTTTCTGGGGTTATGCCAGATGCATCCCTGCTTTTAGTAGCTCTTCCTGCAGCAGCCAGCACGGATTAATGTGTCGCTGCCTTTGTAGAACTGGTTCTGGCTGCCATAAAGCTGGAGTCTGATATTTTAGAGGCATCTGCTCTCTTCCCTAAAGCAATCTGAGGAGCTGGAAGGTGATGTTCCAGCCCATATCACGGGGCCCAAGCCCACCTTTCTCCCTTGGGCAGGGAATGGCCCTGGCCAGGACCAGTCCTGGGTGGTGCCGTGCTGGTCCCCAGGGCTGCAAGGAGGGAAACACAGACATCGTTTATGTTGTTTTATGGTATTTAACAACAAGAGTTATAGGACTCTCTTTGGTTATAGGGAAAAAAATTGTGATTCCAATTACCTAATATTTCTAAGAATTTGAGATTCCAGAGGGAGGGGATGAAACCTTCAGGCTGAGCATGAAGCATTGGTATTGTCGCAGATGTTTCCCCACTTCCCAGCTGCAGCTGGGGCATATTCTACATTGATGCAGGGATGGACCTCGGGGCCTCCAGGTCACAATATGAGTCCTGCTGCTTCCAAAGGAGAGACCTGCACTCTGGGACCCCCAGGACCAGCCGGTTGCAGCCTCAGCTCTGTGCTGGCACAGGCGGGTGCATCCCTCCAGCTCTTGCAGAAGCATCGAGGACCAAATGAGGTCCCTGGAAAGGGGGTCATGGAGCTATTTTCATAACTTCATGCCTTCAAAATACAGTGTGGGGCTTGCTGGGCCCACTGGAGGTTGGCAAGGGGGTTGTTTGCAGCCTTGGGAATTGCTTCACATGAGGCTGTGTGCTGACGCCACAGATAACGCTTCCATTGAAGTTTGGGATATTTCTGCAGAGCAAACACCAGAAAAGGAGAAACTAGTTAAATCACAACTACCTGGCAGAGACAGCTGTGTCACCAAGGTCATTGCTCTTCACTGCCTCAGGTCACTCTGTGTCACTGCACAGCCCCCACAGCAGCTGTGCCCACCCTCATGGAGGTTTCCTCCCCAGGGTCACTTGCGTGGCTCCTCCACACACATCTCCCTTCCACAAAACAATTTTTTGGGGATGAGGAGATCACCTGTACAAACCCAAACATCCCAGCAATGCAGGGCCAGCTCCACACTCACGGGATGCTTCATCCAGGAACACTTTGGGAGATGGAGCCTGCATCCTGTGGTCCTTTCCCTGATGGTGGTGACATCCAGGGCCAGGGACATGTTCCCAAAGGCCCCTCCCTCTGTTGTGACCGCCCATAACCCCGTGTTTGCTTTTGCCCAGTGAAGCTGGGCTGCCTTGCCCCGGGAGAGGGACAGCCAGGGGCCCTTACGTGGCAAACAACCACGGGAATAAACACGTGGCGCAATCAGGGCAGCACGTGTGGCACTGGTAGGATGGGGAGTTTGCCATCCCCACAGGGCTCCTGCTTGCTGAGGCTGCACTTTTGCTATTTGGGAAGATGGAAGGGAAGGAAATGGGGGTCTCAGGGCTCTGGTGGTGGCTCTCACACCCATCCCAGTGCTGAGGCTCAGCCTCGGCTTTTTTGCCCACGGTTGGGATTTGATGTAAAAGCAAAGATGAGCTTGGAGTACAGGTGGTACAGGAACAGTTTGGGCACTTAATCCCTTAATCCAGAGAAGATGGACAGGGGACACAATGGGACTTACATTTACAGGGGAATATCCAGCCTCTTCTATCCCCACTTATAGGGAAAACAATCTAGGCTTTAAATGGTCACAGAGAAATGCAATGGGAAGAACAGCCTGATGGGAAACTATTCCCAGGTGGGAATCTGTTTCTGAGTGGGAAACATCCAGAGCTGGAGCCCAAACAAATGTCTGGGGCAGAACCAGGATCCCGGGGCAGAGCTGTATAGGCAGTGCTGGGAGGCTTCTGCTCAGGGATCTGGGATACAGGCAGTTCCCAACTCATGGGTGCCCAGGGGATGCTTTGAGATTCCCCACAGCGCCAGGAGAACAGCAGCACCCCATGCCCACTGTCCCCCTGCCCATGGCATCACCCTGCCATGGACAGTGTGGAGAAGACACCATCCAGCCCATCCCAGCCCACCTCCACCCTCACCCCGGGGGCTGTTACGCACGGAGCTCCCGCCATGAGCCAGAGGACAAGTTACGAGGCTGTTTTCCTTAATCTTCATGCTCAACAGCAGCCCCGGGACAGCCCGGTGAGCTGGACGCACTGTGCCACATCCTCCTTGGATCCTATTTCAAAGGAAAGAATGGTAGGAATGTGCTGCTTTTTCCATGTTGCGTTGTCTTCAGAGAGGAGATGTTTACGGAGCATGGCTCCTTTCCCAACCAGGGTCGCAGGAGGTCGCAGGGCTGCCAGAGCCCCAGGAATATGTCGAGGCCAGGCTCTGCCTGTGGTTCTGTGCTGCTGCACCAGGGCTGGAAGCCTCAAGGGTCCTCTATTTGGGCACCAGCTCAACCCTCGCCCAGCCCAATCCCCCCAACACCTCCACCCCTGTGCCCGCAGCCCCTCTGGACCCACAGCCAGAGCAGCAGGAGCAGACGTGGGACCTGGACAGAAAACACCTCCAGGCTCCAAGCCCTCACCACCACTACCCATCCCTCTGCCAGCTCCAGCCCAGTGATGCCTGCCTGGCTCCCTGCCTCCTCTTGGGCTTTAGTTTTTGTCCTACAACCCTGGCAGCCATTACTATTTCCATGGGAACCTTCCTGAAATCCAGCAATGTGTCCGCTGGGGTCACCGAGCCTCCCTCTCCCCTGTGCCTTATATTCCAAGCCCAGTTTCTGCCCATCTCCAGTTACAGGTGACATTTCTCTCTAATCCCAGGGAAGCTGCTGCTCTTTGGAAAGGAGCAGAAAGTGCCAGAGTTTGGGAACACATCCAGGACATGCAGACACCTTTGTCCATGCAGGATGCTGGCAGGATGCTGCTGCATCCAAGTGAACTGTGGGCAAGAGGATGGCATGGAGGATGGAAACTGGGAGCAGGGGATTTCCAGGGTGCTCCTGGCTCAGAGCTGCATCGTGCTGGACACAGGGATGGCGTCTCTGAGGGAGCTCCTGCCACCCCTTGTCTGAATGACTCAAGGAGCTGAGGATTTGAGACATGTCTCAGGGTTTTCAAATTCTCTGTTAATCAAATCCCAAAAGCTAAAAGTAATCAAGAGACATGAAAAGTGTTGCTAAAGAAGCAGGGAGTGGGGGAAGGAAACAAATAAAGCCACCCCCCTGGTCCCCAGTGACAGAGCAGCCCACTTCTGCATCATATCTCATCTGGGAAAAATTATATGTTGGGAATTATGTGCTTCTTCTGAAAAGCCTTAAAGGAGATTTAATAAAATGAGACAAGCTAATAATATAGGGAATTAATAGCAACCCTGGATGCTGCATCTTGATTTAATCAGATGCTTTTCCCCAGGGGGACAAGCAAAAGCTATGGCTAAAGCCTCCCTTCTCTTCCCTACCCAGATGCTCCCCTCTTTCTCTGGCTATCCACTCCTTCTCCTATCCCAGGAGAACAGCAAGGGTAGGATTTGGGGTCCCACAAGACCCCGCTGTCCACCAGCAGCTGCTGGGAAACACACAGCCCACGCCGGTTCTTTGGGAGCAGGATAAGGAGACAGATGCCAGCCTGCTGCACACCCACCAGGGAGAGGGTCCCTGTCTGAAGAACAGGTCCCTGTGCTGGGGAAGAAAAGCAGGAATTGGGGAGCTGGGCTGGGGAGCGGACTTGGTTCCATGTGTGTACTTTCTCAGGAGCCAGGGAATGCCGCACGCTGCTGCGTCAGGAATGAGCCCTTGCTGGGACATGAAGCACCTTAACGGTGATGATAAGGAACTCCTGTGGGATTTGCTCCTCTCCGTGTCCCCAGAGAGTTACGGGGTCTACGTGAGCTGGGTGGGAACGGCACAAACAGCCCTTCCAGTCTTGGCTGTTTCACTGCTTGGACCCACAGGACCCGCCCGTGAACTGAGCCAGCCCAGCCCCGGGGGGACAATCCTTCCTGGCTCTGCAGCACACTCGGAAACCAAACTCATGTTCCGATGTAATTGTCCTTTTCCGAGTATCCTCCACTCGCCTGTCCCTGTGCTGGGCACCCTGGTGCTGCTCCTGCCTCCTGGAACATTTTGCTTCCTATATTTTAGCCGTGGCTGGTGCTGTGAGCTCTGTTTTGCTTCTGCACAGTTCGTCCAAGCCAGGCCCTGGGGACCCACATGTTCTGTCGCTGGGATGTTTGTGTGACTTTCGTGGAATTTCCCTTCCTCAGCCACTTGCTCTCGGACACAGGGTGTTCGGCAGGTGGCTGGTAAATCCATGAGGGTGCAAATAGGGAAGGAAATAGCAAGAAAACAGGGATTGATCAATGCTGTAGGGTGATTCCTTTAAAGGTGTCGCTGGGGTTCATACAGAGCACCCTGTCTGCGGCCCTGGCTGTACCACACTGCTCCCTGAAAGAGCCTGTATACTCCCAAACCAAACAGGGAGCAAAACATCCCACAAATGGCAAGGGAAAACTCTGGCAGCCGTGAGGGAAATGCTCTTTTACCTGCCTCTTCTTAAGGCTTGGACTATTTGCAGTCAGGCCAGAAATAGGTGGTGATTTTTAAGAGAGTCATAACTGTGGGAAGGCTTTGCCTTGCAGCAAAGTGGATCCTTTATCATCAATCACTGGAAGAAAATGTGCTCTGCTCCTACCAGGAGATGAGTTTCTAGATGAGCCTGGGAGGACTCAGCCTAATGCCATGTAATGCTCCTCTGCTTGGGCTCTGCGTGACTCCGTGAGGAGCTGGACTCTGGGATGGCACAGGCAGTGCCCACGTCCTCTTCCCTGGGAATTCCTGCTGCTATCGTCTCTCCTCCACCCATCCAGGGTCCCTAACACCCTGTCCTTGCTCTCAGGGGGTCCCTGGCTCCAGTCCCACCCCACCGAGCCCACAGGATCCCAGGGCACACCTGCCTCGTGGTGTGCTCTGCCCAAAGAGCTACTTAGAAGGAATAAATGGATTTTTTTCCTGTCAGCCCAGGAGCAGGCTTTGAGCAGGCTATTTTTACCTGTTCCTGACACTATTAATAGTTGTATAGTCAACAGTAAATGCCGATCAAGAGATTCGATTTGTCTGTCCCCCAGAGGTTGGCACTTCCTATTCCCCCCGTTGTTTTCCATCAACCGCTTCAATTAAATGATCTTTTTGTTATTTGGGGGTGATACATTAGGGCTTTGTATTCAGCTATTAAACTACGTTGCTGTCTCACACACAGATTACTAAACATGGGAGACTGTCCCACTTTCTCTCCTCCAAGTGTCCTTGTGCCTCCAGGCAGGATGTTTCCCTGCAGGCAGGGATGAGGCTGAAAAGGGATGTTTAAGCTGCTGCTCTCTTCCAACCCACAGACCAGCACAATTCCTACATAAGTCTTTGAGCAGTGTTTAAATTAATATCCAAGTGTGACACCACAGTCAGGGGCGAAGGGGAAGGAGGTGAAAAGTTCAGCACCAGCCACGTCCCAAGTGGAGCTGATGAGATGCACCACTCTGCACCAGTTTGTGTGTTCTAGCTGTCACTGAGGTCCCTTTCAGTGCTGTAGGTGAGGATTCTGCTACCCCAAACCTTATTAAAGCATCACCTTTTGCTAAGTTTTGGGGTTTCTTCTAATAGATCATGGAGTCACATAATGGTCTGGATTGGAAGGGATCTGAAAGCTTATCTCGTTCCACCCCCCTGCAATGGGCAGGGACACCTTCCACTAGACCAGGTTGCTCCAAGACTCAGTCAACCTGGTCTTAAACACTGGGCTTCGACGCTGCCACAGCTCCTCTGAGCAGCCTGTGCCAGGGCCTCACTACCCTCCCAGAGAATTTCTTCCCAATATCCCATCTACCCCTGCCCTGTCAGTGTGAAGCCATTCCCCCTTTTCCTGTCGCTCCACGTCCAAAGACCCTCTCCAGCTCTCTCGGAGCCTCTTTAGACACTGCAAGGGGCTCTAAGGTCTCCCTGGAGCCTTCTCCCCTCCGGGCTGACCATTCCCAGCTCTCCCAGTACGGCAACATTCCCATTCCCATTCCCATTCCCCCCGTACCTGCCCTGCACGCGCCGCCGGCCGGGCTCTCTCCTTCCCCCTAGCGGGGGGAACCGGCGCTGCAGCGGCACCGCTCGGCGCCCCGGCACCGGGATCGGGATCGGGACCGGGATTAAGGGAAAGTCGCCGTGCCAAGAACCTCCGCCAAGGGGGCACCGCGCAGCCCCCAGCCCCCGCTGCAGCGCCCGGACCGAGACTTCCCTCTGCTCCCGGTCCCGCGCACCGGAGCTCGCACCGAACGGGGGGGTCTTTTCTCCGGTCTCACGGGCGCTTGCACCGGGCAAGTGTAAACTGGAGCAAAACCACTGCGGGAAATAGGGTGGGACCTCCTGCACCCCCTGTCCCCGGTCCGTGCGTCTCGCGGTCACTCCACTCCCGAGAGTGACCGAGCCCCGGGAGCCCCGAGCCGGCTGCGGGGCGCCGGGAGCCCGCACCGGGCTGCGAACGGGACGGATACAAAGCACCGGGGGCCCGCCTGAGGTGCAAAGGGGTTGGTTTGCAAACGGGACCGGGAGTTCAGACCGGGCTGCGCCACACCGGGAGTGCAAACGGGGCTGCCAAACACCGGGAGCGCGAACCGGGGTGCGAACGGGGCCGGGCTGAGCAGCGCCGGGAGTCCCAGCCGGGCTCCGAGCGGAAGCACTGAGAGTGCGAGTGGGGCTGCCAAGCACCGGGAGCGCGAACGGGACCGGGCTGCCAAGCACCGGGAGCCCCGAGCGGGACGCGAATGGGGCCGCGCTGTGCAGCACCGAGAGTCCCAACGGGGCTGCGAACGGGACCAGGCAGCCAAGCCCCGGGGGTGCGAACGGGACCGGTGTGCGCAGCCCCGGAGCGCGGCCGGGCAGCGGCGGGGGGCGGCGGGCGCGGGCCGGGAGCGGAGCCGGGCGCTGACTCAGCCGCCGCCGCCCCGGGCCGTGACGCGCCGAGGGGCGGGCGCTGCCTCCTCCATATAACGCGGCGGCGGCCGTGCAGAGCTCACACCGACCTTTCCTGCGAGGGGAGAGGGGCTGAGCAGCCAGGCAGGCAGCACCTTCCTCCTCCTCTTCCTCCTTCTCCTCGGCACAAGCTGCACTTTCCGCCGGCTTCAATGAAACTGGCAGCGATGATCAAGAAGATGTGTCCCAGCGAGGCCGAGCTGAGCATCCCCGCCAAGAACTGCTACCGCATGGTCATCCTGGGCTCCTCCAAGGTGGGCAAGACAGCCATCGTCTCGCGCTTCCTCACCGGCCGCTTCGAGGAGCAGTACACCCCCACCATCGAGGACTTCCACCGCAAGTTCTACAGCATCCGCGGCGAGGTCTACCAGCTCGACATCCTCGACACGTCAGGCAACCACCCCTTCCCAGCCATGCGCCGCCTCTCCATCCTCACAGGTACTTGTCAGGGGGTCCCTCTGCCTGATTCCGGGTGTTCTCGCCTAGTTTCGGGAGGTTTTTCTAGTCCTGGGAAAAGGGAGATGGGATTTTGTGTGTGCAGTGGATGGGCAGCTCTTCTTGATGGACGGGAGGACCCACGTGCTGCCCTGTCCTTCCTTCCCAGAGTCTCTATATGGCTTAGGCAGTGGGTCTCTGTGTGTCCCCATCCCTGCAGCCATCTCACGTTCCCTCTTTGTCCCCAGGAGACGTGTTCATCCTCGTGTTCAGCCTGGACAACCGTGACTCCTTCGAGGAGGTTCAGCGCCTGAAGCAGCAAATCCTGGAGACCAAGTCGTGCCTGAAGAACAAAACCAAGGAGAACATAGAGGTGCCCCTGGTCATCTGCGGCAACAAAGGCGACCGGGACTTTTACCGGGAGGTGCAACCCCGTGAGATCGAGCAGCTGGTGGGAGGGGACCCCAAAAAATGCGCCTACTTCGAGATCTCAGCCAAGAGGAACAGCAGCCTGGACCAGATGTTCCAGGCGCTCTTCGCCATGGCCAAGCTGCCCAGTGAGATGAGCCCCGACCTGCACCGCAAGGTCTCGGTCCAGTACTGCGACATCCTGCACAAGAAGGCTCTGAAAGGCAAAAAGCTGCTGAAAGAGGGGGGCCGAGGTGGCACGGAGGAGGCATATGGCATCGTGGCCCCCTTCGCCCGGCGACCCAGCGTCCACAGCGACCTCATGTACATCCGGGAGAAAGCCATCGGTGGCGGGCACAGCAAGGAGAAGGATCGTTGTGTGATCAGCTAGGAACCTCTGCTCCCGACAGGAAGGAAGGAAGGGAAGAAGGAAAGGAGAGGGGAAAGATGCTCGTTTCCGAATTGACTTTGGGCAGGCAGGAGGGTGGGCAGGCGCCCACCCGGGCAGAGAGGAGGTTGCCTCTCCCCCAGCCTCCCTCCTCCCGCTTTCATCACCTCTCTCCCCCGGGGGTGCATTTTGGGAGCGAGGGATGCGAAGGGGGAGGCTTTGGAGGGCAGGAGGGGGCTGTCACTGGGATCAGCCTCCTCCTCTGGGCAGAGAGACAGGGGAAGGGTGAACTGCTGTTGGCCAGGTGGGAGAATGTATGTGGAGGGCACAGACTTTGATGTTTCTTTCCCTCCCAAACCACCCAGCCTCGGGCACTGCACTCAGAAGGGAGGGCAGGGCCTGTCAGCACCTGCCTGGGGCTTTGGGGTTGGTTTTTGTTGTTTTTTTTTCAACTTGAGAAGCTGTGCACGGACTCTGGCTCTGTGTCGTGTGTTCGTCTGTGTCTGCAAACCACATGCAGAAGACACTCCTAAGGTGTTGCAAAGACATTGCAGAGTTACAGCCCTGATGGACCAAAAAACTGACTCTTGTTTACATTTGTCTTGTTTGATTTGCAAGATTTGGGGAGGGTGGGGGGGAGTGGGAAGGGTTTTTCAAAATAAAATAGGCACTTTATGTAGGTATTGTATGTCACTGACATGAACAAAAGAAAAAAATCTTCAAGTGTTTCTACCGTGGGTGAAACTTGATGTTTTATTTTTTCTACAAATTAATAAAATCTTTTTAAAAACAACACTTGTGGGTTTTGCCTTTGCTTCCTCGCCCTGTCCCATAGCAAAACATCAGACAAAAGACCTGAGGTACCAAAACCAGCCTCTCACTCAATCTCTTTATTGCCCCATTTTCTCCAGGCTCCCAGTGCAAAGGTTCCCGCCTCTGCAAGACGCCGGTCTCTTGCCACACGGGGTAACGAGGGGCCATGCAGGGAGTTACTCACTCCAACGGGTCACTGAGCCAGGACTCTTTCCTCACTCCACCAGTGACGATCCTGCCAGCCCCACGACATGCCGGCCACTGGCATGTCATTCCCAGCAGTCACCCAGCAAACTGACATCACCTCGTTACAAAGAGCTCATTGTGCTTCGTGCTCTTTCCCGATTAACTAACCACACTTAATGATGTCAACACAGAGTGATTCATTGGCACCCCGGCTGGGATATTGTTTTTATTTTGCAGTATGAGTAAAGGAAGTACTTTGCTCGAAAGGTCACCTCTGAATCTGATGGTTTTTAATCTCTTCCCAATAACAAGTCGCAGTAATCATTGCTAGAAGTGAAAGGGAAAGGGGAAGAGCTCTTCCCGGCTCCAGTTTCTGTTCCAGTTCATTTTCAGCCCCCGTTCCCCCCTCACACAGCAGCACAAATCTGTGTTTAATACATATTAATGGCAGGAAAATCATACTGAAGTCATAAAACTAAGGTGGGGGAGTGAGACTGCAAAGCAAACCGCCTCAGTTTCGCTTGAAACTTGGATTCAGGTTGACAGAGTTAACTTGTTCCTGCACCGAGTGCCAGACAGTTCTTTGGCAACAGGTTGTTTCTTCCAGCTCTGTGAATGCCTGATTTCACAGGAACAGCGACTGGCAGAAGAATGGAAAACATCGTCCAAGCATGATACACAGGAATTTATTGAGCTGGGACAGGCTATTGGTTGGTGGAAAGGCAATTTCAGCAATAAATAATGTGTACATTGTGCTTTGTTTATCGTGGTGTTCTGCTTTACTCAGAGTTTACACACTGGCACCTTCCCAAGGAAAGTACTAGTACAGTATTCCAGTGAGAACAGAGTAAATCTCTAAACTACAGGTGGGGTGCAACAATCCCAGCTCCCAACGACCAGAACTATCTGTTCAAGCTGCTCAAATGCTTGTGGTTGTGGGAAGCCCCTGGAGCACTTTGGGTGTGGAACAGACCTGTCCTGTGAGGCCTGACTTTAGTATGGAATAACCAAAAGCTCTTATCACTTATGTCCTTTGTTTTGACTCTTGTCCTTCCTTTGTTTTCACAGGAAAAGACACTGGAGCTGGGCCCAGGCTACACACGCCCTCTGTGCTGCCAACATCCTGCCCCTGCTCAGCCCACATCCACCCAGTGAACACACAAGAGGGGCAGTTTGGAATTCATGAATCTTTATTTGACTCATCTCAAACACAACCATCAATTGTTTAGAAAGAGAGATACAGAAGTAATTGAAAGTAATCACTCCTCTTTCAACACACAGAAAATGGAAAGTGTTCCAGAGTCACTTTCCAGGAGCAGGGCCAAGCAGCTCACGCTTCCTTCTTATGTTCCCTTTTGATGTTTGGCCATTTTTTAAGTAAAAAATAGTGCAGAAAATGCCACCATTCTCTTCTTGAAATTAACCAGCAGGTACTTTGACCCTTAGCGAGGAGAAAACATAATGTCTCCTTCTGGTTTGAACATAAAAAAGAAGAACCCCACCCCCAAGAGGAAACAGGAGGTGGATACATAAATGCACAGTCCTGCAGCAGATCAAAGGGAACCAGCCGCTGCAATCACCTCAGGTGAGGCACTCGGTGTTCTGTTCAGTGTCACTCACCTGTGGTTCAATGGCCCACACAGGCACAATTCCACAGCAGTGTAACCAGAAAACCACAAGGAAAGAAAAGTAAACTCCTGCCACCCTGTTCAGCCCGGAGAGGAGGTATCTCAGACCCCAGGACTGGAGCTGTGCCCATCCTACTCCTTGGGGATTTCGAACATGCAAAGGCTCTTGTACTTCTGTAGCAGCTCGTTTTTGGTCCTGACCTGCTCCCGCAGGTTCTGCAGCTGCTGCTGCTGCTGCTCTGGGCTCACACCAATGCCAGGCATGGAGCTGATCAGCTTCCTCATCTCCTGGAACTTGTTCTTGAGCTCATTCAGTACCTGGTGAACATCCTGGCTGTCCTTGTCCATGCTGCACAGGAGAGAAAAGCGAGACATTGTTGAATTCTCCTACTGGAAACACTAATTTCCCACACAACCAGGGTTTAAACTGGATTTCACTGGGAAACTTGCTCTTGGTATCTAGCTACACACACCTAAACCTCCTATCCCAATAAAATGGACGTGGACATATAGACTGGGTAACTTAGGGGCAAACTGTTTTCCTGTTAATTTCCAGCACACAGTCCAGTCACCTCAGGATGCATCAACTGGGTTAGGGGCTGGTCTGCAGATTTCAAACACTACCCTGGGGTAGGCTAAATTCTCCCTCTGAACTCCAGTACCTCTCTTTGGGGAAGGTAAGACTGTATGTGTGTTCTGTGTAGGCACCTGGAAAAACGATCTCAGTCTCACCCATGACCTGTTGCGGCTGTAATACAAAAAAAAATCAATGCAGTCAAACAGCTTGACAGCAGAAAATAGAAACTGTTCCCCAAAGCATCAGAGAGTGTCCAAAGGCAGAGAAAATTGTACTTTGGAGCTTTAAAAGGACTCTCTGGGGATGTATAACTAATAAAAGAGAAGCGGTGGGGGTTTTTTGGGTTGTGTTTTTTATTTTTTTTAAGAGCAGCAGAATTGGTTCTGCAGCCAGCTCTGTGCTTTTCAAGGCTCAGTGTTGTCTGAGGCAGTGTCTGCCCTTGAACCCTCATTAGTATCTGACTCAGCTTTGTTAGCACCAGCGAGAAGCTTTACCAATTCCAGGCAAAAGCCAGTCCCTGCTTCCAGGGCGCCTGTTAATAGGGAGAGCGGGATTCTAATGGTCTTTGAAAAACTGGGAGCCTGTTCAATAGACAGACCTAAAAATAAATCTGTTTGGCATGACCAGAGCAGAGAGGTACTCGATTATAACTTTGGGGAATCGTGACACGGCTGAAAGCAAAACTTTTAACCAGATGGTCGCTGCTTGTTTCAAAGGCCTATTGGAACAAAATATTCATTATTCCCTTCTAAATAAAACTGCAGCTGGTACTATAATGTCTCCCCATTATACAGGCACTCATGGTCAGGTCAGCAGTGGAAAAATACAGGCACACACACAACCAACCCCATGGCACATCTGGAGAACGATGGGGTGACACTGCCTTTAATCCACCAGAGCTGCAGTCTGGCTTTGACAGAGATGTCCTCCCTGCTTCAGGGCTGCCCAGGTCTCATTCCCTTCCCCATGCAGAGAGAACTGACAGCTGTTTGTTGGCTGGTAGATCCAAGGGGATAAATATTTCAGGCTTGGTGGCTTTTTCTCCTCATGGGTGGTTTTTCTGTTGGATCAAGCTACTGAAGCGACTCCCTGTTTGAGGACATGGGAGCAAGGTGGGAGCAAGAAGGTGTGGGAAGAGACTGAGCTGCCTGCACTAATATAGGATCCAATGCAACATCCAGTGACAGCCTGTGCTGACGGACTGGGCATAAGACCTGCCTTAGGGCACAAGTGTTCTTCACTACACCAGCACAACCCACCACCGGTGGAGCCCCACACTGGGACCTCAGCAGCGATGCCATTGGACCGTACAAGGCTGAAAATACCAGCAAGCCCTGTTTAGGAAAACTTTCTCCAGGCCCAACCAACAGGAAGGAGCACGTCCTTGAATGTAAGCAAATTTACGCGATACATCCTCGCTCCCGAGCACAGAGTCACCTTGGAGATGTGTCTTCACGGCTGAGTCAGTGTCAGAACAGCAGGGCTGGGCTCTGCGACTCGCGGCAGTGTTAGAGGACAATACGTTTGCCATCTGTCAGGGACATGAGGCAAAACATCCCACCACTTGCCTCTGTGGTCCTGCCCATCTGCGGCACCTGTTCAGAACCTACGTCTGCTCGAGCCGCCCAGGAAGTGCCGCGTGCGAGGCCGGGCGAGGAAACCGGGTAACAGGAGTGGGTGGCTCGGTGGGATAGGGCACAAGATATCCCTGGGACTGTGATCTGTGAGTCACTATGACCTGCTCGGTGACATATCAGAATCTGGGAGGCCTCAGCCCACGGCTACTGCCCGCTTTGCTGAGGTACAAGCACCTGGCAGTGGATTTAGCCTCACTTCTGGCACAGATCAGGGAGAATCAAGGTCAGGGGCAACTTGATTGCCCACCCCAAGCACAACAGAAAAACTGAGGGAAATCAGAGGGTTTGTGTTTCTGTGCCTGTTCTGGACCAGTGTGTCAGGAGTGTCAGTCTTTCCTTCCTTCTTTCCTTCCCATGGCTCAGGCTGCAGAGTCATTAAGGATGAACCTCTCTCACCTTTCAGATATGCTTGATTCAAGTGAAACATCAGCAGGACACAAACCAGCCTCAGCTCCCAGTATGTGCACAGGGAAAGGGCAGCCAGGCCCACAGCCAGAAACAAGGGAACTCATACATCCCACGCCCACTGCCTCACCCTGAAGTGTGCCCAGGTGAGGGCATGGAGCTGGCCTGGATGGATTTCCATGACAGAGCCATTCCCTTCCTGGGAACTCAGGCAAGCATCTCTGGAGGAGTTATCCTGGGCCAGAAACACATCAGTTCTCAATACCCTTGTACCATCACCTTTTATCTGAACAGTGCTTATCTTGAGCTGGGAAGAGAACAACATAACCTGTCTCACTGCAGAAGACATCCTCCTTTTTACAACTCCCCAGAAATGGGCTGCGTTCCTGACGCACTGCCTGTACTTTCTGAGGCTGTTATCAGCCAAACAGTTCAGTTCTCTGGAGCAATGACCCCACGGTCATACAAAGCTCCTGCCCTGGGGTGTTGGTGATGGGGCAGTACCTGGGCCATGGGAGCACCTGCACTGCCCAGGTGACCCTGACACCACCCAGGTACTGGCACAACTCTGAGTAGAAATGCACTTGGGGCTGTGCCAGCTCCTTCAGATATTCTTCCCAGGAAATCCAGATGGAAGAAAAAGGGCAAAGGAGACGCTGGGAGGTTGGAGAGCATCACAAGAGGAGTGACACGCTGCCCTGCTACCCATCCAGGGAAGCATGAGGATGTTGGAGAACATAATAAAAAGGAGGATCTCACTGTCCTGCTCCTTATACAAGGCACTGTATAAGGAGATGCTGAGGGCTGGAGAATATCATTTGAGGGGGATCCCATTGCCCCACTCCCTGGGGTACCGTGAGGATGCTGAGGGTGGAAAAACATCATTAAAGGGGGCTCTCACTGCCTTGTTCCGCATCCAGGGCAGCCTGAGGATGCTGGAGGTGGGAAAGCATCATTTGAAGGGGAATCCCTTGACCCTGCTCCTCATCCAGAGCATCCTGGGTATGCTGGGGCTTGGATAGCACCATTGCTCTGCTCCCTGTTCGGGGCATCCCTGAGGATACTAAGGATGAAAAGCATTATTAAAGGGGAAATCTCATAATCCTGTTCCCTGTCCGGCGCATCCCTAAGGATGCTGGGGCTGGGAAAGCATCACTGATGGGGGCGGGCCCTTAGCCCTGCTCCCCCCAAGGCCCCCGAGGACTCCGGTGTCAGCAGCACCGTCGGAGGCGGATGGCCGGGGCAAGGCTGCGGTGCCAGCACGCGGTGCCCGGCGGGGCGGGGGCCGGTCCCGGCGGCGCGGGGGAGGTCCCGGTGGCCGTGCCCGCCGTTACCATTTGATGATGTCGTGGACGAGGGGCAGGAAGGAGAACTCCTCCTGCGCGGGCGGCAGCGGCGGCGGCTTCTGCTCGGCGGGGGGCTCGGGCGGCGGCGGCTCCTCGGCGGCGCGGGCGGAACCCCCGGACGCCATGGCGGCCCCGCCGGGCCGACCGGCAGTGACGGAGCGGGGCGGGGCGGGCGCGGCTCCGCCCGCCGGGTCCGGCCTTCACGGCCCGCGGCTGAGCAGGGCCCGGGGGTTTCCGTGGGGCTCGTGGCTGTGCGCCCCGCTCCAGTGGTTCACGCCCTGCACCTCACAGTGATCCCCCCTGCACCCCACAGTGATCCCCCTGCACCCCACAGTGATCCACCATGCGGCCCCCAAGGATCTCCCCTGCACCCCGAGTGATCCCCCTGCACCCCACAGTGATCCACCGTGCGGCCCCCAAGGGTCTCCCCTGCACCCCACAGTGATCCCCGCTGCACCTCACAGTGATCCCCCCTGCACCCCACAGTGATCTCCCCTGCATCTCAAGTGATCTCCCCTGCACCCCACAGTGATCCCCCTGCACCCCAGGTGATCCCCCCTGCATCCCAAGTGATGCCCCCTGCAGTCCACTGTGATCCCCCCTGCACCCCAAGTGATCCCCCCTGCATCCCAAGTGATCTCCCCTGCACCCCATAGTGATTCCCCCTGCACCTCACAGTGATCCCCCGTGCAACCCCCAAGGATCTCCCCCACACCCCCTTCAGCAATTCCCGCCTGTGCCCCCCAAAGTGATCCCCCCCTGTGACCTCCAAGGATCTCCCCTGTACTGCCAGTTATTCCCTCCTGTGCTCCCCCAACCACCACCCCTGTGCACCCCCAAGGATCCCCCCTGCACCCACCCAGTGATCCCCTCCTGTGCCCCGAAGTGAACCCCCCTGCACCCTCCCACTGATCCCCCCCTGCACTTCTCACCCTCCCACTGATCCCCCCCTGCACTTCTCACCCTCCCACTGATCCCCCCCTGCACTTCTCACCCTCCCACTGATCCCCCCCTGCACTTCTCACAGTGATCCCCTCCTGTGCCCCCCCCAGTGATCCTCCCTGTGCCCCCCCCAGTGATCCCACCTCCCATCCAAACCCCACACAGGAGTAGGAGATGGGAGGAGGGAGAGAGCATGGGGGTCCCGCACCCCGAGGGCAGGGCAAGGAGGAGGGGTCCCAGGAACTACCCAGGGATCCCAGGAACTATCGAGGTGTCCCAGCAACAATCCAGGGATCACAGGAACCATCCAGGGGGCCCACAAACCATCCAGTGCTGCCCTGGCCATGGCTAACAACCCCTCAGCACACTTGGATAGGTGTCCCAAGCCTGTATACTTCCCTGCCTTTGGAACCAAATCCTAGGGGAAAATTGCACATTCTGTGTTAATACCCACAGCAGCATTTTGGTCTCTTACAGCCCACATTTCTGCCATGGTTTTTCATTAGCTGGTGTCCTTAGTTTGATTTTAATGCAATGTGGGCTGGATGACAGGGATGTGGTCCTTGTGATGCCTTAAGGATGGATGCTTACTTGGGACCAGGCTTTCTGCCCGAGGGAGGAAGCAGAGCAACCTGGTCTAGTGGAAGGTGTCCCTGCCCATGATAGGGTGTTGGAACGAGATGGACTTTAAGGTCCCTTCCAACCCAAACCATTCTGTGATTCTATGAAGAAGTGTGGCTCTGGCAAGACTGATGTGTGGGTGGAAGAGGGAGGTCGAGATGGTGAGTGGTCAAGGCTGGCAGAGGGAGGGTGATGCCCCTCTGCACCAAACAGCCTGAGTTTGCTGCAGTTTAAACTGCTGCCACTGTTTAAACCCCTGTATCTACATAAAGCATGGCAGCACTGATAAAACCAGCCCCAGTCGTGAGCTTTTATTCCTGGTTTGGTTTAGAGAAAACGCATAATTTAATTTTTCATTTGAAATAGGCCCCCCTGCTCAACAGTTATAGGCTGAGGAGGCCTGGCAAGGCAATTTTATCTTTTAAACCAATTTCTTTTGAAAAGCAAACAGAGGCTATTTATACATCTAATGAGAATGCTAGTAACCATTTAAACACGGAGTGTTGACTGTTTGCTCTAAATATAGCAGATGCAATCGCTCACTTTGTTCCTGCTGTCAGGAATAGATCCTGTTTTGGGAGCGGATGCTGGAATGTGCGAAGGAGCCTGGGGGAGCCCAGGTTCCGCTAAGCAGATCCCTGCGGGAAGGCTGGTGGTATTTATGGCCCTTGACTGAGCCAAGCAGGAGGCACAGGATGCTGTGTCCTTCGCATGGGGCTGAGCCGAGAGGTTCATTTCTGTCTCTTTTTAAGGGCTGTTTCTAAAGCAAGATTTGATTCAGGCTCTGTGGGGGACAGTTCCCTCGGTGCTGTGCTGGTTTTAATTTTCCCCTTGGCTTTCTGGAGGAGGGCAGCAATAATTGCTGGGCTGCTGGATGCCTGCCTCTGATGGGTGAGTCAGGCAGTCTTTGGAGCAGGTGACAGCATGCAGATACCATTCAGCCGTACCTAAAGCGCTGTCAGTCAGTATTTCTTTGTGCCATTTCTTTCTCATTTTGAGTCTTGTGTTCCCACAGCAGCTGGAACACACAGCTTTATCTAGCTGGCGTTTCTCCCTGTCCCTGCCTCTCGCCTTCCCTTTCTTGTGGGAACAGCTCCTCCAGCTCCCCTTGGTGACCCACCTCGGTCCTTTGGGGCTTGTGATGTCTCATGGCAAGTCCAGGGGAGAGCAAAAGTGTTTTGCAAGCACTGGAGCTGCTGGTTAATTGATCAGGTGAGACTGTTGTCACCATTTCAGTGTCAACCTGTACAAAGGGACAGTAGAACTGTGGTCTGTATGGTGATGGTGTCCATATCCCCAGTGACAGCTTCGGGAAAGGTGAGACCCAGCTGGCAGGGAAGAAAAGATGTGGTCTGATTGTGCAGACAGTGTTGACCTCAGGTGAGCAGCAGTGTTGCTGTGCCTAAATCTTCACCTGTCCTTGTGGAGCTCCAAGCTACGAGACCCTTGTCCCTCGGGGGTGACTTCAATGACCTGGGTTATATCCTTGTAATGCAATTCCTGATAAATATCACCACCAATATGGTCTTCCACACCCCTTTGCAGTCCTGTCAGGGTCTCCACAGGAAGGCTGTGTCTGCCCATCCCCTGTTCTCAGGAGGAGCTGGTGGTGGGCTGCAGTTCTCCCTAATTTTCCTTCTGAATTTTTTCGCCCGCTGTCAGTTCCTCAGCATAAGGGTTTGAATGAGCAACCTGTGAAAACTCCCTGTGAGGCCGCTAAAGCACGAACAAAGATGCTTAGTGGTGAATGAAAAGAATAATTTCCCCCTGGATTTGGTAATAAACCTGAAGTGCAAATGATTGACCTGTTCCTCGATTTAATTGTGGTTCTCTGTACAATTCACTTTCTGGACAGGCAGTTTCTGAAATGTGCGAATGTTTCCAAACGACCTGATCTCCTGTGTACACTCATTGCTTGCCCAGACATTTCATTAACCCATTATCCTAAAAACCAGCTGATCAAATAATCCGTATCTAGAGTCTCTTTTGTTTTTTCCCCATTTCTTTACGATACCAATGTTAATCTTTTTTTTTTTTTTTTTAATTTCTGTACAGATTGTACCTCTTGTTTGTTTCCAGAGGGAACTTTTGAGGGATTTACCACCAGGTGACTCTGTGCCTTTCACTATTTCCTTACAATGATTTGATGTTTTTATATTGATGGTCTGGCATTTCACTGGGCTCCGCTTCTCGATGCCGGACCATCTGGAGCTTGTTGGGCTGTTGCCACCAGCCCTGTTATCATTTTTTACTATGTGGCTATCACCAGTTGAACTTTATCTCTTCCTCCTGCTCCTGCCCTGCATCATCAGCCTGAATTTTCTATTTAAGTCTTGCTAAGCTGCTGTGGTGGGATAAGTCTGTATTGCTCAGCTGGGGAGGTGTTGTCAGCATTGTGACCACCTGGGATGGGGTGATAGGAAAGAGGAGTTACAGCTGCAGCCCTTGGCTGCAGTCAAGGCACAGAAGCATTGGACTTTTGTTAGGCCATGGCTGTGATCCTGCAACTTCCCAGGTTCCTGGCCAAGTTCCCCTAATTTTGACGAGATGGGAATTCAGTCTTGGGCTCTACCTTGTCTTTGCTCCTGGTGTCATTCAGGGACCATTTCATGGCCCTAGTGTCCCAGGATTCTCATGGGGATGCTAATGAGAATGGGGGGCCATAAGCCAAGTTTCATCCTTTGACACCATGTTTTAGCCAGAGAGATTTAGGCCCTGGAGGTCTGGCTGCCCCAGACACACAGCCTTGCACCACCACGTCCTCCCAGAGCTGCTGGTGCCCCTGGTGCCAGCAGGGTTTAAGATTCAGTCAGTGTGAACAAGCAGCACCAAGCACATCTACAGCACCCCAGTGCCTCCTGGAGCTCATCAGGCTTTGGCAGAGCCACTGGCTACTGGAGAAACTGGACTGCCATCGGAGGAGGGCCATCATACCATGGCCCAGGAGGTGCCATCCTCCAGGAGAGCCCAGCATACAGGACAGAGCCTGGGGCAAGAGGTGTCACATGAGGCTTGGCCAGGCTGTTTGTAGCACCAGGTTGAGTGTCACTGCAGGGCATTGGCCTGGCCAGTAAGGCCAGTGCTTCAGTGTTCCAAGCCTTGGGAGGTGAGTGTTCAGTGATCTCATGATGGTCAGTGATCCCACCCCACAGCTTAGCAAACACAGAGGTTGTCCCAGGCTGTGCCACCCCGGGGGAGGCACCCCAGCCATGGTGTGGGCGAAGGGAGCACCAAGGGCTTCTTGCGCAAGGTCAGCTACGCAGAATCCTGGATCCAGGAAAACACGCAGATGGATCAGCCACAGCCTGGCCCACCTCCAGGTGCAGGTGGCTCTGGAGCTCACTGTCTCCATTGGGCAGTGCTGTGCCCATGGAACATCTCAGGGTGGTGGGTCCTGGGAGCCACCAGTCCCTGCAGGGTCCCACCAGATCTTCCCACAGTCAGGTTTGAACACTCCAAGCTGTTTTCCACCCAGTGCAAAGGGGCAAAAGTCACCTCGCAGGAGCAAGACAGGAACTTGGAGTGTGAATTTGGGGTGTCCCTGAGGAAACCTAAGCCTGCAGAGGGAAGTGCCCTTGTTACTACTGGGCAAAAGCAGCCCTGGATCCCTGCTGGCTCTGGCTGCGATGTGGTGAGTCAGCAACGTCCCTGCCATTATTTACAAATAATGAGCGAGGCACCGAACACGTGCAGCCAAACACATGAGGCAGCAGGAGTTTCACTCTCAGTATGCAGTTGTGGCCTTGAAGCAATGCTGCAAGTGCCTGCACCAGCGCCCAGGGCTCAGCCCAGGCAAGGATTTCTCTCCTGACTTTCTAAGTGCACAGACAGCCTGTTGGGAAGGTGATGGGGTGGGACAGCACATATGTGTGCCTGCTTGTGCACATTCGTCCCTGTGTCTGTGTCATCCCTGCATGAGTGTGCATCCCTGAGAGCATCCTTGTGTGTGTGTGCATCCCTGCATTTGTGCATCCCTGGGTGCATCCTTGGGTTCGTGCACCCCTGTGCTCATATATCCATGGGTTCCGAGGCAGCACTGCCCCACACATGGACAGTGTGGGTGTCACAGAGGACAGACTTGTCAAGATAAATTTACCTGGATGCACTTAGCAGATACTAATGGAGTTGCAGTAAGGACATTAATGAAATCCCAGGCCCTTTCTTGGAGTTGTTCTGATTCTGACCCTAAAGTGGGTCAGGCTTTGTTTGTGTGTTTGTCAGAGTCCCTTCAAGTGCAGCAGGAAAAGGCATTACCTGGTGTTGGAGCACTTCAAAATGTTTCTGTTGGGTTAGTTAACACAGGGGGAGAGGAAAACAGCTTTGTTTGGACTTTGTTTTGGCATCACTGAAAAAGAATCGGGTTAAGATTTTAGGCTGTCCTTCACTTGAATTGCAAACACCATTTCTCTATAATTGGCCTAATTACTGAAAAGAGACAAATTATACATGGGCTTTGCAAGATCAGTCAGGTGTCCTTGAAGAATAGTTTTACATACAGAGCAGTGGGTTTCTGGGACAGCGCTGGCACCGTGGAAGACACATCTCTCCTGCAAATCTGGGAGATGGACAAGTCTTCATCCAGCTCTAGTGAGAAGCCATTTAATCCTTCTCCCGACCCGGGCATGGTGCATCTCTGCAGGGCCATAGAGAGAGCAGTGTTTTGGTGAGCCTTCCTCCTCCTGACCCAGGGCTCCCTGGGCCCTGGGCACCCCCAGGATGCTGCCATCCCTCCACCTGGAGCAGCCTGTCCCTCTCCTCAGCCACCCCAGCAGCTCCCACTGTTTTTTAGGGGTGGCATCCATGGGTGGCTTGTCATGGTCACGTGTCCCTGGCGCCAAGGATCCCTGTTTGCCCAGGGCTTAATGTTTAGCTGCTAATAAACAAAGCATATCGGAGAGGTTTTGATGGCCAGGTAGCTAAACTTTCCCGGGAATTTTGCTGGCTCTTGCAGCACAAACAAGGCCAGGATGTGGTGACATTCTTGCCTCAGATAAAGTTTTCATTGGAAAAATGCCTAAGGTTTCCTAGAGCAGGCTTCCCGAATTGCTCCAGCTCCACTCCCTTGCTTCTGGGCACTCCTTGGGCTAACAATCTCATGCTCAGCCATGTCCCATCCTGCCTAAAAGCTTTCTCCCCATCCTGGCTCCACACTGATTTATCCAAGGAGGAGTTGTTTATTGGGATGGGACTGGTTTGGGGTTTTGGCCCCGAGCAGCTGCAGAGGAATCAAAATAAGGTTTTCAAACAATGCCAAGGGGGAAAAGCAAAATCCTCCTCGTTGTTCTGACTTGACAAATGAGTGAGCTTGTCCTTCCTGCCTTTACCCCACAGGCATTTCTAAGCCAGAAGCCTGACTTTTTCCCCCAAATGAATGTGCCCTAAAGCCCAGCTCAGCAGCCACTGCCCAGCTCAGTGACCATCGGGTGCCCATGGCTTGATCCAGCCTGGAGCCATCTTTTGCCCATTTCTACCTTGCAGATAAGCTGAGCCTATCCTGGCTTCTCCCACGAGGGCATCTGGCAGAGAGGGAGGCTGGAGAATCAATCACACAAAGCAATTCAGTTCCTAAAACCATACTCTAACCCCATCATGGCTCAGCCCATTCACCAAATGCAAACAAATGTCATTAGAGAGGGACATTTGGCTTTCAGGTAGACACTCACCTCTCCTTGCCTTCACTCCCCTTCAAAACTGCCCCTCCTGGCACTGCAGGAAGCTCTTGGGATTCTCCCACTACTGCAAAGGCAGCTCCTGGCAATGCTGGGCACTGTGTATCTCCCACCAAGGGATTACACTGGGATCTGGCTGCCAGCTGGTCCGTTCCGGCATCTCTCAGCAAGTGCAGAGATAATTGCCATAAGTCTAATTGTTCCTGCTGGATAACGAGTATTTTGCATCATCATCCCCAGCTGCTGAGAGCATCATCCCAGTTGCTATTTCAGGGGCGGAAAGCAGCTCCTCTGAGCCAGGAAAGGCTGAACCAGGCTGGATCTGGGCACCCAAGACGCTGAGCCCTCATTGACCACAGTGTGCCAGTTTGTGAGTGTGCTTTGGGACAAGGTGTGGGACAGGGACTGTTCCCAAGAGGCAGACTGGATATGAAGACAGGAAAACATGGGATTTTCAGTGGGCTGATGAAACAGGCAAATTCCCAGGGAGTCGTGTCTCCAAATGGGCTTCTTCCATCTGGACACGACATTATCCCTGTGGATGCAGAGGGCTGGAAACGTGTGTGCACATGCATGGATGTTCATGCACACGGATGCACACAAGAATACACGCATGCTGGCATGCACATCCACATGAACACATGTGTGTGTGTGCACACAGAGCTAAGGAAACACTGGGAATCCATGGGCCTGTTTCCCTGCTGACCTGCTGAGCTCCTGCTCCAGTCTTGCCCTGCTGAGGGGGCTTTGAACCTTTCTTTTGCAGAGGCACTGCTGTCCATGCGCTCCAGAGGATGGGGGATCTCTGAGGTCCTTTTTTATTCCTTTTGCTAAGTTTTATATTGTTTAAAACTCACTAACAGGCTCATAAACTGGACAGTCACAGGGGGCAGATGAGCAGACAGAAACCCCCTCCCCTCGGAACCCAAGGAATCACCGTTACCCTGCACAGTCACTCCCTGGTGCGATGAGCTGTGTGTGTTCTCAAACACACCATGACGCTCTCGGTCCAGTGGAACCCCTCGTTTGGGGCAATGCCATTGCAGACAGCAGGGATTGTCACAGGCTCCCCATGCTGTTCCATCAGGCAGACCTGCTCCATGTGCCGAGACACGCGGCCGGGACCGCAGTGAACGTCACCCTCTCCCGCCGCAGGACGGGGCAGATGGAGCAGCCACGCGGCAGGAACCCCTGAGTGGGCATTGATTTCTCCTCCACCAACAAGTGCTCTGCAAGACCTGGGGATCCACCACCTCTGGCTGAGGCTGCTTGGATGCACGAGGCTCACTTGGCATCAGGGATAGCATTTGAGCAAGCAGGGAGTGCAGTGCTTCGCTCCCTGAACCTTGTCTGGCACCTGGAATAGCTGCTGGGAACTGCTTGGTGCTGCAGGATGAATTGAGTAGCCAGCTGTGGCATTCCCACTCTGCTCATGCTCACAAACATGTGGGTTTGGGGCAGCACTAGCAGAGGCTGTGCATCCCATTTGTCCCATCCCATCCCACCCCAGCCCACAGCTCCCAGCCCAGCCCTGGGCTCTGCACCTCACTTAGTTTTCCTCACTTACTTTCTCCTTATTCTTCACAAACCCACTGTAGCTGACCGTCAAGTGCAACCTCTGTTCTCAGAGCAGCACCCCTGGAATTAACCCTCCTGCCTAGGTGAAGGAAGGGGTTTGAGGACATCCACGTGGCACAAAGATGTCAGGCAAAAGGGTTTGGCTGCCAGGTTATCATTTGTGCCCCTCCTGTTGTGCACAAGCCCCTGGAAACAGGATTGTGAAGGATGCTGCTGAGTTTGCCTTGGAAAGGGTGATTTGGGGCTTGAGATAAGAGTCCCATGAGATGGCTGTGAAAGGAGAGAGAGGAAGAAATGCGTCAGGGCAAGAGAGGGAAGAGATAAGTGACGCATCTGGGCTCAGAGCACAAAGCCAACAGCCTTCCTGGCGCCATGGGGCTGCAGGGTGGCTGGATCCGGGCCGTGACAGCCTTGGATGGAGCCGGCCCTGTGGCAAAGCCTGCCTGCTGGCCAGGCTTGGCAGCCCTCTGCCAAAACTGCAGAGGGCAAGGAGGAGGCAGTCCCAGCCAGGAACCTGCTCCAACTCCCAAGGGCTGTGCAGGAAAGGAGTGATGGGGATGTTCCCCCCAACCTTATGCTCCTGCACCCCACTCTCTGCCCCGCTCCCTGCCAGGGCTGCCACCACAAGGCACAGCATTTGGTATGTGCCAGGGCATGGGCCACAGCAGAGGGGGAAGATGCTAATGTTTCACCTTTGGGAACATGCTGCCTGTCACATCAGCTCAAGATTTTGGGCTGAGATAGGTTTTGTGCTGAAACAGCCTCTGCTGCTGCCCAGAAGGGGGATTTGGTTGGCCATGACCACCCAAAGCACCATCCTCGGGAGCCAGCTGGGCTCTTGTGGCTGATTTTGCATGTTGTCTCCTAATTGCAGTTCTTCATGTTCTCTCAAAGCAGAAGGAGTAATTATCTGGAGGACAGGAAACGTGGGGATCCAGGAGCAGTCAGGAGCTGGTGGAGAGGGGGCGGCTCCTGCTTTTGCAGGATCCCTTCTCCCCCCCTCTAAACCAGCTGCTGACATTTCTCCTGCCACCATCACCATCCTCCTCCCTTGGTGCCACATCCGTTTGGGCATCCTGGGAGGAAAATCAGGCACTGGCAGCAACTCCTTGTCCTCATCCCGGCACCGCCGCACCCCTGCGAGCACACAAACACGCTTCTCTTCCAGTTCCCTATTTACAGCCACTGTATATACAGTATAATCCACCCACAGGGTATCCACGCTGTACTTGGCTGGGAAGGACAGAACATCCTTGTGATTCAAAAGGTCAAAATGAATGTCAGTACTCTGTCAGCAAGAATGCCAAAGCTGCCTTGGGGACACAGGGTGCTCAGAGGGACCCGGCTCTCGGGTGTGCTGCTCCCTGCACAACCCTGTTTTCGGTGCGCCCAAAAACACTCTGCTTGCTGTAGGGTCAAGCAGGGCAACTATCCCTAAGAATAATTCCATGGTGAGCAAACAGCTTTTCTTGCTCAGCCTGGAGGTCCCTGTATCCCCTCTCCATTCCTGGATAGCGAGGGGGTGAGCAGGTTGTGACGCCCCTCCACAATATTCTTCCAGCCTCCTCCAGTTTCTGGCTCTGAAGCCCAGCTCTGCCTCCTCCTCAGGGCTCCAGTGTACAGTTTTCCTCCCAAGGCTCAGCTATGGATGCTGGTCCAGGTCCACAGGCAAAATGCAGATGTTTGCTGCATTGTGCACTCAGCAAGTCCGGGGCAACCACCCCTCCTCCTCTTCCCAAATGGAGAGAAACTGCTGTCATGTCAAGCTGGGCTGGAGGAAGCTCGGCTTGGGCGGATGGCTGGCATTGATTTCCAAGTGACAGAGGCACTCGCGTGTCCCTTGAGCTCCCAGCCCTGTGCCTAACGATTTTCTCTGCTAATAATCTCCACTGAGCAGGCAGCAGCACATGCAGGCACGGGGCACGGGGGCCAGGGGGATCATTCAGAGCCTGACATGGCAATGGCAGGTCCATGCTGCTGTTCCTGACATATGGACCCTTTCCATTCCTCCCCAGCCCATCCCAGCAGGAGGGCTTCCCACGGAGCCCTTGGTGCCAGCAGCACCAGCCCCTCTAACAGTGGCCCCATCTAACAAGAACAGAGCATTCTTGGGGCTTCGGGATTTGGAGGTGCATTAGGAAATCCCTTCATGGTGGCAGGGCAGATCCCAGGAGCTGACAGTGATTTGCAGCAGGGCTTTGGAGGCTTTGGGGCTGTGCTGGACATGGGGGTTCCATGGTGTGGTCCTCCTGGACACAGCATTCCCACACACAGAGTTATAGCAAGGTTTGGGTTGGATCAGACTTTAAAGGTCATTCCATTCTATCCCATCCCCCTGCCATGGGCAGGGACACCTTCTGCTAGTCCAGGTTGCTCCAAACCCTGTCCAACCTGGACTTGAACACTTCCAGGGATGGGACAGCCACAGCTTCCCTGGGCAACCTCTGCCAGGGCCTCACCACCCTCACAGCCAAGAATTTCTTCCCAATATTCAATCTAACCCTGCCCTGTGTCAGTGGGAAGCTATTCCTCCCTTGTCCTGTCACTCCATGCCCTTGGCCCTTGTCCCTTCCAGCTCTCTTGGAGCCCCTTTAGGCACTGTCAGAGATCTAAGGTGCCCCTGGAACCTTCTCCAGGCTGAACTACCCCACCTCTCCCAGCCTGTCTCCAGAGCAGAGATGCTCCAGTCCTGGAAGCTTCTTTGTGGCCTCCTCTGAACCCGCTCCAACAGATCCACATTGTTCTTCCCTTCCCTCTCCCTGTGCAGTGCAGGGAGAAGGAAGGAAAACATGAACTTGGGTGCAAGATTCTCCAAACTCAGGCTTTTGAGGAGGCCTCCAGCTGTCCCCAGCCTGGCACTGCCGGCAAGGGGCCGTGTGTCCGGGAGGAGCAGGGGGATGCATCCATTCCCATGTGAGCTGAGGTCAGAGCAGGCAGATGGAGCTGGCAGTGCTGCCCAGCCTGGCAGGGCTCTCGCAGCCTCGACCTTTCTGGCTTTGAAAACAGGATGGGAACAAGACGCACTTTTGTTTTCAGTTCGGGAGCTGGAATGGGACCTTCAGGCTGTTCCTGGGATGTTATGGCATCCCGGCTGCAGTGGGGGTGGGGACCAGGCTCTGACACCCTGGGCAGTCTCCCTGCACCCTTGTACTCTTCCCATTCTGTCCTTCGGCGGCAGATCCCAAAGCTCCCCACGTCCTGTCCTGCAGCCAGGCTGGCTGGGGATGCTCCCCTGGGGCCACCACTGGGGACAAGTAGCTTTCACTCAACCTTCAGCTGGAAGCCCTGCTGGCTCTCACCACAACTCACGTGCCTGGGAGCCCCGGGGAGGTCAGGGAGTTTGTGCTGCTGCTCCACGCAAAACGTGACTGTTGCCCTGGGTGGCACAGGCACTGAACTAGAAAACCAGCGTACGAGGAATGCAAGTGTCCACACCTTGTCTCACCACTAAAACCCAGCTCCTGGCCACCAAGGAGCCACTGGCAGTGATCCTGGACTGTGCTGTGGGGACACAGCTGGGGTCAGGAGGGCAGGGAGCAGCTGGGGCTTGCAGCAAGGCCATGCTTTTGCCCACAAAATGGGGAAAAACGGGGTTGAACCCCACATCCAACCATGAGCAGGGTCAGCTGGTCCTTACCCAAGGAAATTAGGGACAATGTGCACCAGGACTAGGAAGATACCTCTAGGCAGCCTCTCCCTGCACAGGGCTGGCAGCAGTTAGCTGCTCGATATATCAACCATGAGGTGGGCAGGCAGAAGATGATGGGGGTATTTTGTTCCTCCAGTGTGGAAAGGGATATTCCCGTAAGAAAAGGCAAATGACCACAACCCCGATGACTGGTGGGGACCTGGCACCTCGATGTCACCCACTGCCTGCCCCAGGGCAACCCCAGGGACAAAAAACTCAATTGTCTCTGCTTCCCGCCCCACACTCCTTATCAACCTCCCACACCCACAAATGGAGAAATAATCTGCCTGGGTTCCTGTGGAAGAGATTGTGCAGTGGCCAGTGATGAGAAATGACACGGGTCCTGCCACGTTGGTTCACGTGCCTGCGCTGCTGGCACAGAGGCTCCTTCAGCACTTCCTGGCAAATCCCTGGGATGTGCCCGATAACTCCTGTGAGCCACTCGTGCTCACCTCTGTGATCTCCTGCTCCTTTTGTGTGCTGAGACCCCATTTAACCTTTTGAGTGACAAATTCATAGCACCTTTTGCAGACTTGGGCAGCCATCACAGCAGGGAAATCGGGGTTTTTTGGAAGAAATTCAAGATTTCCCTGCAATCTCTGCAGTGGGGACTTGAGTTCACTAGGAAAATAAAAGCCTGATCTCAACCACCTGTGCCATGGAAAGCCAGTGGGAGACCGTTTGTGTTCTGTGGTGTTTGATCCAAAATCTCCTCAAATCTCCTCAAATCCTTCTCCTGGCAATGCTCAGCCAGAGCTGGCGGGGGGGGACAGATCCCCTCTTGGCCAGGAGCTGCTATGAGGCTGGGAATGCGGGGGGGGTTGTGAATCATGGGGCTGGGAATGGGGCTAGGGAAGGAGTAGGGACACCTGGGGCAGCTCCATCCCTGTTCCCTTTGGCCACAGCCCCCCTGCAGGGCAGGAACACCCGGCATTTCCTTGAACCCCTCTAACACTATGCATTGCTGCCCTGTGCCCCCACTGCCCTGCTCAGTCCCTTTTCCTTGTGCTGGCATGAGGATTCACGTAGAAGCCGAGTCAGGGACTGGATTCAGCTGGGAGTATCTGCCCTGCCAAAGGTTTGTGCCCCGAGTTCTCCTTGCACGGGTCCAGCTGGATCGGTGCCGCCCTGAGGTCCGACACCCCCTGCTCCAGGCTCTTGTTTGTGACTTTGAGTGATACTGTCTCTATGAAAAACATGATACGTGTTTTTGCTTGCCTCAGGGCTGAACCGTTTGCCCTCCCTGGGGACGGGTCCCTGAGTGCTGGCAGGGATTTATGGCCTGCTGTGATTATGGTGGAGGTGGAGTGGGACGGAGCCGTCACAGCCAGCGCTGAAGGAAACCCGACATCAGGACTGTCCCCACATGACCTTACCTGGGCACGTGGGACAAAGCTCAGGGGTCAAAGAAGTATCCCGTGAGGACAGCGGTGTGCATCCATGGGATGGGTGACAGGGTTGCATGTGTTTCAGGGTCACCCCGTTCCCCTTGTGGAAAAAAACAGATGTGAGATTTACAGCACAGCATTTTGCCTCTAGTTCAGGACTTTGCTCATCTGCCCCATGCAGATGAGCTCCCATGATGGGAGCTGGCACTGGCAGCAGGGACACCAGGTGACCCAAAGGCAACACAAATCGGGTGGAGTGGCAACAGATGTGGTGTTGACTCAGGGAAATCGCTGAGCAAGAACACAAAGCAGAAATATGGGCTCCCGAGCAAAGGGGGCCTGGGATCCCCCTCCAGGCACAGCTTCTCCTTGCACCTCCACTGCAAAAAAGCAGGGAAGGGAGAGGACCAAGAGCCAGCCTTGAGTGCTGACCGCAGATCCCAACCACTTCCCCTCATCCCTCAACCACCACTGCTCCCTTCCTGCCTGGATTCTTCTTATCAGTGCAGAGCTCTGTGGCCAGACCAAACAGCCACCCCCGCTGCACATGGGGCTGGGACCCAGACAATTAAATACATTCAGCACAGGCATCCCAGCTTATGCAGGGTGTTGAAATCCAACCCTGAGGGCTCCCAGGCAGCTCCACTGTCCCTGCCCTCCTCCTCCTCTCCTGGGTGAGAGGTCTATGGTTGCTCAGCTCTGTTTACTAACCAGGAATTTTTCCCCTCCAGCTCTTTCTTTATTTTCACTGCAAAGTGATGCAGAACCACCTTGACTGAGAGCAGATGAAAGCCCACTGCTGATGCCTGCACCAGTTCAGACCAGCAAGGAACTGGTCACTTTCCTGGGGGGTGGGATGGAACACAAGGGGACATGGAGGGGTCCCTGAGGTGGGATGGGGTGTGCAGATTTTGGGGCTGCCATGAACTGGGTGACACTGGGAGTGCTAGGGAACGTGGGGTCACACTGAAGCCAGCACTGCCCGGGGGATTGGTGGGGATCACCATCCCCTGGGCACCTCAGGTAGGTTTGGGGCCATTGGGATGGAGCTGTCCCTCTTCTGAACCTGGGGCTGAAACGTTCCCTATCTCCCACATCACCAGCATCCCTCTTGGGACAGCTGGGAATGGTGGCTGGCCTTCCAGACAAAGAGCCTTTGGTAATGAAATACCTCTTGAGCAGCTCCATACCGGATACACAACCAGCCCATGCTGAGGTCATGCTCTTCCAGCTGGGTTTCTACCAGCCAGTGAGTTATTGCAGGAGGAAATGGAGGATTTAGTCTTAATTCATCCTTGCTGCAAAAAGCCAGGTGTCTCTCCCCTACCTCCGAGCCTGCATGGATCTGGGGCAGTGGGACCCCTCATCCTGCTCCTTCATGCTCCCTGTGCATCCCTCCCTGCCCTGCTCCTGCGAGGTCCCTGCTACCAACTCAGGGTGCACAAGACTCTGCACAATACACTTTTTTTTCCAACACACTCACCAGAGTTTGGGCAGACCTTGGATCATCCCTGTTTTGGGTCCTCCACAGATCCCCAGGCTGGCCTAGCTGACCAACCTGCCTGGGAAGAGGGATGGCAAAGAGTTCCAGCATACATGGGCTCTGCCAGTCCCTTCCTGGTCATCGGTGCTGGGAAATACCCTGTGATCCCGCAGGACTGTACTCACTGGAGTATTACCTGATCACTCTGGCTGATAATGGCCTTTCTCAGCTCTTAGCCAGGCTCTCGGGGAGAGGTGAATGGGTTCAGCCACCCATAGCCCTAAGGACAGGGAAGGGACATGCAAACAACTAAAAATTAGTTTGGGGAGAGCGGGGCCATGCTGTGCCAAAGCCCTGTTGCCTTCTCAGTGGGTGTCAAAGCAGACATTGCACCCCAGGAGAGCCCATTTCCTGCCACATACCCCCCACTAATACTTTCCAACTCCTGTGCTCATTTTCACCCAAATTGCTCTGGAGGTAGAAGTCAAAAGGCAATTTCTATGCGCATCGGGAGAATTGTGGATGGAGAGACAGCTCCTGCTGAGAAAAACGCTGCGCCCGTGAGGCACAGCCCTCTGCTAGACACTGGAGCAGCCACCCAGAGGCAAAACTTCCTAGGAAATCTGGCTTCCTTGGGCTGGCCACTCAAGGCGTCGCTGGGTTTGTTTGTTCCGGGCTCTAGATACCGTGGGACAAAAAAAAATGCTTTGTAAGTGTTGAATTAAAAGGATGATGCAAAAGCTGCAGGGTGCTCCGGCTGGAAAACGGTGAGCGGCTCGCAGTCGGCCCTGGCGGGGTTGCAAGCTGTTTGGAGAACGCGGGGTTCCTGCGATTAGCCTGCTCATATGACTCATATATAACCACCAGTTACACACACTAGATTTAATCTTGGTCAAAAGTCATGGATAATTCAAACCACGCAGAAAAATGTTGATCGCCTGCTTGCTGGGGCTGTTTTCCCTGCTATTCTGTTGTTTGGGCTAAACAACCTCTGTGAATTGAATGCAGCTTGGCCCAGGGCAAGAGTGGGGCAGGACAGGCTGGAGTGATCCCTGTTCCCACTCCGGGAGTTGCCTGCTCTGCCTGCCATCCCACATCCAGCTTCCTGAGTCTCATTTCACCTCATGCACTTGCTATGGGGGATGATTCACACCCTAAAGTTCCCACTGGAAGCCATCGCATCAGTCCTCACCCAGTCATCTCCCTGCTTGGGCAGGTGACTGCAGTGAGGGTGCCCTTCTCACCCTGAGAGAGCAGGGGTGGGGATGCTGCCTGCTGTGTCCCTGTAGCAAGTTGGGTACCTGGCTCAGCACATTCTGTATTTCAGTCGGTTCCCTCTCAGATGCTGCCCCAGTTTTGTGTTTGGGGCAGTTTCTTTCACTACTGAGTCATGAAAGTCACTCTGCTGTCCAAAGATTCCAGTGGGGATGTTCAGGAACATCCCTGCATAGTCAGGTTAATTGAGCAAAGGATTTCAAGGCAGCATCTTGGAAACACTGATTGGGATAAAGATCTGTGCCTGGGATGGTAAGAGACTGGAACTTCCCAGAGAAGCTGTGGCTGCCCCACATCCCTGGAAGTGTTCAAGGCCAGGTTGGACAAGGATTGGAACAACCTGGTCTAGTAGAAGTGTGTCCCTGCCCATGGCAGGGGTTAGAACTCAATGACCTTTACAGTCCTCTCCAATCCAAACCATTCCATGGTTCTACGATCTTGTGCTTGGAGGTTTCAGTGTGGCTTTGGGGAGTGTTGGCTGCTCTGTGCACCCACGAGCAGATCGTTGCCCTTTCACTGCTTTCCAGAGGCAGCATCCATGACTTTTTGTGAGCTGCTTCTCTGCTGAAGACTTCACTGAGCAGGGAAGGGAAAAGCATCCTGCAGCTTTTCAGAACACTGTCTTGCAGGATGGTTATTTGTAGGGAATGCATCGTCCCTTCTTGCCAGTGGCAGCAGACGTTACTGCCAGGTTACTGCACAGGGACAGGGGCCTGGTCACAGAGCATGGCTGAGCTCATCCATCATTGAAACTCCTCTGCGCCTCAGTCTCCTCTTAGGTATTAGGAAGGATGAGTGATCCCTCCCTTCCCTTACAAAACCCTGTGCTGTGCAGTGACAGAGGGAAGGATGCAAATAGCCCCGTGAGCACAAAAAAAGATTTCCCTGAGGGAACAAGGAGGCAGGGAAGCAACATCCTGTCCATTTTGCAGTCAGGAGGGGCAGAGAGAGAGAGAGAGAGAGAGAGAGAGAGACAACCACCTCACCCAGGGCTAGGCAGGATCATACTAAACCCCATCTCTGGGCGGAACCCACTGGTCCTTGCTGTTCCTACCCTCACCATGGAGCCGGTGCTGCTGGCACAGCCAGAGGGCTTTCCAGCAAACAGGGGGTCTGAGCCTAGAGTAGAGACAGCCAGAGCCTGGGAGGGCTGATTCCTCTTCCCAGCCCACTACATCTGCAAAGGAAAGAGGCAAAGCCCTTTGGGACAAGGAGAGAAAGCACTGGAACAGGCATAAACAGCTTAGTAATAATACTAATGACAGCAGTTAGCACGTCGGCAGCGGTTTGCAGCGCAGAGCTCTGTACAAACATTAATTAGTGCAGGCAGACAATTCAGTGATATGGTTCCCATTTCGCAACTACGACGAGCAGAGAACCGACCATCTGCTTAACTCCTCTTAATTTAATCCTGGGGCGTTTGTAGAAAATCCTGAGCCCAGTTCACCGTCGGATGAAAACCGCCCAGTGTGGATGGACCCTTCAGACTCTCCTGGATCACAACAGATGTCAAGCATCTTGGGAGAGACATGTTTGAAGGGTGTTGGTGGCTGTGGGTTGTGCCTGGAGCTGGAAAACACGCGGCGGCTGTTTTCTATGTCAATAAATACACGTGGTGTAGCCATAGCCCAGAGCACTGGTGGTTTCCTACAGGCACATGTTGCCGGAGTCTTTGGGGCTTTCTGGCTGCAGATAGAGTGTTGGCTTGGGATCTTCTCACCCTTTCCTGGTCTACCTGTGGCAGTTTTTATGAGCTCTTGGGACACCCAGTTCATTAGCAAAAATTCAAGCAGATGCCAAGAATGATTGGGGTGAGACAGGTGGGTTAAAGCTGTACCCGGGGTGTGAACTGGGGGATGTGGTGACTGACACAGCAGGCGATGGACACAGCAGCTGAGGATGCTACCAGGATAAGCTAAAACTGCTTAATTTAGGGTATCCAGGGCTTTTTTTTCTTTAAGCATACCAGCTTTGTGTTGCACAGCAAGCACACACTGCAGCGTGGTCTGGCTAAGGATGGGGGCCAGTGTGGTGGCCTGACCACGCGGCTGAAAATAAGCTGGTTGCCAACACGAGCCAGACACAGGAGCAGCACCCCAAAAATTCCTGGGGGAATTCCTGAGGGTGATTCAGGAGGGTGAGCAGCTGCTGCAGCAGCCGGATGGTGCTGGCAGGGCTCAGCTGGAAGCAGAGCTGCTATCACACCTCGGGCCAGTGGTGCCGGGGTGCAGCCAGGCGTGGGGCTTTCTGCAGAGCTCCCTCACTCCAGGGGTAGTTCATAGGTAGGAAAAGAGGTGGATGAAACCAGAGGGGGGGGAATAGGAAAGGCCAATGCTCCTGCAAGGAGATCCCCTTTCCTTCAGCAGCCGGAAAACATGTTTGCCTACTCTTAAGCTAATATTGAAACCACCGTCCTTTCCCAAACACTGTGCTCGAATTTCCCACTGCACGTGAGCCCTGCACATGGAAGAGTGTGCTCAGCTATGGCACAGGCTGGTTTTCCCAGGCTGATTTATTAGGATTAGTGGCTTTTTTTACTAGGTATAAATTTAAAAGTCTAAAATAATGGAATTTTTCCTCCTCTCTGGGCAGATGGGTCCTAACGCAGAGTCAAGAAGGGCTTACCATGAATTTTATTTCTTCTGCAGACAAAAGAGCTCCCAAATCACTTTGTTTCCTGACTGAGCACACCACGTCTCACTCAAATCCCATGCTGAGCTGAGCTGGACCTGCAGCTACATCGTAATTATGCAGATGCAGAAGCGCTTGGCTAATCAGGGTCTTCCACCTCTCACCATCTCCAGGCCTTTCCAAATTACCCCCAGCCCAGCCATGCTTTGAGTCCAGAATGGTGCAAATGGTGCAAATAATGCTGATGTCAGCAAGATCCTCTAAGCTTGGGCTCTTGCTCAGTTTTGCCTTGTGCATGGCATCCCCAGGCAGCTCCCACATCCCATCTCCACACCAGGTTGCCTTGTTAAGTGTCTGATTTTAATTTCTCTCAATCAGGAGCTGGGCCCGAGCAATTACATAGTAACGAGCTATTCATCCAGAGGGAGAGCGCAGAATCTAGGTTAATTGGTCTGACAACTGAACCCAATCCTTTCTGGTTTTGCCCAGTTTTCCTATTTTCTCTCCTTCTGCACAATATCTGCAAGCTCCAGCTTTGTTAATTAGAAGGTAACTTCACCCCCAAGGGCTGTTTTGTTCTCCCCTCCCTCCTTCTAAAGCAAGAATAAAAAAAGCAGCAAGAATTAGCTAGTTTGGGATGAAACAACCACCTCAGAGCAGGACAGAGCCGGTTGGGTCTGACAGGGGTCAGACTATGTGGAGCTGCTGCTGTTCTCCCGGGCTTTGGGGAAACAATGCTGTGTGGGTGAAAGCAGGTGCTGGACCTGAAACACTCCTGTGGGCACGTTCAACGTGTTCACAGACACGTGGCAAAGTGGGGTCTCTGGGCTGATGGGTACTGACTCAGGGCTGGAGCTGCAGTGTTTGCAAAATGGGGGGAGAGGTGCAGGAGGGTTTTGTGGTTTCTTGGGAACATGCAGCCCTAAAGGTCTGGGCACTTCTGAAACCCTTTTAGCCAACATTCACTGCTACAAAAGCCCTGTGCACAGGGGTCTGATGAGAGGGGGATGCTGGAGTGTGTCACCATGCCCTGAGGCAACACCACGAGGAACAGAAATGAAGCTTTGCCCTTTTTTTGTGGACATTTTAGTGGTCTCTGTTTATGAACTCCCATCACAGGGCCAGGCTCTGACCCGTGCCAATCAAGGTGGACACTCACCTCCCTTTCCTGTGTCGTGTAGGTGTGGCAGTCCCAACCCCACTACATGGGAAAGAACGAGATCACATTCTGTGCCTCTGCTTTCCTAATCTGAAAAGTCGTGTGTAACCCAGAGATCAATTTTGGACCAAAGAGGTGCCAGAACAGTGACATTTATATAGTCAGACATGTCTCCTTGAAGACTGGTATGTCCTGCAGAGAATGAACTGGCTCCAGCTCAGGAATGAAGCAGTCCCAACATACATCGTCTGTGCTCTGAGATGCAGCGAGGGGATGTGCCTGTGTGGCTGCAGCTGCCACGGGCACCAGTGTCTGCCCCCAGAAGCCAGCCCAGGAGCACTTTCCCTGGGATAAGAAAGGATGTGTACGAGATACATGAGCAGGAAGCACAGCTGTGGGACTGCGCTGCTAGACTGGAAAAGGAAAATCTGTTATAAAACAGGCATCCAAGGCAAGAGTTTGCTTTTCCAGAGGCTGTGGGGAGCCTGAGGGTCTGGGATTGAGACCAAAGAAGATGACTGCAGGAGGAGGGGTAGTAACACCTGGAAAGCTTCAGGGATGCTTCCTCAGGGCGGATGGAGTCATCAGCTGGCGTGGCTGTGACTGGGAGGGGGAGCAAGCAGGGCACTCAGGGGGGTGCAGCACAGCTCGCCCCCGCAGACCTGCTGGGGTGAGGTGATGATCCAGTGAGTTCCCAGCTGGTGCCCGGCCAACAGCCCCGTGTAGGTGGGCACAAGACCACAAAGGATAACACGGGCACCAGTGATCCCAGTCCCACTGGGATGGGGAGCTGGCTGAGCACTGGGGCCGGCTGCTGCCCACCCTCAGCCAGTGCCCTCAGCAGCAATAACATGGAATGGTTTGGGTTGGAAGGGGCCTTAAAGACCATCCAGTTCCAACCCTGGTGACAGCACTGAGATTTGTCGTGCAGCAGGTCCCTACCTTTCCCATCTCTTCTCCTGGAAAGGGCTCACCCCGTGCAGCACGAGCTGCTCCTCATCCTCACACATCCCCTGGCACACGCAATGGGGCCCCCCCTGACTCACTTTTACTAAACAGAAACCAATTCCCAGCATCCACAGCTGCTCCTGCTGCATCTCTCAGCACCTTGGGACTTTTTCTGAGTCTTCTGGTGTTTTGAAGCCATCCCCAAGAGCCACTGGATGACTCACTACACGGATATGTAAGCAGTGAAGGAAGAGCAGGTGCTGCTCGGCTGGGACTCCCACTGGGATGGCACGATGGAAACATGCCATGGGCACCCAGCAGGTCACAGGGGACCTGTGGGGCTTGGGAACAGCCATTTATATATCCATAGAACCTCAAGTGCTCTCATCTGGTATCTCACTCACAGCCCTTCAGTTGTTGCTCTTTATCTCCCTCCCCTGGATCTTGGGAAACCAGACCCAGCTCCAGCCCCAGCTACCTATGGATGCTGAATGCAGACCCTGACATATGGGGGATTGGACCCAGACACAGCTGAGGCAAGTTCCCACAAATCTGGCAAGTTAGACTTTAAAATAGTGTGTATTCAGGGTGAGTCTGATCTGGGAAAGGAGCAGCACCATTTCTCCCAGGACACTTTCTCCATCCCAGGATCATTTCTGACACCTGCCAGATGAGGAGAAGCAGGTGGGTGAGGGATGGGGACGAGCTCAGACCTGTCAAGGGTGCTCATGGAAGTGGGGTGTGCAAGCTCAGCTCCACTAGTCTCTGCCCACAGGGTGGCCTGACACCAGTGCCCTCCCCTATGACGGATGTTTACAGAGCTGGACGGGATCCCTGGAGCCCTTGTGTCCATGTGCCAGCAGCTGCAGGACACCAGGGTTCTACGAGGTCGTGGTCAGACTCTTTCCCCAGCTGCATCCACGATCTGGGGACCTCTAGGAAAAAGCCATTAGCTGGGAACCTCCAGGAAAAATGTGCCGGTGGGATGTTGCTGGCAGGTTTGGTGGTTGGTGGGAACAGGAGGCGAGGGGGCCTCATGCTCGGGGTTGCCGGTCCCGGCGGTGCTGCGAGTGCAGCGTCAGCCAGTTTTTGGCAGCTGTGAGCCCTGGCCCCACATTGCCCACAGTCCTGGCCCCAGGGAGGCAGGGAGAAGGTGGCATGCTCACATCTAAATACAACATGTTCCCCAAGCATGTTTGTTAACATAGTCACAAATAAACATTTTGCAAGATTTTTGCCAGGAGAATGGGCTTAATGTGTGTGGAGCCTGGAGGGACAGGAGAAAGCTGGTGCAGCCTATCACCGTGGGCACTGCTCTGGCCTCCCTAGCACTGCTGGGGTGAGGGAAGTTGATTCCTCTCTGGGGAGTGCATTACTTAAGTCCCTATGTACCAATAGAGAAGCAAATCCCATTAATCCAACCAGGATGGAAACAATATTGTGGTGTTGAGGTAGAAGAGAAGGGCAAGTGGAAATCACCAGGAGCCACCCTGGTTCTGCCTGTCCTCCCCACTGGTAGTTCTGCCCCCACTCTTCTCCCCTCAACAGGCTCTGGCTTCAGGGTGAGCAAGAGGAAAAGGCAAAGTAATGTCCCAGGTCTCTGGGGGATTTCAGGCTTTCAGGAACAGGACAAGCAGCTCAGCTCTGGGAGAGTTGTGGGAGCCCAGGGGGAAGCAGGGGCAGAGCTGAGCAGGGAGGCATGGAGGAGGAAGAGGGATGTCCTGGGTAGTCAGGGGCCTGCAGCCTGTGGTTTTCTATATGGACCCTAAAGACCCCTCGTTCATCTTCTAACCCACAAGTTGTTCATGCTTTTGCCCATCTCATTCTCTGCCCCATCGCACTGGGGAGGAAGCAAATGAGTGTCCAGGAGGGGGCTCAGCAGCTGGCAGGGGCCAGCCCAGCACATTTCCCAATTGCCACATTTCCCCAGTCCCACATTTCACAATCCTTCATCCCTGGAAGTGTTCAAAGCCAGGCTGGATGAGGCTCTGAGCAACCTGGTCTAGTGGAAGGTATCCTGTTGAACTAGATGGTCTTTAAGGTCCCTTCTAACCCAAACCCTTCCATGATCCTATGATTTTCCCAGTGCCTGCAGCTGCCACTCAGTACCCCACTGTGCCCCAGTTGGTCCCAGTAAGCTGTGACCCCTTGGCCTGCAGTGCCCAGCGGGAGGGATGCAGAGGGCATTGGAATAACTGGGAAGGCTGAGGGCTAGGAGGAGGACTGGCCACATCCTGCTCAGCACAGGCTGTCAGCAGTGTGCTCCCACACACGATCCCACAGTCCCCTCTAGTGGATATTCCTACTCCATCGACATGGATGTCCCGCACATACTGTGTGGGCACCACAGGGCTCCAAACTTTGACTCCAGCAGTGGCCCTGGGGTACCATCACACTCCTCTCCCAAAATTGGGCATGGTGGCAGGATCAAAGCCCCATCCAGCTGCCGCCAGCTGAGCCATCGCTGCCTTCACTCCTTCCCCTCCTGCGTATTTGGGTGACTCATCCTCTCTCGTCCCCTGCCCTGGCTTTGTCCCACACCACCCGCTGCCCTTGCGTCAGGGCTGGCCCCAGCTGGCCCCTGCATTCCTCGCTTTCCCTCTCCACCGGGATTTCACACCGCTCGGAGTTATTTGGGCATCAACCAACATGAGGAAGAACACCGTGTTGGCACGGTGAACACCCGTGTGGCAACTTCTTCCAAGGGATCCAGGTGTGAGCATCACTTGCCCCTGCCCTGCCAGACTCTGCAAGCTTAGTCCAGCTTGGACTGGGACAAAGTGGGATGGTCTCAGGGTGAATCCCCTAAGGGAGGTGGATGCTTTCACCTTTGTCCAGCAGCTCCTGCCCATGGGAAGGGTGGGAAGGCTCCCACCGGCACTGGCCTGGAGCGATGCCTGTGCTCAGGGCCAGGTCACCACCACCTCGTTCCCCCTCTCTCTGCCTCTGCCTGCCTTGGAAACTGTGCTTGTCACCTGGAAGATCTGGAGCCACACCAGTGCAAGGACCACACATCCTGGTGCCAATATCCAATCCTCCCTGCTGTCTCACTGGAGCAGGTCACTACTTCTCATGGGACATTCCTGAACCTAGTGCCAGAGAGAGCCAGAGCCAGGCCTCAGGCTGTCCAGCCACAGCCGAGCAGGGTTCAGACCCAGAAACACACATCTCAGGCATGAACTGTGGCACTGACCATGATCCTATGATTTTCCCAGCCCTGCTGGTATGATCCTACAGTCCTTCCTCTCTGCCTTTGGTCCCCTGTGTCCAGCTGGGCTATGGCATTGCTCACAGCATGCAGGTGCTGGTCACACACAGGGATCCTTGTGTCATGGCCCCACAGCGAGCAAGGGAAGCCCACAGACATTTCACAGCCTCTGTGTGTGCATGTGGAGCAGCCATCAGTGATCAACAAGGTACAAAACCCCAGGGAGAGCCAGCCTGCGACAGCCCCAGCCCCTTTAATAGCTTCTGCTCTGTGGCCCAACAGCAGACACACTTTATGGCTTTATTTATTATAAAAGATCTTTAGGAAGATGATCTCTACCCAAAACCACCCCTCAGCTTTATTTCTGCCCACAGAGACTGTGTCTAATGGGGTGCTGGCAGCAGGGCTGGTTCCAGGTTTTTTGGACAAGGGGGACATTCACAAGCCTGGAGGTGACCCCCCCCATTCCCATACAGATCCATCTCTTGGAAACTGCAAACCCAAACTCCATTTCTAGGCAGCTGGATGACAATCAACCTCAGTGTTTATTGCAGTGCTCCTCATTTGCCTCAGGTCTATAGATGTACATTCAAAAATAACAGCTCTGTGTATCCCAGCTGGACACATTTGGGCTTGAATGATGAACAGGCTGATCCATCGACAAGGGAGAGTCACCTCCTGGTCCCGAGTGTGGTGGGAGCAAACAGGCCAGTTACCTGCTCAGGATCTCTGTGCATCAAGTCAGAGCATCAAGCACGAACAACCCCAGCTCTCCTTTCAAGCATATTTGGTGTGAACCCGAGTGGTGTCTCTGGCATCCTATCCCAGCACAGGGAGAAGACCCGCTGGCCCTAGAGAGCCATGTCCCTTGGGTCCACCCCAGCCTTGGGGGAAGATGACAGGTTTGAGCAGCTGCTGTAATGATCTGTCAGCTTGTTTTGGCTCAAGGATGGACAGTGAGAAGGCTCTGGAGAGCTTGGGCAGCTCGTGTTCACATGGTACCATTGGGAAAAAACCAGCTTGGATCCCATGAAGCCACCCTGGCTGCAGAGAAGGGCTGACAGCCAGTGGGGGTCTGGTGGAGCCGAAGGGTTTGTGATGCTCAGCAGCTGTGGGGGCTGCCCACGGTGCTCCCACATTGTCCCAGCTCCCAGCCTGCAAACCCTGCATCCAAGGCAGCTCTTGGCCAGGGAGCTGCATTTCAGGTGGCTGCACATCCCAAGCATACCTCCCCAAAGCAAACTCACCACCCAGAAAAGCACACAGTGGTTTAAACAGTGAAAAAAAAAAAAGAAAAAAAAGGGAAAAAAAGAGTAAAAAAAGAAAAAGAAAAAAAAAGTTGCTTGTGGTATGTAACTCCCATTACCTTGGGCCAACCATGTCAACTTTGTGCGCTCCCCCCACCCCAAGAACTGCTTTCAGAAAGCCTCAAGTCAATGTAGGCTCTGTCCCTGTTGCTGCAGCAGCCAGGGAAGGCACAGGTTCCAAAGCACCACTTCCAGAACCTCTCCAGGTCCCAGATGGGGAGGTCTGGCTGCCACTGCTGAATTGGGCTATTTGTTGGTTATGTAGCTTTAAGCTCATGTCCTTTTGGGGAGAGCCAAAAGGAGAGGGGAGAGCCAAGCCAAAGGTGTGAGGCAAGGAGCAACAGGATGGCTAATCCCAGCCAAGCCATGGCTACCATCTCTGCCTGTGGGGCTATGTGTCCCAGGGGGGAATTTTACCCCTGCAGCCAGCAAGTCCTTGGGCCAGGAGCACACGGTGGGATCCCAGACAGCATGGAGACACACAGCACTGAGGGCTGATGGCCTCTGTGGGGTCAGCAGGGATGCACTTGGTGCATCCCTGGGGCTTTGCCTGGGGCAGTCCAGTGCCAGCTCCCACTTGGGACAGCTGGGCCGTGGCTGCCCTATGGCAGTGCTGTAGGCAGGGAGGGGATGCCAGGCTCTCCCAGCTGCTGGGATGTCCCTTCTCTTGGGGCTGGGCAGAGGAACAGCAGCAGTGGCTGCCTTCTGGTGCCAGACAGGTTGCTGCAGTTCAAGGCCAGACTGGTGTGGGCTCAGAGAGGCAGGAACAAGCCAGACAGGAGAGGAAGAGGATGTGGGCACAGCTATGCCAAAAGCATCCACCTTGGAGCTGCCTCTTGGTCCAAACACTCCCTTTTTGGTGCTCACCTGCAGCTTGCCAGCAGTGTTGGCTGTTCCCAGAGCTCAGCAGGCCCAGCACAGACACCTGGCAGTGGTGGCTGGCACATGCTCTGACCCTGGACATACAGAGTCGGGACAGTGGTGGAGCTGCAGAACAAACTGACCCTGTGACACAGCCTGCTGGGCACCACTGATGGGCTCCTGTGCTGGTTTTGGCTGGCATAGAGTTAAATTTCTTCACAGCGGCTGCTATGGGACTGTTTTCTGTGAAGAAAATTAACTCTACCCCAGCTGAAACCAGCTCCCCAGCCTTTAACAGCAACATGCACCCAAACACCTTCCCTTGCAGCATGTGAGAACTGCAAACAGCATCCATGGAAGTGGTTGTGACAATCCTCCACAATCACAACCCCAAAGCTGTCCTCTGGACACCCACAGGGCCTCTACTTCACCCCCTTCTCAGCTATGCTGTAGTTCCTCCACCAGCCCAGCTTCCCCCCCAGTGGCATCTTCCCAGGCAGCTCCACACCAAAGGCTTTGGGATGTTTGCTGCCCCAGAAATGCCCCGAGTGAGTGATTCATGGGCGATGAGCAGCTGGGAGAAGAGCCCCACTCTTCATCCCAAATCAGCTCTAAAGCCCCAGCTCCGAAGCTGTGGCAGCTCCTTGGGGATGAGGGCAAGTGGGGATCCCTTCCACCAGCTGGAGGATGGCTACATCTCAGGTGTGAGCCTCAAGGGCTCTCTCTGCACAGCCTGATCCGTGGAAGGAATGGTGCTGTCCCCATATCCCCCTGCAGGGACTCTTCCAGCAGGGAAGCACTTAGCCATCCCATTGCATCAGCTGCCAGAAACAGCCCAGCTGAGCCAGTGCAGGGAGCCTGGGCAGCATCCACCTGCTCCCCCAGCCCTTCCAGCCACCCCTCTCTGCAGATCCAGGCACTGGGAGGGGAAACACCCCCCGAGGCAGCCCCTTGTGATGAAAGCCTGTGAGGACAAAACAAACCACCCACATGATCCTCGACTGTAACGCAGAGGGGAGGGTAGAGAGTTGGTCTGTGCCCTGCAGTGCACCAGACAAGGGCAGTGACACTCTGAGGGGGGATCTTGTCCATCAGAAATGCCAGGCTGGCCTCGTGGGGGGTGCAGATGCAGCACAGAGACCCCAGGAGCCAGTGGGAAATGCCCCCCAGCCAGGCTGTCAGGTCCACAGGGCCAATCCTGCTGCTGGTCTCTTGTGGCACAGCTGGGCTGGGGTCTGTTTTCCAGGTCCAGGTGGCTGTGGTGCTTCAGCTCACCCTCCTCTTCTCCACAGCAGGGACAGCATCTGTCTGTCTGTCCATCCGTGCTTTCGGCCTTCAGCAGGACTCCACAGGGACACGAGGGGATGGCTGCAGCCCCAGGTGGCCGTGGGAGGGGGGTGTTTAGGTGGCCTGGCTGGGTGGGAGGCGTTTGCTGTCCAGAATGGCCTTCCAGTCATCAGACCAGGAGTGCAGCCGGCGGCTGGGGGGCTTCAGCTGCAGGTGCTTGTTGTGGCAGGCAGTGAAGAGCACGTGTTCCCAGGTGGGGTTCAGCTCGGCCCCTGCAAAGCAAGGAGAGAGGTCACTGCTCCGGACAACTCATCTGCAAGACACTGAGGTTGACTTTGCTCCAACGTGAAGAGCCTGAAGACACAAAACCCTGATAAGAGCCTAATCAAGCATGGAAGGACCCATCACCGGCTGCATCCAGGCACTCCCTCAGCTCTCACCTCTTACCTGTTATATCAGGTCTGTCATCTATAAGCAGGTCAGCAGAAACCACTGTCTTATCCTGTGTCAGAATGATCTGCTCAAGAAAGTCAGGGCCAAAGTGCTTCTCCACCCAGGCATACTGGAAGGCAAAGAGGCAGGGGGTGAGCTCAGGGAAGGCTGATGGATGGGGCAGGGGCTGCTTGGTGGAGTGGAAGCAGCCCTGGCCCCTACACAGGGATAATCTCTCTCTTAATAAGTTCTTTAGTGGGATAGATTTGGATGCTGCTGGAGCACAAGTTCTTTTAAAGCCCAGCAGCTTTTGATGTTGTGATGAAATCCTAAGACCAAGAACCTCAGTGCGTGCAAATGGCAGAGCTCGGCTGATGGCAGAGCTGCTGCTCTGTGAAGATGCTTAGGGACAAAACTGATGGCACAGGGAAATGTTGTTGCCATTTTACAGCTGGAGGCATATAGGGGTCAGCTGGCTTTGCTGGGCAGTCTGGACAGGAGGGGGAGCTGAGATTTGGACCTGCTCACCTTCTCATAAGGACAGTAGCGGTACTTCTTGATGGGGCTTGTGCAGATGAACACGTCGGTGCTGCCACGAGGAGAAAAACAGGGGCAGAGTGTCACTCTGTGCCAGAGCAGGCAGGACCCCGAAGGTGACCCCCCACCACACACAGACCAAACCAGGGTGATTTAATCCCCCATCTCACAGGATCTCACTCACACCCACAGCATAAGAGCAGAGCTGACGGGAAGGGGCTGCACATGGCTGATGTTCTTGGTGACTGCTCCAGGAATCAAAGCCTTCTCTCTCCTCCCATGCCTGGTGGCTGGGAGTAATTTATTTTTAATGCTGATGTTGTATCAGCTCTTCTGCCAGGAGGTGGATGAGCCTGCAAAGCCACAGCTACTCCCCCGTCCATCCCCACACCATGGGGCAGGTTCCTACTCACTCTGCCAAATTTGCCATTTCCTTCACAGCTTCCACAGCCCCAGGGAGCGGGTCCAGCTCGATGAAGAAGTTCTTGGATTCCCAGATGCTGATGGCTTTCTCCTGTGAGCAGAAAGAGAGCAGTTACTGCACAGGGCTTCTTGCTACTCTTCTGGCATGTAAGTCTTCCTCACCTTTTGCTAGGATAGAGGATGGTGACAGTGAGAAAGGTGGGAGCACCAGCTCCAGTCCCCTCCTGCTAACTCCCCTCACCTCTGTGGGTGCCTCTGCTCCCCACCTGCCAATCTGCACCCATTCCATCCAATTTAGATTGGAGATGCTCTGCAGCAGACTTAGTTTTGCCTCTGCAGCCCCAGGCAAAACACAAGGGATTATCCAGATCTGACCCAAACCCTGGGTGTGGGTCCAGAGGGATGGACCCATGAGGATCCAGCTGACGTGGCCTGGTAGCCCTGCTGTAATGTGATGCTGTTCAGGCACAGATGCTGTCTGGCCTATTTGTCTCCATGAGATCACTTAAAATAGCAGCCGGGCTGCTCTCCCAGGAGCAAGTATATTACAGGATGAACCACATGTCAGGATGAATGCAGATGCTCTTCCTCAGGGATGCCTGGGCAAGGTCTACCAAGCAAATAGAGCATCTCCAGGCAAGGATTTGAAACACTTAACATCCAGGTCAGCAGCCAGGATGCAACGGTACAGCACAGGGAGAACAGAGATGAGACCACAGGGAGCAAAACCTTGGGATGAGGGCAGAGTCCAGGGGCTGCCTGCTATGGATCCAGCACAGCTCTAAAGAACAGCATCCCCTGCACTGCCTCAAATAGGTAACAGCTTGTCAGGCGCCAAGGAAAGCAATTATTTTGCACAAACACCAGGTCCTTGGGGAGGAGAGCTGGGAAGAAGCAGAAGCAGCCCTGTCCTGGCATTGTGATGCAGCTGAGGAGCTGCAGATGCAGCTGGGAGAAGTTTTGAAGGGAGCTCTGCCCTGAAGGACTGATTTTTATTTTGAACATTTCTGTTTCTAAATTTGAGGGAGGGGAATAGGGACAAAAGGAACTTCAAGCCCATCCCAGCCTTCCTGTAACCTGGCACTTGGCAGTTCCCTCCTGCCTGATGAGTGGGAATCTAGTGAGTAACCACCACATTTTGCCTTTACTATGCCTGTACTGAGGGAATAAAGCAGGCAACCATGAGCAACTGGGGCTTTACTGGGAACTACAAAGCTCAGGGCAGCAACACCCCAGAGCAAGCACAGGATCACTTAAGGAGTCCCATCCTGCTTTATCCAGTGCCAGGACACTGGCTGCACATCTCACCTCCTCTCAGGAAGGTAAATGCATCAACCCATCACATATCTGGGCACTGAGCTTTTAACATGACATGCCAGAATCAAACCCTGTATTTCTCAAAAAATCCCATGTAACATGACAAGACCAGACACCCAATTTAAAAAGGAGAGACTCTGTTGCCCAAGCAGCAGAAAACATCGGTGGATCAGAGGAGGGAATAAAAGCCTTCTTCATGGCTGTCCAAAATGAAACACATTGATTTGTGTAGAGAGCCAGCAGAAATGCCTTCTAGCTCCATGGCAAGAACAGCTGCCCTAAAAGTTTGCCGTGGGGTCAGGCAAATATTCAAACTAGAGTTGCTCTGCTTCAAATTAGTGAGCAATGATGTTCTATTTTTAAGATACTGACTGCAGTTGCACAAGAGACACCTGAAAAACACAGCCTGATGCAGCAGAGCACTTCAAACTGCATTGAAGTGTTTTCTTTCAGCAAGGACTTCCGCAGTTATCCCACTTCCAATTATGTCAAAAAGCATTTTGCAATCAAGCTTGAGGAGGGAAGAACTAAGCTCATCTTGAGGAAAAGACCCACTCAGCTCCCAGAGACAGAATAACTCCCTGTGGCACCACAACCATCGTGCTGGCCCAGCAGATGCAAAAATCCCCTGGGCTGGGAATCCCATCAAGTGCCAGAAGGACAGACCCTCAAATTCCTTCTTCTTATGTCTCCCCACGAGGAATTTCCCTGCCTGTCCAGGGCTTCCCATCCTTCCAGATCTGTGTGCTCAGTGCATTGCTGAGCTGTTCTCTCTTTCAGAGCTGGGACCTGTAGCTCGTTGGACTCTTCAGCTTCTATTTTCTGGTCCCCTACATCAGGTCAATGGTTCTCTCTGAGGAGGTGGACTAGAATGGCCCATGTGCCCATATCCACAAAGCAGATCCTGTTCTCTTCATCCCTGTTCTGAAACCATGGGTGAAACCAGGACTGCTCTGAGGTCAATCTGTGGAAATTTTGCTCCTTGTTCAGCCCAAGGTTTCGGTGGTTTTACATGATCACAGCAGACACAAGATGAGCTCACTTCATTTAACACATCCAATGTAGTTAAGATCAAGGAAGAAAAATTCATTATCATGCATTACCCCTGCCAAACTTTTAACATCTGCTTTACTGCATGAATGACGTTCTCCATTTCCCTTTCATCAATCCCACACAGAGAGGACACGTTATTCCTTTAGCTCATCAAGATGTTTAGGACTTTGCCCATGGGAGAGCTCCGGACGTTATTCCTGCTCCTTTCCTTGTAGCCATTACCCTACTGAAAACAGGAGCACTTTTATCTGCTGTAACACCTTTCAACCAGTGCAACTGCAATCCATGGATGAGATGGGAAACTTGAAGAGGCAGAAACCAACTCTCTGCTATGGTCAGCCCATTGTTAAATGATAAAGTACAACATAAAGAGAGGTTCTGCTTTTAGGCTTTAATCATTAAAATGAATATAGTAATTTTCAGGCATGGAGAGTCTGGGGTTGTTTTAATTTTAAGTAAGCCTTGACATGAAGCATTAATTGCATGATTTGCTCTCAACTTTTGTGCTGCATCCCACCCCTCACACTGCTGTTGAGGAGCTAAATAATCCATCTAGGAACAGTATCAATTCATGTGTCCAAATCAGAGCTAGAAAAAGCCAGCTATGCAATTCGAGGTATTTGAAGACAGATGTTCTGAAACATCTCCTTTCCTTGCATGTATCTCCATCCATGAATGCAGGGAAAAAGACCACTAGACCACTTGGGCAACCTGGTCTAGTGGATGGTGTGTCTGCCCATAGCAGGGGGTTGGAACGAGATGAGCTTTAAGGTCTCTTTCAACCCGAACCATCCCATGCTTCTGTGAAAGAGACACTGGATTTCTGGGAAAAAAAGGCAACACTAGAAGGTCCCCTGTATGCAGACTTGTACCTGTGCTTTGGTTGGAGCTCTGGCCAGCACCCACAGCCCTCCCCAGCACTGCACCCACGACCTGGGGGTCAGGGGGTCCCGCGGGGCCGAGCTCCAGCCCCAACCAGAGCACGCGCAGAGCCGGGGGATGCACAACTCACACTCAGCTCAGGTCCCAGGCGCCCGTACTGCTCCGACACCCAGAAGCCCCTCCGGTCCTCCAGGGCAATGTAGGGCTTGTCGGGGTACCTGGCCCTGAACTTCTTGAGGAAGCCTCCCTCAAAGTCGGCCAGCACCCCGTCCATGTCCACCAGCACCCGCAGGGCCCTGCGGGACCCCCCGGCGGGGCCGAGCCCCCTGCCCAGCCCTGCCAAGGGGCTGCAGCCCCGGGGCCGCAGGTGCAAGAAGCAGCTCAGCAAAATCATGGTGGAGGGGGCTGGGGGAAGGGGATGAGGGGCTTCAGGAAGGAGATTGGAGGGGGCCTGGGGAAGAGGGACTTGGGGAAGGGGATGAGGGGCTCAGGGCAGGGGATGGGGGTCTCAAGGAAGGGGATGGGAGGCTTGGGGCAGGGGATGAGGGGCTTGGGGCAGAGGATGGGAGGCTCAGGAAAGGGAACAGGTGCTCAGGGATGGAGGGCTCAGGACAGCGGATGGGGATCAGGGCAGGGAATGGGGTGCTTTGGGGAAAGGGATAAGGGTCTCAGGGCAGGGGATGAGGGGCTTGAGGAAGGAGATGGGGGGCTCTCCAGCTAAAAGAGGAGCCTTTATTTCAAGCAGGCACCCCGCCAGCAGGCAGCCGTGGCAAGCGCATCCCTTTGCAGCAGAAGCAAGGAGCGGAGGGGGGGATACGAGGGGGAGCAGAGGGGCTGCGGCGAGGTGCGGGGGGGATGCAAAGGTCCGTCCTGGCGCCCAGCGCGTCCTCCCCCTCCCCGCCCCATCCCTCCCTGGCAGCGAGCGCGGAGCGGGCGGCGGGGGGGGACCGGTGCCGGTGCCCGGAGGTGCCCGGCGCTGAGCTCGCCCCGACCCGGCAGTGCAAAGCCCAGTTCCTCTTCCCGGTGCTGGGCCGAGCCCGGAGCGCCGGCACCGCCTTAAAGCGGCACAAGCGCCTGTGACAGCGCGGCTGCTCCGCGCCGCCCGCCCGCTTTAAGGCTGCCCGGGCCCCGCGCCTTCCCCTTCCCTTCCCCTTCCCCTTTCCCTTCCTCCCGGCCTCAGTTTCCCTCTCTTTCAGTATTGGGGATTCTCTGTTTCCCCTCGCTTGCTGCGGACCCTGTCCCTGATCCCGCCCTCTGCCCCCATGCCCGTCCCTGCCCGCAGAGATGATGCGTTTTGGGGGCGCAGATGTATAGGGGCACAGTAACGCGATCTTTGCATAAAATACACCCTTTTCTGCCAGTTCACGCGGAGGGGACACTCTGTGGCCAGGGTCTCGCTCCGTGTGACACAGCTCTGTCCCCACGGGTGACAGGAATCCTTAAAAGCCGGAGCCCAAAAAGCCGGTTCCGGGACCCCAAAGAAGCACCGACAGCACCACGAATGTTCTGACACGGGACCAAAGATCTGGTCAAAAAGTGCTGTGAGGGTTAAAATTGATGGAGAAAGGGCAGTTCTCCAAGTGGCACTGACAGGATTAGGCAGTCGCTAAGCTGGGAAAGATTTTGCTTGACAGCAATAATACAGTTCCACTATATTTAATTTTTCAAGTCCAGAATGTTTTCCAGTGGAATACATTATCCTTGGATCATAGAAAGGGCATGAAAATGCACTGTAGGGATCAGGTGACCTGGGGAAGGTCACAGTGAGGGAAGAACTGGCTGGGTGGTGAACCCAGCAGTGAGGCTGGGAGGGCAAACGGGGGAAGTTCAAGTCTGTGTTGTGCTTTCACTCCCACTGGAGGCATTTTTCTCCCTGCAAGGAATGGGATTTCAACACAGCTGGATGTTCCTGACTAAGCAGGGAGGGAATACATACAAATTTATGGCTCCCCAGGGCAGTGGTCATAGCCCCAGGGCTGACAGAGCTCAAGGAGTGTTTGGACAATGCTGCCAGGCACATGGTGGGTTTGTTAGGGTGTCCTGGGCACTGTCAGAAGTTGGACTGGATGATCCTTGTGGGTCCCTTCTGTTGCCAAATACCCCCAAAGTCATCGGGAAGAATAAACACCAATTCATTCCTTTTTCACGTATTTATACATTTTTTACAAATTAATTAATGTTCATTGGTTCTAAATTACATAATTCCCTTTCATTAATTAGTATTCCGTCCACTATTGGTTATTAATTTCTCATTGCTTATGCTAATTAGTTCATCTTTCTAGTATCTTTTTCCCCTGGTAGGGATTTTCTGACACAAATATCAAGCCTTTGTTAGTCTTCTTCCTTATCTGCTGGTTTCTGCAAAAGGTCCTTGTTTCCAGACGTCCAGTTTCAACAACGCATTTCTCTCTCACAGGCTTTGTTCATTAAAGGTTAACTTTTAACAAAACATACAGGTTTTGTACTTTTCCCAAGCTGTCGTTTTGCAAAAGTTGCCTTATGACAACTTTTTGCTGTATGCTGGCTAAAAGTGATTTAAGGCCTAACACGTAAGCTAAACCAACTAATTAAAGGGTTTCATTAAAGCCACTAAAAATATTGGAAAGGTTGTATCATTTTCAACACTTCCAGCTCAGGATGGTCTATAATTCAGTGATCTCCACACAGGCTTCCATCATCTCCATGGATACTGAAGCACTGACACGTTCCCTGCCTGCAGCAGCTCCCGAGGGATGGAAAACACACTCCCACGTATATAAACCGAGTCAACCAGCGGGATTCAAACCCCGTTCCCCGATATCCGGGCGAACATTACACGGAATCAGAGGACAACCACCACGTTCCCAAGGGACAAGAGGGATTAAATCTGCACTTCTCGTGCAGTGCCAGCACTCGGGAGGGCTTGACCGTATGGCGAAGGTCCCCCTGTCGCGATGGTCCCCATGTCGCGACGGTTCCGGTGTCGCGGGGGGTCCCCGAGTCGCGCGGAGGTGACGCCGATGACGTCACCACCTCCCCCCCTCCGGCCCTGCTGAGTCACGGCCCCTCCCGCGCCTCCTGACGCGAGGCCGGCGGTTGCCACGGCGACCGCACCTCTCGCGAGAGGCGGCGCGAGCGGCGCGCGGCGGCGGGCGGTGCGCGGCGCCCGCGGCGGCCCCTCATTGGCCGGCGGCGGCGGCGGCTCCCGGCGCGCGCCGCTCTTCCCCCCCACGCCCCCTCCCCTCACACACCCCGGGCTCCGCCCCTCTCTCCCTCCCGCGCGCGCGGCCGCGGCGCGAGCCGCCAAGATGGCGTCGGCCCTGGAGCAGTTCGTCAACAGCGTCCGGCAGCTCTCGGCCCAGGGTGAGGCGCACGGGGGGACACCGGGGGCACCGCGGGAGCCCGCGGGGCCGCGGGAGGGCGGCGGCGGCCGGGGGAGCCCGCCGGGCCGCGCGCGGGTGGCGGCGGCCGGGGGAGCCCGCCGGGCCGCGCGCGGGTGGCGGCGGGGCGGGAGGGGGCGGGCCGGGGCCTGCCCGCTCGCACGGCGCTCCCTCAGGCGCGGGGCCGCGGCGCCGCATCCCCGGGGCCCGGCCCGGGGTTCATTCGGGCTCTGCACCCGCAGGGTCTGCGGCGACCGTGCGCAGGTTAATCCGGGGCGGCCCCGGAGGGGTCCCGGGCGTGTGACAGGCCACGAGGGGCCGGCGGTGCCCTCCCGGTTCTCCCAGGGGGTGGTTTTAGCACCAGCGCCAAATCTGAGCCTTTAAACCAGGGGGAGGAGCGGGCACTGCGGGGTCTTTGACTGGGATTTTATAGCCCAGCCTGTCACCTCCCTGACGAACGGGCAGGCTGTGATAAGTGGGTGGTTTAAAATACGGTTCTGAAGGGTCCAAGCGTCCATGCTCTACATTTTCAAGCAGAGCATGGACAGAGAGTCCTGAACCACTATGGAACAGTATGACAGGTCTGAGACCGTAACCACGTGTTCAGAAAGTGTTTAAATAGCCACGGTTAGAATTCCTTAGTTTCACTGCCAAACTCCTAATTTTTCTATGTGTGGGCACAGTGTTTCCTGGTTCTTGAACTTTCCCTCTATGTTGATGGGTCCTGAGTGTTCCTCTACCTGGAATGTTTGATCTCCAGAATTGATCAAAAATTGATGCTTTCCTCTGTGGTCCCAAGTTTTATCTCTGGCAGTTCTTGGGTGGAGTTCCAGCTTTTTCTGACTTTGGTTTAACATGTTAAATATAGAGTATTTTTACTGGGGATATCACGTGTAAGAGCTAAATTAAACCTACAAGATGCAGGTACAAACCAAGTGGAAGAGGGTTCTTCATACACCTGTAGTTGAGCTGGAGAACTTTCTGTCATGAGGTTTTGGGGATGCGAAAGGCTCGAGAAGAGACTGTTTGGTTTTATGGAAGTTCTCCCATTAGGGATGAGCCAGGTAGGCATTCTCTGTGAGAAAGTTCTCAGCACAGGAAGGACATCAGCCTCTTGGAGAGAGTCCAAAGGAGGCCACCAAGATGATTAGAGAGATGGAGCAGCTCTGCTGTGAGGAAAGACTGGGAGAGCTGGGATTGTTCAGCCTGGAAAAGAGAAGGCTCCGGGGTGACCTAATTGTGGCCTTCCAGTACTTGAAGGGGCCGACAAGAAAGATGGACTGGGACCATTTACAAGGGCCTGGAGTGACAGGACAAGGGGGAATGGCTTCACACTGATAGAGGGCAGGGTTAGATGGGATATTGGGAAGAAACTCTTGACTGTGAGGGTGATGAGGCCCTGGCAGAGGTTGCCCAGAGAAGCTGTAGCTGCCCCATCCCTGGAAATGTCCAAGGCCAGGTTGGATGGGGTTTGGAGCAACCTGGGCTAGTGGAAGGTGTCCCTGCCCATGGCAGGGGGGTGGAATGAGATGATCTTTCATGTCCCTTCCAAACCAAACCATCCTGTGATTCTGTGAAAGTAAATCCAGACCCAGACAGGCATCTGGAGGACATGAGAGCACACAGAACATGTGTACTTGTGGTGGTTTCTGGCTGTCAGCATTTGGCTGCCTGAGAGGTGACATAAAGGGACATTTAGTTGGGCCTGGTGTGGGAATTTCTACTTAGACTAAGTTGTTCAGTGTGTGTGTGTACAGGGATGGATCCCAGAATCCCAGAGTGGTTTGGGTTGGAAGGGATGTTAAAGCTCATCTCGTCCCACCCTGTGCCAAGGGCAGGGACCCCTTCCACTAGACCGTGTTGCTCAGAGCCTGTTTTGAGGAGGTTTTTCATATTGTTTTTTAGAGGAATGATAGAACTGTAGAGTGGATGAATTGCTCTACCAGAACTAAGGTTTTGCAGTGCTTGAATACCATTATCAAGCCACAGAGAGTTTTACAAGCCCTGTTCCTTCCCATGCATATGCCTGAAGATTTAATTCTGTGTGGAGAGAGCAGTTTTGGAGGTGGGTTTCCAGCATTCTTGGGCTCTGGTCTCTTATTGGGAACTTCTTGATCCCTCTGTCTGGGTCTTCCCTGGTTTTCCTTTTTCAAAGGAAAAGGCCATAGAACTGAGGATAATGTAAATCTTTCTGGGTGGAGGCATTATTCCTCATTTTATGAACACTTTTGCAACGGTGAGAGAACATTTGTTTTTTCTCTCTAATCTCCAAGGATTGACCATTGAAACAATACTCTGCTTCAAAAGGGCGTAGTTTTAATTTATTCAATTAATTGGTGGGGAGGAATAGTTTGAAAGCAGTTCATGAGAATGGATCTGCTTTCTTCATAAGAACTTTTGGGCTTACCAGACCTTCCTGATTAAACTAGAAATGTTTCATGCAAATAGAAAATGTTGTGGGTTTAATTATACAAAGTAAATTTAAGGACAGGTTTTTACATCCTTTTGTTGTAGGTACTCAGTTGTATCTTTAATGTTCAAAAAAATGCTTATGAGCAGACCTGAATGGTGGGTAGGGCTTGAGGAGCAGCAAGGAACAAGCTCTGATGTATGTTTTATTAAAAAAAAACACAACATGTGGTGGGTTGAAAACTAATGCCTATTGTATTAAAGGAAATTAAATCTTGAGGTGATCCTACTATTTCCTGAGGTTACATAGGGTTGTAATGAGGGATGGGAATATGGAGTGTTCTCTAATTAGAGTTTGACAACGATGCTCTTTGTATTTCAGGGCAAATGACCCAGCTTTGTGAACTGATCAATAAAAGTGGAGAGCTGCTAGCAAAAAATCTTTCCCATCTGGATACAGTGCTCGGTGCCCTGGATGTGCAGGAACACTCATTAGGGGTTCTTGCTGTCTTGTAAGTGTTGCTTGCTTTTAATTAAATATCTTAATATTAAAACTCCAGGCAACGTGCTGAATTGTCAGCCAAATGTTCTTCTTTTGGACACAAGTGTTTTCAATCTGCATTTTTTACAGTGGGTTGGTTTCCTTCAGTGGTGCACGTTTTAGTAATGAAAATACCAAGGCAAATTTGTATTTTCAAAGGAAAAAAACCTTTGAAGCATGTAAATCCCATTACTGTAAAATGGTAAGATGTGGGGGGTCATTTTCCCTCAGGCTGTATTTCTTTCTCCCGTGTATGTTTTTATAAAACATACATTTTTATAAAACATACATATTTTCTGCTGCTGGGGTTGGACAGGGCTTGGAGCAGCCTGGTCTAGTGGAAGGTGTCCCTGCTCATGGCAGGAGGGTGGAACTGGACAATCTTTAAGGTCCCTTCCTGCTCAAACCATTCTTTGATTCTATTATAAGTGTTTTCCATATGTGTTCAGCAAAAAGTTATAAAATTAGCTTTTAAAACTTGATTTTCAGGGCATTAGTGTGTTGAACTGTAAACACGGAGCGAGATGTTTTATTCCAGTGGAACGTGGGGTTTCTCATCGTTCCTGGGGGTTTGTCTCTGGACAGCACTGAGGCTCTTGCTGCTGTCTGTAGGTCAAGATAATGCTTGAACTGCCCTGGGGGTGCTGAGGTGAGGCCCTGAAGTTCAAACTGGCTGTACCTGACTGCAAGTGAAGTATCTGCAGGTTCCACTATTGTTTTAAAACTGTCTTTTAAGGGAAAGATCAGAATTCTAGTATTTGTTCTATTACCCTTTTGAGACACAATACTGTAACACATGGAGATAATGTACTTGATGTTACAATTCACAAGCACCTTGTAAAAATGCATTTTGCAAGGCTACAGCCCACAGATGCTCAGGAACCACCAGAGATGGAGAGAAACTGGAACTGAAGGGAAAGGGCTCCTAACAAGAGAGAAACATCCAATAATTTAATAGTTGAGAACTCCTGAACACCTTCAAGTAGGAGGTGGCTGCAGGATAGGCAGAAGTGTCCAGGGAAGTTGTGTGGCTGAGTATTAAAATTCATCAGTGTTTCTGTTATGATTTAACCATTGTACCAGGTAAAATGATTTTACCATAGTTTGTTCTAAATTGTAGTTTGCACTAAATTGAGAATTGGAGTGTGCATGGAAAAGTGTTTTCAAATGTTGTGCAACTCCTGGGGAAATCTTAACACCAGCTGTCATAAACAGTTCAGATTTGTTTGCAAGCACCTGTGTGCAGAGACTTAGCAATGAAGATGCAGCTTTTTTATTAACCTCTAGACATTAAGTGCTAAACCCTTCGTTTCTGTGTTTCAGGTTTGTGAAGTTTTCTATGCCCAGCATCCCTGACTTCGAAACATTATTCTCACAGGTGCAGCTTTTTATCAGCACTTGTAATGGAGAACACATTAGATATGCAACAGACACTTGTAAGTTAATTTCAGACTTTATGTATATTTTTTTGGATAGTTTGGTGTTACTGATTTTTCACTGTGGTGGTTTTTTTGTTTGTTTTTTTACTGTATTTAGTTGCTGGCCTGTGCCACCAGTTAACAAATGCCCTTGTGGAGAGAAAACAGGTGAGCAAGTATCATCTACTACAAATAAGCTACTACATATCCAAGGCTTAAAGGGGATGTTACCAGTCTCTTACTCAATAAAGACTTGCCACTAACTTCACATTAAATATTTCTGTGCAGCTACTTAGTGGTTCAGTCTACTGAGAGGTAATGAACAAACCCAAGATTTTAAGGTTTCTTTAAGGAAAACAGAAGGAAGATAAATATTTTGGGAGGAGAGTCACTTAAAAGCATGCTCTGTCACACAAACTATTAAATCTGTGGTACCAAGAGTGGTCTTCAGGTGATGTGTGCGTGAGTAGGAGAGAGCTGCAAAAATTATTAGCACTGGTGAGCCAGTGATACTAGATTTGGTGTTATTCTCACTGGTGTTATGTAATGGTCTTAATGAGATGCCTTAAAATGTACAGGAAACTTGATTAAGAAATATTTGACCAGTGGTTTTGTTGCTAAGATACTGACTTTTTCAGGCCACTTTAGTGAAATCTGGCCAGAGGTAGAAGCAGAGATCAAGAATTCTATTTATTGAGAGACTGCAGTATCCTACAAAAAGGGAACCTCAAATAAACTACTACCTAATGGAACCTGTCAATTAGTGTTATTTTTCATTTGTAAGTGTCAACATAAGATCCAATGTGCTGCCATCTATGAGAAATTATCTGAAAGAGATGTAATTTCTGACAGCCCCTGCGAGGAATTAGCATTCTCAGACAAGCCATAGACAAGATGCAGATGAACACAAACCAGCTGACCTCAATACACGCAGATCTCTGCCAGGTAAGGGGAGCTTAAGGGCTTTTTGTGCCACTAAAAGCTTTTAAAATATCTATAACCCTTCGAGGAAATGCATGCTCACATATTGCAATGTAAAAATGGCTTTTCAACTGTTTTGGCGTTTTTTTCCAGTAGTAAATAATATGATAGACTGAAATAAAGTCCAAATCTGACATACAGAATAATTATTAATTTTAAATATTCAGTGCATATCCCCAGATCTTTGGTTTTGTTGATGACTTCTGAAAGTGCTTTGACATCCCTTCTTTGTGGGCTGAAAGTCACCCACAGCTTATTTTAGGAATATCACTGTAATATCCCGCTACTGTCTGCTCAGCTCTGACAAAAGACATGTTTGTCTCAGTGTCTTTGGCCTGGATTTGCACTCCTGTCTCGTTCTTGGCTCCTGGGAGTTGGGGTTGGACAGCAATGTTTAGAGCAATATTTAGTGCTGCCAGCACAGTAGTTTGGCAGGCCTGGAGTTTCAAGCAGCTTTGTCAAAGTTTAATTTCTCTAGGAGTCAGATAATTTATAACAGTTCATAATCTGTGCTAAGGGGTTTCAACCATGATACAATGAATAAACTGTGTTACAGCACTACTGACACGCTCTGTTTTTTCACCTGTGATATTTAGTAAATAGTACTGATTAATTTAGTTTCGACTTCTTCCTCATGGAAATCTGAATGGAAATGGCTAATTTATGAAAACTTGATTTATTTTCTTGTAGCTCTGTTTGTTAGCAAAATGCTTTAAACCTGCCCTCCCGTATCTAGATGTGGACATGATGGATATTTGTAAAGAGAATGGGGCATATGATGCGAAGCACTTTTTATGCTACTACTACTATGGTGGGATGATATACACTGGGCTAAAGAACTTTGAAAGAGCACTCTACTTTTATGAACAGGTAACTCTAAATGAAGTGTGGTAAGTCTGGAGCGTGATCAGTGGAAAGGCAAAAGTAGATGTGTAATAGGGCTGAGAGAACACAGCACCTCTGAATTGTCACAAGCAAACTGCCTTTAGAGGTGTTTTCCTTTAAGAAGGCCTCTTACAGCCTTATTGCACCATGAAGCTGTGCAGCTCAAAGGGTGATGTTAAATTTATCTCACTATAAATATTTTTCAGCTGCGTGCTTAGAACTGCAGCAGAGAAATGGGTCACAGGCTGACACACAATTTTGTGTTTGCTTAAAAAATAGTCCAGGTTTTGCTAAGGCCTTTGCTAATTTTATTTGATTTTTACACTTCTTCCAGGCTACTACAGTATTTTCTGATTTTTATTTTCTCAGGGAAAGAAAAGAAAATAGCAAAACTGTGAAAACTCTGTGTATGGGGAAAGTGCTGTAAATGTGCAAAATAAGCTGGTGCAGCATTTTTCTTTTCTGTAAACAAGGGTCAGCTCTTGAGAAGTTTCAGTATCATAGCAAACTAAAATCCCCTTTCCCTACTCTGCAGACCTCTTTCATACCTAAATATGAGATTTGATGATGTAATAGCTTTATAAAACCTCTTTAGGGATTGGTGTAAATCCAGGTTCCATGGGAACTGTTTAATCGTTCCTGGTTAACAAGTAGCTGCAGGTGATTTCTGGTACAACTTTAGATATACACCAAGGAAAGAAGTTTTGATTCAATCTGAACAGGATTACTTTAAGGTAGGCATCACTATAACGTGAAATGTTTTGAGTAGCTTGTATAAAATTTCCCTTTTTTGGGGGTATTTTTGGATAATTAATTTTGACAGAAGTTAGTTAAGCTTCAATGCTCAAAGGAGAATTTCATATGTCATTGTGTCCTTTCTGCATGCAGGTTGAAACTGAGATTTTTATTAATGCAGTAGCTAGCAGGATCTACCAGTAAGTATACTTAATTTCTGTTCTGTTTCTTTCTTTCTTGCTTAGGCAATAACTACTCCAGCCATGGCAGTCAGTCATATTATGTTGGAATCATATAAAAAGTATATCCTAGTTTCTTTGATACTACTTGGCAAAGTTCAGCAGCTACCAAAATACACTTCTCAGATAGTTGGTAGATTCATTAAGGTAAGTCTTGTGAATACAGCTAAATAGTAGAACAACAAATCTGAATTTGTAAATGATTTTTTTTTTCTACCCTCATTTGATGGTGCTGTTTAACATTGGAGATCATGAGAAATAATTCACAGTCTGCCAGAGTACAACCCCATGCTGCCTTTCCAGTATACAGCAGGAAAAGATTGTTTGGCAATTTCTGCATCTGTTACAAGCAAACTGTGTTGTTCTGGCGTTGGAACAAGTTGCCCAGGGAAGCTGTGGCTGCCCCATCCCTGGAAGTGTCCAAGGCCAGGTTGGACAGGGCTTGGAGCAACCTGGGATAGTGGAAGGTGTCCCTGCCCATGGCAGGGGTTGGAACTCAATGACCTTTAAGGTCCCTTCCAACCCAAACCATTCCATTATTCTGTGATATTGGTGATACAGGTTTTTAAATTTAAATTTGGAAGAACTTCAGGGTTGAGTAGTAGTCACCAATATTCTCTTCACTGCTACTACACATCCCTTTATAGCTTTTTATGTTAGAATTTTAGAAATACTCAGATTTCACCTGGCTTTCAAGATGCAGTGTCCTTGGGAAAATATTCAACCTGTACTTCATCTAATTGAAGTACAAAATGTTAAACAGTTTATTCCCAAACTCCAGCTTTTTAGAGAATAAAAGCTTCTGAAAAAGCTGCAAGTCTGGAGTCTGTAGGCATTCAGAGAAAGAGGTGTAGGGTGGGAGACAAAACTGCTAGTGAGAGAGTTCTTATCCTATGTAAATAACACACAGTTAATTAGTTCTTATTTAACACTGAGTTTGCTGATTTGTGACCAAACTTTTGGAGAGTTCCACAAATCTTCTAACTTCAGATTCTAATAAGCAAGCTCAAACCATTTTAAGGTGATTTAGGTGAACTAGTTTGACCCTGAGTGTCTGTTTTCCATGCTGTGACACATCGCGGTCAAGGATGAGTGTCTTAGAGGGCAAAACAAATCTCATGGGTGGGCAGTGACTGTGCAATATCCTACTTACCTCAAACTCAGCTTTCTTCTTGTGCTGGTCAGCTAAGGGAGTTTTTTTCAGACTGCTGAAAGTAAAACTGTCACACAGAATCCTTGAATGATGTTTATTAAATCTTATACTGCAGTAATAAAGATTTAGTGTATGAGGATGTGTCATTGCCATAAAGCCACGTATGGGCATCTTGTATTTCTTATGAGAAATGCTCAAGCTACTTAAATTTACTTCTCTGCCTGCATGGCTTCTAATGTTAAAGCTCTGACCAGGTTTTGTGGTGCTGGGTGAACACTGTTCTTTAAGAAGGGTTTTCATTTTTCTAATTGCAGCCTCTTAGCAATGCTTACCACGAATTAGCGCAAGTTTATTCAACCAATAAACCCTCGGAGCTTCGAAATCTGGTGAACAAACACAGTGAAACATTCACAAGGGATAACAATATGGGGCTGGTTAAGCAATGCTTGTCATCTCTCTACAAAAAGAATATTCAGAGGCTAACCAAGGTAAGAGAAATTATGAGTGGTTTTCCTCTAAGAGTGTATCTCTAAAATATGTTCCATTTAGAGCAAAATGATGATGTGGCAGAGAAATGACTAAAACTGAGGTTTGTGTCTGAAGCAAATGAGACTAAAATGCTTTACATAGAAAAGCAATTCACTTGGCTACTTATGCATTATTTAAAAGGTGATTCAGTCCATCTGTCAGAGGCATTTGCCCACGAGGTTTTCATACATAACCAAAACAGTGAGCAGTGTAACCCAGTGACCTTCATCTCTATTCACAGAATGGTAAAGCTGGACTTTACAGGCTACTTCATTAGGGAAGAGTGAGTGAATAGGACAGATTTTGGAAGTGTCTGAAATAAAAGGAGAAAACAGAAGCAGTGGAGTGATGTGCTCCTTCACCTGAGAGATTGGATTAATCCAAACCTCAGAAGGAAAGCAATATAGGCATGTCTTCAAGGAAATTCAAGGGATGGACAGTCACCTTTTTCATGTAAAAAGGGGAGGGATGCGGTCAGGACTGTGCAGGGTAAAAAGGAATTGCAGAAATGGGTAATGACCCCATAAGTGCACAGTGTAACAAATTCATGTCTTTGGAGGAAGAGCTGACTCATGGTCCCTTAATAACTACGTGTTACACTTGTTTCTTCCCATCAGACTTTCAAAATAAGATTACTTAGGCTACAGAGGATTGACAGGGAAAATTCTTAACATCTGATTGTAACAATTTGATACTTTGTGAATTTCAGACGTTTTTAACATTGTCATTACAAGACATGGCAAGTCGAGTGCAGCTGTCGGGGCCCCAAGAAGCAGAAAAATACGTCCTCCACATGGTAAGACCTATGACTTGGCTAAACTGTGCTAAAATTAGTGTTTGGGTTGGCAGTACATGGTCTGAGTTGTTCTTTTTCAGGGTGGAGGAAATGCTGTCAGTCTGCTGTGGTGTTTAGACTGTTCTCAAAATATCTAAAAAGCTGACGTCCACCTACTGTGTGAATTATGTGTCTCTGGGAAGCTGTTAAAAAGTAAAAGCAGCCAAGTTAAAGATTATTCCACAAGGAATGTGTGTGTTATAGTTACCTGAAATTCGGTTCTTGGTGATAACTCACATTAAATCCTCTCTCATTTCAGATAGAAGATGGTGAAATCTTTGCAAGTATTAATCAGAAAGATGGTATGGTCTGTTTCCATGATAATCCTGAAAAATATAACAATCCAGCTATGCTTCATAACATTGATCAGGAGGTAAATCTTTAACTGCTTTTGGAATACTGACCAAAGAGCCTTAGTCTGTAAACAGAGAAGCCAGTGTAGGTAACTATAGATGTAGAGATTGAGGACTGTGAGTCATTATTTGACTATTTCACAGTACCAGTATTTAAAGGTTTTACATTCATAGTTACTGTCAGTACATTCTCTCTTGTGTCCTGCACAGCCTGAGCTGTTTCAGGGGACTGGCTGCTTGCTGTTGGCGATGTGAAGATCCTTGAATTGAATGGATTAGAAAGATTGTTTTGAGAGTTTTAGACTTCAAGCATCCCTTCCACTGGCTGTCAATAGCCTGCCTGTGGGTGATCCTCAAGGGACTGTCTATCAGTGACCTTAAGAAGGATTGTTAGAAGACATGGATCAAATTAAGGGATTAAAAATGGTCTGACACTTTTGTTTGGGAGATGAGGGATGAGAATATTTTGACGTGGAACTTTAGCAGTGGCAGAAGTTACTGGTTCTGCATGGCACAGCCATGAAATGTCTTGAAGATCATGTCCAGACTGGACAAAGTAATCACCTTAATGTATGTTTTTAAGATGCTGAAATGTATAGAGCTTGATGAACGACTGAAAGCCATGGATCAAGAGATCACTGTGAACCCTCAGTTTGTGCAGAAGGTAATTGATTTTGATTTCCTGTAAGAGTATGTGAGAGATTCATTCAGTGCAGTGAGTATGTTCTAGTGAATGTTATTTACAGTGTTAATATTCCACATTATTAATAATAATATGTGCATAAACATCATGAACCACCATAAAGATACTTATGATTTTTGAAGGGGTTTTGTCCTAATTAATCCTGTAGGGATTTCAGTCAGAAAGAAGTGCATGTTATTTTCACATGCACCTTATTTTCCTAGCTGTTAACTTCAAAGAACTGTCATTCTCAAACCTTCAGGCCTGTTTCTGAACAGAACTAACTCTCTCCCTTTCAGAGTATGGGCTCTCAAGAAGATGACTCAGGGACCAAACCATCCAGTTATTCTTGAAATTAATGTTGCTCACCACTCCGCTTTCAAGTAAAAGCTTATGAAAGAATCACGCCTGGAATAGGGCATTGAGGAGTTCCACGAAGAGAGCAGAGAGAACTGAGCTTTGCTTTTCACCTGGACATTAAGAAAATAAAAGAACACCCTCTCAGTACTGTATAATATCAGAAATATTCTCTGCAAAGAAAAGGAAATCTCAAAAGAAACTTAAAAGTCTGTTGTGGATTTATTTATCTTCAGATTAACATCGTTAATGCATTAAATAATCTACCTTTTGTTTTAAAGGGTTTGAATGTTGCTGTGTTTCTGTAGCAGTCCTCTTCTGCAAAAAAAAAAAAAGTGTTATTCAGGGAAGAATACAAACTAGTGTTGGTTCACTTACAAGATAATTACTGGTTCATTATTCTGTATTTAAAGTTGGCTCGAAGTGCAGATTTATATGTGTGGTGGGGGCAGAGGGGTGGAGTTTAAGCAAATCATAATGTAGAGAATTTGCATATGGCCAGTGTAGCTGGTGCTGTCTGTTAAATGAGGAAATAAGAACTGTTCTTCCCAAAAGGATGAGGATATCGGCGAGTCCCTGCGAGGAAGTTTGCTGCAAAGCAGAAATCACTATAGGGAAACGAGACATGACAGCAGTTTATGATTTTAAGTTTCTGGTACAAAATATTTGCTAATATTATTTGCTCTTAGATGAAACTTATTAGACCTGAACAAAAGGATATTTGGAAGATGTTGGTGTTCTGGAGGATTCGAGATAGGAAGTTGTTTACACTGAAAGGAATTTAAATGTTTGTTCCTATACAACTGCCATAAAGGTATTCAAGAGGCTTTTCTGTGGTGGAAACCAGTATTTCTACATGGAACATAAATAGAATTCTAAACAGCTCTCAAAATGCAGGATTTTATTCTGAGATAACATGGTGGAATGGTACCTGCTTTTTAATTCACTATTTTAAACTTTAAAACTTTGTTGTTGGATTCTTTAAAGTGCTTCACCCCTTAAATCAACGGGCTGCTTAATTTTCTGTAGTTCTCGTGTATCTGAAGATTCTCACTGTTCCAAACACCTTCCTGTCAGTGCAATTCTCCTGCTGTCAGGCAGAAATAAACCTGTCATCAAGTCAGAATTCGAGAAGCTCAGCAGCCTCTGCTTCCTGCTGAAACACCTGACTAGGAGCTGCTTGGCACTGCTAACCTGGCAGCTTGTTTTCAGGAGCCCAAGTGGGAGCTGAGCATTTCTGGCTCTTGCTGTGTGAAGTTTGTTTGTATTGAGGTCACCCGTGGCTGAAAATATCCCATTTGTGCTTCCAGTGCTGATACAGAAGTGTTGGGGCTTTCACCCCAAACTGGTGTCTCAATTCTAGCAGAACCTCTGTGACAGTGGGTGAAAGGAGGTGTCCCAGGTTGTTTTGATGGTGCATGGTGCTTTTGAAAGTACAAAATAGCAATTCAGTATCAAACACAGTGTAGGTCTGTGGTGTGAGCAGCTCACCACTGAGCACTTGTGCTTCCTGCTCTAGAGGCTTCCATGGAGGCAACTTTTACACGTGATCCTAAAGCAAAATCTTGGGTTTATTCATAACTTGCCTTACCAGTCTTGTAACTAAAAAGATTTATGATTTTCGAAGGTTTTTTTTTTTCCTAATTTATCCTGCAGTGATTTCAGTGCTGAACATACACCATTTTCCTCTCTGTTCCCGTGGAAGTCTTAAATGAGTTGGATTAGTGATGCTGTGGGCTCGAGCACCAGGTGGGGTGGTTGTTACAACCACTGTGGCACTCACAGAAAGAACTCCAAACGACCTACCCCAAACTCCACCCATCCAGAAACGTGCCTGGCTCGCCTCTCCTTGCCAAGGGCACACTTGCCAGGGGAGAAAGTATTCAGGATGGTGTCATGGAGTTGGAGAAAAAACACAAATGTCCGTTTTTACACCACTAGTTCCTATTAGTGAGCGTGGATTTACCTGCTGAGAGCTGCAGGATGGCTTTCCAGCTGTGGAATTGGAAGCAAACTTAATATATGCAGCTGGCAAATAGCTGCTACGTTTTTCTTTTCTTTTTTCTTGCCTACAGTAGATAAAATAAATCCACGCTCACATCAAAAGGATGGCAGAAAGAGCTGTGTAATAGTTTCAAGTGATTCAAGTTATATCTCTGATTTTTAAGAGGGCAAATGCTTTTAAAGTTAGAGAACTGCTGAGATTCCTTTTCTGACATGGGTAGTTGTGCTGTTAATCTCTGATTTCTGTTAAAATTTCCGAGTCAGGTCCCACCTCTAGAATCAGTAGATAAAACATTCACCTAAAGTGCTTCAGGGAAGGGCTTTTAAGTCCTACTTTGATAAACACACACAGTCTGGCATCTGCATGTCTTGAGATACTGCTGAAATTAAGTCAGATTTTTAATGAAGCAGCTCCTTCAAATCTTGGAACTAATTGCATGGGCTGGTCAGCTGAGACGCTTTGAAAGCACTTGAGCTTTCTGGTTTTAATTTGTATTTACTGCAGGGAAGAACTTTTGCTGAAATCTAAGAACAGTATGTGCTGTGCTGCTCTGAACTTGGACTCTCAGAGGTCCTGTGGCTGGTTCTTCACATCCTGCATGGCCACATTTTAGGCGTCATCCACGGAACACTCGAGTGCACGCTTTGATGTCTAAGTCCAATTTTGTTGCGTTTTAATTAGCACAGACACGAGGGGTGGTTCTGAAGGCAGTGTTAGACATGCAACTACCATTCGTAGCCACAGGAGGGGTCTCTAGGCCAGCTCCTGTTAGACTTTTAAATGTTTCTAAGAAGAAACGGTTCGAAGCTGTTTGTGTACAACCCCCCCTCCTGTTTTTGTGCCACCGAGGAGCCCCAGTTTGTGACCTCCGCTGACACCCACAGCGCTGCCATCGCGCCACTGTGTAACTCCAGCTGCCTCCTTCCCAACTTCCCTTCTGTGTCCCGCAGCACAGCCGGTGTTTGTGTTGTCATAGGCGATCTGTATAACCTAGGAAATGTTCTCTTGTGTGGCCACAATGGCCCGGGAGGTTAGTCCTGAGAAGTTGTTTAAATGTGCTATTGGAAAATAAAGATAACAAATGAGTCGTTCTTAGTTTGTCTTAAATGAGATTGTAGGTTTTCTGTGTCTGGGTTTTCCTTAGGTTTTGGGGGGGGGTCTTATTCCTGTTGCTTCTCAGGGTGAGACTGGGTGACGAGTGGGAGGCTGCTGGTTGCTGTGTGTGGCTGTGCCCTCTGCTCAGGAGCTGTTCCAGCTCTGCTCTGGGCATCTCTGAGCTCTCCTGTCCTGAGTGATCCTGAGTAGGAACAGTATTTTTGTGTCTTCCTTAGGAAGTGCTGCTGCAGGTCCGTGTCTGAGATGGGCTGCGGGATTTTGGATGGAACACTTCTACTGTCTCAGAGCAACCTGGTCTAGTGGAAGGTGTCTCTGCCCACGGCAGGGGGTTGGAAGGCGATGGTCCTTAAGGTCCCTTCCAACCCAAACCATTTTGGGATTCATATCTGAGCTCTGTGTTTCCATAATAATCCATCTCACTGACCATCTCTGTATTGTTTTCATCAGACATAATGATTAGCCCGTGTGTGACTGCTTGGATCCAGATGTGTGTATTGTAGTGGTGTCAGCAATAGCTGCACTTTTTTGGACTTGAGTACAAGTTTTACTCAGTTAAATGATCTATGCTGTTATCTTGTTGAAAACTTAACTACTTTTGTTTTGATTGGGTTATTTAAAACTCTGTAAGGGGCGGGGGGGGGAATCCAGAGCTTTTATTTTGAAGCCTGAAAAGATTCATAGTTCACATGGAATTTGGTTTATTTTACATCATAGATTCCTAGAGCAAAATAATCCTCTAGTACTTAAACTTGATACCCTGAAGAGAAACTGGAGTAGTTTAATGGAGTGAAGGGTCTGTAGTGAAGAACCTCAGCAAGTTGACTTGGGCTCCCTGCCCTTCCTGTGTAAACACCTCGATAGAGCTGCTTTATAAACTGGGAGAAGACAATGTGTTGAAGTCTTCATCAGCCCTAATCTTAAATTCTAAACAGTTTAAGCAATTAAAACACACGGTGCTGTCAGCGTGCCGAGTCTCTGATGAAGTCACGCCCGGGCTGCGGAGAGCACGGCACCGCCCTAGGGGCTACAGCGGGGGAAAGGGGCTATGTGGCAGCCGGTGGCGAAGCTCGTGAGCCCGGTAGCCACAATTCCCGACCCCGCCGTGTGCCCCCGGTCCCATTCCCTATCCCGGCTCCTTCAGGGGCTCCGCCCGGGGCCCCTCCCGGAGCCCGCCGGTCACGTGACCCGCCGCGCCGGCTCGCACCACTCCGCGGGGGGAGTGCGGCTCCCTCCCGGTGCCGCACCGGCGGGTCGCAGGCGGCGGCTCGGCTTCTCTCGGCTCCTCGGTGATCGGACACTGCTGTCCGCGCTCTGCGCTCTGGCAGCGGGGCAAGGGGGCAGCGCGGGAAGGAAGGAGGTGCCTCCGGACCTCCTCATCTCCCCCCTCTCTTGAGGTAATGGCTCCGCCCGACCCCTGTGGACAGGGCGGCCCTGGGCCGTGCCACTGCCACAGCCGGGGGGGTGTGTGAGGGACCCTCGGAAGGACAAGGGGAAGTCCCGGCTCGGTCCCGCAGTACGAACGGGCTCCTCATCCCTCTCTCTCGCCTTCTCCTCCATATTCTCGCTGCCTCTTGGCGGCGGCGGCGGCGGGGCGGGCGAGGAGCTCTCTGCACTGTCCCCCCCCGGGTGGCGGTGGGGGTGGTACGGCCGGTGGGTCAGTCGGTGTCAGGCGCCCGCGGACACGGGCCGGGCCGGGCCGGGGGATCCGCGGTGAGCGGGGCCGGGCCGGGGGGAACGGCCACGGGGAACCGGGACCGGGGAACCGGGACCAGGGCCCGGCAGGACAGCTCGGCCCGGGTCCGACAGGGCCTGAGGCGTTCGGATCCGGGGGCACTCAGCAGGACCGGCCCGGCCCGGCCTGAGACTCCGGGGAGGGAGGTCTGGTCTGTCAGACCTCAGCCTTGATCAGAGGAGGCACCAAGATATCCAGAGGCATAGAGCCCCCTTTCCTGTGAGGAAAGGCTGGGAGAATTGGGATTGTTCAGCCTGGAGAAGCGAAGGCTCGGGTTGACCTAATAGTGGTCGTCCAGTACCTGAAGAGTACTTATAGAAAAGATGGGGCAAGACTATTTAAAAGGGCCTGGAGTGACAGGACAAGGGGGAACGGGTTCAAATTGAAAAAGAGCAGGTTTAGATTAGATGTTAGGAAGAAATTCTTCCCTGTGATGGTGGTGAGGCCCTGGCACAGGTTGCCCAGGGAAGCTGTGGCTGCCCCATCCCTGGAAGTGTCCAAGGCCAGGTTGGACAGGGCTTGAAATAACCTGGGATAATGGAAAGTGTCCCTGCCTGTGGCAGGGGGTGGAATGAGGTGTTCTTCAAGGTCCCATTCCAACCCAAACCATTCTGGGATTCTATGAGCCTACCCTGTGAGGCCAGAGGTATTTGGGCATGAGGGGTCAGTCCAGCCCAATTGCACCCCCAATGGGGCCTGAGGTGTCCTAGCTTAGCAACAAGGACCTGGATACAGGGTAGGGGAGATCAGGCTGCTCCCCTCCTATCCCATCAGGACACAGAGTGTTGGTCCTGGATCAGTGGAATGCCCAGGGAGATGGTGGAGTCCCCATCCCTGGAGGTGTCCAAGGAATGACTGGACGTGGCACTCAGTGCCCTGGTCTGGTTGACAAGGTGGTGATCGGTCACAGGTTGGACTGGATGGCTGGATGGTCTTAGAGGTCTTTTCTGACCTAAATGACTCTGATTCTGTGATCAGGTGGAGTCGTGCTGGTCCCTTAGGCTAAGCTTAAAGCCAGGTGCTCCTGGAGGGATGCAGAGCGGGACTGGCACCACTCGGACCCAAGAGATGCTGTAATATCCCGTGTGCTGACGCTGTGTGTTCTCTCCCCTCTGCAGGAGGCCTGGGGGGCGTGCTGAGCTCTCACTATGAATGCCATCGTTGCCCTCTGCCATTTCTGTGAGCTCCACGGCCCTCGCACTCTCTTCTGCACGGAGGTTCTGCACTCGCCGCTGCCCCAGGGCGCGGGCAGCGGGGACATCTCTGGGCAGAATGAGCAGGCGGAGGAGGAGGAAGGTGGGATCCAGATGAGCAGCCGGATCCGCTCGCACAGCCCGGCAGAAGGGGCCAGCGCCGACTCCAGCAGCCCAGGGCCAAAGAAGTCAGACATGTGTGAGGCAAGTGTGAAGATCTGAGTGTGGACATCAGCGGCCCTTGGCTTGACTAAAGGGCTTGAAGTTCTCTAATGGAAATTGAGTTATTTAGAGAGGGAAAAAAGTGTGAATTGCACCTTTTTGTGTGTGACTGCTAGTGCCAGATGATCTCCAAGTCCTCATAAACTGTAATGATCCATGGCAAGAGGATGAAGGAGCTGTTGTTCAGCACATAGACCTTTGACAGGATGTTGTCTTGAGGTCTCATTAAACCCTGTGATTCTGTGATTCTCTTGTGTCTGAGAAATGCTTTTCTCATCCTTGAAGAGCATTTACTTTGTTAGATTAAGGCAGTCCATTTATTAATAATAATAATTTTAAGAGCAGTATTGATTAGGAAACAGGAAAAAATGCAAACCCAATTAAAACAATAGATAAAATATATATTCTCAATGATTCAGGGCTTTTCATCCTGGAGAAGAGAAGTTGGTGTGGAAACCTCCTAGCAGCCTTCCAGTATGTGAAGGGGCCTGCAGGGAATCCAGAGTAGGAGTCTTCGTCAGGAACTGTAGGGGTGGGACAATGGTTTCAAACTGAAAGAGGGGAAATCCTAGTTAGATATAAGGAAGAAATTCTTCCCTGTGAGGGTGATGAGGCCCTGGCACAGGTTGCCCAGAGAAGCTGTGGCTGCCCCATCCCTGGAAGTGTCCAAGATTGGACAGGGCTTGGAGCAACCTGGTCTAGTGGAAGGTGTCCCTGCCCATGGTGGGAGATTGGAACTGGGTGATGTTTAAGGTCCCTTCCAACCCAAACTATTCTGGGATTCTATGATTCTCATACTTTCTTCTATTAATATTTGCTCTGAGGTATCTCACTTTCCCTTCTCTAATGGCCAGTTTTGTTTGGCCACTTGGTTTCACAGCTGCTGTAACTGAATTTTACCACTTTTAGAGCCAGCACCAAGTTCACAGTGAAATTAAATAGCAGCAAATAAGCATAAGAGTAGAGGAAGTATATCACAGAGTTCTGTGTGAGGAGGTGGGTTCAAATCCTGACCCTGACTCACATTTCTTTGTCTTCTGAGTAGCTATGTTCCTATTTATACGTGTGAGTAACATTTCCTGGTGTTTTGAAGGGAATTTTCAGAGGTCTTTGGAAACTGGAATAACTGCATGCTCATTTATGGCTGGATTTGCTTTTCTGCCTTCAGGGGTGCCGCTCTCTTGCAGGAGGACACCCGGGATATGTCAGCCATGACAAGGAAACCTCCATCAAGTACGTCAGTCACCAGCACCCCAACCACCCCCAGCTGTTCAGCATCGTGCGCCAGGCCTGCGTCCGCAGCCTCAGCTGTGAGGTAACGGCCCTGGGGGACAGGGAGAGACCCATTTATGGCCCTCTGCATTGCTTCAAATCCAAGATACTGCTTTGCTGATCCTGGCTGCTCTGTGCAGCCTGAAACAGGGAGGGAATGAGGTGGACAGACAGGTGCAGAAGCCTGGGTTCGTTCCAGAATTGGTGGTAATTTGTAAGGTTGATCTTTGATAACCTCGAGGGTTCCTTCCTCTCACCTTGTGAGACTAAAAATATCCCTTTCTTGTTTTTGTTCCTCGTGTTTATTGTCTTTCTTTCTAAGATAAACTGGTTTTGTAAAAATATCTGAATCTGTTGTTGAGTGCCAAGAAATATTTGGTCTTTGTGGACCATTGGCATTCATCATCTCATATAAGTGAAGGGAAAACCTTACAGATTAATGAGCATTTTTGTGTCAGGATCATCAAAATCCCTTTTGGACTCTCAGTATCGTAGTTGAATGGAGCTGAATTCTTAAAATACAGTTAAATTGAAGGTTTTGGAGTGTTTGTAGGATACCTCTGGAGGGCTGTTTGACCACACTTCTTGGATAGTAGCCTAAAAAGGGCTTCATTTATTCACCAGGTGTGTGTTAAAGTGCAGGAAGCTGTTGAGTTTTTTACTCTGTGATGTGCTGAGCTACTTTAATGTGAGTGTCCCCTCCCTTCAGGTCTGCCCAGGACGTGAAGGCCCTATTTTTTTCGGAGATGAACAGCATGGGTTTGTGTTCAGCCACACCTTCTTTATCAAAGACAGCCTGGCTCGAGGTTTCCAGCGCTGGTACAGCATCATCACTATCATGATGGACCGGATTTACCTCATCAACTCCTGGCCTTTCTTGTTGGGAAAAATTAGAGGCATCATTGATGAGCTGCAGGGCAAAGCACTGAAGGTGGGTCAGTGCACAGAGTCCCTTTGACTCAACAGCAGCAAAACATCATGATGACTGATTGACAGCTGAGTTAAAGAGCTGATCCAGCTCATGCCAGGGTGGTCATTAAGGTTGACACACAAGGGACAAGAGGATGGTGCCTATCCCCATCCCTGGAAGTGTTCAAGGCCAGGTTGGACAGGGCTTGGAGCAACCTGTAGAAGGTATCTCTACCTGTGGCAAGGGGATGGGAACAAGATGATTTTTACAGTCCTTTCCAACCCCAACCATTCCAGTATTCTGTATCTGGGAGTGTAGGAGGGAAGGAACAGGATGCCTTTGTCATTTTGAAGAGTCATTGTTTTTCACAGACCTGCTAGACAATAGCTCTGTGAGAAATTTAAGTAACTAAAGTTGTGAAGGACAGTGATTTTTGAGCACAAGTGTTACTCAATGATAATTTTAGTCAATCTAAGCACAAGATGTCCCTTCTCTCTGTTTTCCCATAACTGGACGAGCGTGTGTGTGACGCACCCTTTTCACTTGGTATTTTTGTTGTGATTTTTCGGCTCTGTGGGAGCATTTAATCTTTCTCAGTGTCTGACACTGCCCTTCCTCTGCATGCAGGTGTTTGAGGCAGAGCAATTCGGGTGCCCTCAGCGTGCCCAGCGCATGAACACGGCCTTCACCCCCTTCCTGCACCAGCGGAACGGGAACGCCGCCCGCTCCTTGACGTCCCTGACCAACGACGAGAACCTGTGGGCATGTCTGCACACTTCCTTTGCTTGGTGAGGCCAACAGTGTTTCCAGCTTCTGCAGCTCCTTCCCGAGGAGAAAACTGCCATATTCTGAAAGGCTGAGAATGTGCTTTGAGTGTTTGTGTGGTTTTTCTCTTGAGGTAATAAATCGGACTGGGTGGAGTAGTGTCTTAATTGGAAGGAGCCAATGCTGATGCCTTTAGGACAAAAAAAGTGTCTTTTTGCTGTAAAGTAAAACTAATGTGGCAGCTAATAGAAGCCATGTCTATGTAGATGGAAAGGTTTTGCGGTGTAAAAGTGTGGAAGAAAAGAATAAAAGATGCTCCTACTCCCAGTGTGCTCTACCTTGAATTGACCTACCATGGTGGTTCACCTGAAGGTGCCCATGGTTTGTAATCAGCAGTGTGGGAGGGGCAGCCATTGGGCTCTGTGGGAGTCCAGTTGCTCCAGTGCCTGAGTGTCTCGTTAAACTTCCCTGGAAAGATGCCACAGAGAGGGTTGCAACACTGGCATGTGATTTGGATGGGGGATAAGTGTGTTGCAAAAAGAAATTGCGAAGTGGTGGGATCTGGGTGACTTTGCATGGCAGTGACTGTAAGATGTGTTGATAGTTCCACACTGAGGAAAGCACAGGGATGTGTTGGAAGGAAACACAGAGTGATTGGTGGTTGGATTTTTTGTTGAGGTCATGGCACCGAATTTCTTACTGGTTTTTTGCACCCAGCAAGCAGCCTGCATAAACACTGCTTCTTGTTCTTTCAATGTCTCCAGGCTTCTGAAAGCTTGTGGTAGCCGACTTACAGAGAAACTTCTTGAGGGAGCACCCACAGAAGACACCCTTGTTCAGATGGAAAAACTTGCAGGTGAGATAGAAGTTTCCAGAGCTGGAAAGACCCTCTGAGTTTGTGTGCATAAACACCACGTCCTTTGATCAGCATCACAAGCACAGCATCTCTCATCAGCTCTATCTTCGTGGCAGTCTCTGCAGCAGCTGATGCTCTCTCCCATCTGGAGATGACTCTGACAGGAATGTGAAATCCAGGCGCCTCAAAGGCTCTCTGCACGAAGATGTGGTGTTTGTCACTTGAGTAGGAGTGTTGCATCATCATGATTATTGTTCTCTCTGGCTGTGCTGGCCCTCCCAATGAATCTACAGCCAGAGGAATTTGCAGTCACCACATATAGACTTCTTGCTTCTTTTTCTGTGAACGTTCTAAAATTAAAGGATCATAATTTTTTTTCTTGCATTGAATTATTTAATTAACCAATTTAGACTAAAGCTTTGGCCATAACCTTTAAAACTAGATAGAGAACACATTGCTGTCAAAAGATGTGACTCTATGTGCTGTAGAAGATTAAAATTCCTTCTTGACCCTTCAACGCTTATCTTTTATCCGAATTAACACTTCATTAACTTTTAGGTGTGTCTGTGCTGTTGCCAGTGCTTTCAGTTACTGTGTTCTGAGCTCTGTCTTCCCACATACAGCCAAAATCACATGGCTGCAGCATGCGGGCACTTCTGAGACAGTTTTCATTCCTAGAGAGCAGCAGTTTTTATGACCAGTCTGCCTTTTTTTGCCAGATCTGAAAGAAGAGTCGGAAGGCTGGGATGGTTCTGAGGAAGAAGAGAAGCCCTCTTCCCAGCCAGATGTTGTGGAAGGGCAGGAACTGTCTAAATGCTCACCTGAAACGTCTCTGATGCCAGATTGCAACAGCTGGAATGTAGCTCACAGAAGGTTGTCTGTCTTTCGCTCTCTCAGGCACATGAGACAGGTAAAGGAGGATGCTGAATTCACAAACTTTGCTCCTGATAATGTTTTTTGAAAAGGTATATTTATTCCCTGCAGTCTGTACTTCTTTCCTGGCTCTGTGTTCAGCACAGTGCCTGCCCAGCCAAGTAACGTGATATCAGCTGCATCTCTGGGGACACTCCCTTGCTCTGGGATCACATGGGCCTCTAGTGATCATCAGTCATGCGGGTTGGGATCATGTGATTTCACTCCAGTTCTGCACTTTTCGTCTTCCCAAGAGCAGTGACACTAACCTAATACAGAGGTTGTACAGCATCTTCAAAACCATTATCCTGCATGTCAGCCATGTTTTTGACAGGGCAAACTGGACATTTCACACATTTTCGTAACCAATGCAGAATGCTTTGGGTTTGTTTTTCAGGTTCTTGGGGCATCAGCATTCCGAATGCTGGCTTGGCATGTTCTGATGGGGAACCAGGTCATCTGGAAAGCTCGAGATGTGGATCTTGTCCAGTCTGCCTTTGACGTGCTACGGGTAGAAACTTCTTCCTTCGTTTCCTGGCTGTATATTTTTACATGTATTTCTCCAGTAGTCCAGCCTTTATAATGACCTGTCTCTGACATTTAACCTTGTGTGTTCTAAATTATGTGTTTTTGAAAACAACAACAACAAAAAAACCAAAACCCAAAAACATGCACCAAACAAAACCCCTCAACCTTTGGATGCCTTGCTTGTCCTCAGCAACGGCGTAGTCTTTCAAGCTGAGTAGGATAATTTGATCCCCCAAATCAGGAGCATCTGCCTGAGCAGTGCTCCAGGTCTTGGCTAGCCCTGGAATTCAGGGAGAAAATTGTACTTTACTCATTTAGTTGCAGTGTTTCTCTTGATGTGTCTCCTCCCCTCTGCAGACGATGCTGCCCATCGGGTGTGTGCGGATCATCCCCTACAGTGACCAGTATGAAGAGGCCTATCGGTGTAACTTCCTAGGGCTGAGCCCACACGTCCAAATCCCACCCCACATCCTCTCATCTGGTAAGAACCTGCTGCAGAACCCTCTCCTTCCCTTGTCATCTTATGTTAGAGGACACCAGGCTGTTGTTTTTTTTTTAATAAGTGTTGGCTGCATGAAGCCTGTGCCACTTCCTTTTGTTTTCCCCGTGTCCTTGCCTGATCAGTGGTTGAAAGGTGCAACACCTTCTTCACGCACTGATCCTAGCAGGGTCTGTAGCTGTGTTTTATAGTCTGGACTAGCACAGTTCATGCTCTTTTGGGCTCTTATTGCTCTAGAGTTTGCAGTCCTCGTGGAGGTCCGTGCTGCCACCCGCTCCAGTCTCTACCCAACTCTGTTTGACGACGAGCAGTCCCTCAACAAGTACGAGTTTGTTGTCACCAGTGGTAGCCCTGTTGCAGCAGATCGAGGTGGGTGATTTGAAAGCAGAAAAGAACCTGTGTCACTGAGATTAAAAGAGCATCTTGATCTTTAGCTGGTTTTTGTGCTGTTCATGTACTGGCCCTTAAGGAAGCCTGAGTAGAAGCCAGTTAGTTTGCAACTGGGGTGTTGCTGTTGGAGGTGAGGTTCACAACAGACTGATTAATTATACAGGATTTGCTTTACCAGATCAGCATTTTGGTTATTAATTTTCATAAATGAGAAATGGATTCTATAACATGGGTACAGGAATAATTGTAGGGAAATTCTGTAACCCACAGTGAACAGTTCCTATCCTGAAATATTTGTGTGTTTATTTTGAGTAAGTCTAACGTATAAGAACCATGGCATTACTCATCTCCCATGTTCTACTTGATAGGCAGGTAGGACTGCTAGAAAAATACCCAGACTTTTTTATTTTACTAGCTTTGTTCAAGCACTTGAACATCTGCACCCAGATGTGATCTGAGTCAGGTCCATCAGTCTTGTGTTTTCTGGGAAGTCTTAATTTAGATGAGTTGCCTTCACTGAGTGTCTCAAAAGACATGGCATATGGCTCATCCTTCCTGCTCTGTCCCTTGAAGATACAGATGCAAAGCAGAGATTTGTTCTCTCCGTAGTGTTCTTCCTGTTGTAGATCCCACATGTACAATTAGTCTACTTTCCATCCAACCAGTGGCATGTCCAGAAGCTTCTGGACAAAAATAGTCACTGAAAGGTCTTTTTTCCACCAAAGCATCAAACTTACTAGGCCACAGACTGCTGGGGAAAAAAAGCCTCCTAGGGAATTCCAAAAAGTGGTCCAGGAGTGCCTTGGGTTGGATATTGGTTTATTTTTTCACTAAGTATCCTGGAACTACCTTTAGCAAGAGGAACATTAAACTGAGAGTAAGTGGAGACTTCAGAATTGAGGGTTTATATTTTTATATATACGTTTGTATATTGTACAAAGCATGAAGATTTTTCATAACCTTGTGTTTTTAATGAACTTTTGATAAGGGAACAACAAAATCTAAGTAGCATTTAAAAGTGGGTCTGAAGAAAACAAAGTCTCCTGTTTGCACGTGCCGGGGTCCTTCACTAAATTCCATGTTGCTTCTTGGATCAGATGCTTTTCTAGTGGGATGATCTTCAGGTCCTCTTCTATGGAAATGAAATCCAGGCAGGCCTGGATGTATTTAACAGTAGTAAAGTAGTAGTAAAGGTGTAAACAGGTAACCTTTAGCTTGTGTGTCCTCTTTCTCACCCTTTCCCCCTCCTTCTGCTCCTGTAGTTGGCCCAACAATCTTGAACAAGATCGAAGCTGCCCTGACCAACCAGAACCTCTCTGTAGATGTTGTGGATCAGTGCCTTGTTTGCCTGAAGGAGGAGTGGATGAAGTAAGTACAGCTGCTTTGCTTCCAGAGAAACAGCTTTGGCACTGATCCTGGAGCAGATACAGCAGAGTGCAGGACAGATTTGTAGTCAGGTAACTTCTGCTGTAGCTCGACGGTAGCTGGATTTACAGGAGTAAATTAAGTCGAGAGTTAAGAATATCAGAGTTTTTCTGCTCTAGTCCTAACTCTTTTTGGCTTTCAGCAGTTTTTAACCTTTATGCTTCAGTTCACACATCTGTAGGTTACCTGCATGACAACACCTGTCTGCCTCACCTTCCTTAGGAGGATTAAATATGCAAATACCTCAGTGCCTGTCAGTGTGCAGCCATATCCCAGCGCAGGTAACACGCCAAACAGATGTCAGGCTTGTGCCTGCAGGCACTACATTTCAAAGGTGCAAGTAGCTGTAAAGGAAGACCAGTCAGTCATGTGAAGTAATTCATGGAACATCACAAATGTGTGAATTTACCTGAAGGCCAGATGGACACTAGATGTGTCTCCCAGGGAGATTCCCAGTTGTCACAATTAATTGTTGTACTTTCCGCTAGAATGAAAAAAACAAACTGGAAATATGCTTGTTACTACTGAAAATGAGTCACCTCCCTAACTAATCCCTCTTCCTCATCAAAGCATGAGAATAGTTTCCATAAAACACTGGTTGAAGCTTTTGTTAATATTTATTTGCAGTAGGTGCCAAGAGAAACTCCACTTCTTGCTTGTTCCATATTTGATGTGTGAGTCCATTTAATAGTGACAGGAGTCTCTTGTTTCTGCAGTAAAGTGAAAGTCCTCTTTAAATTCACTAAAGTGGACAGCAGACCCAAGGAGGATACCCAAAAACTGCTGAGCATTCTGGGAGCTGCAGAGGAGGACAACGTCAAGCTTCTCAAGTTCTGGATGACCGGCCTGAGCAAGACGTACAAGTCCCACCTGATGTCAACAGTTCGCAGCCCAACGTCCTCAGAGTCCCGAAATTAAAGGGTGCCCAACCTCCCCTGCTGCCTTCAGAGCAGGGAACCCCGAGTTACCTCTGCTGAGCCTGCAGCACGTGCTTTAGGTGGATGGTGCAGCTCCAGCACTGTCCTCCGGTCCTCAAACCAACTTGAAGAGTGACTTGAGTCTTTTCTAATTGCTGTGAGACTGGACTAATAAGTGCTAATACACAGTGCTGCTCTCTGTCTGAAACTCAACTCTCAATCTATACCTGCACACTCGAGACTAAAACACAGCAACGCTCAAAGAATCAGTGTGAATTAATTAAAATCCCATCCTGTCCTCGTCAAGCATTATGGTGCGGCAGCAGACCTCAGATCTAGATTCCTTGGCAAGACTCAGATGCCTATGACAACATCCAGAGCTCCTGGGATTGGATATGGTTAATCTCAGCAAATCCCACATAAGTCTCCAAAATGCCTGAGAGAACAAGAACCAAAAAAAGAGACGTCACAGGGTGTGGATCACATGTAAATTATTTCAAACCACTTTATGCTCAGATTTAAGAGACTATTTTCTGCTGTAGCATAAGTCAGGATATCCCATGGGAGTCCTGTCACTCCTCTCTATTTATTTATATCTTAACTTGAGAAGTTTTCAGCATTTGCTTTGGAAATCTTGTCTGGGAGGGCGAATTGTAAAATAAGAAGTCTCAAAATGCAGCCTGCTTTCCTCTCAGAGGGTAAAATACTTGCCTTGTTTTGCCTGTGGTTGCAGAACTTCCAGGTAATGAAGATACACCCTCACCAGGATAAGGTTCTGGAGTTCTTCTGTCTTCAGAAGTAGTTTTTTAGCTTCCTAATTAAGTTAAGCAGAAGAGATTCAACCTGTAGGTGCTCCCTTATATAACTCTATAGTAGCCATTTTTGCTTAATAGTTCATGGAAACATTGGTGCATTTTTTAATTACCTAAACAGATATTCCTTATCTGTACTGTAAGGAATCACTGTTTCTGTTGTGAAGTCTACGGTTTATGTCTTTTTTTGGTTTTTCTGGATCTTTATTGGGAAAACTTGACATTACCACAGACATTCTGACCAAGCTAAAGGCAGGTTTTACCCAGGTGACCTTCTACACTCATTCAAGCTCAGAGAGGATGTTCCAACTTGTCACGAATTCTGTTCTTATATATAAAATATGCAGGTTGATTTTTGTCTGGAACATCTGTAAAATGGAGACAGGCATTAAATCTCATAAGAGCTATTTTTGTAAAAGGAACAAAGCCTGGTTTTGTGTTAATTTGCAATGTGTTTGTGTGTGTGGTGGGGGGGGAAGCAGCAGTTAGTCCACAAAATTCCTGCATCTTAGCCTAGATCTAACCTACAGAATTTAATAGTCTTTTCCTCTTAACACTGTTTGTGTTAGTTTATTGTAGAGTGTCCGGGTAGTCTTTATTTTTGTACTTGAAAACTGTTCTGGTCCAATTCAGAGCTGTATAACACAGCAGCTGAGATATTACTTGGCATTTACACCTTCTCAGTTGCTGAGCTGGTTTTATCTTTTAAAAACCAGCTTTCCTAAGCAATCCAACATCAAAACCTAGTCTAGTAATTTCTTCCAAAACAGGTGGTCACAAGGTCAAGGCTGAGGCTGCTGCTTCTTCCTTGTGCTTGGTGAGTCATATGTGATGTTGCTCCATCCTCATCCTGACCTGACAAGGCTGTCATGGACAACCAGACTCTGGATAACACATCATTTTTGAGCCAGGGCGAGGAAACCACTAACTTAGCACTTATAAAATGCCCACAGGAAAGAAGGGGGAGAGCTGCTAAGTCAGTGAGCATATAACCCAGATGTGCTTGGCTGCCAGAACACATCTATATGTGGGATTACCAAATAGTTGTCTGGGCAAGTTCCTGCAGCTCGCTGAGGCCGCGGGTGCTCCCTTTGCCGTCAGCGATAGCTGGAATGTGCACAACTTAATTAACAAAAAGTCATGTCTGCAGACATCTTTCACCACCCTCCTCCCCTCCAAACGATACGCCTTAGAGACAAACTGATTAAGGCAGGATAATTCTTTATTCCGAGGTGATTTCCTTTCCTGCCTGGCTGAGCAGCGCGTACCTGGGAGCGAGGTGGGAGCGGCGATTGCCAGAGTGCCAGCGCTGGGTCACTGCTGGGGGCAGGCAGAGAAAAAGCCTTTTTGCACCAGTTCCGCCGCCCCTGTCCCCTCAGCTGGGCGGGATCCAGCAGGTCAAGGCAGGTGATTGTCCCCCTCTATCCTGCCCTTGTGAGACCCCACCTGGGGTGCTGTGTCCAGCTGTGGGACCCCAACATCAGAAGGATGTGGAGCTGCTGGAGCAAGTCAGGAGGAGGCCACGGAGATGCTCCACGTGCTGGACCACCTCTGTGCTGGAGCTGAGAGAGCTGGGGGTGTCCTGCCAGGAGAAGAGAAGGCTCTGGAGAGACCTGAGAGCACCTTCCAGTGCCTAAAGGGGCTCTAGGAGATCTAGAGAGGGACTTGGGACAAGGGCATGGAGTGACAGGACGAGGGGGAATGGCTTCACACTGACAGAGGGCAGGGTTAGATGGGATACTGGGAAGAAATTCTTGGCTGTGAGGGTGGTGAGGCCCTGGCACAGGTTGCCCAGAGAAGCTGTGGCTTTCCCATCCCTGGCATTGTTCAAGGCCAGGTTGGATGGGGCTTGGAGCAACCAGGGATAATGGAAGGTGTCCCTGCCCATGGCAGGGAGTGGGCCTGGATGATCTGTAGGGTCCCTACTGCGATCTGCAGCACAAGGGCTGGTGCTTGGGGATAGGTTGGGTACGTGGGGAAGGATTTGGTGTTTGGGGGTTTGGTGTTTGGAGCAGGGTTTGCTGTGTGGGGAAGGATTTGGTGTTTGTGGAAGGGTTTGGTGTGTGGGGAAGGGATCAGTTCTGTGTGTGGGGTTTTGGTGTGTGTCAGGAAGGGTTTTGGTGTTTGGGGAAGAGTTCGGTGTCTGGGGAAGCGTTGGATGCGTGGGGAAGGGAAGGGTTCAATGTATGAGTGCTTGTGTGTGCGTGCAGGTTTGGTGTATGGGAAAGGGTTCGGTGTTTCAGGAAAGGTTCAGTGTGCAGGGTTTCGCTGTGTGGGGAAGGCCCAGGCCCAGGCCCAGGCCCAGGTCCAGGCCAGGCTCAGGCTCAGGCCCAGACTCAGGCTTAGGCCCGGCAGCCCCTCCCCGGTGCCTCCCGCGCCTGCGCGCCGCTCCCGCGGGATGTGTCCTGTGGGATGTGTCCTGTGGGATGAGTCCTGTGGGATGTGTCCTGTGGGATGAGTCCCGCGGGGCTCCCTCGGGCCGCGCTTCTCGCCGTGGCGGCGGCGGCGGCCGCGCTGGCGGTGGCGGCGGTGGCGGCCTGGCGGCGGCCGCGGCCGCTGCGGGAGGTGCTGTTCTTCCCGTCCCGGCCCTGCTGCCTCGAGGCGCTGCTGGCCGAGGCGGCGGCGCCCGGCGCGCCCGCCCTGCCCTGCCCGTGCCCGCTGCCGCGGGCCGAGACCTCGCTCAGCCGCCTCGTGCGGCGCCTCCTCTCCGCCCGCCGCTCCCTCGACCTCTGCATCTTCGCCTTCTCCTGCCCGCAGCTCGCCCGAGCCGTGCAGCTCCTGCACCGCCGCGGGGTCCGGGTCCGCCTGGTGACGGACGCGCAGTACATGGGGCTGCACGGCTCCCAGATCGGCCGCCTGCGCCACGCGGGTGAGAGCCACCGACCCCGGGCGCGGGGGGGCCGCGGGGACACGGGGGAGGCTCGGAGAGCCCTCAACAGCTGCCGTGTCTTTGTAGGGATCCAGGTGCGCCACGACCAGCACAGCGGGTTCATGCACCACAAGTTCGCCATCGTGGACCGCAGGATGCTCATCACGGGCTCCCTCAACTGGACCACCCAGGCCATCCAGAGCAACAGGGAGAACGTGCTGGTCGTGGACGACGCCGCGTGCGTGAAGCCTTTTCTGGATGAGTTCGAAAGGATTTGGGAAGAGTACAACCCCAGCAATTACATTTTTCCCAAAGTCAGTAACTGATTGAGCTGCCGTACAGGGCTGGTGGAGCACTTAACGGATAACACCCACGAATTTATTATTTTGTGTAGACATCATTGTTTTGTACCCATCTGGGTGCAACTTGGGTAAACTCCTCCAGAGATATTAAGTGCTCACTGCCCTAAAATGCCACAGATCCCTTGCTGCGGGTCATTCCTGTGCTAGAGGGAATGACCCACCTGTTTGTGAGTTGTTTTGTGAGGATGACAGTGACAGAGCCGCATTCAGAGGCATTAAAACATTGGGCAGACTCGTTGCCGTGCCTTGGTGCAGTCAAGGTATGTTCATACCACGCTGGGCAGGTTTTTCAGCGATAAAAGACACATTTGCCAACTTGGGGTTCTGCAAATGGAATTGTGTCACAATGGCTCCTCTACACCAGTAACTAAAGGAGAGATTAGAGGGCTGCAGCAGTTTGAGTTTGTATAGATTAAGCACCTGAGTTACATTTCTTGTTGGCATTAATTGTTGAAAGTTTGCAAAAGGAAATTTGTGGGAAATAGGCAGAAATTTCTAAGTTTTGACTGTGTATATGTTTTTTTTGGTTAAAGATTACTAGAGAGCTCTGGTGTAAAAGAATGAGCACAGATACTAATGACAGACTTGTCTTCCAGCAAGGAATTGTAGGCAAGACTGGAAGGAAACGAGAGAAAACTCTTCTCTGGAATCAGTGGGTCTGTCTGGAGAGCAGACATGGCTGGAGTTGGGTCACACACTTTGGGAGAGGTCTGGAAACTCTGGTTCATTCAGGTGCTGGGACTCCATGTCCTGGTCTGGGTCAGTGACCTCACCTGTGCTGGCAGCAGCAGAGAGGGAGAGCAAGGGGAGGGAGGTGACATCTCTGTCCCTGCAGCTCAGAGTGGAAGAAAAATGGTGTAAACCAAAGGATTTCAAACTCTGAATAGTGGGTGTGTAAGAATTGTTTCACTCTGAATACAAAGTGCTTTCACCTTTTTTCACTTTGAGAGATTATTTGATATTCTGTTACCAGTTTTTTTACCAGCGGTGCTGTGACTGGCTCTGCCAAATAAACCATTTTCACAGAAAACCTCAACATCCTCATTTGGTTTTTGCCCTGCAATTCCTGTAAGTCCTTAGGTGTTATTTAGGATACATGGATATCACCAGAGATTGTAGATTTGTTCTGTTCTGCCTGAGAAAGTTCGTATGGAGGAAAGAACACGATGTTACCTGTGGTGTAGCAACTACAGAAGCACTTGGGGAAGGTCATTCTCTAGTAAATCCCCTTCAACAGCACTAGATTTAAACTACTCTAAATAAATTACTCCTTATTAAAGTGCTGCCTGTTGCATTTCCTTTGCAAAGTGTGACTATGAAAGCAAACAGCTCCCTCATTTTCAGGCTCTGGCCTCTACCCTGTTCTTCTTTTTGGAAGAGAACACCTCACACACGGCACGCAAAGGGTGGTGCAAAAATAGTTTATTACCATATAGTTAATGTAAAGTTAGGTAATTATATTTACAAAGTAAAAATGATCAGCTACATCCAGGGGAGCCTAGCATGTCACACAAGGTTTTGTAAGGAATAAATACTGTGAGAAAGAGGGATGTGTCTATTACAGCAAGCAGCCGATGGGGAACGGTGGCTCTTAAAAAAGCACTGAAATAAACTGGGAGTGGAAGGGAGAAGGGAAGGAGAGAGGAGCTCATGCACACTGAGAAACAGGAGCCTCCCACACCCTTCCCCGTTGCAGAGGGAAAATACCCCGTGTGGGAGGTCAGGGGCTGCAGCATCCCAGCACTGCCTGGGCTCTGATGCCACTTTGCTGCTCAGCCATGTCACAGGTCAGAGGTGGAGGGGCTGCTGCATCCCCTCATCACAGAGATGACTCTTGCACCCTCCTTGCTCACAATTCCTTCGGGTCATTTCCATGTACAAGTGGCAGACCACGGGGTTAACCCAGAACGAGCCCCCACTGGTTACAGGTCAGTCGTGGGGGAAAACTGCTCTGAGAGAACCAAGGCAAAGCTGTTTTCCATAGGGTGGTGAAGTACCTGAACAGCCTGCTCAGACACCACTCACAGCCTTGCAGAGCTTCCTTCTGTCCCCCCAAACCTCCATCCTTTCAAATGATTCTTTAAACTCTCAAGCCACCCAGGACTCCAGGACCCGGGAGGGCAGACCCAGGCCAAAGCCAGAGCATTCCTGCTTTCTACTTACCATGGTCTCTAGTATTTTACATGCTTTACTGTCTCTAGTTTAGAACAAACAGTGAGTGTTCCTGTAGTCCTGCACACAGGGTGAAGAAAGCATGAAGAAAACAATGGTAATTGCACCCATTATTTACAAGTTCACAGCCAGCTGGGTTAGTTCAGTTGGAACCAACTTGTCTGGCTCATCAGGTTTCTCTAGTAAATCCCACACCCTCTGTTTCTTTAGCAGCCTCACACTGAGGCCAGGCTCACGTTGTTCCCAGCCTGGTGCTCCCTGCTCCTGCAGCAGCACTTTGGATCCTCTTCTAAAAAGTGGTTTGTAGGACAGGATCACGTTCAACTCAGGAGTAACTACGTTGTAGGGACAGCTACATTGGAGGTTACACACACTGCACCACCACGCTGCTGTGGGACCTGAGTCTGTGCAGCAGGGGCTGTGGATCCCTTGGGAAGTCCAAGAGAATCCCAAATGTGTGAGCAAGGAAGCACAGTGTTACAGGTGCCTCCCAAATCCAGGGGCTTGCTATGCTCACCATGACAGCCCCAGGTGACTGTGCAAGGAGAGCTGTGTCACACCAAGGAGTTGTTGCTGCTCTCTGTAACAACAGGTAACAGTTTGCACATGCACGGCGTCGATGCCACTTTCAAACACAAGATTACCAAGTCCTCTGAATGGAAAATAAAATAACCCAAATTTATAGCAAAGTAGGTTACAGTGGTCAAAGGGACTGTACACAATCTTTGGACAGGTACCTTCAAAACTAAAGGTGTAGATCAGCAGAAAAGGCTTGAAAATATATTTATAACAGTCCTAAAACCCCAAAGAAACGGTTTATCAGGGAAGACAGGGTGGGTTGGACACGTTACACTCGTTGCTTCTTTCCCAACCCGCACATGGAACAAGATTTAAAAATCAAACCCACAGCTCAGTCGCAAAAGAGAACCCTCTGCTGATTGCTGAGGAATAAATATTTACACTGCGTGCTTGGAACACTATACAGGTTTTAAATTACCTTTTTTTTTTTTTTTTTAAAGAGAAGAATAACACCTTTTTTTTTTTTTTTAAAGAGAAGAATAACAAAGCTTTTTTTCCTTAAAAAATGGAAAAAAATTACAGAGCAAAGGCCAGCTACAGCGAGCGTGTGTGTGCTTGAGCATCCACAACAGAGTATCTGAACCAGGAAAAAAAATGCAAAGGTCTCATGGAAGTGCCATCAAGTACAGTCAGTACAAAAGTGATGTATTTTGCAGTGTGAGGTGCTGAAGCTTTTACTGCAGCCCAGTTCTCTGGTACAGAAAAAAAAAAAAATAGGGACTTTTCTGGTTTGCAAGTCAGCACCAGTTCTACACAATTCTGGTTTTGAAGCAAACAAACACAGCTTGCTTCTTTTTTTTTTTTTTTATAAGTGGGCAAAGAAAAGGTGACATTTAAAGAAGGATTCAGTTTAGTTCAGGGGAGATGGTGCAAATGGGAGGAAAATTTTACTCAGGAAAAAATAAGATCACTTGGAGCTGACGAGAAGACGCCTGTGCCTTCACTGCACTTGACTTTTCCTAAACCCAAGTCAGTGCTATCAATAGTGTGGAGTGGTGCAAAATGCAGCAGCTTGCCCACACACTTTCCTATTTAAATAACCACTGATTAATCCCAAAAGACGGATGAAGCCTGGAGCAGGAAGAAGAAAGAGGATAACTAAGGACCACTGCTATGAGTAATAAGCCTCCCAGCTGGCTTTTTTGCACGCCCCTCTCCCCACCTTATTTTCAAGCACTGCTCTCTGCAGGAAAATTTCAGGTTTTGGCTCTTTATTGGTGCTGCAGGGTCTCCCTTTACTGAATAAGAGAACATACCACCATGTTCATTAAAGACCCCCTGGCTTAGAGAGAAGTATTTTCAACCAGCAAGTTCAGCAATGAGATTAATTAATTTGGCTTATTAAACATCACTGAAGCCCTGACAGTGGTGGCCAGTCCCCCCATCCCTGCACACACACAGTGTTCCCTGTGGTTGTTCTCCCTGTTCCCTGGGGCTGTTCTCCTGCCAGCCAACACCTATTATTTCAGCTACACCTGGTAGTGCCAGGGTGTTTTGTTTGTTGTTTTTTTTTTTTCCCCAGCAAACCTGTCTGTTTTGCTTTTCTAAAGCAATTTGAATATTCGGGCCACTATGGATTAAACAAAAGGAAACCTTTGAGCAGCTGATTCCCTGGAGCTGATCATACAGAGTCTGGGTAATCCTTAATTCAAATCCTTTTACAGCTGTTTCTGGGAGCCCCTAAAAGAGGGAGGGGGGTGATGTGAGGATTGACACTTTCTGTACAATAAGGTAAAAAAATAGTGGAAAGAGAGAAAAAAAATCCAGCTTCATTCCTGATGCTGCTGGATCCCTGGCAGTGCCTCACCAGAGAGATGCAGTGCAGTGCCTTGGGTAAAGAACTTACGAAAGTGGCCCAGAAGTTTCTATAATCTCTTGCTTAGCCCAGGAACATGTCTACAGGAAAGGAGCAAGAGCTGTACAAGTGTTCCTGGGCTGTTTCTCCCCCCACTAACCAGCAGTAATATTTTTATATGTGTATAAATAAGAATATCCCCCACCAGCCTCTCTTCACAGGGTGATTTAGGGCTGGAGAACCATGCAGAAAGGGCAGCTCTGACCCTCCTTGTCTTCAGCACAAAGCTTTGCCAACACATGCAGTGTCTTGCTGCCCATTATCACTCCTTTCTTAAAAAAAAAAAAATCATATTAATGTATTTACAGATGCTGAGTCAAAAGCTGGGGATGATCTGCTCCATGTGTGCCCTCCACCTGCACAGCTGGTCTCTATGTTAAGAGATCAGCCTGGAAGCAGGAGCTTTCTGGCAAAGAAATCCAGTGCTCTTACTAGGCTCAATAACTAGTCCCAGGCAGGACACTAAGCTGCAAGAGAGGATTTTTTGGTATGAGCAAATGTACAGCAGAAAACTTCTCTCCGTGGGGAGCCTCTCGACGCTCAGCAACACAATCCTGTATCAGAAAGGGCCCATCCTGTGTCCCCCACACCATCAAAGAGCCAATGCAAGTCCTCACGCTTAGAATTATGGCTCCTGAGCCAATGAAGCATCCAAAGGAAAAGCAGGATTTGCTGGGGGACGTAAGAAGGGTCAAAGTCCACGTGGCAAGAAGGAGACCAGCACGTTCTGCTCAGTTGGCTAAATAGGATGAAGTCCCACCATAAGTCTTAAGAGAAGAGGAGGAGGAAGCTGTTCTCCCAGAAGCAGTGACGTCTTCTAAGGGAAGAGCAATGACAATGACAAGGCTACAAACCACTCCACATCCATGCTGCATCCCACAGCCTCTGCCGGGACATCACAGCTCACCACGGACCCAGAGCAGCCAGAGATGAAGTGTAAAGGTTACCCCTGCTGAAAGGTGGACAGATGACTTTGGATGTGACCAAGCCACGCTCCAGGGCATCTTTCCTACCCTGCTCCCATCTCCAGGACTTCCATGCACACTGAGGCACACAGAGCATCACAGCAGGAGAGTGTCCCTGGACGTGCTCTGCCCACTGACAGGTGCTGACATCTTGTCTGGGGACAAGTGGTGCTCCTGTGGGCAGGACCTGAGTGCTGCCACGTGCTGCCACGAGTGCCCTGGGAGGTTCCAAGCCGAGCACGTGGCCATGGCAAGGCCACACAAGCTGGACGAGAGCCTGATTCCCACCACAGTCTGATGACACCGTCTCCTGCCGAGGGTCTGGTGGCTGGAAGGGAGATGCTGCTCCGAGCAGGAGGATGAGGGTGACTCTCGTGGTGCAGCCTGGCAGGACTGGAGATGTCTGTCCCCAGCCCTGTGGTGCTGAGAGCTGTGCTTGCACTGCCTGCCTAGCGGACCCAAAACCAGACAGAGCTGCCTCAACCACGTGATGAGTGCCCAAGGACGAGAAGAATCTTTGCTCCTGGTGAAGGCCAGGATGTACCTTTAACATCCCAGCCTGATGTGATGCAGTTCACTGGGCACATGAACAGGGCTGGGAAGCCAACGTGCTGCAGAGCTCCTTCAGCCCTGGTGAGTGGCGAGGCAGGACCTGGGGGCTTTCCAGGTGGCATCTTGAAATTTAGCCTGGGATGAAGCCCCAACACCTGGGCAGCTGCTACAAAACAGCACAGGCTTCTTCTAGGAAGCCTCTGCTCAGCTGGTTGCGACCATCTAGTGCTACCAGCTCCTCAACTCACTTTCGGTTTGTATCCATTTATTGGCCTCATGGTGCTAAACTGTGTATTTTAAATATAAAAGCTACTAGGACTGAGAAGGTCTGAAGCACATACTGGTTTTGAGACTTTTATTTCAGGAAAAGATTAAAGAATTAAAATAGGAGCTGCCCTGCTGACAAGAAGAGTTGAATTCAAGAAGCTGATAAAAAAGGAGCATTATACGCATTGAGCACTGTGCATTTTCAGTCAATATTGGCTCTACTTTCTACTCTACTTTCCTTTGACTAGGAAAAGGGAGTTTCACATGCGCACAGACCCTGGGATACACGGGACTCAATGAGAGGAAGGGAGTAACAGCAAAAAAAGAGAGTGCTGGGCTTGATCTAACAGAGGCAAGAAAGTGATCTTACAGCTCAGCCCCTGGAACACCAACTCCGACCACCAGCGAGACGGGAGCAAAGACGCGCCGACGGGGCAGACTTGGTGCACTTCAGTAGCTGCAGCTCCCTATCCAAAACCACCTGGGCAGCCACCAAAGCTCGCCAGGCTTCGGTGGCACCTACATTCAGGATACGGCACAGTCACGGGGCAGGAGAATCACTTCTTGTATCCTTCTCCAGCGGGATGTCAGTGTTGTACCTCCAGACTCGAGCTCCCCGACAGCTTCCCCCGGGCTTTCCCCCCTTGTAGGTGCAAGTAATGCAGTCAAGATCAATGATTAGATCAGGCTCCTGGCGTGCTCTGAGCACTGGGTCTCTAGACAGCAGTAAGAGCTCGGTCTGGCCGACACCACCCAGGCCCTGCTTGCGCACCAGAGCGGCCGGTACGACAGAGCTATAGCTTATTAACAGGCTACTGAGCCTTAATACTGACACTTAGTGTAATGGTTTACAGTAAAGAAAGGATTCTCCTACAAAGCGCCGAAGAGAGGGGGGGAAAAACCCCAATCCAATTCCTTCCTCTCTCTCTCTCTCTCTCTCAGAGTCTCTGGAGCATCTCACAAGCAGGGAAAGGAGCCGGGGAGGCGAGGGGGCGGCGGGGGGGCACCACCGTGGCGCCGGGTCCCGTCGGGAGCCTCAAGACGAACGACAGCAAGGACAGTCGTAAGGAACGAGAGACAAACGGTGCTGGTGCTGTGCTGCCTCAAGCTGGGAGGTGCGCGTGGTCAAGCGGAGCGGGGAGAACTAGTCTTTCTTCAAGTCCCTGGATTCAAAAAGCTTCAGGCGTTCTTGCACAGTCAGGCCTTCCTTCAGACTCTGGGAGAGAGAAAAGACAAGAGAGCGTGGGACATGGGCGGGCGCCCGGCACGCGGAGAGGGGGCGATGCTCAGGCAGAGGAGACGAGGCAGTGGAGGGATGGGCTCCTTGGCGGAGAGATTAGTGGGACATGCTGAGAGAAAACACACGGTTATGGAGGGCGGTTACTGGTGCCTAGAGAGAGAGGGTGAGATTGCAATGAACCAGGCGACGGACGAGAAGCGAATGAGAGGCACACACCATGCTGCAAGCGGGATTAGCTGACTGGGAGGTGACCCCCTGGACCCCTGGTGCAGTGCTGGATGGGGCAATTCCAGCAGAGCTCCGGCACCATGGGAACCTCGGATGAAGCTTGGATTTGGTACCCTAAAGCCTCAGGATGCTGAGCAGGACCTGCACACTGGTCCTTCCTTGCCTCCTGCACCACTGCGGCACCCATGGGGACGGTTCTGGCTCTGGTCAATGCAGGATTTGCTCAAGGAGCCCTGGAAACTGGTGTGTGCTGCCAGTGGCCATCTCAACCACTCTCTAATCCCAGCCTGGGGTTATCCCAAGCCAAAACTGCCTCAGCTGCCCAGGGTTAGACAGACAACTCCTAAATTCTGCTCAGGTCTGGCAGGGTCTGACAGCTGATCCAATTCAGATGCAGCATCCAGATTTCAAGGCACAACACTCAGCTGACCATCACACAGACCAGCCCTCCAAGCCCTTGGCACTTGGAACTGTGAAATCCCTCACCTACATGTGGGGACCCAGGAGAACAGCAATGAGAGGGGCACAAACCCAGAAACAAATTGCTTGACTCCTGTAAGTCAGCTTTAAGCTGAAACCAGCCTGAGGGGACACACCAGCCTAACACCAGCCTCTCTCCTTCCTCCAGCCTCAAACCTGTGGCATGAGAGATTCAGGGGAGCAAAGTCTTGGGAAGTGAGTTGGCCCTGCTTGCTGTGGATGAGTTGGCACAGCCATCCCTCCTAAAAACAGCCCCCAGAGCCAGGGTTCTGCCCCTTCATGCCCCACTGCTGGCACAGGCAGCTGCCTGCCAGCCTGTTCCTTGGAACTTGCAAGGAATTCACTCTGCAGCTGGAACATTATTTGCTTTACAGACTAAGACTTGGCACCTTCAAAGGCACAGACAGGAGGAATGGAACTCAACTCCTACAAGGAAAGGCTGAGGGAACTGGGATTGTTCAACCTGGAGAAAAGGAAGCTCCAGGGAGACCTTAGAGCCCTTTCCAGTGCCTAAAGGGGCTCCAAGAGAGCTGGAGAGGGACTTTGGACAAGGGCATGAAGTGACAGGATAAGGGGGAATGGCTTCACACTGACAGAGGGCAGGGTTAGATGGGATATTGGGAAGGAATTCTTCCCTATGAGGGTGGTGAGGCCCTGGCACAGGTTGTCCAGAGAAGCTGTTGCTTTCCCATCCCTGAAGTGTCCAAGGCCAGGTTGGATGGGGCTTGGAGCAACCAGGGATAATGGAAGGTGTTCCTGCCCATGGCAGGGGGTTAGAACTGGATGATTTTTAAGATCCCTTCCAACCCACACCATTCTGGGACTTTATGATCCTATTAACAGGCAGCCATCTCTCCTTTTCCTTTCCCTTCCCTGACTATGGTGCCAGAGGACTGTTCAATCACAGCAGCAGCTTAGACTTTTTGGATGTTTTTTTTCTCCCATGTGTTTATCAAGGCAGGACTCCATGATAAACTTGCCCCAAGGCTGTGCAGATTCCCATGGTTACTGTATTTCTGGAAATGTTTTTCCTCCCACAGACCCACAAACACAGAACGGCTTTGCCAGGCAGCACGGAAATGAAAGCACTGAATTGGATTGAATTTCCAAATGCTCTGTGCTTTCTTTCCAATGGGCAGCAGAGTCTCCTGGGATGTGAGTCTCTGAGCACACACTTCCTAAGGGAAGTTTACTTTGGGCCTCTTTAAATGGGAGCAACCCGTGCATTTCAGTTCGTGCATCTGACTTCTCATTAGATGGAAGGAGGCACCAGGAATCATTAGACCGTTCTGCCTGATGGTACAAATTCCAGCAAATTCAGCCTCCAGGCAGTCTCTCAACCCACTGAGTTGCTGATGAGGGGAGCCTGATGAAGTGAGACTAATATGGGATGATATTTGAGATAAAGGGATCCTCCATCACACTTCCTGGGGCTCTCCAGCCACCCCTCTGCGACCGTGCTGGGAGCTCCCCTCTCCTCTAAACTGCCTCTGCAGGTGCTCCAACCTCAGTCTTCGCCACAGGCCAGTAAATTTAACTATTGCTCCAGTTAATGGAGATATCTGGCTCATTGGGTCAGCCTCATTTCTCAAGAGCTCCCTCCTTTTGCTGGATGAGCTTAGAAGCCACTGTATGGGATGCAGGCGCAGTGCCAAGGGATGGAGAGCAGCTGGGTGGACACTGGGGGCTGGAGGAGGACTGGAGAGCAGGAGGAGGAGGTTACTGGGCAAGGAAGACTCTTGCTCAGGCACAGATCAACTGAAGATGCAGCAATTATGGGCAAAGGACATTTAGGGCAGCCCAGGACATCATCCTCTGCAGCTGAGGCAGGGGCCACCATTTCCCATGCTCCAGGCTGTTGTGGGAAATGCACTTACAGGCATCCCTGACCATTCCTCCACCTGCCTAACAGCAAATTGGGTATTTTCCTGTGAGACCTGGATGGTGCTGGAGTTTAGTCTGAGGCATGCAGAGTCATTCAGGCGTGCACACTCAGTGTCCCACGCTCCCAACACAGCAAACAGGAAAACGTGCCCCACCATGCCCAAATCCTCTCCGTGTCGGTGAGCTGTGTTGGAGAGGGTGGGAGGAGCAGGAAGACGAGAAAGCCATATTCCCCCGGGAAGAGCCAGAGAGACTGTGTTTCGTACAGATCCTGGGTGCACACTGACTTCTCCCCTCCCTTCCCCCCTCCCCCAGGAAAAGAATTAGCCGTAAATAAACGGGTCAGTCATCAAGAGAAGAAGGGCTCTGGTTTGCCGTGGAGGTGTGAGCAGGGCATGCAAAAGTTGGGCCACTCCCGTGGGCAGCTGCGTCGCTGGGCGGGTGCCGGTTTGTTTGTTTACCTACGTGGCAGGGAACCTGGACTCGGGTTCATTTCAGTTATCCCATGAGACCTGCTCAATAACGGACTGTTGAAGGAAAAAGCAAAATAAAGAAAAAACAAAAACAAAAAAACAAGAAGCTCATAAATCCCAAGTGCATTGGCGCTGGCGCAGCCCCAGCCCCCGCCTCGCAGCGACAGCACCCAGGCACAGCCCGTGCTTGCTCTCCTCTCCTCCTTTCCCACCAAGCAACACACACAGGGACCACAGAAAAAGTGATCTGAGTTGAAGTGGTGAAGAGAAACCCAACATCAGACTGGCCCAGCAGGTCTGGGCTGCCCCAAAATGCACAGAGGTCTCTCTGTGTTCACTGGGTGCAGCGCAGGCACCCCGAGCTGAGGAGCTGCTGCTCGCAGAGCTCTGGGAGTGACTGTTTCCCCATGTGGGCACCAAGCTTGAAGCCTTTTGCCTCTCCTGCAAGGGCCCAACCACTTCAAACATCAGCATGAGACACCAGGTGAGAGGCAAAGCAGGTTTGCTCATGCTCATCTTCCTCCCAACAGATTTATGTTTAATGCTGACTCCTGATCAGCATTATTTGCCCTGTTTTATCCCTGTGGTCCCACATGATGTAACTGGCTGCCAAGGAGAGCTTGGCACAGCATCACTGGGCTTTGGGACCAACAGCAAGCACAGAAGGGCCGCAGAGGCACAGGGCCATCTGCACCATGGTAACACACAAGGAAAGTGTGTGTTAAATAGGCCCAGGACCAAGGCATCGTTGCCACACAGAAAGACCAAAAACCTTGCAGTCATGAACCCTGAAACCTATAATGATGTGCATATTTCCACCTCAATTTCAACTGAAAACAGGGAGCAAATACTGGGATAGTCCTCCTGTGAAAGACCAAAGAACAGGGTGAACTTCATCCTTTTTTTCCAAGCAGGGAGCAGCTTCACACCTCCAGCTCAGCAGGGTCAGGAGTGGGGGATGAGGCCCTGCCTGGCTGCACAGTCAGCCCTTTTGCAGTCAAAAACCATCCAGGCCAGCACTAATGACTGGGAAATTCTCAGTTTTCTTCCCCTACCAATTTCTTCCCACCTGGGACCCCCACTGGAGAGTAATGTTCCCATTACTCCTCATTCCCATCCCACTGGGCAGGAGATCTGAGCTCACCTTTGACCTGATATTCCTTAGTTGCCGGCTAACACTGGATCTGTCTTTCTTCAAGAAATCAGGGTTGCTTTTTGATTTCATAATATCTGGGAAGAAGCAAAAGAAGTGGGGTTAGCCTGGTGCCCACTGCATTCCTGCAGGGCTGGGGCTCCTCTGCCCTCCCAGCCCGGGCAAGTGTCCTGATGAGCCCGGCTCAAGCAGCACCGCCCTAAAGGTAGAGGGAGCTTTTGAGGGTCTCTGCCCCCCTGCATCACGAGGTTTTACTGATGCAAAATGCCAGAAGGCCTTCAAAGCCCATCAGCTTCCCAACTGTGGGCTGGAAGGCCAAGTCCTACACTCAGGCCCAGATGCACGTGTTAGCTCAGGACACCCAGGACTACTTAGAGCTGCTGGAGGAGGACTGACCATATCCCGATACAGTGGTGTTCACAGGGGATTTCTCTCCCTGAGCTTCTGTGGCTGCTTTCAGCTGCTCTTTCAACCTGCTGATATCACAGTCTGCCTTGGCCTTCACGATGCTCAGCTCCGTGTAGATGTCTTTGTACTTGTCGCTGGCGTATTTCTTATCCTGGCAAGGGAACAAGAACAACCCGATGGAGCCAGACAGACAGCTGGAGCCGAGGGGTTTGTGGATGCACTGAAGAGGAGCTTGGCAAATGCCAACGGAAGAAGAGCCGGCAGCAGGAGAAATGCTTGGCTGGGGCAACACACACCCTCGAAGCTGCTTCCAACAGCGTAACGGGACTACAGGATTTGAGACAGGCGGAAAGCTGTGAGCCAACGGCGAGCACACAGTGCTGCCCGTGCAGGCAGCCCCTCAGCTACAGGATTGTTTGTGGCTTTTGATTTTAGCCAACACACAGAATTCAAGCAGAATTCCCAGAAATGGCCTTGGCTTGTCCAGAACAAACCAGATCCACTGCTGCGAGGCTGGGCAGATCTCTTAACGCCGATTATTTTTGCCATTTAAGTCTGATTTGATGTGACAGAAAATGGGGAAATCACACTAAAGGGGATGTTTTCCCACACTGTCTCCTTTGTGGAATAAGTCCTAAATTGATACAGTCACAGTGGAGTGCTCTACTGATGACAGGAAAATGGGTATTGAATTCCATTCAGGGGAAAAACTGAATATTGTTTCAAATCTGGGTATAAGTGGGCTGAAACCTAAGAGCGCACACACACACACACACACACACACATATGCAGAAGCAGAGCACAGAAAGAGGACTTGCAGAACCATCCCTGGCATTACCCTCAGTGCTGTCTGCAGCTCGTCTTTGAGGGAGCTGATCTCCTGCTTCAGGTACTGGATTTCAGACTCTTTGACCCGCAGCAGGACCTGTGGGAACAAACCCAGCATGTTTTCCACCCAAGCAAACACAGTTTGATCCCGAGATGCTCGCCTGCTGTGCCCGGTGACAACTGATCCAGGGCTGGAGGTTCAGCCCCACAAAGCCTCTGGTTCACCCTTCTTCTGATGCAAGAAAATTCCTCCTGCATCTCCTGGGAACTTGGCCAAGCTTGCACCACTGATGTGGTCCCTGCACAGCCCTCAGTTTTTCCCCACTGCTCTGCATGGACTGGACCCCGGGGACAAGCAGAGACTGGAGAAGGAAGAGCAAGTGTCTGACTTGACACAGTGAGGAGGGAAGATCAGGACCCCAAAATCTCCTGGCCCCAGTGCAGCCCACCACGCACAGTGCTGACCAGCCACGCAGACCTGATGTCAGAGGGACAGATGGCTGTGACACAGTGACATGGGATGGCTCCCAGGGGCCACAGCACATGTGCCCACCCACGTGCCCCTCAGCACGGCCGCGGCAGAGCTCACCTCCAGCTCGTAGGCGTCCTTGCCCTGCGTGAGAGGCGACCCAGCAGCCTCTCCCCCGCCCTCCCCCATCAGCAGGCTCCTCAGTTGTGTGATCTCTTCAGCCAGGCGATTATTCAGCTCCTGGGAAGAGGAGGAGAGCCGTTGTGAGAAGGGGGAGTACGACCACTGCTTGGAGCAGAGCCCAACATCACCCGTGCCGGCTGCCCTGGGCACGGTGGGGACCCTCACCTGGTTGTGAGCGTTGAGCTCCTGGTTCTCCCGCTGGCACTGGCGGAGGGCCTGCCTCTCAGCCTCCAGCGCCTGCGCCAGGTGGGCATTCTCCAAACACTTCTGTGAATACTGCTCCGAAAGCACCTCCAGCTCCCGCTGCACCGACTGCAGCTCCTCCCTGCGGAACACACGCTGGGTAGTGTCCTCTCCACATACAAACCCCCCCATGACCACTCTTCCTTCAGCATCCCAGGACAACCCAACAGGGTTCTGAGCACTGAGGATGAGGACTGCACACTCCCTTTGGGAGCCCAGAGTGAGTCAACCCTTCTCTGTCCTGGCTGGGAGAACAGCCTTGCCACAAAAAGCTCAGCACTTCCACCTCGCCTGTTACATCTGGCTGAACGACCCTCCCACTGCAGCTGCGTAAAAAGCAGCACCGTGGCTGCACATCTGCTACTTCTGGTGACCACAAAGCAGCTGAATTTGGGTAATGTGGGAACACTGACCTGGGGACTGAAAGATTATGGGCAACCAGGAGGTTCCGGTGGGTGCAGCTGGGCTGGGAAGGAAGAGGTCCCTGCAGTGGCAGGTCTGCCCCAACTCATTGCCAAAATCAAAAGGGAGAGAAGAGTCTCCCACACGCGTGATCTCCCCGCAAGACAGTGACAGACTGAGGATGATGATGGTCTTACAGGTATTGCCTTCGGAGGGCCTCGATGTCGGCGTTGACGCTGCTGATCTGGGAGCGCTGGGACTTCTCCAGCTCTCGCTCCAGCTCCTCCCGGTGTGCGTTCTTCATGGCTTCGATGGCTGCGTGGGACAGCACAGAGTTAGCACCCAGCACCCTCCGCTCATGGGAAGGTTTTTTGAGTTCTTATTTGTTTTTTAAAGGAACAAAAACCTGAATGATCCCAGCAAACCTCCCACTGCATCACAACCCCTTCAGTCTGTGTTCGGGGTTCTGCAAATCCCACTTTTTCATCGAGTCCAAATGATTGTCCAATTTACACATTGTTTCCTGGACTGTGGGACTCCTGATGCAGAGATCCCGAGCTCTAGCATTTTAACAATCCCCGGGGCACTGAAGAATGAATTCAGTGTGGAATTGTCAATAAATTAACCACAGGAATGACTAATGCCTTTCTGAGTGGGAATGGAAAAACAGATCAGACTGTGCAACAGCCAAGAAGACGGGCACCAAACCTGGATAAGGACCAGGAGATGGGCCTCCATCAAAAACATCTCTCCCACCAGCCCTTTCCCATCTCCCTTTGCTCCCCACCCAGCCCTCATCTCATCCCTGCTCTGCTCCTCCATGGAGCAAACATCATCCCTGTGTCCCCATCAACACAGAGCTGCCACAAGGAACCCTCTGACGTGTCCCTGTACCTGAAATGGTGGCAGCTGTCTCCTCTGCCAGCAGGCGATCCTTCTCCTCCCGCAGCTTCTCCAGCTCCCGCTGGTGCTGCCGCTGCAGGTCCTCGATCTTCTTCTGGTGTGTTTCCTCCATGGCTGCAAAGCCCCTTTCACATGTTGCCTGCAAAGGGATGAGGGGAAGGGGTTGGCCCAGGAGCACAGGGTCACAGCAGTGGTGAGCCCACCAGGAGCCACATGCCAGCAGGTAGGTCAGCTCATGGTCAGGTAGGTGCATCATGCATCTTCCCCTTCCTCAGCCATGGAGGAGAATGAACCTTGCAAGGTCAGGGCTTATTCCTACAGTTGCTTGACCCAGATAGCTCCGGTGAAAGGGGAGCACAGGGTAGGTCTGGGGGCAGACCCAGTGGGGGAATGCAAATATATGCCAAAAAAACCAACCAAAAAAAAGCCTTCTGTGCCCCTTCTGCTCTTTTTTCAATGCCTGGTTTTATGTGACCACCTCTGGGTGAAAGCAGATGACATGTGACAAGAAGAGGACTTTAATTCCCAGCTGAGTATTGCTGCAGACATTGCAGGGGCAGTTACCTGCTATTTGAATTACTGGGAGTGAACTCTGGCCAGGACACAGGAGCAGCAATCAGGGGAGAGATCCTGAATTCCAGCCTGGCCCTTCTGCCCCCGGCACAGACCCCGCTCCTGCCTGTACAGCAGACAAATGCAAAAGCCTGTTCCCAGCTCAGCTGTCAGCCCAAGCACATCGGGATCCCGGATGGACACACGGTTGCAGGACAGAGGCAGGACCAGCAAAGCCACAGGCAGGCCCAAGCCACGAGCAGAGAAAGGGCACACACTGGGGACAAGGTGCTGAGCCCCATCAGACAGCTTGGGCCAAACCTGATACCAAGCGCTGCACCAGGCTTTTCTCCTTCTTAATGTCACAGGGTGGCTTTATTCCCTGATTTCAATGGATTCCTTCTTGATTAGCACTATTGTTTTCCAGAGGAAGGGAGAACTGTCACCTAGGGACTCCATGGGAAATTTGAAGGGGACAAATTCACTCTCCCAGTAACAGAACTGCTCAGGACAGTCCAACACCACTGACCTTCACTAACATGCACCCCTCAGCATCCCTTCATTGTCAAATGCTCTGTAACCTCTGCCAACCTCATTCCCGATTTTCAGCTCCAGTGGTTTTTCCCCTCCCCTTTAAGTTTTAATCCCAAGGCAGTCTTCACTTTCTCAGCCTTGTTTTTTTTTTAAACTCCTAACTCAGTGCCAGAACCTGCCTGGACTTGGCTGACTGGAGTGGCACAGAGCAGCCCTGCAGGATTCTTCATTGCACACTGAATCACAGAATATGCTGAGTTGGAAGGGATCCACAAGGATCATGGAGTCCAACTCCTGAAACACCTCTAATATTAGAGGAAAAAGGTGAACACTCCTCTATAGGTCTGGCTCCAGATTCACTATTTAATGTATTGTAAATGCATTGCTATAAATCCAGGAGACTTGAACACGTACAAACCAGTGTCTCATAAAATCATAGTTGGGAATTGAGTTGGATCTTAAAGCTCATCAGGGTTCCAACCCCCTGCCATGGGGGATAACCTTCCATTATCCCAGGTTGCTCCAAGCCCCATCCAACCTGGCCTTGGACACTTCCAGGGATCCAGGGGCAGCCACAGCTTCTCTGGGCAACCTGTGCCAGGGCCTCACCACCCTCACAGCCAAGAATTTCTTCCCAATATCCCATCTAACCCTGCCCTCTGTCAGTGGGAAGCCATTCCCCCTTGTCCTGTCACTCCATGCCCTCATCCAAAGTCTCTCCCAGCTCTCCTGGAGTCACTTAAGGGGCTCTAAGGTCTCCCTGGAGCCTTCTCTTCTCCAGCCTAAAGAGTTACTTTTATGTTACTGATTCTACATTCTCCATCAGGTTCTGAAGAGAAGAATCAAGCACACTGAAGCCATTCTGGACACATTTGGGCAGGTTTATAATCACCTGGTTAACTTTCTGACCAGAGAAAGTTTCTAACCCAGAGTTGCTGCTTCCATCCCACCAGGCAAACCACAAATTTTGGCAGAGCAAAATCGGGAACACAGGTGGGAGGTCCCGTCCATTGCTCACTGTTACTTTTCACCCTCCACTTTGGTTATGGGTATTTTGCTTCTTCCAAACCAAGAACATCCCCAAACACAAGTGACCCTGTTTCGTGCCTGGCTCACAGGATGGGTGTTACCCATCTGTCCCACTGACCTTAACCGGGGGGGGGTCAAGAGGGGGTTTTCCTTCCTAAGGGTTAAGAGGGAGGAGAGAGCATTCAGTGACCACCACCACCTCACTCCAACGGGATGCAGCAGAACTACTGCTCTTCCCAGGCTAAAACCAGCTGGAGCTGAGCCACGCTTAACCCCCAGCCCAAATGTGTGCTGGATCTCGTGTCTGGAAGCAAGCTCTCCCACATTTTTGATGACTCTGAAGGGCAACCGCTCCATGAAAGCCTCACTAGCACAGCCTCTGCATCACTGCCCTTTTAGTTTCCTGTTCAACCTGGCAGCCTCTCTTGGTGCTGCTGGAGTCCTCTACCACCCTAAACTTACTTCCTAACTGGGAATGCTCTCCTATGAAAAGCAAAACACTAAACCCAGGAGGTTTTTTTAGATGCTGGACCATCCCAGGCCACTTTTACAGCCAGTTTGACTGGTGGGGCAATCTGAACGGTGGCATTTCATTGCCAGTGGGTTTCTCTGCACCTCACCTGAGTGTCCCGTAACTGTGCACTGTTTGTTGTGTACATGACTGCTGTGTCCAACACCAGCAGGGTCCTCACAGCCTCCTGCAGAGGAGTTTTGCTTTGCAACAGAATTTGGCACCTGTTTGCAGCTACTTTCCCCAGGAACATACATTTTGAGAGCATCAAGTTTCCATTTCATCCTGCATTTTTGAAGGCAGCAGAGACAGACTGGAGATTGGATCAGATTGGGAAAGACAGAGTTGAGGAATGCTTTTAAAGGGAAGTCACAAACAAAATGTATGCCTCAGGTACAGGGAGAAACACTGTGGTCTTCGTGCTGAAGGAGAGCTTGATGTTATTGAGCCGCTTTGAAACTCTCTCTCCCTCTCCACACAGAGACTACCTCCAACAATCCACCCTCCCAAGCCCTCAACAATGCATTTAGAATACCCCAGCATGGAGAAAAGGAAATACCATGCTTTACAGAGGCCTGACTAACACCCTGAGGCTTGCTTTGGCACACTGACTCTTTTGGGGATGCCCCTTAGTTCAGCAAGCGAACCCCAGGACCGCACGTGCCCTCCCGTACACTCAGCAGCAGAAAGCATAAAGTGTTAAACATATCAAGACCTTTAAGTTTTCAAAGTCTTTCTGGTATTTTTCCCTCAAGGTGGAAGCGCTCCCTTCCATATGTTTGTTCTCCAGCTCGTCCCTCATGACGTTCATCTGGGCCTCCAGCTCCTGGATGCGTTCCCTCAGGCCGTGCATGGAGTCCAGGTCCCTGCCGGGGTCCTGCCCGGTGCCACCCGTCTCGCCGGCCACCCAGGTGTCCCCAGCGCCCGGGACCACCGCGGGGGACACCTCTGGGTGCTGCCTCTGGTACTCATCAAGGGTCTCCTGCAGGCGCTGCAGGTTCTGGCTGTAGTGCTCCTGCAGCGCCTGCAGCTCCTCGCCGTGGATGACCTGCAGCTCCTTGATCTTGGCCTGGAACTTTTCCTCCAGCGTTTGCATCTGCTCCAGGTGATACCGCTCCATGTTCTGCTTGTCACGGACAATGGCATCCAGCTGGTTGAGGCCCTCGGTCCTCTCAGCCTTCAGAGCATCCTCTGTCCTGTTGAGCTGCTCTATCACGTTCCGGATCTCCTCCTCGTAACGTCCCTGGAGCTCGCTCAAGCTCTTGCTGTGTTTGTGCTCTTCCTCCTCCAGAAGCCTCCGCTGGCTGTCCAGCTGGGACACCTTGGCTTTGAGATCAGCGTTCTCCCTTTCCAGCACAGCGATCACCTCACTGTACTCACCCTGCTGCTTCCTGAGCAAGTCTTCGTACTCATCCCGCAGGAGAGAGACCGTCTTCACACGCTCTTGGCACAGCGCGTCCATGCTCTGCAGGGACTCCCTGTAGGACTTCATCTCCCTCTCATGCTCCAGACGGACTTTGCAAGTGGCGTAACAAACCTGAGCCTGAACAATTGCATCGTGGACTAACAAAGAGGAATACCGCTCCAGGTCTCCCATGCACGAATGGTAGGAAAGACTCTGGGATATCTTCAGGAGCTTTTGACAGTCCCTCATTGCCTCCTCGGGAGGCAGAGAGAGTAAGGCAACAGATATCTCCTTCAGAACATTGGATTTGTCCTTTAGTTGTTGGGCAAGATCTTCCTGAATGGAAACAAGAGTTCCACTACTATGGTCTGGCATGCTGCCAGTCTCCTCCACCTGGGCTAATTCCTGGCATGGTACCATTTGGAGACGACTCCCATCCCAGGAGATTTGGGCTCTTTCTGAAGCATCTTTTTGTATTTCAAGTGCTTCAGAAATCTGGTGCATAACTCTGTCGAACTCAGGAGTCCTGTAGGCTTTGATGATCTCCTCCAACATGCATTTGTGCTGTTGGAGAGCTGTTTTGGTATTATGGAGGTCTTCTTCAATTGTTTTTAATCTCTGATGAAAAGATTCTCTCATTTTCTGTGCGACAAACCCAAGTTCTGCCTTGATCAATGTAGCATCTGCTACAGTACTTAGAAAACACTGGGAAACCCCCAAACTTGTTTCTGATTTGTCCTCGGCTTCTCCGTCTCTGGTGCTCAAGTGTGCTCTCAGCTCCTCTACCTGGCTCCAGAACTCGCCTTCCAGCAGCAGTTTCTTAGACAGGACACCGGCCAAATCGATGGCTGTATGAGAAACACTTGCCGGCTCCAACAAAACCACCTCAGCTGTTCCCTGGATCTCTCTCAGAAGCTGGGCTATCTCAGAGTTTGCATTTTTTAAAGACTCTGCTATTTGGTTGATGAGAGAGGCCTCAAATGCCACCCTCTCAGAAAGCCATCTCAGCTGGCTGGCGTCAAACACTTCCACTCGCTGCTCCTTGGAGACGTGTTCCTCTTCTCCCAAAACCCCTCCTTCTGGAGCAGGGCTTTCTGTGATAAGGTTCTCACTCTGTTGATACTCCAACGGGACTGGCGCCCCGCTCAAGGCTTGGATCGCGTTTGATAACGTCGTTTCCATGCTGGACAGATTAACAAGGAACAAATCACCCTCTTTTTCCTTGTCTGATTTGGGCAAGGCTCTTAGTTGCTCCCTGCACTTCTCTAAGCAAGTCAGCGCTTGATTGTTTTTCATTTGGAAACCTCCCAGCTCGCTGACGTGACTTTCTATGAGCTTGAACTTTTCCTGCCTCTCATTCTCCAGCTGTGAGATCAAAGCACTGACTTGGGACAAGCTGGTCTGAAGCTGTTCCCGCAGCTGGGACTCTGTGCTGGCCCACTGGTGGTGGAGGGCGATGAGCGTCTCCTGGTTGTGGCCGTGCTGGCTTTCAAGCTTCATCGTGACATCTTTGAGTTTTTCCTCTGTAATATACAGTTTGGTTTCCAGGGAATGGATGATGGAGAGATAAGTCTCAGAGTCGCTTGTCCCCGACGAGGGGTAACCCAGAGCTGGCTCTGAGGACATGCTTTCCTCAGACAGCGATCTGTCCTGGCTCGTGTCTGAAGAGGTACTGCTTGTCCAGTTTTTCTCTGTTCCATCTGGATGGATGTATTTTTGGCACTGGATGCTCGAGAAACGGATCCTTTGCCTCTTGGCTCCCATGATTCCCACATCAGGCTTTGCTAAGGCTTTCTGAACCAACTCTTGGTCCTGGAGTTCTAGAGCTTTGGATGGGGAGCCGAATTCTTCTGCTTGCCTCTGGCTGGTCTCAAGAACCTCATCGTCCTCCTCCTTCAGTGCATAAGTCAGAGCTGGGAGGACATCCTGAGTTTGCAGAGCCTGCCCCAGTTGGGATGGATGACTTTCGTCAGCCTCAAGACTGGGGCCAAGGTCTTCTGCCTCCTCAGCACATGGACCTGTGCCCACAGTAGCTAACTTCTTTAGAGCCTCCTCCTTGGCCTTTAACTTTACTTTAGTCTCCTCTAAACTGCTATCTAAAGCAACCATTTTAACCAAAGCCTCACTGAGATCTTGATCTTTCTTCTCCACAATTCTCAAGTGCATTTCCTTAACATGTCTCAGCTCTTCTTCTTTCTCTTTCAGCACCTCCTGCACACCCCGGAACTGATCTGACACCTCCTCCAACGATTGCTCCAGGTTGTGGTAGTTGGTCTCTTCCATTTCCAACTTTGCTTGTAGCTTTGTAACTTCTTTATCTGACTCGGCAACCTGATTCATGAGCTCGTGGAACCGACATTTGATCTGATCCCTCTCTCTCTCGAGCTCCTTGATGTGCTCGGCGAGTTTCTGGATGCTGGCCTCCTTTATCACCAGCTGCTCCTCCAGTTGGTGGACCAGCTCGCTGCCCTCGAACTTGGCGCTCAGCTTCTCCTTCTGCAGAATCTCCATTTGCTGCGCGCTGTTTTGCAGCTGGTTCTCGTACTCGTTGGCCTTGTCCTCCACCTCCTTCAGACTCCGTATTAAAACCTGCTTTTCCCTCTCGCAGCTCTCCAGCAAAGCCTCGTAGTTCTTCTGCAGCTTCTCCTCCATGAGGACCCGCGCTTGCTCGCTGGCGTTCAGCTGCCCGCTGAGGTCCGCGATCCTGTCCTGGAGCCGCTGCACTTCCTTCTGATGGTCCCTCTGCAGGGCCTGCTGCATCTCCAGGTCCCGCAGCTCCTGGGTCTTCTCCAGCAGCAGAGCCTCCACGCTTTTCAGCTTCTGCTCGCTGGCCTTCAGCTGGGAGCTGAGCGCGGCCTCGCCGTGCTGCCACTCCTCCAGCTGCTCTTTGGCTTTCTCCTTCTCGCTCCTCAGGTCGCTCTTGAGCTTAGCCAGGGTCTGCTCCTTGATGGAGAGCTCGGCCGCCGCGTTACTGAGCCTCGCCTGCAGGCTCTGAATCTCGGCCTCGTGGTGCCGGATCACGTCCTTGGCCTCGGCGTAGCTGCGCTTCAGTGACTGAATCTGCTGATTGATCACCTCTTGACGCTGGCATTGGGCTTCCAGCTCACTTTGGAGGTCTTGGTTGACTTTGTGGAGCCTCTGCCAGGCACCTGATGGCGAGGCGGCCACCTCGGTCTTAAAAAAATTGATTAAATACTAGATTAGTAACACTCCTGGCTTTCCCTTCTGAGTGTCACACCTCTGGCCAGGCAGGCCATGGAAAAGCTCCTTGGCAGCGATTTGGCTGCTACTCACATGCTCCAATTGGGATGATTTGTTCTTGGCACAATTTATTTTGTTTAACCAACTTTTTTACTTTTTTTTCTTTTTTTTTTTTTTTTTTAATGAGCAACAACTGCTTTCCAGTAACAGAAAACACTGACCACGACATCAAAACAGCTGTACAGTAACAGGCTAAAAGGAAAAAAAAAAATAAACCCAAACTCAAACAGAACCAAAAAACAATGAAACAGAAACACCAGCAGTAAAACAGAGACAGACACACGAGAGAAAAATGGGAAGGATGAGGAGGAAGAGGGGATGGAACAAGGTGGAGGAGAAAGGAACTGCTTTTTTTTTTAGCAGGTTTGTTCATCTGGTTGTGAAACAAAAAGTGCACAGTTCAGGTAACACAGTCCTACCAACCAAAAGCAACAACAGAAAGTGAGGTGACAGCAAATGACATCACATCCCACCCAAACACAGGGACACGGGCCAGCTGGGGTGGAGATGTCATTTCTGTGCCTGCAGAACAGGACTGAGTGGCTGCTCAACGCATTAAAGAGATGCTGTTACGCTAAAGCTTAAGGCTAGGGAGGATCTAATTTCTCTACCTGCAAAATAAAATAAACCAACAAAGGACAAAATAAGAAGCCCGACAAGTGGAGGGAGGGAAAAGGTGTGATGAGAATGTAAAAATGAAAGAAACCAACCTTTGTGAGATTCAAACCAAAGCAATGGAGCATGCAAAAAGAAAACTCACAGAAAGCGTCATGCAAAAGGCGACAGAAATTATGTATCTTAAAAAAAAAATAAAATACACAGACAGGAAGAGGCGAGAGAAGCACAGCGTTAAGCCTGGGAATTTGGCCTGCCTTGCTGTACTCTGGTTGCTGATAAGAAAAGCCCACAGATGTGACACTCAGTTATGTTAAGTTAAATTTCATGCTTTACACCAAAAACATGCAAGAACATCCGCCTGGGACAGGTTAGTACGTGCCCCCTCCCACCCACTGTGGCCAGAGCCGGGGGATGTCTCCAGTCCCTTTGTGAGGAGCAGGAGCCCCCAAGTGTTTCTCCCAGTAGGGATTGAAGTCGGGGTCCCAAGGAAGCTCAGAGCAAGAGAGGGGTTACACGAGGCCGGAGAGGCTTCGGTGCACGGCACATGCATCGGGTGGGTGTCAGTGGCTGCCCTGTGAAACGGGCTTGGTGCCCCCCGGGCAGCTCAGGAGGGATGGGCTGGCAGCAGTCAGGCTCCTCCATCACCCCTCCCCAGAGACAACATAGGAACCTCCCCGAAATTAGGCATGATGGAGGTGGGGGCACATGAAATTCTGAAGGTTTGTCCAAAAAAAATGCTGTGATGTTTGCCTGCAGTCTGGGGCTGCAGAATTTCCTCAGTGACTCCACTCCCTCCACCCCAGCACATTTTGGTGGGGTTACTCCCTTCTACAATAGGATTTTAATCCCTCTGGCTCCCAGGAAACACAAGGGAAATCCCCAGAACAATTAAACTGGAGCAGGCAAAATCCTCCAACCCTTCCAAAAACGCTCTCCAACTTCCAGGTCCAAGTTTGGGTCACTGCTCAGGGCAGCAATGATTTGCCCAGTCCCTCTGCACACTTCCCCTCTTGCTACTTCTCCTCATACTGAGGCACTGTGGCCAACTTAAGCACAGACAATCTGATGGTGGATTCAGCATCCAGCTTTTAGCCCCATTCCCTGATTTTTTTCCATCCTTCAGGCAAAGGGAGGTCGGATGCCTTTGCCCCAGGGAAGTGGGAGTTAGTTACTCTTCCAGCACTGCCAAGTGAAAGTGGAACTCCTCCAAGCAGGCATTGTCAGCTCAGAGACTCCAGAAATAAATGAATTAATAACTCCTCCTGGGAGATCATGGGCAAGGAAGGCAGGATGTCCCCCTCCCAGGGTTGGCTCCACTGCCTGTGCAACTTCTTCAGGGGAAATTTTCCTGTGAGAAATAAGGACTCAAGGTTTGGCATTGACACCGGGTTTGCTGCCACGGGAGTGTAGGGTTTGGCCACGCACGAGGCACTTTGATCCACAGCCAGTTTGGTCAAGTAGATTTGAGCAGGCCAAAATGCTGCCCCTCCACAGAACAGGACTGTGGACCCATAAGAGCAGATAGAAGCTGCCCTGTGGGTGTCACAGTTCCTCTTGGCATGGATGTTCCCAAAGGAAGGGCTGGGAAAAGTTCACTTTGTTTGGAGGACGGGAGGAAAGGCTTCCCAAGAGACCATCCTGTCTCTTCTGCCAGATCCTCCAAAACACATTTCTAGGCTTAGCTGAGGAAAGGCATCTTGTAACAGAAGAAACCACTAAAGTGACCCAAGACATCAGGCTGTCCTCGTGCAAATCCCGCTCTGGCTGCAGGGAACATGCCTGGGAGATACACCTGAGTGTGCTGTGTTTGCCCGTGTAACTGTCACACAAAATCCCCAGCCAGGAGCAACTGTTGGGCTACAGGATACTTGGAAAGACTTGTGTGGACTCCACTTCCTGAGGGGGAACAGAAAGGGGAAGACAGCTGTTGCAGAGGCAAACACAGTATGGGATGGATCAGAGGTGGACTTTGCTGAGGTCCCTCTGCCTACCACGGCTGTGTTTTGTCTTCCCTCGGGAATGCTAATAGGTAATGCTACCTCCTACCCCATCCCAGATAAGAGGTTTTGTTCAGTAGATGATTCTGGTAAAGCTACAGAACTGGCAACATTTGCAAGAAGGTCAAATCTCTCGGAGCCTGCTCAGTGGTGCACATCCCTGTGTCACCCAGGATGATGCCCCCAGGAACACCCCAGACTGAAGCCCACCAGGGACCCCCTCGGGTGCAGAGGAAGGCGGATCTCTCTCCTCCCTGCTCTCCTACCTGCAACACGTAGCCCTCCCGGGCGCTCTGCTCCCGGCCCAGTGCCACTTTCAGCTGGTCCTGCAGGTGCCGGTTCTGCTCCAGGAGCTCCAGGGCCTCCTTCTGCTTCTGCTCCAGCTGGAGGGACACAAACAGAGACAGCGTCCAGGGAGTGGGCAGGGGGTCAGCCATAAGGAACAAGCGGCTTGGAGGGGACACAGAGCAGAATGAACAGGGCTTTTGATGGCACTGCTGCTCTGCTCTGCTCTGGAATCTAGATTTCATTTTGCCAGGAAAAATCCCTCCCCCCTGAAGGAACTAAATTGTGCATTAGTGTAATTCGTAAAGCTCACTGCAGCAAAGGATGAATGGCACCAGCTCGTGCCAGGCACGACCCCGGCAAATCCCTGCCCGGTTCAGCTTGGTGATACTCCTGGTTATTCCATGCCTGCACCCCTTTCATTCCTGCTAATACACCTTAATCCCAACTAACAACCACCTTTGTTATCCCAGGCATGGACCTCTTCCAAGCGAGCTGAATCTCCTCCTTTCTTTTCCTAAAATTGCAACACTGATTGATGTAGGCTCCACAAAAAGGGAACCTTTGTGGCGTGTGCTACAACTCAAGGCAGTTTATAACTGCAGACACAAATCTGCAGCTGCAGAGGCACACAGGACTGAGATCTTGAATTTGGGGTCTGTTTGATACACCTCGATTGTACCAGTCTCATCAGACATAGAGTGGCTACAAACCAACACAAATTTGGCTGCGTTGACTGGGAGGGGACTTGGAAGTACCAGGCTGTAAGAACAGTTCTTTCTGCAACCGTGGGAACATGAAAGCTGTCGGCAGAGCTGAACTGGAATGGACATGGATCTGTGCCTTGCCAGCTCCCAGAGGACCTACAGCATCCCTACTTGTTGCTACTACAAGGCAGCAATAAATGCAGCTTTTTTTTAAGCCTATCCCAGACTTCCTACAGGGACCACCGTGGCCTGGAGGCCATTTTGGCAGGCAGCCTGCACCCCGCACACCCCTTTACCTCCTTCTCCAGCAGTGTAGTCAGGTGCTGCTTCGCCAGCCCCTCGTCCCGGTCCTCGGTGTGGGCGAGGTGCAGGGGTGTGATGGGGATCTGCTTCTCCTCCCGCAGCGGGGTGGTCTCCACCTGGTGCCAGCGCTGCTCGATCTCCACGTGCACGTTCTGCGGTTTGATGTCTGCCGGGACGGGCAGGATCCGGTCCACCTCCATTCTCAGTGCCTCTTCCGACCCTGCCCCGTCCACAGCGTCGATCATCTCGAAGCGCTTGCGCCGCTCCTCCCGCCGCCGGGCCCGCTCCCGCTCCAGCTCTCCCGGGTCGGCGTCGGTGGCACCGGTGTCCCTGGGGAAGGCGGCTGAGGAGTCTGCAGCGTTTGCACGCTCCTGCACCAGGGCCTGCTGGATGGGGCGAAATTCAGCCCAGTCAAAGGTCTTGGACCGTCCTTCTCGTCGGCGTTCCCGAGCACGGCTCCGCTTCTGCTCCGGGTCCAGCTCAGTTTGCTCTACATCTGGCTTCTCACTCGGCTTTGGACCAGTCTCGAAGGAAGAGCTTGTTTTGCTTTTCTCTTCCGGCAGTGAGCTGTGAGGACAGAGAGAGAGTGAAGGAAAGTGTCAGTGGGTGCTGGAGATGGCCAGGCGCTCCCATGCATGCCTCGGAGAGCCGGGTGGAAAGGGGCTGCTGGAAGCCCAAGCCAATGCCACGTGGGTGCCCCTCTGCCCCTCCATCTCCTGTCGCCTCTTGGGTGCAGGAGCTTCTGCTGCCCTTCCCCGGGGTCGAGCTGGTGTGCAAAGCCTTGGTGCAAGCGGTCCCAGCTGCTCCCGAGCCCCCAGAGAGTGGCTGATCCCAACCTTGCTCCTCCTCAGCAGCCACACCAGGGGCAGTGACCACGACCCAGCAGCAGCCCGTGGCCAAGGCAGCAACCCCAAACTGTGCTGCCAGTGGGGGAAGAGGCTCCAAAAGCTCCTCCTGCACCCTGGTTGTGGGGCTCCATGCACACCCGCCAGTCAACAGGGCCACAGTCACGTGCTTGCAGGGAGGATGCCACCAATCTCACCAAAGTCAGGCTGGCTTTGGAGCTGTGGGGTGGGGAAGCACAGAGCAGCTCCAAGAGGTCTTGGGAAACAAGGGGAAGATTTCCCTCGAGCTTGGAAAAATACTAGTGGGTCGAAAACTTCTCCGTGCCACTATCTGCACTGAAGGTAGAGACCTCCCCCGGGGCACCCAGCCTCAGGGGCAGCCCCCCCAGCACCGGGATGCATCCTGTATGTGCAGGGGTCAGTGCAGCAAGGAGAGTAAGTTCTTCAACACACATTGGAAATCACTGAAAACACCAATTTCTCAAGCAAGGAATGATTTTTAGTGCTGAGTTAGAGGGTGGTGGGTTGAGGGGGGAGACATACATGTCAAGCAGGGGAAGTTAACAGGGGAAGGCAATACCGTTTCCAACCTACAGATAATCCATAATGCAGTATTAGCTTATTAAATGTGGACATGCCAGCCTTGTAACATGCACATCAAAATTGAAACAGAAAACAGCAGTATGCTCAGTTTGTGGAGGAAGCCTGTCCCAAAGGAGTGGTGGGTACTTGCTGAACCCTCTTTGCTGTCTGAAGCCCCCTGAGATGCCTCCTGAGGCACAGCCCTCCTGCTCAGGCTGACTCCTGGCTCTCCCTGCTTCCTCCAGCCACAGCATCCCCCCGGGCTCCAGCCTCCAGCACATCCTCAACAAGCTTTCTGGAACAGCTGGAAAGCAGCTCCCTGGGCCCTTCACTGCAGGCCCTGGGACCACATGCATCAAGATCACCATGACAGGGAGCAGCAGCAGCACCACAGCTTCTCCCGCCTTGGGAACACACCCCAGCTCCCATAGCCAACAACCTCATGGATGTGCATATGCCCAAAACAAAGGATGGAGCAGAAGAGATGGCTCTGCGTGGGGCCCAGGCTAGTATCTTCCGATGCACTGTCATCCACCATCAAACCACAGGCTCAGTAGAGCTGGGTTTTGAGAAACTCTGGCAGTTACAGGCTAAAACCAGCTCAGAGATAATTCTTTCTTCAGCGCTGTCACTTGCAGCTAATAAAATAAACCCAAAAGGCACCACAATGAAACATTGCTGCTCCTCAACCACGACTCCAAAGCCAGGCTCTCAATCTGGAGTCAGTTAGTGATTACAGCTGCATTTTGAAGAAGTAAAATGGGGATGAGACCGAGTCTTAATATGGAGATGAGTGTTAGAAAAAAATGGGGGTCCCGGGGCCCCTCGGATGGTGTTGGGACATAGAAATTATGCTACTTTAAATCCCACATGAAAGAATCTCGGCATTTCTAGAGGTGACATCTCTCACAAGCTCATTTCTCCTCCGCTGCTTTCCAAAGGGCATGGGATGTGTGTCAGGGAGTGGAGGGACAGCTGCTGGGAACAGAGTGAAGAGACTCAGGAGACTGACCCAAAGTTTCTCATTTCATCTCCTGCAAGTGCCCCATGGCTATGAACTCTGCTCAAACACTTCACATCTCCTCCATCCCAGACAAACTAATTCACATCACATGGGGGGGGTGTCTTCGCCTCCAAATGTTATTTATAGGTCAAAATAAAAAGGTTTTTTTTTAATAGGGGTGGGTGTGGGAGCAGTGCAAGCTGCGAGCTGAGCACACTGTGGCAAGAAGCTCATGAAGGCTGTAGGGAACTGGGGGAGCACTGGGGAGCTCAGCCTCACCAGGGCTGTGAGCTAAATATGGATCCAGTGCTTTCTTGGGGGTATTTTCTATTTGCCCTGTCATCGTTAGCAGAGTGTAATGAGTGTCTCTACAGACAGCAGGACACTGCTGAGGGCAGGCAGCAGCACAGCATCTGCTCCCCATGCTGGGTGGTGACACACACAGCAATATAAACAGTCATTAGGACTTGAGAAACCAAGAAAAGGTGTGTTTGGCTCGGTGGAGACACGGCAGCAGGTTAATGAGATACGGCAAAGGGCTGCAGGAGCGTGCAGGATGGGACAGGCCCTGGGGACGGGGTGAACACCATCGCCCTCCCGGCACGCCGAGCACCCGGACTAACATCCCTCCTGCACCCCGGCCACGCTGTGCCAACGTCTGCCACCCTGGGCAGTCTGTCCTTCAGCTTTCCAGCAGCCCCCTTCGCAAGCCACTCCCCGGGTGCGGAATGTAACGGCATCCCAAAGCCAGGTGGGATGCGCTGGGATACCCCACACCAGGTGAACACAGCCCTGCTGCACACACAGCACAGGACTTCTCAGCAACGTGACTAACCCACGCCAGCCTCCACCCCAACCAAAACCAGCTCGGTGGGAAACGACAGAAGCACACACATAATTCCCTTTTCCCAGCTCAGGATGGATTCACAGTCTGTTTGTGCAGCGTAACAAGTTACTGCCCAGCCGGGACCTGCGCTTGGACCCTCTCAAGAGGGAAAGCCAAGTGAAACCACTTTGTGTGGGCTTGGAGCAGGTGCAGACAGTGAGCACAGGACTATCGTGCTGCAGTAACCTGTGAGCAACCATAAACACATCTGGCTCTTTAAAGGCAGAGAGGTCCCCTCAAATTTTCTTGGTCTTCATCTTCATATCTAGTCACATCGGAAGATACCAGTGTGGGGAAATCAAGTGTCAAGACCAGGTTGCTTCTTCCCTTCTCTCTGGCTTTTATTTAAAGAAAAAAAAAAAAAGAAAAAAAAAAGGAAGGGGGGGAAGAAAAGAAAGAAAAATAAATGGAAACTGCAGGACTTCTCATCCGAGGTGCAGAAAAGGAGGAGCATGCAGTGAATCACGAGATATACAAACCACAGAACGTTAATACAGGAGAGAACACAGTTTTCCAACCTGGGCTTCAGCACGGATAGTTTCAAAGAGAAGTTTTTCCTGGGATTGCATGGAAATCAAACATACACAGGAGTGAGGAGAGAGGCGGCTTCCCTGAGATCCCCGCGAGATCCACCAGAGCTCGGGTAGGGCTGGGAAACAGTGGCTGAGTGCCAAGTGGGATAGGGAAGGAGAGGCTGGAGCATCTCCAGGTCAACAGCACTGGGTGAGAAGAGCCATTCCATGAACTTTGGGGACAAACCTGGCAAAAACCTGCTCGCTGCAGCTACAGTAAGGACAGGAAATGGAGTTAGTGGTGTGGCCATGTCCACGCAGCCTATAAGAGGTGGCCCATATGAGTGTGGCCAGCAGGGTCAGCTGTGAGGACACCAAACACCCTGTACCCACAGCTACAAGCACCCACAGAAGGTACTCAGTGATGCAAGGGCTCCCTTCCTCTGGCACTGACACAGGAGGAGACAACAGCATTATTAACGCGTAAGGGGAATGAGCTGCAGCAGCTTCTGGAAGATCAAAAGAGGAGGGGAGACGATTTGCTGGCTGGAGTTTAAAATAGATCAGAGCCAAACAGCTACTAAATTGAACCCTGGGTTCCTGCTGCCATGACCCGTGGAGGGGCTGGGCAGCTCATGCAGAACAGTAGCCAGAGGAAAGGGGGAACCCAGCACAACTGAATCCAAGTGGTTTCACAATACCTGGTGAGAATCCAAAGGAGCCTTGATATAGAAACAGTGTTTCATATTCCTATGCACAAATTAAAGCCACATTTTCAACCCTCTTTGAAATCTGCACGTGTAAGAATAACTCAGCATATCAGCGTCCCCACAAAGTGTATCCAAATTAAGCCCAGAGAGAGGGACGTGAGAAAGAGCCGCAGCTTCCAGGAACGGACAGGCTCAGAAACAGGAAAAAAAAAGGGATGAGGGAAGAGTTACTCCTGCACAGCAAACCACACAACTGCAGGGGCTGCTACACTCCCCCCTTACCTTGTTACATCAGGAGCAGTGGTGGGGCGAACGTGCTTCATGATGGTCTGGATCCAGTTGCGGCGAATGCCCGACGTCATGGCAGAGAGGGTGAACTCCCCTTCCTTCGTCTAGGGACAGAGGAGGAACAGCTCAGAGCAGCTGATTGCACCCATCAGCACTGTCCCAAAACCACTCTGCACCCAGTCCCAAGCCCACAGTGCTGGGCCACTGCTTGCTGGGCAAACAGAGGTCGCACCCAGCCCCTCCATCCCCCAGCATGCTCCTGGCGGGAATTAGTGTTTCCCAGCAATCAGGCTAATTTTGTCACAGTTGAGATCCTAAGGCTGAAACAAATCTTTGCCTTTCCTCCTTCCCTTTCCCCTAGACAAAAAAATGGCTCTCAAACTCAAGGCCACAGCTCTCTGGAGCACCCTGGGGGCTGCTGGGTGGCCTTTCTTGGGTGTTTGGGAACATGTTTCCCTTGTCACGGACGAGCATCCCCATCAGCTGTCCTGCAGCCAGACTCTTCCTCCTCCCCACATTTTCCTTACGTGGATCTGGAAGCCGTAGTTCCGCTGAACTGGGTACTCAGTGACATCGTAGCACGTGGATAAATCGATTTCTCCATCCAGGTCAGCTGCCTGCAGGGGGAAGAGGTAAAATAAGCCACAGAGCTCTGCAGCCCCCAAGTGCAGTGGGCTCACAGGGAGGCACAGCAGGTCCCTGGGAAGCACAGAGCCCTGAAGAGCTATGCTCCAGGACCTTGGGAAGGCAGCCTGCCAGGGGCAGTCTGGGAGAACTGGGAGTTCCCCCGTGTGCAGTGATGGGTTGAACATGGACAGGAAGACACTTACCTCCTCCGCCACCGAATCCCGGTAGTATCTCAGGCTCTGGTCAGTCAGCACAAACCAGTGCTTCTTCCACTACGAAACAACCAAGATGGGGCAGTTACAATCCTGCTCCTTTCCCCACCAGTGGAAACACAGTGGCTCTCGTCACAGGTCAGCTGGCAGAGGTGCCCCACAGGGAAGCAGCTCAACGCCTCTCCCCTCCCAGCTCCACACTCGGCTTCTTTGAGACCCTCCTGACAGGAAGGGGAGACCCAAACAGGCAGCAAGGCAAGGGACAGTGATGGTTTGCACCACCAGGACCCCGAATTCCCTGGTGCTGCCACACTACAGAGTGCTCCACCCTCAGCAGCACCAACCCTGCGTGTGACAGTGACACAGGGTGAGAGCCACAGGGGCAGTCGGAGCCTTCTCAGCAGCTCCACTGCAAGACTATGCTTTTAGTGACTGCACTTAAAACCTTCTTAACAACAACAAAAGAAAAGCAGTAAAACATTCATGTTTTATCTGCAGTACCTAGAAACTGAGTTGGAGTCTATTCCTGGCCCTTACTCTATACAAATCCTCCTCCTGCATGCTCCCAGCCAGGCACAGGCTCACCTAAGGCAGCTTTCAGTCAATAAAGCACAATCCAGTGGCCGGTTCCCCCTCGGCTGTCTATGGATGTGCCCTCAGCCCCAGTACCCACAGCGGAGCCCAGGCCATGGCACTCACAGCCACGGGCAAGTCGTTCTCATTTTCCCTCAGCAGCTGAGCAGGAGGGAAGGAAATCCAGGGAAGGGACAGTTTGCAAACAGCCAGGACCATCCATGCTGCCTCGGCATCAGCGCCCATGACTAAGGCTCTGATGGAGCAGCACATCCCACATCCCTTCGGGAACAGACAGCAGGAAAACAGCATCAGCTGCTTCCCTCAGTGCCAACTTAGAGAGATTTATTTATTTATTTATTTACTGGCCTTGTCATTTCCCTGGTACTCAGGAGACTTCACCTGAGCCTCATTACTGACACCAAAGAGGTCACTGGGTTGCAAGGGAGATGAGACTGATAAATAGAAAACAGGAACATGAAACCAGCACTGCTATCCAAGCTGCCCTGGCTCCCTAGAAACCCACGATACAATATCCACCTGTGGGGCTTTGAAACCTCCCCAGGACAGAGGACCAGCAGTTCTCACTCCAAGGCTGATCTACCCAGCAGGGACATCAGGGCTCTGTCAGTGCCAAGAGCAGCCCCACGTGCCACCAGCACAGCCAGGATGTTGGAGTGAGTGGATATAAAGGGCAGAGCTTCCCCATGACTCACCTGCCCATCCTCATACTGCTTTGTCAACCAGCCCTTCTTGAAGTTCAGTAGGTCGGGCTGGAAGAAAGGAGAGAGGGATTAGAGGAGAGGGAAGAAGTGTCTGCACCCAGAAGGCAACAGAAGTGACTTGATAAAACACAGTGCAGCAATTAAAGAGACCAGCAACAGTTAAATTCACAGAATTTAATCACAGAACAGTTTGGGTTGGAAAGGACCTTTAAAGGTTATCTAGTCCAGACTGCACCATTACACTGTGTGGTGGCTAAATGTTTGCACCCAGGAGGAGCAGAGACCTGCTGCATGGTATACTCAGCTGTTCCCGTCCTGCCATTTTCTCTCGCCATTTCCTACTGCTCCACCAGCATAACAGAGGAAGGAGAAAAGTGAATTACCAAGACTTCAGGCAGTTTTGTCCTTCTGTTATATATTATGAAAGAAAAACTACATGCTGTTGATGTAAGGCTGCAGGGTTCAAAACAGGCTGAGTTCCCAAGGCTGGAAATACAGGGAATCTGAGCCCTGCACCACCCAAACAACACCTGCTCTTTCCTCCGAAGTAGGTACATGGGGATGTCAAATCCCTGAGAAAAGCAACCAAGACAGCGTGGGATAACTGCTGCCAGACCCTCCTCCCAGCCCTGCCCGTGTACAGGGAAGGATGTGGTGGAAATGCTTTCACTCCCTCGAGGCTGAGCTCCTCCAGCTGCTCCACGTGCTGCAGAGAGGAGGAGGAAAAAGGACAGCAGTGTGTGAAATCCAGCTGCAGTGTCTGAAACTGGCTACAGCAAGGGGAGAAATGGAAATTGGGGTCTGGAAGCCCATTCAATCAAACCTGTGCTGTGGGGCAGCACATCCCACATGTGAATGATCCCATGGTGGTGGGAACCCAGTCCTGCCCCACAAAAACACAAAGGAAAGTAATTCATTGAACTACAGAATCATGGAATGGTTTGGGTTGGAAGGGGTCTTAAAGATCATCTTGTTCCAACATCCTGCCATGGGCAGGGACACCTTCCACTAGCCCAGGTTGCTCCAAGCCCCGTCCAACCTGGCCTTGGACACTTCCAGGGATGGGGCAGCCACAGCTTCTCTGGGCAACCTGTGCCAGGGCCTCACCACCCGAACAGGGAAGAATTTTTTCCTAACACTAGATAACGTGCACTGCCACTTCATATGCACTTCTTGCACCTTTTTATTCCCACCAAGAATTTAAAACTCACTCTTGTGGCTGTACAAGTCTACCCAAAAAGCTCCAGAAACACCAGCTACTGCATTATTCTGATAAGTCCTTGAATAGAAGCTGTCTGTCCGCAAAAAATGCAACTTGTATTTACAGTAGCTCTGTAATTTATCTGAGAGATTAGCAAGTGTATTTATTTTGTCCCTGCAGAAGGGTGGTGAGGGAAAGGAGAGCATTTTGTGTTTGTTCTGTACTGTTTGCCTCCAGGTCTGGTGAGCATTTGAAATATGCAAAGGGAGGAAAGCTCAGGAGGGCAGGTTCAGCCCTTCCTTGAAGCCTTCATCCCACTCACACCCACTTCCAACAGCATAAACATCAAGGAAGTGGCATTAGAAAACTGGGACGTGTTGGCTCTCTGAAAACTCTCTGAGGATCCTGGCTGAGTGGAAGGTGTCCTTGCCCATGGCAGGGGAGTTGGAACGAGATGATCTTTAAGGGGCCCTCCATCCCAAGACATTCTAGGATTCTGTGATTCTATGAAAATGCATCAGTCATGACCCAGTGGCTGGTCCAAGTCCAGAAACTGGACTGACCCTCTGCTGAGGTGGAAATACCCTGCTGCAGCCTCTGCTGGGGGACAGCACAGGTCAAAAGGGGCTCTGGCCAGGCAAGGTGACCCCAGCACCTTCAGGGTGACCTACAGCATCAGGGTCTAACACATCAAGCAAAGCATCAAGGAAATTGGGTATTCCAGGGGAAAATAACAAGCAAAACGGGGCTGCTTCCCAAGCTCCTGCTGTACTTTGAGGAAAAGGGCTCCTCGCAAGACTCAGTCTTTTAATTTCTGCAGCAGGCAAAAAGTGTGGCTCTTCTCCAGTTGAGCCCCTGTGACTCACAGGATTGGTCACATCTGACCCGGGTCACTGAAACCTGCTCCAAATGTGAGCATAACCCACGTCCTACGTGCTGACCATGAGGAAAGCAGCAGACAGTGCAGTTTGCACTGCATCCGCTGGGGAAAGGCCTCTCATGTCCTCCCAAAAGGCAGGGGACACGGTCCCCTGGCTCACCGTCATAGAGGACTCCGTGGACCTTCTGTCCAGTGACTTTGCCCGGCGATGTGGGGACAGGGGAGATGCAGACACGTCCAGGATGGAGCCCACGGCCGCTCCTTCGCAAGTGAAGTCCTGTGTGAACAGAATTAGCCCAGATCAGTGCAGGAACTAGGACAGAGTCCTGCTCTCTTGGCTCATGGCATAAAAATCTGCTTTATTTAAGGGGCATCTCAGCCTCAGAACAAGTGTCATTTCTTTGGCAATACAATTTTTTGTCCTCTCAGGCATTAATTTGTTCCCAATATATCCAAGCGTATCTGGGACTCTCAAACCTGCCTGTTTCTTTTGTTACTTCACCCCATCCTGATGTGTCCTGGCCATGCCAGATCTGAAGTTTCCCTTTATATTTTGGAGAAAGGAGAAAAGACAGCCTGATTTTCCACTCTGATCTACAGCCGGGCCAAGGGAGCAGAGCAGCAAGTGGCAAACCCGCAGAGACTGAACACACACAGCATGTGGCTCCTGCAGGAGCTGCCTGCGACTCCAGATCCACACCCAGGGACAAACCCTAGAGCTGAATGCTCTGTCCTGCGCTGCAGGATCCCAGGTGCCATCCCCCAAAGCCCACCAGGAGACCTCAGCCGAGCCGCTCACCCGTTTCCGTGGGAAAACCCTCTTCTCGCTCCTGCCCTGCCGCGTCTCGCTGGAAAGGGCAGCCCCTCCCGGCACGTTCGTTTCCATGTGCTCCGCGTTCTCAATATCTAATGCCTCAAATTTTTCAATTACCTGGGATCGCCTGGAACACAGAGAGAAAGGGGAAACCGGAGAAGGTTTAAACACAGGAGCAGCAACTGAGCGGAGCTGTACAACCCCACAAATTCAAGGCTGCAGAACTGATTGACCCGCTGTTCGTGCACACCTGGCTTTTGGTCCCTGTTCCTCTGCGGGCTCCAGTGTGCCCAAATCCAGGGTAAAACGCCTGACACACATCCTTTCACCCATGGCCAAAGTGGGAAAAAACCCTCACACTATTTAGCTCCACAGGTAGCACCTTCAATAACTAGAAAACCCTTGCAAAACCACCTGTAACTTTCTACTTGTGAATTTTACAGCCCTTTGGGAAGCAGGGACTGTGGGGCAGCTTTGGCTTAAGCATTGGCTCTCTCCTCTAGCACTGCAGCTATCGATGGCCCCCCAGGCCACAGAGCACTGATATGTCAGACCAAGCTGGGCTGCAGAAATAAAGGGGGGTCAGCTTTTCCCAGACTGTTCACTGCAATAGGTACCCTCTAAAAACTCAGCCTCACACAGGGAACAGCCACAGGATTGCATGGAGTGAACACTGTCCATAGGTGCCTCCAGATCATGGGTCTGGCTCGCAGGATGCACCAGCTGAAGGGGAATGAGATGAGGAGCACTCTGTGCCATGGCAGGGCATTCCCTGAAAAACCTGGGGCCATTCCCTCCTCTAAACTGGGTTGCAAATCCAATATGGAGAGCAGGGAGCACAACTTGGGTCTCTCAGACACTGCTTGGTGGTCCATCACACAGTGGCACTTGTGTCTCTGAGGATGGAGAACTATGAAGAAATGTGGATGGAGCGGGGGCCAACCCTGGATAAAAACAAATGGGATGCTCCTAAGGATGAGCAAATAGGCCTTTGCAGGTAGAATTAAAAGTGCTGGTTCAGCATGAAAAGCTGCTCACTGACCCACAGGAGAGGAAGCCCTTGAATTTGCAAAGCACCTGCTGGTGTCTGAGTTTGCATTCCCAGGGGTTCAGGCAAGAATCAACCTCAGGTCCTTAATCACAACCTGGGAACGTGAAGCAACAACCCACCACCAGTAAATGCCAGCTGTGCTCCAAGCTGTGAGGTTTAAAGGTCCATTTCAAACCTCCCCCAAAAAGCTCAATCCAGGTGGTTTCTTGACACAAAATTTGGACCCACTTGTACCACATTTAACCTTGGTGCTGCTTCCTCTGTGTAAACCTCTAACATGCAAGAAAATCACAACGACAACCACATAAGGGGAAACAGGTTATCCAAAAAACCCCATTTTTAACACTTCCCACAAAAAGGAACAGCAGGTTAAAGGCTCAAAAACCATGAAATGTTCAGTTTTCAACCAACATTTGCACCAAATTCCATAAATGAGAGGAACAGTCTGAGCACATGACATCCCCTGGGAGGCTAGGGGTCCCCCACTGCTGCTCAGAGCCAAGGCTGCCAGGACACAACCAAAGAGGAAGGGACACAATTGGTGGGGAAGACTTTGCTTTGTAAATTCAAAGATCTTTGATGCTTCTACAGGACATCTGTTCAGCCCTTGCTACCTCCCAGTTTGCAAACTGGGAGTGGGCAGATCCCGGGCTTGTGCAGAGCTCCCAGTTTCCCTGGGATAGTCTGCCTGTGAGATGTTCAACACAAGCCAGGCTGTGGAACATAAATCCATGTTCTCCATTCACTGACAGACAGGGAATTGTTTTGGAGTCCCAATTTTTTAACCCTTTTTACAGTGGCCCAGCCTTCTCTGAGTCTCAGTTCAGGAGAAAATAAGAGATCCATGAATTAACATTGTCTGTGCCCTACTGAGTGAAGGCCTGAAGAAAAAAACAAATCAGGAGAAAAATAAAGAACAAAAACCCAACCAAAAAAAAACCATAAAAACAAAATCAAAAGCAGGCTGATTTCTCATGAAAGGGGCTGCACCACCAGGTTGTTCTACGGCTTGAGATTGAGATGAGATGGTAGCGAAGCAGGCGAAGTAAAGGTGGACACGTCACACAGCAACACAGCAGGAGAAGGTGGAGAGCAACAAGACCTGGAAGAAAACAAGGCTGGAAAATGAATGAACAGAAGAGGAAATTATATATCTGTATCTACATACAAAACAAAATCAAAATCATTCCGGTTCATTTGTCATTGAAAAAGGGAGGAGAAAAATAAATCACTGCAACCAAATCACAGCCCCAAGGGTTAATATCATCCGGATTACAGGAAAGAATCTTTCTTTTTCCCATTAGATCAATATTTCAGAGATGTTATTGCCAGAGATCCTGAGGGAACGGGGAGGGAAGGGCTCTCCTCCCCACCAAAACGTGTCAGAGAGAGCTGTTCCCTCTGCACAGAAGCTCTGTGTGGACAAAACGAGGCTGGGACAGGTAGGAAGAAGCATTTTAAAAGCTGCAGTGCCATTTAGTGCTTTTCAACTACAAAAGCTCATCCCAAGGAATTCCTCGGCCATGCAGGCTGTTAATCTTTTCCAGGCCACTAAACCCAGGCTGCAGATCTTGGCTGTTAGTGTGGGGGGTGTGCAGTGGGAAGGGAAGCTCTAAAAACCAGCACGAGCTATCGTTAAAGTGATTTTCTTTGATTGGAAAAAAAGGGCTTGTTTTTATTGGATTCATTCATTATTTAGCAGCAAGAAAGATAGCGAGTGTCAGGAAAAGAAAGGATAATTTTCCCAAGAGGCCCACAAGTATGAAGAGGATAGTTTTACAAGGAAAAAACCCCTATATTTGGGAGAGCAGACACTCCTATGTATGGGGAGAAGCAGAATTCAGAGCTGAGCTTTGCATCTCAAGAAGCTCCAGAGAAGGAATTTGAGGGAAAAAAGTCTCTTAAGTGATTTCAGGCAGTTCTGCTCTTTACTAGGGCTAGAAATACACCTCAGCCCCTGATCACACTGCTACAGGAGGTCTGGCAGATGCCACATTGGACTCCTGCCAGCGTGAGAAGAACATGGGGTCAACTGAGAAAGCTGTGGATTTAGAGGCTGCACCCCTGGAATTGTGCAAAAAAGCCAAGCTTGCCAACCAGAAATCCTGGTGCTCCCCAGGGAGCTGCAGAAGATGGGTAAGCCTGCAGCTGCACACCCAGAGGAAGGGGCTCTGGGTCTCTGCACCCCGGGGACCCCCCATCCAGTGGTGGTCTCCTTCCCAAAACTGCTGGCACCCTCCTCTGAGATGTGCCAGGATTTATCCCCGCAGCTGCAGAGCCCTGCTGGGATATGGGGACTGATGTCCAAGCACATCCCTGCAGATCACTTCAGCTGTGATTTTGTGTTCAAAACTTCAAGGTTCATCCACAGGGTTTCCAAAGAGTTGCCCCTGCTCTTCTGCCCTAGGGATGGTTCTGAGATGGGAGACTGGGGATGACTCGACCTCTGTGGCCACAGCCCCTCTCCCCCAGGCCGGTGGGACATCCCGGTGAGTGCCACAGCCCTGTCCTGCCACGTGCCAGCAGAGGGAACTCGCACTCTGCCGCTCTGCCAAAATCAGGGAGATTATCTCCTGTTTTCTGATTCCTGGTTCTGAGTGGCTGCGAGCTCAGACGTCTGCATGGGGCGTGGAGGCAGAGTCAGGTATAAATGGTCAACACGGAAAATTCCTGGACTTAAGTCACGTAATAACTCTCATGATAAGGAAGCAGGAGGAAAAGCCTTGACAAACGGCTTTAGCTGGAGTTAAGCCTAAGGTGTGTCACTCACGATGCAGCACTGGGTACCTAAAATAATTCTCTTCCATCCACAGCTCTGACATTTGCACTGATTTACACAAAAAAATGGGAGGAAGAGCTGAAAATACCAACAGAATCAGAGTGAGTTTGTTTGGCTGCACTGAAAAGCAGATCTGAACAATGCCTGACTGGTGCTTTTGGGGTTGGCGTGGGGCACGTGATTTCGGGCAAGTGTCCCCTGACATGTTAGTGGGTTACTGAGAAGGATTATTAGAAATGGTGTTAAACCAGGGGGAAAAAACTGACCCCACAGCATGGAAGTGAGTTATTGTATCTGCTCAACCTCAAACAGCACAGTCTGAGCTCAGAGGAGAAAAATGAGAGGGATATGGGGACTAAGTAAACTCAAGTTTAAAAAGCAGTCAAGCCAAGCTGAGCAGGGTGCTGGGGAATGTTAATTCTTTGGTGCGACGCTGGACCGTGTCTCTGCGCCCTGTTGAGTCCACCTGAGAGCTCCAACACGGGTGTCCCAGCTCTGGGACACAGGACCTCTGCACCCACACCACCTGCACGGGCCAATTCCCAGGTTACTGGAGGAGAAAACAAATGTACCCATCCCTAAACACCCACTGAACCATCCCTGTTCACAGCACACTCCTCCAGCACCACAGGCTGCAATCCCTCCCGCAGATGGGGACCCCTCACCCTACTCTGCCATCACTCCACTCTGCCATCATCCCCTCCCAAATGCTGGACTGGGCTCAGCCCCATGGGCAGCAAGTCTCCAGTGCCTGGTGCAGTGCCTGCTCCTCTCCCTATACCCGTCCTGCTTTGATAAAGGCTCTGGGCTGACACAGGGAAATTCCTGCCAATACTGATAAAGCCCCAGCTGGGCTGGGAAAAGCAGACTTTCCCTGGGAAAAGGCACTCACCAGCAGGCAATGAGTGGAGCTGACATTAAAAAAGGACAGTCTCTGGCAGCAATGTCCTCTCCTGGGCCCTGCTATCTGTTGTAAATCTGCTCCCCAGCTCTGTGCAGGATGATCCCAGTGTTGCATGATACCCCAGAGCTGCAGCAAGGGACTGCTGGTACTGGAGGAATGCACTGTCCTGTCACACTGGGGACAGGCACTGGCCAGGGCATCCTGTGCAAGCAAACCCAGCAGGGACAGGATGTCACCCACAGGCAGCACCAGCTCAGCTTGCAAACCAGCAGCCACCAGCCTTTTTTCAGCCCTGTCCCCAGCCAGGGTGGCCAAGGGACCAGCGTGGCATCCTCCTCCTCAATCCTGGGGAAAGGCCAATTCCCACGGCAGAGAAAGCCAAACCCAAGCTCTCCTCATTTATTCCCAGTCCAGCACTCTCTGTGAACGCACTGGGTCAGGTCTGGGATCCTCCTGCCGACCGGCAGCACCAGCACAAAGCTGTGCTGTACATCCCAGACCTGCTCCCAGCTCTCAGAAGCCAGGTTGGAAAACAGTCCTTTAGGGGCTGGGAAGAAACAGAGGAGAAGCTGCTGCTGAAACCGTGCGAGAGAGAACATGCCCGGAGGAAAACCAGGGCGGGAAAATCAGACTGGCAGGCGGCCCTCTCACCCGGGGCCTGTCTCCCAGTGTGCTCCACTGCCCTCACTGCACAAATGTGTCTCTCCCAGAGCAAGTGGAGCCCGTCCTTGGCCTCTCCCGGAGAGCACCCTGCACGCCGGCGCACGCGGACGCCCTCCCCATCCTCCTCCACACTGAGCTGTTTTGCAGCCCTGCCTTGGCGCTGCACCCGCCTCTCCCTCCTCTCCCAGATTAATGCCGTGACATTTTGAAACCTCTCTCAGCTCATTAGGCAGTTGCGTAACACACCTGGCACTAACACCATTTAGAGAACTCACCTAATTAATGGTGCTGGCTGCCAGCGTGTGCCACGCTGCGGGCTGGGAGGGTGGGCTGCATGGGAAATAGGGGTACCCGACACCACTGAACATCAGGGTAGGTTTAGATTGGATATTAGGAAGAAATCCTTCCCTGTGAGGGTCAGGAGGCCCTGGCACAGATTGCCCAAAGTTGTGGCTGCCCCATCCCTGGAAGTGTCCAAGGCCAGGTTGGATGGAACTTGGAGCAACCTGGAAGGTGTCCCTGCCTGTGGCAAGGGGGTGGAACAAGATGAGCTTTAAGGTCACTTTCAACCCAAACCATTCTGTGACTCTGTGATCACCCACCTCAGCCAGCTGTCCCCAGAGCAGCCAGGTAGGGTGACACCTGCCTGCTGGCACTACTAAAAACATCCCACCACCTGGCTGGTGTGGATGGGCACCCTTGAACGCAGGAGCACTGGAATACAAAGGGGCTTCACCTGGCAAATTCCACCTGCTCCATCCAGGCTGTGGCCAGGACGCAACCCTGGTGCTGCTATAAGCATGCAAGGAGGAGATGAGCCACTCATCCCTTACCTTCTCTCATTCCCAAAGAGCCGGGCCACTTCTTCTCTCCCAGGGCTACGAGCCCGGGTTCTCCGCTCTAGCCGCTTCCTCTCCACCTGGAAGGCCTCACGATTACTGATCCTAATGGCCTTGGGAACGTCGGCCAGGGTGGTGTACTGCCGGCTGGCTTTAAAAGAAAGGGGACGCCCCGATTTTTCAGCTCCCCTTCCTACATCTCTGTTGCTGGAGTCCTTGTGCTTGGAGCAACTGCTCTTCGAGTCCAAGGAGTTCAGAGAGGAGCTGTGAATCATTCGGTCGCCTGATCGGGTACCTGGGGAAGGAAAGGGCTGGGCATGCTCCTGTGAGGGCGATTTGGGATAACTGTACCTGTTGTTTGGGGTGCTGGGGCTGGGCGGGCTCGGCGGGGGCGGCAGTTGCTGCTCTTCCAGCTTCGAGTCTTGTTTGGTCTTCTCCAAGGAAAAGTACCCGCTCTCGACACGCGTCTTCCGCCCGCAGTCTATCCGGTCTCCGTTCATGGAGCTCTCGTCTAAGGGACAGAGGAGTCATCGTGCTTGGTTTCAAGTCTGAGTTCTGCTTTTAACAAAAAACACCCCAATTCTACCCAGGACAAGGCCAGGAAATGAGAACATAGCCTTGGCCCCAGCCCTGTGCCATCTCTTGCACCCTTGGCTGTTCTCCCTCATGCCCACAGAGACGGTGGGATGGACTGCAGGGAACTGAGGATGCTGGTCCAACTCTTGGGTTGGGCTTGCACAGGTGAAACACCTTCAAACCAAGAACTGGGTGGCTGCAGTCACTGCTCTGCACCCACTTCCATCTCTGTGCTCCCCAGCCCAGCATTAACCACAGTTCTATGGGTGCAAGGCAATGGACATCTCACTTGTGGCAAGTGGGAGTGGGTGAAAAGCATTCCACACCTGAGTGGGCAGCATTCCCCACCTGAAAGGGCCCCAGCACTGGGACCTGTCCATGGCCTGGTAGGAAGAGCACCCAACCCCACTGTTCCAGGAAGAACAATGCCATGGATCCAGCATCTTCCAGGGCATCATCATGGAAATCAAATGTAAACAGGGCTGTAGGAAGAAGCAGACCTCAGTGCTTGGCAGTCAGGATGGCTGGGCTGAGCATGACATGGTCCTGCACCCTCTGGGTGCCCAAGTGGGGATGTGGAAGGGCTAGAAAAGGTATTTTCCCTCTCATTTTGCTCCCAGTGTGAGGGTAGGCAGCCCCATCTCCCTGCCAGGGTGTGAATGGGCCCCACACTGTGATTTTCCAGCATGAAATGCCAACTTTTTCCTTCCTGAACTCCAGCTTGTAATGCCTGACACTAGTCCCCACACAGCAGGGACGAGGTCTGCCTCTCTCTCCTTGCTGGAATGCTCCAGGAACCAAACCCAGGGAAAACTTCTCCCTCTATAGTGGTTTTCTGCCAGCTCAGCTGCCTGAACCAGGCCACCACGGCATCACATCAGTGCTGGCACCTTTGCCCCTCACCTTCCTTGCTGTCCAGCACGGGATCCTTCAGGGAGCTGGCAGCCCCGGCCTGGCCTTGCACGGGGCTCTGTGCCGGGCTGATGCCGCTGCCCCCATCCACTTGGTCTTTGCCCCTCATTTCTTCCTGCCAGAGTGTGGACTTGGTGGCAGGGACCTTCTCTGCACTGGGGATGTTGCTGCTGGTCACAGCCATCTTAGCAGGACCAGGCTCCTAGAAAGAACAAGGGACACAGCAAGGTTAGAGAGTTTGCCCCAGCTCCAGACTCAGAGTCCCCAAAGGCTTGGCTCTGAGGTCCCACATGGTTTGGGTCCTGCCCATGACATATCACAGCACGACAGGGATGGGACAGGGCTGCTCAGCCACGTGTCACAGCTTCATGCTGTTTTAAAACAATCCCCATCATCTCAAATGCTTCTCTTGCCAGCAAGGAGTTCCAGATTCCATCAGATGATGGATGATGCCACTTTGGTGGCCATGGCCAGGCCAGCCCAGGTTCAGAGTGTGACCCAGAAGAGGCAGCAGCTTTCCCAACTCCCTCCTCAGCTTTGTTCATTACCAGATGTTTTGCTGTTGTCATATTAAGCTTCAGCATTCGAAGATTATTTTCCTTAAAGCCACCAATAAATCAATGACAATTAACTCCCCTCCAAAGTCTCTGGATTGTGGGAAGTTTTCCAGCTGCTTGTTCCTTTTCCATGGAGTAGGGAGTGCCTGAGCCAGCACCCACAGGCTGGGGACAGTGGCTGCAAGGAGCATCCTCTCCATCCCCTGCTCCCACATCAGGTGGGTTTTAGTCCTGCACCTCCAAATCAGCATTTGCAGGGCTGTGCCAATGCCACCGGGGATCTCCCAGGGAGTGGGTCCTGGCTCTGTGCACAGCCACAACAAGCAGCAAATGACCTCAATTTTTAAAAAAATCCCCTTGGAAATTTCACACCAAAGGAATGCAGTGTTGGAGGTAAACGATCCAGAGTTCACAAGCATCCCACTCAAGGGGACTCTGCTGGAGCAGGGGGTCAGGCCAATCTCCAAGGTCCCCTCCACCCTCAACCACTCATTCATCGATCCAAGCCTGAAGCTAATCACCAACTCAGGATATTTTTATATATCCCTTACACACACCCCCATGTAATTATTTGTAGATATGTATTTAATTAGGCTTAGAAGTGGGCCAAAAAGAAGTCTGTAAGGGAGCAGAGACATTAACTCTTTGCTGCTCAGGGGTATGAACACCTCCAAAAAGCAGCATGCACCAAAATCAGCAGAACCAGCCTCCAGCTGCATGAAGTGTGTCTGGGCATGCTCTCCTTACCTGAGCCTGCCACACCCCTGTGCAAACAGAGGGCAGCGCCTCAAATCCCAGATTTCAGCCCCAAACCTTGCCTCAAGTTCCCACAGGCAGCAGGCAGGCACAGGCAGTCCAGTCTCTCCTGCTGCCTGCACCTTTCTGCCGGAGCAGGGCAAAACCTGCCCTTTTTCTCCTAAAACTGCAACCTGCTTGCAAAGCAAAGTGAAAACACACAACTCTCCCTGTCCAAAAACTGATATTCCCTGCATTGCTCCCATCCTGGTGATTTTGCAGAGGGATGATAAAAAAAAATGATGGGGGGAGCTGGAAGTGGCCCTGATGCCCCAGGAGCTCCTGGCTGCAACCAAGCTCTGCTTTACCACAGACAAAGAAAAACTATGTGAGAGTTAGAAATAGCAGGAATATTCATTGTTTAAATTCTTTTTTTAAATCACAAAGGTGTCCATCCCTCCCTGAGTAGATCTAAGACATGACCTGCTGCCGGATTAGTGTGTGGCCATCTTTAGAAAGAGATCAGTCTTTCTCCACCAGCACACGGAGAGCAAGCTGAACAGCAGCCAACTTCAGGAGAAGCCATTTCACAGGGCGGGATTTGGTGCTGATTTTCTCCTCAGCATCCTCTCTCCTTCCCCAGAGCAGCTGCCTGCATCAACAGGATTTGGGAGACAACAGCAAAGATGCTGCTTCTGCTTTTGCAGGTGGCTTGTGAGTGTCTGACACAGCACAGCATCTGTCCGGGAGCAGGGCCCACATGGAGGTTAGCTTTGCAAAGTGAATTTGGGCCTTTTTCCAGCACCATGGGACTGGGAGTGACAGGATGGTGAGGGTGGAAGGAGGGTAGCAAGCAGAATGGGGCTTGGGGTGGCCTGCCCCAAGCCAGGAGGGGCAATGTGCCATGAGGGTCCATGCTCATCCCATCCCCAAGCACCTGGGGAGCCCGTCTGTCTGTGGGGAGCCAGCATCGTTCCCGCAGCCACTTCCCTTATTTGGTGCTCAGGAGCTCAGATCCTGTACGGTTTCCAAGAAGTTGCCATGGTGATGAAATGTAACCCAGAATGATGTTTTTCTGGCTCTGCGCCCCTTCTTCTCTCCGCCCCGTCCCCCTCCTGAACCCAAACTAGGTTTAGTGTTGTGTCAGGATGGGGTGAGCATCCCTGCCCTGCTGCATCCGCTCACTGGGGTGCCCCAAATGCAGCAGCCCTCTCTCTGGGGACTGAGGACGGACAACTCGTAACACATCAGCTCTCAGTCAAGGAGAGAGAGAGAGAGACTGACATCTTCCCTGAAGCATCACCAGAGTCAGCACTCGAGGGGCTGGAGGGGCTGTAAGGACCCCAGCCCTTGGCAGGAGGTGACTCAGACTTCCAGCCTGGTGTGCAAAAAATGATCATGTTCCCCCTCATTTTTTTTTCCCCGTTGCCCAGAGCATCTTTATCCAGTGGCGTGGTGGAAACTTACTCAGAGACTTGCCGTACAAAACCCACCCATGGGCCCAGTTTGCACCAGGACCATCCTGGGAACTTCCATCAACAGGGACCTGAAAACCAGGGCTCAGGGGAGCCCTGGTCCCAGTTCTGGTCCCTGGTGTGCAACCCGGCTCGGCTGGAGGAGCCCTCCCAGCCGGTCCCCCATGGTGGTGGGACGTTCAGCAGGAGGTCAGGCGGCCTCAGGGACACGGCTGTTCTCAGCCCCGGCGAGGGACAAGGGTGGCCTCGGGGTCACGTTCCCCATCTGTGGGATTCTCCCCCACTCTGGCCACGTGGGAGCCCGGCAGGAACGAGTGAGTCACAGCCAGCCCCACTTTTTACCATTTATAGTCAAAGCGAGCACGAAGCCACTGCCGGGTCCCTGGAGAGCCCGGCTCCGGCCCCAGAGCTCCCAGCCTGGCCCTGGCCTTTAGTATTTTCCTTTCATTCCCACTATCTCTGGGGTCATCTCAAAGGGGGTAACTGGAGCCCGATGGAATTTCATCCTGTTTCTGCTGAAATGGCCCATGAACAGCACCTCTCCCTGGTCCTCCACAGGGACCACATGGCTTTGTGGCCACTCTTGAGACAGTGTGGGCAGGGCTGGCGCCACAAAACAGCACCCGAGAGGTGAAACGTGGCCACAAAGCAGCCAGGAAAGCAGTGTGTGACCCTGGAAGTGATGATCAGGAATTAATTCACACTGATCTGCTGTCCTGGCTCGCCCCAGCTCTCACTCTCTGCACAGGCAGCATCAGAAGGCTGGCAGAAAGTTGATCCAGAGGGTTAGAGGGGACCTCCCCCAGGAAAAAAGTAAGGCTGTGGCCCTGAGAGGGAGGCAAGGGTCTGAGTGGCAATGAGTGTGTCTCCCTGGGGTTACCTGGGGAGTTGGGGGCTCTACCTTCCTCTTCTTCTTCTGATTCTGCTTGTTTGTCCTGGGATAGACGATCAGCATCTCCAGCCACCTGCGGGCAGAGAAAGCAGAAGGTGAGGTCTGTGCTGTGGGGGAGCACGTAGGGATGGGAGTGACATTGACCTGGTCAGGGTCAGTGTGGTGAACAGTACCAGAAATCATCGCGACCAGCTCCTGGGGACAAAAAAAGCCAGGAGAGGAGGGGCAGAGGGATGACCTCAGGGTGCTTTGGCTCAAACCCCACTCACTGTAAGAGCGAGGCCACAGCCAAGGCTGACACGGGGCAGAGATTCAGGGATCCTGAAAGACAGCAGAGAGGGACAGAGCCTCCAGCAGGACCTTCCCCCTTCAGCAATGCCAACACCCGCACACTGCACACAAAGTGCTTTTGTCCAAGGAAGAACAGCGTGAACTTGGCGTTGTGGAGTCCATCCCCTGCACAAGTCACTTGGGGGGATCCTCCTGTGCCCTGCCACTGCAGCCTGACGACCTGCCCAGCATCTCTGCCAACTCCACAGGTATCTGAGGACCGCTGGCAAACACTCCTGCTTCATATGTCCCTCCTTCCCCCTCCCGTTCCCCCCATTTCGCACGCTGCTGCTGTAAAGCACTTGGAGATGACCACATCAAGTGGGGTTTGGTTAAGCAGTAAATGCCAGCAGGATGGAACGAACGTAGAACAAATTCTCCCCCAGCCAGGGAAATCTTCCTGTCGTGCTGCAACTGAAAACGAAACCCGCCTGGCTCAGCCCCAGAGCGGGACTGCTCTGGGATGATTAATGCCTGCAGTCAGGAGCAAACGCGCTGCTTCAAAACCCATCGCTGGGCCGATGAGCAATAAATCAGCCCCACCTCGCTCTGCAATGCCTCTCCCTCCCGCAGCAGGCAGGACCAGCAACAAAGGTTGAGCTGTGAACCGGAGCGTGGGGAGAGGGAGGAGAGAGCAGGACATGGGGGCTGGCCATGGTTTGGGGTGTAGTGACTGCTCCTGCCTTGGCTGGAGGCGAGGAGTTGGCTCCCCTGTGCCGTGATTCCCCTGTGCCTCTGCATCCCGGCTCTGCAGCCACTGCAACCCCACTGCTGTGAACGGGGCCGGGGGGGACAGGTCTGCCAGCCCAAAGTGGTTCACAGAGAGGGAATGACCCATGCTCGTCTGTCTCAGTAGAGCAGGGAGGTTTCAACACAAGATAGCATGTATCTAATCAAAATCTCAAGCTCTTGGTAGAAAAATGTCGTATTTCGACAAGCGTTTACCAAAACGGGGGGAGTCGCAACCAAAGAAAATGCTTGGAAATAGAAATCTCAGCTGAAAGTGGTGACTCTGCTGCTGCCAGGGCTGGGGGAGGTGGGAGACGCCGTGACTCAGGAAGAGGGGGAAAGAGCGAATGCTTCATCCCTTCAACTTCCTGCTTGAGTTTCAAATGTCAACAAATTTTGGGAGGGAGGCACTGAGCTCCGGGAACCCCACGTGGGGAACGCTCGCAGGTGAGCAGCAGCCCCACCACAGTCCAGCTCTATGCCAGCAGCTCTGCTCTCCCACGGCTCTGCACCCTCACCAGCTCCAGCTTCAACCCGAGACGGCATGTGAGTGATGGAAGAGGATGTTTCTAGGTCACCACCCAACACCTGGAGTTGGGAAATCTACCCTGATTTGCTTGTTTTAGTGGTCTAATCGTCAGTGTTTCTGAGCCCCTGCAGCTCAGCAGCAGGCACTCCTGTGAGCGATGATACTTTAATCATCCTTGCAGGTCAGATGCTCCCCTGGGACCACAGGGGTGGGCTGCATCCACCCCAGGATTCCATGTCTGGAATCCACTAGGGATGGATGAGGCTAAAAGCACCATGGGGTAACCTCAGCACCCATCAGGATCCCCAGCACCCAGGATCAGCCTGGGTATGCACTGCCACAGCACCCAGCCTTGGGCAAGGTCCTACTCACCCTCCTCTTCCTCCCAGCTCATGCAAGAGCACAGCAGTGGCTCAGCCCCAGATCTGCACTCACCCACTGATGATCTCCTTGTTCTCAGCCCGGATGAAGTGCTCCTTCTCCGGTGTCAGGATGCACAAGGAGAACTTCTGCCCTGTCCGGCTCTCCCCATCCACCACATCTGTGCACTGGTTCATGTTGATGGTGCCCTGTGGGAGGGTTGTCGGCTGCAAGGAGAAGGAGAAACGGTTATTGTTTAAGGAGAGAAGAACAAAAGAGTGCAGAGTTGAGCCCTAAAACCTCTCCTGGTGGACACCAGGATCGTACACATCAAGATGCTTTGCCCACAAGTTCCCAGACCCATCTGTATGCTGTGCCAGCACACAGCAAAGCCCTGTGCCACACATCTGGGCAGGTACGAGTCCTGCCAGCCCAGTCTGGTCCACTGCTGCCAGCAAGACACTTCTCCTATGCCCAATATCCAGGGCATCCCCTGCTGAAGTACAGGGATCCCAAGGAAAGGTACCGCGTGTCTGGCTTTGGGTCTGCAGCTCTGAACCATCTGGGGTGGTAGGGTGGCACCTGGGGACAGGGGTGGTAAAGCAGCAAGGTCCCACTGTCCTCACCACAGGATGGCTCAGGGACAGACAGACAGACACACATGCCAGGTTTTTCCCATTAAAAAACCCATGGATTTTACCAGGGAAGGACCACAGCATGGATGGCACCTTATTTGTCCAGTGGGTTTTGTGAACACAGTGTCACTCTAGGCCCCCTTGCTCCAAGCAGACTCAGTAAAGTGGGGCAGGCGGTGGCCCCTGTGGCCTGAGGGGACGTGGAGGGACACCCAGAGGGGTGTCAGCACTGACAAGAGCTGACAGGTCCATCTGGAGCAGCACTGGCTCATCCGATTACAACGTGGCCACCCGCTCCCGGTGCATGGCGCCCGCAGCCCTCCCTCCCTGAGCACGGATGCCATGGCTCCCTCATCCACAGCCTGCCTGTCCCCACCAGGTTGGGTGACACTGGGGTCCCTACAGCGTCCCAGAGCAAACCTGCACCTGGGGCATAAATGACTGAGGGAGGGACCCCTCCAAGCTGCCAACTACACCAAAGGAGGACCCAAAGCAGCCTGTGGCCACCTTGTCACCCTGTCAAAGCCTCCTTGTGCCCTCCAGATGGCCGGGCCAACAAGGAGACGGATTTTTGGCAGATGCTGTTAAGGTTTTTACCATGGAAACAAGCTCCCCTGCCAGCAAAACTCCTCCAAGAGCAGCCTGTGCCATGCAAAGAAAGGGCGACTGAGGAGATCTCAATGGCCCCAGCCTACAATCCCAGGAAATTCAGATCAGCCCCACAAAGCCCCCAGTTTACTCCTCCTGTGGGCAGTGGGAAAAAAACCCTTTCCCCAGGAAAAGGGCTTTTCCTGCAGCTGTGTCCCTGGGTGGGAGCATCCTTTGACAGCTCAGGGGTGGCGTGGAGCCATCACGGGTGCTGCAGCGAATGTGTACACAAATGGGACCAACTGTACATCAGGAACAACAAAACCTCCTCTTTTCCTTTGTGGAAATCAGCATGCTCAGACCCCAGGGACGGAGCCCAGACCCCCAGCCCGGCGCATGCACAGCCTCCTGCCCTGCACCGCCGCGAGTACTTAGCTCCTAAGAGGATTTTTTGTCTTAGACAACAAAAATAAAACCCCGCTTTCCGGGAGCTATAAAAACCCAACGGAAAAACTTTCTCCTGTTCCAAGTGGAGTCTTAGAACCGTTTTTGTCTTGCTGGCCTTTGGCACAGCCGAGGCCTCCAGGACTGTAAGGTCCAGGTCCAACCTCCTTCCCCACCCAGAGTAGTTTTGCACAAGGGAATGTAACCAGGATAGGGGGAAAAGGGGATGAGGAGGGAGGGAGCCCTAGTCCCTCAAGGATGCCCTGGGCCACTTAGTCCCTCTTGCCACAGGCACCCCTTGACTCCCTGTAAGGCCCCATGGAGATTTGGCAGGGAGCTGGCACAGGAGGAGAGGAAGAGACAAAACTCGCCTGCTCTCCTCCCTCTTTAACCCCACGGCAGCATTCAGGGCGGCTTCCCTTGGAGCTCACACCCCGCCCTGACTGAAGCGTGCCAGGAGCGGAGGAGCCGGTTTGGGGCCCCCCCACTGCCAGGCTGGCCCTGCAAAGTGGTTTTGCCACTCACCCCTCCTTGTGAGGGTGAACGTTGGCATCTTGCACAGCCTGACACATGAGTTCTTGTCCACCACCACACCTCTGAGCCGGGATGCCAGGAAAGGGTTGGGAGCAAAGCTAGGACTGACCCTCTGGCACCTGCAGCACCAGGGATGAACCTGACATCCCACAGCAGCCTCCCTGAACCTCCACACCTGTCAGCAGCAGATGAAACCTGATGGACCAGCAGCTTTGCTCACTCAGGATGTAAATTCCTTTACACAATTTATTTCCTTCCTTGGAGGCAACACAGGCACTTTGAAGTGAAATGCAAATGGTGCCGGGTGGAAACGCGTGTGCGCACACACGCAAACTCCACCGAGGAGAAGGAGGCAGCTCAGATCCCATCCCCACCTCTGACCACTCCATTCTAGGCTGGGGGGTTTCTCAAGGCTTGGGGATCCCTGGGGAAGGAAGATTAGAGCAGTCCCTGGGCTAATCCAAGGCCAGGTGAGGACTGCGTGGCTCCCGCAATTGTAAGGGAATAAATCAATGCAGAAGCAGGGAGGTGTTGTATGGCAGAGACGCCAAAACAACAACAACAACAAGGCTGGGACTTCAACCAGCCCCTTGAAGAGCAGATGCTTTGATATAAGGCTGAACCCAGCATCAGAGCCCGGGGTGGCTTCGTGTCCAGGTGAGGAGTGGATGCTCAGATTCACCTCCTGCTCCAGCTGCTGCCAGTCCCCAGCTCAGGGACAGCCCCGTCCCCAAGGCGCTGGGGCCCTGCCTTTGCCTTTTCCCATGCTGCTGCCAATGGGATGGAGCACACAGCTACTCCAGAACTGGACCTGGTGCCTGGGTGTGTCATTTAACTGGGGTTAGGAGTGGAAGCACAGCAGGATGCACCTCTGGAAGCACAGAGAACACCATTATGGGCAGCATTACCAGCTCTCCTTGGTGCCACCAGCCACCTCGGGTCCAGTCAATGGACCTGCCCCTCGTTAGCACCAGGAAGGGAGCACTTGCACTACATGTGCAGCTACAGCTCTCCATGTTGCCAATACCAGCAGAGCAACTGGAGCCAAGAAACAACTGCATTGCTGTTTGCCTCCGGAATGACAGATCCCTATTGACACACACGTGCTCTCAGCGTCCCTCTCCACAACACACAAAGCCTATAGTACATTCTCCTCCTCCTCCTCTCCCTCCCCGGGTGCTCAGGACGTGAGTCACCCCATGCTCTCCACATCAACAATCCTAGCAGCCTCCAGATGAGATGCAGGGACCTTTGGATGGATACTTGTAGGATGCAGAGCCCAGAAACTGCAGCAGCCCCCACTTTGGGCACTAGAAGGGAAAGAAAGAAAGAACAGGGACCTCTTAGAAGCCCAAAGGAAGAAACCCCAAGCAGGGCATTACTGCATCCTCCTGCACAGTGCTGGATGCTCCATGGGTGATGAACTCTCAGGTGCAATGGCTGCTGCTGAAAGTCAACAGGGTTTATCTGCAAGTCCCTAATTTCCATATGGTTTTGCAGGGCTCAGGTAGAAAAACAGGATTATTTAGATTCAAAAAACTCAGAATTTTCTCCAAGTACCTTCCCCGTCATTTCTAACACATGGATCATGGGAGCTCAATACAAAATACAAGGCAGTTTTGCTCAGCAGCTGTACACAGGATGTTTTGGAGCAGGTAACCCCACGGTCAAGCTCCCAAGGACTGGCTCTGCCACGGCCTCAGTGGGACACAGCCAATGCCCACACCATTCTCCGGGGTTATTACACAACGTGGGTTGACAAAATCTGGAACACAACCTTTGAAGAGAGGCGATGGGGCAGGGGGAGGAGGAAACCAAACAAAAGGGACATTTTACTTTCTGCCAAGAAGCAGGAGGGGAAGAGAAAAAAAAAACAAAACACCACAACCATTTGTCTATCCTGCATGGCAGGGTGGTTGCCTTGGCACCGGGGCCTGGCTGTCCCGGGGGGAGATCATGGCTCTGTTGTCCCACTCCGCCGTGATGGGCTCATGCTCTGGCTGGCTCTGTCTTGGCTCCCAGTGCTGCCCTGGAGCAGCAGCAAGCCTGTGGTGCCTGGGGAAGAGACATCCACACATCCACGCTGCCTCCATAAATTCGTCTCGACAAATGTTAATTCTCTGAGCTAAAATATTCATGAGGGCGGCTGCCGAGTGCGCTGCTCACTCGCAGCACTCTGAGTGCTCTGCAACTGGCAGCTCCTGTGTCTGCTAAAAGCTTCACCCATCCCAGTGCCCAGTGCTTGATGCAGGATGCAAGCGGGATCTTGGCAGGGCTGTGGTGTGGGAGAGAGCGAGACTCTGCTGTCCCATGGCCATGGGTACATCCGAGCAACATGGACACAACTACAGCTTGGGTAAGGGCACTGATGCAGCTGGGACAGGCAGCTCTTGGCAGAAGCACAGCACTGGGAACCCAAATCGGACCCACATCCACCATTCCTGCCCAGAGGCCATCAAGAAAGCACCAACTCCTTGAAAACTCACAGAAACATTAAGCTTGGAAAAGACCTCTAAGATCATTGAGTCCAACCATTAACCCACAGTACTACCGTGTCTGTCACTAAACCACATCCCTAAGCACCACATCTACATGGTTTTTGAACTGTTCCAGGCATGGGAACTCCACCACTGCTCTGGGCAGCCTGTTCCGATGCCTGACCACCTTTTCAGTAAAGAAATTTTTCTTAACATCTAATCTAAACCTCCTCTGGAGCAACTTGAGGCCGTTTCCTCCTGTCCTATCACTTGTTACCTGGAAGAAGAGACTGACCTGCACCTGGTTACAACCTCCTTTCAGGTAGTTGTAAGGGATCTCTTTTCAGCCACACACAGCCTGCCAAACCCCAGAGGGGGATGCACCTCCCAAACCCCACTGGGGGATGCACCGTGCACACACACGATGCCAGAAGAATGGCCACGGTGTGCCCGGAGCTGCCCAGGCACCGGGTGAGCACGGTTGGCACAGCAGCAGGGCTTTAATGAGCCTTTTAGGCTTCCTGCCATCAGGCACCAGGCTATCGATATAGCCACAGCACAGCCAGAGCGCTGCTGCAGGAGGATTTTATTACACTTATAGATCAGCTGGCAGGCTGAGCGTCCTGGATTTATTAAATTAGACAAAGGCTCTTGAAAACGACCTCTGCAGGCTCTGCAAAAGGATGGACTGGAGCAGTCTCCCATCAAAGGGCAGCAGAAGGATGGGCTCCCCCATTCCCATGGCAGCGTTCTGCTCTCCCTGTGCCACCCAAGTAAGAGGCAGGTATCTTTTCTCGGCCACCTGAGCACACCTTTCCCACGTGGACCCTTCCTGTATCAGCATCTACTGCTCAGTGAAGTCACTGAGAAACCTCTAGCTTGCTCAGGCCATGCACCAGGCAAAGGAAGAGGAGGTTTTTTTCCACTGGCAAGGGAATCACAGAATAATGAAATCATTAAGGTTGGAAAAGACCTTTAAGATCATCAAGTCTGTCAACCCAGCACAACCACCATGTTCACCATTAAACCATGTCCTCAAGTGCCACGTCCACATGGAGTTATCAATCAACACATGTTCCCTGCCTGTCTGCATTCACATCTTGTGCCCCTGTGCAAGGAACAGGGGAAGATGCCCCCAAATCTCACCACCACCTGGACTCACCAGCCTGCCAGAAGCCATCGTCCCCTTTCACAGAAGAAGGCACAATCAGTGTTCTGCAAATTTGGCCTTGGTACTGCCAATGTGGCTCTGCTCTGGCAGCAAACCTGCACCAGCACAAGGATGGGACAGGACAGCTGTCCAGGTGTGCAGCCAGAGATGCAGGAACACCCTCCCAAGGTGGATAAATGCCATAACCCTTCTCCAACCCCATCACATATTTCCCCACCATTGACCCTGGCTTGTTCATCACAGGTGCTGACTGCAGGTTCCTGAAATTTTTAGTGGAGGAGCTCCCCACAGCTCCACGTCACCCACCCCAAAGAGGTGGGATGGGTTAGCAAGTGCCACACATGCCTGTCTCTGCGTGCCAGGCCCCTGAAGAGCCCTCCTGAGCCTCTACCAGGAAATAAAACAACATCAGCTTCACTTCTGCCAGTGGGAAGGAATTTTCTTCCCTGGGAGCAGTTTGAGAAGGGGCTGAAGTGCAGGGGCTGGGCAGGAGAGTTCAGCCAGGGGCCGCTTTTAAGCGAAGTCGGTGTTTATGTCCACAGACAGCGAGTCTAAACACTGAGCGAGGCCGAGAGTTGCCTGCGAACTGCCCGGGAGCACCCTCGGGCTCCTCTCCCACCCAGTCCCACCTCAGCCAGGCACGGGCAGCTGCCATCCTGGGGTGCCCAGACAGCAAGTTTGGGGCCACACATCCCATCTGTAGCTCTGCCCCCAAGGGCATCCATCCGGCGAGCGGGTGCTGGAGCGGAGCAAGCCCGGCCGGGGCTGTGCGGAGGCTGGAGTCGGCTTGTCTTGGCCTTATAAGGCTATTTTCGCACTGCTCTTGCAGCTCCCAGCTGCTCCCCACTCCAAAGCAGGGTCGGAGCTGGCAGCCAGAGCCTAGCCTGCCTCCTTCCTGTTAACCTCTTTCCTGCTGAACGGCCTCCAAGGGGTCTGTGCATGATGGGAACAGCCTTATCCCGTCCTGGCACAACCACCCGTGCCTGGCAGGGAGGGTCAGCAAACCCGGTGGTGGTCACCAAGTGGGTTCAACCTCCCTCAGCACTAGGGTCTGAGCCTGTGCATCCTCAGCAGCGTTGCCAAATCCAGGGAGTCCTTCAGGGAAACTTGCACCCATGGACATGCACACTGCTCCAGGGGAACAGACAGAGATGCAGAGAACATCGGCACCGTGACGGAAATGAGAGCAAGGTCCCACTAGGATGGGGGTCGAGAGGCTGCTCTGAGCTGTCATCCTGGCTGTTTGGAGACCAAAGCAACAGCCAAACATTGCACAAAGAGCTCGAAGCATCCACCCAACCCCAATCCCAGTTCTTTGGAGACCAAAGCAGAAGCCCAGCTTTGCAGAGATGCTTGATGGCCCTGCAATGCCGAAGGCACCACCTCACAGCCCTGCAAACCAAAGAGTTATTCTTTCCTCTTGCTCTCCGGGATTTAGATGCATTTAAAATGCAAAATGTCCTCCTCCCCTCCTTAGAGGAGGGTGGGAGGAATACATGATAACGGATCCGACCCCATCTGCTCGCAGCTGCCAGCGTGGCACCTTCCCCACTCCCCAATGCACAGGCTCAACAGCCAAAGGGGAAGCAGATATCTACAGCCTTCCAGGGAGTTGTCATGGTAATCAGCCCAATGGCAAAAACCCGGTGAGACCACGCACTAGGATGGTAAACACAGGAGGGACCAGAGCTTGGTGCAGGGATTATGGCGGGAGAGTTGCCTGGAGAGGGAAACGCAGTCATCTGGGGGTGGGAAGAAAAAACGGGTTTCATTTGCATCTTGATGTTTGAATTTTAAATTGCACTGTTCCAAATTGGCCTTGTCAACTTTATCCTCCACCCCCTCAGTGTAGGAGACAAGTCCCAGGTGGTCCCTGCACGGCGCTGCCAGGCTCACATGTGCAGGAGCTCACCACCACCTCCAGGAATGCCGCCTCCCATGTCCCTCCCCAGGAGCAAGGGGCTGCACCAAACACCAGAAACCACGTTCCCAGAAGGTCACCCCCATACAAAGATGGTTATACACACAGTGGTGCCAATTTTGGAGACAGGTCAGGGGGTTGGAAACTTGGATCGAGGCAGGATGATCTCCACCTGTGTTGGACAGCCCTGTTCCATCACAGCTGGACCTGGATTTCTGCTTCATGGGGGTGAGGGAAACATGACCAAGGCAAGGGTCATCCAAGGAAAGCAGCAAATTAAATCAATCAAATCCCTGTACCTCTCTGAGTGAATCCACCTCCCCTCCAGGCTAGAAGGGAAGGAGGCACAGGTCTCCCAGTCTCCAGCCATTCCACAACCTCTCCTGCAAATGCAACTCAACAGAGGAATTGGAGCAGACACACAGTGACAGACCAAGCCATCAGCACCATCACAGCCGTGTGAAGCCACCTCCAACAGCTGCTGCCTGGAGCTCTGGATAATTTAGGGCCCTGCACTGCCCTGCTGCTGTGGTGGGGTTTCCTCCAGGACCCCCTCACCCCCGAGGACTGTCAATACAGTGTCTTACACCAGCCCTTAACAACTGCAGGGGAGGAGAGGACAATCCTGGGGATCAGCAGCACCAGGTCCACCCGAGGCTCAGGCAACTCCCACGGGCGCAGATGCTTCAGTGGAAGTTCTTGAATCCGGACAAATTAGTCTGGAAATCTCATTATTCCCCAGCGCTGCTCTTATGAGCTTTGCAGAGCTTCCTGCAGGGCTGGGAATACCAGGCAGCCGAGCTCCCAGGGCGCTTGGGGGTCTGCAGTTGGAGGGGCGAGGGCCAACCCAAGCACAAGAGGCTGGGTCGGGTTGGCTAAACAAGCAGCACCCACATTCTACTCCCTACACTCACACTCCCACAAAAAAACCCATACCTGCTCTGCGTTGCTCCCAGCAGCTTCCTGACAAGCTCTGCAGACCTTTCCAGAAGTCCAGGTGACAGCTGGAGAGCGTTTTCTAAACTTTGACTGTTGGCCATCCCACTGAATGGCACAAAATGGGAGGCTTTTGGGCCAGTTCCTAGAAGAAAAGCTCCCAACAGGCACACACAGCTGTTGTGTGGCAAGGAGACCACCCAGCAACAACTCAAGCTGGGCTCTGCTGCCACGTGCAAGGTGTGGTGGAGGTGCTGGTGCAGACAGCAAAGAGCCATCCTGGCCAGGCAGGCACCACCAGGTTCAAAGGCAAGTGGCACCCAGGGCAAAAAGTGCTTCAAACACCCAGGAAAAGATTGGGAATAACATACCAGACTGCTGGAGCTGTCCCTGCGTCCCAGGCGAGCAGTGTTTTCTCCCTAAACCTGATGCTCACATCTGGCTCCTGCACCTCCAGAGGAGTTCAGGGAGAGGAGGGAGTTCACAGCCGTGAGCTGCTCCCAGGAGCACTCTGCAACCTCTCCTTTGGGAGCAGCCATTCGACCCCAGCAGAGAGAAGCAATCTGGGGCTGATGAATCCGAGGGGGGTGAGCCCAAGAAGATTTTCTCCATCCCCCATGGCTGGGATGACAGACTTCACCCCCCCAGCATCAGCCTGTGCACAGCATTAACCTCCCATGCAAGCCCTCCACACATCTGCTCCATCCATAATCCCTACTGCCCCTCCCCTAACGGGAAAGCAGCCAGGAAAGTGAACCAAAACCCTAATTATATCCCAGTAGCTCCCCAGCGCCCTGGTGATCCCTGTGACTTTATCAATGCGATCGCAACACAGCTGATGAAACGAGGAGGAAAGGGCCAAGGCTGGGTGTGCTCCAAAACCCCACCTTTTCTCCCCAGCCACAGCACCACAACAGGTGGAAATCCCGTGTGAGCTCAGGATGCTGCTGGGACACTTTTTAAATCATTCCTGCAGGCCTGTCCCTTCTGCCTCCTCTGCCCAGGGACCACATCACCCACAGCAAAGGGAACCGGGAGGAGAGTGGTGACAATCGTGGGCCACGGTGCAAGAGCAGCCTAGGCCTTGCTGCACGTTTCCAGGGCACTGTTTGGCCACAAAATCATGGAGACCCACAGCTATGGCACCCAAGGCATGGGTTGTGCAAGAGTGAGGACCCCCAGGATCACATCATAGAATCACAGAATGGTTTCGGTTGGAAAGGACCTAAAAGACCATCTCGTTCCATCCCTTGACATAAGCAGGAACACCTTCCACCAGACCAGGTTGCTCCAAGCCCCATCCAACCTGGCCTTGGACACTTCCAGGGATGGGGTAGTCACAGCTTCTCTGGGCAACCTGTGCCAGGGCCTCCCCACCCTCACAGGGAAGGATTTTTTCCCCGCAGCCCCATGACAGGGGGTACCATGACAGCAGAGATGGGTCATGGCTGTGGGGTGCATGCCAGGAAAACATGGGGGGGAAAAACTCTCCATGGTAGGTGGGACCTTCCCACCTCTCTCCAGCACCTCAAGCCCCACAGGTAGCACCTCTGCCCCAGGGACCTGCTCTCCCATAACAGTGGAAGAAGTCTTAGAAGAGCTGAGCTGCCTGCGGTGGGTGGAGGGGTAAAAGCCTGTTAGCACACACTTCAACAAACCAGCTCTTGGATCAGATCCTGCAGGAAGGAGGTGAAGGGTAAATGAAGTTGCTGCACACGTGATTTACCTACGGTAATTTTAACTTCCAGCAAGGCTGTCTGGCTGTTTTATCTTGTTGTCTACTTGCAGTCAGACTTCAATGACTGCAGGAATGAGTCTCTTCCACACCTTTGAAGGAACAGTGTAAAATAAAAAGGTCTTATAAAACATGTATTACCAAAGGCACATTCACACACTGTTTACCTGGTCCAGCAGGAAGGAAAAAGAATATTTTGATGGCTTTTTTTTAAATATCTTACAGTCCATGATAACTCAATGAGCAAGACCAATAATCAAACCAGCCTGGAAATTCTCATTTTTCGCCACAAATGCCTCAAAACAGCACAGAAAAAAGGCGGAAGACTCCAGTAAAAACCCTGAGAAAAGCCGTTTACAAAACCTCACTGAAGACCTCGGCTTGTCTCCACGCAAGTTTTAACCTGACAACATCCCTTTTACAGACTCCAAACCTGATGAATAATTCATGTCTGGGATAAAGCAGAAATATCATATTCACCAATGCTTACCTAACAGAGGAACAAGGACTGCAAATAAGTAATTTATTAACCCCAAACCATGTTGCTGCTTGAGCAGAGGGCACACCTTGGCTTTTGGCCCCAAAAACACCAGCGGAAGAAAAATTGCTCTCGAGCTGTTGCAAGAGCCCGCCGGGGGCTGGCTGAGACCCCTCGCTCTCATCACACCTTCAGCACAAACATGCCTTGTCCTCGGGGGGAACCCCCCAAGAGCAAGGCTGGGAGATGCCACCCTCCTTCCTCCTCCTCCTCTTTGGCGGTCACAGCCGCCCCTTCTCCATTGGGAAGAACGCAGCGGTGGGAAGCCCATGGTGGTGGGAAGCCCACAACCCCGCGCTCGCCCACGGCTCCAGCCGCTTTCTCAGGCATTCCAAAATTTGGCCGGAGTCTCTTTTTGCAGTACACCCCCCCCCTCCACGGCTGGATGGCTGCCTAATTGCGTATTTATTTATTTCTGCATTTTCCCAGCTCCCCGCACACACTGGCGCAGGGCGGGGGGAAAGCCAAGGCCGGCTCCCAAACGCGGACCCAAAAAAAAAAAAAAAAAGTCCCCAAAAAACCAGGGGAGTGCAGCTCCCCACATTCCCCGGAGGCTGGGAGGAAGCTGGGAAGCGCAGGGCTGGCTGGGAAAGGGGTGGGAGCGGGGGGCAGGAAGGGGGGACGCCGGCGGCATCGCCCACCCCCTTTGCTTTGTGCGCGCTTGGGGAAATTAAAAATAGCTGCGTCCAAAGAGTGGCTGCAAGCGCCACAAAGAGCGTGTTGAGCAGAGGCAGCTGCAAGCTATTTGCTGCCCCTGGTAATCAGCATCTCGGCTTGCAGAGCCCCCCTGGCCCCCCCAGCCCCTTCCTCCCCTGCCAGAAGCTGCCGCTGCCTTTCCCCAACCCACATATGTCATGTCAACAATCAATGAATACAGGATCTCTGCCGGGGGAAAAAAAGGGGGAACGCGCTTTGATTTTTGGAGCAGCTTTGTTGCCTTGTTCCATTCACGTCCTCATCCTCCTCTCTGAGCTGTCACCGAGGGGTTTGTGGTACTGAATCCTGTCAGGCAACGCCAGGATATCCCGTGCCACCCAGCAGGGATGGGATCCTCAGCAGGAACAGGGATTTGCCAGCCACTGGGATGCTGCTGCTTCTAAAGATTCCTTTAAGCAGCAGGAAAAGGGATACAATTGCCCAGCATTACCCAACCTGTAGCCCACTGGTGGTCCTTGCTGACCTCATCTGGTGGCCAATGACAGGGCTGGAAAGAATTAAACTCAACCCATCCTCACCACAGAGTGCAGGTGGCAGGTTCGGGACCATACCACAGGCACCTTGTTTCACAGCCCCTTTCCAGCACCAGGCAACAGCAGGGTAAAAAACCTGTGGCTTTGTTGTTTCCCTGGGTGCTTTGGTCACTCCTGTCCCTGTGGACTGGCACAGGTGCTTGGAAGCCCAGGACTGTCCTGGCTTGGAGAGAGCTGGGACCAGGCACCCACTTCCTCTGCTGCCTGGAGGGGAGCACAGGGCTCATGTGATGGTAACTGTGCTCAGCCTTAGCTGTGTCACTTCACTGCCAGCCCTGACATCTTTGCTGCTAAATGCCATCAGTTTGATTTCTACATTGACATTTTACAGTAAATCACAATCTTTCCTTCACCAAGAGCCCACAGCCAGGCTGAAGGCCACGGGTATGGAGCCCAGGTTTCCAGAAGTCATTCCAGCTGCTTTAAGTGCCTGTTTCACTCTGCCTCCCGTGAACAAGATAAATGCAATCTAAACTCCAGCTCACTTCCCTCGCTGGTCTGGCACACGTCTTCTACACAAATGTCTTTGCTAGGTCTCAAGAGACGAGGAGTGGGGAAAAAGCAGAAGGATGGAGCCACTTGAACCTGTCCTCACTGTGCAGCCTAAGAGCAATTCCAGCTTTGCGGCTCGCCCTGCAGAAGACAATGGGGGCTGTGTTGTTTCCAGGAAGGAAGCACCTGGGCCAGGTCATCAAAGCAGTTTGTGTTAGGAGGTCACTGGCTGGATCAAGCTCTCCCAACTCTGCTTTCATCCTCTCACTGCCTGTTAACTCCCAAACTTCCCACCATGGACTGCTTCACACTTGGGCCTCTCCCGAGCGGGTCCTGCAGGCACCAAATGCCCTTCTTGGGGCACTGGGATGGGGACAACAGTGTTCTCCAAAGTGCACAATAAACCCAGGCACTTTTGGGGCCCCGTTGATGGTCTCTGGCCATCACTGGTCACCAGGACTGGTGTTGGAGTCACCCCTGGAGCAGCCCTTTCCTGTTCCCTCAGCCTCCCCAAACTGCCCTTCTGCAGCTCAGCAGTTTTACCTTCCCAAACACACTAAGCCAAACTAAAAGAGGTAAAAACACAAGAGGGCACAGAAGGGTAGGAACCAGTCATGAAGGAGCCTACAGGTTCTTGACACCAGGACCCACCTCCAGCAGCACCCGGGGCAGGACACTTCGGGCAGAAAGAAATGGGAAGACAGGAACCCCAAAGTCACTGTTACAGGATCCCCACACCCAACCCCAGTAATGACATTTGGATCAGGATCAAGCAAGACATTAATATAAAACCACAAAGGAAGATCTGTGTATCCTCCTTGCACCCCCTTCAAGGCTGCTTGGTCCTGGCTTCAGCGATGCCCTGGGGAACAAGTTCCCAGGGCTCCCTGTGGGTTCGTGGATTTTTTTCCCCAAAATCAGTATTGAAAATTAAACATAACAAATCCTTCAAAGATGCTACTGCATCATCTCTGAGATATGCACTAAACATCCCAGGTAAAACCTCCTCACAGATCATCATCCACCCTGCAGGACCCACCCTGACTTGATCCCATCCAGTCTCGGAAAAAAACTGGGATGGGGGTCCCTGCCACTGTCCAAGTCTCACACACTCACTCCCCTCCAGCCTTTCTGTCTCAGATTGCTTTAAATTTCAAACACACTTTGATTCGAGCCAAAAGCTTTTTATGCTAAACAGAAACTGAAAGTCTTGATCTGGCAAACAGAGGCACTGGCAAAATTATGTCCATGGGGGGAAATCACTGGGGACGAGGGGAATAGGGTTTGTAAAGCCTGGTGCTCCAGCAGAGGAGGGGGCAGGGAGAGCTTGGAAACACTTAAATGGCAAAACCTGTGGAAAAAGTAAGGACAGAGAGGCCAGGATGTTTAAGGTCCGTTTTTAATCCCTGCCAATGAATTTCCATTCTGTGCCAAAACTGAAATAAACTGCTTTGATCTGAAAAGGAGGAGAAAAACACACACACGGGTTCTTGGCTTCTTAAAACAATACAGATGACAAAGGAGGCAACTACGATGAAAATTAACACGGCGCAGCTCTGCTGACAGTGACGTTTTAAATGCCCCTTTCCTCCAAATAAAGAGGACTCTGGAGGGGGTCAATTAGGAAACAATTACACAGGTCTGTGGATCACAGCATCACTGAGCACACATCCCTCCCTCCCTCCCTCTGATCCCCCTCCAGCAGCCACCAATGCTTACATCTGTCTCCTTTTTTAACCATTTATCAATTCCTTAGGTTTCCATGGCCAGGAGCAGGGCCTGGGGCCGAGTAGGGCTCCAGATGTGACCCTGCAGCCCCCTGTGTGGTGCCAGACCTCCCACCTCTGAGCTGGCCTCTCTTCTCCTATTTATACACCCGTCCCAGGGGTCCCAGTGCTCCCCTAACCATTCCCAGATGCCAGGCTGGCCTCGCTCTTCATCCCACCCCAGTGCCATCAGCTCCTGGCTCCCTCCTGACCTCCTTCCCTGCCATCAAAGGCTGGAGCAGGATGTCCGTTTCATTGTACTGAGGTTAATGATATTATGATCCATCTGAGTTCCTGATTTAAAAGCTGTGAGCCTAGGAAGGGTCTGCAATGCTGCCACAGAGAACACAACCACCCAACCTCAGTAAACTCTGGTACTGAGGTGGTTTAAGCATCCTCTTAGACCCCTTCCCAATTTTAGAAAGCAATTTGACTCCAGCAAATAGGGGATAGGGGTAGAATCAGGGCTCACAGCCCATCCTCACACTTTACCATGCTGGAAGGTGCCAGACATGGAGCGAGGTCAATTTGTTGGGAGAAGGATATGTCATGTCCACGGATGCTCCTCTTGAACCACTGCAGGGTAACTAGAAAAGCCCATCCAGAACATGCTCTCACTTGGCATTAGTTATCCACAACACCTTTAAGTTTGAGATGCTCCCAGGTGAGCCTGAATTTTGTCCTACTTTCAAACCACCATATGCACAAAGGAAAAAAAACCCCAAAATTATTAGTCTCAGGCAGACTGAAAGGAGGCCTGCAGTGACAGGAGAATACCTCCAGGGTGGATGTAAAATGCCAACCTAGTATAAATCCCAGCTCAAGAAAAGTGGCACAGGGGCAAACTGAAGCACAGAGACGAGGCCTGGCCCATGGACATGCAATGAATAATTAACAAGCTGTGCTGGAGATCCAGACCCTCTCCTCTGACCTGCTCTAGCCACAGGACTGGATCCATCTCCAGGCAGCACTGAGGCCATGGGCACACCTGCAGGTCCAGGGATTAGGTAGTGCTCTCCATCCCTACAAAGCCCCTCCTGCCTCTTCTCCACTACGTTCCCACGCAGCAGGGCTCTATTTATAGAGACCTCGACCGCTAATTATAGATCGCAGCAATCAAAACAAAAGGAGGCAGAAGCTCTGCACTTGCCACTCATTGGCTCTGTCCCCTTAGCTCGGCACTGCTCTTGTGGCAGCTCCCATATCCCAACCAAAACCTTCCAAACCACCCCAGCACCGTGGTGCCAGGCTGCTCTCCCGTGGCAGCAGCCGCTGTGGTTTCACTGGGGACCACAGGGTGTTTTACCAGGAGAACTGAAACTTGTCCTTGGACACTCACAACACAGCAGCTCAATCCCAAGCCTGTCCCCGACTTCCTGTCACCCTCTTTGCTGCCTTCCCTCAATGGAAGACAGGCTTTGCTGGATGCTTCAGCTGTTTCACACAAACGTCAACCCCTGTCATCATCCAGCACGAAGGTTTATCAAACAGCAGGAGCAAGTCAGTGCTGAGGGGTAATTGCGGGGGTTCAGCGTGGGAAGGCAACCCTGAGTGATCAGACAACCTCCATATCCACCCGCGGCTGGGAGGGAGGAATTTCTGCACGTCTGAGCAGGCTCGGCTTAGCCAGGGCTCAGCAGAGCTGGGAACGGCTGCTGGCACGCTCCCCATGGAGGGGAAGGGGATGTGATCTGCTTGGCATTCCCAGGGGCCAGGCAGGCTCTGTATGCCAGCAACTGCATGCAGCAGAAAGAGGAAGACCCCAGAGAGAGAGTCTGGCAGCTCAGCCTGATTCAAGGGGACAAAGGTCTGTGCACATCCTCCCCATCGCGGCCATCATGCAGAAGGTTTGAGTTTTCAGACTAGAAATATGGCAGAGAAAGGACAGACAGAAGGATGGACATGCAGAAAGAAGGAGGCTGAGCCTCAGCATAGACTTGGGATCAGCTCAAGTCTCAGGAGGGAGCTGGATGCCAGTGGGGTGGCTGGTGCCTGCTTGTCCTACCTTCCATGCCCAAAATGCTCCAATCCAACACCAAACTTGACCCACCCCATGGCAAAAGGCCCCTGTACCCAAGGCTGCTCTGTTCTGCAGCACTGACATCTTTTGGGACCCCCAAGGTCTCCCCAGCTTGTGCCTTTGAGCCGCCCCTCCACACCCCCCTGCTCTCCAACCTGCTGGGAGCGAGGAGCAGAGTCTCCCTGGGCAGGCACAGGAGTGTCTCCACCACCATCACCAGCCCCGGACTGCCCTCCCAAGCTCACCCCTCCCTCCAATCCCATTTTTAATAACAGCAGAAATTGCCAAACCCACAAAATTAATGTCTAAAAGGTTCAAGGCAGAGCCATTCAGTCCCAGCCTGGAACTGCCTGGGAGGTCTCTGGCCAGCTGCTGCCCAGCCACCACACGCTGCAGAGGCTGCTCCGCAACGAGGCCCCCACGGGACCCCCACTCAGCTCCCAAGGGGAACTAGGGCACACTGGGGGTAGATCACCCCATTTGCATGGGCTGCAAAGTGGATCCCTCACGGAAAAAACAGCATCCCCCTGGGGTGAGGCCCCAGCCCTGTTACTCCTTCCCAGCCTGCAGAGGTGGTGGGGACACGGCAAGGAGCCGGCACAATTGGAGGAGTGGAGAGCCACAGGGAGGGAGCAGAACACCTCAGGGGAGGAATCAGTGCCCTGCAGCAATGCCTGAGGTGTTGGGGCACAGGACTGGCTCCTCACATCCCCCACAGCCTGACCCGAGTGCCACCAGTCCCCTCCAGTGACCCCTAACACTCAGCCATCACCGCCTGATGCTGTGGGGTGGTGACAGCAGAGCTGGTGCAGGCAGCAGCACAGATCCCACGCAGGGACATGCTCCACAGAAAGGTCAGGAGAGTATTTTTACACCATGTGTCAGACTCCAATGAGGAGGAAGGATCCGTGACTGTCTCCTTCAGCTATGGCAAGGCCAGACTCTCCTGACCACCTCCAGTGGCACCACAAAGGGCCATGGGGGCAGCAAGTCCAGGTGCCAGCACGGTGGGATGTCACTCTGTCCAGGACACCATCCCATGCTGCACATGTGCACATTCCCTTTTTGTTTGTATTTTTCCACTTTCTCCCTTCTCAAGGGGAAAAAGCCCAAGAGATACCTGGAGAACCACAGGATGCTCCTGCTGTCCTCTGTGTGCTCTCTGGCAACAGTCCCCTAGGGTGCACAGGGCTGGGGCACTGGCCAGGTGCTTCTGCCCAGATGCAGCAGAATCTGGGGCAGGTCAAGCTCCTCAGGATGCAAAGAGGCAAAAAAAATCCCAGATTGTGTTTCCCAGCATCCTTGTACCTCTGCCTCACATTGGGGCACCTCCCTGCTCCAGCCAGACACAAACCACTGCCCTGTCAGGGTTAGGACAGGAAACACCAGCCCAGTGCAGAGCCAGGTTGCTGACACTGAAAATGTATTAAAGCCTCCCCTGCTCCTACGGAAGACATTTAAATTATTTAGGGCACTTGGACCAACCCCAAGTGAAAATACAAACAAACACACGGCATGAAATTTGAGCCACACTTGCCGTGCCTCCCCATCCCACGGTGCCCTCGCAGGAGGCACTGGAGGAGGACCAAGGCACACTGACCTTGTAGGGAGCCTCCCCGCCACAGACACAGGTTTCTGTGTGTCCCCGTTCCACAGGTGGACTGTGCCCAGTGGCTTTGTGAACCTCCTGCCCAGGTGGATCCCAGCACACGGGTACCCACCATGCCAGCACACACAACCTCAGGCACCCTCCCACAGGCTTGCTGCAGCCAGGAGGATGAATCAGCAGCCCAGGGTGGTCAGGGCAGAGTTGACACACTGGGTACTTCAGCCCAACTCTGCAGCTCACTGTGGAGGGGCTTCCCTTCCTTTGATCCCCCCTGTTTTTCCAACAGGAGCAGTGCTGGTGGCATGCTGCAGCTCCGGGGCGGGCAAGCAGTGGGAAGGCATTCCAGCTGACCTACTTTCCACGGGCATCGCTAGGCAGGGCCTTCTTCCCGGACACTGCCAAGGTGATTCGCCACCACCAAAACCCAGCTGGCACCAAGGAACAGGGCAGGAAGAAGGCGGGGGGGATGACATTGGGGTTTCCCCCAGTGCTTCCTGCCAGCAATCCCACACCAGGCAGGACCCACACGCCTCCGAAACACCCACCACCCTCTGCAGACCATCCACCGAGCTCCCATGCAAACCTAGCCTGGCATTGAGCCAAACCCAGCAAGCACAACTCTCCTCCAGCTTGGCAGAGCATTCCAAGGGCAGAAGACAGCCCTGGCTGATCCCCACATCCTGGACACGGCTGTGTCTCTGCCCGGCAGCACTCACCATCTCGTCGAGGGCGTAGCGCAGCAGCCCGTGCTCGTAGAGGATGAAGAACCGACGCTGCCATTTCTGCAAGAGAAGACAGAGAGCTGGGTCACAGCAGTGCCCACCAGTCCCTGGAGCTGCACAGGAGCTGGGGGTCTGCGTGCACCAGCCCACATTGCCCGTTGCTAATTAACTGTCCAGCTTTGTGGGCACCCAAAGGAGGCTGTTTTGGGGTTTCTTCCCCACCCCGCTGCTCTCTGCATTCAGACAGACCCCAAACTGCCCTGGTTTAACTATACAGAGGAGAAAAATAACTAAAGACAAAAGATTCTTCCACTCCCAGCAGACATCCACAAGCCCTGTCACCGCTCTCCAAGACACCCAAGACCTGCAGGAACCACAGAATATATAGAGTTGGAAGGGACCCATCAGAATCATCGAGTTCAACTCCTGCCCCTCCACAGGACATCCCAACAGTCCCCTGAAATGTTGTCGAAACGTGCCTGAAACGTTGTCGAAACACTTCTTGGACTCAGGTAGGCTTGGGGCTGTGACCACTGCCCCGAGTAGCCTGTTCCAGCGCTCAGCCACCCACTAGATGAAAAACCTTTCCCTCACATCTAACCTGAACCTCTCCTGACTCAGTTTCATGCCAGGAATACCAGGGACAGCAGAAGGATCCCCAAAGTAACTGCTCCCAGCCCTCAGCTTCACCCTGTATCATCTATTCCAGCACTCAGTGCTGGAGGGTGACAGGGTGTCATGTCAAATGTCCCCCAGCAGTGCATGAGCTCGATTTGGATGGTGGCAGTACCTCCAGGGTGGCATTGCCCAGGCGGTCCTGGCACTGCGCTGGCACTGCTGTTTCTGCAGCTGCACAGCAAACCAGATTGGAGAACTGATCTGGCTGGAAAACTGCTTTTTTCATGTGTGCCAGATTGTTTTCAGCCAAGAGCAAAAACTGGTTCAGCAAGCTGAAATAAAAAAGGTCCTGGATTCATAGCCCCAGTGCAGCAATTCTTATCTTGCTTTTCTCAGCCCTTTGGGCAAAGTCCAGAGTGCTCTGGGACAAGCAAAACTACCAAGGGCCCTGTGCACTTCCACAAGCCCCAGCTGAGCAGGCAGCCTAGAGCCTGGGGGGAACTAGGGTCTCACATCCCCTTAATGGTGGGCCAGCAAGCCTGGTACTAGCTGTGACTCCAAATAATGACCCATATACCCCAGGCTGAACTCAGAACCCAATTCTTGCTCACTCAGAAGCGATTTTTTTATTACCAACAGCTCCGAGAGCATTTTGGCTGCATGACAGAGGGTTCAGGGACCATTGCCATCCCTCCCACGCACAAGACAGCCCTATCCTGGCAGCCCCAGCAGCAAGTTCCGTGAAAGACAAGCTGGGGGACAGGCTGAAAGTGCTCGTCACAAGCCAGTGGAGGAAGGACACTGGCTTGGCCACATCCTTCTGGGCCTCACACCCCCCAGGGCAGGAAAGTGGGCAATGCTTTGACCCCACATGTTGCTGGTGTTTGTGCCAGCCATGAGCAAACCCCCTTGGGAAGGAGCTGAGTGTGTCCTGCTCTGTCTGCAGGTCCCTGCTGCCAACACTTGGCTTCAGAGCTCTGCAGGGTTATAGCAAATGGCAACCACCTCTCAGCCCTTTCCTTGCCTGCCACAAGCATATCCACATTAGGAGATGGGATGCAGCCTCCCTCCAGAGCTCTGGGCATGCCCACGATGAGTTGCAGAAAACAAAGCAGTTGTTTCCAAGTCCCAAAGGAAAACTGGGAGCTTTCTGATGGTCCTAGCATGGCTCAGAGCTGCGCAGCCCACAGCTCACTGGCCTGAGAGCCTTCCTGACAGCACAACACGTGTCAGGCCAACCAGCACAGCATCAAAAAGCAACAGCAACAAGCAATAAAACTGCACAGACTGAGCCTGACCAGCACCTGCAGCGCCCCAGGCTGCTGCCCAGCACAGGAAACCTTGCATCCCAGAGGAGGCATTCAAGCCTTGCTGCAGGAAACATCTTCCAGCTTCCTGGTTTGCACAAGGGGATGGGTGCATGGAGGTGCCTGCGGCACTCCCGGGGTCACAGCCACCCCTGTGGGCAGGGACAGGCCCTTGCTACTCCTCCTGCCACCCCCACCCACGTCATGGGGAGAGGATGTCTCAGCTTCACTTACCCGGGAGCGATGGACAGGGTTGTCAAAGTCCGTTCCTTCCGGGGCCAGCAGCAGCCAGCCACCATAAATGGGTTTGGCCTGCAAAGAAACAGCAGAGAAACACTCAGGCACAGCGGAAACCGGCTCAACATGGATCAGCACCACAGGGAATCGATGGTCATGGACCACGGGAAACCACACCAGCACTCAGCACGAAGGCAGCTGTGTGAGCTCAGCCTCCTGCACACACGCAATCTCAGCTTTCCCAGAGCGGGGAACACGGTGCCTGATGGCAACGCGTGATGTGACACACTCCGTGTGCCAACGGGACCGAGACGAGAACTCGGGAGGAGGTAAAACCCCAGGCACAGACTCCAAACACAGCTGCTCCTGCGTGGCATCGTGCCCAGAGCACCAACTCCCGGGTACTGCCAGGCTGCAGAGCCCGTCCTCACCGTCCTTCCCCTCGCCATCGGCAGCGTGCCTCCACTCCAAAGCAATAACACACTCCAAAGGAGAGCTCGGTGTTTTCCGTTCGTTAATTAAGAGAGGAAAAACTACCCAGCGCTGGCAGTTCGCCAGCTCCCAGCCGCTTCCCGTGCCGTGCACATCCAACTCCTGCTTCCCTGTGCAAGGGCAGCCCCTGCCAGCCCGCTCCTCCCTGCCAGCAGCCCACGGCTGAGCACACAGGAAGGTCAGAGCCGGGAGGAGGGAAAACAGCTCATTCAGCCGGTCGGGAAGAAAAAGGGAAAGAATACCCGGAAAGCAACTTGCAGCACTGCCGTTTATCAGTGGAAAAAAGAATATCCAGGCTCTTTCCACTGGTGGTTTAGATGCAGAAGTGGCCAGGGTGAAGCAGGCCCACGCCATGGCAAGCAGTGGGATGGGGACGGGCACTGGGAACGCCCTCCCACACAAAGTCCTACGGGCAATGCTCCTGCTGCCTGTCAAGATGCAAACTATGAGCCAACACCTGACAAGGGCTGGGGCCAAATCCTGGTGCAAGAGTGGCAAGGCATTGCCACACCAGTGAGGCGGCTTCACAGAGATACCAGGACAGGCCAGGAGGGAGGAAACCCAGGGCAGATCCAGTTCCAGGAGCCCCTGGCTCTGGGAACGCTGCTTTCCACCACGAAACATCCACGCACGTCCAGCCCAGCCCAGCCAAACAGCAACAAGGACACACGTTCCCAGCTCCTCTCTAAATGATTCAGTTCATCTTGTTGCTTTCATTCTTTTCTTTCTTGTTCCTTAAAGTTTAAAACTGTTTCCAATTCGTTACCTCCCTTAGATTCCTCCTGCCAGTTTCTGTGGTTTTGTAATGTTAAAAAAAAGTTTCCCCTCTGGAAAAATCCCTGCGAACAATAGAAGAAACTGCCTATGCACCAGAAACTGTCAAATGCATGAAGCACTGAGTAAGCAAACTGGAAACACGCCGGAGGAGCCCTTTTACTGTTTATAAAGTGAAAAGAAATAACAAAATCTCTTATCCCCCTCCACCACATGACATACCAGCTCACCAGCTCGGTGTGTTGCTCTCCCAGCAGCTGGGAAAACACGATTTGAGAAGACCTTCCTTCCTTCCCCCTTTAAATGGGATCAAAATTAATGAAAACGGAGCGCTGGGAGCAGGATCCGAACTTTGGGGAGTTGCTTTCCTGCATCCCAGGGCACCCCTACACCCACCTGTTCCCATGACCAGCAGCAGCCTCACCCCCACTGCGGGCACAGAAAGGCACCCGTGAGCACCGCAGCCCCCCAGTTTGGTGAGGAGCCCCGAGACCCCCGTGAGCCCTGTCCAGCCCTGTCCAGCTCACCTGGATGCTGGTGCCCTGCTCGCCCATGGCCCCCATGGCACCTCCAGCCGCCCGGCACCGGCTCTGCGCCCAACTCCGTGCCGCCCACGCTGCCAGCGCCCGGCGGGTGAGGGCAGGTGAGCCCTGTTTGCCACTCCCCCAGCACACCGCGCCCCACACCCCCACCCAGAGCCGCCCGTGACGCGTCCCTGCCCATCCCGTGGGATGGCAGGACTTCGGAGTGGGGAATCCCACTGATCCCCACCACACACTGGCGTGTGGCCGCGGTCAGTTTGGAAAAGCCGAATTTCCCAAATTTCTCTCCCGTTTTTCAGGCAAAAAGCAAAATTGCAAATAACTGACTGAAGGCGGCCCAGTGGAGACCCTTCAACGGGTCACTGTGACAGGAAATGGGGTCCCCAAATTCCCACAAGAGTCCTGAGCAACCAGGTCTGGGGCTTGAGAAGGTCTTTCAAGTGGCCTCCACTACCCAGGAACAAGAGGATGACAGTGATGGCAGGACTCAGCACCCCCAGCACTTGGCACCACCATGACAAGGTGGCACACTGGTGATGCTACAGGCAGCCAAGCTGCTTGCAGGGCTCAGCCTTCCTCCATCCCCCAGTACTCTCCTCCGTGCCCCAGCACTGCCCCCGGGCACAGCCGAGTGCTCAACCCAGCAAAGCCCCATGAGCAAAATCTCTCCCCAGCAAAAGCCACAACACTGCAGCCCTCCCACACCACCCTGAGCACCCCACAGCGCCCAGCCCCACACAGCCCCCCCTGTGACAGGCAGCAAGCAGGTCCCAGTGCCACATCAGGGATGATGTAACCATGAAACCAAAACAGAGGACATCATCAGCATCGAGCAGACTCACAGGCATAAAGCCCTGCCCTACCTCAGCCTGGCTCACACCCACCAGCAAACATTATTTTGCCCTCAACCACTCCAATTTTGGCTCAACTGCCTAAATATAAAGCACTGAGCACCTGAAATACACACCCTTAACATAGAGCATGGTCATTTCTGCACCAGAGTCATAAAAACCCACCAGTGGGTTACACTTAATTTGGCAGAAGCATCCAATTTCAGATATTGAAACCAAAATAGCTGAAAGGTATGAATTAGAGCCAGGCAGCGTGGGCAGCCTGGTTCCACCCGTCAACAGATGAACACGCAGCAGTGCTTTTTAAAGCCAAACCAAAACAAGCTCCTGCTAAAACCAAGCAAATGCCCAGAGAGGTACAAGCCTAAATAAAAGGGATATGAATTAGAACATGAAGTGTCTGAAGTAAACTCATCACACCTGCATTGGAATGGCCCTGCTGCAGCGAGGTTTAAAATAAACCCGACGTGGGAGGCAGGTCCGGGGGGTGCTGCAGCACCAGGATGGAGCTGGAGTCACACGTTGCTTCGCACCGGCTTGGCTTCCTCTGGAAATCTCAGCAAGAGGAGGAAAATGCAACACCCAGCACTGAGCAAGAGCTCAAAGCAAAAAAACTCCCTCTTCCAAGCAGATCTGTCCAACCTCAAATTAAGGGATGGCATTAGAGCAACCCTGGGGTTCCCAGGGAAGCTCCAGGGATATCTGAGGGGCAGCTCCAGGTAGTTTCTCCACAGGTAGCAGCCACACGAGGTACTCGGGCACTGGGTGGGTGGCTTTGCTTTTATCCAGAAGGTGCCTGGCCGTAGGGTGAGCCACAAAATGCCGTGGAAAGCAGAGTGGAGGGTGGCTGCTGGGGTGGAGTGGGGTGATGCCCAGTTCCATCCGATCCCGTGGGACTGGTGGAAGCTGACTCAGGCAGAAACAACCCCACGTCACCTCTCCACTTCCTGTCACACCTCTGGGAGTGTACAGGTACTCCATCCCACCTTTGATCCACCACTGGAGCTGGGCTGTGGAGCAGTCACAGCCCCCACCTGCCTCTCAGGTCGCTGTCCCAGCCATTGCATTCATCCCCTCGGCCCACAGGCCTAAGGTGTATCCAGGGGGAGGATGCTGCCTCCAGCCCAGCGCCGGCAGCACGGCGGGTGGGAGGAAGCAGAGAAGGAAGCGGCCCCAGCTGGGTTTACACAAAGCTGTCAGGCTACTGTGCTGATGCTGCCCAGGCATGGACAAACCACCCCAACCAGCTCCACCAGCACTGGGAATGCGACTCCCAGCAGCCGGGGAACTGGGCTCGAAGGACGTGCAGAGCCACTCAGCACTTCCCAAAGCTCAGGGTGACATAGGAACCCCTGCAGATCGCCAGAGCTCCAGGGCACCTGCTTCCAGAGGGCAGGATGGGTCACAGGAGCATGGCAGCCCATGGAGCACCAGATCACGGGGCTAGAGGTGGGCTGTGACACCAACCAGCTGCCTGCTGCACAAGCTTTCACATCTGCTGTGTTTTTGGTGATACCATCACCTCTTCATTCCCTGTGCAGACCAGACAGCCAAGCAGGATGCTCAGCAGCACCCTGCAGAGCCGCACCGTGCTGGGTGTCTGCAGGAGCTCACTGCACAAGGGGGAACAGCAGAGCTGTACCAGCATCCACTTACCCTCTTAGGGTCCTGACACCCCCAGGGCAGAGCACCCACATCCCTACTGGGGTGCTGGACACCTGGGTGGGCTGGGATGCCCCCACAGCCAGTCCCCACCCACCCCAACCTGCTCCAAGGGAAGTCCAAATCCATCGCCGGGAGAGACTCCTGGCTCCGAGTGCGTGGCGGGAGGGATAATCTGTTTAGGCTGCCGGCAGACGTAATCAGCCTGTCTCGGGTGGAGGCAGGGCTTGTTTTGTTCAGGCTTGGCAACTGAGCGGGAAGGGGAAGAAAAATGGATTGTTGCAGTGGAGCTTCAGGCTCTGCCTGCAGCACTGAGAACAGAGAGCCCTGTGCACCAGGGAAGCAGTGCCAGGGCTTCCAGCAGCCCCAGGAGAAAACGATGTCCCCAACCTGGACCAGGTGTGAACCCATGATGGAACCCAGCCCACCACCCTTATGGGCTCAGCCCCAATATTCATCAAAGGAGCCTCTCTGACAGCAGTACCTATTGCTTCCCACACCCAGGGCAGCACAACGGGGTCACAGCTCTCAGCCAGACCCACAGAGAGCACAGCTCCAGAGCAGGGACAGTAAGGTCATTGTCCTCTGAGTGTTGGCTCCTGACCCACTCAGGGCTCCCCAGAGCCAGGGACTTCTTTCTGGCACAGCTCAAGGGAAAAGTCACCCCAAACACTGTGGTTGCAACCTCAAAATAGGAAATCTGGGCATTTTCAGCTCTGCTCTGCTCTCAGTTTTGCACACCTTAGAGCCAAGAGAACATCACTGATGGGTGAGTCGGAGCAGCCGTCACCCGGCAGGAATGGGGAAGGTGACATGCTGTTCAGGGAGGGAATGGGATGTGATGCCCAAGCAGGCTTTCCTGCCCACAGCACAGCTTCTAGGAACTGAGAGGCAGGCATCGCTTAATATCCTGCGTGCTCCCAGCAGGATGCCATAAGGACCACTGGAGACCTGTGACCCCGGCCAGCGGGAGGCTCCGCAAACACCGCTGTGCAGACCTGCGCTCCAGCAGCAATCCCAAGGGCTGGGATGTAGCCCAGCCCCGGTGGTTAAGCCACTTACATCCCTGTTTCCCTGCCCATAAAGCATTTCCTCTCTGCTGTCTGTCACCTGGCGACGTGCAGGGGAGCAGGGCCAAGCCCCAGAGCAGAGGCTGCAGTGCTGCCAGCGAGCATCCGCAACTATTCCCAGAGCAAAAGCCCTCTCAGTTGCCAACTCCACATCCAAATGATCACTTGCTACCCCTGGGTTCAGACCAAAAAGTGCTTCTTCCAGGACAAGACCTGGGCATCTCTGAGGGACCACCCTGGATGTGTGGGGACAGTCCCCTCTCCATCCACCTCCTGCCAAAACATTTTTGCACCAGCACAGGCATGAGCTGACTGTTGCCAGAGTTGCAAATCCTAGGCCAGGCTTTTACCACCAACACAACTCCACAGGCAGGACAAGGCAAAACCAGACTGGACAGACTAGACCTTGGGCAAGAGGAACACCAGGTGCTGCTGCCATGGGGCAGCTGGCAGGTACTGTGTATGGCACAGCCCTCCTGGCACACCGGGAGTGCCAACCCAGCCACTGGTAAACCCCCAAGGGACGGAGCTGCCTGGGTAGTTTGCTGCGTGGGCAGCAGGACTGACTGACCGACTGGAGGAACAGGAAGGGAAAAGGTTGAATTCACCCTTCATGCAAACAGTCGGTCTCCTTCTGCAAACACCCCAGCTCTGGTCCCAGGGCTGTGCTCGGGTCTGAGCGCTGCCATCGGCTTGGGCAGTCAGAGCAGGAGCTGGATGAGGCTGGATGGAGCGTGCACTGGCAACTTGTAAAGCAGCAGCAAAATGAAGTGGGACAGAACAGACTTTGCAATTCCAGCTCCTCCTGGAGCAGCCCCGAAGCCGGTGTGCCCGGCAGCAAGCAGGCGTATCTAACCACTTCCCACCACTGGCCTTCCTCAGCGCCTGGGAGAAGCCGCAACATCTCTCCAGAGTGCTGGAGAGGGGATTTATCACTTCGCCGGGTGCCAGTGCAGATAAGGTGCGGCGCCATGCAAAAACCCAGCAGCGAGGCAGTGTGCAAAGGGGACGGTTCTCCAGCACCCAAAGGCGCCGCCACGTCCCTTCCCTTGGGACACGCGGAGGGTTAAGTGCACCCCAAACTGACCCCAGCACCCAACGTGACACCCATCCCAAGCTCCTGCTGCTCTCCCATCACTCTCCAAGGGTGGGATGCTGCCCGAGGGTGACAGCTACCACGACCCTGCCCACCTCAGCCCCCCAGGCTGTGTCCCCCATGTCCCTGTCCTCCACAGACACCATCACAGGCAAGTTTGACATTTGCAGAGAATCTCCCCCTGTTCAGTCCTAATAATTAGTCAAGTAGAGGCGGATTTTTGCAGCATGATACAAGCAGCAGGGAGCAGGGAATGCAAGCGCGGGGGCTGCTTTCCAGGAAAGCGAGGGCTTTTTCTCCCCCAGGGAGCAGGGGTGGAGGGAAAAGCGTGGCCAGGACATGATCCCTCACCCTGTCACCCTTTGGACAAGGCACGAAGCCAGGGTAAGACCCCGGGCCCAGGGCATCCCAGCTCCACCAATGCAATGTCCCAGATCAAAGCCAAGCCTGCGACCCAACGCTGACACGCTCCAGCCTCAGGGCTGCTGGCCACCAGCTGCTCGGCATCCAAAACAGTAGGAAAGTGATAATGTCCAATGGAGAAGTGATGGAAACAACCACCCGCCGCCACTGGGCAGGGGTGTCACAGGAGGAGGCAGTGGGAAAAAATCTACAAGCTCCATTTTCTAACTGGGTGGTCCTCTGGGCATCCATGCCACGATCTCAAATAAAAAGAGAAAAAAAAGGGAACAAAAAAACAACAACAACAAAAAATACTGGTAGCTGGAAAGACGTCCTCAAATTCCTCTATCTGTGCCAGTCCCCATGCCCCGGGAGAGCACCCGCATGGAGAAAATTAAAAGTAACTGTTTTACACTCTGCTCTTCTTCCAATTCAGGCCAGGCAGAACTTTGAGGTTAATTCCCAGCCTGTCCCATGTTGTGGGGGTTTCATCCTACAGACCAAAGGCATGCCTGTGCAAACATGGATCGGCCCAGGGCAGCTGGCATGGAGACCAGGGATCCCCCAGTGACACCCCCATGGCCCTGCAGAGCCCTGGGTGGCTGCTTGGGAAGAGGGTCCCACTGGCCAGGCTAGCTTTCTCCTGGAGATGGTCTCCAGGAACCATCCATCTTCCCAGGGCAGGCTCTGGAAAGTTGACCTCCACACAAGGTTTGCAGGTGGTTACAAGGAACCATGTGATACTGGCACAGGCACGTCTTGCCAGGAAAGAGGGAATTCCCACGAAAAGGGAATTTCTCCCTTGCTGGGAAAGGAGCAGCATAAGGTGACCTGGCAACGGGTGGGTGGCACAGCCAGGACAGAGCCACTACCAGCATGGTGTCTGTCAGGGACCAGTGGCCAGATCCTGCCACCGATCACAGGGTGATCCTGCCATCCTGCACAGGATCACAGGGCTCTGATCACCCACAACCCACAACAACAGATTTTCCCAAAGGGAGAACAGATGCGGTGACTGACCCAGTTTTTCCCATGCACCCCAGAAGGTCAAACATGGATTAGGCCGGGGGGGGTGGGTGTCAAGGGAACATCACCTCCCACCTGCAGCCCTGGGGGGGGACAGTCATGTCTCCAGTGGGTGGTGGGACCACATGTAGCTGCCCCAAATCACACCGGCCCCCGTCCGGCAGCAGAGCCACGCACAAAAACAACTCGTGAACGCAGCGCTCCCAGGATTAGGGACTTAGCGTCCACACAGCCCTTTGAAGTTGGAAGCGCTAAGTCTGATTATTATTAGAGAGCTCCAGCTCATTAATCCTGATGTTTGGGGCTGGATTTCCCCCCTCCCAGCCCCATTCCTAAGCCAGTTCCCGAGTAGGACGGAAATCCACTACTACCACTAAATATTTGTGACTCTTTGCAAACACACTCCAAGTCTGCCCCAGCGGCTCCATCAGCCCGGAGCAGTCGGGAAGGAGCGGGGGCAGCTCCTGACACCCACACAGGTATTTTTATCTAATAAAAATCCAAAAGAGACACGAGTGCGTAAGTGTGAAGTACCTTCACCTTTCCTGCAAGCCAAGTACAAAGGTCAGATGACTCCCAAAGACTTTTCTAGCCTGACTCTAGGTAATCACCAACACTGTCCCTGTCCACGGGGCGAGCAGGACGTGCTGACCATGGAGCCCCCCACGCTGCTGTGTGGACGCCCCCCGACCCAAGCCAAGCTTAAAAAAAAAAAAAAAAAAAAGAATTAAAAAGGCAGAAGCATTCAGAGCTGTTAAATGAACCGTTATTCCTGGGTGTGCTTTGGAGTGAGCTCACCCCCACGCCCAGCCAGGCTCCTCGCTGCAGCACCTCCGACACGGGGCACAAACCGGGAGGGGAGATGGGCAGGGAAGCGCCGGGGTGGGGGGGACGGACAGCGTTCTGGGGCTGCTCGGCGGGGCGGGAGGGTGCGTGCGTGCATCACACGCCACCACAGCCACCATCTTATCTGGGAAGCGGGATTACTTCACCCCAGCTGCAAGGGAGAAGCCGAGCGGGGATTGCGCCGTTTTCCCAACCGGAGCCCCCGCGCGCGGGGCCTGGATCCGGCCGCGGGGCTGACCCCGACCCCGTGAGGGCCGGACGTGGGAGCAGCTCCCCCCCCCCAGGGCCACCCACCATCCCGGCGGGAACAAAGCCAGCGAGGGGCTGCCCGAAACATGTCCCTGGGCCCTGGGTCCCCAAGGAGGCGGGAGGCCCCCCCATGGCAGGGCAGGCAGGCGCTGTGGGGGTGCGTGCAATGCTCTGAGCCCCCCCCCCCCCAAATAAAAAATAAACAACACTGCACCAGGAGGCAGCACAACCCCCAGCGGGGCAGCGGGAAGGGGCCGGCCGGGAGCGGGGGGCTCTTCCCGAGCCCCCTCCGGGACGGCTCCTTTGTCTGGGCACGGCCGCGGCGCTCCCCGCCGCCCGCCCCTTCCCGCACACACCACGGCATTTTTTCCAGTTACATTTTTTCCATATTAGCCCTCAGATTTCACGATGCCCCCCCCGCTCCGCCGCCCCCCCAGCGAGCGCAGCAATATGTCTGATCTCATTGCCATAATAGGATCGGGAGCGGGGATGGCAGCCCTGGCCCAGAAAGGTGTGGGAGGAGGGAGGGCGGCCCTGCTCCCCCACACCCCGACACCACAGATGGACCCCCGTGCCCCAAAACACGCCCCGTGCCCCCTGCCATGGGTGCGCGCGTCCTGGGCCCGTGTCGGGCCTGGGAGGAAGAGGAGGAAGAGGAGGAAGAGGAGGAAGAGGAGGAAGAGGAGGAAGAGGAGGAAGAGGAGGAAGAGGAGGAAGAGGAGGAAGAGGAGGAAGAGGAGGAAGAGGAGGAAGAGGAGGAAGGCCCAGCCCTGGCAGCCCCCCAGCGCTCGGCCCTTCTCGGGAAGGCACCGGGGTCCCCTTTCCATGTTCCCGGGAGAGCTGGGGGCTGTAGGGCAGGGGGTTCATGTCCGGCACGGAGGGAATGTTTTGTTTGCAGCCGAGTTTTTCCCAGGACTTTTGGGACTGCCTGATGGAGCCCACAGGACACCCTCCACCTGCTGCCGTGCACCCTAAGAGGGGACGGGATCACCCCAAGTGCCGGCGCTGGGCCCCAAATGGCCTCAGGGGGTAAGGCCCCAGGGGAGGTGGCACTGGGGTGTGCCATGGCCTAAGGGACCAGTGGACACTGTGGGTGTCCCACTGGGCACCTGGGAATCTGTGGGGTCAGCAGGCACCTCATGGGATCGCAGGACACCCTATGGGACCAGAGAGAACCCACAGGCTCCTGGACATCCCATGGGCTTCAAAAACACCTGGGTCCCTGTGCTATCTGTGGGGTCAACAGGCACCCCATGGGACCACACACCACCCATGGGGTCAGCAGGCAGCCCATAAGACTCCTTGACACTTTATGGGACCAGTATGCACCCATAGGGCTCCTGAACACCCCATAGGATCCACGGATACCTGTGGATCCCCGTGCTATCCAAGGGGTCAGCAGGCACCCCATGGGGCTCCTGGACACTTTACAGGACCAGAGCGCACCCATGGAGTTCCTGAACACTCCATGGAATATCAGGACACCAGTGGGTCCCTGTGCTATTTGCAGGGTCAGACGGCACCCCATGGGTTCACTGGATACCCTGTGGCACCAGAGAGCACCTATGGGGTTCCTGAGTACGCCATAGGATCCATGGATACCTGTGGGTCCCTGTGCTGTCCCTGGGGTCAGCAGGCACCTCATGGGACCCCGCAGCACCTCTGACAGCCCATAATACCTATGAGAGCAGCAGGTACCTACAGAACCCTACAATATCTATGTGACCAGCAGGTACCCCATGAAATCCCTCGGAATCTTGTGCTAACCATGGGACCAGCAGGCACCCATGGGACCCTGTGCTATCCGTGGGATCCCAGGACATCCATGGGACCCTATACTATCTATATGATCCTAAGCTATCCATGGGGACATGCATGGGACCCTACACTGACAAGGGGACCCCAAGGAACCTGTAGGACCTCAGGCTACCCATGGGGCCAGCGGAGACCCCACGGAGACCCCATGGAGACCCAGGACGCCCTGTGGGAGATGTCCAGGGGCGTATTTCGGGGAGAAAACAGCGGGGTTTGGGGGGCAAGATCCCACCTGGTTGAGGTCCTCGTCGTTGAGCAGGTGGGACTCGCGGGGCTTGAAGCAGTTCTGGCACTTGCTCTTGTTGAAGATGTTGGCCTGGAACTTCCTGCAGGGATTGTCCTTGGCGGCCATGGCGCGGCCCGCGCCCGCTGCGCGCCCGCTCAGCGCCCGGCGGAGCGCCCGCCCGCCGCGCCCATCGCCGCCGCCCCGCGCCCGCGGGGGGCGTCAAGCCAGCGCCGAGACCGGCACAAAACCCCCCAGCGAACGCAGCAGGCAAAAAAATTAAAAACCGGGAGCGAAGCGCAAGGGCGGCCGCCTCCGCTGCGGCTCAGCGGGCGCGCATGGCCCGGGCGGCGCGGCGGGGCGCGGGGAGGGGCGGCGCTGCCCGCGCCCTGCGGGGCCGGGTGGGACAGGGAGGGGCGGCGCAGGGGGGGTCGGTGCGGTGCGGGGACGGGGGTCCGTGCGGGGCGGGGCGGGACCGGGGTGCGGGCGCTGCGGGAGCCGCTCCCGACTGCGCCGCCCGCAAAGTTTCCAGCGCCGCGGAGCCAGGCGGAAAAGGGGGCGGGGCCGCCGAGCTGACGGACAGTCCCACCCACCAATGGGGGCGCACGGCCGCCACTAACAAAAGGCCGCCCCGGCCAATGGGGAGCGAGGCGAGGGAAGGGCGTGGCCGTGAGAGAGGGCGGGGCGACGACAGCTGGGGGCGGGGTCGGCCCCGCTGGGCTCGGCTCGGCTGGGTCCGGCTCGGCTGGGCTGGACTTCTTTAGGCTAGGTTTGGCTCAGCCTGGCACAGATCGGCTCGGCTTGGCCCGGTTCGGCTTGGCCCGGCTCGGCTATCTTTGGCCCAAGTCAGTTCAGCCTGACTTGGCTCAGCCCAGCACAGCTGGGCTTGGCTTGACTTAGCTCTGCTCAGCCCAGCTCAGCTCCCTTCAGCCTGGCTTAGCTCAGCTCAGCTCAGCCTAGTATGACACGGCTTGGCTTGGTACAGCTCAGCACGGATTGGCCCAGTCCAGCCAGTGCAGCTGGGCTTCACTCAGTGCAGCTTGTCCCAGATGAGGTTGGCTTGGCTCGGCTCAGCTCAGCCAAGCTTTGTTTGGCTCAGCTTGGCTCAGCCCCTGTAGGAGGAGTTGCCTTTTGCCCCCTGCGCTCTGCCCTGCCATGCACAGACCCCTCTCCTACAGCACCGTGACCCCCCACAGCCCCACACACAGCCTCGGCCCCCCAGCAGTGGGACACACGGTGGCACTGCCCTGAGGTGACAAACCATTGACCCCAGCTCCATCCCCAGCCCTGGGCACAGCCCAGCCCTGGCACAGGTGGGAACACTGGGGATTATCAGCCCTTGAATGCCCAAACTCGGTGGGGGCAATATGGCCTCACACCCCTACGGCATCTCTGTGACCTACAGCACTGGGGACCAGCTGGGGACAAAGCAGGGACAGGGTTGCACGTCCCACCTCAGCCACATTCCCGCTGTGCCACCACCCCGGGGCCAGCTGGGAACTCCTGTTTGTCCAGTGAGTTTTTATCCGGTGGAAACCGGCAGGTAAATACACCAGACTGGGTGATAAGGACCTGGTGTGAGGCCACAGGTTTGGCCTCCCAGCTCTGCACCTGGAGACCCCCCCACTCTGCACAAAAGGACCGGGGCAGGGACCTTGGTGCCTGTGGAGCATCACTGGGGCAGAAGAGAGGTGAGAATGCTGACCCTGGAGCAGGGGAACAGGGCAAAGGTGCCAAGTGGCACCTCCAAAATGCCCCCAAGACTGGCACGTCCCGCCACACCCAGATGCCGCTGTGGCACGCAGTGTCTCCTGCTCACCCCAATATTCCCCGCTGGCATGGGAAAGGGCCATGCTATAAGGAAGAGCCTCATGGACCTTCATGGATTTTTGGGACCAGGAAAAACCCGTTGGAGAAGAAACGGTGGCGTGGTCCCCTTGCGCCTGGCGCTGCCCCGCCGTTTGATGTGGGACCTGGACTTGGCGGCCTCGCCACGCCAGCTCCGTGCTGTCATCCCCATTAAATAAAGCCCAGCACAATTGTCTGCTTGTTTATTAATTTTTGCTCCATCAAAGGCAGCTTTAATCTTCTCTCTCCCTGCCATGGCCACTTGCAGTGTGCACCCTGTGCCACGGATAGGGATGAGACAGCGGGTCTGTGGGTCTGACCCCCCTCCCACACCAGTGATTCCAGTGCAACCTGACCCAGCCCCAAGCCCACACGATGCTCCCAGGCTGAACATGGCCACCAGCCCCACACATATCACCAGTTTGGGTGGATTTTCCCTCTTTTTCCTTGATCCTAATATTATAAAAGCAGCCCAACCCTTCCCCAGGGAGGGAGGATTTTCCCCTCTGGAATTTACAGACCCTGCCATCCTTGCCGTGGGTCCAGGGTTCACCTGGCACATGACTGCAGAAGTCCTGCTCTTTGGAGAAGGGCGGGTGATTTTCCCAACCAGCTCCTGTCCTTCCTTGATCCCGCTTCCCTCCCTCCCTCCTTCCATCCCCAGTGTTGGATTATTCTCTGCCACATCCACTTGGTGTGCCCTGCATCCCGCAGCTCCTACAGATGCCCAGCATTTTTTTTCCATCAAAAAACCCTTCTGCAGTTCCATGGACACCTCTATGTGCTGTCCTCATGGTCCCCACCTCCTCGGGGCATGGACCCCACAGACTAGAGGGTCCCTCCAGGAGCAAAGGGGCTGCTCTTTCCATAGTGCCACAGGGCACTGTCCCCTCAAAAAAGGGCACGGTGTTGACACAGGGCATGGAGCAGGGATGGTGTCTCCCGTCCTCAGGCTGTGCCTGCCCTGAGACGCGGCCGAGCTGCTCCATGGCTCGGGGCCACGACCTGGCGCCACACACGGCCCTGCCAGAGCCGGCAGCACCTCGCGGGAAGCGGCTGGTGCCGGGGCTGGCTCCAGCCTCTCCAAAAATCCAGCTGAACGGGACGGGCTTCTCCGCAAACCTGTCGGGCCGCATTCAGCCGCGCGGAGCCTGCGTTCGCCCGCCGCCGGCCGCCCGTGTGCCACATTCGGTGGCTGCTGGAAACTCACTGCTGAGGACATTCCCTGCATGCCCCAGACCCTGGCACGGCCATGGCACCAAGGGCCCCCACATGTGCTATGGATATGGGTGTCCCACCCCATCATCCCCCCATTGCCACCACCACAAGTTGGGGCTGCCGTGTGTAACAGGTCTCCGCAGCCCAGAGCCAGTATGGAGCAGTTTTCTCCAACGAGGGCAATTAAAATAATGGGAAAATGGAAAGTATTTGTCAGGGCTCTGCAGTGGCAGAGGGGGAAGGCGCCGTGGTGAGTCAACCATCCAAACCAAAGCCCCAGCGCCAGGTAAACAAGCTGAAAACCAGGAGGTGTTAGTCACCGGCTCCGGCTGCGCTGGCCTCAGCCCGGGAAGGGAATCGGCAAAACCCTCCAGCTCTGGGAACACACCAGTGAGACAAGAGCAGCACCCACTCCCTGTCATGGTGTGGAGATCCCGCCAGGACCATCCATTGCCTCTGCTCACAAGGGTGTACCAGGATGGGGATGTGGCACTTGTGGCTGTGCCGTGTTTTGCCAGCAAAGCTGTGATGCAGCACGTTTTTCTGCAGGGCCGGGCGCTGCCGGGGCAGGAGCAGGACAGCCGGGTGCTCCTCCTGGGTGGCCATCGCTCCCCACGGGACCTTGGGCAAGTCATTTAATCCCTCTGTGCCGCCACCTCACCGTCATTACAGTGGAGCCAGACGGATGGATGCCCAGGGGAGAGGGCAGGAGTTGTGGTTTAAAGCCAGCAAGCCCTGGGATCCCCTCTGGATCCAGGCTGGGACCCAGTGGCACCTCTGAGGGCTCCCATCCTCCTGCCCTGCTCCAACCTGTAGGATGCTGGATGCAGCCCCTGGTTGTGTGGGGGTCCAGAGCCCCCAGCACAGTTGTGCCTGGGGAACATCTGGCAGGGGAACCACTGATCAAGGGAGGTTTGAATGGTCCTCAAGCCATCCTGTGTCTTACAGGGGTGAAATCCACAGGTTAGAAATCCATATAGGGTGAAAAACACCCTCATGGATGGAGGGAAAGTCTCCCAGGAATTGCCCTGGGAACTGTCTCTGTGCCTTTCCCGTGCCTGATTTTCATAGAATCACAGAATCATAGGGTGGTTTAGGCTGGAAAAGACCTTAAGGATCATCTTGTTCCAACTCCCCTGCCATGGGCAGGAACACCTTCCACGAGGTCAAGTTGCTCAAAGCCCCATCCAATCCCATTTTTCTCACTGGGAAAAATAAAAGGACCCAAATTATCCACTGGAGGAAATCCACAGCACTCAAGTGCAGCTGATGCATCCCATAGAGGAGGATGCAGCTTCCATGGAGCTGGAAAAGAGCACGAGGATGCTCCAGAGCAGGTTTCACACACACACAGAGGCTTGAGCTTCTCCCAGAAGCTACGGTAAATCCTGCCCCACCAAGCAGAGCTTTCCTCTTGTCCAGAGATGCCAAATGTCTGTGAGTTCATACTCTTCCCTACAACTGATTAATTATCCTCCCAGCTGGGTTATCACCGGGTCCTGTGGCTGCTGCTGCCATTGGACCTCACTGTGCTTTAGCAGGGAAGATCCGTACCTTTTGTTCCTACACGTGTCTCCCCACCTTTAGGCTGGGCCCTGCCTGTCGGGCTGGGCAGAGGGGACCCCCCTGCGATCCCCTCTCACCTCAGCATCCCTGCTAAAAACATCATCCCATGCAAATCCGGGTCCTCTCAGCCTCCTCCATCACTCGCCCCCTTGGCCACCACCCCGGAGCTGCCAGTGCAGCCGTCGGATGTCTGCTCTGCTGACTCCATATAATGCAAGTTTTACAAACGAAAATGTCACATGGCCCTAAATTAAATACTTTGGAGAAACCCATTATAATGCAGCAGCACAATTAGCTTTATCAGCCAGCCCAGAGTCATGCCAAAAACCAAAGCCGACTCACTTGACAGGAGCTGCCATCCATGAAACCAAGCTAACGACCTTAATTATATTTTTAGCTTCTAATTTTTGGCTGACAGTATCCCCAATTACCCAGCCCATAATTTGTGCAGGGACTGCGATCAGCCTTACCTGGTCTGTAATTCCCAGGGTCAGCCCTTTTATCCCTTTTAAATATTAGACTCCCACTGGCTGCCCTCCAGCCCTCTGGAATTTCCCCAGGGTTTTTAGTGTTAAAAATTAGCAGCGGAGCTCCTGGGCAGGCTGCAAGTCCCTTCCTGAGAGGGTCCTGCCAGGAGAAAACCCAGTGGTGTTGGGGATGGGGACAGGGAGTTGTTCCCACCAGGTTAAAGCTCCACGTAATCTGATCAGCTGCTCTGACCAAAGATTGCTCTTTGACTCACCTCCCTTATCCGTCACCCACGCTTTACACCTCAGCACACAGCCCTGGCACTGAACCCTCCTTTCCCTGCTCCTTCCCTACGCGTTTATAGGGTTTTATCCTCGCTTCCACGCCAGCCCTCAGCCAAGCCAGGTCTCTTCCTATCTGTCTGTCCTTGCTCTCCAGTTGGCTACCAGGTTTGGGGAGCCAGCCCTGAGCACAGCCTGGTTTGTGGTAATGCTTCCCTTTCCTGATCTGTGCCAGGTTTTGGCAAGGAGGCTCTTGCAGCATCACTGTGATGATGAATAGGGACACCTCTGGAGCCTGGGTCACCCTGGATCTCACCATAGTTGCTGTGAGGGGCAGACCCTTGGCACAGACACTGGTGGGTGCTGAGCACCCTTGGGATGATGCCCTGCTGCAAGCCTGTGGGGTGTTGTCAGGATAAGGTGTGAAGGGAGGAACAGAGCAGTGTGGGATGTTTGGGGGAATCTGAACCCCACCAGGCACTGGGGGCTGGTGCAAATGGAGGTGGTGGGGACTGGGCAGGAGCCAGCCTGGGGCTGTGGGGCAGCACCCCCACATGAGGCCACATGGAATTGTTCAAGGCCAGGTTGGACGGGGCTTGGAGCAACCTGGTGTAGTGGAAGGTGTCCCTTACCATGGCAAGGGGTTGGAACAAGATGAATTCTAAAGTCCATTCCAACCCAAACCATTCCGTGGTGCTGTGATCCCCCTTGGCCCTTGGCCTGGCTGGCGAAGGCAGGGCTGGAGTGGCCAGCTGGAGGATTTTCAGGCTGCAAGGGCAGCCAGAGCCCCAGCACCCAGCAGGAGCCGGGCTGGGCTGGCCAAGGGTGCCATCTCCTGGGGACAGACCCGCACAGCCGGGCCCAGCATCGCACCCGGCTGCAGGAGTGGGGAGCTGGAGCTGCACCCCGAGGCTCCCCGTCCGCCCAGGCACTGCCAGCGCTGCCGTCGGCTCCCGGCCGGGGTGCTGCAGGCAGGGCAGGCAGGCAGGGGGGCTGGAAACGTGGCCACAGGCACACTGTGGTGGTTCTTCCCGAGAGGGATGACCACGGCATGGCCACAGCTCTGAAACGATGTGTGGGTGCAGATCCTGCACAGACACCTGGCATATCCTCATGGGTCCGTCCGTGCACTGAAAACCCAGGCAGTGTTGGTGGCTGTTTGCACCAGCAACCCCGTGAGCTTGGTCACATAGTGGCTCTGTTTGCCATGAGACATTGGTGGCAGTGGCAGGACAGGGATGACGGTCGGGCAGAGCCCAGGGGAAGGGCACATCCTGACTCCAGAGCGTCCGAGGGGAATTAGGGTGACAGAAAAGAGTCCTCAGCAGCCATGCTCGGAGCCATCTGCACCCAGCCCAGCCCTGCAGTTGGCAGTTTTGACCATAAAGGGCTCCTCTTCCCCTTCCTCCCCTCATGGCCCCTTTTCTCAGGTCCCAAAGGGAGTATGTGTGTGAGCAAATGCCTTGGCCGAGGTGCAGGGACTGCAAAAGGCAGATGGGCTGGGGAGAGGCTGGGAGGAAAATATCCTGGCAAAGCTGCTCGAAGGGAAGGCAAAGAACCCGCCAAAATTTTCAAAGCCAAACATTATCCACCCTGTCTGCCTGTTACCTGCACCTCTCCTCACAGCACTGCCACTGGGGCAAGAGCCCAGAGGAAAAATACATTTTATTATTGGGACAAACTGGGTTCTATCATCCCAAGCAGACTATGGCATCTCTGTAGCCATGAGCAGATGGGCACTGAAGGATGCAAATCAATGTGGGGGGATGCAGACGGGATGTTGGGGGATGCCAAGCCATGCAGATGAATGCATAGGGATGCATTGCACTGAGAGGATGCATGGGGAGCTGCTGATTGATGCTCTGGGGAACCAGTGAACACAGCAAAGGAAAGGTTTAACTCAGGAACCAGGAGCAGGGGGCTGGCAGCTGCTGCCTGATCCCCTGATGAGCACAGAGACAACCCCGGGGAAGGCAGAGAAGCCACCACCTTGGCTGTGAGAGGACAGCTCACAGGGGACCATGTCTGGAGGTGTTTGAGAGCCACATTGCAGCCCCAGGGGCTGTGGGAGGGGTGATGCTGTTGGGGGCACAAAGGGCCAGACCTTGGGGCACACGGTCGAGGAGATGGGGCTCCAGTCCAACACACACCAAGGATTCTAAAGCAGAAACCACACTGCCTGATCCCTGCTCAGCGAGGAGGGACAAACCACCCCCAAGTGCTTCTCACTTCCCTCTTGAAGGTCACCAGGGTGGAAACTGCAAGTCTCTGGCTGCTATTTACAGAGGTGAGTTTCCCCTGCAAAACCCCGAGAGCTGGAGGGCTCGGGCCATTGCTCCAGGGCCATTGTTCAGGGGCCATGCTCTGCCACACTCAACCAGCCCAGGCAATGCCAAAGTCACAATTTCCTTCTCCATCAGCTTTATCTCTGCATGGAAATGGGCCACAGGCTCTGCCCTCTGCCCAGGCACAGCATGAATGGGATGACTCTGCACATGGACAGCCACCAGCTGCCTGCAAAGGTGCATTTCCCCCCCAAGCCCTTGCACCACACAACCCCCCTTCCAATGCCTCTGCCTTCCACTCCCTCCCAGGACACTCCACACGTCTTCCCAGTGGGAGACTCAAACCCAGAACAATCCCACCCCTTTCACCAGATGCACAGCCACACACGAGGCACAGTGCTGGAGTTTCAGAGTCCCTCTGGCCACGGTGCCTCCTCTCCTGGTCCTTGCTCCAAGCCCTGCAGTCCATGGGATGGTGCTGATGCTGCTTCCGTCCCTCCCACAGGATCCGGGATAAGATGCGCCACATCCGACCATGAGTTGCTGTGTTCCTCTGCTTTGGGCTTTGCTCCCTGCGAGCAGGTTCAGCTTCTGATGTCCCTGCAATGGACACAGCAGGAAAACATCCTTCTGATGAGTTGCAGCTCGCCGTGGCAAGCACGAAGTGGGAGTTTTTGAACCGAACAGAAAAACCCTTGATGCTGCTCCACTGACATTTATAGTAACAGATATTGCTGTTTCCTTCCTCATTCAGCAGTTTCTGCTGAAAGGTCCCACTGGACTGAGCTGAGTCACTGTTCCACTGTGCTCCCAGTGCCCTGTGCCCCTTCCCCGCACCACAGACACGGCACAGCCCTGCCCAGCACCTCTGCAGGAAACAGGGAGAATCCTCTGGAGGCTTCCAGCAGCACAGAGGTGGCTCTTTCCCACTGTGAAACCAAGTTGTGTTATTCATGCTTTGTGCCTTGAGCCCAGTCAGGACCTTGGTTGCTCAGGCAGGACGTAGCACAGCTCTCCTGCCTCCCAGCCATAGATGCCCCAGAGAAAATCAGTATTTAAAGTATCTTATTGGGGCCCACAAGATGAGCTGTGAGCAGGAGACAAAACAGTGGTGTGGGCTGACCACACTTTGGACAGGGAAAGGATGGGTGCTCCAAGAGATGCTTGGTCCCCACAGCTGCCTCCTCCACAGAGCAAAACATCCTCCTCTGTGGAATAAAACATCCCAATGGCACAGGCTCCCCAGGGCAGTGGTGGAATCACCATCCCTGGAGGGATTTAAAAGACATGTAGATGTGGCACTTGGGGACATGGTTAGTGGTGAATGTGGCAGTGCTGGGTTAAGGTTGGACTCGATGATCTTAGAGGTCTCCTCCAAACCTAATAATTCTGGGATTCTGTTGCAGCCAGGTGATCCAAGGGCCGGTGCTGCAGAGCCCCTGCCCCTCCAAGCCCCTCTGAAAAGTGGCTGCCTGGCCCAGGACACCTGTCCCTGCTCCCGGTGACACATCAGCCCGCAGTGTCCCTCCCACCCTGACCCGCACTCCCAGCAGCCCAGGAACCCCGACGAGCCAATGCAACGCGCTGGGTGTGCGGCCGATTTGCATGGAAGGGATAAGGGGAAACCCCAGGAAATGCACAGCCCAGGCATTAATCAAATTGGTCTCTAATAATAAACCCCCCAAGCCATGCAGGGGCCCGGGGCTGGAGCTCGGGGTGCCATGGCAGGAGCCGAGGGGGATTAGACACCGCGGGAGAGTCAAACGTGAGTCACCCCCTGGAGGGGCTGCACGGGGAGATGGGGGTGAGGGGCTGGTCTGTGCCAGGGCTTGGGGCCTGGCCACGGTCCCAGAGTGCCGGCAGGGAGTGGAGGGTCTCCTCAGGTCCTTGCTGGAGGAGCAGAGCCACCACAAAGGGCTCCCACCCTGCTGAAGTGATTGGTGCTGGGGAGCTGGAGGTGGAATCACAGAATGGTTTGGGTTGGAATGGATCTCAAAGCTCATCTTGTTCCCCCCCCCCCCTTCCCCATGGGCAGGGACACCTTCCACTAACCCAGGTTACTCCAAGCTCCTTCCAACCTGGCCTTGAACTTCCAGGGAAGTGTGGGAAACCACAGCTTCTCTGGGCAACCTGTGCCAGTGTCTGACCACTCTCACAGGGAAGAATTTCTTTCTAATAACTGATCTAAATCTACTCTCCTTCAGCCTAAATTCATTCCATCTTGTCCTATGGTCAGCTGATGCTTGGGATGCGGGATCCATGGGGGAATTCAGGGTGCTGGTCTCTAATGGGTGGAGGGACAGAGGGGCAGACACACCTGGCTCTGCTGGAAAACCCATGGCTGCAAAGCCTGGCTGCACCATGCTGGGAGCACCATGTGCATCTTGGGGGTCTCCAGGGAGGGGAGCTCAGCAATCAGGCAGGATTTGTCCTAGATGGGGCCAAACATCTCCTTGGACCTGCCCTCGGAGCAGCTGGGAAGGAGATCCACAGTCTGCATCCCCCCGGCTTCGACACAGCCCCAAATCTCTGTTTCCCATGCAATTATCCCTTGGGAAACCCCACCTTGGGTCAAAGATGGCTGAGGCTGCCATTCCCAGGGTTCACTGCCATCCCCAAGGACTCCCAACATCCCCAGGGCTTCCTGTAATTCCCAAGGGCTTTCTGCCATCCCCAGGGATCTTGTCATTTTTTTCTCTCTGGGTATAAAGAATTTTCTAAGACCACTGGAGGAAACCACCTCGCTCTGCCCTGGGGATATCTCCAGCCAGCTCGACAGAAAGTCATTATTTAATTTTATAGCAATGTTAATTGAACAACTGGGAAGATAAGGCTGGCATCCCCGTGCTGAGAGAGGATATATCCCTGGGAATGGGAGGGTTTTACCTGTGCTGCCTCAGGTAGGAGCCGGCTGGCAGCGGAGGACGCGCATCCACAGCCCCTCTGCAGGGTGGGAGATGGCAGGACAGACGGACACGCAAAGTGTCCAACCTCTGCATGCTCCCGAGTTCTAGAGAGAGAGGAGAGATCCTGGCAGAGTGCAGGGGATTTTCTGGATAAAATCCCGAGCCTGGTTTTGCCAAGGCAGCGGTGCAGCCTTTGGGCAGGAGGGGCCAATTCCGCGCCTTTGGAGAGTTTTAACCTTTTTGGGCCCTGTCAGCACCGGCATCACCCACCGGTGCAGGAAACAGCTGCGGCTCCTGGCACAGCTCTGCTGAGGGATGTGGTGTCCCACGAGCCCTCTCGGTCAGCAAAGAGCACATTTCCACCACGCCCGCCCCCGTGCTGGGTTTGAGCTTCCTGCAGCTGCTCCGTGGCCGCAGACCCCGCACGTGGCGTTAACGCGGCACGGTGTTCATCAAGTGTAAGGTGTTGACCAGATTTTTGGGCTGCTGAGGGCTGCTCATGCCTCGTTTCTGTGTCTTTGGTGTCACACCCAGCGCACACGGGCACTGGGAGCACCGTGGCAGGGGATGGTGGGGCAAACAGCCCGTCACAGGGACAGGAGCACCATCCCAGGTGGCACTAAAGCTCTCCTGGGGACACGTCCCTCCTGCTGCTTTGGGGAGTCTTACACATCAGATAGGGTTTCACTGTGATGCCATAACACCCAAGAGAGATGTCAGAAATGACACACGAACCACCTCGGAGCCACGGAGGAATTCAGAAGTTTCCAGAACTAAAATTTGTCTCAGAAAACATCACCAGTGCTCACTCGGGTCGCGTTTCTGGTCCCCCTGTGAGTGATCCCAGCCCTAGAAAGGGATGAGGTGGCTGCAGAGCAGCCCCGTGGTGGCCACCCCGTACCTACCTGTGCCTCTCGTTCCGCAGCCATGGATGGGACACGTGTGGGGCGGGATGCCATGAACAACTGCACCGACCAGGAGTACTGGGACACCCTCGTTTCCCAGTGCATCCCCTGCAGCCTCGTGTGTGGCCGGCCCACAGCCAGGAGGTGTGATGCCGTGTGCGGTGAGTGCCGGCGGGGCAGTCACGGGTACCACGGGGCTGTTCTGGGATGGAGCAGGGAGGGATGGGGCAAAGCTCGGAGGGAGGATCAGACCCTGGGATGAACCCCAGGGTAGGCTCTGAGCCAGCTCAGCTTAGCAGAGCTTTGGGCCAAAAATGCAGGACTTTTTGGCTCAAAAAATGAGCCAAAATGTCACAAAAATGCAATGGCTTCCCAGCAATGGGCTGGGGCTGATACTGGCTCAGCACAGACCAGGACGGAGTTGCCCACTACACTGCTTGCTCTCTTCTGGGGTCACAGGGCTGCATTAACATTCGTGTCCCCCACTGGTGTCACCCCACCCTCCAAAGGCAGGGCCTGGTGACCCATCAGGTTCAGTGGATGTGGATAATGACAAACCCAAGCTGTAGGTCTGTGAGGCTGAATCGTGGGCCCTGAGCTGGTACAGGCTCTGAGGTGTCGTGTAACAGGTGGGGAGGAGGAAAAGGGACAGATGCACTTTGCACCCAGACCCTGTGCAGTGCCCCTTCCCTCCCTGGTGAGCCACAGTCTGGGATGGCTCCACCCTGTCCTAGGGCTCAGGGGACACAGCCCTGCACACGCAGCCACAAGTCACGTCTCTCTGTTGAGGACAGAGATGCCATCCCCAGCATTCTGAGCCAGGGCTCAGGCAGGTTTTGGTATGTCCCAAAAAGCTGTGCAAGCCCCAGGGCAGCAGCAGCTCTAAGAGCAGCAGCCAGGAGCTCCCAGCTGCAGGTGGGTACAGTTGGCTGCAACCATTCCCTCCCTGTGCAGCTGCCAGCAGATGCCTTTCCCCAGTATTCACCACCCAGCCAAACACCACCCCAAATCCCGTGGATCTGTCACCCTGCCAGTCCTGGAGAGGTTGTCCATGCTTATGGCAGTGCATCAGAACCATGAGCTTGGGTTCGTCCTCTCATGAATCCAGGTGCCCAGGAGTGCTGGGAGAGTGGTTTGGGAGCCTTGTGTGGGAGGATGTGCTGAGGACACCGTGTTCATCTCCCTCCTCTCCTGCAGAGTCCATGGACTGCAACAAGACCCCTGGATTCTACTACGATGACCTCGTGAGAAGGTGCATTGAGTGCAGCACCATCTGTGGCCAGCACCCCAAGGAATGTGCCCCGTCCTGTGAACGTGAGTGTGATGGGAGTGGGACCCGGGGCTGGGCTGGAAGAGGAGCCGGGTTACAGGACTGAAGTTGGGGAAGGGGCAGCAAAGCCCACCCTGCTCTTTGTCCTGGGGGGGCTGCAGTGCCTTTTCCCTGTCGTGTGCCTGTGATTTACAGGCCTGTCAGCCCCACCAGCCAGGGCAGGACTGGCAGCTGCAGATCCCACCTGGCTGAGCCGCCCCCAGCCCTCAAGGAGGGGGAGTGAGAAGGAACTGGTAGATCCCAAGACCTACAAGTCCCACACGGGGGTTGGGACAGTGAAAGGATCCCTGGAGGTAGGGGAAGGCTGTGCACGGGGTGTGGGAAGGGATCTCCTCTATCTCACCCTGGAAGAGAAATGCCAGCAGACAGAGGGGTACAGAGCTGCCCTCAGATTCTTTCCCAGTGGAGAGCACGAGTGTTATCAAAAGTCAGTGAGGGAATCACGTACCCAAGGGGTGTCTGAGCTCACCCACCTCTGCCTGACCCGCAGCCTCTCCCCCGTCGCCCGCGGCCGTGCTGGAGCAGAAGGCGTGTGCGGAGCAGGAGCCGTGGCTCGTGGTGTATCTGCTGCTGGGGCTCTGCCTCTGCGCCCTCATCTGCTCCCTGCTCCTGGGCTGGACACACCTACGCAGGAAGGGAGAGGTGGGCTCCTGCCAAGCCGGTGCTGGGACCTGCCACTGCAGGGAGGACTCTGCCAAAGGTGGGTGCTGGATGTACTGGGGGGACTGGGAGAGGGTGGTGAGCAGGCTCAGGCTCCCAGGCACTGCTGGAGGGGCAGGAAACAGAGCCAGATCCTAAGAGGGAGAGGGAGATAAAGTAAAGCCAGTGATGGGCAATGCCATTCAGCCTGAGCCTGGAAGGGGAGCAGGACTGGACCCCTGTGCCCCAATTCTCCTCCATAATCCCCTTCTCAGTCACTCCCCAAGAAGTCCCAGGCACATGGGGCTGCTGCCACATGGGGCTGGAGCTGCACCATCCACCAGCACCTCTCCAGTCTCCATCCAGAAGCCATCCCTCTTCCAAAATGAACCACCTATCCCAGGAAGACCCAGTTTTAGCTCTGGAGCCAGAGGGGCTTCACAAGTCCTTGCATTAAGGGGAAAAAATAGTGAAAGGATAACGTGGAGGAATCCAACATGGAAAAGGAGTTTTTATTCTTCCTCCTCCTCTTCTTCCCCGCCTTTCCAAAAAAATTGTTTACTTACCTATTTCTCTACACACACAGTGCTGGGACCTGCCTGTCCTCTCCAGTTCCAGGCCCAGCTCCTCGTGGGTTTTAGTGCAGCCCTTTGGAGCATTCCTTAGGTAAAAGCTGCTCCTAAAAACCCCTCAGCTAACACAGTTTCTCTGCAGATCGGCTGGTGGAAGCGGGCAGCGTCGGTGAGGGATTCACTGGCAGCAGAGCCCCAGAGCCAGTGGAAACCTGTGGCTTCTGCTTCCCTGGACACGGCTCTGCTGTACAAGAGACCAAATCATGCCACAGCACCTTGTGTCACGCTGGGGAAAGAGCTGCTCCCTCCTACACCGGGATCTGCAGCACGGGAAGCGCTGGGGCCACTCCCAGCCCTGACGACGGCCACTTCAAGTTTTTTTGTTCTCCTTCCCAAGAGAAGACACCCATGGTGTGACGACAGTGGATGTTCCTGCACAGGATCAGAATTGGAGGGGTGCTCCCTCTGCCCCCAAAACACAGTTGCTTCACCCTCTGCTGCCAGTGACTGGAACAGCTTCTACCTGGACTGGCCGACCCAGCTCAGGCTTTGCCAGGAGCTGAAGGATAAAGTGAAGGCTGGAGGTTGCACAGGGCTGTTTGCTCCCACTCAGGAATTTAAATTCTCTTATTCTTGTGCACTCCCAGTGAGTGACAGAAGTCACTTTTCATTTAGCAGCACCCGACTTCATCCTCCCTCTTGACCTCCGCAGACCCTCCCGTGCCTCCCAGCCATTGGGAGGGATGTCTCATGGGGGCTCTTCATCCTGGTCCCACCATCAGTGACACTTTGTCTCTCCAAAGGATCAGACTGTGGGGTCCACCAGTCCCCACGGAGAGCTCACCTTTCCCTGCTTGGAATCTCTGCTGTGCACCAGAACAATTTACAGCAGAGCTGTAAATACGTCAAACATGGACTTGGATCCAAGGAGTTACTGGTTGAAGCTACAAGGATCCAGGGTGGAAAGCTCCACTGCCAGCTTCCAGCACTGCTTGGGAGGGGAGAACAGGTCAGTGCTGAAGGTGAGGCTTTACCTCATGACAGGACATGAGGAGCTGGGACAGGCACCAAAATCCTCAGCGGAATTTGGTTTAAGTGTGGAAGCTCATCCAAGGCTGAGAACTTTCTAGAACACTGGATCTACGTATGTTTGCTTTGGGTTACTCCAAATAGCTGTTAAAAGTGAGGAACCACTTGCAGATTGAGCTGCTTCAAGGGAATATTTTTATCTGACCTGGCTTTGAAAGCTTTGACCATAGAAAAATAAGGATTTCAACACATAACTCGAAGTTCTCATCTCAAATAAAGGAGAGTGTAGAAATTTTTTGCTTGGAGAGGAATTGCTCTTGGTAGGAGCTTATCCATTCCACTTTCTCAAACTAAAACTTCAAGTTTGGAAGAATATATGTACAAACTGGGAAAGCTGGAGAAAGCATGAGCAGAGAGTTATAAACAGACTCTGTCCCTTCCATATTATATATTTCTTTAAATGTAAATGCTTTTTTCTCATTAAAGAAGGCATCACTTGGGAGGGTGAGCCTTTCAGTGATCACCTCCCACGCTCTCTCAGTACCAACAGTCCATTGGCCTTCCAACCTCCACGCCTCCTCTATCTCCCACTCTCTCAATGTGAAGACCCTCTTGGCCTCCCCTCTCACATTGCCACCTTCCCTTTCCACTGGGACCTCCAATTCCACAGCATCATCTTCCATAGCCTTAGCTCCCTCCTGTGGAGTCTGCTCCAACAGGCTCTGCTCTCATGCCATCAGTTCCTGTGGCCTCCAGACCTGTGGTTTCCTGCCCCACAACCTCAGCTCCCAGAGTCTGCAACACCTTGGCCCCAAAACCTATGGCATCATTAGCATCCCAATTTCTCTAAACCTCCAAAAGTCTTCCAGCCCCAGAAGTTACCTTGCCCTCCACCCTTGTTCAGCCTCAGCACTCCCTTAGCCTCAGTTCTTCCTCATTCTGCATCTTTGCATAGACTAATCTCTCCTTCAGCCTCCCCAGTCTCTCAGTTTCTGTTCCAGCTCAGCCTCACTCTTTCTTGCCTTTCCACCATCTCCTGCTCTGCTGTTTGTCTCCTACACCCTTCAGTCTCCCCCTGCATTCTTGCTCAGCCTCTGCTCCTGCTCTCTGTCAGGCTCCTGTTTGTGCTCAGACCTCCAAAGCCTCTTGGTTTCTCCTCACCCTCCGCTCCTGCTGTGTCCTGTTCCCTCTGTGCCTCCTACAGCACCATGTCCCCCACCCTCCCTGGGGGCTCCACCAAATCTGAACCCTCCCCTCAGGTGGAGCCTCCCCAGCACCAACAGCGTCTCTTCCTCTTGGTTTCCCTTCCCTGCAGCCTGTTCCCCCATCAGCCGCTGCAGGGTGAATCCCAGAATGGTTTGGATTGGAAGGGATCTTAAAACTCATCTTGTTCCACCCCCTGCCCTGACAGGGACACCTTCCACTAGCCCAGGTTGCTCCAAGCCCCATCCAACCTGGCCTTGGACACTTCCAGGGATGGGGCAGCCACAGCTTCTCTGGGCAACCTGTGCCAGGGCCTCACCAATCCTACATGGAAGAATTCCTTCCCAATATCCCATCTAACCCTGCCCTCAGTCAGTGGGAAGCCATTCCCTCTTGTCCTGTCACTCCATGCCCTTGTCCCAAGTCCCTCTCCAGCTCTGTTGGAGCCCCTTTAGGCCCTGCAAGGGGCTCTCAGGTCTCCCTGGAGCCTTCTCTTCTCCAGGTGAACACCCCCAGCTCTCCCAGCCTGGCTCCAGCACAGAGGGGCTCCAGCCCTTAGAGAATCTCCCTGGACTCCTCTGGACTTGCTCCACAGTTCCACTTCCCCCTCATGTCAGGGCTTCCAGAGCTGGAAACAGTGCTCAAGGTGAAGGAGTTTTGCACCTACCTTGGGGAAGCACCAGCACATCCTTCCTTTGCATCAGGACTGGGAAAGCTCCCAGCTCTGTGTCCCCTCTGCCCAAGCACTTCCCAGTGAGGATGGAGGTTCCAGGAGAAGGAAAACCCTCATAAACAGAAGTGGTGTCTCATCACACTGCCCCTCCCCAGCAGGGAGCTCCCGTGGGCAACACTGGGGACATGTGGCTTTAGCCCAGCTCCGGCGGCCTGTGGACCTTCAAGTGTCACCTCCAGGATCCCCCAGCCACGGCTGTGCAAGGAAATTCAGAACCTTATTTAAGACCAGGATTTAAAACCTGAACCCATGCCACTGGTTTTGCAATTAGGGCATCCCTCGAGGATCAAGAGGCATCAATTATTCAAAGGAGAAAGCTTTTAGGGAAGTGTTTGTGCCAGCGAGTGCAGGATCTCACCCTGCGTGGCACTAGCAGCTCCTGCTCCAGCTGGCCCAGGAGGCCACTCACCTTCTCACACCCAGGCAAAGCCCATGTTGGGACAGGGCTGTTCCTCCTGTCACCAGGTGGCCCAGTGTCCCAGAAATTGGGGAAAACACTCATCAGAAGCTAAGTGCTTCCCTCCTGCCCTGGGAACGATTCCTCACCCTCCCCTCCTTGAGGGAATATAAGTACAGTTATCAGCAGAGAAAAGGTAACACAGAGCACCTTCAACAAAGCAGCAGTGAGAGTAATACACATCCTTACATGCTGGAGAACCAAGAGGAATCAATGGATTTGGTATCACATTTGCAGCCATTGGCCAGCAGCTCCAATGGATCACATCTGGAGACATCACTTGCAATACTAGGACGTTGTATGTATGGAATACAGACAGTTCCAGCTGGGTGAGTCACACTAAACGGAATTAAGGGCACTAATTCTGAGCAGCAAGAGCACCCACCTGGGGTTTAACCAATTCTCCCATTTCTGCTTTTTCCACTGGGCACCAGCATCAGGCAAAGCTTTGGCTACAGTCGAGTGGCTGAGGGTCAAGAACATACACCTAAAGCCATTTTCTGGGTATTTTTGTGCCCCATGTAGGGCTCTGTTCACTGCTGGCAGGTCACAGAACACACAACCACCATGAGCCTGCATCACTGCACCAGCCTTTGTTTCCAGTCATTTCTGCAGATGCCTCCTCCCAGCAGACCCAGCTGTGCCGATATAAAATGTGTCTCAAAGCAAACAAGTCAACCCCAAACTGCTCCCCAAGATGAGGAGGGTGAGCAGCTGAAGCAGCAGAGTTGTCACTCGAGGAGGAGGCAGCCTGTCACTGCTGTCTGTCAGCACATCGGGGAGGCTCCGCTTCGCTCGTGCTCCGCGTTTTCCTACAGGAGACGTTGAGGGAGTTCCAGAGAAACCTCCCGGTTCCCCAGGGAATAACTCAGCACAGGAGCTGCACGGCTGCTTCTGAAGGGATGGTGGGCAAGAGAAGGCTGTGTTTGAGAGAAAGAAAGCAGCATGAGGGGTAGTGCTGCTCGTAAGACAGCAGCTGCTCTTCCATTTTTATAGGAAGAGGGAAAATGCTCTCCCCTCATCTCAGAACCTGCGCTGATTTACTGTTGCTGGAAACAGGACTGTGCCTGGTACAATCTGGGGAGGGACACGGAGGGTGGGATGGCAGGCGGGGGGGGGGGGGGGGAAGAAAAGAATAAGAGCTTTTAATACACCAGGAATTCTGCTTTTGAAACCAGAAAGAGCCCTGAAAGCTCCCCCTGAAAACCATCTGCGCCGGTGCAGTTGCACAGAGCAGAGCCCCCTTCACCAGATGGGCGGGGAGGAAAAAACTAATGGTGATTTATACATCTGGCCTCATCCCTGAACAGTTTGTTTCTAAAGGCTTAACAAAGCAGCCTGCAGTCGCTCCTGTGGCCGGGCGTGTGCTGTGCAAGAATTCATTAAGAAAGCAGCCAAAGGCTCAGACCTCGGCGCCACAAAGCGAAGGCTCCGGAGTCCTGCTCGCAGCCCGCGCGGTGGCACTGCTCCTCTGCTCCTCTGCTCCTCCTCCGGCTGCAGGACCCGCGGGAGCGCCAATGCAGCAGCCCTGGGAACGAGGAGAGGTTGATCTCGCCCTCCTCTGCAAGCCTGCTGCATTATTAAAAGGTAGCAGAGAGCGTCGTCAGGCATCTGCACGATCCCGCGCCCGATTCCGGGGGGGGAAGGAAGGAGGGGCCCCCCCTCCTGCGGGTGCGCCACCCATCCGCATTTCTCCAGCCATTTTCCATTCGCGACAGGAACGCTCCGGGTAAACTGTGTGGCCCCCAGTTACAGCTGGGAATTCTCTGAGGCACGATGGGTCACACAGGCAGGGGACGGGATGGCGACCCCCCCACCACACCCAGCGCTCTGGGGCTCAGCTGGCATTCGAGGTGCTTCAATTCCTTGCTCCTTCCTCCTTCCCCGTGTCAAGCTGTCGCAGAAATCTCCTGATGTACAAAACCTCCTCGTACTCTTCCAGTCTGTGTGCAAATCAAAGGAATTCCACCACCCTTTTGTTCAGCTGCTCTTGCAAGATCCTCATTCAAAAAACAAACATGCTCAATTCCCTTATTTTACTATTTTTCTGTTCATCAGACTGTGTCTCGGGGAGGTTAGACACGTGTCAATCATTTCTAGTGCACAGAACCTAAAGGGTTGGACCCCTCTATGTTTTTCCACACAGGTAAAAGCCAACGAATGGCTGGCTGGATAATTATGCAGAGGTTAATGACCAGAGAAGCTGCTGCTGCCCCATTCCTGGAAGAGTCCAAGGCCATGTTGGACAGGGCTTGGAGCAACCTGGGATACTGGAAGGTGTCCCTGCCCATGGCAGGGGTGTGGAATGAGATGAGCTTTAAGGTCCAACCCAAACCTTTGTGATTCTGTGATTTTTGGTGTGACTTTTACACCAACTTACACGGTGCCCAACTCTGACTCCTCGCCCTCTCCATAAGGAAGGGAACCAAAGCTATTTTTACTCTCTCAGCTCTGTTCTGAGTGGTTTCTCTCACAGGCTGCGATTCTACCCCCAGCCCAACCTCCTGAGAGCAAGATCCAGCACACGAGCAGTTACTGCTGGTACCTGGACACAGCGATGGAGGGGGAGAAAAGGCCCCAGAGCTCCAAGCTACACACACCGACACACAGGCCGTGGTTCTGCAAGAGGAGAAAAGCATGTGAAGAGTTAATCCATGTGGGAGGATACGAGGAACCAATACCAGCCTAGCACATACCATGAAAATGTGTTGTTTACTTAGAGCACTGCAGAAGGGCTCAATAGCAGCAGATCCATCGCTCAAAGCTGCCCCTGCACCGACCGTTCCCAACAGATGGTACATTTTTCAATACTGAGGTTCTCTCAAGTGTCAGATATATATAAATCCACCTTTGGAAGGCAGCAAGGGAAGAAAACAAACCAAAACCAGCAACAACAAAACAAGCACTTTTGAGAAATTCAAACTTATTCACAAGATTTAAAAAAAAAAAACAACAAAAGAAAAAAAAAGAAAAAAAAAACGAACCAAGACCACTCTTACAGTATAAACACGCCAATTCATTCATTTTTACTGATGGTTGCATTTATGAATTTCATTCTCGTGAAAAAAGGGAATAAAAGGAAAAAAATTAAGAAAATAGCTATTTATAGAAAACAAAACAAAAAAGGGCTCAAACAGAACAGAATCTTTGCTGATGCTTCTGACGAGCAGTCCGATGGCATTGAACATTACCTGTGCAAGCAGGCACGCTTGAAAACCTGTCTGAGTACTGCAGCTTCAGTTCCACAATCCAGGATTTCTTTTATGGTTGTTGGAAAAAAAAGAGCCTAATAGTTTCATACTGTATTTATTTAATAACTAAAATTCACAAATAAAAAGATACTTGCAAAGTCCTTTAGTTGTCTCATCCCCTCCTCCTCCACTCTACTGCTTTCAGACCCATATGCATAAAAAAATGGGTTTGGATTTTTAATTTTAACTGTTATATGATTGGTCGTTGGAGCTGAAGCACCAAATGGAGAAGATGCTTTATGGAGATGAGGGTAGAACCCTTTGCCTTCCCACACACATTTTGGAGGAACACAGGAGATGTACCAGTGCCCGGACTCCTCTGCTCCCATTTCCCCCACCCAGAGCATTCCTTTCATTTTATATTTCCTCTGTTAAGTGACTGACTGCAGCCTCCTTTCCCCCTTTCTGTCCTCGTGGGACCGCACACACGTCGGACATTGTTCATTTCTCACTCTCCAGGCTTTGAGTCAGTGTCAAGTAGGTCCTGTTACAGCTCAGTGCGAGTTGGTTTTTAATGGGTCTTTTCATTTCAGGTAGGTTTGTGTGTCGATTTAGAAGGCTTGCGTATTTTCTTCCTTGTTTATATCTGACAAGCTGCTGGATAAGGCTATTCATACTCCAGGAACTGTTTGTGATAGAACAGCAAATATCTGCAAGAGAGCAGAGGGGCAGTTTCAGTTCTCTGCTCTGCACTGGAGCAGAGGAGAGTTTTCACTGATGGGATCATAAAATACAAGGGCTGTTCATTTGGTTTTTCTTTGCAATTTCTTGAAGCAACTCCAGGGGCAGTAACCAGGGATGAGAAGAAGGGAAGCCAGCTGACATAATTTTACCAGCAACTCAGGAAACTGAACCATTACACATCAAACAGGAGTCCCAAAACAGCAAACAGGAGCCCCATGGATGTCCCATCCCTGGAAGTGTTCAAGGTCAGGCTGGATGGAGCTCTGAGCAACCTGGTCTAGTGGGAGAAGTCCCTGCCCAGGGCGGGGAGTTTTTAAGGAAATTTCTCTCCTCCTACCCAGGCCATTCTATGATTCTGTGAAACAGTCAAACCTTGTTGTACAATCTACTTAGAACCTGAAAGCTCTGGAAGATTGGACAGTGTTAGTGCCCAGACAGGAAGCAACTATTTGACACTAATGTGACACAAAATAAAGGTGTTTTAAGATGCAACTGTTGCTTTAGAGTCACATTTACCGGAACATCAGACACCAGGATTATTGCAAACTGCCTTCCATTTACAGGTACAGAAGCAAAAGGAAGAAGCAGCCATGTGGGTGAACACTCCAAATCAAATATCCAGTGTCTCAATCTGTACTCAGATCTGGTGTTTTAAAGGATGAAATTCTTCCTGTCCTTAATTCCTCTGTGTGTGCTGGTACAGAAGGGAGCCCAGCCCCCAGCAGTGACATGTCAGAAGAAGGGGACTCATCACATGCTCACACAGGCACTGATGAGCCTTAAAATGCTCCAGAGCACCTCTGACACTTTCCAATTGTTATCCTTCCATCCAAGCCCTATGGAGCTTCCCTCACACAGTGCAGATCTACTCAGTGTCAGCCTTTATCTGAACCAGGGAAATGGATCAGAGCTCAAACCAGCCTTTAATAAGATGGACAGGCAACAGTAGTGTTGCACATCCTCTCCTCCTTGCTTCTGGCAGGTCCTTTCACAGCCACCCCCCCCAGGCACCAGCCACTTGTGACTGATATACAGCAGACTCATTTGTTTGCTGACCTCAAAGCACAAGGTCCTTGTCATATCTTTTAACACTAAAATTCAGATATTATGGATTTTATTTTTTTTTTCCCACTTCTGGGTTGAAGTTCAAAAAAATGGAAAAAAACCTCAGAAAAATCTATTAAAAAAATTACAAACTGAACACTGTGCCTGCAGCAATCCTTGAAAATGTCAGGAATAATTAAAGTAAGAACAGTAAAGGCTTATCTTGCCAGTACCAAGTCTACAGTTTAAAATGCAAAATGAAGACTTCAGATTTTAAGTTGCTTTAAGCACCAGTCCCCAGTGCTTCTCTCAAACGAGGAACACCACGGTGCTTCCCTTTGCAAACTGCTGCTCTGCACTCCCAAAACTTGATTAATGCAACTGCGTGAAACCATAATGTCAATCTGAAATCAATTTAAAGCCATGAGCTAAGAAACAGCTCATGTTCTCTACCTGCCTCCCACAGAGCCTTGTAACTCTGGGTCACACCATTTTCTTAATGGCTTTTCTTCAAATCTTTTACACTCATAGTAATCCAAAGGTTCTGCAGGCAAAGACTGGATTGTGTCATGGAGGTAAGTACTGCTCCCACACTGGGTGATCCCATCACTCTGGTTTTCAAAATCCTTTCCATTAGCAAGAGTTTGGACACGAGCACCAGTTACAGACACTGCTGAGTCACCTGATGTTCCTCATCCTTCCCCCATTCTTCCTTCAGCAAATCCAGGGTTTTAAAACAATTGTGCATATACATATATATATATATATATAATTATGCATAGATTGATGCTGAAGCACTGAACACCACACAGACAGGAGATATTCCTTCTCTATGACTGAAAGGTTTTTTAAAGTCACAGTTTCCGTTCTTTTCCCCTTCCCAGCTGACCACTTACCCTTCACTGTCTAGCACATCCTTAATGCTTGCCTTGGTGATTATGGCATCATCACACTTGAACCACTGGTCCTTGTGCTGCCTGATGAAGCTGGTATAATGCCCACTCTCCAAGGTTCCCTGGTGATTAACTACTGCAAACAAGGAATACCTGGGGCAGAAAACAGTTAATGAACACGTGGATCAAAAAGGGAAAAACACCAGACATTTTAGACAGGCAGAGGCTTTTGTTCACAAACACATATAAGCAATGGTAAAGGATCTGATCCATCAATAAAACATCAGCTTTAACATCTACTGGGAAGAGGGAGTCCTTGCCAAGGGAAAACCCCACATTTTTCTTTTCCTGTTTTGCTATTTCTGCAACTCTCCAGTCTGGTGACAGCCATCAGCTTTACCACTACTGGCTAACAAAGATTTTTCTTCTAAAATATCGATATTGGTACACTCCTGAAGAGGACCACTGATTGTCTAGTCTGACCTTCTACTTCCCTGCATTGCTCCACTGAACCAGAAAAACTCCATTTGAGGTATGGAGAAGAAAGCAATCTTAAATATTTCTGAACTAATTTATTAATTGTCCTTCATCTGGAAAGTCTGTACCTATTTTGAAATACTGAATATATTCAGCCTCAACTTCCAGCTCTCAGATGCTGCTGTGCATTTGCCTGAAAAACAGCAGACACAACCCTGTTCCAAAGACACTGATAATCAAGTTGCTCTCATTTTCCTTCTCCTTTTCTTTCCTTAAAAAGGAGAAGACTGAAGTTCTCAGCTCTTTTGTTCAAAGGTAAGATTTTGTTTCCAGTCCTAAATACACTTGTGGCTCTTTTTCAAATGCTCTCCACTCTCTTTAACTCTTTCATAAAACGCTATACTCAAACTGTGAGTGTGATACAAGCACAGCTGCCCAATGGTAAAATAATCTCTCTAATCTCACTTCATATTGTCCTACTCATGTTTAAAATTCACAGAGCTCTTTTGACACAGCAGTGCCACCACAAGGCACCTATTCACTGACTGCCTACAGAGCCACCGATTTAGAGTCACCCTCTTCTAGTGGAGCCTTTTAATCCAACTAGGACAGGCACAAATTTCAGTCCCAGCTGGAGGATTCCAAGACTGCCCCAGCTCTTTAGCTGGCACTCAGATTACTGAGCAGCCCAGGTGCCTCTGCTCTCATTACCTAAATCCTCTTCTTTTTTAACACCTTCTCCAACTTAAGGCATGTGCAAGCCTCAGCATTGATTAGCTGTGTTTGTTTCAGATCTTTTCTAACACTATTAAACACCCCACTCCTCATGAATCAAGCTGTAGGACCACACAACACTTGCCTGGTACCTGCCTGGATGACACCTGCACCAAAACCTGGTTAGCTTGTCTTTAAATCTTTGTGTGATTCCAGTTTCTTACTCAAACTTTTAGTAGCAAATGAAGTGCCTTGAATTTAAATACACAGCAGCAGCACATAACTAGCAATGAAAGTTGTAACCTTATTTAAGTGAAGAAAGAGGGTTTGTGTGACCATTTTTATTCCCATAAAGCTATGGATACTGGTTTCAATTACACCCCCTTTACATTCTTGATCAAATTCCATATCATTTACTCTGACTGTTATCAATACCTGAGCAAGAGACCCCAGGATTACTGGGATCATCTATTTGGGCCTTTGAGTGTCACTGTTCTATAAACTCTCTTTGGTCTTCTGCTACTCCCTTGGCCATTGCAATAGAAAGAGAATTATTTAAAGGAAACCCCCATCCCCTGTAAGGCTGTAACCACAGGTTTTACCTCTGCCCATAGCCTGGTTGCTGGGGGGGATCACCCCCAGCTCTCAAACTCCACGGAAGGGCAGGAACTGTAGCAAGTGAAGCTTTGTTTTGCAACAGTTCAGACTTACTGTGCTGTCAAATATGGTAATGCACTGGCACTGCAGGATATACAGCAGAGTATCTCCTTCTAGAAGGCAACTACCTTTCACAGTAGGAGTCATGGAATGTACCACTTACTTATTATCATTGTTTAGACTATCCGTCGGCTGCTGGTACTGCCCGTTCATTCTGCTCTCTTTACTGCAACAACACACACACACAAAAATCCAGTCACTTAAAGCAGAGGCTTCCCACCCAGGAAATAGGTCTGACATGACACAGCCTGTTTGCCAAATCCGGGTCCTTACTCCACAACACTGCTGAGCATCAAAAGGCTGATTAGGATGCTAAGGATGCTTTATTTGCTCTCAGAGCAATGCTACTTCACAAACAGCATTTCTGCTCCTGGTCAAGGCTTCAGTGCTGCAAATACACATCTGTTTACGTCAAATGCTTTATCAAAAAAGCTTAAAAATAGGTTAAGAAAAGATTTGTATTTGAAACCCGGGAAAATATCTAATTACATCAATCCTTTATCTTGTGATGGGTCAATCATCCTGGCTCTGACTTGTAAATTCATTTTGTGTTTTGACAGCAGCAATAGGATTATGCTGTTGATTTCACAGCCGGTAAAATTCAGACTACCGAGTTATGCCTGCTGATTATCCCAGCTCTATTCCATTATGCTGGATACCTTTCATCAGCAGAGCCTGTTTTATCCAGGGAGAATTCATCACAGAGGAACAGGGAAGTCTCAAAATCTCCAGAATGTATTGGAATAAACCATATATTCTTAATATAACACTATTTAACAGAGCTTCAGGGCTCTCCTTTCCCTCCTGGTAGAAGCATCTACATTTTTCCAGGGAAATGGGGAGGGCAGGCAAACCTTGACATGACTAGTAAAATTTGAACATCAAACAGAGCTCTCTCTGAGATGCCATGTTCTGGGGCTTTCTGCGTTGCTTTAGATATAAATTAAATCTGAAAATCCTCTTGTATATTTGCACGGAGTACTGACAAATACTCGTTAACTGAGCTGATTAAATTCCTTTCATAAAGGTGTATTTGTATAAATGGCACGTCCTCCACAAACCTGGGAGGTGGGGGAAGTCTTGCTGTTTCTGTTTAAACATCAATTAGAAATACCTATTTTAATCTGGACTATGTTTTTGCTTCTTGCAGCATTCTCTAAACAGAAGCTGAAGGCACAAAGCAAAAAACTCCAGCTTTGCATATGTGCAGGAATAAAAAGGAAGGATTTTTGTAACTTCATGAATACAAGGTTAGGCATAAGGTTGGGTGTAGTCTGGATAACTGCACAGGATGGTTGGTGGGTGGGCACTCAGGTGATGGGATCAAAACAAAGATCTAAAGGCAGGATGGATCTGGGTCTATAAATTCAACTGGCAACAAGAAACATAACACACAGTAATTAAAAAAAAATAAGTAATGTTTAAAGTAATGTTTAAATGTAAATCCTTTTCAGGCACATGAAACTCTACAGTTTATCTAAAAATGAGTTTAGAAAAGCTACAGCTCTCAAGGAGAAGCTCCCAGCAGAAGCGCCGCTATCGATACTGTTCTATCCCGCGACTCAAGGATGTTCCATGTTTCATGCTGCACATGGATGAACTGGTAACCAGTTCTGTGCAGGTCTCTGGGGGATTTTGGACTTGGTACACACCTGGAAGCCATGAAAGGTGTCATGTCCAGCTCCAGTGGAAACGAGACATACGTAGTGATCTTCCGCCTCAGTTTGGCTGAGTGTTCAAACCGCTGCAGGCAAAGGGGGACAGGGTTTTTTCTTTAGACAAAGATTAAGTTTTATGTCTTTTATAAATGTCCTAAAAGCTTAAAAACAACAACATGAAAGCATATTAAGAGTCAGTATTGTAGGGACAGCCCCAGATTTTTCCTACCAGCTCTCTGGGCTGGGAACCCTATGTAAATTCTAACACATGTCTACCAGGAAAATAAACCACCATTTGTGGGCTCAATATTAATACCATATTAATTAGATTGTTTACTTTAATATCTATGCATACAAACTTATTCCTAAGTGACATTAATAAAAAAAAATATACTAAACAGAGAGAGCACACACAGCCTTTACTCAAACCAGTGTTCATTTGTGCTAGGACTGTTCAAATCCATGGCTGCTGCCTACCCTGGCACACAGAACTGGTGACAACTGGAGCTTGCCTTCAGATTCACACACTTAATCCACCCATCCAATCATCTCAAGTGACAGGAGTCAAGCCTACACAGGAATACCAATTCAAATTAATGTAAAAAATGGAATATGATAACAAAAAAAGCCTTGTCCCTCGGCCAAAAGGGGCCTGCAATACCCACCCCATCCTCTCCTCATCTTCTTGATTGAACATTACATGGAAACAGGAACAAATACCAGAAAGAGATGAATGAGTTTCTATTTAAAGGCAGCTTCTCACTCAATTTCTCAGAAATTCTGCTCTATTTACACTTCAAGTTAATTATTTTCCAACTGTGATGCCGTAAGAATTCCCTAGCAACAGATCCAGATGTGAAAAGCTGAGACTTCTGCAATTCTTATCCTTCGAGTTTTTTTCTTGCTTTAACACGTGAAATAAAATGAAATTTGCATTTTGCATAGACAGGACAACAAAATCACTTACAAAAATAATTTATTTTCAAAAAAATCTTCAGTCAAATACTGAGCTGAGTACGGGAAAGGGGTTGAGCACATTCACCTTGACTTGCCCAAAGAGCAGAATCCCCACTTAGCACCACATTTCAAACAGAAATTGTACAGGACTAAACTATCTGAGGGCACCAGCATTATCTACCATAATTCCACGTGACATCATCTGCTTTGGAAATCTTTAAAACTACATTGCAGTTGGGACAACACAAAAAGTGTTCCTCCATTGCCATCAGAACTTTTTCGTGCCTTTCCTTCAACACAGAGGCATTTTTCAGTGAAAGTGTAAAAATATTACCATGCAGGATGAGTGTTACTGGAGATTGGTTTCTATGCTGGTTCACATATTAGACCAGCTTTCCATCCTCTTTCTGGATTCTGGCTGGTTAAATTCCCACAGACATACTGCAAAGCTACATTATAGATAATGTCACACTATCTTAATAGAAAATCTAGCTGGGCAATGCAAGCTGTTTTTTATATTAATTTATATCATAAAAGTTTAGTCAGTGAAAGCCAGAAGATATGTCCAGGAACTCAGCTCATCCTCTCAGAGGGGAAATCACGTCCTCTGCTCTGTCAGCCCCCTGTGAACTTACTTTGAGATGAAAACAGGCCACAATGGGTAACTTCTTCATAGTGAGTTGTTTGGTGGATTCCTGGTAGCTATGGCAACCACTACATTTGATTTTGGCACTGCTTCCTAGATGTTCTGGCCTTGTAAACCTAAAAAATACATTGAGAAGTAGAAGGATGCACAAAACAATCAGATGATTTTTCACACATGCCGCAAACAGTTTTACCTGTGGGTCACTGGCATCACAAGAGACAGAGTCCATGGCTTTTAAGTGCCATTTGGAAAAAAACCCTATAATAATGTAAAGTGCTATGGTTCAGAGGCTCAAATCTGACACTGACCACTGATCTACTTGGGAATATTGCACTGAAGTGCATCAGTGTCTGAGAAAGGAGCTCAATCTCAGTTCATCTCCTACAGCAGAACAGCTAATTTTCATACAGAAAGCAAAGATCTTTTGTTTTCAAACCCAAAAACATTGTTATGGAAGACACTCGTCTGCAAAACACTCTTCTACCTTGTAGCCCTCCAGGGTTGGGATCAAAGCTCTGACATGGAAAGGGCTGTAAACACCAAGTTCTTTTCAAAATACAGATACCTTTCAAAAAACCCTGTGTTGACAACTAGAAAAATCTCTTTCAAAATTTTCAGACAGAACTGCTCAAGGGAGATATGTGAGAGACCATTACAGAACAGGGAACTGCTCAGAGAAAATGTACTACCTCAATGTTCTCACTACAAACTAAAGCAAAATCCCTCTTTTCCAGAAATTGTCAGCACAGAAAGGGCAGGACCACAGACTGTCATGTCAAGACCATTCCTCCAAGTTTAGACTTCCACAGGGAAATCAGTCATTTCCCAGAACCTGCCCTGCAACTAGGATTTTTGAAATGAAATATCTTGAAATAAAATTGAAAATCTTACATTACTGCACACAAAGCGTGTGGGGGCAACCCTGCCCTGCCTCATTCTGACTATGAGTAATGCAGACTCCAGCATTAAATGATCCCACAGCCTCTTGGTCTCTCCTCTTGATTAATTAACAAGATTTCCTTTACCTGGCCTATGTGCCATCATTCTCTGGGTTTGGTTTGCTGGTTTTCTTTTCCTTTGCTATTGTTTGTTTTCTCTTAAGTCTCTAAAGAGGCTTACAAATGTGCTGTTATTGTTTCAGTGCCCTCATCTTTCTGTTTTTGTGCCATATTCCTGCTCAATCCCTCCTTCTTCAAGCCAGCTTCAGTTGCATGGCCATACTGGTTGACAGACCTTTCCTTCTTGCTAACTTTTGGGTAAAAACCTAGACCCATCCTCTTTATCCATTAGAGTTCAACTTCTTTCCAAAATCCACAGTCTTTGAGGGTATCTTTGAACCCAGATGTTTTTCCTCCCCCACCATCATCTCTGATTCTACTAATCTCTATGTTCAAGAAAGTCACCAAAATTCAACCAGTTTTGCCTCTTGATGCATTCCTGCATGAGCTATTTCTCCGTTGTACTAATTCCTTTGTTTCCTGAAATATACTGATCTTAACAGTAACAACTCAGAAATCAGGTGTTAGAGATTATGAATTCTTGTTTTAGGAGGATTAGCTTTGCCCCAGGTTTCAGGTAACCTCTTCCTCAGACATATATCTACACTTGCCACAAAAAAAAAGACTTTCAGATCTTCTAAAAGATCCAAGTTAACTGTACAGAAAGCCATAACCTGCTCTCCAGGTACCTGTTTCCAAGATGCCCAAGTTTCAGGCTCAGAATTAGCTTTTCCTTTTGAAAGCTCAATTCCTTTAATCCTCAGTGACACCCCTACAACTCAGCTGGCAGCAGCTGACCCTCAGCTCTGCTTAGAGCAAAATCAGATTCGTACTTAGATGAATATTAAATGCATGGTGAACACTTTTTATGTGATTTCTTAGCCTACACCACCAAGAACATGGAGGCAGACACTAGTGATTTTAATCACTTAAAACCACGTTGCCTGGCAGCAGCCAATGCAAAATTTGCTTTCTCTTTGCATCGTGTGGCAACAGGTTTTGAGTGCTTATTGCCAGCCCTGCTGTTGCTCTGAGCCTCCCTTGCCTTCTCACTTTCTCATATGGAAACAACAAAAATACGTGTAAAAACACCGTCTGGGGACACAAAGCCTCACTTAGTCCTAATGTTTAGTGCCACCTGGAAAAGAGGATGAAGCCAAATCCTGTTTATCCCCCCAGAATTGTGTTTTGCTCACGCCGTACCTTCGCAAGCAGTCTGTGAGAGTGGTGGTGCCCGAGACGTGGCTTTCCCCGTTCACGACACTGCCATCACTCCCCGGACTCAGCGGCCAGAACGGGGTGGAAGAGCCTGGCAAATCCAAACTGATGTCCCAGAACGGGTCTATCGTTGTGGAAACGCCGCTGGGGGAAAGAAAACGGTTCAATACGTGTTTAGAGGAAGGAAAATGAACGGTCTGTCTCGCTTTGGGGGTGCGCGCCAGGTACTTCGTTTTGAGGGCTTTGGGATCTCCATCACCCCTAGAGGGCACTCAGAGATGACAGAAAATAGAGCTGCTCCAGAGTGTTTTCCCACAATTGATCGTTTTCCTGAATATTTAAAAGCCATATGTTTGGGGAAACGAATGTGATGTACTAAATGGAACATATAAGCATTTAATACATTCTCTCATTCACTGGAGCCCTGTGACTCAGAGCAGAGTCACTCAGAGGTACTGGTCATGGACCAGTATAAAAATGATGGCAACTACATGCTATCCAAGCAGTTTAGAAGCTGGTCTTCTCTGGTCAAGACATAGAAGATGGTGCTTAAGCCTAGTTCAAAAAAATAAAGAGCCTTTAAATATTTTTCTGCCCAGCAGTGCACTGAATTCAGCTTTGCAGTTCCTATCAGCATCTCCTACAGCCTTTGGAATTTGAAAGGCCAAAGAATAACTGCACCAAGCAGCAGCTTACGTTCTCCATCAGATTTCTTTACAAGACAGCTGAAGACAAGCCAAGAGCCAGACCATGGAAAAAGCTTCTCAAAATTTTAACTAGTATTGACTCAAATCTTTTGCAGTATTTACATTTTTAACAGAACTCCAGAAGTTCGGGCTCCAAGCTCTTAGTTTGGAAGTACATTCTTCTTGTATCTTTTATGTTTATTTTCTGAGTTCTCCCTTCCTCTAAAACTAGTGTCTTTCACTCTGCAATCTCATTAAGCCTTCAACATTCTGCCTTTTTCCCCTGCTTCATTTGTGCAAAAGTTGTCAATTTTCGAAAGAAAACTTCCTTTGTTAAAGTTTCATCAATGTTAATATTGTGTCATAACACATCAAGCTTTGCATTATCACATAAGGATTCTGTGGCTCTAGCAGTCAAAGAACAAAATTTCCTATGTTTTCCTTACAGTAAATCTTCTGCAAATCCCTCCAGGAAACTGAGAATAAAAGCAGATTCAAACAAGCCCAGCCCCACAGTCCATCTGCAGGACAGCAAGAATGCAAGGCAGAACAAAAAACAAGAACTCTGACTTCTGTGCTATGGCAACACCAAACACCTCTGAAAAGAAGTCAACTTGCTCCAGTACAAAGCAGAACAATAAATACATTTTTCCTTAATCTCATGAAACCTTTTTTTCTGGTACCTGAGATTACATGAGGTATCAGCCTCTTTGAAACCTCTCCTGATGATACATGAGGCTCCTGATTGAAGAAAAATGCGGTTCTGTATCAGAATTTTCTTCAAGTGTAGTTGCAATTATGTACTTTCAAATCCAAAGAGCTCTTGGAAGTCTATTCCTCATGAACTTGGAAAACAACCTTTTCTAGATTAGGCTGTTTATATCCATAAGCCCATGGTACCTTCTAGGCAATTTTCTGGTATGTCTTAATATATGACATTTAACTGGTAACTGATTGCATTTAGCTGATAAAAATTATAGAATCCCAGAATGGTCTGGGTTGGAAAGGACATTAAAGCTCATTCCATTCCACTCCACCCCCTGCCATGGGCAGAGACACCCTCCATGAGATCAGTTTGCCCCAAGCCCTGTCCAACCTGGCCTTGGACACTTCCAGGGATGGGGCAGCCACAGCTCCTCTGGGCAACCTGTGCTGGTGCCTCAAGATGCTGCATTTACACAGTTTTTGCCTTGCTGGAATTTTGCTGGTATTTACTGATGTTCAAGATGGAAAAGGTTCAGTGCACTGTTGCACTGGAGGGGTAGCAGATTCAAATCAGAGCCCAGGATCAGGAAAAAATGACTTACTGGCAGACTTGACAGGTAACATCTGACTGCAGTCCACCTGTGAAGATTTGGTCTATGATGCAGTTACAGTGGTTGGGGTTGTTGGCCTTCTTCCCATTATCATCACCTGCAGGAATGCAAACACAGGCTCAGAAGTCAAAAATCCTCCAAGGGAACAGTGGTTTGTCTTGGACTGCGTTCCTGCAACTCTTTCTAACAAACTTATACTGCAAGTTCACATGCACAATACAGAACCCTGAAAACATTGCACATTGAAGAAAACAAGGAAACAAGATAGGAACTCCTAGAAAAATATAACCAAAGGTGATTAAATGCAGTTCACTCCTGCAGAGGTGATGCTTTAAGCCATATCAGCTCTTAGCCAAACCCTTGTTCAAGGTATCTCCCTTTACAAAGATTTGCTTTGCACTGTCTGGAATAAAGATCAGCTCTTAAGACACAGGAGTTGCCAAGATGGTTGATGAAAATGAACATTTAGCTTTTTTTCCTAATGAACAGAGAGGAGAAATATCAGCAAATGCTACTTTTTAATTGTATCCCAGTCAAATTCTGCGAGTAGAGTGAGGGGAGAGGGTTTGTGAAGACCCATCACACCTCCCCAGCCTGCTGCCTCCATCCCACCCTTTCAGCATCAACATGTTCTTTCCATACAAGTTTTCACCAGTGGGAAAATGAAAGATGTCCTTATCTGAAGTGGGGGGATCATGCTGTGTCCCCCTCCAGCTTCTCTGGAGACACAGCAATCCTCTGAGTTCCCAAGGGGCACAGTGAACACGTTTCCATCTTTTAGGCATCACAAACTCTCACTGGAGTGACAAGGCCTTGGGAGCACAGTAGTAATTTTTATGATTTGAGTGCTGAGATTAGGCCAATTCAACTTTCTTATACCAACTAGAGCATTAAATAACCAAAAACTTCTTCATACAGCTCTCAGGTTCAAAGTCTTCTCCCTCCATTCCCCAAAGGTGAACCAGGAGTGATACATTTTTCTTTTGATTTCCAAGGCTGTGCACTGCTTATTTTCCTTAGGTAGGATGCAACTGGGTTTGTTTTGCAGTCAGAGATGCACACACCAACTATTTCACAGCACCAGCTGTTTATTCTGTGAAGGACACCTTAAAGATGTCCTCCCATCTCCTACAACAGAAACTGCTACGACAGAACTATGTTTGGCAATGTTTCCCAGTGTCTTTAACTTATTTGGAAGTATTTAATATCTGAAACTAAAATACTAAGATGCCGACTCCTCAAATCACAGCTATTTCTCAAAACCAATTAATTTCTAGACAAGACTGTCCAAAAAAAAAAACACCTGAAAAAACTAAAAGCATAGGGCAAAAGACCACTTTCCTCGTGACTGTGATGCTCTAGCTGGAGTCTTCTTGCAGCAGGAAGAAATAAGATTTTTTTTTTTTCCAGTGAAGTTTTAGAAGTTTGTTGGAGAATATTATATAACCTGACAAAGGTTCTACCTAATACTAAGTGTGGAAAAGCAGCCATAGGTGATACCTACTAAGCTGCAATAGGCCACTTGAGTTAATTAGATCCTAAATGCCTCGGGAAAGCTCTCCCTCAGCTGCCGGATTTAGGCTTTAGAAACTTTTGTTTGAACTTCCAAGAAAAGCACATTGTTTCCTTAGAACGGCTCTTGAACAAAATGCTCCAAAATTAGATTTCAAGTGTACTGAGGTTCAAGCTGGGGGTTATCAGACCCCCTCTCAGGCATTTCTTGCTGGGAATTTCAGCTAAATCTTACTGAACTTAAGAGCTTTTAAAAGTCTCAGTGCTGCTAAGCTAATGAAGAGGGCACACAGGAGAGAGACTGTACAAGGCATCTCTCACCTACAAAAATAGCTCACTTAGAAGCTTTAAAGGAAGAAAAAAATTTAAAAATTGCTGGGTTTTATCCTTCTTTAAAAAACTCCACTTTTCCTTTTTAAAGAATCCACACGCAACTACCACATCCTTGTAATCTCACCACTCCAAACATTATCTCCCTCTGGTTTGTTTTGAGGGGGCAGAAGCAGAAAAACAAGTGTTGAGAGATTTTTTTTCCTGGACCGCAGGTACCATCCCAGCTGGGCACCTTTAACAGACAAGCCATTTCCACCCACAGAGAGAACCAGCTCTCCCTTTTCAATTACCCAAGTCAATCAGGATCAGTGATGAGAGGGTCTCCAAAGAATACCCTGGCAAGCTTGTTCCCAGCAAAACAGAAGGGCATTACCCACTCAACATTATTTCCCATGACATTTGGTTGGAGAGGAGGGGAAAAAAAAAAAAAGAGTAAGATTACCACCTACTCACACTTGTCAATATGGAACAGATGCTGAGAGGAGGTAAATTATGCAGCTGAGAACTAGAAGCTGCTAGATTGTTGTGCTCAAGTTAAGGTTCCCTTCAACATTTCTGTCTCACAAAGGAGGTTTTTTAATTTCTTTTTTTTTTCGTTTTATTTTTGTTTTTAAAACTGGTCATAATTCTTACCAAGAAAGATCAGCAGTTTCTTCTAAGAGTGGTCAGCACAAGATTAAAATATAACTTGAAAATACATTAATGTACACACTAATGTAATTATGAGAATGGCAGATAACTGAGTTTACAAGTTTGAATTCCAATTAAATTTAACTCTCAAAAACCCCTACAGAAGTTACTGCTGTGTCTGTGCAATAACTAAGCATATTAACTTGTGTTCAAATACACAGGCATTTAATATACTACTAAAGGTAAATAATACATAGCAACTGCAAGAACAGCTACAGATGACTCTCTAACATTGGTTTTGGTTTTGAAATAAAAATAAAGAAGTTCTGCCTCCATTTTCCATTCTGTATTTTTAAATGAGAAAAAGGAAGTCAAGAACTGTCAGATTTAAAAAGGGGCATTTATCAAATAAGACATTAATGTTAATATTTCTGCTTTACTTTGGCCCCCAGTGTTCTGAACATGTGCTTGTTATTTATGACAAAGCAGTGTACACACAGATCTATATGGATCATAGCAGATGACATGTTTCAGAAGCATATGCTGTATCTGTTCCTAAGAATATCAAGCAGAATTCACAGAGCAGGGCAGTGTTTTCCTCCCCAGTCTCAGCACACCATTCCTTTTTCTGTCATGATATCTCACACCAGGCTCCAGATTTCCTTTGTAGCACTCATTGTTAAAGGTGAATGCAGAATGCTTCATGAAATCCAAATAAATGAGGAACAATCAGTTTTGAAGTACTACTTTCTTTTTGTCAGACAACTGAATTAAGTCTGGGATAAAAATACAGAATTACTTCAATTTTCTTCTCTTGCCTTTTGAACCTGTGTGTACCAATACCCATCTCTGTCACTTGATTGTTGTGCTCTTTTAATAAAGAAACCCCCACACCCAGTGATGCCTCTGGGCTGAATGTTACCTTTGGAGTTGCAATATTGCTCCATACAAGAAAATAACAATTCTGATCTAAGTTTCTCTAAACCTGAATATGTCTGAGACAAAGCTGGGAAACTACAAAGTGTCTGGATGATTTGAACCTCACTGTTGTGGGAGTTTGCAGAATTAGAACCCTGAATTTCTTTCAGAGCACTGGTAATTACAATGTATCTATCATGTTGACTAAAAGCTGACCTAATGCTTTACAGACAGGGCAGAAATACAAATCATTTACATATTTTTTTTCCACTAAAATACAACTTTCCAGTTAGATCACCTCCCTCCAGCTGTTGGAATGAAAAACAAGTGATGCACAGGAATGACAGACTTGATCCCTTTTATTCAGAAACAAAATATAGATTCAACCAGCATTAAAACACCAAGCAACCAAATCAAAACAAAACTACCTGGGCCATCCAACCCACATAATCATCAGAGAGCAGTTAATTTTATGCTTCATAGGATGCAGGATTACAAGTCTTATCTTTAAATGGACATCAACATCATGTATTTTTCCTAATTTAGGCAGTGACAGATCAGTAAGAAGCATTCACAGCTTTCTCTGACTTGCATTAGGACACTTCCTAGAAAGGTGAGTAAATGGAATGGAAAAGGGATAAGTGACCAATGCCAGCCAAACAAATATCACTGGATATTTATCCCTAAGGAGCACTTCCATTTACTTTGGTGCCTGAAGCTTTGGTTATCATGAATAATGTCCAAAATCCAGGGCAAAGTTTTCCCCACTATTTTATTCTACTTTACTGTGTGTTAATTGTAAAACTTGATTATTAGACTGGAAGCTTTAAAAGCTTTTTTCATTCAGTAAAATAAATATTTAATATTGGCAGGGGAGGTATTATTTGCTTATTGTAGCTGTAGGACCTATTCTCACTATTAGCAATAATATTTTTACATCTGTATCCTTCACATGCATGTGTGTATCCATGTGCACACACAAGTGGGAAAACTTTCTCATTACATTCAAAACTAGTTCATTCCAAATGTGGGTTTGCATGACTATACTTGAAATTCTGGTTTAGATTAACTTGTTTGGTTCCCACACAACTGCTCAACCACTTCTTTTAAATTACCTTGATGTGGTACAGATTATTTACAATATTTAAATAAAAGTCTCTTTATTTCTTTAGAAAGAGAAATTTGAAAACCTGGGTGCACAGATGGCAAGGAAGATACGTCAGATTTTTCCTTTAAAGTCAAACCATACTTTGAAAAAAAAGTCTTTTTAGATTCATTATCACTTTGAGAAAAGCTCAGGGATCTTTATTGTTACAAGTTTGGTTGTTTGTTTGGTTTTTTACAATTCTGAGCAGCAAACACTTCTTCATTAACAAATGGGGAAGTATAGAAGTATGAACATTATTTTATAGCAAAGTGATGAAATAAGCTTCCAGATTTGTCATATCAGTGATTCAGAAACTTTATGGGAACCAAGAAGTATTTATCTTTGCAGATAAGTTTGCTCAGTGTTGGGAAGGGAGAGGTCAGTATTTGAGTAGATTCTGTTCCTTGCCCTAGTTCCACACCAGTTTAATTAGGATTATAGAAATTCACTCAGTGATTGTCCAGTAACAGATATCAATAACTCCAAAAGAACTGCTCTATGTGCTCCTGTCCTTAGCAGTACTTTTTTTGGAGAAGATTCTTTTGGAGGCACCTACTGTGGATCTGAACAAGCCCACGTGCTGCCATGCAAGGCTATCTCAGAGATAAAAGGAAGACTTCACAAAGGTTCAGAGAAGCAGCATTAGCCCTCCCTTTGACAGTCCTCTGATAATCCAAAAAACCAGTCTTTAAGTGCTTTTCCTAAGAGCATTTGAGGGAAGTTGAGTCCTTTAAAGCTTCTTTCTAGTGACTAAGAATTTTTTGTTTGTTCTGCTGGTATCAACCCGACTACTTTTCCCTTAGAGGAATAGGAAAAATTCCTGTGCTTTATAACTGAACCAAGCTAGAGCAAACACTGGCAGATTGGGAAATACTCAGTTCAGACTGAGTTCAGCTAACTAACACAAAATACATAAATTCACAGGATTTTACAAAATCAGGACTTACCTACTTCACGTCTAAAAGCACATCACTGAATATTTTTATTGTATTGTACAATTATGGATTGTTATACACAGACTAATAAAATGAGACACCAAAACCTCTCACTTCTTTCCTTCTTCACATTTCTACCAGTAATTTGGCATCATAAATACATGGGACAGGTTAATATTTAAGCAGAATAATATTAAGAATAATATTAAGCCATAGCCTTTCCTCTGTTATTTTCATCAGTCCCATGACACACTGAGTAAGAGTTCTAACTACCTCAAGTATAAATAGAATTAAAATGACAATTTAAAAGAAAAGACAGTGACTCACAATCAGTAACAGAAGAACATGATGGGGATTCAAAATGATGTACAGGCTTGTCTCCTCCTAATTCCTGGTAACTTTCGACAGTGGGATTGGTTTATTTATTTATAAATATTTTAAATCTACCGAACATTTGCTAAGAGTGCTGTACTGGCACTATACTTAAGAAGAGATTGTTCTACCTCCTTTTGATCCAACATTCCTGGTTGATTGAAGCCTTAGCACAAGCCTTACCTTTGCAGTGTCTGTGTAGCACATCTAATGCAGCAATGAGGAACTCGTGTGCATCTTGTTGCTCGTACCCTGCTAAATGCCGTGCGTGAGTCCATACCAGGTGCAATAACCTATATGGAATGTGAGGAGATCGGTGCCCAGAGTAAAACTGCTCAAAGCAAAGAGAAGGACATGACTGTTAACAACTTACACAGCCTCGGTGCATTCAATTATTAAAAAGTTAAATGAGCGCAATTAGTCAGATCAGTTTAAACCGTTTAATTCTGATGGCCTTAATAATAAAACAGAGAGGCAGCTCTTTGTCACAGACTGCTGCAAAAGTGATCTCAGAACTGAGCACCTCAGTTTTCTCCCTTGGAATTCCATCATTCTGTGATGGATTAGCCAGAGAATTGTGGGGGCGCAGGGAGTGGGGTAGACAGACACAAACATCACTCAAAAATTGCTTATTGATACCACTGGCTGTTATTAAATAGCCTGGGGTGGGGGAAGAAATTAAAAATCCTACAGCTGCAAAGGATTAGCAATTTCATTTATAAATTATGTGAATGAAATGCCCCCCACAAATAGGACAAACACTGAAGATAAGAAAATTAGATGCCAACTGTCAGCCAGCCCCTGATCCATGGAAACTCTGCATCCAAAGACTGTGCACAGTCCATTTTTTTAATGGAAAAATTTCCAAGAAGACCAGCAGCCTCATGCCAGGACTGGCCTTTCACTGTATGGCTCTACCAGCACAAGGCTTTAGAAACAACCTTACTGAGCCAGCTGTTTGCAGAGCTGAAGGCACCCCTTCAGACACCTATTCCCAAAGCCAGCTGCTGTCCCCGCTCCGGGTGACACCGTCAGGGTGTCACTGCCTGGGATCTGGTCCTGGACCAGCTCCTGCATCTGCTCCTTCATCTGCTCCAGTCAAAATCTGATGAGCTGGCTCCAGCAGTGACTGAAACTGCCCCAGGTGATTTTGCCAGAAGCACATTAGAGAATGCAGAGACAAATTATTCCGTCAGCAAAACCCGTGATGTGAAACCCCACTGGTGAGTGGTGACACACAGCTGGGGAGGTAAATCAGCACACAAGGGGAGGGCAGATAACTACCTACAGACTTTTTTTTTTATTAAAAAAATAGCCAGATCCAGCTTAAAAAAATTCAACCAACCAAACCCCAACCAAACATACCAGCCCAAAAAAAAAAAAAAAAAAGGCCAAAAAACCATCCATGCTAAGGGTCTGTGTTTCCCTGGGTTGAGGTTCAGCCCTTCCTTTATTTCTGTGCCATGATACCAGTTCCAAAAACAAAGCAGGGATGCTTGTGGTGTCCCTATAGGGAGTCAGAAAGGGCCCACAAGAGTTTATTCACTTGGCAGAGTATTATTTTTAAGTCATTTTGCTTTCTCTCACCTTTGGGAAAGGTATTTGCCAGTAATGCTGCCTGCAACACCACAATTACGTTTTCCCAAGATCCCATCTAATCGATGGTGGTTTATTCTCAGTTACTCTTCCCAAACAGAAGACAGTAAGCGGCAAATACACAGGACAAAAATAAGATTTAAACCTCCATCAGCACACAATTTCTCATCCTCATTGGAAAAATGAGCTTCCTTCCCCAGCCCTGAGTTTCTCCCTTCACAGTCTCTGAGCATTTTATATAAGTGCAAACACAGGCACTGTGCTACAAACCCGCTGAGAGAAAACAGACTGTGTTTAAGGGACAGGTTGGCAAAAAGCAGTACAATCTTTTTCATTTTCATCCAGTCCTCATATTTGTAGGGTTTTCTATGTGGCTACAGCCTATTTGCTCCCAAACAAATCTCTTCCTTGCAAGCGACGCTTTTCCCGAACAAGAAACTGCACCTCTGCAGCCAAACCCCACAAAATGCTTCTATAAATACAAAGATCAATAGTTAACTCTGATGCCAACAAGAATGACACCGAGGGACTGGAGCAGGAGTGTGGTAATTGAAATCTGCTGACGCAGCTGCTGCTCAACATAATTCAGGGAACTGCAGCAATAAAACTTCCCTGTTCTGTCACTCCTTACAATTAGTCCCAGAGCTCTCCGGTCATTTTAACCACCAGCACTCCGTGTAATTACAGCACTGCAGACATGAGACCTGCCAGCAGCTTCTACATTCTCTGGTGCTTCAGTAGGATGAGAGGTAACAAGAAGCTTTATCAAATCATAAACTATTATCATACAGAAACAAGAAACCCACCTGGTAAGAACATGGGGTGGGGGAAAGCTTTCACTGCTCAAATGAATGTAAAATGAAACAAGGGATCTGAGCACATTCAACAGCAATATTTTAGCTGGAATGTATAAAGAAAAAAATCCATCCCATCTCTCTCATTTCCTTGTTGCTGGTAAGAGCAACCTATCAGAGCTCTTCCAATCCACAAAAAGGAAAAAAGTCCATGTAAAGTCTTGTTCCATCACTATTATACCAACCTTTTCAGAAAAGTGTGCTTTGCAAGTCACATTTAAAGCACTTCAATGGCACAACTGTTCCAAACGTAATTTAAACATAATTTTTTTTTGTTTAGATTCGTTTTCAATTCTGCAGTATGGGTTGTTTATATTGGAGAGAACTAGTTTGAGCAATTTGAAAGTGCTGGGTAATACACTGTTTAATTGCTGTTCCAGGAAAAAAAGGGGTGGGGGAAAGGAAAAGCTAAACCAGGATTCAAAGCTTTCATTCTTACACACAGCCCAAGTAACAGTAGTTTTGTTTTTCCACTTAAAACACATGCTCTTGGGTTCTAAAAAGAAGAATCTATAGGGGATTTAGAAGATTCTAGGCTTTGTAATTTGCATTATTGTTACCAAAAATATATAGGTACGAGTAAGGTTTTAAAACAAAAAACCCCATCGTACACATCTGTACTTCTTCCTCCTCCTCCTCCTGCCAAAAACATGTGCAGAAGTTTCCCAATTATCCTGCATATGTATCAACTAAACAGTCTCCGAGCTGTGCAATTAAGAATTTATAGGCAGAAATCCTGTACCAGGTTCCAGTCCAATTTGAGATGTTAAAACCTTCTCTTGGAAATTAGTTCTCAATTAAGACTTTAAACATTCTGGCAATTTACAGGGGATGAAGGGAGTGGGTAACACATGCACCTTTCAGAATAACAGAACACCTCTGGAGGTTTCCCAAAGAGGTTCAAGTGGTCACAAAATCAATTTTGCTTGCATGAACTCTGTGTGTTCTACACTTACTTCAGAGAAAGCGTTTTACTAAATCAGCACAAACTCTGTATTTTCCATGAAAAAATGCAAGGCCTCTGACTATGTAAGAGCCTTAACTACATTTTTTTCCCCTCTTGTACCTTTGTTGTAACTTAGTTTATAAATAAGCCACTTCACCAGTACTGTCTTCAGATATCAAAGCCATAAATCATCTTATTAGTTTCCTTTTGTCCTTCTCTTCTCAACTCTTCCTGTAGTTGTGCTGTGCACTGTGATAGGCTCAGGAGGATGAGTAATGATGGGAAAAAAAGAAGGGTTTGTTCTTTCCACCTCTGAGTGGATGCACTGCATTCTGCTCTGTTCCCAGGTATTCTTGCTATTCCAGTCACAGAGCACACAGAGATACAGATCTGCTAATCCTACTTCCTGAGTGGTCATTTTGGAAAGGATTTAGATAAACCTTCAGGTGTGGACCATCCTGAAATTAATTTTCACTGGTGAAGCAAAACTAAAACATAAATACCAGCAGGTAAAAATGAGTGCACAAACCCTTTCAGCCAAAAGGTTCAATGAATGGATTTCTGTGTGTTGTATCTTCCCTCCATCCAGTTTCACCACTATCTGTTTTTCCCAAATCCTTTTCATTCCTTTTCTTATGCAGTGTAAGTCATGTCATGGTTCTATTGAGAAACAGGTTTCAGGTAGCACAAATGAGAATGTTAATTGATGCAGTCAGATAATTTTAAAACAAACAGAGATCAATGCTTGGTATATTTGCAAGAAAAGCCACCAGGAAAAAAAACACCTCAGTCCTGAGAACCATCTGATCCTCATTACTCACCACCAACCTACTTCAAGGTGGAAGAAGTTTGTAGCTTCCTATTTGTCACTTAGAAATCACTCAACCCATATAATTACATGATCTTAAACATTAAAAAAAGGAACAAGCATTTTCTGTTTGAGAAGCAAAAGAGCAAAACTTGCTTATTTAGTCATAGTAAAAGCTTTACTTAATGTTGCTTTTTTCCTGGAGAGCTCTCACTCATGCACTCACCAGATCCCCTGGCATTCCATTTGCCTCAGATCACACCTTCAGAAAAGCAGGGTGGAGGGGAGATGAAGTTAACCCTTGCCCTGATTGTTTGTCCCTGGTAAGATGCCTTGGGATAACCACACAGTTAATCCAGTGGGAAAGCTACGTAGAAACAAGACAGAACCTGAATCAAAGTCTCCCTGGTAATTCAATTACAAGGAATTCTTAACCATAGCCCTGAGATCTCTGATAGTTTGCTTTCCTTCGCTGAGACCTCAGCTCTGCAAAGGCAGTATAGGAACCTTCATCATAACTACTGCAAAGAGCTGGGACACAAAAGATCACTGGTCTGCTCCAAAAAAATGCAGGATTTTCATTTTAATTCCGAATGTAGAGAAATTAAAACTCACTGGGATCAGAATTTTACAGAGCCATAAACACAACAAGGTATTTACTGCTCACGAGTTACAATACATCAAGTGGTTGCAGACCCTAAAACTTTGCTCATGAGGACTAAGTTCTAGTTTTACTTCAAGGAGGTCGAGTCACTTTTGTGTCCTCCCACAGCACAGGCTGCAGTATTTAACATGAAATAAGGACTGATATTACTGCTGTCTCCACAGTCTGATACCACAGATATGGCTGTTCCCCCATCCATATCCCCCCGCATTGCACAACATTAATTATTAGAATTAATACAAGTGTAGGCATGAATTTGATGGGGAAAATGAAGGCTGAGCTCCCCAAAAGTGGTGTGTGAAATTAAACTCGATTACAACTGAAACTAATGCAAATGCTGCATTTAAGCCCCATTTTGGATAACAGCCTGCTCTTTGTTCCATGCTCATAGTACAAAAGCCATCCTAGGCCATCAACAGGGCTCCACACACAAAATGGAAACAAAAATCATTACCTAGAGAGTCTTGATCTTTCCTCCAGCCTCTCAATCTGTAATATAACACTCATTTCCCCTGTCCCAAGGGATTTTTTAAAAACTGCGTGTGTGTAACAGAGTGTGGTGATATTCATCAGCATGAGACCTTATATCACAACTTGATGAAAGAATATCAAGATTATAACGTTCCTTTTTTTTTCTAAATAAGCAAATAGGTTTCCATATTAACAGTGTACAGAACTGGTATTTCTATATCACAACTGATTTTTTTTTATCTAGGCATTGTGGTATTTCCCCATTTAACTGCACATCTGTTTTCAATAATCCTGCAGCTGCTACCTATTGGTCTCCTGCCTTTTGTTTTTACCTCCCTTCCTGACAGACTTGGGAACAACTGAAAAACAGAACAAAAATAAGAAATAAAACATGCAACTAATGACTGATAAGCAGTGTGAAATGTTGCAAATTCCCTGCAGTGCTGAGTATGAGCAGAAAAGAACTTTCTACTTGAATGGCTAAGGGGGGGCTTTACCTTCCATGTGTGTTTAACTCACCTGCAGTGACCAAAAAGAATCATCTCTGGTGAAAAAGGCATGGGAGTAAAAACAAAGTGAAAATCACAGATAAAGCTATTTTAGGTTGGTTGAGGTTGTTAGAACAAATTTCCATGACAGCACATACCAGAAAACCTGCTCTGTGTACAAACAGCTCCAGAATCCTAAATACTCCATGACAGCATGTACTACAGCATTTTTTTGTTTGGTTTTTTTGGGTGGTTTTATTTTTACTTACCAATTAAGCAGATCTATCACTGAGGGAAAGGCACAGAACTGAATTTGTTTGCTTTTAAAGACATTTTAAAGCTAGAAGCCCACATGTAGCCACAATCCTTACATTGCTAATGTGGAATTAAGAGAGTTAATAAAGCTCTTTGACTATTTTATTAAGGAAAAGCCTGTGCCTGTCTCATACAGCACAGACCAGACCTACAGAAAACGACACACTGCAAAGCCAGTCACCTGGGTGGGACAGGGAAAGAAGAGCAGCTTGTACAGGGAAAACACAAATTACAGCAACACATTCACTTTTCTACACCTCCTTCCTGGCCATTACTGGGTTTGCACGGAAGAGGTGACAGCAAAGATGTTTCTGCCTGTGAGAAAGCACTGAATCAAGATCTTTAAAATATTCATACAGACCTACATAATCCAGTGCCTTAAACCACAACTACTGCTTTATTCTCACTCCCATTATCACCCAAAGAGCCCGTGACATATTTTCCAGTTACAACTTGCACCTTTAATTAAAGCACACATTCAGCTTTAAGACTAAAGCCTCGCAGATCAGTCTCAGAAGGGCAGGCAGCACTGTAATTATTTCCAAAACCACCTTTGCCTAAACAAGGGTGACTTCAGAATAGGCCATGAAAGGCCATTAGTTTCCTTTTCAGCAGCTGGGTATTATTGACAGTAGGGTCTCAATCTTTACTGCTCTGTTTTGCTACACCTTGAGGGGGAACGTGGACTTGCATTCCCTCTATATTTGCAAATAGAACACAATTCCTTTTGGGGGGGACAAACGGCACCTGTGGAAAGGTGATGCTTTGTGGCAAACAACACTCACCTCCTGAAAGAGTGTAGACATTTCACAGACCAGACATGAGCTGGGGCTTTGCATTTCACATTTGTGCCTGTCGGAGAGGAAGAAATCTCGCAGCAGTGGAGTGTGGGTAAGTGCCTGGACAATACAGTTCATAAAACATGTGTTCCCAAGATTGATTAGCCCTCGTAGACCTATAAAGACAGAAAAGGGGGAGGGGATGCATAAGCATTATCGAGGAAACAAAATGGTGTATTTGCATTTTTATATAGTTTTCACAGTATTGCCACAGCTTTGCTGTAGATGCACAGCTCCAAGTACAGTTTTATACTGGTTTAGGGAGGCTATTGGGTTTGTTGTACTCAAGTCATGAGGAGCTGCAGAAGCTTTCTGAACTACACTAGGATTTGTTTCTTAAATTCTCAGAAATAAGGAAACCCCAAAGTACACCACCACAATAGCATTATTTTGCAATGGCAGTTTTGCTACGTCACCAAAACATGTCCCTCCCCGAGCTGATACCGAAGTGCAATGACAACAGCTAGTAAGTCACTACAGTAAGAAAACAATAGATTTAAATAAATGAATAACTAAGTTTTCAGATGGTTTAAAAAGGCTTTCCCTCATGCAGGTCACGAAGCCAGAATAAGGTTTTTATAGTATTATAATGCAGTAATCATCTTTCTAAGACAGGTAGCAAAGGGAACAGCCCTGACAGAGTCAGGCCGTGACATCCAATGCAGACTCAGAAGATCTTTTTTTTTTTTTTTTATGTATAAAACCCAAGATTGGAACAAAACCACCTTAAAAGAAAAAACTCTGAACAACACTAATTCCACAGTCATTTTAGATAAATTAAACATTAATCTACAGCAGACATCAAAAAATTCAAGTTGGCATAAGAGGATTCATCACACCTGAAGTCAATGCTCAGTAATGCCCAAAGATGATTTCTTGTGCTTGGAAACCAAGATGCTTAAAGGAAAGCTCTTTTGTTGCACAACAGAAGAGAGGTTAGGAGTGGGGAAAGCTTTTCAGTCATTTGCAAAGTCTAAGTGAGAAAAAAAACATGCTCAAATCCTTGAGTATTCTTCCAAAATGTTAACATTATACCATACAGGAGTGCTAAACAAGAAGAGCATCAGTGGACAAGAATGCTTATTTTTAATCAAAAACTTACTTTGAAATGAGATAAAATGCATCAATAGATACAATTCTGGTATTGATTTAAAATTAACACAGTTTTCTCCTGCAATATACATAGGATTACTACAGAAACATTGAAAGAAAAAACAGGATTACTTGACAGAGAACGAAGAATTTCCTTGTGGTTACAAGAGGGAGAAAAAAAAATTATCAGCTGGCAGTGCTGTGGTAATTAGAACTAGTGCAGTTCCCTTGCAGTACAGCAGATAGTGCTCAAAGGGCTCTTTAGCATCCTGCAGCAGGAGGAGGTGTGGTCCAGTTGCTACGTTACCGAGGAGAATCAGCACTACATCAGCTTGAACTGCTCACTGAGCTGAAGGCAGGGACACAGAGCACTCCTAAATTTTTTTTCCTGCTCTAATGCAACATGGACCTCCTCCCCACAGCTTCCTGTTCCTTCTGTTTACTCTCAGGACAAAGTTTCTCATTATATTACAGTGACTTCTACTGGGCAGCAGCTTATTGCAATTATTCGCTTTATTTTCATGCTGGGAGGCAATAAGTGTGTGCACAACATTAGCAGAGTGTTAAATAGTTAATTTGTTGGAGCAGCTTGAAATATGGTGTGAGGCTTCAGCTTGGTACACAATCCTATTTCAGTGCCCAGTCTGGGCTCTGCAAACAACGTCTCAACAGGAGGGTGTTCGTGCTGTGCGAGGGGAGAAACGTCTGGTCGGTACCTCTTGCCTACCTCTCCCCTGGTTTTTTTTTGCCATTTAAAATTGAGTGGTTTTATTTAAATCACAGGCTGTGCACACAGAAGGCTGGAAGGCTCCCTCACATGCAGGGTATTTCGGGAAGCAGAAGAGTCTCTCCCTATTTCTCCCTCTGGTTAGAACCAGATTTCCAAGTCAGCCTGTTCAGCACAGAAAACTAGTGGAAAACCAGCAGTAAATCTAGAGATTCACCCTAGAACTTTTCTTTTTGGTAGCTAATAGAGCAGTCACAAAAGCAAACACATAAAGGCAGCTTTTTGGAATCATTTATTAAGCATCATTTATTACATGCCTGTGGCTGGACCGCCTTTCCCTGTGACCACAAGAATCAAATCTTCCTCAAAGTTGCCACCAGAAGACAAGTTACAGGTGTCAAACTCAGAAGGCTCTTGGATTACTCTACTTGCTTGGTGTCAGTTTTTCATGGATCTAAATGGAGTGATTCATGTGCTATGACTTCACTTGAGTGAACCGAGACAAAGCAACCTGCAAAACAGACAAGGCTGAAACGTGAATACTCCAAACCCTCATAAAAATCAGAAAGTGGTGATTTGTAGCAAAACATGAGAACTTACTTGGTTGAAATGGGAAAAAGTAAAAGGAGCACACATCAATCTTATCCTTGTGGGAGCAATGACTGCAGCTGCTATACTGTCTCAAACTGATGTTTGAAACAAAACAGGTACAAGGCACTGACCTACAGCCCAGGTATTGAGTAACTAATTGCAGCACATTGGAAAATATCAAAATTTGATGTACTTAAACTAAAAGAGCTGACAGAACTCAGAACAACACATCCTGTTGTGCTTAACTTTTATGGGAAAAAATGAGTTTTACTGGAAAGAAAAACAGCTAAAAATTTAAGCCTATACAGCATTCTGGTCAATAATACATTAAGAATTGAAAAGATTTGTGCCTGCCACACCTATTCCCTGCCCATTAATAAAGCCTGGCAATGTTCAGCTGCAATAGTCAAGCATTGCAACATGTGGGTCATAAATCAACAGAAAAAAAATATGCCAAAACCTCACATGCAGCAGTTCACTTCTGCCAGCACCAGCAGTGGTCTCCAGCAGCATCTAATCAGTAGACAGTATTTGTAGAGAGGAGTGACTGTCTAGGAATTGCCAACAGGATCCAACCTCTAGTAATAATAAAGCTCTGGTATTTTGCAAAGTTCTGCTGTGCTTCATAGCATTATCTTTATTTCTGCTTCTTACCAAACTGCTTCTGAAATGAGCAAAACAAAGCAGAGAGATTCTTACAATATTCTACACGCAGATGTGTGTCCTTGTGATAAGCAGTTAACAGAAAAGCAGTTTTACTCTGAACCTTGCTGATGTAAATGTAAATATCAGAATAAATTAAATTTCCTTTATCATAACACATGGAGTACAACCACTGCCCTTGTTCTGTCACAAGTTGGGCTGGCAGGGCTTAAGCACACAAGCAAGAAATCTACTTCTGCAATGCCCTGAGCACAGGGAAATCCACCTGGGAAATTCTTCGTACATTTAGTTCAAGACTGGGTTCTAAGCAGCTGCCTTACCTTGGTCAGCTTCAGTTCTTCCATCTTCTTCCAGTAATGGTTCTGTTCTTCCCAATGCTCAAAGCAACAGATCTGCAGGACTGGGTAACAAGGCTGTTGGGACACGGGGAGATCCAGAACACTGGTTCTGCCAGTCCACCCACGCAGGAGAGATGAAAAATCCAAGACAAGATAAGGAAATTCCACTTCTCTGTGAAATGCAACTGTACAGCTATTAAAGGTGGGGAAGCAGGGAATGAGAGGACCACACATGAATACAAAATACAGTAAACCCAATCTTGCCCTCTTGGGAGAGGTTCTGTTTGTCTCTAACCCAGGCCTTTCGTGCTGGGGGTAGGAAAACAAACCAGTCTGAACACATGTTACCCCACAGAAACCTGTGATTTATTTGAACAAAGGTTCTGAAAGCAAGAACATTGGTCACTATATAATTCACCTTGGTGAGACAATCAGGAGATCATTCAGATGCACGAAGAACAGCCAGCAGTTTGAGATCCTTTATACATTAAGGACAGGTTGGCAACACCTTAGAGCAATTTTTGTCTCCTACCCCCAGTCCTCCCAGTCCCCCATCTGGTGTTGATGTTTCCCTGCAGCTCCATCAGACAGCATCACAAGTCAGTGCAAGCTGAGGAAGAGCTCACTGAAATATTTAGAGAGAGCTCAACATAACCCTTGGAAGCAAACAGTGTAGCAGAGCAATGATGATTTCTGGAATAATTTGGGTTTTCATCCTATGTTCATCCAACAGGAATTGGCAACACCATCTAAGAGCATCTTTCTGAAAATGTATTTCAAGAGAGAACTGCCCTACTTCCTAGCACCTAAAACTAAACCCAAATTCTCCCTCAGCTCTCAAGTTTCAGGTGCAGAACACACCAGACATGACCAGAATGGATCTGTTACAAACACTGGCCCAGTCAGAACAACACACTTCTCTTCCACCTGCACACCAGGAGCAGCAGTTTTGCTAATGGGGTTAGTGACAGCAATTATTCTGAAAAGATAATCCCTTTTGAAATAATAATACAAAAATACTCATTTCAGAAAGCAGCAGTATGCAGATATGTGAAATTACAAGTCCACACAGGAAAATGTATCCATTCCGTGACACCAGTGATCACATGAGATCAAAAAAAACACCAACCCATGCAGTTTTGGGGAATTTATTTCCACACAGCCCTCAGCTGAGCATCCTTTCTCAGAGGCTAAAACCCACAGTAACTGCAGAAGTGGGAATGCTGAGTTGAATGTACCAGAACAGTTTTTTTTCAGAGATTTTTTACAGAACATTTTTTACAAATTACATGATAACACACTGAGGTATGAAATTATTTGACAACAGTTTTAAGAAAAAGCTCCAGAAATTTTTGCCACAGCCAAATTAAATGAAAACATTTCAACCACGTGATCTTAAAAACTAACTGACAATTCAAACATATCTACCTCCAGCAAACACGAACATGCAATCTACCATAAAAATGAAATGATCCAGGAGGGGGGAGGAAAAACTCCTCACTAAACAAGAAAAGGGAGTAGGAAGGGAAATAAATATGTGGCTTGGAAGACTAGACTAAAACAATTCAGTTGAATGAATGAAAAGATGTGGTGAGATTCAGATACATAAAAATAATGAATGAACCACAGGTGCTCCAGGAGCTTCCACAACAGCAAACCCAGTGACATTAAAGAACAGCATGAAGGTGACAAGATCATCCCCCAGAGCAGTGCTGAGCAACAAGATCAGGACACCAAGGATGCAGCTCCAGGCTTCCTGCCACTGCATCTCCTTGTTGCCCTGACCCACTCCCATCTCGCAGGCTTAACACTTCCACTTCCCACTGACACTCCCTTCCCAAGTCCCCAAGGGTATCCTGCTCTGTCCGCAGTGATCAGCACAAGGAGGTTACAACCATACTGCTTATACCACCCCCTTCCTTGGGATTTAAGGAATCTTAAATTAGCAGATAAGCTGAGAGGCAACTGCTTGAAAAAACGTCCTCTAAACTAATTCATTTGATTCACATTGGTAAGCAGTAAATCATTTTTCAACAGAGTAGTTTTTGACAGCAAGAGTAAGGAAGGGTTACATGACAGATCAAAGAAATTAAGATGAACACTCAGGGCAATAATCCTTCCTCTCTGAGTTACTGCTGAACCAGGTGAAAATGTGCTCAAGTTCTCCTGTGTTTATTCTTCTGACTTGACTCCTCTTCAGCTATTCAGGCTGTCATGTCAGTCACTGATGTTTGAATCACTGCAAATCCCTTCTGAAACAAGCCCCCTTTCCTGAGCTGTAGCTCCCACCCACCCACCTCCCACCCCCAAGCTATTCCATCACCAACAGGCACAACCTGGAGGATTTCACTCACTTTTCTGCCCTTCCGACTTTAAGCGAAGTCACAAGTCAGAACAGAGTCCTAGAGCAGCATTTTTTAGCTTATGAGATCTGTGATAATTTTCAATTCTTCTATATCTTATATATTAATATAAATATTCACTATCATTCCATTACCTAAAAATACCTATTAAATATCCTGTTTATGTGTGTGTGCCTCGAGATTCACAGACCACTGAATCCTGAGTTTGGGAGGATGACAGTGGACCATTGAATTTAGGTAATATTGTACACAAATTCAGATTTCTTTTTTCTGTTTTCACAAATATTTTCATTTGGCACTGACAGGAGTCAAATAAAAGCCAGCCCCTTCCATTCAGAAGCCCTGATAATAAAAGTGATAATAAACACTGAGAACAGAACCAGCCAGCATATACTATGAGGAACAACTCCTGTAACAGAGAGAAAATAAATTATAGGACTATTTAGACACACTGCATTATGCACTGCACCAAAAACTAGGAGTTTAGCAACCCCTACATAGCAGAAAGGCAATGACATCAGAAAGGGCTTTCTGGAAGAAAAAAAAAACACAGGAAAATAAATATTTGCATTCTAAATGAAACCCCATCTTTAACTTTCCAATTTCTAGCATAAGGACTCTGGATCACTCAATTTTTTTCCATTACTACTGAAGTAACAGATTGCTCAACAGCAAAAAATTTGCTTTTGTGTACAAAAGGAAACTGTCCTCGAGTTTGTTTCCAGTTGTAATCCTGGAGTCCAGAAGCTGCTACACGGGAGGAAAGAATATGGCACATAAACAGCAAAATCATTAACTATGGAAAGAAACAGAATATATAGTCATTATTCTTCCTGTATGTATCATCAGCACCAGAAGACAAGGACTATTTATATGGATGAATCATCAAAACTCTAAGTTCTCACTCTTGGTATGTCACTGCTGTGCAGAGTAAGTGGAATTCATCCTCATTACTGACCTGTTTAACTATTACCACAACTTTACCTGAGGCAAACACGGGTTGGTCAGTCCATTCAAAGAAAATGACTCAGCACAATTTGCTTTAGAGCTGGTAAGTGACAACTCAAAACAAAACAAAACAATCAAACCAAAACAAACAAAAAAGGGGAAATATAGTCCATGCACTGAGTGCACATTGGAAACCTTAACTAGATGCTTGTTTTTCTTAAGGTACTCACTCTGAGCAACAGTGGTTTTTGCTTTTCTAAAAGAGAGTTAATCCCCCACCCCTCAGATTTTAAAGTGGTTCACAAAATTCAAAACAACACGGCAGTTCACATTTCCCAGTTTTGCTGTCTGTAAGAAAAATCTCACCTTAAGTGTTTTGACTTAAATCCAACACTTAAAAGCACGTTTAACTACTTTATTCAGGTTCACTGGAAACTTGAAGTCTTTTTTTTTTGGTAGTTTCTGGCATATTTGTGTGCAGCTGGGCAGTTTGGAGTGACCTCAGCATTCACAGGAGATTTTCCAGATTTATCCTTTATGTTGTGTTAGGATTGCCATTCAAAAGTCAGTGATTTTGTTCTTTTTCTTCATTAAAATTTATTCATAAATCTATGAAAAGTTACCACTAAGCAAGAATCCACCTACATTAGCTTGTCAGGATAAATGCACAAGGATATTTGTAGCAGTTCAGCAGCAGAGATGAACACATTTCTAGCATGTCTATGAGGAGGATCTAGTTCATCCACACCACAATGAAAACAACAGCACTACTGAGACCCAATAATGTTTTTCCCAGCATTTAGTTTGTCCCCACCCCTCTTAGTTAACAGGGAATTGATTGTATTCGCTATTTTTATTCAACAGCTTGGTGACATCACACAACATACACTTAGAGAAGGGACAAACCACATCAAGACAGTGCCAAACGTAATTGGAAGACAAAACAATATTCAAGAGCAACTTGTTAAAGGGGAGAACTATCTGAAATCATTAAATTCAATAAGAACAATTGTGAAGTAGGAAACAAGAAAAATTAAAGTGGCAAACACAAAAAAAAGAGCAATGGCTACAGCAACTCAGCCTAGACAACTTAATCTTCAGCTGTAGTTCAGAGACAAACAGCATTTTGAAACTTAACAGGAATAGGAGAAAGCCTGGAGGTCATTATTCTGCTCTGGTGACAGGTAAACCTCAGCTGGATGATGTCTGGAATTGAGCACCCATTTTAAAAAGAAATCTACGCAAACTGGTGGAAATCAAGAACATGAACGAAATTTGCATGGAGTTAATATCTGAGACCGGAGAAAACAACTGAAGAAACCCACTGGTTGAGTTAATTAATTAAACCAGATAATGCTGGTGGAGGAACAGCCAGGCTGACAAATTTCAAGTATTTACAGGCCATAGCAAAGAGGACTGTAATTAACTCTTGTGACCTACCAAAGCTATAATAAAAAAAGACTGAGCTCACAAGAAGTAAAATTTAATTAGATATTAAATATAATTGTCTCACAGTTAGAAAACATTGCAATAAGGGAGTTTGGGACTCCCAGTTGTTGGAGTGGCTCCAAAGGCAGCTCTGTGACCCTGACTCAGGGGAGATGTGTAACACCCCTTCCACTTTTTCACCCCCGTGACTGCTCACACATTCAGATATTACTGACCCAAACCCCATGGACCAGCTCAGACAGGAGCAGGAAGGTGAGGGCATTTCCACACGACAGCCAAGCCCATCTGATGCCAACTCACAGTGAAACATTCACTCAGCCTGTCTGACAGAAAAAGCAGTCTCACCTTGGGGGGATGAGCTCACTGCTTGCACACAGCGATGAGTCTCTGACCCTCTGAGCAGGTTCACACAGTTCACCACGGGTCAGGACAGACGGACAGTGACAGAACCACAGGAACTCTCATCCTCTCTCAAAAACTAAACCCCTCCTCCCTGTCCTGTAACAAACTCCCAGAGCAGGCAGGTACCCAAAGCCACAGGCTGGGCAGTTGAAACAGGTGGTGGCCCCTTATTGCCACATGGCTCCTGGAAACCAAAATTACCCACCGTGCTGCCACTTCTCGGAAGGGAAGGAGAACAGGTAACATCTGCTGCCACAATGAGGGTGCTAACTCTTCTAAATGTCATTTTTAGGCTACATAAGGATTCTGTATGAGCTTTTACATTTGTGCTCAATGCATCATTCACTCCATTGAGTAATGCAAAAAAAAGTCACAGGATAATGCTGAGGGATCGCCCGGATCTGGTATTTCAGTTCATTTCCTTGGTGTCATTTCAGTTCATTTCCTTTGTGTCATACCTGCCAGTGTGTGTCAAGAAAAATTTCAGTTTGCAGCTCTCAAGTGTGTTATAAATCAATTCTGGAGGAGCTCAGCAGGGTCCCTGTGTTGTGCTGCACCTTCAGTTAAAACCCAACACTGAACCAAGGGTTCAGCATAGGAAATCTATGTTTGTAGCTTATTTAAACAAAGAACTTCTAGTAATGACACAGAAATAACCAGCAACAATGGAAATGAGACTCAAGAAAGGCCTAATTTTACCAGATATAGGAGGAAATGACATCTCTAAGCAATGAGTATGAAAAGTGGCTTTACTACAGATCCCTCCACAGAGCAACAGCTGAGCCTTTCCACACATCCTAGTTGGACAAGTATTATTGGAAGAACCTAAGGGAGAGTGACATCCTTGGAGCAAACAGATCAAACAAGTTACCCAGAGTATGATCAAACAGAAAAAGTGTATCATTTTATACCATTATTGCACAGATGAAACAAACCCCCAGCCAGATGACTGCTGAGTGCACACAGTGTGCCAGACACACAAAGTACTCTCTATACTCTACTTACAGCCTGTACATCTTTGAGCCAATTCCCAAACTAATGATGCCAAAACAGGAGCCATTCCAAGCCCAGAGGAGTTTCCATTCTTTGCCTTAGGGCACAGTTGTTTATGATTTCATTTACCTGTGGATGCTGTGTGTGTTCAGTGATGTGCAAGCACCGTGTTCCCCTGATTCCTGGAGGAGTACTGACCAGTTAGGCTCATTTTTATTTCTTTTCTCCATGCTCAGAGCACTTCAGACAAGGCAAGTGATCTCCTGGAACGGGTTGGGCACACTAAACCAGGCTGTGAGGTTGCAGCTTCTCATTACTTTGCAGTGTAACACTTGGGTTAAGACCAAGCACACAGATGAGGCAGGAGCACTTGATGTCCTTTAAGTTCTCCTCCTTCTGATTTGGTAGTAATTGGCTCCTTTGTGCACACCCTCAGCCTGGTAAAATGAGTCAGCATTCCTAAAATATCTGGCAATACAATAAACAAACCTCTTAAGGTTAATTTTCATATGGCCCATGTAAATAGAGGATCTGTTCAAGCAATACAAGGGACTACAAGTGTCTCTTCCCTCTGAATTTAAATTAAAAAACATGCTTCCAAAACAAAAGTGAGGGGGTTTAACCAAACCCCTGAAAAGTATGTTGAATCTGCTACTAAAATCACAGGCAACAACTACAGAAGATCTTGAGAGGTCACCTGGTCTAGCCCTCTACCTCAAAGCAAAATTAACACTACCTATATTATTCCTGACAAATGTTTCCCTGAATTGTTCTTAAAACTCTTCAGTAATGAGATCCTGCAATATTCCCTGATGCTCTTGTATGCTGAAGTGTTCCAGACTCATCTACGCAAACAAAGTAAGGCAGAGTTTAAGAACTGCAACAACATCAATACAGAATACACAGACACAATAAAATCCACAGATAAGCTCCTCTACTAGCAATGTCAGACTTCTGAATTACATATTAAGTAATACTTCAAACAGCAATAGCTTTACAAAAGCTCCTAAAATGAGGAGGAGACAACTTGCAGAAGATACTGTGGTATCACTGTTTTTCTCTGTCTATATGAATTTACTGTCTCCCACAGCAAGCTTAAGTTTAAAATAAATGTGGGGGAGAAGGAATGGGGAGTTAAAGCAGGATCTCTGCATAGTGCAAGAATAGTTTAGAACATTTTGGTAAGTCACCTCGCAAGAAAAGGGCCCAGGAGTACTCTGCAAATAAAGGCCTTTTTTCTTCAAGAGTATGAAAAGTGTCAGGTTTTATATCTGTAATTTCACATTTCAGCATTTTTACTGACCATCTGCATTGCTAAATTGTTTTTCTCTCTCAAGTGTTTCAAGAAGAAACCAATGCAGCATGTTCTCAAAGCCAGAGCTATACAGCATGTAATCATCCACAGCAAGCATTTCTCTTTTTGATTCTCTCAGCTGAAATGAGAAAGGCTGAAAAAAGACATTAAGTTCTGCAGCAGAACTTGTACCAAATTTCTCTGAATTGGTATCTTGGCGTATCAAGACCCACTGAAGAAATTTTGCCTGTTGTGCTTCAACCTGCTCCAACTCTGTCAGGAAATCTGAGCAGTGAGTGAACACTGGGGAATGCACACACAGAGTCCTGGAGCTCAAGTTTTCAGAACAAGTAAGAAGAAAACATCTTTTATATATGGCACTGCACATGATCACATCTATTATTAAATATCAAAGCATTATTTGATCCCTGTAACATATAAGGATCAATTGGCTGGAGGAGAAAGACAGAATCACAGAATCCTGGAAATGGTTTGGGTTGGAAGGGACCTTAAAGATCACTCCTACCATGGGCATGGACCCCTTCAACTAGAGATGTGGAAACATGTCAGCCACATCAAGAGCTTGGGAAACAGAAAAGCACCTATTTCTGCACAGCAGAAAACACAACATGAGATATCACATACAGCTGTATGCACTGCACAAAATGCCTTAATTACCAGAGAAACCAGAGCCTCACAACTGTGGTGCTAATCAATCACCTCAGATACACAGAGCTGAATGAATTTCAAGCTGAATAAAGTTATGGAGAAGCTCCTAAAGCAACCAGGTAACCAAATCAGGAGCTGCCCTCTCTCACACACCCTACACAAAGCAAAGTTCAGGACATTAAAGTCCTAAAAACCAGAGCATGAAACTAATGATTAATCTCACAACTGCTGGAAGGTCAGGGAGAACAGACATAAGACACCCAACATCAAAAAAAATACCAGTAGCAGGCAAAGAAGAGCAACTGTGCTTGTCAAAGCACCTGAATGATCGATCTGGAGCATTATGACACCGGCCTTTAAAAGCCAGTTAACCTGCAGACCCCTTCAAGGTGTTTTCAAATGGCAAAAGCACCTTTTATACAAATAAAATACTTCAAAGGCGGCACGGAATAAAATATTCTCTTTTCCCTCCCCCAAAGCAGCCAAACTTAAAAGCTCAGCGAGCTCTTGCGTGCTCTGCACAGAAGCACAAGCCTTGCAGTGAGAGCCCTGTGCAGATGGCACCCGTAAGGAACAAGAGGTACTCCCACCAAACTGACAAAATAAATTTCACACCCGCTGCCGTCCTTTCCCCCCAATATCACACCATATGCTGCCGACAAGTTTTCCCCCCTTCCTCAAAACAGATTTCACAAATTAATAACTTAAGGAGCAGGCCTAACCGCAATGAAATTAAATGCATCCAAATATATTAATATGCACAAATTATTGTTGATGAACTGGCACGGAGCTCGTCCAACAATCCACAACACACAAACCATGCCACATGCTGTTTATGCATATTCCTGCTTGCAGTATATACTGTATCTACCTTCTGTCCACACAAACCCGACTCTGGAAGCAGATAGGGAAGAGCAGAATGGAAGGTCAGAGTAAATATAATCCAAAAGTGATCCACAAAAGAACAAAACTGAGATGGGGATGACTGGCCTTGTTGAAAATGCCACGCTTGCTGTGGTGACACTGAGTTAATCAGGTTAAAATACAGTGGTTAATCAAAGTTTCTTTAGGATTGTTGCCCAGAGAAGCTGTGGCTGCCCCATCCCTGTAAGTGTTCAAGGCCAGGTTGGACGAGGCTTGGAACAACCTGAGATAGGGGAAAGTGCCTGTGGCAGGGATTGGAATGAGATGAGCTTTAAGGTCCCTTCCAAACCAAACCAATCCATGAGTCTACGGTTTTTTAACAGAAGAAAAACCTTCTCATGCTCAGGATGTGCCTCTGTCTGCAACAAGATGACAGGCACATGTTAAACTATAATCAGTGCAGCCACAAAGGCTAATTCTGAACTTCCTTATTTGGCTCTTGATTTAGAGATTATGAAAGTAACTTTGCATTGGCTGCACCACTGTACAATGAAAATATCCCCTCCAATCCAAGAAAGGCTCTGTGTTTTGGAGGATCCCCACATGACATGGACAAAAAGAGCAACATCCTATTGCTTGCCATGGTGTGGTCAAGAGAAAAGGTGACAGAGCTGCCAAGCTCAGGGTTTGCTGCTGAAGGAGGGCAAGGTCTGCATTTTGTTCCAGCACATGCAGGAAGCTGAGCACTTTCATGACCTCTGCTTTCCTGTGAGCACCCACTGCTGTGATTATTTTTTAAGTTACAGACTAATTCAAAGAAATGCCTTGATACATTTTCTTTGGTTTGAAACAACCAAATTCTAAATAAGGTATTTTGCTCAGAGGCCCAGAATCAAATTCTGGCTATTGCTGTTGGGTTTTCCTTAATAAAAAACCTCCCATTTCCATAAAAACCTGTTCAAGCAGAAGCTGACAAAAGTCACTGACACCAACTGCATTTTCCATTAAAAGGCCACTTTTCTCACTGCATACTGAAAGTTATATAATGACTTAGTGAAGAAAGCACAGCACAGGAAAAAAAATTAGCACTGGAGAGAGAGATAAATCAAATAATTGAGTCAGCAAACATTTTACACATGAAATCAGTATCTATGAGATAAAAAAGGGCTTTTTTTTTTTTGGTGCTTTCATTCAACTGGATCCAAGTGATGAAATTTCACCTGAAGAAATGCAGAAGACAATTTAGGAAAGTCAAATTGAAACACTGTCTGTAAACTAACAAAGATGTGTCTGGTTCAGTAACAACCATGGATCCACTTCTTAGAAGTCCAGAGGAGGAAAATCAGGTTTGAATTAGAAGTTTGGAACGTGATCCAAGCCCTGGATCAAGAACCTCGTCTTCTAAGGAATTTCACATTGTGCAAACTCACACAGCGTGTCTTCCTCTGCCTCCAATCCCCAAGAGCCACCTAGAGTTACAAAATTAAAGTATTTTCTATGCAAGTAATAGGCATGGCAAATTTCCAGGATCACAGAAAAATTCAACTGCAATCTGCTTATTTCATATACAACTAGTTTTAACTTTGTACAGTCTGCAGGGGGTTTAGCTGAGGTAAATATCCCTGGAGACTGGAATTCCAGCTTCACAAACTTGATGCTTATGTCAACATTTCTTCATCTGCAATATTTCATATTACTGCAGCTACACACAGGCCTATGTTTGGTATCTCTCTTTGGTCTTATTCCCCCACTAACAAATCATGCCAAACAAACTTTACAGTCAAAATTTTTATGTTTTCTTTTAGAATTCTAAAATTGTACGAAACCCACTCCTCCTCAGACAGCTAATACACCCAAGGTTCTACTCAGCTTGCTATTCTGTTTTAAACTCAACTTATTCCACATAGAGCCATACAAATTAAACCATCAAGCAGATCCTGAACCCGAAATCTCTTCCAGAACACATTATAATGTATCACTGCAAAAGCAGTTCCAGTGCCAACCTACCACCCATCTCAAGCTTCCAGGTAACTTCTCCTCAAAACTGTTTTGGTATTTTATTTTTTTACTGGAATCAAGGCAAAGGATTATTCTGTGCACAGATGCTGAAAAAGAACAACCCCACAATCTCAAACATCATATTTGTAAGAGCTGCTAAGAACTCTCCTGATCTACAGAAGTTACTCTGGTGGTTTCTCCAACAATCCAGATGGTACTGCAAGAAGATCAACCCTAATATACCATGAAGCCTAAACCAGGGCTAGAAGTAGCTGTGATTTCCTTGATTATATAATTTTATTTTCCAAGCTATCCCACTACCAATGCCTGATACCCCCTGGAGAAAATCTGTTAACTGGTTTATACTTCAACTTGTTCGGGCATTTTAACTTGACAGCAGAGACCAAACCCTTGAGGGAAAAAGTTCTTTCTTAAGGGAATCTGAATCCTTCTTTCACTAATCTTTACAAGCTGAAATACATGCCCTGCAAGTTTCAGCTTCTGAAAGAATTTACCTTTTTCACATGGGATGCTAAAAGCCTGAAAAGTTTGGTTTGTGTTTAAGATCAACTTTCTGGCTTACTCTAATTTTAAGCCTTACTACTTTAGGCCATCTTTGCACACGTGTCAGAACCTCTGTCGAGCGCAGTAACACAGGAGAAGGCAGCTCTTGCAAAACCACCAAAAAAAAAGCACCATGTTTTCTGCCAAGTTTAGGAACTGAGCAGACTCTGCAACCAGCCTGAGTGCCCAGGAGAGGCTGGGACCACACAGCTGGAATCAAAGGGAAGCAAACAAAAGGGTGAAGAGAAAATCCATCCTGTCGTCCCCGATGGAAGAAAAGTGCCCCAGTTGCAGCAGATATTAGAGAGCAGTACAGTGCCAGTTCCTTTGCTTGAAGAGCAGCATCAAGATGGAGGATGAGAGGGTGAAACATGGTAAATTCTCACTGCTCTCATCCAGAAAGGCTTTCTAGAGTTTGGCTCTCATGGTCATTAAAGAGTATGTCCCTGCAAAAACCATGGCACGAAATGAAAACATCAACAGGACAATTCATACAACTGAGTGACATCAGCTCATGTTCTTTCTGAAAGGGGGCCTAAAATTCAAACAAATATTGAGATAATAAGAGCAGAACCCCCCCTTGTTCCTCAGTGAAGCTGGCCTGGGGTCAGGCATTCTGAGGAAGTGCTGTTAATCAGTAAACTCTTCAGATGGGAAGGTAACCTGACTGACTTTTCTCTAACAAAAGTTTCTACAACAAAGTTTGCTCACTCCAAGCAGGAAAAACACTGCAGGGACTTCACTGATAACCAGGTTGTCCCTAATCTCACTCAGGAGCAATTAAATCACAGATAACTCAATCAAGGGCTGTGGAGATAAACCACACACAGTGACATTACTGCAGCAATGCAAATTGCTTTCTGGCACCAGCCTTGGAAAACCAGGTGACAAACTCTCAGACAGTCAATACACAAAAAAACCCCAACTGAAACATCCAAGCTGGAACTTCTTCTCAAAAAGCCTTTTGCAGAAAAAAACCTTTATATTTTATATTGATAAAGAGCTAAGCTTAGAAAGTCCAACAAGACTTTCTGAAAATAAATCTATACAAACTCCATGAGTAATCACTGTTTATGCTTCAGATTTCTTAAAATATTCAAGCCCCTCTAATTTTTCTTAGAATTCCCTGGAAGCTTTGGGAGGGAAAGGGCTTTTTAAATTGATTTTTATGATCAGGTTTATCAATTTTAGACTAGGAAAAATATCATACAACTCAGCCCAATGGTTAGAGCTCATGACAAGGTAAAACAGGAACAGAAGGATCTCCTGATAGAAGGGTATCATTTTGATTTTACTATTTCAACCTTTTGGCAACATTTTTTCCAACCAGACAACCATTCTAACTATGAAGGTAGGTAGAAACAGTCACAGAAGAAAACATTCACCTGAATAGTCTTAAAGGTGGTTTTCCTTTCCTTCATCACACAGCAATTTAAAGAATTCAAAAATCAGATTTCTATTCAAGGTGCACTTCATGCAGTCATGATTTCAAATATCAAAGTATTACTGCTTACAACTCAGTAATTTAATTTAAAGCTACAGCTAAAACTATGGTGCAGTACCAAGCCATTGTTTTTTCATTCCACTTTTCCACTTGAGCTACCTTAGGTACCATTCAAGTAGAAAAAGCACACCCAAAGCTGGTACATTCACAGAAACACCTGAGTACCAATGCAACCTTTCAACACCTCCAAGTCAGAAAAGCAAAAATGCTCCTGGTAGCTTGTCTAGAGAACCAGAAATATTCTCCAGGCCACTGTTCCTCTTCCCTTGCCACCTTTACACAGGAGTTCTGCTGCAATATTTATTCCACTCATGCTGCTCTTTGTCCCATCAGGCTGCTCAGCATTATTGCAGCTGCAAAACCCACCTGCTACTCCCAGGCAGTTCTGGCTCTGCCACCTCTCCCCACCCCATCACTCCTCCTGAAGAGGATTTGCTCAGTCTCCTGGAAAGGCTGTCCCCTCTTCTGCCTTTTTGCAACACTGCAAATGGGAATCCCAGGTGGCTCCTGCTAATTACCCACGTGCACTGGGAGTCTAATTCTCCCCATTGTTAATATACCCATCTTTAGCCACAAAGTCACTTCATATGCTAATCAGAGACCAGCTGATCCCAAGCTAATACTTGATGTTCTCAGGAGAACGAGTCTGATGGGGGTATTAATGACAGCAGAGCAAGATGAGCTTGGAAAATAGTTCCCAAAAGATATTGTATCACTTCTAGTTCAACCCTATAACAAAGGATTTGCTTATGCATTTGGGGCTCAGTTGCCTCCCTCCCTTGCTGAGGGCAGCCACTTCACAGGCAGGAGGACATTGAAGAAATTAGACTTTTCTTTCACACTGTTAGATTGTAGATTAACAACTGTTAAGTTTTACCTAATTTTTCCATATAAAAGCTTTGGCGTTTATGGGATGCTTGAAACATCAGCTTCAATCCAAAATTAAAATAAGCATTTCTATGGATAAAAACTCTCTATGAATTGAATAGTCTAGGACAGGATTCAGTCCTGCTGCTGAGAGCAACGTAAAGTAACTTAGGAAATTTCTGCTTTCCCCACAATTTGCCATCCCTTCAGCCTAATCTGGTTCACCTGAAAACAGCTGAGGCAGCACAATGAAAAAATCAGCATAGTCGGGTCTGGGGTTAGAACAAGGTCTGAGAATGTCTTGGGCTGGCATTGCTACCACAGAGCATATTTATGATCAGAGTAGACCCTACATTCTTCTTGAATGCCTTGAAATACAGAAGCTCCATAAAATTTTCAGTCTGTTGGGACATCAGAACATGAAACGTCCCACGTAAAATCCACACTGCAAGGATTTTTCATCGTGGTTTTTTGCCTGTAGGAGAGCTCCATGTTTCCACTGGTTAACAGGTGTTCCAAGTCACTTTGAAGATGCTTACAAGCAACACTGGGAACAGCCCTTCATATCCCAAAAGGTGGAATCAGCACAGTTTCCACAGCCTGCAGCAGTGCCTGGTGTGAATTCTCATTTCAAGAGCAATTTGCTCAATGGTAAAAGAGTGATTCAAGGGAAGTTACCTGTGCTATCTTTTTACAAGCTGGAAAAAGCTACTATGAGATGGAAAAGCATCTATGAGATGAAAACACACAGCATTTTAAAAGAGAACCAAGCAAAATTTATGGGTATCTGTTAAGATTTTCGTTTGGGGTTTCATTTCTTTTGAGGATATGAACAAGAAGTTCCTTCTTCAATGGGTTTCAAATTGTCCCTCAAGTAGAAAAATCAAAAGCTATGAGTTTTGCAGAGTGTTTTTTTCTAAGGAACTACCAGTTCAAGCCTCCATTATAAGATATTCATCTCATGTCTAAGTATTCTTCAGTTTTAATTCATGGTGCTGATGAAAGACAAAAGGATCCTGCAGCTGTATAAAGGTTCCAAGAGCTCAAAAAGCAGCAGACACATCCAGCTGTTTAAGCAGCACTGTGAGATTGCTACAAAACTGGGATAAAAAAAATTCCATTTGTGTACTGAGAATGTTCAGCTGTAGAGTAAAACATCCACCTAAATGAGTGTCATGTAAGTAATAGACAGAACAGGCAACCACAACAAAACATATTTTACCACCTAAGCATGTTCTAGATATGAATATCATCACATTTAATGTATTTCATTATTAGGGCTCAAAATCATATGCAAGTCCTTCACATGCAAGTTATGTACATCCTTTCAAGACCATACCCATCCAGGTTTCAGAGTACTGTGCTGTATATTTTAGTTATAACACTGATACACTTGTCTTACACAAATGCTGAAACAGGTGTTGGCACAAAAACCACTCCAGGGCATCAGAGAGCAGTGAAACATCCCACCTCCCAAGTGACATCCATGGATCTCTGGGGGTAGGACAGAAAGCCACAGACACCCCTGGCCTTCCTCTAAAAACAGCTTTGCAAGGAGCATTTTGCACATAAAAGGCAGCTGGTTATGTTTTAACAGACTCTCGTGTAAACAGAAGTGCTCAACAGATGTGCAGAGATGGTTATCAACACCATCTTCATTTTCAGAACCAATAAAACTGGACACGATGACTATTCTCTGAGCCATTTACCTACCTCTGAAGATAAACTGGATTCACTAATAACTGCTGTGGGATTGAGAAAAACTGGATGTCAAAAGAATGGAGTATTAGAAAAAGTGAGAAATGAGAATGTCCAGCTAATTGCAGCATTTCAGTCTGCAAATAGGGCTCTTCACTGATCTGAAACTGCAAACAGACAAGTCAACGTGAGGGAAGGGAAGGCAAAAAGACTCAGAAGCAGATTTATATTTAGCAGCAGGTTAGATGGAGAGAAAAGGCTCAAGGACAATGGCAGGTCTTTTCTTCCTTCAGCTAAACCCCCAATGCATTTTTGTGAAAGAAAGCAAGTCGTCTGCTTTTAACTGCAGCCCAAAACTGCATTATGTCTCCTGGGTGCTTTGATTTCCCCCCCCCCCCCCTCTTTTTAAATCTCAGCACACAGGCAGCTCCAGGGCTCAGTAGGAGAAATTCTTAAAAGCACGCCTGCAGAAGTGAAGAGATCAGTCACTCCCTCGTCCCCGTGTTCCGGGAGCTCCCCCGCCCAGGCAGCCTCGGATGAGATTTCATGCAACCAGACATGTCCCTTTTTAAACAGCCTGAAAAATTTAAAATCCTTTAAGAGCAGGCAGAGCATTCCTTCAGACTGGAAAGAGAAACACAGAAATGTGCTTCAATTCTTCGCAAAGGTCACGTTAACCTTCAAAATTCTATCAAACTTCTTCTCCCCCTGCGCGGTTCTATTATCTTTAGTAATTTGTGACATTCTTTACAAAACACACTGGGGTTTCACAAAACACAAGATCCCAATGTGAACATGATGCAAGCAATCTTTGCCTCATCATTTTTTCCTAGGCTTCTTGAAGTTTCCAAAGTCCAGATGTTTTTCCAGCTGTCTCCCCTGTCCCACTACTGCGAATGCATAGGTTCCTTCTTCAGAATTACTATTTTAGACACATTTTCAACTTACTCTGTGCTTCTCAGTCCATTCTTTCCAAATAAATATACCCATACTTTGGATTCAATATGACTTACTGTATTAGAAAAATGACATTAGAAAGTTTTAGCAGGTATGTTCAGTGTATTTTGACAAATGCAAATGTGCTGAAAGTGTGATGTGTTTTCATAAAACAATACTTAGCTTTAAATATGGGAAAAAAACTTTAAACAGTTTCCTATTTCCAATGTCTATAGTCACATGTCCAACCCTGTGCCATTAACAACCTTGTACCATTAACCATTATCTCCAACCTTCACCATTAAAATATTACTGTGCATTTAACAGTAAAATGTCAGTTAATCTTACTTCGAGCTTGTCATGAAGCTAATTTTATTAGCTCACTCTACTTCTCCAACTTAAAGGCAGCAGGGAAAAAACTGGGAAAACTGTTAATTTTCCATTGCCTTTACCCAAATACTCTCCAGCAATAAGCAGAAACACCCACATTTCAGAGACTTCTCTGCTCCAGAGTACTGAACATCGAACCTTTGAGATGCATTTCAAACCCACTGTTTGACACACACTGGAGAACAAATCACTTTTCAGAGTCCATGTGCAATTGAAGAAATCCTGTTTAGAGTTTAGAACACGAAGGAGGAAGACATCTGTGCTGCTTCTGTCTCCTAAAACCAGATTTACCAACAGGCTGCCATGGTTAAGGATACATCACCTACAGGATTTCCCTTCATACCCCTGCACAGGATCTCTGGTGAAGGCTGAGCTGAGGTAACATCAGTCATTTCTCTTCACAAGAATGGTGCAAAAAAAAAAAAACAACCCAGATTAAGTTTTGTAGCTGTTACACAGCTGAATCACCACCAGTACCTGATGTGACAGAGAAGATATCCTTCCACAGTAGGAGAAAGGTAGTATAAAATAAATTGTTTTGTTATCCTAAAGCTTACAGAAATCCCCTACAATTAGATTAGGGTAAAAATATTTATGGAAAAACAGCACAGAATTTTGAGCATACCAGTGACTGAGAATTTGGCTTTGGAGAAGATTTCTGGAACTTACCTATGGTGCAGTTTGTGGTTATTTTTCTCCGCTTGGGGTTGTGTCGTAGCAATTCTAACTCTCGCTTGGTCGGCTCCCATGTCGAATACTTCTCTCCAATGCCTGAGCAGAAGAAAAGAAAGTTTCAGGGAGTTGTTTAGTAAAAGGATTAAAAACTCTGTTCAGCAAAGTTTAAAGTGCTGCCCATTAGGTTAGATTTGATCTATGTACAACTACAGGAAACTCATTGCTTTCTATCCCTTCCCCCAGAAATATGGTTCAGAAAGGTATCACTCGTTTTTCAACAAGTATGAAGGAAGAAAAAATAAAGAGCATTTTTTTACTTATAAAGAATAGCTAAGTCAATAAACTTTCCATTCTCGGATTATAATCCTCCTTCCAGTTAAAAAGAAATTCCAGCACAAGAACAAACTCGCTTTTACTCAAAAATACATTTCTTTGTGCTCAGAGGAGGTTAAATGACAGAACCACCATATGATTTTAGAAGATACAGGATAACCAAGAAATCTCATCACCAAACTTTGACAAGTTATTAAATAAATCTAAGCTGACCCAACTTAATGGACAGATACAGGCTTTATCTTTACAGAACAGCAGAATTTACTAATTCAATACACTAAACAGTTACTACATGTGTTAGGATATACCATTAGAGTATGACCTCTCCTTATACCATTAATGTAAGGTTGCACATTATCAAGTTTGAATTCTTGAGATTCACTTTACTGACATATGGCATTTCCTAAAAATGCAATTAGTAGCAGGTTTAGACACCACCCTCCCTCCACCAACCAGCCAGAACTCTCCAAATATTAAACTACTCTTTCTCATGAACTGCAGCTAAAAATCTGTCATTATTCTCTTTAAACACCAACACTGTATTTCCAATACATTGTTTTTGTTCAAAGGAAAGTACAGTAGAAATGAGTCAGGTAAGCAGGACAGAGAACAGATTTGAAATAAGCAGAGTTGTGTTCAGTGTAAACCTGACACAAGAAAAACACAACAGTGAAGACTCACGTGCTGACCAGCCAAGTACTGCTGCAGCATTTTATGTAGCACAGAAATTACTATGCAAGGTCAATTATTCTGAGTCACAAAGGCATCTTGGCATTGAAAATAAAGAATAATAAGATGACAAGCAATCTATTCTAAAACTGAGGATTAAAGTCAATTAAGAGTTATTTTTCACACAGTGCATGGAGCAGAAACAGCGCTGTGCTACAGAAAATAAATTATAAATCATATGTATGAAAAGAAGGAGAGTAGAAAAATATAGCTGGAGGCTTACACATTCTGCATAATATACATTAAATTTTAATAGCTCTTTGATCTTCATTTTCAGAAATTGCTATGTTTGTCAGAAGCTACCCTCCCAAAAATGTTCAATTCATAGTTACTACTGACCCTCCAGCTTCTACTAAGAGAAGGTCTCATTTTTGGATTCTCGAGGACTAGAGAATTCTTATTTACACAAATGCACCCATCTCTCACTTTATTTGATTCAACAACAGATTATTCAAGGAGCGTAAGGGAGAATACCAGAATCATGCAGTCCCTTTCCTTTATCCAAGGTTCAGCATCAAGCCACACACCCAGGAAAACAGAAAAGGCAGGGAATGACTGTGAGGCTGATGAGATGACAGAGCTGCAAAGCTTTGAACACGCTGTAGGTTTGCAGAGGCAACGCGTGGGAGACCCTTTGGAGACGCACATATGGACAGTTCACACAGGACACAACATTGGCTTCCAACAGGTTTGGTATTTGATGTCTTCAGCAACCAGATTTAAAATGCTCCCTTAGGAATTTATGGAAATGACTTTCAGCACCTTGTTAGTACCAGCAGTTGCACTGGGCAGCTGTAAACTCTTGTGTTTGGGTTCGCCATAGTTAAAACACGGCCAAACACAATCAGGATCACGTGATGTTGCAATGAACTCTCATAATAAAATTTAAAAAAAAAAACCCTTGGATATATATATAAATCCTAGTTTAAATCAAATATAACAAAATTCATACCTAGAAACACATGTGCGCTCAACTTTAGCCATGCAATAGGTCCACATATGTCAGCAGGACTATTCATATATATTTATATATATATATCTATATATAATTATACAGCTTAAATGGTTGTAGAGGATGGGGACCAAAGCATTTCACAAGAGCAACTCTAAGTAAGGTTAAATATGACACACTGGATTACTCTGAAAGGTTCTGGGAGAATCAAGTATCGTTCAATTAAAAAGAAATGAAAGCAAACAGAAAACCATGTACAGTTAATGCACAGAGCAAACCAGAGAGAAAACATTCTTGCAGAAGCCTTTCATTCAAAAAAAGCACAAGGTAAGTCAGATACAAAAATTAAAAAGTGTTTTCTTCCAGCTATATAATTTGCAAGTAATACTGAGGTTTTACTACTCTTGAAAATTTGGGAAAAAAGACAGAACCATTTATTAGGAATGGTTTGATGTTTAAAAATTAAAATCAACCAAAACACAAAAAAACAAAAAAGGTTTAATAAAAGGTTTAATAACACTCACAAGCATGCCAAAAACTCCAATATAAACTATCTTAAGCAAAGATTTGCAAACCATGCAGAGGTCACCATTTACAATTAAAGAAAAACAGGATTAGAGAAGTGAAAATTAGTAATTTTTAGAATGATGCTATAAAATAGCCAGAGATTAAAGTAAGCATGTGAAATCTCCATCTAAGGAATTATTTTATTAGGTGAAATACTCAAATTGGCATTTCTCAGAGACTTCATCAGGGACATAGGGATGAGTAAAGGAAAAGACAATAAAGGCTCTGGTTTATAAAAGTCTCAATTTTGCAAGTAATCATCGTTTACTTTGTTAAACTTCAGCAAATTCCACTTTTCCCCTCCCAAAAATCCAAACATTAACTAGAACCAAGGGCTCTGTGTATTCTCACCTCCCTCATTATTAAAGAATATTCAATACCAGAGGAAAAATAACGGTCAAGTTGCAACTTGTTCAGAATTACATCATGTAACCCTGAACTACAGGTGGACACGTGAACTCATCACACTGGGAGTTAACACCACAAGAGTATGAAATGAGTCTCATGATTATTTGGGGGTTTTCTTAAAGTTTTTTTTCTCCAGGCATCATGTCATTATGTGAGCATCTGTTGAAGTATAAACTAGCACCCTTCAAGCACTGTGGATAGAAATTTGAAAATATACTGCATTTACTCTCCAGTTTTTAAGTCAATCTCAGTTTTTGCAGACTGGATTCACTTCTGAAGTTCTTTAAGTTGGCAACATGCTCTGAGGTAAATTAACTCTGTGGTAGAAATACAAACCCAAGACACTGAGTTTGGGGTTTGTACTAATCTTGACATTCAATCTGGAGAAAGAAGGGTTTCCATCCCTCTTTATGTCTTTCAGATAAAAAGAGGGAGGGAGGGGATGGGTAGAAGCAATGGAGAAAGACGGAAAAAACCAAGACATAATTCTCCATTAGCTCTCCCATGTGTCTCCCTTTCTCATTCCTTACATAAATTTGTGAGGAAACACATATGATTTCACAGTGAAAAATCACAAAACAGAAGAACCTGTGCTATGACTTTAAAGAAAAAATGTCTATACTTCATACTCTGGTAATTTAAAGTGGTGTTGTCTATTCCTTCATTTTATGTCTTCATTGGTCACCAGAGATTTGTTCTGCAGGGCCAGAAGATGCCATATACATGTTTATACATATTTATACATATTTTTATACATACAAACATACACATATGTTGTATATATGTGAATATGCCATTCATGAGTCAGTTAACCTGTACAGAGGAGGTTTCCTGCCTGGCAGTTCCTCTTGGTGACTCTTCAACCTCCTCTGCACAACTCTGCACTCCAAGATGACCAGATGAACAATCTTGCAGCTCTAATTACCCTGGAATTTAAGCTACAGGCTGATGGCCACTGCAGGACAAACTGCCTGAATCTCAGTCCACAAGACACAAACATATTAATTGCTAGGGACAACATAACTAAAAAATTAAGTCTTTAAATTTGCATATTTAAAAGTAAGGAACTGTTGGGGCTTCCTCTTTTATAGCATCGTGAAGATGTGATATGTTATTGCAGTTGACTAATTTTCTGCCCCAAACAACAGTTTGAAGGGTTGGAAGGAGTTTCCAGAAGAGATGCTGAACCTAAATGAAAGGTTTAGAAACATGTTTCCATTTTGTCTTGCTCTGAAAACTACTGCTTTGTGCTAAAGCATTTATAAGGTGTATTTCCTTGTTCTAGGACTCAGTGGCAGCCTTACTATTCTCCTTTCCTCTGGCTCAGTTCCCTCCAAACAAGGAACAAGCAGACAGCAGACTGGGAGCTGCAGCAGGAAGCAAGGTAAGGCAGCTATCTTTCCATAGGCCATCAGAAAAGCTCTCGTTAATACGATGTTGGCTGCTATTTTTAAAATTGGAAATGAGGTTAAGAATGGTTTGAAGTCATATCAGCCCTGACTAAGGCTGTCACATTGAAACAGGATGCCATGGATTCCGTAGGAGACATCACCAGACAGAAGTCATCTGTCTTCAAATACAGACTTTCCCACTTTAAGAAAACATCCCCCCAGAGGCCACTGGAAATGGAAGATGACAAGCTTTTAGAACTGATGCTTACAAACTACTCAGTTTAGAATAAATGATACCCCCTTTCCAAACAAACAAACAAACAAACAAAAAAGGAGAAGAGGTTTGTTTTGTAGTAGTTCTACCAAGGAAAGGGCACATGAAATCAAGTCTGCTGCAATTATTCAATCACTGGAACATATCCAAACAAGAGGAAAATGATTTGCACGAGAAAACTGGCATTTTTAACTGTGATTCATGTCTAAAATGGCAGGATAATCAGCAAAGGGACGCTTGTTAGTGAGGTGCGTCGCCAGCCCACGCCTCTTACCTGTCATTGTACACTGGTAGTGAGAAACCACTGTTGGGGTGAAGGCTAAAAAAGAAAAAATTAGGGAAAGCAAACTGAATAAAACAAATGTGTGTACATATATTTGTGTGTAAATACTTCTACATAGACACTGTGCATGTACCATGAAAGCACAGGTGTGTAAGTAAAGCTGGCACGTTCTATTAAAAAAAAAAAATAAAGAAAAAAAAAATCACAGACAAGGGTGGCATTTCATGTGAGGGGAACAGATTTATTGCCTGTATCACATAAATAAGCCTAAATGAGCAGACTGTTACATTTGCTACCTAATACAGATCTGACTCTTGATTTTATGCAAGTTTTGCAGGATTAATGTTAGAATTTTTTTTTTTTTTTTTTGCAATTAAAAATAAAGATTTTTTGCTACAATTAGGTGTGGTGCACATGTTAAACCCACAGTCTGACTCCTGGAAAGTAACATCTAACATCTCTCCCACGGCCTGCACTACTTTCTCTAAAGAGCTCTTTCTTCCCCTTACTGTTTTTTGCCACTGACAAATGGGAGGGACAGGTATGATTAAAAACAGAAACAAGAAATTCAGGCAGGAAAACCAAACCTTGTAATTTCCAAGCTTTTCGTTGTTCTTCTTTGGCAATTTGTTCCATGTCTTTGTCGTATATGTAATCTTGACACATAAAGCAGTATATACCCCCATACAAAAGGTCTATGGCTGCAAAACAGAAGGGAAGTCGGGGAGGAGGGAAAAAGATGTGAGTTCATAAACCAGAAGGCATTTTAAAGCAGGCTTCCAAGTCAGGCATTCTTTCTTCTAAGCAGTCCACAAAAAGAGAAAAATCTGTACCTTAGAATCTGGAAAGGGGGGGTGGAGGGAAAAAAAAAAAAAAAAAAAAGGAGTGAAAACCCCAGACATTTTTCCAGTTTTGTTACGAGTTATTCAATTGCTTCTGGCACAGCAAGAAAACTGTGCAGGACAACAAAGCATCATCTGCCTTCAAGTTGTTTGTAATTCACAATTTACCTTTCAAACATGTAAGTAACCAAGAGCCATCACGAGGGTGACTGAACCACAACACACGCAGAACTAGTAATGGAAGATTTGATATGCAAGTTTGAGCTGTCTTTCCCTAAAACTTTAAAGCCATTAGAATAACTGGAAAGCAACTATTTAAAATCCAAATGAAGGCTCAAACACAAGACAGCACTGAAAACTCAAAGACACTTGTCCAGGGGAATGGTTTTCCAGAATAGTTCATTCCACAGGTTACTTCTCTCTCGATTTCTCATTTCATTCACCCTTTTAGAATGCACAAATGAACAATGACCAATGTTAAAAATACTTTTCTTACATCACCCTAAACAAAAGAAAGCTAAGAAACAAAATAAATCACCTAACCGAGAAATGCCATTTTGCTCCAACACATATCATGGAAGAAATAAGTGCAAACCAATCACAGCAAAATGCTGATTTTCACTACAGTGATATGGAAAAAAGCCACAATTAAAAAAACAAAAACCAACAAACAACCAGTGGGCACTAACAAATCCTTAGCCAGCTACTACAATACAATCTGCACCAGCAAACAGCTGAGAAACACATCCCCATTCTCCCCCAAGTGTACAGCCTCCATTCACTTTGCTTCCAAATTCCTCTTATTCCTAGATAAACAGCATTATTAAAATAATCTCACTACAGTGGAAATTTGTTTTAAACACAGGAAACCATTACCACATTAGGTGGCCTGCAAGAAACAGCACTGAATTGCTCTGAAGTGCTAAATAAGCCAAACCACATTCCAAGCAGCAGGAATTCTGCCGTGGATCTCAGCAGGCAAACACAGGTGAAGTCCCTGTGCTGCCCTGCCAGTGGGACAGTGCTCGTGGTGAGGTTTGGTAAAGTTCCTTTCTAACCCCATCTCCTCCATCCTTCAGAGCCTCCAGCCCCTCATAACTTGTTACCCCTCTCTCCTTTACTCCTGTGCAACCTTTTTTTTCCCCCTCCTTCTCCTCTTCCAAAATCACTTTTTCAATTATTGTGTCAAATCGCTTGCTAATTCTCGTATTATGCAATAAATAACAATGATTTTAAACAGGTTTTTCACCTTGCTTATGTGTTTCATTCTTTTCTTTTGTCTGTTTGGACCACACTCAGTTTAGGGAAGAGCACAAAACTGTTTGCAATATCTCATGTAAAGTCACAAAACCAGGATTTTCATTATCTTGTGTAATGTTCCAACACCAGAATTTTCACTCTGATACCCAGAGGACTTAATATTAACTCCTTTAGCAGAATATCCCAAAAGAAGACAACACTGAGCTGTGGTGGAGATCAGTAAAAAAACACTATGCAACTGAGGGGGTGATATATCACAAGCTACAGAGTATTACAGTTCTACAACATTTCCTCCATCATCTATTGCATGACCAGCTCTGCACAGTTTTCTACAAAAAACTTGCTGAAACTCCAAAGTACTGGTCTTAAAACACAAAATCAAATATTATTCTCCATGCATTTTTTTAAAAGAGCCTACAAACAGCTCCCTCCCCTCCAAATAATAGAACAGGGCTGGCAGAATAGTAAATAAATACGCTGTGAGCACTAATAGTTTCAATCAGAACACACAGGCACGGCTGCGCTCCGAGGATTCCTTTTCTTTCTGGATTTACATGCATGAGCGATGAAGTAGAGATGTCAAGACCAAAACCAGCAAGAGACCTCCTTCCACAAACCATTTGTTCAGAGCAGGAGGAATTTCTGGTGCAAAGAACCACAAGGTTTAACAGAAACACCGGCGCAGTCAAAGCCGTAATTGTCCCGCGCCTGATTAAGGGCTCTTGAGGAAATATCCTCTCTCCAGCACACTTATGGGAACAATACAGTTGTATATATGCCAGCACTTGGAATGTCTTTTTAATGACTGCAGTGGGGTTTGGACAAATTACCTCAAGCACCAGTGACAAGGCCGCCACACAGGCCTGGTCACAGCACGAAGGAAGGGCGGGAGTTTCTCACGAAAGCCAGAAAGTGGCTGCTCAGGAAAAGAGTCCACTAGGAAAGCTTGCAAGTTAATTGTTTCAGACTAGTGTAATTTGATTTCTTTTCCCTTGAAATACACTTCAACTTTCTTATTCTGGTCATCTTGAGGTGAAGAAGAATGGAGGAGCCAGTGAAGGGACTGTCTTACTGACAGAAAGTCTTCCAAGGAGAGCAATTCCTTTGCACTAAGTTACAACACACCAAAAGGACAAAAATCCACACAAAACTTCTCCGCTGTTCAAGTGAACAGAACTGACTTTCATCAGTTGGAGATGGGATACTTCCATCAGATACAAGGTATTTGTGAATCATGTTTTGGTATCATCTCCCTTGGACCACTGGTTGCACTCAAGTAGAACAAAACATCCAGCAGCAACTCAGAATTCAGATCAGTTTTTACCTGTATTGAAATGAATTCCACTGTGAATTTCTGTGACTCAGTCTTGGCATATTATCAATCTCAAATCAACACACTCTTGTGTTCTGTGCAAGTCACCCATATTTTGTTCAGTTTCTGTAACAAAGGAGGCTAAATTGGTAATTCTTTGAGACTATTCTAATCCAACATCCTAAGCTAATTCATGCTCCCTGATTTCTCACCTTAAGTGTTAATCATTAAACCCAGTCCAGCTAATTGGCTCAAGTTCCCAAGAAGTGATTTGCTAAACTTCAGCCAGCTCTCCACTGGTTCTTGTATCTGATCTATTAGCACAAAGCAGGCACTCAATTGCCTTCCTCAGGCTTCCCTGGCACCCGGAATCTGCACCACAGGTCACAATTCCTTAATTGGTAAGAAGGGAGGAAAAGGGGTGGAAGAAGGGCTAATCCTGCTAAATGGTGATCCAACCACTGAGAACTGTAGATATTTATTGGGGGGGGGGGGGATCAAACAAAAACAAACCCCAAACTCCCTTTTCTTGCCAAAAATGCAGCCTCACATACCTGATCTTTTAATATACATTAAAAATTATGGCCGTAGTTAAGCACTATCCTTCCCTCTCACATTCAGTATCTAAGATAAAGGGTATTTTCTCCTAATACTCGAGATAAAACCATTCTATTCTGTAAGTACTTCAACTAAGTGTTTTTGTGGGTTGTGCCCTGCAGTCTCCAAGATGCCTATTGGCCCCATATGGATCTAGAATTTTGATGTTTAAACTTGATTTGCCTGCAATCCAAACATGGCAAGCAGCCAACACTATCCTGCAAAAGTGCTTGAAACAAGGAGCCAAATGGGCAGTCTCTGTGCTGTACACTTGCCTCTGTGATGGTTTAGAGTATCATCCTACATCTCCATGTGAATTCAGTCCAGGAAAGGTAAGATGAAGGAAAAACGTCCAATATCCCTATGGAGTCTAGATATAAAAATGCTTTTAACTGTTAATTTAGGGGAACCACAGCGTATCAAACCATTTTATGTTACTTTGTTATATGCAGAATATTAACTCCAGCTCCTTGACCTCATTCAGAAATACATGTATTGTACACACACACACACACACACGTGTCCATGCATCCAATATGCTAAAGAGGAGGCTGTAGCATTCCTATACTAAAGTTGCCCTATTATAAAATATATTTTATCTTTTGTCAGTCTTTTTCCTGCCCTTCTCTGACCCTACAACCTTCCACAGCTCCCCTGTTTGCAGCAAACCTTTGAACCGAAAAGAATGAAATCCTCCTGTGTAAGCACCTCTTCTTGATCCCACAAAATACTATTCGGGTTTAAAGGAGAGAAATTGTTAAACTGTGGGCAGAATCCCCAAATCACAACCACCAAGTCTGGAGCTGCTTCACATGATATGGTACAAACTGCTTACACTCATCTGTATGTTCTCATACAGATGAGATCAACAGTGGAGATTTACCTCAGAAACACTATTTTCAATAAAAGCAGCAGCAAGATCCAGAACTGCACAGCAGTTTGTAGCTGGTTCTGAGGCAAGCAGATACATGCAGAGCTGGCTGCACACAGGTAAATATTCAGGAGGTTGGCTTTCTGAGGGCTAAGAACATTCCAGGTGTACAGAGAACTCTTCGGGAGTCATTTCTGATGCTAAAAGGAGCTTTTGAGGGATGGCTGGCAGGAGTTCATTAATACCTGCACCCACCAGAAGACAACTTCAGTGAACAATCCTGCTGCCTCCTTACAAGTTTAGTCTGGCTCAAAGCCAGACTGTGCTAAGGCACAGGAATGCCACACTGGAATGTGCCTCACATAAGCAGATGAGAATTGCCCTGCAATGCTTTTCACAATACATCCCAGAACAGCAGATACTGTTAATGGCTATAAGGAGGTTTAAAGACATACCCTGTGACTGACCTGTATATCCAAAATGCCTTCCTCCTTTTCCTCCTCTTCCAATCAATCATCCTCCAGTTGACAAGGATATGATGTTGAAGTACAATACCCTCTGCTATCGAATTTCATCTCACTTGTATTGCTGCTGTCAATGAAGTTACTTAATTCACAGGGCTACCCAGCCCTCCTCCTCAGTGTAACTAACACCTCTGAACTTTGTGACCATCAGGAATTTCACACACAGACAATTCCTTCTCCTCAGTTACCAGAAAACAGCAGCAAACCAAGACTGGTTTTGCTAGTAAAGTCTGTGTGTTTTACACGTTCTGCTTTCACTTAATTCATCATCAACCTCCCTTTATCCTGCCTCTTATGTACCACAATTCTTGGATCAATCCCTGTCCCTTCTACCTCAAGTAATAATTTCCAGGGGGCCAAAATGTCAAATTCTTCACTAGATCCAGACAAATTAGATCCAGTGTATTTCCTGTTTTCTAAGAAAATCAGTTATGTTACGAAATAAGACATATTAGTCTGACACAATGCATCTCTGACAAAAGTACAGAACACTGTGTGCTGTTCTCCATTCACATTCATCTCCTTGACAGACTTTTCTCCACACCATCATCACCAAGTAAAGCATTGGAAGTCAAATCAAGAGGCTGGTAAAATGCCCAGATTACCTCTTCTACCCCTCTCTGAGCCTAGATATGAACAGAAAAACCAAACTGCTACTCCACTGTGCTGGGCCCAGCTTTAACTGCCCCTTCCACACAGAGTGTAATGAAAGTCTTTGCTGTTTACAAAAGAACTGGCAGAATCAACACTACAGTCAATACCTTCCAACTCAAATGAAAATTAAACAAGTTTTACTGTCATTCCTTTACAGAGGTGTTCTGTTTCTACATATTAAATGTCAGCAGACAGGTATGCACCAACAGCAGTAACCAGATTTTTTTCCTTTGACCAACTTAAAGTATAGAAACCAGCTTTTCTGTCATGTTTCCTCTGAACCAGATGAAAAAAACGAGTTATTTTTTTTTCTAGAGGAAGTAGAAGCTTTTCAAATGGTACCAAAAATCCTCAACCTAATCTGTGAGCATTATTATGAGGCTCACCCACCCAATTCCTCTTACCACAAATGTATTTATTGGACTGAATCTCACATGAGCATATACTTAGAGAAAACAGTTCCTCAACAAATAGTCTGTGATCTAATAAATAATGAATGTACTCCAACAGGACTAACTTTGAAGTGAACTTAAAAATGGAACGGTACTTCAGTCTTCCAACCATTTCTTGTTCAGTCTTTAAACCACTGAACCTCAGCCCTGCTAATTCACCTTCCTCTGCTCTTGAACTCCAGAACGGGGCCTTAGAGCAGACCAAGATCCAACCCAAACCTGCATCAGATGCTGTTTCAGAGACATTATTCATGTGTTAAATGTGCATCTCTAACAACGAGAAGCGCAGCACGGACGTGCATGAATTCCCTCCTCACCAGGAGTTTAAATAGCTCTACAGAGAGCTTTGATATCATAATTAACTAATCTAAACCAGAATGGTTATCTGAAACAGACTTTCCTGAACCTTATACCAGTGACTTTTCTTGCAGCTAAGTGTGTGTGTGTGTGTGTGTGTGTATACATATATATATATATATATATATAAAGTAGAGGAAAACTCCCAAGAAAGGTACATAAATAATCCACTCTCAAAATCATCAATTCTGTTTTCTCATGTGATAGTCTCCCCCCACCCCAAAAAAATGTTTCATCATTATGTAACAGAAAGAGAGAACACTAAAACATCATTTGGTGCCTGCCCAGGATTTTATAGTCCCAACCAGGAAAACTGATAAAATAATCACTGCTACGGTTTTGAGATGAACTTTATAGCACCAACCTCTCTTCTCTTTTAGAGCTATTGTTCACAGTCATCTTCCTGCTCCTGCTACTCTGGGACTAAGTTACTGTGTATTTTCCTTCATTGAGCAGCTGTAGAAGAGATAAGGAAGGAAGAGACCATCAATTTTTACAAGGACAGAAACCACCAGCAGATTCCCCAGATGCTGAACCTGATTTGGAAGGATTACCTAGGAAGATGACAGAGTATGCTGGTGGCACACATTCAGTTAGAGTAATTAAAAAAAAAACCTCCAGAAGGATTTCAAGTTATTTAGCAAATAGGCAACACCAGCAAGAGTGGAACTCCAATCACTGTCAATTAGGTAGGAGATAAGCAGCAATTACCACTTGGGGAAGAAGTTTTGGAGCCACCAAGTTGAACTCCTAAGTAACATCAGCTTAGTGTTGAACAGCATATTAAGAAGCACAAAACAGAAGTCATGGAAGTATTAACTAAGAATACAAGTAATTAGTATAGCAAACTGTCTAAATCCAGAGTAGTCACCACAGATGGACACGTTAGAACTAAAATATGAAGAGGATGTTGAGAATCATAAAAGAGGTTCAATAAGAAAAGCTAAAAATAGTTCAGGATCCTACACGTGGGCACAAGGAAACATCTGACAGCATCAAAAAGATCAGGAATCCCAGAAGAGCTCCATAAGGATTTTTTCCTCACTATTTTACAATTCCACACAAAAGAAACAGAGCCCAGTGGGAATATCAGCCTATCCCAGTGATTGACTAACAGAGACAGTGCAATGCAGAGATTAAAAAAAGCAGCTCCTGTAGATGGATCTTACTTCACCTCCCTGTCACCCACATCCACAACTCAAGGAATACATTAAGTACAATATGATTAACATACACTGAACAGGGAGGCAGAGGCAGAGCACAGGTATCACTGTAAGGTCAGAGCGTGAGTGTCTAATTTAGATTGTTCAGGGATGCAGAGAAAACAAGGGATGTACTTTAAAAACACTCTGGAATATGATGCTGAAGCCTCCTGGAACATATAGCAGAGAGCTGCAAACACACCACTTCCACGCTCAGACAGCTGTTACAGCTGAAATCTCTGGCATTTCTTACAACTGTGATCAAGTGTGCAGCTCCTGCTTGTCTCCATGGAGACTGATGTTGGCTCAGCAAAAAGTCACCAAGTGCTTTAAAATAATTCCTGTTCATTTTGAAATTTCAAAGCACTTAACTTGTTTTTGCCCATCAGATGTTATTTCCCCAACTAAAATTGCAGCAGGAGAAGCAACCGAAAGCACCAGCAAAATGATAGAAATATTTTTACAGCTCATTTCACATGCAGCTGGAAATTAAACACCAAAACATATATTAAAAAAAAAAAAAGAGATGATAAAAGGAAGCTCCAAAACTAGAAATCAGTCAATGTGTACAACCTTCACATCATGTGTATTTGTGCACCAAGTAAGTTATATTTAGCTGTAAAAGAATCCTTTCTGGGATAACACAGTATTGTATTCTACACTTTGGCTTGTATAATTAACTCTTGCCCTTTTTATCTAAAGACTATTCCTTTTGGGAACTACCTTATCTGACACAGTCCTAATTGTCTAGTGCCATGACAATAACTACAACAATCCTTAAGCAAGAGCATCTTCACAGAACCTCCCTCCTGTGTCCAGTTTTGGTTTCCTTTAAGGAAAAAGAAGATAATTCACTACAGCAGACAACAGCAAATTCTACCTTGCACACAAATTAACTTGAATTTAAGCTTCCCAAATACATAAACAGCAGCTTACAACACGGGCAACTATAAAGCTTTTTTAAAAGGTTCTCCATAAATATGGTAAGTTCAGTGGTAAAAATATTACAGTGTTTACAAAGTGTCCACAGACAAACAGGCAAATACTGTCAACAGTCTCAATTTAGCACAGTATTTTTTTAAACCTTAAATCTGGCCATAAACTTACATTTGCACAAAAGGTTGTTTTATATATATACATATATATATATGGCCCTTTACCAGAAATCCTTCGAGTTTACCTCGAGTAATTTGAACTTCTGCGCTGGTAAAGCTTCCAAAATAATTTCCTCTAATGAACTGACTTTTAAAGCTCTTTGAAATTAAACTCTCAGAAAAGCTATAAAAAGATGCCATACAGGGTTGGGTTGGTTTTTTTCAGTTTTGAAAGAACAGCTGAGGTTGGCAGGGACCTTTGAGGTCACCTTGTCCAGCCCCTGCTCCAGCAGGGCCATCCAGAGCAGGCTGCCCAGGCCCACGTCCAGCTTCCAAATAATATTCAAGGATAGACACTCCACAACCTCCTGGGGCAACTTGCTCCAGCCCTTGCTCACCCTCACAGTAAAAACATGTCATGTGATGATCAGAGTCTCCAGTATTTCATTTTGTCCTCACTGCCTCTTGTACAACCACCAGACATTGCTGAAAAGAGCCCGACCCCACCTTTTTTAACCACTCTTTCAGATATTTGCACCTCTGCTGAGGTTCCCTGAGCCATCTCTCCTGTGAGCTGAACAGTCCCAGTGCTCCCAGTCACACCATTATGGACATTCAGTACTATTTTCCAGTATTCTGTTTTTCAAGACATTCACAAACTTAAACTATACCACTGTAGAGCCTAATTTTTTTTCTTTCTCGACACATATGGAGGAAGAAACTATAACGATCTGCTGGTTTAAATCATCTTTTCCATAAATAGTAAATTTACACGCCCGTTTCTTAGGCACAGAGTACACAGACAGCACTGTTGGCCTTCTGGAGCATCTCTGTCTTCATGGAAAATAAAGGCAGTTTGTTCCATAAGCACTTAGGATAAATTAAATTGAGAATGGTGGCCACACTGGTCAAAAGAAAATTTATGTCATGAAGTAATGCTTTTTTTTTTTTTTCCCCTGTTTCTTATATCACTACAAACAATAACGTACTTTAATTTGAAGAAAAATTTAGTTGCACACCAAGCAAAATTGTGCACACTCATATTGATGCAACTGGAATTTTAAGATAAAATTATCAGGATTTTGCATCATAACTCTAAAATGTTCTAAACTATAGACAATAGGTAATTTAAAACAAAACTGAATGCTTTTGGTTTTGAACATTATGTAGCACCAAAGCTGACAGAACAGAAGAACTTGCTGGCATTTTACCAAAGTTTGAGATGGTTGAGGGAAAGGTACTCCATATCAACTAAACTGCTTTCTTATTACTTGGGTTATTGACCCCACTGGAAAAAAAAGAAACACAGAAAAATGAAGAAAAAAAACCTCAACAAAACTCCAAAACTTCAAAAGTTTAAATAATTCTGATTGCTACTTGATTAGTCTTCTTTGTGATCAGAATGACTGTTTTTTCCTCAGCAAGAAAAAAAGTGAACATGACCTCCTGAAAATAAAGTTTACTGAAATAAATGTTCTAGTTCCAGGCACTAAACCCACCATTTTTAACACTTGAAGAAAAAAAACCTCAACCTTCTGCCCTCCTCACAGTTTTACTAATTTTCCCTATACATGATGTTAATTCATAAATAAAAGGTACTAAAGAGTAATAACTCAGGTTTTAAGCTGTGAACAAAAACTTAACAGTGATGCAATAAAAGCTCATGCACCAAGTTTAAAATAACGCCACTAAACTAACCCAAAGCACCAATAAAATTATCTCCCTGCCTAACAAGGTAGCTACAAGGAAACGTCACCTTACTGGCCTGGAACTGACAGGGATAACACAGGGACTCACAAAGCACCAGCGGGTTCATCAGGGTGACAACTTACCTAAATTGTGTCGCTTTGTCTTCGCGTGCTCGTGAATATGTTTCTTTGTAAAACAGCCAAAGAAGACACAGTAGAGGCAAGAGTGGAGTCTGTTCAGGTGGGCACCACACATATGACAAATGCACGACTTTGCCTGAAATGGCAAAACAGACACAGAATGTGAGTGACAGAAACGCATTTCCCAGTCGCAGATCTCCCTGCCACCTTTCACTCGGTGCCTTCGGAACGCTGCAGACCAGCAGGGAAACAGTTATTATCCCCACATGAGAAAACCACCAATTGGACATATCAACAGAAGAAACTCTTCCCTTTGTCCAAAACATTCCCAAACCTTGATAGGGAACTCATTAGGAGCAGATGACAGTCAACTCGCTCACAGCTCTCAGCCTGTATTAATGAACACTTCAAGCAGGGTTAGCAGGGACTGCTGCTAAAATACACCAAAAATTCTACTGTGTCCTCACTCCACATGGGCATTCCTGCTCCCACACCAACCATGTCTCAGCAGAATGACCTGCAAAGCCATGTACAAGCCAGGAGAAAGATGTGTGTGAAATGAACCTGCTGCTCCTCTGCGATTAAACTGTTCCAGCTCCTCCACCAAACTCATCCTGTGCACCACAGACATTCCTGCTGGTACAAAACCTCTGGGCACTATGGCTAGTGTAGCATGGGATAAAATCCCACCAGGATGCTGATAACCAGGGGACTGAGGTCTGGATCCACCTGCTCTTGCTCAGGTCTCTGGAATTGCCCTCCACCCACAGTCCCTACCCTGCAGCAATGGGTCCCTTGGCTGAGCTGGTTCAGCTGCCAACCCAGGAGGTAAAGACTCACACTAAGCTTTGGTCAAGTTAGTAAATTTAGAGGGACTGGGGAGATGGAGAAGATTTAGATGAACAGCAGAGCCCAGGGAAAGCCACCCAGTAGGGAGGGAAAAGGGGTGATGAGGCAGGAATTTGGGTGGTGAAACCACAGTAAGAACTGTTTTCACAGCACCGACTCCCTCGATCCACTCAAAAGCTGTAATACAACCTGAACAGTAAAATGCACGTGGGTTTATGACATTCCATTTATCTGCTGGGAAATGCTGCCAGATCCAGCCATTAGGTTACTCCACACTGGTCCACAAAACAGTGGCACAGCATCAAATCCACACCAGTCAGAGTTACAGAAGTCGCCTTTGCCACTCTCAGACTGGCTTTGAAGCAGGAGAGGAACACGATGTACTGACAATTCCCCAAAACAACCCAGACTGGGGAGGTGGGTGATGAAAGTTGCTGTGATTCACTGGAAATTAATAAGCACATACGTCTGACGTGTCAGTCTGTGATAACAATACATTTTAACAAGTAGGCCTTAAGAACAAAAAAGTAATTAGAAGGTTAAATACACTTTCTGACTCTTAATCATATTTGAAGCACCCTAAGCCAACAACACCCAAACCCTTCTCCCAGCATTAAACTCAGGTACTTCAACAAATTATTTTTAAAAGCACTCTGTCTAGCAAAAGACTGGAGAGAGTTTGAGGATAAGTCTTTTGCTCAACCACATCAATAACAACAATTCAGGTCCAATACCATCTGACTGGAAGATACAGACAGTAGAAATTCATTCACAGTAAATTCATTTTTCATCTCAGACAAAATTAACTGCATTCAGACATATGCTTAAGAGTAACTGAACTTCTGTAACAGCTCAGAGCTACAGAGAACATATAGAGATACATCTCATTTTACAGACTAATCTGAAATTACTATTTCTTTGCTTGTCAATATAGAAGTACCCTTTTCTCTTCATATTAAAAATAAGAATTAAATCACTAAAATCCTAAGCTATCATCTAACCCAGGCAGTGCATTTCATCAAAAACAGCCCACAAACTTCTTCAGTAATACTTGCCCAGTCTGCCACGACTTAAAATTAGTGCAGAATAAATGATGCACAATCCTGTTCTCTAGTCTGGCATTTTTCTCTCAGAATACTTCTGGCTTTTAAAAAAAAAAAAAAATAAATAAATCAAAGCAGCTTGCAATATGTTGCACCATGTAAATTATTTTAAAGCTTCTACAAATTAAGACTTAAATCCTGAAATCTCACATGTTGTGTATTCAAAGTTCTCCTAAGTTGTTAGGGGAAAATGTTGAATCAAACTCCACACACCTACAGAAAGAAATATTTTAAAGTAGGGCCAAAAAAAATTCACCACCACCACAATTTCCATCTTTAGAAAAATGCTGCAGAACTGTCAAACTGTTGCCTAACGGCCGCTCTTTGGCTGCAAAAGCTAAATAGGATCAGCCTATCTGTTAAGATTGCTGCTATGACAACAACAACTCCTGCAACCAGCTATTTTACTGAGCCAGCTAAAAATAAATCTTTTAGCATTAAATGTATTGTAAACAGATGACATAACAAGCATGTAAAAGCTGAGCATTTTAAGCTAAAAGGCAGAAAATTCATATCTTAAGAGTTTTTATTGCAAGGAAAAATTAAGATAAACTGAAGAACATAAAAAAAAAATCTAGTGGTAAGTTAAAAAGAAGTTCAATCACTTCTTTAAAGGAAGCTATTTTATCCATATCCTCTATTTGTTCAGTATGGCTCAAGATGGTTTTTCTAAAATTATAAGAAAATGAGGTTAAAAGACGACAGAGTGAGGAAAGAAATCGATATCAAAAGGCATAGTGGCTATTCTTAACCAGATTAGCTGTCTCCTTTTCATCTGTCTGTGCTTTTAAACAATTTGTTAAGTTAAAACAAAGCTGCCACCCTCCCACCCCACCCCAAATAATCAAATTACTTTGTTTCATAATACTCCCACCCCTGCTCACATCTCTTGAGGCTACAATCTAAGATGAAACAGAATACTGCAAATGAGTAATCGGAATTACTTGGATCCACAAAGTCACAAGCTTGCTTTAAAACAAGACAACTTTTTTAAATGCAAGTTGGGTCTTTCTTACTGTCTGGATGCTTTAGGGAAGTCAGGCAGCAACTCAGCTGCAGAATCAACCTGTCATTCCTTCTCTGTGGTATGTCCTCAAAGATGCAAGAACATCCTTTCCTTATCCTAAGACATAAATGTAGTCTCTCTCTTCCTCCACACCCTCTCCCATTATTATTCTGCTCTCTACTCCCTTCTCTCCTGTATTCTTCTCACCTTCAAGTACCCCACTCTCCATCTTTCACCCTATTCTCTCTCCCTACACACTCAATCCCTCACTTTTATGTCCCCAGCCAGCCTTCCTTCAGTCCATACTGAACCTATACCCTTTAATTTTGCTCTGATATTCCAACAAACCACACAGAGAAACCAGAAGAGGCCCTGAGCATTTCCTCTCTGGAAGATGAAAATCAGCTTTTTAAATGATAGAAAAATGGAAAGAATGGTACTTCTGATAGTTCTGAGGGAATGAACAACATCACAGAATCTGCAGAGTTGGAAGGGACCCACAAGGCTCATGAAGTCCAACTGTTAGGTATCCCAATTCTCTCTACTGACCTCCTTTATTGCTACCAGGGGTAACTCACAGGCCCAGACCCTCAGCAGTAGTTCTGTACCCTCTATAAAGAAGGTTTACACAGCCCAGCAAATGAGGGTGTAAACACTAGTGCACAACACACATGAGGGAATTAGTTGTCATCACCTGTTAAGACAAGTCAGGAGTCCACCCCTAAAACACCGCTCTTAATTCTGTTAACAGCCATGATGAAATGAGTTAAAAAACAAAGCAGCAGGCATCAGTAGGTCAAAAACCAGACTGCTGACACTCCAAGTCTTCCCAAATTGTCAGAACAGCTTATTACTATTTTACCATCCTTCCATCAAAACAGCAGTGGGGAAAATGAACACGTCCCGCTGGTGTTTTGGCCTCGCACTTCCCTGTCCAACACTCCTGCCCTCCTGTCCTGGGCCAGCTCAGGCTCCTCCTAAAGTAAGGAGGTCACACTGGGCAGGAGCATCAGTTGCTCCAAAAACCCACAAACCTGTTTCACTCCAACCAACGAAAGGCAATGGAAATAAACTATCCCTACAAAGCAAACAGTGCAGAGAAAGTAAGAGGAATCCAGTGACCTGAGCTACTGCAAACTATCCTCCCATATTTCCAGCTATTTTAGAAGTAGCTTTAGAAGCTCAACTTTTATTTAATTGTACATGAGAGGAAAACAACTTTTTACAAGTTTTCCACTGTGGTACTTTGGAGTCCTGCCTCTTATGCTCACACTAAATATATCAAAGCACTTTCAGAACAGAGCAGTTTTTAGCTACAAGCTCATAAGCCGAAGACCTCCTACCTTTCACAGTCTGCAAACCACATTCACCACAAAGGTTCAGGGGAAAAGATGATCTAGGTAGCACTAACAAGACAGTGGGAGGCTTGGGAGGTTAAAAGATCATAAGGAAGGTGTTGCCACACTGTACGTGTTCACAAGTAATCAAAAGAAGCAGATTCTTAAGGCAGTTTTAAAACAAACACACTAGTTATGGATCCCTGCAAGTGTCTGATCAGGTACAAACTGACAGTATTAAAAAGAAAAAGCTTCCCAATACAAATCTGATTCTATTTCCTCACGTTTTAAAGCAAGCTTTTGTGTAAAAGGAAGTTTGGACACATCAGAAACAAGAAGAGAAAGTTGGTTTCGTTTGTTTGTTTTTTTTTTTGTTTTTTTTTTTTTTTTAATATGGTACAATCATTACTTAAAAGTTTTCGGTGGGTACATTTAATTTTTCAGCTCTAAACCACGCCTAACTCTTCAGAAAGAACTTTTATCTCAGTCTACACAGAAGAAGGTGGTTGTTGTGCAGCTCTAAATATGCCTACCCAGAACATACAGCTGCACGTGGGGAATTCTGCCTGCATGCCTGTACCTAAACCAGAAGAGTCCAAGACTGAAACTTTTCAGATATGGAGTGCAAATTCCCTCACTGGGCCAAGATCAAGACACTGAAGGAAAACTTAACCATTCCCTCACACATTCAGAGTTCCAGGCCTTAATATTCACATTTCAGGTACAGTCAATCCCTCTGTCCGTTTTGCCTCTTCCATTCCCCTTGCTGTGTTTAGATCACAGCCTGGGCACAGAGTTTTATTTTAATTCTTATCCATTCCTGTTGCAACCAATTCTTGTCCGGATGTAAAGCAGCCACAGCAGCTCATGTTGAGTGAGGAACAGTGTGCTTCCCTTAGCCTATTTTTCAGAAGAAGAAAGGACAGAATCACAAAAGGTCACATAACCCACCACTGCTTCTTTCCCTGCTCAAGGTGGAGACCCCGTGGCTATTCCAACAGTGGAGTTTCTTCTGCCTTGTGGGAGGAGAAAGCCAGTATTAAAGCACAGTTGACAGGATTTATTACTCTCGAGTAGTTTGTACCTCAAGAGTAACAAATTTAGGTCAAATCTGTCTCACAACACTTCTATCACTCGTTATTCTACATTTACTTTCTGAGGCTCGTCTGCCACAAATCCATCAGCCATCAGCACAGGGGAGGGGATATCCCAGAAACTGAAATAATTAAAACTTCAAAGCCATGCTCTTAGGTTTGAAGAAACAAAAAAGAGGTAATTGATTCTCCAGTTCTCCATGGTATGGTATATAAATCACTCCTCCACACGCTGATAGGATGATTCAGAGTGACTCTGAGTCAGTGCACTGCTCTGACACATCAGCTTTAAATAATTAAAAAAATCAACTTAGGTATTGTTCACTCACTTCCTGCAACCGAGTCTTAATTATGATACTGTCCAATTAGAAATGCCAATTATGTTTTTATAAGAATATGCCCTCAATATTATCAATTTTATTTTCAGACCCACTAAGGAGTATTAGTAAAGGTTTTATTAGCACAAGCAAAATTGTGCATTAGGTACAGAATTAAGTGTTCAGAAAGTCACCTTAAAAAAAAACAAACCCAAAGCCAAGTACAGGTAACTTCTTAAACTCAGTTATTCTAAATGTTTGTTTAGACAGCAGCAGCCCAAAAAAAAAAAAGGCAGAGAGAAGATGTCTATCTACACTGCTCTCCAAGTCTGAACAGGACACTTGGCTCTGACCATCTGTTTGAAGTTTGGAGACATATATCACAATTTATAATTAAAGATGAAATAGCCCAAGTTGTTAAATAACATCACAGTTCTCAAATGGAGTAAATAAAAATATACCATTATGACCATGTGAGCAGCTTGCTGCTGATTCCAGTGAGCCCTAGTTCTGCCTGTAAGTGAAAAAACTGTGAAAGAGGAACTGAACATGCTAGAAAGCAACTTGAGAAAACTTTCTCCTTTCAGAGAGGGGTTGTATGGATGGACAATTCTGAGCACATTTTTCTGCATTCACTCTGAAACGAAGACATGTTCTTAAATGAGAATCACGTGGTGATTCTAAAGTCTATCCAAGCTCTGAAAACATAACTCTGGTTCAAGAGCTCTTCTCAAGATAGCACTGCAAGTCAATCTACAACTACAGAATTATCTCTGGTAGTGAAAAAGAAATACAGAGTAAGTATCACTCCAACCCTACATGCAGATTTCATCCCTGCTCTCCTTACTGTGTATGATGGGTCATGTCAAGAGATGAACAGTAAATCAGATTAATTTTTTTTTAAACTTTTTCCGATTTTTGTTTTACACGAAATTCCACAACAGGTTCAAGGCTGAAATGAAACTAGGGAGGAAGAGCTGCACAATTTAAAAGACAGACAACCTGAGTTACGAGAAAATAGGAGGATACTCTAAAAATGTAATTTCGCTTTTCCCATATACAGCCACAGTAGTAAAAAGTTGTATTTCAACAAGAACAAAGCAATTCTCTGGAATTCAAATGACTATGCTGAGAGTGCTTATTTGCTTCTCCTTTAGTAGGTGCTCATCCCCACCACCAGCATTTACAAACCTAAATGATTTCTGGAGTACTCTATAAAAGATACATTTAAGGGCCTATTGTGTTTTTAAACCATTTAAATAATGGATCTTATTCAAACTAAAGTGCGTGTCCTATAGTAAGATCCTTTTAACAGTGGGAAGGCTATTTGCCTTGTGAAAACACATAAGCTGCTTAAGGTTCAAATGCATGGCTCTTTCCCTGGATATATATATTGCACTGATAGTTGTATGTGTTGATTTTTATCTATTTCCTGCAATGCACCACTGCAGCAGTGAATTCCACATGAGAGCAAGGGGCTTGCCAAGACCGCAGCAGTGTGGGCTCAGATCTAGCACAGAATCCATTCCTTCACCTCCCCGTTCCCCCACCTCAGCAAATCGTGGAAGTGTTTTTAAATGTCCCATTAGGTAACGGATCGATCTCACCCGTGAGCACATGACTTGGGAAACAATTCAAGGAATAAGCTGAACAGCCAAACCTGCCTGAAGCTGCAAGAGAGTTTTATTAAACCCGGCCCATGCTGCAGAGATTGCATTTTGCCCTGCATAAAACTAAGAAATGGGATTCTCCATATGAAAATAAGTATGTTCTTGGGAAGTTTGCCACAGGACTTCGATGGAAATACTCCAGACAGCTTCTTTACAGAAAGAAAAGAAAAAAGAAACTTCAGGATACACATAGGATCAAAGTCCTAACAAATCCTCCAGGTTCATTTCAAAAAGCACAGATAATCCAGCTATCTTTTCTTTAACTACTCTGAGATGTCCATAAACATATGGGAACTTAATTAGTCCCCATCAAAGTCAAACCAATTCCTCTAGTAGGAAAGATGGATGGGATGATGCTACAGCACAGATCCTCCATGGTGTGACTTATTTATGGGACAAAAACTCACAGGAAAAAAGACAACTAGCGGAAAACGAACAGCAACAGTGACAGAGGGCATCTATTAGTGACTATTTGATCTCTAAAGCCCTTTCCAACCCAAGTCAATCTATGATGTAAAAAACCTCAATATCACTCTGAATAGGGCAGATCCACTGTTGAGTGGGACCAAAAAGCACTGGTCTGGTTGAAAAGATTTCTGCTTTTAAAAGCTTCCAATGAGTTATGCACCATATTGTCAAAACTTATTTGAGTTCTTATACATGACATTTTTATATTTACTGTAGCAAAGCAAGCCAACGTGTAGTACAGAAATTAAACCCCACTGCTCAAAACTCTGACAACTGTGGGTTTCAATGATGATAACAGAACAAAAAAGGCAAACTCTTCTTGCCATAAGAACAAAATTTCCTCTTTGTCTAACAGGAGCTGAAGACAAGTTCTAGTCCTTTCACAGTGTCTACAAGAAAAAAACATTACAAAACAGAATATTTCCTCTTAAAAATAGGCCATAAAAATGTGGTGACACAGAAAAGACCATTAACCCCTCAGTCTAAACCATGGAACATGTCTCCATCATGGAACAAGTGCACCCTCAAACAACAGTGCCATCACCAGATGAAGCATGAAATTGCCTAAAATGTTGCCCAGAGAAGCTGTGGCTGCCCCATCCCTGGAAGTGTCCAAGGCCAGGTTGGACAAGGCTTGGAGCAACCTGGGATACTGGAAGGTGCCCCTGCCTATGACAGGGGGGTGGAACGAGATGAGCTTTAAGTCCCCTTCCAACCCAAACCATTCTGTGACTCTCTGTATTCAATGAAAATTAAACTAATGGACAAACTAGAAATGTTGCTTGCCTAGTTCCACTTGTGATATTAAGACATCAGCATCTGAGGGCATGTTTATGTCCAGGAATACTCCAAGCCAACCTGTATGTTACTGCCAGAGAGTGAAAGCAAATTCTCAGTGTGCTTGCACAGAACATGCTTTGATATCCAGTAAGCTGAAGCTTTGTATTTCCTCATACCTCAGTACAAAACAAATTAATAATTCATGTCACTAGAGCTAAATACGAGGTCTTTCATTCACTAGAAAACTTTCGTGCAGATTTGCAAGCCTAAAGTTATGGAGATAAGACAGAGGTGGTCAGGACTGCAATTCACCCTTCAGAAGAAAAGAGTCAGACAGACGGATATTCTAAACTCTAAAGACAGGCAGGTCGGCATAGAAAAAACATTATTAAAGCAATATGAACATAAAATATGTTCTGGAAGAGAAAAGGAGCCTAGATTTCTCACATTGGTAAGATGAATGAAAATATCTTCAGGAAGAAAAAAATCAACTGGGAAATAAGCATTTTCATGCCAAAAATTTACTCCTTTATCCATTTAGAGTTTGCTAATTGCTGGAGTCCCACAGAATAATCATTAATCACAAAGTGTGCAGGGAAGTGGGCGATAGATTCTTAGCAAAGAGCTTCTGGCTTTTTCCACAGAATGTACAGCCAACTAATATGTTTTAACACTTCGTGATGTATTTAGAACATTAACTTGTTCTGCAAAATGAGTGCATTTTACCCTCCCTCCCAGAGGAATGAACTGGGGGTTCTGGTAAACTGTGACTGCCTCTCAAGATCAGGGCACTGGAAATTCTAGCTCCTGTTGTTCAGCAGGCCTTGGGGAACAGGTGCCTTCCGAGAAGAGAAATTTGGGATCACCAAAATGGAACCAAGAAGCACCCAAAAAACCCTCCAACCTGCCCCACTGATGTCAGGACTGCTAAACACGCCACTTGGTTATTACTTAATTCAACAAAGTTTCAGTTATAACCTTCCCCAGAGAAGTGTAGGATGACAACCCCGCAGGAGTTTTTGTTTCTATCCTCACTGCAGTTTGTTGACTACATCTGAGGAGATCTTCTCACACTCTGTTTTATTCCCAGCAATATCCAAACACTCAACAACACTTCGCTGGTTTGTTTTTTTCTTTAATGTACTAATCAGGAGCGTTAAGTAAAAATCTATATATTCCCTTCTCACAGCTGCCTGTAGGCCATTAACAGATCACAGTTCACATATTAGTGTCACTGCCTAGTTCAGAAGACCTAAATAGACAAATTTCTGAATTATATTAGCTAAAGGAGTGCTAGAAGGGGAAGTTGTGTTTGTTGTTGGCTTTTTTTATTAGGTCACATGCAAGAGTTTGCCCCTTTTTAATAGTGTAATTACAAATGCAATTATCTGTGTCTTTTTGAGGTGTCATCATCAGTAATTCTGACTCCAAAAAATTTACTGTGATCCTTATCAGTCACAGCTTAACAAACATGAGGCAAACCTGTAAGTGAATGGAGTTGACATCCAGGCCCTAAATCTGTCCACTGACATTTGTGTAAAGAAAAAAAAAAGGTCTAGAGCCTCACTGCAATGGAATTCTTTGAAAAGCAACATGGAGAAACAGCAAAGAGATTCAAATCTTCCCCCTGACCCAGCTCAGGCTGCTGCCTACAATGAAGAGGAGAACAGGAGAGCATTTACGTGCAGGTCAGATGTGACTCACCCTCTGAGCAAAGGGAGAAGTTTCTACTCAGAGCACCTTTGAACTATGTGAAGAAAGAAACTGTCCTAAGTACTGTGAGAATAAATATCAAAACAGGGTTACGGAGATTTTTTTGGTGGTGGTGGTTTTATTATTGTTGTTATGGGTTTAGGGTGGTTTTTTTAATTTAACTTCCAAGCAGCTGCTGCATCTTATTAAAAAACTCTGCTGGAACAAAGAGGGAAGTGACCAGAACTTTGTATATTTGACTAAGTTATATGAGAAATGTTCACATTCAGCATAAAGTCAGAAGAAAAACATTACTTTCCACAAATACACGAAGAACAAACTTGCACAACAATTCCAGAGTCACTGTTGTAGACTTGTACACAGTGATTCATGACTATTTTGAAACAGAATTTCTGTTCCATGTTTCACCCCCTAACATTGACTCTGTTCACCCATAATTTGGATCAAATTGAAAAGACACGGCTGAATTTCAGAGAATTTGAGTACTTGGAAGTTTTATCAACTTCAAGAGGTAGCTGCATGACTGCAGCAACCCTGAAAATTAACCCATCAGGAGACTCCATCAAAGGGCTACACACTGATGAAATTCATCATCACCTACAGCAAAAGACACCAAGATTTGACAAGAACATTTTGTGCTGACCAGCCAGACCCTGCTCCCTTCATTCCTGTCCTGTATTTATGAGGGGAGGTACTAAACCATTAACTCAACGTAGATGTTCTCTCCAACAAAGGCTGATCCCTTTAGTTTAGCACCATCCTACCAGCATTATTCCATTTCACATCCTACCAGCATTATTCCCACATCTTCCTTTTAGTAGGCTGCTTGATTATATAAAGCTGCACATTGAAAACAAAAATTAGTAGATTATAGTGTTCGGTTTCATTTATGGCCATTGTGCGGGGTTTGTCATTTAATGCAGAAAGCATTAGTTTAATTTAAAGCACGGTTATAAAAATTAGTTACGACCAAACAAATGCAGACTGCAGCAGCCAGCTGGGCTCAATGGCTAGGAAAGCTTATTAGGCAAAGCACATGCTTTTAGCTAGAACACACCTCTGCATTCCAAAAAGAAATCCCAGCAGGACAGCAAGGTTTCGCAACACAGGGATAAGAAAAGCAAGCAGAAAAACTCCCAGGCTGTTAATTACGGTGGAGGTCCATTTCATAATATCAACAACACATCTTTCTTCCTATTTGCCTTTCTCTTTAAAGGATGGAATAAAACAAACCCAAGGCACCTCCATTTTTGCCACATTTTGAAGAGAAGCCTGTCCCACCCACCCTCTACTGTTCCAAAGGAAGACGTTGGGAGGGCTGCAGATGAAAAGGTTAAAATACAATTAAGTTCAGAAATCACTGTTTTCAGGACCTAAACCAAGCACCCCTTCCTTGATATAAAGCATGAAAGCATAATGTAGAAATTATACAATCTGTGTAAACATCAGTTTCTTTCTGAATTGATTAGGTTTCATAAAATTCTAAAGTCTCTATTAAAACGTGAGAGATGGAAAAGGAAGACAGTATTTCAGCTGAAGTGCTACCCAGTCCTGGTGAGATAAATGCCCATCTGCCTTCACGCTACCAAATACAGTAAATCTTGAGTCTCCCTGTAAATACCTTCAGGAGAGTGTGAAAAAGTAGAAAAAAACCCCAAACCAACCAAACCCTCGACACTTTACCCCACAAAAGACTTATCTTACAAAGTAATTGGACAGTTCCAAGAACCATTTCTGGTGGCCACCTCCAACCAATTGTTAGTGACCTTTAGAAATGAGCACAGCTTTTACTTAAGTAATTCAAAAGCTGAACTTAACAACTTTAAAAAAAGCCTAAAACTATTCGAGTTCTTGGAACTACTCAGTTCTGTGTCAAGACAGAACACTCTCGACACAATGCCACTGTTTCATTCCATGGTGCATCTTTCTGACAGTACTTCAGAACTCTTAATATGCACGTTGCCTCACATTCTCACAAAATGCTCTTTAAGCTACAATATGAGAAGTCAAGTCACAAGAAAGCAAACGTTTAAAGGTGTTGAAGAACATCTTAAAACTCAATCTAACCTAAAAACTGCTTATGCATCTTAGCGACAAAGACCTGATTTTAAGAAGAAACAAATGGATTCACCTTCAGGTTTAATTCCTGCCCTTACATGTGTCAGATGGGAGAAGTACTCAAACACAGGCCTCTCACCTTCCAGGTGCTCTATAAGCTCTTACGTCTGTAAGCAAGAAAAAGTAACATGCTACATAATACATAACATTTTCCACCTCTTTTTTTTGTGAAGACATTAAGATTTCTATTAAAGATTTAATTTTGTCCACTGACAGAGAGTTAGAACAGTACTTTGATATAGAAGACAATTTGCCTGTCAAAGTTAATAAATTACTCCAGTTATTCTTTGATTAATCACACAGAAATTAAGAACGCAGAGAAAAGATTCTCTAAGAGAGGGGACATTTTTCAGGAACTTTACAGGCGAGTTCAAGTGGTTTTCATCAGTCCTGTGAATCTGTGCCCAGGCACTTCTTTCTCAGTAATGAAATAATTGAAATTAACGTGCCAAAAGACTTAATCAAAGCAGGATTTCCTGACAAGCAAGTGATGGCCATGGTAACTGATGAGGGAAACAGGGGGACAGTGCTACTACTTACAGGTGGTTTAACCCAAAATCTGCATTAGGACTCCCCCGTTCACCATTCCCAGGTAAAACTCACAAACAAAAGATTTATCCAGTCTATTAATACTCCACATGACCTCTTTAGACAAGTGTTTTCATACAGCAAATCCATCACTGCACTTTCGCTAGAGACAAGTCCAGTGATGACACTAAAAAGTGACAGAGAAAAAATGCACAGAAAGGATGGGTCAGGAATGCTGTGAAGAAAGAGGGAAAACAGAGCCCCAGTGAATGTGACAACTTCTTAGACCAAAACTGTTTCAAGCCCACTGCATTCAAGTCTCCCTTTTCTTTCACTCACTTATGAAACTCTGCATTTTGAAAAGAACTATCCTGTATATACGAATCTTCCCTTTCACACAAAACCACAACTTACGTACATACATACACATAGAGATATGTGTTGAAAAGTGTAACCACGTAGAAGAAAGAACAGGGAATTTGAATCTTAACTTCCTGTAAAGATGGTTTCAGAATATAATTTATATATTCTTGACATTAAGCACACACCAAGGACCAGGAAGGCACTGCAAATTTTCAATTAAAAATAGTATCTTTACACAAGAATAGTTTGTATAACGTGAAAACACATGGTTTTTTGTAGAGGCCTGAATCTATTTATGTCTACTTATATTAACGACACAGACATTCAGTAGTTCCCATCACACACCTGGACAGAAGCAGAATCTGTAAGAGCAGAGAGACCCTTAGGAAGAGATAAATGCACACACAAACCACAAGGCATCCATCGGTTCTGGAGCACGTGCACCTGACAAATTAGGGGCACGTGGCATTTTAGTGCCTGCAGAAGATGCTTGAAAGAAGAGAAGAAGCCAGTCTGCTTATGCATTCCAGGTGATTGCCAGCAACTCCTCATGCACCTGCCACTGATTCACGGAGACACGACAGTCAGAACTACAGTTCTGTCACATTTGTCAAGCAGAAAGAGGCATAATTTAGATTCTACCTGACATTAGCAAATACTGGGCCCACAGCACGTCCATTAACACTGATAATTAAGATAAGTAGTGTTTCATTTAGCAAAAGGGCATCTGTACAGCAAAGCTGCAGACAGCTTTCAGAAAGAGAATTACTCAGATGTAATTTACAGTTTATCAGAGGGTGTGAGAGCACACGCGTTTTTTGTAAAGCAGAACACAGAAAACTGCACTTGTATAAATACAATACTCCTGTGATTTAAATCATCAGCTTGAAAAGGACTCCCAACTGGAAAAGAGATACTAATGAAAATTGGAATATGCATTGGTGGAACAAATTGCTTTTTAACTCCTATTGCAAACTAAATTCGTCTTTTAATCAGAGTAAGTTGGGAACAGCAACAGCCAAACATATCCAAAAAAATACCAAAAAGGATAAATGAAAAAAACAAAATCATGCATGTGGCTTAGCTGTGCTGCTCTGACAAAACACAGCAGACCTTGAAGCCTCTTTAATTGATCATTAAATTAGTGAACCTGAGCCTTAAAAAGGCAGAGAAAGAACAGATTCTGTATTACACTGGATACCACACACCTTGAAGCATCTCATATTACCATTCTCCACTTTTCCTGCCTAAGGTTAAGCAAACTACCAATGACTATATGTGCATGTTTTTTTAACATATATACACACAAAAACCCCTCCATAAAGTTAAAAAAAAAATACAAGGATATTCTGTGCAATGAAACAAAGTAATAAAACCTCAAAATTCAAACTGAGACTTTCAAAAGTTAACATCTGGAAATACATTTATATCGGACCAAAAAAAAAAAAAAATCCAACTCAAACCTTGAGCTCTACCCAACAGCAACTGCACAAAAAAGAAATAAATAACTGTTCACACAGGCTTGCTAAATACCAGAACATATTTTCTCATCATACAGTTCTTGTCTCTCATGATATGAAATGAAGTTCAATTGGAGTGTTCCATGAGACACTGAGATTGAAAGAAATAAATTTTACAACCATTTACAATAATTATTTGCATTTTTAGTAAAACAATAGATGAAGTCACTGTTTGATTAACCCTAATATAACAGAGCAGTGACTGTTCAGTGGACCAGAACTCAGTAACTGAACACAGACTGACTGGAACAACCTAAGGGACATTTTTCTTCTTTTATGGTTAGGATTAATACCATGGAAAAGGGGAAAACTTTACCACAAGCAACTACTAAACCATCCTTTACACACATTTTTGGACTGTTTTTAATGAATTACCTACACATACATCTACATCTAAAACACCAAATCAATGTGAGACACTGCCTCACAGATGAGACAGAACAGTGCAAAAAGTTTAATGAAGCACAGCCTTAGGAAAGAACCAACCACACACTTCAAACACACAGACTGCTGGCAAAACTAATAAAATTAATGCTTTGTTTGTTGATCATACACGAATTACAATTACAGTTTTATTGCTCTGTATTTTATTCAAATATACCCCATTGTTTCTTGACACAAATCTACGCTTCAAAAAAATCAATGGAGTAATTAGGAAAGCTGTAGAAAATTAGAGTATTGAGTAGCATTTTTATAATTTCTCCTAAGAAATGATTAACAGACATTAGATACCATGAGCAGTGCTTTTGAGGGACTTAAGGATATACTCATTTGGTTTTCCATTGAAGAAAAAAGTTCTCCTTTGCAACTGGCTTCCCATCAGCCACCATAATGCTACTTCAAGGCTCTCTCCAAGATTAAGGAGCATTGGTACAATCAAAAAATCTTACATGCTGCTACAGCTCCAAAGTGAAAGACTGACAGACTGACAGAAAAAGTTTCCCTTGTTAAGTGGTTTTAAATTTGAATTTCAACACCAAAAAGGCAAGAAGGTCCATCCATAGGAAAAAACTGTGTTCATGGGGAGCTGAGTTCTACACAGTAATTTCTGCTGACTTTACAATGTCCTTCAGGGAATCAAACTTGGCCAACAGTGTCTGTGCCAAGGCCTCATGTTACCAGTGGTGTACAGGAGAACACACTGCTGCAGTGGCAGAATCAGCTGTACCACCAAACACCACCCTGAAAGAATCAACCTGAATTCCCACTTCATTTGAGGTACAGAGGGATATTTACACCTGAACAGCATTCTGGTTTACTCTATGCTGCTTGAGTATCTTGTAACTAGTTAATTCCCTGCTATATCCTCACTGCTTATACCAGGGGGGTCCTGAACCACCAGCAGATTAAAAATCCTTTTCCCTCATCATCTCTCCACCCAAAACAGAGGCTTTGCCTCCAACTCTTCTACATTCCCTCACTTTGTAGTAGACATTGTACAAACTTCTTTCCATGTCATTATTTTCAGTTTACTTACTTTCCACACAGAAACTGCAAAGTTCTGTTGTTGTGCTAGAATTTATATCAAGCAGATAACTGAATTATGGAGAAGCTGGAACAAACCAAGGCACACACAGCAACAGGGGACCTGTGGGTCCTGCCTTCCCTTCTGAATTTCAGTTCTCTCCCCAGATCAGCAAGGATGGTCTGCTGGAATCCACAGCTTCCCCTTAAGCAGGAAATCCATCTGCTGCAGCCTCACAAGTTACCACATCACATTCCACCAGGGAAACATCATCAAAAGGTAGGAATCCACAAGCTCTGCCCCAGAGCCGTAAATGACTGAGTTCTGAAATCAATCAGTTCAAGCAAATAGATGAGCTTAACACTTCTTGTCTCCCAACTGAACAACTGAATCTGGGAGGAGGGAACAGCTAGACTTGAAGATCTGAAACTACAACCTCACTGGGAAAGAGAGAAGTAAGGTCTTTCCTCGTTCTTCCCCATACTACACAAACACTAACAGTTTCAGAAACTTTTAATTATTTATTGCTCCCAACATACTAACAAATCTTCTCTGGCAGATGAGACATAGTTTTTTGCATGCTCTTCCATTGATCTGATTCATCCCGGTTTCCAAAACTAAGATAGACTTACTTAAGTTAGGGAAAACCTAATATACAGCAGCACATTAAAGCTCCAGATCCCTCACCAAAGTTAAATAACAGCAGACATTTGTGCATGCTTGGCATTGCAAAAAAGACACTGTATTTGCTATTAAAAATAACCACAGCACAATCTGAGTGTTGGTAAGAACAGAGAACTCACCTGGCAATTTGTTCTAAACAAATCCCTGCTCCTGCACTCGCAGAAATGGTACCAGGAATAAATTCAACATCTGTAATGTACAGATTGAGCCTCAGACCATTCAGATGTGGCAGTGGAGGCCAGAAACACCACAGAACTCCAGCCTTTCTCTGCTCAGCTCCTAAGAGCTGTGCAGGCTCCCCCATCAGCAGGACAAAATTGTTTGGGCTCTTAAAGCCCCTGCACGTGGAAAAACGTAAGGCTGGTAATACAAATCACAGCGTTGGGTTGGGAGGAACAAGGGAAAACATGGAAGTGAGGAATAAAGTGAATTATTAAGTCTTTTATCTGAGCAAAAACCAGAAGTGCCTTGGCGTACCGCACTTGAAAAACCAGTTAAGAGCTCAAAGCAAAACCAGGGGATTCTGGAGGAAAGTATTACAATTGCAAATCACCAGTAATCTCACAGAGTAAAGTAAAAATATTCCATGAGATCCAATACAGATTTCTAGTCCTGATCTCTTGCTTTGTCTCTATGGTTATAAACATAGGCAGTGTTTGGGGGACAAACACACGGTCTTTAAGCTTTAACAACAGGATTAGAAAGCATTTGAGAGCGCTGCCTCAGGCCTTCTTGAGAGCACCTGAAACTGCTGAAAAGCTCTGAAAAGCTCTCCCTGCCAAGCAAAGAGGTGGTTTGCTCACGTCTAAAAGAAGCCCTTCCTCCTCCTGATTTTCAAGGCAGTGTTTCCTATAATCCAATAGTGCAAAGAATTAAGGCAAAAAGAATGAAAAGCAGGGAAGGGCTGCGTGACACACGAGGTTTGGATGATATTAGAGCAAACTCTCCAACACCTCATTTTTGCCTGAATTTTGACCTATGGGGACACATTCACAATAATGTAATTCTGTGGGAATTTCTCTTGAAATACAAGCAAGGATTAAAATTATTGGTGACACAATGCCCAGCCACTGGATATCATGAGATTTATGCTGGAAATACGCTGGGAAAAGCGTATTAGCAAGTTTATGTCTGACTACACAATCAGTAAATCTCACTTCTCTGGAAATCAGACACCAGCATGCACACAAAATGTAATGGACACCTTGTGAAAAAAATCTACAATTTTCTACAGCCCATATAAGAGGGCAAATGTTAAGTTGTGCTGGGGAACTCAGATCCTGTACCAAAAAGCCACCTATTTTCTTCAGAGCTCCACAACATCTCAGAGACAAAACAGCTACTGATGCAAAGGCCTTGTGGAAGCCTCACAAGGCACAGATGTGACCTGTGATGTGGCTTACAGAATCATCTTCCAGTGAGCCCAGATAACAAAGAGTTTGTAAGATACAGCCATAAACTACAGGCACAGGAGATGCATCCTGGGGCATTAAGAGCAGTATAAAATTAAAATTCCAAGTCAGATAAATTCTAAGCACCTAACTTAGCTCAAGTAGTTGTAACTAAACCAAACAGCATCTTGAGGCCAGTGCCTCGATACACTGATATCCAGAGTTCACAAAGTTTCTCCTGCTTTTGGAAGATCCTAAGGACACAGATGGCAGAAGCTACAGTTGTTCAGAATCAAGCCAACCTAGTCACTCATGCTCTTAAAGAAAACAAAACTTCCACAGCTCCCAACTATAGCAGAGAACAGAACTGGATCAGCAGAGACACTGTTTAATTCCTCTCACCCTACCTTAAAAGCCTTCCTTCCTTTTTATCCTGAACACAAAACAGAACTCACCTACAAGAAAAACCAGAAAAATTAGCCACAATCAGAAGTTCACCCACCTCTTTACTAGTGTTACACAGGAATGTGTTTCACTGTATAATAGTTTTTTCCTCCCTGAAGTCAGAACAGCCATAAAAAAGGGGGAGGGGAGGTTGATTGCACGAGTTCTACAGCATCTGGCTATGCAATAAGACTCTTGAAATAATTTTCTCTAGTGTAGCATATAGCCAACAAATCTGGCAAGAAGCAACTTTCAGCATGTGTTGCTGTGACAGCAATGAATTATCACCCCAGTCTGCAGCAAGATTAACACTTACAACCTTGGCATGAAGAACAGTCTGCTCAGACTCTGTGTCAGGAGTGGTGCTCCGAGCTCAGGCTCGAAAGGGTGGGCTCACGGTAAGAAATTAAGAGCACAGAAATGCAGACATTTGCCTAAACTGTAAACAAACAGATAATTTCTAGGGAAAAAGGCACTGTACAGCCAGAGAAGTAGGAGCACCAAGGAAAACTCAGGGTATGGAAGAGAAAAAGAGTAAGCAACCATTGCAAACAAGATACTGCCTACGATAGAGGATGTGCTCCAAAGAACAGATACAGAACAAAAATCAGATTCCTCCTGCAAAAACACTGAAGTATCCAGTCAAACCAAGCTGACATGAAATAAGCTGCTCTGAAAGCCTGGTGCAAACTGTAGAAAAAAAGCAATGGAGTCCAACTTAGAACATTACTTGTGACAAGTTACAGAGTTCGTCATGTTTTGTGTGTTCTGCAGCAGGATCTGCTGCTACCTGTGAGTTAAGGGCAGGTTCAAAACCAGCTCTGGCCTCACTGGAAGGTCAGAGATGACATTACATCAAAGTCATGTCTACTAAGAAGCAGATTCATGGTCATCCATTCCACTTTTCCAGCTAACTGACCATGAAGAAACTTGAAAACAAAGCTCCTTACCATAAGTTCTTAACCCAAAAACTGCAGAGGGAAGTGAAGAAGGCCACAAAGCTGAAGAAAACCTGGTGGAATCTCCTTCCTGCTTGAACACTCACCATCCTTAGACCTTCTTTTGTTTTGCAGAATTGACAGGACTGTAAAGCATAACTTCTGCTCTTTGATCTGGTTTGCTACAATTTTTTCTATAAACAGTTCGGAGATTCCACCAATCATCAGGTTCAACTCTAATGCAACTTTACTTTGCTTCATGAACCAGAAGAAATGTATATTCATGCTGATAGAGTTGATTTCACATGTTATGTGCTCTACTTCCAAGATCTTAACTAGAAGGAAATACTCCAAGAAGTTAAGCAGTGTAAGTTGAAGCATGTGAATAGGTGAGGTTAAACAATTCAGCTCTGAGGAAGACCAGGACAAAAGGATTTCATCTCTTGAAAGAAAAAAAAAAAAAAAGAAAGAAAACTAATTCACTATTGGTAGTTGCTGAATGTAAGAGTATTTAAAGTGACAGGAAGAGTCTACAGGCATCACACTCAGCAAGGGTTTACACAGAACAGAGATTTCTGCATGACAAAGGGAAGATTTCCCAATTTCCTTGAAAAGCTTTTATTTCACATACCTGTAAGTAGATATAACACACCTGCAAACTCTCAATACAACAGCATGAGAGAGAATTAAGAGAACAATGTGTGTTGAGAATTTTCTAAGGAAGCTATTACAAGCCATCTACTATCTTGCTAGGAAATTGCCTCCGATTCCCTGAGATTGCAAGCTTCTCTGGGTAAAAAGGCAGCAAAACTGCTGGGTAGCAAAGAAGAGCACACGCTGAGTAGAAGCAGTTCCTGTAACTAAGGGTCAGTTTACTTCATAAAGAAATCAGGCAAGTGCATCTAAACCTTTAAAATTAATTCTCACCACATATTTCTTCCCAGTGCTTCATTGCTTCGAGCTGGTGTGTACCTTTTGTGATAGACACAGCCTTAAATCACTTGTCTTTGCTACTACAAGACAAAATGATGACTCCCAAACTTATGCCATGTCCTAAGGGATCCCAAAAGCACCTGCATTCTGTCTTTGAAAGCAGAGATAAATACTCTTTAGGCTGGAATACAATAACCACTGCTTTCCATGGCCCATTCTCCTTCCAGTTCACCCCTCCAGCACAGATAATCACTGGGGCAAGGAAGCTACAGGGCACATCCTTCCTTGCTATTCCCACCAGTATCCAGAGAGTTCTGGAGGTTGACTGGGCTTTTTTTTTTTGTCTCATAGTAAACTGTTCTTCCAGTAAGTCCTTTTTACATATTATGATGTTAATTGCCTTATTTAAATCAGACACTTGAAATATCTGCCCAAAATAGGCTCAGGTGCCTCAGCTGGGTGGGTTTTCCAGCTTCAGTTCTGCATGTTGGGTTGTATCAACTACCTGTGCAGCAAATGCCACCAGAGTAAAATCCAGGCTTGGCAGCTATTTTGGGCTGCTGGATTAGAAGTGTGAGCTGCATTAATGGGCAATGAGAACAAAGTCTTCTGGGTCAAGAGAGTGAGGAAACACTGGGTGTGTCTCAGCTCCTCTAGACAACGTCTATGAGCAGCCATCAGGGAATCTGATTCTTTGAGGAATTTCACCCAAATTTCATGTGTTCACTGTCCTCATCTCCCCAGGATGGAAATACTCAAACACCTCATTTTTGTATGGTACTTCTTGTGCAGATAAGATTATTCTACTCAAGAGTGAGCATGTTCTTGAATAGAAAGCCAGGCAGAGCTGAAAATACAACGCAGTAATACCAACAACTGATTTCACTGGTATTCTAAAAAATACATTTCCTTCAGTAAAAACTAAAACATCAGCTCTGCGAGTGAAAGGATTAAAACTTTTGCTATCTCTCATTTTTGAACATATCTAAAGTTGTCATTTCAGGCAGTAAAATGAAGGCTTTGGGGTTGTGTTCCATTTTATTAAAAGAAATTTAAAAATATCAGCATTAACAACCCTTTCCTTGTCTGGGAATCTTAGGGATAACAGCATTTTTCGGTAGTCAGGAAAAAAACCAGGACAACCTACCAGGAAACATCACACTTAATCAAACTGAAAAAAAATCTGTCTTAATATTGAGCATCTGTACAAGCTGTGGAATTTAACATTTCACAGATACAGCACAGAAGCACAGAACTGGAGAAAAGGAGACGCTAAACACATTCAAAATGTTTTAAAAGCTGAACACTGTAACTCCAGTCCTTCCCATGCCTGCACCAGTACAAGAATAACTGATTCCCAGGACGACTGCTTGCCCGGGGATCCCTGCCGGGGTTGCAGAGGCAGCACCTCTCCACGACCCCAGGAAGCACGTCTGGCTTTCACTGGAGTGCTGCTGTCTCCATCTGGCACAGCGGCCCCGCAGGGCTCCAGCCAGCTGGCACCGCTCGGAACAGCCTCGGGGCTGCTCTACACGGCACAGGGGAGGAGGCCGGAGGAAAACCAGCACCATAAAGAGATAATTTACAGTCCCATTATCCCATCATCCTCAACTACAAGCAGCAGAAGCATGATCCAGGCACATGCCCCGTGACCACATGCTTTAAACTAACCAAAAGAAGAGTTACATCATCTCACCAGAGTTTGATTATAAAAGACAGAAATCTTTAACTTTGAGATGGGCCTGTTTAAAGAGGGACACGAGTGGCTCGTAACTTGATTACTCAAAAAACCACTATTCATTTCATTAAATTAAATGTAATATGAAAAGTGGATTTGCTGTAATAGCTGATCACAGATTACAGGCTTCTACGCTTCCCAATTCATTTATTTTTTACAAGGAAACTGGGGTAGAAGAAAGTTATTTGCATATACAGGAATAAGGTCCAACAACTGCAGACATCAGACAAGTTTCACCTATCAGGCTCAGCACACACCAGAACATCACCTGTGAAAACAGCAAGTACAAGCACACAACTGCATCACTAACAGAGGTTCCTTCACAGACCCTCTGGGAGGAAGTCACTATTAGAAACCCCTTACAGGAGAAGCCATGAGTACAAGGAGAACACTCACACACGGTCAGTCACTGGCACAGACCAGAGGACAGAGCAGTTGTTACTCAAACTGCCACCACTCGGGTCCTCTCCCATCACCCAGACACTCCTCCCCTCAAGCTCTTTGATCAGCCCTAGGTTGACATGTAACACAGAGCCAGTTCAGGTGAAATAACAGTAACAGGAGGAAAAAAAAAAGAAAAAAAAATCTTTTTCATCTTCATCTGTCCTTTGTGGTTCACGGCACAATCGCACCAACATGACACAGCAAATGGTACAACAGCAAGAATGTGCAGCCCAGAGCTGAGGAAAGACAGACATACATCCACTAAGAGCTGGATTTCACATTCCCCACTCATCAATCTTTGGTGACAGCACACAGAAAGGTTCAAATCTCACGTCTTGCTGGTTTTTGGTACATCAAATGTTGCCTGTCCTGTACCTCAGTGGGATTCTTCTCTCCCAGACCATTTGCCAATTCCATCATGGACCTGTGCCTCACTAGGACCCATATCTGTAAATAGTTTTTCATTTCAATTCAAGCTTTTAAATTTGTCAGATGTGCTAACTTGCCATCTCCTTAATGGCCTTTTCTTGTGTTCTTTTTACCACTGCATAAAACAACTTGTCTGCAAAACAGTTTCAGCCTACAGGTACAACATGCTTACAGAGTTAAATTGCTTGCTTTATAAAGAATTGCTGTAATAAAGTAATTCTTCAGGTTACTGCTAAGCTGGAGTTCTGTATTTCTACAGTGAGATTTTTGCAGTACATGGCCTAAGATGGGCAAAAAAACCCCATCTCCTTACTGCCTGAAATCTTCCAATAAGGGCCTGAAAACTTGCATTTCAGTGATGAGATGTCTCTGTAACCTCAGACATACCAGGATCTCTCCTCTCACTTTTTTTTTGTAACATACTTAACTGCATGGATGAAGATTCACTTAGCATCACAAAGCAATTCCTCTAATGCTCCATGTGTATTTTTTCACCCTTGACACTGTTTCACAGTTTTACAGTGATCTACTCCATATAATTATGAACTTCAGTACCACTCTATTTATCTTTGTGATTTAGGCCCCTTCAATTAGCAAAGAAGTGGCTGAGAGCAACTCTTCTGCATGTACAAGTTTCCCTCGATTCCAGGATGTGAACCAATGCAGAAAATTACAAAGAGATGCAGAAAAGAAATTTAATTTATTGGGGCAAATCTGGAATTTACGTATCTAGAAAAGTCCTAAGAAGCAGAATTACTGTGTGACAAGGAAACAAACACATCAAGAAGGGCAGTAACTCTGTCCAGCATAATTTCAAGATTAATTTTCTTAGGGAACAGCCTTATCATGACAGAAGAGAATCTAGTTCCTCTTCATGCACAGAACTGCAGAAACTCTTGAAACCATTTTCACTGCTTTCCTCATTCTGTTCTCCACATCACCACTAAGATCATCCCACAATCGAAACCACAAAATGTAGTCATGAATGACCAGAGAACTCAGTGTTAATCATTCAGACAAAGGTATCCAACAACGAGCTTTTGGGAGGGGATGCTTGCTAAGAGAGCACGGCAGAAGTGAGCAATGCACAGAAAAGATGGAATGAGAATTTCACCCTGGTCACCACCTGCCAACAGGACAGAGGTCCAGTTAGAACAAAAGTGGGCAGTAATATGAAGATAATGAAGCACAGAAAAGAAAAACATAAAACCTTGAGACAAATTTTGCATTTGTCACTGGAGGGCACAAGGTCACAAAAGCTCACCTAACACAAACGAGGTATGAAATCAGTCAGCTATCTCAGCTGTCTGCACTTACCAAGCTGTCATACATCTGCTGGGCAATAAATCTTACCTTTATTTACCAAGTATATTCTAAAGAAGGTCCCTTAAAATCTGACTTGCAATGAAACAGCAAGTCTGACTGCACAGGACAGAAGCACAAATTTATAATTAGACAAATTTTGTGAAATAACATAAGGTTGTAAAAAGACACAAGAAGGGGAAGATTGTTGTTTTAAGAGAAATTAGCATAGGGGGAGGCAAAAATAAAGGTTATAAGCTGCTGTTTTCTCTCCTTGTGCTGATAAACACTGAAGTAATTCAAGTCTGTACTTGATGCAAAAACAAAAGCCCTTTAAAAACAGAAGCAAAACATACTTATAAAAGCCCTGGCAGTCAATTCAGTGAGATGAATCCAAAGCCAAATCCTATTTAAAAGGGGCTATTTGGATGCATGAACTTCTGAGTGACAGGCGAGGCAATCACCACAAATGGAAGTCGGTGCCACACGGGTGTCTGATACTCCAGCACCCCCATCGCCCAACTCCACTCAACTACTGCGGGTCTTTTATGTGCTCAGGAAAAACAAAGGTACTCAATTACTTGGTGAACGTTGATTTTTGGTTACACTACTTTTTAAACTACAGATTAATATATGGATGAAAATTTGGTTTCATGTAGTAGGGAAGAGTTGTAACACAGGACTCCAGATTGAGACATCAATGAAAAAGAAGAGATACTCTATTAATTCCTCAATTGAAATGTAGGTTAATGGTCTTTACAGTTCAATTCTAACAAATACAACTCATGGAATTTTTGAAGTTGTATTTTTACATCTCACATGTATGTGCAGAAGAGCTTGGCTGTGTGTGCAGACCAACTGTCCCATGGCAAAACCAGCAAAGTAAAAGGACAAAAACCATTTAAGCTCAGTCAAACCCCAGTTCTCTCTTCAGATGTACTGAGCAATGTCACAGTTAGTGAGCTGCTTCTCACTACTACTTTGAAGATGAGGATATCAAATATATTTGACATGTTTCATGTCAGAATTTGTCACAGAACATGAAAACTTGCACTAGCCCCAATATTTATATTAAAAACCACTACATTTTAACTGTGTTGAAAACAACTTTTGTTACCATGTCCACTTCTTTTCTCTTTTTTTTTTTTTTTTTGAGTTTCACCTTGTCTAATGCCCAGGTTTTTTATTCAATGACAAATTTAGTACACTGTAGACCTTCACAGAAATATTTCCCACCAGGGATATGCTGACATCACCACTGATACTATGCAAGAGGTAGACAAGAAGAGCCACATTAATTTCAAGCTCCATTAAACACAGGAAAGGAAGAATGAGAGGAGGGGGAAAAGTTCTCTTTACCAACTTGGAAAAGCAGCAGAGATAGGCAGAAAAAAAATTAAGAATTTTACATTAGTGTTACACATAACTGAGAGGTTTAAAGAAAAATAAAGCCAAACCTTGAGTAATATTCTACTTAAGTAGAGAACTGAAAAAAACCAAAGACGAGTATCTGCTGTATTCCACACACAAAAGAAAGAATGTGACAGATAGACTGCTTGCTGCTAATCAGTTATCAACTGATAAAGTGAATCTCAGGTTACTTTGAGTCAACTGGTGTCTGGTAGCAGTTCACTTTACGGATCCTCAAATAGGTCTTCAAATAGATAAAGTGATTCTTTTAAATGAGAGAGATCAGCTCGATGGCAGCTGCCCCAGCACTGAAGTTAAACTGCAGATCCTTCTGGAGCTGCTGTGCCAGTTGCATTAATGTGGTCCCACTGCTTGGAAAAAAAAAAAAAAAGGTGTTTTGAAGCAAACAGAACGCAGGTTAATTTTGCAAGGAGTAACTCTTTACAACATTGATTCTATTACCAGCTAATGCAGCAAAGTTCTTAGCTTGAATTAAGCCGAGTGTACATAAAGGACTGCCAAATCAATATGTAAGAGAATACAACTATCAAGACTGAGCTTTCATCCAGTCAGAACAGATCTATCTGCTTCTAGAACTGCTTCTGCTAAGGAAAGGTTCCCAATTCAGGCCTCTCAGATAACATATGGCTCTCCCCACGCTCCAGCACTGCTTTGCTAACAACAGAGTCCAGGATAACAGAATAAACTGTAATGTCATTATAGCATTTCACTCACTTTGCTCTATTGTCCACAGGTTAACAAGAAACTGGAGAGAGCTGCTCTAGGCAGCTCTTTCTGTCCAGGGAAGGCTCTAACAATGGCTCTTGGCATGCTTTAAAAACAAACAAAAAGCTTCTTTTAAAATAAAGATCTCATAAGGCAAGCAAAATGTATACAGGTCACCTTCAAATTGCCTTTCTCTTGATGCCACTATACCTAATATATAAGTAAGAGGACATATGTACCTCCTCACTTTAGCAGCCACCACAGGCTACAGACACATTACAAATACTTGGAGAATCACGGGAATACAAGTATTAAAAAACCCAAACCTAATGTTTTCAAGTAGTCACCAGTCAAGTGAAATGGAAAGGTGTGCCTGATAAAAAGCAGCCCTACATCTACCAGGAAAAAGACAATAAGAAACCATAGTTTCTTCATAGGAATTCACAGATTCATGGGAATTCAGTTCCACACATGAACAGGAAAACCAAGGGGTACTTGGTTTAATGTGGGAAACACAAGCTTTTAAACCGAGTTAATCTTTCTCTGGTTTAAAACAAATCAGCCACCACTGGGAATCAAACTAACAGTTCAACAGCATTTGTTACAAAGCAGGATCCACACAGTCCATCCCAAAGGAAAAACGGTTTTTTGGGTTTTTTTTCTCAGATTCAAGGAGCAGCAAAGTCAGGAGAAGAGGAGCCAGCACCTTGCACTATCAGTCAGTAACACTCACCCATAGATTTGTTACTCCAGTTACTAAACCAGAAAATCCTCAAATTAAAGGAGAGTAGAAGGTTTGCAAGCAATTTGCAGCTCCAGTTTCACATTAACGCTCCAGATTAAGGCTTGAAACAAAAATGAGGCTATCAGCAAACCTTTGTTTGGGGTTGAAAGCTTTGATGGCTTAAAATAAAGCTCAACAGATAGTCCAGCAAATCAAACAAAGCCATTCCACCCTGCTCACCTTCGCACTACTCGCTGTCATTTCAGTTTAAAAGCTTTCAGCATTAAGCAAATAAATTCGTGGACTGCAGACAAAATTAAAGAGATGCTACAACTGCTCCTGACAAACAGCCTGGCCATGAGCAAACCTCGACTGCTGATAAGACTAGAGAAAAAAAGAAGCCTTCTTGTCCAACAGATCCCTATTTTATTCCTTCATCAGCTTATGCAGATCCACCTTCTTGCTCTGCAGAAGGGAACAAACACAAGTACGCTGAAAACTGCATTTACTGGGTTTGTTTGTCTCTCCATCCATGTTAAAAACCAGAGAAGTCCTGATGGTTCAGATCCCACAGCTCGAGAATTGTTATCAGCCACCTTCGAGTTCACGGCACAAGACTAATTCCTAACCTTTGGCCCAGAAACCAGCCACTGATTTAAAAAAAAAAAAAAGTGGTACAGGATACAAAATGGGGATTAGCACCACTAGGAAGAGGAAGGCCTTGTTTTATATTCTTCGGCGCCAGGGACAAAGCTTGATGGAGCATTCTCGATCTGGCTTGTCCCACGTACACAAGGAGCTACAAATCTCATGTGTGGATACCTCTCACACCAAAGATCGTGTCTTCACAGCAAGAGGAAAGAGAACATTACCTTCAGCAGGTCTAAGGACCCTTTTAGTCCTTAGAGGTTAGGACCTAAGGAAGATTGTTCAGGTATGAAACTGGAGACCTCCTGAACAATGAAGCTTGCAGTTGACTCTGACACTTCTCGTGGGCTTTCAGGGAGCTCCCACAGCACATGGCAAAGAAGAACATCCTTCCTGAGTCAATCAGACAGTTCACATGGGCAGCCAAAGTGGAGTACGCAGCTGAAAAAGAGACATGCTTCTTGAATCCTGGACTCCTCTTTCAAATTCTCCACAGGATTTGTAATCCAGAAGTTTGGTGCACACGCTAAAAACGTTAAAGAAAAACAAGCTAAGGTTTCCTTATTAATTTAAGCAATCCAAACACCGAGCCTGCGAAGGCAGCACAGCCTGCTGAGGTTCCTTGCCCAAAGGACAAGGAAAGTACAAAGCAAATCACCTCAGCAACACTTCCCTGTTCCTGGACAGGCATATGGGGCAAGGCTCTTCGGGAGAAGACGTGCCTCAACAGGCCTGAGATGAGAAGTTCCACCAGTAGCTTACCCTGAGACTGCAAGGTCATTTTAGCAAGACCGTGACACGCTGATTTAGAACGTGAACCACAATACTTGCTACTGAAAACATGACACGGCATTTATTTGCTAGGCTGTTATTATTAAGCTCTTTCTGCTTTGAAAGTTAGGAAATGAACCAAAGTCATTTCAGGTTTGAGTCGATTATGCGGCAAAATATTATAAGGAACAACGAACTGAAGTCACAAGTTCACGGGGAGAAGGACACCTGAAGAAAGGTCATCACCTATAGGAGCAAATGTTTCTTCATATCTGAAAGCATCAGTGGGTCTGGGGGGGTCCATGTGAAGAGAGAATAATGGAATAAACAACAGAAGCTCTCAAACAGGAAGAAATACACCAGAACGCACCCGCTGTCAGTGAGAGTGCACAGCCCCTGACAGGCAATTATTCTTTGATCTATTGGCTGAAGCACTGAACAAACACTCTGAAATTCCAGATAGAGCCTTGTGCATATCACGATTGTGGTCACAATGACCAGTTTACTTTTATCATCATGAGCCTTTTCAGAGCAGTGATAAGAAGTGTTCAGAATGAGACAGTTTTCCATCAAGATGTATAGTCCAGTAAGATAAAATTTAATCATAAATTTAGCTGCCCTTCGAGCACTGAGACCATTACTTACCAACCCCGGACATTAAGATGCATTTACATGTCTAATTGCTCACTGATGGGGACCACAAACTACATCTGACACTGCAAAACGTTTTTCTCATCTCTAATTCTAAAGGAATAAGCAAAATGTTTCAAGTGTGACCCTTCAGAAAAAATGGGAAAAGCTGACACGAAGGGCTGGCAAAAGTCTTCTCAGCATCCTCTGTCTGCTCCACAATTCCTAAATGGGGGGTAGTGGTGTCAAATTTAAGGACCTCTTATACAGTGTTACTTAATTAAGTGTGAGGTAATTTCCACATCAAAATATTCAAGGTAAAGTCCACGACCTACAGAAACATGAGCCTTGCCATCAGCTTATTAAACAGATTCTAACTATGGTAAATTAAAACTCAAGAGTTACGGGTCAAAACCCTAACACTGACACAGTCCACCCTAATTTTTGCCACTTCACATACAACTTGAGCCCCGAAATCTAGTTGCAACTTTTAACCACAATAATTACAATTTCAGGAGTCAACCTTCAGATTTCTCCCTCTTCTCCTGTTCCAATCTCCAGCGTGACAGGCGGGTTTTTGTCTTTGCTTAGGCTTTACTATCAGCAACACAGTTACACCATGGCAAACCCTGTGCCCAGAACAGCTTGTACAGAGCTCTGCACTTGAGTTTGGCCAAGATGCAGTGAGATGAGGCAAGTCACAGCCTCGCTCCTTCCTGTGGATACAACAATGCACCATGATGACAGCTCAAATCCCAGCACAGCCACTGCTTTGGGAGCAAACACACTCCTAAAATCTTCACCAGAATCCCAGTGCCTACAAAGATACATGTATAATTACCTCTTGATTCTGACTGAGAATTCAAATACACGTTCAGGAGACAGCTTTCCCACCATAAACCACGCTCCAGAGCCATTCTGCTCGAACCACTGGCTGTAAAGCAAACTGAACCACGAGCTGAAGCTCATAAAAGCTTATTCACAGAAAAGGTACGTATTAAAAACGAATAGCACAGCATTAAACTGGTCTGCCAAGGCAGAATGTAGAGTAGGTACAGCAGGAGAATGGACCCTTTCTGCCCCCTGCAGTTCCCATTGCTCCCTGGATTTTTAAGACAGCCTTAGGAGGGATAGTAGTTACCATTCTAGAAACAGAACCATTTACATCTGGCTCTCACCAACAGCCAAGGCATTTTTACAGCTGCATTCATCTGATCAACAGTGAAACTGCCCAGTGATCAGCTACATGTATGGAATGTTTCCTGTGACAACTGTATGATGTGGTTGTCCTTTATCACAAAAAGAATATCCCCTTCTAACAAACCTTTAATTTAGCCTCATCATTCTGATTGAGACTAAGAAGAACCTTCACCAATAAGTACGCAGTCACAGCTGTGCTCCTAGAATATATATCCATATTATACATGTATATATAAAATATTAAAGGACAAAGGATTGTTTTCTAGTTATTTATTTCTAATTGTATGGACTATCTAGTTAAATTTATTTCTGATTATTTGACTATAAAAATGCCACCAAACAGAAAATCCCATCTATCAAATTTTACATATAAAACTGTAAGGCAAACATATGGACAGGGAATTTCAGTAAAGAAAAATTCCATGGAAGAAGGTCTCAAGTCCATATGCAGGGGAGGTAAGTACCTTAATTGTCATTTATAGACTTTCTCCAATCCTTATGAACACAGATAGGGAATGAACCCCATATTCAGCTACCCCAAACGGTACCCTATATATGACCATGTACTCCCATATATTTCAGGTGGGCTGAATTCAGGTACCCAACTATTTTCACACTGACAACCTGCTTAAGAAAACGGGGGGGGGGGGGGGGGGGGGAGGAAAGGCATTTTTATGTATTAGGAAAACTGGTGTTTTCCGTGAGCTGACAGATAATTTTGCAACAACCCTGTTCTGCTTTATGAGCCTGGCTGTGCAAAGAGGAAGTGAGAACAGATTGATTACAATGGAATATTATGTATTTCCAGCTGTTTTCTCAAGCAATGATGAACACATCCCTACCATTAGATTTCAGAAGAAAAAACTGTTGCAGCATACAACTGGTATGCAGGTTACACAGGATGCTCCATATTTATAAAGAAAAAAAGGTAATTTTGCTAATAAAATTTTATTTTCATTCTTCCACGTAGCACTTGCTTTATATTTGTCTGAGACATCTTCATACCTCACTTGTATTTTTTTCTTCCCCAGCACATATATAATTTTTTCCTCCATTTAAGCTTTTAAGCTGCAAGTACCACCTATTATATCCCAATTTGTATTTTGACGTACTAAAGGCTAAATAAACCCAAATTTTTACTAACATGCTTCATAATATCGGCTTGTAGGGGGATTGTAGGACACTGAAAACAAGTCTGGCTACATTTTGCAGGGCTGTCAAGTAACTGAATACATTTAAAACATGTTTCTTCTCAGATTCCATTTTTTCCTCTAAGTAAAAAACTGGAAAACTGGATTGTCCTGAGAACATGAACCGAACACAGAAAAATGGTTTGGCACCTCAACCCTGAAGTCCAGCCTTCATGCTCTACTTCTATTATGAATAATAAGCTGAGCAGCTTAATGCAAAGCACTGGGATCTGAAAGTTCTCAATGGGTTGCTCCAACACAAACACAATTCGTGCTGTCCCAAAAACCAAGTTCTGCTCCGTGTGTAGCTGTTGCCTTCCCTCCTCAGTCACCAATGCGACGACTGACAGAAATCTGCCAAGTCACTTTGAAGCAAAAACTAGTTGATTCTGGGGAAAAACAGTAATTAGTTGCACAGCGAAGAGAGAAGCCCTCCAGAAACATGCCTGTGGACAGAGATGTCATTTAGGAGATAGGTGGGGGAAAAGCGCTCTTCCTGCCTTTTCCCTGGTTTACAGGGATTTTTCCCAGGCGCCAACAGCTCCCAGAGCAAACCATCCCCTGCCCTTCCCTGTACTCCAGGCTGAGCCAGTTTCTTCCCCCCGCCCCACTAGGGCAGGAATCCCCTGTTCCAAGTGGATTAGGAGCACGAGCAGCTTTTTTTTTTTTTTTTTTTAAAGGGAAAAAAAGAAAACCCCACACAGACATAACCGAGCGAGCCGCAGCCGCGGCGCCGGGACCCGCTCCCAGCCATTGTGCTCCGCGCAGCCCCCCGGGCTCGGGCGCGGCCCCGCGGGGCTCCACAAAGCTCCGCCGCAGGCCGGACGTGCCCGGTGCCCCGGGCCTCCCCTCCCCCCGGTATTCCGGGAAACCTCCGGGAGGAGGAGGAGGAGGAGGAGGAAGCGGCGGCGCTGCGGAACAGCCCCGCTGCGGAAAAGCCGCCGGGGCAGGTGGCAGGGAGAGAGAGGCCCCGCCGGGGCTGGTTCTTCCCTCCTCCATCCCGGTGCTCCCCCCCTCGCCATCCCGGAGGCACCGAGCGCTTCCTCCTCCCTCCCTCCGCCCAGGACCGCGTGCGGGAGCCCGGGCCCACCTGCCCCGCGGGGAGGGAGGGAGGGAGGGAGACCCGACCCGTCCCCTCCCCGAGGCGGCGGCGGGTGGGTCGGAGAGGGAGGGAAGGAGGGGAAGGGAAGGGGGATGGATGCGAGCCGCCCCCGGGTACCTTGCGCTTCCTGGTCTCGGCCGAGCCGCTCCACACGAAGCACTGGTAAATCGCCCGCAGGTTCTGCTTCCAGTTCTCCACCTTGAAGCCGGTCACATGGCAGCACCCGGCCGCCGGCGGACTCATGTCAGACCCCCCCACATCAATCCGCCCGCACACGGGCCGGGCCGGCGGGCAGCGAGCCGGCCCCTTCCCCCGCCCCACAGCACCGACACGGGCCGGGGCCCCCCCGCCCTCAGGGGCTCCGGCCCCTCACGCCGCCGCCGCCGGGGAGCCGCTGGCACATAGAGCCGGGGCTCCGCCACGGCCCCCCGGCTCCGAACAAAGCGCGGCGGGCGGGCAGCGCGCACTCCCTCCCGCCCTTCTCCCGCACACAAAGATGGGGCGCTCTGAGGCGAGCAGGAGAAGGAGGAGGAGGCGGCGGCTGTAGCGGCCGCTGCCGCCCCCGGAGTGGCCGCCGCTCCCTTCTACCTCATAGAGGCCGCTGTGGAAGCGGCGGGCGGAGAGGAAGGGAGGGGAGGGGGGCGCTGGCGGCGGAGGCGACCCTGGCCGCGGTGCGAGCGGGCGGTGTGTGGGGAAGGGGGCGAGTCCCCGCCCGCTGCCGCTCCGGCTCCCCCCGCCGGCGCCCGCACGGCTCTTGTCCCTTTAAACCGCCCCCCCGCCTCCTTCGCCGGCTCCTTCCTCCTCCGCCTCGCCCGCGCCCCCCCCGCCCGCCGCGAGCAATGGTCCGAGCCGCTCACTCAACCCAGCCCGCCCGGCCCGGAGTGGGACAGACCAACGGGGAAGGGGCGGGAGGGGCGCCCCCTCTGCCCCGCCACCCGCGGGGGAGGGAGCGGCGGCGGGATGGAGCGCAGCAGTTGGTCGGCCCGCCTGTCAATCCGTTCTTCTCTACAGTCTCATTGGTTGCTTTCCCTTTCTTCTCCCCCCCACCCTTCCCACGGAGCATTTCCCCCTGACGGAAAGGGGCGGGAGAGGGATGATTGACAAGGCATAAGACCAACTGAGAAAAGGGGCGGAGCCTGCGCGGAGTGTATAGCTGTATGATTGGTTAGAGCTGCCGTCAGTCATGCTTCAAGCCGAGAGTGGATTGGTGCAGGCCGCGGAGGGGGCGGTCCCTCCCAGCGCAGCCTGCGCTGCGGTCACATCCGCTGGTGCCGCTCTCGGCGCTCCCTCCGCGGCTTCCTGAGGGAAGAGGGATCTCCTGAGGGGAGCGGGACCGCCGCGCTCCGGGGAGAAGCTCCGCGCCGCGCTCCGAGGAGCTCCCACGGCCATATATGGTCCCTCCATACCCTCGTTCGGCCTGGTGTTTCCATAGGGAAGAAACAAAAAGTGGTGTATAACCAGAAGTGGTGTTGTTTCAGTTTTTTCCTATACAAGGAAATGGGGAGGCGGTGAAAAACGTTGGAATCTGTACATAGTTTTCAGCTCGTATGCCACACACACTATAGGGTTACATAATGGAGTTAGGCAAGAGGGAAGAGATGGGAATTTTGCCGTGGTTTCTGGAGAGAGAGAGAGAGGAGGCTTTGCAGAGGCTTCTTAAGGACTGTGCAACAAGAAAACAAGTGGTGAAGCACCACCGCGTTATTTTATCCATCCATTTCTCAGTGAGTGCTAATTGCATTCTTTCTCAGGAGCTGTACCCTTGAAATCTTCACCTGGCAGATTTTGATATGGTTCCCAGCTCCTTGACCTGCTGCTGCAGATTCCAGAAATCAGAGACATCTGTGACCCTCACCTGAGGACAGACTCGCTTTCCATTTCCTTCAGAGGTGCTGCCATTTTAAGAAAGGGAGCAGGGAAGCTGGAAGTAAAAGAGTTTTTAATGGTTTGTGTATAACCATAATGTTGGGTGGCAAAGCAAACAGACCTGGGTTTGTAACCTCAGGGGGTGAGGCAGCAGCAGGACACCCTGTCCTGCCAACACACCTGTGCCATATGGGACACTTGTAATAACACAGAATGTTCAGTCTCCTGGCTCGTACTCCTCGTTAGCCTCTCCCTGAAATCCCTCTTCCATGCAGTCTGGGGATTACAGTCCAGCAATAAACCTAGAATTGCCCCACAGGTGGAAGAAAAAAGCTGCCAAGAGCCAGGAAAGAGCCTGATTATCCCACTGCATGCACAAGTTGCAATGAATGTTTCAGAAGATTAGGAGTGAAATCTGGAGTGAGGATATACCCTCTCTTTGATCCTACTTAGTCATTAGACCTACTAAGTCATCCCAGTGCAGCCCACAGGGGCTGTACATCCTTCCTGTGTTAACCCATTACCCTCTGAGGTGTGTTTGCCCACAACACTTCCAGCCACAGGCGCCTGATTGTGGCAGCTCAACACCACCCACCCTCATGAATTTGGCTTTCTTATGCTGCTCAAGGCACCTCAGCTTCAGAATATGGCCCATTCCATTCATTATTACCCAAAATAAGTTCCAAGGGTTCAGGTGCCCTGATACCTGTAGCAGGGCAAAAGTACACTGACCCCCAGGGGAACCAACCAGTTTTCAAAAGCAGCAGTCACAGAGAGCCAGCCCCTTCCTTGTGAAAGCCACCTAAACATCCCTCAGAAGAGTGGGAAGTTAAGGATTATCAGCCCAAGGTGGATAGAAGGGAATGGAATGGGTGATTAATGTCCCAACAGCATCTAATATTTATTCTCTGCCATCTGAGTATTTCCAGTTAAACAAAACCCCCAATATTGCTACAGTCTAAATCCAAGCAGAAAGTTATTCTTATTCTGCACCAACCTACTGTTACTAATCTGGGGCTTTTCTCCATGGCTACCACATCAAAACAGGAGGTAAAGATAAAAGAGAGAATTTCTGCCAATGAAATTTAAGTCCATCTCGCTGAAAAAATAGATACCAAGAAGACAATACATATGTTCAGTGTCCTGCAGGCTCTGAAATTTTCACAGAGATTTCTGTGCCGCTCTGTCTTGCAGAGTCCCCGTGGTTACTCCACATAGGGTGTGGTGTCTTGTGCAGAAATAACAAGAACTGTGAGTTTAAACACAACAGTTTTAAGAAACACCTACAATTTTTAGTGTTTTCCTCTCAAGTAAATATTTTCTTTGGAAAAATACTAATTTTTTCTCCCTGGCCATTTCCAGAGCAACTATCATAGTTAACTACTTTTGCTTCCTGAGGTTCTTGCTCACTGCTTGAAGACCTGCTGAGGATGTGAGGAGCATCCTCTGAGCCACAATGAACCCACACACAGGACACCCATCCTGGACCACACCTGCTGTCACTGTGGGCTGAGACCCCACTCTCACCTCCAAAAGGCAGCAATGGAGAAATTCAAAGATCAACTCTTAGGGGGCATTTCCAAGGTATGGAGGTTGCCTTTCAAACTTGAAGTTCCCCCAAGGTTTTCTTGGCACCTTATTCTCCACTAAAAAGGGTCTATTTAAGCTAGAAATTGAACTCGAGGTTCTTGTTGTAAATCTTTTTGGAACCAGAATAAAGTCCTCTCTAAACTCATGTGGAAAATAATGTCTCCTGAGATTTTTTGAAGTCAGCTCCTGACTGGGGGAGCTTGAGGCAAGTGTCATTAAACCCTTTGCTTTCAGTCTTGTGTAGACACCAGGATCTTTCCCGGGAAGTATAAAAACTTCCAACTCTACAAACACTTCTTGTTTGTTGCAGCCCACACAACAAAGGTGACACAACAGCACAGAGCAGCAGCCAGAAGAAAATAGGAGTGGAAAACAGTGACAACACTTTATCAGGTTGTAATTGTCAAATCAGGGCCTGCTTGCTGCACACACACACACACACGGGTTTACAAGTTTGCTGTAGTTTAATTTACTCTTGGGCATAGCTTGGGAGTGTTTCCAGAATAAAGCCTTTTGGTGCAGCAGATAGCTTGGGAAAGGGTTTGCCTCTGGGGGAAGGAAACAGTTTCAATCCCTCCTGTGTCTCTTGGAGGAATTTTTAATTTTAAAGCATTGATGATTATGCTAATTAGTGCTTACCCTCAAATGCCAGTGGAATATAAATGTTGATAGTAGCTAAAACATACTGCAAATGTGCAGCAAAGTCTTCCTCTGGAGAGTCATCTGCGTTCATGATAGCTCAGCTGGGAAGAAACAGCGTTCTTCACATGGAAAAGCAAAGTAACTGCCTTTCCAATCCATGTCATCCCAAGGTGGCACTTCTAGACTCCTCTGGATAGACATGAATCAACTGTTACTTTATCACTTGGGCACGCTTTTCCACAATATGTGTTAAAATGTCCAATTTAGCTCTCAGGTAAACAGGAACCTTTCCCTTCGATCAGGACTATGAGCAACATAGTCCAAGGACTGCAGAGATAGGTGGATGTCAGTGGATCAAAATGACTTAGAATTTGGTAATCCAACCCCTGACCTTTTCCCCTGGAATCACGGACTCCTGTATAGCTCACTTAAATCTACTGACAATAAAATGGTTTCTGCAGATCTCCTCAAAGCAGTGCACAGAACCCCATAGATTGAAAAGAGTCCTAGAAAAACACAATGCCTGTGCTTATTTTTCTGAAGATCATTCATTAGATTTCCCGTCAGCGCTGTCATAGGATGAAATCTTGGCCCCAGCTGAACTCAACAGGAATTTTGCCACTGACTTGAATGGAGCTAAAATGTCACTCCTGCTATTTGTCAAGTCAATTATATCCAGACAATACTTTAACATCTGGCTTCAAGTGAACACAGAGAACAGTTCACTCCCTCAGCCTCTGAAGACAAGGCAGGACATTGGCCATCTCCATAAAAATGAAACATTTGTTCTTGGCAAGCTGCTGTAATAGAGAGGGGATCCCTCCAGTGGCACTATCAGAACCCCATCCCTGTTCCTTAGCCTATAGTTATTGGCAATGGCATCAATTGATTCTCTGTCACTTTCTGGGAAGAATTTCAAAAGCACCCATCTACTGTTGCAAGTCATTCTGTTGTAAAAACTTTGTTTAGAACAGCAGATCTGGCCTCATCTGTGGTTTCTCGCAGACAAGGGGGGTTTTCACCCTGTTCATCTTCCATTTCCCAAAGCACTGGAATGTTCCTTGTTGGGTCAGGGAGGAGCTTTTCTATCTAAACCCTTCCCTGAATATGGTGGTCAGAAGTAAAGATGAAGGATAACTGATTGAAGAAGAACAGCTGGTATGAGGTTGTTTCCCTCTCTAAAAACCCACCTGAGACAAGGCAATATTAATTTATTGCAAAATATCCAGGTGAGATCAACGACAAGTGGGGCACACCTTTTCCTGGCAGAAAAAAATAAAGCTATGGGGGTATTTGATCAGTGGTGACTTTAAAAATCTATTTAAATGGGAAGAATCAGAGAATCATGGGATGGTTTGGGTTGGAAGGGACCTTAAAGATCATCCAGTTCCAACCCCTGCAATGGGCAGGGACACCTTGCAGTGGACCAGGTTGCTCCACATCCTGTCCAACCTGGTCTTGAACACTGCCAGGGATGGGGCAGCCACAGCTTCTCTGGATATCTCTGGGCATCCACAACTTCTCTGAATCATTGGATGATGTCTGGAAGAACACGGATGTACAAAGAGAGAGCCTTTTATGCATCAGGTGGACAAGGGTTAGGGTTCTTGTTCCCAGCTCCCAGTACTGGTGAGTTGCTGCACTGCTCACCTGTGCAAAACCAGCTTCCCTTGGTCTCATTCCGTCCCCTGGGAAGCAAAACCAAACTCAGCCTCCAGTATCTGATGAGCCTTAATTCCCAGCACTTAAATAATTAGCTTCTCAAATGTACGAAAACAACTCTCATTTTCTGGATTAATGAAGGGAGCTGGGTTCCACTGAGCACAGCTATTATGGAGCTGCTAATGCAGCGTTTGATTCCATCGCCTGCCACTGAGCACAGAGCGCTCCGGGCTCCTGGGAGAGCGGGAACACAGGGAGAGCAACGCTGGAGGGTCACAGGGGAAGGCAGCGGGGGAAACCCTGGCAGTACCTCGTGGGTCTGTGCAGAGGGAGGGCTGGGTTTATTTCTACGTCTGCTGAGTTTCAACTGGGTTTGTGAAGATGCCACATAACCCAAAGGAAGGCTAAAGCTCAGGGAGGCACTAAGTGTGGGTAGTTTGCTTTAATCACAGGCCAGGCAAAGGCAGTTTCTGTAGGAGAGTAACAGAAATGTAACACACACAGAAGCCTAAACCCGAGGTAGCCACACAGCAGCTTCTGCCCTGGTGCTGTAGCCAGAGCAAATGGCAAAGAGCTGGAAGGCTACGGAGTGTTTTTGTCCCCCCTGCTCATTTGGCTTAGGAGCTGGTAGAAAACTGGTTGCAAAAAGTCAGTCTTGCCTCATCTTGGCAGGTACAGGCATATAAACCCATCAAAACAAACTTCTGTTCTTTCTTTTGTATCTCAGCACAGGACTGGCAATTTCGTTTTTCCCAAGGGGATGGTGAAGAGACTGAGCAAATGTCAGAAGGGACTGCAAAGGCTGCTTTGCTCTGCCCTGGGAGATTTAAACTGAGGCCACATTATATGAGCAACTCAATGCTATTAGGACTGTTCCCTTTCCGTCTCTGTATCACTGTTTTGCTGCCTTCCCTCAGACTGTTTCACCCAGGCAGAACCAAAAGCCCACACTGAACCTCTGTTCTACACCGAATGGGAGACAGAGAATAATTAGGAGATCAGGGATTTTGAGATGTAACTGCAGGCATTCAACAAAGTCATGCAGCTTCTCAGACAACTGGAGAAGAAAAGGCCTGGATGTTGAGTTCCTGAGATTATTCAACCATCAAAAAGCCTTTCAGTATGTGTCATTCTCCCCCATCCATTAGTACATCCAAATTAGTGGTCCTGCAGTTCTGGTATGGATTTGGAGCTAAATACCTTCTCACACTGAAGTTCTTCTCCAGCAATATGCCCTTGAGTACCTAACATCTGTCACAGCTGCAAACCAAACCAAACCACACCAAAACTTTTGACCTCTGTAAGAAAAGCCTGGAACTGTAAGGGAAGTCCTGGGTTAATCAAGAACCTTGGTGCAGACATGCAGCAGGAATTGAGAGATCAAGAAGGAAATCCATGGAATTGTGATGGTTTTTGCAGCAAAGTTTGTGCTTCGTAGCCCAGCTCTCAGAGCCAGGGACCAGGGGCACAAGAGATGCTCAAGAACTTCGGCACCTTCCCAAATCAGGGGCAGTTTTCTAGAGGTGGCCACTGAAAATTAAGCATCTTTGAAAATGCAGGGATGCTGCTTCTTATGTCAGGGCTTGTTGGGCTGCTGACTTCAGAGGAGTTACACCCTGTGTAATTTAGCTGAAGCAATCAGGAAATAATTATTACAGTGGAGAGTTAAAAGATGGTAATTAAACTGTATAAATAAATAACAGAAGTGACTAAAAAAGTCCACCCAAAGCCTACTTTTGGAGCACTATTTAATGTAAATGAATCACTTAGTGGACAATGCAACAATCATCTGTTCAGCTTCTATTCATTATCAAAAACAATACAGAAGGATTGGCAGGGAATAGCCGTGTGCCAGAGGGAGCCCTTTAGGAAATACCACAGAATCTGGACTGGCTTTTGTCTGTTCTTCTATTGTGTTCTGACAATGCTTTGCTAATGAATGTCGAACGTCATTTCAGTTGTCTTTTTTTTTTTTTTCCCCCCAAAACCAAATCAGTGGTAATCTTGGCCTTCCAGGCTTGCTTGTTCCTGTTGGGAAGACTTCCACACATTATGTATCAGTTTTGCCAAGGTCCAAGAGGCTGAGGATGTTATCTCAAGTCCCCTGGGAAATCCCACTGTAGGTGATGAGACAAAATGCTTTGATTTGGGCAAAAAACCATTAAGTTTTAAAGAAATCATCACCTATCTCTGAAACATGCAGTTCTTGAGTGAGTTGTATACTCAGTAAATTCGTCTTTTGTTACTCAATTTGCAAGGACAATAACCTCATTCTGAGAAATAAGCTACTTTTCCATTGGGAGTATTTACTCCCAGCATTATCATGGGAGTTATCTGCAGGAAACTGCAGGCTAAAGGGAATCCTCATTAGGGATCTGGGGAACTAAACCTACCAGGCTGACACCTATGCCAGCACGAACAGAGGTAAGAATATATCAAGCACTAAAATATTGTCATTATGCCTCAGAATCGATGATCCACTGACATTCACATCTCTTTAAGAGTTTGGAATATCTCAAACTTCAAACTTGAAGGTGCAGCAGATACCCAGAGGGGTTCTCTTTCTTACCTGGTTCCCTGGCTCACTCCTATGTTGCTGCTGCAACTTTCAGCTCCTGCAGCGTTGCTGGTTCAACTCTGTGCAGCCCTGCAGTGTAAAATCACTGAAAACAGTCTGAGCTAAAAAAAAAGGGCAACAATGATACACATAAGAGAATAAACAGGCTTTGCTGTTGAGAAACTGCATTTGGAATGGCACACAGACTCGACTTCTCAAGGTTGTCTCTGGGGTTATTTTATTTAGTATTAAAGAAAATCTTCGGCTCTGCAGCAAATCTCTGCAGCCAGAGATGATTTCTGTCAAATCCAGAGTATGTGGGTTTCTAGTTAACGCTGTCTAAAATTTGAGATAGAAATGCACACTTCATAAAATCTTGCTCTGAGCTCAGTCTTCCAAATAAAACAGACAGAGATGGCATCAAACCCCCCAGGGCTTAGGCTTGCAAAATCCCCACCAAGTTCACTGCAGGCTTGGTGAGAAATTTGGGAGTTTTACTCACAGCATGAACTCAGAATGCCACTGGAGGTGGGACTCGAGGGCTGACAGCCCCTCCGGGGACTATTTCTGATATTACTATTTCCAGCTTCTTCCTGTCCTTCATCTGGAGATCATTACTGCTGGAACAGGGGCTGCAGAATGGGTGGCACATCTTCTCTCCTCCGTGTCACCACGACGCTCAGAATAGCAAAGGAACCTGAAATAGTTGGTGGTTTAGATTAATACTCTGGGCTGTGAGTGGTGATGCACAGTCCAGCTGCCACCTCGGGGACAGGACTGAGACCTCTGGGGCAGCAACATCTGAAATCAGTCCACCTGGAACTGCCACAGCTCTTTGGGGGACACCATTAGTATCACAACTACATCAAGACACATCCTTCTTGGTACCTACTAGCTCGAGCTGCCATGTAGAGTGGTGAAAATGGGTGGTCATAACACCCTAAAACTGCAATCCTGAATGTTGCTCTTTCACTAAAAAAAAGTTTATCACTGGCCAGGGGTTGGGCAAGGAGGGAAAACTACTGAGGTTCTGATAAACAATAGTTCGTTTTGCAAGATCGTTGCCACCATTTGCACTAATTGACACTTTTTCTTAGCAATCTCTGTTAAAAGACAAAAGATCTCAAGATCTTCTTTTGGAAGAAAAAAAACCCCTGACTATGTTAATGCCCGGTATATTAAAAGCATAATTCTAATATTGGGATACACTGGGAAGAAACTGGAGTAATTACCTCCCTTTGTTTAATAAACTTCCTCTAAAAGATCCCCAAAAAATGTATTCAGTAAAATTCTGTTCCTCCCTGCTCTGGTATAGAATTTTTTTTTTGTTAGTCCCTCGAGTAGTTGCCTAAGTCAGGTCTCACTGTAATTACACACCTCGCAGCAGTGCGGGAGACTTAATTAAGAGAGTCACTGTAGGTGTGTTGTCAGACAGACAGAACCCAGTGCTGCTGGAGGAGGCACCGGGGTCCGGCTGCAGTGGGCATGTTTGGGAAGAAAATCCAAGTTTGCAGAGGATTTTGAGATCTTCCTGCAAACAGCAGCGTGGACACACCCAGCAGCTTCTATTCAAAGCCCCTCAACTCCATCATCAGGGAGTCTGTGGTTTTAAAAATCTCTCTGTACTCACCAGGAGACGCTCTGCCACACGGCAGGATTTCAGATTCTCTCCTCCCCTCCTCCCAAAAGTGTGACTCACCAGTTTCAAACGGTGACATTTCATTCCCAAACTATTCCGGGAGCATCTGGCTCCACAACACATGGGAATGTGGGGAGAAGGGAGGAGGGGAGGGAGAGCCAGCTCGCACAGTGAAAACCACTCATTCTCTCCCCCACACAGGTATGTTGCTTTTAAATTTCAGAACCACATAATTTGGGACACGCTGGCAAATTCCATCGGAGGAAAACAATAAAACAAGCACATTTCAGGGGGAAAAAAACCCACCTTCACGAGCCAGCGATGCAATTCCCTGTCAGCCAGGAAGGACTGGGAGAGGGGTTTGCTCTCCAGATGGAATAGATGTGAGGAAATGCCCTGTCCCCACTTCTTACCCTCCATCCCTGCAGCTCTGGGCGAATTTCTGTGTGATGCAGACCCGGGGTTTAGTCACCACCGATATCTTACTAATGATGAACAAATGTATGTGCAGTGGGACGACGACAACAGGGGGGTGACAAATAAATCACCGTCAGCTCCCGGTCCCGAGAGGAGTTTCGCGTCACACCGCAGCTCAGCACCGCTCGTGTCCCTGCTCTGGGCACGTCACTCCCATGAGCACAACATTCCACACGTGAGGGGCGGGATGCTGCGGGCACCGACCCCGGCAGCGCACAATTGGAATCGCTGCCACTGGGGCAGTGCCAGGGGCAGGAGCGAAATCCCTCCTGGCCTCAGAGTGTGAATCTGCGCACGGCTGATTGGGTGGGAGCAGCGATCCAGCCCCATTCATTAATGTTTGTAAAATTCCACTGGGAGGGAGATGGGCGCGATGGGAGTGTCGGGGGTGGCTGCTGGCAGCCTGCGAGGGCACTGGGAACACCAGCCTGGCACTGAGGTACAGGCACCAGCAGCCTGGCACTGGGGAAGTGGGATCACCAGGCTGCAGGGACAAACCTCGGCGAGTGCTGAGGGGTGAGAGCCTCAGGGAGCCGTGGAAGGGCCCCAGCACCTGGTTATCCCATGTGTGTGCCGGGTTGGGATGCTGGGAACAGGCTGTCACGGCTGATGGCAGCACAGCCCTTCCCCGTGCATGTCTGCACAGGAAATGTTTGATTACACTTTCATTCATCTCCTCTGCCGCCGTTCTAAAAGGGGAGGCTGTTCCTGTGGACTTTGGGACCTCGTGCTTGCAGATCCAATCTTATTCCCATTCTTTCCTTGGGGGAGCCCCACCGAAATCAGTGCTCGTTGAAGGAAGAGGAAGCTGGCTCCCTGTTCGATCCTGGCATGCAGCAGCAATGACCTTGGCTAGGTAACCATCCCCTGAATACAAAGATGGATATAAAAGCAGCAATTCCCTTTTTTAAAAACCAACCAGTCTTCTGCTAAGGTAGGGAAAGGCAGTGGTTTGTTAAATAAATGCCTCTGTCAGAGCTAGATTTTTTTTTTTTTCCCAGCTTCCCTAAATGCCCTTCACCAGCAGAGAGGGGGAGGGGACCTGCTCTTTGAAGCCTTTTCCTTATGGGAATAGAAAACACGGAAAGAATTCAATTCTCTGCCACAACCCAGCAGCACTGATCCAGGCTTCAAACCCCAAAGCCCAGGAGCCCAGCGGGCTGGTGGGTGCCTGGAGCCTGCAGCACCACAGATTAGCCTGGTTCGATATCCAGCATCATTAAGTGTCCCCCGTGGTGTGAAACACAAAAAGGAGAGGGAAAGGAATGGAGACTGGGGAAGAAAAATTAGGAAATTCTGTGCAGAAAGAACTGCGTTTATCCAAATCTTTGATCAAAGCACCATCTAGTGAAGAACAGGCTCCTTGCAGCTGGCAGCGCTCTGGGCAGCTGCACCAACATTTGCCTTTCACCACAGGTTTGCTTCTAAAAAACCCAAATATCACCCAAATATGCACAGCCCGCGCTGGATCCGAACGAACAAGAACATGCCCCCAAGGTGCTGCCCTCTGCGTAAATATTTCTCCAGCGGAAACGTGTTCCCCTCCTCCCATCGTCTCCCATCGCCCCACTGAAACCCGCAGGGAACGGGGCACCACAGGAAGAGAATGATTTCCATGTTGTAGTTTGGGAGCTAAGGAAAAGAAAAGGTAAGTGAGCAGTCCAAGGTCGTGCAGGAAGCCAGAGGCAGATCCGGGAATAGAGATCAGCCACCCTGGACCCAGGGATGCCTGAACAATAGCACAGCCTCTCCCTCTGTTGTCATTTAACTCCTTCCTGACCCACCAAAACCCAGGAGAGTGGGGGGCACTGCACTCCCCTGCACACGTACAGCTCTTGGGGGCCCAGCCCACAGCCCTTACCTGCTTTTCCCGCTCCAAACCAAGGAGGGAAGGCAGCAGGGAAGGACAGGGTTGGGTATCCTGAGAGCAGTGAAGCTGCATGTAGGAGATATTTCTCTACAGTGGGCCTGAGCTGTCCCCTCAGCAATTAAAACAGCCACAATTAGCATCTTTTCATGGAAATGGTACCTCAGCTTTGCCATTTCTGTGTGTGACAAAACGTTGTTATCTCCCCTGGAGGGATTCAACTCCATTAAAATGGTCGTGGTGTATGTTTGAGGATCTTCAGCTGCAGGAGGAGAGGATATTGCTCCCTCTCCCTCTTCCCCAGCTTCTGAGTTATCTGCAAGGATTGGGGATTTGCAGCACGATCACACATCAGCAAAGCAGTTTCACTAAGTCTACACTGTTCTCATACTGAGCTTGGAAATGCTGCAGTGCAGGGTCTGGAGAAGGCAGTAATTATAAACAACTGGAGCCAAACCTTATAGAAAATAACTGGAAAAGAAGAATAATACTCAGGTGGTGGAAAAAAACAGTGAGTGAACTGCAATGAACTGAACCTACGGCAAAATTCTCCCAGAGACAAGAGCTGAGAGAAACAGTGACCAAGTGTCCAGTGACAGTTCTCTGAAAGGAGTTTGATGTCCTTGAGTCAGAGCCCAGTTCCAAACCAGAACTGCAACGGGGGCAAAAATCAAGACCAACCTCTTGGGTCCACTGTGTGGAAGGGACACAGACAACTATCTGCAAATTGCTGCAGGGGCAAGGAATGGGAGAAGCCCCAAGAAGCCCTTACTTCTCTGTTTTCCATCATAGTTCTCTCGTTTTTTTCCCCTACCACCCTGGTCTGTTTTCATTCCCTCCTATAGCCCTGATCTATGGGAGCAGAGAGGGAAGGAGGAGAACCTGCACCCTCACATCAGAGGCTGAGACAAGAAAATCTTTAATCATGCCACAGCCCTTTGAACATTTATATTTTCCAGCCAAAGGCACTGTGAAATTGGGAGCTTTCAGTTCAAACCAGTTCAAGGATGTTTTCCTCAGGGAAGGTTTTGGTTACCCCATGGGGATTTCTGCCCAGATCTTTGCTCTTAGGGTAAGCAACCAAAGCTTTTCTTACAGAAAGAAGCTACATCTTACACTCCTTGGAAAAAAAAGGGGACAAATAAGCGCCCAGAAGAACTAGGGCACAAAATTGCTGCCCTAGAGACTGGGGTTAAAAGGCTGCAGATCTGCACTCAGTGATGATTGCAGTAAAGCAGATGTCACCAAACACAAGTGCAAATAGTTCCCTGAGTTTGGAGATTTTTTTTTCCCCCCACAAAAAAGAGCTCCTGCACTTCAAGAGAGCAGCAATAGAACAGCAGGATGTTTGTCAAGGAAGTGTTAACATGCTAAAAGGATTCCAGCCCTTCGCAGTTGTGACCTGACACGGTGAGAAAGAAAAGGGGAGAGATTTGAGTGCTAATAAAAACAACAGGCGTGGTTTTAGATTATACCAGCATTTACCAGTTGGGGCTTGTACAGCCTCCAAAACCAGTCCTAGATTTGGGATAGATTCCCCACTAATGTTTCTGAGAACAAAGACATGTTGACATATGTAAGTCACCTAACCACTATCCAGTGTGTGTGATGTGTCGACCAGCAGGTTTAAATCAGAGGTGAATTTGTTGCTATTACAGCAGATTAACCTAAGAAAATGGAACCCAAATCAAAGCAACAAAGTTAAGCTTTATTTCAATGAATTTCCCTATCTAATTGCAGCTTCAGCCTGACCCTTTTTTTGTATGACTCACTGGGCACTTGGTTTCAATCAGCTTTGCCAGCACCTGCCAGTCTGGTGACAGACCATTCCCTGTTAAAATAAATGCCTGGCAGATACCAGACGAGTGACCACAGGAGCTTGGGCACAGCTCCAGGGTAACTGCCATCCTGTGCATTAGGGTGCAGCTCATCCTGCCCCACTTGGGTGGGAAAGATGCTCTGAAATGGCTTTTTCCAGCTCTGATTTTCAGAAGACTGAACTGACCACAGCTCCCTGCAAGGCTGCCACAACATAAACTACCTTCTTCTGGGTTCTATTTTTCAATTTCATGTCTGCAAATAAAATTATTGATTCTCCCATTTCGTTTCACGTTGGTCCTGAAGGCAAAAAAGTGCATTACCACCATTCCTTTCAGAATGTGACTTTTTAGGAAGATCTTGAATTCTTTTCTCCTTTTCCCTCAAGTATCGATCCCTTACTAATGACAAACTTATGCTGAAACTGTGAATTCATTTCAGTATTTTTCTTACTAGAAGAGAGGAACAGAACAAAGTTATCATAAAAAACTTATGACAGAACTGTCTTTCAAAGACCTGTCATAAAAAGCTGTCCTTTATCTCGCTGCTGTTCACAGGGAAAGACATCTGGGATTAACTGCCCTTGTCTCTGGAAAACACTTCAGTATTTCTGAATTTGTAAAAGTACCTTCTGCTCAGACACACTGTAATAGGTGGAAAAGCTCCCTGTGCTGGGATGAAGCCATGTGCCTTTCCTTCCTCAGCCCTTACACATTTGGACTTTGGGCTTTTGGGATCACGGGGGCCTCAGCTTTCCAAAGGCCTGGTCAGGTTTGCACTATTGCCCCTTATCAGTGCCAGCACCTGGGAGAGGAGCTTTAAAGCTGCAGAACCTGCAGCACAGTCAGGCCCCGTTCCTGCACAGAGCTCGTGGAAAAAGAGAGAATTCAGATTTCCCTGATCACAGCTTTGAAAAGGGCTCTGCAGAAACACGTCTTTTTCTCCTCCTACAGGAACTCACCCATCCTTCCTCACAGTCACACGTGTCACGCAGTCCTGTCATGTGCCAGCACTGTTGGACAACGCTCTCAGAAACGTGGTGGGATTTTGGGGTTGTCCTGTGCAGGGCCAGGGGTTGGACTCGATGATCCTTGTGGGCCCCTTCTAACCCGGGGGTGGGGAAGGAGGTCGGAACCTCTGTCCGGCAGCGCCGCTCCCCGGCCGGGCGGCAAGGGCGGGTGGACCAGTGAGGGCAGCCGCCCTCCTGCAGGGACTTCCGGTTGGCGTCACGGCGGGGCCGCCCATCAGTGGGCGTCCGGACGGAAGTGCCTCGTTCCCGGCACTTCCGGCGGTGGCCATGGTGACGGCGGCGGAGGCCAGGTCGGGCCGGGGGGGACAGGCGGGAACAAGAGGGGACAGAGGGGGACAGGAGACATCTGGGAGCGGCCCTGTGAGGGGTGGGAGTCTGGGAAATGCGGGAGAAGTTGGGAGAACGCGGCCCTGGGACCTCTGCTCCCCAGTACAGAGTTCATCGCTGTTACCGCCATTAAATATATAATTATAGATAATTATATGTTATCAATATATATGGGAAATACTCAGCCAGCTCTCTTGTTCTCAAGTTGTTTTAGGCGATTCTTGATTTGGTAAATGTCTGCTAAATAGTTTCTTTGGCACGACAAATGGGGGTTTTTTTAAATTTTCTAATCGTGCCACTTTTGTTTCCGACCCAAACACCAATCGAGGATTTCCGAGTGGACCCTGTGCCAGGGCCTCAGCACCCTCACAGGGGAGATTACTGGCTTGACACCCATTCAAAGTGTGCACTGTAACATCAGTATATGCCCCAAAATTAATTACAGTAATAGAGAATTACAGCTGGTTTACAAATTGCCTTTTTATTTTTTTTTTTCCATCCAGAGCATGGAAAGACCAGCACTGGTCCTTATGGATGCTCTGAAATCGTTTGGTACTAGAGACAATCAGAGGGTCACTGTGAGTTTTGTCTCATTTTGAGCTCACTTCTGTCTTTTCAATCTGGGGGTTAAATTTCTCCCCCCCCCCCTTCCCCATTGGAAAGGTCACAGCCCGTATTCCCGAGGTTTGTTTTTAGAGGCAGCTCTTGGCTGAGCTGGCATTGGACACAGCACATTTGCTTGGATCTCTGCCACTTCCAAATTTAAGTGGGGGCTGTTACGGGACCGGAGGGAGACACCAACCCAGAGCCACTGCAAGTGAGCTCTTTTCTAAGGTAGGACATTGTGCTTTCTGCAGACTAAAGCCACTAATCAAGCCTAGAGCTGCTGTGCTTCTCCCTTAGGAAAACCAGATCTTTTTTTCCCCCCACTCCCTTTTATCCCCCCGGATTTGGATTTGGGACTGAAGCACCCCAGTTGCTGCCACTCGTCACGTAAAGGACAATGTGATTCTGGGAGGCTGAAGCTACAAAAGAGGTGTTTTTGGGGGAAGCTCTCAGGGGTTTGGTTTCTTTTAGGACTTGATCTCATCTTTGGTCCCTTTAAGTGAACCCTTGACCTTATTAACTAATCCTTGTTTCTTGAAAAACCATTGTCCTGGCTTTCATAGGATAACACCCAATTTTTGTTGTAAGGGGAAAGTTTTGGGTTTTTGTTGTTTTGGTTTTGTTTTTGTTTTTTCTTTTTTAATTGGATTATTGTGATTTATTTTATGGGAAGCCTTCAAAAAGTTTCCAGTCACCTGTATTTGCTCACATTATCAGTGTTATTATTTCTGCTCTCTAATAACCTGCGTGTTCCAATCCTGCCTTTTGGGATGGAGAACTGGGAATTATAGGACTTGATTTAAACCAGTTAACGAGCAGTGGCTTTTCTTCTGCCGAAAACTTGGTGTCATAAACATTACCTGTTAATAACAGGGTTTTTTCCAGTGTGAATACCCAAATTTTTGAACAAAAGTGACAGTGGGGTCTCAGACCTTTGAGCAGGAGGTGTGAGACACCCAGTTCATCTCAAACTGGCTACAGAAATTCTTCTTTCCAAAATAATCTATTCAGCTGGGTTCTCCTCTCCCTCAAGTCTGAGTGAACTGAGATTTTCTTTGTTCTGGGGCTCTTTTAAGGGGCCATTTGAGCACCTTCCTTGG